>NC_053490.1:385472698-387967698 GCF_905171775.1 Rana temporaria
TTGATAAAAAAAACTATAAACCCTTCTATTTCTGAAAACCTTTCTAATTTACAGCATGCTTTCACACATGCCTAAAACTTTTGCACAGGGCTGTGTCTGTATGTATGTGTGTATATTTGAACGGTTGTGTGTGTGTTGGTATATATATATGTGTGGGTGGGTGTGTGTTTGACCTTTTAGGGTGTACACCCTAATTCAATAGGTTGCGCACACCTATAATTAACACCCAAGCGTTTGATGCCCTAAACACGTTGCATGCCAATTGCTTTACAACCCTCTTCTGTTTTATCTTTTAGCCTTTTTTTGGAGTTAGAGAAAAAGTCATTAGGTGGCATAGGTTGAATGTAACAGTGGGAATATACCACGAGCCATGTGTCCTGTTGATAACTGTATTTATTCATTTATTTGCAGGGAATCTGACTAAACACATGAAATCCAAAGCACACAGCAAGAAATGCCAAGAGCTAGGGTTAGTTCCACCATCTCTGTCGGAGCTGGATGCAGAGGAAGGTAACTTTACATAATCTGGCTAACCAGTGTTTTTTGCATGCCCTTATCCCCTATATTATCAGGATGAGTCTTAACTTGTTATCTTCCTCCATACCTAAGTAAACAATCATATACAGTACAGACCAAAAGTTTGGACACACCTTCTCATTCAAAGAGTTTTCTTTATTTTCATGACTATGAAAATTGTAGATTCACACTGAAGGCATTAAAACTATGAATTAACACATGTGGAATTATACATAACAAAAAAGTGTGAAACAACTGAATATATTTCATATTCTAGGTTCTTCAAAGTAGCCACCTTTTGCAGAAGACACATGTTAAGAGGAGACTGTGTGAATAAGGCCTTCATGGTAGAATATCTGCTAGGAAGCCACTGCTAAAGAAAGGCAACAAGCAGAAGAGACTTGTTTGGGCTAAAGAACACAAGGAATGGACATTAGACCAGTGGAAATCTGTGCTTTGGTCTGATGAGTCCAAACTTGAGATCTTTGGTTCCAACCCCCGTTTCTTTGTGCGATGCAGAAAAGGTGAACGGATGGACTCTACATGCCTAGTTCCCACCGTGAAGCATGGAGAAGGAGGTGTGATGGTGTGGGGGTGCTTTGCTGGTGACACTGTTGGGGATTTATTCAAAATTGAAGGCATACTGAACCAGCATGGCTACCACAGCATCTTGCAGCGGCATGCTATTCCATCCGGTTAGCGTTTAATTGGACTATCATTTATTTTTCAACAGGACAATGACCCCAAACACACCTCCAGGCTGTGTAAGGGCTATTTGACCAAGAAGGAGAGTGATGGGGTGCTGCGCCAGGTGACTACCTCTTGAAGCTTATCAAGAGAATGCCAAAAGTGTGCCAAGCAGTAATCAAAGCAAAAGGTGGCTACTTTGAAGAACCTAGAATATGAAATATATTTTCAGTTGTTTCACACTTTTTTGTTATGTATATTTCCACATGTGTTAATTCATAGTTTCGATGCCTTCAGTGTGAATCTACAATTTTCATGGTCATGAAAATAAAGAAAACTCTTTGAATGAGAAGGTGTGTCCAAACTTTTGGTCTGTATTGTACCTAATAATAAGTTATCACAGTACTGTCTGTATACCATATAAAGCTTTTTAGAATTTACAGCAGTTGTAGTTTTCTTAGTAAATACTTTAAACCATTCTTTTTGAACTAGTAAAATAAGTGCCCATTTCTACTGCCAGGTTTGAAAAGAATCCAAATCATCTAGAGACAGCAAAGAAATGGTACAAATAGTTTTTTTGTGGCTTGCGATTTTCCAAAATGCAACCTGCAGCTTTTTCCCTACTTGTTTTTTTTTTTTTTTTTTTCAATAAAAATTTCAAGTCAAACTTATGTAAATCGAAATCAAAGCATATGCATGGTTTTAGAAAAAAAAACTGTGGAAAGCAAACCTAATATATATATATATATATATATATATATATATACACACACCTTATTTGCCGGCGTATAAGACGACTGGGCGTATAAGACGACCCCCTAATTTTCCAGGAAAAATGTTGGTTTTGGGCTACCCCCTTCCTACTAGTCTTTCTGGAAGCTGAGGGGTAGCCGAAACCGCTGACAGAAACAGGCTTTTTTCAAATCTCACTGTGCCATTACATTACATGCCCCCACTGTGCCATCACTTGCCCCCACTGTGCCATCACTTGCCCCCACTGTGCCATCACTTGCCCCCACTGTGCCATCACTTTTCCCCCACTGTGCCAACAGTGCCATCACTCACGTTTTGCTGATTTGTTTCCAGGCCGGTGACAGTCTCCGTGCTGCGAGCGTCCATTATTTGAAAGCCGCGCCTTCTTCTCAGCGTGTCCTGTGATAGGCGGAACACAAATTTTCCCAGCAGCGCCTCTGTTCTGTGTTCCGCCTATCACGGACTTCCTCTCGTCAGAGGATGAGAAGGCATCTGTGATAGGAGGAACACAGAACAGAGGCGCTGCTGGGAAGATTTGTGTTCCGCCTATCACAGGACACGCTGAGAAGAAGGAGCGGCTTTTAAATCATGGACGCTCGCAGCACAGAGACTGTCACGGGCGTATAAGACGACCCCTGACTTTGGATGCATTTTTTTGCATCCAAAAAGTCGTCTTATACGCCGGAAAATATGGTATATATAATCGGGGTTTGACAAATTTGCTTGGGATCTAGGAGCCAGCTAAAAAAGTTAGCAGCCAGAAACGCGCCCCGTCCTGCTGAGCGTGCGCGCAGAAGCGAACGCATACGTGAGTATACGCCCTCATATAAAATCGGTGTTCAAACCACACATGTGAGGTATTGCTGCGATTGGTAAAGCGAGAGAAATAATTCTAGACCTCCTCTGTAACTCAAAACATGCAACCTGTAGACTTTTTTAAACGTTGCTTTTGGAGATTTTAAAGGGTAAAAGTTTGACGCCATTCCACGAGCGGATGCAATTTTGAATCGTGACATGTTGGGTTTCAATTTACTCGGTGTAACATTATCTTTCACAATATAAAAAAAAAATGGGCTAACTTTACTGTTGTCTTATTTATTCATTTAAAAAAGTGTATTTTTTTCTAAAAAGGTGCGCTTGTAAGACCGCTGCACAAATACGGTGTGACAGAATTATTGCAACGACCGCCATTTTATTCTCTAGGGTGTTAGAATAAAAAATATATATAATGTTTGGGGGTTCTAATTGGAGGGAAGGAGATGGCAGTGAAAACACAGGGGAAGCTCCATTGGCATTGCTGGTTGTCTTGTCATACCAATGGCCACCACAAGGTGGCGCCAGATCACAGAAGGAAGCATGGGCCTGCAAAAGGCCGCAAAGCCGCGGCCTCAATTACCGGCCCGCCGTGTTCATTTCATGATGTGTATACAGTGAAACAATCATTTGTTACATGAAGAGCAATGTCATGAGATGTAGTACATTCGTTATTAAAGTCTCGACTGAAGTTACAGACTAACATGCCGTAAAAAATACTGTAAAAAAAAAAAAAAAAACAAAGAACATAGATGCCTTTTGTAACTTTTATCAGTGATAACCCAAAAATATATTTTTGTATAAACTTTAAACATTTGGTAAATATCTAATAAGTCAAACAGCAGGTCCTTAGGAGGTTTTTGCACATCTTGTCTTCAATAGAACCTGATACAAAATTACTACAGTATAGTACTGAATACGTTTGAGAAGGCTTGGGTGTATTGAGAAACAGAGCAGAGTTACCATGGTGACTACAGCTGAACATGCTGCACCATTTCACAGTGGGGGTGCAGCAGTGATGAAGTTTTTAGTTTGATGGCATTGAACCCATGTTTTGTATGCCAGCCTGTAGTGGCACATTTATTTATGTATTATTTATTACAGGTATTTATATAGCAGCAACAGTTGTACGCAGTTCTTTACATATTGTAAATTTATATTAATCCCCATTGTCAAGCAGCTTTTAAGGTTGATTTTGGTGTGCGGCTGTCCATGAATTTTTTTCATTGATCTCTAGCTTGCTGTTCACACTACTCTTTTTTTTATAGGAGCTGAAGCCTCTGTGAACCTGGCCTTAATGGTCTTTGCATCATGTTATTTAACCCATTTGTGACCACCTAGCACATACTGTATATGCAACCTCAAGGAAGTAGGCTTTCTTCCTGGGCACTGCATATACAGTATGCGCTCCTGTGTTTGTGCTGGAAGCATGCTCGATCGTATGATCTCGGCACTGAGAGGAGGCTTTCACCAACAGCTCTGGGTCTTATTCTAATGATTGTGAACTCGGAGAGCTGGCTTCCAATCATGATCACTGTGATTGGCCAGTCAGTGATCACTACTGTGAAGACCCGCCCCAGTGCTGCTTCTCTTTTGTAAAGAGGAAAAGATACATTGTATCTTTTTCTCCTTGCCAGAGGAGAATACTTTTTAAAGGCCCCCCCCTTTTAGAAGCAGACATAAATGATACCTAATTTAGACAAGCACACACTATGGAGGGATATGCTGTGTTCATACTTTGTCTGAGGTTTACAACCACTTTAAGTTTATGTATCCATTGTTCCATTAATGTCAGTATTATGCCGCGTACACACGATCGGTTCGTCTGATGAAAACAGTCCGATGGACCGTTTTCATCGGACAAACCGATCGCGTGTGGGCCCCATCGTTTTTTTTTCCCATTGGTGAAAAAACTTAGAACCTGTTTTAAAATTATCTGATGGTTAAAAAAAACGATCGTCTGTGGGCAAGTCCATCGGTTAAAAATCCACGCATTCTCAGAATCAAGTTGACGCATGCTCGGAAGCATTGAACTTCATTTTTCTCAGCAGGTCGTAGTGTTTTACGTCGCCGCGTTCTGACACGAACGGATTTTTAACTGATGGTGTGTAGGCAAGACTGATGAAAGTCAGCTTCATCGGATATCTGATGAAAAAATCCATCGGCCCGTTTTTAACGGATGAACCGATCGTGTGTACGTGGCATTAGAGTTATGACAAAGTGTATTTAAATGTCATTTGGGCAGTAGAGCCACAGTTTGCTGAGTTTACCTAATGATTAGTGTAAAGAACAGGGTGAGCTCAGACTCCTCCTTTTAGTCATGCCCCTCTGACACGTTTTATCACGGTAGGGCTTAGTCATGGTCTTAGTCACACCATCTATGGCAAAGTCATACCATGAAATGTGTCAGAGGGGCGTGGCCCAAGGGAGGAGTTAGAGCTGAAGCCGTTCTGCACTCATCATTATCAGGTCCTGTTGACATTGGGTCCTTTTAAGTTTTACATGCTTTTTTATTTCAGAACTAGTACCTAGTAGTCGGTTTGGAGTGAGTAGTGGACGTGGTTTGTGCTAGGCCTTTAGAGTAGTGTATTTGTTTGGTCAAAGCATATTTAAATGTTATCTTTCCAGTAAGGGTACTGGGGACTCTGAAATTTAATTTTACTTATGTACAGTATATAGGTATTCCATTTATGCTATTACTATCAACAACAAGAATATGCTTGCTCTATGCTCACTTTGGTAACTTTAATCTGTTTTGCCAATTCTCAGGGACAAGTGATGAGCGATGGCCAGACAGCGATGCGGTGGAAGAGCACCAGTTCTCTGACTTGGAAGATACAGAAGATGATGATGACTCTGATGAAGATGATGAAGAGGAGGATGATGATGATGATGATAGTCAGGAAGAGAGGAATTTAGATCTCTCTCCAATTACAGCCACCCAATTCTCACCTAATGAATTAAGACAAAACCCTGAGATAGCAGACTTCTCTTCAGCTTGCCAGTTTTCTCCCCAATTACTGCAAACTTCAGAGCCTCTTGAAAAAGATCCCCAGCCCAGAGCAGTTCCTGAACATACCAGAGAGTTACCACATAGGCGATGGTCTCCTGTAAAAGACACTGGAAGTAGCAGTAAACCTGGCCCTTCTCGCAGACACATCCTTCAGAAGAGAGAGGGCTCATCAAAATGCTTCTCCCCAATAGGATGTACCTCTCCTCGCAGAGGGTTGTCTCCTTGTCATCGTCTGACATCAGCAAGAGAAGCGTCGCCTCTGAGATGCATTTCTCCTCAGCACCTATCACCCCACCGCAGTCTTTCACCTAGAGCCTTCATGTCACCAGAACGTGGTTCTTCTCCACCTGCCAGACATCTGTCCCCCAGCAGAGAAATGGCGAGTCTGAGGTATTCAGCTTTTAGAGGTGGCCTAGCATCACCACCACAGTACCCATCTCCTGGTAGGGAGGAGTCGCACCTCAGTAGGTCAGATGCTCAGATCCACTTCAAAGCTCAGCACGGGGTCTTCCCATCTACAGCTCTACCTCACAGGGCTTCTGGTATTTTGGAGGCATCAGGAATAAAGGTAAGGGACACGTGGTAAATTAAACCTGGTTTCTTTGGAATAATTATCCTAAAATAATTATCCTACATTTGCACAAATCTCCAGGTGCCAAAAATCTTCAGCCACATCTGCATTGTGTTTTCCACACTTCTGTGAACAATTCATTTTTTCTTAACCGACTGAGTGCAACATGATGTGCATACAACTGTTATCCAAGGGAACAATATAATAACCCTAGTACCCGCATTTGTCTTGGTGTGTTTACCAAATTCATTCATGCAATAGAAAAGTCAATTTCAGGACCATATAGAATTTTTCAAATGTAGGAGTTATTAAATTGAATACTGTGTTGACTTCTATCCAAAGAAGTACAGACATTTTAGCCATAATCAGTTTCCCAGATTGTGACCTTTAAAGAAAGTATTTCAGCTATATTATGACCTATATCTAATGCCAGCTAGAGAGCATGGAATGATATGCAGTAAAATGCAGTATTATGCTGAAGGGTACCTTGTGTACCTTGTTTGGCTTCAGAAATTGATCCTGTGTTGCCTAGACTGTGGCATCAAATTTAAAGGACAAATTAACATTATCCTAAAAATTCACCAGTCCCCCTCATTAGTTCTTTGATCTATTTTAAGCTAAACCCATTCTCCCTGGTGCCTACTTGCCTTTTACCGCTATCGGTAAGCTTCATTGATGTTTGCATTATTGCAGCAGTAATCTTGTATCCTACTTCTGCACAGTTACCCCCCGTAGACTTGAATGGGTCTTGCTCATTAGAAGTAACTGCAGGGGCAGTGCGGAACAAGGTTTCTGCGCCAAAACTGTAAACTCCACAGGAGGATGCCACCAGAACCTCTGAGAGCCTGAGCTGGCTGCTCCCAACCCCTCTGCAGCCCTGCGCTCCATTGAACGTGGGGGGAGGGGTCAGAGCTGAGAGCTGCTGATTTACAGTCGGCAGCTCTCTGCTCATGGAGCTGTGAGAACTGACGATCGGCAGTGTTCGATCACTCGGTTCTCTGTGTTAGAGGCACCTGGGGACAGATGCAGTGTCAGACCCGATGCTGCATCCACCTAGGTAAGTATGAATCTTAAAAAATAAAATAAAAAAAATAAACAACCCATACATCTCTTTTAACCACTTCAATACTAAGCACTTTCACCCCCTTCCTTCCCAGACCAATTTCCAGCTTTCCGTGCTCTCGTATTTTGAATGACAATTGCGGGGTCATGCTACACTGCACTCAAATGAAATTTTTATCATTTTGTTCACACAAATAGAGCTTTCTTTTGGTGGTATTTATTCACCACTTTTTATTTTTTGCGATATAAGCGGGAAAAAAGCGTGAAATTAAAAAATAAATATATATTTTCTACTTTCTGTTTAAAAAAAAAATCGAATAAAATAAAAAATTTTCGTCACATTTTGGCCTAAATTTATATTCTGCTACATGTCTTTTGGTAAAAAAATCTGATAAGGGTATAATAATTGATTTGTGTGATCGTGTACAGATGTTCGCAGGTGATCGTGTACAGATGTGCACAGATGATCACGGACAGATGTGCGCAGATGATCACTGGGACAGATGATTTTACTGGGACATATGTGGGACAGGTGTTTTTACTGTGTGGGACACTGTTTTGGGGACACTAGACCATTGATCAGCGTGTAAAAAACTGTAAAAAAAACAGCTCATACACACTAATCACTGATCCGTGTGAGGAGAAGGAGAGCCGATCACCTAGCAAACCGGCTCTCTATTTACATCACATGATGGCTGTGATTGGACACAGCCATCATGTGATCAGAAGGGGCAATCACAGAGCCCTTCTGCCGATCTGAGGTACGCCGTGTCCAGTGACACAAGCTCATAGGGATCGTGCGGTTGCTTGATCCCGCTCCTTTTGAGGGACAATCGGGAACATCCACTCAGGAGGAAGCGCCCACCCAGCCGTTTATGTGCAGAGGCCAGGTGGGAAGTAAAATGGAAGTAAACCCATCAATTTTAATAGTTTCAAAAAACAGTTACATTCCCGGCATGCAAGAAATGCTAACTGTCACATTGGTTGTGCTCTCAACCAAACTGTCAAACCATCCAATGGCTGGTGTCATAACTGATCATATGTGCAGCATCATGACAGTTGAAGATTAAGGCTGCATTCACACCTTAGCGCGGCGTTTTGTATCCGCGATTTGCCGTGACAAATTTCAGCGTTTTGTACCGCGATTTGCCGCGACAAAACGCGTCATTTTTTAACCTTGTTTTTGCTGGAGGGGTGATTTACACATTGTCGGCTATGCCGAACGCGGAAGCCGCCTGAAAAAAAAGGTCAGGGACTTGTTTTGAGCTTCAGGCGTTCGGCATTCGGCGTGGAGATGTGAACCATCTCCATAGAGAACAATGTTAAATCACCCCTCCAGCGTATTTTAGGCTGCAATAGCGGCGGGCTTCAGGCGTTAAAACGCCTAGGTGTGAATGGAGCCTTAATAGAGGCCAAGATGGCAGCCTCTTTGGCTGAAAATTATAGGAGGGTTTACTTCCACTTTAAGGAAGCTTGGGCATCACATAATTGAATTTGGGACTTGTTTAGACTGTCATAAATTTCATACAGATGTACTTTAAATGATAAAGGAGAGGACTGAAACCACCAATAGTTGAAGTATAATTGTTTGGTAGAACTTTGGTTTAGGAGGAGAATGAGTGGAACTTTCACTTTTACAGTAAGTTCTGCTTTAAGCAACTGGCCTTTAATTCAGGTTCAATTTTCTGATCACATATTTGTAGACACATAGGTAGATTCAGGTACATTGGATTAAAGTTACGGCGGCGTAGCTTAGCGTGTTTAGGCTACGCCGCCGTAAATTAGGTAGGCTAGTAATGATTCTCAATATACTTGCCTGCTAATATACGGCGGCGTAGCCTAAAGCGGGCGGGCGTAAGGGCGCCTAATTCAAATGTGTTGGAGGTGGGCGTGTTTGATGGTAATGAGGCTTGACCTCACGTTTTTTACGCTTTTATTGAACTGCGCATGCGCCGGGCGCCTACATTTCCCAGTGCGCATTGCGGCTACTTACGCCGCATGGACCTATTGATTTCGACGTGGACGTAAACGACGTAAATCCCGATTCGCGGACGACTTACGCAAACGACGTAAAAAATTTGAATCTCGCCGCGGGAACGGCGGCCATACTTTAACATTGTTATTCCACCTAATAGGTGGAATAACTTTAGGCCTACTAATGCCTTACGGAAACGGCGTAAATCGACTGCGGTGGCCGGGCGTACGTTCGTGAATCGGCGTATCCCCTCATTTACATATTCTACGCCGACCGCAATGGAAGCGCCACCTAGTGGCCATCCAAAATATTGCAATCTAAGATAGGACGGCGCAAGCCGTCGTATCTTAGATATGTTTAAGTGTATCTCTGTTTGAGCATACGCTTAAACATAGGTCGGCGTAGATTCTGAGTTAGGTCGGTTTATCTACTGATAAGCCGGCCTAACTCTACCTGAATCTACCTAACACTATTTAAGTAACTAGGCCTTAGGCCTCATGCACACTGGACGTTTTTGGACGTTTTTACAGCAGCTGTTTTTGGCAGTAGACGTTTTTTTCTACAGTCAATAAACTCTCCATCATATTATCCTATGTGTCCATGCACACATAGGCTGTTATCAGCAGTTTTGGGCAGTGGCGTTTTTGAACAGTAAAAAAAAAAAAAAACACGACTGGGTTCTGAGAAACGTTTTTCAGCTGTAAAAAACGCTCTTGCACTGATAAGCGCTTTAAACGTCAATAAACGCTCAAAAACGTCACTCGCCAGCGTTTATTTTTAACATTTTTGATCCATTGAAAAAAAAAATTTTTCTTCAACCAAAAAACGCTAACGCGGAAAAACGCTATTAAAAAAAGTTGAAAAACTCATTGCAAAGCTACTGACGTTTTTATAACGTTATTTTAACATTCAGTGTGCATGAGGCCTTAAAGGTTTACCTTTTTGTAAAGAAAGAAATGCACCCACATTGATTAGAAATTAAATGGGCGTTTATTTTTTATTTTTTTTTCAATTGGAGCCTGCAAACCAATGAAAATGGCGATCAGTTGATCCATGTGTACAGTGCTCAGGCTCCTGAAGACTATTCCCCAAGCTCAGATCCATACCAATTTACGGACTTTCAGTTATTGGGCTGGGGGGAGCAGCAATGGACTACAATTTCAGTGATGTCACCGCACTTGTGCTTCATTGAAAACGACAGGTCTTTTTGATGCAGTGGCAAATAGAGCCTTTTAATCTTTTTTATTCACAGCTCCTGTGAATGAAAGAGGTGGCTGTGCGGGCTGGGCCAAATTCAGAAATACACAGGAACAACCTCCCAGATTCAGTAAAGGGACAAGGAAAAACGCATATATTGAGAGTCCAAAATGTTGTAGAGACAAAAATGGAGAAATTCCCCCCGGGGGCTTTTAAGCGACATATTGTGTAAGGTATATTAAATTCAAAGACATGGAAATATATAAAAAAAATCTTTACTAGGTTTCTGTATCACGAATAATGAAGATGCAGATAGTTGTAATATAAAATACATTCAGGTTACAGACAGTTGGAGACCTATCTCAACAACAATTAAATGTTAAATGATACAATGGAATAATATATAGTGCCATTGATGAAGTAGCTTCCATAAGAATACCCCGACACGTTTCGACCACAATTTGGTCTTCTTCAGGGGGATTTGTATTCTGGAAAGATGTCAAAAAAAGTATGTTAGGATACTAACATTCAAGTAAAATGCTGGCACCCATAGTACAGATAGTGAGGATATATTTACCGCTCGAAGCATATAGAAGGTGACATGTAACCAGAGATGATGGCCGTGGTGCAGACAAAGGATCCCAATATCCCCATGATGAACGTCCCCCATCACTCCAGGCGGGAGTCAACCAAACACAGGCTTGCAGGGAGTCTCGGGTGTGAACCTGCGAGAAGGGGGGGAGGGGGGCTAGGAAAAACCGACGACACCCATAATGATTCAATATGTATTTGTAATAAGAGTATAAAGTCATTGTGTACTAACAAGATCTTGGCATAAATATGTATAAAAAAATATGATAGAGTATGAAGGTATTGTTAATACTCAAATCAGAATATCATGTTATTATTATTAAATATACCAGAACCAGATTCAGTAAAGGGCAATCTGGGGATGGGAGGGGTGCAGACTGTAACCATGTTTCATGTTATACCCATATTTTGAGTAACATGAAAAATGGTCAGAAAGGTGGACTTGGCCTTTAAAGCTATCAGTAAATTGGCTTTAAGGGTCCGAAGCAGCAACAGCAGTTGGGTGCAGGACTAGAAAAAGTGATTTTCACCACAGGATTATAAAACAGAATGCATTATTGCTTTTTGGGGTTACCTGTATACCAGGGGTTGACAAATTTGCTTGGAATCTAGGAGCCAGCTAAAAAAGTTAGGAGCCAGAAAACGCACCCCGTCCCGACGAGCTCGCGCGCAGAAGCGAATACATACCTGAGCAGCGCCCGTATATGTAAACGGTGTTCAAACCACACATGTGAGGTATCGCCCCGATTGGTAGAGCGAGAGCAATAATTCTAGCCCTAGACCTCCTCTGTAACTCAAAACATGCAACCTGTAGATTTTTTTAAACGTCGCCTATGAAGATTTTAAAGGGTAAAAGTTTGTCGGCATTCCACGAGCGGACGCAATTTTGAAGCGTGACACGTTGGGTATGAATTTACTCGGCGTAACATTATGTTTCATAATATTTAAAAAAAATGGGGATGACTTTACTGTTGTCTTATTTTTTAATAAAAAAAAAGTGTATTTTTTTCCCAAAAAAGTGCGCTTGTAAGACCGCTGCGCAAATACGGCATGACAGAAAGTATTGCAACGATCGCCATTTTATTCTCTAGGGTGTTAGGATAAAAAATATATATAATGTTTGGGGGTTCTAATTAGAGAGAAGAAGATGGCAGTGAAAATAGTGAAAAATTATTAGAATTGCTGTTTAACTTGTAATGCTTAACATGTAATACCAACGGCCACCACCAGATGGCGCCAGCTCACATCTGGTGGTAATAACTTGTAATACCAACGGCTCACCACCAGATGGCGCCAGCTCACAAGCCAAGTCGCCAGGACACTATTTCTAGTCGCCATGGCGACCTGGATTTGTCGAGCCCTGCTGTATACAGTGCCTTGAAAAAGTATTTATATCCATGACATTGACATTTTGTCATGTTAGAACCAAAAATATAAATATGTTTGTTATATTGGGATTTTATGTGATGGACCAGTAATGATGAACCACAGATGTTTTGGAACTATATCTCCCATGATGATCATGCATTCTGCAGTGTAGTTGAGCATCATGGAAAATGTAGTTCCAAAACATCTGTGGTGCCAAGGTTTGCTATCACTGTGATAGCCCAACACAAAGTGTCACATAATTGTGAAGTAGAAAGAAAAATAATAAATGGTTTTCAATTTTTTTTTTACAAATAAATATGTGAAAAGTGTGACGTGCATTTATATTCAGCCCCCTTGAGTCAATACTTTGTAGAACCACCTTTCGCTGCAATTACAGCTGCAAGTCTTTTTGGGGATGTCTCTATCAGCTTTGCACATCTAGAGAGTGAAATCTTTGCCCATTCTTCTTTGCAAAATAGCTCAAGCTCTGTCAGATTGGATGGAGAGCGTCTGTGAACAGCAATTTGCAAGTCTTGCCACAGATTCTCAATTGGATTTATGTCTGGACTTTGACTGGGTCATTCTAACACATGAATATGGTTTGATCTAAACCTATCCAGTTTAGCTTTGGCTATATTTTAAGGGATATTGTTCTGCTGGAAGGTGTGAACCTCAGCCGCCGTCTCAAGTATTTTGCAGACTCTAATGCCGCATACACACGGTAGAAATTTCCGACAAGAAACGTTTGATGTGAGCTTTTGGTCAGAAATTCCGACCGTGTAGGCTTCATCTGACTTTTTCTGTCGGAATTTCCAACAGAAAAAATTTGAGAGCTGGTTCTCAAATTTTCCGATGGGAAAAGTTCTGGTCTGGAATACCGATCGTCTGTATGCAATTGCCACGCACAAAAAAAAATGCATGCTCGGAATCAATTTGATGCAAGCTCTGAATCATTGAACTTCATTTTTCTCGGCTCGTTGTAGTGTTGTACGTCGCCACATTCTTGACGGTCGTTATTTGGCGTGACTGTGTGTATGCAACACAAGTTTGAGCCATAATTCCATTGGAAAAAAATCCACGGTTTTCTTGTCGGAATTTCCGATCGTGTGTACACAGCATTTATAGGTTTTCTTCTAAGATTTCCCTGTATTTGGCTCCATCCATCTTTCCATCAACTTTGACCGGCTTCTATCGTCCCTGCTATAGAAAAGCATCCCAATAACATGATGCTGCCACCACTGTATTTCACTGTGGGGATGGTGTGTTCAGAGTCATGTGCAGTGTTATTTTTCTGCCACACATAGCGTTTTGCTTTTAGGCCAAAAAGTTCAATTTTGGCCTCATCTGACCAGAGCACCTTCTTCCACATGTTTTCTGTGTCCCCCACATGGCTTCTCACAAACTGCAATCAGGACTTCTTATGGCTTTCTTTTAACAATGGCTTTCTTCTTGCCACTCTTCCATAAAGACCAGATTTGTGGAGTGCACGACTAATATTTGTCCTGTGGACAGATTCTCTCACCTGAGCTGTGGATCTCTGCAGCTCCTCCAGAGTTACCATGGGCCTCTTGGCTGCTTCTCTGACTAATGCTCTCTTTGCTCAGCCTGTCAGTTTAGCTGGATGGCCAGGTCTTGATAGGTTTGTAGTTGTGCCATACTCTTTCCATTTTTGGATGATGGATTGAACAGTGCTAAGATATTTTTATTTTTTTTATAACCTAAACCTGCTTTAAACTTCTCCACAACTGTATCCCTGGCCTGTCTGGTGTGTTTCTTGGCCTTCATAATGCTGTTTTTTAACTATGGTTCTCTAACAAACCTCTGAGGGCTTCACACAACAGCTGTATTTATACTGAGATTAAATTACACACAGGTGGATTATATTTACTAATTAGGTGACTCCTGAGGGCAATTGGTTCCACTCAATTTTAGTTGGGGGTATCAGAGTAAAATGGGCTGACTTTTTTGTTTATTTGTAAAAAACATTGAGGACCATTTATCATTTTTCCTTCCACACCACAATAATGTACCACTTTGTGTTGGTCTATCACATAAAATCCCAATTACGATTTTGGTTGTAACATGACAAAATGTGGAAAATTTCAAGGGGTATGAATACCTTTTCAAGGCACTTTCAAGGTACATTATCACATCTGTTTTTACTCTGTTGCTTTGAACCATAATATAAAATGTGTTTTTATTTTATAGAAACCAGGACCATCCTCTTCTTCATCCAGATCCCTCTGCTCAACTGTTATGCCTCACATTTTGCCAAGGAGTGGGGAGAACTTGTACACTCATTTACCCCTGCACTCACAATATCTTCAAAGGACACCTTACCCAATGATACCTATTGGAGGCATTCAGATGGTACAAGCCCGGCCTAGCCCTCAGCCCTCTCTACTGGGTCATGCCTTCCCTGGGCTACAATCAGAAGGTCCTGACAAAGGGGCATCCCAGCAGCCACAAGAAAGAAGTGAAAAGCCACTCAGGACTAACAATCGAGAGGAGGAGGAGGAAGACAGGGTACTATCACCCCCCAGCACAGCCCCACAACATTCCCCAACACCAAGCACTTACTGCCAGACAGCTTGCACTCCACCTCCACCTGGAACAACTCTCATCCACCGCAGCTCTCTGAAAGAGGAGCGTTTGGAAGAAGAGGGATGACCGGACATTATATTGAAATGATCCCAATTTAGAGTTCTTGCCCTGTGACATCTTTGTCTAAGTTACAGTGTGTGGAAACACTTAGGACATTAGAAAGGATTTCTTTTATAATATAGAACAGTCCTGAGGTGTTACATTGGTGCAAATACTAAGATGTGAGTTATGGATTCTTTCAGGATACAGGGTAAGGATCTTAGAGCATGGTGGATTGATGGTTTCACAAAGTAAAGAATGCATTCTTAGATTTGGATTTTAGAAGCATTCAGCTTTGTAAAATGGCTCACCTTGGATACTTGAATAAGCGTTTAGGGTATGACTATGACCTTTGAATAGAGACATTATGGTACAATATAAAGATCCTTGTAGGATGTGAAATAAGGGTTTACAGATACACGTGACCTATATACAGTGTGTGTGTGTGTGTGTGTGTGTATATATATATATATATATATATATATATATATATATATATATACACACACACTGAATATAGATTCCTTTTTCTCCCTGTCTGGGCTGAAGAGGGTGAATGACTTCATTTCATTCCTTTTTTATTTAATAGTTTTATCTCGTAGTTTTTCCCATGTACTTTTTCCTACCCATATGCAGTTTATCTGTGCCTTTTGTACACAATTTACTTCAAAATGGGAAAAAACTGAAGCGGAACTTTGTACGCTGTGAAAGAAATGTGAATCTTTTCTGATGCTTACCTTCTATAAATATTCTTAAGGGGATAAGCAAACTTCCATGAATCCCCCTTGCTGGGCTCCCCCATATAATGTGATCCTGAGATCTGGGTAGCACATGCACTGACGTTTTTTTTTTTTTTTTAAATATGTAGCCTATATATATATCAAAATATATATCTATATATATTGAACTGGGATAGGCATCCACAGCGATGTACAGATATTTATATGAATTTATTTAATTAGCACTGTATTGTCTTTACCGTTTCTGCTTTAAGGGTTTTGGGTACAAAAAAAAAAAAAAGGAAAAGCTTTATTTTAACTTTTTTTATGTTGTAAAAAATCCAGCACTTGTAAAATGTGATTGAAAGCGATACAGCACTTGGTATGCTATACTGTAACGCCAATTGCCTGTGCATAAACACAGTTTTTGCACTGATTAGGAGTACCTGATCTCTGAAGATGAGATTGTGGAATGACGGGGGATAAGCCACGCTGCACTGTGGCACCAAGTTCGTTTTGGTGGTCAACTGCAATACAATGCATTACATAAGCAGTGCTGCCTGGTACTCCTTGTGAGTTGGTTAGCCGTATTAGTTTGTATCATAATATTGGTTAACTACTAATGGATTAACCATCTCACTCATCTACAAGGGAATCATCAGTGCTTTTACCCTTTCTTTCCAAAATGCAGCAATTGCTGACTTGTTTTATTAGGATCTCTTTAAGTTTTTATATAGTGCAATCTTTTCTTTTTTAGCACTTAGGGAAAATATTTCCACGCTGCACCTTATTTCCATTTTGTTTGTGTACTTCTCATGCTTTTTCGTCTTAATGCTTTGCTCAGCACTTGAATTTTCTCTCTTTTGTCATACTTTTCTACTGATGCCAGGTCAGGAGACCACTGGGTCTCCCGCTACCTAGTCCAATCTACATTTATAAGACTTTATTTCTCTTAAATTCTTCTCATGGAAGTAAAATGTAAGCCTTTAAATTAAGCACTTTTGCAAGCCATTAGAATCCTTTTATTTATTCATGGGTATTTTTTTTTTATAATTTTCATTCATTTATACATATTTTCCCATTCATTCTCAGTGACGTGAATTAAAGCACACTTCCACTCAACACTGAAAATTCAGTAGGTGTGCTCTTGCAAGTAATAGGGGGAGGAGGAGGTTTTCCAAAGGCAGCTTTACAGAACGAAAGTGCAGGCTTTAGACAAACTCACTATGTGCTTGCAGCTTCTTTTGTGAAATGCCCTTCCGGTGGAAAACGGTCGTTTTGTAGCCATTTAATATGCACCTTGGAGCAGGTCTACATAATATGCGTTTTCAGTGCAGAGCTGCTGCACACAACATTTATCCCAAATGTATGAAAAGTAGGTCAATAGGTTAGTCACGATTAACGAAGTTGAAAAGTCAAATTAAACAGAGCAAATCCATTTGTTAAATAAGCAGCAGATTTACACTGGATAGACATTTGATTGACTCCTAGCCTGTCTTTGTAAATCTCCCTGATGTTCTTCCTTACTGTGATGACACCACCAGCATCTCCACATTTCACACCATTTTTCCCAGTGGAATATTCGAAGTTTGGCTGCATGGGAACAGAACTGCCATTGGATTTCTTTCTCAGAAGCTGCCCAGGCATGCGGTGCATGTGATTCACTCAACAACCAACCCAATACTGAATTCTTACGTTGGGTGAAATTGTTTCTATAAGGCCATAACATCACATGCTGATTCTTGCATATATGTATGTTGGTGTTACACGTGCACAGATAGGGCCTACAAGCATTGTGAAAGGTTCTCTTGGCTCCAAAGCAGTGTGGTATGCATGTATTGGGGAAGGAGCGGGCTCCTTTGTACACTTTTTATATTGCAGCAACAAAGTAAGGAAGCAGTATATTGGATTTCTGTGTTTGATTATTGCCTGGTTACCCTTCCTTTTCATTTCAAGTAATACTTCTGAAGCAGAAGGTTATATCTTTTATTCCAGAATCCATAAGTGAAGAAAGGGCTGTTCATCCTTTGAGCAACATTGCTTAACCCATGGGTGCTCAACCTGTGTCCCCTCCAGCTGTTGCGGAACTACAAGTCCCATGAGGTATTTATTGCAAGCTGCTGACAGTTACAAGCATGACTCATAAAGGCAGAGGCACGATGGGAGTTGTAGTCCTGAAACAGCCGGAGGGCCACAGGTTGCGTACCCATGGCCTAACCCTTTTAGGCCATGGGTACTAGTATAAAACTCTTTGCTCAAAATAGTTAAAAATTATGAATATTCTTTTCTTGTATTTAAACTGAAGGCCTCTGTTTTCTTGCATGTATCGTAACCGACACACCAGTTCCATAATACTGTGTGTTATTTGGGCTTTCGAAACTGGCAAGGTATATGTTCTTTAAGCAAAAATAGCTTGTCAATTTGTAGAAAGCAAGCATGCTACCTCAGCTGAAGTGATATCAAAATAGACGATATCAAAGGGCAATTTTTTTATTTCAAAATAATATAGTCTGTAGGTTGTACAGAAATGGGTTAGGAAGTTATGCTCAATGCCAGAGCTGATAGTACAGATTTTTTGCAAATTACTCTTACATTGCCACCAAAATATTAATATACCACATATGTAGATACTCTTATGCAATATACTTAAGAACACTTACTGACATGCTTACCCATGCAGTTGGTACACAGTAAAATAAAGGCAGCTTATGATCTTACCTAAATGTTGCAGGCAGATCTTTCCATTAGCTTGTTTTGTTATAAACCTTCCCCATCTTGTGGTTAGTATTGGTACTGCATCAGTTCAAAAATGCATACCTGACCAGATCTAAAGTGTGTTTGTAGACAGTTGTGCTTACAGACCCCTTTTCGGTTGTCTATTGCACTAAAAACTGTTCCTGCTATAGTAAATTTGCCCCAGTATGTAAATATTGCATTTTATATTAATTGTGACTTGGAATTAATTTCAAACAGTGTAGTTCATCCAATGGAGAGTTTCAGGCAGTACGATTTCAGGTGACATTATAGAAAGCTCTGCTGGTTAGCATTTCTCTCCTAAGATACTGTTTCTCAGGTTGGTCCCTGGTTTCAATGGATATTTCAGCATAGGTAAGGTAACAGTTTTCCTCTTGGTGAACAATTGAGTATATAACTTCTACAGATAACATCTGTCGAAGTAAGATATTCCTAATATGAATGCCAAAGATAATTCTATGTAACTTCTAAGGTGTTTATATGCAGTCTGGCATAAATATTTGCTTCTTTAGTGTATCTGGATGTAATTGATTTAGTAAGACATGCAGAATGTAAACAACTCATGCCTTTGACACCCAAGCCAAAATTTGGAATTGTATAAGGTTAGTAGAAGCAAGTATTTGACACACACGGACATTTCTGTTTAATTTGCAGTTCTAGTGATTCATTGTCTGAATGCATATTGGTCCACCAGAAGAATTGCCATCTTCTCCACACTTACCTGCAAAACATATCATGGAGTCTGTATATGCTCTAGACTCCGAAGCAAGTTAAAGAAAATTACTTGCATTTAAAATCCGTTCACAATGCGTTTGAAATCAGTTTGAGATGTATTTTAGATTCATTGACACTGCTTTGTATGTAGAAATATAAGGAAAGCAACCAAATTCATGGAAAAAGCAGCAATAATAACAGGTATGCACTGCTCTCCCTAAGGTCCAGTTCAATATGCAATCACTGCATTCCACCTTCATCAAATATGCTTCACAAACTGATTCACGCATACAAATTCTCCTGTATGCTATCTTCGGAAAAGCCTAATCTGCGCGATAATAATTGTATGCACTAAATGACATCATCATTAATACATTAGTATATCGATCTGTCCATGTTATTCGAGTGTCAAGAAATCAGGAGGGAGTGATGTGTGGAAGTAATAGGCCTTCTTGCATTGGTTTTAGAGGCCTCTCAAATAAGCACAGTATTATTTTCTAATGTTAAAAGCTAACTAAAGCTGCTGTCCTTATATCAATATATAAAAATAGGGGCTGGAGTACACGTTTTTTCTTAAGCTGAGAAATTCTGTTACTATACAGTTTTTGAATTCACTTTTTATAAGGCTTGCATTAATCAATAGTAATCTTAAACATAAGAGGTCAGTCAGGTTTGCAGACTTGATCTAAACACCTTTTAGCCTGTTTAACATCTCCTCTCGAAAGTGGTTGGCCAGCATATTTGTCTGCCTGACCCATAGACATGGAGACTGTCATACCCTGGCTATGCGTTCCTTTACCTTCAAACATAGTAGGTAGGTAGGGTGTTCAAATATATATATATATATATATATATATATATATATATATACATATATACACACAGAGTGTGTGTGTATATGTATGTGTGTGTGATTATATATATATATATATATATATATATATATATATATATATATACACACACACACACACGCACACAGACGCATTCCTATGTACTGAATAGTAGACTGTTGTTGCCCATTGTTATTGTTTTAAGGTATGCATGAGTACATAAAACCATTCCTAATACATGTCATACTACATAAACACTCGGCCTATTAGAGGAAATCGTCCAGATGCATCTTAGAACATAATCCTTTATATTGTATATTCATTTTATCTGCTAGAGCTCTAAAATGTTTTATGGCTTTTTATTACTAGTCCTAACATGGTATAATCAGACTGGTTATAATGAGGTGGACTTAAAAGTCTTAACATGAAATAATTAAAGGGTTAGCTCCAGCTTTTTTTACAATCTTAAAAATCTGTGCTTGTTATTTTTCTATGCTGTAAACTTATGTGATCATGTTTTTTGGGGTTGCATAAAGAGGTTTTCCACTTTATTTTTGTGGATCTCAGCATGAGACCCCTGCACTGCCCTTGAAAGCAATAGTGCACGCTGTTTTGATGGACTTAATTTATCCATTCCTATAGAGAGGGCTCATACGAGCTCCATGTTACTAGAATGGACATACTTTCATTGATTTTACTGTCCTGGGCACTTAGGTGGGGTACTGCATGGGGTGGGGGTATAGATGAGGTACTCATTTTTAGATAAAGTAAAAAAATAAAAATATATATATATATTATTCAGTCTGCCACTTCTAATAAAAATAAGGAAATTTAAACTACAGGTAACCACACAGTTTACTTGGCTGTCAAGCATTCTAAACCAATACAAATTTTCAAAGGTCCTACTTGTAGCCTTTGTGAACACCTGGGCTGCGACCCGCAACACCAAACTCACTTTTGCACTGGTATGGGAAATCGGTGAGGTGGGCTGAAAATGTCTAACTCAGACAATGGACTTTTCCTCCTCCAGTGGAGGTGGCCCAAAGTTATATACCGAAGGCATCTGCACCACTTACACAGCCAATGTCACCAAAGCCTGTTAAAATTTCAGACGTTGGATACTTGGTGACTAATGTCTCTGTGTACTTTTGAGTTTTTAATAAAGTTTGTTAATAAAACAAGATCATTTTGTACATTTAAGTCTGTAAATGCTCTGTAACAGAATACCTTTTACTTCTCTTCATTGTCTAATACTTTTCATTGTTTTGTTCCCCTTTTTTTGTTTTTCCTAAGCTGAGATGTCTGCACTTACTTGGCCTTAATTTGCCCATGTCTAAGGTGCAGAAAGGGTAAAATTAAGCTGAGTTTTCCCTGTTACCCTATTCGAGGTAAAGGGTTTTTTGTTTTTGTTTTTTTTTACATGTTTCCTAATGTAAAATGGCAATACATTCCTACGCACGCAAGCTAAGGTGCTGTTCTGTTGTACATACTTACAGTCGGTGTTTGGGTCTAGTGATTGATTGGGTAGGAATTATGGGAGGGGGAGAGGGAGGGGCAGGTTTGTAAAAATGACGGGAGCCAAATGAAGCACAGAATATCATCTTGTTATGAAAGTGATATTACAGAGATTAGAATATTTGTGACAGTATTTTGATTTGAGTGAACCCCCATTTCTGTAAATAACCTGCTCCATGAGTAATGATCTTTTTCCCTGTATAATATTCCTCTTTATAAATATCTATATATAAACCTGGCTAAAAAAAAACTGGCACAGGAAAATTTTTAATATTACTTAAGGAGAAAAACTACTAAGAAAAAGAATTGCGCATGTAGAAATAAATTTTTACATTCCCAATGAGTGTAGTCTGCTTATTGAATTACTGTATTTACTTGTTGAGAGAGAATGTGCGCGCGTGTGCGTGTATATGTGTCTGGCCTGCTTTTGTCACACTGCTGTTTTTGTAAATGCTAATTTGAGCATATAACTGGACTCCCTTATAAAAGTGTCTGAAAGAACTGTTTTACCCCTACAGTACATCTGGAAAGTATTCACAGGGCTTCACTTTTTCCACATTTTGTTATGTTACAACCTTATTCTAAAATGGAATAAATTAAATATATTCCTCAAAATTCTACAAACAGTACCCCATAATGACAACATTAAATAAGTTTGTTTGAAGTCTTTGAAAATTTATTAAAAATAAAAAATTAAAAAAATCACATGTACATAAGTATTCACAGCCCTTACTCAATACTTTGTTGAAGTACCTCTGGCACCAATTACAGCCTCAAGTCTTTGAGTATGATGCTACAAGCTTGGCACACCTATTTTTGGGCAGTTTCTCCCATTCTTCTTCGCAGGACCTCTCAAGCTCCATCAGGTTGGATGGGGAGCGTCGGTGCACAGCCATTTTCAGATGGCTCCAGAGATGTTCAATTGTGTTCAAGTCTGGACTCTGGGGCTGGGCCACTTAAGGACATTCACAGAGTTGTCCTGTAGCCACTCCTTTCATCAAGGATGTCTTTGTACATTGCTGCATTCAGATTTCCCTCGATGAGTTGAATCAATTTGGAATAAGGCTGTAACATAACAAAATGTGGAAAAAGTGAAGCCCTGTGAATACTTTTCGGATACGTGGTGTGTATGTATGTATGTATGTATGTGTGTGTGTATGTGTGTATATATATATATATATATATATATATATATATATACACACACACACGTGTGTGTATACACAAAAAGTGGGTATGGAAAATAATCACCCCCCCCCCCCTTTAAAATCACATTTTGCTGCTTTGCATCCTAAGATTAAGACAAACCGTTTTTGCTTTATCCAGCTGTATTTACTTTGTGCAACTTACATCCAAGTGAAAGATATAATGCCAACATGTCAGTTAAAAAGAATCGCTGAGTTGGAAAAGGGATCACCCCTCCCCATGTCAGTGTTTTGCTTTAATTACAGCCTTTAGTATGTTGGGAGATGTCTTTACTAAATTTCCCCATCTAGACTTTGCATTATTTGCCCAATCTTCTTTGCAGAACTGCTCAAGTTCAGCTAAATTTGATGTTGACCGTTTGCAGTCTTCAAGTCATTCCACAGATTTTCAAAAGGCATGCAAGGACAATCGCCCTTTTCTCCTTCAACCACGGTGTGAATTTGTGATATTGCTGTCAAATGCACACAATGACCACTCTTTGTCATAAATTCCAGCAACTGATTCAGAGTTGCTGTAGGCCTCTTGGTAGCCTCTCTGACCAGTTTCCTCCTGGCTCTTTTATCCAGCTTGGAGCGACATCCTGATCCAGGGAGTGTCTGTGTTGTACCAAATACTTTCCACTGCTAAAAATAGGCTTCACTGTGCTTCTAGGCATTAATGAAGCCTTTGAATTTTTTTTGTATCCATCTCCTGATTTGTGCCTTTGCACAACTTTTTTCTGGAGATCTTTTGACAGTGCCTTGCCACCCATGGTTGATTGCTTCAATCGCACAAAACGGCCACATATGATCACAGTTGAAAGTCAAATGGCTTTGTGTGCCATTGAGAAGGTGGTTAGCTACACCTGATTTGAATTTACAAATTATTTTTAGGAAAGGGGTGAATCTTTTTACAACTTATTGATTTGATTGGCAATGACTTCCTGAAGTTTGGAGCCCATGGACCTTACCAAAGACTGGGTTTCCTCCTGTCTGATGCTTTTCCAGGCTCTAACTGCAGCTGTCTTCAATTGTTCTTTGTTTGTGGGTCTTTCTGTATTTAGTTTTGCCTTCAGCAAATTAAATGCATGCTCAATTTGGTTAAGATCAGGAGATTGACTCGGCCATTGCAGAATATTCCACTTCTTTTCCTTCAAAAGCTCCTAGGTTGCTTTTGCAGTGTGTTTTGGATCATTGTCCACCTGTACTGTGAAGTGCTCTCCAATCAACTTTCCTGCATTTGGCTGAATCTAGGCTGACGGTATATCTCTAAATACTGCAGAATTCATCTGGCTGCTTTTGTCACATCATCAATAAACATCAATGACCCAGTGCCACGAGAAGCCATGCATGCCCATGACATCACACTGCCTCCACCATGTTTTACAGATGACAATGAGTGCCTTGGATCATGAGCTGTTCAAAGCCTACTCCACACTCTTATCGTTGTTCTGGTACAGACTAGTCTTAGATTCATCCATCCAAAGAATGCCTTCTCAGAACTGGTCTGGCTTTTTTTAGATGTTTTTTGGCAGTCTAATCTGGCTTGTCTATTCTTCAGGCTTATAAATTGGTTTGCACCTTGTGGTGAACCCTATTTGCTCTTGTGAAGTGTTCTCTTGATTGTAGACATTGACAATGATAAGCCCACCTACTGGAGAGTGTCCTTTACTTGTCTGGGTGTTGTGAATACATTTTTCTTTTGCATGATGTCGGTTCACAGCAATAGATTCCAAATGCAAATACCACACTTTTGCCTTGTACACACGATCGGAATTCCCGTTGGGATAAATCCAACGTATTTTTCTGCCAGAATTCCGTTCAAGCTGTCTTGCATACACACTATCACACCAAATTCCGACCGTCAAGAACGCAGTGACGTACAACACTACGACAAGCCAAGTTCAATGCTTCTGAGCATGCGTGTTGTTTTCTCCGTCGGAGTTCCATACAGAAGAACTGAATTTCCATTGGGAAAAAAAGAGAACATGTTCTCTTTCTAAGTCCGTAGGAATTTCCAAAGGAAAAACTGGGGCGTACACACACACACAGTCGGAATATCCGATGAAAAAATTACGTCTGACTTTTTTTCATCTGAAATTCCGATCATGTGTTTAAGGCATTAGAATTAATTACAGACCTTTTACCTGCCTAATTGCTTAAGAATTAACGAAGAAGTAGCCCACACCTGGCCATTAAACAACTTTTTATTCAACTGTCCAATTACTTTTGGTCCCTTGAAAAAGGGGGGGTAGCTATTCTTAAAGAGTTCGTTAAATTCGTAAACCCTTCCTCCCGCTTTGGATGTACATACCCTCAAATTAAACCCGAGAGTGTGCACTTTCATCCATTATGTAACTTTAGCTTGAAAATGTTTTGGTAAATACCTGGAAAAAAATTAAATGATGCCCGTGTCCGATGTGTGTAATATAAATATATATTGCAGTCCTAAAGTAATAAGACCCCTTCACTTTTTTCAATTTTGTTATGTTACAGCCTGAAACTACATTTGTTTAAATTTGTTTTTGTTTAATGAATCTACACTCCGTACCCCATAATGAGACAGTGAAAACAGAATTTTAGAAATGTTTGCAAATTTGTGAAAAGGCAAAAACTAAAATATATCACATTGGCATTAGTATTCAGACCCTTTGCAACAACACTTGAAATTTAGCTCAGGTGCCTCCAATTTCTCTTGGTCGTTACTGAGCTGTTTCTACACCTTGATTGAGTCCACCTATGGTAAATTTAATGGACATGATTTGTAAAGGCATACACATCCCTATTAAAGGCCTTACAGCTGACAATGCATACTGTATCAGAGCAAAATGAACTGCCTGCAGAGCTCAGAGACAAGAGTTATTGCAAGGCACAAATATAGGGGAAGGCTACAATAAAATTCTGAAACAAAGGTTTCCAAAAGCAAATTGGCTCTATAATTCTCAAATGGAAGTAGTTTGGCACAACCAGGACTCTTCCAAGAGCTGGTCGCCTGACCAAACTGAGCAATCAGGGGAGAAGGTCCATGGTAAGAAAGATGACCAAGAACCCTATGGTCACTCTGGCTGAGCTGCAGAGATCCTGTGTGTAGATGGGACAAAGTTCCAGAAGATCAACCATCACTGCGGCCCTCCACTGATCTAGGCTTTATGGCAGCGTGGCTAGACAGAAGCCTTTGCTCCTTGCAAAACACATGAAAGCCCCTTGGAGTTTGTGGAAACCAAGATTGGATTGTTTGGCCTTAATTCTAAATGTTATGTTTGGAGGAAACAAGGCATTGCTCATCACCTGCCCAATACCATCCCAAAAGTGAAGCAGGTGAGAAAAAAACGCTCAGAACCTTGGCCAAAGGTTTATCTTCCAAAATGGCAACAGTCCTATGCACACAGACAACACAGGACTTGCTTAGCCAGACTGACCCAGCCAGAGCCCTGACTTGAACATTGACTGTTGAACGGACAGCCCCCATCCAACCTGACTGAGCTTGAGAAGATTTGCAGAGAAGAATCGCATAAAATCCCCCAATCCCAGGTGTGCAAAGCTTGTCGCGGCATACCCAAAAAGACTTGAGGCTGCAATTTCTGCCAAAGGTGCTTCAATAAAGAACTGAGTAAAGTGTCTGACTAAGTACATGTGATACTTACTAATGAATGTAGAATTATGAGAAACAAATGCATTTAAACAACTGTAGTATCGGGCTGCAACATAACAGAATTTTAAAAAGTTAGGGGGTCTGAATACTTTGAGAATGCACTATATATATATATATATATATATATATATATATATATATATATATATACTTTGTTTACAATTTATTTATTTTTTTAAGCCTGTATTATGATGTAAGCAGCCCTTACACAATGCATAGCCAAGCTTCTGAATGTAGAACTTCAACGAAAAACTCCCCTTCAATCCAGCACTCTCCCCCACTAGAGATCTTCTTGGCTAAATGATGACCATCAAAATTATGGACACACTCCATAGGAATTCCAGTACTACCGCACTGGACTGTGTCTTATCAAACCAATACATGTGCGCTGTCCAGTTCGACAGTAAGGCCTGCCCCCTGGCAGTGCTGGTGGAAAAAATTAAGGATCTGTGAATTCCTCAGACAGACTCGAAGAATCCTTGCAAAAAAAGGTATGTAGTATTTGATTTTTTGGAAAAAGATTAAAAGTCTTTTTTTTTTTTTTTTTTTTTTTTTTATAACAAACATTTTATGCTTACCTGCTCTGTGCAGCATAATTGCACAGAGTGGCTGGGAACCTCCTTTTCTCAGGTCCCCCACTGGAGCTCCTGGCTCCTCCTCTTCTCGGAGTGTCTCAATAGCAAGCCACACCCTCCATTACAAGATTGGACTCATAGCAACCTCAGAAAAGCCAGGGAGAGGGTCTCAGGTAAGTATATTAAGAGGGCAGTGAGGGGGCAATACTTCTACCTAAACATTTTTTTACTTAATGCAGGGAATGCATTAAGGTAAAAGATGAATAGACTTTAGAATCGCTTATGTGTTGGGGCCCAAGGATGGGGTGTAATTGGTTTGTGGAATTTGAAGCTTGAATTCTGCTTCAACTGCTTGCAGAATAAGCTGCAACTGGAAAATACAGCTTGGCCCAGGACCCATCCCAGTCTGCAAATGGACAATAAGAAGTGGCAGTATTAATGAGATCATATCTGTACTCTCCCGTTTGATAAGCGTCTTCACTGTGTGGCTGATCCAGATAATGACAGACATATACAGTATATGCTAGTTCTATCTAAAATACATGTAATGTTTTTAATGAATGCAAAAACTGGTTTAAAAGGTGTTTTCTTTCTCATTCCTGAGGGAATCAAGAATGCAGAGACTGCATCTGGATTGAAGTATCCTCAGATATATCTCTGAAGGGCATACACAAAACCCATTAAAAAAGAACCGCTCTGGCTGTGAGAATCCAATTGCAATGGTTGATCACTGGTATCTCCACTCCAGGTGCTCAGGTTCAGATGTCCTCTCACTCATCACAAACATTTGGATAGAAATGAATTGGAATCCATCCATATGCTTTATTCAGATAAAACCAAGTTACAAGGTAACTGTTGACATGTTTTGGCAGATAGCCTTGCTCACAGCATAGTCACCAAAATGAACACATATATGTATTAAACTAGGTGACTGAAACCACTCCCATTCGTTAATTGGTATAATTCATAGTAAATGAGAATCACTGCTGCTGAAAAGGCTGTCTAAGAATGGAGACATGTCACACAAAAAATATAGAGATAAACAGTTGTGCTTAAAATTTTGCATCTACCTGACCTTGGCTTTTGTATCGAGAGATCCCCAAATTTTCCACTTCTTAATAAGTGATTCAACAGTACTGACTGGCATATTCAAGGCTTTGGATATTTTTTTATATCCTTTTGCCATCTTTGTAAAGTTTCATTACCTTGTTACGCAGGTCTTTTTACTGTTTTTTTTCTACCTCCTAATGGCTCAGGGCCATATTCTCTAAGATTCTAGGCGGGCGGCGCGTAAGCCATTTACACTCCGCCGCCCCAACCTACAGGAGCAAGTGCTGTATTTCCCAAACACTTGCTCCGTAGTTTGAGGCGGCGGAGTGTAAATGGCCCGGCGTATCCACGCGTATATCCAAGGGGGCGGCTTGTATTTAAATTAAGCGCGCCCCCGATTCTAACGAACTGCGCATGTGGCGGGCTTAAAATAGCCCAGTGCGCATGCTCCAGTTCTCGGCGTAAAACGTCAATGACGCCGACGTGTGCGTCATTGACGTAAAGTCGTATTCAAGAACGACTTAGTAAAACAAAGTACCCGACGGGAAAACACGACGCGGACCCGACACCATACTTAACATAGCCTACGTGGGACTTGCGTAAACGTACCCCTCATATAGCAGGGGGTAAGTTTACGCAAACGACCTAAGCGACGGTTACGCGACGCAAATTCGTTCAGGAATCGGCGTATCAGGCTCATTTGCATAAACAAATGAGACCTGAACGTAAACGCCACCTAGCGGCCGGCGGAGTAATTACATTTAAGATCCGACAGTGTAAGTGACTTACACATGTCGGATCTTCAGTGTATCTATGCGAAAAAGATTCATAGATTCATAGATACACTGGCCAAAAAACAGAGATACGATGGAGTATCCTGAGATACGATGGAGTATCCTGAGATACGATGGAGTATCCTGAGATACGATGGAGTATCCTGAGATACTCCATCGTAACTTTACTCAGAATATGGCCCTCAGTGTTTGCCTGCTTAGTGCATCCATGTGAGCTAACAAACTCATTGACTATTTATACACACAGACACTAATTGTGATTTAAAAAGCCACAAATGTGGGAAATTAACCTCCTTATTGCCATTTTAACCTGTGTGTGCCACCTTCTGTGTCTGTACCAAGGCCAAGCATTCCAGGGTATGTAAACTTTTTATCAGGGTCATTTGGGTGATTTATTATATTAGGATTTTAAAAGGATCCAAAATAATAAAATAATAAATGGCTTTATGTGATTGCTATCCTTAAATAAAAGACAGTTTTTTGGCATGATCAGACATATTGTTCATATTAATGCCAACATTTCACAATATCTGCCATGGTATGCAAACTTTTGAACACAACTGTGTATAATGATACACAAACAATAATATGCATTAGAGAAAGGAAATATTACAATTTCAATGAACACAAATTTTATGATTTAAAAGTTATTAAATAAAACCATTCTGCATGCACAGACCAAGACCAAGTTTTCCTAGCAAGGAATATCAAAAAGATAGGAATAGGTGGAAGAATTTCAGACTGCGATCGATATAATACCTTGCATCGTAAAACTAGCATAAAAACAAATCCACATAATATCTGTAATTCATTCCAGCCAGAATTCTAGTTTTTAAGTTGAATATCCACCAAACCTCTCTTTCTAGAAGCTTATGATGGGTATTGCCCCCTAGGTGGATTTTTCACTCTCTCCAGGCCATAGTAAGTAAAAGATGACATACAGTATCACTAAGGCCTAGTACACACGAGAGGATTTATCCGCGGATACGGTCCAGCGGACCGTTTCCGCGGATAAATCCTCTCGAGGATTTCAGCGCATTTGGATCCGATGGAGTGTACTCACCATAGGATCGAAATCCGCGCCGAAATCCCCTCGCGATGACGTGTCGCGCCGTCGCCGCGATGATGACGCGGCGACGAGCGCGACGCTGTCATATAAGGAATTCCACGCATGCGTCGAATCATTACGACGCATGCGGGGGATCCCTTCGGACGGATTGATCCGGTGAGTCTGTACAGACCAGCGGATCAATCCGTTGGGATGGATTCAAGCGGATAGATTTGAAAGCAAGTCTTCAAATTTATATCCGCTTGAAATCCATCCCAGGGGATAAAAATCCGCGGAAACAGATCCGCTGGATTGTACACACCATAGAATCTATCCGCTGAAACCGATCCGCTGAGATTTTTCAGCGGATGGATTCTATGGTGTGTACGGGGCCTAAGATTTACATATTTAAAATGCTTAGAAACATTTGACAGTCCTTTGTCACTTTGATACGATGCTCCATGAAAATGCTCATGCTCCCCTACTCATGTCCTAAGAGGCCTCGTTGTGCAACCCAAATACTGTAGATTGCACAAAGTGCACTCCACAGCATACAACCACACTTAATATCCCAGTGAAAAAAAATATTTCCCCATTGGTGTTTACCCACTTCAATACAGGGCTTTAATACCCACCTCCATACCGGGCCTATTCTGGCACTTCTCTCCTACAAATCATCATTCTTTTGTTAGAAAATTACTCGGAACCCCCAAACATTAAATATTTTTTTTAAGCAGACACCATAGGGAATAAAATGGCAGTCATTGCAACTTTTTATCTTGCACGGTATTTGCGCAATAATTTTTCAAACGCCTTTTTTTTGGAAAAAAAATGGTTTCATGAATTAAAAAATAACAAAACAGTAAAGTTAGCACATTTTTTTTGTAAAATATGAAAGATGATGTTACGCCGAGTAAATAGATACATAACATGTCATGCTTTAAAATTGCGCACACTCATGGAATGGCGTCAAATTTCGTTACTTAAAAATCTCCACAGGCGACGCTTTGAACATTTTTACAGGTTACCAGTTTAGAGTTAGAGGAGGTCTAGTGCTAGAATTGTTTCACACGCTCTAACGCACAAGGCGACACCTCACATGTGTGGTTTGAACTATGTTTACATACGTGGGAGGGACTTGCGTGTGTGTTCGCTTCTGAGCGCGAGCTACCGGGGACAGGGGCGTTTTTAATTTTTTTTTTTTTTTTTTACATTTTTTTTAATTGCTTTTGTTCCTATTACAAGGAATGTAAACATCCCTTGTAATAGAAAAGGTGTGTGACAGGTCCTCTTTAAGGAGAGATCCGGGGCAATAAGACCTCACATCTCTCCTCCAGGCTGGAAAGCATGAGATTGTGAAAAAAAAAATCACAGATCTCATTCTTACTAGCCGCAATTGCGGTTTGTTTACTTACGGTTACCCGGGGGTGACGTCATCACATCGCGCCCGGGCCTCAGACGGTCCTAGAGATGACTGATGACCATTTGGTCACCAGTCATCTCTATGCTTCCCATCCGGCGCACAGCGATCATCTCTCCGGGCCCCAGATGGCACGGGAGAGCCCGGAGAAGCACCGGATGGCGGCGGGAGGGGGGATGTCCCCTCCCGCCGCCTATAAGAACAATCAAGCGGTGGAACCTGCCGCTATGATCGTTCTTATGGTGCGCAGGATCGCCGCCGGAAAAAAATTATATCTGAATGATGCCTCTGTGCGGTGATATCTGAATGATGCCTGCACCTAAAGTACAGGACATCATATGACGTCCACCCGGGATAAGAGATCCCCTTTGTGGACGTCATATGATGGTGTGCGGTATTGAAGTGGTTAACCTTGTCCTCTCCAGGCCTTTAGATAGGAACAGACTAGGGGATAATATACCTCTGACGGCTGGAGAATCTACATCCATTCCCAACGAATTGAGAAATATTCCCATCTGTGGACAAAATAGGTAATTTTTTTTTACATTGTATCTTTCATTAAATGAAAATTCCCTGAATAGGTGGTTACAAAAGTGAGGGTATCGCCAGCATTAGATTTACATTTATTATATCATTTATGTTATAATGGTGCAGATCTATCTGCGATTACAGCAATTGCTCTGTTGACATCTTTAGAATTGTTTTTCCGTGCTATCAATCTCAAGGCTACAATGTCGCATTGTAGAACAAAAATTTTCTCAGTGAAGAGTGCATTACACACAGAATGCAGGGTTCAGAAGTGCATTACACAAAGTACAAGGTTCAGGAGTGCGTTACACACAGACTGCAGGGTTCAGGAGTGCGTTGCATATACAATTCAATGTTGAGGAGTGTGTTACACATAGGATGCAAGGTTCAGGAGTGCACTACACACAAAGTGCAGGGTTCAGGAGTGCATTACACACATAGTACAGGGTTCTTGTGTGTTACACTCAGAATGCAGGGTTCATGAGTGCATTACACACAGAATGCAGGGTTCAGGAGTGTGTTACATACAGGGTTCACAAGAAAATTAAACCTTGGAAAATTTGGAACCCTCTCCCCCACTCCATCCAAACCTAAAGAAAAACATTTTGAGCAGTGTTCCAATTTAAAATTTGTTCTTAAACTTACTGGCCCAGATTCAGATAGAATGCTCTATCTGCGGGCTTAACGTATCTTAGATACGTTACCGCCGCTGTAACTTTGGGCGCAAGTTCCGTATGCAGAAAGAACTTGTGCCCTTAGTTACGGCGGCGTAACGTATGTGTGGCGGCGTAAGCCCGCCTAATTCAAATGGGGATGTTGTGGGCGTGTTTTATTTAAATTTGACTAGACCCCCGCGTACTTGAAGTTTTTTGTGAACGGCGCATGCGCCGTTTGCTAAAAAATCCCAGTGCGCATGCTCGAAATTACGCCGCAAAGCCTCATTGGTATCGACGTGAATGTAACTTACGCAAAGCCCTATTCGCGAACGACTTACCCAAACGACGTAAAATTTTCAAAACTTGGCGCAGGAACGACGGCCATACTTAACATTAGCTACGCCTCATATAGCAGGGGTAACTATACGCCGAAAAAAGCCTAACGTAAACTATGTAAAAAAAAAGCGCCCGCGGGACGTACGTTTCTGAATCGGCGTAAATACCTAATTAGCATATTCCTCGCGTAACTATACGGAAGCGCCACCTAGCGGCCAGCGTGAATATGCAGCCTAAGATACAGCGGTGTAAGACACTTACACCAGTCGGATCTTAGGGAAATCTATGCATAACTGATTCTCTGAATCGGGCGCATAGATACGACGGCCCGCACTCAGAGATACAACGGCGTATCAGGAGATACGCCGGCGTATCTTGTATCTGAATCCGGGCCATAGTCTTTATTTTTCTTTATAGATTCAAATGGAAAGAAGATCAGTAGATAATTGCAGAGAGGAGAATGTAAGAAAAGTGGATACAGATAAAGCAAACCATAATCAAGCAGCAATGAATACACAAGTGGACAAGAAATGACAAGGAAGAGGAGAAAAGATCAGTGGAGGGAAAAGCAACAGAAAGCTTTTGAAGATAACAGGAAAGCAGTGGCAGTGATGAGAGAGAGGAGACGAGGGGAAGAAAGACAGAGAAGAGGATAAAGAAATAAAACTACAGAAACTAAGAGAGGAGATGACCTGGGAGAAGATAAATCAAGAGAGAGCGAAAGAACTGAAGGAGAAAGAAGAGGAGAGGAGAATGAACCACGAGAGAGAGGAGATGGCAAAGAGACTGGCGAGTGATAGAGAGGCACACAGGGACAGATAATTAAAAGAGATAGAGATGAACTGGAAGACAGAAGACCAGTTAACCACTTGCCGTCGCCGCACCGTCATAATACGTCCACAAGGTGGCTCTCCTAGGCGAGATCACGTATTATGACGTCCTACCTTTTAGCCGCCACTAGGGGCGCACGCGAGCCGCCGGAGGCGCGCGCGCGCGCCCCCCGCTCGCCCCCGACTCCCGTGCGTGTGCCCGGCGGGCGCGATCGCCGCCGGGCACACGCGATCGCTCGGTACAGAGCGGGGAACGGGAGCTGTGTGTGTAAACACACAGCTCTCGTTCCTGTCAGCAGGGGAAATGCTTTTCTTCGGTTCATACAATGTATGAACCGAGGATCAGTGTTTCCCCTAGTGAGGCCACCCCCCCCCCCCACAGTAAGAACACACCCAGGCATACTTAACCCCTTCCCCGCCCCCTAGTGTTAACCCCTTCACTGCCAGTGGCATTTTTATAGTAATCTAATGCATTTTTATAGCACTGATCGCTATAAAAATGCCAATGGTCCCAAAAATGTGTCAAAAATGTCCGAAGTGTCCGCCATAATGTCGCAATACCGAAAAAAAAATCGCTGATCGCCGCCATTACTAGTAAAAAAAATATTAATAAAAATGCCATAAAAATACCCCCTATTTTGTAAACGCTATAACTTTTGCGCAAACCAATCAATAAACGCTTATTGCGATTTTTTTTTACGAAAAATATGTAGAAGAATACGTATCGGCCTAAACTGAGGAAAAAAAATGTTTTTTTATATATTTTTGGGGGATATTTATTACAGCAAAAAGTAAAAAATATTCATTTTTTTCAAAATTGTCGTTCTATTTTTGTTTATAGCGCAAAAAATAAAAAACGCAGAGGTAATCAAATACCACCAAAAGAAAGCTCTATTTGTGGGAAAAAAAGGACGCCAATTTTGTTTGGGAGCCACGTCGCACGACCGCGCAATTGTCTGTTAAAGCGACGCAGTCCCGAATCGCAAAAAGTACTCTGGTCTTTGGGCAGCAATATGGTCCGGGGGGTAAGTGGTTAATGAGAACTTTTACAGAGAGGGACAAGGAAAGAAAAATGGAACAGAAGGAGGAGAGAGAAGAGATCAGAAAGATAGAGTATGCTAAAAATAGAGCAGAAGCCCTTGAAAAACAGGAGTTCAGGAGTGCGTTACACACAGTGTGCAGGGTTCAGGAGTGCGTTACACACAGTGTGCAGGGTTCAGGAGTGCGTTACACACAGTGCAGGGTTCAGGAGTACATTACAGTGTGCAGGGTTCAGGAGTGTATTTCACACAGAGTGCAGAGTCAGAAGTGCTAATCAGGGAGTTGATAAAAGATGGCTGGCTATGCAAAGCAAAATTCTCACTTCAGAAACAGACCGCTAATAAACATAGGGAAAGGCCCTAATTTAGGTAAGGCATAGAGAGGAAACAAAAATACTAGCAAAGCAATGTGGACAGTCTACAGGTGGTTAAGCAAAGGAGCATACCAGAGTTAAAGGGACATAGAAAAGCAATTTTCAATAATGCAATTCTAGCTGGAGTTGCATCAGTAGGAGCATATCGGAGTTAAAAGGGACATAGTTACATTTGTGGGAAAAGATACAAAACCGCATCAGAGCTAAAAATAGAGCAGAAGCTGAGGGCCCTTGAAGAACAGCGGGCCCTTGAAAAACAGCGGGCTCTTGAAAAACAGTGGGCTCTTGAAGAACAGGGGTTCAGGAGTGCATTACACACAAGGTGCAGGGTTCTATAGTGTGTTACACTCAGAATGCAGGGTTTAGGAGTGTGTTACACACAGAATGCAGTCCGAAGTGCTTCCACTTATAGAAATACCCCCACTTTGAGAAAGAACCCCATCTGCAAACGTGCCTTTCCCAAGAGATGCTTAAGTATATACGGCTAGTGATGGGAGGGTGCATGTTTCTAATTGCTAATCAGGGCGTTAATAAAAGATGTCTGGCTATGTGTTGCACATATGCTGAAAGTATGGTCAATAATTCCAATGTGCGAAGGGAGCGGGCCGGGTGAAGCCAGAAGTGTGTTTTTATTAAAGGTTCCTGCAATGACACACATGACCTTCAGACTGATAGACTGGATAGAAACTATTATTGTGTTCATACATAATACTACACATCTATATCTGTAATAACAAAATTCTCATATACAGGAATAACGTCCTCAGAAAATAATAAACAACTGCACATGTGCTGATATGTTAATTAATCACACAGCAGCCTTTACTGATCACAAGGATGTAAATTAAATCACTTTCACTGTGTTTATAGCCTTAAATATGCTCCTTCTTACCTGCAATGACACAAACACATGATCTTCAGACTGATAGACTGGGTAGCAACTGCTATTGTGTTAACACCAGAAATGAAGGTCAGTCTTTTTTGTTTCCCCTGCTTATTAGCAATGGTTTCATTAGAAAGTGCTTTCTGTCATTCAGGCTTTTTACTCTATACTGCCATCTACTGGTGATTTAATAGAAATGCCATGAGTTTTACTTTCTCCATTAGCAAAACTATAATCCATTTTTATGGGGTACCTGAATTTGACATCCTTTACACTCTCCCCCACAAAATGTTATGACGTCCCCGACATACGCAGATTTTAGTATAAGAACCATTCCTTTCCCCATCTCACAAAAACCCTAGGGAGCCAAGGTTAAAGTGATACTATAGGTGCAGGTTTTTTAAAATAACAAACATGTCATACTTACCTCCACTGTGCAGCCAGTTTTGCAGAGTGGCCCTGATCGCTGTTTTCTTGGTTCCCTCGGCAGGTCTCTCGGCTCCTCCACATTTCAGATAACACCCTATGGGAAGCACTCTCCCAAGAGGGTTACCTTGCGGGCCCGCCCTGGAGTCATGCATTTGGCATCCATAGCCGTTGGGTGCAGGACTTGGCCCCGCCCCTGACGCCGCATCATTGGATTTGATTGACAGCAGCAGGAGACAATGGCTGCGCTGCTATCAGTCTATCCAATGAAGAGCCGAGAACCCTGGGTAAAGATCCAGTGCGTTCACGACACATGACTTTCCAGGGCTCGGGTAAGTAAAACAGGGCCTGGGGGGGGGGGGGGGCAGTAACTATCAGATGTTTTTTCACCCTAATGCATAGGACAACATGTACAGCATCTTCCCAGTACAATCTCAGTTTTCCTGGTCCTCCTCTTTAAGTAAGAATTTTTACAAGAACTATGCTGCCAGGTGAAAGTTCAACTCCATGAGTCTTCTTGACATAGTGTTCTTTCCCTCTTTGTGCAGCTTGAGTAGCTACCTTTGAAGCAACCTGATAGGCCTCAGACATCCTAGCTGTCCATGTTTTCACATACAGTACTCAGGGTGAGTCTTGTATTTTCCATTACTGGAGTGTCAAACATACTATCTATGGGTAATCTTGGAGACCTTCCGAACAGTAGAAAGAATGGAGAATACCCCATAGCTTCACTTTTGGTGCAATTGTATGCATGTATTGCCTGTGCAAGTGAACTTTTGCAGTCTTTCTTGAAATCTGGCTACAGGGTCCGAAGCATAGACAACAGGGTATGATTAAATCTTTCACATTGTCCATTGCCTTCTGGATTATATAGAGTTGTGTGAAAGTTCTGGATGTGGCAGTGTTTCCCTAATGCCAAGAACAATTGATTTTCAAATTCTTTACCCATGTCAAGGTGATTTCTTGTAGGAAATCCAAACTTCAAGACAAAGTCACTGAATATCTTGTCGGCAACAGTCTTTGCTGACTTGTTTTTGGTTGCGTAGGCCTGAGCAAACCTGGTGAAATGGTCGATTACCACTAATATGTACTCATAACCTCCTCGATAGAGACCAGCTCAAAAGGATAAGTGGTGGCAGTATTGTTCAATGGACCTCTAGTAGGCTTATGTGGGCGTTTGTCTTTCAGACAAGTGCACTGGGGGTGGATGTATTGCTGAGGCCCCGTACACACGACCGAGTTTCTCGGCAGAATTCAGCCAGAAACTCGATCGGAGCCGTGTGTACACTTTCGGCCGAGGAAGCCGACGAGTTCCCCGTCGAGCCAAATAGAGAACATGTTCTCTATTTCCTCGTTGTTCAATGAAGAAAGTTGGCTCGCCGAGATCCTCGGCGGCTTCACACAGAACTCGACGAGCAAAACAATGAGTTTTGCCCGTCGAGTTCCTCGGACGTGTGTACGGGGCCTCAGCATCTCTCTGCATATGTGGTTTACAGTCCTTTCGACTCCTAAGTGTCCCATTTCTTTGTGTAATTCTTTCAACACCAACCGATGATACAACTTGGGCAACACTAGTTGAGAACCTGATGTTTTCCATCTCAAGATTCCATATTCGTCAAGGTATAGTTTAGTCCATTGTTTCATTAGTATGAAGAGATCAAGCGGTTCTTGTCGTTCCTGTTTTGTTGGAAACCTGTTTGTACTTCCACACTGGGCCAATCACAGAGTCTCCTTATGGTCCCTTTGGGTATTTAAGCTACCTTCTTTTGGGTACCATCTATTGTTGACATTGTATGGGCAATGGTTATTGGACACAGCCAAGGCATTTCTTCTTTCTTACAAACTTGAAGTGCTTGGGTTATGCACCCGATGATTTTGGGGTCCACTTCTTGCAAACACTGTTGCATGTATTGTTCAGGACTTAATGGAATATGCAAAAGTACATCCGCATTTCTCTTTCCTGGACGATACTTGATGGTGAAATTAAAGTCAGCTAATTCTTCAACCCATCAATGGCCTGTTGCGTTTAGTTTAGCCATAGTGAGGACATAAGTAGCGGGATTATTGTCAGTATATACTACAAAGAATGGACAGTAGTATAGGTAGTCGCTGAACCTATCACATATGGCCCACTTCATCGCTAGGAACTCTAGTTTTCCCGAATGCATGTGATAGTTCTTCTCGGCAGGTGTGAGAGTTCTAGACCGTAAGCAATTACCTTTAACTTTTTCTCCTGCTCTTGGTACAACACAGCTCCTAATCCTTCTTCCAATGCATCACAGTGCAGAACAAAGGATTTGCTGTAGTCAAGGTAACCCATCACTGGAGGTTGAGTTAACAACTCAATAAGCCAGTTCAGCACTTCCCGGTGGTGATCAGTGCAGACTATAGACTGATGGGAGGATAGTGGACCTTTTAGTTTTGGTGATGGCTTATTCTTCCTGGACTGGCTGGTCTGCTGATTTTGTGGCAGGTGTTGTATGCGCTGACCGTAATTCATAGAGGGGTTTTGCAATCCATGGAATGGCCATCTTTGGACACGATCTTGCCCAAGAATCAGTTTACACTTCCTAGCTTTTAACTTGACTCCATGTTGCTGATACCATTGCAGTACCAACCGGACATGCTCCACATGTTCTTGGAATGATCTGGTGTGAACCAGGTTGTCATCTAGGTACAGCAGACAGATCTCATCCCTTAGTCCCATTAAACAGGTTTCTGTAATGCGTTGAAATTCAGCTGGTGCAGAGCTAAAGACAAAGAGTATTCAGATCCTCTCCTATAGACCCCAAGGTGTGATAAAGGCAGTCAGTGGTCAACAGGATTCTTCCACAAATCCTTGATGGTAGGCTTTCCCTTGGTCTAGCACCTAAATCCATCAACTTCCTCCTAAGCTGTCCAGCATGTCTTGGATCCTAGGAATTGTATGGCGGTCAGGGAGGCACTTCTGATTCAATTCTCTGTAGTCGTAACAGTCTTAAACTACCGCCCTTCTTTTTATGCACGCAATGGGTGATGAGTATGAAGATTTTGACTATGCAATCCATCCGCGGTTCAGCAGATCCTGAAGCTACTCTATCACTTCTTGGTGCAGTGGTTTCGGTACAGACATGTAAGTTCTCCTAACAGGTGTGTTGTCCATGAGGCAAAGTTGCAATTGTAGGGAAGGAATACATCCTACATCAGAGTCATCTTTGGTGAAAGCATTGCATTCCTTCCTTAAGGGAGTTGTAAATACAAAAACATGTTTTTGCTGAAATGACTGTTTACAGGGTATAGAGACAGAATAGTTAACTGATTCCTTTTAAAAACGATTAAAAATAGATAAAAAAATCAATCATATAATGTACCTGTAGTTTCTAGTTTCGTTTTTGCTTGTTTCCTGCTTCTCTGCTGTACAGAGCCAATACAGGGCAGTGATGGTTTGGAAAACGAAACTGATTGGTGCTGAGGGGTTTTAGACACACAGTTATCACACCTCCTTGATTAGTGACCACAGAGACAAAGCTCCCAGTACTGTGGTTATCAGGAAACAGACAACCAGGAAGTGTGGAGATCAGAAAAGAATTACAGCAACTTGAGAGCAAAAACGAACAATGAGGACATGAAAACAGCACTGCATTAAGGTAAAGGAAGCTATTAAGATAAAAAAATTCCTTTAACATCATCTTGACTACCTGTTGATCCTCCTCTGGTAGGTGTTCAATAGGCACTGGTGGATCCCAGTGTTCCTGATTAGCATTGATTACCAGTGACTGACTTGTGTTTAGGTTATCCACTCAACCTTCCGTTCCTGGTCTGGATGTCTGTGGATGAGTTGCTGAGTGAGTTGCCACACTCACTTATTGCTTCAGTTTCACCTGAGATGGGTATGTTGCCTTTATAGGCTCGAGGCACCCCATCCTAGTCTGACCTGGTAAAATAATGTCCTGCTTGGTTGTGTTCCAAACCGGGATGGATAGTTTGGAAAATTGTCAGTTTTGGAGTGATATAATTGTCTCTCTGATATCAGACAAATGATGGTCATCATCAGGTGTAAACAAAACTGTCTGATCAGGCAATGCTGGTATTGCATGAGTCCTACACCTGAGATGTCATAGTGTTTGCCAGAATTCTTTGCCTCTTAGTACCAGTCTTTTTAGTGTAGTACCACCGGTTTCCCTGTGATTGGCTTGTAGTAGATTTACAAGGGTCTCTGTTTTAGTGGTCGACAGTTCCAATGCTTTCCCTAGTACATCCACAAAACCTGGAATGGCTTCCTTTCCCTTGGCAGGCATCTCCTTGAAGAGTTCTTTAATAACATAACCGATGATGGGCTTTTCAGCTACTTTAGCTGTCGGGTGGTGTTACTTCTCGCGGTTAGCTGAAAAACTACCTCAATTCACCCAGAGAAAAGAATCTCAGTCTCATTAGCTGCTTTTCCTAGGAGGACTCCTGGCCAAAGCAATTCTTCAAAAGATTGGTATGTGGCAGAACCCGCTGTCTCCCGCTCTCATTGATAATGCTAACCTGAGAGCCGGTGTCCCATAGGGCCTGGAGAGGAGTATCGTCTATTTCACAAAACACCTTTTTCCAACGAGACTCAGTAACTTTCTGTTTTGTCTCATGGTAACCCCATCCACATGATGAAAATACTTTTGAGACCTTGACAAGATCGTGAATTCAGAGGGCCTCAGGTAACAGTGGGCATGAGCAATGGATGTTGTCAATCTTATAAAAGAACTGGTCAGAGAACAGTCTGTGACCATTGCTTCAACTGTGATCTGGACATTTAACGAGATACTGCAAAATGAGCAGACCCAAACAGTTAAAACGGGACCGGCGGTAACCTGTGCTAGAACCAACCCTGTGCAACTCTTGTAATGAAGAAAATCCGCGCTAAGGTATGGGGTGAGAGCTGCTGCCACCCTATAGTACCTCAGTGAAGAGGCCTGTGTGATGTGTTAGATATGAAGGGTTGAATGACGCTGCCTACTCTTGAAAGGTAAGAAGGGGGGGGGGTGAGATGAGTACAAAGTCCCAGAAGCAGATGTATCTATGTCGGGTATTCTATGGTAGGGTTGGTTCAAGTGTGATATGAACTCCCTATATTGCTAACCATCTGGGGTGTGTATATTCCCTATGGTGAGGAGTACCCTGATTCTGAAAGGTGGTGACTCAAAAAGTACCTATAGCATGGTCACCAACCTCAATGGGGTCCCGGGTAGGGTAAGTGGAGTTAAGTGGGCTATCTCCGTGTGATTGTGTTTATCAGAGATGCAGGATTGTCAGGATCCTGTGCAGTCAAGTGAGTGACTAGGTATTTTGTGAAAAATTCCTGTGCTCTGTGCTACTTGTCCTAATATGTTAGAATCCTATATGATCAGGTGAGTATGGTTAGAGCAACCTGAGCTATGTTATACCCCATGTGGGTATTTAAATATAAATGTGAGTTAACATAATATAATCACAAGTGAAAAAAACACATATATATATATATATATATATATATATATATATATATATATCTATATATCCACTTCCATACCGGAAGATATTTTTATAATTTTATTCCCACAAATTGGAGCTTTCTTTTGGTGGTATTTGATCACCTCTGCGATTTTTTTATTTTTTGCGCAACAACTAAAAATAGACAGAAAATTTTGAAAAAAATTAAGTTTTTTTATTTTTTCTGTTATTTTTTTTTGTAAATAAGTAAGTTTTCTTCTTCGATTACGGGCACTGATATGGCGGCACTGATGGGCACCGATGAGGCGGCACTGATGGGCACTGATAGGCGGCACTGATGGACACTGATAGGCGGCACTGATGGGCACTCAAAGGCGGCACTGGGCACTCAAAGGCGGCACTGGGCACTCATAGGCGACACTGATGGGCACTCATAGGCGACACTGATGGGCACTCATGGGTGGCACTCATGGGTACTTATGGGTGGCACAGATGGGCACTGAGGGCATTACTGGGCATCACTTGTTTATCCCAGTGCCCATGTTGCCAGTCAGTGCCCATTTGTGGGCACTGATTGGCATCTTTCTAATTTTTTTTTTTTACTGCCCCCTTCCCTGGTGGTCCAGTATGGGTTGCCCTGGTGGTCCGGTGTGGGCATCCGAGGGGGGGCTGCGCTGATAAACAATCAGCGCAATACCCCCTGTCGGATCTTCCTGTTTACATCGTGATCAGCCGTGATTGGACACGGCTGATCACGTGGTAAAAAACCTCCGCCCGAGGCTCTTTACCGATATCGGAGATGCAGGGTGTCGTCAGACTGACAACCCGCATCACCAATCGCCGCGCTGCGCGCCCCCACGTAATCCTGCTGGACGTCAATAGAAGTCTAGTCAGGATTTCACAACCACTTCCCGGACGTCAATTGTCTATTGACCGGGCGGGAAGTGGATATTTATGAAAAAGTCCAGATACCATTTAATATAAACTGTGAAAAATATGTGAAATGTCACACGACAAATAACCTAAATGAGCACTAATACATGATTGCTGAATAAAATCACTGCTCTTCAATAATTCTGATGGCTAGCAGGAAGAGCTGGTGGACTGTGTCAGCAGTTTTCACAGAAACGTGTGCAGTCAATGCTTAATTAGCTGATTACAATGAATAAAAAAATAATAATAAAGTTGATAAAGGTGAAGTGAAGTGATAAAGTGCAATTCTCCAGTGCTGTTCTTCAAATACTGTTAAAAGGTGACTGTTGTTCTCCCACTGTGGGTCCCCACTCACCAGATGTAGCTACCCCAAAAGGGGTGGAAGGCAGTTGGTGATGGGATGATGGAGCCTTTCTTCTCACTGATGGGAAGTTTCCTTATTTGGGTTCTGGCCAGTGTTGATCCTCCGTGCAGGTCCTGAGGGGTGTGTGCCCCTTGCGGTGTGTCACAGATTATCACTTGGATGAAAAAAATACCCGCATAGTGTAGTATGTAAAAAACAGGGGATGTTTTTATTTTAAAATATAAAAAAGGGTAACATAAAAAAAGGTTACATAAATGGTCCCAATAAAAACTGGGTGACCATGCCAATAAGATAGTGGTAGCAGCCGTCCAGAGTGGGCTGAAGATGCGTGGGGCTGTTCGCTAGCGCACCTCCACCGCAATCCTCCATGGGGACTGAGAAGTTGGCGTGGTCAGCTGATGCGTTTTGTCATGTGACTTTTTCAAAGGATCAACACTGGCCGGAACCCAAATAAGGAAACTTCCCATCAGTGAGAAGAAAGGCTCCATCATCCCATCACCAACTGCCTTCTACCCCTTTTGGGGTAGCTACATCTGGTGAGTGGAGACCCACAACAGTCACCTTTTAACAGTATCTGAAGAACAGCACTGGAGAATTGCACTTTATCACTTCACCTTTATCAACTTTATTATTCTTTTTTTATTCATTGGAATCAGCTAATTAAGCATTGACTGCACATGTTTCTGTGAAAACTGCTGACACAGTCCACCAGCTCTTCCTGCTAGCCATCAGAATTATTGAAGAGCAGTGGTTTTATTCAGCAATCATGTATTAGTGTTCATTTAGATTATTTTTCGTGTGACATTTCACATATTTTTCACAGTTTATATTAACTGGTATCTGGACTTTTATTTATTTATATATATATATATATATATATATATATATATATATATATATATATATATATATATATATATATATATATATATATATATATATATAGTTTTTTTTTCCACTTGTGATTATATTATGTTCACTCACATTTATATTTAAATACCCACGTGGGGTATAACATAGCTCAGGTTGCTCTAACCATACTCACCTGATCATATAGGATTCTAACATATTAGTATATTAGAGCACAGGAATTTTTCACAAAATACCTAGTCACTCACTTTACTGCACAGGATCCTGACAATCCTGCATCTCTGATAAACACAATCACACAGAGATATCCCACTCAACTCCACTTACCCTACCTGGGACCCCATTGAGGTTGGTGACCATGCTATAGGTACTTTTTGAGTCACCACCTTTCAGAATCAGGGTACTCCTCGTCATAGGGAATATACACACCCCAGATGGTTAGCAATATAGGGAGTTCATTTCACACTTGAACCAACCCTACCATAGGATACCCGACATAGATACATCTGCTTCTGGGACTTTGTACTCGTCTCACCCCCCCTTTTTACCTTTCAAGAGTAGGCAGCGCCATTCAACCCTTCATATCTAACACATCACACAGGCCTCTTCACTGAGGTACTATAGGGTGGCAGCAGCTCTCACCCCATACCTTAGCGCGGATTTTCTTCATTACAAGAGTTGCACAGGGTTGGTTCTAGCACAGGTTACCATCGGTCCCGTTTTAACTGTTTGGGTCTGCTCATTTTGCAGTATCTCGCTAAATGTCCAGATCACAGTTGAAGCAATGATCACAGACCGTTCTCTGACCAGTTCATTTATAAGATTGACAACATCCATTGCTCATGCCCACTGTTACCTGAGGCCCTCTGAATTCACAATCTCGTCAAGGTCTCGAAGGTCTTTTCATCTCTATCATCTTTTTGCATCTAGAGCATCAGAGTTGCTCTTTGACAACTGCTGGATGGTTGGGCCAATTGCTTGTGGTGGGGACCAAGATATTGTGTCAGCAGTCGTTGTCGGGACACCTGGTTCCTGAGGACACTGTAAGACATTGGACTGACACTCTTTCCCTTTCATCAAATTTCTGGGCTTTTGCTTCTGTTCCCTTTCCATCAGTGACTTCATTCGTTTTCTCTGAGCACCTCATCTGGAATGGAAGGATCATCTAAATACTGCTTTAATTGGGACTTGATGTGGTCACTTTTCAGTACAGTACCAACTGACCTTAGGAATTTCTTTTGTATCAGCTCAGTCCCGAAGTGTTCTTCTGAGCCTTCTCCTTGTGAGACAAACAGGCGGTCCTTCAACTCAATAGCTCTGAAAAGGAAATTCTGAGGAGTTTCCTTACTATTCTGTGAGATGTTTATCAGTTGTTGGTACAGTTCAGAAGCAATTTCCTCCTTGTAATGGCTTTTTAGGATTCTCCCAAGTTGCACTAGGGTTAGTCCATTTTTCATTTCCAGCATACCTCTGAGACTAATGCCCCGTACACACGATCACTTTTTGTGATGAAATAAAATGACATTTTTAAAAACGTCATTTAAAATGATCGTGTGTGGGCTAAACATCATTTTCCGTCTTCTGAAAAACAACAAAAAAAAATTCAAATATGCTTCAATTTTATATGTCATTTTTGAAAATGTAATTTTTTGTGTTGTAAAAAATGATCGTGTGTGGCCTAAAACGACGGTTTAAACCCGCAAGTTATGAGATGGGAAGAAAAACTACCATTCATAATGGAGTAAGCACATTCATCACGCTGTAACAGACAAAAAAGCATGAATCGTCTTTTACTAACAAGTAACCAGCTAAAAGCAGCCTCAAGGCAAATAGAACTTCCCCTTTAGAGTGCCGTCACTTTTTTCGTCATTTTTCAAAAACGATGGTGTGTGGGCAACATCATTTTTAATGATGATGTTGGAAAAATTTCGTTTTTTTTCATGATGAAAAATGACATTTTTATTTTCAAGACAAAAAGTGATCGTGTGTACGGGGCATTAGGCTGAGACTTATGGCTTTTACCACAGCTTCCACAATCTCGGACTTGGAATACCCTTTTTGTAGTCCCAGGTCGATCTGGTGCATAAGGTTTGTAAAGGACAGCTTGGCTTTCTGTTCCTTTTCACCTGACCAGCAACCTTAATGTCCTTCCTGATTGTCACCTCTGGCAAGTTACCATGGTGAAGTCTCTGAGTAACTGGATCAGGTTCTTGTTTTGGTTGACTGTCACTTGCTTTTAGTACTTAGCTCTTTTATCTGTTCCACAGTCATTCTAGAGGTTTCCTGGAACTTCTCCTGCATAGTGTGGTATTGTCATTTCAAATTGGCTAATTGCTTTTCCGGTTGGGGATCTTTCTCACTGATGTTTGGTGCTTCAGTATGGTCCCTCTTCTTCTCTAGCTCATTGATGAATCTTAGTTGCTTGGAGAAATTGTGTCACCACCTCCTCATTTTCAGTCTCGACCAGTTCATCTATCACCTCATTGACTATCTGCATGTAGTGGCGCAGAGATTTTCCTTTCGCCATACTTGCTTCAGAGGCCTTGATAAACTGGCAAGTCTCAATGAGATCACCGACTGTCTGTGTACGATTTCCGTACAGCGACGGTTAATACCTTAATCTTCTCTCAGCTTCACCACAGACAGCATAACCGCTCTTTTCCACTTCCATAAACTTTTTGCATGTTTTTCACCCCTTCCCACGTTGGGCCCCAATTTTGTTGCAGATATGCTGAAAGTACGGTCAATAATGCCAATGTGCGAAGGGAGCGGGCCAGGTGAAACCAGAAGTGTTTTTAATAAAAATTTCTGCAATGACACAAACACATGACTTTCAGACTGATAGACTGGGTAGCAACTGCTATTGTGTTCCCACCAAAAACGGGTCAGTCTTTTTTGTTCCCCCTGCTTATTAGCAATGGTTTCATTAGAATGTGCTTTCTGTCATTCAGGCTTTTTACTCCATGCTCCCATCTAATGGTGATTTAATAGAAATGCCATGAGTTTTACTTTCTCCATTAGAAAAATTATAATCCATATTTATTGGGTACCTGATTTTGACATCCCTTACACTTGCAAATCAAAATTCTCACTTCAGAAACAGACAGCTAATAAAGATAAGGAAAGGCTATAATTTAGGTAAGGCATAGGGATGAAACAAAAATAGCAAAGCAATGTGGACAGTCTACAGATGGTTAAGCAAAGGAGCATACCAGAGTTAAAGGAACATAAAAAAGCAGTTTTCAGTAATGTGATTCTAGCTGGAGTTGCATCAGTAGGAGCATATCAAAGTTAAAGGGACATAGTTACATTTGTGGGAAAGGATACAAAACATCATCCGAGCTAAAAATAGAGCAGAAGCTCTCCGGGGGTGAGCAGGCCCGTCGAAACAAGACAGGCAAAGCAAGCAACTGCTTGGGGCCCCGAGCTGGCCAGTGGCCCCAGCAGGACGGGCCCATACCGCATCGCTGTGCAGCCGCTTAGGGTGCCTATGTCTGTCCCTGGTCCCGGACAGTTAAATGGAGGACACAGCCTGTCAGCCAGTGCAGCCACTGCATTTCCTGGACTGGTTGCTAGGGCCGCCCGGCTACGCGTCTAGTAACCAGTGATATCACACACAGGGCCGGCGCTAGGCATAGGCGAGTCAGGCGGCTGCCTGGAGCGCAAGGGTAGTGGGAGCGGCAAAATACGGATCCCCAGCCACTTGCTGGGGATTTGGATCATTAAAATACCTCCTGGACCGGAATTTTTAAAAACCCATGCCTTATGGCGCCAGCCGCCAGGCTAGGAGGCGGTTTGCGCCTGTGAAGACATCACCTTCACCACGCTATTCCCAGCCTGCAGCGCCATAGCAGCGGCAGTGAGATGAGGGGAGAGAGCTGGGACAGCAGCTGGCCGGAAGTGCTGCATGATGATTGATGGTGGAAGTTGAACCGGCCAGGGGGGGTAAGATGGAAGCCCTGCTTGCTTGCCGTGATGGTCGATCCCCCCCTCCCTCCTCCTGGTCGCTCGGGGATCTGTTGTCAGAGGAGTAGACAGACGGGCAGCAGCGCCTTTCTCCTTCAGTAAAGACTTCACCCCCGCTGGCTCAGGTACACAATAGAAGCACAGTCAGGACGCTCAGTGCTGCAGCCTGCACACTGTCACAAGAAATTATAAAATGTACTCTGCTGTCAAGTTTACATTGCACTGTGTACAGAGGGGGAACTGGTTTGTGTGTGTGTGGGGGGGCCAGATATGTGTGTGTAGGGAGGGGGGTTACAGAGGGGGAACGTGTGTGGGGGGGCAGATTGTGTGTGTGTGGTACAGAGTGGGAACTGGTGTGGGCGGAGACAGGTGTGTGTGGGGTTGGGGTACAGAGTGGGAACTGCTGTGGGGGGGGCAGATGTGCATGGGGGATGGAGTGGGGAGAGGCCCCCAGGGGGTGGGGCATAAAAAGAACATAGGGAGGAAGGAGGGGGCCGGAGGAAGTAAAAACATGGGGGGGCCTCCATGTCCATTTTGCTTGGGGCCCACAAATTCCTTTAAACGGCCCTGGGGGTGAGTGCTACATATACTTCAATTGTTTTAACTTCTAAACAAAAGAAACAAAAAAGTCTGAAGTAAACTACCAGTAGTTTTTTTATTGTAATACTATGCCATTTGTGTGGCTCTGTATCTAATTAATATCTAGGCATATCTGGTCTCTTAGCCTGTCTAAATGTTGTGCTCCTCTGGGTTCCAATGGAGGCTACAAGTGGCTTTTTCAACACACATTGCATAGTCCACAGTCATTACCATCAGCTAACACACCCTGGGAAAATGTATACATATATGGCTAAAGTGCATGTACAGTATGTAGACAGGAAGTAGTGTTTTATTTGCATTTTTTTTTAAATGGCAATTGTTTAGTGCTTTAGAAAACATAAATATCACGTATGCCTCATTTCCACTGACCGGAACGGTTCAGGCCGGTACAGTTAGGAAGGGTTAGAATGGTCCGGCCTATTCAGGTGAGCGTTTCCACTGCAAGTCGGACCGTCGGGGGTCATACTGGGTTTAGAAAAAATTCCTAGCGTGTCCGCCAATCAGTGGAATGTATTGTAGCTCCGCCCTAACCAAACCGTACCATTTTCTATGGCCCACACATCTCAAGCAGGACCCAGAATGGTGCTGTGTATGGTTCGGTTGTATGGGCCGCTTTCATAGAAACACTCAAAAACAGATCCGCTCAGTGGAAACTAGGCATAAGTTAGATGAGATATTTTCTTTAAACCAGAGCTCCAGCCAAAAAATACCAATGAAGCGCCCATTACCCAATAAAATACCAAAACAAGATTTTGTTGCACTATTTACCTTCAATCTTGGGCATGTCCCCCCCCCCCCCCCCAAATACTTTTCTTTGCTGCTAAATGTTCTCAGTTTGATGGGCAGCATAATTTTACCCACTTCTCCTGAACACTGGTGGTTCTGAATCTGCCTCAGCCTTTATTGATGGTTACATAGCCGGATTAATTTGTGTCTTTTATATCTGCCTAGGCTTTATTAACAACATGCAAGTCTTTAAAAAGATGGTGTCCTCCTCAAAAAATTAATGTAGCTCTAAAGATAGAAATATATGTCCATGTGAGGACAACCAACCTTTGAAAAGGCAAGGTGGAATTTATTGACCTTAGTAACTTATGACAACAACTCATTGCCGTTGTTACTATTTTGTTACTGAACATTAAATTGGTACAATAGTGGATTTAGTTGTGTAGACTCCATATCCACATTATATTATGAGTAACCCAAGTGTGAATGTTAACACCAGTTGTATAAGTGCATTATATAAATTGTAAGGTTGCGGGTATAATTGCTTTCAAATACTATTTTTAAGCATCAGCTACCTTTGTACAATATGTTATTATAGCAGAAACAGCTGTGCTCAAGGTATAGATGAAGTTAAGTGTCACTTATGCTCCTGCAGTAGAGCTAAAAGAAAAGAATGTGATTCTATTTTTGTACCGTACTAAAACATACAGAGTGTTAAGTTTTTAAAACGTATTAAAAGAGAAAAATATAGCATTCTATAATTGAATTAAATAGAGTATTTCGTTTCTTAGAGATGCTGACAGATCTGACAGGTAAGCTTGCAGGATTAATTTTAGCCAAGAGACAGAAAGGCAGCTTCCTGTTTGAGTAGTTACAGACACATAGGGCCAGATTCACAAAGAGATATGACGTATCTCTGATTTCCGTCGGTCGTATCTATGTGACTGATTCATAGAATCAGTTACGCATAGATATGCCTAAGATCCGACAGGTGTAACTGTGTTACACCGTCAGATCTTAGGCTGCAATTCCAGGCCGGCCTCGAGGTGGTGTTTCGGTTTATTTAGGTGAATATGCAAATGAGGAGATATGCCGATTCAGAAACGAACGACCGCCCGGCGCTTTTTTTTTTACGTCGTTTGCATTCGGCTTTTTCCGGCGTATAGTTACCCCTGGGTCTATGAGGCGCAGCCAATGTTAAGTATGGCCGTCGTTCCCGCGTCGCGATTTAAAAATTTTACGTTGTTTGCGTAACTCGTCCGTGAATGGGGCTGGACGCCATTTACGTTCACGTTGAAAGCAATGACGTCCTTGCGACGTCATTTAGCGCAATGCACGCTAAAAGATCCGCTAACCCTTGTGAATCTGGCCCATACTGTATTGTCAGATAATCTCAGATATACCATCCTTCTATGGCAACTCTTTCCTGCCATACAATTTTCACAGAAGAACACATTTAACACATCTAAACTTACCACCTTAGATCACTGTACACTCACTATGCCTTAATAGCTTCAGAAAGTTTTTCCTTAGTACAGATGTAGGAAGCCTCGGCACTCCAGCTGTCAAGCTACAAGTCCCATGAAGCATTGCAAGACTGGCAGCCGCAGGCATGACTTCCAGTGGCTCCCATGGCATTTGTAGTTTCATCACAGCTGGAATGCCGAGGTTTGAGACTATAAATATTACTATACAGGATTTATATAGTGCCAACAGTTTGTGCAGCACTTTACAAAATATAGGGAGACAGTACAGTTACAATTCAAGACAAGATGGTTAGGAGGGTCCTGCTTGTAAGTGCTGTGAGGTTTTGGCCGAGGTATTTCGGAGAGGAATCGCCTCCGGATAACGGGTGACATAGTCCAATATAACCAAAATGTACCGATGCCCCCTAGCGGACTTCACTATTGGACCTACCAAATCCATAGCGATCCTCTCAAAGGAAACCTCAATGATGGGAAGGAGTACGAGCGGGTTATGCAAATGTGGCAAAGGTGCCGACTTCTGACACACAGGGCAGGAGGAACAATAATTTTCTGTTTTCTTCATGACCCCAGGCCAATAAAATCTCTGCAACACTCTCTCTCGGGTTTTCTCTGTCCCTAGATGACCTCCAAGAATGTGCCCATGGGCCAACTCTAACACCAACTTCCTGTAAGGTTTGGGCACCACAAGTTGCTTAATGGTTTCTTCTGCCCTTTGAGCCACCCGATAGAGTAGGTCCCTTTCCATGATGAAGTACGGGTAAGTGCAGGTCGTATCTGGGTTCACCAACTCGCCATCTATTTTCACTTCATTTTCCCATGCCTTTATTAGGGTGAGGTCCTTTAACTGTTCGGTGGCAAAGTTTTCCCTGTGAACCTCGAGATCAGAAAACTCTACAGACGGCATGTTTTCATCTGAGGATGTTGGCTCCTCCCCAGTTTCTTGAGTCACCCCTGCCAATATCGACAAGGGGAATTCTGGAGAGTCCTCACCACTCTCAGAGGACTTCTGGTTATCAGATTCCTGGTATGTAGTGGCACCAGTTTGGGGCTCAGGATAATCCCATAGTTCCCAGAACTTTGGAAAATCCCTTCCCACATTGGCATCATGTGGTAAGTGAGACACTAACCCCACCGGATGAGAGAGGGTACCTTTGGAGGTCTCAAAACACACTGTAGTCACAGGATACTCTCGGGTGTCCCCATGCACACAAATAACAGCTACCTTGTTATTCCCAGAGACCCCTGTAGTAACTAATTCAGCCTTAATCAGTGTCACCAGGCTACCTGAATCCAGCAACACAACAACATTTTTACCATTAATACACATTTTGCATAAATGTTTCTCAGTTCCCCGAATAGCAGTGCATGCGACTGTCGCAAACAGCGACTGACGTCTGTCCCTTAGAAAGTCGCATTGCATGGGTTCATCCACAACCGCACAATTTGCTGCAATGTGTCCCTCTTGCCAGCAGCGGTAGCAAACAATCCTTTTTGCTGCCTCTTGAGGCCTTGACTTCCCAGGCTGTTCTCGCTAGACACTAGGGATAACGCCCACCCTCTCACTCTCTCCACCCTCACCCCTTGGAATCATCTTACCCGCCACTGGGGATGGTCTGGTCTTGGGGTGGAAGAGGCAGTCAGGTTCTCTGTAGCCAAGTACCTCTCAACAAGATCCACAAGCTTATCGGCCGTTTCTGGGTCTCCATGGCTTACCCACTTTTAGATGGGAGTAGGAAGAGCTCTCAGGAAGCAATCCATCCCAACACGTTCCACAAACTTTGGTGCGGACAAAGTCTCTGGCTGTAGCCACTTCCTGCTCAGGTGAATGAGATCATACATTTGAGATCTGGGGGTTTTTCCAAGCCGGAATGTCCAGTTATGCACACGCTGAGCCCGGACAGCCAGGGTGACACCCAGCTGCACCAATATTTCATATTTTTAGCACCACATAGTCTTTTGCTTGGTCAGGCTCCAAGTCATAATAAGCCTTTTGCGATTCCCCAGTTAATAGAGGGGCCACCAGTCCAGCCCACTGCTCCTTGGGCCATTTTTCCCTTTCAGCAGTCCTTTCAAATGTGGTCAAAAACACCTCTGGATCATCCTCTCCAGTCATTTTTGTCAGTAAACGACTCACCCCAAAGGATGCGGTATTAGTGGGACCACTTGCCTCGCTGGTCTGCGGACGTTGCTACATTAAAGTCTCTATTTGTTGTTGTAGTCTCTGCTCTTGCTTCTGCAACAGGTCTATGAAGCGGGCCTCAGAATGCTGCTGAGCTTGTTGCTGAGCTTCCAAACTCTGTTGGTGAGCTTGCTGCTGCGATGCGAGGCTCTGTTGCAAAGTTGCATTTGTCTGCTGCTGGGCTGCGAGGCTCTGTTGTTGAGCTGCAAGGCTCTTTTGCAAACCTGCATTTGTCTGCTGCTGATTGGCATTTGCTACAGCCAGCCTTTTCAGTATTTCCTCCATGCTGGCCTTTAAAAAAAACTGCCCGCATTCTCCACCAACTGTGAGGGGGTTAACCCGTCAGCGGGTGTGTGTGACCCCCTGGACGGGTACAGCACACAAAAACAATTGGGCACAGCGGTGGTAGGAGGAAAACAAAAAGGTGCGGATTTTATTTGAACTAAATACAAAACAAATGTGACAGAAACAAAATAAATACAAAAATAAACCCTGGTCACTTGACCGCTTACTAAACACATTGGTGTCCCTAATTAACGCCTGGGTACAGCCTAGTGCTGCCCCAGTCCCTAACTCCCTGCTGGTTATAGTTTTGGTAATAGTAGCCACACAGGCTTTGTCTCACCGCACAAAGAACACTCCCCAGACTATTCACACAGATCTGGTTCCAGGTTGGAGCATCTCTCTTAGCATGCTGGGAGTTTTTGTAGAGGACCTAACGAGCCCACCTAATTCAGCTGGGCTCATCAAGTCCTCCCAGTAGGACTCCCAGCACTCCCCCTAGAGGTACAAACTGGCATAAAGCCTGAACCTAGGAGATATATATACAGCATCTTGGATGCAACCAGGGGATTTAACCTGCCTACTGTCACAGTGCTTACAACATAATCTGCTTTAATGGATTCCTCTATTGTGTCCCCAAAGTCGGCAGTAAAAGCCATGGTGGTACATGATTATATTAAAATGCCCTTTAACCGCTTTCCGACTACCTCATGCAGATTTACATCGACAGAATGGCACGGGCAGGCAACGTGTGTGTATATATATATATATATGTTGCTTTGAACCTGCCCCCTAGCGGACGCGTGCACGCCCGCCGAGGTCGCTGCGACTGTGCCCGGAGGACCCACGGACTCGATGTCTGCCAGTGTCCCGCGATTGGATCACGGAACGGACACAGCACTGATCGTCTGATCCGTCTCATCAGGAGCCGTGATCAGTGACGTTTCACAGTAAGCCCCACCTCCTAACAGAATCACTCCCTAGGACACACTTAACCCCTTCCCCGCCCCCTACTGGATAACCCTTTCCCTGGCAGTCACATTTTATACAGTAACAGTGCATTTTTATAGCACTAATCGATATATAAACGTGAATGGTCCCAAAATAGCGTCAATGGTGTCCGCTATTATGTCGCAGTCACGATAAAAATCGCAGATCGCCACCAGAACCAGGAAAATAAAAAATTTATAATAAAAATGCCATAAAACTTCCCCCTATTTTGTAGACGCTATAACTTTTGCGCAAACCAATCAGTATACGCTTATTGCGATTTTTTTTTTTACCAAAAGGATGTAGATGAATACGTATCGGCCTAAACTGAGAAGAAATTCGCTTTTTTTTTTTTTTAATTGGGGATATTAATTATAGCTAATGTCATTTGCTAAATCCTAAACTCAGCGTGCCTTAATAATGGTAGGTATTTTACTTGAACAATTAATCTACTCCACCTATATATTCTACTGTATAGGTGGATCACTACTCGTTGGTGTCTAACAATGTAGCTCATACAACTCATACATCACTCAAGGAAAAAAAGAACCACTACTTGATATTGCCCTCTAGTAGTAAATATTTTTAAATATTCATCTACTGCACTTGACATCTTCACTGTAGCTCCTCTTTCGTGTCACCCCAGAAGAAAGCATATTGCTACTCTGTAGCTCTGTAATAGTATATACTAAAATGAATAAAACATTACACTACTGAATAAAACATTACAATACTGTAGCTGCAAATAGACCTATAGATACAGATAAATAGAATTGGCCTTCGCAGCCTCATTTCAATGTACAGTGCCTTGAAAAAGTATTCACACCCCTTGAAATTTTCCACATTTTGTCAAAACAAAAATGTAAATGTATTTTATTGGGATTTTATGTGATAGACCAACACAAAGTGGCACATAATTGTGAAGTGGAAGGAAAATGATAAATCGTTTTCATTTTTTTTTTTTTTTTTTACAAATAAATATGTGAAAAGTGTGGGGTACATTTGTACTCTCCCCCCTGCATTAATACTTTGTAGAACCACCTCTCACTGCAATTACAGCTGCAAGTCTTTTTGGGGATGTCTCTACCAGCTTTGCACTTCTACAGAGTGACATTTATGCCCATTCTTCTTTGCAAAATAGCTCAAGCTCTGTCAGATTGGACGGAGAGCGTCTGTGAACAGCAATTTTCAAGTCTTGCCACAGATTCTCAATGGTCCATTCTAACACATGAATATGCTTTGATCTAAACCATTCAATTGTAGCTCTGGCTGTATGTTTAGGGTCGTTGTCCTGCTGGAAGATGAACCTCCGCCCCAGTCTCAAGTCTTTTGCAGACGCTAACAGGTTTTCTTCTAAGATTGCCCTGTATTTGGCTCCATCCATCTTCCCATCAACTCTGACCAGCTTCCCTGTCCCCGCTGAAGAAAAGCATTCCCACAATATGATGCTGCCACCACCATGTTTCACAGTGGGGGTTGTGTGTTCAGGGTGATGTGCAGTATTGGTTTTCTGCCACCCACAGCGTTTTTGCTTTTAGGCCAAAAGTTTAATTTTGGTCTCATCTAAACAGAGCACCTTCTTCCACATGTTTGCTGTGTTCCCCACATGGCTTTTCACAAACTGCAAACAGGACTTCTAATGGTTTTCTTTCAACAATGGCTTTCTTCCTGCCATTCTTCCATAAAGGTCAGATTTGTGGAGTGCATGACAAATAGTTGTCCTGTGGACAGATTCTCTCACCTGAGCTGTGGATCTCAGCAGCTCCTCCAGAGTTACCATGTGCCTCTTGGCTGCTTCTCTGATTAATGCTATTCTTGCCTGGCCTGTCCGTTTAGCTGGATGGCCAGGTCTTGGTAAGTTTGCAGTTGTGCCATACGCTTTCCATTTTTGGATGATGGATTGAACAGTGCTCTGTGAGATGTTTAAAGCTTGGGATATTTTTTGTAATACCCTAGCCCTGCTTTAAACTTCTCCAAAAATGTATCGCTGACCTGTCTGGTGTGTTCCTTGGCCTTCATGATGCTGTTTGTTCACTAAGGTTCTCTAACAAACCTCTGAGGACTTCACAGAACAGCTGTATTTATACTGATTACATTACACACAGGTGGACTCTGAATTTACTATATTGGTGACTTCTGAAGGCTATTGGTTCCACTAGATTTTAATTAGGGGTATCAGAGTAAAGGGGGCTGAATACAAATGCACGCCACACTTTTTACATATTTATTTGTAACAACTGTTGAAAACCATTTATAATTTTCTTTCCACTTCATAATTATGTGCTACTTTGTGTTGGTCTAGCACGTAAAATCCCAATAAAATACATTTAAGTTTTTGGTTGTAACATGACAAAATGTGGAAAATTTCAAGGGATATGAATACTTTTTCAAGGCACTGTATATGTGTTTTCATTTGCAAAGTATTTTGCACCAGATCTCCAGTTAGAACAACCTGATGACTTTATTATAGTCTTTAGGCTGGCCATATACTAAAGTTTTTCAAGCAAATTTTCATAATAAAATTTTCATATAAATTCCCAGTACATTTGAACTTTTGTTTGCTTTAAACATTTGATTTTGGAACTGAACTTTCCTGAACAAAAACCACAATTAGTGTTAGAAATTAGTTAATCTAATGCCGTTTACAAACGACCGTTTTTCGCAATGTAAAAAATTACATTTTTTTTATGTCATTAAAAACGATCGTGTGTAGGCTCCAGGGCATTTTTCGTAACGTTAAAAATGGGCATTAAAAATTTAGAACGTGCTCTAAATTTTTGTGTCGTTTTTAACGTTGTAAAAAATAATTGTGTGTAGGCTTTAACGACGTGAAGATAACGCGCATGCTCAGATGCAAGTTATGATACGGGAGCGCTCATTCTGGTAAAACTAACGTTCTTAATGAGGATAGCACATTCATCACGCTGTAACAGACTGAAAAGCGCGAATCGTCTCTCTCCAAACTTTTACTAACACAAAATCAGCAAAAGCAGCCCCAAGGGTGGCACCATCCGAATAGAACTTCCCCTTTTATACTGCCGTCGTACGTGGTGTACGTCACCACGCTTTGCTAGAGCATTTTTTTTCACGATCGTGTGTAGGCAAGGCAGGCTTAACAATAATCGGGTTCAAAAAAACTTTTAGCTAGATTCAGAAAGAGTTAGGCTGGCGTATCAGTAGATACGCCGACCTAACTCGGAATCTGCACCATCCTAAGTTTAAGTGTATTCTCAAACTGAGATACACTTAAACCTAGCTAAGATACGACAGCCTGCGCGGTCGTATCTTAGGGTGCAATATTTAGGCTGGCCGCTAGGTGGCGCTTCCATTGAGTTCGGCGTAGAATATGTAAATCACTAGATACGCCTATTCACGAACGTACGTGCGCCCGTCGCAGTAAAGATATGCCGTTTACGTAAGGCATTTTCAGGTGTAAAGTTATTCCATCAAATAGCTGGACTATTCAATGTTAAGTATGGCCGTCGTTCCCGCGTCGAAATTTGAAAATTTTACGTCGTTTGCGTAAGTCATCCGTGAATAGGGCTGGACGTAATTTACGTCCACGTCAAAACCAATACGTCTTTGCGTCGTACTTTGGAGCAATGCACACTGGGATATGTACATGGACGGCGCATGCGCTGTTCGTAAAAAACGTCAATCAGGTCACAGTTAATATGCATAAAACACGCCCCCCCACATCCTCATTTGAATTAGGCGCGCTTACGCTGGCCTATTCACGCTACGCCGCCGTAACTTAGGAGGCAAGTACTTTGTGAATACAGTACTTGCCTCTCTGACTTACGGCTGCGTAGTGTAAATGCACTATGCCGCCGCAAAGATGCGCGCCCCTACCTGAATCCAGCTATTTGTTTTTTCTAGACTATTAAAAATGGTCGTGTGTACGCGGCATGAGAACATTTTTTCATCTTACTCATTCTAATTTTCTCAATACTGTGTTTGAAAATGAACATCAATTTAAAGTGATTCTAAGGCCCCGTACACACGACCGGATCTGTCCGCTGAAACTGGTCAGACGGACCAGTTTCAGCGGACAGATCCGGTCGTGTGTAGGCCCGACCAGACAATTGTCCGGCGGATCGGACAGTTTCCAGCGGACAAATGTTTCTTAGCATGCTAAGAAACCTGTCCGCTGGAACCATGTCCGTCGGACATGTTCGGTCGTCTATACAGACTCACCGGACATGTCCGACCGACCGCCATCCCTCGCATGCGTCGTACTGAATCGACGCATGCGTGGAAGCTTTGAACATTCCAGGGCCACCCACGTCGCCTGCGGCCATGTCCCCGCGTATTGTTTTCGCGCGGATTTCTGTCTAATGGTTTGTACAACCATCAGACAGAAATCTCTGACCGGACATATCCGCTCAAAACGGTGCAGCAAACCCCCTCATACTTACCTGAGCCCCATCGCGATCGAGCGATGTGCATGAGAATGTCGGCTCTCCGGGGGATTCTCTCATCTCACTCACTTTTTCTCTGACCTGCAGAATAAAAGCATAATGTGCTAGTATGTATCACATACTAGCACATTATGTGAAACTTACCTGCAAACAAAGTCATTGTTGTCACTGCTGGAGTCCAAATGCATCTTCACCCATCTTCCTTCTGGGTCCACGGCTCCGGCTGTGTGACTGGTCGGAGCTTCATGATGTCACTCCTGCGCATGCGTGCTGGAGCCGCTAGTCACAGCACAGGGCTCTGAAGAAACCGCATGGTTGGCCGTTCCTTCAGGAGATATTTACAGTACCTATAGGTAAGCCTTATTATAGGCTTACCTATAGGTACAAGCAATCGACCAATGTTTATTTCCACTTTAACTTTTCTAACAATTAGAGAATCAAACAAACATTCTTAAAACAAAAAGCTTCAAATTAAATTCGACCAGTGTATGGCCAGCGTTAAATTCTGATACCTGATTTTTTTTTTTCATGTTTTTAACAATTTTTCACTGGTCACAATAGATACGAGTTGCTTCCAGCAGCTATATGAATTGGGGCCTTACTTTTCCAGTGATTCATTTTCCCAAATCACATCAAAAGGCCATTTAATGCATTTTTATGCACCTGTATTTTGTTCCCTGATGTGATTTTACAATAAACAGAGCTTCATTTACACAGTGAAGGTGATAAAGCCTAAATTTGGCCTTGATTTGGTATTTCTGAGCTTATGAGAGCTGGATCAACCTTCAAGGGCAGACACATGAGTGAGTCATTTCCTGTATTTCCTTGTCTATGCTGTGTGTGGGGTGAGTACTGAATGTTTGCTTTACTTGTGTGTGTGGTCATAGAACCTGCACACACCTGATGCAAACTGACTACGTCAGTGAATTATGTATATTTTGTACCATAAGAGAAGGTCTCTTTAACCCTTTTGCTACCTAGTCCATGCCTGTGTTTTGTACCCTAGGTAATACATTTTCAAAGGTACAACATGAACAAAATTACCTAAGATTTTCTAGAACTATATACTTCTGAAAGCAATGACCCTGGAAATAATAGGTACTATTTATTAGGGCTGGGGAAATTAAAGATGAATTCCTTGATTAATCTCTAATTTTTTTGATCAATCAAAATTCTTGACGTCACTGGACAGCCTGGACAGTGAGACTTACCCTGCTGGATGCGAGCAAACTGCACCCATTGGATTGAGGTACCTTTGCATCTGTGGAGCAGGAGGATGCATCAGGCTCCATCAGGGGAAGGGGGCATAAATAATCATCGTTTTCCTGTCCTAAGCAGTTTTGTGCAGACGATTCTTTGTGTATCGGCAACTTCTGTTCCATGTGAAAGACTGTTCAGTTCTTCAGGGTATATTGTCAATAAAATGCGATCATGTCTTCTTCCAGAAAATGTAAACACTCTGGTATGTCTGCGTGACTGGCTAAAGTGATGCCTACTTGCCTACTATAAAGTGACTGACAGTCAATATACTAGATAAGTTTTATAATTAAAGTTATATAAACAAACTTTCTACGTTTTTCTTAAAGTTTAATAAGAAAGAATTACTTGCGTCAGTGCTACCGTTTGAATTTAAAATGTATTTGTGTGAACTGTGCAGTTAAGTCATGGATTGTGGAAACTAACTAGTGTCAGGTGATTGTATATAGTGTATACCACTGACTAATGCAGAGTTGCAATGCAAGGAGATCAGCTAAAAGTAGTTGGATCTGTATGTGCGTTATAATTAATCGAAATTAGTCGATTAAAAAAAAAACGATTAATCGAACACGAAAATTTCAATCAGTAACAGCCAGTCTGCCCCATAATCATCAGTGTAGGTATGACATGGCTGCTAAATGGGATATCTGCATCTAACTGATACTCTGATGTCACTGCTATTATTGCATAGCCACTAGAAGGGGCGCTCGTGAGCATCAAATGAAGATGGATGCTTGGTAATCTTGTTCCTCAACCCTTGGGCAGCACATAAGCTCATTGAATCTTCTGGAGAGATGTATCCTACATCCATATATGAACCCCACTACTGAAAACACAAAGTACATAAAGGGGAAGACAATTCCAGCAGTTTGCAGGTCTACTGCCCGAAATGCAAGACCACTACCTGAGACCTGTCTTCCTGACAACACAGAGGCTGTGGACTCGATTAAGGGAGCCACTCAACTCACACCTGCGGGGTATAAAATAGGAGTTAGGCCCCATGCACACGAGACGCTGGTAAACACGTGTTCAGAGGCATTTGGACAGCTTTTTCAACTGCCCCTGAACACATTCAATGTTATCCTATGTGTCCATGCACACAGTCACGTTTTTCTTAGTTTTTCGGCAGTTGCGTTTATGCTCGTTTTTTCAGAAGCAAAAAAATGTACCTGCGTTTTGCCGCAATTTCGTTTATAGGTGTTTTTAAAGGTGACCTATTTTTTTACATTAGAAATCTAAAAAATGATGGCAAATGATGAAAAACCATTAAAAAACATAAAAAAAACTGTAATTGCTTGCATTGCATTGTGGACAATCCACAACTTGTGGCAGGTGACATGGCCAGGTGATGTGGCCAGTGCACAATCCACAACTTGTGGCAGGTGACATGGCCAGGTGACGTGGCAAGTGGACAATCCACAACTTGTAGTAGGTGACGTGGCCAGGTGATGTGGCAGGTGACGTGGTCAGTGGACAATCCACAATTTGTGGCAGGTGACATGGCCAGGTGACGTGGCCAGGTCATGTGGCAAGTGGACAATCCACAAATTGTGGCCAGGTGACGTGGCCAGGTGACATGGCCTGGTGACGTGGCAAGTGGACAATCCACAACTTGTGGCAGGTGACGTGGCAAGTAATGTGGCCAGGTGATGTGGCAAGTGAACAATCCACAACTTGTGGCAGGTGACGTGGCCAATGGACAATCCACAACTTGTGGCCAGGTGACATGCCAGGTGATGTGAACAGGTGACGTGGCAGGTGACATTGCCAGGTGATGTGGCCAGTGGACAATCCACAACTTGTAGCCAGGTGACGTGGCCAGGTGACGTGGCAAGTGGACAATCCACAACTTGTGGCCAGGAGACGTGGCCAGGTGACGTGGCTAGGTGATGTGGCCAGGTGATATGGCCAGTGGACAATCCACAACTTGTGGCAGGTGACGTGGCCAGGTGATGTGGCAAGTGTACAATCCACAACTTGTGGCAGGTGACATGGCAGGTGATGTGGCCAAGTGACATGGCCTGGTGACATGGCAAGTGGACAATCCACAACTTGTGGCAGGTGACGTGGCAAGTGACATGCCAGGTGATGTGGCAAGTGAAAAATCCACAACTTGTGGCAGGTGATGTGAACAGGTGACGTGGCCATGTGACGTGGCAAGTGGACAATCCGCAACTTGTGGCAGGTGACGTGGCAAGTGAACAATCCACAACTTGTGGCAGGTGACGTGGCAAGTGACGTGCCAGGTGATGTGGCAAGTGAAAAATCCACAACTCGTGGCAGCTGATGTGCCAGGTGATGTGAACAGGTGACGTGGCCAGGTGACGTGGCAAGTGGACAATCCGCAACTTGTGGCAGGTGACGTGGCAAGTGGACAATCCACAACTTGTGGCCAGGTAACGTGGCAAGTGGACAATCCACAACTTGAAGCAGGTGTTGTGGTCAGGTGATGTGGCAAGTGGACAATCCACAACTTGTGGCAGGTGACGTGGCCAGTGGACAATCCACAACTTTTGGCAGGTGACGTGGCCAAGAGACATGGCAGGTGACGTGGCCAGTGGGCAATCCACAACTTGTGGCAGGTGACATGGCCAGGTGATTTGGCAAGTGGATAATCCACTTGTGGCAGGTGACGTGGCAAGTGGACAATCCACAACTTGTGACAGGTGACGTGGCCAGTTGACATGGCAGATGACGTGGCCAGGTGACATGGCAGGTGACGTGGCCAGTGGACAATCCACAACTTGTGGCAGGTGACGTAGCCAGGTGATTTGGCAAGTGGATAATCCACTTGTGGCAGGTGACGTGGCAAGTGGACAATCCATAACTTGTGGCAGGTGACGTGGCCAGTGGACAATCCACAACTTGTGGCAGGTGACGTGGCCAGGTGATTTGGCAAGTAGATAATCCACTTGTGGCAGGTGACGTGGCAAGTGGACAATCCACAACTTGTGGCAGGTGTCGTGGTCAGGTGACGTGGCAAGTGGACAATCCACAACTTGTGGCAGGTGACGTGGCCAGTTGACGTGGCAGGTGACATGGCCAGTGGACAATCCACAACTTGTGGCAGGTGACGTGGCCAGATGACATGGCAAATGGACAATCCACAATTTGTGGCAGGTGACGTGGCCAGGTGACATGGCAGGTGATGTGGGCAGTGGACAATCCACAACTTGTGGCAGGTGGCGTGGCCAGGTGACATGGCAGGTGATGTGGGCAGTGGACAATACACAACTTGTGGCAGGTGGCGTGGCCAAGTGACCTTGCGGATGACGTGGCAAGTGGACAATTCACAACTTGTGGCAGGTGACGTGGTAGATGATGTGGCAAGTAGACCATCCGGAGCTTGTGGCAGGTGATGTGACAAGTGACATGCTAAATACAAGTACACTGCTGCTCTCTCAGCTGCTATTCACTCTGGTCTCACAAAATGGCTTAAATGGTTAAATAATACTGTTTTTTGAGCTTAGGGAGGGTCTTCTGATGTTTCTTAACTAAAAGCTTATAAACGAAAACGCGGTAAAGCGCGCAAAATTCGTGGCAAAACGGGCGTTATAACCGCCGGTTTTTACATTTGAAAAACGTGTGTTTAGATGAGTTTGCATCTGCGTCTCGTGTGCATGGGGCCTTAGAGAATATACAATACATATAGATTCTTGCTTATCTAACAACACGATTCGAGAAACCCGAGAGTGTGTATACTTATCTGTTCCGTGGAAACCCGCGCATGCTCGAAATGACTTTGACGCATGCGCGGTAGCTTCCACGGCATAGATAGGGTGAAGCAAGATGGCGGCGTCGGCATCGAATGTGACTCGGTTCTTTTGAAATGAAAGTCAGTACACTCGGGCGGGAAGAGTTTCTTGCCAAAAATCTCGTCAGGGAAAACAACGTTTTTTTTTCCTGACGAGATTCTCGTGTGTACGAGGCCAAACTTGTTTTTCTGTGTTCTTAAGACCCCTTTCACACTGAGGCGCTTCACAGGCATTTTTGCGCTAAAAATAGCACCTGTAGACTGCCTCTTCTGCAGCCCCAGTGTGAAAGCCTGAGTGCTTTAACACTGGGGCGGTGCGCTTGCAGGACAGGAAAAAAAGTCCTGCAAGCAGCATCTTTGGGGTGGTGCGGGAGCGGTTTATACAGCGTGCCTACACCGCCCCTGCCCATTGAAATGAACGGGCGCCGTTTTCAAAACGCCTTAAAAGCGATTTGAAAGCAGCGCTAGGCGGGCACTTTTAACCCCTCTCTAGTGGGTTAAAAGTGCCACTAAAACTAGCTTTACTGCTAACGCCTGCACTGTCTCAGTGTGGTGGAGGTTACTAAAATGAATATTTTGTTTATGCTACTTTTATACTAAAACCACTCAAATGTTGCTTTTCTTATATTGTTTTATTTCTTGATCTCTCTCTCTCTCTCTATATCTATATCTATATATATATATATATATATATATATATATATACATGTGTGTGTGAGTGTGTGTGTGAGTATACACTACAAGTGTTACTTTCCTTAAATGAAGTGACAGAGTATACAGAGTTAAAGAACCTTCAGGAAATGATTGAGTAAAGACAGATGCACTCTCATTCCTTTGACCCCCTGCCACGAGGACTCCGTGCCAAGAATAGACTCACAGGAAGAGACCCTTATATGGACTAAGCCAATCAGTTGTGCTCATGTGAATGATGTCATTTTGTCTATAAAGCTATGGTAATAAAAGGGTCTCTTTACGGCTGGACACAGGAAGCAAGCAGTCTGTTCCTTGCTCTCTGCATGTTTTCATAATTTGGATCAACGGCAGAATAGTTATGCTCTAGAGTTGTGCTAGGGGCCTATCTATTTCACCAGTGTGAAAGGGGATTTTGGGACTGTTTTTGTTTTATCTCAGAGAGAAATAAGGTGTGGGTGTATAGATAGATATATATTTATTTAAATAACTGTAAAATGATTTGAATATTTAATTGGGATAGATACCATTTTTATGTGTTATTGCATCATCAGTTCTTTAAAAGTGTATCATTGGAGCTTTAACATTGACATATAACATTGGCTTGGATATATATGAGTGATGACAGTATACCATATAAATGTGCTTTATAGAAAGACAGAAAAAGATAACAGATGGCATATGGAAGTGAATGAGAGATAGCTGTTGTCTTGCCACTGACACCAGTAGAGAAGGCCGAGTACATGTTGGATGGAACAAGATCACCATGGAAAATTTATATTTTCTGTTCCAATGAAATACTGTGCGCTGATAATTTCAGCTTTCAGAAAAACCTTGGTTAAACCTGTTAAAAAAATGGAAATAGATGCACAACCTTGAAGTGAAGCAAACAAAGTGCAAAGATAAAAAAAAAATGCTGTTTCTTCATACTACTGTTTACAGAGAAGTCAAATTAGCAACTGTGGGCTTCCTGGTAGCAGATCTACATTGCATCTGAGCACCACAAACCAAAAACACTATTTAATCAATTTTTAATATTCAAAGCAAACTCACCCTTCCATCCATGTCTCCATGCTTTATTTTTCTGAGAAATCACTTGGACACTGGATCCATTGATTCCTATGGAGAAAATCACTTTGACATACGAGCGCTTTGGATTACAAGCATGCTTCTGGAATGGATTATGCTCGTAATCCAAGGTACTACTATATAACTGAACTAATAACGTTTCAAAATATGTACACTGTCCATGTTTTTAAATGCATATTAATATTGCTTTGACTGTACAAACTGCATTACAAAAGGGTACCGAAAAAGAGCAGCACATTGCCAGAGTCCCATGACGAGTAAATGCCCAAGTATTACCCAAATTTACCACCAAACCATCTTCTTCTCTTCTAGATTATGTGCCAGCCTACTTTTTCTTTTACCTTGTTTATGTAGCGGGAAACGGCTTTTGTTACTTCCACTTACACAGCTTCAGGCATGGGCCCTCCTGGAGCAAAGAACTGGGGGGGGGGGGGGGGTGCTGCCGCCTAAAATATTGAGAAGCGGGGGTGGCCTTTACAAAAAAGAAAAAAAGAGAAGAAATAAAGAAAAATATATATAAAAAAGGGGGGTAGCCATCCGGGGCCCTGGGGGGACCTCTGGGCCCTTTAATAAAAATAAATAAAAAAATATATAGAAAATATATATATATATTTTTTTTTTAAAAGGGGGGTTGAAATCTGGGGCCCTTTAATAAAAAAAAAAAAGAAACCTCTGGGAGCTTTAATAAAAAAAATATTAAAAAAATAAACATTTATAAAATATATATATATATATATATATATATATATATATATATATATATGCCCTATAAAATGCTGTCAGATTCCCCCCCGCCCGGCACTTACCTTTCTCGGGTCAGTCATCCTCCCTCGATGTCTTCTCCCGCCCTCGATGATGCTTCAGCCAATCAGGTAACCAGACCTGGTGAACCTGATTGGCTGAGATGCGTGTCAGTGTTAACCAGGGAACGCATATCCCCTGCGTCCCTCTAAAAAATAAAATTGTCCCTTTTAATAAAAAATGAAATAGAAATATATTAAAAAAAATATTTTTTTTTTATAAAAAATAAATAAAAAAATGGGGGGTTGCCATCTGGGGCCCTGTGGGCCTCCGGCCCCTAAAAAAAAAATATATATATATATACATATATATATATATTTTTTTTTTTAAGGGGGCTGCCATCCGGGCCCCTGGGGACCTCCGGGCCCCTTACAGGTGTACTGCCTGTACCCCCCTGATGGCGGCCCTGCTTCCACTGACATCATCAGCAGAAGTGTGAAATTGCTGAGAGCACAGTTCATTTTGACAAGTATGTCCCCAGGAACTACACTTTCCAAGGGCCTTTTCTTACAGTGTTTGATAAGTCTCGTGAACGTTAAAGCGGTAGTAAAGTCTTAAAAAAATTAAAATAAAAACTGCCCCTGAAAGTTAATGTCATATAGTGCTAGTATGTATCGCACACTAGAACATTATGAAATACTTCCCTTAAAAGATAAGTTTACCTTTGGGAACATGTTACATGTTCCACCTGTTTTTAGGGTGGAACATGTTACATGTTCCCGCTCCTGCAGTCCTGATTCCCTCCCCCGTGACAGCAGGTTGGAAATCTTCTCCCCGCACACGCTCTCAGATTGGGCCATGCAGCAGCGTGATCTGTCACTGGCTGCGCCCACTGGACATAGTCGATGACTGATCACTGTACCGTCCTGCTGCCGGTATCATGTGACCACTGTAACCAATCACAGCAGATCACTTGACTGTTGTAAACAATGAATGACTTATTTTTAAGAATGGTAGGGAATTCAGTGTAGGAAGAGCAGATGGAGGTACCATGCATGGTGCTTAGAGAGATTTCACTAGTAGATACAATGAAGAAGACATTGGTGTACAATATAACAGCTCAGCTGAGTCCAGGGATGAGCCTGGAATACAACGTAATCATTCAGGTGAGTTTGTGAATCCCACCCACAGGCAGCCCCTGCAGGTCATGTCGTACTTCTGTATTGGGCCTGGGCCCCATCAGTTCCAAATGGGGGTCAAGGTTTGGTACAGGAGTTCTGCTTATACCCCAATCGATGGTATCACATAACCCCCCCCCTCTGTTTCCAACCAGAAGGCGAAACACATAGGCCTGTATTCTGGGTTTTTTCACTTCTGTACCTGCAACCAGCTAAACTTAGTCTCTTACCACCACGTACCACCTATAAAAAAAACTTGGGTGGATTTTGTCTTCAAATCTTAAATGTATTGCTTGCTAAATTGTTTCATAAGAATGCCAATAGTATAGTATGAAAGAATAACATCAATGTATATACAGTACTTACTTTCATTCATGCGTTCTTTGACATCAGATTAAAAAGAAATACCACTGCACCATCTAGTGGTTTCTTCTCTAATTTCCCTCCTATCTTTTCACACATGGTAAGGAATAATACAATGTATGACTAGTGCTTGTAGATGTGGATCTTTTCTGTATTAAAGTTTTACTAATAGGTTTACATATTTGTGTGTGCTGGGGATCACAGGGACAGTCACACAAAGTCTAATGCCGCGTACACACCATCACTTTATGTGATGAAAAAAAATAACGTTTTTAAAAACGTCACTTTAATTGACTGTGTGTGGGGGAAAACGTCGTTTTATGTCTTGTAAAAAACGACCAAAAAAAATTGAAGCATGCTTCAATTTTATGTGTCGTTTTTCAAAAGTGCACTTTTTACTTCACAGAAATTGACCGTGTGTAGCAAAAAACTTCGTTTTCTAAAACGTTTTTTCATCCACGCATGCCCAGAAGCTACTTATGAAGCAAGCTTCAATGGTAAAACGTGGTGAACGTAACCTCACTTTGCAAGATCATTGTGAGAAAACGATGGTTTGTAGGCAACTTCGTCTTTGAAAATTGAAGTTTCAAAAACGTCATTTTTTACTTCACAGAAAGTGTCGTTTTTTTTCATCACATAAAGTGATGGTGTGTACGGGGCATAAGGCCCGGTACACACGAGCAAACATGTACGATGAAAGCGGTCCGTCGGACCGTTTTCACCGTACATGCCTGCCAGAGGGCTTCTGTACGATGGTTGTACTAACCATCGTACAGAAGTCCGCGCGTAAACAATACGCGGGGCGTGTCCACGTCGTCGCCGCCGCGACGATGATGCGGCGATGACGCGGAGACGTGGGCGGGCCTGCCATTTAAAGGCTTCCACGCATGCGTCGAAGTCATTCGACGCATGCGAGGGACGGCGGGCGCCTGGACATGTACGGTAGGTCTGTACTGACGACCGTACATGTCCGAGCGAGCAGGATTCCAGCGGACGGTTTAAAAACACGTCCACGAATATTTGCCCGCTGGGAAAAGGCCCGGCGGGCAAATGTTTGCTGGAATTCGGCCCGCTCGCACCTACACACGACCGAACATGTATGCTGAAACTGGTCCGCGGACCAGTTTCAGCATACATGTTTGGTCGTGTGTACGGGGCCTAAGCCCTCGTGCACACTGGGCATTAAAATAAATCACCCTAAATGCCAGTGCTGCTGGTAGAAAAACGTGGCATATACAAATTCCACCTTATCCACAAATGTTTATGCACATTTAGTTGCGCTTAAATGCATCAGCATTTATAAGTGGGTTTTCATGCCATTTTGAGAGGAGAGAGAATTTGAGAGCATGTGAGAAGTGTCCGCATCCGTTACGGATCCTGTCATCTTGAAAATGGATGAGGCCATCCTACTACTTGTATTACGGAGGCTGAGAAGATGGAGACAGCTGGAGGAGGAGAGAAGCAGACATTGTTGGTTCTGGAGTGCTGGACTGATCCCTTACTATCCCAGCACAGTGGCGGCTGATGCTCAAAACTTTTAGGGGGGCGCAAACAAACGAAAAAAAAACAATTGCAGCCTCACTATGCCCATTAAATGCAGCCACTGTGCCCATGAATTGTCGCCACTGTACCATCAAATGCAGCCACTGTGCCCATCAGTTGTCGCCACTGTGCCATGCCATCAATTGTCGCCACTGTGCCATGCCATCAATGGTCACCACTGTGCCATCAATTGTCACCACTGTGCCATCAATTGTTGCCACTGTGCCATGCCATCAAACACAGCCACTGTGCCATGCCATCAAACACAGCCACTGTGCCATCAATTGTCAGCACTGTGCCATGCCATCAAACGCAGCCACCGTGCCATCAATTGTTGCCACTGTGCCCATCAATTGTTGCCACTGTGCCATGCCATCAATTGTCACCACTGTGAAATCAATTCTTGCCACTGTGCCATGCCATCAATTGTCACCACTGTGCCATCAATTGTCGTCACTGTGACATGCCATCAAACGCAGCCACTGTGCCATCAATTTTTGCCACTGTGCCATCAATTGTCGCCACTGTGCCATGCCATCAAACACAGCCACTATGCCATGCCATCAAACGCAGCCACTGTGCCATGAATTGTCACCACTGTGCCATCAATTGTCACCACTGTGCCATGCCATCAAACGCAGCCACTGTGCCATGCCATCAAACGCAGCCACTGTGCCATGAATTGTCACCACTGTGCCCATCAATTGTCACCACTGTGCTATGCCATCAAACGCAGCCACTGTGCCCATCAATTGTTGCCACTGTGCCCATCAATTGCTGACAGTTTTCCCCCTCAAAATCCTCCAGTTTGCCCTGTAAAATGCTGTCAGATTGCCCCCCGCCCGGCACTTACCTTTCTCGGGTCAGTCATCCTCCCTCGATGTCTTCTCCCGCCCTCGATGATGCTTCAGCCAATCAGGTAACCAGACCTGGTGAACCTGATTGGCTGAGATGCGTGTCAGTGTTAACCAGGGAACGCATATCCCCTGCGTCCCCTGGTTAACTATTTGGAATCCACAAAAGGATTTACCTCAAAAAAGAGAATGGGATTTGGAAGCCGATTATTTGGAAGCCGATTACAGCCCTCAGGCTGTAATCGGGAAGCCTATCAGAGCCGCTGGCTCTGATAGACACTTCCAAAGCCAATCAACTGCTGTTATTCAGACGGCCGGCGCTCACCAGGGGGCTGGCCATCTAAATAGTGGGCGGCAGTGTCTGCAGCTGCGGCGACAATACATAGATTCATGCAATGCATGAATCTATGTATTGTTTCAATGGCGGTGCAGGAGAGAGGGGGCGGCACTCCTGCGCCCACTATCGACGCACCTCCACTGTCCCAGCATCTCTCTTCGGGATAATTTGCAAATATGTACACACAACGTAATTAGCCCCAGAAATTTTTCAACTTTACATGCATGTCCATTCTTTCATCTGATGACCTTCTGGAGAGGTTTAGACCACGGCTTACTAGAATGGACAATGAGAATAGGTGTGTGACTCAGGGGCGGATCCAGAGTCTTGTCTCAGGAGGGGCACTGCCAGAAAATATGGGCAATTTATCGGGGAAATGGCTGGTGTTGGTGCTTCAATCATCCTGACACCATGGTTGTTATTGTTTACATTGTAATATAAAATAAAATAGTTCAACTCACCATAATGCAGAATCAGTGGGAGCCCTGAGCGTGTCACTTGCCATGTCGCCTGCCACACATTGCGAATTGTCACGTGCCTGCCACCAGATGCAGATTGTCACTTGCCACGTCACCTTCCATATGTTGTTACTTGCCACAACACCTGCCACCAGATGAAGATTGTCACTTGCCACGTCACCTGCCACCAGATGCAGATTGTCACTTGCCACGTCACCTGCCACCAGATGCAGATTGTCACTTGCCACGTCACCTGCCACCAGATGCAGATTGTCACTTGCTACAGCACCTGCCACCAGATGCAGATTGTCACTTGCCACGTCACCTGCCACAATTTGCAGATTGTCACTTTGCCACATCACCTGCCACACCTTGCGGATTGTCACTTGCCTGCCACCAGATGCAGATTGTCACTTGCCACGTCACCTGTCGCACCTTGCGGATTGTCACTTGCCATGTCACCTGACAAACATTTGGGATTGTCACTTGCCACATCACCTGCCACACCTTGCAGATTCTCAGTTTCCATATCACCTGCCAACTGTTTGGGATTGTCACTTGCCACGTCACCTGCCACACCTTGCGGATTGTCACTTGCCATGTCACCTGCCACACCTTGCGGATTGTCACTTGCCACCTCACCTGCCACACCTTGCGGATTGTCACTTGCCACGTCACCTGCCACACCTTGCAAATTGTCACTTGCCTGCTAAGGTGGTGTTTTGCTTGTCTCTTGCTGTCACAAAGTCAGGCAGCAGAGAGATAATGTAATCTCTCTGCTGCCCACGCTCCCTGCACAGTGAGGGTGGAAGTTACTGCAGGGATGCAGGGCAGTGAGAGATGATCTCATCTCTCTGCTCCCCTGCCCCGGCTAGCTGATTGACTAGGTGCATGCTCACACCAAACCTGCTTTCTCACTCTCACCCGCCCCCACACACACACTGAGCCATCCGACAAAACGGCCTGCCCACCCACAAACCAACTAATTCATCCCAAAGGTTTTCTATCAGGTTGAGGTCAGGACTCTGTGCTGGTCAGTCAAGTTCCTCCACCCCAAACTCGCTCATCCATGCCTTTATGGACCTTGCTTTGTGCACTGGTACAAATCATTTGGTGGAGGGGGATTATGGTGTGGGGTTGTTTTTCAGGAGTTGGGCTTGGCCCTTTAGTTCCAGTGAAGAAAACTCTTAAGGCGTCGGTATACCAAGACATTTTGGACAATTTCATGCTCCCAACTTTGTGGGAACAGTTTGGGGATGGCCCCTTCCTGTTCCAACATGACTGCACACCAGTGCACAAACAACGTCCATAAAGACATGGGGGCAGATTCAGGTAGCTTTGCGCTTTTCTTACACATGCGCAGCGCAGCTCAATTGCACTGCGCCAGCGCAATAGTGTGAGATTGCCACCTGATTCAGGACGCCTTTTTGCGTAAATTTGCGCCTGCGTAAGATAAATTTGAGGGCGCAAGCCTGCGCAAGTGAAAGTGGGTGTGCCCCTATGCAAATGATGGGCTGACCATTAAGCAGTGGCTTACACCCGGCGTATCCTCGACGGCGCATGCGCAGATCGAACGCTTACATATGCGCATGCGTGCAACTGCGCCTGTCCTACTTCCTGGGCTACGCCGGCACACCTGCTTGCACTGAGCAAATAAATAGGGGCAGACATGCGCAGGTCCTGTGCAAAATTACATCCTGCTTTTTTCACCCCCCCTGAGCAAGGTAATTTTGCCCCTTATTTGCAATGGCACCTCCTCAGAGGGTAAAAAAGAGGAAAAATAACTTTAATTCCTCAGAGATGGAGGTCATGCTGGCGGCACTCACTAGGCATAATGCTGCCCTGTATGGTGCCCAGCGCAAACACACCACCATAGCCCAAAGGAGGGCAATCTATGATGCCATAACGCTGGACATCAATGCGCTCGGGAATGAGGAGAGGACTTGGGACGAGATACAAAAAAAATTGAATGACATGCGGCGTCGGGTCCGGGATAAACTTGTTCTCATACACAAACATGCCAGGGGCACGGGAGGAGGACCAGCCTGCCCATTGCGATTGAGTGTGGAGGAGGAGGTGATCGCGCAAAGTTTATCTCTGGAGCAGGTGGAGGGAGTCCCAGGCTATGATTCCACTGTTGGGGACTTGGGGACAGGTAAGTGTGTTTTATCTCATATTTGCTGTGTATCATGGGAGGGGGTAGAAGGGAACATGTGACAAGTGTGTGGCCCCACCAACATGTGTTTTTTTGTGTCATCCACAGATGTTGAGGATGAAGCTGGGCCGTCGTCGGCTGCAGGGCGACCCACGCCATCCCCACAACATCATGGGGTCCAGTCAACCCCCATGCAGATACTGGCCATGTTGGTGGAGGAAGAGAGCGCCCATAGGCCATCTATGGAGGAGGAAGTGGTGGAGGAGTCTATTGACCTCCACCAGGAGGACTCTATCTACCTCCAGGAGGATCCCACCATCCCTGACCAAGCCACCACCCCCCCGACCATCACGTCATCCCCCTCCAGTGTCCCTCCCACCAGTGTCGCCCCCTCCAGTGTCCCTCCCACCAGTGTCGCCCCCTCCAGTGTCCCTCCCACCAGTGTGGCCCCCTCCCCTTCTTCTCCCTCAGTCCGTGCCCCAGCCTCTCCTCCCAGGAAGGCTCTCTCTAAAACGAGGGGTGTACCCTCGGGCCTCCGAGAAGGGCTGCAGGAGGAACAGGGCCGGCAGACACGCCATATAGGGGCCATGGTGGGAGATTTGAGGCGGGTGGCGGACAGCCTGGCCTCCTCCTCCTCCTCAGTACAGCAGGCCCTCACCCTGCATGCGGAGCTGGGGAAAAGAGACACCGAGAGCCTGGAGGAAGTGAGCTCCAACTGTCTGGCCATGGTCACCTGCATGGTGGAGCAGCAGGGCGCCACAGCTTTGCTGACAGCGGAGGTGAGCAGGTTGGCAGGGGCGGTAGAGGCCAACACTGCCGCTGTGCGGGAGGAGGGTAGACTAACCCGGCGGCAGCAGCAGCACAATACAACCCGGCAGCTGCGGATGCTGGCACAAACCAACTGTGTGCTCACCCGCCTGGCCAACGCCATGGAGGGCAGGCAGGCACCACCTGCCAGGAGTGAGCAAGTAGGGGATGATGCTCCTCCCCCCCTCCATCCCCACCCCATGCTCCATCCCCACCCCATCCTCAGGCCAGGCTCCATCCTCAGCCCAGGCTCCACCACGCCGACTGAGGAGCCAGAGCCGGGGCACCCTTGGCACCAGGATGTCCAAAAGAAAAAAAAAATTCCTGGGGATTTTTTTTTGTTTCATATCGATTGGTGCTCAGATAATGAGCTTTTTATATTTAGTTGTATTATGCTCATATTATTACCCTACACACGGTGAGGAGTGTATACTACAGTGTGACTGGTGTGTGAATGGGGGGGGGGGTCACTCCTGCTGGAAAAGGGGTGTCACCCTCTGCCGTGTGAAAGGTGTATGAATGGACAGCAACATAATTGGAGCCTTGGCGCGGCGTTGCTGCTCCCTAATACTGTGCGGTATCCTTGGGTCTAATCCAATTTTTGGTGGATGTGGGGTGTGTGAGCTAGGGACCACAGTGGTGTGCACGCGTGCATTCTACTTGTGACATGATTAATGTGTGTGTTTAACGTGAAAAGAGACGTTCCACGAGACCACTCCTGACTGCTCTTCCCTCAGTAGACCGGGTAGAGTTTCTTGGGGGGGGATTGTGTGGTTCGGGGGTCAGGTCATCACGTATGTCAATCTGCAGGCCCTTTCTCATGGCGAAGTTGTGCAGAATGCAACATGCCCCGATGATCTGGCACACAAAGTTTGGGGAATACATCAGGGTACCCCCAGACTTATCCAGGCATCGGAAACGGGACTTCAGGAGGCCAAATGTGCGTTCCACCACTGCACGGGTACGTGTGTGTGCAGCATTGTATCTTTCCCCTCCAGGGGTTTGGTGGTTCAGGAATGGAGTCATGAGATGGGGTCCAAGTGCATATGCCGCGTCACCTGGAAGGGAAAAGACAGGAGGATGTTAGTCGTGCATGTGCCACTTGTGATGTCTGCATCATGGGGGGGGACAGACATGCCTGACACCCATGTCACTCACCAACCAGCCAGCTGTCCCCATACATGTTCTGTTCAAATTCTGTTGGGATGCTGCTCTGACGGAATATGAAGCTGTCATGGCAGGACCCTGGGTGTTTGGCACGGACATGCCATATGAGGCATTGGGCATCGACTATCACCTGTACATTGATTGAATGCCAATGCTTCCTATAGCAGAATATGTGCTCTATGTCACGGGGGGGGGGGGGGGGGGGGCTGTAGTGCCACATGTGTGCAATCAATGGCCCCCACAGTGCGTGGGAATCTGGCAATTTGATAGAAATCTGTCACTGCCTTCTGCCGCAGGTCATCCTGGGTGGGTTTTATGAATTGATTGGCCATGCGTCTGAGGATTGCAGGGACAACCTGGTGCACACATCTGCTCATGGAGGATTGTGACATCCCAGCCACAATTCCACCTGTGAGCTGAAAAGATCCACTTGCCAGGAAATGCAGTGTTGCCACTACCTTGACCAGTGGCTCCACTGCATGTCCACGATGTGTCTTGCTGGTGATGTCATCATGCAGGGTTGTGGCTAATTCCAGGATGACTTCAGGGCTGAATCTAAACATGCGATACACCTCCGAATCCCCCATGGCAAAGATGTTCCTGCTCACTCGGTATATCCTCTCCCGTGCCCTCCTACGAGTCGGTTCACTCAGTAGTATTGCTAGAACCATGGCTGCCCCTGGCATGTTGGCACACAGATGTGATGTCCTGAAAGTGTGGGTGCTATGCTTGTTCAGCTCGTCCGTATTGGTGCTGCTGTAGTTGCTCTCCAGCTGACCTGTGGACGTCTGTAGACAAGTTGCCCCTGCTTTTATGAGAAGCAAGTTTGCCCTGGCCGAACAGCTTGCGCGCTTTGGCCCAGATTCTCATACATTAGCGCTGCTCCTGGGCAGCGTAATGTATGAGCTCTACGTTACACTGCCGCAGGTCTACAGGTTTAAATCCTGATTCTCAGAACACTTACCTGTAAACTTGCGGCGGTGTAGCGTTAGATTGCTCGGCGCAAGCCCGCCCAATTCAAATGGGGCGGGCACCATTTAAATTAGGCGCGCTCCCGCGCCGAGCGTACTGCGCATGCTCCGTCGGGTAAATTACCCGACGTGCATTGCGCTAAATGACGTCGCCCCGACGTCATTTGCCTAGATGTATACGTAAATGGCGTCCAGCGCCATTCACGGACGTCTTACGCAAACGACGTAATTTTTATTCAATTCGACGCGGGAACGACGGCCATAGTTAACATTGGTTGCGCCTGCTAATTAGCAGGGGCAACCTTACGCGTCGGGTACGCTACGCAAACGACGTTAATTCGCTGCGTCGACCTCGCGTATGTTCGGGAATCGCCGTACTTACCTCATTTGCATAGACGACGGGGAAAAGCGACGATGCGACACCTAGCGGCGGGAAAAAAAAATACTTTTAAGATCTGACAGCGTAACAGCCTTACGCTTGTCAGATCTAATGGGTACCTATGCGCAACTGATTCTGAGAATCAGTCGCATAGATACCCGGGGCCAGATGAGGTGTTACGACGGCGCTAATGGTGTTGCGCCGTCGTAACGCCTTTGAGAATCTGGCCCTTTGTGCGCAAACTGCGCCTCACACGCGCAGGTTTGTGAATCAGCGTTTGATCCTCATTTGCATATTTGCTGAGGGAAAACAATGGGAGCGCAAGGTGCACCCAGCGTAAAAATGCACATTACATGCGCAGGCGGAGACAAACTACGTCCGTAGGAAGAAGCCTAATTTCAGGCTTAGCTCTTTTTCTGGGTCATCCGCATATTTGCCTGGGCGCAAATCCGTACTTACGCGGCACATATCGAGAATTCGTCCGCGCAAGTCGTACCTGAATCTGGGCCATGGATGAGCGAGTTTGGGCTGGAGAAACTTGACTGGCCTGCACTGAGTCCTGACCTAAACTCGATAGAACACCTTTGGGATGAACTAGAGCGAAGACTGCGAGCCAGGCCTTCTTGTCCACATCAGCGCCTCACAAATGCGCTTCTAGAAGAACCTGTCAAACATTCCCATAGACGCACTCCTAAACCTTGTGGACAGCCTTCCCAGAAAAGTTGAAGCTGTTATAGCTGCAAAGGGTGGCACTATTCAATATTTAACCCTACGGACTAAGACTGGGATGCCATTAAAGTTCATGTGTGTGTAAAGGCAGGCATCCCAATGCAAAATGCTATTTTCACTTTTTTTTTAAATGCCACTATCAAGCACAAAAGAGCGGAGTATTTCAATGGTCATTGTGGCGGATGAGGCCTTTGGATTGTCTGAAAATGAAATGCGGCCATACAGTGGTTATGTGACCTGAGCCACAAGCAAAAATTATAAAATTTTCGTCTCAGCTGCACCCGTCGGGTTGTTGAGTGCGCATTTGGCATCTGCACAGCTAAGTGGCATGTACTTAAAATCTGTACTTACCTGCTGTGTTCTTCATAATTTCCATGAACCAGAGCCACCAAATCCTGCACATCATGTTCCGTTCATGGACTTTTACTTTCCACTGCATAGGTCATCATAATTCAAAATCAGTTAGCAGATCTCTTTGTTTTAACTGATGGAGGATCAATTTGTGTAATACCATCCATTGACTTTGCATTTTTTTCAGCTTACTTTTCTGTAAAAAAAAAAAAAGATTCTTTCAATAAAAAAGTTTTTTCTTTTAATTTTGCTCTGTTGTCTCTCTTAGCAGATTTTTTTTGGGGCATCTATTACCCACATACACATTCAGTTGGAGGTAAACGTATACAGTCCACATTAGGGTCAGTATATGTTTATCCCACACAAAAAAAAAAAACGCGTCCTTTCCTCCCGTGAGAGGTAAACATATACAGTATGCTTTGGTGTCTGTATACGTTTACCCCACACAGAAGAAAACATGTCCTTTTCTTTTGTGGAAGCTAAATGTATACAGTCCGCTTTGGTGTCTGTATATGTTTACCCCCACACCAGTGTCCTTTTAGTCTGTGGGAGGTAAACGTACATAGTCAGCTTTGGTGTCTGTATATGTTTACCCCACACAGAGGAAAACATGTCCTTTTCTTCTGCGGGAGGTAAACATGTATTCAATCCGCTTTGGTGTCTTTATACATTTATCCCACACAGAAGACAACGTGATCTTTTCTTCTGTGGGAGGTAATCGTATACAGTCCTCTTTGGTGTATGTATTCATTTACCCCACAAAGAGGAAAATGTGCCCTTTACTTCTGTGGGAGGTAAACATATACAGTTCGCTTTTGGTGTCTGTATACATTTAACCCACACAGAAGAAAACCTGTCCACTCCTGCAAAGAATGAGAAATTACAAAATGAATAAATCATAATGACAAAAAATCCATGCAAAGTATAAAGATTGACAAATAGTTTGATTAAGTAGATAGATCTATCCATATAACCAATGCTCCCAGTATTTTCTAGAGGCTCATAATTCTCTGCATTGTCTAAAAAGGCTGTTTTATCTTGTATGCATAGATCCTTCCCTCCCTGCACTGTCTATCTGGGGAAGGCAAGCTAACAAAGGCAGAGTAGCTGACCTGCACATGCTCAGTTGTGTCTTTTATGCTGGAGAGCACATTTATGTCTTGATTTGAGCTAGCCAGGTCACATGATATTGACATCACACGTGGGCGTGTATACAGGCTGCAGTGGAAATCTCCTCCTTCCTGAACTCTCAGCACTGGAGAAACTGTGCAGTTTATCATGTAACCTTGGTATACAGATCACCCAAAAAGGTATATAGTGGCAGTATTTTAATGTAAAAATAATATTTATAAGCTGTGGGCACTGTAGGGGGGCAGATGAACTATTTTCATATTACTGGGTTTAGTGACACTTTAAGCCTGTCAGCAGATCAGTCTGTACAAACTCAGCAGTGCCTAAAAATGGAGAGCAACTGAGCATGTGTAGAGCAGGGTGAGACCGTGTATTACTGAATAGTAAACAATATAGACACTTATTTTTAATGTTTTACATAGCTATACCTACAAAAGGGACCAGCCTGAAGTGATCTAGCAGGATTTAATTTTCTGACTAAAGTTCCAATTGAAGTATTCCAGTCAGAGTTTAGGAGGTACATGTAATGAAACATCCAACACTCTGCTTGAGTGTTTTCGCCATACACTGCTTCCTTCCAGTCTGAATATAGATATCAGATCTTCCAACCGTTTGCAAATACAAACTAGGCAGTACTCGTTTTGGCTGCTGACCATGAACTGTTTATTTAAAGACAGGTACACAGAGGTAACACTTTGCATTCAGGGTGGGGTAGACTGTCCAATCAGCAGGAAGAGCAAAAACATATACATCCCATAATACTCAAGGCAGAAAGACACAATAGAACAATGGAATACAGCCACACCCAAAAACAACCCAGCAAAGAGTCCCCAACAGTATGAGACAATATACAATGGCCCGGATTCACATACATTGGCGCATATTTATTCCGGCGTAGTGTATCGAATATACACTACGCCGACACAGCATATAGAATATACGCTACGCCGACGCAGCACACAGAGTCAAGCACAGTATTCACAAAGCACTCGCCCCCAGACGCTCTCAAATCTACGCTGGGTTTCCTCAGCGTAAGCCAGCGTAGGTGGAAGTGGGCGTGAGCCATGCTAATGAGGCGTGACCCCATGTAAATGAAGGACTGAGCGTCATAAAGTTACGAATAACGTACGGCGCATGCGCCATCCCGTGGACGCATCCCAGTGCGCATGCTCAGAATCACGTCAAAACAACTGCCTAAGATACGTCGGATCACTGCCTACGACGTGAACGTAACCTACGCCTAGCCCTATTCACGTACTACGTAAACAACGTAAAATACGACGGCTGTGTTCCCTGGTCCATACCTTTGCATGACTCGCGCCTCCTATATGGGGAATAACTTTACGCCGGACGTAGGACTTTCGCAAATCGCATATATTATGCCCCGGGCGCAAGTACGTTTGTGAATCGTGGTATCTCCCTCATTTGCATAGGTGAATAGGAAATCAATGTGAGTACCACTTGCGGCCAGCGTAAATATGCGCCAACGATACGCCAGCGTAGGAAAGTTACGTCGGTCAGGTGAAGCCTATTTTCAGGCGTATCTAGTTTTGTGGGCACTGCGCACAGATACGACGGCGCATATTTACACTTACGCGGTGTATCTCGAGATACATCGGCGTACGTGTTTTGTGAATCCGGGCACCCCAGGTAAAAATGTGTATTAATGTGCATAACAAAGCCAAGGAAAGATGGAAAAATCTCCAAAAGGCATCAAATTACAGATTAGACATTCTTATAATATGTCAAAAAAAGTTAGATTTTATTTCCATCATTTACACTTTCAAAATTACAGAAAACAAAAAAATGGAGTCTGCAAAAGTTTGGGCACCCTGCAGAGTTAATATCTTGTACTGCCCCCTTTGGCAAGTATCACAGCTTGTAAACGCTTTTTGTAGCCAGCCAAGAGTCTTTCAATTCTTGTTTGAGGTATCTTTGCCCATTCCTCCTTCAAAATTTTTTCCAGTTCTTTGAGATTTCTGGGCTGTCTGTCATGCACAGCTCTTTTAAGGTCTATCCATAGATTTTCAATTATGTTGAGGTCAGGAGATTGTGAAGGCCATGGCAAAACCTTCAGTTTACACCTCTTAATGTAATGCCCCGTGGATTTTGAGGTGTGTTTAGGATCATTATCCATTTGTAGAAGCCATCCTCTCTTTAACTTCAGCTTTTTCATAGATGGCATCAAGTTACCATCCAAAATTTGCTGAAATTTTATTGAATCCATTTTTCCTTCTACTCGTGAAATGTTCCCTGTGCCACTGGCTGCAATACAACCCCAAAGCATGATTGATCCACCCCCATGCTTAACAGTTGGACAGAGGTTCTTTTCATTAAATTCTGTGCCCTTTCTTCTCCAAACGAATCTTTGCTCATTCCGGCCAAAAAGTTCTATTTTAACCTCATCGGTTCACAGAACTTGTTTCCAAAATGCATCAGGCTTGTCTATATGTTCATTTGCAAAGTTCAAATGCTGATTTTTGTGGTGAGGGCGTACTAGAGGTTTTCTTCTGATGACTCTTCCATGAAGACCATATTTGTACAAGTTTCTCTTTAAAGTGGAATAGTGTACCACAACTCCAGTGTCTGCCAGATCTTTCTGGGGGGATCGTGCAGTCAAATGTGGGTTTTGAATTGCTTTTCTCACAATCCTGCGAGCTGTTCTGTCTGATATTTTTCTTGGTCTTCCAGATCTTGCTTTAACTTCCACTGTTCCTGATGACTGCCATTTCTTAATTACATTCCGAACAGAGGATATTGACATCTGAAAACGCTTTGCTATCTTCTTATAGCCTTCTCCAGCTTTGTGAGCGTCAACTATTTTCAGTTTCAGTTTTCTAGACAACTGCTTAGAAGAACCCATGGTGCTGATTGTTGGGGCAAGGTCAGATGGGTCTGGGCATTTAAAACCTTTGAGATTGACATCACCTGGTTTTCCCAGACAATGATTGAGAACAATCCATGACACTGGCAGGTCTCAGCTTTGCAAAGGGGGCAGTGCATGCTATAAATTCTGCAGGGTGCCCAAACTTTTTCCGGCCCCCTTTTTTTTGTTTTCTGTAATTTTGAAAGTGTAAATGATGGATATACAATCTAACTATTTTTGACATATGATGAGAATGTCTAATCTGTAATTTGATGCCTTTTGGAGATTTTTCCATCTTTCCTTGGCTTCGTTATGCACATTAATACACATTTTTACCTGGGGTGCCCAAACGTTTGATCCCCACTGTATATATATATATATATATATATATATATATATATATATTGTGACAGGAAGTCAGGTAAATCTGTGGATGTTGTCACAGACGGGACATACATTTCTGCCTTGTTTAGCCACTTGACCACTGGGCACTTAAACACCCTTCCTAACCAGACCAATTTTCAGCTTTCGGTGATCTTACATTTTGAATGACAATAACTCAGTCATACAACACTGTAACCAAATGAAATTTTTGTCCTTTTTTTCCCACAAATAGAGCTTTCTTTTGGTGGTATTTGATCACCTCTGCGGTTTTTATTTTTTTCGCTATTAATGAAAAAAGAACGAACATTTTGTAAAAAAATTAATTCTTCTTCATTTCTATCATAACATTTTGCAAAAAAGTAATTTTTCCTCATAAATTTGGCCTAAAATGTATACTGCTACATATTTTTGGTAAAAAAAAAAAAAAATTGGGAAATTATTTAGTCTGGGTGAAAGTTATAGGGTCTACAAGCTATGGTACCAATTTCTGAAAATTGAACAATTTGATCACACCTGAATACTGACAGCTTCTCTCATTTCTTGAGACCCTAACAAGCCAGTAAAGTACAAATACCCCCCAAATGACCCCTTTTTGGAAAGTAGACATTCCAAGGTAGTTAGTAAGAGGCATAGTTAGTTTTTTGAAGTTGTCATTTGTTCCCAGAATTCTTTGCAAACTTAGGATTTTTTTTTTTCTTCACACCATATTGTCATTATAACAGGTTATTTCTCTCACCTGGCATGTATATTCCACAAATGACACCACAAAATATATTCTGCTGCTCCTCCTGAGTATGGCGATACCACATGTGTGAGACTTTTACACAGCGTGGCCACATACAGAGGCGCAACACTGAAGTAGCAACTTCAAGCATTCTAGGAGCATAAATTACACATCTAATCTCTCAACCACCTATTACACTTTTGAAGGCCCTGGAGCACCAGGACAATGGAAACGCCCACAAAGTGACCCCATTTTGGAAAGCTAACACCCCAACGTATAATCTATGAGGCATAATGAGTCTTTTGAACAGTTCATTTTTTTGCCAATGTTTTTGGAAAATGTGGGAAAAAAATGAAAATGCATTTTTTTTACACAAAGTTGTCCATTTATAGGATATTTCCAACACATAGCATGTACATAGCAAAAATTACACCCCAAAATATATTCTGCTGCTCCTCCTGAGTATGGCGATACCACATGTGTGAGACTTTTACACAGCGTGGCCACATACAGAGGCCCAACACCGAAGTAGCAACTTCAAGCATTCTAGGAGCATAAATTACACATCTAATCTCTCAACCACCTATTACACTTTTGAAGGCCCTGGAGCACCAGGACAATGGAAACGCCCACAAAGTGACCCCATTTTGGAAAGCTAACACCCCAACGTATAATCTATGAGGCATAATGAGTCCTTTGAACAGTTCATTTTTTTGCCAATGTTTTTGGAAAATGTGGGAAAAAAATGAAAATGCATTTTTTTTACACAAAGTTGTCCATTTATAGGATATTTCCAACACATAGCATGTACATAGCAAAAATTACACCCCAAAATATATTCTGCTGCTCCTCCTGAGTATGGCGATACCACATGGGTGAGACTTTTACACAGCGTGGCCACATACAGAGGCCCAACACCGAAGTAGCAACTTCAAGCATTCTAGGAGCATAAATTACACATCTAATCTCTCAACCACCTATTACACTTTTGAAGGCCCTGGAGAACCAGGACAATGGAAACGCCCACAAAGTGACCCCATTTTGGAAAGCTAACACCCCAACGTATAATCTATGAGGCATAATGAGTCTTTTGAACAGTTCATTTTTTTGCCAATGTTTTTGGAAAATGTGGGAAAAAAATGAAAATGCATTTTTTTTACACAAAGTTGTCCATTTATAGGATATTTCCAACACATAGCATGTACATAGCAAAAATTACACCCCAAAATATATTCTGCTGCTCCTCCTGAGTATGGCGATACCACATGTGTGAGACTTTTACACAGCGTGGCCACATACAGAGGCCCAACACCGAAGTAGCAACTTCAAGCATTCTAGGAGCATAAATTACACATCTAATCTCTCAACCACCTATTACACTTTTGAAGGCCCTGGAGCACCAGGACAATGGAAACGCCCACAAAGTGACCCCATTTTGGAAAGCTAACACCCCAACGTATAATCTATGAGGCATAATGAGTCCTTTGAACAGTTCATTTTTTTGCCAATGTTTTTGGAAAATGTGGGAAAAAAATGAAAATGCATTTTTTTTACACAAAGTTGTCCATTTATAGGATATTTCCAACACATAGCATGTACATAGCAAAAATTACACCCCAAAATATATTCTGCTGCTCCTCCTGAGTATGGCGATACCACATGGGTGAGACTTTTACACAGCGTGGCCACATACAGAGGCCCAACACCGAAGTAGCAACTTCAAGCATTCTAGGAGCATAAATTACACATCTAATCTCTCAACCACCTATTACACTTTTGAAGGCCCTGGAGAACCAGGACAATGGAAACGCCCACAAAGTGACCCCATTTTGGAAAGCTAACACCCCAACGTATAATCTATGAGGCATAATGAGTCTTTTGAACAGTTCATTTTTTTGCCAATGTTTTTGGAAAATGTGGAAAAAAAATGAAAATGCATTTTTTTTACACAAAGCTGTCCATTTATAGGATATTTCCAACACATAGCATGTACATAGCAAAAATGACACCCCAAAATATATTCTCCTGCTCCTCCTGAGTATGGCGATACCACATGTGTGAGACTTTTACATAGCGTGGCCACATAGAGACCCAACATCCAAGAAGCACCATCAGGTGTTGTAGGGACACAAATTACACATCCAATTTCCTTACAATCTATCACATTTTTGAAGGCCCTTCATATTTCTAACACAGCATGTACATACCAAGAATTTCACCCTAAAATACATTCTGCTGAGTAATGGGTAAAAAAAAAAGGATTACCTGTGGTTTTAGTAGTGCAATTATCCACAGGAGGAGAGCCCTGATCCAGGCAGCAGGCAGGGACGTGGTCAGCGACAGTGAATGGAATTGTCCAGGCAGCAGGCAGGAATATTGTCCATAGTCAGTACAGGCAGGTATACTGTCCATATATAGTCCAGGGCCAGTGCAAGTAGAAACATTGCCAGCAGTGCCAAAATATTGGTCCTGGTAGTAAGCAGGAACATGGTCCAAGTAGCAGGCCAGGAAAGAATGGGGACAGGGGTAGAGGCTTCTCCCACCCAAATCTCTTTGAAGCCTCCGGGCAACCAGACCCTAATCTGGGAATGAGAAAACTAAAAATTTTGTTTTTTCATCCAGAAAAACAATTCTGGAGCCCCTCACATATGTGAGACCCCTGTGTTCCCACTAGCATAGCAGGGTAAAAGATCAATCCAAGGGGCAGGCAAAAAGCGTGGTCAAACAGTCCAGGGTCAGTTCCAGAGCGGGCAGAAGTAGGTACAGTTTAGCTTTTGGCAGAAGCGTAGTCGTATAACAGGCCAGGGTCAGTTCCAGAGCAGGCAGAGTAGGTACAGTTTATCGTTAGGCAGAAGAGTAGTCGTATAACAAGCCAGGGTCAGTTCAGGAGCAGGCAGCGGTATGTACAGTGGCATAAGAGGTGTGGCCGTAAATGATAATTACGTTTACCATACTTTCCTAATAATCTAGTAAAGTATGGTAACGGCGGAAACATTCATTGAAACAAAGGCCTGGTTGGGAAGGACAATCAGGGCAATAATATGTAGTGTCTCTTCTAGTTCCTGCTTTGGTGCACACACGGCATCTCTTCTGACGTTTTCGGCCTGATTCATGGGGGGGGGGAGTTTATCAATAAAGTGTCGTTCATGGAGTCTGCTCACGCAATCAGAGCGAATGCCATCTGGTGAGTCTTCAGGGTACAAAAGGGAGGAGAAAATTTCTTCTTGGTAATAAAGATAAGATAAGGGGTTCCTTGTAGATTTACGGTAAACGACATAAGTGTTGTAAATGGCCAAACTGAAAAGATATATGGAGACCTTTTTGTACCAATAGCGGCTTTTTCTTGTGGGAAGGTATGGTTCGAGCATCTGATCATTGAAATCGACTCCCCCCATGAACAGATTATAGTCTTGAACACATGCCGGTTTTTGGACAGGGCCGTTTCTTTTGGGGATTTCCACGTAGGTGTCATTATGTATCGTTGAGAGCATGTGTACATTTCGTTTGTCCCTCCACCGGAGAGCCAAAACTTCTTCATTATGCAAAGACGCCGTCTCCCCTTTTCGCAGTCTTTCCATAATGAGCCTTTGCGGGAAACCCTTCCTATTGGGTCGCACTGTACCACACGCTGGAGTGCCCATCCGGTGAAGGTTGCGGAAGAGGGGCAAGCTAGTATAGAAGTTATCCACATAAAGGTGGTAACCCTTTCCAAGTAGTGGATATACAAGATCCCAAACAATCTTTCCGCTGGCTCCGATATATTCTGGACATTCAGGGGGATGCAGTTGGGTGTCCTTCCCTTCGTACACCCGGAAGGCGTAGACATACCCCGTGACCCGGTCACATAGCTTGTAGAACTTAACCCCATATCGGGCCCTTTTGTTTGGGATAAACTGCTTGATGCCAAGCCTGCCTGTGAAGTGGACCAATGACTCATCCACGGAAATATTTTGGTCGGGGACAAATAACTGGGGAAATTTCTCTGAGAAAAAATTTAGAAGTGTCCGAATTTTAAATAATTTGTCATGTGATGGGTCATTTCGGGGAGGGCACTGGTCGTTGTCATTGTAATGGAGGAAACGCATTATCATGTGGTATCTGGTTCTTGACATAGTGGATGAAAAGACTGGCATATGGTGGATGGGTTTTTTGGACCAATATGAGTATGATTCATTTTTTTTTTGAGAGCCCCATGTTTAACGTTAGGCCTAAAAATAATTTAAATTCCTCCACTGTCAATGCTTTACATTCATAGGGACGGGCGTAACTTGAATCAGGGTTGTCTCTTATGAATTGCTGTGCATAGAGGTTGCACTGGGCCACGATGGAGGATAATAGGTCTGGGGTAAAAACTAAATGAAAAAAATCAATAGGGGCAAAGTTCTCTGTGTTCACCTTAACACCTGGCTGGGCGGTGAAAGGGGGGATGTTTGCTGCTCCGGAATTGGGGGGAAGCCACGTAGGGTTTTCAAGGGCATAGGGAAGGCTGGCATGGGTCCTACCCCTTTGGGGCTGAGATGACACTCTGCTGGTTATTGGCCTTTGCTGCAGTGGTACTTCATTTCTCCTGGATGGTACTGAGCTGCTAGTTGATGCCACTGTATTTCTGGTGGATGGCTGCGAGCTGCTGGTTGATGCCACAGCGCTACTTGTGGTAGCCTGCTGCCCCATGTCAGAACGCCTTCGTTTCATGGGCACACTTTGCTCTTCCTCTGAATCTGTAGAAGACCCACTGCTTCCAACCGGTTCGCTGCTCTCGTCGGTCAAGCACATATGTTCGTATGCCTGCTGAGTGGTAAAAAACCTTTTTGCCATACTGGTGGCTGTGGTGACAAACTATGGTAGGGAAACTGGAACAGATATGGCTGCACTGATGGGTGCTGATGAGATGAGGCTGGTCTAATGAGTGTGCACTGATGGGTACTGAGGGTGCACTGATTATCTGCCACTGATATGCACTGATAAGGCGGCGGTGATGAGGATCCACAGATGAGCACTCACTTATGGGCACTATTGGGCACTCTAGTGGCACTGATGAGCGCTGTAGTGGTGCAGATGAGCACTATGGTGGCGCTGATGTGGTACTGATGGCACTAATGTGGCACTGGGCACTGATGGCACCGATGGGCACTGTAGTGACACTGGGCATGGTAGTGGCACTGACTGAGCACTGGTGGCACTGATGGAGCACTGGTGGCACAAATGGGCACTGTAATGGCACTGATGGTGCACTGACGGACACTGGTGTGGCACAGATGAGCACTGGTGTGGCACTGATGAGCACTGTAGGTGCACTGATTGGCACTGATGAGTACTGTAGGTGCACTGATTGGCACTGATGAGCACTGTAGGTGCACTGATTGGCACTGATGAGTACTGTAGTGGCACTGGGCACTGGTGTGGCACTGATGGACACTGGCAGCACCGATGAGCACTGTAGTGGCACTGGGCACGTTAGTGGCACTGATGGAGCACTGACGGCACTGATGAGCACTGTAGTGGCACTGGTGGTGCACTGATTGGCACTGATGAGTACTGTAGTGGCAATGGGCACTGGTGTGGCACTGATGGACACTGGCAGCACCGATGAGCACTGTAGTGGCACTGGGCACGGTAGTGGCACTGACGGACACTGGCGGCACTGTAGTGGCACTTATGGACACTAGCAGCACCAATGGGCACTGAAGTGGCAGAGGTGGCACTGAAGTGGCAGAGGTGGCACTGGTGGGGACTGTATTGGCACTGGTGGGGACTGTATTGGCACTGGTGGGGACTGTATTGGCACTGGTGGGGACTGTATTGGCACTGTAGGGGCACAGATGGGTACTGTAAGGGCACAGATGGGTACTGTGTGGCACAGGTGGGTACTGTGTGGCACTGCTGGGCACTGCTGGGCACAAGAAAATGATGACACTCACTTTAAAATGTCTTCTCTCCTCACACTCTGTAACGGTGTGAGGAGAGAATGGAAGGAGACCTTAGAATGACCTTAGTGTGTTTACATTTTGATCGCTCCCTCATTGGAGGGAGCGATCAGGTGGTGAAGAGCCGCTATCATTGGCTCTTCACCGCGATCTGTGTTGCGCCGGGTCTCCTGGACCCGGCGAACACGCACACTCCCGCGAGCGCGCCGCAGGGCGCGCGCTAAACAAGGAGGTGCACGAGGACGTCCCAGGGACGTCCTCCCGGGATAACTCGACCGCGCTGCAGCAGTATTTCTGCTATGGCGCGGTCGGCAAAAGGTTAGACAATACACCAATTGTTATTAGGCGTCGGCTGCAAAAGTAGCCAGAAAAGGTCTAAGGGCGTTGGAAAACTTCAGCTGTTCAGAATGAGGCAATTAAGGCCTCTATAAGTAATCCAGAGGATTACCACTGATTTTCTGCATCCTGAGGCTTTGTGAGTAAGGAGAGCAGTGTACTGAAAGTCTTCTGAGGAGGTGAGAAGGTGATTGATTTTTCTGTGTGATGAAAATCAAAAGACTATTGTTTTTCTGCTGTATGACCAGAAGTGTCTGCCCAGCACTAGGCTGTTCCAGACTCCATAGATAGGTTCCTGTGTGGTGAAGATAGACACCCCAAGTGGCCAGGGTTTATTTTATGTTTGATTTTGTTTATGCTGTTTGGATGCTTGAACTTGTTTCCAGCAAGATGGAAGAATAAACCCAAATCTTTGTTTTCAACCGTCTTCGACTGTCTGTCTGTATAAATTCAGTGTGTAGTGAACCCATCCAAGGGGTCACAAACCACGCTACCGAGCTAACCCCCTACATATGGTGGAGTGCCGCGGGCAATTAAAGTAAACCCAAAATGGAGAAGATACTGAAACAGCTGGCTATAGCAAATGCAAATCAACAGCAGACGAATGCAGGTTTGCAGCGGAGCATTGCAGCTCAACAACAGGTTCACCAAGAGAGCCTTGCAGCTCAACAACAGGCTCACCAAGAGAGCATTGCAGGCTTGGAACAGAGACACCAGCAGCAAATGGAGGCTATCATGAAACAGCTTCAGAGACAGCAGACCGAGGCTGGGAGTCAGGCCAGTAATATATCGACTTTTCGGGTAAGACACTTATTGCCAAAGATGACTGCAGATGAGGACCCTGAGATGTTTCTGACCACGTTTGAGAGAGCAGCGGAAAGAGAGAGTTGGTCTAAAGACCAGTGGGCTGGACTAGTGGCCCCCCTATTATCTGGAGAAGCCCAAAAGGCATATTTTGATTTGGAGCTTGCAGACGCAAAAAACTATGATCGATTAAAAGAGGAAATATTGGCACGTTTTGGTGTAACCCTGGATGCACGTGCTCAGCGGGTCCACAATTGGAGTTATCAGCAGAGGAAGCTACCTCGGTTGCAGATGTATGACCTCATCCATTTGGCTAGGAAATGGCTGCAGCCAGAAACTCTGTCCGGACCAAAAATTTTGAAGCGAGTAGTCATGGACAAATTTCTTAGGTCTCTTCCTAACACCCTGCAGAAATGGGTGAACCATGGTGGTCCAGAAACCGCAGACAAACTTGTAGACCTGGTCGAAAGGTACCTAACAACAGAGAATTTGTCCTCTTCCACCAGAGACGCACAGACTTTTCACCCCAAGACCAGACCCTCCCCACCTATAGGTAAGACTGCATCAAGGGATGGGGGTGGAGAGAGGGACCAAGGAGCAACTAGAGGAATTATCGGGACTACTGCTAATGTTTGGCGAGAGCGGCCTGGAAAACCCATCCCACAGGAGAGGACCAGAAGGTAGATTTGTTACCATTGCCGGGAAGAGGGACATGTAGCAGCGGTTTGCCCAGCGGGTGATGAACCCATGCAGTGTGACTTTCTGACAGAGAGAAGACAGTCCCTTTTTGCAACCACATGCACTGCAGTAAAGGGAAATGAGAAACCTTTATATAGAATGTGCTTAGATGGTAAAAATGTTGTGGTATTGTTGGATTCAGGTAGCCTGGTCACCTTAGTGAAAAGTGATCTAGTGGTGGGAAAACCCTTACATCCGAGGAAAATGGCTGTAGTTTGTGTACATGGGGACACTTGAGAATATCCGGTGACTACGGTTTCCTTTGAAACCTCCCTCGGTAACTTGTGTGACCAGGTGGGTTTAGTTCCCAAACTGCCACATGACGCCATTGTGGGAAGGGATTTCCCAAAATTCTGGGAACTCTGGGACTGCCAAGATTCCCCAGTAGGTGGTTCTTCTGAGTCTGAACCATCTACTCCAGAAACCTATAACTGTGAGGATTCTCCTGAGTTTCCATTCTCAGTATTAGCAGGGAAAACACCAGTCCCTAGGGAGGAGCCTGCTACCTCAGAAGAGGAACAGCGGCCGATAGGGTTTGATGACCTCGAGGTGCACAGAGAAAATGTTGTCACTGAGCAATTGAGGGACCCCACATTGCTAAGAGCCCGGGAGAATGTAGTGAAGATAGATGGGGAGTTAGTTAACCCTGACGAGAGGGTTGCCCTCCCTTACTTCATTATTGAAAGGGACCTGTTATATTGAGTGTCACAGAGGATAGAGGACACCATTGAGTCTAAACCGTACCGCAAGATGGTTTTGGAACTGGCCCATGGGCACATTCTTGGGGGACATTTGGGAGCAGAAAAAACCCGGGAGAGGATCACCCAGAGGTTTTATTGGCCTGGGATCACTAAAGAAGTGGAATTGTACTGCTCTTCCTGTCCAGTGTGTCAGATTACTGCACCCATGCCACATTTTCGCAGTCCGTTGGTACCCCTGCCTATTATCGAGGTCCCTTTTGAGAGGATCGCCATGGACTTGGTTGGCCCCTTACTGAAGTCCACTAGAGGGCACCAGCACATCTTGGTAATAATGAACTATGCCGCCAGGTACCCAGAAGCGATTCCTCTCCGAAACACCTCTGCTAAAACAATTGCCAAAGAGTTATTTCAGGTTTTCAGCCGTGTGGGTCTTCCTAAGGAGGTCCTAACTGACCAGGGCACCCCGTTTATGTCTAGGGTGACCAAAGAACTTTGTAAACTCCTGAAAGTGACCCAATTACGTACATCAGTATATCACCCTCAAGCAGACGGGTTAGTGGAAAGGTTTAATAAAACCTTAAAACCAATCTTGAGGAAGGTGGTGGATAAAGACGGAAAGAATTGGCATTATCTGCTCCCTTACCTGATGTTTGCAATAAGAGAGGTTCCCCAATCGTCCACAGGGTTCTCTCCGTTTGAGCTACTGTATGGGAGGCACCCCCAGGGCCTACTGGACATTGCCAGGGAAACATGGGAGAGTGAGAGTTCCCCTCTAATCGAAGTGTGATTGAACATGTAGCCCAAATGCAAGATAGAATTGCCCAAGTGATGCTGATTGTGAAGGAACACTTAGCCCAAGCCCAATTGGCTCAACAAAAGATTTACAATCGTGGGGCCCAGGTGTTGGTGCTGGTCCCCACGGTCGAAAGTAAATTCCTAGCCAAATGGCAGGGTCCATATGAAGTGTTGGAAAAATGGGAGTGGTGAATTATAAAATTAGCCAACCGGGAAAACGAAAACCTGAGCAGCTCTATCATGTAAACTTGCTGAAACCATGGAAGGATAGAGAGTCCTTGGTCGCTAAGACTACCCGATTTTCTGCTCCATTTAACCTGGCTGTCCCTGAAGTTGGGATAGCGGAGACTCTATCCAAAACTCAACAACAGGAGGTTAAAGAATTTGTGCTCCGTAATAAGTAGAAGTTTTCAGACCTGCCAGGTTAAGTCTCCGGAGTTGAACATGACATTATCACCACACCAGGGGATAAGGTCAAGTTGAAGCCTTATAGAATTCCAGAAGCCCGGCAAGAGGCTATTTGCCAGGAAGTAAAACAAATGCTTGAGCTGGGGGTGATAGAAGAGTCAAATAGTGATTGGTCCAGTCCCATTGTCTTAGTGCCCAAACCAGATGGAAGTTGGCGGTTTTGTAATGACTTTCGCCGCCTAAATCAAATCACTAAGTTTGACACCTATCCCATGCCCCGCATAGATGAACTGATTGATCGGAGTCGGCCAGGGAAAAACAGCATTTTTAACTCCAGACGGATCTTTCCAATATCGGAGGATGCCTTTTGGGTTACAAAATGCTCCTGCCACATTCCAACGCACCATGGATAAGACCCTTCGGCCTCATCGAGCCTATGCTGCTGCATACCTCGATGACGTTGTCATCCACAGTGAGGATTGGGAATTACACTTGCCAAAAGTTCAGGCTGTGTTGGATTCCATCTGAAAAGCCGGGTTTACGGCCAATCCAAAAAAATGTACCCTTGTGCTAGAAGAGGTGAAGTATCTGGGGTATACCATTGGAAGAGGTCTAATCAAGCCCCAAATAAACAAAGTTGAGGCTATTCAGGATTGGCCACGTCCCACCAACAAGAAACAGGTTTGTGCATTTTTGGGGATCGCGGGCTATTATCGCCACTTTATCCCCCATTTTGCCTCACAGGCTGCTCCCCTGACCAATTTGACCAAAGGAGTCTGTCATGACCAAATGGACTCCCGAAGCAGAAACAGCTTTTCAAGCATTAAAGCAGGCCTTATGTAGTCAGACAGTTTTAAATTCGCCTGATTTTTCACGGGACTTCGTGGTTCAGACAGATGCGTGAAATGTGGGCTTAGGAGCTGTACTGTCTCAGATTATCAAGGGGGAGGAACACCCTGTTATGTACCTCAGCCAAAAGTTGAAGGCCCATGAGGAGAATTATGCCACCATTGAGAAAGAATGTTTGGCGGTGAAATGGGCTTTGGATTCTCTCCGGTACTACCTTGTGGGTAGACAGTTTGAACTGGTGACGGATCATGCCCCATTGAAGTGGATGGCACAGAACAAATAGACCAATAGGAGAATAAATAGGTGGTTCCTTGCCCTCCAGGAATTTTGTTTTGTGGTAACGCATCACCCCGGTGCTAAAATGGGGAATGCAGATGGGTTGTCCCGAGTGCATGCCTGCCTGGCAACCTGTGTCCCAACCCTAGGGTTGAAACAAGAGGGGGGGGTATGTGACAGGAAGTCAGGTAAATCTGTGGGTGTTGTCACAGACGGGACATACATTTCTGCCTTGTTTAGACAATACACCAATTGTTATTAGGCGCCGGCTGCAAAAGTAGCCATAAAAGGTCTAAGGGCTTTGGAAAACTTCAGCTGTTCAGAATGAGGCAATTAAGGCCTCTATAAGTAATCCGGAGGATTACCACTGATTTGCTGCATCCTGAGGCTTTGTGAGTAAGGAGAGCAGTGCACTGAAAGTCTTCTGAGGAGGTGAGAAGGTGATTGATTTTTCTGTGTGATAAAAATCAAAAGACTATTGTTTTTCTGCTGTATGACCAACAGTGTCTGCCCAGCACTAGGCTGTGCCAGGCTCCATAGATAGGTTCCTGTGTGGTGAAGATAGACGCCCCAAGTGGCCAGGGTTTATTTTATGTTTGATTTTGTTTATGCTGTTTGGATGCTTGAACTTGTTTCCAGCAAGATGGAAGAATAAACCAAAATCTTTATTTTTAACCATCTTCGACTGCCCGTCTGTATAAATTCAGTGTGTAGTGAACCCATCCAAGGGGTCACACACCCCGCTACCGAGCTAACCCCCTACAATATATTATATATATATATATATATATATATATATATATATATATATATATATATATATAAATATATACAACATTCCAGTGTGGTTGTACAGTGAGATCAATTAGTACAGATCAGAGTTGCAATGTTTCTTTTTATCAATAGACACCCTGTTCTGCAATAGGCAATAAAGGTGAACTAACCCTTTAAGCTTTAAATAACTGTTGCTATTGATTACATCTCAATATTACCACCAATGCGGTAATATTTGATAGTGTGTATAGGGATTTCATCTTTATTTTAGAAAACTCTGATATCCTGCTGTCTATAGTTCAAAACACTCCCAACATCTTTCCTGTTCTCTATCATGGCACAAATAAAGTGCCAGTTTGTGCCCTTTACTTGTCCCGGCTTGACTGCTGCAACAACCTCCTCCTGGGTCAGGACACAAAAAATACAGCCAGCAGCTGAAATGGCAACATTATTAATTATCGTGAGTTCTGCTGCTTGACTCATTCTCCTCTAACTCCTCAAATACTGCTACCTTCTGTCATTCAATCCGCTAGTTGCCAACTATACAGCAAATATGATTTCATAACTGTGACTCAAACCTCCAACCTGGCACCTTCATACATCTCCTGATTAATTCCCATGTATTCCCCTTCATACAACCTACTCTTCTCTACTCTAGTTATGTCTTCACACCCTCGCTTTCTAGACAGGGCTGGATCTAGGCTGTCTGATCTGGAGGTGCAGTAAAAAAAAGTCCTGTCAACACATCTTCGGTTTACCCTCTCCAGCTAGCTCTCCATGTTTTTCTGTCATTCCAGATCTCCTCAAACTGGCTGTGTGAGATTCAGGCAACCGGTATTTTCTGTTAATTCGATGTGCTTCTGTATCGTCATAAAGTAATGTCTAACCTTATTTTTGGGCAGTGCAGAGGTGGTGCAGCAATGAACAACAAACGCTTGTTCTCTATAGCTCTACGTGGCTGCAGCATAAAAGTGCCTGTACCCTTTAAAAATATGCAAAATCATGAGGAACCTCAGTCCTGAACTGCATTTGTTGGGCTGAAGGACACTGGCATCTGCACTTAATGACAATGTCATCCTCTTCTTGGTACCACATGGGGGAGTTCCCACTTCACATTAGAGTCCCCACCACATCACTCTCTGACCTGCCATACCATAAAAACAAACTTTGCCATGCATCCTGGTCTGCCCCTCTGCACCATGGAAAGGAATGAGGCTTAATCTAGATCAGGGATCTTCAAACTACGTCCCTCCAGCAGTTGTGAAACAACATGTCTCACGAGGCATTGTAAAACTCTGACATTCACAGACATGACTAGGCATGATGGGAATTGTAGTTGTTACCGGTCCCAAAATATAGATTAAGGGAACCGATGGTTGTAGACGTACTGATGTGATGTGATCATCTCGGCGGGTACTACAAAAATACACGAACAGGAAGACATATGACCATGCTTCTTTATGATGTGAAATGAGTTTCTCTTTTACATAACAATACATACAGTTTTTTTATAGTTACATGTTTATAATCGCTAACATAACAACAGTACAGATTGGACTGAAATACTTTAAAACATAGCTGCAACAATGAACATCATTATATTTTAATAAACATACATTTCCCTTTTATTTCGTGTTATAGACACTTATATTTATCTCTATGGCACACTCCAGCTGTATCATAATGAGAATTATACTGCATTGCTCTATAAATATAAATCCTGAAGCAATTCTCTCTTTTGACCACTAGATGGCGCATCTTGCATAAATGTACAAGCAGTGTATAACCTGTCCATGTGGCTATTAATCCTATATCATTTTACCATGTGCTTCTAATATATATAACTTTGCATAAATCAGGTTGAAATATACCCATATATAACAGTCTAGTGCTTGCAATAAACAGTTGCTCCGACCAGTACAATAGTCCTAGGGTTTTTCGCTATTTTCACTGCTCTCAACACATGCTGCTTTGAAAGTCTAATTACAGCCAAACTATTGCACAAAATCTACTAAACTTTCTCCTGCATCTGCTCTAGATGTTTAGGAATCGTTCTAGTACAGTTTAGTAAGAATGAGAATGGTTTAAAGTACATACCTACAAAAATACACGAACAGGAAAATATATGACCATGCTTCTTTATGATGTGAAATGTGTTTCACTTAGTCACATGGTGCATGTGGCCTTATATAGACTCTGTTCGGGTACCCTCTCTGCCATCTACTGGTTGTTTTATAGAATAGCAGGATATCAAAAAATAACAATAAAAATAAATGAATGTAGGCTATGGGGTGCCTGTTTTGTCTTTCATGTGATACCCCAGCCCGTCACACTCTCCCCTCCTTTAGTTAATGGCTCCCGACATTACACTTAATTGTTCTCTGAACTCTATTGAGTGATTTAAGAAACCCAAATAGGTACTTGCTGCCACCACGGAGCTATGTTAACTACCTGGTATGTCATGGTAGTAGCTAGCATTGTAGGAGTTTGTACGGTGTGAACCTGACTTGGTCTGTAGGTTGGCTGACCTAGTGTATCATATGTAAAGATCTCTTTAGACTTAGTTTGCCTGGTAGATCTTCTTACAGGAGTTGAGTCTTCTCCATCAACATCATTCTCTATTAGCATATCTTGGCTCACCGGTAAGTCTTGACTTAATGGGTGTAACTCTGCAGTGTCTAGTTCCACCATGTCTGAAGCCCAAACTTGGTCGCCAACTACTGTTCCATCATTTTGTTCTTGTTCAAGATTGGGTGTGGTAGTTGTAGGATAGAACTCTGGAGCAGAAATTCTTAATGGCGGTTTCTGTACATTTTGAGAGTTTTGTTGAGGCACAACGTGATCATGACTTTCTGTAGTCTCCGGTACATAAGAATAATACCATCCTTCATCATCGGAACCTTCCTTCTCCTGGTTCAGATCCATGCTAGTCTCTTTCCTGTTACTTGATTGTCTTTTGTTCATCGGTACTGTTGGAATGTGTCTTTCAATGGGTAGGTCATTTACTGGTAGTAACAGATTTCTGTGCAGTACTCGAATAGTCTTTTTACCACTTTCAGGCTGAATTTTGTACACAGGCCTATCTTTGATTCTTTCTACCACTTTGTGTACTGATTCTTCCCAGTATGAACGAAGTTTACCAGGACCTCCTCTTTCAGAGAGATTTCGTACTAAGACCCGATCACCCGGTTGGAGAGGTGCTCCTTTTATCTTCTTGTCATAGTACTTCTTCCCTTTGGCAGATGATTTTTGGCTATTCTCGGATGCGATCTTGTAAGCTTCTTGCATTCTGGATGCCCATTTCTGAGTAAATGTTGGTTGACTTTCTGATTCCTTTTCCAAATTTAGATTGAACATTAGGTCAATCGGCAAACGAGGAGATCTCCCATACAATAGAAAGAATGGCGAGTATCCAGTGGCTTCATGCCTGGTGCAATTGTATGCATGAACCATGTGTGGAAGATGTTCTTTCCAATCTGACTTTTTCTCTTCCTCTAAGGTACGAAGCATCTGTAACAAAGTACGGTTCAGTCTCTCCACTGGGTTACCCTGTGGATGGTATGGGGTAGTTCTTGAATGAGAAATCCCTGCCAATCGTTGCAATGTCTGAAACAAGTTGTTTTCAAATTCTCTTCCTTGATCATGGTGGAGTTTCTCTGGATATCCAAAACGTGGTATGAAATCTTGAAAGATCTTTTCTGCTGCCGTTTTTCCAGATTTGTTCTTAGTTGGAAACGCTTGTGCAAAGCGTGTGAAATAGTCTACCATTACGAGTATATACTCATATCCTCCTTTGCTTCTCTCCAAGTGGAGGTAATCAATGGATACTAGCTCCAAGGGTGAACTGGTAGTAATCCCACCCATAGGTGCTCTTTCTGGGATATTTGGACGCTTTTGTTTGATGCAGTTACACGTCTTCAGCACATATTCATCAATGTCTCTTTGCATAAATGGCCAGTAAAACCGTTCACGTGCTAGGTGGATTACCTTGTCAGTGCCAATGTGACCCATGTCATCGTGAAGGCTTCTTAAGACCAATGGTTTTAGCTTTTCTGGTAGAACTAGCTGTTTTCGGGTTCCAGAGTGTCGATATAGGATTCCTTCCTCCACTATGAGTTTGTTCCATTCGTGTATTAACCGTCTTGTTTTACTGGTCATACTCTCCTTTTCTTTGTGGTTTGGAGTCCAATTGTTCTCCTTAAGCCAGACCACTTCTTTAATGTTGGTATCGTCTTCTTGTAATGCTCTGATATTCTCCTGAGTCATTGGGCAGATTGTCCGTCCTTTCAGCAATTCTTTTGCCACATCACTTTCTGAGTGAAGAGTCAATGAGGCCACCCATGGTGCCTCTTCTTCGTTGACAGCTTTGCTCCCTTGCCACATAGCTGACACAACCTCGAATGGTACAAGCTCTGTGTACTCACTCAGATTCTCAGTGAGTTCCACCGGAAATCGTGACAGTGTATCCGCGTCAGCATTCTGTTTACCTGGCCTGTACTTGATATCGAAGTGGAAATCGGCCAGCTCACCAACCCAGCGATGACCCACAGCATTCAGTTTGGCAGTACTCAAGACATATGTCAATGGGTTGTTGTCTGTATAGACTGTGAATGTTGGAGCGTAATACAGGTAATCTCTGAATTTGTCACAGATTGCCCACTTGAGAGCTAGAAACTCAAGTTTACCAGAGTGGAGATGGTAATTGCGTTCTGCTGGGGTCAATGTTCTGGAGCCAAATCCAATAACACGAAGGTGTTCTCCTTGTCGTTGGTACAGTACAGCACCTAGGCCTTCATTGGAAGCATCAGTGTGTAAGATGAAGGGTAAGTCAAAATCAGGGTATGCTAGTATTGGTGGATTGGTTAGCATGTCCACCAATCTGAATACCACAGCTTGATGTTTGGGTGTCCATTGGATCTGTGTTTTAGATGGCACTTGTGTTTTATTCCCATCTCTCTTTGTAGGTTCCCCGCGCCGGTTTTTGGTGATGGATGTAGCAGATTCTTTCTCAGTGTTCTGCAAAAGTTCATACAGTGGTTTAGCAAGTCGAGAGAAATCTTGAATGAAGGACCTGTAGTAGCTCAGGAATCCTAACAAAGTTCTGACTTCTCCAACTGTTTTTGGTTCTTTCCTTTTCAACTGCAATACCGCTTCAAGATCATTTGGGTCAATTTTTATGCCTTCTTCTGACACCATTCGCCCAAGGTATCGAATCTGACGTTTAAAGAGTTCACACTTCTTTGGTCTAAGTTTGATACCATGCTCGCGCATTCGACTAAGCACTTGCCTAAGATCATCGACATGCTCCTGAAAAGTTTTGGAGTAGCAAAGTACGTCATCCAGATATGGAGAACAACATTTGTCTCTGATGCCCTCTAGTACATTCTCCATGCATCTCTGAAAAGCTGCTGGGGCATTAGTTAATCCGAACGGAATACGATTCCACTCCAGGAGTCCCCAGGGGGTGCTGAAAGCTGTCAGGTGTCTGGAGTCTTCGTGCACAAAGCCTTGATGATACGCACTACCCTGGTCCAGGATTGAGAACCATGTAAATCCTCCTAAGCTATCCAGCAGATCTTGTATTCTAGGTAGTGGATGTCTATCTGGAATAGTCTTCCGGTTTAACTCCCTAAAGTCCACACATAGTCGTAGGCTTCTGTCCTTCTTCCGAACACAAACAACTGGTGACGAGTATGCGGAAGAAGATTTCGTTACCCAACCTTGGTCAAGAAGGTTTTGGACATATTCTTTCACTTCCTGATATAGGGGTTTCGGTATCGAATTGTAGCGTTTCTGGACAGGAGTTTCATCTTTCAGATTTATCTTCAGTTTCAGGTTTGGAATGCTTCCTATGTCTTCCTCATCTCGAGCAAAGACATCTGATTCGTCATATAACATTTGTCTCGCTATCTCCTGTTCTTCTTCTGAGAGATTATCCAAATTGACAGGTGGGTGCCACTTAACAAATTCGTTAGTGGGTAGCTGATTTTCAGTGTCCACTTGATTCAACTGGTTTACATGAAACATTCTTTTCTGGTCAATTCCCTTTTCATCGTCTTTATTTGAAGAAAACGGTAGAATCTCAGCTGCTGGAGAAATGGTACCCAATACTGTTCTGGGCGGAAGGTAGATATCATGTTCAGCACGGTTTAGTATGGGTATCTTCACTAGTTTAGAGAAACCGTTTGGTACATCTACCACTGAAGGAAACAGTTCAAGTCCTTCTTCAACTGGATATTCTGGAAGTGGTTCAAATGGCATGATTCCTCCTTTCGGCCATGCTCTAATTCTGCATTTGACTTCACCAAGCTCGCCTCCTTTGATCTGGAGTCCTTTCTTCCCCACTTTGACCACACGACTATCGGATATTTCTCCTGGGTCAGTTGCTTGACTGACAGCATTGACAATGTTATTTGCTACACTTTGTCTTACTTTCATGGCTTCACTTAGCAAGATAGTCAGGTTTTGGGTGCTGTTTGATCGGTCACGGTTTTCTCTAATCAATTCTTCGATAACATTAAATCCAAGAAGTGGATTGTCGTTACAGCAGTCGCTCACCAGTATTGGCACATGGATGGCTGAGTTTCCATGTCCACTACTTTCGAATTCCAGGAGGACTTCAATCCATCCAATGAATGGAATGATAGAACCATTTGCAGCTGTAATGGATAAGTTGTCGTCACAAAGTAAATCTTGTATGTGTCTAATAGAGACACTGGGTAGAAACTTTTCTAACCATGCCTTCCCGACAATGCTGACCTGAGCTCCTGTGTCCATCAACATGTCAACCGGAACACCATTCATCCGACAAGACAATAGACATTTTCCTCCAATTAATTGTGCTACGCGTTGTTTGGAGCATCCATTCTCTCTTGGAAGTGTTCTAGTTGACTGGTGGGTGAATACCCTATTTATCTTAGCATGGGACAGATTATTTGAGGTGGTCACTGGTTGTCCCTTTCCCAGTGACCGTCTGTCGTTTCCCGACTGCCTTCTTTTCTTCAAGCAATCAACTGCTCTGTGTCCTGTCCAACCACAGTAGAAACAATGGTAGCAGTTCTGACTCTCTCGTTTGATGCAATCATCACACCTGGTCTTGCAGTGAGCTGTATCTGGAACTTGAACATTGGTTAGTGGCTTAGTCATTCGGTTTTCCACAACAGGAGTTTGCTTCATCATCTTCTCCAGGTTCTTCGTGAGAGCCGAAACCTGTGTTGTTAGTTCCATTAGTGCAGTGTGATTTGCTCTAGCATCTCCCTCAACTCTATTTTGCACTGTTTCTTTTTCACTATTCCCTGGTGTCTGTGACAAATGAACAGTAAGATGTTTATGTTTAGGTGCACTGTTTAAGCGTCTCTGCCTTTCTGTTTCTTCATCAACTGATCTGGTTACCTGCTCTATGACAAAGTCATCAGTTACTGTCAAATCAGACACGTAAGGCTTGATATCTCGTCTGACATTAGAATTTTTCTCGTTTAGTCCCTGATACAGTGTATGAAGGAATACGCCTTGCACTAGTTTTTTTGTCATAGTTAAACTCTAGCCTATCATGTTGTGATGTAGACAGAATTTTTTGTTTTAACCCTGCTAGCCTGTAAACAAATTGTTGTGCTGTCTCTTTTTCTTGCTGTGTAGCATTGCTAAGTTCCTGAAATAACTCAGTACCACTTCGTTCTCTCATATGTGACTTCAAAAACTTTTTCAATTCAACAACAGTAAGATCCTCTTTGTCAGTCAACATATCTTTAAAATGACCAGGTTTGATTATTCTCAACACTGTGCGTATAATTTCAGATTCAGGGAATTTTTCACTTAGACCCTCGTCAATCTGACGACACACGCTACTGTAACTCATGTCCGAACCATGATCTGAAATTACACCACCATGCATTTTGAATTCCCTACGTGGCAATAAGGCAACAACATCAGTTAATCTCACCACCTCTGATCCCTGTTCAGTCCTTGCAGTCCCACTACTCATTTCTTTAGCAGTGGTTGCAATGTTCACAGTTGGTGTACTTTCCTTATTGAGTTTTAGTTCATCGATCTTGTCTTGGATGATGAGCAGGTAAGACATGCCTTGATCTTCGAACTTCGCCAGCTGATCACTTCTCATGTAGTCTTCAATAAATTCAACGAATTCCATTTCGCTTGCACCAGTCACTGATGGAACGTCCACGTCTCTTTCATCATCCAGCGTAATAGCGAGGCTATACAGCTGTTCTTTACTCAGCAGATGAATTTGTTTCCGGATATCCCACATCAGCGCACGACAAGGGGACGCAATCTCTGTTGCACTCTGACAACTTGCACTCACACGGCAGACGACACTCGCGGCTCTCCTTGTAGCTCTGCAGTCGACTCACGCTCGTCTAGCGTTTCCCTCTCACTGGTACACAACGTATCCCGGACGAGCCCCCAAAATGTTACCGGTCCCAAAATATAGATTAAGGGAACCGATGGTTGTAGACGTACTGATGTGATGTGATCATCTCGGCGGGTACTACAAAAATACACGAACAGGAAGACATATGACCATGCTTCTTTATGATGTGAAATGAGTTTCTCTTTTACATAACAATACATACAGTTTTTTTATAGTTACATGTTTATAATCGCTAACATAACAACAGTACAGATTGGACTGAAATACTTTAAAACATAGCTGCAACAATGAACATCATTATATTTTAATAAACATACATTTCCCTTTTATTTTGTGTTATAGACACTTATATTTATCTCTATGGCACACTCCAGCTGTATCATAATGAGAATTATACTGCATTGCTCTATAAATATAAATCCTGAAGCAATTCTCTCTTTTGACCACTAGATGGCGCATCTTGCATAAATGTACAAGCAGTGTATAACCTGTCCATGTGGCTATTAATCCTATATCATTTTACCATGTGCTTCTAATATATATAACTTTGCATAAATCAGGTTGAAATATACCCATATATAACAGTCTAGTGCTTGCAATAAACAGTTGCTCCGACCAGTACAATAGTCCTAGGGTTTTTCGCTATTTTCACTGCTCTCAACACATGCTGCTTTGAAAGTCTAATTACAGCCAAACTATTGCACAAAATCTACTAAACTTTCTCCTGCATCTGCTCTAGATGTTTAGGAATCGTTCTAGTACAGTTTAGTAAGAATGAGAATGGTTTAAAGTACATACCTACAAAAATACACGAACAGGAAAATATATGACCATGCTTCTTTATGATGTGAAATGTGTTTCACTTAGTCACATGGTGCATGTGGCCTTATATAGACTCTGTTCGGGTACCCTCTCTGCCATCTACTGGTTGTTTTATAGAATAGCAGGATATCAAAAAATAACAATAAAAATAAATGAATGTAGGCTATGGGGTGCCTGTTTTGTCTTTCATGTGATACCCCAGCCCGTCACATAGTTCCTAAACAACTGGAGGGCCATAGTTTGGAGACCCCTGCTTTAGATCACTGAGACTATGCTGCCCCCAGCCCCTCCACCTCCTGATAAAGGAGTCACTAATCCTAGGAGGCACAGATGAAATTTAGGGAAAGAGCATAGCCCACCTCAGCAACCCCCTAGATTTGGCCCTGCTTCGAGATTTCCTATATGCCTGCTCTAAAAATATCCTTCATCTGCTATTCAGCACTTTGTGACTAAAAGTTTAAAATGTGTCATTGTAGTAACCATAAAATCTGGCTTATGGCTGAAGTTTAGGTATTGATATTTTTGTATACTTTTATTGGTACAGGTTGGATCAATGTAACGTGGTTCTAAAGGCAGAAGGTTTTTTATCTTAATAATGGACTAGAAGGGAGTAAAAGTGTCCAGACTTGAAATGGTTAAGACAATGCATCTTCACCACACATGCATTTTCACCAACATGTGGTAGTGTTACACTATGCACTACAATGCATTATAGTGTGCTTTGTTGGAAAAAAATATGCATGTCCGTGTATCGGTTTGTTTTTGTGCATTGCCATCCCAGAGTAGAATGCCTTAAAGCAACATTAATGTGCAACATAATACATGTTACCCATCACAATGGACCAACAAGATCAGAATGGGTCCTCAACAATTTGGGAGTGGGAGTTATTAATGATGAATTTCAGGTATGAGTATTTTTTCAGTTACATTGATCCTATTTGGACCAATTTAACTTTACCTATACCATACATGTGGGATCCCTCTAGAAGCTGGTAAATCTACTACATTTATGTTAACTAGATCAATCCCGTGATAAGTGGCTGCCTGTTGTATTGTTACCACAGGTCACAGGCTGACCTTAATGCATGGACGGGATTTGTTCAAAAAGACAGCTACACCCCTGGCATATCCTGAATAAGTATCCTGAATAAGTAGCGTGAAAGGCTTGTTGAACCCATGATCTGCGTAATGCCAAAATCGTATTTCCTATCAGGTGGGTTTCTTGTAAAAACAAAATATGGGGTCTGCGATGTTTCAGGTATTCCATGAATCAAATAGACATATATATGACCTGAGTAGGATAAACAGAGAGAAGCAGAGTACACATAGCAAGGGGTAGAAAGTGTTGACGTCCTGAAGAACCTTGTAGATCAGGGGTGGCAAACACAAGGCCCGCGGGCCGAATCCCGCCCACCAGGCCCTGTAATGTGGCCTGCGCAGTGGCACGCCAGCCTCCACTTCCTCTTCTCACAGCTGCAACCAGGGTAAACACTTCCTCCCTCTCCTCCTCAGTAATGTGTGTAGCTGAGCGCATGCAGTGGATCCAGCATGTATCTCCCCCAGCAGTTTTCCAGCCTATCTCCAGGAGGCTGCTGCTTGAGTGGGAGGGAAAGTGATGTGCCTGACCCCTGAGGCCCGCCTGGAATAGGGAGGTGTGAGCAGCTGAGCAGAGGGAGCCGAGTGACTGTGAACTCAGAGGTAAACTCAGCAAGCAGTACATCTGGATTAGTTTACAAGCACCTCTATGCTGAGTCTGCTGAGTTACTGCAGCTTAGCATAGAGGAGCTGTTAGCTGACAAATCAGATCTTTTCATGTGGCACAGTGAGAAATTGGGATCATTAAAGCATTCCTCACCTAACTAGTGCATGCTTTCCTGACCTCCCTGGTGTGTGCTCTCCTCACCTCCCTGGTGTGTGCTCTCCTCACCTAACTAGTGCATGCTTTCCTGACCTCCCTGGTGTGTGCTCTCCTCACCTAACTAGTGCATGCTTTCCTGACCTCCCTGGTGTGTGCTCTCCTCACCTAACTAGTGCATGCTTTCCTGACCTCCCTGGTGTGTGCTCTCCTCACCTAACTGTGCAAAAACAATAAGGATATGGACAGCCGCACTCCAGTAACTTGAAAAAAGACGTGCCCTTTATTGGGTACAGGAAAAAATGCACTACAGATATCAGCACACAGTGGGATAAACAGCTGACGCGTTTCGCATTGAGTGTCAATGCTTAATCATAGCTATAGATGAAATAAAAAATAACAGGTATACATATACACACAGAAATCTATGCTTAATTGGACCCACCCAGCATGTGATTGACTACAGCAATTAGCCAGTATCCAACACACATGCGGGGGGTGGGGAGAAAAGGCATAGGTGAAAAAAAGCACACATAAAACAAACTGGCTTGCAAAGTGAAACAAATCTGTGAATACAAGTGTGGACAATAATAATTGTGACCAAAAAGGCAACACATAATTATGTAAAAATATAAATAGTAATCAAAGACATATTAAAAGCTGAGGTATGACAGGGATGTGGTGTAAATATAAATGTGAATAAAGAAAGTGAGTTGATGATTAATAAAAATGTATTATAAGCATGTGTTAAATGAAGACCGACAAGCCCATATAATCGAAGCATGTGATGTCACTTATATTTAAAGCAAGAACAAAATGATGTGAGCAAGGAACCAATTGCAATATATATTATGATAGAAAAAATTGTGATTATTATGTTATGTTAATAAGTATGTATAAAATGTGAAAAGTATACATGGGTATAAATACACAAATATATGTGTAAAAGATATATATGTATAAAAAGTGTCATAAAACTAATAATGAACCAGTAAAAGATTATATAAATGCAAAGGTGCCCAGTAGTGTGTGGTGTTGGAAAAAAGTAATAAGTAAAAGAATAGACAGAATTTCGAAAGGTACATCACTAAAGGGATGTATCACCTCCCTCAGTGTATGTGTATATGTATAGAGGTCCATTACTGTGTGCTGTGGAAAAGCCCAACAAGGGCAATAAAAAATATATATGTAAATAAATATATATATATATGCACAGAACGTATGAAGGCCGTACACATAAGGAGAGGGGGGGAAAGGGGTACCAAATGAAATGTGTCTTTGGAAGTAATGAAATTTTCCAGATAAATAAAACCATGTTTTCTTCATTTTTGAAATTATAAGTAAAATATTAAATGAAAGTAAAAATGAGTGAGTAGAACCCTCTGAAACCAAAATCATGTAAGTGGTAGGTATATTGAAATATTGTATAGATGATGTAAAAATTACAACACGTATATAAAACCATACCAAATAGACAATTATGGTGGATAACCTGTAAATCATGAACCGATGCCAGAACCCAATAGGTACATGAAATGAGATCTGCAGTTAATCAGGCTAGTGATGGATATATATATATATGCACATGAGGGAAAACAAAAAAAACCTCCAACTGCACATGTATATAATATGCATGCATGTGAATGCATGTGTATATGTGCTCAGCTAGGGCATATACTAGTCCTTACTGCCAATGATATCTGATATTGAGGCGCTTGACCCCACTAGTACTAGAACAAGTGTGAAAGGACCCTGTGTGAAAGGGCCATGTAAAAAGAGGTTACATATGGGAATCGCGTCTAAGCAAAATCTCAAAGCATGAAGGGTTGGAACGGGGTACAAGAGCTATATATAGTATGTATGGTGGGCTGAATAACATGTGCAGTTGGAGCTTTTCATTTTTATTTTCGATTGGTTTTCCCCTATGTGTATATATATATCCATTACCAGCCTGACTAACTGCAGATCTCATTTCATGTACCTATTGGGTTTTGGTAACGGTTTATGACTAGTACTAAAATGGCTGTCCGCATGCAGTATTTACTAATCTGCATGTGGGTACTCATGTGTGTGGTTATTCAGCCCACCATACATACTATATATAGCTCTTGTACCCCGTTCCAACCCTTCATGCTTTGAGATTTTGCTTAGACGCGATTCCCATATGTAACCTCTTTTTACATGGCCCTTTCACACAGGGTCCTTTCACACTTGTTCTAGTACTAGTGGGGTCAAGCGCCTCAATATCAGATATCATTGGCAGTAAGGACTAGTATATGCCCTAGCTGAGCACATATACACATGCATTCACATGCATGCATATTATATACATGTGCAGTTGGAGGTTTTTTTGGTTTTCCCTCATGTGCATATATATATATATCCATCACTAGCCTGATTAACTGCAGATCTCATTTCATGTACCTATTGGGTTCTGGCATCGGTTCATGATTTACAGGTTATCCACCATAATTGTCTATTTGGTATGGTTTTATATACGTGTTGTAATTTTTACATCATCTATACAATATTTCAATATACCTACCACTTACATGATTTTGGTTTCAGAGGGTTCTACTCACTCATTTTTACTTTCATTTAATATTTTACTTATAATTTCAAAAATGAAGAAAACATGGTTTTATTTATCTGGAAAATTTCACTACTTCCAAAGACACATTTCATTTGGTACCCCTTTCCCCCCCTCTCCTTATGTGTACGGCCTTCATACGTTCTGTGCATATATATATATATATATTTATTTACATATATATTTTTTATTGCCCTTGTTGGGCTTTTCCACAGCACACAGTAATGGACCTCTATACATATACACATACACTGAGGGAGGTGATACATCCCTTTAGTGATGTACCTTTCGAAATTCTGTCTATTCTTTTACTTATTACTTTTTTCCAACACCACACACTACTGGGCACCTTTGCATTTATATAATCTTTTACTGGTTCATTATTAGTTTTATGACACTTTTTATACATATATATCTTTTACACATATATTTGTGTATTTATACCCATGTATACTTTTCACATTTTATACATACTTATTAACATAACATAATAATCACAATTTTTTCTATCATAATATATATTGCAATTGGTTCCTTGCTCACATCATTTTGTTCTTGCTTTAAATATAAGTGACATCACATGCTTCGATTATATGGGCTTGTCGGTCTTCATTTAACACATGCTTATAATACATTTTTATTAATCATCAACTCACTTTCTTTATTCACATTTATATTTACACCACATCCCTGTCATACCTCAGCTTTTAATATGTCTTTGATTACTATTTATATTTTTACATAATTATGTGTTGCCTTTTTGGTCACAATTATTATTGTCCACACTTGTATTCACAGATTTGTTTCACTTTGCAAGCCAGTTTGTTTTATGTGTGCTTTTTTTCACCTATGCCTTTTCTCCCCACCCCCCGCATGTGTGTTGGATACTGGCTAATTGCTGTAGTCAATCACATGCTGAGTGGGTCCAATTAAGCATAGATTTCTGTGTGTATATGTATACCTGTTATTTTTTATTTCATCTATAGCTATGATTAAGCATTGACACTCAATGCGAAACGCGTCAGCTGTTTATCCCACTGTGTGCTGATATCTGTAGTGCATTTTTTCCTGTACCCAATAAAGGGCACGTCTTTTTTCAAGTTACTGGAGTGCGGCTGTCCATATCCTTATTGTTTTTGCACATCCTGTGCATTGCCAGCACCCATCTGCTTCTGAGTGGACATCAATTACCCTAGTGAGCTCACCTGGAGCGGCAGCTCTCTTACCTGTCTCCTCACCTAACTGGTGCATGATTTCCTGACCTCCCTGGTGTGTGCTCTCCTCACCTAACTGGTGCATGATTTCCTGACCTCCCTGGCGTGTGCTCTCCTCAGCTAACTGGTGCATGATTTCCTGACCTCCCTGGCGTGTGCTCTCCTCACATAACTGGTGCATGATTTCCTGACCTCCCTGGCGTGTGCTCTCCTCACCTAACTGGTGCATGATTTTCTGACCTCCCTGGCGTGTGCTCTCCTCACCTAACTGGTGCATGCTTTCCTGACCTCCCTGGTGTGTGCTCTCCTCACCTCCCTGGTGCATGCTCTCCTGACCTGCCTGGTTTGCTTTGGGAGATGGGGGGGACTGTGGAGGTGTGTAGGAAGATGCGTTTAGAGGTGGGAGTTGGGGACAGAGTGCTGGGTGCAGGGGTCAGAACCGTGAAAGTGAGATGTTGCACATTGGGCACAGCCCACCCCTAAGCTCTGCCCTCTGTACTTAGTGCACCCCTGAATTCCTGCACTATGTATGTAGCACACCCCTGAATTTCTGTACATAGCACACCCCTGAATTTTTAGCACACCCCTGAATTTCTGTAAGTAGCACACCCCTGAATTTCTGTACGTCGCAAACCCCTGAATTCCTACTCTCTGTACATAACACACTGCTGAACCCTGCACTCTGTACGTAGCATAATCCTGATGTAATCCTAAACTCTGCACTCTGTATGTAGTGCGAGGGCAACCACACTACTGATGTGGCCCTCGACGAAATTGAGTTTGACACCCCTGTTGTAGATGATGGGCCAGATTCTCGTAGAACTGCGGCGGCGTAACGGATCTCCTTTACGTTACACCACCGCAAGTTTTACGGGCAAGTGCTTGATTCACAAAGCACTTGCCTGTAAACTTGCGGCGGCGTAGCGTAAAGTCCACCGGCGCAAGCCCGCCTAATTCAAATGATCCATGTAGGGGGCGTGGATCATTTAAATTAGGCGCGTTCCCGCACCGATCGTACTGCGCATGCTCGTCTCAAATTTTCCCGCCGTGCATTGCGCGAAATTATGTTGCAAGTACGTCATTGCTTTCGACGTTAACCTAAATGGCGTCCAGCGCCATTCATGGACGACTTACGCAAACAACGTAAAATTTTCAAATTGCGACGCAGGAACGACGGCCATACTTAACATTGAGTACGCCACCTAGGGGGCATGTTTATCTTTACGCCGCGTAACTCTTACGGAAACGACGTAAAATCACTACGACGGGCAATCGTACGTTCGTGAATCGGCATAACTAGTCATTTGCATATTCTACGCCGACCGCAATGGAAGCGCCACCTAGAAGTCAATGTAGATATTGCACCCTAAGATACAACGGCGCTGGCCGTCATATCTTAGGCATGTTTAAGTGTATCTCAGTTTGAGAATACACTTAAACATACGACGGCCTTAGATTCGGACTTACGTCGGCGTATCTGCTGATACGCCGGCGTAATTCTATGTGAATCTGGCCCGATATGCGGTAATGATGCATGAATTGGAGAGCTGAACCAAATAGAGCCAAAATAAAAATATAAAACCGCCTACTAACCATAATTTCTCAACAGATAACTAGGTCAGTTTCAATTCCAGAACAGTCCATGGTAGCCTCAACTGTGTAGTCTAACTAGGGGGTACTACTGTGTGCATCTCCAAAAGAGCAAAGTAAATTAGCATTGAGAAAAGCCAGTGAGGGGTGGTGCAGTCTTAACTTGAAATTGCTGAAGTAGGTATCCGTGTAATCAGCTCCTTTAGCGTAGGATATAATGCCCATAGCAAAACGGATACACTGAAGTGGTAGGGAGAAAGCAGTAGGGAGAAAAGGACAGCAAATACTGATACATGTTCAGGCAAGATCCCAATTCACTAATAAGACACAAGGGGCCAGATTCACAGTCCGGCGGCGCAGCGTAACGTAACCCGTTTACGTTACACCGCCGCAAATTTTCCGATTTAGTGCCCGATCCACAAAGCACTTACCTGGAAATTTGCGGAGGTGTATCGTAAACAGGTCCGGCGCAAGGCGGCCCAATTCAAATGGGGCGGGTACCATTTAAATTAGGCGCGCTCCCGCGCCGGACGTACTGCGCATGCTCCCGTCGCAAATTTACCGAAGTGCTTTGCGCGAAATTATGACGCGCCGACGTTTTGTGAATCGCGACGTGAAAAAAAGACTTGCGCCGGGGAAAAAAAAAATTAAAAAAAAAATTCAAAAGCGACGCGGGAAAGACGGGCATACTTTAACATGGTGGAGTACTTTTACACAATGATAAAGGTGCCCTATCTTTGCGACGGAAATCTAACACTCGCGACAACGTAAAGACGGGAAAAATCTTCGTGGATCGCCGTAACTCCTAATTTGCATACCCGACGCTGTATTGCGACGCAAACTCCCCCCAGCGGCGGCCGCGGTATTGCATCCTAAGATCCGACAGTGTAAAACAATTACACCTGTCGGATCTTCTGGCTATCTATGCGTAACTGATTCTATGAATCAGTCGCATAGATAGAACAACAGATACTACGGCGTATCAGGAGATACACCGTCGTATCTGCTCTGTGAATCTGGCCCAAGGTCCCCTCCTCTGCACTGAGAGGGAAATTTCCAGGGTCTGTAGCTGTGTGTCAGCCCCTGCTGACAGTGAAGGGAGAGAAGAAGGATGTACCCAAATGCCAAAACATCCGAGGAGCATGTTGTGCAGACAGTAGGAAAGAACAGTGCAGGAACACAGAAATGGAACAGTACCTTCATGAGCCCAAGGAAAAAGTTGTGGGTTCCAGTTCCCAACTCTAACGATCGCACAGTACCTTCCTGTTAATGTAACATGTTTAGCCAGGTATCCGCCTCAGATGGGTCATCAAAGAATTTAGTGGTGCCCTCATGCTGGATCCATAATCGGCTAGGGTAAAGCATGTCATATTTAATGTTGTGTTCCTGCAGGCGGCGACAGACATCCGTTACGGTTCTTCTGTAACTATTGAGAGAAATCTGTAAATAGCATGATGTGTGCTTTACCATGTTGTAAATTCTAGTGCTTTCTAGCCTCTGAAAGTATGCAATCCCAGTCTCTATGGTATAGGAAGCACACTAAAAAGGGCCACAGTGGGGCCCCTGGGATGGGGCGACCCACAGGAACACAATGTGCTCTGTCTGCCACATAGTTAGGGGAGATGTCGGTTAGGCTCAGAAGGCCTTTACAGAATTCTTCTGCAAAGTCAGCCAGGCGATCCCCTTTACCCCTAAAACCCTGACATTATTGCGATGCATGCGATTTCACACATTGTACGATTTTGCAACAAGCAACTTTACCATTTGTTGTAGCTCAGCAATAATGGCAGAATGTTGTCCGGTGCAGTCTTCCACTGCCAAAACGTAGGCCTCAGATTCAGGGAGGTGGCCCCTGATTTTGTCCAAGTCATTATGGATGAGAGTACACTCTTCTGTCAAGTGGTCAATGCGCACAAACAGGGATGTTTTGCTGCTCTCAGACGCTTGCAGGATCAGGTTGGTTTCAGCTGCAGGAGATTGTGATGATGGGGTTACCTCGGCCTCCGCAGCTGTGTCTTCCTCCATATCTGCCAGTAATACCCAGAGCTTCCTGAGCAAGATGGCGTTGACATGTGGAGTGGTATCTGGGGCCGCGGCCGCTGCCTGTCCCTTGCGCGGTTTAGAAACAGCAGAGCGCCGAATCCGATTTGATATGATTGGGTGGTGCGCTGGACATCAGGCAATCCCCGTTAAGCGATGTGGGAAAACAGCCAGTCTTAGGAGACAAAGAGAGCCCAGGTTAATGTCAGGATGGCCGGCGCTCACTCATACACGTGCTCTCTGGTCCACATCCAGCAGATTTTTTTAATGAATTCAAAGCATTCTCTGATTTGATGAGGTGGAGAGTGTGACAGAACATTCATGCCTCTCCATCTTGTCCAATCAGAGAACATTTTGCATTTAAAAATGCAAAGTGATCTCTGAATGGTGCTGGTGCCTGAGTGCAGGGCCGTCTTTACCGCAGGGCAAATGGGGAAGGTGCCCTGGGCCCTGTCACTGTTGGGGGCCCAAAGCAACCCCCTTTGAAAAAAAAAAAAAAAATTTTTTTTTTTTTTTTTTAGGGGTCCGGAGGCCCCCAGGGGCCCGGAGGACCCCAGGGCCCCAGATGGCAACCCCCCTTTTTTTTATTTATTTTTAAATAATAAAAAAAAAATTATATATTTTTATTAAAGGGACAATTTTTTAATATATTTTTATTTTATTATTTATTAAAGGGCCAATTTTTTTTAGAGGTCTGGGGGTCCCCAGGGGCCCATAGTTCCCCAGGGCCCCGGATGACAACCCCCCTTTTTTTATAAAAAAAAATCTTTTTATTTATATATTTATATATATATAAAAATGTTTATTATTATTATTATTATTATTATTATTATTATTATTATTGGACCCAGAGGTCCCCAGGGCCCCGGATGGCAACCCCCCTTTTTTTTATAAAAAACATTTTTTTTGTATATTTTATTTCTTTTTTTTCTTTTTTTATATATATATATATATATATATATATATATATATATATATATATATAATTTTTTTTTATTAACCACTTAAGCCCCGGACCAATATGCAGCCTAAAGACCCAAGGTGTTTTTACAGTTCGGGACTGCGTCGCTTTAACAGACAATTGCGCGGTCGTGCGACGTGGCTCCCAAACAAAATTGGCGTCCTTTTTTCCCCACAAATAGAGCTTTCTTTTGGTGGTATTTGATCACATCTGCGGTTTTTAGTTTTTGCGCTATAAACAAAAATAGAGCGACAATTTTGAAAAAAAAGCAATATTTTTTACTTTTTGCTGTAATAAATATCCCCCAAAAACATATATAAAAACATTTTTTTTCCTCAGTTTAGGCCGATACGTATTCTTCTACCTATTTTTAGTAAAAAAAATCGCAATAAGCGTTTATCGATTGGTTTGCGCAAAATTTATAGTGTTTACAAAATAGGGGATAGTTTTATTGCATTTTTATTTTTAATTTTTTTTTTACTACTAATGGCGGCGATCAGCAATTTTTTTCGTGACTGCGACATTATGGCGGACACTTCGGACAATTTTGACACATTTTTGGGACCATTGTCATTTTCACAGCAAAAAATGCATTTAAATTGCATTCTTTATTGTGAAAATGACAGTTGCAGTTTGGGAGTTAACCACAGGTGGCGCTGTAGGAGTTAGGGTGCACCTAGTATGTGTTTACAACTGTTTGGGGGTGTGGCTGTAGGAATGACATCATCGATCGTGTCTTCCCTATAAAGGGAATGACGCGATCGATGCGCCACCATAGTGAAGGACGGGGAAGCCGTGTTTACACACGGCTCTCCTCGTTCTTCAGCTCCGGGGAGCGATCGCGACGGAGCGGCTATAAACAAATAGCCGCGCCGTGGTCCCGGATCGCTCCCCGAGCGGACCCGACCTCCGCATGTAGCGGGGGGGGTCCCGATCGGACCCCCCACCCGCTAATAGGCGAGGACGTACCTATACGCCCATGTGCCTGTACGTGCCATATTGTGGACGTATATGTACATGGGCTGGTCCTTAAGTGGTTAAAGGGCTCAGAGGTCCCCATGTGGCAAACACCCTTTATCTTTTTTATAAATGTTTATTTTTTTATTTTTGTTTATATATTTTTTTTATTTATTTTTTATTTAAGGGCCCAGAGGTCCCCAGGGCCCTGGATGGCAACCCCCCCCCTTTTTTTATAAATGTTTCTTTATATTTTTTTTTATTAAAGGGCCCAGAGGTCCCGGATGGCAACCCCCTTTTTTTTGTAATTTATTTTTATTAAAAAAAATATTAAAGGGCCCAGAGGTCCCCAGGGCCCCAGATGGCAACCCCCTTTTTAAAATATATTTTTTATATATATTTTTTATTTCTTTTTTTCTTTTTATTAAAGGGCCCAGAGGTCCCCAGGGCCCCGGATGGCTACACCCCTTTTTTATATATATTTTTCTTTATTTCTTTCTTTTTTTGTAAAGGGCCCCCCGCTTCTAAATTTGCGGCAGCCCCCCCCCCCCCTGCTTCTCAATTTCAGGCGGCAGCACCCCCCATCCCGGTTCTCTGCTCCAGGGGGCCCATGCCTGAAGCTGTGTAAGTGGCCCCATAATTCCTGATGGGGGCCCTGCTGCCCGTTAAGCCCCTGTGCTGCCCACAAATCAGGCTGAAAATCATCAGCGGCACGCAGCCAGTGACAGTACTGCTTACCTTCCCAGTGTTTTAAAATGTACAGCACCCCTGGCTTCCCTTTAGACGTGCACTTCTCCCTTCCTGCCACTGGGTGCTGCTTGTATATAAAAGTGAATTAGAATGTGATTTTATAACATCCCCAGTTTGCTCTTCCCGATGCTGACTTCTTCATGTCCTGCTCCTCAAGGAATGTCACTGTTTGCTAATCTATATTGTAAATAGAAGTTTTCTGTAGAGTGTGCCCAAAGTCTTTATAATATTTGATGATTCACTGCAGGTCTGGTCAGTGTTTTAAAAAGTTCCTCTATTTTACACATGGCATGGCATGGGGTCACAGCACCGTCTGTCCATTCTGCTTTAGCACCATGGGACCCCATGCCATGCCATGTGTAAAATAGAGGAACTCTTTAAATCACAGACCAGACCTGCAGTCCAGGCTGAGTAAAGCCTCAGAGTACATGACATTACTGTCTGTATTTAACTGCTTGATGGGCTTATTTTGGGCCTGGCTGGTTCACATGTATGTGTTTTGGCGGCCCACATTTGCGCAGGCACAGCAGCCCATTCATTTGAATGGGCCGCAATGCCTGCGTTTCCTGCAAAGAAAATCGCATGCCTCATGTAATAGGCTGCGCACACGGCACGCCTATGCCCATCAAGCACTGAAATGCAGCACTGTCTGTCCATTCTGCTGTCTGCTGTGACTTATCTGCAGTTCCCGCACTGTCAAACTTGCTGCATTTTTAGATGTTTAGGTCACGCTTTTAAAAACACAGTGCGTTTGTGTGTGCAAGAGCTGCAGGTAAGTAGCATGGTGCAAGAACTGCAGGTAAGTAGCATGGTGCAAGAACTGCAGGTAAGTAGCATGGTGCAAAAGCAGAATGGATTTCAAGGCAACTGTATTTTTAAAATGCTGAATGCACCTTTTTTCTGCAGGAAACAAAGGCATGGCAGCCCATTCAAATCAATGGGCTGCTGTACCTGCACAAATGAGGACCGCCAAAACATACATGTGAACCAGCCAGGCCCAAAATAAGCTGGAGGGGGGCCCAAAAAAAATGTTTGCCCTGGGCCCAAACCATATTAAAGACGGCCCTGCCTGAGTGGCCAACCTCCTGTGCTCAGAGTGAAGCAGGGTAGCCTCTATGCAAAGGACTCAGAAGCAAGTGGAGATTAGGGATGAGCCTGAGTCAAGGTGAGAATGTAAGTGTTCGCCTGTTTGCCGAATGGCGAACAGGCGTACACTGGTAATGGACTGGGGGGGAACTCATGCGATTTTTTTCAATGACTTTTATCTGTTTTGCGGTACCCGATAATTTATTATAGCCGCAAGCAGTTTTAAATGACTTTTTTCCTTTAGAAATCCCATTTTGCTGCAGGGACATTTCTAAACGCGGGAAAATGCGCTACTTTACAGGCATACTATAGACACCCCCCAGGTACGAAATATTAGTTGTAGCGCTACCCCCGCAGGAGTCGCTGGTTTGTTTTTGGGATCGGCATATTGAGTTACCTTGATATAACCCAGGGGTGCAATTGTAGAAACAAACAGTGAGCGAAGTTCCAGACAGTAAATAAAGGTTTTTTCCAATGCTTTGTTTTCCAGGCCAACATCAACATAGATTGGGAAGGACGAGGTTGATGAAGAGAGAGAGAGAAAAAACCTTGCAGTATCAGGCCTGGATATTAAATGGAGCAGTCAGTACTGCTCTGTATAGCACCAATTTGTAACTCGTCGCCACTCCAACTGAGTGGGTAAAGTGCCCCCGGGCAGACCCCTTTTGATAAGCCTGGCAGTCAGGGGAGGACCAGGCCTCTCTCACAGGCCTGGCTCTAGGGCAGACCTGGGCAAACTACGGCCCGCGGGCCGTATACGGCCCCGCTGACCTTTTAATCTGGCCCCCCCCCGCCACCGCCGAAATCGCCGCCGCCGCTGCCACGTTAATCACCGCGGCGGGGAACATTACAGACAGCGTTCGTTTGAACAGCTGTTTTCCCTGCCGCGCATAGACACTCCCCCCTTGGACGGATCTGTCCAATCGCGAGCAAGGGGGAGTCACATAGACACTCCCCCTTGCTCGCGATTGGACAGATCCGTCCAAGGGGGGAGTGTCTATGCGCGGCGGGGAAAACAGCTGTTCAAACGAACGCTGTCTGTAATGTTCCCCGCCGCGGTGATAACAGTAGGCAGGGCCGGTACAAGGCAGGGGCAGGAGGGGTCACTGTGCCCATCACACGCAGCCACTGTGCCAATCACACGCAGCCACTGTGCCAATCACACGCAGCCACTGTTCCCATCAAACGCAGCCACTGTGCCAATCACACGCAGCCACTGTGCAATCAATTGTTGCCACTGTTCCCAAACGCAGCCACTGTGCCAATCACATGCAGCCACTGTGCCAATCACATGCAGCCACTGTGCCCATCAAACGCAGCCACTGTGCCAATCACACGCAGCCACTGTGCCAATAACAGGCAGCCACTCTGCCCATCAAACGCAGCCACTGTGCCAATCACACGCAGCCACTGTGCCCATCAAATGCAGCCACTGTGCCATCACATGCAGCCACTGTGCCAACACACGCAGTCACTGTGCCATCAATTGTTGCCACTGTGCCCATCACACGCAGCCACTGTGCCATCAATTGTCGCCACTGTGCCCATCAAACGCAACCACTGTGCCATCACACGCAGCCACTGTGCCATCACATGCAGCCACTGTTTAATCAATTGTTATTGATTAAACAGTGGCTGCCTGTCCCCAGCCTCTGTCCCCCTCCTGTGTCATGTCCCCAGCGTCTGTCCCCCTCCTGTGTCATGTCCCCAGCGTATGTCCCCAGCGTCTGTCCCCCTCCTGTGTCATGTCCCCAGCGTCTGTCCCCCTCCTGTGTCATGTTCCCAGCGTCTGTCCCCCTCCTGTGTCATGTCCCCAGCGTCTGTCCCCCTCCTGTGTCATGTCCCCAGCGTCTGTCCCCCTCCTGTGTCATGTCCCCAGCGTCTGTCCCCCTCCTGTGTCATGTCCCCAGCGTCTGTCCCCCTCCTGTGTCATGTCCCCAGCATCTGTCCCCCTCCTGTGTCATGTCCCCAGCGTCTGTCCCCCTCCTGTGTCATGTCCCCAGCGTCTGTCCCCCTCCTGTGTCATGTCCCCAGCATCTGTCCCCCTCTTGTGTCATGTCCCCAGCCTCTGTCCCCCTCCTGTGTCATGTCTATAACAAGTACTCGTACCAGTTGTCCAACAATGATATTTACGGCTTTTTATAAAGAAATACAATTGATTTTATGCAGTATTGAGTTTAGCCTTTTGGCCCGGCCCTCCAAAATATTTTTAGTTTCTCATGTGGCCCCATCGAAAAAATAATTGCCCACCCCTGCTCTAGGGCCTCTGCCACAGGCCAATTACAATAACTGAGCTAGGTAGACAAATGGAGCGAATCCTCCCAGTAGATTTCTGCATTGGTCACCAGATGACAGCAAACATACCTGTCAGTACTCTGACCACCAGATCCCCAATTGGTTCGTTCAGGCTCTATTGGACAACCTGCCTCCGGGTCCTCCTCAAACCGACTCCCCAATCGAACGGCACCCAGCCTGGGATCCTTTTAATAGAACCGGGAACCCAGCAAGTCACTGGGGTCCCCTTGTACCTCCAGATGTTGAGTAGTTTCTCATTGACAAGATACATGCCTGCCTCTACTACTTGTTTTTGTATCCATGGTGTGGGTGTAAAAATAATAATTATTGCTATTCAAACTTTGGCCTATAACATAAACCTGCCAGTGATACAATCATGTAACTGTTGCAGGCCCAGCTAGGCAATACACACAATGCAATTTTATCCAACCAAGAACTAACTTGTATCCATGCATGTTCATAGATAGGATTATTGACTGAGTTAAAATGGTTGCAGGCAGCTCACAAAAAAGTTGTCACCAACGTATATAATATGTGTTAACTGGCATTTAATTCTGGATGGTATACAATGTATTGTGTTCTTAGAATACAATGTGACTTTGTAACTATAACTGGTAATTGGTTTCTTAGTAAAAATTGTGAAGTCATGGTTGGATACTTTTACATTACAACCACTAGATGGAGCAGTATTTTTATGTTTGATAGCCTTTCACTTAAATTGCACTGATAGAAGTAGGAGAATGCTAAAATAAATGTAGTAGTCAATTTGATGGGAATAATTATCTGTCTGAAATTTGTTTCAAATGAATTTTTGTAGAAAAATGTCTCATAACATTTGGTCTATCTTGTGTTGCCTACTACTGGACAAAAAATTAGGTAAGCACACTAGACATTATAAGACAAATTCTCTTACTTTAAAGGAAATCTATGGTCCCAATATACACTTTAATTTTAAAACATTATATTTGTAATAGCAATAGAAAACAATGATTATTTTTCATTTGCTAATATGAGCATGCATTAGATATCTTCTTTCATCTCTTTCCACAATATCCTTAATCTGTAGACATTGTGTATTCATTTTCGTCTGAATGCATTTTCGTTCTGAATTTCAGGTATTTTCGTTTTCGTTTTAACAAACGATAACGAAAGCACATAAGACGAAAATCGAAAGATCCGACATAAACAAATGCTTTATTTTCATTTTCGTTGCAGTCGAATGTGCCTAACCTTAACTCTATTAGTCCAATATTATTCTACATAAAGAGAAAAGATTCGACACAGAGAGAAAAGATTCGACATTATAGAGACATGAAGAAGAGTCGACATAGAGAGAAAAGATTTGACATAGAGAGAAAAGATTTGACATAGAGAGAAAAGATTCGACATAGAGAGACATGAAGATTTGACATAGAGAGACATGAAGATTTGACATAGAGAGACATGAAGATTTGACATAGAGAGACATGAAGATTCGACATAGAGAGACATGAAGATTCGACATAGATAGATATGAAGATTCGACATAGAGAGACATGAAGATTCGACATAGAGAGACATGAAGAGTCAAATTTTATTTTTTTTAAAGATTCTGTCGAATTATTTTTTTTTTTCTTAGAGCATTCGACAGACACCATAAGCCTTCAATGACAGATTCGACCTTAATTTGGATTTTGGGACGAATGCATTTTTTTTAACGAAAAACAAAATAAAAAAAAAACAAACTTTTGGAGTAACTAAATAAATATACTTTTCGGACGAAAACAAAATTACGAAACAAAATATTTCAGTGTGCACATGTCTATTAATCTGCATGCCTTGAAGCTTCTCCTCTGCAGTTTACTTTCAATTTTTAAGGACTACATATCCCATGGTACTCTGCTGCCTGCAAGCAGTGATTCCTGTACTGACTCTGCCTCCTGAAACTCCTCCTCTCAGCACCTCTGTAGTCCAGAAGGAAGGCTCTGTGAATTTTGTGACTCAGCAGTGCCTACTTACAGGGCATAGTGAATATGAATTAAAGGAAGTAAATGTGTGGGGATCCTCACATAATACATTTACAAACTTCAAGGTTGTTCAGATTAATAGGAGTAGGCTAGAAATAATTGAAACACAATGTGGAAATTAATATAGGATTTTACATTTTGGCCATAGATGTGGTACTGCATATCTCTACTCCTCCACTGCCCCATCTACTGCTGTAACCCCCAAAATTCCTAGGTCAAGGTGGCAATAGCTAGCCTCAAGTCACTGTAAAGTCAAATTTTTTTCCTCTAAAAGTAACAAATATGTTATACTTACCTGCCCCGTGCAGTAGATTTGCACATAACACCCTGATCCTCCTCTTCTTAGGTGTCTCGTTGGCTCTCCTGGCCCCTCCCTCCTGTCACTCGAGCTGAGCCACAGCTCCCTGTGTCCAGTCAGACACAGAGCCCTGGTTTGGCCCTGCCCCCTCACTCTCCTAATTGGCTTACTGACTTTGATTGACAGCAGTGGGAGCCAATGTCACCGCTGCTGTGTCTCAGCCTATCAGGAGGAGAGTCCCGGACAGCCCAGGCACTCGTGGACATTGCTGGAGAGAGATGGGGCTCAGGTAAGTATTGGGGGTGCTGGGGCGGCTGCTGCACACAGAAGGTGTTTTATTTTAATGCATTGAATGCATTAAGATAAAAAACCTTCTGACGTTGCAACCACTTTAACCACTTAAGCCCCGGACCAAAATGCTGCCTAAAGACCCAAGGGGTTTTTACAGTTCGGGACTGCGTCGCTTTAACAGACAATTGCGCGGTCGTGCGACGTGGCACCCAAACAAAATTGGCGTCTTTTTTTCCCCACAAATAGAGCTTTCTTTTGGTGGTATTTGATCACCTCTGTTTTTATTTTTTGCGCTATAAACAAAAATAGAGCGACAATTTTGAAAAAAATGCTATATTTTTTACTTTTTGCTATAATAAATATCCCCCAAAAACATATATAACATTTTTTTTCCCTCAGTTTAGGCCGATACGTATTCTTCTACCTATTTTTGGTAAAAAAAATCGCAATAATCGTTTATCGGTTGGTTTGCGCAAAATTTATATTGTTTACAAAATAGGGGATAGTTTTTTTGCATTTTTATTTTATTTATTTTTTTTACTACTAATGGCGCGATCAGCGATTTTTTTCGTGACTGCGACATTATGGCGGACACTTCGGACAATTTTGACACATTTTTGGGACAATTGTCATTTTCACAGCAAAAAATGCATTTAAATTGCATTCTTTATTGTGAAAATGACAGTTTGCAGTTTGGGAGTTAACCACAGGGGGCGCTGTAGGAGTTAGGGTTTACTTTGTGTGTGTTTACTAGTGTAGGGGGGTGTGGCTGTAGGAATGACGTCATCGATCGTGTCTTCCCTATAAAGGGAATGACGCGCTCGATGCGCCGACACAGTGAAGCACGGGGAAGCCGTGTATACACACGGCTCTCCCCGTTCTTCAGCTCCGGGGAGCGATCGCGACGGAGCGGCTATGAACGAATAGCCGCGCCGTCGTCCCGGATCGCTCCTGAAGCCACGGGGACCGCCGCATGTACGGGGGGGGGGGGTCCCGATCGGACCCCCGACCCACGTCAAGCAGGGCACGTATATATACGTACATGTGCCTGCCTGTGCCATTCTGCTGACGTATATGTACATGAGGCGGTCCTTAAGTGGTTAATGAAATAACTTGAGAATTAAACTTGAGCTTCTTAAACTAAAGATTATGAAGGCGGGCAGTAAATTGGCAGCTAACACATTTTGCCAATTTACAGTGGGCAATACCCTTCTGCTTAAAAATAATTTATTACCCTTCTTCTTGGGCTACAAATAGATCAGTTCCTAATTCTACTGAGAAAGCTTATGTAGCGCTACCCCTGCAGGAGCTACTAGTTTGAGTCCTCTGATCATCCCTATGCCCTAGACCAGCGATGGCGAACCTTGGCACCCTGGATGTTTTGGAACTACATTTCCCATGATGCTTATGCACTCTGCAGTATAGCTGAGCATAATGGGAAATGTAGTTCCAAAACATCTGGGGTGCCAAGGTTCACCATCACTGCCCTAGACCAGTGTTTTGCAACTTTTTTTCAGTCAAGGCATCCTTTAAAATTTCGCACAATCTCAAGGCACCCCATTCTAAAGTTTAATTAAACTGAAACGAATAGTTTTACATAACGCAGCAACAACCACACACGTAGGATGCCCAATGCCCAATGAAGAGGTAAGTAAAACCCTGGACAGAGGCGTGGCTGTGGACGTGATATATTTGGATTTTGCAAAAGCGTTCGATACAGTTCCCCACACACGGCTCATGTGTAAGGTAAGGTCTACAGGATTGGATACATCAGTTTGTAAATGGATAGAAAACTGGCTGAAAGACAGAATTCAGAGAGTCGTGGTTAATGATTCTTACTCTGAATGGTCCAATGTTATCAGTGGTGTACCCCAAGGTTCAGTGCTGGGACCCTTACTTTTCAATATATTTATAAATGATATTGGGTCTGAGATCAAAAGTAACATTTCTGTCTTTGCAGATGACACCAAGCTATGCAGTGGAATAACGTCCTTGCAGGATGTCGCCAATTTACAAGCCAAGCTCAATGCTCTGTCTAATTGGGCGACTGAGTGGCAGATGAGGTTTAATGTTGATAAATGTAAAGTTATGCACTTAGGGACTAAGAATATGCATGCATCATACATGCTAGGGGGAGTACAACTGGGGGGATCTGTAATGGAGAAGGATCTGGGGGTCTTGGTAGATCATAAGCTCAATAATAACATGCAATGCCAAGCTGTGGTTTCCAAAGCAAGCAAAGTCCTTTCTTGTATTAAGAGAGGTATGGACTCCAGAGACAGAGATATCATTTTGCCCCTGTACAAATCATTAGTAAGACCTCATCTGGAATATGCAGTTCAGTTTTGGGCACCAGTTCTCAAATTCAGCGTGGCACTTGCCACCAATCCCCTGTCACCAGATTCAGCGTGTCACTTTCCATCCATCCCGTCACCAGATTCAGCGTGTCACTTGCCACGTCACCTGTCACCAGATGCAGATTGTCACTTGCCAAGTCACCTGCCACACATTGCGGATTGTCACTTACCATATGTTGCCACATGGGGAGCTGACAGAGAAGATGGGGGTCTGACAGAGAAGATGGGGGTTTGGCAGAGAAGATGGGGGTTTGGCAGAGAGGAGGAGGGTCTGGCAGAGAAGATAGGGAGCTGACAGAGAAGATGGGGGGTCTGGCAGAGAAGATGGGGGTCTGACAGAGAAGATGGGAGTCTAGTAGAGAAGATGGGGAGCTGGCAGAGAAGATGGGGGGTCTGGCAGAGAGGAAGGGGGTCTGGCAGAGAGAAGAGGGTCTGGCAGAGAAGAGGGGGGTCTGGCAGAGAGAAGGGGGTCTGGTAGAGAGAAGGGGGGTCTGGCTGAGAGGAGGGGGGTCTGGCTGAGAGGAGGGGGGTCTGGCAGAGAGAAGGGGGGTCTGGCAGAGAGGAGCGGGGTCTGGCAGAGAGGAGGGGGGTCTGTCAGAGAGGAGGGGGGGTCTGGCAGAGAGAAGGGGGGTCTGGCAGAGAGGAGGGGGGTCTGGCAGAGAGGAGCAGGGTCTGGCAGAGAGGAGGGGGGTCTGGCAGAGAGGAGGGGGGGTCTGGCAGAGAGGAGGCGGTCTGGCAGAGAGAAAGGGGGTATGGCAGAGAGAAGGGGGTCTGGCAGAGAGGAGGGGGGTCTGGCAGAGAGAAAGGGGGTCTGGCAGAGAGAAGGGGGTCTGGCAGAGAGGAGAGGGGTCTGGCAGAGAGAAGGGAGGTCTGGCAGAGAGAAGGGGGGGTCTGGCAGAGAGGAGCGGGGGTCTGGCAGAGAGGAGGGGGTGTCTGGCAGAGAGAAGGGGGGTCTGGCAGAGAGGAGGGGGGGTCTGGCAGAGAGAAGGGGGGTCTGGCAGAGAGGAGGGGGGGTCTGTCAGAGAGAAGGGGGGGTCTGTAAGAGAGAAGGGGGGTCTGTCAGAGAGAAGAGGGTCTGTCAGAGAAGAGGGGGGGTCTGGCAGAGAGAAGGGGATCTGGCAGAGAAGATGAGGAGCTGACAGTGGAGAGGGGGGTCTCATGACCCTTCTGGAGTGGGGGAAGAAGGGGGAGCGTGCTGCTTTGCTGATCGTCGATCTGTACATTAAGGGGGAGGGGGATCGCTCACCACTGAAGGCATTGGGACGGTGCTGGTGGCAGGAGAGAGCACATCAGTGCAATCCAGCCACAGGAGGGGGCAGGTGATGGGGAGGGAGGAAGCTGTCATCACTGACACCACAGGAGGGGGCAGAGAGTTAGTGCTTATGGCAGCCACGGCACTCGGAACCGCATCCAGCGGGGGGGGGGGTGATGGAGGACGGCAGTGCAAGCACTTCCCACGCTGGTTGGAGGACACAGCTTGTACAGGTGGCAATCGCCGTCCGCCACGGCACCGCAACCCCATCTCTCACCCACATTATCGGGGGGCCATTTGTCCGGCTCTGGGGCCCCAGGTGAACGTGGGGCCCCCAGGCTGTGCCCAGTCATGCCCGCTCAGTAAGACGGCCCTGAACGCAGAGCCCTCTGACCCTGTTTGAAGCTATTCAAAAAGCTGGCCTGCCTTACCACTGGGGATTCCTCTTTTACCTGCAGGAGACCAAAGATGGCAGGCAAGCTACGCTACACACTAAGGATGACCTCCCACATTTCCTGGCCACACTGGGGCTAGAGCCAGACGACTTTCCGGACTGGAGGGGACCGCAGGAATATCTCCTTATGCAACTCCCTCAACCCTAGCTACCAGCTAAACGCAGAAGTTGCAATCGGGACCGCAGACGCCTCTCCTCTGCCTCTTCCATAGGCCATGCGTGCCCAATGCCTTAGCCAGGGACATAGACTCTACCAAGATGTATGCCTTTGTGTGACTTCCTATTGGAACACACAATTCTACTAGATTAACAGGCATTGATCTCCCTCTGCTGACTTTAGAGATGGCCTGTGGCTGAGGTTTCGGTCCCTGTCTATCACACCCCCTTAATGGCTGCCCTGACCTAAAATTTTCCCCCTTAGTCGCGCAAAAATGCTCTCCCCTCTTAGCAACAGACAAACAGCCGAGGGGTGGTGGTGGATTGGGACAGAACCTTGCGACCTTCCCCATACCTTACTAGCTATATTTCCTTTTTTGGAAATAGAGACGGGTACCCCCTAGTGGGGTCGTATCCGGCGCCCACCCCCTAGATATCTCACGATGTGGTACTGTTATCAAAGATATGTTGTGTGTTACATGTTTGTTTTGATGTCTCTCACCATTTCTTCTTCTTCTTTCCCCGTTTCTCTCCTCCCACACATGCCTTTTTAAAGGAACTGCCTCCGGCTCCACCTCCTGCGCTGCATCTGCCAACGTAGCACAAGACTTGCCTGTCCCATGGACCTCCTATGGCATCATAAGGTAACTACCTGCAAGCATAGCAAGCTCTGGTGGGAAATGAAGCGGTTAGGTGCCCAGGTAATCTTCTTGCAGGAGACAAACTACACCCCCCAGTCAATGCCCAAACTGCCAACTCTATATAACCAGTGGTTCTTGAGCAACTCGCCAATCACGAAATCCAGGGGCATTGCAATTGCCATACACAAATCTTCCAAGTCACAGGGAGCCGGGTGGACCCTCAAGGATGGTACGTCTTCTTGAAAGGGACTATTGCAGGTCAGAAGCTCATATTTGCTACCATTTACACCTCTAACTCTAACTCTGACGTCCATACTCGTATAGATCTTGTCTGTGTGGATCATCTGACTCTGGAGCTGCTACAGGCTTCGACCATAGGGAATCTCACCATCTCAGACCATGCCCAAGTGACGGCCACACTAGCTTTGCCACCAGGCACCCACAGGGCCTGGTCAAGGCTAATAAATGAGTCCCTGCTGGACGACACAGCAGTGGTTTCTGGAGTAACGAGTGTCCTGACCCACATTTTCAAAGAAAATACTACAGAGGGTATGAGTAAGGGGATCACCTGGGAAGGACATAAGGGGACATAAGGCGGTGGTGAGGGGCGAACTGATCTCTTGGGGCTCCAAGTTCAAGAAGGCACGTCAAGCGGACTTCAATAGGGTACTTCAGGCGCTTCAACAGGTGGAACTTAAAGGGGTTGTAAAGGTAAATGTTTTTTCACCTTAATGCATCCTATGCATTAAGGTGAAAAAACATCCGACGGTACCGCCCCCCCCCCGAACCCCCGTTTTACTTACCTGACCCCTCGAAAGTCCCACGTGCGTCCACGTGATCCTCTTCGGTTCCCAGCCTGGCCGTTGATTGGCTAGGCTGAACGGATTGATAGCAGCGCAGCTATTGGCTGGCGCTGCTGTCAATCACAGCAGATGATGCGCCGCGTCGGGGGGCAGGCCGAGTGATACAGTCGATGGCTATGCCCGCCGCTGTATCACGGAAGAGCGCTCGCAAAAGCTTTCCACCATGCAAGCTTGCTCGCATGAAGGTGGAAAACTTTTGCGAGGAGGAGCCGAGACAACCGCCGAGGGACCCCAGATGACAGGGTTAGGGGACACTCTGTGCAAAACGAGCTGCACAGTGGAGGTAAGTATAACCTGTTTTTTATTTAAAAAAAAAAAAAGTTTGCCTTTAGTGTTCCTTTAAGCATAAACAGAACAGAGACTCAGAGGCTCTGAGGGAACTGACTGAGTTGAGAGAACTATTCTTACGCTTACTGGACCATCAGGCGCGTAAACAATTACGATACATGTCACATAAATATTATGAGCACGGTAATAAATGTGGCCAGAGCTCTCAAGCAGAAACGTGCGCTAATGTATATACATAGGCTGCGACTACCCTCTGATGATCTCTCAGTCAGGTCCTCTCAAACAGCCTCTGGGTTCTGGGATTACTACGCTACCCTTTATAACCTGGACTCAGCGCAGTCCCCAGAATCCCAGGCAGCGAATCTGACAGCCATTCAAGCTTACATAACTGCGTCTGGCCTCCCTCCGTTGACTGATGAACAGTGCTCTACCCTAGAATCCCCCATTACACCAACTGACATAGAGGCAACGGTGAAATCCTTACCTAATGGGAAGAGCCGTGGCCCTGACGGGTTCACCAAAGCATACTACAACAAGTTATGTTTTCCTAACCTGAAGAAGCAGGAGGCAACCTTCCCGTTAATGATGGAGATCCGCAAGTTATTCGAGGAGGAATGGGAAAAACCGGAAAGGAAGGCAAACATACAAAATCGTTTTCTAAGACTTTACCCATTCAAAACCTCAGACGCTGCCTTTTGGGAGTCAGATCCGGGGGAAAATGCAGCCTTGCAGCACTTAGCAAGGCAGGTAGTACTGCCGTTACAAGATTCTTCAACCTTCAGAGACCCAGTGGACAGGTGCACAGATACAGATCTAAAGAAGATCTATTCAACTGTAGGCGCAGTCTGCCTCCTGGCCAAAGCCCTAACCTCGATCTTCAGGGCTCTAAAGGTCTGGGTTAACAAATGTGGAGATGGCCCTGAAGTCTGGCGTAGAGATGGCCAGAATCATTATGGCGATGGAGGAACTTAAACTGTCAGCCGCCTTTTTGGCAGGAGCCTCTATAGACCTAGTAAAACTCCTGGCAAGGCTCATTACTTTTTCAGTTGTTTTGGTGCCTCATGGGCAGCTTTTGCTAAAATATTGGTTGAAGACATAAGCAGGACCGCTAGTTGGAGCTCCTGCGAAACCTTCGCTAAACATTACAGTTTGGATGTCACGGCGGCTAGTGCATCACATTTTGGAAATGCAGTGGTATCAGCACCCTTCCAAGCAAAATAAAATATTCACTAAAGCAGCATTACCAGTTGTTTTTTGATTTTTTTTGTTATCACACCCTATAGCAGCTAAATCAAATCCCATTGTGTGCTGACTTGAGGCTGGCCAGGAAAATGGAAAATTGTTACCAATACTTACTGTAATTTTTCCTTTCCTGGCCTGTCCTCACATCAGCACAATCTTTTTCCCTCCCTACAAGCCTGTCGTCCGCTAGTTAGTGGAACAAGGGCAGGGGAGGAGAGGCTCCATTTTATTAGCTAGGAGAAGGTGTTCCTGAGAGACTGGAGGGAGGGGTTAACCCATTGTGTGCTGACGTGAGGACAGGCAGGAAAGGAAAATTACAGTAAGTATTGGTAATAATTAAATTTTCTTCCCCTGCTTTCTATACTCTTTCTGACTTTTACTTCTACTTGCCCTGGTCCTCTGACCAAAGGTGATTCATTTGTTGAAATATCAGGTGGTGGGTGATGTGTGGACGTGCCGGCCAGTCAGACAGACTGGAGAGTTTGTTACCAATGGATATCCCAGCCCACCCAGAGGTTGGCATAGTTTTGCCACCATGGAGCAGATGCTCTGATTGGGGTAGTCTTGTTACGGGTAGTGTGCGAGGAGATGTTAGTTGGAGGCCACTGGATGCCCCCCTCTCCTTGTGCCCCACCCGATCGATCCATCCCTAAATCAACATGACACACTATAATTTAATGGCTGTCTGGGGATCTGGCTGGCTTGCTTCCACACTATAACTCCTCTTCAAGAGACATTTAGATCGGAATGTAGATAATAAGACGGTTGATGCTCCCCTCACTCTTAGTGAAGGAGGGGACCTCACCACCTTGTGACTTGTGCAACGTTTGCTGCCTACGCCATGGCACCATTTATTGAGATGTAGTGCCTTGTTTTTCACAAATAAAGTATTACAAAAAAAAAAAACAATAGCCCCTTAAACTGTTAGATACTCCCCAAGTGAGATGAAAACAAGTAATAAGAAATTAAGGCTAACTCACTCGTAGGCCCTCAGTCAAAAGGTTCTAGATTTAAGCACTAGAACATTTGTCAAATCTCCTACACACAAATAGACTTTTAGATTGTTTTTTCTGCTGGCTTAGTTGGGGCCTTTAAGTTGGCACGCAGTGAAAGGTGTGGTCTCTTTAAGATGTGAAGAAACAGGATAGTTCCTTTCTTGGCGGCAAAGTGATTTATAGAATTTTCCTTAATATGTTGTGAATAGATGGGAAAGGTTCAATTTAATATTTGGAATTGAAGATAAGTCACTTTGAGGAGGTGGGAAGAAAAGGTTGCAAACTCCCTCTTTAGATGTTTTGGACTTAGGTTAAAGTAGCTACAAAATTCTGCCTAGCAAGGAGATGAGGGGTTACTTCAGATAGGTAACCTGCAGGCAGTGTTCTGAAACAGTTATGAATGTTAGACTGCAGCACTCAAAGGGCTCTTGCACATGTGCCATTTGCAAAAGCCTATGCTGAGGAGTGTCCTTGAACTTGAATGACAATAAACGTTTGCAACAATAATAGTGTTAGGTGGGTCAGGAACACCCTCACCTGGTCCTTGTGTAATGTAGAACAAAACGATGAGCATCCAACTGGGGGCTATCTTGTTCTTTGAAGATGCGGCTGTAATGACGATAATGATGACTTCTGCAATCCTGCAGTGAACAGGTCTCTTCCAGTTTGCCTTAACAGGATACCCGGCTTCTCAATATCAGTTATGGCTTCCCAGTCTAGGCCCACGTGGCTCCACACGGCTCTCGCATATACCGTACCTCCTTACACCATCCAAGTCTCTCATAAAGTCTCCTCCAAGTTTTTGCTTATGTCTACTTCTACCTCCTGGTGATTGCCTCTGGACATTGAAGTTTAGTTTCAGTTACACTGAACAATTCTGCTTTCAACACACAAATCCCAGCAGTCTCTGTACTCCTGTATTGAGACTATGAAGAGCAGAGATGATAAACACCACCATCGTGTGATCAAATATAAATCTGCAATATAGTAACACTGTACAGTGTTAGACTTATAAAGTGAACCTGTGCTTTGTCATACACTTTAATGCCCCACCCCCACCCCTCAGAAGCACATGCTCACCCAAGATAGCTCTGTGACATGTCTGACACATTACAGTCAGGAAATATGCAATGCTGAGGTGGATTGTAGCTATAATCTATCTGTACCTGGTCTACACAATGAGAGAACATTTCAGACAATTTTGTAAATAAGCTGCAGGTCCTTGTGTATGCCTATTGGATTTAGATATATATTGTTAAGTGCTTAGGCATCCTCATTTATCCTATTTACTATCTTAAACAGTGAGTAATTTAAATGTCAGGTGAGGGAAGTCCTATATGTAAAAATATAGCTATCTGAATAATTCCATCCTGGGGAAAGTTAATAATTTGCTCCATGACCTATGATTTGTTTTATAAACTGTTAGTATATTTGTTTCTACTGTATATGTGTGAACATTGACTTGTTTCTTAATGTCGCTAACTAAGGAATATTCTACATTCGTGTGTGTTTTTTTCTCTGTGGGTTGAACTGGATGGACTTGTATCTTTTTTTTCAAACAAACTAACTATACGTATAACTATGTACCTGTGCAAAGAATTTCTAGCTAGAACAACTGGGATTGTTGTGCTTGCACTCTTTGACAAGGATCTCATTATTTACCGGATGGTTGCTTTGCAGTTATGAGATTTTTACAGTAAATATTTTATTGATCTAAAATAAATGATTGCTGCATTAGGCTAGCATTCACCAAGTGTTTACTCTTTTCTTTTGGTTTTGTAACAGGCTCTCATCTTTATTGCACTTCCTTACCATCCCACTGCTTAAGTTTAAAGCTAAGCACACTCTCTAATGCCCCAACATAAGAGTACTTGGATCTAGTAATAGGTCGCTTAGGTATCAAATCAAGTTCTGAGTTGTGGGGGTGTTTATTCCGAGGAATGTCAAGTTGTTCTTGGGGCTTCAGTAGCAAATGTGGTATATTGTCTTTCGCAGCCAATCAGGGTTCATGTTGATTTGTTGCAGTAACATTATTGTGGCATGGTGCCTGCTAGAGATGAAACTTAATTGTATGTATCTGCCAACTGTGTGAAGTCTTCAATAAAAATCCTATCTTCAAATCAATGTACCACTGACATATCTTGTCTTGGTTCACCAGTATCCACATACCTTAGAATGTCCACAAAATTGATATAGGGGTGATTCAGATGATCTTATTGAAAGACAGAACAGGCTGTCAGAAATCATCAAGCAAAGGCACCAGAACTGTTATTTGGATTATCTACAATGGATCCAACAGCAGGTTTATTCTGTTTTTAGGACGGTTAAATGTATAGTACTCATAGCAAGTTTGAATTTTGTTCTTTAGAAACTCAACATTCCTCCACAGAAATGTATATTTCCTATTGCATTTGGCAATGCAAAAATAAGAGATATTAACCTGCTATGTTAAGGTGTTTTATGTTTTTGTTAGAAAAGTACTGGATATAACAGTGAAGAGTGTTTTTGGGTAAAAACTTTGAATACGTCCTTTTGAAATTAAAGTTTAACTCTAGAAACATACACAGTTTACAAAACACAGAAATAAAAACAATTAAAAAACAGTTGCATATTACGTTCAGCAAAATATACAGTTTTATAAAGATTTTTCTATTTTACACAATTTTTGGGTAGAAATTTTGGAAACAAATATGAATATTTTTTGATTTTAGAGGTTATGAAACTACCAGACAAAACCATCATATCACAACTGCCAAGCTCAGGTTATACGTAGGTTGTTTAAGGGACTTTTAGACCATATGCATTTCTCCAGCAGAAAGATACTGTATATATAGATTTTAAAACTTAATTTCAGGAAGTAATTAAACATGTGTTGATCCATATTTGGGCATTTTTTCATCTTCAGACTACACTCATTTTAGAGAAAATTGTTACAACTTTCTGATGCAAAGTGTTGAAAGGTAATATACCAAAAAAACACACATATTTTTCAAACTAAGATACTTGATGAAGCTTGCAAAATTATGTTCATGCTGTAGCAAAAATTACAAAACTATCTACCTAATTTTCATATTCCTCACGTAAATCTACGGAAGCGCCACCTAGCGGCCAGCGTAAATATGCAGCCTAAGATACGACGGTGTAAGACACTTACGCCGGTCGGATCTTAGGGAAATCTATGCGTAACTGATTCTATGAATCAGTCGCATAGATACGACCCCGCAACTCAGAGTTACGACGGCGTATCCGGAGATACGCCGTCGTAACTGCTCTCTGGATCCGGGCCAAGATCTTTATTCAAGCAGTGCCTACATGCAGAGGTCATAAACAAACAAATGACACGTTACATTTACATGGTATATTGAATGAATGAATGAATGAATGAATGACTTGTATAGCGCTACACATGCGAACTGAATCCCCTCTAGGCGCTTTTTCCAGCCAGAGTCTGCTTGGCTGGTGCGGTCATTTTACCCCGTAGGATCGTGACACGCTTGGGACACACAGTCATACACACAGATATACATATATATACTAGGCCAATTTGGACAAGATCCAATTTACTTACCAGCATGTCTTTGGATATTCATTTGCGTGAAAGAAAAATGCAGGTTTGTCACATGAAAAATGTGAGTACACCCCTACAAAACCTTCAAATCCATGAGATAGAACCAGGTGTTCCAGATTACCGTATTTATCGGCGTATACCGCGCACTTTTTTCCCCTGAAAATAGGGGGAAAATCACGGGTGTGCGCTATACGCCGATAGCATACCTCGGAGGGGAAGGAGGGGGACGAGCGCCCGCCGGAAATCACCGAGCCGCCATCTCCTCTCGGCTCTCACTCATCTGTCACGTCACACACGCACAGTCCCGCCTCCGCCACCAGCATTGGACCAGTGTTCTGTCTGTCACAGGAGATGGACTGTGCATGTGTGACGTGACAGCCAAGTGAGAGCCGAATGGAGATGACGGCTCGGTGATTTCTGGCGGTGATTTCCGGTGGGCGCTCGTCCCCCTCCTTCCCCTCCGAGGTATGCCATAGGTATGCGCTACAGTCTCGGCCATCGCTGCCGCGCTGCCCATGTTTAAGGGTTTCCTCACCCTTCCCTTCACCACAGACTGCTGAACATTATGTATAGAAGCCCCAAGCCGCGCTACAGTCCCGGTCAGCGCTGCCTGCGTCTGAAAGTTCCAGCTCCCTCCCTTCCACCATCGAGTGCTGACAGCTAGAAGCCCTAAGGTACTGTGTATCTCCTTGAACATAGGAGCTGCTCTCTGAGTTGCTTGCTGTACATTGCTGCTTATCTTATTTTTAATTTTAACTGCATTTACTATTTGGACAAAAAAAATTGTTTTTCCAGAAAATTCCCTCTTAAAATTGGGGTGCGCGTTATACGCCGGTGCGCGTTATACGCTAATAAATACGGTGTGTAAGGGGTTAGCTCAGTAGCGGGGTGTGTGACCCCTTGGATGGGTTCACTACACACTGAATTTATACAGACAGGCAGTCGAAGACGGTTGAAAACAACGATTTTGGTTTATTCTTCCATCTTGCTGGAAACAAGTGCAAGCATCCAAACAGCATAAACAAAATCAAACATAAAATAAACCCTGGCCACTTGGGGCGTCTATCTTCACCACACAGGAACCTATCTATGGAGTCTGGCCCAGCCTAGTGCTGGGCAGACACTGCTGGTCATACAGCAGAAAAACAATAGTCTTTTGATTTTTATCACACAGAAAAATCAATCACGTCCTCACCTCCTCAGAAGACTTTCAGCTACTGCTCTCTTTCACTCAGAAAGCCTCAGGATGCAGCAAATCAGTGGTAATCCTCTGGATTACTTATAGAGGCCTTAATTGCCATATTCTGAACAGCTGATGTTTTCCAACGCCCTTAGACCTTTTCTGGCTACTTTTGCAGCCGACGCCTAATAACAATTGGTGTATTGTCTAAACAAGGTAGAAATGTATGTCCCGTCTGTGACAACACCCACAGATTTACCTGACTTCCTGTCACAGGTGGCAGAGATTAGAAAATCATTAGGGAGTATGCAAATGGCAAATTAAAAATTAAAAACTCAGATATCTAGTGTCTGGTGTTCTCCTTGGTATTGACATGTATGGTGTCATCATGCCAGGATCAAAAGGACACCCAAAAAGAAAGTTGGGGATGCCTATGAGTCTTGTAAAGAATTTTAAAAGATTGAAAGATTATTTGAAATCAATAATTGTACCTGTAAGGAAAATAATTTTACTAGTAGTTTAGATTTCAAATAACAATGAAATTGGTACTTGTCCAGCACTGGTCTGCTTGCCAAATTAAGCACAAGGACTGACCCCTTGATGGTAAAAGATATCTCCAAGAACCTCGAAATATAATCATGGGATCTGCAGGTAAATAATGCAACATTTGGTGTCAAAGTACATGCATCTACAATCATAAAGGGTATGAGAGGAGTGCAAGGAAAAAGCTTGTGTTGTCTAAAAAGAACTTTAGAGCAAGACTACAGTTTGCCATTGAACATATAGGCAAAGACAAGTTTGGCTACAGTAACAGTAGAAATGTAGACATGTCAGCACAAACAGAAGACAGGTTTTCAGGAGAAGAACCTCATATCAACTGTGAAGCATGGTTGTGGAAATGTTATAGTTTCCAGTTGATTTGGGGCTACACGACACTGGCAACTTGTAGTCATACAGTCAACTATCCATTCTGCATAGTACCAGAGTGGTTGTGATGAAAGTATAAAGCCATCTGTTCAATAGTTGCAACTTATCCGGAAATGGGTCTTTCAACATGATGATCATTCAAAACACACTAGCAAATCTATCAAGGAATGACTCAAAAGAAGACGTGGAGGGTTATGAATTGCCCCAGTCAAAGCTCTGACTTGAATTTAATTGAAATGTTGTAGGAGGACTTAAATTAGCAGTTCGAGACAAGGAAAAACGCATATATTGAGAGTCCAAGGGCCGCACGCCCCAAAATGTTGTAGAGACAAAAATGGAGAAATTCCCCCCGGGGGCTTTAAAGCGACATATTGTGTAAGGTATATTAAATTCAAAGACATGGAAATATATAAAAAAATGTTTTACTAGGTTTCTGTATCACAAGTAATGAAAATGCAGATAGTTGTAATATAAAATACATTCAGGTTACAGACAGTTGGAGACCTTTCTCAACAACAATTAAATGTTAAATGATACAATGGAATAATATATAGTGCCATTGATGAAGTAGCTTCCATAAGAATACCCCGACGCGTTTCGACCACAATTTGGTCTTCTTCAGGGGGATTTGTATTCTGGAAAAATGTCAAAAAAAGTATGTCAGGATACTAACATTCAAGTAAAATGCTGGCACCCATAGTACAGATAGTGAGGATATATTTACCGCTCGAAGCATATAGAAGGTGACGTGTAACCAGAGATGATGGCCGTGGTGCAGACAAAGGATCCCAATATCCCCATGATGGACGTCCCCCGTCACTCCAGGCGGGAGTCAACCAAAACACAGGCTTGCAGGGAGTCTCGGGTGTGAACCTGCGAGAAGGGGGGGAGGGGGGCTAGGAAAAACAGACGACACCCATAATGATTCAATATGTATTTGTAATAAGAGTATAAAGTCATTGTGTACTAACAAGATCTTGGCATAAATATGTATAAAAGAATATGATAGAGTATGAAGGTATTGTTGATACTCATATCAGAATATCATGTTATTATTATTAAATATACCAGAACCATTGACATGGTAGGTATAATATACAAGTGAATGCAGAGTGAACATGCTGCTGGTGGATGAAGTGATTGAAAAAATGACAGAAAAATGTGTGGTGCAAAAGTAATATGTATGTGTGTGTGTAGGGTGTATAGGTACAGAGTGCATGTTAATGCACTGTGTATGGGTTTGGAAATACTAGTGTGTGCAATGATGTGCAAAGATAAAAAATTAAAATAAAAAAAGCGGCAATATGCTTCGAGCGGTAAATATATCCTCACTATCTGTACTATGGGTGCCAGCATTTTACTTGAATGTTAGTATCCTAACATACTTTTTTTGACATCTTTCCAGAATACAAATCCCCCTGAAGAAGACCAAATTGTGGTCGAAACGCGTCGGGGTATTCTTATGGAAGCTACTTCATCAATGGCACTATATATTATTCCATTGTATCATTTAACATTTTATTGTTGTTGAGAAAGGTCTCCAACTGTCTGTAACCTGAATGTATTTTATATTACAACTATCTGCATTTTCATTACTCGTGATACAGAAACCTAGTAAAACATTTTTTTATATATTTCCATGTCTTTGAATTTAATATAAATTAGCAGTTCATGCAAGGAAACCACAAACATCTTATAACTGAAGGAATTTTACATGAAGGAGTGGTAAAACAATTCACTGTCGATGTCAGAGACCTGTGGACAATTATTAAAAACACCTGCAGCACCTACAATACCAGCTTCTGAGGACAAAGGTGTGCTTATTTTTTCCACAGTACACCATCACATTCATTGAGATTTTAAATACATGAATGAAAAGAAAATTTTTACTTGTGTTTTATTTCAAGTATTTCACATATCTATGTAGACAGTGTATGAATGAAGAATCAAAGTTTGCTTATTCCACTATGTTGAAAACTGTTTCCATAAGGTGTTCTTACTTTTTCATATGAAGTGCTTTATCAGTGGACATGGATATACCACATATACCACATACCACATCTCAAATGATATACTGTATGTTTCTGATTTTAATTTGACAGTACTATAACCATGAATCTGATGTAGACTCTTTAAGGTCATGAGGATATGCCATGGACCTGTTGCAATAAATTCTATGGGATGAGGAGGGTTGAAGATAATGTTTATAAGTTACATCTTAGCCGCTTGCCGACCTGCTCACGCCAATATACGGCTGCAGAGTTGCACCATTGCGCGAATTGCCGTACCCGTATGGCGACTCTTTAAAGATCTATGCACGGCAGGGGACCTAATGCGCATGGCTGGCAGGCGCGATCGCTGCTGGCCACCCGCGATTGCTGGCACAAGAGCCAGAACGGGGATTTGTGTGTGTAAACACACAAATCCCTGGTCTGACAGGGGAGGAGAGACAGATTGTGTGTTCCTTCTAAGTAGGAACAGCGATCTGTCTCCTCCTCTAGTCAGTCCTATCCCCTCAAAGTTAGAAACACATCTAGGGAACACACTTAACCCCTTGATGGACCCCTAGTGTTAACCCCTTCCCTGCCAGTGACATTTATACAATATGTAGATAAATACATATTGGCCTAAACTGATGAAGAAATTGTTTTTGGATATTTATTATAGCAAAAAGTAAAAAATATAGTTTTTTTTCCCAAAATATTCGCAATTTGTTTGTTTATAGTGCAAAAAATAAAAACCACAGAGATGAGCAAATACCACCAAAAGAAACCTCTATTTGTGGAGGAAAAAAGGACGTTAATTTAGTTTGGGTACAACATCGCATGACCACGCAATTGTCAGTTTTAAGCGACGCAGTACCGTAACGCAAAAAATGTCCTGGTCATTAACCATTTCCCTACCGGCGCATTCTAAAATGACGCCAGCAGGAACCCTCTCTCGATCCGGGTGGACGTCATTTGAGGTTCTGTGTTCCCGGCGATCTAGGGCGCGCGCGCCAACGCTCGTGACCCGGCGCGGGTGCCCGGCGCCCACGATTGCCGCCGGGCACCCGCAATTGCCGGTATTCACGGCAGGTGTGTGGATCTGTGTGTGTCAGCGGTGAGGAGACCAATGTGTGTTCCAAGTACAGAGGAACACACATCGGTCTCCTCCCCTTGTGAGTTCCCTCCCCCCTACAGTTAGAACACACCTTAGGGAACATATTAACCCCTTCAGCGCCCCCTAGTGGTTAACCCCTTCCCTGCCAGTCACATTTACACAGTAATCAATGCATATTTATAGCACTAATCGCTGTATAAATGTGAATGGTCCCAAAAAGTTGTCAAAAGTGTCCGATGTGTTCGCCGCAATGTCACAGTCACAGTAAAAAATCACAAATCGCCGCCAATACTAGTAAAAAAATGAATAAAATAAAAATGGCATAAATCTATCACCTATTTTGTAGACGCTATTAGCTAGATTCACAAAGAGTTACGCCGGCGTATCAGTAGATACGCCGTCGTAACTCGGAATCTAAGCCGTCGTACAATTTGAGTTACACTTAAATGTAGCTAAGATACGACTGCCTGCGCCATCGTATCTTAGCTGTCTAGTTCCGCCGGCCGCTAGGGGCTTGAACGCTGATTTACGCCTAGAATGCGCAAATCAGCGAGATACGCCGATTCACGAACGAACGCTTGCCCATCGCATTAAAGATACGCCGTTTGGGGGCGTGGCCGGATGTGATCGCGGCAGGACCTGTCTTCTTAGAGCTCCGGCTTTCCTCCGCTAAAACATCCGATTTCTGACGGCTAGACCGACGCATTTGCACCGAAGAAGTGATAGACTGCTGGGGGAACTACTGCAGATCAGAACCATGCCACATTCGTCCCAAAAGAAGCAACAGGGACAGCGGAAACAGCCTCCGTTAGAGCAGCGGCAGCTCCGATCACAGGGCAGCATGGCGGCTAGCTCCGCCCCCGCCATCTTGCTTCCCTACTCCTCCGTGGCGCGCGCCAAGTTTGTTCCCGCTCAGATGGAGACACAGCAGGGTGTTCCTCCGGGGGTCTTGGAGGCCTCCTCTCCCGTACCTCAGGAGATAGAGGTGGACACGGCGGCCATAACGGGCCCGATCCTCGAGGCCATTGCGGCCTCCAAAACCGAGCTGGTGGGCCGCATTGACAGTCTGGCGACGGAGTGCAATCTCATCCGCCATGACCTGGAAAAAATAAGGGGCAGGCTATCTTCGGCAGAGGATCGTATCTCCGGGGTTGAGGACGTCTCACATGCCCATGACTCGCAACTAGCGGAGCTGCAGGACATGGTTCGGGCCTTACAGCACAGGGCAGATGATGCCGAGGACCGCCAACGCCGCAATAATGTAAGAGTGGTGGGGTTACCGGAGGGGGCTGAGGGGAAGGACACTGCCAATTTTGCGGAGAAATTTTTTATGGAGCTGCTAGACCTCGGTGATCGCCCCCCCACCTATGTTGTGGAAAGAGCCCACAGAGTGCCCACGGCTGCTAGGCCTCCGGGGGCCCCCCCGCGCCCGTTCCTAGTCCGGTTCTTGAACTATAGAGACAGGGACATGCTGCTGTCTGAGGCGCGTAGACAGAAGGATTTGAAATATGACAACGCCCGCATCATGCTGTTTCCAGACTTTTCTGCCGAGACCCAGAAGAGGCGTCGCTCCTTCACGGACGTGAAACGACGGCTCAGAGATAAGGATCTGAAATACAGCATGCTGTACCCTAGTCGCCTCAGGGTGCAGCACAAAGGCTCTGTAAAGTTCTTTGATCGCCCGCAAGATGCTTGTGATTGGCTGGATCGGTTGCCGTGAAGAACGTTCTCTCTGAGGCCTCCAGATCCGTGTGAATTCGCAAGTTCTTCAGCTGGTTTGTGCTCCGATTATTTTTCCCCCTCGTGATTTGCTTCTATTTTTGATCTTCTACTATATGATTACTCTCCGCTGATAAATGCTCCCACTGACGATTCCCTTTGTTTTCTTTGTTTTTTTTTCCCCCTCACGTTATGCGTGGGGTCACATTAATATGTCAGTGTGTGGACTGGGGCCTTAGGAGTTTAAGAAGCAAGATACATGCTAATACTTTACATCACTCCTCATACTTCAAAATGCTGCAGTGCCAATGGCTGGCCTACTAGTTGCTCTTTATTTTTGGTCGGTCGGCTGTCCAATACGTTTTTTTATTAGCCGATAGAGCTCTGACAATGGAAACAGATTTTTCTATCATCTGTTCATGCCGAACTATGATCGCAGAAGGTGGTTCTCCACCTGGTTTGTATGTTACAGGGTTCAAGCTGCATACCAGACAGTTATCTGTTGTTTTTTGTTCAATGGGGTTTCTGGTATAATGGCAGGGGGGGGGTTTGTTTGACCAACACCATGGGCTATACCCTCGCAACTCACTTTGGGACTTGAACTGGTCTGATTTACCTATACATAGCACGTATATAATTCTCTATTCTTGTATGGTTGCTTCATTACGGAGACACTGTTATTTTGCTTTTGAAATGGATTATGGATAGTCGCATCAAGATTTTGTCCTGGAATGTCAGGGGTTTAAACAACAAATTCAAGAGGGCGGCTATGTTTCAATACCTCAAACAGGTCAGACCACATATCGTCCTCCTCCAGGAGACCCATTTAGAAGGGAGTAGGATATTGGCCCTACGCAGGCAATGGGTGCAGAGGGCGGTTCACTCCACCTATTCTACCTACTCGAGGGGGGTCTCTCTCCTGATTAGCAAAGCCCTCTCCTGTGTAATCCACCAGGTCTTTACAGACCCGGGGGGTCGATATGTGGCAGTCCTTTTGGAGATATCCACGCACAAAATCTTGCTAGTTAATATATATCTGCCTCCTCCTTTTCAGGTACAGGTGCTACATGACCTACTGGTGACACTGGCCCCACACTTACATCTACCGATGTTTATTATGGGAGACTACAATGCCATTCTCGACCCGGTGCTGGACTCCTCCAATGCTGCTAGGCAGGCGTCGGGGGACCTCGGCTCCTGGGCGTCAGTGGCGGGACTGACCGAGTTGTGGAGATGGAAGCACCCCGGTGTCATTTCGTACTCCCACCTTTCCACTACACACAGGTCTTCTGCTAGAATAGATTTAGCGTTTGGTAACTGCTTTACCCTACAACATGTGTATGCAATGGAATATTTGTCGGGGGGCCCCTCTGATCACAACCCACTCCTGGCCACTCTGGCATTTCCGGAAGGTGGTGCCAGGGGGGGCTGGAGACTGTCCCCGGGGTGGTTGGGAGAGGACCAGGTATCGGAGCATCTGAGCAAGTCCATATCTACATACTGGGAGACCAATGAGGGCTCGGCGGAGCCCTCAGTGGTATGGGATGCTTTCAAGGCTGCGACGAGGGGTGAGTGTATCTCAGCCATAAAATCAGCCAGGAAGGAATTTAACCAGGAGGGTGAGACCTTGATGGCCAACGAGCGGGAGAGTGCTAAAACACATGCAGACTCTCCCTCGGAGGCCTCGTATGTTTCCCTTCTGGAGGCTAGGCGCTCGCTCTCCTTACATTTTTCGAACCTGGCGCACACCGAGGTTAGGAAAAAGGGCGAAAATGTTTTTGCAGAAGGGGATAAAAATGGGAAGCTCCTAGCCAACTTGGCAGCGGAACAAAAAACAACGGTTAGTGTTCCTGTGGTGAGGGGTGGGGGAGGGGACCTGATCACCGATCCTGAGAAAATCTTGGGAGAGTTTGTGGATTATTATGCAGCCTTATACTCACCCATTCCAGCATATAGCCCGTCTGACCTAGACGAGTTGTTGCAAGGTTTGGAGCTGCCGCGTTTGTCGGATTCAGATATGGCATTTTTAGACGAACCTATCTCTGTGTTGGAAATAGAGGCAGCGATTCAGGCCTTCCCTCCGCGTAAGGCGCCGGGCCCGGACGGGTTCCCGGCGGACTTCTACAGGTCGTTTGGCTCACACCTAGCACCTAGACTTAACAAACTTTTCAGTCACTGCTGGGAGAGGGGAGCCTTGCCGGACTCCATGAAAGAGGCCTACATGGTGCTCCTCCTGAAACCCGGTAAGGATCCACTGGCTTGTTCCTCCTATCGCCCCATAGCGCTTTTAAATACGGATTTTAAAATTTTAACCAAGGTATTGGCCTCGAGATTAGCAAAAGTTATAGCGTCCATAGTAGATATCGATCAAACGGGTTTCATGCCAGGCATGTCAACGGACACAAATTTAAGGAGGCTGTTCACGCATATCCAAATGGATAATTCTGACTGTTTAGCTAAAGTGATTGTTTCCATTGACATCGAAAAAGCATTCGATTCGGTTGATTGGCACTACATGCATGCGGTATTGGAGGGAATGGGTTTCGGCCCAGGCTTCCGCCAATGGATTCGGCTTTTATACGCTGACCCACGGACGGCTGTCCGATTGGGGTTCAGGGTATCCTCCTTCTTCACAATAGGCAGGGGCACGAGGCAGGGGTGTCCCCTCTCCCCGTTCCTTTTTGCCTTAATGATGGAACCCATCGCCAGGGCCCTCAGGCGTTCGGATGAGGTGGGAGGAATTAGGGTTGGCTCCATCATGGAATCTGTTGCGCTTTATGCGGACGACTTGCTCCTGTTTCTCCGAGACCCGGGGTCGTCGCTTAAGGCGGCCCTGCGGATTCTGGACAGATTTGCATCTTTTTCGGGGTTGAGGGTGAACTGGGGCAAGTCGTCTATTCTCCCTCTGGGCCCGGAGGCCCAGTCGCAGAGGGATGTCACATTGCCGCTGATCTGGGTCTCCTCCATCACCTATTTGGGGGTGAAGGTTACCGCCAATATATATGATTTTATCCCCCTGAATCTCCTCCCGGCAGTGGAGTCCCTGAAACAGAAAATACAGGCCTGGAAGAAGCTGCCTCTCTCATTGGTAGGCAGAGTCAGTTTGCTTAAAATGAAATTTCTACCAGTACTCCTTTATTTCCTGCGACACTCCCCAATTTGGATACCAAAATCTTTTTTCACCAAGCTGAATGGTTTAATTGGGGCTTTCATTTGGTCACCCCGGGCACCCAGGATTAGTATCAGGGTTCTACAGGAACCCTGGGGACAAGGAGGGCTGGCGCTTCCCGACTGGCAGAAATACTATCTGGCTGGCCAGATGGTGTTCGCCAGGAGGTGGCTGCTGGCGGATGAGGGAGACACGGCCACCGTACTAGAGGCCGCACTATTAGGTTCATATGAAAGCTTACGGTTGGCCCTCTATAGGGGCCCGAAATCCTCCTTACCTATCACCACTTCCATGAAGGCGACTATCAGAGCGTGGGAGACTGCCACTGTCCTGATGTCACCCTCCTACTCCGGTGTGTCCCCCTCAGCTCCTCTATGGCTGAACCCTAATTTATCGGACTTTTGCTCCCTCCCGGACCCGATGATTTGGGCTTGTGGGGGAGTTAAGTTGCTAGAGCATATCACCAGAGAGGGCGAGCTCATTACCTTTGACCAGTTAAAAGATAGGCATGGTCTCCCGAATTCTTTCTTCTTCAGATACCTACAACTGCGCCATGCCTTTCAGGCGCAGTTCGGAGATCGCAGGGTGGAATCTCTGCCCTCGAAACTAGAGAGTCTCTTGGGAAGTGAAGAACTGCCCAAGACTTTGTCCACAGTATACAAAGCATTGTTCACAAAGACGCCCATAGGAGTCACCAGATGTAGAGAGCGTTGGGAGAGGGAAGTTCCAGACATTCAAGGCGAAGACTGGGAGGATATGTGGGATCATCCCTTCAAACATTTAGTCTCAGCTAGGGATCGCTTAATACACTTTAAGTTTCTACACCGTATTTATTATACTCCGGCTAGGCTATCCCGAGTGTACCCATCGACTAGCAGTCAATGCTGGAGGTGTGTGTTCTCTCCAGCGGATTCGGAACACATTTTCTGGACATGCCCCCTCATAAAAACTTTCTGGACAGGGGTGGTGGAATGTTTGTCAGAGGTTCTCAGCATACCGGTCCCCTTGACGGCTAGAGTCTGTCTCCTGGGATTGGTCGAGGAGGTTGCTCCCTCCTTGGCCCATCGCACCTTGATAAATATAGGGCTTTTCTATGGCAGGAAAGCTATCTTACTGAGATGGAAAAAGTCTGCTGCTCCCACGCTAGAGTACTGGAAGGGCCTGGTAAACTCTGTAATTCACCTGTACAGGGCCACATACAGATCAAGAGGTTGTGGGAAAAAGTTTACAAAGGTTTGGCAGGCATGGTTAGATAGTCCGGTAACGGTGGGTTAGACCTTTAAGTCAATTGACTACTGTATTATGTGATTGCACCTATACAAGACTTCTCTTTTTTAAGGTTGTTGGATCAAATATGTACATAACTCCTGTATGCAAGGGTTGTGGGGGAGGGTGTTGGTCGGGGGGGGGGGGGGGAGGGTGTGTTCAGGGAACTGTGTTTTACCTATGTAAAGTGTTTTAGGCCCTGCGCGGCCGCTTTGTTGGTGGGTATGTTGCCCGCCTGTATGTGTTGTTTTTGTGTGCAAAAACCTAATAAAAAGAATTTTCAAAAAAAAAAAAAAAGATACGCCGTTTACGTAAGGCGATTCCCGGTGTAAAGTTAGTCGAACAAATAGCTGGCCTAGCCAATGTTAAGTATGGCCGTCGTTCCCGCGTCGAAATGTGAAAATTTTACGTCGTTTGCGTAAGTCGTCCGTGAATGGGGCTGGACGTAATTTACGTCCACGTCGAAACCAATACGTCCTTGCGGCGTACTTTGGAGCAATGCACACTGCGATATGTCCACGGACGGCGCATGCGCCGTTCGTAAAGAAACGTCAATCACGTTGGGTCACCAGTCATTAACATAAAACACGCCCCCCTGTTCTACATTTGAATTAGGCGCGCTTAGGCCGGCCCATTTACGATACGCCGCCGTAACTTAGGAGGCAAGTGCTTTGTGAATACAGCACTTGCCTCTCTGACTTGCGATACTCTACGCCGCCTCAAAGTTATGCCAGTGTTTCTGAATCTGGCTATATAACTTTTGCGCAAACCAATCAATATACGATTATTGCGATTTTTTTACCAAAATTATGTAGAAGAATACGTATCGGCCTAAACTGAGGAATTTTTTTTTTTTTTTTAATTGTGATATTTATTAAATAATAAAGTAAAAAATATTGTGTTTTTTTTTTAAATTGTCGCTCTTCTTTTGTTTATAGCGCAAAAAAGAAAAACCGCAGAGATGATCAAATACCACCAAACGAAAGCTCTATTTGTGGGGGGAAAAAAACATAAAGATTTTGTTTGGGTACAGTGTTGCATGACCACGCAATTGTCATTCAAAGTGCAACAGCGCTGAAAACTAAAAATTGGTCTGGGCAGGAAGGGGGTGAAAATGCCCTGTGTGGTGCAAGTGAAAGGTAGCCTCACTTTTGTCAAATTGACAATTATTGAAATATCTCCCTCATCAATTTGTTTGATATAAACTAATTTTTTCTTTGCTATACTGTATTGGCCAAAAATTACCTTTAATCTGAAAGGACCATTGTTATTGTCTGAAAGCTGGGCCTACAGTGTCTGTTTAAGGACATTGCTGCTTCTAACTTTCCTCCTTCCTTCCCTCTTCCACTCCATGACATTATTCAATGCTGGAGGAGTGGATTGGCTGAGCAGTAGCTTATGATTTGTACTAGGCAGTAGATGACTTTGCTAGCAGTAAATATAGCACATCTAAAGTCCTCAATACTTACCTCTCCTTCAAGTCCCAAGCCAGCATCTTCTACCCAGATTTTTCCAGGTGCCAGGCTGCAGCCACCTTCATTGGCTGGTGTGGGATGATGTAACCCTTTATTTTCACTTTAACCACTTACCAACCGACGCACGACTATATACGTCGGCACTTTGAAGAGGGATATCTTGGTAATGGCAGCAGCTGCTGCCATAACCGAGGTATCCATCTCTTTAGGCGGCGATTCGGTTAACGATAATGGTGGTCTCTGCGTCGGATTCACCGCAAAATCACCAATCACCAATATCAATAGCTTACCGGAGCTGTCTGTAGCGGCAGAGGTGATCGGGTCCTGTCACGCCAGTGGTATGGATATGAGTGAGGGCAAGATGTCCCCCACCCGTCTCCATACCATAGTAGGGCGAAGCAACGTCAAAACGTCACTTCTGCCCATATCTCTTAAAGGGACATTTTATTTTTGTCATTTTTTCAAATGACACATTTTTTTTAGAACTTTAGTCTAAATATGAGATCTGAGGTCTTTTTGACCCCAGATCTCATATAAGAGGACCTGTCATGCTTTTTTTCTATTACAAGGTATGTTTACTTTCCTTGTAATAGGAATAAAACTGACTCAAATAGTTTTTTTTAAAAACAGTGTAAAAATAAATAAAATCAATTAAAATAAATAAAAAAAATTTTTTTTTTAAAGCTTCCCGTCCCGATGAGCTCGCGCGCAGAAGCAAACACATATGTGAGCATCGCCCGCATATGAAAACGGTGTTCAAACCACACATGTGAGATATTACCGCGATCGTTAGAGCGAGGGCAATAATTCTAGCCATAGAACTTCTCTGTAACTCAAAACATGCAACCTGTAGAATTTTTTAAACGTCTCCTATGGAGATTTTTAAGGGTAAAAGTTTGACGGCATTCCACGAGCGGGCGCAATTTTGAAGCGTGAGATGTTGGGTATCAATTTACTCTGCGTAACATTATCTTTCACAATATATAAAAATTGGGCTAACTTTACTGTCGTCTTATTTTTTTAATAAAAAAAAGTGATTTTTTTCCAAGAAAAGTGCGCTTATAAGACCGCTGCGCAAATACAGTGTGACAAAAAGTATTGCAATGACCGCCATTTTATTTTCTAAAAAAATATATAATGTCTGGGGGTTCTAAGTAATTTTCTAGCAAAAAATTTTTTTTTAACTTGTAAACAGAGAGTCTGAAAAACAGGCTCGGGGCTGAAGTGATTAAGGCACTTAGATGGAAGACTGCTGTAGAACAGAGGTATCTATACAAGATGCTCAATTCACAAATCTTGATAACCAGCCTAACTTACTTTTTTTCCAGCCATGTGACAGTAATTTTTAAATTTCATTTCACGTAACTGAAAATAACTGTCACTTTAAAAAAAAAAAGGATACTTACGGTGGTGTGTTAGCTTTGTGAATTAAGCCTAAGGTACCTTAAAATGGACACTGTAGGCCCAACTAATGGTTGGGCCTATTTCTATGGAATGAGTATTTTTTTTAGAGATTATATTACAAAACTCTCATCAAAATTACTAATATCTACAATGTTTCAGAAGTGACAGATCCTCAATCAATCTGCTTTTCAATATTTCAGCATTTGGACAGCTTTACATTATCTGAAAAGGAAGCCAACAGTGTAGTGTTAGAAGGAGTTTGTTTTCTGCTGTTTTGGCCTCTTAAAATATCCATATATTACACATTTGATGTTGTCTAAAGCTGCTTTATTGTTTTTACTCTTGTCACAAATTGGGATAACACTGACTTTATATTTGGCACATACTCTTTCACATAGCATAGCTTAAGAAATAAATTGTTCATATTTTACTTGCGCTTTTTGGAAAAATCCAAAACTGAAACATGCAGAGGGGGCTGTGGAGTTAATGTTGACCATAATTAACCCTGTCTGTACTGTGCTGGCAGATCTCACTATCCTAGATTTGAACACCTTATGACCTAACAAAGGGTTAAAGATCTTGAAACTGGGCTCCTGCAGTGCATGTAAATGGAAGGAGACTCTGGGGCTGATTTACTAATATCAATGCGCTGCGCTGGTTCATGGCTTAATTAGTGAGCTGGATGAAGCCTTAATTAGGTGCATGAACCAGCGTAGCAGCGGGCGCATTGCAAGTAATATGTAAAGCCGCGCCGAACTCCCTATAGAAGTCTATGGGAGAAATCAAAAGTGTTCATTTTAAAGGTTAATATGCAAGTTTTGTCCTAAAACGTGTTTGGGGACCTGGGTCCTGTCCCAGGGGACATGTATCAATGCTTTTTTTATTTTTTAAAATGGCCGTTTTTTCGGGAGCAGTGAATTTAATATTGCTTAAAGTGAAACAATAAAAGTGAAATATTCCTTTAAATTTCGTACCTAGGGGAGGTGTAAAGTCAGCATGTGAAATAGTGCATGTTTCCCATACTTAGAACTGTCTCTGCACAAAATGACATTCTGAAAGAAAAAAAGGCATTTCAAATTCACTCGCGGCTATAATGAATTGTCGGCTCCCGGCAATTCTGAGAGGATTCATTCATAAAAAATAAAAAAAATAGCGTGGGGGTCCCCCCAAGTTCAACTACCAGGCCCTTCAGGTCTGGAATGGATATTAAGGGGAACCCCGCCATCAATTTAAAAAAAAATGACGTAGGGTTCCCCCAAATATCTATTCCAGACCCTTCAGGTCTGGTATGGATTTTAAGTGTAACTCCACCCCAAATTTAAAAAAAAATGGCATGGAGTTCCCCCAAAAATCCACACCAGACCCTTATCCGAGCACGTTAACCTGGCCGGCCGCAGAAAAGAGGGGGGACAGAGTGCGCCCCCCCTCTCCTGAACTGTACCAGGCCACATGCTCTCAACATGGGGGAGTGTGTGCTTTGGGGGAGGGGGGCTCTGCCCCCCACCCCAAAGCACTCTTGTCCCCATGTCGATAGGGACAAGAGCCTCATCTCGACAACCCTGGCCGTTGGTTGTCGGGGTATACAGGGGCTGATCGGAATCTGGGAACCCCCTTTAATAAGGTGGCCCCCAGATGCCGGCCCCCCACCCTATGTGACTTTTCCCCCCATTCACCTGGGGGAAAAATGTAAAGTAAAAAAACACACCACACACATTTTTAAAATAATTTATTAGTCAGCTCCGGGGGTCTTCTGCCGGGCCCCCCTTTCTTCTTTAAGCTCTTTTACAATGGGGGATGTAGGCCCGGTCTTCTCTCTTCCGCGGGGCCCTGGGCTTTGCCGTTTTCTGTGGGGGGGCACACCCCCCGGTCTTCTCCGGTGCCTTCCGCCAGGGCCCCCCACCCCTTTAAAGCGGGGGTTCACCCTGTTAAAAAAAAAAAAATGTTTTTTTTATTATTCCATTACTTTCGGCATCGTAGCGCGAGCTACGGTATGCCGGTCCTAAATTTTTAATCCCCGTACTCACTGTGCTATCGTTGATTGAAGAATCCGGGGAATGGGCGTTCCTATGGTGAGAGAAGGTGATTGACGGCCGGCCCTGGCACGTCACGCTTCTCCGGAAATAGCCGAAATAGGCTTGGCTATTCACGGCGCCTGCGCATAGCCTGTGCGCAGGCGCTGTGAATAGCCGAGACCTACTCCGGCTGTCTTCGGGGAGCGTGACGTGCCAGAGCCGGCCGTCAATCATCCTCCCTCTCCATAGGCACGCCCATTCCCCGCGGGAGTCGGATTCTTCAATCAACAATAGCACAGTGAGTACGGGGATTAAAAATTTAAGACCGGCATACCGTAGCTCGCGCTACGATGCCGAAAGTAATGGAATAATGAGGTGAAGGAGGGTGAACTACCGCTTTAAGCTCTTTTACATTGGGGGTGGGCCGCGGGCTTTGCCATTTTCTGCTGGGGGGCGCCACCACCCGGTCTTCTCCGGTGCCCCGGTCTTCCTCGTTTTCCGGTGCCCCGGTCTTTTCTCTGCTGTCTTGTCGTTGCCTCTTCTGCCTGGCTCCTCCACGGGGGCCAGGGCTTTTCTCCGGTGTCTTCTTCCTTCTTCTCTTCCAGCGATGTTGACACGACGAGCTCTCCGGCTGTTATGGCGTCTGATCGTTGCGCATCGACTTATATAGGCATAGGGCGTGGTCACCGGCTGATGCCACCCTGCGACCTCAACCTTTGTGACATCACATTCCCGGGGCATAATGGGAATGTGATGTCACAAAGGTTGAGGTCGCAGGATGGCATCAGCCGGTGACCACTCCCTATGCCTATATAAGTCGATGCGCGCCACTCAGACAGCATAACAGCGGGAGACCTCGTCGTGTCAACATCGAATGGAAGAGAAGAAGGAGGAAGACACCGGAGAGAAGCCCTGGCCCCCGCGGAGGAGCCAGGCAGAAGAGGCAAAGACAGCAGAGAAAAGACCGGGGGGTTGGCGCACCCCCGGCAGAAAACGAGGAAGACCGGGGCCCCGGCGGAAGGCACCGAAGAAGACCGGGGGTGGCGCCCCTGGCAGAAAATGGCGAAGCCCGCGGCCCCCCCAATGTAAAAGAGCTTAAAGGGGTGGGGGGCCCCGGTGGAAGGCACCGGAGAAGACCAAGAAGACTAATAAATTATTTTAAAAATGTGTGTGGTGTGTTTTTTTACTTTACATTTCCCCCCAGGTGAATGGGTAGGGGTACAATGTACCCCATACTCATTCACATAGGGTGGGGGGGCCAGCATCTGGGGGCCACCTTATTAAAGGGGGCTCCCAGATTCCGATCAGCCCCCTCCCACATACCCCGACAACCAACGGCCAGGGTTGTCGGGAAGAGGCTCTTGTCCCTATCAACATGGGGACAAGAGTGCTTTGGGGTGGGGGGGCAGTGCCCCACTCCCCCAAAGCACACATTCCCAATGTTGAGGGCATGCAGTCTGGTACAGCTCAGGAGGGGGGGCGCTCGCTCGTCCCCACCCCCATTTCTGTCCGGCCAGACTGTGTGCTTTGGATAAGGGCTTGGTCTGGATCTGGGGGGAACCCCACGCTGTTTTTTCGGCGTGGGTTTAACCCCTTATGTTCCAGACCAAGCCTAAGAGCCTGGTATGCACCTGGAGGGGAACCCGCACCGTTTTTTTGTTTGAAATTTGGCGTGGAGTTCCCCTTCATGGTCAGCGTAAGCTAAAAACAGTTCGGGATTCACGTGCGCCGCGTCAACCCGCGCAATTACAGCTACGCCGCTTGGAATTTACCAAGATTTTCCCGGCGTACTGACAAGGCGTGCGTGAATCTCCGAAATTGCCGCATACGCATGCCCAGTATGCAAATGAACCTCCCGAGGTTCAGGCGTACTGTACAGGCGTACGGCGAGCCATTCCCAAAAATCACTTTCACTTTCAATTCGGCCCGCAACACTCAGACAAACACATGTCACTACACTTCCCAATATCACCCCACATCCCCCCCTAATAAACTCCTGCCCAAACCCCAGCTATTTACATTTTTAAATGCCTTGCACCAGGTCTATACAGGCGCTCCATGCGCCCTCTCCTGGGCGCACTAGGCATTTTAGTAAATAAAGAAATACACTGCACTGCCGGCGTATTTCTTTAGTAAATGTAAAAACTGCTGTTACTCCTGGCTTTGCTCCATGAGTCATGGAGCAAAGGCTTGGTAAATCAGCCCCTCTGTGTTTCCCTCTTTTAAATTGTTCAGCGTAGCTTGCTGTCTGCCTGAGGCCTGCTCCAAACACCTAGAAAGGTATGAGATTTTTTTTTCAAAATTAGTTTAGAGTTGGAACACACAACAAACATATAATGGTCTTTTTCACATTTTCTTCATTTATCTTGTCTTTATAAATATGCCTACTTCTGTGATCTCTTATTGATCTTATTATCTTTTTACTTGTGTTATTAGCGGTATAAATATTTTTTGGCTCCTTGCTAAACTTCTGTCTGTACTTTGAACATTCTTGAATGCTGCCAACATTTTGTCTAAATATTCCTTTGACTTAATGGTTATATTGTTAATTGGTCTGTCTGACCTTGCTTATAGGGAGCTCATTTAAAAGATAACAGGGGTTAGATTTTCAAATGTTCTTGTTGTTTCTGGCTATATTAAAAGAGAAAATCTTTTTTAAAAGAGAAGTATGGTTAAACTTTCTGGCTATACTTCTATTTTTGGTAACAGGAGTAGATTTACTAATGTTCTTGTTTGACCCAGAGGCAGGTGTTAGTTGGCTATTGCCTGTTATCGGTTGATGGGGCAAAGCTGCACAAAATGCAAGAAGGATCCCAGCAATATTGTCAGGATCCCACAGACTGCCTCATTGACAGCTGGCTTTGCCTTTAGCCCATGACAGAGAGACAAAGCCAGCCACACCCTTCCTAACCTGGAGCTTAAGTGAGCACTGAAGGAGCATATTGGAGAGTGGTGACTGACAATCACTGTTCTCCACTTCAGGCAGACAGTGACTGATTGATCAGCGGTTCTGTGATTGCTCAGTTCTCGGTCTTAGAGCTGGCATGGTTTGGTATCTGCCCCCTCCTGTAGTTTTCCGCAGGCAGCTTGTAGTGAGTGAAGCTGCTGGATCCCTCTCACAGCTCTGTTCTTTGCACAGGCTATGTACAGAACATTGATTATGTTACTACTATACAGTATTCCCAAGGTAATCTCTGGGTTTGGAAAGTTGTTTGGTAGGCATAGGTGGATTTTTATACATGACTAATGTGGAATATACAGTAATTAAATTCATGTTTTTGTACCTGGAGTTCAACTTAAAGCCAAAAAGCTATTTGATGGCATTGTATTCCAAAAGGACCACACTTCAATTTTTTTTCCAGGTGATAGTACAATGTCAAAAGGAGTATTCTAAAGCTAAGATGTCTGCAAAGAGAACAATAAATTACGTTTATTATTGCTAAATAGCATGTTACTTGACTGACACTTGTCACGTAGTCAGCTTCTGCAGTAAGCGCTAAAGTTAAATATACAGCATTAAAGGCACAGCAAAATGTGTAAAAGGCATACATGGATTAAATAAAAGAAAAAAGGATCACGCTAGATATTCAAAAACATGAAGTTAAAAAACATATAAGGTCCATAGGTACATCCACATGTGTTTGTGACAAACTGGAAACTTCTTTAGTGACAATGTCCGCCATCCATCACCTTGTGCTGCTGTGCCTCCACCAAAAGCTAATGCTTGCCAGCTCCTGTTGACCCCTTATTACAGGGGGGCAGTCTGCGCTTTTGGCTTAAACCCCAGCCTGGGTCTTTTTCCACATCTCAGATCTCATCCGCATATCGTATGTCACTTTGTGAGGAAAGGGTAGTAGATTTCACCAGATAAATAAGAGGCTCCACATAGCATAACATCCTTGGTATATTTATTGAGGTAGTAAAAAAGTTGCACTTACAACAGAAAATAGTAAAAACCACCTTATGTTTAGTGTGTCGGCCGGCAAACAATCAAACAAACCCGTCCTGCGGGACACAAGGGAGATGGGGACGTCAGCACGTCCCTACACGTTTCATCACAAAAGTCCAGGAGCATATAGATTTACATGGATTGAAATTTGGCCAGTTCAGCTGGGACCAGCCGAATTTCAATCCATGTGTGGCCACTGTTGTTGAACAGAAGGTTGATCTACTGATTACTGTGAGCGGAACTGGGAGCTGAAAAGTAATTGGGAACTACTGATGGTCTGCATGTAGCATACATACAATGACACATTTGTGTGAGAGAACTAAAGTGCATGCGGTACTACAGTATGTGTTCATATGCATTGAAGCTTTCTTTCAGTTTACTTGAGTTACAAAGTAACTTATTGCAGCATACAGGACTTTTACACTCTAATGCAGGGGTAGGCAACCTGTGGCCCTCCAGCTGTTGTGAGCTACATTTCCCATGAGGCATTGCAAGGCTGGCAGTTAAAATTACTGGGGGGATTATGATGGGACTTGTAGTTCTGCAACAGCTGGAAGGCCCCATGTTGCCTACCCCTGCTCTACTGCAACACAACACATTTGGTGTAAATAGCAACCACTGTTTAACACATTTCTATATTTGTCCATGAAATCTGCCGCTTTGCTAAATACAGCAAAATGCAAGCCCATGTGTTTGCCATGAACAGAACCTAATAGGAATATACAGGCATACCCCACTTTTAAGTACACAATGGGACCAGAGCATGTATGTAAAAACGAAAATGTACTTAAAGTGAAATAATACATTTTTTCACTTATAGGGTGTAGTGGGGGGTCAGGGGCTGTAGTTAAGGTCTCAGAAGCTGTAGTGGGGGTGTCAGGGTCACACTGCAACAGGGCGGCCTATGCTCTCGGAGCTTCAGCTTCTTCTACTGCAGCTGCAAAATGTATGTACAGTGCTTGTAAGGCACTTTACAGACACTCGCGGGTATGTCCTTACTCGCGAGTGTATGTAAAGTGGGTGTACTTAAAGCGGGGCATGCCTGTATATGGGAATCTGTTGGAGAACAATATTAGTGAAATTTAACAAAATAAAGAAGAAGCTAAAATCTATAAAGGGATACACAGCATGAGGACCCAACAACTGTACATTACAGAACAGCAATACTGCAAAAAAATTGTCATATACAGTATCAAGGTAGATGAAATCACGCATTTTTTTTTTTTTTTGAAAATATTTTATTGATTTTCAACATTCACATTCAACAAATATTGATGTACAAATGTAGGATGACTCGCAGGTCAAACATTCTTACACAATAAGCCATTACCCCTTCCTGAGATTTAACCCCCCCATCCCCTCAACGGAGGGACAATGACAACGGGACACCCTACTAGGGCCAAATTTGCCCCACGGTCATAAGAAACCAACAACCTCTGGAGATAACGGATAGAACCCCCAACCATGCATACCCCTCCAAGCACACACCTCCATACACACCCACACACCCCTCCATCTCATACAGACATCCCTACCCTCCCCCCCCCTCCCCCACATTCAGTCCACATACCGTTCCTCTCTCACCCCCCTGCGACCATCAGAGCCCCCCACGCCCACCCCCCACCCGCTGCCGTTTATGACTGGGATAGCGGGGTGTCCTTCCAGAAGGAGTCCGCTATATCCAGCCAGGGTTGCCAGATCTTGCTGAACTTTTTGTGACAGGCCCTGCCCTTATATATACACTTAAACATGGGTAAAACTTTGTTGACCATACGGTATAGCATTTGGATGTCCGGTGCCGAGGTGCTCTTCCAATGCAATAATATCAACTTTCTGGCATAGAACAATACAATTCTTATCAGAATTCGAGCATGAGTTGTAGGTACAGAGTCATTAAGCACCCCCAGCAATCCAGTTTCCGGAGTAAGAGAAACCGATACATGTAGATTGTCCTTAAAAAAAGAGAACAAGTCCCTCCAGTACGGTACAACAGCAGGGCATGACCAGAACATGTGTAGATAATCAGCCTCAGTGGAGTCACACCTGGGACAGGAAGCACTAGACATCAGACCCATGCGGGTCAATCTGGCAGGAGTATAGTGTAGCTGATGGATAAATTTGAACTGTACATACTGATCACTCAATCCCACAAGATCAAGGAAGCACGCCTCCGAGGCCTCCTCCCACCCCTCCTCAGACAGCCCCGGAATGTCCACCTCCCACTTCCGTCTGGCGACCTGAAATGGTTTAACCCCCGCCGCCTGGAGGCGAGTGTAGAACGTTGTGACCAGTTTCTCGATATCTGAATATGACATGAGCGCCTCTAGAGGCGATTCCGTGAGCTCCAGGGTCAGGCCCCCAAATTGAGTCCGCACCGCATGGCGGAGAGACATGTATCTGAACAGACCGCTCTGCTGTAATATAACAGTGCGTGCCCTCAGTTCCTCAAAAGAAATAAATTGGCCATGAACAAAAATGTGAGATACACGCGTGACACCCATCCGTGTCCACCACCCCGAGTCCGGATGACCCAGGAGCTCAGGGAAATTAGCATTTTGCCACAGGGGGGCCCTAGGGGACACCCCTTCCAGGATTGTAAGCACCCCGTTACCCTCGTGCCAAGCTGACCAGCTAACGAAATCACGCATTTTAAGTAGTATTTAAAACACGAAGATCACTTGTTTCCAAAGAGATCCAGATGAGAGATTACCTGTTAACGTTTTACATAAAGAGGAAATTTCCGCAATGCTACTGGAAAAATGTTTTGTAGACTGATGAATCAAAAGTTGAATTGTTTAGGAGGAATATTCAGTACTATGTATGGTGCAAAAAGGACACAGCTTACCAACATCAAAACATCATCCCAATGATGAAGTATAGTGGAGGTAACATCATGGTTTGGTGCCTCAGGGCCTGAAGAGGAAAATGAATTCCCAAGTTTACCAAAATATCCTACAGGATAATGTCAGAGTGACTGTCCTCTAGCTGAAGTTGAGTAGAAGTTGCGTGATGGAGCAGGGCAATTACCCTAAGGGCCTTTTGGTGTGGCCAAGACAGAGCCCAGACCATAACCCCATAGAGATGCCGTGGAATGACTTCAACAGAGCTATTCACACCAGACATTCTACAAATGTGTCTGAGCTGAAGCAGTTTTGTAAAGAGGACAGTCAAAAATTCCTCCTGAACGTTGTACAGGTCTGATCCATAGCTACTGAAAGCACTTGCTTGAAGTTATTGCTGCTTAAGGCAGTTCCACCAGCTTGTAACTCCGAGGTTGTAACTCCGAGGTCCCTACTTACTTTCCTCCAACACTGTGAATATTTAAGGGGTGTGTTCAATAAAGACATGAGAAATTAGAATTGTTTGTGTGTTATCAGCTTAAGCACATTAAGCTTGTCTATTGTTGTGCCTGGGTGAGCTGGGTACACACAAGCTGAAAACCAGCTGAAAACTATTGGTTCGGCAGAAACCGTCTGACTTTCGGCCCGTGTGTACAGCTCCTCATCCGACAGAAGCTGGTCTCATGACCAGCTTCTGTCGAAAGAGCACGCTGGAAAACGCATCTGATTAGCGCTCTCAGCCAATGCCTGTAAGTGCTGATCACAATGTTCTGGCGGGAGGGCAGTCCCCCTTTCAGAACACAATAGCTCAGTGTGGAGATCACTGCACTAACATTGGATGTGGTAGTACGGTGATTTATGTTTTTTTTTGTTCAGCCCGCTGGGTTGAATTAAATATTTTGTCCTGTGTGTATCCAGCTTTAGAAGAGGATCAGATCACATTTAATGACAAATTACAGCAGAAAACCAGTTCCTTCCAACTCATTCACATACCTTTTTCTTGCATTGTATAAATAGAAAAAAAAGAATGGTCAGTTTTACAAGAAAACTTGGCAGTGTAGGTGCTGCCTAGTTTGGTTGCCTAGAACTACAGGGAAGGCCGGTTGGGTGGGGTAGTTCTGCTTCCTATCCAGTTCACCTTTGCTCTCCGGACCCATACTTGTACAATTATTCACAGACATTAGACCGTTGTCATTAGATAATTGTCAGGATTGAATAGCAATGAAGTCTATTTACCAGGCAGTATTCATTTCTGACAATTTTATAATAAGTTCATACAGTATATGCATGCACAGTTGTAGCATACAAAAGTGTATGGCTTGCCACAGACCTAACAATTATTATTTTGTCTAATCTGATAAAACGTTCCCTAAATTGTATGGTAAGTCATTTCCATCATATACAGAAGTGATAATAAAGTTACGGATAAACTGGCATAATGCCTCGTACACACGACCAGTTTTACCATCGGGAAAACTGCCATGACAGCTTTTGGCCGGGAAAACTGGCCATGTGTATGCACCATGGCAGTTTTCCCCACAGGAAAACCTCCGGGAATCGCGGCAGGAAAATGAGAACATGTTCTCCTTTTTCCTGCCGCGAGTCCCGGTGGTCTTTTTCCCGGCAGTTTCCCTATGGGAAACACTGCGGTGGAGCTTACGCACAGCCGGGATTTCCGGCCAAAGCTTAACTGCAGTTTTCCAGACTGGAAAACCTCTGGTGTGTACACGGCGAAAGTGACCCCGGGACTTTTTACCGCTGGGAATCCCGATCGTGTGTACGGGGCATCTATCTAACAAACTGAATTCCCAGCAGGATGAAAAATACTGACCATTAATTATTGTTGCATGAAACATTTTGTTTATCAACCTAAGAGTACTAGAAAGATGTTTAACGCCTGATGACCATACAATTCTTAATGCTTGACAATCCTTACATTGCATTTGCATGAGGTTTAACAAAAGATGTGCATTGCATTATTGGAGTAGGCAATGAGATCATCTAGACAAGCATCTAAGGTTTGGAAATAGTGAGATCCTTGTGTTTGTGTTGAAACTCAAGACCAGTAAATACACTGTATACAGTAAAAATAGTTCCTCGTACTGTACTAAATGAAGCAAGGAATTTGAAATGAGTGCCCTTTTAAGGTAACGCAGGTGCTAATTCATTCTACTACAAAAAGATTAACCGTCTCCTTTTATTCTTCACTGTCCAATGAATAATCTCAGCTCTAATAACATTTCAGTAGTGATTTCAGTAGAAAGGGGCAGGCTATGGGTGGTGCTGAGAGCTGCCTCTTTGCTCACCTGGACTACAATTGAAGGCGTGGAAGTGCTAGAGAGTATTTATGCCTCGGTATTCCAGCAAGTCACCTACTGTGCATTTATCACCTGTCCAATGTGCAGAATGCTGGGGGCTGGTTTACTGCCATTGGTGCTAGCAGCAGTGGGTGAGTCACATTGTCTCTTTCTCTTGCTCAGAGCTCGGCGTGAGCTGCTTACTATATTAATACACTGCAGATGATTTTACAAGAGCTACAACGCATACTGCTATATATTTTACATATACAAGCTTACAAATTGTGCTCTATTGAATGAAGATTTGCAGGTAAAATGTTAGGAAATATTTTTCTCAAGTTAATGAATGTTTACATTATTGATAATGGACATGCACAACTAAATTGCACAGCTCAGTTAGGTATACAGAACAAGAAAAAGTCTTCAGGAAGGAAAGGGAAAGGGGGGACATGATTGAAACATTTAATAACATTAAGGGTGTTAGCAGTGCCGATCCTAACCTCCTTGGGGCCCTAAGCAAAATGACATGTCACATCAAAGTTGAGAAGCGGGGGGGCGCTGCCGACAGTGACATGTGACATTACAGTTGAGAAGTGGGGGGAGGGGGTGTTCTACTGTCGGAAATTACATCTTACATTAAAGTGCGGAAGCGGGGGTGCTGACTTCTTACCTCTTCTCCCATGCAGCCAGCAAGTTGAGAAGCGGGGTGAGGGGCGGAAAATTACTTCTCACCAGGCGGGGCCTCTAGTAAAATTTGGGGGGCCCTCCACAGCTTTGCGGGGCTCTAAGCGGCTTGCATAGTGAGCCTATAGGGCGGATCGGCCCTGGGTGTTAGCAAGGTTTAGGAGGGCAGTATTTTAAAGATGAAGCCAAGATCAAGAACAAAGGAATATGACCTCAAACTAGCAGAACAAAGCTAATCTTAGAAAGTATTATTTTATTGAAATAGTAGTTGATGCTTGGAATAGACTTCCAGCAGAGGTAGCGAGTCAGTCAACAGTAAGTGGATTCAAATATGCTTGGCATGAACATAGAGACAAAAAAGTACAAAAAAAGATCTAAAAATTAGGCCGACTTGATGGACCGCTTGCTCTTTTTCTGCCATCACTCAAGTTTCTACATTTCTAAAGAGGAACAGGCAACATGTAGGCAACATTTATGTGTGTTAGTTGGCTTTTACTTAAACAGCTACAACAATGGTCATATGTGTAGGAGTGCAGAAAATATGTGTAATAAGTGTTGCAGAAAACTTTGTTGTACAATTTTGTACTCCATGTCCAGTAGTCCAGTCCAGTAGTCCTGTTACTCTTTTTATACTGTGAAGTGCCTAACACTCTATAGCAGGGCTGAATATGGTTCATGCTGTCCGCTAGAGGGGTTTAGTGCTGTACTGGCTTGAAAATAAAATTGGAATTCTTGTTAACGTTACATTATGGGAACACTGAGTTGAATTGAAGATTGAAGGTTGTACATGCTAGGAACATTGAATACACTGGGGCAAGGTGCAAGGCAGTGAGTTGTATAACAATTATGATGGGTTGCTGTATATACAGTATATGCTCAGTTCTGCATATCACAAAAATCTATTTTTATAGTGCTATGTATTTTTTGAACTTTTGACAGTTGTTTTATGCAATAAAAAGGGATGTGCTTAGGTTAAGGTACATACTATTCAGGAAGGATTTTATTCTGGTTTATGCTAAAGATACACCATAACATTATTATATTAATCAATATTTCTCCCATACCATAGGGCAGTTATATGTAGTATTGTAAGAAGATGACGATGACACCAGTTTCACTTTCTCTAATAACTGCCAATTGTCCCTATAATGGACAGTCCCGGGCTTTGTACATTTTGTCACTTGTGGCAAGTAATACGGTTGTTTAATTTGTACAATACATTAATATTAAGAGTAGGATATATTTTTGTGCCATCAAAAAACACAAATAATGGGCCAGATTCACAGCGGACTTACGACGGCGTATCTCCACGTACGCCGTCGTAAGTCCGAATGTGAGCCGTCGTATCTATGCGCCTGATTCTTAGAATCAGTTACGCATAGATTTGGCCAAGATACGAGCGGCGTAAGTCTCCTACGCCGTCGTATCTTGGGTGCATATTTACGCTGGCCGCATGGGGCGCTTCCGTAGAATTACGTGTCGAATATGTAAATTAGGTAGATACGCCGATTCACGAATGTACTTGCGCCCGCTACGCCGTTTACGTTAGGCTTATGTCCGGCGTAAAGTTACCCCTGCTATATGAGGCGCAGCCAATGCAAAGTATGGACGTCGGCAAGTGTATCTTTTTACGTCGTTTACGTAAGTCATACGCGAATGGGGCTGTGCGTAGGTTACATTCACGTCACAGGCATTGGGCCTGGCATATCTTATGGAGTAAATTCGACGTGATACTGAGCATGCACATGCATGCGCCGTTTGTTAGGCGCGTAATTTACGCGGGGTCACGATTCATTTACATACAACACGCCCCCTACCAGCCTATTTTGAATTAGGCGGGCTTACGCCGTCCAATTTGCGCTACGCCGCCGCAACTTACGGAGCAAGTGCTTTGTGAATACTGCACTTGCCTATCCAAGTTGCGGAGGCGTAGCGTAAATAGGATACGCTACGCCCGCACAAAGATATGGCCAGATACGTGAATCTGGACCAATGTATTTAGAAAAGTGTCATGCTTTCTCCAGCAATTGGGGGGCTACTTGGATGGGGCTGAGCTGTATCCACTATGGGGCAAAGGTGTGATGACTTTTATAAATTGGTTTTCAGTTACAAAGGCTGCTGTGAGAAGTGTTTGGATATCATATCCTAGGATTACATCATCAATGGGCCCCGACATTATGTTCGACTGAGGTTTACTATTGCTTGCCTTATGCAAGAAAGTGAATGATGACAGTGATTTACCACATGTATTAAATAATTAAGATTACTTCTACTACCACTAGCTTAAGCATGATTGCGTATTGTAATCATATCTTATACCTCCCAACTTTCTAAAATGATAAAGAGGGACATCTTGCAGCACAAAATATGTAGGCAAAGGGCATGTCCCTGCCATGGCCCAGTTACATGGACCACAAAGATCTAATATGCTGAAAATGATTGGTTAAACCACACAAGTGCTTTTTTTACCTCACATTTTTCTTTATACGTATTGCTTTTTTTAAATGGAAAATGCAGTTATATATAGGTTGATAAAAACATTTAGTGCAACATACCACTATTGGTAGTAAAATAGTACATTTTCTAAAGAGATGTACACATCAGATCAAAAAGTGGGACAACTAAGGTTGGATGAGGGACAAAGGGATTGGGTCTCAAAATAGCAACAGTCCCCCAAGGTGAGGGACCATTGGGAGCTATGATATCTCTGTGTGGCCAGTTGGTTGTTTATATTGCTATCCTTAATGGTTTAACTCTGATGACATGTACAACATGGAAAGTGCACAGCTGAATGAATCAAACATGTGTCTCCTCTATTCATACAGGGAGCTTCATTTAGAAACAATGTGATAACAATGTTTTACATACCTGTTTTCCAATACAGTTCAAGATTACCCTTTTATTTTTCTTTCTAAAGCTTTTCTAAATTATTTACAATAAACTCTAGAGAGACATGTAAAAAAAGAATTGCATACAGATTAAATTCATTTTTTTTTTTTGAAGGTGCCCTTTCTCACATAGAGGCTACTTCTTCTGTGCCTCCAAGTTTTCACTCACGAATTAAGAGATGCTCCTGTAACAACTGGATGGATAAAGAGTGTGTATATTTTTGTCACCTAGATATTATTTGGGTCAATACAGGAGGGTAAGTAAAGTTTTTTTAGACTCTTCATAGCATTTGGTTCATGTTTCTTATTTTATTACTGCCATCAGGGACCTAGGTAAAGTCCAGGTTCCAGTTGTAGAAAGCTGCTAAGCTCAAGGAAAGTGGTACACACTTGAAATAAATACGTGACTTATCTTAAAGCGGAGGTTCACCCCAAAAAAAATGTTTTAACATTACATTCAGCCGAGTTGTCCTAATGACAATCGGCTGTTTTTTTTATTTATTTTTTCCCGTACATACCTTATTTTCACCGTCGCTTCCGGGTATGTCTTCTGCGGGACTGGGCGTTCCTAATTGATTGACAGGCTTCCGACCGTCGCATACTGTGCGTCACAAGTTGCCGAAAGAAGCCGAACGGACGTGCGCCTGCGCCGTATAGAGCCGCACCGACGTTCGGCTTCTTTCGGCAACTCGTGACGCGCTGTATGCGACGGTCGGAAGCCTGTCAATCAATTAGGAATGCCCAGTCCCGCAGAAGACATACCTGAAAGCGGCGGTGAAAATAAGGTATGAACGGGAAAAAAAACAGCCGATTGTCATTAGGACAACTCGGCTGAATGTAATGTTAAAAATAAATTTTTGGGTGAACCCCCGCTTTAAGTGCCAACAAGTTTCCAAACATGTTCCATTCAGTGTAAAGTGACAGTGTCTGTTAATATTGTCCACTCTGCTTTGGAAAGAGGTTGCCACCATCCCTGGTTAGACTACCGTATATTTATTGTTTTCTACCTCTATGGAACTTTAAAGGAAACAAAACCAACAAGAACATAACTAATTTTAAATGTAAAATTACAAAAGTTTTAAAAGCACAGCCACAGTTGGCTTCTAAATGGTTGACATTTATTCACACACACATATATATATATATATATATATATATATATATATATATAAAACTCAACGTGTCTGTGTGTGTATGTATGTATGTATGTATGTATGTATGTTCCAGCATCACGTCCAAACGGCTAAAGATATTAACATGAAACTTGGCACACATGTTACTTATATGTCAGCAACAAACATAGGATAGGTGGTTTAACCCTTACCCACCCCCATTTGCCATGGTTGGGGTTTTTCTTTAAAGTCCCATTCAACTCTATGGGAAATACATGTTACTTCATAGCTTCCAAACGGCTGTAGATATTTCGATAACACTTGGTCCCATGTTACTTATATGTCCACTTAAACTATAGGATAGTTAATTTATCCCTTAACTACCCCCATTTGTGAGGGTCGGGGTTTTTGTTTAAAGTCCCATGCAAATCAATGGGAAATGTATGTTCCCACATAACTTCTGTACGCCTGGAGATATTTCAATAATACCTGGTACACATATTACTTATATGCCAAATAAAAATATATGACAGTTAAATTAACCCTTACCTACACCCTTATATAAAAGATGGGTATATTTATATTACTATGATTTTCCTCCCCAAAAGGTTAAGATAGGAAGACCGGGCAACGCCGGGTATTCAGCTAGTATATATATATATATATATATATATATATATATATATATTGAGCGGTACTCCCCAAAAACCACATACAGTAGGTTAAGAAGCTGTGATGTTTCACAAAGTTGTTCATTTGATGACCTTGCTATTGTTCTCCAAACATTCCTCCCTTTGTTGCAACCAGCAACATGAGGCCTCGTACACACGATAGGTTAACCAGAGGACAACGGTCTGATGGACCGTTTTCATCGGTCAAAATCGATCGTGTGTGGGCCCCATAGGTTATTTAACCATCGGTTTAAAAAAAGCCAACTTGCTTTAAATTTAACCGATGGATTCCTAACCGATGGGAAAAAAACGATCGTTAGTAGGCACAACCATCGGTTAAAAATCAACGCATGCTCAGAATCAAGTCGACGCATGCTTGGAAACATTGAACTTCGTTTTTTTCAGCACGTCGTTGTGTTTTACGTCACCGCGTTCTGACACAATTTTTTTTTTAACCGATGGTGTGTAGGCGCGACGGACCATCGGTCAGCTTTATCGGTTAACCGATGAAAGCGGTCCATCGGTCCGTTCTCATCGGATGGACTGATCGTGTGTACGAGGCTTTACTTTGCATTTCCAGATTATGGATAGCATGTGACCTCCTCTCATGTGACAGTGCTGGCTCCTAGCAGCCAATCGCTAGGCACAAGCGCTGTTGCATTACAGCTCCCGATAGTACAGGCAGACCTCACCTTTAAGTACACAATGGGGTTTGTTTACTAAAGCTGGAAAGTGCGAAATCAGGCTCACTTCTGCATAAAAACAATGAGTTTCCAGGTTTTATTACCAAAGCTTAATTGAACAAGCTAGGGTTAGAAGCTCATTGGTTTCTGTGCAGAAGTGAGCCTGATTTTGCGCTTTCCAGCTTTAGTAAATAAACCCCATTGTGTATTTAAAAGTGGGGTATGCCCGTATTCAACACCAGCAAACACTGGGGATTTTAGTGCCAGCCATAGGTGTGTGCAGTCTATTGCATTAGGGTGTGTACCCCAAAGCTCAAACACCCACTACTGATCACTCATGATGTTCATTCAGAAAGGGAAGGGGATGGTCAATTATATATTTACTGACCCGTTCCTCCACTCATCCTAACACATCCTTGCAGCAACAGCTAACTGGAGAGGAGGGAAGCTGTTAAACATTAGGGGGAAGGAGGGAGCCAGGGAAGTAGTGGGAATCTGTGCTGTAAAGGGTGATTAGGGTGTGCCTGGGCACACCTGGCAAACCCAGTGTGCACGCCTATGGTGCCAGCTAAATAAGTAACAGTGTCTCCTTAAGCCACTCTTGTGATCCAGCCCAGTCATCTATTCCAAACATGATAGCCTGGCCGGCTCCTGACCTCATCTTCTCCACTTCAGTTAAACAGTAAAGCTTGTCAAAAACTCACCCCAGTCTGCAAATGTACAAGGACTAGTTCACTGCTGTGCTTTCTCTTCCTGTAAGCAAGGTCCCAATGCCAGGCAACAAAGACTGTTTGACATGGGGAAATGATTTTCCTTTTCCAAGTCCCGTGGTTGCTGTGCAGAAGCTTAGATAAATTAAGGGCAGAATCAGGTGTCTATACTAGTTGTATTTAAAACTAATTTAAAAATTATTTAGTAAAACCTAAATGGTTTAATTTAATAATGACTGATTTAATAATGGGCATTGAATATTATGCTGAAATTTGTCATTTGGGAAATATGTAAGTTTCAATCATTTCAAAAATTCAACTGAAGAAATTTGAAGAAAATCCATATGGAGTTGTCCACAAATTATCTCATACTCCAAGGGTGGGCAGAGTTTGTGACTTTTGTGAAGATTTGTGACAAGAGGAGGGCAGGAGGTTGACCTATGGTGATATCATGAAAGTCTTAATGCCATCATTACCATGATTTTCTACTGCTCAACCTAGATATACCTCAACCAATTGTGAGCATAACTAATGCAGCTCAAGTTTATTGGGGAGGGGACACAACACTGTGATTTAGATTTGGCTGGCTAGCAGTGTTAAGGTCGGGATTATAATAAGGTAACACAAAGTTTGACCCCCATCTACATGGGTTTAAATTTGTATTGCATTGTGGAGGGTAATTTTATTATCGGACTGATGCATCTGCAGATTGGGCTAGTATACAAAGACCCGATGAAGTAAAAAGATGTCACAATTTGTCACTGCTAACGCTGACATCAGTAAGCTGACATGGTTCTGGTGACTAAATCATTTGTTACATTTGCACTGGTGTAACCAATCCAGGGGTTTCAATGGAATATATGAGGAATGTAACCTTTGCAACAATTACAAGTGACACTTTTGATGACTGCCTGGAGGTAACCATTCAACGAATCATATAATATAACAAATGAATTTATCTGTTTCACCAGATCCCTGCAGACAGTGTAAAGGTTAGCAGGATTTTGCAACAGAACAAGCCCATAAAACAATAGAGAATAATGTTAATATACTTCTATATGGCTGAAAAACTCATTTTTATTATGGTTATTGTCCTGGTGTACCAATAGGTAACACACATTGGTCATCTATATATATAATTCAATGGGTTGTGTCATTCACCAAACATTCACAGGTACAGGGAGAAGATATGATACCTACAGTTTTCACAGGGAGAAGATACCCAAGCTCAACTGCTCAATTGAAAAATACTTGCTGAGATTCAGTGCTCAGGCTGGGGGAGCCTCACTCCTCTGTTCAAATATCCAAAACAAAAATTGAGCCACAGCTTGATAACTCCTTGGTAATAGCCTTTATTTGGCTACCATAAACACAAGATCAATGTTGACATGTTTCGGCTTTTAAAGCCTTACTCATAGCTATGAGTAAGGCTGTAATAGCTGAAACATGTTAACACTGATCCTGTGTATATGATGTAGCCAAATACAGGATATTATCAAGGATTTATTAAGTTGCTGGCTTCATTTTTGCTTTAAACATTCACAGGTGGTAATTTCCCCTGTAATGTAAAACACAGGCACAAGGAAGATTCCTCTCCAGTAAAAATGTGGTAAATGTCTCCTTTACTTGCTCTGGGGCTCTGTTTAAAGAATGGTTTATCACATATACATAATAGGAAAAGCACTCTAGTAATGCAGGACAGGCAGGTGATTAAAAGGTCTGGCCCCTTCATTCATTGAGGTATTTTTCATTGTGGGAAGCAATAGTTCAGCTTTTATGAATGGAGCAGAGGGGGCTGAAAGAGCGGGCATAAACATCATTGACTCCTGCAATGCTTGAAGATCACAGCTGCGGAGGTATGCAGGGGATAGGGGAAGTAGGGGACTGAGGATTTCAATGAACATAGCAGCCACCAGCACAAGAGACACTTTTCATTCATTCTATAAGTATTATTGCTGCTGCTGATTAAAAAAAAAATCAGTAAATTTAAAGTGTAAGTTTACCTTTACAGAAAAATCTGTAAAGTGCACCAAAACTGCCCGATGCAATAAAAGTCTATGGCAAAACACAGGTAACTGGCACAAAATCTGTGGGTACACTGTGCTGCACCCAAGGTGCAGGAAAACAGCACCGCATCAATGTGAAATAAACCTAAGGAAAGAAAGAAGGGGAAAAACAGGTGGGAGGGTAGGGACTTTGGAACAAAGCTTTAAGTACCCATTTAAGAGAAAAAGCCATATGTGTAAAGCGGTTAAAACGATAGAAGGAAGTAAGTTTCCACAAGCTTATGTTCTGAGTGTTTATATAAAGATAGCTCATATACAAATTTTCTCTGTGGATTTACAGTACATCAGGTATTTTGATAAGAACAAGGGTTAGGTAAGGGCAGGAGAGATGTGGAAGGTAAAATGAAACAGTAAAGCCCTGTACACACGATCAGATATCTGATGGAATCTAATCCGATGGATTTTTTTGTCGGATATCCGATGAAGCTGACTTTCATCAGTCTTGCCTACACACCATTGGTCAAAAATCCGACCGTGTCCAAACGCGGTGACGTAAAACACTATGACGTGCTGAGAAAAATGAAGTTCAATGCTTCCGAGCATGCATCGACTTGATTCTGAGCATGCGTAGATTTTTGACCGATGGACTTCCACACAGACGATCGTTTTTTTCTATCGTTTTTTTATCCATATGAAAATTTTAAAACATGTTCTATTTTTTTTCACTGATGGAAAACAAACCGATGGTCCGTTTCCATCAGACAAACCAATCAAGTGTTCAGGGCTTTAGGGATAAAAAGAAGAAAGGACTACATATATATCTAAATATACATATCTAGATGCATAGAGTGTTTAAATTACTAGAAGTACCTAAAGAATATGTAAACCCAACATTTTATATTCCTAACATGTGCCTGCTGTACTATGTACGTGTATGAAAAACGAAAAAAAAAAAAATCGAACATGCTGCATTTTTTAACAACGTTTTAAACTATGTCGTTTTTCGGGTTGTAAAAAATGATCGTGTTTGGGCTAAAACGACGTGAAAAACCCGCGCATGCTCAGAAGCAAGTAATGAGACAGGAGCGCTTGTTTTGGTAAAACTACCGTTCATAATGGAGTAAGCACATTCATCACGCTCTAACAGACAGAAAAGCGCGAATCGTCTTTTACAAACACAAAATCAGCAAAAGCAGCCCCAAGGGTGGCGTCATCTGCATGGAAATTCCCCTTTATAGTGCCATCGTACGTGTTGTACGTCACAGCACTTTGCTAGAGCATTTTTTTTAACGATCGTGTGTGGGCAACGTCGTTTTAATGATGACGTTGGAAAAAACTTTGTTTTTTCCAGAGGCTGAAAAACGTTGTTTTTTACATGCCGAAAATCGATCGTGTGTAGGCAGCATTAGAGTTACAATGATAGATAATAATTGGAAGGCATAAGTGCACACAGTACATTTCCTGTATTTCTCTGTTTCAAAATCCCTGCACTAGATTCCTTGCAGTAACTTCTACCAACCTCTAACCAACTTACCACCCTCTGTAAGGCCTGTTAGATTAACACAACTTCCTAAGTCTATGATAATTACTTAGAAGCCCCGTGCCCATTTTTCATCATAGACTAAGGTGACCAGTGTTGTTCATCTTCCTTTAAAAAAGTATTTAGTTACAATTACAACTTACTTGTCCGAAAAAGTAATTGAGTTAGTGACTTTTTTTTTATATTCTACAATGCAATTACGTTCTATAACATCTTTAATATCAAAGATGTTTATATTAACTAATTGAAGAATAAAAACACTATATACAGTATTTTAGAACATTTCGTACTGTGTACAATTATTAATATCATCATCACAAAATTCCTTTACAAATAATGCATATTTTAAAATGTTATTACTAATAAGTTATTAGTAATAACATTTTAAAATATGCATTATTTGTAAAGGAATTTTGTAGTGCAGTTATACAGTATAGTACAGTACAGTATATGGCAGACCCAGCAAATGCAATACTGTGTACAATTATTAATATCATCATCATCACACTCCACCTGCCCAGGCAGCAATACTGTACAATATAGATTCAGTGTGCACTGCAGCAGTGTCACTCACACTGCACACTGAATCTATATTGTACAGTATTGCTGCCAGTGCCTGGGCAGGTGGAGTGTGATGAATCATCAGAAAACAGAGAATAGTTGAGTTCCTTACCCTTTGGGAGATTTACCCACATTTCCTATGATATCACCGGAGCAGGAAGTGCGGAATACCTCTACAAGGAGGACACAGACAGCAAAAAAAGAACTGGGTAAGGAAGAGTTAGAACATGTTTACTGCTGCCTGTATGCTCAGCACAACTAATGCCACCCCCCCCCCAGGGAAGGGGAGGGGGGCATGCTGCCCAAGATGAAAAACACGTTGGTGCTGTGTAAGCCTTACCGGGACCAGGGGGAGCGAAGATCCAGCAAGAGGAGATGGACGATCCGACTGGAGCTAACAACAGCTCAACGGTATCACGGATGGATCACCGCTGCACTGTAACAATCCACTCTCGGCGCCCTCACTCACTCACTGACATGTGCTCGTGACCAGCGGCAGCCAACTCAGCAATTACTCTGCTGCCATCTAGTGGCGGGCGGCCCGGATTGCCCCCACCTGCGCCACGCGCTCAAAGTAACGTGGTAACGCCGCCAATGTAATGGCAACGGCATTCCCACTGGGGTAAAAGTAATCAGGTAGATTACTAGTTACCCCTTGGCGGGCAATCGTTACGTAACGCCGTTTATTTAAACGCCGTTACTTACAACACTGAAGGTGACCAAATTTTTAAATTAAATCCGGGGACATATTTTTTTTTTTATTGGCAAATGGTAAACTATTTTATAAGCATATTTTCCCCAAATTATACAGGTGAAACTTGAAAAATTTGAATATCGTGCAAAAGTTAATTTATTTCACTAATGCAACTTAAAATGTGAAACTAATATATGAGATGGACTCATTACATGCAAAGAAAGATTGTTCAAGCCGTGATTTGTCATAATTGTGATGATTATGGCTTACAGCTCATGAAAACCCCAAATCCACAATCTCCGAAAATTAGAATATTGTGAAAAGATGCTATATTCTAGGCTCAAACTGTCCCACTCTAATCAGCTAATTAAGCCATAACACCTGCAAAGGGTTCCTGAGCCTTTAAACAGTCTCTCAGTCTAGTTCAGTAGGAATCACAATCATGGGAAAAACTGCTGACCTGACAGTTGTGCAGAAAACCATCATTGACACAAAAGGTAATTGCAAAAGAAGTTGGATGTTCCCAAAGTGCTGTATCAAAGCACATTAATAGAAAGTTATGTGGAAGGGAAAAGTGTGGAAGAAAAAGGTGCACAAGCAGCAGAGATGCCTGGAGAGGATTGTGAGGGAAAGGCCATTCAAAAGTGTTGGGAACTTTCACAAGGAGTGGACTGAGGCTGGAGTCAGTGCATCAAGAGCCACCACACACAGACGGATCCTGGACATGGACTTCAGATGCCGTATTCCTCTTGTCAAGCCACTAATAAAAAACAGACCTGGTCTGTTGCTCAGTGGTCCAAAGTCCTCTTTTCTGATAAGAGCAAATATGAGAGAACATTTTGCATCTCAGCTGGAAACCAAGGACCCAGAGTATGGAGGAAGAATGGAGAGGCACACACTGCAAGATGCTTGAAGTCCAGTGTGAAGTTTCCACAGGCTGTGTTGATTTGGGAAGCTATGTCATCTGCTGATGTTGGTCTGTGCTTCATTAAGTCCAGGGTCAACGCAGCCGTCTACCAGGAGATTTTGGCGCACTTCATGCTTCCTTCTGCAGACGAACTCTATGGGGATGCTGACTTAATATTCCAGCAAGACTTGGCACCTCCCACACTGCCAAAAGCACCAAAACCTGGTTCAATGACCGTGGGATTACTGTGTTTGATTGGCCAGCAAACTCGCCTGACCTGAACCCTATAGAGAATCTATGGGGCATTGCCAAGAGAAAGATGAGAGACATAAAACCGAACAATGCAGAAGAGCTGAAGGCTGCTATTGAAGCATCCTGGTCTTCCATAACACCTCAGCAGTGCCACAGGCTGATAGCTTCCATGCCACGCCACATTGAGGCAGTAATTGCTGCAAAAGGGGCCCAAACCAAGTACTGAGTACATATGCATGCTTATACTTTTCAGAGGTCCGATATTGTTACTTGTTTTATTGATTGCATGTAATATTCAAATTTTCAGAGATTGTGGATTTGAGGTTTTCATGAGCTGTAAGCCATAATCATCACAATTATGACAAATCGCGGCTTACACTATCTTGCTTTGCATGAAGTGAGTCTATCTCATATATTAGCTTCACCTTTTAAGTTGCATTAGTGAAATAAATGAACTTTTGCACGATATTCGAATTTTTCGAGTTTCACCTGTATGGCCGCGTACACACGATCGGTCCATCCGATGAGAACGGTCCTAAGGATCGTTGTCATCGGTTAACCGATGAACCTGACTGATGGTCCGTCGCACCTACACACCATCGGTTTAAAAAAACTATTGTGTCAGAACGCGGTGACGTAAAACACAACGACGTGCTGAAAAAAAACAAGTTCAATGCTTCCAAGCATGCGTCGACTTGATTCTGAGCATGCGCAGGTTTTTAACCGATGCTTTTGCATACTAACGATAGGTTTTGACCTATCGTTTAGGCGTCCATCGGTTCAATTTTAAAGCAAGTTCTCATTTTTTTCGCCCGAAGGTTAAAGAACCTATGGGGCCTACACAGGATCGGTTTTGACCGATGAAAACGGTCCTTCAGACCGTTCTCCTCTGGCGATCCTATCATGTGTACGCGGCCTATGTGTTATGTGTTTATGGAATGATTGTATTATATATACATTACTTCTCACATTTGAGATTAAAAAAATTATACTTAGATTTTTTTGGCATATGACTTCCAAATGTTAAGAAGATAAGAGAGAAAAAACACTTTGAAAAGCATAGATCTCCCAGCAGACCCCTCAGTAGTAGAACCCCCCCCCCTTCTCACACTGCAGGCCCCTCAGTAGGAGAACCCCGCCCCTGTTTCTTCAGTGCAAACCCCTCAGCAGTGGAACCCCCCCTTTCTCCCAGTGCAGACCCCTCAGTAGTAAAGCCCCCTTTCTCCGAGGTCAGACCCATCAGTAGTAGAATCCCCTTTCTCCCAGTGCAGACACCTGAGTAGTATAACCCCCCCCCTTTTCCCCAGTGCAGACCTCTCAGTAGTAGAATGCCCCTCTTTTTCCCAGTGCAGACCCCTCAGTAGTAGAACCCCCCTTCTCCCAGTACAGATGAAGTGAAGTAACCTTGTGTGTCCCCCTCCTGCATTGTGGTGAGTACAGTTTCCTAGACTCACTGCTCCAATTTCATCATGCAGGCAGAAGATGGTGCAGAATAGAAGTGGGTGGGACAGAGGAGACTCTCCAGCAGGGGTGAAGCCTGCCCCCTCCCTGATTCTCATCTAAGGACATCCTCCTAGCCCAGCAGCACAGCACAGCCCAGGCAGTGTGCGCCCAGCTATGAGTAAAAGGTGGGATCGGAAAGGGATGGGATCTACTGTAGCCAGTCTACCCGCCAATCTGAGAAGATTGGCAGGAGGAGGTGAACTCTGCAGCGTTCAAAATCTAAGCATAAGGTGGGTAGATGGGAGGAGCACAGTACTGACACCACTAACAGTGCGGTCCATCCCCATAGTGACACCACTGAATCTGGGGACAAATCCAGGGGCAAGCGGGCTCTGGGGACAGTGTCCTCAATCCGGGGACTGTTCCCGGAAACCGGGAACATCTGGTCACCCTATCATAGAGATCCATTTCTCTTAATAAGCTAACTTTGCTTGATGATCATGTTTGCCCATACACCCTACGATGTCTAAGAAAAATGGATAATAATTTACCTAACTGCTGTATTTCAGTTTTTCAGATCCTATATAATAATCATGCCTATCTTATGTTATAATAGGCAAACAATCCCATACGGCTTAGGAAATCCTAGAAGATGTAAGAGGAAAGCATTAGCAAGATGCGTGTGTGAGGATATAAAGGACAGGATCTGTGACAGCTTCTGTTATAATGAATCATGGTGAGTGCAGACATGCATTTTATATATCAAATGACAGGTGTATGGAGAACATACTATTAGTTGTGTAGCAGACTAAGATTATGTTGAAGAACCACATATATACTGTATATGTATTGGCAGAGGTGAGTTGTTTACAGCCTGGCTCTGGAATAAAAATCCAGATGAACACAGTATCTGTTTAACAATCTGTTAATGTTAAATGAAAGAAATGTTCTAATTGTACCATAAATCCTTTTTACCTGTGTTACTATGTCACCAAACAGTTACATAACAGGCACCTTAACTCCAACCGCCCTCGATAAACTTTATACTAGAACTCAGAAAATTTTAGCAACAGTAATGACTGCAGTTTTCAAAATGGTTACACTGTAAGCAACATGATTAGATAAGGTTGTTCCTTACTCACTAAACTAAGACCTCCACAATAAAGTGTTTAAATACCAGCTATTAGAAATGCAAAATTATAATGATTGTAATGTAGAAACATCCAATTTTTTGTTTGTTTTTGAAAGTGTAGAGAAGAGTTAAAACCTCTGTCAATTTTATGTTTGCTGTTAAGCCGTGTACACACAATCGTTTTTTCCGATGAATAAAGACCGATGGTCTTTTTTCCATCGGTGTAAAAAAATAGAACATGTTTTAAAATTTTCCTATGGATAAAAAACCGATAGGAAATTACGATCGTCTGTGTGGAACTCCATCTGAGAAAAATCCACGCATGCTCAGAATCAAGTCGACGCAATTAAGTTCAATGCTCGGAAGCATTGAACTTAATTTTTCTCGGCTCGTCGTAGTGTTTTAGGTCACCGCGTTTTGGACAGTCAGAATTTAATCTGATAGTGTGTAGGCAAGACTGATGAAAGTCAGCTTCATCGGATATCTGACGAAAAAATCCATCGGATTTGATTCCATCAGAATTCCGATCGTGTGTACAGGGCATTAGTGTCCCTTGGTGGAGATTTTCCTTCATATCCTGTCCCAGAGATGCAACAGAAAGTGAGAGGAAATTTATGCATAGCAAGAAGGATTCTCCTCCTAGACAGTAGTTATTAGAAGTATACCCATTGAAAGATTCACCCTCACCTTTTGTTCTGGTGACAAAAGATAAAACATAGGGGTATTAATAATTTCCTACTTCAAACAAAAAGTGAAAAAGGTTGGCTATACATATTTTTTTAAAAACGTAAGCAGCTGGTATATATTGCTGTTGTTGTAAAAAAAAGTGTATCTTAGTTGTAAGAATATCAGGGTGGCCTATATGGCAAGCCTTGCCATTACTTCTCATCTAGCTGAGATTTGTTTTCTTCTTTAATAATTTTTCAAATATATTTTTTTGTTAATTTCATCTTATTTGTTTAATTAATATTTTACTTACCGTAATATGTACTGATTATTTTATATTCTGGAAGCATTTTAATGCCCCATATTACTGCTTAATGCCTTGTACACACGAACGGTTTTCACGACGAGAAAACTGCCATTTTTTATATTGGTAGTGAAAACCGGTTGTGTGTATGCTCCCTAGCAGTTTTCTCGCCGAAAAAACTGCCTGCAAAAAAATGAAACCAGCTCTCTTTTTTCACGTCGTGTTTTCCATCAGTTTTTTTTCCGTTGCGGAAAACGGTCGTGTGTATGCTTTTCCAAGGGGAAAAAAAATGCACATGCTCAGAATCAAGTATGCAGCCCAAAAGCAGCCCAAAGGGTGGTGCCATTTGAAAGGAACTTCCCCTTTATAGTCCCGTTGTACGTGTTGTACGTCACCGCGCTTTGGTCGGATGGTTTTTTGCATAAACGTGTGTATGCAAGTCAGACTGGAGAGAAATCACGTCGGAAAAAACTTTGTTTTTTTTTCTGCTGAGAAAAATGGTTGTGTGTACGAGGCATAAGTTTATAAGTATCTTTCTATTTAGATTTGAGTTTTTAGTACTTGTAGACCATTTACAGTACTTATAAACCAAGAATTGTAAAAAATGTGCCATGGATTTTCATTCATACATCTAGGTTTTTTTTTTTTAAAAAGGAGCCAAAAAGTTTAGATGAAAACAGGAATAGAGATACAGTTTGTGCAGATTCTTCAGCTGCACAAGGGTCCTGTGGGAGTTAGGGGCCCATACTGTGTGGGCCAAGAAGGGACTGAGGGCCAGATTTACAAACATTTGCACTTGCGCCGCGTATCATTGATACGCTACGCCGCCGTATCTTACCTGGCGGAATTTCGAATCCACAGCGAAATCGCGCCATAAGTTACGGTGGCGTAGTGTTTTTCTGGCGGCGTATTTGAAACTGGTCGGGTTGGGGGCGTGCGTCATTTTTTGAACTTCGACGTGAGTTACGTCCTTTCCTATTCACGGACGACTTACGCAAAAAAAAATGTAAAATTCGACGCGGGAACGACGGCCATACTTTAACATGGCAAGTCTATCTATACGCCACAAAATAGCAGCTTTAACTATGCGCCGGAAAAAAAGCCGACTAGCGACGATGATAGAAAATGCGACGGCCGCGCGTACCTTCGTGGATCGCCATAAAAAGCTAATTAGCATACCTGATGCGGAAAACGACGCAAACTCCACCCAGCGGGAGCGCCAAAGTATTGCACCTATGATCCGAAGGCGTACGAAGCCGTACACCTGTCGGATCGAAGTCAGAAGCCGTCGTATCTTGGTTTGAGGATTCAAACTAAAGATACGACGCGACAAATTTGAAAGTACGCCGGAGTATCAGTAGATACTCCGGCGCACTTGCTCTGAGAATCTGGCCCTGAGTGTTGATGGAGGTGGTGTTTTTTGCCTGATCTTAGTTGCATATTAGATCATAAGAGAGTTCAGGATATCTATCTATCTATCTATCTATCTATCTATCTATCTATCTATCTATCTATCTATCTATCCAAAATGAATATGTGTGCACTAGGGAGCTTTCAAAAGATTTCTTGCACAGGAGCCCTTGACAATGTTGGCCATTGTATTAGAGAACAAGACGAGGTCTCCAAAAGTTTGATCAACTTTGTCTTTACCCACAGTTTCACTGCAATATATTGTCTAGCTTTATCTTCTATTATTCTGGATATCTTTTTATTATTACTAAGAATCTGTCTATAGCCTAGTGCATGGGTGGTACCAATGAAAAATGACCAAATGCTAGCTGCCTTGTATTGCTTCAATAAAACATGTAATAAAACAATAAAAACAACCTTGTGTTTAACCCAGTCTCTGGTATGCCACAAAGAAATACACCACTTTGACAACATTTTATCTCTTAGCTCTTTGACACTAAGTGAATAACTAGATGACTGGGCCTATATTACGTCAAACAAACATGAGAAACGGTCACACCAAATTCCGACTGTCAAGAACGCGGTAACATTAGAGGCTTCTGGGGTTTTTGATACTGTTAGTGATTTTTTTTTTGCTCTGGTGCCAAGAAGTTCAGATAGCAATCGTTCACAGGAAAAAAAATGTAGCCATGGATTGACTAATTCACCAGCAAGCACTGGTATTCTACTATTTACATGATCGAATGGCAGTGCCATCCTAGCACATGGCTCCCATTTCAGCCACATCTGCTACAGCTGTTACACTACTAGATACAAGCCAATAATATACAGTAATGGCAATAACAGCTGACAGCACCTTTGAAAAGATTTCTTGCACAGGGGCCCTTGACAATGTTGGCCATTGTATTAGAGAACAAGACGAGGTCTCCAAAAGTTTGATCAACTTTGTCTTTACCCACAGTTTCACTGCAATATATTGTCTAGCTTTATCTTCTATTATTCTGGATATCTGTTTATTATTACTAAGAATCTGTCTATAGCCTAGTGCATGGGTGGTACCAATGAAAAATGACCAAATGCTAGCTGCCTTGTATTGCTTCAATAAAACATGTAATAAAACAATAAAAACAACCTTGTGTTTAACCCAGTCTCTGGTATGCCACAAAGAAATACACCACTTTGACAACATTTTATCTCTTAGCTCTTTGACACTAAGTGAATAACTAGATGACTGGGCCTATATTACGTCAAACAAACATGAGAAACGGTCACACCAAATTCCGACTGTCAAGAACGCGGTAAAATTAGAGGCTTCTGGGGTTTTTGATACTGTTAGTGATTTTTTTTTTTGCTCTGGTGCCAAGAAGTTCAGATAGCAATCGTTCACAGGAAAAAAAATGTAGTCATGGATTGACTAATTCACCAGCAAGCACTGGTATTCTACTATTTACATGATCGAATGGCAGTGCCATCCTAGCACATGGCTCTCATTTCAGCCACATCTACTACAGCTGTTACACTACTAGATACAAGCCAATAATATACAGTAATGGCAATAACAGCTGACGGCACCTTTGAAATGAAAGTCATTTGCTTTTCATGAACCACTTACCAATAAAGATTCTGTTGTTTTTTTAGGAACACTGTTGCCAAAAAACAAAAAGGCAAAGAAGGAAAATTACCAACAAATAACTTACAAATCACAAAGAGATCTAAAGTCCCTCTTTTGCTTTTACTGAGGTAAGATGCACCCTTATTAACAACATAAATGTATATTTTGCCACAAAAAAAAAATCATATGTTAATACATCATTCAGAAGGCATCAATATATTCCTGTAGTAAAAAAAAAGGGTAAAAAAGCACATGATGTACTTTGCATTGATGTGATATGAGGTAAACATTTCAAAGTGTAGCAACTAACTGCATAGGAGAGTGGGAAAGAAAATGACAAGAAAATACAATATAGTGTTGTATTATATTGTATGTAAAATAATTATTATTATATAAGATTAATATAGCACAAACAGTTTGCATAGCACTTTACAACGTTAGGGCAAATAGTACAGTTACAATTCAATTCAATACAGAGGGCCCTGCTGGATAGAGCTTACAATCTAAAAATAACCATAGTAACTGTTAATTGCAAGTGTGCAAGTGCGCATTTCAGCAAATACTACCATAGAACCTTCTTTACTTTGCCATTTACTCTCATGGTCTGCACAATTAGCTGCTGGACCCAAATTAAAAAGTTATGTGTTGTCCCCTTTATAAGTATTACTTGCTGTGAGTAGTTCAGGTGGTGTTGATAGCTACCATTGCATGCAATTCATGTTTTTCACAATATATATGGGATACTGTGAGAAATAACAGCTTACTACCCCACATTTTTTTCATGTTCCTTTTCATACCAGTGATCTTGGATGGCTTGTCTTTTTGAATGATTGATCCCTGAAGAACTAGTGTTCTGTTTAAACTTTCTCAGCTGTTAGGAATCATGTGTTGTTGTTCAGTCATTTATGCCCTGTACACACGACCGGTTTCCAGTCAGAATAAACTCCAACGTTTTTTACGACTTAGTTCCGACGGAATTCCACTCAAGCTGTCCTGCATACACACGGTCATACCAAATTCCGACCGTCAAGAACACTATGACGAACCGAGAAAAGTTTAATGCTTCTGAGCATGCGTGGTTTTTAGTCCGTCGAAATTGCATCCAGACGAACGGAAATTCTTTATATTTCGAATTTTTTATATCGGAAAAATTGAGAACATGTTCTCTATCTAATTCCGTCGGAAATTTCCGATGGAAAAAGTCACATGGGGCATACACACGGACGGAATATCCGATGAAAAACTTCCGTCGGAAATTCCGCTCGTATGTGTGCGGCATTAGTCATGTCCAACTCTTTGTGACCTCGTGGACCATAGCGCGGCATGCTTTTCTGTTCTCCACTGCCTCCCAGAGCTTGCTTAACTTCATGTTTATTGTTTCAATACTGCTATCTATCCATCTTGTTTTCTGCCCTTCTATTCTCCTTTTTCCTTCCATGTTTCCTAGCATCAGGGGCTTTTCCAATGAGTCCTCTCTTCACATTAGGTGGCCAAAGTTTTCGAGTTTCGGCTTCAGGAATCATTTGCAGACTTGCAAAACATATATGATCTGCCCACTTCATGAGAAAGTGAGATGGAGAAAATGTTCCCATAACCACTTTACAGCTGATATGGAAAGTTATCTACAAAGAGAACCAGTTTAAAAAAATATTTTACTAGTATCACACTCTAAAAGTGTTTCATGTGCCCCTGGGCAGATCATTCATGTAGGCGATGTAGGAATTACTTTGGCTCTTGCACACTTATATTGGTCGCAATCTCTTATTAACCCGTTTTCAGAGATCTGTTCAGTATTCTATTAGTTTATAAAATATGCTTTCTATGTTTAGTGCCAGTGCCAGCTTGAAGAAATCCTCTAATAAACTCTTATCACACATACTCACAGCTTTAAGATGCCTTTTGGCACTCAAATAGAAGCAAACAACTTTTCCATTCTAATTGAAACTTTACTGTCACATAAAAGATGTATTTTTTTTTTTTAAGGTATGATTTATTAGTTTTGACATAGAAACAAGAAACAACAGATGTCCTATCTTTATGCAATACATATAAAATAAAACAGCACAAAAATAGGGCATATTTTTACATTCCAAAAAAGGAAATGAACAAAAAGTATATTGCAAGTATATATTTTTTTCATAATACCTATAACCTATTGAGTAAGTAAACAATAAATCCAGTGATTAGTATAATTTTGTTGTCGACTCTTTCTTAACCACACAGCCCCTGGAGGTTTTACCCCAATTATGACCAGGCAATTTTTTGCGTTACGGCACTGTGTTACTGACAATTGCACGGTTGTGCGAGGCTGTACCCCAAAAATGTTTTTATGTTTTTTCTTTCCCACAAACAGAGCTTTATTTTGGTGGTCTTTAATCACCTCTGTGGTTTTTATTTTTTGCGCTATAAAAAAAGAGTGACAATTTTGTAAAAAATATTTTTTTTTTACTTTCTGCTATAAAACATATACAATAAAAATTAAAAAAAATCGAATTTCTTCATCAATTTAGGCCAATATGTATTCTGCTATATATTTTTGGTAAAGAAAGTCCCAATATGCATATATTGATTGGTTTGTGCAAAAGTTGTCTTGTCTACAAACTGTGGGATATTTTTTATGGCATGTTTATTTTTTTATTAGTAATGGCAGCAAACAGTGCATCAGGTAATTTATAAAAAGGAAGCACCTGGGGCTGGATTCAGATAGGTCAGCGGATCTTTATATCCGCGTAACCTATCTGAGTTACGTTACGCCACCGCAAGTTTTTGAGGCAAGTGCTTAATTCAGAAAGCACTTGCCTGTAAAGTTGCGGCGGCGTATCGTAAATCCCCCTGCGGAATTCAAATTCCGCGGCTAGGGGTTGTGTAAAATTTAAATCAGGCACGTCCCCGCGCCGAACGAACGGCGCATGCGCCGTCCGCTAAATTTCCCAGCGTGCATTGCTCCAAATTGACGTCGCTAGGACGTCATTGGTTTAGACGTGAACGTAAATTACGTCCATCCGTATTCGCGAACGACTTACGCAAACAACGTAAAAAATTAAAAATTCGACCAGGGAACGACGGCCATACTTAACATAGGAGACGCCGCATATAGCAGGGGTAGCTATCTGCCGGAAAAAGCCGAACGCAAATGACGTAAAAAGAAAGCGCCGGGCGGTCGTTCGTTTCTGAATCGGCGTAACTCCTCATTTGCATATTCCTCGCGTATACAAATGGAAGCGCCACCTAGCGGCCAGCATGAGATTGCAGCCTAAGATCCGACGTTGTAAGTCACTTACACCTGTCGGATCTTAGGGAGATCTATGCGGAACCTGATTCTATGAATCAGCCGCATAGATCCGACCAACGGAACTCAGAGATACGACGGCGTATCAGGAGATACGCCGTCGTATCTCTATCTGAATCTGGCCCCTGGTCAATAGTCTTTTTCAGGCACTCAGAGCTCTTCTAGTTTAGGACTTTGATTTTCTTTGCATAGAAAAAAAAGCAGAAGTAATTTTGTACCATTGTGCATTTCAAAGTTTACAAAGCATCACGATAAAGACCAGATTGTATTGCAAAATTTTGATAAGAAAAAAGGTCAACATTTAAATAAGTAATTGCAGCCCGAAAGGCATTCCCAGACCAAACAGAAAAATCTATCCAATTTGAACATTCTGAATAATTTTAAAGGTGTGTACTATACAAAATGGAAATATTTAAGCTGAATCAGGTCATCTTTAGAAGATAAAAATGAAGTAATATATGAGCCTAAAATATCCTTCCAGGCTTTCTCTGAAAGAGAAGGAAAATCGGTTTGCCATTGCTCTCTGGTTAGAGCAAGTAATTTAGTTGTGGCATATAATACAAGAATAGTATGTTGAGATCACTTTTTGGTGTACTGGGTTGAATAACAGACTTTGTAATTTAGACATATTTGCAGATGTCTAAAGCAAGCCTATCCAGTTGAACCAACAGAAAAAAAAAACATATACACTATCAAATACCCACACTTGATCCAGAGGAAGGCAAAAAAACACCAATTAAAACATGATCCAATTTGTTCAGTGTGGGAAGAAAAATTCTTCCTGACCCCCCAAGATGCAATTGGATATTTCCTGGATGAACTTTACCTATAAATATTAGTATCCAGGTATATTATGTGAATTTAGGTAAGAATCCAGGTCTTTCTTAAATCAATCATATATTATAATCTTTTTCAATGTCTATAAAATATTTAAACCCATTGTTGTATGGGTAGTGGAGATATTTGATACCTTAATGTGTTGGAGTTTAAAGGTTAACTGTGGGTTGTGCCATAGTGGGGTGTTTGGGATTTTGGGAGAATGTGTGGTGTCTGAATGCAATAATTGAACTCTGGATATGTTTAGAATTTTGAGAGATAACTTTAATAACCCTGTGCTTGTGATGGTGGCAAGGTGTTTTCTGTGCATATAATTGCACAAAAGTGCAGCTTCAGTAGTTGTGCGCAGCGTTATTAGAAGAGCTGTCACACATGCAAAAATTGGGACGCAAAGTAGCATGTTTACAGGTTTGGCAGATAGGGGTAGTCAAAAAGTGTCAAGTGAGATTTTATGGGAGGAAGGGTTATTCCACACAAAACAGCATAAGGTAAAGTAATGCCTCCTTTCCACCGAGCGGAACGGTTCGGGTCGGTACAGTTTGGGAGGGTTAGAATGGTCCAGCATATTCAGGTGAGCGTTTCCACTGCAAGTCAGACCGTCAGGGGCCATACAGGGTTTAGAAAACATGCCGCCAATCAGTGGAATGTATTGTAGCTCCGCCCTAACCGAACCGTACCATTTTCCCAGAATGGTGCTGTATGGTTCAGTTGTATGGGCCGCTTTCATATTGCAAACACTCAAAATAGTGTACTGTACCAAACCAACCCGAACTGATTCACTCAGTGGAAACGAGGCATAAATGACCTTGGCTTTTTTTGGACTGTATATCTGTGAGCTTGTAAATTAATACAGAAAGTGGGGTGAAAATATAATTTTAAATATATTTACATGTCCCATGAGGCTCAAAGATAGTCTTGACCATGTTTGGGTACAATATTTAATTGTTATCAAGGGATAAGGAATATTTGATAATCTAGTAGTTTAGTGGATTGAGTGGGCATGGGTCTCTAGAGGTCTATCCAAAAGATATATAGACTTCCTCCAGTTTACATGAAAACCAGAAATAGTCCAAAACCTTCTAAGAATTACATTCTATCAAATTATTATTATTTTTTTCAATCTTTTCAGAAAGGCTTTGGGATTATGATATAGGGGTTTAACCTATTGGAAAAAAGGAGTCTTTGAAATCAAATTTAGCCAGGACTTCCTGCATGTATGACCAGAGTTGATGACTCTGTAGGTATACAAAGACATTATGACCATGGAGCCCAATAAGAATGTGTGTAGCAGTAGCATGTAATGTGCTTAAACTGCTAAAAAGACTCCTCAGATTTATGATCAGATTTTATGATATCCGATACTACCTCATTCACTCACAGGACTAGAGCTAACATTTTATTGTCAGAGTTAATAAGGCAAATGTTAAAAAGGGAAAGGTGTGTAAAGGAATAACATTATAGAAACAATAAGTGCTTCAGTTAGTAATGGAGGAATACATCTCTTCTTGAAGGCATGATTGAACATTGTTAAAAGGTGAGGAATTAGACAATCCCTGAATTGACTACCACTTTTATGGGGGTCTAGCCAGATCCAGAATTTTGGTGCAGGGAAAAGTAGCTATTGCGGTGGCAATCCACTGAGGATACATGGGGCATCAAGGGCTATTTTTTGCTGTTGGGAAATCATCTTGTTCTATGGGGTATAATGGGCTTCTTATATTAAATATATTTAAAAGAAAACAAATGTATCTATAATGTGATCAGTTTATTATGTTTTTCTTGAAATTGATCCAGTCTCTTACTTTAGTACAGAAGTTTTTTTAGTTTGTCACTGTAAGATCAGGTCATACTTATTGGAGCTGTATTTCTACATCTAAAAAGTTTGAGGAGATAGAAAGTTTGTATATATTCAAATTCTGCACAGGTTTAGATTCCACCTAAGTAATTTTAAGTTTTGAAAGCATCTGAAACACACTGACCCCTTAGCAAAAGAGCCATGCCTTGAAAGGGTCCCATCTAATAGGAACCGTTGGTACAGAGCTGTTCAGTTGTCAATATTCTTAGATATCACCTAAACATTGAGGGGCAGATCCACAAAGAAAGTACGCCGGCGTATCTAGTGATACGCCGGCGTACTTTCAAATTTCCCACGTCATATCTTTGTTTTAAATCCTCAAAACAAGATACGACGGCATCTGGGTTAGATCCGACAGGCGTACGTCTTCGTACGCCTTCGGATCTTAGATGCAATTCTTCGGCGTCCGCTGGGTGGCGTTCCCGTCGTAATCTGCATCGAGTATGCAAATTAGCTATTTCCGACGATCCACAAACGTACGAGCGGCGGTCGCATTCTTTTACGTCGTTTCCGTTCTGCTTTTTTCGGCGTATAGTTAAAGCTGCTATTTGGTGGCATACGTAATGTTAAGTATGGCCGTCGTTCCCGTGTCGAATTTAATTTTTTTTATTTCGTTTGCGTAAGTCGTCCGTGAATGGGGCTGGACGTAATTTATGTCCACGTCAAAACAATGACGTCCTTGCGACGTCATTTAGCGCAATGTACGGCGGGAAATTTAGGGATGGCGCATTCGCAGTTCGTTCGGCGCGGGGACGCGCTTCATTTAAATGAAACACGCCCCCTACTCGCCGATTTGAATTACGCGCCGTTACGCTGCGAGAGATACACTACGCCGCCGTAACTTACGGCGCAAATTCTTTCTGGATTCAAAGCTTTGAAAAGTAAGTTACAGCGGGATAGCGTATCTCACATACGCTGCACCCATGCAATTGTACGTGAATCTGCCCCTGAATATTGATTTGTGGATCAGATACCCATAAAGGACTCATATGCCCTAGTTGATATTCACCCATAGTGCCACCACAATAGTCAGCATAAGTGAGGAATGGTCCGTGGTTGCTTTGGTAAATATCTGATCTCCTGCATGGATGAAGAACTTCCAGACAAACAAGGATCATGTCAATTCTAGAGAGGGTTTGATACTGTATGTTTTACATTAACAGAAATATTCTCAGACACCAATAAAACATCACAAAGCTTACTGTGAGAGGAAGGGGCACTTTACATTTTGCCTTGTTTTTTTGCATCTTCGGGAATGTTGCTGGTTCTAATCTGTTTTCAAAATGTACTAACAGTTATATTTAGCTATGTTTAATAAGGCAAAAAGTAATGTGGATGGTAAAGGACGATACAAACTAGACCATAGCCAGTTAACTACAGTACAAATTTTTTATTGTTCTGTCTGCTAGGTTTTGATGAATTTGATGACCATTCTTTCAATAAGATTTTTACAAAATGACTAGCAAGACAAGTTACATAATAAGTCGCCTGCTTTTGTTTACCCATGCTGCCTCACCTAAAGCTTAACTTTTACCTTCTGTACCTTCCCAGTTTACAAGCAGTAGAATGGCAAAATGCCACAAATTGGCTCTATAAAAATTGCAGAGATAAGATGCATAAACAAATATGAAATTAAATTCCTTTCGAAAGGATTTCAAGGACTTCAGTTTTGCTGATAGAAACTAAACAAAGTCTGCACTGTGGCTGTACACCAATGCTACACACAATTACTTGACTCAGAAGTCTTCCAAAGTATTCACTAATGATTCTTATCAATAACTAATCAGAGTGAATTGTAAAACACAACATATTTCTTGCAGACTCTTACAAGTGTGAGATACAACCATGGCTGACATTATTTGCTCTGTTGATTGAAGAATTTTAAAATAGTAATTTGGCATATTTTAATTCTCTTTCTTTTCCCACAGAGAAATCGCTGCATACAAGACTTCCAGCCGTCAAAGTTTATCCACTACTACTTCCAAACTTCCTTCATACTCAGTGTTTTGGAAAAGAAAGAGATAAAAGGAAAGAAAAGGGTTGATGCAGTAGAAAGAGAGATGGATGAGGAAAAAGATGTCTTACAAGGCTCTAAGAGTTGTCCCGACATCTTATAAAACCTCAAATCGCTCAGGGAGTCTTCACGTAGAAGACCAACTGTTCAGGCTGTTCAGCTAGTTATGAAGAATAATGGAACTTTTGGCTGTAAAGTGGTAGGAATGTGCAAACCTCTTCATTGATGGACTTGTCTATGGGTAAATGCACATTCAGGTATGAAATTCTCCAGCAGGAGCTCAAAAAGAAAACTGTCACTGGACTTGGAGACATTATCTTTTTATGGCTTTTTTTTGCCTGCAAGGTGTTCATTAAAACAGGAACAGACTACAGTTAGCATGTAGCTAAAGATCAGATATTAATAATGGGACTGATGAAGTGGCATCATTTTGTAAGGAGTAAAATGGCTTCTGCACATGATTCTACTACAGGCAACACACAAGATACTGAAAGGTTACTGTAAGGGTAAAATACACTAAAAACACTGTACAAGGTTCATGAATGTTCATGCTTCAGAAGAATTGTTTTTCTAAAAGATAAAAGTTCCAGTTTTTACCTACTATAAAAAAACCTTGAGTTCTGCTTTAAGACTATAACCAAAATAATGGATTCCTTTTGGAGCAAACATTTGTGTTGGGAACAGCATTATGTCCTCAATAGTAAATAATGTGAATATAACACCAAACATAAAAATGTATATGATACAGTAATTCAACATATAATCAAGCAGTATGTTAATGCCCCAACTGTACATAGTGATCTGTGCCACTCTAAAATATATCAGTTGTATGCTTCAAAATTGTATGCTCCACTTGTGATTTCTCAAACAGGCCCGTGGTGCCCCAATAACACACTAGGCTCACCAAATGGATAAGACCCCTTCTATTACCAAATTCGTCAAATGTGCTCATTAAGACCACAGGCTTCAATGTTTAGAGCCATCTTGTTACTCCTTCATCTGGGATACTTATGTACCTTATAAACCTGTTAGTATGTCTCAGAACATAAGCATCTAATGCATAAAGGAGAGGGAGGGGGAGCTCACATAGTGAATTACTATTTTATTTTTATTATGTATTAAATGTAAGGGATGTAAAATTACATCAATAACCCTTATAAAAACCAGACATCAAATATGGCCACAGTGTGCTCCAAGTAGAGGATATGACACCACCTGGAAGTTCCTCCCTACGTGTTCCGTCATCAACGTGCAACATCTTCATTAAGGTGTAATAACTGTTACCTAAAGTCCTGTTGTTCTTTAGAGTTTTAAATTTAGAAAGTAAACATGTCAATTAATGCTTAATTTCTATTTTGAAAAGGTAATTCAAGGATGTATTCTCCTTAAAATTAAATTTGGGGCAAGTAAGAGCTATTTTACCTGCCTTAGGATTTGTATTTCTATCCATCCAGTCCTGATATTTACGTAGTTCTCTAACATAGCACAGCTCTGTGTGGCAGGAGAAAAGACCTGTGTAGCACTTACCCCCAGAAGGGCTGCTGAGAATATGCCCAGGTTTTCCCAAATAGTACAGAGGCTGACAGTCTTATGCACACCAACAATTAAGGCTCAGTCTAGGGGAAGTCTTTTTATAATTTTATTGCTGAAGAACTTTAACAGGAGAGGGGTTTAGGGTCACAAGATACTGCAAAATGATTAGTAACAACACTAGGAGGACAAACCTCTCTCTAATCTTCCAAAAGCAGATTTTCTAGAGGGAGCAGGGATGGCCAGTGTATATAGGACCCCACCACAGCAGTCCATAAAACCACTTCTGGCACAAAATTTCCTTATAGCACTCACAAAACAATCAGTCACCAGCAAGGGAGAGTGATCGTCCACAGATAGATCCTACGTGAGGGAGATTAAGATCCTAAGATCTAGATCCTTCTCTAGACCCAGGACCTCAGTGCAGTGCCCTCCAGCACATGTAATCCTCAGGCAATCTTCTCCAGGCCCTTGGCCCAGCAGCTGCAGAGGCCTAAACTGCAGCTTGTTGTCTCAATAACTCTCTCCTATGACAAACCACCCCCACAGGATTGAAGGTATCATCCCACCCAAAACACTTTGAAGCCTTCAAGCTCCAGCCCCCGATCTGAGATTAGAAAACCCAAAGAACGATGACAAGCCAGTCTTCTCCACTCCGGAGCTTCGTGCTTTGCCTTACTGCAAATTCTGTGTGTTATCTGCCTATTCTCACACAGTGGTAGAGCCTAGCCCTGTCACACCAGGTTCACAAAGCAATGTAAAAGAGTCATGGTCTTAGTAAACTTCACACTTTTAATCAAATTTGTCTCAGTTGTGTAACACAAACGCTAAGCTGTAGGGGTCAGAGGGCACATTTTAGTTGCTTACTGTCTAACAGTTTATACCTGCTTAACCTTTTGAACTATGGGATTGTTGATAAGATATCTACAGTGAGGTGTATGGAGAGACATCTCCATCTGTTCCTAATAATAATGTATGTAATAGTAATTATCAGCATGAAAAGCTATCTAATCTGTCTTGTATTAGTTAACCAGACCATGCTCCTGATCCTGAAGGTGTGAAAATTGAAGTAAACCATAGACAAATATAGGAGCCACCATTGTTGACCTGTTTCTAAAAATGGCTTTTGTGCTAAACCTCCACATGCAATAGAGGTTACTGACCTTGAATTAACATGCTAATCTGGATAGTCATAACTCCTGATTTGCACACTTTGGGGTTTTTTGACGCAATTTTTTAAGTCACAGGACCAGCTTGCCTTGTACACAGCTAGCATATTCAGAACAAGAGATGACAGCAGTGTTTTCTTCTCCATTTCATGGTAGCTAGCATATTTCTTCCATTTCAAATTACAAGTGTAAGAACGATGGACTTGTTTACTACATATAGGTACGTCTGTGTTGACTGTAATAAATATACAATAAATAAAAATTCTGTAATTGTCGTGGTTGTTTTCTACTGATTGATGAGGGCAGCACTGTCATAAAACTGTTACAATTTATTTCCAGTCAATCTGAGGAATGCTGAGGAGTGACGTCAGGTGAGAGATTGTGCGTTTTTCTAAGCAAATGAGTCATTATTAAATGGGTGTGAAATAAGAAGGCTACTGTACCTTTTGACCATAATTATTTTACAGACAAATATGAAACAAATTCTTGTTTGTGGTACTTTTAAGCAGACCTGTACTGTGTTAGCTGTCGATTAATGCAGAATGTTTGGAGCTTAAACTACATACTTTAATGGCCAACCTAAGGTATTAACCCTTCCACTGCCAGTAACATATACCACACACCACACCACAGATTTAAAGCAAGCTTGTGGCTGCAATAGCAGTCCTCAATTCATTTTAAAGTGGTTGTAAACCTCAGATTTGAAAAGTAAAGAAAGCACATCTCTCTATAGTTTGTACTAGCCTGAATCCACAGCACTGAGTTTGGCTCTTTTCTGATCTCTTATCCCTCCATTATCTGCATGAGTCACTGAAAAGACTCCTGGCAGATGATCTGCCTTCTCTATGAGCCTGTTGGGGGGGGGGTCCCTTCCCTCCCCTCCAATCATCTATCAGATTTCACTGAGTTCTGTGTTCTAGCTCTGCAGTGTGTGTGACTTTAGATCCCTGCACCCTGCTTTCTAGAGCTGAGAAATAGTCTTTAATCCGTGTGTTTTAGAAGACTACAGAGAACAGGGGGTTGCAGATAAACAGATACTATGTATGTGGGAGGATTTGTTTCATCACTGTACATCACCTGAGGTTAGTCACTTCACTAAGTATATGCAAGGTTTTACAACCACTTTACATTTTATCACCAGGATCCTGGCTTTTAAGTAGAACTGATATGGGTAGCTGTAAAGCTGCATGGTCACTTCTACGGACAGTGGAAGTTTGAATCTTCCCCTAATGGACCCCCCTCACCTCTGTGGTTCCCAGGCACTACAGCTCCTCCTGTGAGCCCGGGACCAAACAGTACTTTAGGATGGTGAGCGAATTATGAATCCATCTGATCTCTCCTCCAAACAGTAAACTTGGAAGGGCTCTTTTCTGGGAACTAGCAGGCTGCTGTGTTGGGAGCTGACCATGGACTGTATCCTCTGAAAGCTCAGGCAGAGTGCAGGGGAAACGTTACTATAGTATAAAGCCTGAGGAAGAGAATTAGGGAAGGTTGTGAAAGCTTGCATCTATATAAACTTGAGATAGTCAATAAAGGCTATCACTTAAAGTGGTTGTTAGCCGCCAATGTTCAAAAAAAAGGCAATGGCATTGCATACTAGCACATTATGAACTATTTACCTTGGAACAAAGCTGTAAAGTCACCGCTGAGAGGGCTGACATATTCCCCCTGTCTTCTGGGTTTGCGAGCTCCAGTTTTTTATTGGCTGGAGCCGCGATGACATCACTCCAGTGCATGCGCACGGGAGCCGCTGTTTCCAGCACAGGCTCTGAAGAAGGGCACTGTAAGCCGGACCTTTAGAGCGCATGCACCGATGATGTCATAGGCTGCATGCACTCTGAATATCTCCTAAACTGTGCAACCTACAGGTAAGCCTTAGTATAGGCTTACCTGTAGGTACAAGTGGTAGTACAGAGTTTACCACCACTTTAACCACTTAAACCCCGGGCCATTTTGTTGCTAAATGACCGAGTCACTTTTTGCGATTTGGCACTGCGTTGCTTTAACTGACAATTGCGCGGTCGTGCGTTGTGGCTCCCAAACAAAATTGACGTCCTTTTTTTCCCCACAAATAGAGCTTTCTTTTGGTGGTATTTGATCACCTCTGCGGTTTTTATTTTTTGCGCTATAAAAAAAAATAAAGCGATAATTTTGATTTTTTTTTTACTTTTTGTGATAAAAAATGTCCCCCAAAAAGATATATATATATATAAAAAAAAAAATTTCCTCAGTTTAGGCCGATACTTATTCTTCTACATATTTTTGGTAAAAAAAATCGCAATAATCGTTTATTGATCGGTTTGTGCAAAAGTTATAGCATCTACAAAATAGGGGATAGTTTTATAGCATTTTTATTAATATTTTTTTTTTACTAGTAATGGCGGTGATCTGCGATTTTTACCATAACTGCGACATTATGGTGGACACATCGAACACTTTTGATACATTTTTGGGACCATTGTCATTTTTACAGCGATCAGTGCTATAAAAATGCACTGGTTACTGTGAAAATGACACAGGCAGTGAAGGGGTTAACCACTAGGTTGCACTGTAGGGGTTAAGTGTACCCTAAGGCGTGATTCTTACTGTAGGGGGGCGTGGCTTGCTGTGACACGTCACGGATCGTGTTCCCGATGACAGGGAACACAATCTGTGACAGTGTCAGCTAGGCAGAACGGGGTAGATGTTGGGTCAGATCCACGTAGCGCGGCGCTTTATTACGTCCGGCGTAGCGTATCTCAGATACACTACGCCGCCGTAACTTACAGCGTATTTCCTGTATCCACAAAGAATTTGCGCCGTAAGTTACGGCGGCGTAGTGTAAATGTGTCGGCGTAAGGGCGCGCAATTCAAATCACTAAGTTGTGGGCGCATGCGCCGTCCGTGGGGGTATCCCAGTGCGCATGCTCAAAATTAACCCGCAACAAGCCAATGCTTTCGACGTGAACGTAATTCTACGCAAAGCCCTATTCGCGAACATTTTACGCAAATGACGTAAACAACGTAAAATTCGACGCTGGCCCGACGTCCATACTTAACATTGAGTACGCCTCATATAGAAGGGGTAACTTTACGCCGGAAAAAGCCTTACGGAAACTACGTAAAAAAATGCGCCGGCCGGACGTACGTTTGTGGATTGGCGTACCTAGCTAATTTGCATACTCAACGCGGAAATCGACGGAAGCGCCACCTAGCGGCCAGCGTAAATATGCACCTTAGATCCGACGGCGTCCTAAGACGTACGCCAGTCGGATCTAGCCCAGCTTCAGGCGTATCTTGCTTTGTGGATACAAAACAAAGATACGCCGGAGCAACCTAGAAGTTACCAATAGATACGCTGTCGTAACTTCTTCGTGGATCTGGCCCGTTGTGTTTACACTAACATCTCCCCATTCTATACCCGCGGCGATCGAGTCCTCAGCTCTTCTGCCTGCCCGTGCCATGCTGCAGACGTATATCTGCGTGCGGCGGGTGGCAAGCGGTTAAAGTCTATCTAAACCCCCCAAAAAAGTTTAATACATTGCAGGTTACCAGTCCTTAGATATGGTGACTGCATAAGTTTTAATTTTTCCGACTAAAAACATTTTCTGCAAGAAAGATGTAAGCTAGCTGTATGGAGCAGTGCTGCGGTGGTGGACTGGACTCCTCATGAGCAAAACAACCTCCACTGTGAAGGGGGAGAGGATGAATGCAAAGCCAGGTAGATGGAGCAAACTGAGGGGCTGGAGCACTGGCGACGGATGTTGTGGCAGCCGTGGGAAGGAAAGGAGCAGATAAACAGCTGGGTAAACCACTACGTGGACTAGCAGCGTGACGCCATCCGCTAGGGGAACACGGATCCAAACGAGGCTTGGTTCACAGGATTATGAACGAAGAGCCAAGAAGAGGAGGCGGAGGTGGTGGCTGTCATCTTGACAACGCATTTCAGTGGCCCTCCTTCAAGTCATGTAACTGAAACAGCCAATGAGGTTTAAATAGGGCCTGGCCACAGGAGGTGTGAAGTTTTTAAAGGAACCATAGCATATTTGACCACCGCAGCACAGCTTCCATTAACAGAGTTAATACAGTACAACCTAATAATTATGACTCGATTAAGGGGAAAAAAAGGGAACAAAAAGGGAAAAAGAAGGAAGAATACAAAATAAGACTACAAAAAATGATTTTAATAATGCTTAAAGTGAAACCATAAATATGAAATATTCCTTTAAATATCGTCCCTTTGGTCTGCCTGTAAAGTGGCGATTCTGTGCACCAGAAGAACGATCAAAGCGGCGGTTTCGCCGCTCGATCGTTCTTCTAGGCAGCGGGAGGGGACGTCCCCCCCCTCCCGCCGCCATCCGGTGCTTCTCCGGGCTCTCCCGTGCCATCGGTGGCCCGGAGAGCGAATCGACCGGCGCTCGTTGTTGAACCATAGAGATGACTGGTGACCAGACGGTCACAGTCATCTCTATGACCGTCGGAGGGCCGGGCGCGACATTATGACGTCACGCCCGGTACCCGGAAGTAAACAAAGCCGCTATCGCGGCTGTCGGCATGTAATCGGTGAAATTTTTTTCACCGATTTCATGCTTGTAAGCCTGTAGGAGAGATGTGGGGTCTTATTGACCCCACATCTCTCCATAAAGAGGACCTGTCACACTGATTAATATTACAAGGGATGTTTACATTCCTTGTAATAGGAATAAAAGTGATCAAAAAAAAAATGTCAAAAAAGTGTAAAAATAAAAAAATTAAGTAAAAAAAAATAATAAAATAATAAAAAAAAAAAATTAAAACGCCCCTGTCCCGGTCGCTCGCGTGCAGAAGCGAACGCGCATGCAAGTCCCGCCCACATATGTAAACACCGTTCAAACCCCACATGTGAGGTATCGTCGCGTGCGTTAGAGCGTGTGCAACAATTCTAGCACTAGAGCTACTCTGTAACTCAAAAATAGTAACCTGTAAAAAAATTTAAAGCGTTGCCTATGGAGATTTTTAAGTACCGAAGTTTGGCGCCATTCCATGAGTGTGCGCAATTTTAAAGCGTGACATGTTAGGTATCTATTTACTCTGCGTAACATCGTCTTTCACATTATACAAAAAAATTGGGCTAACTTTACTGTTTTGTTATTTTTTAATTCATGAAACAGTTTTGTTCCCTAAAAAAAGGCGTTTGAAAAATTATTGCGCAAATACCATGCGAGAAAAAAAGTTGCAATGACCGCCATTTTATTCCCTAGGGTGTCTGCTAAAAAAAAATATATAATGTTTGGGGGTTCTGATTAATTTTCTAGCAAAAAAATTGTGATTTTTACATAAAGGAGAATAGTGCCAAAATAGGCCTGGTAACGAAGTGGTTAACTACTTCAATGCACTGTATTATATACCCTGCACTGTATACATATTTCACTATATACTCTGAACTGCAGTATATATACTATACGGACTGCACTATATACTCTGAACTGTGTTATATATACTGGCCCAGATTCAGGTAGATTCGCGCAATATTTGCGTGGGCAAAGAGCAAAAATGTTTCTCTGCGCCCACGCAAATATTGCGCTTTGCCCGCGATTCACGGAGCAATTGCTCCGTAAATTGCGCGGGCGCTATGCTAATTAGCCCTGCGTAAGGGCGCCTAATGTAAATGATCCCGCCGGGGGCGGGAATCATTTAAATTAGGCGCGCTCCCGCGCCGAGCGAACAGCGCATGCTCCGTCGGGAAACTTTCCCGACGTGCATTGCGGCAAATGACGTCGCAAGGACGTCATTTGCTTCTAAGTGAACGTGAATGGTTGCGCGGGCGCAAGTGCTTCTTGAATCTGGCCCACTATATGGATTGCACTATATACTCTGAACTGCAGTATATATACTGGGCCAGATTCACGTAGCTCAGCGGATCTATAGATCCGCTCGATCTACGTGAATTAAGATCCGCTCCCGCAAGTTTAGGAGGCAAGTGGCTAATTCACAAACCACTTACCTCCAAACTTGCGACGGCGGATCCTAAATCCCCCAGCGGAATTCAAATTCCGCGGCTAGGGGAGTGTCATATTTAAATCAGGCGCGTTCCCGCGCCGATTTAAATGCGCATGCGTTGTCCGGGGAATTTCCCGGCGTGCATTGCTCCCACTGACGTCACTAGGACGTCAGTGGTTGCGGCGTGAGCGGGACTTGCGACGCGCGTGTTCGTGAATCGGCGTACGCAAGCGACGTAGGAAAATTCAAATTCGACGCGGGAACGCCGGCTATACTTAACATTGGCTGCGCCTGATAAAAGAAGGGGTAAGTATACGACGGAAAACCGCTACGGAAACGACGTAACAACACTGCGACGGGTCCGCGTACGTTCGTGAATTTGCGTATCTCGCTGATTTACATATTATTTATCGTAAATCAGCGGGAACGCCCCCGGCGCCATTTTTAAATTGAAAAAAAGATCCGACAGTGTAACACAGTGTAACACTGTCGGATCTAGCCCTATCTATGCGTATCTGATTCTATGAATCAGGCGCATAGATAGGACCAGTTTACGTCAGAGATACGATGGTGTATCTGTAGATACACCGTCGTATCTCTTTGTGAATCTGGCCCACTATATGGACTGCACTATATACTCTGCAGAAAAATTGGGCCTTGGGTGTTTGTGGTGTCAGAACACTGTGACTCACAGTTACTCTTGTTGTGCGTATAAACGGGCCCTGCTGGTAAAAATGTGTTCAATAATTGAAATTACATGCCCCAGTCAAACAGTATTGTTGATTGCGCCTTTTTTTATGATGTGCGTTTTTCAGTTGCTGTTGCCAATGGACTGTATGGCAGGTCATCATATGTCTTGTCAGGCATGTGGTGCCCAAGCGGGTGCTGTTCTGGCCACGCTTGATCCGCTTCTGACAGTTTGCAAACGGAAATGGTGCGATCTACTGCACATGTGTCGAAAAAGGCCCACACCAATTAACTTTTGGAAGTCAGAGGGGAGTTAGCAGCACCCTACACCTGTAGAGCTCTGTCATATGATGCAATAGGGTATAGGGTGGCTGCCCTCAAGCTGGCCCCTGGAGGACATCCTGCCTCATTGGAGTTGTGCCTCCTCCTCACCTTTCTTCCTCTCTTCTTTTAGGCACCCTAGTACAGTCAGTGACCTCATCATTCCCTCCCTTCTCGTCACTGGAGCAAATTTGGCAGTATGCTGCAGCTGGGGGAACATGGTTGCTAGTTTCTTGTCCTTTTGTGGCACCCCCTCTCTCTAGGCTCATGCTACTCCCTTCCTTAACCTGGGAACCAACATCGGAGCCTTCAAATTGCTGCGCATACTCCAGCAGCATGTAGAGTGCCTTGCGAAAGTATTCGGCCCCCTTGAACTTTGCGACCTTTTGCCACATTTCAGGCTTCAAACATAAAGATATAAAACTGTAATTTTTTTTGAAGAATCAACAACAAGTGGGACACAATCATGAAGTGGAACGAAATTTATTGGATATTTAAAACTTTTTTTAAAAATAAAAAACTGAAAAATTGGGCATGCAAAATTATTCAGCCCTTTTACTTTCAGTGCAGCAAACTCTCTCCAGAAGTTCAGTGAGGATCTCTGAATGATCCAATGTTGACCCAAATGACTAATGATGATAAATAGAATCCACCTGTGTGTAATCAAGTCTCCGTATAAATGCACCTGCACTGTGATAGTCTCAGAGGTCCGTTTAAAGCGCAGAGAGCATCATGAAGAACAAGGAACACACCAGGCAGGTCCGAGATACTGTTGTGGAGAAGTTTAAAGCCGGATTTGGATACAAAAAGATTTCCCAAGCTTTAAACATCCCAAGGAGCACTGTGCAAGCGATAATATTGAAATGAAAGGAGTATCAGACCACTGCAAATCTACGAAGACCTGGCCGTCCCTCTAAACTTTCAGCTCATACAAGGAGAAGACTGATCAGAGATGCAGCCAAGAGGCCCATTATCACTCTGAATGAACTGCAGAGATCTACTGAGGTGTGAGACTCTGTCCATAGGACAACAATCAGTCGTATACTGCACAAATCTGGCCTTTATGGAAGAGTGGCAAGAAGAAAGCCACTTCTTAAAGATATCCATAAAAAGTGTTGTTTAAAGTTTGCCACAAGCCACCTGGGAGACACACCAAACATGTGGAAGAAGGTGCTCTGGTCAGATGAAACCAAAATCGAACTTTTTGGCAACAATGCAAAACGTTATGTTTGGCGTAAAAGCAACACAGCTCATCACCCTGAACACACCATCCCCACTGTCAAAAATGGTGGTGGCAGCATCATGGTTTGGGCCTGCTTTTCTTCAGCAGGGACAGGGAAGATGGTTAAAATTGATGGGAAGATGGATGGAGCCAAATACAGGACCATTCTGGAAGAAAACCTGATGGAGTCTGCAAAAGACCTGAGACTGGGACAGAGATTTGTCTTCCAACAAGACAATGATCCAAAACATTAAGCAAAATCTACAATGGAATGGTTCACAAATAAACATATCCAGGTGTTAGAATGGCCAAGTCAATGTCCAGACCTGAATCCAATCGAGAATCTGTGGAAAGAACTGAAAACTGCTGTTCACAAACGCTCTCCATCCAACCTCACTGAGCTCGAGCTGTTTTGCAAGGAGGAATGGGCAAAAATTTCAGTCTCTCGATGTGCAAAACTGATAGAGACATACCCCAAGTGACTTACAGCTGTAACTGCAGCAAAAGGTGGCGCTACAAAGTATTAACTTAAGGGGGCTGAATAATTTTGCACGCCCAATTTTTCAGTTTTTTTTTTTTTTTTAAAGTTTAAAATATCCAATGAATTTCGTTCCACTTCATGATTGTGTCCCACTTGTTGTTGATTCTTCAAATAAAATAGTTTTATATCTTTATGTTTGAAGCCTGAAATGTGGCAAAAGGTCGCAAAGTTCAAGGGAGCCGAATACTTTCGCAAGGCACTGTAACCAACAATATAATCTAATAGTTTTGGTGACTTAATTGTGCATGATGGGGGGGCTATGGAAGGAGTAACTGTGGCCAAAGAGTCTGTGGAATAGACTGCTTTGGCAGCTGCATTGGAAGGCAAACTAGTATGAACCTGGGTGACAGAGGATGAGGAGGATTAGGATGGGTTAGTTTTCCACTCCATCAACTCTTCTGCATGTTGTGGCTCAATAACACGGCAACCAAGCAGAAACAAAAGTGTGCCCTACCAGCAGAGGATGCATCATGTCCGCGACAACCACTTTTCCCTGTAGACACAGAGGCTGCTTTCCCTCTTCTAGTGGCCTGTGAGTGTCTGCCTCTCCTTGGTGGCCTTCCAGACACGATGGTGATTTTACTGTATTATATACTGTACACCACCTGCACTGTATTAGTTACTGTACACCAACTGCACCGGATTATATACTGTACACCGCTTGAAGTGTATTATAAACTGTACACACTGTATTATATACTGTGTACACTGCCTGCACTGTATTATATACTGTACACTGCCTGCATTGTACTAGATACTGTACACCGACTGCACTGTATTATATACTGTACACTGCCTGCACTTATATACTGTATACCGGCTGCACTGTATTATATACTGTACAACACCGACTGCACTGTATTATATACTGTACACTGCCTGTACTTATATACTGTACACCAACTGCACTGTATTATATACTGTACACTGCCTGAACTGATATACTGTACACTGCACTGTATTATATACTGTACACTGCCTGAACTGATATACTGTACACTGCACTGTATTATATACTGTACACTGCCTGCACTGTATTATATACTGTACACTGACTGCACTGTGACATATACTGTACACTGACTGCAGTGTATATATATATATATATATATATATATATATATATATATATATATATACTAAACTGCCTGCATGCCACTAACCAACCTGCATAATCTAGCTCAAGTTCTCTCAAGTCTCAATCTCCACGTCACACTACATACGGCCGCCATGCAAGCAGCCTTAATTAGTCTGGGACTTAGCCCCATGAGCCATTTTTGGCTAAATGCACCCTGCCTTTGGCCCCATCATGGCTCTCACAGCAGATTGCGCTGTAATTGACCAAAGTATGCAGGTCAGGTGCATGCTTTGGTCAATCAGCAGCCGTTAATGCACTGACATCTCGCACTGCAATCTTGAATTTGCCGCAAACGCCCCATATGTTCATTTGTTCTGCGAACAAACGAACACCCGATGTTCGAGTTGAACTTACGTTTGACTCGAACATCAGGACCATCCCTATTTAGCAGATTCCCAGAGTGAACATTTGTCATTAAATTATCTGTATAAGAAAATATTAGGGGGGCGTGGCCGGGATGTAGAGCGAGACAGACGTGCATAGCCTGTGCTCCTGCCATCCGTGCTGTATATCCGACTCCATCCTTACCGTTAGAGGGCCATCCTGCTCAGCAAACTTCTCCCTCCTGTCTGGGGGGCAGCCCCGGTTCTCCCGATGACCGGTAAACGCGGCTCGTCCAAGAAGGCAGCGAGTTCTTCTGCCCGGCACCCACTGCTGACCACGCGCGCGGCGGCCATCTTGCCGCCTTCACCATCCTCCCCGGCCTCGGTGGCGGCGCAAACGGAGTCCTGGATGGCGGACCTTGAGTCGCTGGGCCTGGAGGGACCGCAGATGGAGGAGAAGGATCCGCCGGAGATGCTGGGAGGTCGGTCCACCGCCGCGATCCTGGCGGCCATTGCAGATAGCAAGTCCTCCGTGGAGGGTAAGATTGACACCCTGGCCATAGAATGTGGGCTGATTAGGCAGGACATGGACAAATTCAGAGGCCGCCTGACGGAAGCAGAGCACCGCATATCTGAAGTGGAGGACACGGTGGCCTCCACCGCTCACTCGGTTGGGGAGCTGCAACAGCAGGTCAGGGTCTTATTGGCCCGTTCCGAGGATGCCGAAAATCGCCTGCGCCGCAATAATGTGAGGGTGGTCGGGCTCCCAGAGGGCGCAGAGGGAGCTAACCCGGTGGAGTTCGCGGAACAATTCTTTAAAGAACTCCTGGGCCTGCGGAACCTGTCCCCCGTGTATGTAGTGGAACGCGCCCACAGGGTCCCCACCGGTAAGAGGCCTGTGGGTGCATGGCCGCGAGCGTTTCTGGTCCGTCTCCTGAATTTCAGAGACCGGGACATGATCCTGGCGGAGGCCCGAAAACACCCAGAGCTGAAACATGATAATGCGGTGATTCACTTGTATCCTGACTTCTCCCAGGAGCTGCAGAAGAGGAGGCGCTCCTTCACAGATGTCCGTCGTCGTCTGCGGGAAAAAGGTCTGGTATATAGCATGCTCTATCCTAGTCGCCTGAAGGTGATCCATAGGGGCTCCGCAAAATGTTTTGAATCTCCGGCTGAGGCGGTGGACTGGCTGGATTCGTTGGCCTAAAGGCCTGCGGGGCTGGATGGCGGCGCGGTCGGCCTAGGGAGGAAAGTTACTCACCTCAAAATGATGTCCTTGCTGGGAGCTGTGGCTCCTTGCTGCAGTGTTTCCTTCCTGCACTCCGGCTTCTCTTGATTGCTGAACTGAGTGAATTCATGATTGCTGGACTAAGCTGCGTGATCAATCATCCGTTCCAGACAGGAGCAACAGGTACTGTTGAGCACGGTTTACATTCTTTCTGTGTTTCCCTGGAACCCCTCGGAACTTTTTGTTCCCCCTTATTTTTCTTCTGGAGTGGATGAACTACTAAGACGCTCCACACCTGATCTCTAAAGTTTTTGGGTATAAAGTTTCTCTGGCGGTGTTACCGTTTTTTAGTTTGGTTCGCCTGGAGCAAACAGGGAGTTGGGATTCTAACGATGTTTTTTTGTTTTACCTTTTTGTTGCAATCTTTTTTTTCTTTTTTTTTGTGTCCTCAGACGCTTTTTGTCTGTCCCCTGTTTTTATTCATGTGACATTGACTCTGTGCCTTCACCCCCTATTGGCCCTTGGGTCTCGCTCCACATATGTCCCACTGTGCATCGTGAAATGCTTTACATGTCTTCCTACACTGGGTTGCTGTGTCCTGCTGTGCGATGGCTCTCTGTGTCCAGCTTCTGCCCTCCTGATATGCTTGCTTTACGTGTTCCTTCCCTTAGCATGTTACCTCCCCCCACCTAATGAATGATATTAAGTTAGTATCGTGTAATGTCCGCGGTTTAAACTCTAAGTTCAAACGTTCTCTAGTTATGCAGTACCTTAAATCTCTAAACCCACATATCATCCTTTTGCAAGAGACCCACCTAGTGGGTAGTAAAACCCTTTCCCTGAATAGGAGCTGGATACGGAGAGCGGTGCACTCCACTTATTCCTCATATGCTAGGGGCGTGGTCATCCTGCTGCACAAGAAACTACAATGCAATATAGAACATGTTGTGACGGACCCCCATGGGAGATATGCCATTGTGGTTCTCACTGTTGACTCCCAACTGCTAGCAATAGTTAATGTATACATTCCTCCCCCCTTCAGCAAAGAGGTATTATATTCGATTCTAGAGAAAATTGCTACCTTTGGCCCACTTAAGTTGTTAATGGCTGGGGATTTTAACAATATCTTAGACTACGGGTTGGACGCTTCTAACCCCAATCGGGTGCGTAATCTGGACCTCGGACACTGGGCGGATGTGGCGGTTGTGGAGGAGTTGTGGCGGTGGAAACATCCTGGTGAGAGAGGTTACTCATATCTTTCCCACGTCAGCTCCTCCTCCTCCTCCCGTATAGATCTTGCATTCGCGAACCCGGCCCTCCTACCACAGGTGTCAGATGCTAGCTACCTGGCTGGAGGACTTTCAGATCACACTCCTTTGCAGGTGACTTTGAGTCGTCCTGGGGGGGGTGGTCGGAGACTCTGGAGGCTGCACCCGGGATGGGTGGATGAACCATCAGTGGAGCCACAGGTCTCAGGTCTCAGGTCAAGCGCCCAGAGGCGATTCAGTTCGCATGTGCCGCGCTATATAAGTTTTTCATTCATTCATTCATTCATGTGGCGGAATACTGGGAGGTAAATGAGGGCTCTGCGGGTGGACACATGGTATGGGACGCGTTTAAGGCATCCACCCGGGGAGTGTATATTGCAGCTATCAAAGCTGCTAGAACTGAAAAAAACTCAGAGTCGGAGGCTCTTCAGGTGCATGAGATACGATGTGCAAAGGCTCATGCGGAGGCGCCCTCCACCTCTACACTGGCGGAATTACAGATGGCTAGGAGAGCTTTCCTGGTCCACCTCCAATCACTTACACAATGCACGTTTAGGCGTAGGGCAGAGGATCTATTTGAAAGGGGAGACAAGAATGGGAAACTGCTTGCCTACTTGGCTGCAGATGCTAGGTCACACGTGTCTGTCCCATGTATTTACACGACTGGGGGTGCTCTGGTACGGGATAGGGGAGATATTCTAAAGGCTTTTGTGTCCTATTACTCTGATCTGTATGCGACCATCCCACGTTATGACAGCCAGGTTCTGACGGATCTACTGGATTCCTTTCAGATCCCGGTGTTGCCTGGGGAGGCGGTGGAGCTCTTGGAGGCTCCTTTTTCTCCTAAAGAGCTGGCTGTGGCTATTGCCTCCTTCCCGAATGGCAAGGCACCGGGCCCTGATGGGATCCCGGCGGAGTGGTATAAGACCTATTCAGAGGCGGTGTCCCACAGACTGCTGAAACTTTACGGGGAGTGTTTGGAGGTGGGGAGTATGCCCCCATCATGGTATGAGGCCCATGTGGTCTTGCTCCCCAAGCCTGGAAAGGACCCCCTACACTGTTCGTCCTATAGGCCCATTGCACTGTTGAACATGGATCTCAAAATCCTAACAAAGATGGTGGCCAACAGGCTGATGTCTTGCCTAGACCACCTGATCTCCCCCGACCAGACGGGATTCATGCCCAAGAAGGCCACTGATATTAACATCCGCAGGGTATACACACACACGCAAATTGATGGCGATCTATCTCACGGGGGGGCCCTGGTGTTTTTCGATCTGGAAAAGGCGTTCGACTCCATTGATTGGGGCTATATGACTCAGGTGCTGGTGCGTATGGGCTTCGGGCCTGTGTTTCTTAAATGGATATCATTGCTGTACGACAGACCTGTGGCGGCAATTCGTCTGAACGGCGAGGTGTCGGACGCCTTTCCGGTATCCAGAGGCACCAGGCAGGGTTGTCCCTTATCGCCGGGTCTGTTTGCCCTGGTGATGGAACCCCTGGCGATTGCATTGCGATCCTCGCCCCTAATTCAGGGTATCAAGGTGGGCACTTTGACTGAATCGGTGACTCTTTATGCGGATGACCTGGTCCTGTTTCTTGGGGATACTGGCCCTTCTTTGCATGCAGCACTGACTCTGATGGGCAAATTCACTGAGGTATCTGGTCTCAAAGTTAACTGGACCAAATCCAAAATCCTTCCACTACGTTCTCATGCGTCCCCTAGAGGGGCTGACCCCTTAAACCCCTTACAGTGGGTGACCCAGATTAGGTACTTAGGGGTGCAGATTACAAACTCAGTATCAGACTTTATTGACCTTAATGTGTCCCCATTGCTTAATATTGTCTCCAAGAGGCTGAACTCCTGGAAAAATCTCCCTCTGTCCCTCATAGGTAGGGTCAACCTTATCAAAATGAAGATCCTTCCTCTTCTGCTGTATACACTTAGGAATGCCCCGGTGTGGATACCAAAGTCGGTTTTTAGGGCCATAGATGGTATGATCTCCTCTTTTTTGTGGCAGGGTAGTTCACCCCGCCTTAAGTTGGCCATCCTCCAGCAGCCATGGGGGGAGGGGGGCCTGGCGGTGCCCAACTTCTCCAAGTATTTCCTGGCCGGCCAGTTAGCAGTGGCACACCGTTGGCTCACTTCCGCCCTGGATGATGCGGCAGTGTCGCTGGAAGCTGCATGCGTGGGCTCCTATGAAGCCCTCTCCCGGTTAGTCTACAACGGGCCGAGGGCCCCGTACCCCTTAACGCCTTCCATGAGGTCAGTGATCAGAGCGTGGGCTGTGGCGCAGGCGTTGAGACCCACTGGCCGTGCCACCCTCTCCCCCCATGCTCCCATATGGAGGAACCCCAACTTGATCCATTTTCTGGATTACCCAGACCCGGTGGTGTGGACGACCTATGGGATTAAAACCCTAAATCACATTGCAGTGAATGGTATACTAAGGACGTTTGATGACCTAAAAACGCAGTACGACCTGCCTAATACTCATTTCTTCAGATACCTGCAATTGCGCCATGCATTTCAAGCCCAGTTCGGAGGGAACCCCCTGGTTCTGGAGTCTGGAGACTTAGAATCATTGGCTCGCTGTGAATCACTTCCCAAGGAGGTATCCAGCCTCTACAAAAACTTATTTCCGGAGACTACCGGATTACTGTCGCCCTGTCGGCAGGCCTGGGACTCGGTGACCTCGGGACTGGACAGGGACGACTGGGATGATGTCTGGGGGGCGGCTTTCCTGGCCTTAGTTTCCTCTAGAGACAGACTTATACACTATAAGTTTCTACATAGGGTGTACCTGACCCCTGCTAGACTGGCTAAAATGTTCAGAGGTCAGGGATCGACCTGCTGGCGGTGCTCCATGCCTGCTGCCGATTTCATGCATGTTTTTTGGGAATGCACACAGATTCAGACGTACTGGCAGGAAGTGGTGGATTGTATCCGGTCGGTCACCAACATCTCGGTCCCCATGACAGTGGAGGTGTGTCTGTTACTGTTGGTTGAACCCCTGGCTACGACCAGGGCTATAAGAACCCTTCTCATTCTTGTTCTCTTCTACGCCAAAAAAAGAATTATCCTCTCATGGAAGAGTTCCTCTGCCCCCACGGTATCAGCCTGGAAAGTTTTAGTCAACAAAGCCATCCCATTCTACAAAGCCACATACTTGAGCAGAGGAGCACTGACCAAGTTCGATAAGGTCTGGGGGGGTTGGATGGCCTCCACGGATACGGTATCAGACTAAACTAATTTGACGGAGAGGTGTAGTATTTGGCGGGTGCAGAGGTAGAGAAATCCTGTAGGAGGGAACCGTAGAAACATTTGCCCTAAGCACGTGGGGGTGACTGTTCAATTTTGCAAAGGGGCATGTGGTAATCTGTTGATATGGATGGGTTTCTAGGGTGGGAATGAGACCGTATATCATTTGGTTTTTGCACTGGAGCTGGGTGTGGGCGGAAGAGCCTTATGTATATTGTATGGGGGGGATTGGTTATGCTCTAACTGCATTTTGCTTCTATTTATCCTAGTCCGTTCAGTGAATATGGACGGTCTCCAATGCGAGCATTTCTGTTCCCTCATTCCTCCCCCCCCCCTTTTTTTTTTTTTTTTTTCCTCCCCTAATTTTGTTAGGTTTTAGTTTTGTACACCGGTCTCTGTGTTTCAACCGGTCAATGTTGGTCATGTATGTGGCCTGTTAATGTATGTCTGTTTTTGAAAACTTAATAAAAACAATTTTACAAAAAAAAAAAAAAAAAAATATTAGGGCTGTTACTGATTAAAATTTTCGTGTTCGATTAATCGATTTTTTTTTAATAGATTAATCGACTAATTTCGATTAATTATAACGCACATACAGATCCAACTACTTTTAGCTGATCTCCTTGCATTGCAACTCTGCATTAGTCAATGGTAAATGTGGTATACACTATATACAATCACCCGACACTAGTTAGTTTCCACAATCCATGACTTAAATTCACAGTTCACACAAATACGTTTTAAATTCAAATTGTAGCACTGACGTAAGTAATTTTTTCTTATTAAACTTTAAGAAAAACTTAGAAAGTTAGTTTAACTTTAATTATAAAACTTATCTAGTATATTGACTGTCAGTCACTTTATTGTAGGCAAGTAAGCAGGGGCAGACTGACAACTCATGGGGCCCCCGGGCAATAGAAGATTATGGGCCCCCCGGGCTTACAGATGGCCACCAAGCCAGGAGGCATTACAGAGGCGGGGCAGCTAAAATCTCAGGATTTTCACATCAAAAGCATGTCGGTTTTGGACATATCAGGGACAGATGTAAAAAAAAACAGATTTTTACATACTGTCCCTGGTTTTAATGAGCCTGGCAACCCAGATGGGGACCCCTAGTGGCAAGGGGTCCTCGGGCAGTGCCCCAATGGCCTCAATGGTCAGTCCGCCCCTGCAAGTAGGTATCACTTTAGCCAGTCATGCAGACATACCAGAGTGTTTACATTTTCTGGAAGAAAACATGATCGCATTTTATTGACAATATACCCTGAAGAACTGAACAGTCTTTCACGCGGAACAGATGTTGCCGATACACAAAGAATTGTCTGCATAAAACTGCTTAGGACAGGAAAACAATGGTTATTTTTGCCCCCTTCCCCTGATGGAGCCTGATGCATTCTCCTGCTCCACAGATGCAAAGGTACCTCAATCCAATGGGTGCAGTTTGCTCGTATACAGCAGGGTAAGTCTCACTGTCCAGGCTGTCTGGTGACGTCAAGAATTTTGATCGATTAAAACAATTTTGATCGATCAAAAAAATTAAAGATTAATCGAGGAATTAATCTTTAATTTCCCCCGCCCTAGAAAATATAGATCATTACTGAATTGTGAAATGTCTCAAAATAGCAAATTGTAGCTAAGAATGGATTTTTTTTATCCTATAGATTGTATGTATAAAATCAATGAAAGATATTATATTGTAATTTATGAATGTAAATCATGTATTCCAATAAAAAATAAAAAAAACGACTAGATAACTTGAATTTCTAGAACTGGAGAGTCTGTTCAGGGTATAAATATCTTACACATAATCCTCTTTATTGACTAACATTTTTAACCAGATAATCTCACACTTGTACACCGCCTATAATTTGTCCTGTGTGAAAAAGACGATAAATTATGATGCAAAATTATGATGCTGGTACAAAACATTATAAAACATTAAAAAATTCAACTTTGAGCTGTTTTTTCGATTTTTATTGCAATCACAAAAAAGAAAACACTAATGAACAAAATGAATACAAATGAAAAGTTTAGCTGTAAGTGGTTAGAAAAATAGAAATAAACAACACAAAATCAGCAGGAAAATAAAAACCAAGGGCAGAAGTAGAAGAAGCAGCAGCTATTAAAGACTGATTTGGATAAGCTAAAGGATAAGGAGATATTAACTGTTAGCTGCCCAGGGTATGTAAATATAAATGTCCTGGGCAGCAAGTCAATATACCAAAATCATGGCTGCAACTGCATCCTGGTCTCTTTTTTTAAAACCGGTGATCAACTTTCCTGCAAATAATGATCACTTTTACAGCATTTGGAACCCCTCTCCTGCCGCTGCCTGGGGCTATTTTCCTGTTCTACCAAGAAGTCTCTGATCACCTCTGTGACGATTGATGCTCGAAGTGACAAGGATTTTGTTGCTTCCGGTTTCAGAGCTGCCATTCCCTTGCCATTACACCCAGAGAGGCATCTGATCCAAACATGATGTGTGTTTGATCAGCTGACTTGGAAGGCAGACCCCTGATGTCTCCATAAAGAGTACCTGTCACTACCCAAAACTATCACAAGGCGAATTGTTTGCCTCTTTGTGATAGCAATGAATTTAATTTACAGGGGCTCTGCTTTCAGACATTGTATATAATGTTGAGGGGGTTCTACATCATTCTCTAGCAAGAAAATGCAGATTTTAAAATGTTTGTGAAAAATAAAATAAAATGCCCTTTAGAAAAGCGGGAACAACATTTATTAAAACAAATTATAGGTCAGGTTGCTTCAACTGACATTATATATGAATTGAAGAACACACCTTTGACCTACAGATGAATAAAACATAGTAAATACAAAAGTAATAGTACAGTAACTCTTTATTTCTGAATTGTGACGGAACGGTGTTTGTAAACACTGAACCAGTGTACAGATTACATTACGAGCCGGTTCACACTGGGGCGACCTGGGATCCGACTTCAAGTTGCCCCAAGTCGCGCGGTCGAGAAAGTGAATGGGAGCCGTCTTTATGTACACAACTGAAGTCGCTCCGACTTCAGAAAAGGTTCCTGTACTACTTCAATCCGACTTGTAGGCAACTTGTACCCATTGATTTCAATGGAAGTCACCTCAGAAGTCGGATCACTGTCTTAATTGAAGCAACAATACAGGAAGATAACATACATTTCTCAGGCAAACCCCCCCCCTCCCTCCCACAGAGCTGATTGTTGTTTGATAGGCCACTGGAAAGCCTCCTGTCCTGGAGGTGACTTGAAGTTGCCTTGTACTGTCCTGGAGGCAACTTAAAGTTGCCTGATGATTCATGCTCAAGTCTGATCCAAGTTGCCTCCCAAAGTCGTGCTAGAAGTCGTGTTGCCCCTGTGTGAATGGGCTCTTGATTTGCTTTTTAATAGCTGCTGTATTAACACAGCAATTCCCAGGAATTGCTACCAAATGGCAAAGAAAGGGGTGAGGGGAACATGATATGCTAGACATGTCCTGTGTATTTTAATAGAGTTTTTTTGGAGCATGAGTAGCACCCAACTGGGGGAATTATAATTTCAGTAAAATAAAATGTGTATGATAACATTGCATGTACTCTAGCAGCAAAACAATTAGCTACTTATTTAAATATAACTTAACCACTTAAGACCCAGACCATTATGCAGTTTAAGGACCTTGCCCCTTTTTGCGATTCGGCACTGCGTCGCTTTAACCACTTAAGGACCACCTCCTGCACATATACATCTGCAGAATGGCACGGCTGGGCACAAGCATGTACATGTACGTCCTCTTTAAGTGCCCAGCCGTGGGTCGCGGGCGCGCGCCTGCGACCCGGTCCGAAGCTCCGTGACCGCGGCCACGGGACCCGTGGACCCGATCGCCGCTGGAGTCCCACGATCGGTCCCCGGAGCTGAAGAACGAGGAGAGCTGTGTGTAAAACACAGCTTCCCCGTTCTTCACTGTGGCGCTGTCATTGATCGTGTGTTCCCTGATATAGGGAAGCACGATCAATGACATCACATGTCCAGCCCCGCCCCCTACAGTTAGAAAAACATATGAGGTCACACTTAACCCCTTCAGCGCCCCCTAGTGGTTAACTCCCAAACTGCAATTGTCATTTTCACAGTAAACAATGCATTTGTATAGCATTTTTTGCTGTGAAAATGACAATTGTCCCAAAAATGTGTCAAAATTGTCTGATGTGTCCGCCATAATGTCGCGGTCACGAAAAAAAAATCGCTGATCGCCACCATTAGTAGTAAAAAAAAAATATTTATAAAAATGCAATAAAACTATACCCTATTTTGTAAACACTATAAATTTGGCGCAAACCAATCGATAAATGCTTATTGCGATTTTTTTTACCAAAAATATGTAGAATACGTATTGGCCTAAAATGAGGAATGTTTTTTATATTTTTGGGGGATATTTATTATAGCAAAAAGGAAAAAATATTGAATTTTTTTCAAATTTGTCGCTCTATTTTTGTTTATAGCGCAAAAAATAAAAACCGCAGAGGTGATCAAATACCACCAAAAGAAAGCTCTATTTGTGGGAAAAAAGGACGCCAATTTTGTTTGGGAGCCACGTCGCATGACCGCACAATTGTCAGTTAAATCGACGCAGTGCTGAATCGCAAAAACTGGCCAGGTCCTTTACCTGCATTTTGGTCTGGGTCTTAAGTGGTTAACTGACAATTGCATGGTCGTGCAACATGGCTCACAAACAAAATTGGCGTCCTTTATTTACCACAAATAGAGCTTTCTTTTGGTGGTATTTGATCACATCTGCGGATTTTATTTTTTGCGTTATAAACAAAAATAGAGTGACAATTTTGAAAAAAATGCAATATTTTTTACTTTTTGCTATAAACCCCCCCCCCCCCAAAATATATATATATTTTTTTCCTCAGTTTAGGCCGATAGGTATTCTTCTACCTATTTTTGGTAAAACAAATCGAAATAAGAGTTAATCGATTGGTTTGCGCAAAATTTATAGTGTTTACATTTTTATTAATATTTTTTTTTTACTACTAATGGCGGCGATCATCGTTTTTTTCCGTGACTGCGACATTATGGCGGACACATCGGACAATTTTGACACATTTTTGGGACCATTGTCTCTTTCACAGCAAAACGTTCTATAAAAATGCACTGTTTACTGTGAAAATGACAATTGCAGTTTAGGAGTTAACCACTAGGGGGCGCTGTAGGGGGTTAAGTGTGACCTAATATGTGTTTCTAACTGTAGGGGGGCGGGGCTGGACGTATGACGTCATTGATCATCTTTCCCTATATCAGGGAACAGACGATCAATGACACTGCCACAGCGAAGAACAGGGAAGGTGTGTTTACACACACCTCTCCCCATTCTTCAGCTCCGGTGACCGATCGCGGGATACCGGCGGCGATAGGGTCAGCGGGTCCCCGGAGCTTCGGACCGGGTCGTGAGTGCCCTGCCGGAGGCGCACTCGCGACCCCACGGCTGGGTTTAAAGAGACACGTACAGGTACGTGATTGTGCCCAGCTGTGCCATTCTGCTGATGTATATCGGCGTGAAGGGGTCCTTAAGTGGTTTAAATGCAACATTTGTACTAATGTTTGTGTCCTCATTGTGGAGATTTCATTCACAAATGGGACATGATGGCACAGACAGCAATAAAAGATGTTCTTATTTCTGTCTGTGTTCACATTGAAGAGGTCTCCCATCACTTATATCCTCACCCATTTCCATTCCCAAAATAAAATGAACCATTTTGGATGTGGGTAGGTTTTCATTGTTTCACTCTTGATATCTAGTACATGGTACTGCAGGCACATATCAGGAATATGAAGTGTTGGGGTAACAAACGCTTTAATAATAGGCATGAACATACTAAACTGCATCCAAAGGTTAACTTTTAGGATCATCAGAATTGCCTAGGCTAGGGAATTGCAATGGCTGTTCTATTTTAAGGAGGGGGTAGGCCAGGGTTCACCTTTCACTGTTAAAGCCCGTTGCGACAGGACAGGCAAACCAAGCAATTGCTTGGGGCCCCGTGCTGGCCTGGGGCCCCTCCCTCTCAACTTGCTCGCTGCACTGGAGAAGGAAGGTGGATGTTGGAAGAATCAAGAACCAAGAAGCCATCTTCAGCAGCGACCTAACCCCCCCCCCCGCTTCTCATCTTGAATGAACCCCCCCAGGAGCACCCCTGCTTGAATAAACTCAGCAGCAAACCCCCCCCTTTTCAACATGAAAACAAATGTTGTTGTCCATTTTGCTTGGGGCCCCCAAATTCCTTCAGACGGCCCTGGTTTCAAGGCCCTTGAGACACTCAGACAACTATAAATGTTTAAAGTTAAAGTGATTGTAAAGGCTCAAGGTTTTTAACCTTCATTCATCCTACCTACGTACCTGACCCAGAAACCGATCAAGCAATGTGCACAAGAGCCTCTGCTCCCCTGGGTCTCCCCTACCTAGTTGGCTGAGATAGCAGAGGTAGCCGTTGTCTCTGGCTACGGTCAATCACAGCCACTAGCCAGGAGAGAGGGACCCGGGAAGAGGAGAATCGGGGCTACTCTGTGCAAATTAACTGCACTGAGCAGGTATTACATGTTTGTTATTTTTAAATAATAATAAAACAAAAAGCTTCTATGTGAGGAAGCATTTTTAGGTTTTGTTCTTTACCAACGAAGGCAGAAAATGCTATTATTTGTTCTAATTTAAACTTCTGTACTTTGCAAGGGAATTTTCACCAGAGCTTAGTGAATGAGGTGAAGCACTGATGACTTCCATCATCCAATCATGTGCAAGCAACAGTGCTGTTTTTAATTTTCCTTGCAGCTGATTGGGTATTTTTTTTGCAAACTGAAATGTCACTGAATTTACTAAGCTCTGGGTCAAAATTCCTTTCAAAGTGAACAGCCTATTTGCCTTTAGAAAATCGACCCCATTGCCTAAATGCACAGGACTTTACTCTTTACTATAGGAATTGTTATAGGATGAATTACCAAACACACCCAATCAAACCTGTTTAAGAAGTTGAATGTGATTGATGATGCAGGAAGCATATAGACATGACGTTACATAGCAGTTTTAGTACATGGAAGTCCTAAGGTACATGAAGTTAATTTTCTGATCTCAGAAAATGGATGCAGAGGAGTTGCTTTCACGTGTTTCCAGAGATTTTCTCTTTAAAGTGATTGTAAACGCAGATTTAAAAAATAAAATAAAAACCTGCAAGACAAAGGCATAATGAGCTAGCATACTAGCTTATTATGAATTACTTACCTTAGATTGAAGCCCCCGAAGCCGTCCTCGTCTCCCCTCCGACCGCAGACATTTCTCCGGAAGGTTCGCTGTGATTGGCCAGAGCGGCGATGACGTCACTCCACACATGCGCGGGAGGCATCAAAGCCGCCATTAGCTATTGAGAAAACCAGCATTCTCAGTGCGCCTGCGCCATTGCCTACAGTGCGCATGTGCCGTAGACTACGGTGCATTCCCTTTGGCAAATATCTCCTAAACCGTGTAGGTTTAGGAGATATTGCAAACACCTACAGGTAAGCCTTAATCTAGGCTTACCTGTAGGTGTAACTTTAAACAGAGGGGGCCAGATTCACAGAAAAAGTACGCCGGAGTATCTGCTGATACTCCGGCGTACTTTCAAATTTGCCACGTCGTATCTTTAGTTTGAATTCTCAAACCAAGATACGATGGCTTCTGGCTTTGATCCGACAGGCGTACGGCTTCGGATCATAGGTGTAATACTTCGGCGCTCGCTGGGTGGAGTTCACGTTGTTTTCCGCGTCGGGTATGCTAATTAGCTGTTTACGGCGATCCACGAAGGTACGCGCGTCGCTAGTCGGCTTTTCAAGGCGTAAAGTTACAGCTGCTATTTCATGGCTTATATTTAGACCAGCCATGTTAAAGTATGGCCGTCGTTCCCGCGTCAAATTTTACATTTTTTTTTTGCGTAAGTCGTCCGTGAATAGGAAAGGATGTAACGCACGTCGCCGTTCAAAAGATTACGTCGGTGCGACGTCATTTTGCGCATTTCAACTGGGACAAAAGTTTGGCCCTGGACTTCATCCAGACCGGCCCATTTTAATTTAGCAATCACGCACAAAAATGGTATATAAACTATACGTAATTGCGCAAAAAAAGCCCCCCCCTTACATCAGAGTCCCAAAGAGCCCCCTTACATCAAAGTCCCCAGTGAGTCCCCCTTACATTAGAGTCCCCAGAAAGCCTCCCCCTTACATCAGGGTCCCCGGAGAGCCTCCACCTTACAGCAGGGTCCCCAGAAATTCTCAGTGTTGCATCAGTTTCCCAGAGAGCCCCCTTACTTTCAGAGTACCCAGAGAGCCTCCCCCTACATCAGGGTCCCCAGAGAGCCTCCCTTACATCAGAGTCCCCAGAGAGCCCCTTTACATTAGAGTCCCCAGAGAGTTCCCCCTTACATCAGAGTCCCCAGAGGTCCTTAGTCTTGCATCAGGGTCCCCAGAGAGCCTCCCCCTTACACCAGAAAGCCTCCTCTTTACATCAGGGTCCCCAGAGAGCCTCCCCCTTACATCAGATTTCCCAGAGAGCCTTCCCCTTACATCAGGGTCCCTAGAGAGCCTCCCCCTCACTTCAGGGTCCCCAGAGAGCACCACTTACATCAGAGTCCCCAAAAAGCCCCCCTTACATCAGTCTCCAGAGGGCCTCAGCCTTGCATCAGGGTCCCCAGAGAGCATCCACTTATAGCAGGGTCCCCAGAGAGCCCCCCTTACGTCAGGGTCTCAAAAAAGCCTCCTTCTTACATCAGGGTCCCCAGAGAGCCCTTACACGAGGGTCCCCAGAAAGCCCTCCCTTACACCAGGGTCCCCAGAAAGCCCACCCTTACATCAGGATCCCCAGAGAGCCCCCCTTACATCAGGGTCCCCAGAGAGCCTCCCCCTTACAACAGGGTCCCCAGGGATCTCCCATGACATCAGGGTCCCCATAGAGCCCCCCTTACATCATGGTCCCCAGAGAGCCTCCCCCTTACATCAGGATCCCCAGAGAGCCCCCCACTTAAATAAGTGTCCCCAGGGAGGCCCTCCTTACCTCAGAGTCCCCAGAGAGCCGCTCCTTACATCAGGGTCACCAGAGAGAGGCCAGGTAGTGAGAGATGATGTAATCTCTCTGCTCCCTATGGCTCCACAGTGAGGGGGGAACAGCGGTGATGCAGGGTGGGCAGTAATGCCCCCGGGTTTCATTTTAAAAATCTGGTCACCTTATCTTAGATGGAGGGTCGGCAACCTGCAACCTGGGCTTGCCAACCAGCTATCCCAGAGACGGAGGTCGCGGGCCACATGAGAGGGCTCCGCGGGCCACTGGTTGGGCACCCCTGGTCTATATCCAACAGTCTCTTCCTCTGCACATCTCCTCCAGCACACTACTTGAGATCACTTGCTTCACTTCACTGTCCAAATCTAGATTCATATCACAATTAGCACATGGCTTGGCATCACTCTGAATAAGTCCTAACGTTTTCCTGATAGCCCATTACAGTTAAGGGTCTTCAGTCCCCTTTGAGCTAGCAACCATTTTAGAAGAGAAGAATAAATGTGCTAATTGATACTTGATGGACTACTGATCCCAGCATGTATGATGCAAATCCTGCCAGCCCTCATGGTGACAGCGACTTGACTTCACAACAACCCCACAGTATCTCCCTCTGGCTTCACATCCAACTCCACATACAACTCCTGGCTCCATTTCTCTTCCAGAGCTTTCCACTGTTCTTTTCACTCCCCGACCCCGGCGTACCCCCCCCGCTCAACAACCTTGTTCCGCGGACCCCCCCCCGCTCAACACAACTATGATCCACTGATCCACGCCCCCCCCCGCTCAACAACTTCGTTTGGGGGGTATGCCCATCTGTCCCTCATTCTGAAGCTGAAAAGTTGGGAGGTATGCCTAAGGTAGAGTGTGCTACACTAAGATCAATTTAAAAAAAGCAGACTGCTTAATCAGGTCCCTAGTGTAAGGTTTTAAATATTTCTGTTAGTTCCTTGGCTAAGTTGTCTACCTTAGAAGCTCCAGCGTGTGGAAAGAATCTAAGATTTCTTTTTCTGTAGGTCATATTTCTCCCTCAGCACACTTTACAGGAGGTCCTTCAAGAAATATCAACCCCCCACTGTGCAGAATAATGACTCCTCCGGTGTAAGCAGCTGGTCCAAAATAAATGTTATAAACCAGGTAAACAAGGTGAATTTCACAAGGTCTGGTGAACTACAGGTATTTAATAAATCACCTTCTTTGTTCATGTATTAAACTGTGTGATGTTTCCTGCCTAGCAGTATAGTTTCTTGATTATTTTTTATATCTTTCTTCCCAGTATCCAATCCACATTGTCAACATTTTAATGTTTCAGCAAACCTAAAATAATTATTTTTTCATGAAACTATACTAATTATCTGGGGGTGTAATTGGTAGTGACGGAGTGGGTCACAAGTAAGCTTCACTGTAGTCATCTGTGCAGAGCTTAAAGAGGGAGTTCACCGTAAAAAAAAATGTTAACCTTAGATTGATGCTCATTTTGTCTAGGGGAATCGGCTATTTTTTTTAAAATCGAACCTGTACTTACCGTTTTAGAGAGCAATCTTCTCCGCCGCTTCCGGGTATGGTCTTCAGGGCTGGGCGTTCCTATTTTGATTGACAGTCTTCCGAAAGGCTTCCGACGGTCGCATCCATCGCGTCACGAGTAGCCGAAATAAGCCGAACGTCGGTGCGTCTCTATACGGCGCCTGCGCACCAAAGTTCGGCTACTTTCGGAAAATCGTGACGCGATGGATGCGACCGTCGGAAGCCTGCCGGAAGACTGTCAATCAAAATAGGAACGCCCAGTCCCGCAGCCCATACCCGGAAGCGGTGGAGAAGATCGATCTCTACAATGGTAAGTACAGCTTCGATTTTAAAACAACTAGCCGATTCCCCTAGACAAAATGAGCAGGAATCTAGGGTAAAAAGTGGTATTTCCAGGTGAACCTCCACTTTAAACGTTTTGTAAATGTAGGTTCAACTAACTTTTTGTTGCAGGTTGCAGGTTTGGATGGGAGACATTAGGCACATACATAAAGAGACCCTATCACCACTTTAAAAAAATGCAGGTAAAAGCACAAAAAACAATGGGGTAGATTCAGGTACATTGGCGCAGCGCATCTTATTTGCGATATGCCGACGTATATCAGAGAGGCAAGTACAGTATTCACAATGCACTTGCTCCTAACGTTGCACCGGCGTAACTTAATTTCGTCGGCGTAAGTGGAAGTGGGTGTGGGGTAGATTCAGGTAGATTGGTGCATCTTTATACCAGCGTAGCGCATCTTATTTGCGATACGCCAACGTATATCAGAGAGGCAAGTACAGTATTTACAATGCACTTGCTCCTAACGTTGCGCCGGCGTATCTAAATTTCGTTGGCGTAAGACGGCGTAAGTGGAAGTGGGTGTGAATTTATGCAAATGATGGTCGGAACGTGGAGTAGTGATATACGCCTGGCGTATCCTGAATGGAGCATGCACAGTGAAGTGGATGTATGATCGCTCCCCTGTGCGCATGCTCACAACTATGCCGGCCCAACTTCCTGGGATACGCTGAGCCTATAAATATGCCCAGACATGCGCCCATCCGGCGCAAAAGTACATCCTGTCCCCCCCCCCCCCCCATAGGGAAAGTACTTTTGCGAGGCAATGTCATCTGATACAAATACCCAGAGGAAGAGGACGTATCGGAGGAGGAGGAACTTTTGCCCGGAGGAGAGGGCAATTATTGTTGCTTGGATTGTTGAAAATTACAAGTATCTCCATGGTGCCCTCAGTCACCAGACAAGTAGGGCCCGTAAAAAGGAGATCCTGACGGAGCTGAGCCAATGCCACCAGGAGCACCCTGGACATTCAAAAAAAGATCAATGATCTTAAAAGGAAGGTCTGGGAATAGCTGGGTGCTATTGCACGTCATGCCAGGGGCACAGGAGGAGGACCACCCTGTACTGTGAGGTTGACCCCGGAGGACGAGTTAATCGCACAGTGCCTGCAGCGTGAGCAGGTGGAGGGCATGGAGGGGTACGACTCCGGACACCAGGCCTTGAGGACAGGTAAGTGTGTTTTATCTCCTATACGATGAGTAGCATGTGTGGGGGTGGAAGGGAACATGTGACAAGTGTGTGGGTCCACCAACATGTGAATGTTTTGTGTCATCCACAGATGTGCAGGAGGGAGCTGGGCCATCCTCGGCTGCAGGGCGACCCACACCATCCAGGGTTGAGAGTGCCCATACCTCTCCCCTGGAGGAAGTAGAGGAGGAGCATGGGGACCTGGAGGATGCCATTTTTATTCTGGAGGAAAATCCCAGCATCCCTGAACCCTCTCAACCCTCCTCCCCCATCCCTGAACCCTCTCAACCCTCCTCCCCCATTATGGGACCCTTTCAACCCTCCTCCCCCATCATGGGACCCTCTCAACCCTCCTCCCCCATCATGGGACCCTCACAACCCTCCTCCCCATCAGTGAACCCTCCCAACCCTCCTCCTCCATCAGGGGAAGCTCCACACGGGGCTCCCCCTATGCACGGCCACAAGCCTCTCCTGCCCCCAGGAATGCCACCAAAAAAACGCGAGGGGTTCCAGAGGCCATCCAAGAAACCCTTGCAAGGGATCAGGCCCGCCAGACCCAGCATGTGGGTGCTGTTGCAAGGGACATTAAGCGGGTCGCAGACAGTCTGGCCTTCTCGACCCAGATCGCTGAGTCTTTGGGGGATATCAGCGCCAATTCCGCAGCAGTGGCAACCTGTGTTGGGGAGCTGCAGGCAACGACCTCCCGCCTGGTGGCTGAGGTCAAGAGCCTCAAAGTGGCTGTTAAGGCCAATACGGCAGAGGTACCCACCAGCTGCGGATGCACGCCGAGACCACCGCGGTGCTCACCCGCATACCGGTGGCGTTGAAGGGCAGGCAGCCAGAACCTGCTAGGAGTGGGAGACGTGAGGAGTCTCCAGATGATGCCCCACCCCAAAGTAGGGCAAAGTGAGGAGGCAAAGACGGGCACCAGGCAGAGCCCACGGCGGGGCAATTGATTATTTTTTTTTTCATCTCCGGTGAGGAGTGTTCTTTATTTTTTATCTCTGGTGAGGAGTTTTCTTTATTTTTTATCTCCGGTAATGAGTTTTCTTTACTTTTTATCTCCGGTGAGGAGTTTTCTTTATTTTTTATCTCCGGTGAGGAGATTTATTTTTATTTTAATACTGCACACGGTTAGTAGTGCAGGCTACAGTGTGACTGGTGTGTGAATGTGGGGGGGTGACACTCCTGACAGTAAGGGGTGTCACCCTCGGTCGTTGGGGAGAATTTATCCCCACGACCCATGTGAATGTGGTATGAATGGTCAGCAACATAATTGGAGCCTTGTCGTGGCGTTGCTGCTCCCAAGTCCTGCATGGTGGACTTTGGGCTAATCCAATATGATGAGGATGTGGGGTGTGTGCTAGGGACCACAGTGGTGTGCATGCGTGCATTCTCCTTGTGCCATGATGAATGTGTGTGTTTAACCTGCAAACATGCCTACCACGAGGCATCTCCTGACTGCTCTTCCCTCAGAAGACGGGGTAGCCTGGGATAGGGGGGGACTGTGTGGTTCGGGGTTCAGGTCATCACGTAGGTCAATCTCCAGGCCCTTTCTCATGGCGTAGTTGTGCAGAATGCAACATGCACCGATGATCTGGCACACAAAGTTTGGGGAATACAACAGGGTACCCCCAGACTTATCCAGGCATCGGAAACGGGACTTCAGGAGGCCAAAGGTGCGTTCCACCACTGCACGGGTACGTGTGTGTGCATCATTGTATTTTTGCTCTCCTCTGGTTTCCGGATCCCGGAATGGAGTCATGAGATGGGGCCCAAGTGCATATGCTGCGTCACCTGGAAGGGAAAAGACAGGAGGATGTTAGTCGTGCATGTGCCCCTCGTGATGTCTGCATCATGGGGGCGGACAGTCATGCCTGACTCCCATGTCACTCACCAACCAGCCAGCTGTTCCCGTACATGTTCTGTTCGAATTCCGTTGGGATTTTGCTTTGACGGTATATGTAGCTGTCGTGGCTGGACCCTGGGTGTTTGGCACGGACGTGCCATATGAGGCATTGGGCATTGGCTATCACCTGTACGTTGATGGAATGCCACTGCTTCCGATTGCGGTATATGTGCTATGTGTCACTGGGGGGCTGTAGTGCCACATGGGTGCAATCATTGGCCCCCACAGTGCGTGGGAATCCTGCAATTCTGAAGAAATCCGCCATTGCCTTATGTCGCAGATTCTCCTGGGTGGGTTTGATGATGTGGTGGGACATGCGTCTGAGGATTACAGGGACAACCTGGTGCACACATCTGCTCATGGTGGATTGTGATATCCCAGCCACGACTCCACTTGTACGCTGAAAAGCTCCACTTGCAAGGAAATGGAGTGTTGCCAGGACCTTGACCAGTGGCTGCACTGCATGTGAGCGGTGTGTCTTGCTGGTGATGTCATCATGCAGGGTTGTGGCTAGTTCCTGGATGGCATCAGGGCAGAATCTGAAGATGCGATACACCTCCGATTCCCCCATGCCAAAGACGTTAATGCACGTTCGGTATATCCTCTCCCGTGCCCTTCTCCGTGCCCTCCTACGTGGCGGTGGACCCATTAGTAGTGCTAGGACCACGGCTGCCATGTGTTGTCCTGCAAGTGTGGTTGCTTAGCTCGTCCGTAATGGTGCTGCTGAACTGCTCTCCAGCTGACTTGAGCAAGTCTGGTGTAAAGTTACCCCTGCTTTATGAGGGGTAACTTTAGGCCAGGCGTACAACTTACGCGCACCGCCTATGTTCGTGAATCGGCGGATCTCCCTCATTTGCATATTTGCATACAAAATCAATGGGTGCGCCAGATACGTTCGGCGTAAATATACGCCCGTGCTCCGCCGGCCGAGAAAAGTTACGTCGGTCGTGAGAAGCCTATTTTCAGGCGTATCTAGTTCTGTGGCTACGGCGCATAGATACGACGGCGCACATTTACACTTACGCGTAAGTCCTACCTGAATCTACCCCAATCATTTTAAATGCCTTCTTGCAGTCTTTTTCTTTTATATTACATTTTTTTCACTTGCAATGTGCCTCTAAACTTGCTAGCAAATCTAACTACAAAGTAAATTCCCAGCACCCCCTCCTTTCTCTGTGCTCTTCTGGTAGTGTCTTATTACTTTCTGTCCCGACCCCATCCACACCCCACCCTACATAACCTTTTATGAAGCCACCAGCTGAGGAGGGAAGAGTAATGTACTAGAGAGTGGACCTTCACTCTAAGATGAAAATGTTTGCAGTCTTATAATCCTCACCCTCCCCAAATAACAAAAGCCGATACTTTTTTCAATATTTATTTAAATTTACCTTTTTTTTTGTTTTTTTTTCCAATGGCCCTATCCCCCACATCATTCTTGCCTAGGCAAAAATGTATTTTCATTCTACTCCTGTGGCCTCCTGGGACACTGAATCACATATCGCAGGAGGCTGCATGGGAGGAATCCTTCCCAATCAGAAAAACAGTAGCTGTTTACATACTATTCTATAAGTGGAGGAAAAGTGATGGGATACATACTGTCAATATTCCAGGATGCATTACTGTCCTCCATTCATAAAACGAAGTAAGCAGTCATGGCGCTAGATCTCCCTCTGTGCATGAATGAGATTTTGCAATGCATTGTCAATTGGGGATGCTTCTGAAGAAGCAGAGAGGGACAGCCAGCCAGGGGCGTATCTAGGGTATGGCAGCCATGGCAAGTGCCATGGGCGCCATATGAAGGGGGTGCTGGTGAGTGGCTGGGCAGAAATGCACTTACCAGGGTCTGATGGTCTCTTCTTCCCTCCAGGCTCCCGAGCATAGGCTGGATCTCCTTTTCAGCACCTTTGCTAATGGACAATGGCAGCGCTGCAAGTGGGACTATTTCTCATTTCATACTTCTGTGACTGCAGTCACTGGTCGCGGAGTAAGCAGGCAGCTGCATTTCCCGATGCTACCTCTATAGTTCCGGCTACAGCAGCCCTGACAGCTGAATATCACTCCTCCGCCTGCTGTCCGGGATGCTATAGCTAGGACTATATCGGTGGCATCGGGCTGGTGTATTTCTCGACAGGACACCTGGACTCAGTCAGGAGGTGTCTCCTCACAGGCCTTCTGACTCGAGGTCCTATCAGTGCAAAAGCAGAGCCCATTTTTCATGCTTTCCTCTCTCCCTGCAGGCCATGGCTCCTTTGTAGTCTAAATCATATTTTTTTGGGCCCCATGAGATCAAACACAGGGGCCCAGGAGGCTGTAAAATGGAGGGATTATTTTTTTCTAATTAGGCTTGCTGGAATATCAACTCCTCCCCGCTTTTATGTAGTTAATGGCAATAAAGGCTCTCCCATTCCATCTGGTCGGATTGGCAGCACACAAAGGAGGAGGAACATCAGTTTCTCCCTCTCCTCTGTGACAACTGAGGCCATAAGTTATGAAGATTTCATCACTTCCAGTATCGGTTTTGCATTTACCTGGCTGGTACCAGCTAAGAAATCAGCCAATAAGCCTTGGAGGGCAGAGGAGGGATCAATGGGTCTAATAAACCCCAGATTTCTCCATAACGAGGATATGTCACTACCCAAGGTATCACAAGGGATGATAAATATCACTTGAAGACAGCTGAATTATTTTTTGAGGTTAGGGCAGGGCCAGGGATGGGCCCAGAGGTGGGGTCAGGTAGGCTGTAGGGGGCACCATGATATCTAACAGCGGCCCTGGTCTCTAGTAAGGGGGTAGTGGGGGCACATACTCTGGCAGTGGCTGGGTTTGTGCAGCACTGCAGCAGGCAGGGAGAGAGGGTGTCCTCTTGTATATCAGTGCAGTCATCATCATTCTCAGTCACACTGTGTGTGGGGGACTGGGGAGCATCAGAGAAATAAGAGCACAGCCTACTATGCTGGAATTTGTAGTCCCATGGAGGTGGTGAAATGCTCACACATACTGTGGAGGGAGGGCTGGTCATATAAAGTAAAAGGCTCTGTGATGTTACAGGGCTGCCACGGCTGACCTGACCCCTGTCTAGAAATACTTATTGTCTGGCACACTGTTTTAAGGGGGAACTCTGCAGAATCTGGGGTAAAGGGGAACACTCAGGGCCGCCATCAGGGTGGTACAGGCAGTACACCTGTAAGGGGCCCGGATGGCAACCCCCTTTAAAAAGGGTCCCCAGGGACCCGGAGGCCCCCAGGGCCCCCGGATGGAAACCCCCTTCTATTTATTTATAAAAAATATATATATTTTTTTAATATGTAGCGCTACCCCCTCAGGAGCTGCTGGTTAGATTGGGACGGCATGTTATGTTACCTCTGTGATGTGTCTAGGGATGATGATGATGATGATGATGATGAGATGCAATAACGGAATTTCCAGATAGCAGGGTGTTGTTTTCTGTGCTTTTATTTCTTGCCCAACATGGCAAACAGTTAACTACAGCTACAAGCACACAGCACAGTCACTGTCAGAGCATAAGAAACCAATACTCAAGGGTAGTGTTTATTTCTACAATAAGAATCAGTTTACTGTCAGTTTATTATTTCAACAGTTCTAAATCTCAGATACATTCAAAGAAAAAGTGCACAGTCTACAATAATCCCATTAATGTGTGGATTATAACAGTCACCACTTTTTATAAACTCCTCTTTCTCTCCGCATTCACAATGACAATAGAGGTAAATATCACACTAAAAAGACTATTAGGGGCAGGACCCCAACATAAGCCTGCCCTTTTTTACAGTTACTGATCTATTTTACTTATCCATTAGTGTGATATATACCGCTATTGTCAAATTTGTCAATGAGAGAGGAGTTAAGAAAAAGTGGTGTTTGTTATAGTTCCACATTATAATGGCATTTGTTGCTGTAGCCTGTGCATTTTTCCTATGAATTTAAATGGTCAATTAAAACTATTGTTGAAAATATTGAATCTTCCTATCGCAATAAGCACAACCCACAAGTATTAGGTATGCTTTTATTGTTAGAAATAGAAATAGCTGGAGAATAAAACAGGCCTGTAATGCTGAACAGCAGTCTGAGGAGGCCTGTAATGATCTACATTGCTCTGGACAGTGGTCTGAGGAGGCCTGTAACATAGTTGGCAACATTTGAAAAAAAATTCCAGGGACACTTTGCAGCACAGCTATTAATTAATTACCACACTCACTTCCCCGAAGCTCCACCCACTCCGCATAATCTTCGCCTACTTATCATTCTATTATCAGACACGATACATTGGACTAGAACCCCTACACACCACCTTGTTTACTAACACAATAATAAATTACAGAGGCTCACACATAATGCTGTGTAAAGTGCAGCACTCACCAAGTCTCCTAAGGCAGCAGAGTTGGCTTAGCCCCTCCTCTCTGTGGTGGAGAGGAGACGCTCCTCCCCGCTCTCGCTGGTTCCGGTGCGTCCTTATTCCTCCCCCGGTCTTACGGTCCCTCTTGGAGCGGTCCTGGAGTACGCTGAGGTGACAGGGGAGGCTGACTACAACTTGGCCCCGCCTCTCCATGCACTGAGCCGCCACTCTAGCAGACGTTTCCCTCTCTCTTGTTCCGCAGCCCTCCATCTCTAGCCACCAGTTGATCTCGTTTGTTCCGGGGATCTTATCTCTCTAGCGTCAGCTTGCCCTCTCGCTGGTTCCGTTGATCTGTCTCCAGTGTGTTGTGCCGTGTTGTCGCCGCTCCTAGTGCAGTCACCACGCCCGGCCCCCGGGTGTTCTGCTCAGTCATGGCTGCCGCCCGCAGGTCTCGCTCAGACTCCCGCTGCGTCCTGCGTTATTCCGACCGAGAACTGTGCTGAGCTCAGAGGACCCGACAAGCGCCCATCATGGTAATATTTGGAGGGGCCCTGAAGCCGCACCTGCCTTCCCCACTAGCAGGGGTCAAGTCCTGGGGAAAAAAGTGTGGGAACTCACCCAAGACCACCTCCCACCTCAAAAATAAAAAGAATGTGTGTGTGCAAACATAATTTATATATATATATATATATATATATATATATATATATATATATATATATATAAAACAAATAAAGTGCAACATTTATTGTAAAGTGCCAGATCACGAGGACAGCTCGAAAATTTAAATGCATTACACAAAAAAAAAAAAAAAACACCACAATGTGTGATAATGGTTCCCTCGGGAATTTCTAAAACTAATAGTGTATATAAAAAAAAGAGAGAGACTGTGCGACCAGGAGATGGTCAGAGACTGTGTGTCCAGGATACAGGAGATGGTCAGAGACTGTGTATCCAGGATACAGGAGATGGTCAGAGACTGTGTGTCAAGGATACAGGAGATGGTCAGAGACTGCAGACATGATACAGGAGATGGTCAGAGACTGCAGACATGATACAGGAGATGGTCAGAGACTGTGCGGCCATAATACAGGAGATGGTCAGAGATTGTGCGGCCATAATACAGGAGATGATCAGAGATTGTGCGGCCATAATACAGGAGATGATCAGAGACTGGTCGGTCATAATACAGGAGATGGTCAGAGACTGGTCGGTCATAATACAGGAGATGGTCAGAGACTGTGTGGCCATAATACAGGAGATGGTCAAAGACTGTGGAAGTAAGTAGGGAGTCCTTAGCCCTGCAAAAACTCTTAACATGATCTGGAGCTTGCATTTTTTTTTTCATCACTGTGGCAAGTAAATAGTGTGGTGGAGGGCCCCCAAGTTGTACATAACTCTTCATACCTACAAATAAAGTGCAACATTTATTGTAAAGTGCCAGTTCACGAGGACAGCTCCAAAATTTACATGCATTACACAAAAAAAAACACCACAATGTGTAATAATGGTTCCCTCGGGAATTTCTAAAACTAATAGTGTATATAAAAAAAGAGAGAGACTGTGCGACCAGGAGATGGTCAGAGACTGTGTGTCCAGGATACAGGAGATGGTCAGAGACTGTGTGTCCAGGATACAGGAGATGGTCAGAGACTGTGTGTCCAGGATACAGGAGATGGTCAGAGACTGCAGACATGATACAGGAGATGGTCAGAGACTGCAGACATGATACAGGAGATGGTCAGAGACTGTGCGGCCATAATACAGGAGATGGTCAGAGATTGTGCGGCCATAATACAGGAGATGATCAGAGATTGTGCGGCCATAATACAGGAGATGATCAGAGACTGTGCAGCCATAATACAGGAGATGGTCAGAGACTGGTCGGTCATAATACAGGAGATGGTCAGAGACTGTGTGGCCATAATACAGGAGATGGTCAAAGACTGTGGAAGTAAGTAGGGAGTCCTTAGCCCTGCAAAAACTCTTAACATGATCTGGAGCTTGCTTTTTTTTTTCATCACTGTGGCAAGTAAATAGTGTGGTGGAGGGCCCCCAAGTTGTACATAACTCTTCATACCTACATAGCTAATAGATGACAGAGCAGTAACTTGAAGTGCCCATCCCATATCCACACTTCAGGTCTGTCCTAACACACATGCAGTCTGGACACAGTATAGAGCTCCCATAGACAATGCTGTACAGTACAGAGCCACTAATGAGCAGCAATGACACAGCTCACCTGTGTCCAGTCCTAAGCACTCCACCCCTGTCATCTCGGGTCTCCCCCTCCTCCCGGCATCTTTAGGCTCCTCCAAGCAATCGCTGCACACCCACAGAGTAGTGAGAGCCAGGCACACGTGGTGGCTGAGGAGGGAGATGTCAGCAGTGCCCTCATTGGATATCGGGAACAGGGCTCTGCAGCATGATGTAAGTTAAGCTCTGATTGGCAGAGTGTGTGGTGGACGGGGCTGTGTGTGTAATCAGCCAAAGGCCAGTCCCTGCAGGACGCGGATGCGTTCCTGCAGGACTCGAGCCCTGCCCACTAGGTCCTATTTGAAGGGACTGTCCCGTTAAAAACGGGACAGTTGGTAAGTATGCCTGTAATGCTGCACAATGCTCTGGATGGTGGTCTGAGAAGGCCTGTAATGCTCCACAGTGGTCTGAGGAGGCCTGTAATGCTGCAGAGTGCTCTGGACGGTGGTCTGAGGAGGCCTGTAATGCTGCACACACAGTGATCTGTATGGTGGTCTGAGAGGCCTGTAATCCTGCACAGTGCTCTGGATGCTGGTGGTCAGAGGAGGCCTGTAATGCTGCACACAGTCCTGGATGGAGGTTTCAAGTCTGACTTGAATGGCCTGTAATGCACAGTGCTCTGGATGCCGGTGGTCAGAGGAGGCCTGTAATGCTACACAGTGCTGGATGATGGCCTCAGGTCTGAGGAATGGCCTGTAATGCACAGTGCCCTGGATGCCGGTGGTCAGAGGAGGCCTGTAATGCTACACAGTGCTGGATGATGGCCTCAGGTCTGAGGGATGGCCTGTAATGCACAGTGCCCTGGATGCTAGTGGATGGACGGTGGTTTGAGGGGAGGCCTCAGGCCTGCTGTAATTGTAATGTACACACTCACAGTGGGTGCTCTGTCTACTCTATACTCGGGAGTGGGACTCTCGTCGGGACTCCAGAGGCCTGTAATGCACAGTGCTGCTCTGGTCTATGGCAGTTGTCACGTTGTAAGGACTTGGAGGCCTGTAATGCTGGCTGCACACAGTCTCTTGCTTGCTGGGAGCGGAAGCAGGCAGAGCTCCGAGGAAATCGGAAGTTAGTTCACAAGGGTAAACGTCCCTGCCTCACATTTTCTTTTCGTTCGTTAACAGTGTGGGGAATGGATCCTGTCCACCTAGCACTGCTAAACTTTCAGAGCGTTCACCTGCCGCACACACAGATAGGCTGAACACTCATTTTCCCAGCAGAGACTGTGTTCAGTGTTCCGCCTATCGTCCCACGGACAAGGTTGAGAGGACCCCTGTGATAGGCAGAACACTGACTCACTGCTGGGAAACTGATCTATTCTGCCTATCACAGACAAGGAGGAGGCATGGCTTTTTTACACTGGATGCCCGCATGTCACGGGCTGACCAGTGACTCGAGTATAAGCCAAGGGGGACATTTTCAGCCTAAAAAAAAAGGTCTGAAAAACTTGTCTTATTTCTACTCTATACGGTATGTATTAGGCCGGGTACACACGAACAAACATGTACGGTGAAACCGGTCCGTCGGACCGTTTTCACCGTACATGCCTGCCAGAGGGCTTCTGTACGATGGTTGTACACACCATCGTACAGAAGTCCGCGCGTAAACAATACGCGGGGCGTGTCCGCGTCGTCGCCGCGACGTTGACGCGGCGATGACGCGGAGACGTGGGCGGGCCTGCCATTTAAAGGCTTCCACGCATGCGTCGAAGTCATTCGACGCATGCGAGGGACGGCGGGCGCCTGGACATGTACGGTAGGTCTGTACTGACGACCGTACATGACCGAGCGGGCAGGATTCCAGCGGACGGTTTTAAAACACGTCCAGGAATATTTGCCCGCTGGGAAAAGGCCCGGCGGGCAAATGTTTGCTGGAATTCGGCCCGCTCGCGCCTACACACGACCGAACATGTATGCTGAAACTGGCCCGCGGACCAGTTTCAGCATACATGTTTGGTCGTGTGTACGGGGCCTAACGGTACGTATGTATATACGGTATGTATTACTTTGGTTTCCTAACTAGACATGTGCAGAATGAAAAAATGTGTTTTGTTTAGTATAGTTTTGATTAGTTATTTACATAAATGGTACAAGAAAAACTGCGCTAAAACAATTTAGGAATGATAAACCAGGAGGCTGCAATTAAGTGGTGTAAACACAAACAATATAGATAAGAAAGAAACTGAGCATGCTCACTCAGTTTCGGTACCTCGGAGGGGGGTGGCGGAGTATTTCCAGAGGTTGTCGACCATACGTATGACAAGGGTATAGCGCTCTGACGATCTGAGGATATGCTGCTGAGCCTCCTGTCAATCCAGGGGTAGATTCAGATAGATCAGCGGATCTTTAGATCCGCGTAATCTATCTTATTTACGATCCGCCAGCGCAAGTTTTTGAGGCAAGTGCTGTATTCAGAAAGCTGCATTCAGAAGTTGCGCCGGCAGATCGTAAATCCCCCGGCGGAATTCAAATTCCGCGGCTAGCGGGAGTGTATTATTTAAATCAGGCGCGTCCCCGCTCCGATCGTACTGCGCATGCGCCGGCCGCGATTTTTCCCAGTGCGCATGCCCCAAATGACGTCGCTAGGACGTCATTGGTTTCCGCGTGAACGTAAATTACGTCCATCCATATTCGCAAACAACTTACGCAAACGACGTAAAAATTCAAAACTCGGCGCAGGAACGACGGCCATACTTAACATAGGATACGCCGCATATAGCAGGGGTAACTATCCCCACGGAAAAAGCCGAACGCAAACGATCTAAAAAAAAAGCGACGGGCGGGCGGTCGTTTCTGAATCGGCGGATCTCCTCATTTGCATATTCGTCGCAAGTAAAACACGAAACGCCACCTAGCGGCCAGCGGGAGATTGCAGCCTAAGATCCGACGGTGTAAGTCACTTACACCTGGCGGATCTTAGGGAGATCTATGCGTAACTGATTCTATGAATCAGTCGCATAGATTCGACGATCGGATCTCAGAGATACGACGGCGTATCAGGAGATACGCCGTCGTATCTCTATCTGAATCTGGCCCCCAGTGTTTACCTGTGGACAGAATACTACTTTCATTGCTGGTTTTATCTGCTATGTGGTAAGCTGCTCTCCATGTGGTGGCGGTCTTCACGGATGGTAAGCGCACTTGGGTGTTGTTTGTCCAGATCACGGATATTAAGTTATTCATTCAGCAAATTTTTGGACATTATTTTTTTGATTCAATTTCATTTATTTATTTATATGGTCATAACTCACACTTATAACCTTATGTTTTTATGTGTGTATTTACACTGTGAATTTTTTTATTTAATAACGTTTAGTTAAATTAGTTTGATTAATCCAATTAATTTGTTTTCCAAATTCGTTTGCGTTTATTATTATTCAAATTGATTAGAATTTTCGAATTTGAAACGTTTTCCAAAGGTTTTCCAATTTAAATAGTTTTGGAATTTAAGGCTGCATTCACACCTGAGCGTTTTGTCGCCTGAAGCGTGACGCTCAAAAATGCTAGAGGGGAAAAAATACATTATTCCCTATGGAGATGGTTCACATCTCCACTCCAAAACGCCTGACGCCGAACGCCTGAAGCTCAAACAAGTTCCGGACCCTTTTTTCGTTGCGCGAATCGGCCGGTTTGGGCGTTTTTGAGCATTTCTATTTCCCTTAGAAAGTAATGGAAACGCTTGATTCAAGCGACTAGCGCGACAACGAGCGCTTGCTACGGGCGTTTTGTCGCTTTAATCAATAGAACATTTCACCCAGGCAGAAGATAAAAAAAATCTACCAACATAGCAACAAGTGATGAAAAGATGATCATTTTTCCTATTGGCTAAAATAAAAAACGTCAAAGTACAAAAACGTCGGACGACGCTGTATGCAAACGCGCAAATAAGCATGAATACGCGCGGAAGAAAACAACCGAACGACCTACGCTCAGGTGTGAATGCAGCCTAAATAGTCTTCCAATTTCCAAAAAAAATAGAAAATGAAGGAATAGCATATAATAGAGGAAAACAGAACAAAATAAAAGAACAGAATAGAATGAAATAGAATAGAATAGAATAGAATAGAATAGAATAGAAAGGAATATAATAGAATAAAAAAGAATAGAATTAAACAGAAAGATTATAACTATATTTTGAAATTCGAATAAAATAGAAAAAAAATTATAAAAAAAAACAATAGAATAGAATAGAAATAATATAACCATTTTCCAAGATTCAATATTTTCTATTCTATTTTATTCTTTTTGAAAATTGGAAAACTATTTGAAAACTTTTCGAATTAAAATTTGAAAGCTATTCGAATTTGAAAACTATTTGAATTTGAAAAGTATTCGAAAAGAAATTGAACTTTGTTTGCATTTTTGTTATTTTGTATTTGTTTAAATTTGGTACTATTGTAATATTATAACACATGTTTATTCCTAGCTCATGAAAAATATGTTGGTGAACGTGCCATGTGACGGCATGTGACTTTTCTGGCTCCTCGCCAGAGGCCCAACACTCTACAGGCCATGATCTGTCTGATGAGTAACACACACTCGAATTGCTTGTATTTGGTGGTACGGGGGTGAATTTTCGACCTTTCTGTCTAACTTCTATACTCTTATAACCTTTATAGTTTTTCAATACAATATTAGACGTTCTCCCTGTATTGCAAATTTTGTATGCCCTGATATCCCTTGTGATCCACCTTTGTACAACCATTTTGTATGTTATATAAACCTTAATAAATAACCATCGAAAGAGAAAAGATGTTGGTGAATGCAAAGGTCCATAAATAAAATGTAAAAATCTGGTTAATGAGGTGGTATATACAGGGCCGGCGCTGCCGCTAGGCAAACTAGGCAGGCGCCTAGGGCTCACTGCTGCCTAGGTGGCACAGCCAAGGCCGCTGATGTCCCTACTGCTCTGTGATCTCCGGGATGTCTGTGATCACTGCCCCTGGGAGTCTGCTCAGCCTCTGACAAGCAGTACCCATTTGTAGGTACCCACGCCCTAGACAAGACTAACACCCCTCTGTCACCCGGGCAGGTGAAAGGGGTTGTTAGTCATGTCTTGGGCGCAATAGTCAAGCACAGGCCCTGGGTATATCCTGCAATTGTAAGAATTGCTGTGGGTAAATTATTGCATGCACATAAACTTTAAAAAATGGTAGTTCACTTTTGTAGTGTTGTATTTAGAAAAACAACTTTATTTGTAAATATCCTCAATATTGTACCAATAGTATAACTTCAAAGATTAATTAATGGGAGAAGTGGCATTCTTGTATTTTAACAGTTGGCATTTTAAACTACTAAGCTATTGTATTACTTTTGTATTTAAAATACAGTAAATAGAAAATAAATAGTGGAATACAAAAAATATGTATCACTTCTTCTGTTAATTCTTTTAAATCTATTTATTAACGAACTGGGGGAGGAAATAGAAACAATACTGCTGTTTATGCTAATGACACAAAACTAATGAGACAGTTATCAAAAATCAGCAGGATAGCGACTAATTAAAGAAGCATCTTGACAAAATGGGAACATAGTTAAATAGCAAATTAATTTTTGTATTACAATGTTTTAAATCATGCACTTAGGTCAAGAATTCCATTACTCCATAAATATTACATGTCATACAGTTGGCCAGTCTGAACCAAGATGGAGCAGGACCTGAAAATAGTGGTGAAGAATAGGCCTAGATATATCACTCAAGGCTCATTCACACTGGGTCTTTTCATTAGTGCATTACTGTACACAGATGTGTTGAGGTGCCCTTAACGTATTTGTTACCCTAGCATTTCATATTCCTGATATGTTCCTGCTGTACCATGTACCTGTATGAGGAAGTCTCCCATTCTCTTTGTATTGCTTCCTTTGTGTGAAATACCTGGTGTTCCTGCCAGTCCCTCTGCTTTCCTATTAAAAACAGACCACACTAAGCAGAAGAGCACATCATGGTCAGTTCTCTAACTGTGATGGGAACTCAGCCTGTTTTCCTTCAATGAACAGACTTGTCCTGACACGCCCCCACTGCACAGCCATTCACTGGGAAGATCAGTGTGCTGCTGTCTCTCCTCCCTCCAGCTCTTATGCACTTGAGAACAGACGGAATGTGATCACTTATAAAAAAAGGAGAAAAAGGGTATTTTAAATGTTTTTTTTTATATATCTATACACAAATTGTTTGCAATCACTTTAAGAATGAATAGCACTGCATCTCACCAATTTGAAGGTGTTACGTGTATTGTGGTAAAATTCATGGTAACACGTATGCTAGTACACCAGTGTTAATTAGACATGTGCAATTTGTTTTGTTCCCGAATCAGTTTTTCAATGAATTTCGACAAATTTGTTAATTCGGAAATATCTGAATTAACAAAAACCCAGAGAGAACTCTTGGTCAACAATATTCTCCAGTATGTCTAGACCGTGCTACTCCACAGGGATTACCCTGAAGCCTTTCAGGCATGCCGGTGTATTAATATATATATATATATATATATATATATATATATATATATATATATAGTCTCATTTATATGAGAGCCTGTCCACAGACTCCGGTGATAGGCTCACATTCATAAAAATGAATCAGTCTTGGATCAGCAGCTATGACCTGATGCTGATGTAACCGATTGAAAATGTTCTATGGATGTGGGATCCTTTGAAGACTGCCTATGCTGGGTGACTATCCTATTCCTCCTCAATCTTGATGATGCTAGCTTCTAACAATATTTTTGGTTTAGGGCACCACTACCACTGCCCAAGGCTCAATTTTTTTTGCCCCTATTTAACAAGGGCATGTACGTCCAATTTTTGATCTAATATTTCACAACAGGGCCCATTCCTGCAACCAACAAGAGTATCTGTGAGTTGTTACAGTGTTGTGGCACCACCACCCAAGGCCCAATTTTTCTAACCCTGTTTAACTACTTGCCGTCGCCGCACCGTCATAATACGTCCACAAGGTGGCTCTCCTAGGCGAGATCACGTATTATGACGTCCTACCCTTTAGCCGCCACTAGGGGCGCACGCGCGCCGCCGGAGGCGCGCGCACGCGCCCCCCGCTCGCCCCCGACTCCCGTGCGTGTGCCCGGCGGGCGCGATCGCCGCCGGGCACACGCGATCGCTCGGTACAGAGCGGGGAACGGGAGCTGTGTGTGTAAACACACAGCTCTCGTTCCTGTCAGCAGGGGAAATGCTTTTCTTCGGTTCATACACTGTATGAACCGAGGATCAGTGTTTCCCCTAGTGAGGCCACCCCCCCCCCCACAGTAAGAACACACCCAGGCATACTTAACCCCTTCCCCGCCCCCTAGTGTTAACCCCTTCACTGCCAGTGGCATTTTTATAGTAATCTAATGCATTTTTATAGCACTGATCGCTATAAAAATGCCAATGGTCCCAAAAATGTGTCAAAAATGTCCGAAGTGTCCGCCATAATGTCGCAATACCAAAAAAAAAAAATCGCTGATCGCCGCCATTACTAGTAAAAAAAATATTAATAAAAATGCCATAAAAATACCCCCTATTTTGTAAACGCTATAACTTTTGCGCAAACCAATCAATAAACGCTTATTGCGATTTTTTTTTACGAAAAATATGTAGAAGAATACGTATCGGCCTAAACTGAGGAAAAAAAATGTTTTTTTATATATTTTTGGGGGATATTTATTACAGCAAAAAGTAAAAAATATTCATTTTTTTCAAAATTGTCGTTCTATTTTTGTTTATAGCGCAAAAAATAAAAACCGCAGAGGTGATCAAATACCACCAAAAGAAAGCTCTATTTGTGGGAAAAAAAGGACGCCAATTTTGTTTGGGAGCCACGTCGCACGACCGCGCAATTGTCTGTTAAAGCGACGCAGTCCCGAATCGCAAAAAGTACTCTGGTCTTTGGGCAGCAATATGGTCCGGGGGGTAAGTGGTTAATAAGGACATGTAATTACAATTTTTTGATCCAATATTTCACAGCAGGGCCTGTTCCTGCACTCACAAAGAGTAACTGTGAGGGCTTACAGTGTTCTGGTACCATCAACACCTGAGGCCCAATTGTATGCAGGGTATATAGGGCAGGTCGTATAATATATATACTGCTGTTCAGAGTATATAGGGCCTGGGGGACCCCCACGCAATTTTTTTTAAAACTTTAGGTACGAGGTTCCCCTTAATATCCAAACCAGACCCAAAGGGCCAGGTAATGGACTGGAGGGGGACCCATGCCTTTTTCTCAACGATTTTCATCTATATTGCCGGGACCCGACAATACATTACAGCCGTAAGTGAATAAAGGGGGAACTAAAGCGCTGGCTATTACTAACCAAATGAGAAAAAGAAAATGTGCTGACAATCAATACATTAAATCATGAAAAGACCCCAATGCAGCTCAAATCTAATTGGTGCTAATGAACAAAAATAGTGGATATAAAAGTGAGTGATGAGCGCAAAGGAATGTATAAATAAGTGAACAATAGCAAAATAAAAGTTTACGATCCTCTGATCTAGAGGAAAAATTGACTGACTTCAATCACCATACAGTGGCGTGAGATACGTGTCAAACACAAAAAAGTCCAATAAAGTAATGAAAATGTGAAACTAAATATATAAAGTAATAAAATGTCCCAAATAGCATCAATCAATAAAAAGTGATTCGTGTAAACGTGCTGGCAGCGATGGAGTGATCCAGTTGTATAGGGTGAACAATGCCCGATGATCAGGCTCACAAAGCGCTTACCTCCCTCACAGGGAAAAACAACATCGAAATCCTCAGCTGGACTGGCCCACAGCTTCTCCAACGAACGACCGCCGTCCTCTCGATTATTCTCCAGCGCGTGTCCTCCACTCTGTGTATGGTTCCGGTCTTCTCAAAAATGGCGACTCGGTATCCCAGCAAACACAGGATAATAAAGGAAGAAAAAAGGGGGCTCCAATAGTGAAGTACGTTTCAACGAATGTTTAATTGATTGAAAAATGGGTGCATAGCCAAAACTTTCAGTAACAACGAGATAACATACAGCGGTAGTACGGACGAGATGCCGCGACACTTCCGGTATTGCTAGATACGCCTTACGCGTTGCGTCACGTCACGTGACTTCATCAGAGGCTGGGGATTGGTTGAACCCGCTCTTCTTAAATAGAGCAGCGAACGGAAGTTCAATGCGGCCATTTTTAGTGCTGGATGCCCTTAGGCCGAGCCGCGGCCATTTTGAATGAGGGAACACGCACAGCAATCTTTAATAAGGAATTGGCAAAAAACAAAGCACAAATATAAATCCAAATACACGAGCATATTGATCAATGTATTAGCTGGACTTAATTGTGGGCTACAACAAAACAAGGGGGATTGCACATATAAACAAAAGGTCATATAAATACATAGTGGGAAGACCAGAAAATATCGTGAGCACAGAAGGTCACTTGAAACATTGTAACAGTAAATCTCAATCTGTGCTGAATAAGAAACGGGAAGAAGCAATAAGCTTCTCATGTATAAAAATAGCATGATTAAAATATAAATAAGTTAAAATTAATCAATATATAGAATGTATAATATATTAATATAAAATGGGTCACCGCCAAAAATAGGTAATAAAATAAAAATAAAAATAAAATAGTAATAAAATCCGCCCTGGCTCAAAAAAATTTGCCCAAAATGCACAACCTAATGGATGCTGGTTGCCATTGAATATGGGGCAGGCAAGGGGTGGAATAAAATATTTAAAATAATAAACCGAAGTGTAGCTTCATCTCATCCTTTACAATAAACTACAATGTATAACTACTTAGAAATTACTAAGAAAACAATTGACATCAAAGTCCACATTCAATCCATCAGGCACCAATGAATGTAAAGTATGTATCCATTGGGATTCTTTTTGACTTATCGTTCTGACTAGATGTGACCCTCTCCATGGTTTATTGTACTTATCAATAGCCCAGAAAGATAAATGACGTGGATTCTTATTGTGGACTTGGTCAAAGTGTCTGCTAACATTGTGTTTATCACAACCCTTTAATATGTTTTTGATATGTTCTTTGATTCGAACCATTAAAGGTCTTTTGGTTCTACCTACGTATTGTAGATTGCATGTGCACTGTAAAACGTATACCACTCCCTCTGTGTGGCAACTGATAAAGTCTTTAATTGGATGCCATACATTGGTATGGGTGGCCAAAAATTCCGTTCTCTTCAATTGGGGCCCTTTTGCATGTAGGCATGCAAAACAGTACTTGCAAGGAAAAAAACCTTTTTTATTGAAAAAGGTATATCCACTCCTAGGGGGAGGGTCAACTACATTTTTAACCAACATATCTCGAACAGTGGGAGCTCTTTTATAGATAATGTTGGGTTTGGCAGGCAGGATCTTTTTTAGATGTTTATCTGCTGTCAATACATGCCAATGTTTCTTAAAAAGTTTCTCCACATCTTTATGTTGGACATTATAGTCCATAATAATAACTGGTGCTTCCAAATTCCGTTGGGGTTTAATGCTCCCTTGCAGCATACACTTCCTATCAAGCCCAGCAACAGCTTGAATTTGTTGCTGGATAAACTGTTCCGGATATCCTTTCTTTTGGAACCTTTCCCCAATAAATTCAGCTTGGGTGAGAAAATCAGACTCCTTAGTGCAATTGCGTTTAATCCGGACTAACTGTCCTTTTGGTATATTCCATAACCACGATTTGTAGTGGCAACTTTTGAGAGATAAGTAACTATTGGTGTCTACACTTTTAAAATGTGTTTTGGTTATGAGTTTCTTCTCCATAATCATAATATCCAAATCTAAAAAATTCACCATACTGTTACTGATGTTTGTCACCAATTTAATATTTTGATCATTGGAGTTGAGGCCTATAAAGAATTCTTCCAACGAATTCTTGGAACCATTCCAAACAATCAGCACATCATCGATGTACCTTTTGTACAGGATTAGTTCTGGTGGGGTGCTGGAATACACTACCTCTTCTTCCCACTGTGCCATAAATGCATTAGCCACAGAAGGGGCAAATTTAGCGCCCATGGCAATGCCTGTTTTTTGGTTATAAAATGTTTGGTTATACCAAAAATAATTGGATTTCAAACAGAACTCAAGGCATTTGATCAAAAACTTTCGTTGTTTACAGATTAAAGTGGTGTAGTTCTTCAAAAGCCATTTAGTTGCACTACACGCTTGGTGATGTTGCACGATCGTGTATAGTGATGACACATCGGCGGTGGCTAATAATGTGTTACCTTCTGAGACTGGTATTTCTTCTAGTATTTGAAGGACATTTTTTGTGTCTCTCAAATACGACTTTGTTTGCTGCACTGTGTAAAGTGAAATTCCGCGCCTAACTAATATATATAAAGAAAAATTAAAATTATATATAAATATTTATAAATATATACAAATATTGAGAGTGTATATAAATAAATAATAAGCTGCTCCTCAATAACACAAGTGATATGTGGACATGATAAAATAAAAATAGAGGGCGCTAGGCCCATACACAATAAGTATAGTGCCGTGACACAGTGTCTAATTAACAATAAAATTGCAACATAAAAACACAAAAAATATATATAGATGAGTCCCAACAATTGCAGTCAAAGCTGCACTTGAAACCACGCGAGTGAATTCAGATATGATCAAAAAATATATAAATAAAATAAAACAGTGAACAAAGTCCAATTGTAATGATAATTCTGTGAAGGAAGAAATGCCACCACCGCTTCAGTATAATTATCAATTCCACCCAAGGTGCTTTAGATAAGGTTTGCTCTTACCAGAGCTCGTTGACCCCTTTAATGAAAAAGATGGTCAACTGAGCTTATGCAGGATTGTGCCTGCAACACATGGAGATATGGACAGACCACTTTGCAAATCCAGGAACCTCACACAGGATTGTATGTAAAAGAAGAGAGGCCAGATAGCCAAATAGCGTGATACCGTTTTAATTAAAATTTAAAATATACATAAAAATCAGCCGAATGGCTCCTTACATTAGGGGGTGCCCACCCGGCACTGAGGCTGCAGACCTGTCACCGCTCAAAGCGGTTCTTAAGTAGGATTCGCTGGGGAATGAAAGCCGCCGCTCACATGTAAAGCCAAACGATCTCTCCAACAGTCCAAAGCACGGGGGGTACGTCACGTGACCAGGCTGCCTCCGACGTACGTTTCGTTATGTTAACGTCATCAGGGGGGCGTGCCTGGTCACAAAGCATGATGGTATATGTAGTCAAGAAAACACAATGATTGGTGGGCTGAAACTAATTGCAGATACAGCCTCGGTGCCGTGTGTCATCAATAAAATATAACACTGAAGGTAAATTGCATTACATTAATCAGATTTAAACAAGAAATTAGAGAGATACACAGAAATATAGAATGGCCAAATAACATGAGTTCAAGAGTATTACACTGTTGAAATACATATTAAATAAAATACAGATCTCGCATCCCTCCGGACGTGCAGATTCAACAATAAGTGCCAGAAAACAATATGATTTAACTCCATAAAAATTCGATCGTGATCACTAAAAAATGATTATTAATAAAAAATCAACTTAAATAAACCAAAAATAAATATATATAATTGTAAAGAATATATAAAAAATATACATATAAAAAAATTTGTTTTTTTCCATATATATAAAAACCGGATTCAAACAGGGTAAAAAGAAATATCTCACAATAATTGGTGATATATCACAAATGTCACTGGATCCCTCCAGACATGTAATATGGATGAATGGAGATTAGAGAGTATTCAAATTGATTAGATCTTACCTCCAATTAGGTATGGAGTATTTAAATATAATGATGATCTCTAAAAGAGGGGGATCACATTATTGGCTAGCCCCAACCAAATACCAGCGTACAAAAATAAATTATATAAATAAAACCATAAGTAAATATCTAACAATCCTAAATAGTCACTGACGACTATAGATAATTAGATAAAAATCAATATAATTAGAAAAAATTAATACTTAGATAAGGAGAAGGAAATGAATAAGAAGGGGTGAGGGACTGGAACCTGAAAAGAGGAGAGAACACTCAATCATCGGTTAAAAAACAATTGAGGTCCAACTCCACATTCAGTCCCAAAGGTTGCATGGTACGTAATCTGTGTACCCATTTCATTTCGTTTTGGGAAACACTACGTAACATATGTGTACCTCGCCAGTTTCTTTCTATTTTGTCTATGCCATAGAACTTACATAAACTAGGGTCACTTCCATGGTAATTGGCAAAGTGTCTTGAGACACTATGGTTAGGGAAACTTTTTCTAATATTTGTTAAGTGTTCATTAATGCGGATCTTAAGTTGGCGAGTGGTCCGGCCAACGTACTGTAAATGACATGGGCATTCGAGCACATAAGTAACATGATCAGATCCACATGTGATTAAGGGTTTGATCTTAAAAGATTCACCTGTTACATTAGAACTGAACTCAATTTTTTTCTTTTTATCACCAGGATTCCGTGTAGTTCTGCACGCTTTGCACCTAGTGCAATGGTGAAAACCAGATCCATCCAAAAAGGTCACCAATTTCTTTGGTGGATCAGGAACATTGGGAGCAATTTTGTTCCTGAGGCCTGGAGCTCTCTTATAGATGAACTTTGGCACCTTTGGGATGGATGTGATCAGGTCTTTGTCCTTCCTCAAAATATGCCAATGTCGTTTAAACACAGCTTCTACCTGTCGATATTGCCTATGAAATCCACTAATAAAAGGTACTTCATTTTTATACTCTTTTCTCGCTTTGGGGACCTATAGAGATTGTCTATCGAGAACTGCCACTTGGTTATACGCTTGGTTTAGTGTAGTTTCAGAGTAACCTTTTTCTAAAAATCTGGTGGTTAGTATGTTAGCCTGAGTCTCAAAATCATCGTTATTATCACAGTTCCGTTTTAACCTCATATATTGCCCTTTCGGGACTGCTCCTATCCAGGAGGGATGGTGACAACTATGAGTGGGTACAAACCCATTCCGGTCCGTAGATTTAAAGTAGGTAAGTGTTTCAAATTTCAGGTCATTCTTTTTAATAGTAAGGTCCAAATAGTTTACCAGACTTTTGCTGATTTCAGCTACAAAAGTAAGTCCATAATTGTTTAAATTCATTTGGGCGATGAATATCTCGAGAGATTCCTCAGAACCTTCCCAAAAGAGAATAATATCGTCGATGTAGCGTTTGTAAAAATACAGAGATTCTGGTCTGTTTGAAAAAATTGTCTCATGTTCCCACTTATTCAAAACAATATTTGCGACACTTGGAGCATATCTCGCTCCCATTGCTACACCGCCCACCTGATTAAAAAATTGATTGTTGGCCCAAAAGTAATTATTTTTCATTGCTAGTTCAAGTCCCCTTATCAGGTAATTTATTTGTACCTTCTTTAGCTTAGAAAATTTACCTAACGCCCATCGAAGGGCTGTTAAGGCATCAGAATGTCTGATATTTGTATAGAGGGATTGGATGTCCACAGTAGCCATAATGGTTACTCGAGTGGCTGGTAAAGTTTGAAGTGCCACAATCAGATCCCTACTATCTTTTAAATAAGATGGACTTACTGAAACCAGTGGTTTGAAAAAACCATCAAGGTACTCTCCTAGACGGGAAAAAAGGGAACCTATTCCACTAATTATCGGTCGACCAGGAGGGTTAACCTTGTCTTTATGGATCTTAGGTAGAGTATATAAGACTGGAATTATATCTATATCTAAGATCCATAAAGACAAGGTTAACCTTCCTGGTCGACCGATAATTAGTGGAATAGGTTCCCTTTTTTCCCGCCTAGGAGAGTACCTTGATGGTTTTTTCAAACCACTGGTTTCAGTAAGTCCATCTTATTTAAAAGATAGTAGGGATCTGATTGTGGCACTTCAAACTTTACCAGCCACTCGAGTAACCATTATGGCTACTGTGGACATCCAATCCCTCTATACAAATATCAGACATTCTGATGCCTTAACAGCCCTTCGATGGGCGTTAGGTAAATTTTCTAAGCTAAAGAAGGTACAAATAAATTACCTGATAAGGGGACTTGAACTAGCAATGAAAAATAATTACTTTTGGGCCAACAATCAATTTTTTAATCAGGTGGGCGGTGTAGCAATGGGAGCGAGATATGCTCCAAGTGTCGCAAATATTGTTTTGAATAAGTGGGAACATGAGACAATTTTTTCAAACAGACCAGAATCTCTGTATTTTTACAAACGCTACATCGACGATATTATTCTCTTTTGGGAAGGTTCTGAGGAATCTCTCGAGATATTCATCGCCTAAATGAATTTAAACAATTATGGACTTACTTTTGTAGCTGAAATCAGCAAAAGTCTGGTAAACTATTTGGACCTTACTATTAAAAAGAATGACCTGAAATTTGAAACACTTACCTACTTTAAATCTACGGACCGGAATGGGTTTGTACCCACTCATAGTTGTCACCATCCCTCCTGGATAGGAGCAGTCCCGAAAGGGCAATATATGAGGTTAAAACGGAACTGTGATAATAACGATGATTTTGAGACTCAGGCTAACATACTAACCACCAGATTTTTAGAAAAAGGTTACTCTGAAACTACACTAAACCAAGCGTATAACCAAGTGGCAGTTCTCGATAGACAATCTCTATAGGTCCCCAAAGCGAGAAAAGAGTATAAAAATGAAGTACCTTTTATTAGTGGATTTCATAGGCAATATCGACAGGTAGAAGCTGTGTTTAAACGACATTGGCATATTTTGAGGAAGGACAAAGACCTGATCACATCCATCCCAAAGGTGCCAAAGTTCATCTATAAGAGAGCTCCAGGCCTCAGGAACAAAATTGCTCCCAATGTTCCTGATCCACCAAAGAAATTGGTGACCTTTTTGGATGGATCTGGTTTTCACCATTGCACTAGGTGCAAAGCGTGCAGAACTACACGGAATCCTGGTGATAAAAAGAAAAAAATTGAGTTCAGTTCTAATGTAACAGGTGAATCTTTTAAGATCAAACCCTTAATCACATGTGGATCTGATCATGTTACTTATGTGCTCGAATGCCCATGTCATTTACAGTACGTTGGCCGGACCACTCGCCAACTTAAGATCCGCATTAATGAACACTTAACAAATATTAGAAAAAGTTTCCCTAACCATAGTGTCTCAAGACACTTTGCCAATTACCATGGAAGTGACCCTAGTTTATGTAAGTTCTATGGCATAGACAAAATAGAAAGAAACTGGCGAGGTACACATATGTTACGTAGTGTTTCCCAAAACGAAATGAAATGGGTACACAGATTACGTACCATGCAACCTTTGGGACTGAATGTGGAGTTGGACCTCAATTGTTTTTTAACCGATGATTGAGTGTTCTCTCCTCTTTTCAGGTTCCAGTCCCTCACCCCTTCTTATTCATTTCCTTCTCCTTATCTAAGTATTAATTTTTTCTAATTATATTGATTTTTATCTAATTATCTATAGTCGTCAGTGACTATTTAGGATTGTTAGATATTTACTTATGGTTTTATTTATATAATTTATTTTTGTACGCTGGTATTTGGTTGGGGCTAGCCAATAATGTGATCCCCCTCTTTTAGAGATCATCATTATATTTAAATACTCCATACCTAATTGGAGGTAAGATCTAATCAATTTGAATACTCTCTAATCTCCATTCATCCATATTACATGTCTGGAGGGATCCAGTGACATTTGTGATATATCACCAATTATTGTGAGATATTTCTTTTTACCCTGTTTGAATCCGGTTTTTATATATATGGAAAAAAACAAATTTTTTTATATGTATATTTTTTATATATTCTTTACAATTATATATATTTATTTTTGGTTTATTTAAGTTGATTTTTTATTAATAATCATTTTTTAGTGATCACGATCGAATTTTTATGGAGTTAAATCATATTGTTTTCTGGCACTTATTGTTGAATCTGCACGTCCGGAGGGATGCGAGATCTGTATTTTATTTAATATGTATTTCAACAGTGTAATACTCTTGAACTCATGTTATTTGGCCATTCTATATTTCTGTGTATCTCTCTAATTTCTTGTTTAAATCTGATTAATGTAATGCAATTTACCTTCAGTGTTATATTTTATTGATGACACACGGCACCGAGGCTGTATCTGCAATTAGTTTCAGCCCACCAATCATTGTGTTTTCTTGACTACATATACCATCATGCTTTGTGACCAGGCACGCCCCCCTGATGACGTTAACATAACGAAACGTACGTCGGAGGCAGCCTGGTCACGTGACGTACCCCCCGTGCTTTGGACTGTTGGAGAGATCGTTTGGCTTTACATGTGAGCGGCGGCTTTCATTCCCCAGCGAATCCTACTTAAGAACCGCTTTGAGCGGTGACAGGTCTGCAGCCTCAGTGCCGGGTGGGCACCCCCTAATGTAAGGAGCCATTCGGCTGATTTTTATGTATATTTTAAATTTTAATTAAAACGGTATCACGCTATTTGGCTATCTGGCCTCTCTTCTTTTACATACAATCCCGTGTGAGGTTCCTGGATTTGCAAAGTGGTCTGTCCATATCTCCATGTGTTGCAGGCACAATCCTGCATAAGCTCAGTTGACCATCTTTTTCATTAAAGGGGTCAACGAGCTCTGGTAAGAGCAAACCTTATCTAAAGCACCTTGGGTGGAATTGATAATTATACTGAAGCGGTGGTGGCATTTCTTCCTTCACAGAATTATCATTACAATTGGACTTTGTTCACTGTTTTATTTTATTTATATATTTTTTGATCATATCTGAATTCACTCGCGTGGTTTCAAGTGCAGCTTTGACTGCAATTGTTGGGACTCATCTATATATATTTTTTGTGTTTTTATGTTGCAATTTTATTGTTAATTAGACACTGTGTCACGGCACTATACTTATTGTGTATGGGCCTAGCGCCCTCTATTTTTATTTTATCATGTCCACATATCACTTGTGTTATTGAGGAGCAGCTTATTATTTATTTATATACACTCTCAATATTTGTATATATTTATAAATATTTATATATAATTTTAATTTTTCTTTATATATATTAGTTAGGCGCGGAATTTCACTTTACACAGTGCAGCAAACAAAGTCGTATTTGAGAGACACAAAAAATGTCCTTCAAATACTAGAAGAAATACCAGTCTCAGAAGGTAACACATTATTAGCCACCGCCGATGTGTCATCACTATACACGATCGTGCAACATCACCAAGCGTGTAGTGCAACTAAATGGCTTTTGAAGAACTACACCACTTTAATCTGTAAACAACGAAAGTTTTTGATCAAATGCCTTGAGTTCTGTTTGAAATCCAATTATTTTTGGTATAACCAAACATTTTATAACCAAAAAACAGGCATTGCCATGGGCGCTAAATTTGCCCCTTCTGTGGCTAATGCATTTATGGCACAGTGGGAAGAAGAGGTAGTGTATTCCAGCACCCCACCAGAACTAATCCTGTACAAAAGGTACATCGATGATGTGCTGATTGTTTGGAATGGTTCCAAGAATTCGTTGGAAGAATTCTTTATAGGCCTCAACTCCAATGATCAAAATATTAAATTGGTGACAAACATCAGTAACAGTATGGTGAATTTTTTAGACTTGGATATTATGATTATGGAGAAGAAACTCATAACCAAAACACATTTTAAAAGTGTAGACACCAATAGTTACTTATCTCTCAAAAGTTGCCACTACAAATCGTGGTTATGGAATATACCAAAAGGACAGTTAGTCCGGATTAAACGCAATTGCACTAAGGAGTCTGATTTTCTCACCCAAGCTGAATTTATTGGGGAAAGGTTCCAAAAGAAAGGATATCCGGAACAGTTTATCCAGCAACAAATTCAAGCTGTTGCTGGGCTTGATAGGAAGTGTATGCTGCAAGGGAGCATTAAACCCCAACGGAATTTGGAAGCACCAGTTATTATTATGGACTATAATGTGTTGGTTAAAAATGTAGTTGACCCTCCCCCTAGGAGTGGATATACCTTTTTCAATAAAAAAGGTTTTTTTCCTTGCAAGTACTGTTTTGCATGCCTACATGCAAAAGGGCCCCAATTGAAGAGAACGGAATTTTTGGCCACCCATACCAATGTATGGCATCCAATTAAAGACTTTATCAGTTGCCACACAGAGGGAGTGGTATACGTTTTACAGTGCACATGCAATCTACAATACGTAGGTAGAACCAAAAGACCTTTAATGGTTCGAATCAAAGAACATATCAAAAACATATTAAAGGGTTGTGATAAACACAATGTTAGCAGACACTTTGACCAAGTCCACAATAAGAATCCACGTCATTTATCTTTCTGGGCTATTGATAAGTACAATAAACCATGGAGAGGGTCACATCTAGTCAGAACGATAAGTCAAAAAGAATCCCAATGGATACATACTTTACATTCATTGGTGCCTGATGTATTGAATGTGGACTTTGATGTCAATTGTTTTCTTAGTAATTTCTAAGTAGTTATACATTGTAGTTTATTGTAAAGGATGAGATGAAGCTACACTTCGGTTTATTATTTTAAATATTTTATTCCACCCCTTGCCTGCCCCATATTCAATGGCAACCAGCATCCATTAGGTTGTGCATTTTGGGCAAATTTTTTTGAGCCAGGGCGGATTTTATTACTATTTTATTTTTATTTTTATTTTATTACCTATTTTTGGCGGTGACCCATTTTATATTAATATATTATACATTCTATATATTGATTAATTTTAACTTATTTATATTTTAATCATGCTATTTTTATACATGAGAAGCTTATTGCTTCTTCCCGTTTCTTATTCAGCACAGATTGAGATTTACTGTTACAATGTTTCAAGTGACCTTCTGTGCTCACGATATTTTCTGGTCTTCCCACTATGTATTTATATGACCTTTTGTTTATATGTGCAATCCCCCTTGTTTTGTTGTAGCCCACAATTAAGTCCAGCTAATACATTGATCAATATGCTCGTGTATTTGGATTTATATTTGTGCTTTGTTTTTTGCCAATTCCTTATTAAAGATTGCTGTGCGTGTTCCCTCATTCAAAATGGCCGCTGCTCGGCCTAAGGGCATCCAGCACTAAAAATGGCCGCATTGAACTTCCGTTCGCTGCTCTATTTAAGAAGAGCGGGTTCAACCAATTCCCAGCCTCTGATGAAGTCACATGACGTGACGCAACGCGTAAGGCGTATCTAGCAATACCGGAAGTGTCGCGGCATCTCGTCCGTACTACCGCTGTATGTTATCTCGTTGTTACTGAAAGTTTTGGCTATGCACCCATTTTTTTATCAATTAAACATTCGTTGAAACGTACTTCACTATTGGAGCCCCCTTTTTTCTTCCTTTATTATCCTGTGTTTGCTGGGATACCGAGTCGCCATTTTTGAGAAGACCGGAACCATACACAGAGTGGAGGACACGCGCTGGAGAATAATCGAGAGGACGGCGGTCGTTCGTTGGAGAAGCTGTGGGCCAGTCCAGCTGAGGATTTCGATGTTGTTTTTCCCTGTGAGGGAGGTAAGCGCTTTGTGAGCCTGATCATCGGGCATTGTTCACCCTATACAACTGGATCACTCCATCGCTGCCAGCACGTTTACACGAATCACTTTTTATTGATTGATGCTATTTGGGACATTTTATTACTTTATATATTTAGTTTCACATTTTCATTACTTTATTGGACTTTTTTGTGTTTGACACGTATCTCACGCCACTGTATGGTGATTGAAGTCAGTCAATTTTTCCTCTAGATCAGAGGATCGTAAACTTTTATTTTGCTATTGTTCACTTATTTATACATTCCTTTGCGCTCATCACTCACTTTTATAATACATTACAGCCGCAAGCAGTTTAAATGACTATTTTTCCTTTTGAAATGTAATTTTGCTGTGGTTTTGTTCTAAACACGGGAAAACTGTGCCACTTTACAGGCATACTATAGACACCCCCAGGCATGATATTTAAAGGAATATTTTATTTTTATTGTTTCACTTTATTATTATTATTATTATTAAAATAACTGCTCCCAAAAACGGGCATTTTTAAAACTTTTTTTTTGCATTGATACATGACCCCTGGGGCAGGACCCGCCACCCCAAACACTTTTTATGGTAATAAGCCTTTAAAATTTTACACTTTTGATTTTTCACATTTGTGTCCCATAGACTTTAACGGTGTTTGCTCGTTCGAACAAACTTTTCACCTGTTTGCATGTTCTGCTAAGAACCGAACCAGGGGGGTGTATCTCCCAGGCACCTGAAATGTGGAGTTTTTCCCCCTGCAGGCTTTTGTTTCATTTTGAATTTGGCATGGCTGTGAATGGCTCCCCCTGCACAGGCACATCTTCCATTTACAGAGATCTCCATCAACAAATAGAGAGGGACTCACCGATTTTAATGGAGCACTGTGATGTCACCACAGTTGCAGTACATTTTTGACTTTCTCCAGCTACATAATGTAACCACTTCCTGCCAGCAGTAAGCATATATGCGGCCTCTCGTCGGATGGGCTTTACCACAGAGAGGCCGCATTTATGTAAAGAATTACCTTCCTAAAAGCGCGCACCTGCCACACTAACTAGCAGATACCTAAAAGACCTCTTAAAAGGTCAGAAAGGGGCCTCAGTATTGTGTCTGTGCATTGCACCCGCTGATTGTGGTTGCAATGAGCTGTAGGCTCCAGAACAAAAATGTAACAGAATATTTTAAAATAATAAAGGTGCATTAATGATTTTTTTTGCAAAAGATAGAATTTGCCTTTATATACTAATCAGCTTCAATTTGTGAATACTAAACACAGATTTTAATTGGAGTGCTAACTGTCACTTTAACTCCTTCCCGTTGGCTGTAACCATATCTGTGGCAGCATGGCTGTGGGAATTCACACTGAACTGACACATATTTGCATACAGTTGATGCCACTGTTTTGCACTGGGAGTGCCCTCACCCAAAGGCCCCAAGACTGTGACCTCAGCAAATGGGACATACTCTTAAAGTGGTAGTAAACTGCTGCATTTAACCACTAGTATGCATTGCATACTAGCACATTATGAAATACTTACCTTAGAACAAAGGCTGTCAGTACTGATAGGGCTTCCATCTTCACCCGGTTTTAAGTCCTGGTTTTTGGGGCTCCGTCAGCTTAAATGGCAGAGCCGTGATGACGTCACTCCCATACATGCGTGGCCACGGCATGTCGCTCTGAAGCAACGGCATGGGTATCTTGTTAGTACCTATTCACACCATATACATTGGGCAGCCTTACCCAGTACAGTTCCAACACATAGACAAAGCAACTTTACCTAAAAAAGAAAACAAATGCAGCCATCACATCTAAGAAGTGGTAAGCTGTAATATGATCAGTGCTGTGTTTTGGCCTAGGCACTTTAAAGGGGGGGTGGCAAAAAAAGCACCCGTACGCTTCTCCTGGCTCCCTACAGCTGAATCCCAGGGCCCTTCTGGCACTGAGCACTAGTAACTGGCCAGACAGGGGTGCCCTAGCGTAGGCAACCGGGACATCTGCTGCCCGGGTTCCCGCAAGCGGCGATTGGCTTTACGTAGCAGCGGAAACCTCTCTTACTACTGACAGTCACACACACTCCTCAGCTCCTCCTCCTCCTGGCTGTGTACACTAGAACATTGGAGCCGAGGAGGAGCCAAGGAATGCGCGACTGTCAGTAGGAACCACAGAGGAGGAACACGACTTTAGTACAAGAGCCATGTTGCTGGTCTGAGGTCTGTGTATAGTTTACAGTGGAGGGGGACACAGTAACTCGGAAGGGAAGGGGAGAGCCGGGGCAGATAACAGATGCACACATTGAATGATGGGAGGGGAGGGGGGTAAGGTGATATGTGTTGGGGGGGGGCTTTGGGAGGGGAGAGGATATGTGCTAGTGGGGGGGTCTGATCCCCCCTCCCCCACTAGCACATATCCTCTCCCCTCCCAAAGCACCCCCAGCACATAACCCTTTACCCCCTTTCCCCCCCAATTAAAAGATGCTGTGTACCACTCTGTCCCCCTCCCCCAGCATCCCCCTGTCCTCTTCCCACAGTGTCTTAAAAAAGAAGGGTGGGTCTTAAAAAAGAAGTTGTGTCGCCTTGACAGGAAAGGGTGGGTCATATTTTAATTAGGGGGTGCACGAGTTTAGTCAGGCCTAGGGCAGCACAAAACCTAAATACTCCACTGAATATGATAAATGTTTGCTTTGGGTTTCATACCACTATAAGATAAGCTGCTTGTATAATTGGTTTAATTTTAACAAATGTGGAATATGAGGATACTCAACATAAAATGTCTTAGTCATGTACCATAAGCAAAGCTGAATGTCAGTGGAATGACATATTAGCCATATACTTTCAGGAGTTCAGCTGTAGACATACCAGACTGTGTGTTTCAGTTGCTGTTTGGGGATAAACGTGAGGGATCAAAGATTTATGAGCATCAGCTTTGCGGAACTGTCATCAGTCACCTGCTGAAATAACAAGCAACTGAAAAGCAATATTTGCACAAGCCACATTACATAGAAGGTGGGAAAAGTAATTACATCTTAGCCCCAGACGACTATAATTCATTGTGTGCCAGATTTTAAAGAGCATTCTTGAGATATACCTGTGTTAAAGGAGGGGAAAAAAAGAGAAACAATAATGTTATCAGATCTGTTTGAAAGATTTATTTAAAATCTCATAATGCTGAATGCAAATAAACACAAGTGACAAAGTTTAAGGAATTTTCCACAAAAAGTGCACTATGATACTTGAGCTTTTGTTGTGTAAAAAAGGAAAGATAGTCTGTGCAGTAATGTTAGATATCACCTGCAGAGGTGATTGGTATTAACATAAGTCTATTTTGAATATTTTATCTTATTTTTCAACTTTCTTATATTGTATGGACAGACTTAAAAAGGGCCATACACTAGAGAATTAGGAATGTTTTCAGTTGATTTTTAAAGCTGAATTTAAAACAAAACACACAATTGAAATACATACATGGTAACTGTTTTACCCTGACACAGGATTTGTATTTCTGTCTTTCCAGTTTTGAGATATACACAGCTCTGCCACATACCACATTTTTCTCTGGCCAGCCATTATACAATTGTCTTGTACAATTTTCCTTTAGATTTACCAACAAACATATAATATGAGGTCAAACCTAAACAATTTGTATGCAATCAGGTAGACCCTTACACTACATAGTTGAAGATAAATCTAAAGGAAATTGAATAAGAAAATTATATCATTTATGGCCAGCCTAACGCTTTAGATGGCAATACAAGAATCAAAAGTCAGCCAGTTCGGCAGTGACCAGCTGAATTTCAATTCAGAAGTCAATCTACAGATCGCCTTTTGTAGAACCATGGCCAGCTATAGATGGGGGCAGTGGACAGGTTTATGCTTCACCTGTGGTGTTTATATTAGTCCATCAGTGCACCAACACCTTTGCAGCCATTGTGCTACATGCTGGGTGCTTGGTGTGCTCTTGTACCTTTAAAGGAGGGGGGTCTTCCCTTCAGTTCACCTGCCCCTGTCTATCCATTAAAATGCATGTGCCTCCACTGTGGGGACGCTCATTGTTTAGTGTTAGGACCACAGATTACAGGGTGCCTTGGCGCGGCTCTGTGGCTCACGCATGCGTTTGCAAATGTGTGCGGACCGAACCCCTGTTTTTAACGCATACTGTAGACAGGTTAATTGGTTTTCTGCAAGCTGGTCGGTAAGTAGGCTTGGTTTTTCCCTGGGCATTCCCCAGGTTTTTGTTGTTATCTTTTGTAGAACCAGCCTGTTGGGTTTTCCCCATCTGATCAGTGCCGCCAACTATAGCCTGCAATACCGATCACTGTATTCTGAAAGTAGGGAAGGCTCCCCACCATCATAACACAATAATAGCACATTGGTTGAATGAAGAAAAAAGGGAACCGTTGGGACTTTAAATGAGGCGGTGTCCTGGTAAGGTCAATTGCCTCCATCCCTATCTAATTATCAAAAAAAGGGGGGAGAGGAGATTGGGACTTTAAATGAAGCAAGTAAGTGTATAAAGTTCAGTTTAATATATGAAAATTTACATACAAATGCATAATCATGAGTGTATATCCAATACAATTATAATAACTGATACAATTCATAAAAATGTATATCCATACATACAATGTAGACGAGTTGCCACATGACTATAAACGGTTAATATCAAAAATGTATACATACTGACAGATATCAATTGAATCATAGGAACACAGCATTTAATAGTTCTATGCATTTCGTGGATTGATCCACTCTTCAGGAGAATGCACGCAAGTTCAATAAAAAATATATAATAGTTGGAGTTGCTGTATGTTCTGATCCTACCCAAGGAAAAAAGGAATCATAAAAATTATAAATATAAAGTTAGGTCAAACCAAATAAATGGTCATACCAGATAAAAACCCCTACTCTATACCATACTTACAAAGTTGACTACATAATTGCTATTTGGACTGAACGTGTGGCACTGTAGATCGGGGAGCCGAGGTGGTGTGAGTGGCCTGCTGTCCAGCAAGAGAACCATCCAGGGGAGACAGAGTGCAAGAAATTGGAGTAGTCAGGGTGACCATAGGTGCTGAAACCATCAATCCAGGACTTCTGAAAAAAAAAATACATATATATTTTTATATATTTATAGTATGAAACGTGCTCGGTAAAGAACAGGAGAATTGGAGTGCTAGAAAGTATTGGTGGTGGCCAAAGTGTTTTTATTTCCTACAGTTATTATAATTGTTTTGGATACACACTCATGATTATGCAATTGTATGTAAATTTTCATATATTAAACGGAACTTTATACACCTACTTGCTTCTTTTAAAGTCCGAATCTCCCCCCCCCCTTTTTTTGATAATTGGTTGAACGAGAAAAAAAAAGATGAATGTTTTGGAAACCTTAGGCCCCGTACACACGGTCGGTTTGGTCCGATGAGAATGCTGTTTTGTGCCAAGTTATCACACCAATGTTTTATATACTTTATATATATATATTTTTTTTTGGAGTTTGTGTCCTTTGTTAATTACACATTGTATTTTTGAAATGTTTGATGGCTATTCACCAGAAAAACACAATAGACAAGGTTGTAACGTAAAATAAATTTCCATTTATTCTGGAAAAAGCAAATAAGAAAAAAATGGAAACACTCAACCAATTTACAACATACATGCAGACTTTATGGATACCAAAGGCACAGTCCACCATGATCAGGGACATAATAAACAACATCAGGGGTCACAATGTGCAACACAAACCACAGAACTCAAAAGCAGCAGCAAATGCCATAACAGACCCCAAGCTGTGGTACTACACTAAGCTAATTTTTTGGAAAAATCAGCAGGAAGGCAGGGATTCACTTTCTGGTCTTCTTTCCAGCCTTCCTTCCAGGCTGCCTTGCAGCAGAACTTCCACCGCCCCGTCCACGGCCCCTTGCAGGTGGTGAAGGTGGGGCAACAGGAGTCACAAGATGACTAGCAGTCCAGGCCGGGTCACTCTGTTCAGTGTCCCTGGTCAGCCAGTCCCTTCTGGCCCACCACATGACCTGGTTTGGCATATCCTTAGCCAGGCCACGTTGCACCTCTCCCAATTCCTGCAGGTCATGGGCCATGGAAGCGCTGAAGCTCTCCGTGGGGTTAAGGGGGGCCCTCATTAATTCAGCTGCCTCCCTCATGACCTGCATGCTCTCCTCCTCCCTCTGGTCCTGGCCAAAGTCCTTGAGTAACTATGAACTGCAGAAGCCAGCCCATAGGCAGCACGAATTTTTGCAAAATCACGCTGCTCCATCATGGCTTAAAACCGGCCGGCTAGTCAGAACGCACTTCACACAGATAGCACCCCCAAATCCAGCAATACCTGTAAAGATCGCACTGCACCCAGATACGAGCGGACGAGATGGCACTGCAAAGCAGAAACCACCCGAAAGCCAGCACTGAATGACAAATACGATCCCACAAGCACACACTGAACCCGAGAATACGATCTGAAAAAGCATGGAGACTGAAAAGCGCGAATCGGCTCTCACCAACCTTTCACTAACACGCGGTTACACAGAATTAGCAAAAGCGGACTCAAGGGTGGTAACGAAGGCTTTGGCCTACCCCTTTATAGTGACGTCGTACGTGGGTCACGTGTCCGCGGTCTGACCCGATCGGATTTTGGACTGACAGTGTATACGCATATCAGGCCGTACGGCCACTTCAGAGGTGAACCGATGAAAACGGTCCGACGGCCAGTCTCATCGGTTTGGTCCGACCGTGTGTACAAGGGCTTAGAGGTATTGCTTCACCTCAACCTGTTAATTGGATAATACAAAATGGAAGCAGCAGACTGATAAGCTTGCAGTGCACTCCCTTACCCCCGGGCAGATAAGGAGAACCCTGAGGTGACTCAGTGAGCTAACATTTCAAACCTCAGGGGGAAATCCTTGACTCTATGTAGGTGAAGAGGATTGGGCACCACTTACTTTAGTACATTTCAGAGAGTTTATTAAGGCACAATAAACTCAGGGTTAAGCGACAGGATACCCAATAACATGAAAACTTGTCTAAATAGTTCTCTTCTAGCAATAGTCAATACAGGTTATGGACCTTTAAAGGGGTTGTAAACCCTTGTTTTTTCACCTTAAAGGAGTTGTAAAGGAAAACATTTTTTTGCCTAAAATTAATGTCTGCAAGGTAGACAGACAGAATAGTGTAATGATTCTGTTAAAAAACGAGTAAATACCTATTAAATTCCTTCATCTATATCACCTCCGGCATTCTAGTTTCTGTTCTCTCATTCACTTCCTGGTTTTCTTCGCTCGTTCATGTAAGAACTACATTTCCCAGTATGCATTGCGGCACGCCCAGTAATTCACACCTCCTTGAAGTCTCTAACATGTAGAGAGCGTCCTGCCACACAGATGTAGTTCCCAGGAGGGGGCGAGCACATCACTGACCACCGCAGTAAAGCCTCCCTTCACGGTGGTGAGTAACAATCAGACAAGCAGGAAGTGAACAGAACAGAGAAGAAATAGAGCAACTTCTGAGCAAAAACGAACAATGAGGAAGTGAAAAGAGGAATGTCTGCAGGTAAAAGATGCTTATTATGAAAAAAAAAATTGCTTTACAACCCCTTTAATGCATCCTATGCATTAAGGTGAAAAAACACCTTGCAGTGTCCAGCCCCCCCCCCCCAGCCCCCCTGTCTGGTTGATTAGAGCAGTGTTTTTCAACCTTTTTTTTACCAAGGCACCCTTTAATATCTGTCAGAATCTCAAGGCACACCAAACCAAAAATGTGTAAAAAAATCTCCATAAGCAACGCTTTAAAAAAACCTTTACAGGTTACATGTTTAGAGCTAAAGAGAATGTCTAGCACTAGAATTATTGCACTCGCTCTAACATGTGCGGTGATACCTCACATGTGTGTTGCGAATACTGTTTAAATATGCATGTGCGTATCCACTTGCGTAGGGATGGGGGGTGCTTAAAAAAAAATATTGTCTTATTAAACTTTTTTTTCTTTTCACTGTGCCTTTTAAAAAATGTTTTAATATAATACATGGGCTATGTGGGTTAATATTGATAATGATAATTGTATACTTCAATACTGCAGTTTGGCCACAGTGCAGGTGTAGGGCAGTGTACCTGCGGTTTTCATGTGGTTTCTCATAAATTTTTGGTACATTTTCTGAAAGCACACCAAAAAATGAGGGACATAATAGAAGTCTGAGAAACCACATGAAAACCGCAGGTACACTGCACTACACCTGCACTGTGGCCAAACTGCAGTATTGAAGTATACAGTTATCATTACCAATAATAACCCATATAGCCCATGTATTATATATTACATTTAAAAAAAAATCACCATGCCTGCAATGAAATGAGGCAATGTGAAAGTGCCAACAGGTGTAATGTAGTTTCTTTTTTTTTTATAAACACCATGCCTGCAGCCTGCAATAAAACTATTAAACATGTTTCACATTGAAAATTACAGTAAATAGACAGAAAATACTGTACCCGTGTCTCCTCACTGTTCTTTCACCTCTACTTTACTCGCGTTTTTCTTCCCCTCAGGGAAAAGCGCGCCAGCCAGAGTCCTCTGCCAGCCGCGACTCACACGTCACACATAGCAGTGCGTGCACCCGACCCTCCCATAGCAACCGATGACGTATTCGGTTGGCAAGACGCTTTCGGGAGGCCCGCACAGCCAGCACAGCTTCCCGAGTGCCTGTTGCAGCGGCAAGTGAGCTTTACACAGCGGACCTGCACCGCTGTAATAACAAATATTAACCAAGTGGCTAGAAGTAGTTGTGACATCAGATAGCTGCCATAGCTGACATATTGGGGGTAATTTTGCCGCGGCACACCTAGGGACTCTTCACGGCACACCAGTGTGAAACTTTGGATTAGAGCGCTAGGGAACATGACAGCTTTCATTTCAATAGCTGCGTGTTCCCCGCCATGCGCCGTCATATGCAGCCCCTCCCCCTTGTCCGGGCACTTTTTTTTTTTAAAGATATTTCATTAGGTTTAAGACAAACCAACAAACAGAAAAACATACAAAAAAAAAACCTGGTCATAAACGTTAGGCAATACACTCAATCATAGAAAAATAAGCTGACATCAGTGCAAAATATAATGTAGGCACAGTGGTAAAAGGATCAGGTGTAATACCTGGATATAACAAAAGCGGAGGTCCAGACATTAGAGATCTGTGAGGCACGGCCCATCAATGGTCATTGTCCGGGCACTTTGATAGACAGATCACCCATCCATTCCTGGGATGGGTGATCTGTCTATCAAAGTTCCCCAGACAAGGGGGAGGGGCTGTATATGACGGCATGTGGCAGGGAACACACAGCTATTGAAATGAAAGCTGTTGAAATGAAAGCTGTTATGTACCCTCAACCAGGCGGCGGCGGCTCTCCTCTCTCTTCCCCTAAGATCGCTAGGAGAATGGCTCCCATATCATCCAGGCTGCCGGTGGTGCTGGCCCCCCCACTCCCAGGCAGCCCACACTCACCAGCCCCCAAAATCCACTCACAAAATGCGAGCAGGCGAGTGGAATTTTTGAGGGCTTTTATATTTTTGTATTAACTTGTCTATTCCTACAATTAGCTAGTTTATCAAAGCTCTGATGAAGTTAAAAATGATGATATAACAACAATATTCGTACAGTTGTACTACTGCGCTGACTTCAGTGAAATAGATAAATATGTAAATAAATATGTATAACTAAACAACCCTTAGCAATCATAAGCAAACTTATATATTATAAAAAAGTTATCCCCAAGTTATAAATTGTGATATGGTCACATATAAGATGAATAAATATGGTAAATAAAATAAGTGAAATAAATAAAATAAGATCCCCTTTGTTCACAAACTCAGAAGCGCCAATGCGCTAGCAACCAATAAATGTGTGTAAAATATATACAAGTGCAACAAAACTATAAACGATCTAGATATATGATATATATAATAGTCCGGTATATTTGTGCATTAATTCAAAGTCCTCAAAGCGTGTTTCCAGTATGTGCAGAAATTTAGTGCCTTGCTGCAATGAAATTCGTGACTTTTCCACCTTAAATGCAAGTGTCACCACCACCTCTTATTTGGCTATGCTCTCACCAGATCCAAAAAGATAAACAGCATGTAAACATATGATGTGCGGATCCACTGCTGGTCCCCGGACCTCTGCGCTCCAACTCTCTATGGGTTCTTTTATTGCTCCCAGAGAAAGAAAAATCCCATATGGTGTAGTACGTTTTGAACATTTATTCATAAAACATTAAGAAAGCAAGAAATACACTCACATTCTCTTGTGCCTAAAGCCGGCACTAGCCTGTCCAGCGTCACTGCTATCTCCCCGGCGTGCGCTCCAAGCCTCGGCCGTGGTGCGTTCCAACGGGCAGAATTGCCTGTGCTATGTCGTTGCGGAGGTCAGAGCCGTGCGGCGTGATTACAAAATCGTGGTACCCCTAGGCCTCGACGCGTTTCGAATACTCATATTCGTCCTCAGGAAGCTGTAGGTGTACCCCTTACATTGCTATTTATACCCTAGATCTTATTGTGCCCGATTAATTGATTATTCGTTACCGGAAGTAGTGGCGCCAGTACTGGAAGCACCGCTATCGCCATCTTGGTAATGATAAACGGCAACTGTATTTTCGCCAGTACCGGAAGTGCCGCTGCCGCCATTTTTAATGTGGTATAGCGGTGACTATGGACAAACTTTACATCCGTGCAATATATAAGCTTTTCCTGCTTTGGAATATTTTAAAATTACTTTATTACAAATATAAAATGCAAGTTAAAAATTGTGTGTTTAAAATTTCTCCCTTACTATTAATATTAATGTACTAGCAATTTTTGCACCCATATTTTATTCATATATGCCTGTTGAGTTAGATATAAACAAAAGATAAAAATAAAAATAGAAAGTTTAAAATGAAAGTAAATAAAAGTAAAATATATAAAAATAAAAATAAAAATGAAATAAAAATAAAAATAAAATAAAAATAAATAAAGATAGAAGGATATAATTCTCCCCAAACATATATGTATATAAATTATGTATAATCAAACTAATAATTTTCCAAGAAACAATTGACATCCAGTTCTATATTCATTCCTTTTGGCTTAAAGGAGTCTAATTTAAAAATCCAGTAGGTTTTGTTTTTGGAGATTTCTCTTTTTAGGTTGCTATTTCTCCAATTTTTTTCTATTTTGTCTATTGCATAAATCTTTAATTTTGTCGGATCTCGGTTATGCTTTTCCCTAAAATGCATTGAGATGCTGTGGTATTTGAACCCTTTTTTGATATTCCGGATGTGCTCTCCTAATCTTATCGATAATTTCCGTGTGGTCCTGCCCACGTACTGTAAACCGCATTCGCACTCTAGTAGATACGTCACATGAGTGCTACTGCAAGTTATTAGTTTGTTTATTTTGTATTTTTCATTAGTTATATTTGATTTAATGCACAGGACTATATATTTTACACACATTTATTGGTTGCTAGCGCATTGGCGCTTCTGAGTTTGTGAACAAAGGGGATCTTATTTTATTTATTTCACCTATTTTATTTACCATATTTATTCATCTTATATGTGACCATATCACAATTTATAACTTGGGGATAACTTTTTTATAATATATAAGTTTGCTTATGATTGCTAAGGGTTGTTTAGTTATATATATTTATTTACATATTTATCTATTTCACTGAAGTCAGCGCAGTAGTACAACTGTACGAACACTTATAACAATTCACACAATTACACCACCTGGTGGAGTAAATCACAACTGCAGCAGACTAAACACTTCAATTATAATTATTAGCATTTATTTTAATAGTTTTTTGCGCCGGTATTACAACCCATACCATATAACAACAATATTAGCTGTAAAAATAAATACACTAACATACTGTTATGCTAACATAAAAACACTAAAAATAGACTTCAGAGCAAACAAAACAAAAGAACATAGATAATACTTTATGTAAGGGCATCCTCTGTATTCATTATCTTCAGCTGGGCTCAAATTTTAAGAGAGAATCTCTGTATCTGGCCACCACTTTTAAAGTCCATTCAGACACCACCCACACAAAAGCCCAATGCCAGCCTATCAAGCATTCTGACAAATGAAAATCAATAAGAGGCAGGCCTTCCTAATCACCAAAAAGTATATTATTCTTCTGTCAGTTCTCTAGGAAGCATGCTGTAGTGACCACTAGGGGCAGCATTTGTCCATGAATCACTGCTATTTGACCTGGGTCATCCTTCCTTTGATGTTGGTGTAAATCAGGAAATCAATCATCTTAATAGCAGTTGATTTTTGAAGCTTTTGTTTGCAGTTTTCTTATCCCATACTCCCTTGCTAGGGGATCTGCATGACCCTTTTCTTCCAGATGAAGGTTCTGATATGCATTCTTCAGTTTCATAGCCCTGATGGGTAACCTGCTGAATGGCATTCCAGACTGCCACTAAGCCTGGTGAGGCTAGGTGTAACCATATTTTATATTCAAAAACAAAAACATACATTGTGAAATAAAATATGTTGCCTTCCAACACCTAGACTCAGGCCCCGCTTTTAGCACAGACCCTTCCCAGACAGAATGCTGGGGAGAAATTGGCCTCCAACACAACCTTGGCTCTTGCCAATAAAGTCACTCCAAATATTATAGCCATTCCTATCATGCCCCACTGGCAATAAACCTCCTAGTGATTTTCCAGAGAGAGATAAATATTTATTACTCTACAAAAAGGGACGCTCCCCAGCAACAGAAAGAAGCAAATAATATCTTAAACAAAGCAGAAACAATAACAATTCAGAGTTCAGGCTGACTATAACTTAGCTGCAACAACAAATTTGGAATAGGGACACTCCTGTTTAAGGCAGGGTTCCTACACTTCTATTGCACTTGTAGTGCTACTTCTGTAGGAACTGCTAGTATTAACTGGTACTTCCCCAACCCATGCAGAGACCACCAATCACCCAAGCAACAGTCCATTCACTTCTGGCTCCAATAATCAGTCTAGGAGTTGGGGTGGTATGGGGTACTCCAAATATGCTGACTTGTAACAGGAGGACACACTTCACTAGGTAAAACTTCTTTGAACACTCTTTAAGCAAGAAACAAAGGAGAAGGCCAGAAATGAGACCTTGTAAGAGCTGTCTCAAAGAGACACTCTAAAAGTAGAATAACACACAGACACTAGGCTCTTGAGCTCAGGCCTATTCTCACACTGTCTCTCCAGGATAGCTGAACTCCCCCCCCCCCCAGTTTCCTCCAGACATCTCTATGTCCCAGGACAACTGCTCAGTTCCTAGCTTCCACCAGACATTCTTTATTGAGGGAGAGGTTTATAATGACAACGTCACAGGACAGCTACACACCTTCCAGCTTACACCAGGCACTCTTAAGTGAGATCTCCAGACCAGATCCTTAGATGAAAGTGCTTAATTAGCAACAACAGTAATTAGTAATAGGCCTTCCAGCTCAACAGATTCCAGCAAAACTGCCTCAAAATAGCAGCAGTCCCATGAGGCTGGGAACTTCTCCAGCAGGACAAGATCATGGTGCTCCAGACCCAAGACTATTTATGCCCCCCCCCAGACAAAAAAATAATAATATATTTATAATGGATTTATTTTTTGCATGGTTTGCATTACATAGATAGCAGCTGCACTGAGACAATTGTTTTTGATACTCCTCCATAGGTTTGGATAATATTTTTGATGGTTGTCATAATCATTTAGTTTATTTATACATTACAAGTTAAATAGGTTGCTAACAATACCATGTCAGGAGAGGCCAAAAGCTAAATGTGTATACCTGAACAGCAGGGATGCATACAGACCCTGTATTTTCTCCCTGGAAAGTCTAGCCAATATTCCTGATATCCCAAAATTGTGTGAAAAGTGTGAAATTCCCACTTTTAATCTTCAAACAAAAATCTGAAAAAGAGTAAAAACATGTAACTCCCTTCCCATGCAGCTCACAAACATAAAACCTTCAATAAAACACTGGTGGCCAAAAGATGAGCTATTTGACCCGCATATGCTACTCTTATGATAAAACATGGGATCAGTATTTATATTTGGATCCTTTCATGGTGCTACTGGTTCTGGTAGGCCAGATTCACAAAAGAGATACGCCTACTGATACTCCGGCGTATTTTCAAATTTGCCGCGTCGTATCTTAATTTGTGATTCACAAACAAGATACGACGGCTTTTGGCTAAGATCCGACAGGCTTACGGCTTCGTACGCCTTCGGATCTTAGGCTGCAATACTTCGGCCGCCGCTGGGTGGAGTTCGCGTCGTTTTCCAGCGTCGGGTATGCAAATTAGCTTTTACGGCGATCCACGAAGCTACTCGCGTGCGTTACGTCGTTTTTTCCCGTCGCAAAGTTAAGCTATTTTTTTCATGGCTTAACTTTACACCAGACATGTTAAAGTATGGCCGTCGTTCCCGCGTCGAATAAAAAAAAAAATTTTTGGCGTAAGTGCGTTACGCACATCGCCATACACAAACACGCCGGGTGCCGTAATTTCGCGCAAAGCACGTTGGGAAATGTACTAACATAGCATGCGCAGAACGTTTGGCGCGGGAGTGCACCTAATTTAAATGGTACACACCCATTTGAATTAGGCGTTACTCCGCCGAAAGTTTATACTCAAGTGCTTTGTGAATCAAGCACTCACAAGGAAAACTTGCGGCGGTGTAACGTAAAGACGATACGTTACGCCGCCGCATTTGTACCTGAATCTGGCCCAGAGTATCAGAATGTGGACTAGCAGAATGATAGCTAGAACTATTATTCTCACTTTCTGATCTATTACTAGGTTTTGAAGATTGCTATTACAAAAGTCCTACTTGAGCTAATTAGGTCATATGCAGCAGCCACACCCTTCCATCCAATTGGATAATCTGAGTGGGTTGTAACCTACTTTGATCTGTAAGGTATTAAAATAGCTATCTGCCATCAAATCTTGATTATATCTGGGGGTCCCATCGATGTGTGGGTGTGGTCCAGTTTTTTTTATCCAAACCCAGGATCAGGAGAAATTTTATTTCTGTAAGTTTATCCCTTTGTTTGTATATTTGTATGTCTCACTTTTTTAATCACTTCGCTCTGATTTTCCCTGCTGTATTTGAGCCCTGGTTCACACTGGGTACGATTTGGAACGATTTGAGATGCGATTTGACATGTCAAAACGCATCTCAAATCGGCGGCAATTGTCGGCAATGGCACTGTCCTAATCAGTGCGACGCCGCATCTGCGATTTCAAAAAGTAGTTCCTGTACTACTTTTTGCGATTTCGGGCCGCGATTTACAATAAATTGCGGCCGAAATCGCGGCAAAATGAGAATATTTTTTGGTTATTTAAAAGAAATTTCTTAACAGTTTAACATTTTTGGGTAGTGTTTTTCTCCCCCAAAATTTTTTGGTTAGGATTTTTTTTTTTTTTGTATTTTTTATTTAACCCAACAAAAATGTGAGATTTTTTTTTTCTAAAAATAGAGCTATTTATATATATTTTTTGGGGTCCTTATTTAAAATTTTTGAGCAAAATAATTTTTTTTATTTTCTGACATTTATTTCACGTTTTTTTTTTTGGTGATATTTATTGTTCGTTTTGGGATCTGAAACTGTAAACATTTACAACCAAAACAAGATCAACACCAAAAAAAAATATCTTTTCAAAACAGCAGTCAGTCATGGATGGTGTGCTTTCACACTGGAACACGCCAAAATTTCAAGATGCACACATTCAGTGTGAATTCGCCAAATGTCATTGGTTAAACAGACAAATGGCCACATGTGCTATCTGACATCATGGGTGATCAATGTCTGTGTTTTGTGGGAGCAAACCCTTCTTCCTCTCAACTACTTGAGGATCGAGGAGGGGTTTGTACCCACAAAGCACAGACAATAGATATTCTGTGATGGCAGATAGCACATATTGGCACACTGTGTGTGCATTTTGAAATATTGGCGTATTGTAAAGTACAAAAATTAAAAATGGTTTGGGGGGCGGGGGATGGGCGGGGGGTGTTTCAGTCTTTGACACGGCCCATCATGTCAATGATATTTTTGAAATTCTGTTCGATGACTATCATCCTTTGGCGCATGTTGTCCATTTCCGTGCTGCACTCTGAAATGACATTTCGAACATTCTGCTCCATGACGAGCATCCTTTCCCGCATGTTGTCCATTTCCGTGCTGCACTCCATTACCTGCTGTACAATTATTGAAGCACTTGCACGTGAAAAATGTGCTACACCATCTTCATCCCCTAAAAACAAACAAATTGGCATTCAAAATATGTACAGAGTTTCCGGCCTATCTGCATATCTTTGGCCCTATTAATGTTGGGGTGACACTGACCTGATGGCCTGATCATTTCAACATCCTCAATTTCGCCATCTTCTATGACTCCTCCTTCTTCCACCACCTCCCCCTCATCATCCACGACTCCTCCATCTTCTTCCAGAACTCCTTCTTTATCCATCAATACCCCTTCAAAATCACTCAATTCTGCTTCGTCCAGTTCCGCCTCATCTTCACCGAATTCTAACTCCAAATTTAAGTCTTCCTCCTCTCTTCCTTCCATATCCTCCTCTCTTCCTTCCACATCCTCCTCTCTTCCTTCCACATCCTCCTCTCTTCCTTCCACATCCTCCTCTCTTCCTTCCACATCCTCCTCCTCCTCCACATGTGGAGGTGTTTGATTTTGGGGTTGTCTGGCCCTCTCTGCCTCCTCCAATTACTGGCGTCTTCTTTCCCCTATAAGAAATAATAAAAAAAAAAAGGTATATTCATCAGCACACAGATATTGTATAGCAGAAATCGCAGACATTGCATAGACGAGACATTTTTGAGGATTTTTGTTTGTTTCTTCTTTCAGCAATCCTACATTTTTTGCGGAGTTCTAGGCCAAGCTCTGATCCTGCCCCTTTTTTGATAAGAAGTGACACACATGGATGTCCCCCCAAAACATTAATTCTCGTCGACCCTCCAAATAAATCTCCTTTGATTGTTGAGACACAGGTGCTTTGCATTTCAAGATGTTAAAACATATGCTTTATTCGCATTTTTGAGAATAAATCTTGTTTGCCTGTCACATTCACTCAATTTAATTTCTGTGATTTTGCATTTCAACAATGTTTGCAAACAAAGTTTGGGGCCAGTCAGCCATGTCCAGGTGTGTTGTTCCTGGACTAACCTCGCATTTCTGCGAAACAATGTCATATTACGCATGTTTACTATTTCACAATATTTGGTAAAGGTTGTTATTTGACACAAACACAATACAGTATCTACACATGTTCAAAAGTACAAGCAGGCCAAGGAGGCAGATGTCAAAAACTACATGTCAACACATTCTTGCAGACATTCCCCCCCCCCCTTAAATAATATGGACTTACTTTTCCGCAGAATTTTTAGGATCCTCTTCATGTGATGTGGCTCCCTCAATTTCAAGTCGGACCAACGCTTCCTGAGTTGCTCCTTGGACCTGGTGACACCAAACATTCTCCTCATTCTCCTTGCCACCTTGTCCATAATGTGTGACTTTCTGCGGTTAGGTGTTTTGTAGGGCCCAAATTCACCATCATAATCCTTCCTCCTCATGATGTAAACCAACTCCACCATTTCTTCGAACGCCATATTAGTGGCTTTATATCTTTTTGGCCTGGATCGGGACGGTCCTGCCTCTGTCCCTTCACTTGCGCCATGAGAGCTCCGTGCCCGCTCGTGTGACATCGCCATCTTTCCTTCCCACAGAGATTAGGGGCGTGGAAACGAGGAAATGTCCCGTCATGGGCGGAGATGAGGGTGGGGATTCATGCATATGCGGAGTGTCGCGAATGCAAACAACGTGTTGACGTAGGTTACGCGGAGAATATTCGCCATAGTTAACGCCATATTTACATTTTCAATTGATTAGGGGCATGGCAAAGGTGACGAGGGCGGCGTTTCATACATACGCGGAGTGGATAAAAGGCGCACGACATGATTACGTAGGTTACGCGGTAATTCATCGAGCGTGACAAACGAGGAATTTGAGAGAGGAAGGTAAGAAATTTAAACATGGGATCAGCAGCGGGCTATAAAATGGAGAGCCATGGGATGGGGGTTTGGTCTGTTGGTTGCACAGTTTTATTAAGCTATTATGTCTCTTGGATCCCAGAATGTGATTTTAGTAGCCAAATGCTTTTGTAGACATCACAAAATATAGGTGTGAAAAATGCTCTACCTCATTCCAATTTATGTAGGGTGTATTCAGAGTATTGTTCTGTGTTGGTTGGACAGAGGTCATTAGGAAGTGTCTTTCATGTAATCAATGCTGAGGGGCAGGATATCTACACATGCAATAGTGCCTTGATGAATGCTCTCATTTATAATAATTGTGTATGGTTCTAGATTTCTATTATTTCCTGCAATGGAACCAAAGGGGTGGCATGTTTAAAAAAAATGTTAGCTACAACCAATGGGGCAGAGCTGGCCAGCATTTTGTAAACAAGAGACACTGGGCCTGATTTACCAAGCCTTTACTCCATGACTCATGGAGTAAAAGCAGGAGTAGCAGCCGTTTGGCCATTTACTAAAGAAATACGCTGCTAGTGCAGTGTATTTCCCTAGTTACTAATGTGCTCCGTGCGCCCAGGAGAGGGTGCATTGTGCACCAGTACAGACCTGGCGCACGGCACATTAAACTATAAATTGCGGGGGTTTGGGCGGGAGTTTATTAAGGGGGGAGGTGGGGGGATGCAGGGGAAGTGAAGTGACATGTGTTTTGAAGTGTTTGGCGGGCCGAATTGAAAGGGAAAGTGTTTTTTGAAAACAGATCCCCGTACGCTTGCACAGTGCGCCTGAACCTCGGGAGGTTCATTTGCATACTGGGCATGCGCAGAGAGAAAAGTCAGGGATTCCCGTGCGCCTTGTCAGTACGCCGTGAAAATCTTGGTAAATACCAAGCGGCGTACCCGTGAATGCGCTGCGTGACGCGGCGCACGGGAATCTCCGAGCTGTTTTCAGCCCTGAAGGGGAACTCGGCGCCAAATTTCAAACTTGAAATCGGCGCGGGTCCCCCTTCAGGGCTACATTAGGCTCTTAGGCTTGGTCCGGAACGTGAGGGGTTAAACCCGCGCCGATTCGGCGCGGGGGTCCCCCCCAGATCCAAACCAAGCCCTCATCCCAAGCATGCAGTCTGGCCCGGACAGGAATGGGGGAGGGGACGAGCGAGCGGCCCCCCCCCCTCCTGAGCCGTACCAGACCGCATGCCCTCAACATGGGGGAGTGTGTGCTGTGGGGGAGGGGGGCACTGCCCCCCCACCCCACAGCACTCTTGCCCCCATGTCGATAGGGACAAGAGCCTCTTCCCGACAACCCTTGCCATTGGTTGTCGGGGTATGCGGGCGGGGCTAATCGGAATCTGTGAGCTCCCTTTAATAAGGGGGCCCCCAGATGCCGGCCCCCCACCCTATGTGAATGAGTATGGGGTACATCGTACCTCTACCCATTCACATGGGGGAAATGTAAAGTAAAAAAAAAACACCACACAGAATAAAATATTTTATTAATCTGCTCCGGAGCCCCCCCTTTCTTCTTTAGCTCTCTTAGAAGGGGGGGTTTCTTCTCTCCCGATCTTCCGCCGGGACCCTGGGCTTCGGTGATTTCTGCCGGGGGAGGGCGCCATCCCTCGGTCCTCTCCGGAGCCTTCCGCCGGATGCCCCCACCCCATTTAAGCTCTTTTTCATTAGGGAGGGGCATCCGGACTTCGGGGTCTTCTGCCGGGGGATGGCGCCTATCCCCCGGTCTTTCCGGTGCCTTCCGCCAGGGTTCCGGTCTTCCTGGTCTTCTGCCGGGGGTGCGCCAACTCCCCGGTCTTTTCTCTTCTGTCTTCTCTGCTCCCTCTTCTGCCTGGCTCCCCCGCGGAGCCAGGGCTTTCTTCCGTCTTCTTTCTTCTCTCTTCCTTCTTCTGCCTGTCTCCTCCGGGAGCCCAGGGCTTGTCTCCGCTGTCTTCTCCCTTCTCTTCCATTGGATGTTGACACGACGAGGTCCGGCGCTGGAATGCCGTCTGAGCAGTGGGCATGGACTTATATAGGGCAATGCCACCATGTGACCTCAACCCATGTGACATCACATTCCCATCATGCCCAGGGAATGTGATGTCACATGGGTTGAGGTCACATGGTGGCATTACCCTATATAAGTCCATGCCCGCCGCTGACACGGCATGTCAGCGCGGAACCTCGTCGTGTCAACATCGAATGGAAGAGAAGGGAGAAGACAGCGGAGACAAGCCCTGTGCTCCCGGAGGAGACAGGCAGAAGAAGGAAGAGAGAAGAAAGAAGACGGAAGAAAGCCCTGGCTCCGCGGGGGAGCCAGGCAGAAGAGGGAGCAGAGAAGACAGAAGAGAAAAGACCGGGGAGTTGGCGCACCCCCGGCAGAAGACCAGGAAGACCGGAACCCTGGCGGAAGGCACCGGAAAGACCGGGGGATAGGCGCCATCCCCCGGCAGAAGACCCCGAAGTCCGGATGCCCCTCCCTAATGAAAAAGAGCTTAAATGGGGTGGGGGCATCCGGCGGAAGGCTCCGGAGAGGACCGAGGGATGGCGCCCTCCCCCGGCAGAAATCACCGAAGCCCAGGGTCCCGGCGGAAGATCGGGAGAGAAGAAACCCCCCCTTCTAAGAGAGCTAAAGAAGAAAGGGGGGGCTCCGGAGCAGATTAATAAAATATTTTATTCTGTGTGGTGTGTTTTTTTTACTTTACATTTCCCCCATGTGAATGGGTAGAGGTACGATGTACCCCATACTCATTCACATAGGGTGGGGGGCCGGAATCTGGGGACCCCTTTATTAAAGGGGTCTCTCAGATTCTGATAAGCTCTCCGCCCGCATACCCCGACAACCAACGGCCAGGGTTGTCGGGAAGAGGCTCTTGTCCCTATCGACATGGGGGCAAGAGTGCTTTGGGGTGGGGGGGCAGTGCCCCCCTCCCCCACAGCACACACTCCCCCATGTTTAGGGCATGTGGTCTGGTATGGCTCAGGAGGGAGGGGGGCGCTCGCTCGTCCCCACCCCCATTCCTGTCTGACCAGACTGCGTGCCTGGGATAAGGGCTTGGTTTGGATCTTGGGGGGGGGGGGGGGGCACGCTATTTTTTTGGGCCCCGGTTTAACCCCTTATGTTCCAGACCAAGCCTAAGAGCCTGGTATGCACCTGGAGGGAACCCACCTTATTTTTTTTGGGGGGGTCTGGAGTTCCCCTTCATGAACAGCGATCTGTCATTTACACATGTCAGTCCCATCCCCCCCCCCTACAGTTAGAACACACCCAGGGAACATATTTAACCCCTCCCTCGCACCTAGTGTTAACCCCTTCCCTGCCAGTGGCATTTTTTGAGTAAGCAATGCATTTTTTACAGCACTGATTGCTAGAAAAATGCCAATGGTTCCAAAAAAGTGTTCGATGTGTCCGCCATAATGTCGCAGTACCGATAAAAATCGCTGATCGCCCCAATAACTAGTTAAAACAAAAAAAAAAAAAATTTGTAGACGCTATACCTTTTGCAAAAACCAAACACTAAACGCTATTTGCGATTTTTTGGAACCAAAAAGATGTAGAATACGTATCGGCCTAAACTGAGGGGTTTTTTAGTTTTTTGAATATATATTTTTGGGGATATTTATTATAGCAAAAAGTAAAAATAATTTTTACATATGTGGGCGGGACTTACGCAAGTCCCGCCCACATATATAAACATCGTTCAAACCACACATGTGAGGTATTGACGCGTGCGTTAGAGCGAGAGCAATACTTTTACCACTAGACTTTCTTTGTAACTATAAACTGGTAACCTGGAAAAAAAAATAAAAGGTCGCCTATGGGGATATTCACGGAATTCATTTTGGCCCCATTGCAGGAGTGTTTCCAATAGTAAAGCGTGACATGTAAGGTATCTATTTACTCAGTGTAACATCATCTTTCACATTATCCCCAAAAATTGGGCTCACTTTTGTGTTTTGTTAATTTTTAACCACTTGAGCCCGGACCATATTTCTGGTCAATGACCGGGCAAGTTTTTGTGATTCGGCGCGGCGTCGCTTTAACTGACAATTGCGCAGTCGTGCGACGTGGCTCCCAAACAAAATTGGCAACCTTTTTTTTCACACAAATAGATTATTAAATGTGCGTGTTTACTTCTGTCTTTAACACCTCCCCTTCAGGCTGGAAAGCATCAGATCAGGGGAAACAAAAAAAAAAAGCTCTCATTCCATTGCAGCTTGGTTCCTACATGTGTGATGAACTGAGCATGCTCAAACACTTAGAAAAAAAATATCCTTTCTTTTTAAAAGGTGAAAAACACTCATTGGATGCTCATAGAGCGTGGTTTGGGTTAATTGCAGGTGTGCCCAATTACAAGCTCACCCAAACTAGAGACTGCAATTTGTTCATGTGATTTCAATTGCTTCATTACTAGCACTGTTATAAAAAGCTTGGATCGATCAGTCCTCAGCTGCCCTCAGAAGGGGCAGGCTGGCAGAAATGCTGTTGCTAAACACAAATGTGGTTTGTTGCATGGGTTTTGTTTTATTTTGCCAATGGTTTTGGTTTATTTTTAAATAATGTTCACTTTGATGTATTTGTCTATGTGGCCTTATTTTATGAAAAATGTGTAAAGCTATGGTTAATTAGTATTTTGAAATGTATTTTTGTTTGTTTGTCTTTTTTTGCTTTCCTTGTTTTGTTGACCAATAAAAATTACTTTAAAATTGTTAAGTTTGTCTTTTGTTACTTTTTCATGCTACATATGTTGACAGCTGCAGCTGAACTAGGTTTGGGCCTAACAAATTATGTGTGATTTTTGTCTAAGCTTCTTTCCTGGTGTGTAATCATGAAATGTTTGCCATGTTTATTCTCCCTGACTTTAAAGACAAAAACTGGTAAGTATTTTATTTATTCTGCAGTGGTCCTCAGCCCTCAAGTACCCCCGACAGGACATGTTTTGGGGATTTCTCTTATCAAGAATTGCTGTCCAGACTATTTTAAAGCACATGTGCAAGATGAAGGAAAACCTGCAAACATGGCCTGTGGGGGGGGGGGGGGGGTTTGCTATTGGTGGACAGGCTTGACGTGCTGATTTACAGCACTGTGCTTAAATCTAGCGCAAGGCAATCCTATTCAAATTGTGGGTGTTTGAGGGAAGCCAAGTGAGTGTTAGAACCCCTGCTTTGTGTTTTTTTATTTTTGTGTTGAGCTTTGTGTCCCTTTTCTTAAAATTGGCTTCACTTCCTGTCACACAGCTGAACAGGAAGTGAGGTTAAAACCCTACCAGTGTCATTTCTTGGGGACACCGGTCAATCTAACTAGTGTCCCCATTAAGCAAATTGCACTCCAGCACTGCTGTGTACACCCCAAATCATGGGTCTTCAAACTACGGCCCTCCAGTTGTTCAGGAACTACAATTCCCATCATGCCTAGTCATGTCTGTGAATGTCAGTGCATTACAAGGCCTCATGGGATGTGTAGTTCTACAACAGCTGGAGGGCCGTAGTTTGAGGATCCCTGCCCCAAATGATTATTTAGTTTGGGGTTTAGTAAAGGCAAAGCCACTCTGCAGTACAAGCATAGTTGCTGAAAATCTGAGAGGAAGCACTGATGGTTTTAACATCCAATCCTGTAGAAGCAAAGTTGTTTTGTTTTCTTCCTTGCTTTGCACTTGTAGGAGTGGATTTGCCTTTAGTAAATGGACCCCAAAGTCCAAGATCCCTAATAATTTGGGGTGTACACAGCAAAATGCTAGAGTGCAATTTACATAATGGGAAACTATTTAGATTGATCTCTGTGTCCACAAGAAAATATATTAGTAAGGTTTTACCCTCACTTCCTGTTTGGCTATGTGACAGGAAGTGAATGAATTAGAAAGGGTGAAGACACCTCACAAATGTTGTCACTATCAGGGGTGCAGACATCCCCCAAAAAATGAGCAGATAATACTTATTTGCAAATTAATAATTTTTTAGTTAACATTGGGTGGGGTGCTCTAACACACACATTCCTACATATTAGCAACGCTCTATCCTGGCCTATTGGCATGGTTATATTTTCTTAGGGCTCTCAATAAAACTCTATGAAATTTGTGCTTAAACTAGAACCAGGGGCGGACTGACAACTCATGGGGCCCCCGGGCAATAGAAGATTATGGGGCCCCTCTGGCTTACAGATGACCACCACGCCAGGAGGTAGTGCAGAGGCGGGCAGCTAAAATCTTGGGATATTCACATTAAAAGCATGTCATTTTCGGACATATCAGGGACAGATCTAAAAAAAAAACAGATTTTTACATACTGTCCCTGGTTTTACTGAGCCTGGCAACCCGGATGGGGCCCCCTAGTGGCATGGGGCCCTCGGGCAGTGCCCAAGTGACTCAATGGTCAGTCCGCCCCTGACAAGAACTATAATCAACAAGTTTTATTTTCTTTCATTTTGGATAGAGTGAGGGAGGGTTATAGGCCCTGTCAGTTTATTTTGTATTATCTGTGTCCAATTGGGGAGATTTGCCTTCACTTCCTGCCCCATAGCCAAACAGGAAGTGAGAGAAAAACTATGCAAATTAACCACTTCCCGCCCAGCCTATGGCCGATTTACGTCCGGGAAGTGGTTACACAATCCTGACAGGACGTCCTGCAGGATTTCATGCCGCACGCGCCTGTGGGGGCACGCAGCGCGGCGATCGGTGATGCGGGGTGTCAGTCTGACACCCTGCATCTCCGATCTCGGTAAAGAGTCTCTCACGGAGACGGAGACTCTTTACCACGTGATCAGCCGTGTCCAATCACGGCTGATCACGATGTAAACAGGAAGAGCCATCGATGGCTCTTCCTCACTCGCGTCTTACAGACGCCAGTATAGGAGAGCCGATCGGCGGCTCTCCTGACAGGGGGCGTTCGCGCTGATTGTTTATCAGCGCAGCCCCCCCTCGGATCACCACACTGGACCACCAGGGATGCCCACCCTGGACCACCAGGGTGTGCAAAAACAAAAAAAATATAGAACAAAAAAACAAAAAGCATTAAAAAATAAGAAAAAAGATGCCAATCAGTGCCCACAAATGGGCACTGACTGGGAAAATCAGTGCCACCCCACAGTGCCCATCCATGCACAGTGCCCACCTATCAGTGCCCACCTGTGCCACCCATAAGTATCCATCAGTGCCACCCATAAGTGCCGCCCATAAGTATCCATCAGTGCCACCCATAAGTGCCGCCCATCTGTGCCGCCCATGAGTGCCCATCAGTGCCGCCTATGAGTGCCCATCAGTGCCGCATAGCAGCGCCGCCAATCAATGCCACCTCATCTGTGCCGTCAGTACTACCTCATCGATGTCCATCAGTGCCATCTCATCGGGGCCCATCAGTGCCGCCATATCAGTGCCCGTAATTGAAAGAGAAAAACTTATTTACAAAAAAATTAACCTAAAAAAAGAAAAAGTTTTTTTTGTTTCAAAATTTGCAGTCTTTTTTTAGTTGTTGCGCAAAAAAAAAACGCAGAGGTGATCAAATATCAACAAAAGAAAGCTCTATTTGTGGGGAAAAAAGGACGCCAATTTTGTTTGGGTACAGTGTTGTATGACCGCGCAATTGCCATTCAAAGTGCGACAGTGTTGAAAGCTGAAAATTGGCTTGGGCGGGAAGGTGCGTAAGTGCCTGGTATGGAAGTGGTTAAGGGAATCCAGTGCCCCCCCAGAACTAGTGTGTGGGTCCCCTGAAAATTACTGGGCGGGGTTATACAAAAACAGGGTGTGACCTTGACAGGAAGGGGTTGGTCATTTTTCTATTAGGAGGTGCAGATATGTAGTCAGGCCTAGGGCAGAACCAAACCTTAATATACTACTGCATATTAGGGCTTATTTAGACCGGAACCGATTTACAGCGTGTTTTTATATTGTGGGAGGAAACCCACGCAGGCACAGGGAGAACATGCAAACTCCATGCAGATGCTGTCACGGGCGGGATTCGAACCAACGACTCTTTTGCTGCTAGGTCAAAGTGCTATACACTACACCACTGTGGTGAACGAACATGATTGCAGCTGAAAGCATGAGATCTTTTTTTTTTTTTTTCAATACCATGCTTTCCAGCCTTATTGACCCCGCCTCTCTCCATAAAGAGGACCTGTCACACACTAGTCCTATTACAAGGGATGTTTACATTCCTTGTAATAGGAAGAAAACTGATCATTTTTTTTTTATTTTTTTATTTCAGTGTAAAACATTATAAAACTAAATAAAAATAAATAAGAAAACCCCAAAAAAAAAATTTAAAGCGCCCCGTCGCGACGAGCTCGCGCACAGAAGCAAACGCATACGCGAGTAGCGCCCGCATATGAAAACAGTATTCAAACCACACAAGTGAGGTATCGCCGCGATCGTTAGAGTGAGAGCAATAATTCTAGCCCTAGACCTACTCTGCAACTCAAAAAATGCAACCTGTAGAATTTTTTAAACGTCGCCTATCGAGTTTTTTAAAGGGTAAAAGTTTGACGCCATGCCACGAGCGGGCGCAATTTTTAAGCGTGACATGTTGGGTATCATTTTACTCGGCGTAACATTATCTTTCACAATATAGAAAAAAATTGGGCAAAATGTATTGTTGTCCTATTTTTTAATTCAAAAAAGTGATTTTTATCCAAAAAAAGTGCGCTTGTAAGACCGCTGCGCAAATACGGTGTGACAAAAAGTATTGCAATGACTGCCATTTTATTCCCTAGGATGTCTGCTAAAAAAAAATATATAATGTTTGGGGGTTCTGATTAATTTTCTAGCCAAAAAATTGTGATTTTCACATGAAGGAGAGAAGTGCCAGAATTAACCCGGTGGGCAAGTGGTTAAAGTACTCATGGCTATAAAGAATAGAGGCATTGCTCATTAAAAAAAAGGGGGTCCCTCCAAATTAAATTACCATGCCCTTCAGGTCTGGAATGGATATTAAGGGGAACCCCGCCGTAAAAACCCCCCAAAAAAAAGACGTGCGGTTCCCGGCAAATATCCATTCCAGACCCTTCAGGTCTGGTGTGGATTTTAAGGGGAACTCCACCCCAAATTGAAAAAAAAAATGGCGTGGAGTCCCCCTAAAAATCCACACCAGACCCTTATCCGAGCACGTTGACCTGGCCGGCCGCAGAAAAGAGGGGGGGACAGAGTGCGGCCCCCCCCCCTCTCCTGAACCGCACCAGGCCACATGCCCTCAACATGGGGAGGATGTCCCCATGTTGATGGGGACAAGGGTCTCATCCCCACAACCCTTGCCCGGTGGTTGTGGGGGTATGCGGGCGGGAGGTTTATCAGAATCTGGAAGACCCCTTTAACAAAGGGGACCCCCAGATCCTGACCCCCCCCCTGTGTGAAATGGTAATGGGGTACATTGTACCTCTACCATTTCACCCCAAAAAAAATGTCAAAGTGATAAAAATGACAGTAGCCGGTTTTTGACAAATCTTTTAATAAAGTCTTCTTTTCTTCTTTCCTTCGGGGTTCTTCCGCTGCTTCATTCTTCTCGTCCACATCTTGCCCGACGTCTTCTTCTATCTTCTCCGTCCGTCCTTCCGCCTTCTGGTCCCGCATCTTGCCCGTTGTCTTGTCCTGTCGCCTCCTCGTCCGCATCTTGGGTCTTCTGCGGTCTTCTTCTCGGTCCGCCGCCTTCTCGTCCCCTGCGTTTGAATTGTAATTGGCCGCCGTTTTCCCGCTCCTGGGACCCGCCCCCCTCTGACGCCACAAGTAAACTCCTTAGAAGGTCATGTGCGTCAGAGGGGGGCGGGGTCACATGAGTGTGACACGGCGGGAACTTCTTCTCCGGGCGGCGCGATTGAAATTGAATTCCCCCGCTGTGTGACGCTCTGCGACCCCGCCCCCCTCTGACGCACATGACCTTCTAAGGAGTTTACTTGTGGCGTCAGAGGGGGGCGGGTCCCAGGAGCGGGAAAACGGCGGCCAATTACAATTCAAACGCAGGGGACGAGAAGGCGGCGGACCGAGAAGAAGACCGCAGAAGACCCAAGATGCGGACGAGGAGGCGACAGGACAAGACAACGGGCAAGATGCGGGACCAGAAGGCGGAAGGACGGACGGAGAAGATAGAAGAAGACGTCGGGCAAGATGTGGACGAGAAGAATGAAGCAGCGGAAGAACCCCGAAGGAAAGAAGAAAAGAAGACTTTATTAAAAGATTTGTCAAAAACCGGCTACTGTCATTTTTATCACTTTGACATTTTTTTTGGGGTGAAATGGTAGAGGTACAATGTACCCCATTACCATTTCACACAGGGGGGGGGTCAGGATCTGGGGGTCCCCTTTGTTAAAGGGGTCTTCCAGATTCTGATAAACCTCCCGCCCGCATACCCCCACAACCACCGGGCAAGGGTTGTGGGGATGAGACCCTTGTCCCCATCAACATGGGGACATCCTCCCCATGTTGAGGGCATGTGGCCTGGTGCGGTTCAGGAGAGGGGGGGGGCCGCACTCTGTCCCCCCCTCTTTTCTGCGGCCGGCCAGGTCAACGTGCTCGGATAAGGGTCTGGTGTGGATTTTTAGGGGGACTCCACGCCATTTTTTTTTTCAATTTGGGGTGGAGTTCCCCTTAAAATCCACACCAGACCTGAAGGGTCTGGAATGGATATTTGCCGGGAACCGCACGTCTTTTTTTTTTTTGGTTTTTACGGCGGGGTTCCCCTTAATATCCATTCCAGACCTGAAGGGCCTGGTAATTTAATTTGGGGGAACCCCTACACATTTTTTTGTTTGTTTTATGAATGAATCCCTTTAGAATTGTCAGAGCCGACAATTCATTATAGCCGCGTGTGAATTTTTAAATGACTTTTTTCCTTCAGAATGTCACTTTGTGCAGGGGGAGTTCTAAGTGCGGGAAAAATGCGCTATTTCACATGCTGACATTACACCCCCCCTAGGTACGAAATTTAAAGGAATATTTCACTTTTATTGTTTCACTTTAAGAATTATTAATTTCACTGCTCCCGAAAAAACGGCCGTTTTAAAAAATAAAAAAATCATTGATACATGTTCCCTGGGGCAGGACTGAGGTCCCCAAACACTTTTTAGGACAAAACTTGCAGATTAGCCTTTAAAATGAACACTTTTGATTTCTCCCATAGACTTCTATAGGGAGTTCGGCGCGGCTTTACATATTAGTTTCAATGCGCCGGCTGCTACGCTGGTTCATGCGCCTGATTAAGCCTCCACCCGGAGTACTAATTAATGCATGAACCAGCGCAGCGCACATAGCTTAGTAAATCAGGCCCACTGTGTTTGTATTTCTATATAGGTCCTACTTTTTTCACAACATATTCTATCAATGTAAATGCTGAGCCTTTTTTAAATCGTGTTTTTGGTTTCTTTTTCTTTTTGTAATCTAGACTAAAATTACAACAATAAAAATTATACAATGGATCTACTGCAGACCCAAGAGATTATCCAGCACTTGCTGGATAAATTTAGAGAAATGCCCATCCTGTGGGATTCCAAGCAGGACAATTACCACAACAAGGACATACGAGCGGCAGCACTTGAACAGCTAGCAGCATACATGAGAACATGGGTGCCAGAATGCAGTGCCAACATGGTGAAGGATAAACTTGCCAACCTCAGGGGCACATATAGGAGAGCGTACAAAGCTCACCAAAAGCAGCTAAGATCTGGAGCAGCAGCAAGACCACCAAAGGAACCCAAGCTATGGTATTTCAACCAGATGTCTTTTTTGCGGGATCAACTGGAAGGCAGGCCATCTATGTCAAGTCTGACTCCCAGCCTTCCCTCCACGCTACCTTCCAGCGGGACTTCCCCAGATCACAACAGCCCTGCAGAGTCGGATGAAGAGGGCCTGGCTGACAGAGAGGCAGATCTGCGCCTCTACGATGATGAGGTATAGTAGTTTCATAACTATTTATGGAATAATATTAATTATTGTTTGATTCTTGACTTGATATTGTTAAATAAAAGACAAGCTGGGAATAAAAAATCTAAAGTCGTGGGCAAACAAATATAGGTGTCAGGGATGACAACTGCAGGGGTCAGAGGGAGAGTCTGTTTTCAAGATTAAATTAGCCCCAAAAAAGGACATTCAAGCATGAAAATGTGAGTGATTATATTTATAAATATATTACAACATGTCCCTTTTTTTTACACAGGAAGAAGAGACCAGCCAGGAGGTGGCAGATCCTCTCCTCACTGACAGCCAGGCCGAAGGGGTCAGTGGCAGCCAGGAGGAGGCCGGGCCCAGTGGCGTTCAGCAGCTCCCCAGGACAACCACCACCAGCCAGGCTCCTCCCCTCCATATTAGGCCACCAGGCCGAAAGAAGAAATTGGGGCAGTGGAGGAAGCCAGCCTCAAAATGATTAGGGAGGCGAGTGCCATCATGAGGGCCCCCCTCAACCCCACTGAGTCCTACAGTGCCTCCCTAGCACACGATCTGAACAAAGGGACGGAGGAGCAGAAGCAACTGGCAAAGGGCGTGATCAACCAGGCCCTTTGGTGGATGGAGAGGGAGCTGCTGACCCCAGACACTAGGCTATGTGACCCGGCCCGGCTTGCTGAACACCATACTCCTGCTGCCACATCATCCCCACCTGCAAGGGGCCAGGGAAGACCCGCTGGAAGGCAGCCTGGAAGGAAGGTTGCAAGGAAGAGGAGACGTTGATTCCCTGCCTTCCATTTGATCCCCCACAAATGGCATCTTGTTTGGACTACCACAGCTTGGGTTCCTTTGGTTATGTGCTGCTGCTTCTACTTTTTGTTTGTGTGCCTCCTGAGGTTTGCTAGTTTATCCTTCACCATGTTTGAAATGAAAGTTTGCATGTATTTTGCTAGCTGTTCAAGTGCTGCCATTCTGTTTTATTTCCTTTTTAACATTTGCCAAAATAAATGGCTTTTTGCTTAATTTAAAAACGTGACTATTGTTTGTAATACTGTGGGGATTATTTTAGGCATCAAACATTCATAACAAATCAAATTGAAACAACCTTAAAAATAAGCAAGTAAAATATACAAACAAAAGCAAAATCTAAAAAATTAGGTAACAAAAAAATAAAAATGGTGACATAACTATAAACACATAAAAAAAGTGGCAAAGATAAACATTAAACCAAAAAATTCTAAATATATACATGTGGAGGACCCCAAAATATATGATACGTCGGGCCTATAAAAGATTGCTAAAATCTTACTACATCCCAGGCAACAAATGTCACTTTTCAGTATGGAACAACTCAGTTGAAATAACATGAGCAAAATAACAGGTTATTTCTAGCAAGAGAAGAATGAATAAAACGACGGCATCAACTGTTGTTTATTGTGTCGTTTGCTTCAGTGTTCTATTGCTAGAATTAATCTTTGTATTGACGAATGTGCCATATCCCAAACAAACGTGAGTTTTACCTGAACGAGCGCTCCCGTGGCCTCATTCAGTCTGAGCATGCGCGGGGTTTTTGTACGTTGCTTTTGTGTACTAACCACCAAACATGTCCGTTCGGACAGGATTTCAGCGGACGGTTTTAAAACAAGTTTGGAAATAAATGTCTGCTGAAAAACGGCCCGGCGGGCAAATGTACGGTGAAATTCTGTACGCTCGTAACTACACACGACCGAACATGTCTGCTGAAACTGGCCCGCGGAGCGCGGTTACGTTTAGCACGTACGGCGGCACTCTGTTCTATTCAAGCTCGCGTCATAACTTGCTTCTGAGCATGCGCGGGTTTAAAAACGTTGTTTTAAACGTCGTTTTAGCCCACACACGATCATTTTTTATGACACAAAAAACAACGTTTTGAAAAACGACATAAAAAATTGAAGCATGTTCGAATTTTTTTTTTGTCGTTTTTCAGAAGACATACAATTACATTTTCCCCACACACGGTCACTTTAAATGACGTTTTTAAAAATGTCATTTTTTTTCATCACAAAAAACGACCGTGTGTACGCGGCATTAGGGTAATATACTTGAGATATATTGGTAGAACCACCCGGGCACTCAAAGTAAGGATAGCTAAACATCTTACCAATATAAAGAAAGGCTTTAAAGGGCAACATTTTTAATTAATGCCACAATAGGGATCCAGCCCTGTTACAGGTCATAGGTATTGAGAAATTCACCCCAATATGAAATATGAAAAAATCAATATCTTGTCATGAAACCCATTGAATTTATTGTTTGCATACTTATACACCACTGGGAATGAATATCAAATGAGACAAATTTTTAATATATAATATTTTTCAACGGCAATAATTTTCTATACATATATATTTTTACCCATTTAAATATTGTGTTTTTTTATCTAACTCATTGTGATTAGTTACTCGTACGACTGTGATATATTAGATTGTATGCAATATAAATTTGACCCACCAATGTCTTTGACTCTTTGTATATTATGTTGTGTGATGAATTGTAAATACCCAATGTATATGACTAGTGGTGGATGAGAATCCTGCAGACTGATCAATTTCATCTTTGTACCTCGATTTTTAATATATTTTTAAATGTAATTAATTAATTTTTATATGTTTTAATGTTTTATAAAAAAAAAAATTTGGGGGATAAATGCTAAATACCAATTGTTCTCCTGGTGGTTTGGTTCCACAACATTCACTCAGGAGAGCAATATGTTTAACCATGCATTTGTCTAATAAAGGTGTCACCAAGGGATGCACAGATGAATTTGACTGGTGCCATACACATTCACATGTATTTTAACGCTGTTAGCTGATGTCTTGGGTGAGTTTCCTTTCCCAGCTAAAGCCTGTTACGGGAAAATGTGTCGGGTGGAGCCAATTGTGAGACGTCTATCTGTTGGAGCTGGCTGGTGCAAACTGCCGCTCTGTCTGTTGCTGTTTTTTTTGCTGATTTTTGGTTGCCTTGATGAAAGTGTGTAGTTTGCTGTTTTAAATTAATCTCTTGTTGAAACATACTGCATTACGAGGCTTCCTACATGCTTTAAGCCTATCTTTGAGCCCTTCCTTTGGATTTCGTTATATCCATCAATACGGAGGTTCCTGTGATTGCTGGAAGATTGGATCTGCTGTTACAGCCCAGCCTGCTGAAGCTTGAAGGGATTGTTATCCAGCATTTTGAGATCTCTATAATCTCAGCACTGATGGGTATTTATGGTGGCACTGATGGGTACTTATGGGTGGCACTGATAGGTGGCATTGATGGTCACTGATAGGTGGGCACAGATGGGCATGGATGGGCACTGATAGGTGGCACTGATGACACTGATGGGTGGCATTGCTGGGCATTACAGATTTAAGGTGTTTCACAATGGTGCCAATCAGTGCCCATTTTGTGGGCACTGATTGGCACATATTTGGCATAACTGTGCATATGTGGATGGCCATGGGGGATGTACCTGGCCATCCACATGTTTGGGGCTTCCCTGGTGGTCCTGGCAGCTTCCCTGGTGGTCCAGTGTGGGCATCGGTGGGGGGGCTGTGCTGATAAACAATCAGCGCAAAACCCCCCTGTCAGGAGAGCCACCGATCGTCTCTCTTCTACTCGCGTCTGTCAGCTCTTCCTGTTTACATTGTGATCAGCCGTGATTGTACACGGCTGATTACGTGGTAAAGAGCCTCCGCCGGAGGCTCTTTACCGAGATCGGAGATGCAGGGTGTCAGACTGACACCCCGCATCACCGATCGATGCGTTGTGTGCCCCCACGGGCGCGCCGGCATGCTATCCTGCTGGATCTCAATAGACGTCCAGTCAGGATAACAGATTCACTTCCCGGATGTCAATATGCTATTGACCGGGCGGGAAGTGGTTAATAAAACTAACATATCATATCAGAAATAGGGATGGTCCAGATGTTCGAGTCAAACATAAGTTTGACTCGAACATCAGGTGTTCGTAGAAAAAAAGAGCATGTGGGGAGGAAGGGGGGAAGTTGTGCTTTGTACTTCTTGACACTTTTTTGGTGGATGGGTAGGGCTACAATGTACCCAATACCCATTCACATAGGGGGGGCCTTGATCTGGGAGCCCCCTATAAAGGGGGCTTGCAGATTCCAAAAAGTCCCAGCTCGCAGACCCTGATAACCACCGGCCAGGGTTGTTAGGAAGAGGCCCTTTTTCCCCATCAACATTGGGACAAGGTGCTTTAGGGTGGGGGGCACAGAGCCCCCCATCCCAAAGCACCTACCCCCCATGTTGAGGGCAAGCGGTCTGGTATGGTTCAGGAGATGGGCGCTCACTCTTCCCCCCCATCCTGACCTGCCAGGCTGCATTCTCAGATAAGGGATTTTTTTTTATTTGGGTGTTTTTTTCATTGATTTTTCATCTATATTGCCAGGAGTAAGGCAATACATTAAAGCTGTGAACAAGTTAAAGGCCCCTTTCACACTGAGGAGTTTTAGCGCTAAAATTACTGCCTAAATAGCGCCCAAAAAACACCTCCCATGTATATCAGTGTAACCTTTCACACTGAGGCGTTGCGCTGGCTGTGCGTTGAGAAAACTCCTGCAAACAGCGTTTTGGGTGCGAAAAATAGCGCTGTAAAAATGACTATCCCCATAGAAATGAATGGGAACCGCTGTAAACCCGCTGTAATACTGCGATAAAAAACCCCACAAGCTGTGAGAAGGTCACATGGCAGTACAGTGGAGGATGCTGGGATACCAGGAAATCCTGTTGAGAAGGGGAGAGGAGACCTGACAGAGAAACACAGACTATCATAGAGGAGGAATCTAGTAATGTGGAGATGCAGCCTACAGCTGCAGAAGTCAGAGCAGAAAGACCCTCAGCCTCTGTTAAACCAGAGGAATTCATTTATACAATGAGGAGGCACCCAGAACTTTGGGACAAGAAACATGAATGGTATTCTAACAGGTTGAAGAAAAGGGCTGGATGGAATGCTGTGGCCGACCTTCACATAGAAAACCTTCCCTATCAAAAAAGCAACATAGTTACATAGTTACATATAGTTAGTCAGGTTGAAAAAAGACACAAGTCCATCTAGTTCAACCACAAAAAAATAAACAAACAAAATAAAAAACACAATACAATCCCATACACCCAACTCCATACCCACAGTTGATCCAGAGGAAGGCAAAAAACCCCAGCAGAGCATGATCCAATTTGCTACAGCAGGGGAAAAAATTCCCTCCTGATCCCCCGAGAGGCAATCGGATTTACCCTGGATCAACTTTACCTACAAATCTTAGTACTCAGTTATTTTATGTACATTTAGGAAAGAATCCAGGCCTTTCTTAAAGCAATCTACTGAGCTGGCCAGAACCACCTCTGGAGGGAGTCTGTTCCACATTTTCACAGCTCTTACTGTGAAAAAACCTTTCCGTATTTGGAGGTGAAATCTCTTTTCCTCTAGACGTAAAGAGTGCCCCCTTGTCCTCAGTGTTGACCGTAAAGTGAATAACTCAACACCAAGTACACTGTATGGACCTCTTATATATTTGTACATGTTGATCATATCCCCCCTAATTCTCCTCTTCTCAAGAGTGAATAGATTTAGTTCTTCTAATCTTTCCTCATAGCTGAGCTCCTCCATGCCTCTTATCAGTTTGGTTGCTCTTCTCTGCACTTTCTCCAGTTCTCCGATATCCTTTTTGAGAACTGGTGCCCAAAACTGAACTGCATATTCCAGATGAGGTCTTACTAATGATTTGTACAGGGGCAAAATTATATCTCTGTCTCTGGAGTCCACACCTCTCTTAATACAAGAAAGGACTTTGCTCGCTTTGGAAACTGCAGCTTGGCATTGCATGCCATTATTGAGCTTATGATCAACTAAAACCCCCAGATCCTTCTCCACTACAGATCCCCCCAGTTGTACTCCCCCTAGTATGTATGATGCATGCATATTCTTAGTCCCTAAGTGCATAACTTTACATTTATCAACATTAAACCTCATCTGCCACTCAGTCGCCCAATTAGACAGAGCATTGAGGTCGGCTTGTAAATTGGCGACATCCTGCAAGGACGTTATTCCACTGCATAGCTTGGTGTCATCTGCAAAGACAGAAATGTTATTTTTGATCTCAGACCCAATAACATTTATAAATATATTGAAAAGTAAGGGTCCCAGCACTGAACCTTGGGGTACACCACTGATAACATTGGACCATTCAGAGTAAGAATCATTAACCACGACTCTCTGAATTCTGTCTTTCAGCCAGTTTTCTATCCATTTACAAACTGATATATCCAATCCTGTAGACCTTACCTTACACATGAGCCGTGTGTGCGGAACTGTATCGAACGCTTTTGCAAAATCCAAATATATCACGTCCACAGCCACCCCTCTGTCCAGGGTTTTACTTACCTCTTCATAAAAGGAAATCAGGTTTGTCTGACAACTTCTGTCTTTCATGAATCCATGTTGTCTGCTGCTTAAATAGTTTTTTTTTTCCAACAAGAACTCATCCATGTGGTCTTTTATTAAACGTTCCAGTATCTTCCCAACTATAGAAGTTAGACTAACAGGTCTATAGTTACTTGGTAAAGACTTTGTTCCCTTTTTAAATATAGGCACCACATTGGCTCTACGCCAATCCAGTGGTACTATTCCTGTCATTAATGAGTCCCTAAATATTAGATACAGTGGCTTTGAAATGACAGAGCTCAACTCACCTAGGATCCGTGGATGGATGCCATCAGGTCCAGGTGCTTTATCCACCTTTATTCTGTCTAAATATTTCTGGACCATATCACTTTTGAGCCATTGTGGATTTGGGGCTGTGTCACTCCCACCCCCATTTTGGACATGAGCTCCCCCATGCTCCATTGTATACACAGAGCTGAAGAAAGCATTTAATAAATTTGCCTTCTCTTTGTCCCCAGTCACCCACTCTAGATTATTTTGTAAGGGGCCTACATGCTCAGACTTCACCTTTTTACTATTAATATATTTAAATAATTTTTTGGGGTTTGTCCTACTATCTTTTGCAATCTGTCGTTCATTTTGAATTTTTGCATCCTTGATTTCCTTTTTACATATCCTGTTATATTCTTTGTAACATTTAAACAACACTAGTGTTCCTTCATTTTTATATTCTTTAAAAGCTACTTTCTTATTGTTTATAGCTTTTTTAACTTTGACCGTGAGCCACATAGGTTTTATTTTTAGCCTTTTAAACTTATTGCCCATGGGAACATACTTTGCAGAACAAACTGAGAAAAGTAAGTTCAAATCCCAATTTAGTCCCTAGTCCTAATTCCGGTACTCTTTACCCTATTCCCTGTCCCGGTAGTCCCAAACCCCATTATGAAATGTCCCTTATTGTATAATGTTATGTACTAATTAAATATAAATGACTTACAAAAAATATTAACAAGTGAATTTATTATAACATGCCAGTAGTGAATTGATACATCGAATATTAAAGTAGAAGGCTTTAATAAACATACATTTAACAATTCAAAGGAAATATGTAGTCTGAAATACAATGAAGCCTATAAATTGAATGTTTAAATCATATCTTCTTGCCAACTTAGTGCACCAGCAGGACTCAAAAAGTAGTCCGCAAATGCATCCCTTATTGTGAAACCCACTCTCGGACCACGAACCTGAAGAAAATCAGCAGGTTTCATATTGTGTGCCAATGTGTCCTCAAAATTTACGTCCTCTCTCTCTCGTACCAAATTATTTAACAGACACATGACCTTTATACCTTACATGCATTTTCAACTTTAAGGTTTATTGGTTTAAGAAAAATTTGCCATTTGTTTGCTAGTATACCGAAAGCACATTCTACTACTCTACATGCCCAACACAGCCTGTAATTGAAGATTCTCTTCCGTGTATCAAGATTTCTCAGTGAGTAGGGCTTCATGAAATGTTCGTGGATAGAAAATGCATCATCGGCTACAAAAACAAATGGCATATCGGGTCCCTCTGTTCTGGGCAGTGGTCAGTTATCAGGCAAATCTAATACATTAGAAGCAAGGCGTTTTCCAAATTTACTATGCTGGAAAACAGCGGAGTCTGCACTGCTCCCAAACGATCCAATATCAACATAAATTAATTTATAGTCTGCATCGACCACAGCCATTAAAACAATTGAAAAATACTTCTTATAATTAAAGTATTGACATCCAATATGGCATGGTTTTTTTAGCCTAATATGTTTGCCATCTATTGCTCCTAAACAGTTCGGAAAGTTATGCCGCGTACACACCATCACTTTATGTGATGGAAAAAAACGACGTTGCCTACACACCATCGTTTTTTCACAATGCTCTAGCAAAGCGAGGTTACGTTCACCACTTTTTTCCATTGAAGCGAGCTTCATAACTAGCTTTTGGGCATGCGCGGGTTTAAAAACGCTGTTTTAAACGTCGTTTTTGGTACACACGGTCAATTTTTGTGAAACAAAAAACGACGTTTTGAAAAACGACACAAACAATTGAAGCATGCTTCAATTTTTTTTTGTCGTTTTTCACAAGACATAAAACGACTTTTTCCCCCACACACGGTCATTTAAATTGACGTTTTTAAAAATGTCATTTTTTTTCATCACATAAAGTGATGGTGTGTACGCGGCATAAGTGATAGTACACGCAATACACCAGAGCCACCAAGAAAAAGGGGAAACTATAAAGCCAAAGCCAAACCAAAGTCCCAACAAAACATCATTCTTCAGAAGTTTGATTCCCCAAGTTGAGAAGGTCGATCTGGCTTTGCAATGCGACCTACATGTCGACATTATAAGACTGATTCAAACATATCAGCAAAAAACTACGTCCACTGGGAGCCTGCTTCCAGGCTTTTGAAATTATGAACCAACAATACCATTATCTTACGCTGTCGGATCTTAAATGCAATTTTTTTTGCCGCTAGGTGTCGCCTCCGTCGTTTTCCCCGTCGAGCATGCAAATTAGCAAAATCCGCGAATTCCCGAACGTACGCGCGGTCGACGCAGTAAAGTTACAACGTTTACGTTAGATTTGCACCACGTAAAGTTGCCCCTGCTATATGAGGGGCAACCAATGTTAAGTATGGCTGTCGTTCCCGCGTCAAAATTTTAAAATTGACGTCGTATGCGTAAGTCGTCCGTGAATGGGGCTGGACGCCATTTACGTTCACGTCGAAACCAATCACGTCCTTGCGACGTCATTTGGAGCAATGCACCCTGGGATTTTTTTCGGACGGCGCATGCGCATTACGTTCGGCGCGGGAACGTGCTTAATTTAAATGCTCCAAGCCCCCTACCCGGCTAATTTGAATTAGGCGGGCTTGCAACTTTACACACAAGTTCTTTGTGAATAAAGCACTTGCCTGTAAAACTTGCGGCGGCGTAACGTAAATCAGATACGTTACGCCCGCACAGTTTTACGCCCATATACGAGAATCTGGGCCAGTGTGTTTCTATGTGTTTATTTTTTGAAAGAAAAGTTTTTTTTATAACAAAGTGTTTATTATTATATTAAATAGATTTCCGATTTTATAATACATTTTTAAGTTACGTATTTTGTGTAATAAAAGTTTATGCATATGTTGTGCAATTACATCAAATAAATGTTCATATTTTTTCCCAATTTTTTTTAGTATGTCTATGTATTATGAATGTTAATAGGAAAGCATTTGGATTAGTATCCTGTCTCAACAAGTCAGGTGTCAGAAGATCAAGAAGAAAGTCAAATCTATTGAAAAAATATATTTGTTTTTAAAATGGGTATTAGGGACTGGGATTAGGGATTAGGAGGACTGGGATTAGGGTTAGGAGTTTGGGACTAGGAGGAGTGGGATTAGGGTTGGGGGTTTGGGACTAGGAGCAGTGGGATTAGGGTTAGGAGTTTGGGACTAGGAGGAGTGGGGTTAGGAGTTTGGGACTAGGAGGAGTGGGATTAGGGTTAGGGTTTGGGACAAGGAGTGGGATTAGGGTTAGGAGTTTGGGACAAGGAGGAGTGGGATTAGGGTTACAAATAGCTGTACAAAGGTATGTACAGCAAAAAAATGTAGAGAGTGAGCTGGATGTCATGTTAAAAAATCGTTTTTAGGGTGAACTCCCGCTATTAAGAAGTTAATATTTTAGCACCCTAATGCAAGCAACTAGAAGGGGGAAGTAGACATATTTACTATATATAATTCTACAAAGGTGAAGAAGTAATAGAAACTACTAGAGAAAACCTTGTTTTGTATGACAAGGTCAGAAATATGAAATACTGTATTGTTTACTGATTTCTGTTGAAGTACAAAAATGCCATAAACAGGTTATATACAGCATATAGATATTAAATCTATAGAATATATTTAGAAAGAAAGCTACAGAGAAAACCTGACTTTCTAAACTGTTAGAATACAACTAAAAGAAATCCAATAACTAAAGCCTGGTACACACGATCGGAATTTCCGATGGAAAAATTCAGATGAATTTCATCGGAGTTTAGAACGTGTTCTCTTTTACTCCGATAGAATTCTGTCAGAATTCCAATGTGATTTTGGTTGGACAAAGGTCCGATCCTGTGTATGGGGCTTTACAGGGAAATGGAGGAGAGGTTTTATGCAGAGGGTTGAACAAGAGAGACTAAAAATCTGTGACTTTGAAATATGTCACCTGAATAAGAAAAGGACTGTGTATATCTAAGGCCTCGTACACACGATAGGTTAAACAGAGGACAGCGGTCTGATGGACCGTTTTCATCGGTCAAAACCGATCATGTGTGGGCACCATAGGTTATGTAACCATCGGTTAAAAAAAGCCAACTTGCTTTAAATTTAACTGATGGATTCCTAACCGATAGGTCAAAACCGATCGTTAGTAGGCACAACCATCGGTTAAAAATCCATGCATGCTCAGAATCAAGTCGACGTATGCTTGGAAGCATTAAACTTTGTTTTTTTCAGCACATCGTTGTGTTTTACGTCATCACGTTCTGACACGATCGTTTTTTTAACCGATGGTGTGTATGAAAACGGTCCATCAGACTATTCTCATCGGATGGACTGATCGTGTGTATGTGGCTTAAGAGAAACTGTTGTAGAAGCAGAGGATGTATGAGGTCAAATGTATAGATCCACTGTGGTGAGTATGCATGATCAGAGCACTAGAAAAATCCCAAATACATTGGTCCACGAGAGACCCAAAAAGGCATTTACCCTTACCTATACTCTTACCCATTTACCCTTAAAGGGAGAGTAACTTGAATGCTCTCAGGAATGAAGTGCTCTATGCATTTGAATGGACATAAGGCATATTCAAGAAGTGAGCTTGGTGGCTTGTAAAAGATCAGTACAGTTCTTATTTACTGTGTAAGAATTATTAATTTCTGACAAAGAAGCATAAATCTGAGTCATTGTCAAAATGTGATTAACAGTATTACCAGGCAACTCAAACAGATACATTAGAACAGAGCCCAAGTGCAAATCAGAAAATTCTTTACAGGTTAAAATTTCATCAACTTATTTAGTGGCATGTTTGTTAACGTGGATGACTGGATCGATCAAAGCAGGGAGAGTCAACTTGTCAATAAATTCAATGGGGGAAAGGGAAAGCACACCTCTACATTAGTAGAGAAATTGCATGGCTCCACAGATACATACAGTGCCTTGAAAAAGTATTCATACCCATTAAAATTTTCCACATTTTGTCATGTTATGTTTTGACCTTTATGGAAGTGGCAAAAAGAAAGCCATTGTTGAAAGGAAGCCATAAGAAGTCTCGCTTGCAGTTTGCGAGAAACCATGTGGGGGACACAACAAACATGTGCTCTGGTCAGATGAGATCAAAATGTAACTTTTTGGCCTAAAGGCAAAATGCTATGTGTGGCAGGAAACAAACTCTGCACATCACCCTGAACACACCACCCCCACTGTGAAACATTGTGGTGGCGCAGCATCATGTTGTGGGGATGTTTTTTTTCAGCAAGGACAGGGAATCTGGTCAGAGTTCATGAGAAGATGGATGGAGCCAAATACAGGGCAATCTCAGAAGAAAACCTGTTGGGGTCTGCAAAAGACTTGAAACTGAAAAGACTTGAAACTTGAAACAGTAGGACCCTAAACATACAGGCAGAGATACAATGGAATGATTTAGATTAAAGCATATTCATGTGGTAGAATGGCCCAGTAAAAGTCCATAATTAAATCCAATTCAGAATCTGTGGCAAGACTGTTCACAGAAGCTCTCTATCGAATCTGACAGAGCTTGAGTTATTTTGCAAAGAATGGGCAAAAATGTCACTCTCTAGATGTGCAAAGCTGGTAGAGACATACCCAAAAAGAATTGCAGCTGTAATTGCAGAGAAAGGGGGTTCTACAAAGTATTGACTCAGGGGGGCTGAATACAAATGCACGCCACATTTTTTAGATATTTATTTGTAAAAAATAACATTTATCATTTTCCTTCCACCTCACAATTATGTGCCACTTTGTGTTGGTCTATCACATACATTTTTTTTTTTACATTTTTGGCTGTAACATGACGAAATGTGTATGAAGAATTTTTCAAGGCACTGTACATTCCAGTACTCATAAAGGTAGGTAGGAGATTAGGCAAATTCCAGGTACTATCAAAGCAGAATACAGCACTAATTTAGGCACTGCCTAGTCTGTTGAATATTATGCGTATAGCAATACCAATGTGCAAAAATAAACAGCGAAAATCAGTAAATTACATTAGAAACAAAAAATAAAAAGCAACATAAAATATATAAATATATATAGTTGTGTTCAAAATAATAGCAGTCCAACATCACTAACCAGATCAATCACTGTTTTTGGTATAAATTATATTTCTACATAATAATTCTAAATAATTTACTCATAGGTGTAGTAAAGTAATGTCCCGTACACGCGATATGGCTTTTGCCCGACCAAACTCACATCGGAATTCTGACGGAATTCCATCGGAGGAAAAGAGAACATGTTCTCTATGTAAAATCCATTGAAAAAACTCAGATGGGTTTACACACGGTTAGAATTTTCAATGGAAAAAGTCTGTAGGACTTTTTTCATCAGAAGTTCTGTTTGTGTGTACGAGGCACAGTTTAACTGAAGCTGGGAGGGAAGATAATCTTTAACCATCATTTTGAATCAGCCCAAACCCTTAATGGCAGGCTTTGAAGCACCTTGAACTGATTTCATGTGCAAAAGTATAAGGACAAAGAATAGGAGTGGAAATTCACTAAACTGACACATATTTTTCTTTCAAAGCGTGTAGTATATTTTTACAAATGGAAATTAAATACATTTCTTAACTACCAAGACCTTTGTTCTAATTTTCTACTTTACATGCCAATGGCATCGCAGACATAAAAAAAAAAAAAATATATATATCACCGAAATATTAGAATCTCTTTGCAAGGTGAAAATTCACATCTCAGTGCCAAAGAAACATGATACATAGAAGTGAATCTTGAAAGCTGTTTTGTTTAATTTTGTGGCTGAATATGTTTTGCAAGTGTTTATATCCTCAGCCTTAACAACATTTATTGAACAAGGTGAGGACAGAACATGGCAGGTTCAGCATTCCTTAGAATGATCCAACTCTAATCAGCCTCTTTTTTCTCATACTTAATGGAAAGGCTTGAATATAGCAATGTCTACAGAACATCAACTGCTGGCTGCTAGGAGACGGTGCTGGAATGAAGTCAACCTCTTTGGTTAGGAGAGCTTGAGGCTTTGAACTCCACCTAGAGCTCCTTTAAAAAGTACAGTGTTTGGTCATGCTCTTACATGCTGGAAGCTGTGAGATCTTTGTTGTACAGCTAACTGCCTTTCCCAATTCAATCCATTGTAGATTTTTACCTAATGTCCTCTCTGATGGAAATCAGGAATATTTCCTTTTTTTATGCTGTATAATAAATATTTCAGGAACCTATAATTACAGTAAAGAAAAAATAATTGGCCAGTGTAAGCACTAGAGATGAACCAAACATTTTTGGGTTCAGTTAATGGGGGCTTGGTTAATATTACTAAAGTTTTGGTGCCAAATCCAAACCATATTGAAGTTAGTGAAAGTAACCCAATGTTAAAAAACAATAATGGCCATTTCTATTGCCGCGTACACACCATCACTTTATGTGATGAAAAAAAACGACATTTTTAAAAACGTCAATTTAACCACTTCCATACAGGGCAGTTATACACACATCCATACCAGGCCTATTCTGGCACTTCTCTCCTACATGTACAAATCATATTTTTTTTGCTAGAAAATTACACAGAACCCCCAAACATTATATATGTTTTTTTAGCAGACACCCTAGGGAATAAAACGACGGTCATTGAAACGTTTTATCTTGCACGCCATTTGCGCAATAATTTTTCAAACGCCTTTTTTTTGGAAAAAAATTGTTTTTCATGAATTAAAAAAATAACAAAACAGTAAAGTTAGCCCAATTTTTTTGTAAAATATGAAAGATGATGTTACACCGAGTAAATAGATACCTAACATGTCACGCTTTAAAATTGCGCACACTCATGGAATGGCGCCAAACTTCGGTACTTAAAAATCTCCATAGGCAACAGCTTTGAAATTTTTTACAGGTTACCAGTTTAGATTTACAGAGGAGATCTAGTGCTAGAATTGTTGCTGGCACTCTAACGCACGCGGCGATACCTCACATATGTGGTTTTAACGGCGTTTACATATGTCGGCGGGACTTGCGTGTGCTTCTGCTCGCGAGCTACTGGGGACAGGGGCGTTAAAAAATATATTTTTTATTTCTTTTTTTTTTTTTTACATATTTATTTCTTTTTTTACACTTTTTTTTATTTTATTTTATTTTTTTTATTATCACTTTTATTCCTATTACAAGGAATGTAAACATCCCTTGTAATAGGAATGTGTGTGACAGGTCCTCTTTATGGAGAGATGCAGGGTCAATAAGACCCCACATCTCTCCTCCAGGCTGGAAAGCATGAAATCGGTGAAAAAAAATTCACCGATCTCATGCTTACGGTTGCTTAGCAGCCGCAATTGCGGCTTTGTTTACTTACAGGGACCGGGGCGTGACGTCATCACATCACGCCCGTGTCCTCCGACGGTCATAGAGATGACTGGTGACCATCTGGTCACCAGTCATCTCTATGCTTCCTGCCAGCGCCGGACGATTCGTTCTCCGGGCCCCCGATGGCACGGGAGAGCCCGGAGAAGCACCGGATGGCGGCGGGAGGGGGGGATGTCCCCTCCCGCCGCCTGTAAGAACGATTTAGCGGCGGAATCGCCGCTATGATCGTTCTTACGTTGTGCAGAATCGCCGGCAGGAGAGAAGGATATCTGAATGATGCCTCTAGCTGCAGGCATCATTCAGATATCCACCCGCAAAGCCCAGGACGTCATATGACGTCCTCCTGGATCGAGGAGGGGTTCCTGCCGCCGTCATTTCACAATGACGCGGTAAGGAAGTGGTTAAATGACCGTGTGTGGGGGAAAACGTTGTTTTATGTCTTGTGAAAAATGGCAAAAAAAAATTTAAGCATGCTTCAATTTTATGTGTCGTTTTTCAAAACGTCGTTTTTTGTTTCACAAAAATTGACCGTGTGTAGCAAAAAACGACATTTAAAACAACGTTTTTAAACCCGCGCTTGCCCAGAAGCTAGTTATGAAGCGAGCTTCAATGGAAAAAAGTGGTGAACGTAACCTCGCTTTGCTATAGCATTGTGAAAAAAACAATGGTGTGTAGGCAATGTCGTTTTTGAAAATTGAAGTTTAAAAAACGTTGTTTTTTACTTCACAGAAAATGTCGTTTTTTTCCATCACATAAAGTGATGGTGTGTACGCGGAATAAGACTAGGCAAGGGATTGTCAAATGAGGCATGGGGGCTGGGCACTGCCCTGGAGAACCCAAGCAAAACATTTTTTTTCTAAATTCCTTTGGCCAGGGAGCAGTGATTTTAGTAATACTTTCAAGTGGAAAATTGAATATGTAACATTATTTTAAAAAACATGTGATGGGCCACACACACACACAAAAAAAAAAACAATGCTTGGGATTCCCCTGAAATGCATACTCTTATTCTTGATGAGGGTCTGGTATGGATGCAGAATACCAAAAAAAAAAAACAGGTATGGGGTTCCCTTTAATCCCATACATAGCACTCCTGATTTACATTAAAAAAAGTGTAAATTATAACTAAAGACACAAATTATAACTAAAGACACAACTAAATTATAACTAAAGACACGCTTTTTTTTTTAAATCAAAGGTGTTTCTTGAAACAAAAAAACTGAAAAACACAGAAGAACAAATATGAAAACTTCACAGCTCACATGTAGGACACAAAGTTAGTCGTACAGTTCTATTATAAGCGCAAGAGGTACATTCAGACAGTATGCAGAGCATCCACCACCATCACAAATTATACAAGTCAGGCAATTTTTGTAAAGTAATTGCTCAGTCAAAAGTCCGCCCTACAAACAGTAATGCATACATTAAGTGAGCCGTAGGCCCCTTTTACATGTGCGGACCGTATGTCCGCATTTTCATCCATCCGTTGCGGGTGAAAACGGGACATACATTGGTCCCTATGTGATTGCGGGTGTCAGCGGATGACCATCCGCTGACACCCGTATTCACCCGCCTCCGAAAAATCCTATTTTTCTTCCTTCTGGCGGATCGGATCGGGTGAACACGGACTTATGGTATGTTCATTTTCATCATATATGTAAAAGGGTGTGCAATTTTATTAACATTTTTATTGCACTCAGTGTAAAACACTTGTAAGCGGGGCCCAACTACTTTCCACATGGTTGAAATGCAAAGCTTTTACAAACAGGGGGCACACTGGGGCAGATTCACGTACCTCGGCGCATATCTCCGCCAGGCGCAGTGTATCTAAGATACACTACGCCGCCGTAACTTACTTATTTTTTCGAATTTAGCAGAGTTTTGCCGTGACTTTCGCTGCGTTTTACCGTGTTTTACCGCGTTTGCGTTTATAAGCGTTTAGTTAAGAAACATCATAAGACCCTCCCTAAGCTCAAAAAACAGTATTATTTAACCATTTCAGACATTTTGTAAGACCAGAGTGAGTAGCCGCTAAGAGAGCAGCAGTGTACTTGTATTTAGCGTGTCACTTGCCACATCACCTGCCACAAGCTGCAGATTGTCCACTTGCCACGTCACCTGCCACAAGTTGTGAATTGTCCACTTGCCATGTCATCTGCTACATCACCTGGCCACGCCACCTGCCACAAGTTGTGGATTGTCCACTGGCCACGTCACCTGGCCATGTCACCTGCCATGTCACCTGCCACAAGTTGTGGATTGTCAAATTGCCATGTCACCTGGCCACGTCACTGGCAACGCCACCTGGCCACGTCACCTGCCACAAGTTGTGGATTGTCCACTTGCCACGTCACCTGACCATGACACCTGCCACAAGTTGTGGATTGTCCACTGGCCACGTCACCTGCCATATCACCTGGCCACGTCACCTGCCACAAGTTGTGGATTGTCCACTTGCCATGTCACCTGGTCACGTCACCTGCCACACCACCTGGCCATGTCACCTGGCCACATCAACTGGCCACGTCACCTGCCACAAGTTGTGGATTGTCCACTTGCCACGTCACCTGGCCATGTCACCTGGCCACGTCACCTCCCACAAGTTGTAGATTGTCCACTTGCCACATCACCTGACCACGTCACATGCTACGTCACCTGGCCATGTCACCTGCCACAAGTTGTGGATTGTCCACTGGCCATGTCACCTGGCCACATCACCTGCCACAAGTTGTGGATTGTCCACTTTACACGTCACCTAGCCACATCACCTGGCCACGTCACCTGGCCACAAGTTGTAGATTGTCCACTGGCCACGTCACCTGGCAATGTCATCTGGCCACGTCACCTGCCACAAGTTGTGGATTGTCCATTTGCCACATCACCTGCCACAAGTTGCGGATTGTCCACTTGCCATGTCACCTGGCTATGTCACCTGGCCACGTCACCTGTTCACGTCACCTGGCCACAAGTTGTGGATTGTCCACGTCACCTGGCAATGTAATCTGGCCATGTCACCTGCCACAAGTTGTGGATTGTCCATTTGCCACATCACCTGCCACACGTTGCGGATTGTCCACTTGCCATGTCACCTGGCCACGTCACCTGCCATGTCACCTGTTCACATCACCTGACATGTCACCTGGCCACAAGTTGTGGATTGTCCAATGGCCACGTCACCTGCCACAAGTTGTGGATTGTTCACTTGCCACATCACCTGGCCACGTTACTTGCCACGTCACCTGCCACAAGTTGTGGATTGTCCACTTGCCACGTCACCTGCCACAAGTTGTGGATTGTCCACTTGCCACATGACGGCATGTAAAAGTTGTAAAATGGAAGTTTTTAAACGTTGTTTACTAGCTGTCAAGTTCAAACGTTCAAAATAGGTTTTCAAACGTCCTGCGTATATGAAGCCTAAATGCTGAGCTTAAAAAATGCCTCTGAATGTCCGTCCCAATGTGCATGGACACAGGATAACATTGAGCTGCATCTACAGGAAAAACGCAAAACTCCTGTAGAAACAGCAGTTTATAAGCCAGTTTCCATAGACCCTTAAAGCATTTAATAGATTCTGTGGAGTGGAGAAAAGCATAGCAAAGTCAAATTGTCGTATTCATTTTAGTGCAATGCAAGCAAATGGAATAACACAAATGAAATTTAATAGCTTCATTAACACATAAAAACAGAATTACAACACACCAACACAATGGTATGAGACCCAGCCCAAAGGCAAACTGACCTATGTTCCATTTTTTGCTTAATGTGAATACAAATTACTGTAGTCGTTTAGGAAAAACAACCTCGGGGCTTGCCTGTTTGAATATCCTCTATCATTCATATATTTTCAGAGGCAGGGAAGGAGGAAACAGAAGTATCTGTTCTCTTCAGATCTCCCTATGGAATTCAATATGTTTTATATTCCTTTATTTATAGCTGTATTCCATGGTGCTGTCTACGTGTACAAGTGAAAAAAGTGTGCAACCAAATTGGGCAATAAAAATTGCAAGTGAAAAATTCATATACACAGTGAAGAATGAATGATGAGATGTATTCAAAATGTCCGTATTGCTGTGCAACAAAGGGTATATAATAAAAACTAGCAAAGTGTCCTTATGAAGTCACATCAGTGAAATGGCTCAAACAGGGTCTTAATATTCTGTCTGATGACTGAATGGATGCAGATAACTTCAAACAAATTGATTAGCCCAGATAGCTCTGGAAAATAGTGGACAGGAAGGGCCAGATACAGAAAGATCAGCAGATCTTTCTGCTGGCGTAACGTATCTCATTTACGTTACGCCGCCGCAAGTTTTTCAGGCAAGTGCTTTATTCACAAAGCACTTGCCTGTAAAGTTGCGGCGGCGTAGCGTAAATCACCCGGCGTAATTCAAATTCGGCGGGTAGGGGGCGTGTATCATTTAAATGATGCGCGTCCCCGCCCTGAACGAACTGCGCGTGCGCCGTCCGTAAAGTATCCCAGTGTGCATTGCTCCAAATGACGTCACAAGGACGTCATTGGTTTCGACGTGAACGTAATTGACGTCCAGCCTCATTCACGGATGAGTTACGCAAACAACGTAAAATTTTCAAATTGCGACGCGGGAACGACGGCCATACTTAACATTGGATACGCCACCTAGGGGGCATGTTTATCTTTAAGCCGGCATACCTCTTACGGAAAGGTATGCCTATAACTTTACTGCGACGGGCAAGCATACGTTCGTGAATCGGCCTATCTACTCATTTGCATATTCTACGCCAAACTCAATGGAAGTGCTACCTAGCGGCCAGCGTAAATATTGCACCCTAAGCTATGATGGCGCAGGCCATCGTATCTTAGGCAGGTTTAAGTGTATCTCAGTTTAAGCATACACTTAAACATACGACGGGCTTAGATTCCGAGTTACGTCGGCGTATCTACTGATACGCCGACGTAACTCTTTGTGAATCTGGCCCGAAGAGTCTAATTGGCAGCTAAATATTCATACAGCCCTGGCCAATCTCTGGGGTAGGCCGCCCAGATGGTAGCTGAGAGCCTATATAAATACTCTGAGACAGTGAGCAGCAATCACTTTGTCATAGGAAGGAGATCACAGTTTAAGGGGGGCTGCTTGACCCCTTAGGCCCTCCTGCCATGTGCCTATGAGGAGTTGAGGCCTCATATGGACTACCTGGAGGCCTGATTTGCTGGAAGCTGCAGAGAGCTGACTGAGGGACGGTCGTCTGAGGATCTAGTCTGGTATCACAGTGTGAAAATGTTGCAAGGATTTTTGAAGCAGTCTTTATTGTGAAAGAAATGATTCTAGTAAGGATATAGACTACTAACGGAAATCAGACCACCCTTCCTTCTGTATGTTTTTTTATTTTTCTTGATTTCTTTCCACAGTGATTCTTCTATGTAAGGTTGTCTGCCCTATAGCCATTGTAGTGCAGCGCCCCCTTACTTTCAGTATGGGCACTACGCTAAAGTTAGTGGGGAATGGGAGAGTTATTTTGCTCCCATTCACAATTTGTTGAAATTTGGGCTGCTGTCATTCCTGAACTGTCCTGTGGGTCAGTCTGCGCTCCAGGGGTGTTTTTCCACCCCTGGGCGACAGGTGGCGCTAGAGGGGTTCTAGCAGAGCCACTTTTCCCCAGCAGCCAATTAGAGGAGTTTTCCCTCGCTGGGCATGCTGGGAGAGGGTATATCTGTGGCAGACGCCATTGTTCTTGGTCCTCCTTCTTCCCGCAGGGTCCAGGTTCCAGGTGCGGCATCCACCTTTAGGGTGCGTGCATCCAACGGACCCTAGCAATGGCCCTCCAGATCGGGGTCGCCTTCCATGTTCCTGAGAGGGGCCCCAGTGACTTACTGGGTCCCCAGTTCTATTGAAATAATCCCAGGCTGGGTGCTGTTCGATTGGGGGGTCGGCTTGAGAAGAACCGGGAGGCAGGTTATCCAACAGGGCTTGAACGAACCAATCCGGGATCTGGTGACCGGAATGCTGACAGGTACGCTTTGCTGTCATCCGGTGACCCATGCTAAAAATCTACTGGAAGGATTCGCTCAATTCGTCCCTTTAGCTCATCCAAAGTACTAGGCCTGTGGCAGAGGCCCTAGAGCCGGGTCTGTGAGAGAGGCATGTTCCTCCCAGCAACCTAAGTGACACTTCGGCTGCCAGGCTCATGGCAGGAGTCTGTGCGGGGGCACTTCACCAACTCTGGCTAGAGTGGCGACGAACTGCAATTTGATACTACTGAGAGCAGGATTGCTCGATTCATATCCAGGCCTGATACTGTAAAGTTCTCTCTTGCTTCATCGACCTTTTCTTCCTATTTGACGTTGATGTTGGCCATGTTGGCCTGGAAATAAATCACTGGAAAACCTTTTTTCATTGTCTGGACATTCGCTCACTACTCTGTTCTCCAACTGCACCCTAGGCAACACTGAGGTAACTTAATACACCGATCCCAACAACAAATCAGCGGCTTCTTCGGGGGTAGCGATACAGTAGCTTTTCTGTGACTCATGGATCTATTGACTACTTGAGAGCGCCTTGGGGGACTGCACTCGACCCTGCATCATGGAAGATGCAGGGCCAGCCTGTAATGCGGTTTCTGCACTGCATGCTAATGTGGGCATTACCTTTCGCACATAGAGAAATGCATGGAGTTAGCTACAATGTGCTCTACAGGTCCAAAGCCATGGTATGCCTGGCACAAATCTGAATTTCTCAGAACCCAAAGGGGGTAAATCCCCCTTATTCCAGAGTGGTGATTACAAGGAGGAAGCCCTCCAAATATTCTTCCTATGGTGTCCCTACTTGTATTTCCTTTTGGAAAATTTCCCACTGCTGTTCCCCTGTGGAACAGCACAACCTGTGGTGTTCACTGCATCTGTGCTGCCTCATTTCAGAGGCAGTTTCAGCATTTGTGGCCCTTTCCTTCCTCTCTGGACTTTAGAGGCTGACCAGTGCACATCTCATGCTCTCCTTGGGTACAGTGTCAGTGGTGATCCCCCTTCTCCTGGGTTTCCATCTTACAGGTGCTTGCAGCAACCACCCGCCTACTACTGAGAAGGATTGTGAGTACCACCTCAGGGCCAGCTATAGTTTCTGAGGAGGAGGTGTCTATTGCAGAACAGAAACCCTCACCCCCAGAGGCATTGGATCAGGAAAGCATTCATAGGACAAACATTTCTCCTAAAAGAATGTTATAACTATTCTTATAAATGCTATATGCTTTGGAGAAGCCTGAGTCTGATCACCCAAGGAAGCCCAATACGGAATATTTAAAATCTCAAAATTCAGCCAACAATCATGTGCTTGTTGACACTGTCCTGTATGGGGACTAATCTCACTCTGAGAAGATATTTCTCCTTCAAAGTGTTTTACCCAACAGTATTCTATTGAGGAAAGATTTCGGCATAAGTGGGCACTTCCTCTAGTAGGTCCTGGCATTTCCTGCTTTTATAAGACCCTAATTGTCCTAATGGAGACCCAGTAGATGGAAGGCTAGAGGCACTCTCTCTTCTCCCTGATGGGTCCTGTCATGCAGTTACATCATTAGCTGTCTGTCACACCATTGCAGTTTGGTTTGAATGATACTCTTTGACAAATGACAATGAGTCAACTTCCTATCCACATGCGCAGGAGCTTTGGCTTAAATGCTTGCCAGATAAGCTCCTGTGCAAGAAGTGCTTTAAGAGGTTACCCTTTGGGGGGGAACACTTGCTTGGTCCCTCCTTGGACTAGTACACCAAGGAGATTACAGAGGTCAAGGGTAACTTCTGCCCTCCAGAGAAAAAGTGATCGTACCCCTACCAGTAGGTTTTCCACTCCTGATGTTAGAAAGGGTTAATTTTGCCCCTCTTATCCTTCCAAAGCCATGTCTGAGATGGGAATGTTGTTTTGTAAGAAGACATGGCCTTCCAAGCCAGCCCAGTCTAGTGCCAAAGCCTCTTCCCAATGATGGAGTGCCCCAACTTGTAGGGAGGCATCAGTTGGCCTTTAGTGCTTTTTGGTCCCAACATATTTTGGACCTGCAGGTTTATAGTGTAATTTCTCAAGGCTACAACTTATTGTTTTTAGATTCTGTTAATTAAAAAAAATGTACCACTTGAAACTCTCTGGATTTGTCTTCGAACCAGAGAAAGAACATCCCTTAAGCTGGCAATACATTCATCCGTTTTTTTAATAAGCCAACACTCCCAGACAGACAATAGCTCGGCGGGGTGGATTCCCCTGTCCGCACTATCCTGTGGTTGCAAGAAAGAAATTTGCACACTGTATAGCCGGCCTTATTTTCAAGCTGTGCTTGCACCAAGAAGGAGAGGTATAATGGAGACACTGAATAGGGTTTCTCTGAAACAATCAGTAAAAGCCCAACCCAAGGAAATCATATGTCCCCATCAGCTGATGGAGACAAGGGCCTCTTTCTGACAACCCTGGGCTTTGGTTATCGGGGTCTGAGGATTAAGGGCTTATTGTATTTTTACTGCCCCCCAACCACCTCCTTAAAGTGGAGTTCCACCCAAAAATGGAACTTCCGCTTTAAGGGAAGGTGACCCCCTGACATTTGGCATGTCATTTTTTTGAGGGGAGGGGAGCAGAAACCCTATTTTTAGAGGGTTTCAGCTCCCACTTCCTCTCTGGGCACCGCTGCAGCAGAAGGAGATGATCTCTCCCCCCTCCCTCTTGGCAATCATCTGGGACACGTTACAGGTCCCAGATGATTGCTCGGCCAATCACGGTGCGCAGCGCATGCGCAGTGCCCGACTGTGAAGCCAAAGCCGGACACCCACAGTAGTGATGCCGGCACTGCAGAGAGGAGGGGGAGATGAGCAAGGCTTCGTTCCCCCACATCGCTGGACCCTGGGACAGGTAAGTGTCTGATTATTAATAGTCAGCAGCTGCACTATTTGTAGCTGCTGACTTTTAATATGTTTATTTTAGTAGGAACTCCGCTTTAAGCTAACATGGCAGCTGGAGGAGGTGGTACAGCAGGTTAAGTTTTATGCTGCCCCAGCTAGAAAAGTTGGTATTAATATGTTTCTTTTTTGGTGGGCTTTCTTGGGTCCAACCCACTGGTACTGTGCTATATAATAATGGGACAGGGGGGGTCAGATTGAGAGTGCGAGAGGGTTCACATAATACAATACATTTTCTGTCACCAGGGTCTGTCCAAAAGGCCTACTGTGGAAGCTGGAGCTCCAGTGGATAAATAACCTTCAGCAGAGTATGGCCCAAAGATACCAGATCTGGAACTCTGCTATAATAGACTCTATCCTATGTAAGTATGCTGGATCATCCATCAAGCCTGAGTTAGGCCCCGTACTCACGACCAAACATGTCTGCTGAAACTGGTCCGCGGACCAGTTTCAGCAGACATGTTTTGCCGTGTGTAGGCCCGAGCGGACCATTTTCGGGCGGATCGGATAGGTGTCCCCCCGACATGTACGGTAGTCTGTACAGACCTACCGTACATGTCCGGCCGCCCCGCCATCCCTCGCATGCGTCGAATGACTTCGACGCATGCGAGGAAGCATTTAAAAAGCATTTAAAAGGCAGGCCCGCCCACGTCGCGGCGTCATTGTCGCGGCGACACCGCGTCGACACCGCGGACACGCCCCGCATATTGTTTACGCGCGGAATTCTGTTCGATGGTGTGTACAGCCATCGAACAGAAGTCCCCGGGCAGACATGTCCGATGAAAACGGTCCGCGGACCGGTTTCATCGGACATGTCTGCTCGTGAGTACAAGGCCTTAGAGTTTAGGGATGTTAGGAAGAGACTGTGCACTTTATTTTGTATGCTTCAAATTTTAAGTAAAGTTTGTGAAACGTTGTCCTTGCCTGGTCTGAAATTTACTCAAGCGGTGTAATGCAAGTAATCAGCACAAATTAGTTTGAAGGCAACTTTTTAGGAGTTCATACAGTGAGAAGATACATGTGGTTACCAGAGGTAATCAAAGTTTCACTTGCAGCCTGTCATAGGTTTTTACGTGTGACAGGTGGGATAGCCTCTTGCAGGAGGAGTTGTTGTTGGCACCATCTCCATCTCCAATAGCAGCAAGAGCAGATCAACGTCACAGAGGTCAGGTACGGATGAAGAAGGAGTAAAGGTAGTGCACGCATGTAGTCAGTGCTAGGTGCACGGCGAGACCTCATTCCATTTCTGGGAGTGAGGTAGCAGAGATACGCTGGACAGGTGGAGAGGGCATGAGCTCTACATGTCCCTCCTAAATACAACAGTGACCTTGTTCATGTATAATAACATCAGAGATCAGACATCAGTAGTTTGTTAAAGTAAAGGTACCCCATGTGTAAGGCAGTGACCCTGTTGAAGGTGCCAAGGTGCCTATCGTAGCCCAGAAGAACTCACTCTTGGCACCCAACAAGGAGCGGAACATGGAGGAAGTATCTACCTTCCACCTACCAACCCCGGTAAACAGATTCTGTGACTGAGATGCCTTGCAATAAAACTTTGGCAGGAAGTACTGGTGCCAAACGTCACTCAAATGAATGGGGTCAGCAGCTCACTAAAAAGGTCTTGCAGTAAAGCCTGATTGGCTATTCCACCACCAATCTGAACCCATTTGTGTAGGGGAGGCTGGTACAAATACACAATGGGGTACTATTTTAAATACATTTAAGGGGAAGAAGGTTATACACTTACATCACAACACACTTAGAAAGCTGTATTTACTATATATGACCAAAATATATATACATTAAAGTGGTTGTAAACCCTTACAGACCACTTTTACCTACAGGTAAGCCTAGATTAAGGCTTACCTGTAGGTGCAAGAAATATCTTCTAAACCTATACGGTCTAGGAGATATTTGCAAAAGACATTCACTGATGCGCGAGAGTGATGTCATCGCGGCTCCGGCCAGTCACAGCGCTGGAGCCGCGATACCCAGAAGTCACTCCGGGAGAGGAAGTCACTCCATGGAGGAGGCGAACAAGGACGGCTGCGGGGCTTCGATCTCAGGTAAGTACTTCATAATGAGCTAGTATGCTATGCATACTAGCTCATTATGTCTTTGTCTTGCAGGGAGTATTTTTATTTATTTTTTTCTTACAGAGGCTTTACTTCCTCTTTAATTTTAAGTACAAATTTTTTTGGTGGGCTTTCTTGGGTCCAACCCACTGGTACTGTGCTATATAATAATGGGACAGGGGGGGTCAGATTGAGAGTGCGAGAGGGTTCACATAATACAATACATTTTCTGTCACCAGGGTCTGTCCAAAAGGCCTACTGTGGAAGCTGGAGCTCCAGTGGATAAATAACCTTCAGCAGAGTATGGCCCAAAGATACCAGATCTGGAACTCTGCTATAATAGACTCTATCCTATGTAAGTATGCTGGATCATCCATCAAGCCTGAGTTAGGCCCCGTACTCACGACCAGTTTCAGCAGACATGTTTGGCCGTGTGTAGGCCCGAGCGGACCATTTTCGGGCGGATCGGATAGGTGTCCCCCCGACATGTACGGTCGTCTGTACAGACCTACCGTACATGTCCGGCCGCCCCGCCATCCCTCGCATGCGTCGAATGACTTCGACGCATGCGAGGAAGCATTTAAAAAGCATTTAAAAGGCAGGCCCGCCCACGTCGCGGCGTCATTGTCGCGGCGACACCGCGTCGACACCGCGGACACGCCCCGCATATTGTTTACGCGCGGAATTCTGTTCGATGGTGTGTACAGCCATCGAACAGAAGTCCCCGGGCAGACATGTCCGATGAAAACGGTCCGCGGACCGGTTTCATCGGACATGTCTGCTCGTGAGTACAAGGCCTTAGAGTTTAGGGATGTTAGGAAGAGACTGTGCACTTTATTTTGTATGCTTCAAATTTTAAGTAAAGTTTGTGAAACGTTGTCCTTGCCTGGTCTGAAATTTACTCAAGCGGTGTAATGCAAGTAATCAGCACAAATTAGTTTGAAGGCAACTTTTTAGGAGTTCATACAGTGAGAAGATACATGTGGTTACCAGAGGTAATCAAAGTTTCACTTGCAGCCTGTCATAGGTTTTTACGTGTGACAGGTGGGATAGCCTCTTGCAGGAGGAGTTGTTGTTGGCACCATCTCCATCTCCAATAGCAGCAAGAGCAGATCAACGTCACAGAGGTCAGGTACGGATGAAGAAGGAGTAAAGGTAGTGCACGCATGTAGTCAGTGCTAGGTGCACGGCGAGACCTCATTCCATTTCTGGGAGTGAGGTAGCAGAGATACGCTGGACAGGTGGAGAGGGCATGAGCTCTACATGTCCCTCCTAAATACAACAGTGACCTTGTTCATGTATAATAACATCAGAGATCAGACATCAGTAGTTTGTTAAAGTAAAGGTACCCCATGTGTAAGGCAGTGACCCTGTTGAAGGTGCCAAGGTGCCTATCGTAGCCCAGAAGAACTCACTCTTGGCACCCAACAAGGAGCGGAACATGGAGGAAGTATCTACCTTCCACCTACCAACCCCGGTAAACAGATTCTGTGACTGAGATGCCTTGCAATAAAACTTTGGCAGGAAGTACTGGTGCCAAACGTCACTCAAATGAATGGGGTCAGCAGCTCACTAAAAAGGTCTTGCAGTAAAGCCTGATTGGCTATTCCACCACCAATCTGAACCCATTTGTGTAGGGGAGGCTGGTACAAATACACAATGGGGTACTATTTTAAATACATTTAAGGGGAAGAAGGTTATACACTTACATCACAACACACTTAGAAAGCTGTATTTACTATATATGACCAAAATATATATACATTAAAGTGGTTGTAAACCCTTACAGACCACTTTTACCTACAGGTAAGCCTAGATTAAGGCTTACCTGTAGGTGCAAGAAATATCTTCTAAACCTATACGGTCTAGGAGATATTTGCAAAAGACATTCACTGATGCGCGAGAGTGATGTCATCGCGGCTCCGGCCAGTCACAGCGCTGGAGCCGCGATACCCAGAAGTCACTCCGGGAGAGGAAGTCACTCCATGGAGGAGGCGAACAAGGACGGCTGCGGGGCTTCGATCTCAGGTAAGTACTTCATAATGAGCTAGTATGCTATGCATACTAGCTCATTATGTCTTTGTCTTGCAGGGAGTATTTTTATTTATTTTTTTCTTACAGAGGCTTTACTTCCTCTTTAATTTTAAGTACAAATTTTTTTATTTTTGCCTTATTGATAACACACCGCATAGGTACACAGTTTGTGATATCTTTCAACATTTGTAAGGCACTTTTAAACCAAACCAATCATATCCTGCAGAAGATAACAAAATGGTGTCATATTTTTCCTAGTTTTCTTTGACTGAACAGGTACATGTTATAAAATATAGTCTTTATGGTTTATGTTTTATTTATTAGCTGGGATAAAGTCAAAAGGAAATGACTAGATCCAACTTTTGTTTTTTTTCTCCTAATAAAATCAACCTTCTATGTACGTAATATACCATTGTTTTAGTCTGCATAAAAAAAGTTAAATAACATATCTGGTCACAGACAATCAAGTGTTCTGAGATACTGTATGTATTCATTTAAACAAAAGGTCACTGTTCTCGCTATTAATAACAGCTGAAATGTTACACCTAAGCACACATCAGTGTGAGCCCTTTACTAAACATTTCTAAATATATCAACCCAGTTTAAATTCATAGCTTGTCCATACAAATATAGAATTTGGCATATGCCCATTTCAACTCTCTTAAAGGCATATAGGCTTTTTTCCTTTATTTTTTCATACATATGTAATAAATGACAACCATTTTAATATTATACCATATTAATAAATCACTTATCCATGATTAACTTCTCATTTTTAGTAAGTCATTGAGGACAGGTCTATGCCATATTATATTGTATGAAACTCTTTGTCAGCCAGTAGAACAGGGGTTCCCGCAGAGCCCTCTGATGTGGCCCACGACCTCCTGCTATACGATGGAATAGGATAGAAAAGAATAGAGGGCCAGATTCACAAACAGCGGCGCAAATTAAGTTACTCAAAACGTATGTCATTTAAGTTCCGGCGCCTTAATTTTTTGTCGTAAGTGCTGTATCCACAGCGCATTTGCGGCCCAAATTGCGCAAGCGTAACTTAAATCCCGAGGCGTAAGGCGGGGTTATTGCAAGTGGGAAGGAAGTGGGCGTGCTCCATTGTAATGAGCCGTGACCCCATGCAAATGAAGGGCCGGCCGTACTGCGCATGCGCGCACGAATCAGCACCTCACTGGGCATGTGCAGAACTTGGCTCGGCGCAATCAGTGAGATAGGAAAAAGGCCAAGCGTACTTAGTTTGAGAATCGCCCTGTGTATAAATAGCCCCAGACAAACACACTTCCCTTGCAAAAGTACATCCCTGTGTTCCCCTTCCTAGAGCAAGTTGCTTCTGCTCTGTCGTCTGTTGGTGTGTGTTGGTGAGTTTCGTGTTAGTTAAAAGATTTGGAGGAGTAGTAGAGTGTAGTAGTTGTGTGTTTTTTCTGATTGTATTTTCTGTTTGTTTTTTCTGATTGTTTTTTTTCTGAGTGTATTTTCTGTGTGTTTTTTCGGAGATTGTTTTTGAATTTGTAATAGCTGTCTGCTTGTGTGGTTTGATTTTTGTGTTTGTTTGTTGTGTGAGTATTTGTGTTTGTTTGTTTGTTGTGTTTGTTTTTTGTTGTTGCTGAGTGGTGGGTATTATGGCACCGAAGCGCAGGAAGCTAAATTTTTCGAGCATAGAGAAGCAGATTCTTGCTCGGGGCATCGCCCAATATGGGCGTTATTTACATGGCCCTGAGAGCCGGAACACCACCCCGGCCAGGAGGAAGGAGATGATCCAGAAAATTACTGATCAGATCAATGAGGCGGGGGGGGGGGACGAGGACCCCCAGTGGGATACAAAAGAAGATCAACGATCTTAAGAGCCTGGTCCGTGAGAAGATGGCCAAGATCAATGCCCATGCCAGGGGCACTGAAGGAGGCGCACCCTGCCCCATCAGGCTGAGTGGGGAGGAATGGGCAGTGGCCCGGTGTTTCCACCCACAGCAGGTGGTGGGCCTGCCTGGCTATCAATCTGATTCTCCTGTAAGGACAGGTAAGTTTTGGCTTTTTCTATCTGGTGATTAGCATGTGTGGGTGGGGGAAGGGAAGATGTGCCAAGTGTGTGGATCCTCCAACCTGTGATTGTTTTGTGTCCTCCACAGATGGCCAGGAGATTGCTGGGCCATCAGGCCAGGAGGTTGCTGGGCCATCAGGCCAGGATGCACCATCCCCTGGACAAGAGGCTGCTGAGGAGTCCCAAGAAGGGCAGGAGTCCCCAGGGGAGGGGAGTGGCCACACCTCCCCTCATGAGGAGGTTGAGGGGGAGGAGGATCAGGGGGTGGAGGATGAAGATATGGATATGGCAAGTCCTTTTGGCCTCGGATTTGTTGACCCTTGAGGCTACCCCTGAGGCTGGCAGCAGTCAGGCCACCATCAGGGGTAGCCCCTCCCACTCCTCCCCCAACAGGCCTCAACCCACAAGGGTCTCTCTCTCCCCTCCTCCCAGGCCACAAGACACGGCTGCAGGCAGGATGGCGACCCATGAGACTAGGGGCGTGGCCGAGCGTCTGTCGGCCAGTCTGCAGAGGGACAATGCCCGGCAGACCCGCAATCTGGCTCAGATCAAACAAACTCTGAGCCAGATGGAGGTCAGCCTAGGTTCAATGAAGGAGTCACTCACTGATGTGGCCACAAACTCCTTGGCGGTCATCACATGCTTGTGTGACCTGCAGACCGCCACAACAGGCGTGGCCCAGGGGGTGAGTGCCCTGACCCAGACTGTCCAGGACAATACCCGGGCTGGCCAGGCCAATACGGCTGCCTTCACAATCTGTCTGACCAGGATAGCAGTGGCCTTGGAGGGCAGGCCAGCAAGAGGACAGTCACCAGGGGAGGCTCCTCCTTCCCCTGCTCACACCCCCCCAGGAGGATCCTCCTTCCCCTGCTCACACCCCCCCCAGGAGGATCCTCCTTCCCCTGCTCACACCCCCCCAGGAGGATCCTCCTTCCCCTGCTCACACCCCCCCAGGAGGCTCCTCTGGTTGGCCGTGCCCGTGCCCGTGGGCGGCCCAGGCGTAGCTTACGCCGCTGCCGTTAATTTTTGGGGGTACTTTTGTTTTTTTATTTTTATTATTTTTTTTTGGTATAATGTACTTATGATTTGTTTAATGTGTGTGAATGATGTGTGAATGTGGGGTGGCATTCCTGATTAAATAAGGGTGTCACCCTCAGTTTTGGTGGAGTAGGGATCCCCAGGACCAGGGAGAAGTGATCCCAGGTCCATGTGAATGGTGTATGAATGCACAGTGACATTCTGAGGGTGTTCCCTCAGAAGAGGGGGTACCCTCGGTTACTAAAGTCACTAGTCTAGCTATGCGCATGGATGCCCCTGGCATGTTGGCATACAGATTGTTGTCCTGCAAGTGTGTGTGCTCAGCTCTTCCCTAATGGTGTTGCTTTAGCTGACATTTACACGGCAGGTGTAAAGTTAGGGCTGCTTTTATAAAGTGTAATTTTACACCATGAAACTAACAGAAGCGCACAGGGCGTAATCTACGCCGCACACACTTAATTTTGTGGATCGCCTTATCTCCCTCATTTGCATCTTTGCCTATCAAAACAGTGGTGTGTCTAGCGTATTTTGGGCTCGAAGAAGCGCCGGTGTAATTTTTTTAGGTAGGACGGAAAAAAATGGATTTCAGGCGTAACTCGTTTTGAGGATCAGGCGCAAAAATACGTGCGGCGCATTTTTCAATTACGCCGCGCATCTCAAGTTAAGTCGGCGCAAGTGCTTTGTGAATCTGGCCCAGAATACTGTTATTAAAGGTAAGTTTATTACTAAAATCACAGGGCCAGATTCAGATAGAATCGCCTATCTTTAGGCGGGCGTAGCGCATCTCAGATACACTACGCCGCCGTAACTTAGTGAGGCAGGTCCCGTATTCAGATAGAACTTGCGCCCTAAGTTACGGCGGCGTAGTGTAAATGGGCCGGCATAAGCCCGCATAATTCAAAGTAGGCTGGTGCACGTATGTTTCTGAATCGGCGTATCTAGCTCATTTGCATATTCTACGCATAAATCTACGGAAGCGCCCCTAGCGGCCAGCGTAAATATGCAACTAAGATACGACAGCGTAAGAGACTTACGCCAGTCGTATCTTAGCCAAATTCTGGCGTATATAATTCTTTGAATCAGGCACCAAGATACAACGCCTCACACTCAGAGTTACAACGGCGTATCTGGAGATACGCCGTCGTAACTCCTTTCAGAATCTGGCCCACAGTGTATATATGGGCATATCTGTTCTGCAGTGGTTACTGGGCTGCTTTCAAACTGATCTGCAGGTGCAGAGCAGTTTACCTGCAGGTTACCTGCACTGAGCCATAGACTTCTATTACCTGCAGGTTTGGTGTGCTTTCTAAAAGTGCACTACACCTACAGGATATAATAGAAGTCTATGGCAAAGTGCATCTAACCTGCAGGAAAGCCACAGGTGAACTGTGCTGCACCCGCGGTGTGGGTAAACAACAGTACATCAGTATGAAAGCAGCCTTAGGCCCCTTTCACACATTCACTCCCACCCAATCGGACCCTTTATTCACCTCTAAGGAGTGGCAGATGTAAATAAACTTGTGTCCGCTTACAAATGCCTACTTCCGATCCCCAGTAGAGTGGGCACTATAGAGTAGAGTGGGCTACCATCCACCTGCTCCACTCATTGTGGCCTGTGACCAGTTACCAAGTCGCTTAAGTGGCCCTCGCTCTTCAAAAGGTTGGGCACTCCTGCAGTAGAAGGTGCTATTCATATAGTAGTTATAGACCATCAGCAGCACCATTAGGAACATATCTTGTAACAAGTATTATAGTAGGGGGATCTGGATTTATCCATCTATGGGCTATGGATTTACTAGCCATGTATAATGTTCCTTGTATAAATATTCTATATAATCCAAAAAGGCAAACTTCAGGGGTATTGGAAAGTTTAGCAAGTGATGGGCTTTGGGCTTGTGCCAATTGCATCAGTTTGACATCAGTTTGAGATGCTTCTGAAATTATTCAGAATTCATTGACATGTGCATTTGACCTTCTTCTGACCTGCATTTGACCTGCTTGAAGTGCATTTTGCATTTCCATAGATTTGTATGGTAATGTAAAATCTGCTTCACGTGAAAAAAAGAAAGCATTAGAAAAAGTACACCTGAAGCCTCGTACACACGCACGGTTTTCTCGGCAAGAACCAGCAAGAAAACTGCTGACAGAGCTTTCTTGCCAAGTAAACCGTGCGTGTGTACGAGGCTTTGAGGTTTTCTCGTCAAGAAAACTGCCCAGAATCTAGACGAGAAAAATAGAGAACCCGTTCTCTATTTTCTCCTGCCGAGAAACCCGAGCGTGTGTATACTTACCTCTCCATGGAAACCCACGCATGCTCGAAATGACTTTGACGCATGCGCGGTAGCTTCCAAGGCATAGGTAGGGGGAAGCAAGATGGCGGCGACGGCATCGAATGTGAGGAGCGCATGCTCGTCGTAGTCGATGATGTCACCGCGTTCGTGCCATTCAAAATTCTTTTGAATGGTGTGTCTGTACACTCGGCCGGCAAGAGATTCTTGCCATTTATCTCGTCAGGAAAAACAATGTTTTTTTCCTGACGAGAATCTGGGCCGTGTGTACAGGGCTTAAGTGTTCCATGGAAAACAATATTGTCTCTGCTTTATATTTTGGAGCTTAAAATGTATGTAGTACCATAATCCTGCATGCAAAGCTCCTAACTCTCCCTCTTTTGAAACTAAACCTGTATGAACTTCCTTCCTCCTCAGATGTCTCTCTTAGTGACTTGATATACAGAAATCTATACAGAGTGTACAGTTTCCTCCCAAAGTAATGAACTGTAAATCTTTAATTCCACATTTAAATTATTGCATTTGTTATTTTGAAAAATATTGGGTTTAAACAATTGCTTCCTGCGTATTCATTCATCACGGTTTATGTGTAGGCAGGTGCAGTCTGTTTTCTCCACTGCAGGTGGTTCTCATCCACAGCGGCAGTGCAGGGAGAGAGAAAGGCAAGAGGAACATGGTTCCTCCATGGTTTCCTGGGTCACTGGGGCAGCAATTCAGTTGGATACTGACAGCCCATTTAAACCTGGTGACCATTGTGGGTAAGGCAGAGTCTATTTGAGACCCTGGTGAGATGTTCAAAGCTTTGTATATTTGTTTTATAACCTAACCCAGCTTTAAACTTCTCCACAAATTTATCCCTGACCTGTCTGGTGTGTTCCCTGGCCTGGCGATGCTGTTTGTTCACTAAGGTTTTCTAAAAAAAAAAAAAACTATGAGGGCTTCACAGAACAGCTGTATTTATACTGATATTAAATTACACACAGGTGGGCTCTATTTACTAATTAGGTGACTTCTGAGGGCAATTGGTTCCACTAGATTTTAATTAGTGGTATCAGAGTAAAGGGGGTTGAATACAAATGCACTCCACACTTTTAACATTCATTTATTTGTGAAAAAATATGGAAAAATTATTTATCATTTTCCTTCCACTTCACAATTATGTGCCACTTTGTACTGGTCTATCACAGAAAATCCCAATAAAATACATTTACGTTTTTGGTTGTAACATGACAAAATGTGGAAAATTTCAAGGGGTATGAATACTTTTCCAAGGCACTGTATATTTGTGGCATAATTCTGTACTCACTCCAAAGTAATCATTCCACAGACCACCTCCTACCAGTTTATTTTGGAATTTAGGCTTGATGTTTTATGCGAATAATTAAATTGAGATTGTTATTGCCCTACTTTATTGTTAACATTCGTATATTACAAATTGTTATTTTTTTCTATACAAATACACATTGGATATACAGATGTTTATTCTTTTTTTTTTTTTTTTCATGGGTACAAAATAAATAAATAAGATAAATATAAAAGAAACAAAAAGACGCTAAATAAAGGAAAAAAAAGGGTAGATTTTTTCTCACGCAAATTTCACCACAGCAGCATAGTGACTGAAATTGAGAGTTTTCAAAGTGATTGCCCCACAAGCAAATATGATAGATTCATTATAGGTAATCCAACTCAATTTAGTTCTATCACCGTCAATCAAATACCAGTTCTAAATTACATCTTTTTTTTTTTTTTTTTCAAATATGTTTATTGGGTTTTTAAAACATGTAAGAGTATACAAAGCGATCTTGTTACAATGTATGCAATAAGTCGAATAAGTGACATTACATTTAAGAACATAAAACAAGGATCAATATTTAAAGTTAGTGATCCATCATAGTCACAACAAAGCAGTCAAGATAAAATTCGAGTATTTAGGGGGGAAAGGAAGGGGTAGGGGAAGGCAAGGTAGAGGGAGGGTTGAGTAAACCATCCTATTATAAGCGGTGTGATTCAAATTGACAAAGTTATAGAAAATAGGAACAGAGGAGATTAATCAGATTCCGGGACTCATCAGGAATCCAACAAAGTACGGTATTCAGAAGAATCCGCAAAGTGGTGCCAGCATGCCCATTTATCTCGGAAATTCCTAGAAGAATCTCTAGAATGGGATATCAATTCCTCCATATATGCAATGTGATCCACTTTGCGTATCCACTCTGAAATTTTTGGAGGGGTTGCTTGCGACCATTTAACTGGAATACACAGCTTTGCCGCGTTGATAAGAAACACAATAATAGATTTCTTGTAGACTGAATTGGGTAGAGAGGAGAGGTGTAATAGGTACTGTCCAGCTGTAAAGTCTGGGGTGTAGGTGGTAATGGACACAATGAGATCATGGACTGATTTCCAAAAAGTCGTGATAGCTGAACATTCCCACCATATATGGAGGAGAGTGCCAGCCTCTAGTCCGCATCGCCAGCACAAGGGAGAGACGTTTGGGCTAAATTTATTAATAATGTAAGGGGTTTTATACCACCTTGAGTATATTTTGTAACTGTTTTCCTGTATCAGGACGTTTAGTGAGCCCTTGTGTAGGCGATGGAAGACTGAAGTCCACTGGTCATTAGAGATTGTTATACGTAGATCCCTTTCCCATTTCTTGTTGGTGTTGTCTGATTGTGGGTCTGATGTTGAGCTCAATACACAATACATGAGGGAAATTAAATGGCCTTGGGGAGCCTTTCCTATGCAGACGGATTCAAAGGTTGTCTTAGGCCTGTGCCAAATGTTAGTGAAACCAAATTTTTTCAAAAAAAGAGTGATTAGTTCAAAGTTATGAGGAGAGACAGTAAGATTCGGGAATTTAGCGGAGAAATGAACCAGAGAAATGAGATTCCCTTTTTCAAAGAAGGCTTCAGCCCTGCAAGTCGTGTCTGAATCCAAGTCGGGGGAGGTAATGATATGGTGTTTCCGGGATATTTCAGGGTTAAAGGATATTGGGGTAATAGGTCCATATATTGAAGAGATTTTAAATTTTTTACAGAGAGACCTGAAAATTTTCAATGAAGTTCCCGTAATGGGATGTGTGTTTGCAAGGTGCGGAACCTTCCTAGGATCAATCCATGGAAGGTTTTTCAGAGGGATTGGTGGAGAGATTAAAGATTCCTCCAGTTGGATCCAGTCCTTGGAGCCACTGTGTAGGTGCCAATTAATAATTCTGGACATATGACAGGCCCAATAATAAGTTTTAAAATCTGGTAGACCAATTCCACCCAAAGATTTCGGGATAGTAAGCTTGTCCCATTTGATACGGGGTTGCCTATCATTCCAGATAAATTTCAAGCAGACACGGTTTAGAGATTTGAAGAATGTGGCAGGGATCGTAATAGGAATGGTCTGGAAGAGATACAAGACTTTAGGCAAGATACACATTTTTATGACGTTAGCCCTCCCAAACCACGAGAAAATGCCTTTGTTCCATTCAAGCAAATCTTTTTTTATGGTGTTCAGCAGGGGAACAAAGTTGATAGTGTACAGATTATCCATGTTGGACGGTAAGTGGATTCCCAAATAAGGTATAGATTCATTCTCCCAGGTAAATGGAAAATTAAGTTTGCATTGGTTTACCGTGTCAGTGGAAAGGGAAATATTTAAGGCCTTAGATTTGGAGAAGTTTATTTTGAAATTTGAGATGGTTCTAAACATGGAGAAATCTTTAAGTAGGTTCGGAATTGTAATTATTGGGTTGGTAAGAAATAGTAGAATGTCGTCTGCGAAAGCCGCTAATTTATAAGTTGTGTTATTAATCTTAACTCCACTAATATCCACATTCTCTCGTAGTCTACATAAGAAAGGCTCCAGGATAAGTATAAAAATTATGGGTGACAGAGGGCAACCCTGACGAGTGCCATTCGACAGGGAGAAGGCCTCCGACAGGACACCATTAACTTTGATTCTAGCCGTAGGGTATGAATATAAGAGGTTAATGAATCCCAACATTCGATCTTGTATGCCCAGGGATTTAAGGACATCTAACATATAGTCCCAGGCTATCCTGTCGAAGGCCTTCTCCGCATCGAGGGATAAGAGAAAACCCAGAGATTTTGATTTGATGAGCCAGTGTTGAACATGTATAGCCTTTATGGTGTTGTCCTTAGCCTCTCTTCCCGGCGTAAAGCCCGTTTGGTCGAGGGATATTATTCGAGGTAATAAGGGAAGTAAGCGATTAGCTATGATTTTAGCATATAATTTGATGTCGTTATTTAAGAGGGAAATGGGTCTGTAATTGGAAACAAGGGTTTTATCCTTGTTAGGCTTAGGAATCATGACAATGTGGGCTTCTAAGAGATCATTAGGAAGTGGGGACGGGAAAGGGCTAGAATTAAACGCGTTAAGAAATTGTGGGATCAAGACATCTTTGAAAGATCTGTAGTAATTAACCGAAAAACCGTCTGGGCCAGGACTTTTTCCAGTCTTTAATTGACCGAGTGCAGTTAAAGCTTCTCCTGCTTCCAGAGGCCTATCTATACTTTTCGCTGTGTCCGAGGATAAGGTATTAGGGCAGTAATTTTTCAAGAACTCAGAAATTAGATCTTTTCTTGAAGGCGTATTTTTAGGGCCAAATTCAGGAGTCAAGTTATAGAGTTTGGAGTAGAAGATTCGGAATTGGTCTGCGATATCTTCAGAAGAGGAATATTTTTTACCTTTAGGGTCAGTAATGGCAAATATGTTCTCAAATTTTTTAGATTTTGAGTGCAAGGTGTTAGCTAGTAATTTCCCCGTCTTATTTCCATGCTCATAGAAAAATTTTCGAGACATATCAAAACTGCGTTTGATCCTTTTGTCTAGGACTTCAGACAGTTCTAGCCTGAGTCTCGAAAGCTCCTCAAGCGTTTGTAGTGCCGAAGAATGTTTATGTATAAGTTCCAGGCTATTGATTTTATTAGTTAAATCGTTTATATGAGCCTGATGTAGTTTCTTCCTTCTCGCACCGAGCGAGATCAAACTGCCTCTAATGACACACTTGTGCGCGAGCCAAACATTTATAGGATGTACATCGCCAGTGTTGTTATGTATGAAAAATTCGGAGATCTGAACGTCCAATTTTTGCATGTTGTCAGCATATGTGAGGAGAGAATCATCTAGTCTCCAATATCTAGGAAGGATTGGTTTATTTTTGAAGGTCAAATGCAGAGTGATTGGGTTGTGGTCCGATATGAGCATGGGTTCTACTGTAGCGCTTTCAATAGTGTTTAGATCGTGGTGGGACAAGAAAAAATAGTCTATTCTAGAATAGGAGTCATGTGGGAGAGAGTAAAAAGTAAAGTCTTTTGAAGAGGGATTTAGTATTCGCCAGGTGTCGTGAATGGAAAGGTCTTTTAGCAAAGATTTAATACTACTCAGTGTTTTATATGATATTGTAGAGGAGCCAGTGGAGGTGTCTAGAAGGGGATTCAGGGCTATGTTGAAGTCTCCACCGAGTATCAATGAGCCGACGGAGAATGACTTAAGGACTTCAATAGTGTCCTTAAAGAATTGAACGTGGAGCCTGTTAGGGGCATATATGTTGGCCAAAGTCACAGGTTTATTATACAAGGATCCTTTAACAAACAGGTACCTGCCTTCATTATCAGTTTTAGTGTCCAAAATTTGAAAGGGGCAATACTTAGAAATTAGTATTGAAACTCCCTTCGATTTGGAGTTTGGGTTTGTAGTGTGGAGTATCAGAGGAAATCTCTTATCCGTAAAGGTTGGGCAATTGTTGGACTTAAAGTGGGTCTCCTGAAGGAATATTATGTCTGCTTTTGATTTCTTCAACAATAGTAAAAGCTTTGACCGTTTCTCTGGGATATTGAGGCCCTTTACATTAAGAGAGTAAAGTTTGATTGTCTTTTGAGGGTCTGTTGTAGGATTATTGGGGGTAGTCATATTAGTCAAAAGTAGGAGGGGATCCTCAAGTTGAGAAAATAGGAAAAACGAGGGTGAAGGGGTTTAAGGGAAGGTTTAGGTGTTGAGTATTAAATACTCAAAACAGATAGTACCGGTGACTATCACAATAATAAAAATAAAAATTAACAGGAGTAAAATTTCCCCGCAGGGAAAAATATGCGGTACAAGGTGAAGTAGTATCTTATTAGAAAAAATAAAGAGATCTAACAAGAGCTACTCCGTGGGGGTTGGAGTGAACCGAGTCAGAGAACAATAAAACGGAACGACTGGATGCCCGCCGCCTACAGACTATTAAAGAAAGAAAGCAATATGCTATAGTAGAAATGATGAGGCTAACGGAATTCCCATTATAAAGGGTAATGAGAGACCGGAATCTGATAACATTCCAAATATATAAGATATAAACAATTGAAAGTAGTAAAACTGCTCAGCATCCGGACAGCATGTCAGTGTGTCAGGAGCGCTGTCCGGGTCTTAGGTACAGGTCACAACCATCAGTAATATTATCATAGGAAGAGAACTGCAGTAACAAAATGTAAGAAAGAGACAATTGCAGATCCCTTGCCCGTGTGGGTAGACCTGAAAACAGTAGTATCAATGCATAGTTAAATGATAGTGTTGATAATAGTAGAAAGAAACATTGTCTCCACCCTTCATAAATAAATCCAAAGAAAAAGAAAAAAATAAAAAATAAAAAATACATTGAATGCCACAAAAGTTGCAGCATGAAGGGTAGCAATTTCGTATGTGTCTTAAAATCACCAAAACAAATACGTTTCAGGTCAAACCACAAGGGTTATATATATCAGGAGTAAGATAGAAGAAACATCAATAAACATCAATAAAATATATGTGTTTTAGACAATTTTGGAAAAAAGTGTAAATAACAGAATACACTCATTTATCCCTTCTGGGTTTCCTGGAATGTGGCACGTTTGTTGATTGAAGATCAGGATCTGGAATGCCTGGAGAATCTAGGTTGCTAGGTGATTGGGATCGTCGTCTCCTGGCTCTGTAAGGGGCCGTTTCCATAGCGACAGTGTCATCCTTCCTGCAGTCTCTGGAGTTGTCTTTAAAACGAAAGTCTGCATACCAATTTGGTAGTTCCATATATGGAATGTTCATGGATTTGCAAAAGGCATGTAGATCTTCGGGTACCCTCAGCAGGGCAGTATGACCCTGATTGGTCGCTTGCAGGCCAAATGGAAACTTCCATTTGTAGATGATGCTTTTATTTCTCAGTGCATCCAATAAAGGTTTCAGATCACGTCTATTTTGGAGCGTGATTTTCGACAGATCTTGAAATATAGATAATGTAGAGCCCTCAAATTTCAGAGAAGAGCGCAGTCTTGCCTGCCTTAGAATATCCTCTTTCAGTAAGAAGTCCTCTATATGGCATATGACATCTCTAGGAGGATCAGAGGGTCTGCCCTTGGGTCGCAGGGCCCTGTGCAGGCGTTCCATTTTAATGTTGGTTAAGGGTGGGCGACCCAGCAAATCGTTAAAAATTGTTAGAATTGCGGGGGAGAGTCGATCAAAATCAATCGATTCGGGCAGTCCCCGTACCCTCAAATTATGTCTCCTGCTTCTGTTCTCGAGGTCTTCTGTTTGGCGGTATAAGTCTCTCAGAAGCGTAATGTGTACGTTGGTTTTGTGGTTAATATGGCGCAGAGCTGCTGTCTGTTGCGCAGTAGTTTTTTCCACATCACTGACGCGCGCTGAAACTGCGCGTATGTCCAATTTCAGATCTGCAATGGCAGCTGATAGCGTCTCTTTAATATCAGCTGCCACGGAGTGTAGATCATTTAGGCTAAGGCTCTGTCGAGCGTCCGTAGCGAGGTGGGGATTCCGGTTGTCGGTAAGGGGGTTTGTGTCAAAGTTCCCTTGAGAAGTGGCCAATGTATCTGACTGGCCTCCCGGGAATTCGGCCATCATAAGATCTGACAGGAATTTCCAAAAGATTGTAAATTGGTGAAAATTCGTCGGGTAGAATGGAAAACAGTATGGGGATGATCACCGTGACAACGGGTATCAGATTAGTCGTATTCCAGTCGGTGGGACCCCTTACCGATTCCGTTAGCCGAGAATTGCAGCCTGCAGCAGCGGGAGCTTTCCAGTTAAGCAGCCATTCCCGATCACGGCTAGACCACGCCCCCTAAATTACATCTTTTTGTGATGTTTTGACAACGATTCTTTCCGGTAACTCTGTCCATAGAGTCCATTCAAGCTCCTATAACTATTTCAGGCATTTTTTTTTTTTACTGTTATGCCGCGTACACACGATCAGTCATTCTGTTGAGAACGGTCTGATGGACCGTTTTCATCAGACCAAAACGATCGTGGGTAGGCCTCCATCGGTTATTTATCCATCAGTAAAAAAATTTGAAACTTGTTTTAAAATTAACCGATGGATACCTAACCGATAGAAAAAAAACGATCGTTTGTAGGCACGTTTATCGGTTAAAAGTCCACACATGCTCAGACTAAATTAGGGGACGGGAGCGCTCGTTCTGATAAAACGAGCATTCATTATGGCGATAGCACATTCATCACGCTGTAACAGACAGAAAAGCGCAAATCGTCTTTTACACGAAATTAGCTAAAGCAGCCCGAAGGGTGGCGCCATTGGATTTGAACTTCCCCTTTATAGTGCCGTCATACGTGGTTTACGTGACCGCATTCTGACACGATTGTTTTTTTAACCGATGGTGTGTAGGCACGACTGACCATCAGTCAGCTTCATTGGTTAACTGATGGAAAAATCCAGACCGTTCTCATCCGATTGACCGATCATGTGTACAGGGCATTACTGTCACTCTTTTATATTCAGTTAGGATTGTGTGCAATGATGTAACCAAAATATAATACAAATGTATTTGTTTTCTCAAGCAGGACATCTACAGAGGTAGAGTATTTATGTATTTTACACTGTTTCAAGCATAATTTGAGTATTTTTATATGAACACCATTGGTTATTAAGGATGAGCCGAACACCCCCCCTGTTCGGTTCGCATCAGAACTTGCGAACACACCAAATGTTCGTGTGAACTTTAGAACCCCGTTAAAGTCTTTGGGACTCGAACATTTGAAATCTAAAGTGTTAATTTTAAAGACTAATATGCAAGTTATTGTCCTAAAAAGTGTTTGGGGACCTGGGTCCTGTCCCAGGAAACATGTATCAATGCAAAAAAAAGTTTTAAAAACTGACGTTTTTTAAGGAGCAGTGAATTTAATAATGCTAAAAGTGAAACAACAAAAAGCGCATGTTTCCCGTACATAGAACTGTCCCTTAACAAAGTGTCATTTCTGAAAGAAAAAAATGCATTTAAAACCGGCTTTGCGGCTCTAATGAATTGTCGGCTCTGGCAATTACAGAGATGATTCATTCATAAAGAAAAAAAAAATGTGTGGGGGTTCCCCCAAATTAAATTACCAGGCCCTTCAGGTCTGGAATGGATTTTAAGGGAAACCCTGCCGTAAAAAAAAAATGACGTAGGGTTCCCCGCAAATATCCATACCAGGCCCTTCAGGTCTGGTGTGGATTTTAAGGGGAACTCCACCCCAAATAAAAAAAAATGACGTGGAGTCCCCCTAAAAATCCACACCAGACCCTTATCCGAGCACGTTAACCTGGCCGGCCGCAGAAAAGAGGGGGGGACAGAGTGCACCCCCCCTCTCCTGAACCGCACCAGGCCACATGCCCTCAACATGGGGAGGATGTCCCCATGTTGATGGGGACAAGGGCCTTATCCCCACAACCCTTGCCCGGTGGTTGTGGGGGTCTGCGGCCGGGGGGCTTATCAGAATCTGGAAGACCCCTTTAACAAAGGGGACCCCCAGATCCTGGCCCCCCCTGTGTGAATTGGTAATGGGGTACACTGTACCTCTACCATTTCACAAAGGAAGTGTAAATAGTTAAAAAAAACACACAGACACCGTAGAAAAAAATCCTTTATTAATAAAAAAAATAAAATCCAGCGATGTGAATCCACTCCTATCCACTCTCCTATCCAGCGATGGATGATCTCTCCAGCGACGGATGACCAGCGGTCTGGTCCAGAGCGCAGCAGGGGAGCTCCACTCTCCGCTGGACACAGCCCAGCGGAATGACGCGCTGGAGCTGTGACATTTCGTATATAGGGGAAGCGGCCACCCGTCACGTGACCCCGCCCCCTCTGACGCACCCTTGTACGTCACTGGGAAAGCCCGGTCTTTCAGGGTCTTTCCCAGTAACGTACAAGGGTGCGTCAGAGGGGGCGGGGTCACGTGACGGGTGGCCGCTTCCCCTATATAAGTAATGTCACAGCTCCAGCGGAGAGTGGAGCTCCCCTGCTGCGCTCTGGACGGATGGATCTTCTGCATCGCTGGACCGGACCGCTGATCATCAGTTGCTGGAGAGATCATCCATCGCTGGATAGGAGACAGTGGATTCACATCGCTGGATTATTTTTTTTTTATTAATAAAGGATTTTTTTCTACGGTGTCTGTGTGTTTTTTTTTAACTATTTACACTTCCTTTGTGAAATGGTAGAGGTAGAGTGTACCCCATTACCAATTCACATAGGGGGGGGCCAGGATCTGGGGGTCCCCTTTGTTAAAGGGTTCTTCCAGATTCTGATAAGCCCCCCGCCCGCAGACCCCCATAACCACCGGGCAAGGGTTGTGGGGATGAGGCCCTTGTCCCCATCAACATGGGGACATCCTCCCCATGTTGAGGGCATGTGGCCTGGTGCAGTTCAGGAGAGGGGGGGCCGCACTCTGCCCCCCCCTCTTTTCTGCGGCCGGCCAGGTTAACGTGCTCGGATAAGGGTCTGGTGTGGGTTTTTAGGGGGACTCCACGCCATTTTTTTTTAATTTGGGGTGGAGTTCCCCTTAAAATCCACACCAGACCTGAAGGGCCTGGTATGGATATTTGCGGGGAACCCTACGTCATTTTTTTTTTTACGACGGGGTTCCCCTTAATATCCATTCCAGACCTGAAGGGCCTGGTAATTTAATTTGGGGGAACCCCCCCACATATTTTTTTTTCTTTATGAATGAATCATCTCTGTAATTGCCAGAGCCGACAATTCATTATAGCCGCAAAGCCGGTTTTAAATGCCTTTTTTTCTTTCAGAAATGACACTTTGTGCAGGGACAGTTCTATGTACGGGAAACATGCGCTTTTTCACATGCTGACTTTACACCCCCCTAGGTACGAAATTTAAAGTAATATTACACTTTTATTGTTTCACTTTTAGCATTATTAAATTCACTGCTCCTGAAAAAACTGACGTTTTTAAAACTTTTTTTTGCATTGATACATGTTTCCTGGGACAGGACCCAGGTCCCCAAACACTTTTTAGGACAATAAATTGCATATTAGGCTTTAAAATTAACACTTTAGATTTCTCCCATAGACTTTAACAGGGTGTTCCGCGGCTTTTTGAATTTGCCGCGAACACCCCTAATTGTTCGTTGTTCGCCGAACAGGCGAACAGGCAATGTTCGAGTCGAACATGAGTTCGACTCGAACTCGAAGCTCATCCCTACTGGTTATTTTAAGTAATTTTGCTAATTCTGCGCTTTTTTCTTCTCCTTCTCATATAAAGTGTAGCATGCAAATCTTTTTCTTTCCCTTACAGAGTGATTTCCACTTGCAGCTCTCTCAGGTAGTGTCCTGAGTCTCAGACCAGAGCGTCATCTTGCTCCAGCCCTTCCTTTTTTATCCCATCTTCTGCTGGTTAAAAGCAGTGGGTTCAGTTTCCATGCTGCCAAGGTGGCCTGGAAAACACTGGGCCTTTGTTCCCAACTATGGTAATATGAAAGAAAGTATACAGTATGTATTCCCAATTATTGGCAAATATGTTAATGGAGGCTAAAACAAAAACACTTTAAGTAACAGAAAGACTCACTTTGAACTATGTTAAATATTGATAGCCTTTCGTTTTCTTATGATAAAACATGGGACTTGTGATGGACTTTAGCATCATTACCACAGGAGTTACTCCGAGTATAAGTAAAAGGTCTTAAAGAATAAACATAGAGGCCGGGCAAATTATATTTCTTCCTTGAGATCTTTTACTTATACCCAGAGTAACTCCTGTGTTTATGATGCTAAAGTCCATCACAAGTCCCATGTTTCAGCTTAAGGAAGAGGAAGGCTATCTAATATCTAACATAGTTGAAATTGAGCCTTTCCGTTGCTTGAAGTGTTTTTTTTTTTAAATACGTTTTAGCCTACAATAACATATTTCCTAATGCATTGGAAATACATATACTCATTACTAGGGCTGTCACTATACCGATACTAGTATCAATATCGGGACCGATACCGAGCATTTGCACGAGTACTTGTACTCGTGCAAATGCTCCCGATGCCTGAACCAATACCTGGGACAGGAGAGAGAGGCAGCGTGTAATGCCTGTGTCATGCTCAGATGGCAGCCATCCAGTGTACAAAAGCCGCGCCTCCTCCTCGTCCTCATCCATGATAGGGGAACACTCAGTTTCCCAGCAAGTGAGTCAGTGTTCAGTGTTCCGCCTATCACGGACATCCTCTCATCCTCGTCCCATGGAGGCGTGGCTTTTGTACACTGGATGGCCGCCGTCTGCCTGAATGACACAGGCATGATCAGAGGTATGCAGATGATACTATGCACTGTCCTGACTCTTAATATGTTCAGTACATTGGGAGACCTAGAGCCATAGTCCGTGACTGACATAGCAGAAGGAGAATACCAATAGCTGGATTCACATAGAGGTGCCTAACGTTAGGCAGGTTTAGCGTATCTCATATACGCTACGCCGCCGTAAGTTAGAGAGGCAAGTGCTGTATTCTCAAAGCACTTGCGTCCTAAGTTACGGCGGCATAGCGTAAATGTGCCAGCGTAAGCGCGCCTTATTCAAATTGTGAAGAGGTGGGCGTGTTTTAGGTAAATAAATCATGACCCCGGGTAAATGACGTTTTTAACGTAACCCAGTGCGCATGCTCCAACTTACGCCGCAAAGACTCATTGCTTTCGACGTGTACGTAAATTACGGCCAGCCCTATTTAAGGACGACTTGCGCAAACGACGTAAAAATTAAAAAATTTGACGCGGTTCCGACGTCCATACTTAACATTGGCTGCGCCATCTTTTTGGTGGAATATCTTTAGGCCTGAAAACGCCCTACGTAAACGGCGTATCTTTACTGCGATGGGCAAGCGTACGTTCGTGAATAGGCGTATCTCGCTGATTTACGCATTCTAGGCGTAAATCAGAGTACACGCCCCTAGCGGCCGGCCTAAATAGACAGCTAAGATACGCCGGCGCCGGCGGTCGTATCTTAGCTAGATTTTAGGCCTTGTACACACGAGAGGATATCCGCTGGAAACGGTCCGCCGGACCGTTTCCAGCGGATAAATCCTCTGGCGGATTTGGATCTGATGGCTGTACACAACATCAGATCGAAATCCCCGCGGAATACATCCGCGGTGACGTGGCCGCGCCGTCGCAGCGACGATGACGCGGCGACGTGCGTGACCCTGAAGGTAAATACTTCCACGCATGCGTCGAATCATTACGACGCATGCGAGGGATGGGAGCGGACGGACTGATCCGGTGAGTCTGTACAGAGGACCGGATCAGTCCGCTGGACTGGATTCAAGCGGATAGATTTCTTAGCATGCTAAGAAATTTGTATCCACTAGGAATCCGTCGGCTGGATTTTTATCCGCTGGGAAATGTCCGCTCGGACGTACACACGACCGGATCTATCTGCTGGAACTGATCCGCGGATCAATCCCAGCGGATAGATCCGGTCGTGTGTACGGGGCCTAAGTGTATCTCAATTTGAGAATACACTTAAATATACGACGGCGCAGATTTAGAGTTACGACAGCGTATCTACTGATACGCCGGCGTAACTCTACCTGAATCTGGCTACAAGTTGTCAATGCCTAACGGCTCTGTGATCCTCAATATGCTGCATAGGTTTACAGACAAGACGGTTCACTTGTGATTGTAGCTGGATGAAATAAGTACTGATAGGATGCATAGTTACATAGTGCCAGAGGTCTGCAGAGGGGGTTTTACAATAGAACTCCTCTCATGTAATTTATTTAAGTGCCAGATATCAGTACCAGCCACCTGTCAGTGCCATCCATCAGTGCCATCCGTCAATCAGTGCTGATCTGTCAGTGCCCAGCCATCAGTTTCCAGCCATCAGTGTCATCTGTCAGTGCCATCTATAAGTGCCAACCATCAATGCGTCACTGTCACATGACATTAAAAAAAGTATCGGTAATTGGCATCGGTGAGTACTTGAAAAAAAGTATCGGTACTTGTACTTGGTCTTAAAGTGGTACTCATTACTTTCAGTCTTTCTTTCTTTTTTTTTTAGAAAACTGTACTAAAATATTGTTGTGAACAGAGCTTGTAAATTAATCTTTGTACTTGCAGAGTGGTATCAGTTCCCTGGGGAAGATACTTTGTTGAACAATTTGAAACGTATTGGATATCCCAGGTTCAGTAAACCGACAATCAAGATCAAATTGTTGTATGGTCTGAATACCAGCAATTGGGGATACCACATTGTACATTTTCTAATAGATTGTTACCTTTGTGGAATCTCAATACAACTTTGACTTTCTTCTGCAATGTCAATATGTAAACAAGCATTTATGATATAAGAAATAATAGTCTGTTGGTTGCCCTTAAATTATATTTGGTAGATAACTATTCTCCTTGTAAAATTATGTAATTTTAAATGTTATAATTGGAAAGCATCAAATTCATAAAAGCTCAAATTTGCACAGATGTTCTGACATGGTCTGAAATTGATTGTTTTTACACTTCCTGTTATGCCCCGAACACACGATCGTAATTTCCGATGGAAAAAGTCAGACGAAATTTTTTCATCGGATATTCCGACTGTGTGTATGCCCCTTCTGACTTTTTCGGAAATTCAGACGGAGTTAGAAAGAGAACATGTTTTTTTTTTTTCGACGGAAAAAAAAAATCGGAAATTCAGTTCGTCTGTAAACCATGCATATTTAGAAACAATTCGATGCATGCTCGGAAGAATTGAACTTTTTTTGATAGGCTCGTCGTAGTGTTGTACGTCACCATGTTTTTGATTTGGTGTGTCTGTGTGTATGCAAGACAGCTTGAAGGGAATTCCGTCGGAAAAACCCGTTGGAGTTTATTTAGACGGAAACTCTGATTGTGTGTACAGGGCATTAGATGCATAGGCTCTGATATTTACCTCTGCCCTGTTCAAAGGAAGTAATGAAGTACTGGCCAACATTTTTCCAACCTGACTGATTTTGCTGAGGTGGTCTACAGCTGTCTTTTCTTGTACTTGCCCCAAAAAAAAAGAAAATCCAAAGCATTAGATGGCAAGTTTTCTAATTCAAATTTATTTTATTTTATTTTATCAAAAAGAAAAAAGAAATATTCATTACAGGAAAATATTCAATACAATAAATTCATCAAATAAAGTTTGTTACAATATAATTCCCAGTGGATGCAAGTTTTCTATGACCTTGGGTGGCAAAACATAATTAACCACTATGGACTTTCTGTTAATTCTCTGGCCTCCAAAAATTCTATGACAAATAAAGCAGCATGTAAAATTCTATAGATTTGACTAATCGGACTGACTAATTGGATTCGTTTATACAAACAATCATTTGTACAGATTTAAGTGTCATTATTCATGGGAGGAAACAATGATATCAATAGGTATGGGTGGAAGAATGTGCTAATTGTTATTTAGCAGCTTCGGCAGTCTTTCCCTAAGGGCCATCAAAGGGACATTTTCCCACATAGATTGTATTGTTTTTTTGATGTCAGCATCAGTTTCCTTTTGGTGAAGCATTACCTCCTACATAGAAAACATTACAGCTACCTTGTCCCTAGACATGTGGTGCCATTTTTTGTTATATTTTTCTCTGTCTATACACACATATACTGGGAGTTCTTCTCCAGTTTCTCAGTATCAACAGTATAAAGTGTCTGGGTTAAAAGATGAACTTGGGAATTAGGATTCAGTCTAATTAGTTTTGCTGTTATGCCAGGCTCAGACAAGCAGCTCGGCAATAGAAGCAGCCTCTGCCAATTTAATGTAAATGGACAGTGCTCTGGTTTCCAGGTACCACAGGAGAAAAGACACATATAGCTAGTGGTAACATTGAACTTGACTTGTTTAAACAAGTCCAGTTGAGTTTAATTAACTACCACTAACTATACCAGTAGGGATGAGCTTTGCGTTCGATACGAACGTATGTTCGACTCGAACATCGGTCGTTCGACCGTTCGTCGAAACTCGAACAAAACGGGTCGTTCGCGCCAAATTCGAGTGACGCAAAACGTCCCATAATTCACTGCGGCGTTGAGCGCTGATGATTGGCCAAGCATGCTGTATGTCCCGCAGTGTTCCGGCTTTGTGAAAGAGAGGAGCAGTCAGACAGTTAGAGAGAGAGATAGATAGAGACACAGAGTCTTTTCTACCAGATAGATAGATAGATAGATAGATAGATAGATAGATAGAGCAGGAAGGCTAGTCAGTATAGTTAAATCTACAGTTTGTAGAGAATATATTCACATCCCTAGGAGTTGTCAATATATTTATAAACTGTATAGCTCAGCTAGAACTGCTATTAGTATCTGTCAGGCAGGAGATTGTTCTTCATGCAGTGCTCTAACGTGTTGTATTGCCTGCATTAGGGATTAGCTTAAACATAGTACTCCGTGTTATTCAACGTGTGCTAGTTAATTGCACATACACGCATTACCTGTTACTGCACATGTGCAATTTATTTGCACAGAAACGCAGTCGCTGTTAATGCAAGTGGGCTATTAAATTGCACAGAAACGTAGTCGCTCTTACTGCGTGTGTGCTGTTCAATAGCAACTAAACGCAGTTGGTGTCACTGCGTGTGTGCTGTTACATAGCACTTGAACGCAGTCGCTCTTACTGCGCGGGTGCTGTTTAATACCACCTAAACGCAGTTGGTGTCACTGCATGTGTGCTGTTACATAGCACTTGAACGCAGTCGCTCTTACTGCGCGGGTGCTGTTTAATACCACCTGAACGCAGTTGGTGTCACTGCGTCTATTTTGTTACATAGCACCTGAACGCAGTCGCTCTTACTGCGCGTGTGCAGTTTACTAACACCTGAACGCAGTTGGTGTCACTGCATCTGTTTTGTTACATAGCACCTGAACGCAGTCGCTCTTACTGCGCGTGTGCAGTTTAATACCACCTGAACGCAGTTGGTGTCACTGCGTCTATTTTGTTACATAGCACCTGAACGCAGTCGCTCTTACTGCGCGTGTGCAGTTTACTAACACCTGAACGCAGTTGGTGTCACTGCATCTGTTTTGTTACATAGCACCTGAACGCAGTCGCTCTTACTGCGCGTGTGCAGTTTAATACCACCTGAACGCAGTTGGTGTCACTGCGTCTATTTTGTTACATAGCACCTGAACGCAGTCGCTCTTACTGCGCGTGTGCAGTTTACTAACACCTGAACGCAGTTGGTGTCACTGCGTCTGTTTTGTTACATAGCACCTGAACGCAGTCGCTCTTACTGCGCGTGTGCAGTTTAATACCACCTGAACGCAGTTGGTGTGACTGCGTCTGTTTTGTTACATAGCACCTGAACGCAGTCGCTCTTACTGCGCGTGTGCAGTTACATAGCACCTGAACGCAGTTGGTGTCACTGCGTCTGTTTTGTTACATAGCACCTGAACGCAGTCGCTCTTACTGCGCGTGTGCAGTTACATAGCACCTGAACGCAGTTGGTGTCACTGCGTCTGTTTTGTTACATAGCACCTGAACGCAGTCGCTCTTACTGCCCCTAACAGGGGCGCCTAATAACAATTTTTGATGCAATACTTTGCACGTGGCTCCTTGTTGCACTCCAATTAAAGATATTGGGAGGGGTTGCAGTGTTGTGCCTAAGGCCTAATTTTTCTGCCCCTGTGTAACAGGGGCGTCTGATAACAATTTTTGATGCAATACTTTGCACGTGGCTCCTTGTTGCGCTCCAATTACAGATATTGGGAGGGGTTGCAGTGTTGTGTTGTGCCTACGGACACATTTTTGGGCCCCTGTGTAACAGGGGCGTCTAATAACAATTTTTGATGCAATACTTTGCACGTGGCCTAAGGCACAATTTTTGTGCCCCTGTGTAACAGGGGCGCCTAATAACAATTTTTGATGCAATACTTTGCACGTGGCTCTTTGTTGCGCTCCAATTACAGTATGTTTGAGGGGTGCCCTTTTTTCTACAATTTTGCTTTCACAAAAAAATAATGGCCCCCCCCACCATCCCTAAAATAATCGAGATATTGTTGCCACACAGCATGTGCGCAAGCAGTATTACATTTTTTTTAAATACAATACTTTTTTTATTGTTGTTTGCATACAAAAAGGTACAAAAGATATTACATCATCGTGCATAATATAAGAAATACACAACCATACATTTTTCCCCATTTTCCCCCTATCTTGTCCTCACCTCTTTCTTTGTACCATTTTAAATAAATTAAAGATCTCTTTATTCTAAACTGTCATACCTCGCCTCCCCCCCCCCACCCCACACACCCTCACCCTCCCACCCACCCTCCCATCACACCGTGAGCCAATTTTGGAAATCAATATACTTTAAGTGAATCTTCCCCATGGAGGAATGCCCGATAGCGGGTTAAGATATTTATTGAATTTGGATGACGACAGTCCTCTTTTTATATAGAGCATCCTGTTTCATCTAGCCAGGGTTTCCACATCCTCACAAACTTACTATAATTCCCTTGTCGGGTAAGTGTCACTCTCTCACTCCAAATCATTGCGTTAATAGTTTCAACCCAAGATTTAGCAGTGGGTGGTATCTGGGCCTGCCACATCAACGAAATTAACTTCCTTGCCTGGAAGAGGCATCTCAGTACCACTTCAAGAGAGCTGGCTGGCACTCTATTTTCCTCTATGCTGCCTAACAAGCATGTCTTAGACTCAGCTTCAAGCTTAGTTTTAAAAGTTTTATTTATTTTGGCAACCACCTCCCCCCAGTATCTAAATAGCTTAGGACATTTCCACAACATGTGGATAAGATTGCCTGTCGCTCTGCACCTTGGGCATTCGTCAGTACTTCTCCACCCAAGATTGAACATTCTCCTGGGGGTATAGTATACTCTATGCAAGAGGAACAAGTGTGATACCTTCTGAGATGGGGAGATCGAAACCAATACCCCCCTACTCAAGATCGCACTCCACTGTTCCGTGGTCATTTGACCTAAGTCTTTCTCCCATCCTGTCCTGCTCTTAGTAAGGCCTGCCCTACTTATTGTTTTAGCTCCTATTCTTGGAAGTATTAAATTACTTTGTTCTTATAATAATTTCATGTTGTGCAGGGACATTTCTAAACACGTGCCACTACTATAGACACACAGCAGGTGTGATATTTAAAGAAATTTTTCATTTTTTTTTTCACTTTAAGCAATATTAAAATCGCTGCTCCAGAAAAACGTCTGTTTTTAAAAAAAAAAATTCCATTGATACATGTTCCCTGGGGCAAGACCCGGGTTCTGAAAGACGTTTTCCAACATTAAATTGAATATTGGTCTTTAAAATGAGCGTTTTTGAATTCGAACGTTCGAGTCCCATAGACTTCAATGGGGTTCTAAATCTTTGTGCGAACCCGCGGTCTGTTTGAACGTTCTGGTGCGAACCGAACCCGGGTATGTTCGGCTCATCCCTATATACCAGTGTAGCACCCTCCTAGATAGATGATAGGAATAGTTAGATTTAGTGCTGGCTCACTGCATTCAGTGGAGCAGTGTTTTGATTGGGTAAATTTAGCTGTGTGCACTGTAACCAGTGCAGCTGTATGTGATTAGTTAGGTTTGTTCATTTCTTTCAGCTGCTGCTCCCTCTACCTTCCAGAGGGCTGTATAATTCTCTGGAACATAGGTGTGGAGCCAAGCAGATCAAAGTATGAATATGTATGCAGTCCTGACCATTCAGTGGGAACCGGGACCTGAAGGCTGATGGGAGTCTGTATTGTGACGGTATCGGTATGATATCCCCGTCAACGTTCCCTTCTTCCCATAACAAAAATCACCCCAATATTCCACGAGGAGGGATATCACTGGAATCGCCCAGAAAGCCACACATGAGACCAGCTTACTGCTGGAACAAGACAGAGTTTTAATGGTAAGAAACCAGAGCTTATATGTGGTTACAACTGTTACAATGACAAATCTCCGCCCCCCCCTTACACAGTGGGGGGTCTTCAATACAGCTCCTTTGAAATAAAGAGATTTCTTTGAACTACTCAGTAGCTAGCCGGGTCGGCACCGCATATAGAGAGATAATTATCACAATGAAGCAATCAGCATAATTAACATGAGCCACTTATCTAATCACAGTAACCAGTAAACACAGGGCTAGAACAATTAACATTTGAAACAGGGCTAGCTGCAGAAAAGTAACTACAATTAACAGCCTTAAACAAGCAGGGAGGATTAACCTGAAGCATATAGGTAAAAAGTCCATCACAATGGCCCCCCTTCTTCTCCCTGCTCCGGCAAACCCGGTTGGACCTTCCCTGGTCCAGTAGGGTTGACGGGTTCAGAGCTTTTAGTCCGAGGTTAGCTCCGTTTGGCATGACTGACCTCCCTTGACAACTGCTCCCGACTCAGGTATGCCACCCGGGTCGTCAGATCACACGCCGGTCAGTCCCCAAGTCTTTGTGCGATCTGCAGAGTCACCAGAAGTCAGTGTGAAGATGGCGAATGGGTCTGTGCGCCGCCATCTAGGTGTCCCGCTATGGGAGGGGCAGGTTATGGCTCTGAAGTGACAATCACAGGAGATTCATAAAAAGAAAAAGTTATATTTGTTGAAGTGCTGTAGCACTGGTGCTCAGAGTCCGGGGGGGGGGGGGGAGAGGGGACTCAGAGCCCCATAAGGTCAGCCACCCCCTGCTCCCTCCGCAGCCGCCGGTTCTCCTCTTTGAGCTTCTCCAGCTCCATCTCCAGTTCATGGAGCCTGGGGGGGTCAGCCCGCTGTGACCTCAGGTGGTTGTTCTCCTCCTCCATGCGGCTTATGCACTCCTCCAGCTCCATGTACTCACGGATCAGATCCTGCTTGCTCATGTCCTGCAGGCTCTCCACGTGGTCCTTCATCATCAGGAACTGGGTGGGGGTGTAAGGGGCCACCGGTGGGCCCTTGGCGAACATCTCGGCCCGCATCTGGGATGCCCGCTGTGACTCCCTCTCCTCCAGTCGCTTCTTCTCCTCCCAGGTCCGCTGGTTATATGACTTCCAGGACCTCTTCTTCTTGGAGGGTAGCTGGCGGTGCCTCTTTCTGCCCAGCTCCCTCCAAGGCCCCTCCGGCTCATGGCTGTCGCCCATGACCAGCTGACAATGGTGTTCCCTGTTGTCCGTAATAACAGATTGTACCATGAGGGCTTCGTAAGGGGTGCCCAATGGTTCTTCCTGACCCAGCTCCTGGGGATCCCAAGCCGAGTCTACACAATGGGCTGCTGCTGGTGGGCGGTACCCAGGTTGAGACCAATTTGACCTGGTGTTGTCATTCATGGGGCAATTCTGCTTGAAGTGACCCAACTGTTTGCACCGGAAGCAGCGTTGTTCGTTGTCCTCCTGGCGTGGGTAGCGAGGGCTATATGTCATCGGTCTGTTAGGCGGTTGGTATCTAGCGGCTGGTGGGTGTGAGGGCGCCGTTGGTTGTGGGGGTTGTACCCGTGGTGTGACCTGGTTTGTCTTGCGAGTATCCGCATATTCATCCGCCAACTTCGCGGCCTCTGGTAGAGTCATGGGCCTGCGATCTCTCACCCAATCCTTGACGTCCGTCTGGATGTGATTGTAAAATTGCTCCAGGAGCATTAGTTGCAAAATGTCCTCTGCGGTGGTGGCCTGGCTGCTGTTAACCCAGTTAGAGGCCGACAGGGACAGCTGGCATGCCCATTCCGCGTAAGAGTCTTTCGTGGTTTTGCGTGAGTCCCTGAACTTCTGTCGGTGGGACTCTGGGGTTACTGCATAACGAGCCAGGAGCGCTTCTTTAACCCTGGCGTAGCTATGGATATCCTGATCTGGCACGGTCCGGAAAGCATCAGAAGCTTTGCCTGACAGTTTGCCTGACAATATTGCAACCCACTCTCTTCTAGCTATTCGGTGCAGGTTACATTGTCGCTCAAAATCCGCCAGGAAGTTATCAATCTCACAGTCCTTTTCATCAAAAGCTTTAAAAGCGCTAAATGGAATCTTCCTTGCGTCTGCTGTGCTGTACTCACTGTTCGTAGAAGGTGTGGCTGCTTGTTGGACTGATGCCAGTTTTAACTGTAGCTCTGCGTCCCTTATTTGTTTATCCTTCTGTAGTTCTGCGTCTCTTATTTGTTTATCCTTCTGTAGTTCTGCGTCTCTTATTTCTTTAGCCTCCTTCGCTAACAGGTCCATCACTTTCAGCACCACATCCGGCGTTGGGTTTGGGCCGAACCACGCTAGCTTCTCTCTCATTAGCTTGTTGGCTGGCGATTCCTCCTCCTGAATCACTGGTGTCTCCATCTCTTGTACTGCTGGCGTTGCTGCAATCCCGTCCTCCTGGTCTATCTCCATTGATTCTGCTATGATGACCCGCTTGGTTTTGTTGCTAGCAATCCTTCCACGAACTTCCAGTAGTTCTTCCAGTGTCTGCTTGGAATCCGGGTGTGAAGGGGAATAGAAGGGAAAAATCCCACTGCTACCAACCAATTGTGACGGTATCGGTATGATATCCCCGTCAACGTTCCCTTCTTCCCATAACAAAAATCACCCCAATATTCCACGAGGAGGGATATCCCTGGAATCGCCCAGAAAGCCACACATGAGACCAGCTTACTGCTGGAACAAGACAGAGTTTTAATGGTAAGAAACCAGAGCTTATATGTGGTTACAACTGTTACAATGACAAATCTCCGCCCCCCCCTTACACAGTGGGGGGTCTTCAATACAGCTCCTTTGAAATAAAGAGATTTCTTTGAACTACTCAGTAGCTAGCCGGGTCGGCACCGCATATAGAGAGATAATTATCACAATGAAGCAATCAGCATAATTAACATGAGCCACTTATCTAATCACAGTAACCAGTAAACACAGGGCTAGAACAATTAACATTTGAAACAGGGCTAGCTGCAGAAAAGTAACTACAATTAACAGCCTTAAACAAGCAGGGAGGATTAACCTGAAGCATATAGGTAAAAAGTCCATCACATGTATAAATACTCTGACACACTGAGCTTCTGGGTCTTCTCTTTCAGGAGGGGAACACAGCCTGGAGGGCTTGCTGTCCTCCAGGGCAACAATTCCATGTGCTTGCTGTTTGTGAGGCCTCAGGTGGATGACCTGAGGGCCTGGATGCTGAAGCTTTAGATAGTTCACTGAGGGGCTGTCTGTTGAAGATCTAGTCTGGTGTCACTAGAGAAAGATGTTGCATGGATGTTGGAAGGAGGCAACCCACTGTCCCTGGACATTTTGTGAGTACAGACTGCTGTGAGATATCTTACAGACTATTGGGTTACTGCCACCCCTCTTGTGCTAGAGAGTGAGTAGTGTGTTTGTTTAAAGGGGATGTAGCGCTACCCCCGAAGGAGCCGCTGATTAGATTTGGGATCTACCCTCTTTACTTGTCTCACCCCTATTTAACTGTCTCGAACCCTCCCTTGACACATCAGATGTCTAGTGAGCGTATTGTGACCTCTGCTTGGCCGGGGTCACAATAGCAGGCATGTAGCAAATAATAACAATGTAACAACAGTATTACCTGCTCTGATGGGCGGCTCCTCAGATGAGAAAATATGCTTCACACAGTTAATATATTTAAACCAAAGAGAATGGGCCAGATTTACAGTGAGAGTACGCCGTTGTATCTACTGATACACCGGTGTACTTTCAAATTTGCCGCGTCGTATCTTTAGTTTGAATCCTCAAACCAACATACGACGGCTTCTGGCTTCGATCCGACAGGCGTACGGCTTCGTACGCCTTCAGATCGTAGGTGCAATACTTCGGCGCCCGCTGGGTGGAGTTTGCGTCGTTTTCCTTGTCGGGTATGCTAATTAGCATTTTCCGTCGATCCACGAAGGTACGCGTGGCCGTCGCATTCTCTTACGTCGTCGCTAGTCGGCTTTTCTTGGCGTATAGTTAAAGCTGCTATTTTGTGGCCTATAGTTAGACTTGCCATGTTAAAGTATGGCCGCCGTTCCCGCGTCAAATTTTAATTTTTTTTTTTTTGCGTGAGTCATCCGTGAATAGGAAAGGATGTAACTCACGTCGAAGTTAAAAAAATGACGTCGGTGCAATGTCATTTCGCACAAAGCACGGCGGGAAATTTCAAAATGGAGCATGCGCAGTACGTTCGGCGCGGGAACGCGCCTAATTTAAATGATCCACGCCCCCTACCCGGATCATTTGAATTAGGCGGGCTTGCGCCAGAGGGATTTATGCTACACCGCTGCAACTTTACAGGCAAGTGCTTTGTGAATCAAGCACTTGCCCGTAAAACTTGCGGCGGTGTAACGTATATGCGATACGTTACGCCGCCGCAGATGTACCTGAATCTGGCCCAAAGAGTTTACTTTATGTAGACTGGAGAAAGCAAACATAGGTTTAAATCACAGGTCAACAACTATTATGCAATGAAATACATTGGCCCAGATTCACAAAGCACTTACGCCGACTTAACTCGAGATGCGCGGCGTAATTGAAAAATGCGCCACGCGTATCTTTGCGCTGTATCCTCAAAACGAGATACACCTGAAATCCATTTTTTTCCGTCCTACCTTAAAGAATTACACCGGCGCTTCTTCGCGTGCAAAATACGCTAGACACACCACTGTTTTGATAGGCAAAGATGCAAATGAGGGAGATAAGGCGATCCACAAAATTAAGTGTGTGCGGCGTAGATTACGCCCTGTGCGCATCTGCTAGTTTCATGGTGTAAAATTACACTTTATAAAAGTTGCCCTAACTTTGCACCAGCCGTGTAAAGGTCAGCTAAAGCAACACCATTAAGGAAGAGCTGAGCACACACACTTGCAGGACAACAATCTGTATGCCAACATGCCAGGGGCATCCATGCTCATAACTATACTAGTGACTTTAGTAACCGAGGGTACCCCCTCTTCTGAGGGAACAGCAGTCAGGAGACGCCTCGCAGAATGCATCTTTGCACAGTAAATACACACATTAATCATGGCACAATGAGAATGCATGCATGCACACCCACTGTGGTCCCTAGCACAGACACATCACATGCACATCTAATTGGATTAGATCCAAGTACCCCCAATGGTACTTGGGAGCAGTAACGCCACGGCTCCAATTATGTCACTGTGCATTCATACACCATTCACATGGACCTGGGATCACTTCTCCCTGGTCCTGGGGATCCCTACTCCACCAAAACTGAGGCCCTTATTTAATCAGGAATGCCACCCCCAAATTCATACATCATTCACACACACAAAACAAATCATAAGCACAGTATAATAATAAAAAAAAAAAAGTACAACCAAAATTAACGGCGGCGGCGTGAGCTACGCCTGGGCCGCCCACGGGCACGGCCACGGCCAACCAGGGGAGACTCATGGGGGGGGTGAGCAGGGGAAGGAGGAGACTCATGGGGGGGTGAGATGGGGAAGGAGGAGCCTCCCCTGGTGACTGTCCTCCTGCTGGCCTGCCCTCCAAGGCCACTGCTATCCTGGTCAGACTGAGTGTGAGGGCAGCCGTATTGGCCTGGACAGCCCGGGTGTTGTCCTGGACAGCCTGGTTCAGGGCACTCACCTCCTGGGCCACGCCTGTTGTTGCGGTCTGCAGCTCACAAAAGCATGTGATGACCACCAAGGAGTTTGTGGCCACATCAGTGAGTGACTCCTTAATTGAGCCCAGGCTGTCCTCCATCTGGGTCAAAGACCGGTTGATCTGACCCAGATGGCGTGTCTGAAGGGCATTGTCCCTCTGTAGATTGGCCGGCAGACACTCGGCCACCCCCCTGGTCTTCTGGGTAGCCTTCCTGCCTGCAGCTGAGGCTTGTGGCCTGGGAGGAGGGGAGAGAGAGACCCTTGTGGGGGAGGCCTGTTGGGGGAGGAGTAAGAGGGGCTACCCCTGATGGTGGCCTGACTGCTGCCAGCCTCAGGGGTAGCCTCAGGGGGAAACACATCCGAAGCCAAAAGGATTTCCCTGGCAATGTCCATATCTTCATCCTTATCCTCCCCCCCCTCATCCTCCTCCCCCTCAACCTCCTCATGAGGGGAGGTGTGGCCACTCCCCTCCCCTGGGGACTCCTGCCATTCTTGGGGCTCTTCTGCAGCCTGTTGTCCTGGGGGTGGTGCAGCCTGGCCTGATGGCCCAGCAACCACCTGGCCTAATGGCCCAGCAATCTCCTGGCCATCTGTGGAGGACACAAAACATTCACAGGTTGGAGGATCCACACACTTGGCACATATTCCCTTCCCCCACCCACACATGCTACTCACCAGATAGAAAAACCCAAAAATTACCTGTCCTCACAGGAGCATCAGAATCAAAGCCAGGCAGGCCCACCACCTGCTGGCTATGGAAACACCGGGCCACTGCCCATTCCTCCTCAGTCAGCCTGACGGAGCAGGGTGGGCCTCCTCCAGTGCCCCTGGCATGGGCACTTATCTTGGCCATCTTGTCACGGACCAGGCTCCTAAGATCGTTGATCTTCTTCTGAATCCCACTGGGGGTCCTTGTCTCCCCCCCCCCCCTCCGCATTGATCTGATCTGTGATTTGCTGAATGATCTCTTTCCTCCTGGCCGGGGGGGTGTTCCGGCTCTCAGGGCCATGCAAATAACACCCGAAACGGGTGATGGCCCTAGCAAGTATCTGCTTTTCTCTGATTGAAAAATTCAGCTTCCTGCGCTTCGGTGCCATAACACCCACCACTCAGCACCAAACACAAAAAACAAACACAACAAACAAACACAAATACTCACACAACAAACAAACACAAAAATCTAACCACACAAGCAGACAGCTAATACAAATTCAAAAACAAACACCGAAAAAACAATCAGAAAAAACAAACTCCGAAAAAACAAACAGAAAAAACACTCAGAAAAAAAACACAGCTACTACAATCTACTACTCCTCCAAATCTTTTATCTAACACTACACTCACCAACACACACCAACAGACGACAGAGCAAAAGCAACTTGCTTTAGGAAGGGAAACAAAGGGATGTACTTCTGCAAGGGAAGTGTGTTTGTCTGGGGCTATTTATACACAGGGCGATTCTCAAACTAAGTACGCTTGGCCTTTTACCTATCTCACTGATTGCGCCGAGCCGAGTTCTGCACATGCCCAGTGAGGTGCAGATTTGTGCGCGCATGCGCAGTACGGCCGGCCCTTCATTTGCATGGGGTCACGGCTTATTACAATGGAGCACGCCCACTTCCTTCCCACTTGCAATAACCCCGCCTTACGCCTCGGGATTTAAGTTACGCTGGCGCAAATTTGGACGCAAATGCGCTGTGGATACGGCACTTACGACACAAAATTAAGGCGCCGTAACTTAAATGACATACGTTTGGAGTAACTTAATTTGCGCCACTCTACATGAATCTGGGCCATTGACTCTGCAAGAGCCCTTGCGGGAATCAGTAAATAATAACAAGGAAAAGACCGAAGCTAAGAATGGTACCATTCAGTTAAACTAAAATAGGCAGTCTATGCTCGTGAGCTCCCCCTAACGGGCAGTCCTGCAGAACAGCTACTGAAAGAACCTCTCAAGAACAAAACCCACGTTGCGGCCGTTGGTGCACTTTAGATTTGTAATCCACAAGGGGTAAGTGATAGGATAAAGTTAGTCAAACGGGGTATTCTTAATAACAACGTTGGTGAACTGATCGCTTGTCAGCGTCAGTCACTTCTGCATAACGAATATCAAATTAATGAGGGGCCTCTAAGTTTCAGCTAGAGGCCAAACACGTGTCTCCGGCTTGTAGGGTGGCACTAAGTTGTCTGTCTAAAGGAGAGAGTTGGAAGTGAGCAGGTGCCCGGAGAGGCCCGACCCACCTGAATTCTTCTCAAAGGCGCGTTGGCAGATCCCTGCTCCACAGCACAAGGGTTTCCGGTATCAGGCTCTCCACTGTTTCAGTTGTCAGCTGGACGGCTTCTCCGGTCTCCTGGAACACGAGCTGGGTATTGTGGCTTTGCTTCCTCTCCGGATAGTTGGTCTCCCGGAAAATTCAGGCCCAGGCTTCAGGCCTAATAGCACGGCTGTGCTGTCTTCCACAGCTCCGCAGAGGAGAAAATGCAGGTCCCGAGAGAGCGAGATCAGCCCCTCCCTTTCCTTGAGTAACCTCCCCCATAAGTCTGTGTGGAGGTGTCACATGTTCCAATAAAGCAGGGCATTGTGGGAAGCGTAGTCTGTTTCTCCTGATGCCACGTACACACGGTCGTTTTTTGTGATGAAATAAAACAAAGTTTTTAAAAACGTCATTTAAAATGATCGTGTGTGGGCTTCACATCGTTTTTTGTCTTCTAAAAAACGACCCAAAAAAATTCAAACATGCTTAAATTTTTTATGTCGTTTTTCAAAATGTCGTTTTTTGTGTCATAAAAAATGATCGTGTGTGGGCTAAAACGACGTTTTAAACCCGCGCATGCTCAGAAGCAAGTTATGAGACGGGAGCTTGAATGGAACAGAGTGCCGTCGTACGTGTTGTACGTAACCGCGCTTTGCTAGAGCATTTTCAGAAAACGATGGTGTGTGGGCAACGTCGTTTTTTATGATGAAGTTAGACAAACATCGTTTTTTTGCGCGGCATAAGAGTCAATGGAGTCCATATCTCCCGCTACTTCTAGTCCCACAATGCATAACTTCTTAAAGGTATCTTATATATTTACAGGCGTGGATAAGGTTCCAGCGGGGATTCAGGCCTGTCATTAGTGTCTGACAAAATGATCCCGCTACAGGGACATCAGCTGGTGTCCTTGTAGCTTGCTAATGCTGCCTGCATTGTCAGGAGACACCGTGCCGCAACGCATCTGTGGAGCTGTTTTCTCCCAGTGTTCCACTGGACTCTGTGTTGTCATATCCTGAATATAGAGTGACTGAGTTCTATGAGAAAAGCAAAGCATCTTGGGACGTGTGGTCTATAGAGTTAACATCTGCATTTAGTTGGACTGGTTTGAACTACAAATACGAGGAGAGGAAGAACAGGAAGCATCCTGGAGAGGTGATAAAAGGCCTGTGTGCAGGCGGGATTTCTCTCTTGGGACCCTGGAAGCTGCTAGCAAGTGACTCTGTGTTGGTGTGTGCTGTGGCGGAATCGTGGCCTGTGCCGTAAAAAGAGTAATAATATGTGGGTGCAAGAGCATCTGTTGCCAGCTACCTCTGTCCGACTAGCAGCGACCTGGAGGACCCTCTGCACACGCACATGCCAGACCCATCCAGGCTGAAGCGCAGTGTGTCACCGGACTGCTGTACCCTTGAGCAGGGATCCATAAAGGCCTATCACTGAGGCCCACGCAACTTCCATTACCAAGAGTCATTGGGACTGGTGAGCGGGCACTTGCCCATTCTTCTATCACAAAGACACTGCACACTGCGTGCTGACATCACTGTTTATCCCTTTGCCCAAGACAGTAGATTCTGGTGCTGCACTGACATTCTGTAGAGAAACAGCAGGGCTCCTTTTCCACAGGACACCATAAGTACCCTTTGCTTCACATTGACAGTTAAGGTGTCACCAGGCTACTTCAAATTCCCCCAATACCCTGGATTTCTCAAGTACTTCTTTAAAGGGCTAGCTGAAAACCAAAGTCTTCTTTTTCTCTGAATGACTACAACCTATCCTCCTCTTCTAAGGGACTGTCCAGTTAGTAACCTGCCTACGCCCATCACTCTATTTGCTGATAGCGTGGGTTTAAGTATTCCAGATTTAATAACTCTATTAAAGGGGTTGTAAAGGTTTGTTTTTTATTTTCTAAATAGGTTCCTTTAAGCTAGTGCATTGTTGGTTCACTAACCTTTTCCTACGATTTCCCTTCTAAATGTTTTTTTTCTTTGTTTTCTTTGTCTGAATTTCTCACTTCCTGTTCCTCCTCAGTAAGCTGTTCTGGCTGACTGACCCGCAGCCAGATGATGGAGCAAGCTTACTGCGGAGAAACAGGAAGTGGGAAATTCAGACAAAGAAAAAAAACATTTAGAAGGGAAATCAAAGGAAAAGATTAATGAACCAACAATGTATTAGCTTACAGGAACATATTTAGAAAATAAAAAACAAACTTTTACAACCCCTTTAACTGCTTGCCGACCATCCGCCGCAGTTATACGGCGGCAGGTCGGCTCCCCTGGGCAAGAGCCTGTAGCTATACGTCGGCTCTTGCGCAGGGCACTAGGGGCGCGAGCGCGCCCCCCACTCGCCCCTGACTCCCGTGCGTGTGCCCGGCAGGCGATCGCAGCCGGGCACACACGATCGCTCGTTACAGAGCGAGGACCGGGAGATGTGTGTGTAAACACACAGCTCCCGGTCCTCTCAGGGAGAGAAATGCTGATCTTCTGTTCATACAATGTATGAACAGAAGATCAGTCATTTCCCCATATCAGTCCACCCCCCCTACAGTTAGAACACACCCAGGGAACATACTTAACCCCTTGCCCGCCCCCCTAGTGTTAAACCCTTTACTGCCAGTGGCATTTTTATAGTAATCCAATGCATTTTTATAGCACTGATCGATATATAAATGCCAATAGTCCCAAAAATGTGTCAAAAGTGTCCGAAGTGTCCGCCATAATGTCGCAGTACCGAAAAAAATCGCTGATCGCCGCCATTACTAGTAAATAAAATAAAAATAATAATAAAAATGCCATAAAAATACCCCCTATTTTGTAAATGCTATAACTTTTGCGCAAACCAATCAATAGACGCTTATTGCGATTTTTTTTTATGAAAAATATGTAGAAGAATAAGTATCGGCCTAAACTGAGGAAAAAAATGTTTTTTGGTATATTTTTGGGGGATATTTATTATAGCAAAAAGTAAAAAATATTCATTTTTTTCAAAATTGTCACTCTATTTTTGTTTATAGCGCAAAAACTAAAAACCACAGAGGTGATCAAATACCACCAAAAGAAAGCTCTATTTGTGGGAAAAAAAGGATGCCAATTTTGTTTGGGAGCCATGTCGCACGACCGCGCAATTGTCAGTTAAAGCGACGCAGTGCCAAATCGCAAAAAGTGCTCTGGTCTTTGACCAGCAATATGGTCCGGGGGTTAAGTGGTTAATGTAAGGACATTGTTATATCTTGTTGCTCTATTTGGCCTGTGATGTTGAGGCATAGAAGAGAGTGGTTTGACACAAGTGAGGCCATCACTTTGCCCTCCTCTGCCTGTTCACAGGTTTTAGCTGACTAGAGTGTTGTTTGAAAATATTTGCATTCTACAACCAAATATTGCTTTTGTGTCACTGTTATATATCATATATGCATATATATCATATATGCTACTATTGTGTTTGTTGTGAAACTTCCTCAGGGGTCAAGCTTATACCACTGGGAATTTATGCTGATAGCTTTTTAGTAAACATTGTCCAACTTTTCCAACCAGGCCCGGACTGGCCATAGGGCAGACCGGGCGTTTGCCCGGTAGGCCGCGGCTCCTGGGCTGCATTTTTTTTGGAAGAGCGGCATCTTGATGACTGGGCCGCACGGCGGGAGGTAAGCGGCGACCGCGGTCTGGACAGGGTTAACACAGACTGCGGCCGCCGCTCACCTCCCGCTACACGGCATTCCTTAAAGCGGGAGTTCACCCATTTAAAAAAAAAAAAAAAATCTCCCCTTAGCTTCCTGCTCGTTCGGTCTAGGGGAATCGGCTATTTATATTAAAATATGTGCAGTACTTACCCGTTTTCGAGCTGCATCTTCTTCCGTCGCTTCCGGGTATGGGTCTTCGGGAGCGGGCGTTCCTTCTTGATTGACATTCTTCCGAGAGGCTTCCGACGGTCGCATCCATCGCGTCACTCGTAGCCGAAAGAAGCCGAACGTCGGTGCGGCTCTATACTGCGCCTGCGCACCGACGTTCGGCTTCTTTCGGAAAATCGTGACGCGATGGATGCGACCGTCGGAAGCCTCTCGGAAACCTGTCAATCAAGAAGGAACGCCCATTCCCGAAGCCCATACCCGGAAGCGACGGAGAGGATGCGTCTCGTAAACGGGTAAGTACTGCACATATTTTAAAATAAATAGCCGATTCCCCTAGTAATAACGAGCAGGAATCTAAGGGGGAAAAGTGCCCTCTAAGGGTGAACCCCCGCTTTAAGCACGGCCGGCGCTAGCACATTTACTAGGCGCAGAAGGAGGCGGGAGAGAAGGCTCCTGTGACCTTCAGGAAGTGCCTGCACTAGACAGACACCTCGTGGGCCAGACGCGCTGCTATAGTAGGAGGTATAGCAGCGCCTGCACTCATGGAGACGACGGCGGCGGCGACGGCAGCCTTTACACGGCAGCCTCCTCTCTCCTAACACCGGCCGAGACACTGATTGATGCACAGGGAGCAAGGTGAGCACACTGAGAGAAAAAAATGTTCCAGTGCTTAACATCCCGCTCCGTAGTGGCGGGGAAAGGGAGTGGATTCTGGCTGTCTATTTTTACTGGCATGATGAGGGGCTGTCTATTTTTACTGGCATGATGAGGGGCTGTCTATTTTTACTGGCATGATGAGGGGCTGTCTATTTTTACTGGCATGATGAGGGTCTGTCTATTTTTACTGGCATGATGAGGGTCTGTCTATTTTTACTGGCATGATGAGGAGCTGTCTATTTTTACTGGCATGATGAGGGGCTGTCTATTATTACTGGCATGATGATGGGGCTGTCTATTATTACTGGCATGATGATGGAGCTGTCTATTATTACTGGCATGGTGATGGGGCTGTCTATTATTACTGGCATGGTGATGGGGCTGTCTATTATTACTGGCATGGTGATGGGGCTGTCTATTATTACTGGCATGGTGATGGGGCTGTCTATTATTACTGGCATGGTGATGGGGCTGTCTATTATTACTGGCATGGTGATGGGGCTGTCTATTATTTGTGGCATGATGATGGGGCTGTCTATTATTACTGGCATGATGATGGGGCTGTCTATTATTGATGGCATGATGATGGGGCTGTCTATTATTACTGGCATGATGATGGGGCTGTCTATTTGTACTGGCATGATGATGGGGCTGTCTATTTGTACTGGCATGATGATGGGGCTGTCTATTTGTACTGGTATGGGGCTGTCTATTTGTACTGGTATGGAGCTGTCTATTTTTATTGGAATGGGGCTGTCTATTATTACTGGCATGGGGCTATCTATTATTACTGGCATGGGGCTGTCTATTATTACTGGCATGGGGCTGTCTATTTATACTGGCATGGGACTGTCTATTTGTACTGGCATGGGGCTGTCTATTTGTACTGGCATGGGGCTGTCTATTTGTACTGGCATGGGGCTGTCTATTTGTACTGGCATGGGGCTGTCTATTTGTACTGGCATGGGGCTGTCTATTTGTACTGGCATGGGACTGTCTATTTGTACTGGCATGGGGCTGTCTATTTGTACTGGCATGGGGCTGTCTATTTATACTGGCATGGGGCTGTCTAATATTACTGGCGTGGGGCTGTCTATTATTACTGGCGTGGGGCTGTCTGTTATTACTTGCGTGGGGCTGTCTGTTATTACTGGTATGGGGCTGTCTATTATTACTGGTGTGGGGCTGTCTGTGTACTGGTCTCTTTGCTGGTCTGGGGATGTCTCTTTGCTGTATTGGGATGTCTCTCAGAATGAATATCTGGTCACCAACCACCCCGCGAATGCCCGCCCCACATCTCCGCCCTACTTCCCCCAGGTATTGGGCTGCCCAGTATAAAATGCCCGGGCCTAATTTTTGTCCCAGTCCGGGCCTGTTTTCACACTGAATTGTGTGTGTGTCTTTAACTCTTTGATTATCAATGAATGAACTCTTTGATTATCTTTGATTGAACGCAGGGTGTCAGAGTTGTCAGAGGACTTGCGTGGTTGGGGCAACCAGTGGGGTACAGATTCAGCAAGCGGCTCTCACTGGGGTAGCGCTACATCCTGAAGAGCTTGGTCTATTCAGTTCTTTGTGAAGTAACTCTGCTCTTGGCGCTCTAAAGAAAGAAGCCTGCTATTCACTGCTTCTACTACAAGCCAAGTCCACCGTTTGCTGTTGCAAGGACTTCTGCCTCAGCTTTTCAGAAAGGGAGTTTACTGGATGGAAAATTTGCAACAAAGTAATACAATATTTGCTCAGCCAGGTGGCCCAGTGACTCTAGCTACCTACATATATGAGATGACAGTCACCCAATCTAGATTTTTATAGAATGATCAAGAGACATTTTCATGTCTGTGGGCTCAGTTTTAGGCCAGTGACTGTCCACAGTGCGAAAACAATTAATTTGTCATATTAGAAAGCATGTCCGGATTGATATTGCTTCCTCTGTCATAAGCAGCTATGGTAGCCCCCTCCTACCTCCTCTTCTCCAATCACATAAACTTGAATGCACATCCTACCATCCATGGAGGTCTGTGGGATCCTGTAGAGAGTCTGCTGTGGATACATTTCATATACATTTCATATCTGCCTACCTGAAACACCTCAATTTGCCACAATACAGCCACACAAAATGGGGACGTTTCTTAGTACCCTTAAACATGATTGTTTCTAGCGTGTATGTACAAAAGCACTTAAATTCAATTAAAATAATCCTACCACGATGGAGAACTGTTATTGCTATTTATTGCTATTTATATAAAGCTATAGCTATTTATTGCTATTTAAAACCTACCTTTATGTTGTTACTTAATGCCTCACGTAAGTTGCAGTATTGTAAACCAAATCATATAACATAATAAGGCTATTATGCATGTAGCACCCTGCTCCCAATGTGTGGGTGCTATATGTTAAAATTATAGTTTGTCTGAGCAATAGTTTGGCTCAGAAAGATTGTATTCAAATTGTGGTTCAGTTTCAGTTCAGCTGGGTTGCACGGTTTTCCACTTGACAGTATTGTCACTGTCACCACTGGTCAAGGTTGGAAATGCAACATGTTGAATGTATTGGGTATTCCTTTTTCAGAAGTGGCTCAGGGGGCGTGGTCAACCCGCTATGCATTCTGGGAGAGGGTACTTAAGAGACAGACACCATTTTGTGGGGTTGGTTTTGCCTGATCCAGACCCGAGGGCCCTCCTCAGGGCCTCAGGGATGATTTGTCGGTTCCCACCACGGGGCCACGTTGGCCTGAGGCTCCGTTACTGAGATGTAGGCCCAGGAGTTTCTGGGGCCTACTGATCCAGGGATGATCCTGTGTCGCCTTGCTTGCTGGAAGGGACCGAGCAATTGAGGACTCAATTGGAGGATGCATCTGGATCAAAATCTACCTCACAGTGCTGCCGGAACGGCTGAGAGATTCTGGCACTGTGAGCGGTGTTCTTTCTTCAGAAGTTAACCCAGTGCATGGTTGCACAGGTCTGTGGCAGAAACCCTTGAAACATTTCTAATTTCACCAAGTCTGTGGCAGAGACTATTGAACCAATTCTACTTTCACCAAGTCTGTGGCAGAGACTATCCTTTGATCGAGCTTCGCACCGGCTGCTAGGCGAGTGAGAGTGGGTCTATCCGGTGGTCGCTGTGTCCAGCGTGGAGACAGTTGTTCCTCTGGACCTAGGAGAATATCCGTGATTCACAACTAAGATGCCTAAATCTCCCCTAAACCTCCATCCCTCTTTTCTGAAGTTTGCTTTAATAAAAACCCTCTCTGCAGGAGGGAGAAAAAGAGACTGGGTGTTTGGTACAGACATTTCTTTCTTTAACCACCTCTTCAAGAAGAACCCCTGAGACGAGTGCAAGGAACAGTAAGGTAATGGCAGGCCCAAATCTAAACCAGCAGCTCCTTCAGGGGAAGTGCTACATGCATTTTTATAAAAATATTAATTGTGCCTAAATATTGCTAGTATATCTGCCTAAATTTACACTTTAAAGCTGGCCATAGATGGATCAAGGTTTGGCCAGTTCAACAGTTGTTTCCTTTTGAACCTTTTTTTCTGTTTGAAAGGAGTCGATCAAATGATCAACTCCTCTCGAAACAGTAATGTTGGTGAATTTTTATTCGATCAGCTCTTGCAGCCAATCGGCTGCAGCGTTGATGAGTGTATTCTGGCAGAGGAAGAGTCCTGCTGTCAGAATACAGTAGTGCAGTGGTGGGGATGATTCCCCTGTCCACCTCACTTGTGTGGCTGGGGGAATCTGTTAAAAAATAATTTATTACCAGCTTTAGGTATTTTCTTCTTGCACATTAGAGCTACTCAGGCACTGGTGTAGAAGTATATTCAGACTCTGATGCATACAGTGCTGCCATTCAAGTACTGAGGTCTGGAGGTAGAGGTGTTATAGTTGAAAATACAGGGTGGACCTCAACAGAATGACAATGGTTATTCACAGGGCTTTTTTTTCAGGGGAAACCTCTGGCTCAGACCCTCTGGCTCACCACAATCACTTGCAAACACAGAAGTCCGGTTTCTGTGTTTACAAGTGACAGCTTTGCACTCTGTGCGTAACCCCCCTGAACTCTGCACTCTGTATATAATGCAATCCTGGTATTTAATGCCCCTTTAAGATAGGGTGACCAGACATCCCCAGTTTCAGGGGACAGTCCCCTGATTGAGGAGGCTGTCCCCGGACCAAGTCTGTCCCTGGTTTTGTCCCCAGATTGGATTTAATAGGGGGCAGGGGCAATTTCAAAGAAAGTCAGTGCAGAATTAAAATAGAAAAATTACAATTACACACCCTTGCTCCGCCGTGCCTACTAGCATAGGGGGGTTGTATTTTCCCCATTATCTGTGCCCCTTTCTGATGATCATGTGCTGGTCGGAGCGGAGGGAATATTTATTCAGTTTCGGGCGCTTGCCCATTCAGCTTCGCTTGCATGTTCTTCTGCCTTGGCTCAAATCCTGGCCAGCCACCTGCCGATCTCCTTGCCTTCCCTGGCAGAGTGATCTTCCTCCGCTCCCCATCCAGTAGTAGCCTGGGGGCCGAAGAGTAAGACTTGAGAGGCTGTGAGGCGGGCGGCGACGGGCAGAGAGTCGCTGATTGTTGCCATTACTAGTAAAGAAAAAATATGTCCCGGATTTCATTTTAAAAATCTGGTCACCTTACTTTAAGACCCCCCTACAGTTTGTAAAATTTGACTGACCTCACCCACTATTTGATGTGATTTGGAGGGTGCATGTGGGTGGAGGGGTTTTGGGGGGTAGTGGTTGAGTTCCAGCACCTATTGTTTGAGAAAAAAAGCCCTGGTTATTCATCGTTCAATGGGAAGGCACGTGAAATCTTAAGGGCTTCTACTATTGTATAGTAGAGTTACAGAAAATTTAAATAATGAACGTAGTGGTTGTCCCCCATCCTGGCTATATATCACAATTGTGTATTTAGCAATTTCACCAGAATTCTTCTTTAAATCACATTTTCCAATTGTATGCCCTAATCCTAAAATACTGTAAATCAGTATGATCAGAAAACAAGTATCTATAAGTCAGTATTTAAAAAAATGTACATTCTGTGACAGAATGTTATTCCTTATGGATTCTACATAAGGTTCATCAGCACGTTAAGATGAATCACTGGTACATTTAATCCTGGTAATATAAAATACATTACGCAGATTCTTGTTATTCAGGTCTGGCTTGCACCAGCAATTAAACATATGGCCTACTGTATTTCCATCAGCTTTTGGTTAAAAAAAAAAACAGCCTTGACAGGAAACCTGCTTATGACTTGTTCTTAAAAATACCATCTCCCTTATTAGAGCTTTACTGCCTAAGGGGGCACTGAGCTGGAACCAGTACACAGGTCCAGTGTCCCGACTTATCTGTCTGTATGTTTATTGTGGTGAATAACTGACTAATAGTGTAACAAGATTAAAAATTTTAGGGTCTGCAATTTATTGGTTACAGCCTTCATATTTCTTTTCTAACAGGTTCCCTTCAGTAAAACAGCCATAAATATTTGTTTTGTATCAAATAAAGAGATTATACCCTGATGTGGTCAAACCTTAATGCCGCTTACACACGATCGGTTCGTCTGATGAAAACGGTCTGATGGACTGTTTTCATCAGACGAACCGATCGTGTGTGGGCCCCATCAGTATTTTTCCCATCGGTGAAAAAACGTAGAACATGTTTTAAAATTATCTGATGGTTAAAAATCCGATAGAAAAAAAATGATCGTCTATGGGAAAATCCTTTGGTTAAAAATCAACGCATGCTCAGAATCAAGTCGTCGCATGCTCGGAAGCATTGAACTTAATTTTTCTCAGCACGTCGTCGTGTTTTACGTCACCGCGTTCTGACACGATCGTTTTTTCAACTGATGGTGAGTAGGCAAGACTGATGAAAGTCAGCTTCATCGGATATCTGATGAAAAAATCCATCAGACCGTTTTCATCGGATGAACCGATTGTGTGTACAGGGCATCAGAGTTTCAATTTGTACGCAATCAGGCAGGCCCTTGCACTACATGGTTTTGGTAAATCTGACAAAACCATGACAAAAAACTTCAGAAAATCTAATAGTGTGTATGGGGTCTAAGAGCCCTTTCACATTGCCATAGCGTTTTTCGGGCGCTAGAGGGGGGCTTTTAACCCCTGTTAGTGGCCGAATAAAGGGCTAAAAGTGCCCACAACGTGCCACTGCCTAGGCTCGTTGAAAGGGCTTCCCATTGATTTCAATGGGAAGGGGAGCTTTAGGGGTGGTGTATTCACCTGCTCCTAAAGCGCTGCAAAGAAGCTGTTTGCAGGACTTTTTTTGACACCCTGCCAGCGCAGCGCCTCAGTGTGAAAGGACTCAGGCTTTCACACTGGGATTGCAGATGAGGCTTTTTTCAGGCGCTTTACAGGTGCTATTTTTAGCGCTAAAGCGCCTGAAAAACGCCCCAGTGTGAAATGGGTCTAAGAATGCCCAATTTCTTTGTTATGACTCTAAAACTTTAATAAACACATTGAAATAGAAAAAGAAATGGTCACTCCAAACAGTTTGGCTCAAGGACTGAAAAATGTTGCTTTTGGCCCGCTTGTTGACAAGACAAAGATATTTTTGCCTCTGCTTGACATACAACCTGATGAAAAATGTAGTGAAAACAATGAACAAGGAGGGAGAAGGTTCTCATTATTTGAGACAGATGTTTCCAAGAATAACTGATGGCAAGATTTGAAAAAACATTTTGTTGTTCCATAGATCAGGTATGTAATCAATGATCAAGCAGTTTGAAGATCTGTTAGACCCCTTTCACAGTGAGGCATTTTTCAGGCGCTTTTGGGCTAAAAATACCACCTGTAAAGTGGCTCCCCTGCAGTCTCAGTGTGAAAGCCCGAGCTGCAGTGGCGCTTTGCGGGTTGTTTTAACCCTTTTTCGGCTGCTAGCGGCCGAATACCTCTGCAAAAACGACGTTACAGCCCTGCTAAAAATGGCGGCGCTTTACCGCCGACCCTGATGTCTCGGTGTGAAAGCGGTCTTAGTGGAGCAGAGAAAATCGCATGGAAAGCATGCCAGAATGTTATTAAGAATTTTGGCCCAGATTCTCAAAGGAGATACGACGGCGTATCTCCAGATACGCCGTCGTATCTCTGAGTCTGAGTCGTCGTATCTATGCTCCTGATTCTTAGAATCAGTTACGCATAGATTTCTATTAGTTCCGACCGGCGTAAGTCTCTTACGCCGTCGGATCTTAACTGCATATTTACGCTGGCCGCTAGGGGCGTGTACGCTGATTTACGCCTATATGTAAATCAGCTAGATACTTCACGAACGTACGCCCGGCCGACACAGTACAGATACGCCTTTACGTTAGGCTTTTCCCGGCGTAAAGTTATCCCTGCTATATGAGGCGTACATGCGGCGTAACAATGTTAAGTATGGACGTCGTTCCCGCGTCGAATTTTGAAAATTTTACGTTGTTTGCGTAAGTCGTTCGCGAATGGGGCTGGATGTCATTTACGTTCACGTCGAAACCAATACGTCCTTGCGGCGTACTTTGGAGCAATGCACACTGGGATATGTCCACGGACGGCGCATGCGCCGTTCGTAAAAAGCGTCATTTACGTGGGGTCACATAACATTTACATAACACACGCCCACATCTTCCAAATTTAATTAGGCGGGCTTACGCCGGCCTATTTACACTACGCCGCTGCAACTTACGGAGCAAGTGCTTTGAGAATACTGCACTTGCCCGTCTAAGTTGCGGAGGCGTAACGTAAATAGGATACGTTACGCCCGCACAAAGATACGCCGATCTACGAGAATCTGGGCCTTTATTTGCAACTAAAGAGCACCTAATTACATTTAGCTGTTTGACAAACTTCCTATAGGATACAAGACCATAAAATGCATGTCACTGAAGATAAATTTTCTGCTTTCACATTTGGACCCCTTTCATCAAAATCTAGGCTCAGTCAGTGAAAAACATGGTGAAAGGTTTCACTAAGACATTGCCCCAAAAGACAAATGGTATCTGGGCAAGCTGGAAACCATCAATGGCTGATTAATATTGGACACTGCAGCGAGATGCACTGATGCCGCGTACACACGGTTCTAAAAAAATACGTTTTTTTTTATGTCATTAGGAAAATGTGGAGAGACCCCCTAAATGGGGCTTTAAAGGCAACAAGAATATGTAGTAGTCATAGTAGTCAAAAAATGAAGTATTTTAATATACAAAGTGAAAATTATACAAAATGAAAATTATACATATAAATTGTTTAAAAACAGTACATGGATGGGTATCATTGAAAAGTAACGTCCATGAAGACGTACACGGCCCTACGCGTTTCGGATTACCCTTCATCAGGGGCCGAAATGTGTGTAGTCAACATATATAGGAACCACTTTTCTAAAAAACAGAAAAAATACATATGTTACAAATGTTACAAAAATGAAAAATGGCAATAAATACATCAAAAGGTGCAGATAAAAACACATACCACTCACAGCGCTTAATCAACCCTGCGCATCCCAGAAGAAGGACACCACTGTTAGGACGCAGAAGATTCCTCTGGATGGAAAATAGGAGGAAGGAAGCCGGCGGTGCAGAATCGCATATAGCAAGATCTCAAGCCCTTATAGTCCCAAAGTGACATGTAATAATATACAAAACCTGTCTATAAATAAGGGACAGGATGAGTATGAATATAGTTAAATACTAAACCATTTACAAAAAGAAATATCTAAAATATATATAAATAACTGCATACCTGAGGTTTGCAGAAGTGTGTCAATATTATATTTGGCCAAAGGTGTCAGTAGAGAGCTAAGCAAAGCTCCAGCCTGTAAATACAATGGATGGCAGATAGGAACAGGCATTAAAATAGAAGAACAAAGCACAAATGAGGATTGAAGGCAAAAATGAATAGAGAGGTCTAGAGTAAAGGGTTGCTTACATGGGATGGACACTCAATATAACCCAAGGACGTGCCGCTAGTACCACTGCCGTCCAGCAGTGTCTGACATTACTGGGCGGCTGAACGTTTTTATAGGGAAGCAGCAAGGCGGGCATTAGTATAGTGGGCGTGGTCCGAGGGATCAGGCAGGACATGATAGGCCAGCTGTAATGAGGGGATGGTGATAGACAGACGCAATTGCGTCATGACAAAGGGGCGTGGCCAGACGGAACGAAGAGACGCTGGCAACACAGCGCCGCCCAAAAGGGCGGAGTCACGACACATAATACGTCGCAGCATCGAGGAAAAGAAGGGGGCGTGGCCGAGCGGGGCAGAGAGTCGCCAATCATAAAAACAAAACCATAGCAGCGCCGCCCAGAGGGGCGGAGTCACGGCGTGTGATACGTCGTAGTATCGAGGGAAGGCAGGAGAAAACTGCCAAGTGACAACCCGACACAAAAATGAAGGCAGAACAATTGCTGGATAGGAATGGGCTAGTGCAAAAGAAAGAGGCAGTACAAAACGGAAGATTACAGGAAAAATGTCTGCAGAAAACGTTTTACTAGAAAGTAATTATGGGTTACAAAAACTGCTGGGGAAAAAAAAATACCAAGCACAGAGTATATGATAGAGAATGAAACTTTAGACAAAACCATTTGAATATACAAACGGCATTGTTCTAAATGCAATAGGCCAAAGACACACAGCAAATAATTAAACATATTTAGTTAGTAGATATGTGGACAAGGGCAAAAGGGAGAGAGATCCAGGGACATATAGGAAACTCAAGGGGGAATAGATAATAACCCCTGTAATTTCCAAGTCCCTGTTATGGGCGCAGGTATAGACCCTTGGTCAAACGACACCTAAAAGGTGCGGGGGGACCAGGTCTGAGAAAGCCGTCCCATAGGAGGGGGACGGCTTACGTGCGCCCAGCTATATATAGCGAGACAAACACCGCTCGGACATCAATTCTGGGCCTGAGTGAAATCCACAAAAATGGAAATGCGCAGGGGATACAAGGACATGATAGTAAATATATAGATCATCAATATGAGCACAAAGATGAAAGCAAAAAAATCAAATTAACGAGAAACATGGAATGCAAAATACAAAATACAAAGAAGCAAAAACACCAAACAATTTAATCTCATATCAATCTTTCTCACACCCCCCAGATGAAAAGCCCTCCAAGAAGGGTCTAAAGCTTATCTGTTCATTTAGACCCGGAGGGTGGTTGGCCTCTAGCTCCGCAATCCAACGGGTTTCGAGTTGTAACAGAATTTTGTTCCAATCACCCCCTCTGGGGTTAGGATGGACTCTGTCAAGGATCAAAAATTTGACCCCAAGAAAGTGTCCATCGTGTTCAGTCAGAATATGACGCCCGAGGGGTAGATCAGGATTGGCCGTACGCATGGCATGCAGATGACGGGATGCCCGTTTGTGAAAAGGTAGTTTGGTCTTGCCCACATAAAACCTCTTGCAATGGCAAGTTAGCAAATACACTACACCAAAAGTTTTGCAATTGGCATAGTGTCTGGGTTTATGGAGCTGACCATTAGGTAAGACAATTTGCCGATCGGAATTGATATAACGGCAAATAGAGCACCCTCCACAAGTGAAGGTGCCTTTCCTCTTACATGGATCACATCTAAAGGTACCTTTATACTCGCTTGTCACGAGATGGTCCCTAAGTGATTGGGCTCGGCGATACGTGATCGACGGTTCCTTTGATACGAACGGTCCCAATTGGGGATCGATCAAAAGCAAATGCCAAAACCGTTTCAAAATATTTCTAGTTACTTGATGTTGGGTGTGGTATTTGGTAATTATCCTAACACCCTCGTTGTTATCAGAGGACTTCTTTTCTTTATTAGTCAAAAGGAGTGGCCGTAGATGCCCATTGGCACGTTGAAAAGATCTTTTTAAGTTTTTCTTAGAATAACCTCTGAGTAATAGCCTATCTCTTAATCCTGCCGCCTCTAGAAGGAAATCTTCTTGCGTCGAACAATTTCGCTTAAGGCGCAGGTATTGGCTATAAGGTATTGATTTTATTAATGGAGAAGGGTGGGCACTGGTGGCGTGTAAAATGGTGTTACCCGCTGTGGGTTTTCTATGAAGCCCCGTTGACATGGTCCCATCAGGACCTTTAATCAAGGTAACATCAAGAAAGGCGATTCTAGAGCTACTAAAATTCATTGTGAATTTGAGGTTGAAATCATTGCGGTTCATGATGGTCATGAACAGCTCAAGCTCTAGAATGGAACCCTCCCAGATCATAAGAACATCATCTATGTATCGGTACCATCCCGATACAAGATGAATGAAGGGTTGTACAGGGGTGCTGGTCAAAAATAGCTTCTCCCACTCCCCCAGGTACAGGTTGGCATACGATGGGGCACAAGAAGTCCCCATCGCAACCCCCTGCACCTGGAGGAAGTGGGAGCCATCAAAAGAAAAAACGCCGTGGTAAAGTATAAATTCCAGTGACATAATGAGAAATTCCCCAAGCCTACGATCTCCCCGAAAAATGGGGAGGAGAATGTTCTTCATAGCAGATAATCCCAAAGAATGTGGGATTGAGCTATAAAGAGCCTCCACATCGATCGCTACCAGTAGTGCTCCTGGAGATACTTTGAAATGCTGGATTTTTTGTAAGAGGTGGATGGTATCCTTTATATAAGATGGGAGGTGCAGTACAAAAGGTTTGAGGTGGGAGTCAACCCACATACTGAGATTCTCAGTTAGCGCACCATTGCCAGATACAATGGGTCGCCCTGGTGGGTTGACAATGTCCTTATGGACCTTAGGTAAACAGTAAAAAGTAGGTATTTTAGGGTATTTAATGCGTATAAATTCCCACGTGTCTTGGTTAATTGCGCCTTGGGAGAACGCCCCATCCACCAGAGCATAAAACTCGGTTTCGTATTTGATGATAGTAGATTTTGGGATGGGAGTGTACCAGTCCTTGTTAGAAAGGATCTTTAGACACATACTCTTGTACTGATCATTGGTTTGAATCACAATGTTCCCTCCTTTGTCAGCAGGCTTAATAGTAAGCTGGTGACATTCTTTTAGTTTCTCAAGTGCCTCATTAGGTTGGTAAGTCATACGTCCAGCATTCCGAAACTTATGTAGTTTCTTAATCTCAGCCGTAGTGAGGGTCACAAAGGCAGCTAGATTGGAATTCATTTGTAGGGGGGGGAACTTATCAGATTTGTTTTTTAATATATTGCGTGGTGGTTCAGAGGGTATAGTTGGAGTAAATTCGGACATCAGATCTTCGAGGTCCGATAGGCCACTGGAATCTACCAGGTCCACCTCATCACATAGCGATAAGAGTAGATCAAGATCATCTTTATGTTGTTGAATGCTAGCATAGGAGATTTCTTTTTTTGGTTTGGAGTATAAGCTCTTTAGAAGCAATTTTCTAGCAAACAGATGAATGTCCTTTGTAAGCTCAAAGGTATCTAAGGGTGCCTGAGGGCAGAAAGTTAGACCTCTCATCAATAAGGTCCTCTCATCATTGGAAAGCTGGTAGTTTGAAAGATTGATAATATCCATGCCTGTGTTAGACACAGGGTGATCGGAAGGATCGCATGGTGATTCTACGTGCCTTGCGATATTGGAAGGACTTGGGGAAAAAAACCCATATCAGTGGTTTCAGTAATTGTTGGTCTTAGTCCTTCAAGAGTTAATTGTGTATTCAATTGTTGTGAAGCCGAGAACACCGGAGACAAGCCGGTGGTCTGGGCTTGACAATTGCTTTGTTTGTTGGATTTCTCACTGATAATAGGAGCTTTTGTAGGTCCTGACTCTTGGACTAGCCGTTTTTTAGTGGTATTATCATCCTTGTCAGATAGAGCTCGTTTGGGTTTCGTGCTCCTGTTTCTTGAAGAATTTGCTTGGGGGACATTGTTAGAGGCATTGGATGAAGTTTTTTTTATGTCATTAAAAACCACTGTGTGTGGGCTCCAGAGCATTTTTCACGATCTAAAAAATGGCCATTAAAAATTTCGAACATCCTCTATTTTTTCACAACATTTTTAACGTTGTCGTTTTTTAAGGTTGTAAAAAATGGTCGTGTGTGGGCTTTAACGACGTAAAAACAACGCACATGCTCAGAAGCAAGTTATGAGATGGGAGCGCTCGTTCTGGTAAAACTAGCATTCGTAATGGAGTAAGCACATTCATCACACTGTAACAGACTGAAAAGCGCAAATCGTCTTTTACTAACACAAAATCAGCTAAAGCAGACCAAAGGGCGGCGTCATCCGCATGGAACTTCCCCTTTATAGTGCCGTCGTACGTGTTGTACGTCACAGCGCTTTGCTAGAGCTTTTTTTTTCACGATCGTGTGTAGGCAAGGCCGTTTTAATGATCGGGTTGAAAAAAACATAGTTTTTTCTAGACCCTTAAAAACTATGGGGCAGATCCACAGAGATCTGCACCCGTGCAGCGTATCAGAGATACGCTACGCCGCCGTACCGTACCTCGCTTTAGTTTGAATCCAGGAAGATTTTGCGCCGTAAGTTACGGCGGCGTAGTCTATCTCTGGCGGCGAAATTCAAAACGGCGATTAGGGGGGCGTGTTTCATTTAAATGAAGTGCGTCCCCGCGCCGTCCCGAAATTTCCCGCCGTGCATTGCACTAAATGACGTCGCTAGGACGTCATTTTTTTTTATCTTAGACGTGAATTACATCCATCCCGATTCACGGGCGACTTACGCAAAAAAAAAAAAAAATTCTAATTAAACGCGGGAACGACGGCCATACTTAACATGGCAAGTCTAACTATACACCGCAAAACACCAGCTTTAACTATACGCCGGAAAAACCCGACTAGAGACGACGTAAGAGAATGCGACGGCCGCGCGTACGTTCGTGGATCGTTGGAAATAGCTAATTTGCATACCCGATGCGGAAAACGACGAGAACACCACCCAGCGGACGCCAAAGTATTGCATCTAAGATCCGAAGGCGTACGAAGCCGTACGCCTGTCGGATCTAACACTAAAGATACGACGCGGGAAATTTGAAAGTACGCTGGCGTATCAGTAGATACGCCGGTGTACTCTCTCTGTGGATCTGCCCCATAATTTTTTACAACCCGAAAAACGGTTGTGTGTACGCACTACGCAGCATGACACTGAGTACAAATGAAAATTAGCAACAAAACACTTTTAGCACTGTTGAACTCATGCAGCGTGTCAGAAACATTATGCGATTAAATACAGTATAGTCATTAAAAGTTAATTTCATATTTCTCAAGATTCCTGCATGACACGGTCATTCTGAAATGTGTGTTCAGTTTGAAGGGGTCTATCATAATCACTTTTGAAAAAAAAATGTGTTGTCCAGTGAAACCTCCACCAGGATATTTCCTAATCCTCCAGAAAATTATGAGTTATCTCACCCTTTTCTTCTTTCTATGCACACTATACTTTGGGAGTGAGAGAAATAACAGTTTATTCTTGTGTGCATTGATATGTTACATCATCCGACTTCAGCTACGTGCAAACTCTACTATTTTAAACATGTACGTCTGCTATCCTCTTTCAGTTTTTGTTTATTTGCCAACCCTAAAATAACTTGGTTAAATAGAGAGGTGATTGGGTCATGGTGATGTCAATAGCACTCTTAGTGGTTACACAAACATTAATACTAATTAATCTTTAAACCTCCCTTTTCAACAAACAGCACATTCCTTGGAGATTAATCTTGCAGGCTGGTCACTCTCCAGTATGCCACCAAAAGGGCTACATGTAAGGAGTTTGATGGGAGGGAATAGATTTAATAAATGAGCAACCAGTTCTATTAAATGCCACATCACATTGCAGTTGTATGCGTACTGTTATTTCCTTGTTTTATTTGAAAAATAACACAGTAGGTATCAGAGGCGTATCTAGTAAAAATGGCGCCTATGGCAAGCACTGAAACTGCTCCCCTGTCATATGTGTGCGCACGGGGTGTGCCAGGTGTGCCCAGGCACACCCTAATCACCACGTGCAGCAAAGATTCCCTCTACTGCCCCGGCTGGCTCCCATCTTTCCCTCCACAGCACTACCAGCTTCTCTCCTCTCCTATCGGCTGTTGCTAATGAGATGTTTTAGGAGTGGGGAAGGGGTCGTTAAATATGTAATGAATGAACATTGTGAGTGTTTGGGCTTTGGGGTGCACACCCTAATGCAATAGGCTGCGCACACCTATGGCCCCTGTCAAAACATTTGAAACCCATATTTCAGATACTGCGGCCAGGACATGGTTAGAGGCTGTGGACATGGTAGTTTTTTCCTCTGTCCCCCTTCATATTACCATACCTTTCCACATCAGTCAGTTTCCGTCTTCCGTTCTGTCACTGTGTCCCGTTCACTTCTCCAGTCAGGCACTGGGCACATCAGTGTACTGTCCTCCTCTGCCAGGCTGGCTTCTCCCCCCAGTAATGTCCTCCTGAGTCCTCCAGTGGCCTGTGCCTGCTCTCTGCACAGTTGCGCCGCTGCAGCACCGCAGAGAACGAGTGCCTTCCATTTAAAAATTGCGCCAGATGGCGACATAACGTTACTCCACATGCGCTGCCCGGTCTAGCCTGTACGATCTTTCATGAGCCCTGCGGGCTTTGGAACGGCTTTTACGGGCAGAAGAGACCATACCTCCCAACTTTTAAACTTCAGAATGAGGGACACTTGAGGGAGGAAGCGACCGACGGCACGCTGCGTGCACTGTGGCAAAAGTGGGTGTGGTCAAGCTCTTAACAGTGGGAGGAATTTAATGGGCCTGGCTAAACAAAACTCAGGTTTCCCTGTAAGAAAATAAATGGCTGCACATCCAGGAATTCCGATTGCCTTTTATTGTTCAAAGTGATAACACCAAAGACACCAACAAGAAGTCACGTAGACGATTTTCACACAAACGGGCATACTCGCGATCGTGTCACGGTGAGGAAGGTGGGGGAAATGCTGATGTAAACAAGCATTTCCCCAGTCTTCCTAGGGACAGGACAGTGATCACAGCTTCCTGTAATCGGAAGCTGTGATCACTATCGTGTCACACACAGCCCATCCCCCTACAGTTTGAAGCACTCCCTAGGGCACACTTAGCCCCTTCAGCGCCACCTAGTGGTTAACCCCTTCACTGCCAGTGTCATTTTCACAGTAATCAGTGCATTTTTAAAGCACCGATCGCTGTAAAAATGACAGTGGTCCCAAAAATGTGTCAAAAGTGTCCGATATGTGTCCACCATAATGTCGCAGGCGCGATAAAAATCGCAGATCGCCGCCATAACTAGTAAAAAAAAAAAAAATGCCATAATTCTATCCCCTATTTTGTAGACGCTATAACTTTTGTGCAAACCAATCAATATACGCTTATTGCATTATTTTTTTACCAAAAATATGTAGAAGAATACGTATCGGCCTAAACTGAGGAAAAAAACGTTTTTATATACATATATATATTTTTTTTAAGGGATATTTATTACAGTAAAAAGTAATATTTTGATTTTTTTTCCAAATTTACGCTCTATTTTTGTCTATAGCGCAAAAAAAAAACGCATTGGCGATCAAATACCACCCAAAAGAAAGCTCTATTTGTCGGAAAAAAGGACATCAATTTTGTTTGGGAGCCACGTCGCACATCTGCGCAATTGTCAATTAAAGTGATGCAGTGCCGAATCGCAAAAAGGGGCCTGGTCTTTGACCATCAAAATGGTCTGGGGTTTAAGTGGTTAAGGCTAGACCGATGTTAAAAGTCTTTAACCAGCTCTCAAGTGTCCCAATCAGCTGCTAGATTAAACAATAACACCCCCTGGCGGATTTCAGTATGTGAATTTAAAAAGTCCAGCGCTTAAATAAATGCAGCTGTTTCTTTGATCAATCAACAGGTAAGTAAATCCAGTAGGTTGAGAAAGTCATTTTGGTGAAACATGGCGACGACATACTGCAGAGATTGTGAAGAGGTTTAAGTAAGACACAGAGACGTCGGAGAGAAAAAAAACTTTATTAGACCCATTGATTGGCGCTGGACTTTTTTTTTTTTCCATTTAGCCTCAGACACAGTGGGGTAGATTCACATACGCCGCCGTAATTTGAATTCCGCGCCCGCGTAGCGTTACGCCGATTCTCAAAGGCAGTTACACTGAAAAAATAGGCTTCCTCCACCGACGTAACTTGATTGCGGCGGCGTAGAATTGTGTGCAATATAACTTTGGCCGCTAGGGGCGCTTCCGTTGTTGTCGGCGTAGAATATGCTAATTTCCTATATATGCCGATTCACAAACGTAAGTGCGCCCGGCGTTCGTTTTTTACGTCGTTTGAGTAAAAGCTTTTTCTGCGTAAGACTGCTCCTGCTATTAGGAGGCGCAGCCAATGTTAAGTATGGACGTCGTTCCCGCTTCGAAATTTGAATTATTTACGTCGTTTGCGTAAGTCGTTCGCGAATAGGGCTGGACGTAATTTACGTTCACGTCGAAACCAATACGTCGTTACGCCGTACTTGGAAGCAATGCACACTGGGATATGTACACGGACGGCGAATGCGCCGTTCGTAAATCACGTCAATTACGTCAGGTCATCACATATTACCATAAAACACGCCCCCCTTCCCCATTTGAATTACGCGCGCTTACGCCGGCCCCATTTACGCTACGCCGCCGCGACTTACGGAGCAAGTGCTTTGTGAATACTGCACTTGCTCCTGTAAGTTGCGGAGGCGTAGCGTAAATACACTACGCTGCGCCGCCGTAAATTATAGCGTAGCTACCTGAATCTACCCCAGTGTTCCTATGATAAGGTGACCAGATTTTTAAAATGAAATCCAGGGACATATTTTTTCTTTACTAGTAATGGCAACAATCGGCGACTCTCTGCCCGTCGCAGTCAGCCTCACAGCCTCTCAAGTGTTACTCTTCGGGCCCCGGCTACTACTGGATGGGGAGAGGAGGAAGATCAATCCACCAGGGAAGGCAAGGAGATAGGCAGGTGGCTGGCCAGGATTTGAGCCAAGGCAGAATAACATGCGAGTGGAGCTGAATGGGCATGTGCCCGAAGCTGAAGAAATATTCTCTCCACTCCGACCAATACATGATCATCAGAAAGGGGCACAGATAATGGGAAAAATACAACCCCCTATGCTAGTAGGCACGGCGGAGCGAGGGTGTGTAATTAAATTTTTTTTATTTTAATTCTGCACTGACTTTCTTTGAAATTGCCCCTGCCCCCTATTAAATCCAATCTGGGGACAAAACCAGGGACAGACTTGGCTCTGGGACAGTGTCCTCAATCAGGGGACTGTCCCCTGAAACTGGGGATGTCTGGTCACCCTATCCTATGACAGAAGTTGATGAAAATATGGATTCTGTCAAACAGGGACAGCTACACACGGATTGAAATTTGGCCAGCCTCTGCTGAATCCGCCAAATTTCGATCTGTCTTTGGCAAGGAAGGAACAAGAAATTGGTTAAGCTCTGATAACAGTGATGATACTAAAACACATGTGGGTATTACCCTAAAGAATATAACAGCTGACTGGATTAGGGTTGCCACCTGTCTGGGATTCACCCGGACAGTTTGTGTTTGGAATCATGCGTCCGGGTTTGAAACCTGGACACATTGATCAGACTGGACTATGGCTTCCCAGCAGGGTTGCTAGCTGCAGTTGTCTAAGCTGAGCTTGTCTGTTACACTCTCTTTCATGCTGCCCAAAGCCAGCACTAACATCCTCCCCCAAACACACACAGATGGGAGAGGAGAGAGGGCTCGATCTGCACCACTTCTTCCTGGCCATAGCCCTCTGTGTCTGCACACACTCCAATCCCCAGGGCTGTGCCTCAGAAAAGGAAAGTGGGGGCCAGAAATTTGAAGTTCAGCAGCCTCAGATAAATCTGGATGAGAGGTGCTGACTGCCAAGGGGTAAGTGAGCTAACCATTCATCCCTGTCTGTGACTGAAGTCTCCCCTTTCTCTCTCCTGTGAGTACTCAAGGTAAATCATGGTTCTCAGAGTATCCCTTACATCAGAGTTCCCCTTTACACCAGAGGCCACACTGTTTCCCCTTACATCAGAGTCCTCTCCGTATATAAGAGTGCTTAGTGTTCCCCCTTAAATCAGGGTTCCCAGAGCATCCTCTACCGGTATGTTAGTGTCCCCAGCGTTCTTCCTTACATCAGAGTCTGCAGAGTCCCCCTTACAGTAAAAGGGAACTCTGCAAGTTCAGATGTAAAAGTGGAACTCTGTGGACTCTGATCTTTTTTTGTTAGCAAAATATATATAATAAAAATGAAATTGCTTTGGTTTGACTTGAAGAAAAGGTGGCAACCCTAACCTGGATGCTATAGACAACTTTTTTTTTCTTTCCTTTTCTTTAAGGCCCCATTCACATTGAGGCGTTTTTAATGCGGTACAGCGCTAAAAATAGTGCTGCTATACCGCATGAAAAATCATGCCCTGTAGTGTTCAATGTGAAAGCCGAAGGCTTTCACATTGAAGCGGTGCGCTAGCAGGAGCGCTCCAAAAGTCCTGCTAGCCGCATCTTTACCGCGGTATAGGAGCGTTGTGTTCACCGCTCCTATACCGCGCCTTCCCATTGAAATCAATGAGAAAGCGCGGTAATACCGCGGTATTAACCCTTTTTCGGCCGCTAGCGGGGGTTAAAACCTCACCGCTAGCGCCCGAATATCGCGGTAAATACGACGGTATAGCCGCGCTACAAATAGCGCGGCTATACCGTCACCGCGGCTGCACGCCTCAATGTGAAAGCAGCCTTATACATGAAGTTCAGTGCAAAGATTTTAACACAGAGAGGGGTTAATACGCCATTGTATATTATCATCTTACACAGACGAGTAATTGCTTTGCCATTTTATTCAAATATTTAATCTCCTATTAGTACAGAACATTACCTTTCATGCCAACTAGTACACACTTCTCAGATATTCCAGTTTGTCTGCCCATACATGGCATACAACTAGGCTGCTATGTCCAAATCCCAAAACAAACAGTGTAGCTTCATTCCTGGCACCTTGTACTATACTACTGCCCTGAAATGATGTGCCCAGTTGTCACGTCCTTGCCATTTTTAGCTTTCATTTTGTTATGGAATCTGATGATGCCATTTTCACAGGGCCAGCCCAGTCGAGTTTTTGTTTGCAGATGACATCAGCCGAATGTCCCCAGCATTCCTTGGCACTGACTAATGTACAAGACCTAACTGGACATATAGCCAAAATAAAGATGACGTATTGGATGTCTGTTAACTAAAGGGTGGTGCACCCATGATGAACGAAGTATACATATGCATGCTCTGACAGCTCTTATAGCTAAAGAATAGGATGATGTGTGGATATGAATGCATTCACTGCCATTTTCCCTATAAATTCACATAGGTTATATGTAAATCTGAAGCAGATGGACAGTGCAAAGCCAAATGAGGATGTATAATAAAATCCTTACTTGCAGATAGGGACGAGCGTTATGTTTGGGTCGAACATGAGTTCGACTCGAACATTGGCTGTTCGCCTGTTCGCCGAATAGTGAACAATTTGGGGTGTTCGTGGCAAATCCGAAAGCCACGGAACACCCTTTAAAAGTCTATGGGAGAAATACAAAATGCTAATTTTAAAGGTTAATATGCAAGTTATTGTCATAAAAAGTGTTTGGGGACCTGGGTCCTGCCTCAGGGGACATGTATCAATGCAAAAAAAAAGTTTTAAAAACTGATTTTTTTCGGGAGCAGTGATTTTAATGATGCTTAAAGTGAAACAATAAAAGTGAAATATTCCTTTGAATTTCATACCTGGGGGTGTCTATAGTATGCCTGTAAAGTAGCGCATGTTTCCGTGTTTATAACTGCACAGAATTATATATCTAAAGGAAAAAAAAGTAATTTAAAACTACTCGCGGCTATAATGAATTGCCGGGTCCCGGCAATACAGATAAAAGTCATTAAATAAAAACGTCAGGGGTTCCCGACCCAAATCTTAAAAAAAAATACGTGGGGATCCCCCCAAATTACATATTCCTTCAGGTCTGGTATGAATATTAAGGGCAACCTTGTGCCAATTCTTTTGAATTTTTTTTTAAATGGCGTAGGGGTCCCCTTCAAAATCCACACCAGACCCTTAAGGTCTGGTATGGATTTTAAGGGGAACTCTGCGCCAATTTTTTTTTTTTAAATAGTGTGGGGTTACCATCAAAAATCCATACCAGACCCTTATCCGAGCACGCAACCTGGCAGGCCGCAGGAAAAGAGGGGGGATGAGAGAGCGCCCCCCTCCTGAACCGTACCAGGCCACATGCCCTCAACATGGTGAGGATGTCCCCATGTTGATGGGGACATGGGCCTCATCCCCACAACCCTTGCCGGTGGTTGTGGGGGTCTGCGGGTGGGGGGCTTATCAGAATCTGGAAACCCCCTTTAACAAAGGGGACCCCCAGATCCTGGCCCCCCTATGTGAATTGGTAACGTGGTACATTGTACCCCTACCATTTCATAAAAAAAGTGTCAAAAATGTTAAAAATCACAGTAGACAGCTTAGGACAAGTCCTTTATTAAAACGAAGAGAAAAAAAGCCGACTCGATCTTGCCTCCATGGGTGGCACCTGCGGAATGACGCTCTCCCGTCGTGACAGCTCTTTTATAGCTGAGGGCGGGGCCACCCATCACTGGGGGGTGTTCGACTCATCCCTACTTGCAACCATTAAAGTCATACTAAAAAGAGAAGTGATACCCACTACAATACAGGGCACTTTTAAGCCAAATTTCAGCTTTCAGCGCTGTCTTACTTTGAATAACAATTGCGCAGTCATGCAACGCTGTTTTATTGTCTTTTCAAGAACAATAGAGTTTTATTTTGGTGGTAACTAATCACCACTGGGTTTATTTTATTTTTTGCTAAACAAACGAAGAAAGACTGAAACTTTCTGTTATAAAATTTTTAATAAGTAATTTTCTTCTTCACTGATGTGCGCTTATGAGGCTGCACTGACAGGCACTGTTAGGCACTAATGAGGTGGCACTGATGGGCACTAATGAGGAGGCACTCATATGCAGCATGGATGGGCACTGATAGGCAGCACTAATATACAGCACTGATGTGCACTGATAGGAAGCACTGATGAGGAGGCACTGATGGGTACTGAAAGGCAGAACTGATGGGCATTGATTAGCATCACTGGTGGGCATCACTGATGGGGCTGCACTGATAATCATTGCACTGATTATCTATGCAGATGTTTCCACTGAAGAAAGCCACTTATCAGCTCTCCCCTCCTCATGCGCTGTCAGCCAGAGGAGAGGAATGCCAATAACCGGCACTTCCTATTAACACTGTGATCAGCTGTGATTAAACACAGCTGATCACATGGTAAAGAGCCTATGTCATAGTCACTGTAATCAGAGATGCGGTGTGTCCGAGGACCACACTACACCACCAATCGGCGCACACAAGCGACTTGTTCTGAATCATATGATGTCCAGTCAGAACAATCAAACACCCACCTGGCCATCATTCTGCTATAGGCCTGGGTAAGAAGTGATTAATTGCTATAATTCATTCACATAAATCATATATATCATGCCACTGTATGTATTTTTTAATCCTCTAAGTACCTTATTCTTCCAGTGCTGTTGTGTGGTCACGCGGTCTTTCCCTGTTCTTTGGCATCTATAAGGAAAGATCCGTGGGAGGGGCTTTTATTACTCTACTGATGTATGCTTTCTACTGTGTGAGTCTGTGTCTTCACAGTCCTGATTGGTGCTGTGCAGGTCACATGACTAAAAAAAAACAGTTTCAGAATAGCAATTCAAATTAAATTAAAAATATAAAAGAAAAATGAATTACAGCTCCCAATAAATATTTATTAACATCAAATGTGTATTTTTTGTGCATTAATATGGTGTGGGCAGAGTCAGAGATGACTGACACTAGTTTTTAATTTTATTCAGACAGCATCTGCATCCAAAACTCTTTTTGTTTTAAAGTTACAGGTATGAGCAATTAAATTTGATATATTTAACCACTTGCTTACTGGGCACATATACCCCCTTCCTGACCAGAGGACTTTTTGCGATTCGGCACTGCGTCGCTTTAACTGACAATTGCGACGTGGCTCCCAAACAAAATTGACGTCCTTTTTTTCCCACAAATAGAGCTTTCTTTTGGTGGTATTTGATCACCTCTGCGGTTTTTATTTTTTTCGCTATAAACAAAAATAGAGCGACAATTTTGAAAAAAAAAAAAATAATATTTTTTACTTGTTGCTATAATAAATAGCTCAATTTAAAAAAAAATTCTCAGTCTAGGCCGATACGTATTCTACATATTTTTGGTAAAAAAAAAAAAAAAAAATCGCAATAAGCGACTGGTTTGCGCAAAAGTTATAGGGCCAGATTCACGTACAGCGGGCGCAAGTTTACGTAACCGGTTTACGTTACACCGCCGCAATTTTTCTGATTTAGTGCCCGATCCACAAAGCACTTACCTGAAAATTTGCGGCGGTGTATCGTAAACAGGTCTGGCGCAAGGCGGTCCAATTCAAATGGGGCGGGTACCATTTAAATTAGGCGCGCCGGGCGTACTGCGCATGCTCCCGTCGCAAATTTCCAGACGTGCTTTGCGCGAAATTACGACGCGCCGACGTTTTGTGAATCGCAACGTGAAAAAGATTTACGCCGGGAAAAATAAAAGATTTAAAAAAAATTCAAAAGCGACGCGGGAAAGACAGGCATACTTTAACATGGTGGAGTACTTTTACACCATGTTAAAGGTGCCCTATCTTTGCGACGGAAATCTAACACTCGACGTAACGACGGGAAAAATCTTCGTGGATCGCCGTAACTCCTAATTTGCATACCCGACGCTGGTTTACGACGCAAACTCCCCCCAGCGGCGGCCGCGGTACTGCATCCTAAGATCCGACAGTGTAAGTCCATTACACCTGTCGGATCTTCTGCCAATCTATGCGTAACTGATTCTGTGAATCAGTCACATAATTAGAAATAGAGATATGAATCAGGAGATACGCCGTCGTATCTCTTTTGTGAATCTGGCCCATAGCGCCTACAAAATAGGGGACAGAATTATTTTTTTTATTTTATTTTTTTTACTAGTAATGGCAGCAATCTGCGATTTTTATTGGTACTGCGACATTATGGCGGACCCCTCTGGACACTTTTGACACATTTTTGGCACCATTCACATTTATACTGCGATCAGTGCTATAAATATGCACTAATTACTGTATAAATGTGACTGGCATTGAAGGGGTTAACACTAGGGGGTGAGGGAGGGGTTAAATGTGTACCCTGCCTAGTGTTACTAACTGTGGGGGAAGGGGCACACGCATCGGCATCTCAGTGATGCAGCGGGCACACGCGCGCCGCCGGCACACGCGCGCACCCCCCAGTGGCCAGGAGGAGCGGAGGCCGTAAAAACACGGCGAGTCAGAGAATTACAACCACCCTGCGGCCGTATAAAGTCGTACGGCCGTCGGGAAGTGGTTAATATTGATTTATATTAAAATGACCTTTTTTGTGAGTTTGCACTGTGTATACGCCTACATGTGTGACTCTAGAGTCATGTGGGTTGCACAGATAAGAAAAAGGAGTAAATGAAGAGTCTAAAAGGGAACTGAAACAGGAGTATGCTCAGTAGATTATAACAGCTGGTCTACACAATCTGAGGCTGCAGTGGGGAAACAGGGAAGGACAGCTGAAAGCAAGATCAACCAGGTAAAGTTCACACTTTGCTACTGTATATAACATGTAATGGGAGTTTTTCATAGTCTGGGTTTAATGACACTTTCAGTCTCAATTGCAATCAATGGTGCACCATATCTATCCAAAAATGTATTATTAGAGCATAAAATCGATATTTTACATTCTGGAAATGATAAACGATTAATTAATGCTTAACTCCAGCCAAATTTTTTGTTTTGTTTTTGAAAAGTGCAGGGAGAAGCTGAAATTGTTGTCAGGTTTCTATTTCTATCTGTGACCCCCATTAAGAAGCTGGGTGTCCAGTGGCTCTGCAGCTTATGCATGTATTTGCAAATATGTGCAAATGAAACCCCTGTTTTTAACGCTGCATACTGTTAGGAAGGATATTTTGGTTAGTTGCAGGCTGGTTGGTAAGTTGAGCTGGGTAATCTCTTTTGTTTTTGTTTGACGTTTTTTATTTCACACCCATCTATTTACCATATATACTCGAGTATAAGACGAGTTTTTCAGCACATTTCTTTGTGCTGAAAAAGCCCCCTTGGGCTTATACTCGAGTCTCTCCGATCTGCATACCTTATCAGCCCCTGTGTCATGCAGTCAGATGGCGGCCGTTTAGTGTAAAAAAGCCGCGCCTCCTCCTCGTCCGTGATCACAGACAAGGACGAGGAGGAGGAGTGGCTTTTTTACACTGGACGGCAGCCATAAGACTGCATGACAGGAAGATCAGGTATGCAGATCGGCACAGTGAGGCATACAATGGGCACAGTGAGGTGTGCAAGGGGCACAGTGAGGTATGCAATGGGCACAGTGAGGCATGCAAATGGGCACAGTGAAGCTGAAAATGGGCACAGTGAAGCTGCAAATGGGCATTGTTGACCCTCTTTTCCACTTACAGTAGCTGCTGCATTTCCCACCCTAGGCTTATACTAGAGTTAATTAGATTTTCAATTTTTTTGCGGTAAAATTAGGTGCCTCGGCTTATATTCGGGTCGGCTTATACTCGAGTATATATGGTATATGTGCAAAATAGGTCCTTGTAGGGATTTCACAATTCACTTCTTATTTACTATACAGTATATAGCATTTTTGTAACTTTTGTCTTTGTGCTGTGACCAAGGCGGTGTGCCAAGATGCGTCAGCCCTCGTCTTTTTACATGTACCAATAAAAGTTTACATTTAAATATGGACACCGAGGTGCCAGCTTTTCCTATTTAGTTTTTTTGACATGGGTCGCTCTTCCATGTGCTCCTTACTGCAAAGGTTAGTGGGGAATGCACTGGATGCCTTTGCTGCAATTGTGCTATATGCTGGGTAGACAGTGTACCCCTGTGCCTTTAGGGAGGAGTGGGGTCCCTCCAGGCTCACCTACCCTCTATCTATCCATTATTATGCATGTGCTTCCACTATGGAGGCTCTCAGAAATGTATAGAGTTAGGACTGCAGATAATACTGGGGTGCTGTGAAGTAGCTCTGCAGGTTCTGCATGCATTTGCAAATGTGTGCAAACTAAACCCCTGTTTTTAATGTATACTGTTAGAAAGGATAATTTGGTTGGTTACAAACTCTCTGGGACACCGCTAGAGGAAATAAGGGGTGCTATATTTACCAGGACAGGAAAGCACAGACAATAACAAAAACATTGTCAGAAATGTTAACCTTTCTCTGTATCCTATTTGGAGAGATGTCTTACCACTTCCTATCCTGGCAGAAAGTGAGGGCATATCTCGATAACAGGGACACATACAAGGGAGGCGGGCGTTATAACCATTAGCCTTACCTATCCAATTCAAAATAAAAAGTTTGGGCTTTGAGTTGTTCTTTAAAGTCCGACTGATCCCATCTGAAAAATACATATATCACATCTGTGCATAAAACAACTAGGAATAAACTGGCTCACATCTTGTTGTTCTCAATTATCCTGCTATACCACCAGCAAAAGTCCCTAAAACATCACAGTAATTAGCATATGAGGACTGCTGTGATGCTCCTCTGACCAGTGGTCCAGAAGAAGCTATTAGAAACAGCACTTTCCACATCTGGACTACAGGTCTGCATCAGCAAGCTCCTGGGAAAGTCAGAGTAGCTGATGGCATAACTGTACACAATGGCGGACTAAGCAGGGGGCGAGGGGGGCGGGCCGCACCGGGTGCCACACACTGGGGGGGTGTCAGGCCGACGCCCCCCCCCCCCCCCCTCCGTGACTGAGGCATGGCGCGGTGACAGCATGATTGACGGCAGACTAGGTAACACACAGCCTGGCTATTCAGGAGGGGGGGGGGTGCCGTGCGAGCCGTACCCGAGTGATACTCGCCGCCCGGGACCCGGCCGCAATGATCCCCCTTCTCCGTGGCAGCGCAGCGCCGCGGCTCTGATACTATCGGCTGTGACTGTCTGACAGTCACACAGCCGACCCAAGCAGCGTGAAGCTGCGGCCGCCTCCCCCTCCTCCGTACAAGTGCTCTAACACGCGGCACGCTGATCATCACTTTACATCAGCAGCATTACGGGTCTGAAGGCAAGGGGGGGTGTCACTCTGCACTATTGTAAGGGGGGGTTCTGTATATGAGGGGGGGTTCTGTATTGTGGGGGGTGTTCTGTATATGAGGGGGGGTGTTCTGTATAGGAGGGGGGTTCTGTATTGTGGGGGGTGTTCTGTATATGAGGGGGGGTGTTCTGTATAGGAGGGGGGTTCTGTATTGTGGGGGGTGTTCTGTATAGGGGGGTTATGTATATGAGGGAGGGGGGGTCTGTATTGTAGGGGGTGGTATCTGTATGGGGGGGTTCTGTATTGTAGAGGGGGTGTTCTGTATTGTAGGGGGGTCTGAACTGTAGGGGGGTTCTGTATTGTATGGGGGTGGTATCTGTATAGGGGGGTTTTGTATTTGGGGGGGTTCTGTATTGTAGGGGGGTGTTCTGTATTGTAGGTGGTGGTATCTGTATGGGGGCTTCTGTATTGTAGGGGGGTGTTCTGTATTGTAGGGGGGTGTTCTGTATTGTAGGGGGTGGTATCTGTATGGGGGGTTCTGTATATGAGGGGGAGGGGAGTGGTATCTGTATGGGGGGGTTCTGTATATGAGGGGGGGTTCTGTATTGTGGGGGGGTTCTGTATTGTAGGGGGGGGGTCTGATCTGTAGGGGTGGGTTCGTATTGTGGGGGGGGGGGGTGTTCTGTATTGTAGGGAGGTCTGCACTGTAGTGGTGGGTCTGTATTGTAGGGAGGGGTTTGCACTGTCCAGAGGTGCAGTCTAATGTAAAGGGATATAGAGGTGCTGTGTAATGTAAAGGGGTCCAGAGATGCAGGGTGATGTGTAATGTAAAAGGGTCCAGAGGTGCAGGATGCTGTGTAATGTAAAGGGGTCCAGAGGTGCATGGTGCTGTGTAATGTAAAGGGGTCCAGAGATGCAGGGTGCTGTGTAATGTAAAGGGGCCCAGAGGTGCAGGGTGCTGTGTAATGTAAAGGGGTCCAGAGGTGCAGGGTGCTGTGTAATGTAAAGGGGTCCAGAGGTGCAGGGTGCTGTGTAATGTAAAGGGGCCCAGAGGTGCAGGGTGCTGTGTAATGTAAAGGGGTCCAGAGGTGCAGGGTGCTGTGTAATGTAAAGGGGTCCAGAGGTGCATGGTGCTGTGTAATGTAAAGGGGTCCAGAGATGCAGGGTGCTGTGTAATGTAAAGGGGCCCAGAGGTGCAGGGTGCTGTGTAATGTAAAGGGGTCCAGAGGTGCAGGGTGCTGTGTAATGTAAAGGGGTCCAGAGGTGCAGGGTGCCGTGTAATGTAAAGGGGTCCAGAGATGCAGGGTGCTGTGTAATGTAAAGGGGTCCAGAGGTGCAGGGTGCTGTGTAATGTAAAGGGGTCCAGAGGTGCAGGGTGCCGTGTAATGTAAAGGGATATGTGGAGAGGGGTACACAGTAGTTGCAAAGAGATATTAAAGAATGCAGGGGACGCAGTGGGGTGTTTTTACATTTTACCGTGGGGGTGCCAGATATAGGATCCGCCCCGGGTGCCAAATGCTCTAGGTACGCCCCTGACTGTACATCTCCACAGCACCAACCATTCTAGCCTCACTGGATAGAAATGCCCCCTACAAACCGTTGGTATTTGTAGTTTGTGTGCGGACATGCACATGGCAGGCAGTGAGGTCCACACATATCCTACAAGTGCCAATTTGAAAAGCCAACAACGCTGGAGCAATTAAAAGTAAGTAAGAATAAAGAAGAGAAAACTATGAAAAAATTGCACTCGCTACAGCAATAGAACTGACTAAAGTATGATAAACAGTATGATAAAAAAAAAGGAAAGAACAGTTGACCTTTAAAACAAATGTGCTGGTGAATTTCGCATCGGCCCTTTTAAAAGTATGCATGAACATTATTTGGCCCTTTATTTCACATTGAAGAATGGAAAATCCAGATGTTGAATGAAGTATCTCGGTCAGGTTAACATAAATCATGAATGTCAAAGGGGGATTGGGGAGTTGGGACTTTAAATGAAGCCATGACTGGGTAAAGTTATGCGCCTCCATCCGTGTCATATTGACAATGGGAGCAAAATTGCAAAACAGCAAGGTTGCAAAACAAAAAAGGGGTGGGACTTTATATGAAGCTCGTGGTGACAAAATGAATAACATGGTGGAATAGTAAACCATTTATTCATACATAAACAACATGTTTACACACATTAGTTATACATACAGAGAGAAATGCACCAATCAAGTGGTGTCAATTTCTAACCTGATAATAACTAGTAGCAACATGGTTGGGAACTAGTGTTGAGCGGAATACGCCATATTCGATTTCGCGATATATCACGAATATATAGCCGAATATTCGTGAAATATTCGCTAAAATCGAATATTCGTGATATTTTATCAAAAAAATTTTTTTGCGAAATTTCGCTAATGCGAATGCGAAACTGATTGCGAAATTTCGCTAATGCGAATGCGAAATTGATTGCGAAATTTTGAAACATTCAATTTCACCTGCCCTGTCCATTACGTAAAAAGTGTGGTTTTACGTAATGGACCCTGCAACTAACAAGGTATTAATAAAATAAATACATTATTATATAGATTTGAGGGTTTACTTTGACCAATTTGTATATTGATTAGTTTAATAAATATTGAATAACCATAGATTTGGAAAATACAAGTAAACCGTTTACGTTGACATCTCTTAAATGTCTTTATGTTAAACAGTTATTATTCTCATTAAAGAGGTGAAATGCAAATGATGATGATACGGGACAAAAGATGGAAAATTCTTTGAAGATGTGATACACTGGAAAAACGCACAGAAACACTCCACTCTCTCCTATGACATCTGTGGTAGGAGAACTCTGATTGGCTCTGATGCAAAATAAGGGCGGAGAAAGTATTTGCGAATATTCGGAAATCGAATATTCGCGATTGCGAATATTCAGCAACATAAAAGGATCGCCTCAGCTTAGCTACTCGGCCCAGGGTCTCTAATCATACCAGCAATGCTTTTAGACGTCGATGGAGATCACTAGGATGTGATCTGTTTTAAAAATAAAATAGAAAAAATACGAATATTCGGAATAGCGAATATTGGCCCGCGAAATTCGAGTTATTCGCGAATATTCGAATATACCCCCCAAAAATCGTCTAAGACAACAGAACTTACAGATATGTGTGCATTAGAACATATGATGCCAAGGACCCCGGGCCCCCTCAAGACATCACGGTCGGGAGCAGAGGGGGCATGCGCAACGACGGCAGCAACCACGGACAGCCAGCGCACCCACAACACAGACATAGTTAACTTACCTAGCTAATTACTCCATATGCCTGCTCCTGATGAGTGGTTTAAAGCTGCGAAACGCGTCAAGCTATCAGCATCATTGTGTATTTGATTACACACCCATCAACATATGTGTTTCTTACCACCTGTACATTTATAGGGAATATAAAGACCATAGACTGTGCAGATGCTACCTTTTGTATTGGTTTTTATCTAAAACTATGAATACTGGTGGACCCCTTAATTGTATGTTCCCAACCATGTTGCTACTAGTTATTATAAGGTTAGAAATTGACACCACTTGATTGGTGCGTTTCTCTCTGTATGTATAACTAATGTGTGTAAACATGTTGTTTATGTATCAATAAATAGTTTACTATTCCATCGTGTTATTCATTTTGTCACCACAAGCTTCATAAAAAGTCCCACCCCTTTTTTGTTTTGCAACTATGCTGTTTTGCAATTTTGCTCCCATTGTCAGGTTAACATAAAGGTGAATGTAAACAGCATATGCATCTCATAAATGTTGTGACGGGGCATTTTTGTGCGTATGAAAAGAAGAAATTGTTGGGGAATTGAAATGACGGCACCCAGATGGAAATTCACTAAGGTCTGTGTGTGCCAATAACCAGAAGCTAGAAAATATACATAAAGAAGGTAAGGATTTGTTCATGGAATGTTTCCTATATGCTGCTAGCATAATTAGACCAACAATAGCTAGGCTTTATCTGCCAGTCCTGTTGCCAATGGTTGATCAGTTGATGTGCTTATGAAAGGTTCCACTTAATGCTGCTGGAACCCCCCTCATGTGCATGAACAAATAGTGAAAGGTCCCAGTGCAGATACTGTACGTAATAACAGCATAGTAGCAGGCATAATGACATTGTCAAGCAGCAGCCGTAGTAATGTCATAATGGCTCTGAAGCCTTCAGGAGGGAGGGTAGCCTCTTGGGTGACCTCACAATTTTTATTCATGCAGAACAATTATGTTGTTAAAATCAGCCTTTGTCCTTTGAATTGGACAGGGTCTCATAAGAACACTTTATATTTAATGTACAAAACTCTCACTGGATACTGTGATTTCTTTTTTCATTTTGACATCTATAAATAGTGAGATTTTGTTTGTAAAGGTCACAAGTTTCACAAAGAAATAGAAAACCAGCAGAAGCAGGAAGTCACAGAACAAAGTATGAATGGAATTTGTTTAATAGCTGGAAGACAAGAACAGTAAAACCTTGGTTTAAGAGTAACTTGGTTTGAGAGCGTTTTGCAAGACAAGCAATTTTTTTTATAAATTTTGACTTGATATACAAGCGATGTCTTGATATACAAGTAGCGTCATGTCACAACTGAGTATAAAAGAGAAGAGAGGCGACTCTAAGTGTAGCGATATGGTTACATTTAATGAAGGTACAACATTTAGCAACTCACATGGTTGATGATTAACCACTTGCCGACCAGCCGCCTTCATTATACTGCGGCAGGTCGGCACGATCTGGCGAACCGTCGTAGCTGTACGTCGGTCCCTTTGGAAGGGATAGCAGCGCACTACGGGGGTGCCGTTACACGTGGCCGGTGATCGCAGGCACAAGTGCCAGAACAGGGACGTGTGTGTACAAACACACAAATCCCTGTTCTGTGAGGAGAGGAGAAGCTGATTGCAAGTTCCTACTAGCTAGGAACAACGATCTGTTATTTCCTCCAGTCACTCCTATCCCCCTACAGTTAGAACACACTTGATAACCTCTGCCAGTGATATTTACACAGTAATCAGTACATTTTTATAGCACTGTTTGTTGTATAATGGTCAATGGTGCCAAAAATGTGTCAAAAGTGTCCCATCTGTCCGCCATAATGTCGCAGTCCCAATAAAAATCGCTGATCACCGCCATTACTAGTTAAATAAAATTAAAATAATAAATCTTTCCCCTATTTTGTAGACACTATAACTTTTGCGCAAACCAATCAATATATGCTTATTGCATTTTTTGTTACCAAAAATATGTAGAAGAGTATATATCGGCCTAAACTGAGGAAAAAATGTGCTTTTTTAAAATAAAATTGAGGATATTTATTATAGCAAAAAGTACAAAATATTGTGTTTTTTTCAAAATCTGCGCACTTTTTTGTTTATAGCACAAAAAATAAGAACCCCAGAGATGAAAACTACCAAAAGAAAGCTCTATTTGTGGGGGAAAAAAGTATATATATGTAGCACTACCCCCGAAGGAGCTGCTGGTTTAGACTTGGGCCTGCCGTTACCTTACTGTTCCTTGTGCTCATCTCAGGGGTTCTCCTTGAAAAGTGGTTGGTTAAAGAAAGACATTTCTGCGCCAAACACCCAGTCTCCTTTTCTCCCTCCTGCAGAGTAATTTATTAAAGTAAACTTCAGAAAAGAGGGATGGAGGTTTAGGAGAGATTCAGGCATCTTACTTGCAAATCAAGGATTTTCTCCTAGGTCCAGAGGAACAACTGTCTCCACGCGACCACCGGATAGGCCCACTCTCACTAGCCTAGCAGCCGGTGCGAAGCTCGATCAAAAGATAGTCTCTGCCACAGACTTGGTGAAAGTAGAATTGGTTCAACAGTCTCTGCCACAGACTTGTGTAACCACGCACTTGGTTAACTTCTGAAGAAAAAAGCACAGCTCACAGTGCCAGGATCTCTCAACCGTTCTGGCAGCACTGTGAGACAGATTTTGATCCGGATGCATCCTCCAATTGAGTCCTCAATTACTCGGTCCCTTCCAGCAGGCAAGGTGACACAGGACCATCCCTGGATCAGTAGGCCCCAGTAACTCCTGTGCCTACATCTCAGTAATGGAGCCTCAGGCCAATACATTCCTGAGGCCAGGAGGGCCCTCAGGTCCAGATCAGGAAAAACCGACCCCACAAAATGGTGTCTGTCTCTTAAGTACCCTCTCCCAGAATGCACAGCGGGTTGACCACGCCCCCTGAACCACTTCTGAAAAAAGGAATACCCAATACATTCAACCTGTTTCATTTCCAACCTTGACCAGTGGTGACAGTGACACCTACTGTCAAGTGGAAAACATGCAACCCAGCTGAACTGAAACAGAACCACAATTTGAATACAATCTTTCTGAGCCAAACTATTGCTCAGACAACTATAATTTTAACATAGCACCCACTCATTGGGAGCAGGGTGCTACATACACTTAAATTCCATAACTATAACATGATAGTTTCAATTAATGTACTGCACAATTATGGACAGGTAGTTGGCAGTAATTCCCATAAAGTATTAATATTGTTTATTTATATAGTGCCATCACCTCCTGTGGCATGTTAAAAAGTAATAACTTAAACAAGGCAGGGTAGGATATGATATACGAGACATAAAATATATCAAAGACAAGTACATGCATCTGTTTGGCAAAATATAGTAATAAAAAGAAATTAGTAGGGAATGCTTTGCCCATATGACTTTCAAGCCTGGAGGATTAGTAATGTCCGTTGAAGAAATAATTGACTCTCATTAATCACAAATTGTTTTTGCTGGCTGCTTATCAGCAGTTTGCAGCAAAATAGGGGTAAGTGTTATGGCTTATTTTAGAACTGAGGCTGTGTTAGTGTTATGCCGCGTACACAAGATCGGACATTCTGACAACAAAACCGTGGATTTTTTTTTCCGACTGATGTTGGTTTAAACTTGTCTTGCATACACACGGTCACACAAATGTTGTCGCAAATTCTGAACGTCAAGAACGCGGTGATGTATAACACATACGACGAGCCGAGAAATATTAAGTTTAAGGCCTTGTACACACGATCAGTCCAAACTGATGAAAACGGACTGAAGTTCAGTTTCATCAGTCCAAACCTACCGTGTGTATGCCCCATCGGACTTTTGTCCTTCAGACCAAAGTTTAAGGAAATTGCTTTAAAATCGGACTGATGACCGATCGGTCAAAACCATGGACTAGAAGACCCCCGCGGCGGTCGAGGGTGATGTATGCCGCTCTGAAATAGTAATGTATGCAATATTTAAAATAATTTTAAGAATAATGGTAGGACAGGGGCACCATGTAAGAATATGGAACTAGAATTGCGGAGGGAAAAGTGTTGCATGCTGAACTGGGCTTTGCAGGATACCTATGCAACGTGGTTAAAATTCTGTCTTCTGGGTGCAAGGGTTATACTTACTCTTGCAGTCATCTTTACAGGACGGCCACTCCTAGGGAGAGTAGCAGCAGTGCTGAACTTTCTCCATTTATAGACAATTTGTCTTACCGTGGACTGATGAACAGCAAGGCTTTTTGGAGATACTTTTATAATCCTTAATCGTAGCTCTTCTGAGAGCTCTTTTGTACGAGGCATCATTCACATCAGGCAATGCTTCTTGTGAAAAGCAAACCCAGAACTGGTGTGTGTTTTTTATAAGGCATGGCAGCTGTAGCCAACACCTCCAATCTCATCTCATTGATTGGACTCCAGTTGGCTGAAACCCCACTCCAATTAGCTCTTGGAGATGTCATTCGTCGAGGGGTTCACATACTTTTTCCACCTGCACTGTGAATGTTTACATGGTGTGTTCAATAAAAACATGGAAACATTTAATTCTTTGTGTGTTATTAGTTTAAAGGGGTTGTAAAGGATTTTTTTTTTTTCATAATAAGCATCCTTTACCTGCAGACATTCTTCTTTTCACTTCCTCATTGTTCATTTTTTCTCAGAAGTTGCTCTATTTCTTCTCTGTTCTGTTCACTTCCTGCTTGTCTGATTTTACTGACCACCGTGAAGGGAGGCTTTACTGCGGTGGTCAGTAACATGCTCACCCCCTCCTGGGAACTACATCTGTGTGGCAAGACGCTCTCTACGTTGTTAGAAACTTCAAGGAGGTGTGAATTGCTGGGCGTGCCGCAATTCATACTGAGAAATGTAGTTCTTACATGAACGAGCGATGCAAACCAGGAAGTGAATTAGAGAACAGAAACTAGAACGCCAGGGGTGATACAGATGAAGGAATTTAATAGGTATTTACTCGTTTTTTTAACAGAATCATTACACTATTCTGTCTGTCTACCTTGCAGACATAAATTTTAGGCAAATTTTTTTTTCCTTTACAACTCCTTTAAGCAGACTGTGATTGTCTATTGTTGTGACTTAGATGAAGATCAGATCACATTTTATGACCAATTTGTGCAGAAATCCATATCATTCCAAAAGGGTTCACATACTTTTTCTTGCAACTGTATATCAGTGCAGGCAGTGCATTGAAGTGGTTATGGGAAACCCTATGACAGAATTAAGAAAAAAAAAGGCATGCACCCCCTGTCCATACCAGGCACTTTGGGTCTGGTATAGATTTTAAAGGAAACTCCATGCCAAAATATTTTATATACATTGTACCCCTACCCATTCACCAAAAAAAGTGTGAAAAAGTAAAAATGACAAAAGACAGTTTTTGACAACATGTCCCGCGATGTCCATCTATCTTCAATCACGCCGCCCAACGGACCCGGAAAATATAAAAAAAAGAAGCTCCGCCTCGATGGGAGGAGTACCACCGACTGCTGTCTTTTCGCTGTGACAGCTGTTATATAGGCAAGTGCGGGGCCACATGGTGATGTAAACAGGTAAAACCCAGCCCCCTCTGGTGTCATGTGCCATCAGAGGGGGTGGGGTCATTTGGTTACGTCACTGGGTGGCCCCGCTCTTCCCTATATAACAGCTGTCACAGCGAAAAGACAGCAGTGGGCTGGATGCCTCCCATGGAGGCAGAGTATTTTTGTTTGTTTTTTCAATTTTTCAGGTCTGTTGGGCAGCGTGATTGACGATAAACACTCACGGGACACTTTTTTTTAAATAAAGGAATTGTCAAAAACTGTCTTTTGTGGTTTTTACTTTTTGACCAATTTTTTGTTGAACAGGTAAGGGTATCTCTACCCATTCACATAGGGGGGCATGACCTGGGGGCTTAAAAGGGGCTTCCAGAATCTGATAAGCCCCCCACCTGCAGACCCCAGCAACCACTGGGCAAGGGTTGTGGGGATGGGGTCTTTGTCCCTATCAACATGGGCACAAGATGCTTTGGGGGGACCCCAAAGCACCCTCCCCATGTTAAGAGTATGTAGCCTGGTATGGTTCGGGGGGGGGGGGGGGGGGGGGGTTCGCTCTATTAAAATCACTGCTCCTGAAAAACGGGCGTTTTAAAAACTTTTTTTGCATTGGTACCGTGTGTCCCCATACACTTTTTAGGGCAATAACTTGCATATAAGTCTTTAAAATGAGCATTTTTGATTTTTCATGTTCTTGTCCCATAGACTTTAATAGGGTTCGCATGTTCGCACACATTTTTTGCCTGTTTGTATGTTCTGGTGTAAACTGAACCGGGGGAAGGGGGGGTGTCCTGCCCATCAATATTTCCCTAATTATCAATTATTTTGCACATTTAGGGCCAGATGCACAAACGAATTACGCCGGCGTATCTATTGATACGCTGCGTAATTTCAAAGTTCCCGCGTCGTATCTTTGTTTTGTATCCACAAAACAAGATACGACTGAATGAGGGATCGATCCGACATGCGTACGTCTTAGTACTCCGTCGGATCGTAGGTGCATATTTACGCTGGCCACTAGGTGGCGTTTCCGTCGAATTCCGCGTTGAGTATGCAAATTAGCTAGATACGGCGATCCACGAATGTACGTCCGGCCGGCGCATTTTTTTACGTTGTTTGCGTTCGGCTTTTTCCGGCGTATAGTTACCCCTGCTATATGAGGCGTATCCTGTGTTAAGTATGGCCGTCGTTCCCGCGTCAAATTTTGAAAATGTTAAGTCATTTGCGTAAGTCGTTTGCAAATAGGGCTTTGCGTAGAATGACGTCACCGTCATAAACATTGGCTTGTTCCGATTTAATTTCGAGCATGCGCACTGGGATACCCCCACGGACGGCGCATGCGCAGTTGAAAAAAAAACGTCATTTACGTTGGGTCAAGACGTATTTACATAAAACACGCCCCCATCACATGCATTTGAATTGCGCACCCTTGCGCCGCCAAAGTTACACTACGCCGCCGTAACGGCGCGCATTCTTTGAGGATACAAAAAAAAGTAAGTTACGGCGGCGTAGTGTATGAGAGATACGCTACGCCCTACGAAAATATGCGCCAGGGTACGTGGATTTGGCCCTTAGTCTATAGCGCAAGATTTCTTCATCTGGTACAGGCTGACTTCTAGATTTTGTGCCTTTGTACCAATGCAGGTTTCTTCTGTTATTCACACTCTAGCTGTTTAAAGGACACCCACCTGCAAAATGACAAGGAACATGTATACTGGGGACAGATTAATGTCTCCTAGGATGATGGCTTTATAGAATACACTTGAGATTTGCTAGATGCATAACGCTTTAGGCTTTGGTAAATGAAGCAAACAGATTTTCAAAGATATGCAACTCCTAGTACCAAATAAGCCATCATCTTTCAAGTCTAATGATGCTGAAATACTACTGGCTGATGTCACTGCACCTTTTTTTATAATTATTGCAGTATAATAATATTTTAAAGTATAGCTAAAGGCAAAAAAAGTTACACTTTAATATATAATACAATACAATGCAATTTTGAATAACTATATTTACAATTTTTACTATAAAAGTCAGGAGAATATAGATGCCATACTTTTCCACAAGCAGGGCCGGATTAACAATGGGGCTGATGGAGCTGCAGCTCCAGGCCCCTTTCTCAAGATAGGCCCATTTGCCCAAAAAAAAAAAAAAATTATTTTTTTATTTTTTTAAGATTTTTTTTTTTCTAAGATCGAATTTGGTGGGGTTGTAGCTCGATGACCAGAGGTCACAGAATCCCCACATTTGGGGGTAGGCATGGGAAGAGCTACCCCACAACTGGTTAAAATATGGGACGGCTATCATTTATGGTTCCGGAGATACGGGCCTGCTTGCACAGCCTGTCAGAAGCTACATTCAGAGCGGCCAATATAAATACAAGCTGACACACTACAGCAGACTGATAGGATCACAGTGCTTATAATAATTATTTGTATATTACTCATGGTAATTAACCCCTTGCCACCCAGGCCAATTCTGACACTTCTCTACTACATGTAAAAATCATCATTTGTTTTTTGCTAGAAAATTACTCTATGGTGGTCTTTGCACTTTTTATGTTGCACTGTACAGAGCTGCACGATTCTGGCTAAAATGAGAATTGCAATTTTTTTGCTTAGAAGATAGATCACGATTCTCTCACGATTGTTGCGGCGTAACATCATCTTTCACATTAAAACAAAACAAAACAAAAAAAATGGGCTAAGTTCACTGTTTTGTTTTTATGGTTTTTATTATTCATTGAAGTGGGAAAATGCAGTGTGACATAAAATATTGCAGCAATAGCCATTGTATTCCCTAGAGTCTCTGCTAAAATATATATAATGTTTGGCAGTTCCAAGTAATTTTCTAGCAAATAATATTGCTTTCTAACTTAAGAAACAAGGGCCAGATCCTCAAAAGAGATACTCCGACTTAAGTGCTGTTCAGTCTGTGTGTAACTTTGGAAACGATCCTCAAAAGGCTTTTTCCAAAGTTACACAGAAGATCCGGCATGTGTAATTGATTTACACTGCCTAATTTTAGGATGCAGTACCGCATCCGCCGCTGGGGGCATTTCGAGTCGAAATGCCGTTGCTAGTATGCAAATTAGCACTTAAGGCGATCCACAAAGCTTTCTAGCTTTTTTTTTGCGCCGTAAGTGTTATTTTGCAAGTGTAAAATTAGGGCTCGTTTTACAAAGTGTAAAGTTAGTCACACCTTGTAAAGGCCCATTGCAGCGACGGCATTTGGTATGCTTTCCCGAGGGAGAACTCCACGTCAATTTGTAAAAAACAAAACCGGCATGGGTTCCCCCCCAGGAGCATACCAGGCCCTTAGGTCTGGTATGGGTTGTAAGGGGACCCCCCCTACGCCGAAAAATTGACGTAGGGGGTCCCCCTACAATCCATACCAGACCCGTATCCAAAGCACGCTACCCGGCCGGCCAGGAAGGGAGTGGGGACGAGCGAGCGCCCCCCCCCCCTCCTGAGCCGTGCCAGGCCGCGTGCCCTCAACATGGGGGGGTTGGGTGCTCTGGGGCAGGGGGGCGCACTGCGGGCCCCCCCACCCCAGAGCACCCTGTCCCCATGTTGATGAGGACAGGACCTCTTCCCGACAACCCTTGCCATTGGTTGTCGGGGTCTGCGGGCGGAGGCTTATCGGAATCTGGGAGTCCCCTTTAAAAAGGGGGCCCCCAGATACCGGCCCCCCACCCTAAGTGAATGGATATGGGGTACATCGTACCCCTATCCATTCACCTGGAGGCAAAAAGTAAAAGTTAATAAACACACAACACAAGGCTTTTTAAAATATTTTATTATTCTGCTCCGGACGCCCCCCCTGTCTTCGTTATTAGCTCAATTACCAGGGGGGGCTTCTTCTTCCGCTCTCCGGGGGTCTTCTCCGCTCTCCGGGGGTCTTCCGCTCTCCGGGGGGGCTTCTCCGGACTCCGGGGGGGCTTCTCCGGACTCCGGGGGGCTTCTTCCATCTTCTCCCCTCTTCCGCTCTTGACTCGGCGAACCCCGGTTCTTCTGCAGATGTCCGGTGCCTTCTTCTTCAGCGCTGGCTGCCTGCTATGTTTGTGTGTTAGCTCGATTTCAAACAGGCAGCCGGCGCGGTCTTCTGTGGTGTCATCTTCTCTTCTGGTCTTCTGTTCTTCCGATGTTGCCTCGTCGCCTGTTGTCGCTGTAATGATGGAAGCGCGCCTTGCATCCCATTTATATAGGCATCACCGTCCCATCATGCTCCGGTAGGTACCCACGTGGTGGGTGCACGTGGGTAGGCACCCACCACGTGGGTACCTACCGGAGCATGATGGGACGGTGATGCCTATATAAATGTGATGCAAGGCGCGCTTCCATCATTACAGCGACAACAGGCGACGAGGCAACATCGGAAGAACAGAAGACCAGAAGAGAAGATGACGCCACAGAAGACCGCGCCGGCTGCCTGTTTGAAATCGAGCTAACACACAAACATAGCAGGCAGCCAGCGCTGAAGAAGAAGGCACCGGAGAGCTGCAGAAGAACCGGGGTTCGCCGAGTCAAGAGCGGAAGAGGGGAGAAGATGGAAGAAGCCCCCCGGAGTCCGGAGAAGCCCCCCCGGAGTCCGGAGAAGCCCCCCCGGAGAGCGGAAGACCCCCGGAGAGCGGAGAAGACCCCCGGAGAGCGGAAGAAGAAGCCCCCCCTGGTAATTGAGCTAATAACGAAGACAGGGGGGGCGTCCGGAGCAGAATAATAAAATATTTTAAAAACCCTTGTGTTGTGTGTTTATTAACTTTTACTTTTTGCCTCCAGGTGAATGGATAGGGGTACGATGTACCCCATATCCATTCACTTAGGGTGGGGGGCCGGTATCTGGGGGCCCCCTTATTAAAGGGGACTCCCAGATTCCGATAAGCCTCCGCCCGCAGACCCCGACAACCAATGGCAAGGGTTGTCGGGAAGAGGTCCTGTCCTCATCAACATGGGGACAGGGTGCTCTGGGGTGGGGGGGCCCGCAGTGCGCCCCCCTGCCCCAGAGCACCCAACCCCCCCATGTTGAGGGCACGCGGCCTGGCACGGCTCAGGAGGGGGGGGGGGCGCTCGCTCGTCCCCACTCCCTTCCTGGCCGGCCGGGTACCGTGCTTTGGATACGGGTCTGGTATGGATTGTAGGGGGACCCCCTACGTCAATTTTTCGGCGTGGGGGGGTCTCCTTACAACCCATGCCAGACCTAAGGACCTGGTATGCTCCTGGGGGGGGAACCCATGCCGGTTTTTGCTTTGAAAATTGGCATGAGTTCTCCCTCAGGAATGCATGCCGCTGTCATTTTTTTTTTCCCCGACGCAACTTTAAGCCGTCGCGATCCTCAAAACTCGGCGTAACGTAACTTCGCGCATGCGCAGTACGGCCGACGCGCATGCGCAGTACGGCCGGCGCGGGAGCGCGCCTCATTTAAATGGGACTCGCCCCATTTGAATAGGAACGCCTTGCGCCGGCGGAATTTTAGTTACACAGCCTGAAATTTCTAGATAAGTGCTTTGTGGATCAGGCACTTAGGTAGAAACTTTAAGCCAGTGTAACTTAAATTGGATTTTTTAAGTTACGTCAGGTTTTTGTGGATCTGGCCCCAAGTGTTGGACTTTAAGTGGTTAAATTTAGTTACAATGTTTCATTTTGTTTACAAACTTCGCAGACTGCCCAGATTTGTTCTTTACACACAGAAGTGTATCCCTTTGATCTAAGAAGGAAGTGTCAGTTACAATGTTTCCTGTTAAAAACTTGGCAGACTGCCCAGAAATTTTCTTTTGACAGCTGAAAGTCTCTCCACTTGTTATATGAAAGAATTAGCAAACTCTGCATTGAAGATCGTCAGGGGGGTTGAATCGAGATCACGATTTTTTTAACGATTAATTGTGCAGCTCTAGCACGGTATTTGCGCAGCAATTTTTCAAACATGTTTTTTTGGAAAAAAATGTTTCATTCATTAAAAAAACAGTTAGTTAGTTAAGTTAGCACAATTTTTTTTGGTATCCTAAGCGATGCTTTACATTTTTTTAGGTTACATGTTTAGAGTTACAGAGGAGGTCTAGTACTAGAATTATTGTTCTCGCTCTAACGATCGTGGCGTATGTAACCTGTGTGTATCTGGCTCTGATACTACCAGTGCCTACCCAGCCACTGACTAGTATCTCTCCCCAGCCTGTCCCCACACACCCTCTCACCTGCTGACCTGTGGATGGGGGAATCACTCCTGCAGTGTTATTGTGTTCTGCCAGTGCGTACAATGATCAGTGTTGCTAACTTTAGCTGGCAGCACTGATTGTTTTAAGAAAAAAAAAACAGGCTGGTTGTACTCAAGTTGATTAATAGATTGACTTGTGTAAAACCAGCTAGCCCATACATAGATTGACTATGTCTGGTCTCTGCATAATTGGCGTAATTTCAATCCATGTATGACCCGCTTAACCACTACTCAGTCCCTAAATATCCTTCCACTCCTGTACATAGTGCTCACTGTCATACTCTCCACACTCCTCTCCTGTACATAGTGCCCACTGTCATACTCTCTACACTTCTCTCCTATACATAGTACCCACTGTCATACCCGACACACTCCTCTCCTGTACATAGTGCCCACTGTCATACCCTCCACACTCCTCTCCTATACATAGCGCCCACTGTCATACCCTTCACACTCCTCTCCTGTACATAGTGCCTGCTGTCATACACTTCTCTCCTGTACTTAGTGCCCACTGTCGCACCCTCCACACTCCTCTCCTGTACATACTGCTCACTGTCATACCCTCCACACTCCTCCCCTATACATAGTGCCCACTGTCATACCCTCCACACTCCTCTCCTATACATAGTGTTCACTGTCATATCCTCCACACTCCTCTCCTATACATAGAGCCCACTATCATACCGTCTACATTCCTCTCCTGTACATACTGCCCACTGTCATACCCTCCACACTCCTCTCCTGTACATACTGCCCCATCATACCCTCCACACTTCTCTCTGGTACGTACTACCCTCTGTCATACCCCCTCACTCTTCCTGTACATACTGCCCATTGTCATACCCTTCACACTCCTCTCCTGTACAGAAGTGCTTTTTTCCGTACCCTTTGTACTCCTCTCCTGTAGACCCTCCACATTCCTTTCCCTCACCTGCACATACTTCCCACTTATATACCGTCCATACTCCTCCCCTATGTCGCTTACCCACAAAAACAGTTCTTTAAAATTATACTGAATATCCTCAATGTTACCAGCTCTAGAATGGACACACTTTTGTTAGTTCAACTAAAGGAAATATCAGTTCTCATATTTGTTCTGCCCCATTATTAGTACTCATTTAATTTTGTGATTACTACTATGATGTATAGAGGAACATCGGGGATCTCAGCTACTCTAAATATAGCACTTATATAAAAAAGTGGCCCTGAAAATATTTTTTAAATGTTGGCAACTGTGCACTTAGGCACTGCCCAAGGGCCACCGTCCACCGAGTCAGTAGGGGGCCCCATGAGAGGCTCCTGGGATCCTGTGATAATAAAGCAGTAGTAAACTTTCTTGACATTACTACTTTTTAGAGGCCCTGGGGTAGGTTATGCCACAGCATATTAGCACATTAGTGTACACTTCAATTTTCAGACTGAGCCCTCCAGTGCTGCGATGAATCAGGCGGGGCCCGGGTGCTTACAACTTCACCCGGTCTTCCTTCTGGGTTCTGTGCCTTTGGTCACTTGCCTTAGCTGGGCTGCATTCATGTCATTCCCACGCATTTATTTATTATTTATTACACCCCATTCACACCTCCGCGACAAAACGCCCGACGCTGGCCGCTCGTGCCGCTGGAGGGGAGAATTCCCATTGCTGTCTATGAGATGGTTCACATCTCATAGACGCCGTACACCTGCGGCATGAAAAAAAGTCCCGAACCCTTTTTTTCAGGCGGCATTGGCGTTCGGCCATACAAAGCAATAGGAAGAATTTGTAAAAAAAAAGTTACACTATTCGCGGCAAAATACGCCGCGTACGCGGCGTTACTTGTCGCGGAGGTGTGAATGCAGCCTAAAAGGCCCCACCAAAATCCTCAGCACCAGGCCCATGATGTTTTTAATCTGGCCCTGTCCACAAGTATCCCTTTGTGCAAATTGTTGGTGTTATAAAAATCTGTTATATAAAAAATTCAATACTTCATGAGAACAATGCTTTATATGTTTGTAGTTCAGACCTGCTATGCTATGACATGCTGAGGAGTAATGCCCCGTACACACCATCACTTTATGTGATGAAAAAAAACGACATTTTCTGTGAAGTAAAAAATTACGTTTTTGAAACTTCAATTTTCAAAGACGAAGTTGCCTACACACCATCGTTTTTCTCACAATGTTCTAGCAAAGCGAGGTTACGTTCCACCACGTTTTTCCATTGAAGCTCGCTTCATAAGTAGCTTCTGGGCATGCGCGGGTGAAAAAACGTTGTTTTAAACTACGTTTTTTGCTACACACGGTCAATTTCTGTGAAGTAAAAGTTGACGTTTTGAAAAACGACACATAAAATTGAAGCATGCTTCAATTTTTTTTGGTCGTTTTTTAGAAGACATAAAACGTTTTCCCCCACACATGGTCAATTAAAGTGACGTTTTTAAAAACTTCATTTTTTTTCATCACATAAAGTGATGGTGTGTACGGGGCATTAGGCCTCGTACACACAATAGGATCGCCCAGGCCCGGACTGGGACAAAAAATAGGCCCGGGCATTTTAGACTGAGCAGCCCGGGGGGGGGGGGGGTGCGGCGGGGGTTAATGATGATTAATAACTGGTCCTGTGGGCAGCAAGGGGAGGGTAGAAATCGCCCTGCTCATCTCTATCTGGCGCTGTGTTGGTGGCGGGGGGTAGGGGATCTCTGCTATCAGGTGTTTACTAGTTTGGGCGTCCCCTCTTGGCCTGCAACCTCTTGGTACAAGGCCATCTTAATAGCTTCATGGGCCCCTGGTCAAAGTAATGCGCTGGGGCCCCTACAAACCTTCCCCAATTTGTTTATCCACCTCAAAAAATATATAAGTAACCGCCCGACTGACTCCCGAAGCAGGCAGCCCCAGCGCTCCACTGCAGAGACCAGACCACACTGCTGTGCTCTGTCTTTTCAGCTCTGCTGCATCCTGCAGGGTTGTGACAGAACCGGCCCTAATCGGGCCCTAGGACCACTTGGGGCCCCTGGGCTGTGCCCACCAGTGCTGGGACAAGGTCATTTGGTGCCCAGGGCGAAGATGGCAAACTGTGCCCCCCCTACGAGATGCACGGAGCTCTCCCTGGGGACGCGCTGACACTTCAGAGAACCTTATTGGCTTCTGCCTGTGTTCAACCACACTGGCGTTCATGTCAGTTTGCCTATAAGTTTGTGTCACCTGCCCCAGCATCATTTATAGTGATTGTTTTATCCTGGACGAGCCTGTCCTTATCATCCCCCACGTGCGCCCTAGGGGGTTTTCTTGCCCGAGCTTTTTTCCATGATCACTCTGGCACCAAGACATTTCTCCTGAAGAAGCAGTTGTATACTGCGAAACCGGTCGAGACCACGACTCCACCGATCAGACCAACGGTCTTCTGATCTATCTGATTAGTGGGGTTTGTCCCAAATGCTTTGTATATTTTTTGTATAATCTGTTAAATAAATATTTATACTACTTTTTATATTGTTGTATATCAGTGCCTCAAAAATCCCAAACAAACTCCCCTTCCCCCCCCCCTCTTTTGATCTATAGTTAATCAACTAGGCCGCAAGCAGCCCCTGTTTGAGTTACTGATTAGATCATACCAATTATAATCAATAGGGATGTTGGCACATTTTATTGATATTACTATCAAAAACTAAAAGAGGCAATACTCGCACTTTCTACCCCCCCTACAAAACTTGTAGTTTCTACATTCAAACATATCACCCCAGACAGTATTGCCCCTTCACATATCACCTCACACAGTATTTTCCCCTTTACATACAGTGGTGTCTCCAGCTTTCAAATTTAGGGGGGCTCAACTGACTACAACTATAAGAGACGTGCTCGGGTGTGTTTGAAACCCCACATGCCCGATCCCGCCAGGAAGCTGGCACTTCACACGGCTAATCACAAGCAGGGAGACATTTCCTGATCTGTGCAGCTGCGGACTGGGAAATGTCTCCCTGCTTGTGATTAGCGCTGTGCAATGTGGGCTTCCTGGTGGGATCAGCCAAGTGGGTTTTCAAACACGCCTGAGCCCATCTCTAACAACCAATTGTACTGGCCCTCCTGTGGATGAGCCCATCAGCCCCATAAAGTAATCAGCACTGGGTCATAATGTCCTGCTGCCATGGAGACAGAGACCAGCGCTGTCAATAGCTGGGACAGGAGTCACAGGACAGCAACCCTGATAGTTCTGCTGCAGGTCCACAGTGGGAGGATTCCCCCATCCACCTGGAATGTGTAGATGGGGAATTGGAACATTTCTTTTTTTTATTCAACGTAATAGTTGAATGAAAAAAGTGATCAATGTATGGTCTGCCCAAGTGCTAAGACCAGTCATAGACAGTTTATATCTCAGCTGGTTCAGCAGGAACTGGCTGAGATTTAAACCATTAATGGCAGGCTGAATGTACCAAGTTGATCGATCACGTTGTGTACAACCAGCCTGCCGGATTCTCTTATGATTATCACTAGCGGTTGCTATAGCTGCTAGTGATAATCATTGTTTGTTGGGAGAATACAATTGCTCAGTGGAAGGGATTCCCCTGTCACCACTGACTGTACTGACAGGGGAATCATGCAAGTTTCTTCCCTGCAATCTGTGGTTGCTGGAAAGAAATGTGTACCATCTATTAACAGCCTAACTGAAAGTGAAAGTGAATTAAATGAACATCTAGAAAGAACATGGGGGGATGGGGGAGGGAGACAGGTGGGTGAGAGAAGGCAGAGGGATGGAGATAAGGACAATGATCACAGTGTACTGCAGTGTACACTCACCCACATTTCCAGGCTAAAAGATCAGATCATCTTTGTGACACAGAGGAATCTGCCGTTTTCATATTTCCCGCCCACAAACACATCTTCTTCTCTCCAGATACAGCTGCACACACGCAGGGGATAGTGTGGGCGGGGCTGGAAGTCACTGGAGGAGCAGAGGTGGGAGGAGCTGTATTCCTCTCTGATCTCTCTGGTCAGTGAAGGGGAGGGGGGTGATGTTTCGCTGGGCTGTGCAAGTGTCACAGTCACTCTTAACAGAGCTGCAGCCAGTCTTAGATCTTACAGAGTGATTCTCCTGTCCTACGGACGGATGGGAGGAATCAGTCTGTTTGTTCATGGTTACTGAGAGCAAATCCCCCCCCCCCCCCGCTGTTGGAGTCCTTTCTAAAGTGCTCTCCTCCCTGCCAATGAGGATGCAGGGGGAGGGAGCAGATTGGGCAGCTGTGACTATGCGAACGGCTATGTATGGTATTATGCTCAGTAAGAAAGCAGATGGAGGGAGAGAAATCTGCCCCCTCTCACACTCAGCCCTGGGCACCCGCTCCTCCCGCCCACCCCTTGTACCAGCCCTGGTGCCCACCCAATAAGACAGCCCTGCCTTGGTACACCCCTTGGGAGATGTAACATGCGGCCCGCCGAGGGCCGTTCGCGGGCCGCAACCGGCCCGCGGGCCGCCGAGGGCCGCGACCGGCCCGCGGGCCGCCGCGGCCCACCGGGCATATCCTTCGGACCGCTCTCATCGGATAGACTGATCGTGTGTACGAGGCTTTAGAGTGAGCACTTGCGGATACAGATTTTTATTTTGCTTTTTTTTGTAGTTTTTCTGCAATTAAATAGTATTTTGAAATGTAACATACACAAATCTGAAGTGGAATATACTTCCCAAATCCAGAACTCATTACACAAAGCACCCACAATGTGTGTGGGCCCTAACACAAAGATAATTCCTTGTTCAAATGCGTTAAAGTGATAGTAAACTCTGTTACACCACTTAAAGTGGTTGTAAACCCTAAAAAAAAAAACCTGCAAGACAAAGCCATAATGAGCTAGTATGCATAGCATACTAGCTCATTATGAATTACTTACCTCAAATCAAAGCCCCCGCAGCGGTCCTCGCCCCCCCCCCCCCCCCCACCAGCACACAATACTCCTCTTTGAGCATCTTTTTTTTCAGAGTTTTTTTTGTATGTATTTTTGCGCATATGCGTTTGGGCAATTTCGCCTGCATGTGTCCAAACGTATTCTCGCGCATTTGTGGAAACGCATTAATAATATGTCAATGGACATTTGCATGTAAATTACTGACTAAAAATTGAGATTTTTCAATTATTATTTTTTTACTGAAGAATACACAGCGCTTCTTTACGGACCTTTGTGCATAGGCACATTACAATTATTGGGCTGTATTTTAGCCCAGTGAAAAAATAAGCTGTACTGAGCTTTTTCAAGCTGCAGTGTGCAAGAGGCCTAATAAGGCTTACCTGTAGGTACAGTGAATATCTCCAGCATACAGTGCCTGAACTTCAGAGCCCGTGCCCTAAATGTAGTTGGAGGCCGCAAACCTGGAAGAAAGACCAGGGGAAGATGTCAGCCCTTTCAGTGGTGACAGCGTGGTGCTGGAGGGCTTTGTTCTAAAGTGAAGCTTCGTACACACGTCCGAGGAACTCGAGGAACTCGACGAGCAAAACACATCGTTTTGCTCATCGAATTCCTTGTGAAGCCGCCGAGGATCTCGGCAAGCCAAGTTTCCCCATTGACTAACGAGGAAATAGAGAACATGTTCTCTATTTGGCTCGACGAGATCCTCGTCGGCTTCCTCGGCTAAAAGTGTACACACGACCGGGTTTCTCAGGCAGAATACGGCTCTGATCGAGTTTCTGGCCGAATTCTGCCGAGAAACTCGGTCGTGTGTACGGGGCCTAAGTCTCTCATACCAGCACATTATGACACTGCCTTGCAGGGAATTCTAATAATAATTTCCCTCTAATAACTGTGGTTTACTACCGCTTTAAACACTAAAAAGTTTCAATATTGACCCCTAATGGAATGGGCCACCAGTGAGGCTAACGCGTACACACGATCATTTTTCAGCATGAAAAAAAACTTTGTTTTTTTAGCATGTCGAAAAAACTAAGTTTTCCCAACTTCATCATTAAAACGATGTTGCCTACACACCATCGTTTTTAAAAAATGATCTAGAAAAGCACAGTGACGTACAACACGTACGACGGCACTATAAAGGGGAACTTCCAATCGCCTTTGGGCTGCTTTAGCTGATTCCAGGTTAGTAAAAGCCGATAAGCGCTTTTTTATCTGTTACAGCGTGATGAATGTGCTTACTCCATTATGAACGGTAGTTTTACCAGAACAAGCGCTCCCGTCTCATAACTTGCTTTTGAGCATGCACCGTTTTTTTACGTCATTTTAGCCCAAAAACGACGTTAAAAAATGCAGCATGTTCGAATTTTTTTTTTTGTCGTTTTTCAGAACCTGAAAAATGATGTGAAGCCCACACACGATCATTTTAAATTACGTTTTTTTAAAAACAAGTTTTTTTTCATGCCGAAAAATGATCGTGTGTACGCGGCATTAGAAGCCAGGGCTGGTGCTTAACCCATTTGACCCCAGAATGCTTTACAAACATCAGGGCACAGGAGGTACTTAAACTGAGATAACTGCTAGATGATGAAAGTGCTGGATTGAGTAAGCATATTTCTTTTAATGGTTGCTTCAGATTAAAACTATAAAGCCTAACTCAGTAAAGCACAACATATCAAGTCAAAGGTTAGATTGCCTGGAAACTCATCAATATTTGGGGTCTTTTTAACCTCTAGCCCATTGTCTTATTGAAAATAACAGAAGTGTTATGACAAATGAACCCGAGTATAATCATTTTAAAATGTGATTTAAAAATCAGTTTTGGAAATGTATGAATGTCATGGACAAACCTTGAGCACATTTATCACCATGACACACTAATTACAAAAATCCTTAAAGCGTATTGCCAATTTGCAGCCAAATTGGAATAATATGTACTTTATATTTGCTACATTTTCCCATTCTCATACCATATCTAAAAAATCTAATTCAAAATTGCAGCTCAACTTTTTTACATGCTCTATTCTGGACCCTTCAGCAAGGTAAAAGTTGTGGGTAGTTCTCTTTGTGTATGAGGGGCTGAGCAGCTGTGCTTGCCATAATTTAACCCTGTACTGTGCAGGCAGATCTTCATTATCAGTTGTAACTAGATTTGAACACTGTCTGCCCTAACAGAGTTAAAAGAGAAGTATGGGAATCGGGGTTACTGCAGATTCATACTTACCTAGGTGAATGCAGCATCGGTCCAATTCTGCATCTGTCCCCCAGCTCCTCTTCACTGAGAACCGAGCGATCGAACACTGCCGATGACTCGGTTCTCTCAGCTCCCCGAGTGGAGAGATTCTGCCTGTCAATCAGCAGCTCTCTGCTCTGCTCCTCCATGCTCACTAGAGCGCTGAGCTGTGGAGGGGTGGGGAGCGGCTGTCTCAGCGCATCAGAGGCTCGCTTAGAGGCTGAATCAAGTATCAGTCCAGGCGCCTGGCGGATCCTGACTTCCAGAGTCGGGATGACGCTGTGCCTGGACTAATGGTGACAGCAGCAGAGAGCAGACTTAAGACCGCTCTCTGCTGAAAATGGGTCACAGAAGTGAAAAACAAATTTGCACTGATTTGTGGACCAAGAAAGGACTCTCAGCTTCATTCCTTGCCATAAGTGCATGCTACTTTTTGTGTTGAACAACATTAACCTGAACACATATTGTTGGCCCTTGAACAAGTAGCCCACCCACATACTGCACAGTCAATCAAATCATGTGTGGACAAATGCTTGAGTGGGACATACCAAAGAGGAAAGCGGGATATCACCCTTTTATGTGATATAAAACACTACCATCTGCTGATCAAGAAGGATCTCAGCTACCTCCTGTGGCTGAATTGTGTTATAAACACCTGCTGCTTACTTTTTGTCCTGATACCACAGAGAATGTTGGGAAATCGAGTACAAGGAGAAAAGGGACTCCATTTGCCCTGGCTTGTTATAGACTACATTACCCAGAGATCAACTGTACAATCCCAGAATGCTTTTCTCCCTGCACGGCCTGCTGGGGGAGGTAATTTAAGGGAGAGGATGTGTTTGGCGTACTCTCTCTGGACCGCCTCTTCAACCCAGGAGGACACCTATGCGAGGGGTCTTCCCGGAAATCAAGGCTGGAGTTGCGGCCTATCTACACCCGGGCGGAGCACCATTGAGAAGGAGAGACAGAACCTTGAACGAAAAGTGATCGGACGGGCTCCCAATACCCCTGTGACTTGTCTGAGAACCGGAGGCTGTCATCTTGAAGGACTGTGATCAGAGATCGTGGACGGAGTGTTCCTGAAGGACAAGGCCTGAACTGGTTGGGTGAGATGGGCACCTGCCCAAGCATACTTACTGCCTTGCAGGAGGGTAGATCGTTTATATTCATCACTGTGATTTGACTGTTCAGGAAATTTCCACCAGTTTACTATTTCCCTTTTGGATTACAAATTGCTCTTTGTGCGCCAACGCATGCCAACGCATACGTGCACGAACTGTTAAGATAATTTATCTTGAGGTTTTGGCCTGGCCTGCCAAACCACGTTAGTTAGTTATTTTATTCAAAGACTACCTATTTAGTTGTTGCAGACTGTTGATATTCATTTTCATACTTGTTGATCGAGTAATTGGTTCTATTACACTGTGAGTTTTGTTAGTGGTGAGAGCTGGGTGAGGCTTGACAAGGAGGTACTTCAGTGTGGTTGCCTTATTGAGGGAATCCCCTTGCTGCATGCTTACACAGGTCTGCATAGCCATTATAGATTAACATGTATTTGTTTCTGTTTCTGACTCTTGCAGGGCTCTGCAAGCCGTATTTTACTGTTTTACCTTTGTTTTTTTTGCTTTATCCTTTCAAGTTATGAGTTTCATTGGTTAAGCTGAAAGTTGTGTACAGTCTCTCTATCATCCTGCGGGATCCATTCAACTCAAGGTAACCATTCATTTACATAATTTACTGTGGTGTGACAGGATATTGTGCTCTCATACAATTCATTGGGGTCTACAATTCCCACTATACCAGTTGTGCCAAGGGAGGGTACTGTCAGGTCACCCATAGCCAGGTGACAAGTGCACCCCGTAGGGGTCAGGGATGCACCACAGGGTGGTGAATCCTATGGCCGACTGCTGCTAGCAGAGACGAAGCGTGAACCTAAGAACACCCAGGGCGCGGAGTCTAAGACCCAGTTTTGTATTCACCAGAGCCCTTGATGGTAGGGATGGTCTTGGCCGCAACTGGGTCCAGGTCGCATCCCCGAGATTCCTCAAGTCACACTCCGCAGGGAGAAGGGGGGAGCAGCCAGCAGGACAAACAGTGTTGATTGACAGGCCGAGGTCAGGGCAACAGGCAGACAAGGATAACCGTGGAACATGCAAATAGTCAGGGGCACAGGCAGACAAGGAAGTCGGGGACAAGCCAAAATGGTACACGGAAGATGATCGTAGCACTCTGCAAACAGGAACTAGCGATTACACTGCAGACAGGAACTAAGCATAGGAACACTGTTGAACAGCACTGCAGACCTGTAGAGCAAAGGTTAATATAGGCTTCCTGGGAGGACTAGGGTGGAGCCATGCAGGAAGAGGAAGTGATAAGAAGGGAAACCAGAACAGGATCTGCCTCTAATGAACACATGGAGATCAGGTAGGCAGACAGACTTGATGCATATTCATGACAGTACCCTCCCTCTTAAGGCCCCTCCCCCTCCCCAGCCTGGAGCCAGGGCTAAAGGGGAATCCCAGAAGAAACCTCCTCGACAAATGGGGCGCAAAGATCTCAGATGCAGAAATCCAAGACGCCTCCTCAGGACCAAATCCTCTCCAAAGCACAAGGTACTGAAGAATGCCTCTGCAGAGACGAGAATCCAGAACTTGAGTATCCTCATTGACCAGAACCGAAGTAGGGACAGGAGGAGAGGATTTATTGAGGATCAAAGGCCTTTTAGGAATAAGTAAGGGCATGAGAGGGTCAACAGGAATCCGAGGAAGATCAAGCAGACCCTTAAAGATGAACTGGGGATTAAGCACAGGACCATCAGACTGGGCAGAGGTCCGAGGAACCCTGAAGTCAGGTTGGTTAGAAGGTGACAGGGCACAGGAGTCAAGCTGGATAGCAGGGAAACCAGCAGAATGCAGAGAGCCCTGAAAACAAGGTAGAAAACCCCATTTGGCCGAATGAGGCAATCTATCCAAAGGATGGATTGAGCCCCTTAGACAGGTTGCAGGAGGGCCTGAACAAGAAAAGGTAGGAGGCTCACTGGGCATGGGCTGACCTGGCATAGCTGATGCAGAGGCCGATTGAATAGCATAGTCAGGTGTAGTGATTACCCGAATCGCATCACAAGGCGTAGTGACTGCAGAACTCGCAGACAAGTTAGCCTGGCTGTGCGTTTTAGGGACAGTCAACGGTAAACTGGAGTGAATGATCGGCTCAGGTTCACAGACGGGCTCCTCATCCAGAGTGCTACATTGGCTAGAAAGTGCATCAGCCTGACTATTGCAGGACACATTCCGGACACCACTACATGTGGTAGGACGAGCAAAAGATTCTGTAATGGTGGCAACAGGAAGTTTCTCTTTTGGGGCAACCTTGGGTAGGCAAGACGTGGAACAGGAGGGACCCCAAGCCAGGATCTGTCCGGCAGTCCAGTCAAGAATGGAGTCTTAACCAAGGAAGACCCAGAACGATAGGAGCTGAGGTCTTAGGTAGAACAAGGAAGGATATCCACTCCTGGTGAAGTGTGCCTACTGACATCTTAACAGGGACTGTCTGGAAGCGAATAGGACCCCCCGGGAGAACAGTGCCATCAATCGCCGAGACCACCAATGGTGTGGTGAGGGGCAAAAGGGTAAGTCTCATGGACGATGCGATTTCCCAGTCTATGAAATTGCCAGCGGCTCCGGAATCCAGATATGCCGAGACCGAATGAGAAGAAGCACCAAAATAAAGGGACACAGGAAGAAAAAGACGAGAAGGTGAAGGAGATATTTCTGGATCCAATACTCCACCTTCCAGATGTATTGAACCCGAGCGTTTCTCGGGGCGAAGAGGGCAAGTGTCACGAAAATGACTTTTGCCCCCACAGTATAGACACAGACCTAGAGTTCTGCGCCTGGCACGTTCCTCAGGGGATAGCCTGGTCCGACCCAGCTGCATGGGTTCCTCAGTTGGCAAGGGATGCTCCACGGGTTGAAGAGAGGGGAGCTCAGGCTGACTAAGGGCCAAGGGATGTTGGCGTCGCTTTTCTAGGGTCCTTTCCTGAAAGCGAATATCGATCTGATTACACAAGGAGATCACTCCGTCCAGATCAGTGGGGATGGTTCTTCCTGCTAGTTCATCCTTCACTCTATCAGATAGGCCATGCAAAAAGGTTGCGACTAAGGCCTCATTGTTCCAACTCAGTTCAGCTGAGTGGATACGGAACTGAAGAGAATATTGTCCCACTGAACGGGATTCTTGGCGGAGACGTAAAAGGGCGCTGGCTGCTGAAGAGACACGAGCCGGTTCTTCAAAGATATTCCGAAAAAGTTTCAAGAAAACAGGCAGGCTAGAAACCACTGGATCATTCAATTCCCACAGAGGGGCAGCCCAGGCTAAGGCTTCCCCGGAGAGGAGAGAAATGATATAGGCTATCTTGGCCCGATCAGACAAGAAGTACTGGGGCAGGAGCTCAAAATGAATAGTGCATTGGCTAAGGAATCCCCTGCAGGCTTTGGAGTCTCCAGAAAAACGGATTGGAGGTGATAACTTCAGTGAATGCGACTCTGCGACTGGTGCAACAGGTGCAGCTGCTGGTTGTACTTGGGGTTGCGGATTCGGGGTTCCCAGCGAGGTCTGAAGCTGATCAAAGCGGGAAGCCAGATCCTGAAGGAAACGCATCACCTGATCCTGATTAGCTTCATGCGTCTCGAGTCTGCGAACAATGCACTGTAATGGATCATCTGCGGGGAGCGGCATGTCGGCCGGATTCATGGCTGTTCAAACTGTCAGGTCACCCGTAGCCAGGTGACAAGTGCACCCCGTAGGGGTCAGGGATGCACCACAGGGTGGTGAATCCTATGGCCGACTGCTGCTAGCAGAGACGAAGCGTGAACCTAAGATCACCCAGGGCGCGGAGTCTAAGACCCAGTTTTGTATTCACCAGAGCCCTTGATGGTAGGGATGGTCTTGGCCGCAACTGGGTCCAGGTCGCATCCCCGAGATTCCTCAAGTCACACTCCGCAGGGAGAAGGGGGGAGCAGCCAGCAGGACAAACAGTGGTGATTGACAGGCCGAGGTCAGGGCAACAGGCAGACAAGGATAACCGTGGAACATGCAAATAGTCAGGGGCACAGGCAGACAAGGAAGTCGGGGACAAGCCAAAATGGTACACGGAAGATGATCGTAGCACTCTGCAAACAGGAACTAGCGATTACACTGCAGACAGGAACTAAGCATAGGAACACTGTTGAACAGCACTGCAGACCTGTAGAGCAAAGGTTAATATAGGCTTCCTGGGAGGACTAGGGTGGAGCCATACAGGAAGAGGAAGTGATAAGAAGGGAAACAGAACAGGATCTGCCTCTAATGAACACATGGAGATCAGGTAGGCAGACAGACTTGATGCATATTCATGACAGGTACTGAGCCAATTTCAGGGGTTGATGACCAGAGCGTAGACCCAAAACAAACCAGCAGCTCCTTCGGGGGTAGTGCTACACAGTGATAACAGACAACGGAGCAATATAGTGGCAACTAAAACTAAAACACTTGCAGAAGATTAAAATAGGACTAAAACTAAAATGCCATTTTAGTCCTAAGACTAAGGCCCCGTACACATGAGAGGATCTATCCGCTGGAATTGATCTGCGGATCAGTTCCAGCGGATAGATCCGCTGGTGTGTACATCCCAGCGGATCTTTTTCCGCGGATTTTTTTCGGGCCGACCGATTTCCAGCAGATAAAAATCTCTTAGCATGCTAAGAAATCTATCCGCTGGAATCGGCTTCAGCGGATCGATCCGGTGGTCTGTACAGACTCACCGGATCGATCCGTCCGATTCCCTCCCTCGCATGCGTCGTAATGATTCGACGCATGCGTGGGTATCCTTATATGACAGCGTCGCGACACATCATCGCGATGGGATTTCGGCGCGGATTTCGATCCGATGGTGAGTACACTCCATCGGATCAAAATCCGCGGAAATCCTCAAGAGGATTTATCCGCGGATACGGTCCGGCGGACCGTATCCGCGGATCAATCCTCTCGTGTGTACCCGGCATAAGACTAAAACGAAATCAAAATGTTCTGCCAAAATTAACACTGGGGAGACAACCCAACCGGGGGCATTCACAGGATGTACAGCGATGAGTAGTAGTTGGCTTGCCATTCCGTTTCCAAGTGGGGAGGATCCAGCAATGATGGTGTGTCCCTGCACTTTCCCTACTCATCTATAACCTATATCTGATGCTAAGCACTCTCCCTGGCAGATAGGTGACCTAACCCTACTCTAGCCACACGCAAAATGTGGGCCATAAACCTGGGAGCCAGGGACTTAAATAGACTCTGCCTGACCCAAGAAGCTCCCAAAAGTCACAAGGGACACCCACATTTAGCTGGATGCTGCCTCCCTGTGACCTAGGAGGTCATAGAGGAAAGAGGCTCTTCTCGACTTCCTCCTCCACCTGCATTGCAGCAATGGGTGAGCACCACCTGCAGTGTAGAAAATAGACTGCACCAGTCTACAGGCTTACATGCACTTTAAGGAATGGTGTTGAATGTTATTTCACCTAGTATGCACTGTTTTTAAGAATATCACTCATCCCCTAGAATTAAAATGTATCTATTGTCAAAATCTAAAATCATGGGGGTGTGGTCAAGACATAGCTCTGTAAGGGCATCTACATTGAGAGCTTTAAGCCCTGTGTGCTCTACCAGAGCCGAAGCCTGCATTTCCAGCGCAGCAGCCTACATGCCTAAGGGCTAGAAGGCCCCCAAAACACCACTGGATCACTCTGGTGACGATCTCCTCCACCAATTTCCCTCCACTCACCTCAGACTCCCGGTCTACCTCAGTCCCCAATATGGTGCTGCTCCAGGAGATCTAGCATGCCATACAGCTCTGTCTTGCTCTCCAATTTGGGTATTGCGTGCACCCTTCCCCTTACTGATAGGCAGCCACCATTAGCAGAACACATGACAATCTCAGGTAGTAAGCTGAGGGAGCCGCTCATAGGCATCAAGGCATACATAGACAGCCTCGCAGCCTGAATTGAAGGGGCTCTCCAGAGATTGAGAGGTTCTCTAACTTGATGTCACAAATAGACTCCAGAGTCTCAACCCTCATCCTTCAGTCCTGGCTTGGCTGTAGCTCTGGAGGCCTCACAACAGAGCCATGTCCATATTCTCCCCCACCTGTCTGGCTATAGACGATGGCAAAAATTGTAGTCCACAAAATAATATACGCATAAAGGACATCCTGGAGGCCACTACTGGCTGTAATTTTCTCACCACAGTCACAGCACTGTCCAATATCCTTCTGGATCAAGATCCAGCAACTGAAATAGAGATCGACTGAGTTAACAGAGTAGCACAGAGCAGGGAGGCATCTGTGGATTCACCCAGAAATGTTCTCTGTTGCATTTACTATTATCAACAGAAGGAAGAGATTTTAAGAGAGATAGCCTGGAAGAAAAAGTCTGTGGACTATGAGTGAGCTCGATCACATTTTCTGAAGCTACAAATAATCTTGGCTGCAGGAGCCTCGTACCGATGGGACCATCCTTTCCATCTGCAAGTCAAGCTTAATGGCTGGATATTTCTTCTACAAGACCCACGTCAGCTACCTGCTCTTTTTGCATTTCTCCAAGTAGAAAGTGTCTCCTGACCGAATACCCCTCTGAGGGGATTCCCCCCTCCTTCAATGGAGGAGAAGAAGATCTGAACCCATTGACTGGCTTTCCCTCTCTCCCACTGAGCTTTGGTTGATAATGCCATACAGTGGCCTATCCACATTCCCATCCACCACCACAGAGAAACACTTCCCAGTCATAGATTTGACATTGCTCCATGCTATCTTCTCTTTTGGAGACTTACAGGTAAGGTCTACAAGGTCCCCTAGAATTTTCCAGAGGACAACCCTCTGGGAATTCCTGCTTCAGCACCTTAGAGGGAGGCCTTTGTGGCTGCAGAAGCCCTCTACTCTGTTGCTTGAAGGAACACTGTTCTCCCATTACACGATTTTCCATATGCAGATGCATTATGATTGCCTTGCCTCTTTCCTCTTTCTTATAAGTGTAAGTGCCCTATATGGTTAAGGTCAATATGTTTCAGTGCGGGCGCTACACTAAAGTTAGTGGGGAATGGGAAGGTTAGTTTTACTCCTATTCGTGATTTATGGAAATTCAGGCTGCTGCCAACTTCAGAATCGGTCCTGTAGGTCAGTCTGCGCTCCAGGGGTACGTTATCACCCCTGGGCGGCAGTTGGCGCTAGAGGGGTTCTGACAGACCCACCTTCTCCCAGCAGCCAATCAGAGGAGTTTTCCCTTGTTGGGCATGCTGGGAGGGGGATATATCTGGGGCAGCCGCTTTTGGCGGGTTGTTCTATGCGGGGCCCGAGTTCCAGGTGCGGTACCCACCTTCAGGGTACGCACATCCATGGGCCCCGCCTGCTTCACTGAGGTTGTGCACCATGCAGAGCCTCATCCTGACATTGAGAGGGGCCCCAGCGACTTGCTGGGTCCCAACCTTCTGTTGAGAGGATCCTAAGCTGGGAGCTGTGCGATGGGGGATCGGCTCGGGGAAACCTAGAACTAGAGGTTGTTCAGGAGGCCTAGACGAACCATCGGGGATCCGATCACCACACCATATGACAGGTATGCTCAAGCTGTCAGTGGGTGACACAGATTGAACTAACTGGGAGGATTTGCTCAAATTGATCTCACAAATCCCAAGTTGTCCGGCCTGTGGCAGAGGCCCTGAGTCAGGCCTGTGGCAGAAGTCTGTTTCCTCCCAGTGATCCGCAAGTGACGCTCCGGCTGCCAGGCCTGAGATAACCGCCTGTCCGGGGGCACTTTACACACCCTGATTTGGGTGGCGACGAATTGAGCTATATCATTGCTGAGAGCAGCCTTGCTCTCTCTTCATATCCAAGGCCTGATACTAAAGTTTCTCTATGCTCATCAACCTTTCTCTGTCGTGTTCCATGTTGATGTTGGCCGTGTTGGGCCTTGGAATAAAGCATTGAAAACTAAATTGATGTCTGGACACTTGCTCTTTATTCACACTCACAGAAGTCACCCCTAGACCAAGTCAAGAAGGTAACTCAGTAAGCCGATCGCAAACTAATCAGCGGCTCCTACGGTGGTGAGCGCTACAGTTGGAGTACACTATAGCCGTTTCTGTGGGGCCTTGTCATGGCCCATGGACCCTTTCTGGTCCTTGGTCTCAGATGCAGCCTAGGGAAGCTGTAGTCTCTCAAGCGCTCTCAGATTTATTTTATGAAATCCTGTACGGTATCCTGGTTATCTTCATTTTCTATTTTTTGCAATGTTCTTTATGTTTATATATGCTGATCATGACTTTAGTCTACTGCACTGATACCCAAGGGTCCCGCTCTCTGCTCTCCCCTACTACTGTCTTCTCATTGATTGATGGCACCCACTTATAGTGCTGTTTTTCAATTCACTGGTAACATACTCCCCCTGAGGGGGGTTTGCAGATGTCTGGCTATAAGGGCTGGATGGCTTTGGATGTCTGGTCATTACATGCCTGAGGGGGTCACGGAAGTGACTGGACTGACAGACGATATCCATAGAAATATCATAGATATTCATAGGCAGGTCATATACAGCAAATCTCTTGGTGTCTGTGGCTTTTGATAGTCACCCATGGAGTAACATCCCCATTCCATACCCTCTCTTTTGCATACAGTATAGCAGGTGTTATCCACAGGTGGGAGGGAGCTTTGTTGAGGTTTTATGGTTTATGGGGGCCTCACAGTCTCTTTTTTGCCTGTCCCCTGGGCTTTCTTCACCCATGCATTCTATTTGGTTTGGTCTGTACTTTCCTGTCTGACTTGATTTCTGGGTACAGGTGACGCCTATTCGCCCCTTTCCCTCTGTACTTGATTCCTCCCCTACTTTCCCACCAATCCCTTATCCGCCACCTTTTTTTTCCTTTATGTTTGGATTAAGGTGTGGTATCTCGCCAAGTGTCCCCATTATTTCATGGTCGCCAGTGCACTATGCCTACCCCTGCCCCACAGAGCCAAAGGTTGATCCCCAGGCCCCCCACTAAATGTGTCTCTTGGAATGTCAAAGCCCTCAACATGCCAGAGAAAAGATCACAGGTTTTGGCTGACATTTAGTGAACCAGAACTCAGGTGACCTACTTACAAGAAACATACTTCAGAACTGGTCAAGTCCAACGCATTTCCAACTTAAACTTTCCTCACACACTGTATTTCGTAGCACAACTACAGACTCCAAATCTAGAGGAGTTAGTATTGTACTTAACCACAATGTTAACTGAACTGAAAAAGGTGTAAAGGCAGACACTTTTGGCTGATACCTCTTTGTGAAGGGAAACTTGAAAGGTGTAGAGGTGACCATGGCTAACCTTAATATCCCCAACACTGAGCAAATTTATTTTCTACACATGTGCTTAGAGGAACTTGCCTCCTTTGTAGAGTGCACCCTCATACTAGGTGGAGATATGAACATAGCATTAGATCCCTTAATAGATATCTCACACAGCTCGTCACACCTCATTATTGCATTCGGAACTGTTGTGGATGTATGGAGTGTGCTCCACCATAAGGAGAAAGATTTCACATTCTTCTCGACTGCGCTTTAAACATATTCCCACATTGATGACTACTTTCACCAAGCTGACCTTCCATATGTTCACAGGTCTTATATCAACACATGCACCGTTTCAGGCCATTCAACTGCAGTGCTGAAACGTTCTCTTTCGACCATTGCCTTGAATTGCTTCATAAATGTACACTAGCTCTTGCGACCTACTGGGAACTTCAGGCACTGAGAGAATGATTCAAAGGCCTCTTTTCGGATAGGATTAAGGCCTGACTCTTTAAGATGGTCTCAATTTTACGAATGGGGCAACATGCCTGGGAAAATGTTGGTCAGGGCCCTCAGGGGAACACATCTGTGGATACATGTCCCACATATAGATTTCGGTGACAGGAAACTGTTGCACATCTCACGAAACATAGCCAATAGCTTTATGTTGTTTATGTTTATGCTTTATGTTGTTTTATAAGGATTTGTATAATTATTTGCCCTCCGTTGGGTGAGGATCAGCTGACAGCCATCAACTAATATTTGGTGGACTCCGGAATACTCACATTCTCCCCTGCAGATGTCAATGCACTTGATTCCCTTCAAACGGCAGAAAAGCCATTTACAACCTTGAAGGACTCTAAACCACTTAAGACCCCAGGCCCAAACGGCTTCTCTCTTTTGTATTACAAAACTTTTGTACAAGTCTTGACCCAGCTCTTTCTTTCGGCATTCAATGCTCTTAGGGATGCACATCACATTCCAACAGACTCCTTACGGACAACTGTTACTGTTCTTCCCAATGAAGGTAAAGACAGAATGCAATGTGCAAACTTCTGCCCTTCTGCCCTGCCTACTTAACATGAATTTGAAACTCTTCACAAAAATCTTGGCCAACAGATATATTCATATTCAGAGAATAATCCTCCCTGATCAGGTTGCATTAGTCCCAATACATATGGCCTATGTCACAGGCACCATGACCATATTGCTTTCAACCCATGCTGACAAAGCATGTGACAGAGTGGACTGGTCATGTATGAGAATCATTTTCTAGCACCTGGGCCTGGGCACTCATTTCCGGAAATTAATCAATGGGAATTTCTCGTGTCCATCTGCAAGAGTGAGGGTCCTATGAGTTCTCGTTAGGTAATGGCACCAGACAAGTTTGCCCTTTGTCTCCTCTTCTCTTCAAACTTACCCTCTAAACAGTTTATTAGACATGTCAGAGCAAATCAAAATATTGCTGAAGTTATGAGACTCCCACAGGTCACATAAAGTAGCAGGATACACCGATTACCTTTTTGTTTTTCATTACTCAACCATTGACTTCCCTTCTAAATCTCATGGACTATTTTCAGAAATATGGTATCCTCTCAAACTTCAAAATTAATTTCAACAAATCAGAAGTCCTAAATATTACTCTGCCACAGTCAAAACTGAACACATTAGACACCCTTCCAGTCACGCTACTTCCGGATCCCAGCTTCTGGTTTCTCTGTTAGCATGAGTGGAAAGCACTTACTGTCATATCCTCTACACTCCTCTCCTGTACATATTGTCCGCTGTCGTACCCCATACTCCTCCCCTGTACATACTGCCCACTGTCATACCCTCCACACTTCTATCCTGTACATACTGGCCACTGTCCTACCATCCACACTCCTCCTCTGTACATACTGCCCACTGTCATATCCTCCACACTCCTCTCCAATATATACCGCCCACTGTCATACCCTTTACACTCCTCTCCTGTACATACTGCCCACTGTCATACCCTCCAAACTCCCCTCCTGTTCATACTGCCGACAGTCATCCCCTCCACACTCCTCTCCTGTACATACTGCCCACTGTCATATCCTCCACACTCCTCTCCTATAGATACCGCCCACTGTCATACCCTCCACACGCCTCTCCTGTACATACTGCCTACTGTCATGTCCTCTACAATCCTCTCCTGTACATACTGCCCACTGTCATACCCTCCACAGTCTTCTCCTGTACATACTGCCCACTATCATACACTCCACACTTCTCTCCTGTACATACTACCTACTTTCATACGCTTCATACTCTTCTTCTGCTGTATACACATATGTTTGAGCTATGGGGTACACAACCTAATGTAACAGGCTGCACACCTACAGTAGGTGACCGCGATATTGTGTCAATCTCGCTCCCTTTCTCGGCGAGATTGACCACCTAAGAGCCACGTCGCGGGAGCCAGCGCCGAGCTGGCTCGCCGCGATAGGAAAAAGCCATCATAAAAGCAACAGGAATCCGACTTGGATCATGAGGGGGAACACCACGCCAAATTTTAAATAAAAAACCGGCATGGGTTCCCCCCCAAGGGCATACCAGGCCCTTAGGTCCGGTATGGATTGTAAGGAGAACCCCCTAAGCCAAAAAAACGGCGTGGAGGTTGCCCCACAATCCATACCAGACCCCTTTCCAAGCACGCAGCCCGGGCCGGTCAGGAAAGGAGTGGGGACAAGCGAGTGCCCCCCCTCCTGAGCAGTACCAGTCCGCATGCCCTCAACATGGGGGGGTGGGTGCTTTGGGGCAGGAGGGCGCCCTGCGGCCCCCCCCACCCCAAAGTACCCTGTCCCCATGTTGATAAGGACAGGGCCTTTTCCCGACAAACCTGGCCGTTGGTTGTTGGGGTCTGCGGGCGGGGGGCTTATCGGAATCTGGGAGCCCCCTTTATTAAGGGGGCCCCCAGATACCGGCCCCCCACCCTAGGTGAATGAGTATGGGGTACATCGTACCCCTACCCATTCACCTGGAGGCAAAGTGTCAATAAAATAAACACACAACACAGGGTTTTAAAATTATTTATTAGTCAGCTCCGGGGGTCTTCTCCGCTCTCCGGGGGGTCTTCTTCAGTCTTCTCCGCTCTCCGGTTCTTCTCCTGCTCGCTCTCCAGTGCTTTCTTCAGGGCTGGCCGCCGCTATCTTCTTTGTAGCTCTCTACTAGCGGAAGCTCAGCTCGCTCTTCTTTCCCACCTTCTGCCTTCTTCTTTTCTTCAGATAATACCCCATACTCATTCAGCTAGGGTGGGGGGCCGGTATCTGGGGGCCCCCTTATTAAAGTGGGCTCCCAGATTCTGATAAGAACCCCGCCCGCAGACCCCGACAACCAACGGCCAGGGTTGACGGGAAGAGGCCCTGTCCTTATCAACATGGGGACAGGGTACTTTGGGGTGGGGGGCCTGGTACGGCTCAGGAGGGGGGGGGGGCGCTCGCTCGCCCCCACTCTTTTCCTGACCGGCCGGGCGGCGTGCTTGAATACGGGTCTGGTATGGATTGTGGGGCAACCCCCACGCCATTTTTTCGACGTAGGGGGTTCTCCTTACAATCCATACCAGACCTAAGGGCCTGGTATGCCCCTGGGGGGGAACCCATGCCGTTTTTTAATTTAAAATTTAGCGTGGAGTTCCCCCTCATGATTCATACCAAACGCCGTGGCTAGAATTGGCGGGAATCCAAGTCGGATCCCCGTCGCTTCTTTTTTTTTTTTTTTTTTTTTTTTACCACCTCAGCTTTTATCCAATCCTAGAGACCAGCTCATGATTTGATGCTTCTTACGTCTCAGTTAGTGGGTTGCATCATATGTGGTAGGCAATTCTATGTTCCTTATGTTTTTTTTTTTTTTTTTTTTTTTTTAGATCTTTTTTAGATCATTTAGGCCAACTCGCACAATGAAGAATGAGAAAAATAGCTTATTACATTAACTTGCTATTATGGCACTAAATTGTTTACACCCCCCCCCCCACCCCTTGGCTCCCAGGAATCTCAGACTTATCCCTCGGGATACTAGAGCACCTTCTAGCATTTATAGATCATTAATAGTATATGAATTCCTCTAGGAAATGACCATAAAAGAGGAGGCTATTGTTTTCATGCTACTGCCTATGGCTTGTTAATAGCTTAACCTTACTCTCTCTGCGTAACTCCAAGTTTTTTTATAGTCTCTCCATTTTTCCCATTTCTCCCTATGTTCTCCGATCATCTCTAGATGACTGACCTTTAACTCTTCCAGCCTGTACGTTTCCTCCACTTCGTCTATCCAGTTCCAGACGTGTGGACTTTCCGTCTCCTGCCACATTTTGGGTATAAGTTTCTTAGCGGCATTTAGAAGATGAGGAAGTAATGACTGCTTATATTTTTTTTTTCCCTCTTGGCTGCAATGAAAGAGCACGACCCAAGGGTCTCTCTTTAAGTCTTCGCCCGTAATAGCCTTAATTTGGCTCAAGATTATGTCCCAGTAGGTTTGAATTTTTGGGCATAACCACCAAAGGTGGGCCATCGTGCCTCTTTCTGAACAGCCCCGCCAACACTCTGCGGTCTGATCCGCTTTGTATTTGTTTGCTTTATCCGGGGTGATATACCACCCTGAGAAACACTTGTAATTTGTTTCAGCAGTTCGTATATCAATTGCGGATGCATGGGTAAGGTGCATTATCCTCTTAAAACAATTTGTCCCTCTTGTGATTCCTAACTCTCTTTCCCATTTACCTATAAAAGGTGTATCGCTCCGTGAACCTATCTTTACCAATAACTCATATAATTTAGTGATAGTGCCCTTTGAATTCTTAGTTTTGCAAATCTTCTCAAGTGGGGTTAGCTCCGCTTCCGTCCGTAATGGGCGGGGGAGGTGCCGCACAAAGTGGTGCAACTGTGAATAATTTTGGCTCTCAAATCTTCATAGGTCATTATTTCTCCGTCTTTAATGATATCCCCTAAGTGAACAGTGTCTACTTTAATCCAGTTCCCTCCAATTTTTTTTTCGCCTGGTGCAAAATAAGAGTTTTCTTTTAAGTTCATTACTGGGGAATTAAATTTCCCCTCTAATTGTGTCAGGGTCCTGTCCCACATTCTTAAAGTGTCTCGTGTTAAATCTTGTGTTTTGTAATCTAGTGCTCTGTGTTGTGCAGGGATCCAAATAATATTATTCAAATATTTACTTGTTGATGCTTTCTCAATTTGTACCCACCTTTTGTCCCTCCTATCCCGTGCCCATTCTATGGCCCGTGATAAGACCGCTGCCTTATAATAGCTTTTAATATCCGGAACTGCCAGCCCGCCGAGAGGCTTTCCCTGTTTTAAGATGGAGAGGGATATTCTGTGCTTCTTATTTTTCCAGACATAGTTTAGTAACAAGGCATTGAGAATTCTCAAATATTGCTGAGGGAGGGCTATGGGAACTAATAAAAATTTATAAAGAATTTTTGGGACCACAACCATCTTCAGCATATTTATACGTCCTATCCATGATATGGGTTTATTTACCGTTCTTTTTAATTCGCTCTTGATCTCATTTAATAAGGGAACGTAGTTTATTTTATACATCTTCTGGGCTGTGTTGGCCAATTTAATACCTAGGTACTTAAGTTCCTTGGTCCAGGGAAACGCACAGATCTCCTTGACACGTCCCACCTCCTTTTTGTTTAAGTTGATATTCAGAATCTCCGATTTGGTTACATTCATTTTGAAGTTTGAAAAGGCACCGTATTGTTGCAACACTTCAGAGAGCTTAGGAATAGAATTAACCGGATTGGTCAGGTAGAACAAAATATCATCGGCAAAGGCCGATAGTTTATGTTCCTCTCCTTCTACTCTAACTCCATTGATATCGGGGTCGTTACGAATTGTAGACAGCAGAGGCTCTAACGAAAGAATGAAAAGAAGAGGGGACAGGGGACATCCCTGCCTTGTCCCGTTTTTCATCTCAAAGGAATCAGATAATGTTCCATTGATTTTTATTTTTGCAGTGGGATGGTGATAGAGTGTTTTAATCCAACGGGACATCCTGTTTCCTAATCCCATAACCTTTAGGGTCTCCATCATGAGCCCCCAGTCTACCCTGTCAAACGCTTTTTCAGCGTCGACTGACAGATATAGACCTGGGGGCACATTCTGCCTTATGGACTGCTGCAAGAGGATTGCCCTGAGGCTGTTATCTTTGCCCTCTCTGTTGGGCACAAAGCCTACCTGGTCGGGGTGAACCAAGACGTGCATAGCCCCTTTCAGTCGCCCCGCAAGAATCTTAGCAAAAAGCTTGGTATCTATATTTAGGAGCGAGATAGGTCTGTATGCCGAACAGAGAGAACTATCTTTCCCTTCCTTCAAGATTAATGCAATCACTGCCGCAGTGGCTTCCCTACTAATTTCGAATTCAGACCCGAGTCCATTGAAGTATTTGCACATCCACGGTATCAAGATGTTGCTATATCTCTTATAATACAGGGAAGAAAACCCATCCGGTCCCGGACTTTTTCCGCCAGCAGTGGTATTGAGAGCTACTTTTATTTCTTCTTCGGTTATGGGGCGGTCCATATTTAAACTATCCGTCTCCTCTAATCTGGGAAGTCCTGCCCTGTCTAGGAAGTCTCGGATCTTCCCCTCTTTTTCCCCTGCCTGGTACCTTTGGTTTTTTAATGTATAAAGTTCCTCGTAATAGCCTTTGAAAGAATCCGCAATTTCTCTGGTTGCATAAACCATTTTCCCGTCTTTCCTTTTGATTTTTTCGATGTAGTTTCTAGCTTTCTTTTTTTGAGCCATTTTGGCTAAGAGCTTGCTTGGTTTGTTACCCCATAGGTATCTCTCTTTGGAGATACAGTTAAGTTTATTTCTCGCTTCCTGTTCCATAATCTCCTTGAGAGCATCTCTCTTAATAATTAAATTTAGATATGTTTCTTTTAATCCCTGCTCTTTATGTTCACGTTCTAGAATCCCTATATCTTTAATCAGGATGTTTGCATTACTTTTCATCTCTTTTTTTTTTTGGCGCCCTCCGCGATTAGAATTCCTCTAATGTACGCTTTGTGTGTCTCCCAGAGGGTTGCGCTGTTTATCCCTTCTGTATCATTGATGAGAAAAAATTGTTTCAATTCCGCCTCTACCCTACTTTCCCCTCCTTCATCTCGTATCAGACTATCATCTAGACGCCACACCGGCCCCTGTCTTTTTTGTGTAGAGAGTTTGACTTTCATAGAAATTGGTGCGTGATCTGACACCGTCATAATTCCTATGTCCGTCTCAGTTATAGAGTCCAGTAACCTATGGTCCGCCAGGATGAAGTCGATTCTGGAGTATGTTCCGTGGGGGGTAGAGTAAAACGTGAAATCGTGCGCTTTTGGATGAAAGATCCGCCATACATCAACTAGTTGGTGGTCATGAATCTTCTGTTTAATTCTTTGTAGAAGCCCGTTTCTTGTCTCCCTCCCACGGAACGTACTGTCTTCTTTCGGATCCAAAACAAAATTAAAATCGCCCATCAGAATAGTGTACCCCTTTGCGAAATCATTCAACTTTCCCAGAATTTTCCCTAGGTATTGGGTTTGGTGGACATTTGGGGCGTATATATTTGCTAAGGTATAAACAATATTGTCAATCCTTACCCTTAGGAATAAAAATCTCCCTTCTGGGTCTGTCATCCTTGCCTCTAAAGTGAATCCAAACCCCCTTGTGAACCCGATTGCCACGCCCCTAGCACGTTTCGAGATAGAATCACCATAGAACCAGGTGGGGTATGCTGGGGAAAAAAGCTTGATATTCGCGTCTATGGTTAAATGAGATTCCTGAACAAATACTACATCCGCTCTTAATTGTTCGATCTCTGCAAGAACCTTAAGTCTTTTAACGGCGGAATTTAATCCCTTAACATTGTAGGATAAAAATTTTACTTCTGTCATTATTTTATACCTAGATCATTTCGTGCTATACTGTCTCTTGAGATTCCTTGGGAGCCAAAAATCCCTATTCCCTTCTCCCTTACCCCCCCCGAACCCTCCTCCCCCCTCCCTCCGTGGCCAATACATTCCTCCTCTCCCTCCCCCTCCCCCCCCCCTTGCCCAGGCCTATACATCGCCTCTGAACCGTAGGGATCCTTGGTACCCCCTACCCGTCGGTTCTTATGGATGAGGTGGAGCACCCCTGCGACCCTCCTACCCGTCTTCCCCAGGACTTTCCCGGGGATTTGATCTTATATGGGTGGGGTAACCGATCCGCCCTCCCCGTTCCCCTCCCTTGTCATCCCCTCCCCCCCCTAGCCCCCCCTCAGCGTCCAGGAGCACCTCCAGATTTCACCCCGAGGGCCAAGCAATTATCCGCTAACTATTCAACCCATCCGGGTAAGTCCACGGCAGGCATATCCAATTTGCGGCAGAACCCTGCCAGGTCCTCGGGAAATATTAATTTTGCTGACACCCCTTCTTTCTGGCCTATCAGACAAGCCGGGAAGCCCCATTTGTAATTTATGTTATGCAGACGCATCTGCTCTAATAAGGGTTTTTGGAGTCTTCTTCTGGCCAGGGTTTCCCATGCCAAATCCGTGAAGATCTGAATCTCCGTGCCTGCATAGGATAAGGGAGGCTTTCTTCTCAGTTTTACCCAGATCTCCTCTTTATGTTCGAAATATCTGAACCTAGCAATGATGTCCCTGTGCCAATTTCCTCCTCCCTCTCTAATCTTCCCCACACGGTGTACCCGTTCCAATTTTAGGGGACCTTCCGTGCCGTTGTCCAGGAGGGGGAGAAACAGATCATTGAGGATTTTTCTCAAGTCTTCACCCTTCTCCTCCTTGATTGATCGTATTCTTAAATTTTGCCTTCTATTACGGTTCCTTTGGTCTTCTAATCTGTATTGCAGGAATCTCTGGTTTTGTTTCAAAGTCAAGTGTTGGTTCTTTATTTCGCTGAGATCAAGTTCTTGCTTTTCTATTCTTTTCTCAACTTCCTCTACTCATTCTAACATATGAAATAGGTCGGATCTTAATGTGCTAATTTCCTCCCTTATTACATTCTCCACCCTTTTTAACATTACGTCCATTTCCCCCATGGTGGGGACATGAGAGCTCAGGCTGGGGTCATCCATTTGGTTAGATACGTGGTCAGATTCTGTTGAAATATCAGCAATTGGGGATGGCAATCCCCCCACTCCCTTTTTGGTAGTCCCAGTTTTTTCAACTTTTTTTGTCGGGCCTGGGCTCTTTGAGCTCCCGTCCGGGGTCATGTAGTGTCTGATCGTACTCGCGGAGGAAGTCTCTTTGGGGATTTTCGGGACAGCCCCCCTTGTTGACTTGTTCATATTGTATTTCTTTGTCGTTCTGATACGTTTCCCCAGTTTGAGCAGAGAGGGGCAGGCCTCCACCCCCCCTTCTCTCTTTTTTTTTTTTTTTTCCTCCTTTTGACGCTGTGTATTTTTTTTTTTTTTTTTATTCAAAACTTACTGAGACGGAAGTTGTGGGTACTAGGGGGGAGATATTGGTTGTTTCTGAAAAACGGCTAGAATTCTGACTCCCAGTGTTTCCAGAGATTTTTAAAAGTTTCCGTGAACTACCCGGAACGTTGGGGTGGGTACATAGTAAGAATTACGTACCCCCTGATTTGAGGGGGTTTTCACCCTCGATACCACTAGAAGCCGGCTTGGGGTACAGAAAGACTTTAGGTAAAGTGGGCCTGCTGCACGCTATGCCCTCTATCGGCCTCAGCTCACCCAGCAGAAAAACAAGGTTAGGCCAGTGGTGTTGGCTGCAACACTAGTGTTCCCCTGGTGCTCCGGTCTGGCCCTCCTGTAATTTTACCTAGCCCTGCAGAGGTGGGAATAGTGTCTCTTATGTGACTGGAACCTTCCAACCTGTAACTCAGGGTTTTTTTTTTTTTTTTTAGTATGTTTTTTTTTTTTTTTTCCCGCAGCGTATATGATCTTTAGAAGTTGTAGTCCTGAAAGCTTAAGCTCCTGAGGTGATACCTTAGCACTATTACCCCTTTAAATATATATGTAAATATATATATATTTTTTTTTTTTCCCAATGGCCGGTCGGGGTAGGTAAGGCCCTTAGAGAGCGGCCGTCCAATATTTATCGCCTGTACACCCAAGCAATGCCCCCTATAGACCCATATACAGACAACAACTGATAGAGGCACGTACGGCGGAGCGGGGGTATCTCATACTTTTCCACCCCTCCCCCTCCAGTCGGTATCAGTGTGAGTATCCACCAGGTATGAGACTAGAATCAAGGAGACCCTGGGTGCTTACGCAATTTAGGAAAATATAGGGAGTAAAGAAAAAGTAAAACTTTCACATGTCCACTTATGACACATAGAGTATTGCACATAAGGTATGAGAACTCCGCTTTCTTACCCAGTCTTCACTTATCACAAGGTCCACATACTGCTACAAATCCATTTTTAACATGAAGAAAAGGGTTAATATTACCTCATGCCGTTTCTCTGGGTGTGCTTCTCTGTTTTTTTTTTTTTTCTTCCCCTGGAGCTGTGATGGTCTAGAATCTATGCAAGCAAAGCAAGGGGGGGGGGGCGGGCATCCAGCCCGCTCGCCGCTGCAGGAAGCTTCCCAGCTGATCCACCCCCGATCCACCTCACCTGTCATCCGCTGCCGGGTGCGTGCGAGGGGGGGGGGACGGAGGACGAAGGGCTCTCGGAGATCAACGGGGGGTGATGTTGGCTGCGGGGTGGGCGGACCAACTGCCCGGCGGACTCCCTCGCCACATCTCGTCAGTCTTCACTGGAGCTCCGCCGGGTCTAGATCACTTCCTCACCCGCAGCCGTGACCAGGTCGAATCCGTCTCGCGGGTAGCTCCTCCCTCCGACGTGCGTGCTTCACGTGCACCACGTCATGGATCCCCGTCGCTTCTATGACGCGCTCGCTGGAATGTGCTTTTCCTATTCCAGCGAGTGCGAGATGTCGGCACCATGTCGCCGAGAATCAGTGTGATGCCGTCGTGCTGGAAACACATTCTCGGTGACAGGTACTGTATGTTCCTCACCCATTATCCAACAGTTTTACGACCCCCCTGTTACTATCCCCCCCAGTCTAAAGCTCTCCCTCTGTCTTTTCTCACTAACTATGCTAGTTTTATTACCATTGCCATGTATATTGGTTTGTGCAAGTTTGTTTTTCTTTTGTTTGTTTTTTCCTTTCCCTCAGAGACTGTGTTTTTTTAACATTCTGCTAAAACTTTGTGAATCAGTACTGCTTGGACCTTGAAGAGGGGGGCATACTCCATGAGCTTGTCCTGAAAAATTGTATTTTAGTGCAAATAAAAAAAGTATCATGAACAGTACTCAAGTGTCTCATTACCAGCATAGAGAGGTTTAAAATATCTTTAAAAGACACTGGCATATTTTATGTATGGATAAGGATTTGTGACTGGTCTTACCTAAGTACCTCTGAGCACATAGTGAATATCAGAAAAGGCTATAGGCAACACAGTGGGGTTTATTTACTAAAGCTAGAGAGTAAAAAATGTGTCACAATTCTGCAGAGAGACCAATCAGCTTCTAACCTCAACTTATTTAATTAAGCTTTAGCAATAAAACCTGGAAGCTGATTGATTTCTCTGCAGAATTGGGACTAATTTTGCCCTCTCTATCTATAGAAAATACCCCCCCCCCCCCCCCCAGTGTGTCATTACATTTTATAAAATCACAATAGAGACCCCACATGTTTCCAATTCTGGGGGATAGATCATGTTCACCCTACATGGAGGGGATCTAATTGAATTAGGGATTTATCACGAGAGAAACTACATGGATATTTTTATTAAATACTTTGACTCCAAGGGGACTGAATATTGAAGTGGATTTAAATTGTTTCATCATAATTTGGTTTTACAATTAATTAAATTTGTTTTTAATTAGGTTTGAATAATTGAACTGCAGTGTTTTTTTTTAATCTTGCAAGGGGTTAATTATTGCTTAAACATATTTATGTGGGCCCTCCGGGATGGTTTTAAAATGTTGACTAGCTTTTTTAATCATTATATTATAGCCATATTGTATGTAATTTAACAATAGAGGTTCATTCATTTGGTCCTATAAGGTCATTCTAGTGGATTAGACTTTAACTTGTCTCATGGGTATATTGTAGAATATTATTAAGACTGATTTATGCAAGACGTGTTCAAAGTTATCACATAGCCTCCGATATTGTATCAGAGGTATATGTGGAATGCGTTAAGCATTTGCATACATTTTCTTTCAAAATGGAGGTTGCTGTGCCATACAGAAAATCCCTGGACAAAGTTGTAATGAATAAATGTGTCGGTTAGTGGCTGTACGGCATCACGATCAACCGGAAGTGATGTATCGGCAGGAAATGGAATGAGCGGCCAGGTGACGTGTGGTCTATCATTAGGACTCGCATTTGATAGTGATGCCATCGGTTACAAAGCGATTTACTTTTTATGGCATGTGAGTTGAATGTGAGATTCTTTATTTTTAAATATAGCCTTTTTAAACAGATTACACTATTGGAGTTCTCCTTTCTCTTCCCCTGTATGATAACTCATTTTGAGTATAGTACACAAGATCTGGAGACTGCTGATGATGGATTGATTTACCCCAAGGTTATAATGCGTAACATGAGAGTGTGAGACAAATCTCTTTGGTGAGTGTACGCCTGATGGGGAAGTGGTGACACGCTTTCATGTGGTGCGGTATGAAGATTGCATGTTTAATGGAGGAAACTCTGCATTGAAATATATTGTTTTGGAGACTTTTTTAACTGTTATATGGATTTGCTTGAATTATTTACTTCACATCTAACACTGGGTGTTTTATCTATTTTTATTTTCATTATCCATTTTGTATTTTATTTTTAATTGTTTGAGTTTGGGGAAGTTTACCCAGCACTGCTATTTACCTGTTTATAGTGAATTCACTGAAGTCTGACATATTTACTATGCCCTATGATTAGGCACTGCTGGGTCACAAATTCACAAAACCTGCCTTTGGAATAACAGAGGTGCTGAGAGGAGGATTTCAGGGGGACGAGTCACTAAAAGGATCACTGCATGCAGGCAACAAGGTACCATGGGACGAATAGTTCTTAGAAATTGAAAGTAATTGCAGTGGAGAGGGGAAGAGATGATCAGCAGACAGGCATAACTCACAACTTAAAAGGCGATTTAAGATTGTATTGTCAAAAATAAAGATTTTTTGTTTTAAAGATTTTTTGTTCTGTTAACCACTTCCATACAGGGCACTTACGCACCTTCCCGCCCAAGCCAATTTTCAGCTTTCAGCACTGTCACACTTTGAATGGCAATTGCGTGGTCATGCTACACTGTACCCAAACAAAATTGGCGTCCTTTTTTACCCACAAATAGAGCTTTCTTTTGGTGGTATTTGATCACCTGTGCGATTTTTTTAAAAAAGACCGGAAATTTTGAAAAAAATTACATTTTTATTTTTTTCTGTAATTTTTTTTGTAAATAAGTAAGTTTTCTCTTTCAATTACGGGCACTGATATGGTGGCACTGATGGGCACAGATGAGATGGCACTGATGGACATCGACGAGGTAGTACTGACGGGCACAGATGAGGTGGCACTGATTGGCGGCGCTGGTATGCGGCACTGATGGGCACACATAGGAGGCACTCATGGGCACACATAGGCGGCACTGATGGGCACTCATGGGCGGCACTGATGGGCACTTATAGGCGGCACAGATGGGCACTCATGGGTGGCACTTATGGGTGGCACAGATGGGCACTGTGGGGTGGCACTTATGGTGGCACAGATGGGCACTGTGGGGTGGCACTGATGGGCACTGTGGGGTGGCACTGATGGACACTGTGGGGTGGCACTGATGGTGGCACAGATGGGCACTGTGGGGTGGCACTGATGGGCACTGTGGGGTGGCACTGATGGACACTGTGGGGTGGCACTGATGGACACTGTGGGGTGGCACTGATTTACTTGTTGCCAGTCAGTGCCCATTTGTGGGCACTGATTGGCATATTTATTTTTTGCATCTTTTTTTTTTTTCCCATACTTTTTTTTTTTTCAGACTTTTGTTTATTTATTTTTTGCCCCATTTTTTTTGTTTTGCCCTTCCCTGGTGGGCTTCCCTGGTGGTCCATGTGGCGATCCGAAAGGGGGCTGCGCTGATAAACAATCAGCGCGAACCCCCCCTGTCAGGAGAGCCGCCGATCGGCTCTCCTCTACTCGCGTCTGTCAGACGCGAGTGAGGAAGAGCCATCAACGGCTCTTCCTGTTTACATCGTGATCAGCCGTGGTTGGACACGGCTGATCACGTGGTAAAGAGTCTCCGTGAGAGACTCTTTACCGAGATCGGTGTTGCGGGGTGTCAGACTGACACCCTGCAACAACGATCGCCGCAATGCGCACCCCCGGGGGCACGCAGCGGCTCAGAATCCTGAGGACGTCATATGACGTCCAGTCAGGATTCTACAACTACTTTGCCGACGTCAATCTGTCATTGGCGGGCGGCAAGTGGTTAAACAGGGGCAGAAAAATTGGGCCTTAGGCACTGGTGCTGGTGCCACAACACTGCAACCCCTCACAGATACTGTAGCTGGAGCGCAGGAATGAGCCCGCTGCAAAGTATTCCATCAAAAATTGCAATTACACGCCCCTGTTAAACAGGGGCAGAAAAATTGGACCTTAGGCACTGGTGCTGGTGCCACAACACTGCAACCCCTCACAGATACTCTAGTTGGAGCTCAGGAATGAGCCCGCTGCAAAGTATTGCATCAAAAATTGCAATTACACGCCCCTGTTAAACAGGGGCAGATAAATTGGGCCTTAGCCACTGGTGGCGGTGCCCAGAACCAAAAATGTTCTTACAAGCTATCAGCATGATCATTGAGGAGGAAAAGGATAGTCACTCAGCATAACATGATAGTCACTCAGCATCAGCATAGGCAGTCTTGAAGGGATCTGACATTTAAAAAAAAATTATTCAGTTACATCAGCATCAGGTGCTTGGTGGTGATCCAAGCCTGATTTATTTTTATGAAGGTCAGTCGATCGACCGAGTCGGTGGAGAGGCGCACCCTGTGATCGGTTACAAAGCCTCCAGCAGCACGGAATGTGCGTTCTGAAAGAACGCTTGATGCAGGACAAGCCAGTAGCTCAATAGCGTACTGTGCAAGCTCTGGCCAGTGATCCATCCTCAAGACCCAGTAAGCCAGAGGATTTTCGGTGGGAAAGGTGTCCAAGTCTGATCTTGCCCCTAGGTATTCCCGCACCATGTAAAACAGACGCTGGCGATGGTTGTTGGAACCGGTCATACCTAGGGGCTGCAGATTAAAAAATTGTCTGAATGCATCGGTCAGACGGTCACCTTCTCCACCGCTCCTTCTGTGACTGACCGAAGCCTCAGCAACACGTTGTCCAGGACCAGGATTCTGTAACCTCCCACTATCTGGGAACGCGTTGCACAGACCTTTCTGCAAGGCCTCCAGAAGATGTTTCATCTTCTGCTCCCTCTGTGCTGGCAAGATAAGGTCCGCAACCTTACTCTTGTAACGTGGATCAAGGAGGGTTGCCAGCCAGTAATGATCCCTCTCCTTGATAGCACGAATACGAGGATCCTTCCGCAGGCTTTGCAGGATCAGGGAGGCCATACAATGTAGGATTGCTGAGGCATTCGGTGCGGAGTCCTCTGATGACTACATGATCCGAAGCCACCTTGTCCCAGCCACGTACAAGTCCATGGGTTTCTTGGTACTGAAATGCTGAGTGCTAGGCTCCACCTCCATGCTGACACAATCCTCCTCCTCCTCCTCTTCCTGTGTGATAGGCGGGCAAGCAGGAACACTGTCTGGATAAAGGGGGCCTTGAGAGGTAAGGAAGTCCTCCTCTTCCTCCCTCTGTTCTGCCTCAAGGGCCCTGTCCATTATTCCACGCAGCATGTGCTCCAACAGGTGAATAAGAGGGACAGTCTCACTGATGCATGCACTGTCACTGCGCACCATCCTCGTGGCCACCTCAAATGGTGACAGGACAGTGCATGCATCCCTGATCATGGCCCACTGGCGTGGGGAAAAAAAACAAGCTCCCCTGACCCTGTCCTGCCGTCATATTGGCACAGATACTCATTGATGGCCGTCTGCTGCGTGTGCAGCCGCTGCAGCATGGCCAACGTAGAGTTCCACCTGGTGGGCATGTAACAGATTAGGCGGTTCTTGGGCAGGTTGTATTCCTTTTGGAGGTCTGCCAGCCGAGCACTGGCATTATATGACCGTCGGAAATGCACACAGACTTTCCTGGCCTGCTTCAGGACATCCTGTAAGCCCGGGTACCTGCTCAAGAACCGCTGCACCACCAAGTTAAGGACATGAGCAAAACAGGGCACATGGGTCAGTTGTCCCTGTCGCAGGGCAGAGAGGAGGTTGGTGCTATTGTCGCAAACCACCATTCCTGACTTAAGCTGGCATGGCATCAACCACCTCTGAGCCTGCCCCTGCAGAGCTGACAGAACCTCTGGCCCAGTGTGGCTCCTGTCCCCCAAGCACACCAGCTCAAGCACCGCATGGCATCTCTTTGCCTGCGTACCTGCATATCCCCTTGAACTCCTACAGAGAACCGCTGGTTCCAGAGGACACATCAGCACAGGAAGAGGCCACAGAGGAAGAAGAGGAGGGGGTGGAGGAGAGAGGTGTGTCACAACCAGTAGTAGCATTTTGGAGGCGTGGTGGCGGAACACCCTCCAACACTACTGTACCTTGTCCTGCGTCCTTCCCAGCTGCCAGCAGAGTCACCCAATGCACCGTGAAAGATAGGTAACGTCCCTGTCCATGCCTGCTGGACCATGAGTCAGCGGTAATATGCACCTTACCACTGACCGCCCTGTCCAGCGAGGCATGGACATTGCCTTCCACATGCCGGTAGAGAGCCGAAATCGCGGGGGCGTGGTCTGGAGCTGCATGGAGTAAGACGTGCTGAGTGAGAGCTCCGCTCGTGGCTGATCCTATCTACATCCATCCTGGGGGAATCTTCCCTGAAAACGGCTACAAACCTACCCACATATGCCCCTACTATTTGACTACACCATGTCGCCCCCCAAGAAGTCCGGTACCCTGGCAAAACTCGACAAGGGCCGTCAGAGTGAGCGAGACCAGGTGGAGGAAGATGGCGTCGCCGTGCCCCCTGGGAGCGAGGACCGTCCATCGGGCGACACTGCTCGGGTCCTGGAGGCCATTGCTGCCTGCCAAACGTCTCTTACAACCCGGATCGAGGAGGTCAAGGTGGATATCTCGCACATCCGACACGACATGCAAAAGTTGCGGGACCGGGTGTCTGAGACGGAGCGCAGGCTGGACCACGTGGAAGATGGCCTGCACCCGCTTCAGGTTACGGTGGAGAGCCTGCAACATCAGCTCCAAGCGGTGCTCTCTAAACAAGATGATATGGAGAATCGCCTTCGCAGATGTAATCTACGTTTTGTGGGGCTCCCTGAGCGTTCGGAAGGAGCAGACCCCCCTACTTACCTGGAAAATCTCCTGATCAGAACATTCGGCAGGGAGGCCTTCTCCGCCACCTTTGTTGTTGAACGCGCCCATCGCCTTGCTGCGAAACCCCCTCCGGAGGGCGCCCCCCCGAGAACCTTCATCGCCAAGATGCTTAATTACCGCGATCGGGATGCCGTCCTCCGACTCACCCGCGAGAAAGGTAACATCCCCATCGGCAACGTAACGGTTGCCGTATACCCGGACTTCTCGTCGGAGGTCCAGAAGAGGAGGGCGCGCTTCACGGAGGCTAAGAGGCTGCTACGCGTACATCACCTACCATACGCTATGCTTTTCCCCGCGCGACTCCGGGTTGTGTGCGATGGTAAGGCCCAGTTCTTTGAGGAACCTCAAGCAATCCTTTCCTGGCTGGAGCGCCGCGACGGAGCTGGCTCGTCACGCAACTGAAACCTCATCTCCACTTTGCCCCACTTGCTACTTACCCCTCGCGGCGGGCCGCTCTGTTTCTCCTGGACAGCGTCACTTTTGGAACATGTACCCCCTGAACCGTGAGTTGATCTTACTGCCTCCCCGGGGGCCTCCATCCTTCTCCTTCATCCGTGTACCCTCTGCCTGGCTCCCCGCCTGTCCTCCTCCTCTCTGCCCTTGCCTCCCCCGATAGTTTTCTCCCCCTGTTACACGCCACGAGCGGCTCACCTGCATCGGTGTTCCGCCTGAACAGTCACCCCACTCTTGCACCAGTGTGTGCTCTGCAGTTGTTCTTTTTCGCCCCCCACGTTCCCGCCGGTTGCCCTTTCCTTCGGGAACTTTCATCACCCTGGGCAATCATGGCTAAGTTACTGTTTCCCTGGCCGGCCCCCGTCCCCAGACTTTTGGTGGGTGGTGGGGTGTTATGCCTGCTGTGTCGGTCCAGTGCTATTGCAGGTTATGCTCTGTGGTTTCACCGCAGCGCTGTTATTGTTGGTTTCTGTTTTTTTCTTTTTCTTCTTTTTCCTTTTTTTTACTGTTTTGATTTAATATTGTCAAAGTGTGTTGCAGACTTTACTGATTATTCTGATGTAACTCTCTGTATGGGGTGGGCCCCGCGCCTACCCGCGTTGGGCTCTATTTGGGCCCTCGGGGGTCGCGTGGTCCCCACTCACTGCTTCCTGATTCAGTCACATGGTCCCCATGCCTTCCCCCTACCCCGCCATCCCTACCCATGGCCTCCCTGAAAATAGTGTCCTGGAACGTCCGGGGTTTGGGGGATCGGGCTAAACGGTCGGCGGTCCTCTCCCATCTAAAGTCCCTGCGTGCTGATGTTTCTATCCTGGTGGAGACTCATCTCGCGGGTCAGAAGCAGCTATGCCTCAAAAAAGCCTGGGTGGGATGGGTGTACCAAGCCCCCCACACCTCTAACTCTCGAGGGGTGGCGGTGCTGGTAGCAAGATCGCAGCAGTTCCAATTACATACGCTACAATCTGACCCCCAGGGTCGTTATTTGTTCCTCCATGCCACCATTGGAGGCCTCGAAGTATTACTCCTTGCTTTTTATGTCCCCCCTCCCTTTCAGTTTGAGGTGCTTCAACGTGGGGTGGCTTTTATGACTCTCCACCCATCGGTGCCTGCCATATGGGCGGGCGACTTTAATATGGTCATTTCCCCATCCATGGACAGACTGGGCCAGAGCGCCCCTACAGGCCCTGTTCCAAAAATCACCAGGTTCGGTAGGTTCCTAGCTGAATTTGCCCTCACCGACACTTGGCGACATAAGTATCCCACCCAATTAGGGTTCTCCTGCTTTACTCCCTCCCGTGCAGTGATGTCACGTATCGATCTTGTTCTTGTGACCCCTTCCCTCCTCCCACATCTCCTTGACTTAGGGTTTGATACTAGAACACTATCTGATCACTCTCCGTACTGGGTCAGGCTTAGACTCCCGTCACCCCCCACGACCCAGACCTGGCGCCTCAACCCGTTTTGGTTGAGGGTCCTCCCGGAATTGGACTCCATCGGATCCGAATGGGTCCGTTTCTTTACCACCAATGACGGCTCAGCCTCGGCTGGACCCGTGTGGGAGGCGTTCAAACTACACGCTCGCATGTTCCTGTCCCTACGCATCAACAGACATAAAGCCTCCTCTAAACTGTTAATCCACCAGGCCGAGGCGCAACTTAGTTCTCTTGAGCGGGCCTTTCAGGCTGATCCGTCAGATACTACTGCTTCTCAGCTCCGCCTACAGTCCAGGCTGACGGATCAGCTACACCTCGAGAGGGCACGCCGGGGTATCTTCTTTAGCAAACAGCGCACATACGAGCATGGGGAACGGGCTGGTCGGCTGCTTGCCTATATGGCTCACCTGGATCACAAACCCCCTGTGGTCGTGGCCCTCCGCGCGGAGTCCGGGGCGATACTTTCTGACCCTGACTTGGTGGCGGAAGAGTTTCGGTCCTTTTACTCGAGGCTCTACACCTCCACTGCACAACACTCCGCGGAGGAGCTTACTGCCCTTCTGCGGAGCGTCACCTTCCCAACCCTATCCCCGAGTCAGGTCTCTATGCTTGAGGCCCCAATCACCACTGTCTGTGTGGAGACGGCTATAGCAAGCCTCCCCACCTCCAAAACCCCGGGCTCCGACGGGCTTCCCCTCGAATTCTACAAGTCCTTTCAGGATTCCCTCGTCCCTAGGCTCTGCGCGCTATATAATCACATTTTTGACTCGAGTACGCTACCCTCCTCCATGCGCGAGGCCCTCATTGTCCTTATACCAAAACCAGGCAAGGACCCTATGCTCCCCGAATCCTACCGCCCCATCTCCCTCCTTCAGCTCGACGTGAAGATCCTCGCTAAAATTCTCGCCCTGCGTCTCAATAAAGTCATCTCTAGCCTAATACACCCTGATCAGACTGGGTTCATGCCCAACAAAAACACAGCCTTCAACCTCCGCAGACTTTACATGAACCTTCAGGCCCAACACGCAGAAGTGGGTTCTAGGGTGATAGTTAGCCTCGACGCTGCCAAGGCCTTCGATTCGGTTGAGTGGAAGTACCTCTGGGAATGCCTTGGCAGTTTCGGTTTTGGTCCCCGCTTTGTGAAATGGCTACAACTCCTATATCACGCTCCTACGGCGCGTATCAGGGTCAATGGTAGGACCTCCTCTCCCTTCCCCCTGACTCGTGGCACCCGTCAGGGCTGCCCCGTTTCACCCATGCTCTATGCCCTCGCTGTGGAACCCCTAAGCATAGCTCTGCGTAGCCGCCCAGGGATTAGCGGGCTGCGTTGTGGCCAGGTCACTGAGATACTCAGCTTATACGCTGATGACATGCTCCTTTACCTATCGGATGCCGGCCCCTCACTTCGTGTGGCCCTCCAAGTTATTACCCAATTCGGGGAATTCTCAGGCCTGCAGATGAACTGGACCAAATCCCATATCCTCCCCTTAGATCTGGGTCCCCCCACCGCAATGCAGGCGGCCCTTCCGTTGCCACGGACGGATGTCATTAAGTACCTGGGCATCTTCGTCACTAGGTCCCCTCTAGATTACATACGCCTTAACATTGAGCCACTCTTTCATACCTTGAAGTCCAAAACGCAAACGTGGTCCCGTCTCCCTCTTGGGGTGATGGGCCGCATAAGCCTAGTCAAGATGATCCTTCTCCCGAAGCTGCTCTATGCCTTCTGGCATGCTCCGCTGAGTATCCCTCCCCGTGTTTTTAAAAAAATGGAGTCCATTCTCAACTCATTCATCTGGGGCCCGTCCCGGCACAAACTGCCGTGGCGGGTCCTAAAGTGCCCCTCCAGTCAAGGGGGCGCCTCGGTCCCAGACCTCCACCTTTACTATGTTGCGTCCCAGCTCTCCCACTTTCACTACATTCACCACTCCGAGAGGAGGCGATATCTGGCCATGGTGTGCTCCAAGGCCCCTGGCCCGGTCTCGCATCCCTTTCAACTCATGTTTTGTCCACCCCGCAACTCTAGACGCCCAGATGATAGTAATCAACTGCTCCACCACCACCGCAAGATTTGGCAAACTACCATGTCAGTCGGCGAGGCCCCGTCCCCCCACTCTCACACACCCCTTTGGGATAATCCCTTGCTGCCCGAGCTTGCCATGGTCCCCGACCATGGTATCTGGGTCAGGAGCGGAATTATTTACCTCTCGCAAGTAGTTTCACACGGCTCGGTTAGGTCCTTCCAATCCCTCAAAGATACCCATGCCCTAGCGAATCACATGTTCTTCCGCTACCTCCAGCTTCGACACGCACTTACCACACAATTTGGTACCGTCATCCCTACCCTCGAGATCCCGCTTCCTGTTGACATTGTCATGGGCTCGGACCCCAAGAAACTGACCTCCCAACTATACTCATACCTCCTGGCTCCCTCGGCGGCTGTCACTCTCCAGCAGGTTAAAGCTCGCTGGGCTCCTGACTTGGGGGTGCTGTCGTCGGAGGACTGGGATGAAGCTCTCGTCAACTGCAGATTGGTTTCCCCCAAAATTTCTGACCGCCTTACCCAATTATATATCCTGCACCGTTCATACCTAACGCCCCGTCGCATCCTAAAATTCAGGCCGGGCGGCGACCCTAACTGCCTGGGTTGCAACTCCCCTGATCCCACCTTTTACCATCTTCTCTGGGGGTGCCCCTGCGTGCAGGGCTTTTGGACCCAGGTGGTCCGATTTCTCCATGATCGCATGGGTTCTCCCATTTCCCTTAGCCCCCGTCAGTGTCTGCTCGGAATATTCTCGCTGTCTGAGGCCGGAAAATATCTCAACACATTGCTACAAGAGACTTTGTTCCTTGCAAGGCTTCAGATAGCGAGAACCTGGCTTAGGGCCCCCCCCCCACCCTACAACAATGGATCAAAGCTGTCAACGACACCCTACCCTTTAAAAAACTTCTATATGCCCACAGGGGTTGCCCTGGTAAATATAACAAGATTTGGGATAGATGGTTGGGAGATGCCTCCACCTGCAATACCCCCTCTGCTTAACACCCCCTATATGTACCTGTTGAGTTTTATTGGGCTGTGACCCTCACCTCCGACCTACCCCGTCCTCATGTGCTGTTCTATATTTTCACATGTTACATGTTTTCATTCATCCCGTCTGTCAAGTCTGCGCACCTGACATTGCAATGTATCCTTGCTTGTGGTGCATGTTGCACCGACTAGAACACTGTCTGTAACCCTTTTTTTACATGCTCATTAAACTTTGATTTGATATAAAAAAAAGAGAGCCGAAATCGCCTTCCGTGAGAAAAAGTTGCGTTTGGGAACTTGCTACTGAGGTACCGCACATTCCACAAACTCACGGAAGGGGGCAGAATCTACCAACTGAAAAGGCAGCAGTTGAAGTGCTAGCAATTTAGCTAAGCTAGCATTCAACCGCTGGGCATGTGGATGGCTGGGAGAGAACTTATTTTGGCGCTGCAGCAGCTGGGGCAGGGAAATTTGCCTGATACAATCTGCCATCGGTGTACCGATAGTAGATTGCCCGCAAGTGCTTGGCTGTGACACACCTAATTCTACACCTTCAGTCCTATCAGTGCAGACTTCAGAGAGGACTGAGGGTATAGTGGGGTTGGAGATCCCAGCTGATGAGGAGCAAGGAGAGGTCCGCTTTGTTCTTTGTTGTGGGTCTTTGAGGTACACTTGCCAACGAACTGCATGGCAGGTCGACATATGTCTGGTCAAGCATGTGGTGCCCTAGCGGGTGTAGTTTTGGCCACGCGAGATACGCTTGAGACATATGTTGCAAATAGCGGCGGTGCGATCTGATGCACTCGTCTCAAAAAATGCCCACACCAAAGAACTTTTGGAATAACGCTGAGAAACAGCAGCGCCTTGCACATGCGTAGCTCTGCGTTGTGATACAGTTGGTGTGCTGCCCTTAAGCTGGCCCCTGGAGGGCATCCTGCCTTGTTGGAGATGTGCCTCCTCCTCCTCCTCTCTCCTATTAGGCAACCACGTAGAGTCAGTGACCTTATCATCCCCTTCCTCCTCATCACTATAGAAAACCTGGCAGTATGCTGCAGCTGGGGAAACATGACTGCCAGATTGCTGTCCTTCTTGGGCACCCCCTCTCTCTGGGCTCACGTTACTGCCTTCCTCTAGCTGTGTACCATCATCAGAGCCTTCAAAACGCTGCGCTTCCTCCTGCAGCATGTACCCAACACTGTGGTCAAACAGTTTGGGGGACTCCTCAGGAGAACATATTGGGGCTAGGGAGGGAGTGACTGATGCCATTGAGCAGAGGGAAGAGGGTTGGCAGCTGCTTTGCCAGACAAAGTACCCTGAGCCTGGGTGAGAGAGGATGAGGAGGATGAGGACGGTTTGGTCATCGATTCTACCAAGTCTTTGGTATGCTGCGGCTCAACATGGCCAGCTGCCGAAAAAAAAACCGAGCGTGTCCCACGGCCACGTGCTGATGAGGATGCACAGTGTCTACGATCAGCACTGTTGCCTCTAGACGCAGAGCCTGCTTGCCCTCTTTTATCGGCTCGTGACTCTCTGCCTCTCCTTGTTGTCCTTCCAGACATACTAATGGCCTGCAGAGGACACGGAAAGTACACCACGTGAAAGTACTTGCAGCAATATACCCTGCCTGTAGTATTAATATGAGCAGATCCCTGCTTCTTGGAGTAAATATGAGAAACACCAGCTTTACGTTAGGTGCACAACGTGCAGAAGACACAGACAGTACACACACCATGTAGCTTTAGGTGCACACTGCAGAGGACACAGACAGTACACCAAGTGAAAGTACTTGCAGCAATATACCCTGCCTGTAGTATTAATATGAGAAGATCTCTGCTTCTAGGAGTAAATATGAGAAACACCAGCTTTACGTTAGGTGCACAATGTGCAGAGGACACGGACAGTACACACACCACGTAGCTTTAGGTGCACACTGCAGAGGACACATATAGTACACCACGTGAGAATACTGCAGCTAGCACAATCACCTGCCTGCCTGTCAGTAAATTAGGAAGAGCGGATCTAGCTAAACTATACAGTGTATAAATATATATACAACACCTGGGATGCATATATATCCTCTACACACTGTGGCCCGGATTCAGAAAGAATGGCGTAACTTTCGGCGGGCGTAGCGCATCTCATATACGCTATGCCGCTGTAACTTAGAGAGGCGAGTACCGTATTCAGAAAGAACTTGCGCACTAAGTTACGGCGGCGTAGCGTAAATGGGCCGGTGTAAGCCCGCCTAATTCAAATTATCAAGGCAGTGGGCATGTTGTATTACAATGAGCCATGACCCCATGTAAATGAGGGGCCGAACGAACGGCGCATGCGCCGTCCGTGGACGTATGCCAGTGCGCATGCTCAAAATCACGTCGGCTAGAATGCCTAAGATACGTCGAACACTGCCTACGACTGCCTACTAACTTTCGCACAGCCCTATTCACGTACAACTTTCATAAACAACGTCAATTTTGACGGTCGTTCCGACGTCCATACCTTAACATGACTTACCCCTGCTTTATGAGGGGTAAAGTTACGCCGATCGTACGCCTTACGTAAACAGCGTATATTAATACGCCAGGCGCAAGTATGTTTGTGAATCGGCGTATCTAGGTAATTTGCATATTTATAATGGGAACGCCGAATGCGTCCAGCGTAACTATGCGCCCACGATACGCCGGCGTAGGCAAGTTACGTCGGACGGCTGAAGCCATGTTTTTGGACGTATCTCGCTTTGTGAATCGGCGCAAAGATGCTACGGCACACATTTGAAATTACGGCGGCGTATCTGGAGATACGCCAACGTAAATGCTTTCTGAATCTGGCCCTGTAACTTTAACTGACTAGCCTGTTCTATCTACCTACAAAAAAAATCACACTCTCTCTCTCTCTCTCTGTCTTCTCTTAACCACCGCAACACACTACACAAGGCCGACCTGCAGGCGGCCTTTTATAGTGTGGAGCGTGTACTAAACCCCCTGAGCCATAATTGGCCAAAGCCACCCTGGCTTTGGCCAATTATGGCTCTCCGTTTTTTGCAAGCTGTGATTGGCCAAGCATGCGAGTCATAGTGTATGCTTGGCCAATCATCAGCCAGCAATGCACTGCAATGCCGCAGTGAATTATGGGCCGTGACACGCCACTCGAATTTGGCGCGAACGGCCCGTAACGTTCGTATTCCGATGAGTTCGACTCGAACACAAAGCTCATCCCTAATGTGGAGGGGGGGGCATGTTCCTTTCCTCCAATTAGCTCTCACACAGTGTAGGTCCCATCTCCCCATCCACCCCTATGTGCTGCTGAAAGAGGAAGACATTTTTCTACCATCTGCACTTTCCAAAGAGTGTAGAAAGGTGAAGACTGCAGATATACAAGTAAAACTTATGTAGGGTTATTTCACTGGGTATATGTGAGGGTTTTCATCCACTTTACCAATAATTTAATCTTTGCAATGGGAGGAAAAGGGGCACTGCAAGAGTATTTTTTTTTAAATCCGGGAGTTGGGCTTCTTGAAGCCAAAAGAGGCAACTAACAGATCAACAGAATGCACAGAAAAGAAAAATATGCAGTATGTTCATTTTACGAGACAACTGGGGGTGTTTGTACAGTTGTAAATTACATTAGAAGCTCTACATAATTATATGTAATATTAAACCTGTATTTACAGCTTATTAGTCTTTTATACACTCGAGAAACAAATGGAACTGGCAGTTAATCAGACCGACAGCAGGTTCTAGGTGCCTCTGTCTTAAACATGATGAACTTCTTGAGAGACGGTGCATTCCAGCCCATATTTTATCTGTGTTAATCACCATGGTTTCATGTGCTCAAAGCAAAACATGGTTCTTGTTTCCTCTTATCATGTGTGTACCTGTCATTTTAATGCATATAATAAAAGGTGAGACAGATATAAATGGTGTTGTTAGTGCCAATCCTGTGACATTCCTGTTTTAATTTATTTAATCTGCAAAAATTCCACTGTCATTGTAATTAAACATAGGTGAACATAGCTTGGATGCCAGTGCACTGTCAGAAGTGCTGGTTAAGTATTGATAATACAGTTTATTTTTTTTACCACCATATGTACAAAGAACCTTCAGGTGTGAGATACAGTAAAGCCTGCCTTCTTATCATACACAGTGATCGCAAATTTCCCCTTATTGCTTCACACCTGAAATGTGCACAAAGGAATAAGAAACGTTTCTGTTTAGCGGTTAATTTGCACGTTTTAAAGTAGTCCAAACCAGTGGCGGCTGGTGTTTTTTTGTTTGGGGGGGGGCGGCAAACAACGCCCCCCGCAGCAACTCAAACCCCCCGCTGTCTACTGCTCGATCCACTGGAACTCACCCCATCATCGGCGGGTATCTGAGAAGGGGCTGGGACCGGGCATCCAGGCATCGGCCAGTGGCTCTTTACCTCCTCCTTTCTGCTGTGCGTCTCCTCCCTTTCATCTAGGCATCCAATAGGATCGTCTGTCCTTTCAGCCAATCGGGTGACAGGTATCAGACCTGCTTCCCGATTGGCTGGGAGGAGATTCAGTGTTGCAACAGTGAATATTCATTCGCTGTTGCAACACACCTGGGCAGGCTCCGGGCGCACTCTCTGCGTCCTGAGCCGACTATATTTTGAAGCCTTTTAGAGCCTCTGGCTCTAATCAGGTGCTTAAAAAAAAAAACCTGGCCGCTGTAATTCCTGTGCCCAGTGCCCTGAAAGGGTCCGGATGCATGAATAGGGGGTGGCCATGGCGGCCTGGATAGATTCATGTTATGCATGAATTTATCTATTGCATAAAGGGGGTGGCCTGAAGAGAGGGGGCTGTCCCTGGTCCAAAAAGTCATTTTAAAGTTTTTAAAATCCTGCCGGTTTTAGCACTGGATCAAGACAGCATAAGTATTAAGTGAGGTGGGGGGGGGATACAACTTGTGGGACATTGTTACTTTAGGGCAAGAAATGCATTAACCGCTTGCCAACCAGCCGTCGCAGGCATACTACAGCAGGTTGGCTCGTCTGCACGAATTACCGTAGGTGTACGTCAGGCTCGTACATGGCTTTCTGGTCAATTGGTCAGCGAGGGAAACAATCAGCAGGTCTGAAGGACTCAATGTCCACTGGCCGCCCGCGATCGTTACCCACAGTGACAGAGCAGGAATCTGCCAAAGTAAACAAGCCCACAGCACAGCCAAGCTGAGACAGAGACCCAAATTTAAGCAAATCAGCCTGGTCAGAGCTAACTAACTCTCTGACCCCTCTAAATTTAAACTAGCACCGGTTCTTAGGAGTAACCAGGCGCTACATGTACAATTTAAAGATCGGAAATCATATAGAAAGGAAAACATAGGAAGTAAACCTTCATCCAATCATCCAAGTGTGACGGAACTGCTTTGGCACGCTGAGAGTGTGGCTTGGATTAATTCTCAGAATCTATATATATAAAACTCAACGTGTGTGTGTATGTATGTTCCAGCATCACGTCCAAACGGCTAAAGATATTAACATGAAACTTGGCACACATGTTACTTTTATGTCAGCAACAAACATAGGATAGGTGGTTTAACCCTTACCCACCCCCATTTGCCATGGTCGGGGTTTTTTTTTTTTAAAGTCCCATTCAACTCTATGGGAAATACATGTTCCAGCATCACGTCCAAACGGCTAAAGATATTAACATGAAACTTGGCACACATGTTACTTATATGTCAGCAACAAACATAGGATAGGTGGTTTAACCCTTACCCACCCCCATTTGCCATGGTTGGGGTTTTCCTTTAAAGTCCCATTCAACTCTATGGGAAATACATGTTACTTCATAACTTCCAAACGGCTGTAGATATTTCGATAACACTTGGTCACATGTTACTTATATGTCCACTTAAACTATAGGATAGTTAATTTATCCCTTAACTACCCCCATTTGTGAGGGTCAGGGTTTTTGTTTAAAGTCCCATGCAAATCAATGGGAAATGTATGTTCCCACATAACTTCTGTACGCCTGGAGATATTTCAATAATACCTGGTACACATATTACTTATATGCCAAATAAAAATATATGACAGTTAAATTAACCCTTACCTACACCCTTATATAAAAGATGGGTATATTTATATTACTATGATTTTCCTCCCCAAAAGGTTAAGATAGGAAGACCGGGCAACGCCAGGTATTCAGCTAGTAAAGACAATAAAGCTTATCTTCTGTAGTGGATGTAATGGTGTAATATTAATTTTGTACAGGGTAATGGACAGAGGGAATATGGAGGCCCTCCTGTAGACTGGGTTGGGGAGGCTCTTTCACTTGGGACAGAAGGCCATTTCTCAATTAGAAAGCACCCTGCTTGGGTGCTTTCGGCCCTCAAAACCGTTCTGAGCAGACCAAGAGCTAATACCAGCCCTGTTACCTCAAGCATCATACACAGACAAGATGTTATGGTAAACTCCATTTGAACACAAATATCGTTTTTTATACACTTCAAAAGTAGGTCATGTAGGTCATGAAAAATAAAACCAAATATTTTTCCAAAACACCACACAATGGTTTTGATAATGAGGTAGAGGTGACACAAGGCTAATCCCATCATAGATACTGTGACAGAACCCACTGTCACTGTGTGTTTTGGAGGGGGCTGTGGGCTAATCTTCCACCCAAAGACTATGGCTCAGCAGAGAATGAGAGACTTGGGGACAAAGTGGCATTGATATAATGTAATGTAATGCTACATCCCTTCTCGTCCATTCCCCCCCCCCCCCACTTGTTGCTGTGTTTAATTGTGTTGGGTCATGACACATATACAAAGGATGTGGAGACACATCCCAGCAGGGGATGTGTAAGGAGGGGCTGACTGCTTATCATAATCCCTTGGTGTGTTTCAACTGTAGTTGTTTGAATATACAAGTGTCGAGTTTCCAATGGTTCTTCCTTGTCCCCTACCCCTTCTATGACAAGGCTAAGGGGAGTGTCCCTAACTATGTTTAAAATTGTATGTTTTGTACTTAACAAACAGTTTTATGCTTGACTCGTGATTGGGGGGTTAAGGGCTGGTTATGGTGAGTTTGCTGGCTCCGGGTGGGTTTGGAGAACAGGAGACACAGGTCTGGCGGAGGTACCAATCCAGGGTATCCGAGATCCGTCACAGATACCTCCAACAGTTAGCCAAATTAACCAACAGGCCGAAACAATAGCGACTCAATTAACACAATTAACAATGCTAAATATTTCAGTCCCAAGTAAAAGAGCCTCTCCAACCCAGTCTACAGGAGGGCCTCCATATTTCCTCTGACCATTACGCTGTATAACATTTTTATTACACCATTCCATCCACTCCAGAAGGTAAGCTTTATTGTCTTTATTCTGAGAATTAATCCAAACCACACTCTCAGCGTTCATCACATTGTTGTCCATCATTATAGAATGATCTGCGCTCTCCAAGGGCCATAATCAGTGGGTAAGAGGCTTGCCCCTAGTCCTCTCCAAAAGCGCCTGTCCTGGTTGGGTCTGTCACACCAAGATCTTTTAATAAGGAAATAGCTGAATCTATTTTAGTTTTAAATATGTTATACAACTGTTATGTTAATCTGTACTTTGTACTGGTAATTTTGCAGCTAAAGTAAGCTATTGTCATAATAAAGTAATTAATTTAAAGGCATTTTACAATTTCAAATGTTTTTTTTTTTGTTTTAACTAGATATTAGTGTAGTTATATTCCCTATGTTGTGTTTTTGTTGCCTTACCTTGTAATGATTGGCTCACATGTCATGGCTGCAGTTTGTAGTTTGATCCCCCAATGTCCATGAATTATTTTACCTAGCTTGTCCTTATTTGCCAAAGGGACAGGTTAGCTTCCTGTTCTGGGTTACATGGTGTTTAGAGCATGCAATGCCATCTGCTCTGTTTTGCACCTGTGCCAGTGAGCTGTATGTCTGCGAATACCCTGCCTGCAACTGCAAATGTCCTGCCTGTTTGTCTCTGTGTTGAATCAATTTACTGTTATACTCTCACTGGGACTGGTGCTAGCCTGCGAGACTCAAAGATTGTGGGATATATAGTTTCCTCACAGGAAAATGTGGTTCTCACACTAAGAATGGAGGTTATGAATTAACCTGTGCAGTACCATACTGCATGCCTCTTATTTAAACAAACACATGTAAGTGGGACTTTGTACAAGGTACCCGCTCGGGAGGAACCACACACACAGGGACTTCAGTCGTATATTCAATTTTATGGTGACTGTTTAGAGTTATAGTGATAACAATCAGATACATTTATGGCACACAACACAGTAGCAGCTCCGTGTCTGAATGGATACACAGAGCTGCACCTCAGCTTGGGTGCCCTTATAGTAAGCTGCTTGCTGTGGGGGCGCTTGACTGGATGGAGGGGCCAGGAGCAGCAGAGAGGGACCCGAGAAGAGGAGGATCAGGGCTGCTCTACGCAAGTCCGCTGCACAGAGCAGGAAAGTATAACATGTTTGTTATTGGTTTTTAAAACAACAACAACAAAAAACGAGACTTTGCAAAAACGTTAAACCCCAGACTATTGGGTCTAACAGCAGAGCTCAATCCAGCAACACCAGGCCTCAGTCCAGGGGAGGAGACACTGAGCTGCTCTAATAACAATATGTAAAAAAAGTTGAAAAAAATGAATGAAATTTATTCATTTTTTACATACTGTCAGTAGTCAGTATCCCTGATAACCACCACAGAAATTTAATGATGATGCTGTACACCACCGGTGACTGTATGTAGAAAAAAAAAATGTATTTAATTTCTTCATTTTCAAAAAAAAATTGACCAAAAAAATTTGACCAAAAAAATTTGACTAAACAAATTTGACTAAAAAAATTTGACAAAAAAAATTACAGCATAAAGTTCACCATTCCTCTTACTAAATGCCTCATTAAAGCAGGATTGATCAATATTCAAATATATATATACCATATACAAAAAACAATTAATATACACGTTTTGGGATTTTTTTATATTTTTTTTTTACCAAAGACATGTAGTAGAATACATGTTGGCCTAAATTTATGAAGAAATTCGATTTTATTGGATATGTTTTATAATAGAAAGCAGAAACTATATTGTTATTTTTTTTTTTTTAATTCAATTTTTTCCGTTTAACCACTTCCTGCTCGCTGTATGCAGAATGACAGCCGGGAAGTGGTTATTTTATCCTGACTGGGCGTCATATGACGTCCAGTAGGATAACATGCCGGGGCGCACAGCAATCGCAAGTGTGGCATGTCAATCTGACACACCGCACCTCCGATTGTGGTAAGAAGCCTCTGGCAGAGGCTTCTTACCATATGATCAGCTGTGAGCAATCACAGCTGATCACAGCGTAAACCAGGAAGTGCCGGTAAGTGGCATTCCTCGGTTCGCGCTGACAGAGAGAGCCGATCGGCGGCTCTCCCTGTCAGATGGGGGGGTCTGTACTGATGATCAGCACATTGATTATCAGCACAGCCCCCATCAATTGTACCCATCAGCTACCAATCGATGCCCAGTTTGTGCCCAATCATAACCCCCTCTCAGTGCCCAATAAAGTGCCAATCAGTGCCTACCACAGTGCAAATAAGTGCCCACCATAGTGCCAATCAGTGTCCATCACAGTGCCAATCAGTGCCCAGCATTAACACCTGTCCAGTACCTGCCCAATCAGTGCTGCCCATCAGTGCCATCTATTAGTGTCCATCAATGCCACCTGTCAGTGCCCATCAGTGCTGCCTGTCAGTGCCCATCATAGCTGCCTGTCAGTGTCAATCAGTGCTGCATATCAGTGCCACCTATCAGTGCACATCAATTCTACATATCAGTGCCTCCTTATCAGTGACAACTCATCAGTGCCCATCGTTGACGCCTCATCAGTGCCCACCAGTCAAAAAATATTTTTAGTTTGTTTAGCAAAAAATAAAAACCGCAGAGGTGATCAAATACCACCAAAAGAAACGTCACAGGGCGGAACGGCGCGGAAACGTCACTCCCCATTCACCTACTAACAGGAACGGGTTTACCTGCAGGCCACTGGCTGGCACCGCAGGTTTAAGGCTGTTTATTTCTTGATCTGATGTAAGTGTGTTTTTTTTTATCCTTTTCTTAATAAATCCTATACGGTTTTACACTATGGGAGCCATTTTTGTTGTTTTTTTGGTATGATGTCTGCCATTGGAGTCCATCAAGTCTGTGGGTGATTTGAATTGACCTATCATCATTCGGATTTGGTTGGAGTAGAGTGAGCCGCATCTGTTTCAAAGCTGTCTTTGACCCTCTGTAATAAGGGGTCACTGAGATCCGGTAAGCAGGCACTTCTCTCAGTGGTGGATTCTATCAAACAACTTTTATCTGTGAAGTGATCACAGCATTTGGAAGAGACTGTCCTTACATGGGTGTTTCAATCATTGAATCTATTACAATATTTTTATAACATCTCCACTGGTGTTTTTTCTGGACTTTCTTTCGGTTTATACAACACTAATTTGCTTCACGCAACAATACAGTGTTTTGGTATATTGGATTTAAATATTATCTCTTTTTGTATCCATTCACTTTTTTTCATTTATCTGTTTGTATTAAGTGACAATTATTCACTATTTTTGTTTATATTTGATGCAGACTGATTATAGTTAGCGCAACCTATATTTTTCCATTTTGTTTGTTTATCAGCAGGTTTGCAGCTTTCTTATCTTCACAGATTTATTCATTTATCTAATTATCTTGGGATCACACAGTATATATTTTTCAATTAATATATTTTTCAGCACGGTTTAGCGCAGTTTCTTCCCCTATTTTTTTCCATTTTTTTACCAGCAAAAGAAAGCTCTATTTGTGGGAAGAAAATCATAAAAAATTTAGTTTGGGTACAGTGTTGCATAACTGTACAATTGTCATTTAAAATGAAACAGCGCTGAAAGCTCAAAACTGTCCTGGGCAGGAAGGGGCAATAGTGCATGGTAATGAAGTGGTTAAATAATAAAAAAAATATATATAAAAACAGTGGTGGTCAAATACCACCAAAAGAAAGCTCTATTTGTGTGAAAGATATCTAGCCGGATTCAGTAAGACTTACGATGGAGTATCAGTAGATACGCCGTCGTAAGTCCGAATCAGCGCCGTCGTATCTTTAAGCGTATTCTCAAACTGAGATACGCTTCACTGTTGCTATGTCGTATCTTAGCTGCATATTTACGCTGGCCGTTAGGGGCGTGTACGTGGATTTACGCCTAGAATATGTAAATGAGCAAGATACGCCTATTCACGAGCGTACGTACACCCGTCGCAGTAAGTTACGCCGCTTACGTAAGTCGTTTTTCAGGCGTAAAGATAAACCACCAAAAAGATGGCGCAGCCCATGTAAGGTATGGACGTCGGAAGTGCCGTCGAATTTTACGTTGTTTGCGTAAGCCGTACGTGAATGGGGCTGGGCGTAGGTGACGTTCACGTCGAAAGCATTGAGTATTTCCGATGTGATTCTGAGCATGCGCGAGCATGCGCCATACAAACGGCCCTCATTTACATGGGGTCACAGCTACTTAACATGTAGCACGCCCACTACCTAATTTGAATTAGGCGGGGTTACGCCGGGCCATTTGTGCTACGCCGACGTAACTTTGGAGGCAAGTGCTTTGTGAATACAGTACTTGCCTCACTATGTTACATCGGCGTAGTGCAAATGGGATGCGCTACGCCGGCATAAAGTTATGCCGCCATACGTGAATCTGGCAAATCAATTTTATGTCGTTAGCATGCTGGATGTAATGTTAGAATTTTTTTTTAGGGTGAACCTCCACTTTAAACTAATAACACACACAGAATTAAATGTTACCATGTTTTTATTGAACACACCATTTAAACATTCACAGTGCAGGTGGAAAAAGTATGTGAACCCTTGGATTTAATAACTGGTTGAACCTCCTTTGGCCGCAATAACTTCAACCAAAAGTTTCCTGTAGTTGAAGATCAAACATGCACAACGGTCAGGAGTAATTCTTGACCATTCCTCTTTACAGAACGGTTTCAGTTCAGCAATATTCTTGGGATGTCTTGTGTGAATCACTTTCTTGAGGTCATGCCACAGCATCACAATCGGGTTGAGGTCAGGACTCTGACTGGGCCACTCCAGAAGGCGTATTTTCTTCTGTTTAAGATATTCTGTTGTTGATTTACTCCTGAGGCAGCAAAGCAGCCCCAAACCATGATGTCCCCACCACCATACTTCACAGTTGGGATGAGGTTTTGATGTTAGTGTGCTGTGCCTCTTTTCTCCACATATAGTGTTGTGTGTTTCTTCCAAACAACTCAACTTTGGTTTCATCTGTCCAAAGAATATTTTGCCAGTACTGCTGTGGAACATCCAGGTGCTCTTGTGCAAACTGTAAATGTGCAGCAATGTTTTTTTTGGACAGCGGTGGCTTCTTCTGTGGTATCCTCCCATGAAATTCATTCTTGTTTAGTGTTTTACGTATCGTAGATTCGCTAACAGGGATGTTAGCATATGCCAAAGACTTTTGTAAGTCTTTAGCTGACACTCTAGGATTCTTCTTCACCTCATTGAGCAGTCTGCACTATGCTCTTGCAGTCATCTTTACAGGACGGCCACTCCTAGGGAGAGTAGCAGCAGGGCTGAACTTTCTCCATTTATAGACAATTTGTCTTACCATGGACTGATGAACAGCAAGGCTTTTGGAGATACTTTTATAACTATTTCCAGCTTTATGCAAGTCAACAATTCTTAATTGTAGGTCTTCTGAGAGCTCTTTTTTGCGAGGCATCATTCACATCAGGCAATGCTTCTTGTGAAAAGCAAACCCAGAATTGGTGTGTGTTTTTTTTATAGGGCAGGGCAGCTGTAACCAATACCTCCAATCTCATCTCATTGATTGGACTACAGTTGGCTGACACCTCACTCCAATTAGCTCTTGGAGATGTCATTAGTCTAGGGGTTCACATACTTATTCCACCTGCACTGTGAATGTGTACATGGTGTGTTCAATAAAAACATGGTAACATTTAATTCTTGGTGTGTTATTAGTTTAAGCAGACTGTGATTGTCTATTGTTGTGACTTAGATGAAGATCAGATCACATTTATGACCAATTTGTGCAGAAATCCATATAATTCCAAAAGGGTTCACATACTTTTTATTGCGACTGTATATGAGTGAGTGAGTAAGTGAGTGAGTGAGTGAGTGAGAGACTTGTAAAGCGCAACACATGCGAACTGAATCGCCTTTGGGCGATATGTATATACAGTACAGACCAAAAGTTTGGACACACCTTCTCAATCAAAGAGTTTTCTTTATTTTCATGACTATGAAAATTGTAGATTCACACTGAAGGCATCAAAACTATAAATTAACACATGTGGAATTATACATAACAAAAAAGTGTGAAACAACTGAAAATATATTTCATATTCTAGGTTCTTTAAAGTAGCCACCTTTTGCAGCAGACACATCTCTAGAACTGTTAAGAGGAGACTGTGTGAATCAGGCCTTCATGGTAGAATATCTGCTAGGAAACCACTGCTAAAGAAAGGCAACAAGCAGAAGAGACTTGTTTGGGCTAAAGAACACAAGGAATGGACATTAGACCAGTGGAAATCTGTGCTTTGGTCTGAGGAGTCCATACTTGAGATCTTTGGTTCCAACCCCCGTGTCTTTGTGCAACGCAGAAAAGGTGAACGAATGGACACTAAATGCCTGGTTCCCACCGTGAAGCATGGAGGAGGAGGTGTGATGGTGTGGGGGTGCTTTGCTGGTGACACTGTTGGAGATTTAATCTAAATTGAAGGCATACTGGACCAGCATGGCTACCACAGCATCTTGCAGCGGCATGCTATTCCATCCGGTTTGCGTTTAGTTGGACCATCATTTATTTTTCAACAGGACAATGACCCCAAACACACCTCCAGGCTGTGTAAGGGCTATTTGACCAAGAAGGAGAGTGATGGGGTGCTGCGCCAGGTGACTACCTCTTGAAGCTCATCAAGAGAATGCCAAGAGTGTGCCAATCAGTAATCAAAGCAAAAGGTGGCTACTTTGAAGAACCTAGAATATGAAATATATTTTCAGTTGTTTCACACATTTTTGTTATGTATAATTCCACATGTGTTAATTCATAGTTTTGATGCCTTCAGTGTGAATCTACAATTTTCATAGTCATTAAAATAAAGAAAACTCTTTGAATGAGAAGGTGTGTCCAAACTTTTGGTCTGTACTGTATATATATATATATATATATATATATATATATATATATATATATATACACACACACACAATGTATTACAGCTTTAGGTGTACATCCCGATTCTGTTCATTTTTAAATACAATTTTTACTTGTGAACCTGCTTCTATCATGGACTTACCCTCTCCATGCTATCATCTCCAACCTTTGGATGCACATGAATGTGGGAGATATGGCGAACTGTCATGCTTACTTAGGTAAACTGTGTTCTCGAGTGCTCATTCAAGAGGTGCTTGGGCTGTGCATCCATAGGCCAGACATCTTTCCATTAAAGCAGGATGGAGAGTTAAAGCTCATGGTAGAAGGAGCTTTACAAGTAAGGATCATTTTCAAAATGGAGAACAGCATTTATTGTACACATACATTTGTAATGAATATGGATATTTTTAGGTGGCATTAAAGGTGAATCAACCCTTTAAAGTGATACATACAATGTTTAATTGCTATTATCCCTTGTTGTTTATGTATGACGACCCTGTTTAGTCATTTCTTTTCAATGGTCTCATGACGTTTCTCAGGTCTTTCCTATCCTCAGGGAAAGATCAGAGGGAGTAGTTTCTAGTACTTTGCTGATGAATTCTCTATAGCAGCAGAGGATGTCTGGACTATGAATCTGTGTCTGCACACTGCTGATTAGTGCTGTACCAGTCACATGACATAACACAAACAGCTTTTAGAATAGAGAATCAAAATACATAATTAATATCATTAAAGTGTTTTTAAAGCTTATTATGTTTATTTATTTATTTGCAATAACATGGTGTAGGTTGAGTATAAGTTGACTGTCAATTTTCACTTTGTTCACACTGTAAAGATATCTAGAGGAGGTTCTGCCAATCACAGGCTGTGTCACACCCCTCCAGCCTATGTCTATGGTGTGTATTCACTGAGACAAATGTCTCCATTCTGTTGTGGCTGGGGAGTCCGCCTGAGGAGAGCCAAGAGAGGCTGGCCTTCCAATAGGGCCTCGACAATCCACTGGGGATCAAGGTATCCGGACACTGGGAGGGTGGACGTTAGTCACCTGTCAGTCTGTACCTAACTGCAAAACTACCTGAGGGAGAAACAGGCCCAAAGCATATTAAGGAGAATCGTCTCCGTGATCTACATTACAGGGAGGGTCTGTGGCAGAGACTTTCTTCCCTTAGTATTCCGAGTGATACTCTGGCTGCCAGGTCAGTGTGAGAGATCTGTCCAGGTCCACTAAACCAAGAAACAAAGTGGTTGGAAGCAGGACTGTTTCCATATCGTTATGCCTGAGTCTGCTGTTTCTCCTCCTTCTACATCTTTACCCTCCACTGAAAGTTTTATTGTTTTACCTTGTTGGGTAAATAAAAGTGCAAGAGAAAGACATCTGCTGTGTGGACATTCCATTACTACGGCTCTCATCAACTCCCCTAGACGGCGGAGTGACAGAGGTACACAGGCCATACCATTCAATAACCATTGGCTCCTTTGGGGGTGAGCGCTACATATGTCTTCTCAAATGTGAGTGACCATTTTATAATTTTAATAAATGTTCTAATTTTGAAACGGAATTACACTATATGGCCCAATCTTTTTCCTTCTACTTTATGTTACATTGGGAGGATTTATATGTGAAGTACTGCTGCTCCATCCATGGTCTATATTCATTGATGCCAACTCTGTGATATATCTCTGCCTGGGTGAGATACACCAACAAGCCCGTTTGACTCATCAGGTGTAAGCCTCGCTGGGTCCAACTCATAAAAACAAATAATGCAATAAACCAAAAGATAAGGATACATATTTAGTCCGAGATAGTCCAGCATGTCCTCCCCTTAGGTGGTTATATGTGGTTGGGCAGCATCAGCAACTGCCTCCATATTTCCACCTTATCTAGTCTTCTTATATAAATTTGGATGATGGTACTTTTTTTCTATTTATTATTGAATATTATGTGAGGCTATACTCAAAATTCAGTTTTCTTTAAAACACATGGTGGCAGATTTTGTTTGTGTGTGTAAAGAGTTAAATGTGGAGTTGCGGTATCCCAGTGATGGTCACGCTGTCTGCTGGCCTTAGGCTGGAAAATTTCTGTGCAGGTTAAGACAGAGGAGGATCTTAAAGCGGATGTCCGCTGAAAAAAAAAATATTAAAAGCCAGCAGCTACAAATACTGCAGCTGCTGACTTTTAATATTAGGACACTTACCTGTCCTGGAGTCCAGGGCCGTCCGCAGCAGAGGACGAGCGATCGCTCGTCACTCTGCTGCCCCCCCCGCCATCCTCGGTGAGGGAACCAGGAAGTTAAGCGCTCCGGCTTCACTGCCTGGTTCCCTACGGCGCATCCGCGAGTCGCGCTACGCCTGCCGATTGGCTCCCGCTGTGTACTGGGAGTCGAGTGTTCCCAGAACACAAAGGGGGACGAGGGGGGTGGGAGATGACGTCATGCCCGCAGTCTGCCCGAGACTGTGTGGCCGGAAGTGGGTGCAAATACCTGTCTTTAGACAGGTATCTGCACCCCCTCCCCCCTGAAAGGTGTCAAATGTGTCACTGGAGGGGGGGAGGGTCCCGATCAGCGGGAGTTCCACTTTAGGGTGGAGCTCCGCTTTAAGCCCCATATACATGGGCCTAGTGTCAGGAGACATTGGGCGGCTCAAAGAAAAACAGCCGACATTCAGCCTGTGCGGCTCTTTACCGTTGTTTTTGCGGCACAATATGGCCCCTAGCAAGGCAGTTTTAAACCCCACTAGCGGCCGAAAAAGCGGGCTTTGCCGGCAGTTGGGCGGCGCTGCCCATTGATTTCAATGGGCAGGGACGCTTTAGGAGCAGTGTATACACCACTCCTACAGCGCCTTAAAGATGCGGCTAGCAGGAGCTTTTTTACCATCCTGCCAGCGCACCACTCTAGTGTGAAAGCCCTCGGGACACAACAGTATAGCAGGGGAAATTGCTATACTAAGGCTACTTTCACACTGAGGCGGGGGGTGCGTCGGCGGTACAGCACCTGCGGCTAGCAGGATTTTTTTTTACCGTTCTGCCAGTGCACCACTCCAGTATGAAAGCCCTCAGGCTTTCATACTGGAGTGAAAGGAGAGGCTCTTTCAGGGCGCTTTGCAGGCGCTATTTTTAGCACTATAGCACCTGCAAAGCGCTTCAGTGTGAAAGTAGGCTAAATTTGCATAGCTAGTACAGCGGCTCCGACCAGAGCTGACAGTTTTTTTCGGCTGATCGAAGAAAAACTGATAGTGAGTACCAGGGTTTAGTGGCAGGACGCTTCAGCAGGTGGTGCTGCTGAGTGTATTCTGACGGTGGGAAAATCTCCCCGCTGTCAGAATACAAAGGCTCAATGGAAGGGATTTCCCCATTCACCTCAAGTGTCTGAATAGGGGAATCAAGTAATTTTCTTTTGTTCAACCAGCGGGTTGAAAAAAAGAATGTAACTTGTGCATGACCTGCTTTAGAATGAAAGCCAGGGGGGAAAAAACGTTTCAGAAAAAGATTTCACCAATTACAGCCTTTATGTCTCTTTTATGACTGCCGTTTTTTAAGAAAATATTAGAGTATAAGTTATTTTACCAGAAAATATTTGTTTACTATTTGGTCAGTGCTGGCACCAGCCATGTTTGTTTCTTTCACCTTTAAGTTGGAGAAGTCAGAAAAAGTGAAGGGAGTGGTGGGATGTATGGTAACAGTGCAATAGCTTGTGGAATGAGTTCCTATCTGCTCTTTTTTACAATGAATCAGCTACCTAGAGACAGGGTTCATATTAGAGATCTATTGTGCCCTTTAAAAACATATGATAAAATCTTGCAAAGCGATAAAGAGCATAAAAGGAAATCATAATGGCTTTCAGAGTTTTACTGACAGCTATAAAACAGGCTCACTGTCATAAAATATGTGGGAAATAAATTCTACAAGAAATAAGCTAACTATACACCCTTTATGATGAAATTTTGTGGCAAGATAGAAGTTGTTAGTAGCAGTTTTATGGATATCTACAGTGGTCAAAGTAAATGATCACTTGACATTCACGAGTGCTAGAATAATTCCATAAACATCACATCATAGTTATTATGCTCCCACACTGCTTTACACTTCCTTGGACATGTTAAGCATTTAGAAATGTAACAGCTAGCTCTGAGGAGACTTGTGACACTTAGTATAGGCAGGTGCAGCTAGCTAGTCTGCCACTAGGTGGTAGTGTCTGGTTACAGAAAGTGGTGTTATTAGGTGCTAGGCCCCATTTAGTCAGAGCTTATCTGCATCATGTCATGGGTGAGTTGGTGCCCATTTATATGAGCCAGGTTGGGGAGGCCTAGTGCACTTGGGGCATGGGAGCCAGGCACCTATCACCAGCACAGATGTAACCAGCACATGGAGGCCCTGTATAGGGCAAGAGACCTGAACCACAGGAGAGCTGGCTGTAGGCTTTTTGACCATTGTGGAGGTGGGGGCTATGGTGGATTGCAAAATACCTTTTAGGCCAGGCCAAGAGTTGCCTGAGGCATAACTCCCAACTGTCCCTGATTGAAAGTCGGGGGACAAATCAATAGGGCACTGCACTGTAAATTTAAATATTAAAGTACAGTTATTATTGGTCACTTACCTGTCAGCTGACATTTAACTTCTAGAAGATTCAACAGTTGGTCAGGTGATTCAACGAACCTATAAGAAAAAAGAAGAGGTTATAAAAGGTATCAAACCAATGTTTTTTAGCAGAACAACGGCTGCAGCAGAAGAAAAGGCACCCCTCCCTCCCTCCTTCCCCTTGTCGCGGTCCTTCCCCATTTTGAATATCCTTTCTGTTGAAAGGGATAGTGGTTTGTTGTTATAAGTTGGTTGATTCGAGCTTTTAAAGCTAAACCATTGGTATGTTAATTCATGTAAGGTTAGAAAATATTATATCGTCGAAATAAACATTGGTTTTATTGGTTATGTATCGTCATACCAGTAATAAAAGGCCGCGGTCATTCATACCACAGTTTAAGATTATTTGTTTTATTATATTTAATATATTTAAAAATTAAGATAATTGAATTTGGTCTCTAGTCCCATTTGAGGGACTGTCCCGATCTGGAACAAAGTCACTCTGTCCCTCTTTCCTCCTCACGTGTCCCTCATTTTGGTCTGATCTATATAGTCAGGGCCATCTTTAATATGGTTTGGGCCCTGGGCAAAAAAAATGTTGGGGCCCCCCTCCAGCTTATTTTGGGCCTAGCTGGTTCACATTTATGTGTTTTGGCGGCCCTCATTTGTGCAGGCACAGCAGCCCATTGATTTGAATGGGCTGCCATGCCTTTGTCTCCTGCAGGAAAAAAGTGCATTCAGCATTTTAAAAATACAGTTGCCTTGAAATCCATTCTGCTTTTGCACCATGCTACTTACCTGCAGTTCTTGCACACACAAACGCACTGTGTTTTTAAAAGCGTGACCTAAACGTCTAAAAATGCAGCAAGTTTGACAGTGCGGGAACTGCAGATAAGTCACAGCAGACAGCAGAATGGACAGACAGTGCTGTATTTCAGTGCTTGATGGGCATAGGTGTGCCGTGTGCACAGCTTATTACATGAGGCATGCGCTTTTCTTTGCAGGAAACGCAGGCATGGTGGCCCATTCAAATTAATGGGCTGCTGTGCCTGCGCAAATGTGGGCCGCCAAAATACATACATGTGAACTAGCCAGGCCCAAAATAAGCCCATCAAGCAGTTAAATACAGACAGTAATGCCATGTGCTCTGAGGCCTTACTCAGACTGGACTGCAGGTCTGGTCTGTGACTTAAAGAGTTCCTCTATTTTACACATGGCATGGCATGGGGTCCCATGGTGCTAAAGCAGAATGGACAGACGGTGCTGTGACCCCCATGCCCCATTTATAAAAATAAATTACAAAAAAAAGGGGGGGTTGCCATCCGGGACCTCTGGGCCCTTTAATAAAAAATAAAATAAAAAAAAATATATAAAAAATAAACATTTATAAAAAAAAAGGGGGGGTTGCCATCCAGGGCCCTGGGGACCTCTGGGCCCTTTAATGAAAAAAAAATTACAAACAATATATAAACAAAAATAAAAAAATAAACATTTATAAAAAAAATGTTATATAAAAAAAAAGGGGGTCCTTTAATAATAATAATAATAATAACATTTATATATTATATTATATATATATATATATATATATATATATATATATATATATATATATATATATATATATATATATATATATATATATATATATATATATATATATAAAAAGAATAAAAGAAATATATAAAAAAAGTTGTTTTTTTATAAAAAAAAAAGGGGGGTTGTCATCCGGGGCCCTGGGGAACTACGGGCCCCTGGGAACCTCCGGACCTCTAAAAAAAAAAAAAAAAAAAAGGCGGTTGCTTTGGCCCCCCAACAGTGACAGGGCCCTGGGCAGCTGCCCCTGTTTGTCCTATGGTAAAGACGGCCCTGTATATAGTTGTATATAAAATGCACTATTTATCTTTCAAAACGTTTTTCCCAGTGCTAAACTTTTCATCCAATTTCTAAATGGCTACATTTGTAAATTTCAAAAGCCAATATACAGGGATAGTAAAGGTAACAAAAAGCACTTGTGGGTTTAAATAATCTTTTTTTTTTAAATAATCCTCCATTAATCCCCCTCACTGAAGAGTGTGACATGGGGGCTGGGTGGTTGACAGCTGTCCTTTGACATTGTGAGTAGGACCCTGATCTGTTATCCCAGATGTGCTTGTGCTTTGGGGGACTAAAAGCCAGAGGTTGCTACAAAGACAGTGACTGCTCTTACAGAGTCAGAGTTTAGCTGGCTATCCCCCCCCTCCTTCCTCCAGTAAAGACTGCTGCTAGAGAATTTGTGATTGGAATTCTGTCTTTCTGTATTTACTGACATTCTTGGAGCATCCCGCACCCTCATCCATCTCTCCTATTTGAAGCACTGCAATAAATTTACAAAAATACATCCCCTAGACCAGGTGTGCTCTTACTTTGTACTGCTGCTAAGAAGAAGCTGGGGCGCATCTGGGAAGCAGAAAGTGTAGGGTCTCTGCTGAATGCTGAGACCAGGGGAGGTGCAGATGACCTTTACCTATACCTTGTGGGGAGGTAGACGTTACCCTTACCTTGTACTGCTGCTAAGAAGAAGCGGGGGTGTATCTGGGGAGCAGAAAGCATAGGGTCTCAACTGAATGCTGAGAGAAGGGGAGGTGGAGATGAGAGATTGCTGCAGCTGCACAAAAGAGGTGCAAGATCTGTAGGAGGAGTTCTGTCCTCCTCTCTGCTGCCGACAACTAAGACAGGATGGAAGTTAGGGATGAACCTCTCTGCTTCTGCAGGCTGCATGGAGAAGTGCAGGGTCTGGTGAAGAAGTTATGTTCTCTCTGCTGACGACTGCCTGAGACAAGATGGGTACAGAAACAAGGGAGTAGCCCTAGCTACAGGAGAGGTACGAGGGCCACATGAAATAGCCCGGAGGGCCAGATTCGGCTTAAGGGCTTTGTGTTTGACATATGTGCCCTAGACTGAGCCTGTGTTGTTGGTGTGCCTGGAGCTTGTGTCTGGGCCTGACAGCCTCTGAATTGGTAAGGGACAGTGTTGCTCATCTTCCTTTAAAAAAGTAATTAGTTACAGTTACAAATTACTTGTCCAAAAAAGTAATTGAGTTAGTGACTCAGTTACTACATTGGCAAAGTAATTAGTTACTCAGCAAAGTAACTGACTTTTTTTTTGTCGGCGTATGACGACCCCCTAATTTTCCAGCTAAAATTTTGGTTTTGGGATATACTCACTGTATAAGATGACTCCTCACTGTGCCATCATACATGCCTCACTGTGCCATCATACACGCCTCACTGTGCCATCTGTAACATGCCTCACAGTGCCATCTGTAACATGCCTCACTGTGCCTGTAACATGCCTCACTGTGCCTGTAACATGCCTCAATGTGCACAGTAAGGCATGTATGATGGCACAGTGAGGCATGTATGATGGCACAGTGAGGCATGTATGATGGGCGTCACTACCCCTGACAATGCCCTTGCCTGCTGTTCTTTCCAGAAGTATGGTGCCGTTTGTGTTCAGGCATTGTCTAGTGTCTATAATCACTTCTTGGGCTGAATTAATGGTTCAGAGATGACACCAGCATGTAAATTCTAGTTCCTGCCTGTTTTTTATTACCATTGTGTCTTCCTATAAGGAAGATGTCTGCTCACTACTTTCAATGTGAGACTAGTCTCACATTGAAAGTAGTGAGCAGACATCTTCCCTATAAGACATCTTCCCTATAAGTTTCTTTGAAATAAAAAAAATATACTGTATATACTCGAGTATAAGCCGAGTTTTTCAGCCCCTTTTTTTTGTGCTGAAAATGCCCCTCTCGGCTTATACTCGAGTCACCTTTTTGCGCCTGATCTCCCGGACTTTGGGGACCCGGTACCGGCTGGCCATTGACTTGGCACTTGGCACAAATGTATTTACACTCTTCCTCTACAAGTGTGCAAAGTTTGTTGTCCGGAGGACCTACGGCCGGGGAGCACCGATTTTTCAAACCCGGGCACCCCTTCCATAGACTCCTATGTTAAACGGTAATTTCTCTGGTGACCCGGTACTGGCCGGTCGTAGGTCATCTGGACCCGGAACTTGGCACACATGTAGTCCCATTTCTCCTCTACCAGAGTGCAAAGTTTGTTATCTGGAGGACCTACGGCTGGGGAGCACCTACGGCTGGGCAGCACCGATTTTTCAAAGCCGGGCACCCCTTCCATAGACTCCTATGTTAAACGGTCATTTCTCTGATGATTTTGGGGACCCGGTACCGGCCGGTCGTAGGTCATCTGGACACAGAACTTGGCAACATGTAGTCACATTTCTCCTCTACAAGTGTGCAAAGTTTTTTTATCTGGGGGACCTACGGCTGGGAAGCACCAATTTTTCAAATCCCAGGCACCCCTTCCATAGACTCCCATGTTAAATGTCAGTCTAGTCATGGGCACAGTGAGGCCTCGTACACGCTCGAGTTTCTCATCGGAAACCAGCCCGACGAGGAACTCGACGAGCCAATTTGAGACTCCCGTCGAGGAAATAGAGAACTTGCTCTCTTTTTTGCTCGTCGAGTTCCTCGACAGTTTCCTCGATGAAAAATGTACACACGACCAGTTTCCTCGGCAGAAAAGCTCTCCCACCAAGCTTCTTGATGGATTCTGCCGAGGAAACTGGTCGTGTGTACGAGGCCTGAGGCATGGGCACAGTGAGGCATGGGCACAGTGAGGCATGCACATGGACACAGTTAGGCAAAGTGAGGCACAGTAAGGCATGCAGATAGACACCCTAGTCTTATGCAATAAAATCATTTTGTATATTGTATGTATAGTAATATGTATAATATATATATATATATATATATATATATATATATATATATATATATATATATATATATATATATACCGGTATATATATGTAATATATGTATTTTAATATGTATATCATGTTGGTTTCCATTCTCTTATTCTTCTTGATTGCATTGCACACCAACTGACTAACCTACAGCAATGCCTGATTATGGCATTTCCTATGTTGCGATTCAGCCATTAAACCCTTTTCCAAATATACTAATTCAAAAAGCATCTACTATAGCTGGAAAGGTTAAAAATCAATTAATGATTATATTGTGTATCTTTTTGTCTGTCTTCCATGACATCTGCTTTTTTATTAAATTAAAAGCATGGGTTTCTGGAGACATCTACTGGACGAATACAGTAACTGGATTATAATAAAAGTTGGTTTTCAGTTTCAGTATGGGTGAAAATTGGAATTTAGCAAAAATAACACAATTCCAAAGCCCAATACAAAATTCATTGTCAAATTTGTGAACTGTTGCCTCTAATTTTGCACTTGTGATATCTTTTACAGTTTTGGGAACATATAAAATAAGAATATGAACCGTGTGACACCTGATTGGCAGAACAGAGGAATTCATAACTGGCTATAAAAGCAACAGATAATTTTACTAGGATGTCCAGCAAATTGGTGCATTTAACATGTATGTAAACCCTAACAATGAACGCCTCCTATTTATTCTATTTTTCCTTTGATAAATACTCCATCAAAAGCATTTTGTTATACAGTATCTCACAAAAGTGAGTACATCACCCACATTTTTGTAAATATTTCATTATACTTTTTATGTGACAACACTGAAGAAATGACACTTTGCTACAATGTAAAGTAGTGAGTGTACAGCTTGTATAACAGTGTACATTTGCTGTCCCCCTCAAAATAACTCAACACATAGCCATTAATGTCTAAACCGCTGGCAACAAAAGTGAGTACACACCTGAGTGAAAATGTCCAAATTGGGCCCAATTAGCCATTTTCCCTCCTCGGTAAAACCGAGCTGCAGCTTGATGGCCAAGACCATACAGCTGTTTAACAGGACAGGTTCCACTCAGAACAGGCCTCGCCATGGTTGGCCAAAGAAGCTGAGTGCACATGCTCAGCGTCATATCCAGAGGTTGTCTCTAGGAAAAAGACGTATGAGTGCTGCCAGCATTGCTGCAGAGGTTGAAGCGGTGGGGGGTCAGCCTGTCAGTGTTCAGACCATACGCTGCACATTGCATCAAATTGGTCTGCATGGCTGTCGTTCCAGAAGGAAGCCTCTTCTAAAGATGATGCACAAGAAAGCCAACAATTTGCTGAAGACAAGCAGCCTAAGGACATGGATTACTGGAACCATTTTAAGGGGACAGCAAATTTACACTGTTATACAAGCTATATACTCACTACTTTACAGTGTAATTTCTTCAGTGTTGTCACAAAAATGTGAGGGGTCATTGCGTCGCTTTAACTGACAATTTGCGCGGTCGTGCAACGTGGCTCCCAAACAAAATTGGCGTCCTTTTTTCCCCACAAATAGAGCTTTCTTTTGGTGGTATTTGATTACCTCTGCGGTTTGTATTTTTTGCGCTATAAACAAAAATAGAGCGACAATTTAGAAAAAAATGCAATATTTTTTACTTTTTGCTATAATAAATATCCCCCAAAAATATATAAAAAAATAGTTTTTTTTCCTCAGTTTAGGCCGATACATATTCTTCTACATATTTTTGGTAAAAAAAATCGCAATAAGCGTTTATCGGTTGGTTTGCGCAAAATTTATAGCGTTTACAAAATAGGGGATAGTTTTATTGCATTTTTATCAAAAAAACATTTTTACTACTAATGGCGGCGATCAGCGATTTTTTTCATGACTGTGACATTATGGCGGACACTTCGGACAATTTTGACACATTTTTGGGACCATTGTCATTTTCACAGCAAAAAATGCATTTAAAATGCATTGTTTACTGTGGAAATGACAGTTGCAGTTTGGGAGTTAAACACAGGGGGCGCTGAAGGAGTTATGTTTCACCTAGTGTGTGTTTACAACTGTAGGGGGTGTGGCTGTAGGAGTGACATCATCGATTGTATCCCCCTATTGGGATGACACGATCGATGCAGCCGCCACAGTGAAGAACGGGGAAGCCGTGTTTACACGCGTCCCTCCCTGTTCTTCAGCTCCGGGGACCGATCGCGGGACCCCAGCGGCGATCGGGTCCGCGGGTCCCGGTCCCAGTCATGGAGCTTCAGACTACGACTGGGTACATGTACAGTACGTACCTGTACGTACATGTGCCCAGCCGTGCCATTCTGCTGACGTATATGTGCAGGAGGCGGTCCTTAAGTGGTTAAAAGTCAGCAGCTACAAAAAGTGTAGCTGCTGACTTTTAATAAACAGACACTTACCTGCTCCACGGTCCAGCCATGGTGGAAGTAGGAAGTGGGACAGGAAGTCCCACTCCTAACGAAGCCCCTACTCCCCCTCCAAAAAATGACATGGCAAATGTGGCATTTAAGGGGGTGAGGAGTGCTTAAAGCGGAAGTTCCACTTTTGGGTGGAACTCCGCTTTAATAGCTCCTTCTACACTTTACCTGCACTTCATTTTTATCAGTTATATTATTCCCAACATTATTAGGACTATAAACACTTCCGCTATGTCTCAGAGATAAGGAGTAGTTCTGTAGTCCTAACATACAGCACGTATTGTCCCAGTAAAGGAACACTGATCCTTCATTAATAACAGTACAGTGAGTGCGCTTTGTCTCTATAGGACAAGAAAAGTATACTGACAGGATTATCAAATGGGAAAAAAAGAAATACAAAATATGCCTGAAAAAGAAAAGAAAACCAATACAGCCTCTACAGCTAAGACTGGTAAGCTGCAATATATTCAATTTTTGTTCTTGGGGTTAGTTATACTGTAACCAATGCTGCAATGGTTTGTTTTAAAATGATTACATATATACAGTTAATGCAGGTCGCTCAGATTGCTATTAAAGATTAAGGATATGTTAGTCACTCTTATAAAAGCTAATTGGTCGGATTATTGCACAACACAGCTTTATTATACTATAATTATAATCATTATGTTTAACGAGAAGTATGGCCAAAGTTTTTTTTTTACTTGCACTTCTGTGACCCAAAATCAGCTGACAGCAAGAGAAAAACCGCAGTCAACTGACGTCACAGAGCCAATCCAGGTTCTGGAGGGATCCTGACCATATTGACAAAATCCACCCAGCTGCCTGACATCTGGATTCATTTCTCAGTGCTTGGCTAAGATCCAATGCCAGCTGCGCCCAACCCCCTTCCTGCCCCATGCGTCAGTGAGAGCTGGAAGGGCCGAGCAGAGAGCGGTGACTGACAGTCACCGCTCTTTGCTCAGAATGGCCTAGAACTCAGAATTCAGCTTGTTTTTTTTTATCCGCCTGAATAATAATTCAGTAGCAGTAAGCAGAAGCTAACAATGATCTTGTTTTAAAGCGGAAATAAACCCATCAATTTGATAGTTTCAAAAAACAGTTAACATTCCCGGCATGCCGGAAATGCTAGCTGTCACATTTGCTTGTGCTCTCAACCAAACTGTCAAACCATCCAATGGCTGGTTTCATAACTGATCACATGTGCAGCATCATGGCAATTGCAAATTAGATGGCAGCTTCCTTGGCTGAAAACAATAGGAGGGTTTACTTCCACTTTAAGGTACAGCTAGTTTATCTGCTTCATTTATTATGTCATTAAAGCTTTATTAAACCCAAAATGAAATCATGTATTTTATTGCAGCTTATCAATTCTGGTTGCATTAGTTATTTTTTTTTAGGCTTTCTTTCCTTTATTTCACCTGGTGATCCAGCCAGTAAGTCTGATGTTTTTCAGCAGGACAAACTGATGTAGCAGTTTTAGGTTAGAGACACTCCATATACCACTTACAGGGATGCCTTAAATCAGTAGCTTTAATTTATTTCTGTAAAATCTTTATCTCAAAAGCCTCGTACATACAACGGTTTTCCTCGGCAAAAACCATCAAGAAAACGGCTGGCAGAGCTTTTTTGCAGAGAAAAACGGTTGTGTGTGTGTTTTTCGTCGAGAAAACTGTTGTGGATCTCGATGAGAAAAAAAGAGAACATGCTCTCTTTTTTCTCGTCGGGAGTCTCAATTTTCTCGTTGTGGTTCTCGTCGGGCTGGTTTACGACGAGAAACACATTCGTGTATATGCTTAGAAACCTGCGCATGCTCAGAATAAAGTATGAGACAGGAGCGCACCTTCTGTAAAAGTAGCGTTCATAATGGAGATAGCACATTCGTCACGCTGTAAAAATTATTGCATCGTTTAAATGCTGCGCATTTAAATCATCTTTAGAATGGTACAATAATGAACAATAATGAACTTCTTTTGCTGCTGATATTCACACAGAGTTCTGACTAACTTTTTGCAACATTTTTCATGCTGATCTCATGAATATATTTGATTAATTTATATAGCAAGATATATATATATATATATATATATATATATATATATATATATATATATATATATATATATATATATATATATAATACAGATCTGCATTTTTAATTATTATTTCATTTCTAGTCATCTCCATGATTTATTTTTTCATTTTGTTGTGTCAAGTTACCACAATTTTAACATTATTGTTTGGTGTTTTCTGATCTGTCCCTTTATAATTAGACCTTTTGTAGTTTTTTTTAAGTTAACCTGCCTACTCACAAGCTAAATTTTTGGGTTGATTAAAAACACATAGGCAAGTATGAACTGTAAAAAAAATAACCATTTATTCTGGTAAAGAATATAAATAAAATAAATAGAAGGCAGCGCTGGAGAACCTGCTGCCATTTGTGCAACTCTGTGTGGACACTAAAATTGGGACATTGAGAAGCACATACAGGAGGGAGCCCAATCTGGTCCTGGACTCCCAGAGGTCAGGAACAGCAGCAGGTCAGATATATGTCCCAAGTTTGTGGTATACAACAGGCTGCCTTCTGTCAGACCACCTTGAAGCAAGGCCATCACTTCCTGGTCATCTTGGTAGCCTTCCCTCCAGCCTTCTTTGCTGCCTTCCTTGCTACTTTCTCTGCAGCCTGCCCTGCAGCCTTCTCTGCAGCCTTTCTTCTCCACTTGCCTGGAGCCTGTGCCTCTGGAGGTGTACTCATGCCAAGAGGAGGAGAAGAAGGTGGAGGAGGTGGAGGAGAAGGTGTAGGAGAAGAAGGTGTAGGAGAAGAAGGTGTAGGAGAAGAAGGTGTAGGAGAAGAAGGTGGAGGAGAAGAAGGTGGAGGAGAAGAAGGTGGAGAAGAAGAATGTGGAGGAGGTTGAGAAGAAGGAGCTGTAGGAGGAGGAGGTTGAGAAGAAGCAGGTGGAGAAGGATGAGGTTGAGAAGAAGGAGCTGTAGGAGGATGGCCGTGTCCCCCTTACCCCCTTATTGAGTAGACTAATTAGGAGGGGCTCAAATAGGAGGCGTTGGTCCATTGACATCTGGCTCATTTTGCCAATTACGAGGGTGCCATAGCCCTCTTCAGGGGTGGTAGGTTGTTGGAGTGTGGCCTGTGCCTTTTTAATTAGGGCCAGTGCTGCCTCGCTCACACTCCTATCCCACCTGGCCATTCTTGTTGGAAGGCAGATGGGAGGCACCTGGCACCTTGTTCTGCCACTTGGCCCTGCTACCTCCTCTGTGCCACTTGGCCCTGCCACCTCCTCTCTGCCACTCACTCCTGCCACCTCCTCTCTGCCACTCACCCCGGCCTCCTCCTGCCTGACATTTTCCAGACACTCATCCTGGCTGATTTCCTCCTGTGTATTAAATAGGGACATAGTTTGAGTTTTGGGTTCATCAATCACACATAATTTTCCGCTCATGACTGTTGCAAATTGATTGAAAATAAACAGAAAAGACAATCATTCTGACCGCAGCAGTTTTCATTCTTTTGTCCCCAACTTTTTGGGCCACTACTGTCTATTGATATGGAAAACACTTTTAGATCAAACATTATATATTTTTTACATATTAACCACTTACCCCCCGGACCATATTGCTGCCCAAAGACCAGAGTACTTTTTGCGATTCGGGACTGCGTCGCTTTAACAGACAATTGCGCGGTCGTGCGACGTGGCTCCCAAACAAAATTGGCGTCCTTTTTTTCCCACAAATAGAGCTTTCTTTTGGTGGTATTTGATCACCTCTGCGTTTTTTTTTTTTTTTGCGCTATAAACACAAATAGAACGACAATTTTGAAAAAAATGAATATTTTTTACTTTTTGCTGTAATAAATATCCCCCAAAAATATATAAAAAAACATTTTTTTTCCTCAGTTTAGGCCGATACGTATTCTTCTACATATTTTTCGTAAAAAAAAAATCACAATAAGCGTTTATTGATTGGTTTGCGCAAAAGTTATAGCGTTTACAAAATAGGGGGTATTTTTATGGCATTTTTATTAATATTTTTTTTTACTAGTAATGGCGGCGATCAGCGATTTTTTTTCGGTATTGCGACATTATGGCGGACACTTCGGACATTTTTGACACATTTTTGGGACCATTGGCATTTTGTTGGTGTGTTCTTACTGTGGGGGGGGGGTGGCCTCACTAGGGGAAACACTGATCCACGGTTCATACATTGTATGAACCGCTGATCAGCATTTCCCCTGCTGACAGGAACGAGAGCTGTGTGTTTACACACACAGCTCCCGTTCCCCGCTCTGTACCGAGCGATCGCGTGTGCCCGCCGAGCACACGCACGGGATCGCGTGTGCCCGCCGAGCACACGCACGGGAGTCGGGGGCCCCTAGTGGCGGCTAATAGGCAGGACGTCATATTACGTGCTCTCGCCTAGGAGAGCCACCTTGTGGACGTATTTCGGCGGTGCGCGGTCGGCAAGTGGTTAACATCTATTTTAGAGCATTTTTTTTCACAATAAATAAATTTAAAATACTATACCTGGCTCCAGACAGCCACATCCGGGTCTTCCTCCAGGATGGAAGGCTCATTTTGCTCGAGAGAAGGCTCAGCTTGGCTGGAGGGTTGGCTGAAGGGAAGGCTGGAAAGTGACTGCCTTGCTTCAAGGTGGTCATTTAGAAAGGACATTCTGCTGTAGTACCACAACGTCGGTACATATACCTTTCCTGCTGCTGCTCCAGACCTCTGAGAAGCCAGGACCTTGTTGCGCTCACCCCTGTATGTGCCTCTCAAGGTCCCAATTTTAGTGTCCAGCTGTTCGATGGTTACATGGGGCATCCTTGTGTGCACAAATTGGATCAGGTTCTTTAGTGCTTCTGTCCTTAGCCCTTTTTGCCTGTGTATGGGGTCTTTTGTCGCCCAAAGAGTGGGCAGCTCCCTTAAGCGATCTATGAATTTGCTTAAGAAATCTTTTTCACTGAATGGATACATTTTTTCTGCAAGACAAAACAAAAGACAAATGTCAATCACAGTCTAAACTCTAGTAATCTTTATCCCCATATAGGCCTTCAATCTCTATGCAGTATAGGCCACTGATGTCCCAAATTAAAATCATACCTTCGGTCACACGTTCGTTGCTTTTACTACTTCCTCCGCACACCTAACGTAGGAACGACACATGTGTGTTAAGCTTTATATACACTGTGCATGCGTGACACCCTGCACACGTTGCCCCCCTAATGACGTTCTTACTCTATGTTTTCCCGCCCCTTCTCTTTCGGCGAGCAAACAACATGGCGGAATCAGATGAGCAGGTGTCTCCAATTAGGCCAATTTCAGCCAAAAACTACGACATGGCGGAGTCTGATGAGCAGGGGTCTGTAATTATTAATTCGTCTGACGACACAAGCCCGGAGCCTGATGAGGAAACGTCACAAACGAGGAGCAGATACAAGGCATCTAACATGTCCTACGCGGAAATGGCGGAAATGGTGGACATATTGCTAAAGTCTGATTATGATGGCAGGCATGGGCCCTATAACCATCCTAATTTAAGGAAGGCCAAAATTATGAAAAAAGTGGTAAACAGTCTGAAGAAACATTTTGGGGTGAAAAGATTGAAGGAGCAGCTCAGAAAGAGGTGGTCAAACCTCAAACTGAGGGAGCCGGAAAAGTTAAGGAGCATTAAGAGAATGCTTGAAAAAAGTAAGTACTTCTCCTGTGTCCCTATTATTATTGTTTTTTCAGAACTTGCATGTTGCTCCATGTTGTTGCTTTTTAATATTGGACCTTAGAAAATGTCATCGTTCAAAATTATGTGGGCACAGTAATCGGTCGTTTCAGACACATCGTTTGGCCACTACATACAATTTTTTATGAAGATACAAGGTTAAAAATATTTTAATATGCCTGTTTGTATTCAAGAAATATTTTTACATTGGTGTCTAGCTGATGTGTTTGTAACTAGAATGAAAATCAAAATGACATCAGTCTCAAGAGCACTAGTATGGGCCACCAGAACAACCTTTTTAGGGTGACCCACACAGGTGCTCCTGTAGATTTTTGGGGTGTCTACATGTGTGAAACGTGTCCCAAAAAGGCGAGTAGTCAAGATTTGTGTTTGCAAAAATAATGTCTTCTGCTTGTAACTGCCCAAACAGACACTTGTACCCCACTTCCAAGCAATGTTTAATATTCCTATTTTTGCCCTCAAATATGTGTGTGCTAAGTATACCTTTTGTTTTCATTCTCATAGGGGAGAGAAGACTGGGAGGACACCATTCCTAAGAGCCCAGGAACCCCAAACCTTGCAAGGAACCCCAACCTTGCAAGGAACCCCAACCTCGCAAGGAACCCCAACCTCGCAAGGAACCACTTGAGGATGTTGAGGAAGGAGAAGTGGAGGAAGGAGAGGTGGAGGATGTGGTGGAAATTGTCACCACAACAGGTCAGTATCTGTCACCACAGCTTCAGGTAATAAGAGATGTGGGCCTGCAGATTTAATAATACCTTTTTTTTGTTTGTTTTTGGTTTAGGGGATGAACATGTGGCTGAAGACAGGACTCGATTCTCCAGTTCGAGTGCCCAAAACATCCTCCTCCAAATCAAGGCGTGTAGTAGGGAAATGAACGTCTTCACAAAAAAAATGGTCTTTATTGAGCAAACCTTTAAGGACATAATTGAATAAAACTCCCTTTTTTTTGTTCCCAGTTTGACTAAAAAATGTTTGCACTTTTTCAAACAAGCCAAAATTTGAAGATGCACACAGTGGGTCAACATGTGCTATCTGCCATCTCAGGATATCCATGTAACTGTTGTAACTGCTAAAAGTGTGAGCTTCAGTTTCTTAGTAAAGTTCATCTAAAACAATCCACCTGCCGCCTTTAATGCAAGCAGTGGAAGAACCAGAAATGACCCTCTTGCAATCATTGTACAGCTATGATAGAAGCAGCACAATGAGCCAATCTGTTGTACTGAAGTTCAGGGAGCATCATGATAGGAGGTCTGAGTGACAGAACAATGGGCTTTATCTGCTGCTTTTCCTTTCACTGACCAGTCACAGGCTGGGGGAGGGAAAAAACCTTTTACCTAACTGCAACTGAAAAAAATCAGGTCGCATACGGTACCAGGCAAGGCTGGTAGAGGGGTGGCTGATTTACAGAGTAGCATCACTTGGAAGAACAAATACAAAATCTTTATTACAGCACTGGAGTCCCAGGAAAAATGGAGGCACCCTTTAAAAAATAAATAAAAAAAGGAATAATGGAGGTCATTGGTGTCCCTAGTCTGTACCTCCTCATCAGGAAGTTCTCCCTAGGTTAAATAAACAATCTCAATCTAGCATGATGGCCGCTGAGGTAATCCAGTGTTCTCTCTCTGGTGGTGCGGGTGCAGCGTGGCTCTCTCTGGTGGTGTGGGTACAGCATGGCTTTCGTGCCTCTCTCTAGTGGTGCTCTCTAGTGGTGCGGGTACAACATGGCTCTCCCTGGTGGTGCAGGCAGGTCTGTATTTTGGACTAGGCCGACAAGGCCCAGCACTTTACGGGGGGCGGCGCCCCCCTGCACAAAAACATTCCCCCGACCCGTCCTCCCGAGTCTCGGCTCCCGCAGCCTCCTTCCGGCTCACATACAGCCTCTGAGGTGCCTGACCAGTGCAGATTTTTCTGCAGCCTTGCTGTGCGCCGGGGTCTGGGAGCCTGGATGTGTCTTCTTCAGACATCCCGCCCACTGCTTCACCATGCAGCGTGACATCTAGCCCAGACTCAGGTAGGAGGACACCGTTGTAAGGGGAGAATGGGGAGACCGAGTGTATGGCAGCCAAGGAGTGAGTGTATGGGAGGGGGTGGAAGGCTGTGCAGTCTCATTGTTTTGTGTTTGGAGGACTGGTGGCAGCCCGTTTTTGCTGGGACTTGTAGTACCCCATTTTTGCTGGGACTTGTAGTGCCCTGTTTTTGCTGGGACTTGTAGTGCCCTGTTTTTGCTGGGACTTGTATTGCCTCATTTTTGCTGGGACTTGTAGTGCACTGTGGGGGTTGAAATATGTCAGCCCCGTTTTTGCTGGGACTTGTAGTGCACTGTGGGGGCTGAAATATGTCAGCCCCGTTTTTGCTGGGACTTGTAGTGCACTGTGGGGGCTGAGATATGGCAGCCCCGTTTTGCTGGGACTTGTAGTGCACTGTGGGGGCTGAGATATGGCAGCCCTGTTTTGCTGGGACTTGTAGTGCACTGTGGGGGCTGAGATATGGCAGCCCCGTTTTGCTGGGACTTGTAGTGCACTGTGGGGGCTGAGATATGGCAGCCCTGTTTTGCTGGGACTTGTAGTGCACTGTGGGGGCTGAGATATGGCAGCCCCGTTTTGCTGGGACTTGTAGTGCACTGTGGGGGGGGGGCTGACATATGGCAGCCTCCTATGCTGGGACTTGTAGTGCCTTAGACTGTGGGGGCACCGAGGAATCCTCATTCCGCCACTGAGGGCACTACAAGTCCCAGCAGAGTGGGCTGCCTTTCTACCATCCCCTGTAGTCTAGGGCACTACAAGTCCCAGCATAGTAGGCTGCCATATCTCAGCCCCTCAGAGGGCACTATAAGTCCCAGCATAGGAGGCTGCCATATCTCAGCCCCCCAGAGTGCACTACAAGTCCCAGCATAGGAGGCTGCCATATCTCAGCCCCCCAGAGTGCACTACAAGTCCCAGCATAGGAGGCTGCCATATCTCAGCCCCCCAGAGTGCTTAACAAGTCCCACCATAGGAGGCTGCCATATCTCAGCCCCCCAGAGTGCACTACAAGTCCCAGCATAGGAGAGTGCACTACAAGTCCCTGCATAGGAGGTTGCCATATCTCAGCCCCTCAGAGTGCACTACAAGTCCCAACATAGGAGGCTTCTCTTATATAACAGGAGAAAGAGCTGGGGGGTTGTACCGGGAGGGGAGAGAAGGAGGCACAGGTTTGAGATGAGGGGGGATTTTTTTTCTGAACGTGAGGATTTATGCTGGAAGGGGGAGATGGGGGAGGATTTGTGCCGAGAGATGTAATTTATACTGGGAAGGGGGAGATGGGGGAGGATTTGTGATGGGAGGGGGGATTTATGCTGGGAGGGGGAGATGGGGAAGGATTTGTGCTAAGAGGGGGATTTGTGCTGGGAAAGGGGAGGTTAAGGAAAGGGTTTGTGCCGAGAAGGGGGATTTTCACTGGAAGGGGTCATATGAGGGTGAGGATTTGTGCTGAAAGGGAGTATTTTTGCTGCTAGGGGGGAGATGGAGGGGGCAGGGGTCTGAAAGGGGTGTGATTTACAGATGATAGGGCGGGTCTTAAATAGGAAGGGGTGTGGCTTTGACAGGAAGGGTGGGTCATATTTAAATTAGGGGGTGCATGAATTTAGTGACGCCTAGGGCAGCACAAAACCTAAATACACCACTGGGTGCAGGTACAGTGTGGCTCTCTCTGGGGTTGTGCGGGTACAGCGTGGCTCTCTCTGGTGGTGCGGGTACAGCGTGGCTCTGTCTGGTGATGCTGGGGCTATTAGTTCCCCTAGCACAATCCTCTTTCTTTTTTCGTGTCTCCTGTAGCTGCTACAGTGTACCAATCCTCACCTTGTTTCTGGGTTTTCTCTTTTCCCCCAGCAGAGTGCATACTGGGGACTGTAGTCTGCTCCCTGCTGCGAAAAACTGGGCCACCTATCTCTGAGACTACATTTCCCATGAAGCCCTGTAGTTTTTTCTGATTGGCACTCCACTGTGACCAATGGGGAGGGAAGAAGAGCGGGCAGGAAAGACTACTCTCCCCCTGCTGCCGATATGAGAAGGAGAGGGGGGCGGCGGGCTGTTCCTCCACGTGTCACGTAGCGGGCGTGCCCGGTCTGCCCTATGGCCAGTCCCGTCTGATCACAATTGATCTTATTTGCTGCTCAGTGATTGCAGTATTCTAGTCTGCATCTCCCCAAGGTAATACATAAAACCTGGCCTGTTAGTGGGCCCTGAGGACAGGGTTGATGACCACTGCTCAAGAGGAACAGTGTTCCTGTCTTCCTCTAGTCCCTCTGTATAGCGCCAGCAACACAGTGCCACATACAGAGGAAAGGGAAAACTGCACCTGCCTACAGGCCAGCATTTTCCAAGTGACTTATACAGTATTTTATAGTCAGGTTCATTGTTCTTTTTATAAAAACATTAGGAAAAGTCCATTTATTTGAGTGTCCATTCTTCTAAAAAAATTGTTGTGGTAATTTACACTTTCCCCTACTTTATGGTCATACTTGAGAGTCACATGCTTTTGTGCTTCGTTTATAGATTTGTTACTACATTAGAAGTACTAGACATAAAAAGCTATGGGGTCAATTCACTAACGTTTACTGCATGTGATACAACAGTCATGTGACTCATTTGCATACAGTACATTATTGCATGCAGTAAATAAAGTCCAATTCACAAAAAAAACGCTTATGCGAGATTTACCGCAAAATGAAAAATGTGCTGATAAATATCATTTCAAAAGTTCTTAAAGGGGTTGTAAAGGGAAAATGTTTTATTCATAATAAGCATCCTTTACCTGCAGACATTCCTTTTTTCACTTCCTCATTGTTCGTTTTTGCTCAGAAGTTGCTCTATTTCTTCTCTGTTCTGTTCACTTCCTGCTTGTCTGATTTTACTGACGTGCTCACCCCCTCCTGGGAACTACATCTGTGTGGCAGGATGCTCTCTACGTGTTAGAGACTTCAAGGAGGTGTCTCTACCTTGCAGACATTAATTTTAGGCAAAAAAATGTTTTCCTTTACAACTCCTTTAAGTCCAATTTCCAAATAGACCAGAGAGTAAAAAAACTGTTTTTGACAAATAGCTGGTTACTAAGAAGCGCGGCCGGGAAGCCAGCCGTCGTGTCCTTAAAGTGGAGGTTCACCCAAAAACTCGATTTTTAACATTAGTCTGAGGCTCATTTTGTCAAGGGGAATCGGGTGGTTTTTTTAAAATCGAAGCAGTACTTACCGTTTTAGAGATAGATCTTCTCCGCCGCTTCCGGGTATGGGCTGCGGGACTGGGCGTTCCTATTTGATTGACAGGCTTCCAACAGGCTTCCGATGGTCGCATACAGCACGTCACGATTTTCCGAAAGTAGCCGAACGTCGGTGCGCAGGCGCCGTATAGAGCCGCACCGACGTTCTGCTTCTTTCGGCTACTCGTGATGCGATGTATGCGACCGTCAGAAGCCTGTCGGAAGCCTGTCAATCAAATAGGAACGCCCAGTCCCGAAGACCATACCCGGAAGCGGCGAAGAAGATCTATCTCTAAAACGGTAAGTAATGCTTCGATTTAAAAAAAAACACCCGATTCCCCTTCACAAAATGAGCCTCAATCTAATGTTAAAAATTGTTTTTCGGGTGAACTCCTGCTTTTACAATGCATGACTCATCAGTTCAGTGTTTTTTTCTTTTCGGGTGCGGTATAATTGACGATGGATTTACATCGGGGGAAATGTCATGTCAAAAACCGTCTCTGTGTTTTCATAACTTTTTGGCACTTTTTTGGTGAATGGGTAGCCCATACTTATTCACATGGAGGGGGGGGGGTGGGATCTGGGGGCCACTTTGTTAAAGTGGTCTTTCGGATTCCGATAAGCTCCCTGCCCGCAGACCCCAACAACCACCAGCCAGGGATGTGGCGGTGAGGCCCTTGTCCCTGGGGGGGACAGAGCCTCCTCTGCCCCAAAGCCCCCACCCTCCCCCCTTGTTGAGGGCATGTGGCCTGGTATGGTTCAGAAGAGGGGGCTGCATGTTTGGATAAGGGTCTGTATAGATGTTGGGGGGGCCACGCCATTTTTTTTTTACATTTTGGCATGAGGTTCTTCTTCAAATCATTTTTTTTCATCATTTTTAATTGTCACCATGTTTTTATTACATTCAGCTGTCAGCGGGAAACCCACTGATGAGTCATCTGTTGTTAAGGACGCGGCCCGGCCTGATCCTTAGCAACCAGCTCAATGAGATAAATTACTGCAAAATCCAAAAAATACATCATTCAGTATTTTACGCAAAATTCTTAATGAAGTGCACTTTCACTGATTTACTGCAAGCATTATTTTACCGCATTTTCTGAGCCCATATTTAACTCTTATGCCGCGTTCACACGACCGTTTTTTTCCGGGTTCTAGAAAATTACGTTTTTTTTTAATGTCATTAAAAAAGATCGTGTGTGGGCTTCAGAGCATTTTTCATGATCTAAAAAATGGGCATTAAAAATTTCGAACATGCTCTATTTTTTCACAAAGTTTTTAAAGTTGTAGTTTTTAAGGTTGTAAAAAATGGTTGTGTGTGGGCTTTAACGACGTGAAAAAAACGTGCATGCTCAGAAGCAAGTTATGAGACGGGAGTGCTCATTTTGGTAAAACTACCGTTCTTAATGGAGTAAGCACATTCATCACGCTGTAACAGACAGAAAAGCGCGAATCGTCTTTTACTCACACGAAATTTGCTAAAGCAGCCCAAAGGGTGGCGCCATCCGAATGGAACTTCCCCTTTATAGTGCCTTTGTACGTCTTGTACGTCACCGCGCTTTGCTGGAGCATTTTTTTTTCACGATCGTGTGTAGGCAAGGCCGTTTTAATGATCGGGTTGAAAAAAACGTTGTTTTTTCTAGATCCTTAAAAATGTCATTTTTTAGAACCCGAAAAACGGTCGTGTGTACGCGGTATTAGTGAATTGACCAGTATATCTGCTATACAGTATACCTAGGTTGTAGTTTAAAATATTTGGCCCTTCCAAACCTATTTTAGGGTAAGTTAATAAATCTCATTGTATATACAAATGTACATCCAAGTGGCACCTGGTGTAATATCTCTTTGTTTTTGTATATCTGTTTTTTTGTTTTTTTTGCATTGCCTTTTTCATGCCTAATTAGCGCAGTATATATCGTAATATTTCAGTGTACAATAAAATATCAGGAGAGGCTTTTTTTTCCATATTTTTCAGCTGTTTGCCCTGAAATCCTTTCATCAAGAATAGACACGCTCCTAACCCATTATCACACGACCCTCTTACTTCTACCAGATTCTCTAGACTGAACACTAGTACAACCAATATGCAAGCCAGCAGTCTCCTTGGCAACCTGATTTTGGGAATAATAATTGTATATACTGTATATATAAATACATACAATCTGTATATTTATTCAGTCGAGCTTTGCTATCTTGTCCATTGAATAAGAGCTGTATGCAGCACACAGAATTCCTGCATAAAAAATAATTCCTGTCAACAGGGCCGGATTAACAATGGGGCTGATGGAGCTGCAGCTCCAGGCCCCTTTCTCAAGATAGGCCCATTTGCCCAAAAAAAAAAAAAAAAAAAAAAAAAAATTTTTTTTTAAGAATTTTTTTTTTTAAAGATCGAATTTGGGGGGTTGTAGCTCGATGACCAGAGGTCACAGGGGGTAGGCAGGTGAAGAGCTACCCCACAACTGGTTAAAATATGGGACGGCTATCATTTATGGTTCCGGAGATACGGGCCTGCTTGCACAGCCTGTCAGAAGCTACATTCAGAGCGGCCAATATAAATACAAGCTGACACACTACAGCAGACTGATAGGATCACAGTGCTTATAATAATTATTTGTATATTACTTATGGTAATTAACCCCTTGCCACCCAGGCCAATTCTGACACTTCTCTACTACATGTAAAAATCATCATTTGTTTTTTGCTAGAAAATTACTCTATGGTGGTCTTTGCACTTTTTATGTTGCAGGGTACAGAGCTGCACGACTCTGGCTAAAATGAGAATTGCAATTTTTTTGCTTAGAAGATAGATCACGATTCTCTCACGATTGTTGCGGCGTAACATCATCTTTCACATTAACAACAACAAACAAAAAAAATGGGCTAAATTCACTATTTTGTTTTTATGGTTTTTATTATTCATTGAAGTGGGAAAATGCAGTGTGACATAACATATTGCAGCAATTGCCATTGTATTCCCTGGAGTCTCTGCTAAAATATATATAATGTTTGGCAGTTCCAAGTAATTTTCTAGCAAATAATATTGCTTTTTAACTTAAGAAACAAGTGTTGGACTTTAAGTGGTTAAATTTAGTTACTATGATAGTTAGTTTCAATGTTTCATTTTGTTTACAAACTTCGCAGACTGCCCAGATTTGTTCTTTACACACAGAAGTGTATCCCTTTGATCTAAGAAGGAAGTGTCAGTTACAATGTTTCCTGTTAAAAACTTGGCAGACTGCCCAGATATTTTCTTTTGACAGCTGAAAGTCTCTCCACTTGTTATATGAAAGAATCAGCAAACTCTGCATTGAAGATCGTCAGGGGGGTTGAATCGAGATCACGATTTTTTTAACGATTAATTGTGCAGCTCTAGCACGGTATTTGCGCAGCAATTTTAAAAAAAATTTTTTTGGAAAAAAATGTTTCATTCATTAAAAAAACAGTTGGTTAGTTAAGTTTGCACAATTTTTTTTGGTATCCTAAGCCAGTGTTTCTCAACTCCAGTCCTCAAGGCACACCAACAGGTCATGTTTTCAGGATTTCCCTCAATTGAAACAGCTGGGGTAATTACTAAGGCAGTGAAACTAATCGAATCACCTGTGCAAAATAATGGAAAGCTTGAAAACATGACCTGTTGGGGCGCCTTGAGGACTGGAGTTGAGAAACACTGTCCTAAGCGATGCTTTACAGTTTTTTAGGTTACATGTTTAGAGTTACAGAGGAGGTCTAGTACTAGAATTATTGTTCTCGCTCTAACGATCGTGGCGTATGTAACCTGTGTGTATCTGGCTCTGATACTACCAGTGCCTACCCAGCCACTGACTAGTATCTCTCCCCAGCCTGTCCCCACACACCCTCTTACCTGCTGACCTGTGGATGGGGGAATCACTCCTGCAGTGTTATTGTGTTCTGCCAGTGCGTACAATGATCAGTGTTGCTAACTTTAGCTGGCAGCACTGATTGTTTTAAGAAAAAAAAACAGGCTGGTTGTACTCAAGTTGATTAATAGATTGACTTGTGTAAAACCAGCTAGCCCGTACATAGATTGACTATGGCTGGTCTCTGCATAATTGGCGTAATTTCAATACATGTATGACCCGCTTAACCACTACTCAGTCCCTAAATATCCTTCCACTCCTGTACATAGTGCACACTGTCATACTCTCCACACTCCTCTCCTGTACATAGTGCCCACTGTCATACTCTCCACACTTCTCTCCTATACATAGTACCCACTGTCATACCCTACACACTCCTCTCCTGTACATAGTGCCCACTGTCATACCCTCCACACTCCTCTCCTATACATAGCGCCCTCTGTCATACCCTTCACACTCCTCTCCTGTACATAGTGCCTGCTGTCATACACTTCTCTCCTGTACTTAGTGCCCACTGTCGCACCCTCCACACTCCTCTCCTGTACATACTGCTCACTGTCATACCCTCCACACTCCTCTCCTATACATAGTGCCCACTGCCATACCCTCCACACTCCTCTCCTATACATAGTGTTCACTGTCATACCCTCCACACTCCTCTCCTATACATAGAGCCCACTATCATACCGTCTACATTCCTCTCCTGTACATACTGCCCACTGTCATACCCTCCACACTCCTCTCCTTTACATACTGCCCCATCATACCCTCCACACTTCTCTCTAGTACGTAGTACCCTCTGTCATACCCCCTCACTCTTCCTGTACATACTGCCTATTGTCATACCCTTCACACTCCTCTCCTGTACATAGTGCTTTTTTCCGTACCCTTTGTACTCCTCTCCTGTACATAGTGCCCACTGTTAGACCCTCCACATTCCTCTCCCTCACCTGCACATACTTCCCACTTATATACCATCCATACTCCTCCCCTATGTCGCTTACCCACAAAAACAGTTCTTTAAAATTATACTGAATATCCTCAATATTACCAGCTCTAGAATGGACACACTTTTGTTAGTTCAACTAAAGGAAATATCAGTTCTCATATTTGTTCTGCCCCATTATTAGTACTCATTTAATTTTGTGATTACTACTATGATGTATAGAGGAACATCGGGGATCTCAGCTACTCTAAATATAGCACTTATATAAAAAAGTGGCCCTGAAAATATTTTTTAAATGTTGGCAACTGTGCACTTAGGCACTGCCCAAGGGCCACCGTCCACCGGGTCAGTAGGGGGCCCCATGAGAGGCTCCTTGGATCCTGTGATAATAAAGCAGTAGTAAACTTTCCTGACATTACTACTTTTTAGAGGCCCTGGGGTAGGTTATGCCACAATGTACAAGTATGCACAGCATATTAGCACATTAGTGTTCACTTACATTTTCAGACAGCCCTCCAGTGCTGCGCTGTGATGAATCAGGCGGGGCCCGGGCGCTTCCATCTTGACCCGGTCTTCCTTCTGGGTTCTGTGCCTTTGGGCACTTGCCTTGGCTGGGCTGCGTTCATGTCATTCCCACGCATTTATTTATTATTTATTACACCTCATTCACACCTCCGCGACAAAACGCCCGACGCCGGCCGCTCGTGCCGCTGGAGGGGAGAATTCCCATTGCTGTCTATGAGATGGTTCACATCTCATATACGCCGTACACCTGCGGCATGAAAAAAAGTCCCGAACCCTTTTTTTCAGGCAGCATTGGCGTTCGGCCATACAAAGCAATAGGAAGGATTTGTAAAAAAAAAGTTACACTATTCGCGGAAAAATACGCCGCGTACGCGGTGTTACTTGTCGCGGAGGTGTGAATGCAGCCTAAAAGGCCCCACCAAAATCCTCAGAACCAGGCCCATGATGTTCTTAATCTGGCCCTGCCTGTCAACACTGCAACTCTTTGAATTGCCTTGCTCTGTACATCCTTAGCCTGCACTACATCATTTGACAGACACAAAATACTTTTCTTATTACTAGTCGTCAATTACCTATTAGCAAAAAATTCAAAAAGGAAAATAAACAAGAAAATAGATATATCAAAATTACTCACTCTCCTAATTGTGGAAATTGTTTAGTGCTTTTGTCTAAACCGTTAAAATGCATTTACACTATTTGTCATGTCAGCTTGATTATGCTTGAGGTGATTGTAGCCATATTAGCCAAACAAGCGTGTAATGTCTGTGATACTTTTTTTATTTGCTATGCACTAACATCCAAATGTTCTACTTTTTTATTTGCTATGCACTAACATCAAACTTTTCCACTTTTTTCTTTGCTTTTTTTTTCTTTTTTATGCACTAACATCTACATGTTCCACTTTTTTTATTTGCTATGCACTAACATCCAAATTTTCCACTTTTTTTATTCGCTATGCGCTAACATCCAAATGTTCTACTTTTTTTTTATTTGATATGCAGTAACATCCACATTTTCCACTTTTTTTTTATTCGCTATGCGCTAACATCCACATTTTCCACTTTTTTATTCGCTATGCGCTTACATCCACATTTTCCACTTTTTTTATTTGCTATGCACTAACATCCACATTTTCAAGGCAAGCTTTTGGGGTATATAATACACCGTGCAGCACTAATAGACAACACTAGAATCAGTGCTAATCAAATAAAACATTGTATATAATCAAGTTATCCAATGGGACAAAATTATATATAGCAATATATAAAAAAAATATATAAAATGTGACATCCTATAAAGAAAATATATATAAAGCACAAGTGCTCCGTGAATCACACTTGATTAGGTATTAAACCGAACAACAAAAAGTTCTTAATAGCATCAATGATGTGATAATAGTGTCTTCATGTGGTGTCCACACATCCCCCACCAGGTGTACCCTCACCTTAAGGGCTTAAACTATAAGCCTGTAATTACTGGCAGTAGCCTGCAGAGATCCTCATTTCTTTCCTCTATCCTACTTAGGTTACGGAACGCTGTTTGTGGAACACAGATCTCTTGCTCTTCCTGGTGGAAGCACCTATTTTCCTCCTGGTTTGTTTAAAGACACGCCTCAAATATATCACATATATCACATGCGATAAATGACAGAGGCATGCAATAGCGTGATAATGTTTAAAAAGGTTTAATCACAGATAAAACTCCACATACATACAACTCACATTTCCAATGAATAATAATCGCCTTTAACCACTTAAGACCTGGACCTTTAGGCAGCTAAAGGACCTGGCCAGTTTTTGCGATTCAGCACTGCGTCGCTTTATTTTTTTTTTTTTTTTTTTTTTTTTTTTCCCCACGTCAGACTCTGCTCACATTTTAGCAGCGAGACAAGCTCACGGTTCGACCGCCCATAACGTATCTCTTGTGGCTTTGCATCATTCGTGAGATTTATTTATTTGTTTGAGTTTATTTTCTTCTGTACAATTGTAAGCTTGGCGTTTTTAAACCATTAATTACCCTTTTACCGATTAACCAGTCTGGCTGAATTGCTTACTATTATAAGTGACTATCCCCCCTTTTTTTTTTTTTTTTTTTTTTTTTTTTTTTTTTTCCCCTCTTTCCTCCCCCCCTTCCCCCCCTCTTATCCTCCCCCCTTTCCCCCCTCTCCCTAGATCTGTGTGCCATATTGTCTTCTATTTGGTTTCTCTCCTATCTGCTTCTGCCATTCCCTGGGCAAACTTTTCTGTAGATTTGAACACTTTCCATTTTTCCCACACCACTCTATATTTATCTTCGCCGCCTGTCTCTCTACAGGCAAGATACTCCATCTCTTCTATATATTCCACCCTTTCTATCCACTCTTTAATTGTTGGCCTCTTTGGGTGTAGCCAGTTCTTTGGAATCAGAGCCTTCGCTGCATTTAGTAGCACTGGGACCAACGTTGTTCCATACTGTTTTTTTGTTTTTTCAGTTGCGTGAAACATACAGGTCAGTGGGCTGCAAAGAATCCTCTCCCCCGTTATTTCTGCGATATATTCCAAAATTTCTTTCCAGTATTCTTGCACTCTCGGGCAGTCCCACCATATATGCATAGTTGTTCCTTTTTGCTTACAGTCTCTCCAACATAACTCTGAGTTGTTTGGGTGGATCTTGCTCATTCTCGATGGGGTCAAGTGCCATCGAACCATACATTTGTAGTTTGCTTCGATGGTGATGTTGTCAGAGGCATGATTGTATACTGCACCTATCATTTGTTGTTTATCAATCCTTTTACCCAAGTCGTTTTCCCATTTTTCTAAAAAGGGGAGAGTTTCCTGGGACTCAAGCTCCGTTAGTATCCCGTATGTCTTTGATATACCATGTATCAGGGGCTTATCCATATTACAAATTTTTTCTATTGGGTGTAGTGTCTTGTCTTCCCTAATTGGTTGTGGTAATGTGCTCACAAAGTGTTTTAACTGCATATACTCCCATTCACTCATCATGTGTTCCCCTTCTCCTATCTTTATATCTTGTCTTAATTTAATTTTCCCCCGTGTGACTATATCTTTTAATTTTTTTTCCCCCAGTAGCTTTCCAAAACGTGTTCCATTTCCTGGAGGAAAGAAATTTGTGCCTACTAAAGGAATCAATGGAGAGTTATACTCCCATTTTTCCCGTCTAAATATTGTGTCCCATATTCTGAGTACATTCCTTGTAATACTATGTGTATTTGTGCCCAATTCCCTCATTTTAGGTGGTATCCATACATTTCTATTTAATTGTGTGCTACTTAATATTTCTTCCATTCGAACCCATTTTTTTTTTGTGTATATATTTGACCATTCAACCAACCTAGCTAAATTAACAGCAGAGTAATATCTTTTTATATCAGGGAGCCCCAACCCCCCTCCTTTTTTTTTCATGCTCAACAATGAGTAACTTAATCTAGCCTTTTTACCTGTCCATATGTATTTTAAGATTACTGTTTTGATTACTTTAAAAAAACTTTGCGGTATTTTTATTGGGAGCATTTGAAGTTTATATATAATCTTCGGTAATATCATCATTTTAAACGCATTGATCTTACCTATCCAAGAAATGTGTTTTTTTGCAAGATTTTTCAGGTCTTGGTTAATTTCATTAATTAGGGGGACAAAATTAACCGAGTATAGTTTTTCAAATCTTGATGTAATTTTTATTCCTAAATACGTTATAGCTTCTTTTTCCCATGTGAATGGGAACTCTTTCTGTAGTTCTTCAGCTTCTTTTTTATCTATCCCCAGATTCAAAATAACTGTTTTTATCGGGTTTATTTTAAAATTTGAAAGTTCACCGTATCTTTTTATTTCCTTTATGATATTTGGGAGGGACACCCTAGGTTTGGTCAGATATAGGAGTATGTCGTCTGCGTATGCCGCCACCTTGTGTTCTTCATCTCCCACTCTCACCCCCCCTATTTCCGGGTTTTCCCTGATTTTTGCTAACAAAGGTTCCAGAGCTATTACATATAGGAGAGGCGAGAGTGGGCACCCCTGTCTGGTTCCGTTTTTCATTTCGAACACAGACGACATACCCCCGTTGACCTTCACCCTTGCCGTCGGGTGGCTATATAGATTCTTTACCCATTTCATGAACCTTGGTCCTAGGCCTATACTTTGTAGGGTTTCCATCATAAACCCCCAGTCGACTCTGTCAAATGCTTTTTCGGCATCTAGAGACATGAGTACGACTGGGGGTTTCTTTTTTGGATCTTGTTGCATTAACAGCAGGGTCCTTATGCTATTGTCTCTTCCCTCTCTGCCTGTTACGAAACCTGCCTGGTCTGTGTTTATTAATTGCGGCATTAAACTTTTCATCCTGGTTGCTAATATTTTCGCATATACCTTCAAGTCTGCATTTAGCAATGCGATTGGTCGATAGTTAGAACACAGAGTTCCATCTTTTCCTGTTTTAGGGATAATAGTAATATTTGCCATTAGGGATTCTTTTCTTATTTCCTCTTCCTCCCCTATTTTATTGAAATAATTACACATCTCTGGGACCAAGAGTTCTTTAAATTTTTTGTAATATATGATCGGCAAACCATCCGGGCCTGGGCTCTTACCACCCGGTGTTTCCTGGAAAGCTCCATATACCTCGTCTTGAGTTATTGGAGCCTCCAGGGATTCAATGTCGTTTTGAGAGATTTTGGGTAATTTCACTTCTTCTAGGTATTCCCTAATTTTCTTTTTTCTAATATTTTCCTGCTCTTGAGTTTCGTTTATTCTTATTGCGTATAGTGAGCTGTAAAAAGTCCGAAAGGACTCAGCAATTTCAGACGTCCTATATTTCATTTGACCGTCTTGGTTTTTTATTTTTTCTATGTAGTTTTTCTTTTTTTTTTCCCTGGATATTCTTGCTAAATATTTCCCTGGTTTGTTCCCCCATTTATACCTCTCTTTTCTAACGTTTTTGAATATGTCCCTTGTTTCAACCTTCATTAAATCTCTGAGCTGGGCCCTCTTTGCAACAATTTCTTGATAAATTTCATTTTCTCCTCGCTCTTTATGTGTTTGCTCCAATTCAAATAGCTCAGTTGTTAATTTTTCCATGTTTAATTTTCTTATTTTTTTTTTCCCTGCTCCTATCGAGATTAGTTTCCCTCTAATGTATGCCTTGTGGGCCTCCCATACAGTGGCTACCCTTACTTCAGGTGTATTATTGAGGGTGAAGTATTGCTCCAAATCAGTTCTCACTATGTTATTTACCTCGCTGTCCTCTAAAAGTTCTTCATTTAAGTTCCATGATCCTTTTCTTTGCTCTATCTCTTTGAATCTGATTTTTACTATTACCGGAGCATGGTCTGAAATTGTAGTTACCCCTATTGAAGTTTTAACTACCTCTTCCAGTAACTCGTGGTCTACCATTATATAGTCCAGTCTTGAGTATGTTCCATGCACGGAAGAGAAGTAGGTGTAGTCCCTTTTATTTGGATATGTTATTCTCCAAGGATCTATTAAACAGTGACTGTGGATTTTTTTCTCTAATATTCTTAGCTGTTTAATATTTCGCCTCTGTGCCCCAGACGTACTATCTAGTTGATAGTCCATTGAAAGATTGAGGTCTCCTGCGAGTATTACATGTCCAAGTCTAAAATCCATTAAAGCATTCAAAATCCCCCTCAGGTATTTATGTGGTTGGCTGTTTGGGCAATATATATTTGCTAACGTATATTTTTTCCCTTGGAGTATTCCTTTTAAAAACAAATAACGGCCTTCCGGGTCCACTTTCCTATCTTCTACTATGAAGGAGATGTTCTTCCCTATTCCTATGGCGACCCCTTTGGCTCTCTTCTTTGGAGAATCCCCATAGTACCAAGTGGGGACTGCCCGAGAATACAGTCTAACACTAGAGTCCAATGTTATGTGAGTCTCTTGCAAAAAAACTATTTCCGCTGAGTACCTTTCAACCTCTCTTAATACCATATGCCTTTTTTCCGGGCAGTTGAGACCTCTTACATTATAAGTTAAGAAATTTATATTTGTCATATTTTCCTCTTTTTTTTTTTCCCCTGTACTTTTCTCGAGAGCATTTGTTTTTCCTTATTGCATGACACACAGATCTGGGTCCCTTTCCCTAATCTTCTCCTCCCCTCCCCCACCCTAACCCCTTCTCCCGCCCTCCCTCCCCTCCTCCCCCCTCCCCCCCCCCCCCCTCCCCCCCCCCCCCCTCTCATACCTTGCCCCTATGATCTTTATTTGGGGCTTTCTCATCCCCTCCCTCCTCCCCCCTTCCCTTTGGTTGATCCTTGACCCTTTGGTCATATTGGAGCTTTTCTTGTTTGGCGCTCCAGGCGCTCTTTTGCTCCTCCGGCCGAGGTGGAATTCTATGTTAGCCCGGTCTCCTATCTCCCATACATGGGAGACTGGGGAAGGAGTACTCTCCAGGTCCTCCCTCTCCTCAACCCCACTCCTGTTGTTTACTATATTTATGCCTCCCCATCCCCCTCTCCCCCCCCCCCACACCCCCCCGCTCCCCCCCCCTCCTCCGTCACTTCAACATTGTTAATCTTTTTTAGATGGTATTGGGATATCCAGTCGCTGACAAAACTCTGGAACTTCCTCTAAGAACCTTAATCTTGCAGAGATACCGTTTTTCCTGCCTATTAGGCAGGCTGGGAATCCCCAATTGTATTGTATACCATGTTCCTGTAAGGTTCCTAACAGGGGTTTTAAGCTTCTTCTTCTTTTTAACGTCTCTTGTGACAGGTCTTGGTATATTTGAATAATATGTTGGTCATATTCTAATGGCGGCTTCCCTCTCAGTTTTCTCCATAGTTGGTTTTTCTCTTCCCAGCTTTCAAATCGAACAATAATATCCCTTGGGTAGTCCTGTACTCTCTCTCTAGGGCGTCTTATCCTATGTGCTCGTTCTATTTTTAGTGGAGAAGTTATTTCTCTCTCTAATATTGGATTACAGATCTTCCTTATTATTTCTGAGAGATCCTCATCTTGTGTCGTTTCTGGGATTCCACGTATCCTTATGTTCTTCCTTCTATCCCTGTTTTCTTGATCTTCTAATTTATATGCCTGTTCTCGCTGGTTTGTTTTTAATACTTTTATTTCATCCTCTAGTTTTTTAACTGAGATTGCATTATGATCGACTTTTTTTTCCACTTCTTCCACTCTTTCCAGAATATACCCCATGTTTCTCTCCATTCTTTCCATTTGCGATTTGAGTGATCTTTCTAGTGACGCAAACATTCCTTCCATTTCCCTTTTTGTTGGGAGACGTGTCATGTCCTGCGTTTCCTCCTTATTTCTTTGTTCAAGGTCTATTTCTTTATCTTTATCTATTTCTCTATCTTGATCTATTCTACTCTCTAGGAGTGACTCCGAGAGTGTTTCTGGGTCCGCCAAAATATAAGCGACCCCCTTTTTCTTTTCCTTTTTTTTCTCCCTCTCCACTTGGGCTCCTCTGGTGGTTGTTGATTTTTCTATATGCTGATTATCCCCGTTTGTCCCGTGGGTCACAAATTTGCACATCGGGCCTGGACTTTGACTTAAGCGGGGGGCCTTTGGGGTTGCCCCGCCTCTCACACCTTTTCCCCTTGTGGTCATCCTTCACCCCTCTTAGTCCTGCAATAGTCCTGAATGTTTACCCGTGCTTCTCGCCGCTCCTGAGTTGTAACTGCGACACTTTACCGGGATTCTATAGAAAGTCCGTTTTACACTTGTGGGGGATGTATATTACACAAGACAATACCTTTTGGAGTTTCTAATATCCGAGCTTAAAGTTGCTATAGTATTTCTACTCTTTGGCTATGGCTATGGATTAGAGATATTCGGCGCACCAAACACGTATACTGACCCCGCCGTTCTGTTAGTCTCAAGTGCCCGTCAATCTTGAAGACCTTCTTTTACCGGTTTCAGGGCTCTATAGTATGGTTAATTACACTATGTACTGTACTTTTACCATTATATCCATCGATTTTTAGTCCCGTTCTCTGTCCAACTCATCTGTATACTGTGGATACTAAAGTATCTTATCTTATAAAGTATCTTATAGACAGAATTCAATATGGATTGCGTGTATACTGTTGGGAGAAAAAAAAGGGGGGAGAGAGAAAAAAAAACTCTCCCTATACCTTAATTAATCCCAATAAATCCCAATAAGGAGAGGGGAAATGTCAAGGGAGAGCTGCCAAAAGAACTATAAAATTACCGGCTTCTTTACAAACACATATAATTCATTAATGAGCTTGTATCCCTTATGTTGCGTCAGCCACTTTCAGTAGCCATTCTCCTCAGCAACATTGCCCCATGGATATATATTTCCTTTTTTTTTAGTTCTTGAATCTTAAATGAAGACTGGTACTCACCATCCTGATGGGTGTAGTAAGCTGAAAAATGTACTCACCAGTCTGGCAGCGTTATCACAGAAAAAAAGCAAAATAGTTGCTACAATGGGTTTCACCTTGTTTCAGCTTGTCTCTGGACAGACTATTGATGGCAGCCTGTGATCTTTCTCTTGGGTTGCAGGGCTGGCGTTGTATCTCCCCCTCCCTCAGCCCCCTCTCACGGAGCGGCGCACAGCCGCCTGCACGCTCCGGGGGGGAAAGAATCCACCGCACAGCTGACGCTACAGGGGAGGGCTCCGGCCCTCACTCGCCTCTACCACCCCCTCCCCCTGCTCGGCACGTCGTCCCAATGCGCCGTCCTATCGCGACCACACACCGCTGCAGCGCATCCATCCAGGGTAACCAGGGGAGCCACTCCGCCCACGTGACCACGTAGTGACGAATCTGGGAGACCCGTTTGAGGGCGATGCAAGCCCGCTCCAAGCACGGGCTTCGATCCGGGAGGGGGGACGGAGGAAAGGGGAGGAAAGGAGGATGCCCTAGTGGAGGGATCGAGGGATCCGGCTCGCAAACATCTCCGGTCCTAGCGTATGCTCAGAGCAGGGCCGAGGAGCGAGCGGCGTGTCTAGCTACTCCTCCACTCTGACCGCGCCATCTCCAGACTCCTCCCTGAGCACTGCGTCGCTTTAACTGACAATTGCGCGGTCGTGCAACGTGGCTCCCAAACAAAATTGGCGTCCTTTTTTTCCCACAAATAGAGCTTTCTTTTGGCGGTATTTGATCACCTCTGCGGTTTTTATTTTTTGCGCTATAAACCAAAATAGAGCGACAATTTTGAAAAAAATTCAATATTTTAAACTTTTTGCTATAATAAATATCCCCCAAAAATATATAAAAATATTTTTTTTCCTCAGTTTAGGCCGATACATATTCTTCTACCTATTTTTGGTAAAAAAAATAATCGCAATAAGCGTTTATCGATTGGTTTGCGCAAAATTTATAGCTTTTACAAAATAGGGGATAGTTTTATTGCATTTTTATAATTTTTTTTTTTTTACTACTAATGGCGGCGATCAGCGATTTTTTCCGTGACTGCGACATTATGGCGGATTCTTCGGACAACTTTGACACATTTTTGGGACCATTGTCATTTTCACAGCAAAAAAAGCATTAAAAATGCATTGTTTACTGTGAAAATGACAATTGCAGTTTGGGAGTTAACCACAAGGGGGCGCTGAAGGGGTTAAGTGTGACCTCATTTGTGTTTCTAACTGTAGAGGGGTGTGGCTGTAGGTGTGACATCATTGATTGTGTTTCCCTATAAAAGGGAACACACAATCAATTACGACGCCACAGTGAAGAACGGGGAAGCTGTGTTTACACACAGCTCTCCCCATTCTTAAGCTCCGGGGACCGATTGCGGGACTCCAGCGGCGATCGGGTCCGCGGGTCCCGCGGTCACGAAGCCTCGGACCAGGTCACAGGGGCGCGCCCACGACCCACGGCTGGGCACTTAAAGAGGACATACCTGTACGTGCTTGTGCCCAGCCATGCCATTCTGCCGACGTATGTGTGCAGGAGGCAGTCCTTAAGTGGTTAAAGTGCTGGAGTGCTGAGGGATGATAGTCACCTATGGTCCGGTTCTGCAGCCCCGGTTACACAGTATTCCCCATATTCAGTGCCTGCTCTGCAGGGCCGTCTTTAATGTTGATTGGACCCTGGGCAACATTTTTCTTGGGGGCCCCCCATGCAATTTTGCTCTCCACCTGCTCTGAGACATACAATAAATATCAGCTAGACTTAAAATCAGTTTACTGTATCAGATCAGGCAGTGTTTGCGATTGGTTGCCTGAGGTTACAGCATATCATTACCACTTACTGACTGGTTGCTAGAGGTTACAGCACACATTACAACTCACTGATTAGTTGCTAGAGGTTACAGCATATGATTTCTTCTTGTTGATTGGTTTCTAGAGATTTCTGTACAGTAATACTGCTCACTGATTGGTTGCTAGAGGTAACAGCTCATCATCTCTTCACTGCAGAGGGGCATGATATACATATGAATGTCGCCTTTATATACATATGAATGCCGTCGGCCTCAGATATTTACATATGAATGTTCCCGTTGTTTACATATGAATGACAGTTATTTATATGTAAACACAGGGTCTGTAGGTGAGTCATCTGTACACAACAATAGGACAGAGCTGGGCAGCATTAGTAACAGCACTTCACACTGAGATATCAGGACACAGCACAGGACTAAAACTTCAAGGGACAAGAGAATTTAAACTGGGATAGTTGGCAAGTATGAGGCAGCTGCTTTGGGCCCCACAACAATGACAGGGCCCAGGGCAGCTTCCCATTTTGCCCTGCCTTAAAGATGGTCCTGCTGCTCTGCAACACTTCCTGGTACCTTAACGTCATCTTATCAAGCTCCTCCAACCGGTTTTGTCATAATCTCATGACTTCCTCTGGGATTTCTCATTTTTATAAGAGAAAATTTCTAAGTATCCACGTGCCCCTTCTTGACAGTTCTGTACCCCTTTAAATTGAAATTCTGTCCCTGGTTTTGATGCAGTTGACCAGCATCGGATTGACGTGCTCCCCTCCCTCGTTGTCGAAGCCACTATGTGCAAATACATAAGTGGTCCATATAGTGAACTTGGTGTTAAGTTATTCACTTTAAGGTCATCACAGAGGACAAGGGGGCACTCTTTACATCTAAAGGAAAAATACGGAAAGGTTTCTTCACAGTAAGAGCTGTGAAAATGTGGAATAGACTCCCTCTAGGTGGTTCTGGCAAGCTCAGTAGATTGTTTTTAAAAAGGTCTGGATTCTTTCCTAAGTGTACACGATATAACTGGGTACTAACATTTATAGATAAAGTTGATCCAGGGAAAATCCGATTGTCTCTCAGGGGATAAAAATTGGAGCATACTTTGCTGAGTTTTTTCGCCGAAGAATTGTGTATATGGGATTGTTTTTTTTTTTTTTGGTTGAAATAGATGGACTTGTGTCTTTTTTCAACCTGACTAACTATGTAACTATGTGGTATGTCACCCTTGATCCAAAGGGGGACTTTGGTTATGATTAATCTTGATTATATTTCGATTGAGTTTCTGTAATCAAACGATATGTGTTTAATATAGAAATAGAGAACTCCGGCGCTGTCTGATGGACTGGGGGGGGACTGCAGCAGCACCCGTGGATCTGATCCTAACAGAAAAAGTGATAATGTGAAGTATGGTAGCTGCGATGTGGGGAAGGGAATGGGAAGGTGGAAGTGAAAAGGGAATGCGAAGTAAAGGGATTGTGGGTGATCTTAAACAGTGAGATAAAATATATATATATAGTGCCTTGCGAAAGTATTCGGCCCCCTTGAACTTTGCGACCTTTTGCCACATTTCAGGCTTCAAATATAAAGATATAAAACTGTAATTTTTTTTGAAGAATCAACAAGTGGGACACAATCATGAAGTGGAATGAAATTTATTGGATATTTCAAACTTTTTTAACAAATAAAAAACTGAAAAATTGGGCGTGCAAAATTATTCAGCCCCTTTACTTTCAGTGCAGCAAACTCTCTCCAGAAGTTCAGTGAGGATCTCTGAATGATCCAATGTTGACCTAAATGACTAATGATGATAAATAGAATCCACCTGTGTGTAATCAAGTCTCTGTATAAATGCACCTGCACTGTGATAGTCTCAGAGGTCCGTTTAAAGCGCAGAGAGCATCATGAAGAACAAGGAACACACCAGGCAGGTCCGAGATACTGTTGTGGAGTAGTTTAAAGCCGGATTTGGATACAAAAAGATTTCCCAAGCTTTAAACATCCCAAGGAGCACTGTGCAAGCGATAACATTGAAATGGAAGGAGCATCAGACCACTGCAAATCTACGAAGACCTGGCCGTCCCTCTAAACTTTCAGCTCATACAAGGAGAAGACTGATCAGAGATGCAGCCAAGAGGCCCATGATCACTCTGGATGAACTGCAGATATCTACAGCTGAGGTGGGAGACTCTGTCCATAGGAAAACAATCAGTCGTATACTGCACAAATCTGGCCTTTATGGAAGAGTGGCAAGAAGAAAGCCATTTCTTAAAGATATCCATAAAAAGTGTTGTTTAAAGTTTGCCACAAGCCATCTGGGAGACACACCAAACATGTGGAAGAAGGTGCTCTGGTCAGATGAAACCAAAATCGAACTTTTTGGCAACAATGCAAAACGTTATGTTTGGCGTAAAAGCAACACAGCTCATCACCCTGAACACACCATCCCCACTGTCAAACATGGTGGTGGCAGCATCATGGTTTGGGCCTGCTGCTTTTCTTCAGCAGGGACAGGGAAGATGGTTAAAATTGATGGGAAGATGGATGGAGCCAAATACAGGACCATTCTGGAAGAAAACCTGATGGAGTCTGCAAAAGACCTGAGACTGGGATTGAGATTTGTCTTCCAACAAGACAATGATCCAAAACATAAAGCAAAATCTACAATGGAATGGTTCACAAATAAACATATCCAGGTGTTAGAATGGCCAAGTCAAAGTCCAGACCTAAATCCAATCGAGAATCTGTGGAAAGAACTGAAAACTGCTGTTCACAAACGCTCTCCATCCAACCTCACTGAGCTCGAGCTGTTTTGCAAGGAGGAATGGGCAAAAATTTCAGTCTCTCGATGTACAAAACTGATAGAGACATACCCCAAGCGACTTACAGCTGTAATCGCAGCAAAAGGTGGCGCTACAAAGTATTAACTTAAGGGGGCTGAATAATTTTGCACGCCCAATTTTTCAGTTTTTTATTTGTTAAAAAAGTTTGAAATATCCAATAAATTTTGTTCCACTTCATGATTGTGTCCCACTTGTTGTTGATTCTTCAAAAAAAAATTACAGTTTTATATCTTTATGTTTGAAGCCTGAAATGTGGCAAAAGGTCGCAAAGTTCAAGGGGGCCGAATACTTTCGCAAGGCACTGTAATGTATCTGATGATACTACAATGAACAATACAGATGAAAGTGAACAAACACCCATAATCCTGTAAAGATTTAACAGTGAAAATGCAAAGTAAAATGGCTACTACATATACAAACACCAAAAATAGCATAAAATAAGTGAAAAAAAAAAGAAGTGCAAAACTATCAAAAATCACACATGCGATAAAGTCCTGTCCATAAATAAGGATCAAATCTAGCAGTTCAGTAATTCCTCCACAGAACAGTGTCTAGATAAACACCTCCACCAAAATTGCAATGTGCACAAATTAAATCTTCAGTGATGACACCTCTGAGTGTGCTAGCAGCTCACCTCACGGCTTCTTATCCACACAGCTAACCGAGATCCTGATCGCAGCTGGATGTGTGGGCTGATAAAACACCTCCTCCTGACTCCTAAGACAGCTCTCATCGGCCAATGTGTGTCATGGAAGAGAGAAGATATATGCAATGCATATATCGTGACACTGTGGTGGTACCTCGAACAGGTAAATATTTGAGAAAATGCACTCACATGAATGAAAGGACAGCGGGCATAAATCCACGAGTGCCGAACTCGTATCCCCCTGAGAGTGTCAGCTATACAGGTGAGAGTGTGATCTGATCCTCATACGTCCAAATGGCAAGGCTCAATGTATCATGGGAGCATTAAGAATGAAAAAGAGACCATAGCGTGACTCCATATAATGGATAAATTTAATAAAAAACAAACAAAAAACATCCACGAGCGCCGAACTCGTATTAAAACTTCAGACTCTGTCTGTACCCGGTGCACACAGGAACAATTTAGAGCTAAGGATATGAATCACAGGCTGTGTGCTGCAGCCCCCTCCCCATCACCTTTTTAACTCCTGGTGTCAGGAAAACCTGTCAGAAATGACTCGTGCAGAGAGCAAAGGAATAAGGCAGTAGAGATAAATACATTGGATAGAGGCAAGTACACTGTATATAAGGATATGCTCTGTTCATGTTTCATGTCAGAGGTTTACAACAACTTTAACATTCTGCTAAAGCTTTGCATATTAGTTCTGCTTGGACCTTGAAGAAGGGGGTATACACCAAAAGCTTGTCATGAAAATGTGGATGTTAGTGCAAATAAAAAAGCATCATGGACAGTACTGTTCACACCACATGGCGTGCAGTGCATTTTTTCTGCATCAAAAACACTTGGAAAGTAGGTTATATGGTTTTCAATGGCATAGTTCACACCAGTGCTTGCAGTTTCAGTGTATTCCAGAAACAAAGTAGAACATTCTGCATTTTTCCTGCACTGGACTGTTCTGGAATGCTGTAAAATGCATCAAGAACACACTTTAACACACCGGAATGCACCTAAACACACATGTTCTAGTAAAAAGAGGAACTGCAGTCTGCTCACATAATTTGTAATAAAAACATGTTTGTCATTCTGAAGCTTCCCTCCAAACACTTTACAGTAATATTTTATATATACTGTGATTCTGTACTTGCCAAATATGCTGCAGCAATCTCCCTCCACAGAGTCCGGTTGCAACCATTTTAACTGCAGGCAGCTGAAGCTGCTGCATCCCCTATTTTGTAAACGCTATAAATGTTGCGCAAACCAATCGATAAACGCTTATTGTGATTTTTACCAAAAATATGTAGAAGAATACGCAGGCCCGGATTTACTCCCTTTGCCGCCCCAAGGCCGGGTCCTTCAATGCCGCCCCCCCCCCCCCCCCAATCATCACATTGGTGGGGGGTGCAACGCAAGGGGGGGTAAGCCATTTTTCGCAGACAATGACTGGTGTTAGTGCTTCAATCATTCCGGCACCATGGTTGTTATGGTGTCAGGATGATTGAAATGCATTATTTATATCATTACATTGTAATATAAAATGAAATAGTTAAACTCACCATAAAGCAGAATGAGTGGGAGCCCTGAGCGTGTCACTTGCCACCGTCGCTTGTCACCGGATGGGAATGTCACTGGGAATGGTAAGTAAGGGCGGAAGTTGTAACAGCAGTGCGGGCAATGAGAGAATCTCTCTCTGCCGCTGCACGGCCCGCACCGCTGAAAAATTCCTTGTCTCCTCTGCCGCCCCTGCACACAGTGCCGCCCCGAGGCCTAGCCTTGTTGGCCTTGTGGGAAATCCGGCCCTGATGAATACGTATCGCCTAAACTGAGGAAAAAAAGTTTTTTTTATATATTTTTGGAGGATATTTATTATAGCAAAAAGTAAAACATATTGCATTTTCTTCAAAATTGTTGCTCTATTTTTGTTTATAGCGCAAAAAATAAAAACCGCAGAGGTAATCAAATACCACCAAAAGAAAGCTCTACTTGTGGGAAAAAAAGGACACCAATATTGTTTGGGAGCCACGTCGCACGACCGCGCAATTGTCAGTTAAAGCGACGCAGTGCCGAATCGCAAAAAAGGGGCAAGGTCCTTAACCTGCATTATAGTCCGGGTCTTAAGTGGTTAATATGTGCTTATGTAATTATTCTGCTTGCATGTGGTATCCTTGGTTTGAATGAGTTATGCGCAGCTGTAATCTCCCCTTGTTTTAGATTGTATGACAACGTTGTCCTATTTTTAAATCAGTTTTTTTTGCACAATCTATTTGATACTCTTTGATTAATTAAATTGTTGTAATATTAATTTTTGTAATTAACCTGCCTGGCGGTATTCCCGAGTCTGACTCGGGGTTAGATTTTCCTGCTGCGAGCGGTAACCCCGAGTCAGACTCAGGCTTGCCTCGCTAGATCCACAGGCTTGGTTTACTTACCTTGTCCCTGGATCCAGCGATGCCACCGCGCTGTGTGAGTGAGCGGGACCTCGCTCGATTCACACAGCGTCCTCCTGTGCCGCCGATCTCCGTTCCCTGCGACGTTACGACGCACGGGGACGGAGAACGGCGCCAAATTCAAAAAAGTAAACAAACACTTTACATACAGTATACTGTAATCTTATAGATTACAGTACTGTATGTAAAAAAAAAACACACCCCCCTTGTCCCTAGTGGTCTGCCCAGTGTCCTACATGTCATTTTATATAATAAAAACGTTTCTTTCTCCCTGCAAACTGTAGATTGTCCATAGCAACCAAAAGTGTCCCTTTATGTCAAAAATAGTTTTAGATCAGCTAAAAAACAGCGATAATAAATTATAATCACTTGCAGAATTGTGCGATAGCGATTTGTGGGGAAATTCGTCATAAAAAAAATAAAAAAAATAATGACAGCGACAATTCTGCAACTGAGCAAATTTCAGTGATTTTGATTTGATTACATTATTGAATAATTTTTATTATAATTATATTATTATTTGTTATAATTATTTATAATTATTTATTATATTATAATTTATAATTTTGTTTTTAAAAAAATGTCATACCCGGGATGCCTATTAGAATCTTGTTTGGTCAGATTTAAGTGAGTTATTTCTAAAAATTACAGACCTACAATATAAAACGCCAAATTTCCTTGCAAATAATGGTACTGCTTTCAGCATGTTTTTTCTGAAAGAATCATACCGCCAGGGAGGTTAATAAAGTCTGTTTGTATGAATCCAAAGTGTTTTGGTATACCCACTTGAGAGAACTATATTCTCTCTTTCTGTTTATGCATCAAAAATGCACCAAAAACACATCAAAAACGTACTGGGATGCATCAAAAACGCGCCAAAAAACGCTCATGCAGAAAAGCATCTGGAACAAACCTGCACTGCATTTCTATGGTGTGAACTGGCCCTAATTGTTTTGTCGGCTTCATTACAAAGCTGTAAAATTAAGTTATGTTGGTTGCTATTTTTTAGCAGAGGTTAAATAGAGTTTTATTTGTAATTAGATGGGCATAAAGTAACAACATCAATTCTGACAAAGACGTGCACCTATGCTGTACATTCACTCAAAGAAATAGATCAGGCAAGGTCTCTGCAACATAACATACACAGAAGGAATGTATTACATAGACAATTGGCACGCTATTAACTTGCTGAAGACAAATGAAATCAGAGACATAATCAGACTGTTCGCAGAAAAAAGTGCAAAATAATATAACAAAGACCATATTATAATTAGAGCATAATTGGTTGAGAAACCATGAAAACGTAAACTGTAGTGTGCCATAATAAATATACGGATAGACGGAACATAGTAATACCTTAGACATAACAGAAAACAAATGAGTTTATGACTCTGCAACCTAAGTACATTGGGCCTAAACACATAAACCTAAGCAGGAGCTGTGTCTAATGGGCAGCAAGTAGATGATTAATGCTGCTAGGCAGACATGCTAACCACATATTTTCCTGAAGTTGTTTTAGGCAACCTCTGTGGCCATAGATCAGTTTCTTATATGAGAGCATATCCATTGTTGAAAGGTAGGCACCCCAGCTTGGATCCACACCTTACCTAAAATACCCAAAAAGCTATTTGCCCAAAGGACTTTAAGGAATGGTGCTGGGTAAAATAATACATTGAATATATAAAAGAGTACAAAATTGATATCAATTTACATGAAAGGCATATAGAATAAAACATTGATTGTGAAAAATAAAATCTGATTCACCAATGTACATTCAAGATGCCAATGTGGTTGGTGAAAACATTACATCATTTGGATCCAGATGCCTTTTGGCCTCTAATATGTGGTATTGTTTCTACGTTACTAACCTTTATGTGAGTATACCTTGTGTATAATATTATATCCAATTTAAATTCATGCACTTTCTTATATAATTAGTTTCCTATTTTTATTTATTTTGTTAAAAAAAACTTGCCAACTTGTTTGTTGACACAGTCTTTCCACAGATGTACACATAAACCAACTATGGCTGCCTCCTGATAAAGTGGGTGTTGTCCTGCAAAATGCGTAGAGAATACAGCTTCTGCAAATTAATAATGCTTCACTAACTACTTTGGCATTTTTAATGTACATTGGTGAATCCGTTTTTTATTATGACACAGTCAATGTTTAATTGTATATGTGTAGTGGTGCACTCTGGGCACAAGCTCAAAAGATCCACACATCATCCTGTTTTCTGACCCTCCATTCATCCATTTCTCATTATTTAGGCACAATGAAGAGGCACTTGCTTTACCTTGCAGTATTTTTTATTATAAAGATTTCTTGGGTAGTGTTGGGTAAGGGTGTGATGACATGGGATGCCCATAGATATTAGTACTTATATATTGCTTCTTTGTATGTGTAGCGCCTGTGTACTTTCAGTACAGGTGCTATGTTAAATTTAGAGGGGGATGAGAGAGTTACTTTGCTCTCATCCATGTTGATTTGGTTAAATTGGGTTTCTGCCAGGCTGGGCTGTCCTGTGGTTTCATTCTGTGTTCCAAAGATACATTTCCATCTTTGGATAGCAGGTGGCACCAGAGAGGTCCAGGTGGAGGGGCCTTTCCCCAGCAGCCAATCAGAGGAGTGTTTCCCTCGCGGGCATGCTGGGGGAGGGTATTTCTTGGGCAGACGCCATTTTGTGAGGTTCGTTCGTTTGTTTTGGCCCGTTCCTTGTTCCGGGTGTGGCACCCACCTTTAGGGTGTGCGCACATCACGGGCCCGGGCGAGATGGCCTACCAGGCCGGGGCGCACGTGCCAGGCAGTGTTCCTGACTCCGGCCCTCATGGCCTGGAGCAACTAAAGCTGCAATGGGGCCCCAGTGACTTACTGGGTCCCCACATTCTATGAAGGAGATCCCAAGCGAGTTGTGCTGTTCGGTGGGGAGTCGGTCTGAGGTGAGCCCGGAGGCAGGTAATCCAATAGGGCTTGGACAATCCATCGGGGATCTGGGTGACCGGACACTGGGAAGTTGTATGCTGCAACTTGTCAGTCTGTGACCCCAAAACCAAGAAGTCTACCTGAGGGAGATTCAGGCAAAAGTATAGTCATTGAGAGGATTCGCTCTATTGTCTACGTTCCTGAGTAGAAGGCCTGTGGCAGAGGTCTCACTCCTAATTCTAATCCTACTAGAGCCAAGTCGGTGGCAGAGACTTGTTCCTTCTCAAAAGTTCAGAGTGATACTCTGGCTGCCAGGTCGGTGTGAGAGGCCTGTCCAGGTACACTATACCCACTCCGGCTGGGATGAAGGTGTGTGGTGTTGGTTGAGTGAGGCAGCATGTGAGATGAGGTGAGGAGCAAGTGGCTTTTCCTACGGCCCCACTACCCCCAGCATGTTGCCTTTTCTCAGAACCCCTGTATACTCCCCCGCTTGAGCCCTGTTGGTGATCTGGCATGCAAACCAGCTGTGCACATACGGTGAAACCTTGCTGAACCGGGCCTCGCCGTGATCCGCCAACACCACGGATACTGGACGACATACCTGCTGACAGTACAGCGCAGAGAGCGCGGTGGAGACCGGGTGATCGGGGGCTGTTCGGAGGATCCCCATGGTGCGGAGGACGGCGACGGGGAGAGGTCCAGCGTTGCAGCCCTGAGGTCCGGGTCCGTGATTGGCGGGCGGCGGTCAGCTGACGAGGACCATGTGATCAGCCCTTGCGAGTCTCGGCGTGCCTGGCCGGTGGCTGGAGGAGGCTAGAGGAGGAGACATCGGGGACAGACGGGGATGCCTGGAGGCTCCCCCCTATACTCCCCCCTCGTATCTTAAAGGTATCCTAGGCTACTACATTGCCCTTCACTTATTCCGGGAAAGGAAGTAGGTGAAGGAAAGGAAGGGATAAACACTTGAGCGATTGAACGAGGTGGGGAGCAACTGCAAGGAGAGAAGGATGGCTATTGCAGCAGCTTTCACTTGATGTGTACAAAAAACGGAAAGCCAGCAAGGACAGAGTGAGTAGCCTAATACAACATTAACACCTGGGTGTAGTACGTATGGAGCGGTGCACTAATCTAAATGCACTAATCTAATTAACTGAACTAAATAACTGCACCAAGCACTTTACTAAATTTTTTTTTCCTTTCCCCCCTCTGCATAGGGAAATGAGAGGGTAAGAAATTACCTTTTTACATTTAAAGGTGTTGTTACTAAGCTTGTGCTGGCCAGAGCTGGAATAAGTGGGACAAGCTATACTTTATTTTTTCCAGGTGCGCTTATTGTCTTTTTGTTGTCCTCCCTACGCACTGGTTGTGGGCAGCCAAGCCCAGCGTTATTACACGCTTACTACAGGGACATTATATACCCTCCATATTATATATATGCATGTCTTTCTTCAAGGACCTTTGAAGGATCACGTATCATCAGGAATTTGCTTGCAGGGTATCCTGAAATCCTGTACCAGGAGTTCCTTTGATGCTTGTAATTTATAGGACTGTTTGATAACCTGGCTCAGGGGACGGGTTTAAGCGCAGTACGAAGGAATAAGCTAAGCGCACTAGCTGTCCACAGAGCAGTGTATTTTTACACCCCTTACTCCCCTTTCTATTGTTGCTGGTCATTGACTTGCTTTTGACTTGCTTTTGCATCTTTTTAAAAGAATGGCAGCAGCTACAAAAAAGGGTCAGTCGAATCAGGATAGCGGCGGCCCTCAAATAACGCGAGCCGCTAAAGATAAGAAAAAAGTTGCACAGGCAGCAGCAGCTGCAGCCAAATCGGAAACTGTCTTACACACTTCAGTAAAATCTCCCGGAAAATCAACCCAGCACTCACAAACACAGGTTAAAAATCAAACAGGGGTGGCAACGGACAGGAAAAGCACTGGTCAGGGGACATTAGTTTCTAAAAGCAAAAAACAACCGGTGGTAGAGTCCCAAGGGGGGGCGGCATTAGAAAAAACCCTGATAGAAATTCCTTTGGCAGGCATAGCAGATGACCCCAGGCGGGAGGAAGAGCCAACGTTGAAGGAGATATTAAACGCTATAAATGTATGTAAGGGGTCATTGAATAACTTAACTGAACGGATGAATGAAATAAAGGAAGAACTAGTGACAATGGGCCAGGAAGTGCAAAAGACAGTACAAAGGATAACATCAGCGGAAGAAAGAGTGAGTCAAGTTGAAGACGAGGTGTACTCTTTAAAACAACAGATGCAAGAATTAAAGGAACAAAATGGATGGCAGGCATCTAAACTTGATGAAATTGAAAATAGGTTACGTAGAAATAATATCCGGGTGGTGGGTCTCCTGGAACGTAGTGAGGGCACCAACCCCATAACGTTCTTTGAGAAATGGCTCGCAGACGTTTTTGGGGAAAACTCCTTCTCACCATTCTTTGCAATCGAAAGGGCCCACAGAGTCCCGTTCAGAACACAATTTAATGACGCACGCCCACGGCCTCTGCTTCTGAAGTTTCTTAATTTTACAGACAAGGTGTCAGTAATGCAAAAAGCAAGGGAGAAGGGGGACATTTTTTACAATGGATCAAGAATTTCACTATTTCAGGACTTCTCTCCAGAACTTAGCAAACGCAGGGCGGAGTTTACACCCATTAAACGTAATCTCATAAAAAATAAAATTAAATATGCTCTATTGTACCCTGCACGTTTAAGAGTAATGACAGCAGAAGGCCCCCGACTCTTTGACTCTCCAGGAAAAGCGGCACAGTGGCTGGAAGAGAATAAAGTACAGGAGTAGATTATGAATGGACGGATTGAATAATCTGGAAAAGACTGGACCAGGGTTGTGGGGGGGGAGGGAGGAAGGGCGGAGAAAGGGGAAAGAGGAAAAATTAAATTGTTTTTTTTTTTTTTTTTTTTTTTTTTTGGGGGGGGGGGGGGGTGGGAGCAATGGGAGGTCACTATTGAGGTCACTATTGAGGTTATTATTGAAACACTAGGAAAGCATGATATAGGGAAAAAGGAAACACATATTTGGTAAAACAGGTCATTAAAAGGTATATTTCAGGATATGGATAGATATGGATGGGAAGTAAGGGGGTGGGGGGGAGGACGGGAGGGAATCTTCCTTTGTCCCCCTCCCTCCTTTTTTTTTTTTTTTTTTTCTCTCTATTTTTTTATTTATTTATTTATGTATTTATTTTTTTCACTTCTCTTCCTTCTTTTTTTTTTTTTTTTCCTCTTTCTGTTTGTGTTTATGTGTTTTTTTTCTGGGGGTGGGAGTCAGAGAAGGGACTTTGTGAGATCACAGTAAATATGGATGGTCAGAGGAATGTAAGGGAAGGATGGGTGAGAGAGGTCACAAGCACAGCCCCAAGGGTAGGCCTAGAAAGGCAAGGGGGGGGGGAGGGGAAGGGAGGGGGGGCGGGGGGGGTAAAGTTGTATCAGTACACGAGTAACACGAGCATCACGTATCACTTACTAAGCACTAGGGAAGGAAAAGTACTTGAATGCATATTTAAATGTTCTTCTTTTTTAGGTATATTCAAAATAGTATATACTCCTGTCTTTACTTTTTTGCTCATTGGTAGGGGGTTTTTTCCCTTTTTTTTTTTTCTTTTTCTCGATATGCTCTCTCTCTGGCCATAATGTCAAAATGCATCTATGGTTTTACTTGCATAGTTCCTCGGATAGGTTGGGAAATTGAAGCTCCCATCGGGAAGCTTTACATTCGTGCAGACCTTATTAATGAGGCCGGGTATGAGACCTAAAATGATTAACATAGGTTCCTGGAATGTCCGGGGGATGGGGGACCCAGTGAAAAAAGCCGCAATTTTCACTACCTTGGAGGGGTATGGGGTGGAGGTGATATGTATTCAAGAAACCCATTTGACTAAAGAAACAAAGGTAAAATTGGTCAATAAAAAAAAATATCAAAGCCAGTACCATTCTGTTCACTCCTCTTATTCTAGAGGAGTGAGCATAATGGTAAAAACAGGCGTATCATTTAAATGTATAGAGTCAAGGATAGATGAACTAGGCCGATATGTCTTTTTGCATTGTTTACTAGAGAATGTACCGTATGTTCTGGCCAATATTTACATACCCCCCCCCCTTCAAGATGGAGGTTTTATACAAGTTAACAGAATTTGTGGTAAATAAGATAAATATTCCAATATTAGTGGTTGGAGATTTAAACAACGTACTAAATAGAACGATGGATAGGTTCCCACCGGGGACTCGGAGTCCAGGGCCAGGAGAAGGGCAATTAAGTCAATTTTTGGAGGAGGTTGGGTGGTGGGACATTTGGAGGGTGAAACATCCAGACCTGCGGCAGTATTCCTGTTTTTCAAGTACATACTCTACACTGTCAAGAATAGATATGGCCCTGGGTAACTGTGCAAGCCTACAAGCAGTCAGTAAAATATCCTATTATCCAAGAGGGGTATCTGATCACTCTCCCCTGGTGCTTTCACTGAGTACAGGGAAAAAATGTCCTCCAAGTAATTGGAAAATTAGTCCCTTCTGGCTAGAAGTGATAGGGAAGCCAGTAGAAATTAGTATCAAATTAAGGGAATTCCTGGATTTCAACACAGGGACGGCACCAGAGGGAGTAGTGTGGGATGCCCTAAAGGCGTTCCTTAGGGGTATATTGATCCAGCAGGTAGCTAAGATCAAGAGGAACTCGAGGGAATGGGAGGAGAAAATCAGGGGAGAGGTACTAGAGGCAGAAAAGCAATATGTGGAAAATCCAACGCCGACTAAACAACGGCTATGGCTGGAGAAGCAACAGGAATACAAATTGGTGATTAACAAGAAAGTTGAAAATAAGCGCCTATTTCAGGAGCAGAGCGCTTTCTCGGAGGGGGAAAGTGTGGGTCACACTTTGGCCCTCCTAGCGAAAACGAATATGGCTCCCTCTAATGTGCCTGCAGTTAGGACGGTAGGAGGTGGGATATCATCCGTAACATCTGAAATAGTGGACACATTTGCAGTATATTATAAAGATTTATATAGGTCAAAAAAGGGGGAAGTCAGAGTACAAATGGAAAAATTCTTTAGAGAAATAGGAATCCCAGTTCTATCAGAGGAGGAAAGGAATGCTATGGAAACTCCAATCACATTAGGGGAACTACAGCAGGCAGTTAAAGCACTTTCCAATCAAAAGTCCCCAGGGCCAGATGGCCTGCCAGCGGAGATTTACAAACAATATGGTGAGGTGCTGCTCCCGGAACTACTAAAAACACTAAACTGGGCGATAATGGGAGGTAGGTTACCTCCCTCAATGCTAGAAGCAATCATTATAGTGCTCCCAAAGGAAGGAAAGGATCAACTAGATACATCATCTTACAGACCGATATCTTTGCTTTGTTCAGATGTAAAAATCTTAGCCAAGGTACTGGCAACGAGAATAAATAAATATATCCAGAAATTAATACATCCAGATCAATCTGGATTTATTCCAAATCGGTCCACGAGCATAAATATAAGAAGGCTGTACTTAAACCTACAGACCCCGGCAGAGAACACGGGAGATAGATCTATCCTAGCATTGGATGCCACCAAGGCCTTTGATAGTCTTGAGTGGGACTATCTCTGGTACGCTCTGGAGAAGTTTGGGTTTGGCCCATCTTTTATCAAATGGATAAAGCTATTGTACAACTCCCCAAGGGCCAAAATAAAAATAAATAATGAAGTTTCACAGTCGTTTGAATTGGAAAGGGGAACGAGACAGGGATGTCCACTGTCCCCCCTCCTTTTCGCCTTGGCAATTGAGCCCTTGGCAACTGCAATTAGAGCTAGGCAGGAAATTCAGGGGTTCCAGAGAGGAGGAGAGGAGGAGAAAGTCGCGCTTTATGCGGACAACATCCTCCTTTTCTTAGGCAACTCCACAACCTCCCTCAAAACTGCAGTTCAAACAGTAGAAGGGTTTGGACGATTCTCGGGCCTGGTAATAAACTGGGAAAAATCAACACTCTTACCTGTGGACCCGGTAAGCAATATTGATGGGATAGGAATCCCTCAATTAAAAATTGGGGAGAAGATGGAGTACTTGGGAATTGTGGTAACACGTAATCCAGAACAATTTATAAATAACAATCTAGCACCACTTCTGGTCAAATTTAAACGCAAAGCGGAAATATGGGGACATTTGCCACTGTCGGTTGCCGGCCGTAGCAACCTCATTAAAATGATCTGGTTGCCACAATTGCTTTATATTCTTCACAACTCCCCAGTATGGATTGATAATCAATGGTTTAAGAAGATAGAAACCCTCTTTAGGACCTTAATTTGGAAAAAGGGAAAAGCAAGGATCAGTCTTCAAACGCTGCAACTACCAACAAATAGGGGAGGGTTAGCGGTTCCGCACCCCTACAGTTATTTCTTGGCGGCACAGTTGCAGCATTTGGGGGGCTGTGGTACAGAGGGGGGAGGTAACGCAAGCGGGAAAATTATGTTAAGAGGGTCCCCACACAGTTCAGTAATTGAGGCCCTAGAGGCCAACTCGTTTGCGGTAAAAAGCCCAACAGTAAAAATGATGGCAAGAGTGTGGCAAGCAGGAAAAGCAGCTTTGGGCTATCAAGGATTAACAGAATACTCTCCATTATGGGAAAATAAGAACTTAAAAGACGTTTTGGCCATGGGGAAATTAAAAGAATGGGTTAAACGTGGGATAACCAGAGTGGCACAACTGTATACAGGTGACACATTAAAACCCTTCTCAGAGCTAAGTAGGGAATATGGTATTCCAAACTCCATGTTCTTTACCTATTTGCAGGTTAGACATGCACTACAAGCCCAATTTAAGATACAGCCGGTAAGATGGCAAAAGTTAACGCATCTTCAAAGACTAATCAAGACAGGGGTCTTGAAAGGTCTCATTTCAGATCTGTACGAACGAATCAGGGATCAGTTGGGAGGAAACGAGAGGCTTTGCAGGAACAAACAGAGATGGGAAGAGGATATAGGCCCAATAACGAATGAGCAGTGGGACAGGATACTGGAATTGGGGACAGTGGTTTCACTAGCCCCGTCACAACGGGTCTCCCATCTATTTCTTCTCCACAGGGTTTATTATACTCCCAAGAAACTATTTAGATTCGGATGGAAGCCAGATGATAAATGCCCCAGATGTCAAAATACAGGGGACCTTATCCACATGATGTGGAAATGCCCAAAATTGCATAGATATTGGGTTAAGATTTTGGACATTATAAATGCAACTTTTGGAATTACCCTGGAACTTGAAGCAAGGGTCTGCTTATTAGGATGCATTGAGGAGAGAATGGGGCAGAGGGATGTACGGGTAGCCGCCACAAGAAGTCTGTTCCAGGCGAGGAAACTAATAGCACTAAAATGGCAAGCACAAAATCCACCCACAGTAGTAGAATGGCTTAACATAATGAACAGCACAATAGGGAAAGAGAGGGGAACATGGATTAGACGCGGCAACCTTAAAAAATGTAACACAATATGGGAGCACTGGTTAGTGAAAATAGGCCGCTCACTTTAACTATGTACAGATTAGCAAAGAACAACTTAATAGGATAAGAATAGGATTTAAAACGAATATGCACTTTAAATATAAGATGGGGAGGGGGAGGGAGGAGGGGGGTGGGAGGGATGGAGAGTTTTAGTGTTTGCTATAGATTTTTTTGTATGCACATAAAATGTACTGAGTGTAAAATATGTATCTATATTTCCTGTCAAGTATACGGATGGAAAACAATAAAAAAAAAATACTGGATTTAAAAAAATACCCACTCCGGCTGGAGTGGCGACATGAGTTAAAGTCCCATTGATGGCAGGACTGCTTCCGTTATCCATAGGCCTGAATCTGCAAATTCTCCTTTCACCAACCTATTTCTACCTACCTCAAGTTAACTGTTTGCCATGTTGGGCGAGAAATAAAAGCACAGAAAATGACACCCTGCTATTTGGACATTCCGTTATTGCATCATCATCATCATCCCTAGACACATCACAGAGGTAACATAACATGCCGTCCCAATCTAACCAGCGGCTCCTGAGGGGGTAGCGCTACACTATATTGATTCCTGCAGAATATTAGTTTAGGGATTCCTAAATAAAAACCCCTTTTGGATTTCTTGTGAAAAAGTCACTATGAATGACCTTCTGTGGTGATTACAGTTATTGAGCCCTGTGTCCGGAGGGTATCCTCATACACCCCCCTCCGACCCCCACAGTCTCTATACTGCAAATGGTAACTGCCGGACTATTAGGCCCAAATAGTCCAGTGATGGAAAGGTTGAGTTCCCCGGCCACAGACTTCCATATTGAGATTAGATAAGGTTAGAGTCTCTAGTAACATCCTGCTGTGTAGGACTGACCATGCAACATCCCGTCTAAGACACCCCCTTGTGGCTTTCAGTTACTAGGGGCAACAGCAGACATTCCCAAGCTCCTTGAATAGACTCCTCCGGTCCCATAACTAGCTGTAATGTACCCACTAACCTGTTCCATGGTACCCGGTCTATGGAAGAGACATGGTTCAACCGCACAGTCCAGCAGTAACAGTTCCAGGCTCCTTTCTCTTAGTATTGAATTCCTCCTCTGTAGTGTTAAAGAAAAGTGGTCCTCCATCAGGACTTTCTCCCCAGCACCTGGTAGGCCCCAGGCCCTCAGGCCGGGGCCTACTCACCGCAACACTCCTGCTCACATCATCCTTCCTTTCCAGAACCCTCTCCAGACTCCTCCCTAGTGGCATGTTACCTCAGCCTATATAGCAGGCCCACCCTCTGCCAACCCTAGTTGGGGATTGGTCAGAGCTGCCACACAAGCTGCCTGTCACTCAGAGCTTCCAGCCCCGCCCCCTCCCAGAACATTCTTCCTGAAAGCAGGGGAGGAGTTCCAGAGCCTGAGCACAGGTGGCCATACCCACTGCTACTCTGACACTCCCAGTTCCAGATCAAAACAACCAGGCCTAGCTTAATGCACAGGCCTGACTAGATTTTGCCTGCTCTGACAGTTTAAAACAATAAAAAAAAAAATGATTTAACACATACCAAAAGGTAGTGAACGCTACATATGTCTTTCATGTAAATTTAAATACATTTTGTACTTTTTAATATATTTATTGTATGATTTTACCCAGCACCACTCATTAAAGTCCCTTGGGCAAATTGCTTTTAGGTTGTTTTGGAATACTGGGGACTAAGTGCTGCTCTGGTCTGAGCACTGGTGTTCCCTTTTTTCTTATATCTGAAAACAATACTTCATGCAAAAAGGTGTGCAACCTATGTGTGTGATTATATGTCAGTATTACATTGTATATCCCTGTCTTTCAGGTGCTTATCTAATATTTTTTTGAAACTATCGATGCTCCCTGCTGAGACCACCGCCTGTGGAAGGGAATTCCACATCCTTGCTGCTCTTACAGTAAAGAACCCTCTATGTAGTTTAACCACTTAAGGACCGCCTCCTGCACATATACGTCGGCAGAATGGCATGGCTGGGCACAAGCACGTACCTGTACGTCCTCTTCATGTGCCCAGCCGTGGGTCGCGGACCCACGACCCGGTTCGAAGTTCCGTGACCGCGGCCGTGGGACCCACGGACCCAGCTGTGTGTAAACACAGCTTCCCTGTTCATCACTGTGGCGCTGTCGTGAGAGAGTGGGTAACCGCTCAAAGAGAACCAGGTAATCTGATTCCTGTGGTCCGAGCCAAGGGTGCAGGCAGTGCAATCAAAATGCAGGTTAGGATGAAGGAAAAAAGCTGTTTTTTGCTGTGGCATGTATTTTGTGATTTTTAATTAAAGGAGGAGTTTTTTTGGAGTGCGGCTGTCCCAGCTTTTTTCCTTCATCCTAAACTGTGGCGCTGTCATTGATCGTCTGTTCCCTGATATAGGGAAAGGCGATCAATGACGTCACACGTCCGCCCCCCTACAGTTAGAAACACATAAGAGGTCACACTTAACCCCTTCAGAGCCCCCTAGTGGTTAACTCCCAAACTGCAATTGTCATTTTCACAGTAAACAATGCATTTGTATAGCATTTTTTGCTGTAAAAATGACAATGGTCCCAAAATGTGTCAAAATTGTCCGATGTGTCTGCCATAATGCCGCAGTCACAAAATAAATCGCTGATCGCCGACAGTAGTAGTAAAAAATAAATAAAGCTATCCCCTATTTTGTAAACGCTATGACCCAGATTCTCAAAGAAGCGCCTATCTTTAGGCATCTCAGATACACTACACCGCCGTAACTTAGACCGGCAGGTCCCGTATTCAGAAAGGACTTGCGCTCTAAGTTACGGCGGCGTAGTGTAAATGGGCCGGCGTAAGCCCGCCTAATTCAAACTAGGCTGGTAGGGGGCATGTTGTATGTAAATGATTGGTGACCCCGTGTAAATGACGCGCTTTACGAACGGCGCATGTGCGCGCATGCTCAGTATCACGTCGAATTTTCAAAGTAAATTACGCCCGCTCAATACTTAGTCAACGTGAACGTAACCTACGCCCAGCCCCATTCACGGACGACTTACGCAAATGACGTAAAATAAGACGCTGTTCGTACGTTTCCGACGTCCATACCTAACATGACTTACCCCTGCTTTATGAGGGGTAACTTTACGCCGGTCCGACGCCTTACGTAAACGATGTATCTTGATACGCCCGGCGCACGTACGTTCGTGAATCGGCGTATCTAGCTCATTTGCATATTCGTTGCGGAAATATACGGAAGAGCCCCTAGCAGCCAGCAGAAATAAGCACCCCAAGATACGACGGCATAAGAGACTTACGCCGCTCGTATCTAGGCAACAGTGAGGCGTATCTGATTCTATGAATCAGGCGCAGAGATGCAACGCCTCACACTCAGAGTTACGAGGGCGTATATTGAGATACGCCGTCGTAACTCCTTCGTGAATCCGGGCCTATAAATTTTGCGCAAACCAATCGATAAACGCTTATTGCGATTTTTTTACCAAAAATATGTACAAGAATACGTATCGGCCTGAACTGGGGATATTTATTATAGCAAAAAGTAAAAAATATTGTTTTTTTTTTCAAAATTGACGCTTTATTTTGTTTTTTTTTGCGCAAAAAATAAAAACCGCAGAGGTGATCAAATACCACCAAAAGAAAGCTCTATTTGTGAGAAAAAAAGGACGCCAATTTTGTTTGGAAACCACATCACACGACCACGCAATTGTCAGTTAAAGCGACGCAGTGCCGAATTGCAAAAACTGGTCAGGTCCTTTACCTGCGTAATGGTCCGGGTCTTAAGTGGTTAAGGTTAAACCTCTTTTCTTCTAATTTTAGTGAGTGGCCACGTGTTTTGTTAAACTCCCATTCTGAGAAAACATTTTATCCCTATTGTGGGGTCGCCAGTATGGTATTTGTAAATAGTAAGAGATTTGCTTTAAGTAAGCCTGTAACTTTGGGCAAGATCAGAGGAAGTGGATACATATTGGGGCAGATTCACTAAAGGTAAATAGACTGTGCAATTTGCAAGTGCAGTTGCACTCATTTTCCACCAAAGCTTTGTGAATGTGGTGAAATTCTGCTAATTTCTATCCAATCACGTGCAAGCAAAAATTTCTTTTTTTTTTGTATTTTCCTTGTACCTGATTGGGCAAGCTCTAGGGATAATGAGTGCAACTGCACTTGCAAAGTACACAGTCTATTTACTTGCAGTAAATCAACCCCATTGATTACTGTTGAAAATACATTTTTCATAAGGATAAAATAGGTTCTGCTTTTGCTGAAAATGCTTGTGGTCTGGCTATCACATTTACCCTTCATCAAAGCATACTGAGTCACTTTTCAGAAAATATAAAGGTCAGTATAGTCAAAGAAGTAGACATCCTTTTTTATACTTGTTACAGATAAGAGATTGAAAATATTAAATCGAAGCGTCACCATGACAGCCAGAAAGCTGGCAGAAATGGTCATCTATGGCTGCTTCCATATTTCATTCTCTATAGGTTTCCTTTAATATGATTACTAAAAAACAAAACAAATAAGGTGGCTAAATTGTATAATATACATAGTTACACAGTTAGGCTGAGAAAATACACATTTCCATTGGGTTCAACTACAAAAAAAAAATAAAATAAAAAAAAAAACCTTGCATCTTCAGAACCCTAAAACCTACAATAAAGTCAAAAGCTTTAACAGGAAAACATGTCTTTGTGATCCACAAATGCATTCAGAAAACTCCCTGTATGGACATTCCATTAAATAATTTCTTATATAGTGGAACCTCGGTTTAAGAGTAACTTGGTTTGAGAGTGTTTTGATTTGCGAGCAACTTTTTTTTTTTTAATTCTGACTCGGTTTGTGAGTGTTAACTCGCAAGACGAGAAGAATTCAAGCTAAATAGGCCTGCAGTACCTCATTTGGCCTGAGGTACGGGGCGCAGAAGCAGAGCAGAGCCGAAAATAGGCCTGCAGTACCTCATTTGGCCTGAGATATGGGGGAGCAGGAGCCGAGAAAAGCCGAACATTGGCCTGCAGTACCTCATTTGGCCTGAGGTACGGGGGCACAGGAAACGAGCCAAAGTGTCCTCGGGCCTTTTCGGACATTTTCGTCATTCTCTGACGCCCCCCTACCTCTGGCTGCATTCGTTATTGCATCCCATTGAAGTCGATGCGGAACAAATTATTTTTGTTTCCATTGACTTCAATGGGAAAACTCGATTTGAAATGCGAGTACTTTGGATTATGAGCATACTCCTGGAACGGATTATGCTCATAATCCGAGGATCAACTGTACATTTTCTAGAAAACGAAGAGGTAATCACTTCATGTGATACCTGATTTGACATATATATCCATAACCTCCCCTGGGTCAGCACTGACAACTCTATCCACAATATTTGTACATCTTCCCAACTAACACTGGAGTTTCCTGGGATGATGATCATAATAATGACTGTTTTGCATGTTTAATGATCGTAAAGCATCTTTGAGACAATTCTTTAGCAAAATTTGTCTTGAAGTTCCTCTATAACTGATATCTGATACATTTCAATTTTTCTTCCAAATTCCCAAACAATCCTTAGATGTGGTGGCTGCATTAGTTTTCTTTTTTAGGCTTATTCCCTTTTTTTTACCTGGTGATCTGGCCAGTAACATACCTCCTGTATTAGAGTGCCACCACTCTAGATGAAGGAGAAAAGGGACACCTTTGGACAGCAGCATAATCAGTCTGGGGGAAAGGAGTGTTATAATAGCAGATTTAGATACACTAAAACATTAAAGCCAAACTTCATCTCATACTGCAGTTACAGCAAGAAAAATCTTTTGGGATAAAGGTTTTACATGAATAAATAAAAGCTGATCATTGTAAGCACCCCTGTCAGTGGTAAATTGATTATCTCAAAACTCTGAACTGATATATTTGCAGGAAAGCTTGCTCTTTAAAAAAAAACAAAAATAAAACAGCATTCTTACTAGGCAAATCACCAGATGCAGGAGAATAAAGGACATGAAAGAAAACCTTAAAAAGAAAACTAAGCAGCCACCACATTTAAGAATTTGTAAGCTGCAATATTATAAATGTTTGCTTTTGGGTTAAATACAGCCTTAAGAATTCTAACAGCATATTATTTCCTGACTTCTAGGTGGGAGCACTGTTATATTCTTGTTTCTCGTTTGAATATTTGTAGATTAGGTTAAAGTCGTTGTAAACCCTTACATATACCCAGTGAAGTGAATAGCCTCAGATGATACAGAGATGAAACAAATCCTCCTAAATAAGTTTTACTTGTATATCTGCTGTCTTCCCTTTTCTACACTTTTTGAAAAATGCGGATTGTGTTAAAAAGCTTTCTTCATCTTCCAGCAGCACATAGGGGTGGGTGGGGAGTCTGCACTTACACTGTGTGAGAGCTGATTGGAGGAAAGACACCCCCCCCCCCTTTATAGGCAGAGAAATGAAGGAACATGCAGAACTGTGTTCTGAATAGACAAGCTCCCTGCTTATCTCCCTTCACGACACAAATTGTCAGCTCATGTGTTGGAGAACTTGCTAGAAGTGACTCATGCTGATAACAGAGGAACTGAGCACCAGAGAGAAATGGCACTTAGAGCTTTAGAGAGAGAAAAGTAAACACTACAGATATATGTGCTTAGTTCAAATGTTATTAATGGGGTTTACAATCACTTTAAGTGAATTAATGTATTGCTGGTTAGAGTAACTGAATATTTGTTTAACTGAACAGTTCTGGAAAGTAGCCAATCCTCTTTTTGTTGCACATATACCTGAAAATAAATGTGCTTAGATACTGTATCGTATGGGTGTCATTTATTAAATTCTGAGGAGTAGGGACAGCCTGTTGATTTTTTTTTTGTACATATGCAACTGTTCCATAAATCAGAACCTGATTTCTCCTGACATAAACGGTAGGCATATAATGCAATGCACAATGAAAATACATTACCATGCAAGGTACCAAAATAAATACACATTACTTGAAAAATAAATGATCACACTTACTGGGTACTATTTACCTTTCTTCCTTAGCTACATGATTATAGTAATTCCACATAATGCATTTCAATGTTTGTCATATCACCTTAATATCAGCAGAAGACAGTAAATGACAGGGTTATAGGAGGCATGGAAAGAGAAAAGAGGATGGAGTGACAAAGGTTAGGAACAGCAGAGAGAAGGATCGAACTGTGATATGGAGAAAGAAATAATAGGTTACCACGATATAGAAGACGAGAAGGGTTAGGGGACAAATAGGTCTAAAAACATGACAGCAAGGAAACACTGAAAACTATAGAAGACGCCACCACAAACAAGAGACAAAGCTAAATAAACACATTTTAGAAACTGGGTAATAATTAAAAAAAATTATCTTCGTAATTCCATATCTGCCTATGTTAACAGTTGTCTCTGTCATACCAAACTTTCCTTCAACCTAAACTAGTTTACATGAAGCAGAGCCTAAAAAAATAATTAAAAACCCATAAACTCTACACTTCAATAATACACCAAAACCTTCATCCATGAAAGAAGAACCAATGATAGCGTCGTTGCCCACCACCTTAACAGAAATATGTTAAATCTTAAGCAACGGGTGCTGTGAAAAATTGTCATTTCACAAAGTATATATTGTAAAATATATTTATTTATCTCATCAGGGCTTTGTTTTTCAGAAAATAGGTGCAGGAACTGAAGTACGACCCCCCCCCCCCAACCCCCTCCCCTTCACACACACCCTCCAAACCTCATTAATTACATGGTGTAGTCAAATTGCACTAGCAGTGGGAGGGTCTCAAGGGGCAATAAATACCAGGAGTGCATTTACATACAGAATACAGAGTTTGGAGGGGGGGGGGGGTTAACCCGTTTGGGGGTGCGCTTTGTGCAGATTTCACAGGTGCACTACATACAGCCTTCTACCGGAGCCACTTACCTCTGCATCCCCTATTCACATTTCATTTCACCCCTCTTCATTTCTGACTTGTCCATGCAACCCCCCCTTCACTGCCTCCATCTTCTCGCACCCCCCGCCCCCTTAAAAGCTCCACCACCTTCCACATGTCGTACTTTTGTTGCTGTATCACTGTACTGAAGCACTCAGCTAGCTCTAGTACCTCCCTGCACACTGTAGGTGGTTCCGCCTTTCTCACTTGCAGTGAGATCATCCAGGGGTGGTGTCTGCATTGGCACTGCACCTTGGGCACCTGCATCTCCCTTGTCCCCATCCTGCACTCAGTGGGAGCCGCTCAGGAGATCGGATCTGTGGGAGCCATTGGGGGACGAGCTGTCACTTATAAACACAGAAGCTGGACTTCTGTGTTTACAAGTGTTAGTGGTAGGCAAGGAGGTGGTGGAATTGAGTTCCACCAAGTTCCAGCCCTGTATCTCATAGATCGTTCCAATACTGTGCCTTTGCAAATACCTGAGATCCATGAGATAGCCTAGTAAGTTTAACTAAGAGGATAACATAACAGGAACCCTAATTTACCTTAAAAAATAAAAGGAGTATATATCCTACATAGAAGAACATACTGGCCCGGATTCACAAAGCACTTGCGCCGACGTGTCTCAAGATAAGCCGCGTAAGTGCAAATATGCGCCGTCGTACCTGTGCGCCGGACCCACAAATTAAGATACGCCTAAAAACAGGCTTCAACCTGCCGACGTAACTTGCCTATCTTTAGGCATCTCAGATACACTACACCGCCGTAACTTAGACCGGCAGGTCCCGTATTCAGAAAGGACTTGCGCTCTAAGTTACGGCGGCGTAGTGTAAATGGGCCGGCGTAAGCCCGCCTAATTCAAACTAGGCTGGTAGGGGGCATGTTGTATGTAAATGATTGGTGACCCCGTGTAAATGACGCGCTTTACGAACGGCGCATGTGCGCGCATGCTCAGTATCACGTCGAATTTTCAAAGTAAATTACGCCCGCTCAATACTTAGTCAACGTGAACGTAACCTACGCCCAGCCCCATTCACGGACGACTTACGCAAATGACGTAAAATAAGACGCTGTTCGTACGTTTCCGACGTCCATACCTAACATGACTTACCCCTGCTTTATGAGGGGTAACTTTACGCCGGTCCGACGCCTTACGTAAACGATGTATCTTGATACGCCCGGCGCACGTACGTTCGTGAATCGGCGTATCTAGCTCATTTGCATATTCGTTGCGGAAATATACGGAAGAGCCCCTAGCAGCCAGCAGAAATAAGCACCCCAAGATACGACGGCATAAGAGACTTACGCCGCTCGTATCTAGGCAACAGTGAGGCGTATCTGATTCTATGAATCAGGCGCAGAGATGCAACGCCTCACACTCAGAGTTACGAGGGCGTATATTGAGATACGCCGTCGTAACTCCTTCGTGAATCCGGGCCTATAAATTTTGCGCAAACCAATCGATAAACGCTTATTGCGATTTTTTTACCAAAAATATGTACAAGAATACGTATCGGCCTGAACTGGGGATATTTATTATAGCAAAAAGTAAAAAATATTGTTTTTTTTTTCAAAATTGACGCTTTATTTTGTTTTTTTTTGCGCAAAAAATAAAAACCGCAGAGGTGATCAAATACCACCAAAAGAAAGCTCTATTTGTGAGAAAAAAAGGACGCCAATTTTGTTTGGAAACCACATCACACGACCACGCAATTGTCAGTTAAAGCGACGCAGTGCCGAATTGCAAAAACTGGTCAGGTCCTTTACCTGCGTAATGGTCCGGGTCTTAAGTGGTTAAGGTTAAACCTCTTTTCTTCTAATTTTAGTGAGTGGCCACGTGTTTTGTTAAACTCCCATTCTGAGAAAACATTTTATCCCTATTGTGGGGTCGCCAGTATGGTATTTGTAAATAGTAAGAGATTTGCTTTAAGTAAGCCTGTAACTTTGGGCAAGATCAGAGGAAGTGGATACATATTGGGGCAGATTCACTAAAGGTAAATAGACTGTGCAATTTGCAAGTGCAGTTGCACTCATTTTCCACCAAAGCTTTGTGAATGTGGTGAAATTCTGCTAATTTCTATCCAATCACGTGCAAGCAAAAATTTCTTTTTTTTTTGTATTTTCCTTGTACCTGATTGGGCAAGCTCTAGGGATAATGAGTGCAACTGCACTTGCAAAGTACACAGTCTATTTACTTGCAGTAAATCAACCCCATTGATTACTGTTGAAAATACATTTTTCATAAGGATAAAATAGGTTCTGCTTTTGCTGAAAATGCTTGTGGTCTGGCTATCACATTTACCCTTCATCAAAGCATACTGAGTCACTTTTCAGAAAATATAAAGGTCAGTATAGTCAAAGAAGTAGACATCCTTTTTTATACTTGTTACAGATAAGAGATTGAAAATATTAAATCGAAGCGTCACCATGACAGCCAGAAAGCTGGCAGAAATGGTCATCTATGGCTGCTTCCATATTTCATTCTCTATAGGTTTCCTTTAATATGATTACTAAAAAACAAAACAAATAAGGTGGCTAAATTGTATAATATACATAGTTACACAGTTAGGCTGAGAAAATACACATTTCCATTGGGTTCAACTACAAAAAAAAAATAAAATAAAAAAAAAACCTTGCATCTTCAGAACCCTAAAACCTACAATAAAGTCAAAAGCTTTAACAGGAAAACATGTCTTTGTGATCCACAAATGCATTCAGAAAACTCCCTGTATGGACATTCCATTAAATAATTTCTTATATAGTGGAACCTCGGTTTAAGAGTAACTTGGTTTGAGAGTGTTTTGATTTGCGAGCAACTTTTTTTTTTTTAATTCTGACTCGGTTTGTGAGTGTTAACTCGCAAGACGAGAAGAATTCAAGCTAAATAGGCCTGCAGTACCTCATTTGGCCTGAGGTACGGGGCGCAGAAGCAGAGCAGAGCCGAAAATAGGCCTGCAGTACCTCATTTGGCCTGAGATATGGGGGAGCAGGAGCCGAGAAAAGCCGAACATTGGCCTGCAGTACCTCATTTGGCCTGAGGTACGGGGGCACAGGAAACGAGCCAAAGTGTCCTCGGGCCTTTTCGGACATTTTCGTCATTCTCTGACGCCCCCCTACCTCTGGCTGCATTCGTTATTGCATCCCATTGAAGTCGATGCGGAACAAATTATTTTTGTTTCCATTGACTTCAATGGGAAAACTCGATTTGAAATGCGAGTACTTTGGATTATGAGCATACTCCTGGAACGGATTATGCTCATAATCCGAGGATCAACTGTACATTTTCTAGAAAACGAAGAGGTAATCACTTCATGTGATACCTGATTTGACATATATATCCATAACCTCCCCTGGGTCAGCACTGACAACTCTATCCACAATATTTGTACATCTTCCCAACTAACACTGGAGTTTCCTGGGATGATGATCATAATAATGACTGTTTTGCATGTTTAATGATCGTAAAGCATCTTTGAGACAATTCTTTAGCAAAATTTGTCTTGAAGTTCCTCTATAACTGATATCTGATACATTTCAATTTTTCTTCCAAATTCCCAAACAATCCTTAGATGTGGTGGCTGCATTAGTTTTCTTTTTTAGGCTTATTCCCTTTTTTTTACCTGGTGATCTGGCCAGTAACATACCTCCTGTATTAGAGTGCCACCACTCTAGATGAAGGAGAAAAGGGACACCTTTGGACAGCAGCATAATCAGTCTGGGGGAAAGGAGTGTTATAATAGCAGATTTAGATACACTAAAACATTAAAGCCAAACTTCATCTCATACTGCAGTTACAGCAAGAAAAATCTTTTGGGATAAAGGTTTTACATGAATAAATAAAAGCTGATCATTGTAAGCACCCCTGTCAGTGGTAAATTGATTATCTCAAAACTCTGAACTGATATATTTGCAGGAAAGCTTGCTCTTTAAAAAAAAACAAAAATAAAACAGCATTCTTACTAGGCAAATCACCAGATGCAGGAGAATAAAGGACATGAAAGAAAACCTTAAAAAGAAAACTAAGCAGCCACCACATTTAAGAATTTGTAAGCTGCAATATTATAAATGTTTGCTTTTGGGTTAAATACAGCCTTAAGAATTCTAACAGCATATTATTTCCTGACTTCTAGGTGGGAGCACTGTTATATTCTTGTTTCTCGTTTGAATATTTGTAGATTAGGTTAAAGTCGTTGTAAACCCTTACATATACCCAGTGAAGTGAATAGCCTCAGATGATACAGAGATGAAACAAATCCTCCTAAATAAGTTTTACTTGTATATCTGCTGTCTTCCCTTTTCTACACTTTTTGAAAAATGCGGATTGTGTTAAAAAGCTTTCTTCATCTTCCAGCAGCACATAGGGGTGGGTGGGGAGTCTGCACTTACACTGTGTGAGAGCTGATTGGAGGAAAGACACCCCCCCCCCCTTTATAGGCAGAGAAATGAAGGAACATGCAGAACTGTGTTCTGAATAGACAAGCTCCCTGCTTATCTCCCTTCACGACACAAATTGTCAGCTCATGTGTTGGAGAACTTGCTAGAAGTGACTCATGCTGATAACAGAGGAACTGAGCACCAGAGAGAAATGGCACTTAGAGCTTTAGAGAGAGAAAAGTAAACACTACAGATATATGTGCTTAGTTCAAATGTTATTAATGGGGTTTACAATCACTTTAAGTGAATTAATGTATTGCTGGTTAGAGTAACTGAATATTTGTTTAACTGAACAGTTCTGGAAAGTAGCCAATCCTCTTTTTGTTGCACATATACCTGAAAATAAATGTGCTTAGATACTGTATCGTATGGGTGTCATTTATTAAATTCTGAGGAGTAGGGACAGCCTGTTGATTTTTTTTTTGTACATATGCAACTGTTCCATAAATCAGAACCTGATTTCTCCTGACATAAACGGTAGGCATATAATGCAATGCACAATGAAAATACATTACCATGCAAGGTACCAAAATAAATACACATTACTTGAAAAATAAATGATCACACTTACTGGGTACTATTTACCTTTCTTCCTTAGCTACATGATTATAGTAATTCCACATAATGCATTTCAATGTTTGTCATATCACCTTAATATCAGCAGAAGACAGTAAATGACAGGGTTATAGGAGGCATGGAAAGAGAAAAGAGGATGGAGTGACAAAGGTTAGGAACAGCAGAGAGAAGGATCGAACTGTGATATGGAGAAAGAAATAATAGGTTACCACGATATAGAAGACGAGAAGGGTTAGGGGACAAATAGGTCTAAAAACATGACAGCAAGGAAACACTGAAAACTATAGAAGACGCCACCACAAACAAGAGACAAAGCTAAATAAACACATTTTAGAAACTGGGTAATAATTAAAAAAAATTATCTTCGTAATTCCATATCTGCCTATGTTAACAGTTGTCTCTGTCATACCAAACTTTCCTTCAACCTAAACTAGTTTACATGAAGCAGAGCCTAAAAAAATAATTAAAAACCCATAAACTCTACACTTCAATAATACACCAAAACCTTCATCCATGAAAGAAGAACCAATGATAGCGTCGTTGCCCACCACCTTAACAGAAATATGTTAAATCTTAAGCAACGGGTGCTGTGAAAAATTGTCATTTCACAAAGTATATATTGTAAAATATATTTATTTATCTCATCAGGGCTTTGTTTTTCAGAAAATAGGTGCAGGAACTGAAGTACGACCCCCCCCCCCAACCCCCTCCCCTTCACACACACCCTCCAAACCTCATTAATTACATGGTGTAGTCAAATTGCACTAGCAGTGGGAGGGTCTCAAGGGGCAATAAATACCAGGAGTGCATTTACATACAGAATGCAGAGTTTGGAGGGGGGGGGGGGTTAACCCGTTTGGGGGTGCGCTTTGTGCAGATTTCACAGGTGCACTACATACAGCCTTCTACCGGAGCCACTTACCTCTGCATCCCCTATTCACATTTCATTTCACCCCTCTTCATTTCTGACTTGTCCATGCAACCCCCCCTTCACTGCCTCCATCTTCTCGCACCCCCCGCCCCCTTAAAAGCTCCACCACCTTCCACATGTCGTACTTTTGTTGCTGTATCACTGTACTGAAGCACTCAGCTAGCTCTAGTACCTCCCTGCACACTGTAGGTGGTTCCGCCTTTCTCACTTGCAGTGAGATCATCCAGGGGTGGTGTCTGCATTGGCACTGCACCTTGGGCACCTGCATCTCCCTTGTCCCCATCCTGCACTCAGTGGGAGCCGCTCAGGAGATCGGATCTGTGGGAGCCATTGGGGGACGAGCTGTCACTTATAAACACAGAAGCTGGACTTCTGTGTTTACAAGTGTTAGTGGTAGGCAAGGAGGTGGTGGAATTGAGTTCCACCAAGTTCCAGCCCTGTATCTCATAGATCGTTCCAATACTGTGCCTTTGCAAATACCTGAGATCCATGAGATAGCCTAGTAAGTTTAACTAAGAGGATAACATAACAGGAACCCTAATTTACCTTAAAAAATAAAAGGAGTATATATCCTACATAGAAGAACATACTGGCCCGGATTCACAAAGCACTTGCGCCGACGTGTCTCAAGATAAGCCGCGTAAGTGCAAATATGCGCCGTCGTACCTGTGCGCCGGACCCACAAATTAAGATACGCCTAAAAACAGGCTTCAACCTGCCGACGTAACTTGCCTACGCCGGCGTAGCGTGGGCGCACATTTAGGCTGGTCGCTCCAATTGTTTAGCTATTCAAATATGCAAATGAGGGAAATACAGCGATTCATGAACGTACATGCGCCCAACGCAGGCTACGCGATGTGCTCGTAAGTTGTACGTCCGGCGTAAAGTTAAGCCCCATAAAGCAGGTATAACCCAGCAGCAGACATGCAAAGGTCTGAGCCAGGGAACTCAAGCCGGCGTATTTTACGTTGTTTACGTTGGTCGTGTGTCTGGCTGGGCGTAGGTTACGTTCATGGCGTACGCAGTGATCCGGCGTATCTTAGGCAGTTGTTCCGACGTGGTTGTGAGCATGCGCAGAGGGATGCGTCCACGTCCCGGCACATGCGCAATTCGTGATACGTAGCTGTCTGGCGCTCGGCCCATCATTTGCATGGGGTCACGCCTCATTTGCATGGCTCACACCCACTTCCACCTACGCCGACGTACGCCTTTGAAACCCGTATTTTAGTTGCACTACGGTGGCGTAATGTGCGCCCGCTCTCTGTGAATCTGGGCCACTGTATGCACAAAGATAATTCATACAAATGAAAAGCTTATATATTCACAGTTCCTAGGCAGAACTGCTAAACAAATGCCAAACTTATACCGGGACACTAAGGGACCTTTCAGACGTGTGGACCATATTTTTGTTTTTAGCCATCCGTTTTCGGATGAAATACGGACATGCATGTATCCCTATGTCCCGATCTCATCGGTCCCCGCTATGGTCCGTTTCTGAAGACGGAGGAAAATCCTATTTTTCCATCCGTCTGCGAATCGGATCGGATGAACATGGATAGATGGTCCCCGCCGAGCAAGCGGATGGTTAAAATCGCATCTTCATGGGATCCGCATGTCTGAAAGGGCCCTAAATGCAATAGGAGTATAAAAGGCACTACTTACCTTACAATGGCCTTTACCATAGGGTAAATGACAGCTGTCTAAAGTACTGTAGCTCTAAACTCAATCACTAAAATCTTATATAAGCTTTAGTATAATAATTTAATTTCAAAAGCAATTCTCAGAAATGGTGGCAGAGATGCACTGGTCTGGTAAGGGTGGGAGGGGGGAATAGACTAAATGAAAGATATATCAAGCTAAGGTATGTAGTGACACAGGACAGAATACTTCACAGAGTAACTTTGTATGTTATACTACTGCACACAGTATAAGCCAGAGTTCCTCCATAATGTTGGCTTTCACATGAATGCGGCCCAGCCTCTTCTTTGGCATTGATGAGCGTGTACACAAGAGGAGAGAAGAGGAGAGAAGAGGTACCCCCCATGCGTGTGCTAGGTAAGGAGGCCCCACAAAAATGGTGATACCACCATTAAGGCCTTTATTCTGCCACTTTCTGTTTTAGGGTGACAACTAAAGATGAGCTTGGGTTCAGTCTAAACCCGGAAGACAGCTGTCAGTGCTGGGCTAATGAGCTGTGGGTGGGAGATTTCCAGCCCCAAAGATACATGTATACAAGGGGATGAAGATGCTTGTGACACCATTGACCTTATCTGGCCACATGGACACATTAGGACAATTATGTTGACTTAATATAGCCAGATTAGGTCAATGGTGTCATGAGCATCCCCTTTGCAGTTTTCAATGCTGCTGGCTCTTCCTCTCTCAGTGCTGCTTGCCTGAACTTCTGGTCTTTACAGGAAGGAGTTAGGCCCCTTTCAAACGGACGGATAGAATGGTGCTTTTAGCTGCAGATTTTCAATTTTTCTACCGCAGCTAAAAGCACACAATGTTTTCCTATGGCCCCATTCACACACAGCGTTTGCGTGCGATTACGTTACATGCGGTTTGGTGCGAATAGAAAAAATAGAATTGAATGCGTCCAGGTGCGATGTAGCGCAGCTATATGCACATAACCGCAGGTAATCGCAGTCTTTTTTGTCAACTGCGGATAGCAGCGTTTTAGAATTCAAGGGACCCAAACAAAAACGAAAAAAATAAAAAGGGTTGCTATGGAAATGAATACCGCAGCTAAACGCGGCCGCAGTTAAACGCACGTAAACGCATGTAATCGCAATGTGCAAATGCAGCTAATCGCAGTGCCTGGAGCCTTGAATTTCACAAAACATTTGTAGTGCTTTTAACTGCGGCAAAACAGCCGTCCGTCTGAAAGGGGCCTTAACAGTGGAGAGGGCAGTCTCCAGCCAGTCTGTTAGCTTGGAGAAGGTGGGGGGGGGAGCAAAGGAAAGTCTTGGCATCCTAGGATATGGGGCTGTGTGTTTCTTTAGATGTGCACAATGGAGGGGAGACACAAGTCCCTGAATGCAAGGGTGGCTCCATAGCATGCTGCAAGAAAAAGGAGCCACCCTAAACAGGAAACCTAGAGCAACATTCATAATACCAGTTTAAACTGGAACAATGCAAAGGATTAAAAAATAAGGAAGCTGCATATTCAGTTATTAAATCACCTTGCACAACAACCCATTCAATTTAATTAATTTAATAAGAAAAATAATAATTTAAATTGAAATGAAAGGCAAAATATTCTTATTTAGATCTAAAAAATACTTTATATATACCTTTTTTCCCTTTTTTATAAGTGATCACATTCCCTCTGTTCTTAGCTGCATAAGAGCTGGGGGAGGAGAAGCAGCAGCACATTGAGTTTTCCAGGGAATGGCTGTGCAGTGGGGGGGGGGGGGGGGGCATGTCAGGACAAGTCTGATCATTGGAGGAATACACACTGTGGGGCAGATCCACATACATATGCGCCGGGCGCAGCGTATCTAAGATACGCTACGCCGCCGTAACGTATCTTTTTTTATTTGAATCCATAACGAATCCGCGCCATAAGTTACGGCGGCGTAGTGTATCTCTCACGGCGTAAGGGCGCGGAATTCAAATGGATCTAATGGGGGAGTGTTTTATGTTAATACGTCGTGACCCGACGTAAACAACGTTTTTTTGGAACTGCGCATGCGCCGTCCCTGGGGGTATCCCAGTGCGCATGATCGAAATTAAACCAGAACCCGCCAATGCTTACGACGGTGACGTCATTCTATGCAAATTCCTATTCGCGAAAGACTTACGTAAACGACGTAAAAAATTCTAAATTGTACGCGGGAAGGACGGCCATACTTAACATTGAGTACGCCTCAGTATAGCAGCTTTAACTATACGCCGGAAAAAGCCGAACGCAAACAATGGAAAAAAATGCGCCGGCCGGACGTACGTTCGTGGATCGCCGTAAATAGCTAATTTGCATACTCGACGTGGATTTCGACGGGAACGCCACCTAGCGGCCGCCGAAAAATTGCAGCTTAGATCCGACGGCGTACGAAGACGTACGCCTGTCGGATCTAGCCGAGATGCCGTTGTATCTTGTTTTGAGGATTCAAAACAAAGATACGACGCGGGAATTTTCTTTTGTGGATCTGCCCCCTAATTGCTAGCATAGCTAGAGAACTGTCCACGCTGTGCTTTGCTGCTTAGTGTGTTCAGTTTTTAATAGGAAAGGAGAGGGACTGGCAGGAACTCCAGGAATTTCACACAAAGGAAGCAGTACAAAGAGAATGGGATACTTTCTCATACAAGTACATGGTACAGCAGGCACATATCAGGACTATGAAGTTTTGGGGTAACAAACGCTTTAAAGAAATGGGGGCTTAATACCACTTTAATGTCATTCAGTAACGGTTTACATCTACTTTAACTTATTAACTTGCCTTATGACTCCGTTTAGCCCGAGAGCAGAAATGTGTGTCCTTGACTACTGTGTCTGTATAGCAATGCTTTGAATAAATACGCTCCCTGACTTTGAACTCCGTCTGTGATGGATCGTCTTTTTTGAAAGAAAAAGGATAAAAAGGATAGGATAAAATAAAAAAAAAATGTCATTCACTCAGGCCCCATACACACCATAGAATCTATCCGCAGATAAATCCCATCAAATGGGTTTCTGCGGATAGATTCTATGGTGTGTACACTCCGTCGGATATTTATCCGCGGATAAATCTCCCCTGGGATGGATTTCCAGCAGATGGATATTTGCTGACATGCTCAACAAATCCATCTGCTGGAATCCATTCCAACGGATGGATCCGCTCGTCTGTACAGACTTACCGGATCCATCCGTCCAAAGGGATTCCCCGCACGCGTCGTAATGATTTGACGCATGCGTGGAATTCCTTATATGACAGCGTCGCGCCCGTCGCCGCGTCATAATAGCGGCGACGGCGCGACACGTCATCGGCAGAGGATTTCAGCGCGGATTTCAATGCGATGGTGTGTACACGCCATCGCATTGAAATCTTCTGAAATCCTCGAGAGGATTTATCCGCGGATACGGTCCGCTGGACCGTATCTGCAGATAAATCCTCTCGTGTGTATGGGGCCTCAGGGTTTGATTCGACTTTTATTTTTCTAAACCAAATCTCCACTTATTTTTTAATCAATTTTATTAATGTGAACAATTCAAGATATCAGATTCTAAGGGGGGGGGGTGATTATCTAGTGGGGTTTATTCGAATCTTATTGGCATCTCTGATTAAGAATAAGTCTTTTTAATCAATGAAAAAGTGTGATTGAGCCCTTTGCCGTACCGCGCTAAAGAGTGGGAGTCCTTAATGGGAAATATACAGAGTGGAATGATAGATGAAGGGGGAACATGAATGACAGAGAGAAACCGAGAGGGAGATAAATGATAGTGTAAGTTAAGGCAGAAAGGAAGAGTGACACTCAAAGATAATGTGATAAAGTGAGAGAATATATATGAGAGCAGGAGAGATAGCAGAATGAAAGGGTGCAGAAAATATGAGGGAAGCAGGGGGAGGGAGGGGGATGGCAGTGAAGGAATGATTCAGAATGAAAAAAAAAATGGAAGCAAATCCTGGAGAGCAAGGAGAGATGAGAGGGAGGAGTATGAGAGATATGACAGGGCGGATGATGAGAGTGCCGGGGGGCGCAGACTGCTGATTAGAGATTGGCACTGCAGTCTGCTGATTGATTCTTTGGAGCTAAGGCTGAAAGAGACTCTGTAACACTCAACTTCATATACCGAGATATGAATCTACTCACAAGAAACCCAAAAGCCAGCTGAAGAGCAGTAACTTGCTCAATTGTCCCTACGAATGAGATAAACACTATTTTCCGTGGCTATTTTCCGCATGGCGAACAGCGGTAGTAACAAGTTCTCTGAAAATGTCTACCAGCTTGAGGGGGGTGCAACACAATCAAATCCTGAAATAATTGGAATACCTTAGGTAAAAATAGTAGACTGAGTGATATGATATTTTATGGATCAGTTCATGATTTCCTTTTCTTACTCTATTTGTATAAACGTAAATACATCACAAAAGAAAATACATTTTTCACAAAACTCCCTAAAGCAAGTCTTTGCTAAAAAATATTAAATAATCATGAATGCATGAAGTATACAAATATACATGGTAGGTTTCTACGTAAGTGAAACTTTTGGCCACCATCATTTGTTAGGTGACTGATGACCATCTTGCTATCACCCCCTCCCCCTCCAAGATTTATAATTCTTATACAATCTAAAGTCAGGAGGTGATCACCCCATGTAATCCAGGCATCTGGGGGTTAAGCGGATAGGGATGCAAGCTGGAAGTGATAAAATATTTAGGATGAATATTAATGCTCCTCGGTTCTGACCTTCACCGCTCCCAGACCTTGCTTACAGCTAGTCTGCAGTCTGCATTCTAATGAGAACGATGATGGGGGGTGGGGGCGATTTGTATTGGAACGATACCCCCAAGTGTTAAAAATAAACTGGGTCAAAGGTCAGAGAAATATTCTAACTTAAAAGATATACGGTATATTCTCTCTTTTCTTCAATTCATCTCTATAATCGCAATATTTTGGATCATTTATTATGTCCGAAAAAAATTGGTGTATTGCTTTCAGATGTTTTCAGATGCCATAATTATCCCTTTAACATTTTGTAATATATACCTAAAAAAAGGAATTAAAATACTGCGCCACCACACTCAATAGATGAGCTGCTGACACTACGATTAGACACATTGTGTAAAGAAAGTGTTAAGCTCTGTACACACGCTCGGTTTTCTCGGCGGTAAAAAGTCAGAGAACCCGGCAGGAAAACTGCCATGGAGCTTTGGCCGGGAATCCCAGCCATGTGTATGCTTCATCGGCACTGCCTCGCAGTCTTTCCCATAGGTAAGTAGTAGATCTGACGCAAAAAAAAAATGCCTGGAATCCCGACGGGAAAATAGAGAGCAGGTTCTGTATTTTCCCGACGGGATTCCTGGCTGTTTTCCTGCGAGGAGGCACACCCTAATCACTCTCTGCAGATCAGATTCCCCCTGCTGCCTGGTGCCCCCTCCCACAGCATGGCTTGCTTCCCTCCTCTCCCATTGGCTACTGCACTAGGCACACATAGATGATATTTTAGGATATTTCAGGATGACTGGGGGAAGGGGTAATGTCATTTACTGCCCCTTCTCTTTCTGAATGAACACAGTAAGAGCCGGTTCACACAGGGGCGGCATGACTTCGGGGGCGACTCGGCCAGGCGACATGAAGACGACATCTAAGGCGACTTGCAAAATGACTTCTGTATAGAAGTCAATGCAGGTCGCCCCGAGTCGCCCCCGAAGTAGTACAAGAACCCTTTTCTAAGTCGGAGCGACTAGCGTCGCTCCTATTAGAACGGTTCTATTCACTAGAATGGGACGCGACTTGTCAGGCGGCTGCGTCACCTGACGAGTCGCCCCAGTGTGAACCGGGTCTGAGAGCACTGTTTTTTTTATTTTATTTTTTTAATTGGGTCACTTTTATTCCTCTGACAAGGAATGTAAACATCCCTTGTAATAGAAACAAGCATGACAGGTCCTCTTAAATATGATATCTGGGGTTCAAAAGACCTCAGATATCATATTTGGACTTAAATGCAATAAAAAAAAATTGCCATTTGAAAAAATGACAACAACAAAAATGTCCCTTTAAGACGTATGGGCGGAAGTGACGTGACGTGACGTTGCTTCCGCCCTGCAGTCATATGGAGCCAGGTGGGGGCCATCTTCCCTCACTCGTCTCCATATACAGCCACTAACAGGTCCCGATCGCCTCCGCCGATGGCTCCGGTAAGCGGCAGAGGGCACAGGACAGCAGCGGGAGGGGGCCCCTCTCCCGCCGCCGGTAACGGCTATCTTGCGGCGAATCCACCCCAGAGACCACCATTATTGTTTACCCGACCGGCTGCTGAAAAGATGAATATCTCGGTTGTGGCAGCAGCTACTGCCGTTACCGAGATATCCATCTTTAAACTGCTGACGTATATGTACATAAGCCGGTCGGTAAGTCGTTAAAGGGTTTGTAAAGGAAATTATTATTTTATCTTAATAGCTTCCTTTACCTTAATGCAGTGCTGTTTTCATGTCCTCATTGTTCGTTTTTGCTCTCAAGTTGCTGTAATTCTTCTCTGATCTCCACACTTCCTGGTTGTCTGTTTCCTGATAACCACAGTACTGGGAGCTTTCTCTCTGTGGTCACTAATCAAGGAGGTGTGATTACTGTGTGTCTAAAACCCCACAGCACCTCCCCTTTGGATCAGTTTCGTTTTCCAAACCATCACTGCCCTGTATAGCTCTGTGGCTCTGTACAGCAAAGAGGCAGGAAACAACATGCAAAAACAAAACTAGAAACTACAGGTACATTATATGATTAATTTTTATCTATTGTTAATCGTTTTTAAAAGGAATCAGTTAACTATTATGTCTCTATACCCTGTAAACAGTAATTTCATCATATTTTTTTTATTTTATTTACAACTCCTTTAAGGTAATAGGGTACTTTTACCAAATGGTGTGGGCTACTTACCAGCACTAGAGTGCCAAACAAGCAAAACTGGTGGGGTCTTTAACATCACAGGAACCAGCATGTGAATTGTACAGCAGTGCAGATTCGACAATCAAGCTTTCAGGGACCAACATCAAGAAAGCAAAATGATCCAAGCTCAGCATATAGAGACTCATCGGCTCCACCAGTCAACCGGAAGGAGTCATATAGGAAGAAAAGATTGCCACATAGCAAAAATGGCTAAAAATGTATTACATAAAGTATTGCACTTACATCAATGTAGATAAAAACAGGTTTTTCTATAATGTAATCACAAGGAGTAGAACGCAGTGTTGTGGAGCCAGCGTGGTACGTCCCAACGTTTCGTCTACCAAGACATCAAGATGTTTTATATACCTCAATCTCTGGTCCTTGACAGCAATCAGAACATTAACAGTGTTATTAGTTTATTCTTTATGGGTGCTCACCATGCTTACACTATGAAATAAAAGGCAATACAATCATTGTATTATTGTGTTGGTGTGCACAAAGTTACCTCTTGTACCATCTTCTTATAAAAATTACTACATCTATCAGCAACATAATGGGGGTTATTTACTAAAGGCAAATCCACTTTGCACTGCAAGCGCAAACTACAAGTGCAAAGTGCACTTGAAATTGCGCTGAAAGTGCACTTGGAAGTGCAGTCACCGTAGATCCGAGGGGGACATGCAAGGAAAATAAATAACAGCATTTTATCTTGCAAATTATTGGATGATAAAATCAGCAGAGCTTCCCCTCATTTCAGACCTACCCCTCAGATTTACAGAGACTGCACTTCCAAGTGCACTTTCAGTGCAATTTCAAGTGCACTTTGAAATACCCCACAATACCCTGCAATACCCCGCAATGCTCTGCAATACCCCGCAATGCTCTGCAATACCCCGCAATACTCTGCAATACCCCGCAATACTCTGCAATACCCCGCAATACTCTGCAATACCCCGCAATACCCCGCAATACCCTGCAATACTCTGCAATACCCTGCAATACCCCGCAATACTCTGCAATACCCTGCAATACCCCGCAATACTCTGCAATACCCTACAATACCCCGCAATACTCTGCAATACCCTGCAATACCCTGCAATACCCCGCAATTACCCCACAATACTCTGCAATACCCCGCAATTACCCCACAATACTCTGCAATACCCCGCAATACTCTGCAATACCCCCAGGGCCGCCATCAGGGGGTACAGGCATTACACCTGTAAGGGGCCCGGAGGTCCCCAGGGGCCCGGATGGCAACCCCCTTTATGGCAACCCCCCCTTTTTCATTTAATTTTTTATATATTTATATATATATATATATATATATATATATATATATATATAAAATTATTATTAAATTAATATTGCATATATATGTATATATTTTTATTAAAGGGATCAGAGGTCCCCAGGGCCCCATGTGGCAAACCCCCTTTTTTATTATTTTTTTTATAAATGTTTATTTTTTTATTTTTGTTTATATATATTTTTTTATTATTATTAAAGGGCCCAGAGGTCCCCAGGGCCCTGGATGGCAACCCCCTTTTTTTAAATGTATTTATATTTTTTATAAATGTTTGTTTAATTTTTTTTATATATTATATTATTTATTTTTTATTAAAGGGCCCAGAGGTTTCTTTTTTTGTTATTAAAGGGCCCAGAGGTCCCGGATGGCAACCCCCCTTTTTTTGTAATTAATTTTTATAAAAATTAATAATAATTTGTGTATATATATAGATATATCTATCTATATATACATATTTTTTTTATTAAAGGGCCCAGAGGCCCCCAGGGCCCCAGATGGCCCCAGATGGCAACCCCCCGTTTTTTATTATATATAATTTTCTGCTCCAGCAGGGCCCATGCCTGAAGCTGTGTAAGGGGCCCCATAATTCCTGATGGCTGCCCTGAATACCCCGCAATACTCTGCAATACCCTGCAATACGCCCCCCTCCTGCTTCTACCGACTCAACGCTACGATCGAAGCCAGGATTGTCTTTTTTTATAGGCTTCCCAGCCTTCCCAACTTCAAAAAACTCACAATGCCTCTTTCTAAATACCTTGGAATGTCTGCTTTCCAAAAAGGGGTCATTTGGGGCAGTGGCGTAACTAGAACCTTCAGGGCCCAGATGCAAGAAACCATGAAGGGCCCCCCTGACCCCCAGACAGGGCTCTTTTCCCCCCAGCCCGGTGGCGGAACAGGAATATAAAGTAACCGATTTCTCATTTTCCCCCTGCTTCTCCTCCTCTCCCTTCCAGAGACATTCAGCGGCTACAGGAGGAAATTCGAGGGATTGGTCCCTCTATGTCTGTTTCTCAATCTTTTTCCAGTCAGGGCACCCTTGAAGTAGATCCCTAGGTTAATGGGGCAACACTGCAACCCCCTGCAACTGTGTGCATTGCATGCAGTTGCAGCATAGTGATGATGCATTTAAGGGGTTAAAACAAGCAGTCAGTAGACAACATATTGCCTCTTTACCGTCTTTCAAATGCCCCTGAAAAGCGATCTGAGCATGGATCGCTTTTTGGAGGAACAGCTTTTTTTGGCTGGTACTATGAACCAGCAAAAAAAAAAGGCACACCTGATTGGTGGAGAGGTGGGTCAGTGTTAGGAAAGTGAATATTAATTCGCCTTTCTAACACACCTAGGTGGACTGTGAGCGTCCAGCATGGCGCTCGCAGTTTACCTATTTTGAAGCCTATTAGAGCCTATGGCTGGACACCGAAATATGTGGGTGGCAGCAGTGGCCATGGATAGATTCATGCACTGCATGAATCTATCCATTGGTCATAGAGGGGGTGGCTGGAGAGAGGGGGCGCTACCCATGCACCCTTATGGACGCACCGCCACTGATAAACACATGCACACTCACATACATATACACACACACACACACACACACACACACATATATATATATATATATATATATATATATATACACACACACACACAGGGGCATACCTAGTGCATTTGGCACCCGGGGCGGATCCTACATCTGGCACCCCCACCTTAAAATGTAAAAACACCCCACTGTGCCCCCTGCATACCTCTGCATCCTTAAATATCTCTTTGTCACTATTGTGTACCCTCACAGTGCAGACACCCCCACAGTGAAGACACCCCCCTACAGTGCAGACAGTCCCCCCCTAAAGTGCAGACACCCCCCCTACAATGCAGTCCCCCCCTACAGTGCAGACACCCCCCCACAGTGCAGTCCCCCTCACAGTGCAGACACCCCCCCCCCCACAGTGAAGTCCCCCCTCACAGTGCAGACACCCCCCCACCCACAGTGAAGACACCCCCCCACAGTGAAGTCCCCCCTCACAGTGCAGACCCCCCCCCCACAGTGCAGACACCCCCCCACAGTGCAGACACCCCCCCCCACAGTGAAGACACCCCCCCCCACAGTGAAGTCCCCCCTCACAGTGCAGACACCCCCCACAGTGCAGTCCCCCCTCACAGTGCAGACACCCCCACAGTGAAGACACCCCCCTACAGTGCAGACACCCCCCACAGTGCAGTCACCCCCACAGTGAAGACACCCCCCTACAGTGCAGACAGTCCCCCCCTAAAGTGCAGACACCCCCCCTACAATGCAGTCCCCCCACAGTGAAGACACCCCCCACAGTGCAGACACCCCCCCACAGTGCAGTCACCCCCCCACAGTGAAGTCCCCCTCACAGTGCAGACACCCCCCCACAATGAAGTCCCCCCTCACAGTGCAGACACCCCCCCACCCACAGTGAAGACACCCCCCCCACAGTGAAGTCCCCCCTCACAGTGCAGACCCCCCCCCCACAGTGAAGACACCCCCCCCACAGTGCAGACACCCCCCCCACAGTGAAGACACCCCCCCCACAGTGCAGACACCCCCCCCCACAGTGAAGTCCCCCCTCACAGTGCAGACACCCCCCCCCACAGTGAAGTCGCCCCTCACAGTGCAGACACCCCCCCCCACAGTGAAGACAGTCCCCCCCACAGTGCACTACAGACCCCCCTTTCAGACCTCCCGCCTGTCACCTCGGCTCAGATGATAAGCGCGGGACATGATGCACGTGTAGCAGTCTACAGGGAGGAGGGGAGGCGGCGGCTTCACATTGACAATGCTTGGCTGCGTGAGACAGAGATAGGACACACTGCCGGGTACTGCACTCTAGGGGGAGACCAAGAGCACAGCACACACTACTTTAACTTTAGGTTAATGACGAGCTCCCTGCAAATTTCAGCTAACGATCAGGTAGCTCATCTCAGCCGCCCCTGCCGCTCCTCCTATCGAAGAGTACAGGGGGCCCTCAAGGGCCCCCTGCAGCAAGGGGCCCGGTTGCCATGGCGACCTCAGCGACCCCTATAATTCCGCCACTGATTTGGGGTGTATTTGTACTTTTCTGGCATGTTAGGGTCTCAAGAAATGAGATAGGCCGTCAGTACTTCAGGTGTGATCAATTTTCAGATATTGGCACCATAGCTTGTGGACTCTATAACTTTCAAAAAGACCAATTAATATGCATCAATTTGTACTTATTTTTACCAAAGATATGTAGCAGTATACATTTTTGCCAAAATTTATGAAGAAAAAATACTAATTTGCTAAATTTTATAACAGAAACAAAGAAAAATTATTATTTTTTTACAGAATTTTCAGTCTTTTTTCTCTTATAGCACAAAAAAAAAAACAACAGTGATTAAATACCACCAAAAGAAAGCTCTATTTGTGTGAAAAAAAGGACGAAAATTTCATTTGGGTACAATGTTGTATGAGTAATTGTCATTCAAATTGTGAGAGCACCAAAAGCTGAAAATTGGTCTGGTTATTAAGGGGGTTTAAGTGCCCAGTGGTCAAGTGGTTAAACCGGCTGCAGAGGAGATAATTTTCCTCTGAGAACTGCCGAGAACTGAACTGAGAAAAAACGTTTTCAGTTTATTAACCCCCCTGGCTGTATTCCCGAGTCTGGCTCGGGGTAAGATTTTTATACCAAAAGCGGTATCCCCGAGCCAGACTCGGGCTCGCCTCGCTGCAGCCACAGACAAACTTACTTACCTTGTCCCTGGATCCAGCGATGCCACCGCGCTGTGTGAGCGAGCTGGACCTTGCTCGATTCACACAGTGTCCTCCTGTGCCGCCGATCTCCATTCCCTGCGACGTTACGACGCACGGGAGCGGAGAACGGCGCCAAATTCAAAAAGGTAAACAAACACATTACATACAGTATACTGTAATCTTATAGATTACAGTACTGTATGTAAAAAATACACACCCCCTTGTCCCTAGTGGTCTGCCCAGTGCCCTACATGTTCTTTTATATAATAAAAACTGTTCTTTCTGCCTGCAAACTGTAGATTGTCCATAGCAACCAAAAGTGTCCCTTTATGTCAAAAATGGTTTTAGAGCAGCTAGAAAACAGAGATAATAAATTATAATCACTTGCAGAATTGTGCGATAGCGATTTGTGGGGAAATTCGTCATAAAAAAATAAAAGTAATGACAGCGACAATTCTGCAACTGAGCAAATTTCAGTGATTTTGAGTTGATTACATTATTGAATAATTTTTATTATAATTATATTATTACTTGTTATAATTATTTATAATTATTTATTATATTATAATTTATAATTTTGTTTTTTAAAAAAAAATCATACCCGGGATGCCTACTAGACTATTGTTTGGACAGATTTAAGTGAGTTTTTCCTAAGAATTGCAGGCCTACAGTATAAAACACCAAATTTCCTTGCAAAAGAATGGTACCGCTTTCAGCACCTTTTTTCTGAAATAATCATACCGCCAGGGAGGTTAAACGGACACCCAAGAGTGTTGGAAACACACCAAGTCATCCATGCTCACTCACCAAAAGCAAATAGAAACAGGCCACCACATACTGGATAGATCATACATGAACATACGGGGACTGTCACTGCCATATACGTGAATGTCAATAAATATGGACAGTGTATAGTCTATCTGGTGCCTTTTTCTCTTTGCTTCAGCTAAAAAAAACATTAAAAATATGTATAAGGGCTTGTTTGCACCAGATGCAGTCGAATGCATATTTAATTGGAGTACAAAAGCATATGCAAGAAAAAAAATTGTATTTCAATGAGCCTCGTTTACACTTTTGCAGTGCTTCTGTGTGCATCCAGCATTTTTTCCACATAAACATACTGGAACACACAGGAATGCACCACAATGTACATGGATCTCATGAAAAAAATAACAAAGTAATGCCTAAACGAAACCTTTTACTTGCCAAAGTATTATGCCGCATACACACGACCGTTTTTAATGTCATGGAAAAAAAACGAAGTTTTTCTCAACGTGATTCTTGTCAAGCCTGCCTTGCATACATACACATCATTGTAAAAAAAAATGCTTGAGCAAAACGCGGTGACGTACAACACGCACAACGGCACTATAAAGGGGAAGTTTCATTCGGATGGCGCCACCCTTTGGGCTGCTTTTGCTGATTTCGTGTAGGTAAACGTTTGGTGAGAGACGATTCGCACTTTTCAGTCTTCGTGCTTTTCAGTCAGTTACAGCGTGACGAATGTGCTATCTCCATTACAAATGCTAGTTTTACTAGAACGAGTGCTCCCGTCTCATAACTTGCTTCTGAGCATGCACGTTTTTTTCCCGTCGTTAAAGCCTACACGCGACTGTTTTTCACGACGTGAAAAACGACAACGTAAAAAAACGACGAGAAAAATTTGAGCATGTTCTAAATTTTTAATGCCCATTTTTCACGTCCAGAAAAAATGCTCTGGAGACTACACACGATCGTTTTTAATGACCAATGTACGCGGCTTTAGTAGTTCTGTGTGGCTGCATTTGGGATCTTGACACTCATGCCAGATAGATAGCACACAGCACAGCCAGATCCTAGACTTTCACTGCAGTGGCAGTACAGCTTGTTAACCACTTCCCGCCCGGTCAATAGTAAATTGCGCGCTCCGTGTGCGCCGCCAGAGGTTAGCAGAGCGGGGATCGGGGGAAGGCGTGTGTCCCTTGGACACAGCGCTACCCCGATCAGGGTAAACAGCCAATGAAATTGTTTACCACGTGACCGGCTGGGTCCAATCCCAGTCGGTCACAAATGTAAACAAACACAAGCAGTTACTATTTGATCCCTGCTCTCTCCTCACACACCGATTGTGAGGAGAGAGCAGGGATCAGTAAGTGAGATCAGTGTAGTTTTGTCTATTGTATTGTACTGTGCACAACACGGCCCCCCCCCCCCCACCACTAAAGAGGACCTGTCACACAGCCCAGCCCATCAATCAGCCCATCTGTCAATCAATCAATCAGCCCATCTATCAATCAGCCCATCTGTCAATAATCTGTCATAGGCCCACCTCCATCGGTACCGCCACACAGGCTACCAGTACCGCCATCGGTACCACCACCAACTGTACCGTCATCTATACCACCACCACCCGTATTGCCATTGGTACCACCACCAACCCTACCACCACCACCCGTACCGCCATGGGTACCACCACCACCTGTACCACCATCGGTACCACCACCACCCGTACCACCACCACCCATACCGCTATCGGTACTACCACCACCCATACCGCCATCGGTAATACCACCACCCATACCGCCATCGTTACCACCACACAGGCCTGCACTAATACCTCCATCGGTACCACCACACAGGCCGCCACCACTACCACCAGCAGTACCATTACACAGGCCCACCAATAAGTACTGCTATACTGCCATAATGTCCCAAAGGCTTTACAAACCTGAGGAGGCATATGCTATTATTACCATGTCGGATGATGAGAACAGCGGGTAGCTCTCATCGTCCGATTCTGATTCGGAATACGAGCCAGTGGAGAATAGTGGCTCAGATTCCGAGTCCCCGGAGTAAACCGCCCCTCCCAAAAGAATGCGATCAGGACCAAGATCAGGACCAAGATCAGGAGATCTGCCCACCACCAGCAGCATCATACCCCAGGAAGAGGAGAGAGCAGGGATCAGTAAGTGAGATCAGTGTAGTTTTGTCTATTGTATTGTACTGTGCACAACACGGCCCCCCCCCCCACCACTAAAGAGGACCTGTCACACAGCCCAGCCCATCAATCAGCCCATCTGTCAATCAATCAATCAGCCCATCTATCAATCAGCCCATCTGTCAATAATCTGTCATAGGCCCACCTCCATCGGTACCGCCACACAGGCTACCAGTACCGCCATCGGTACCACCACCAACTGTACCGTCATCTATACCACCACCACCCGTATTGCCATTGGTACCACCACCACCCGTACCACCACCACCCGTACCGCCATGGGTACCACCACCACCTGTACCACCATGGGTACCACCACCACCCGTACCACCACCACCCATACCGCCATCGGTACTACCACCACCCATACCGCCATCGGTAACACCACCACCCATACCGCCATCGTTACCACCACACAGGCCTGCACTAATACCTCCATCGGTACCACCACACAGGCCGCCACCACTACCACCAGCAGTACCATTACACAGGCCCACCAATAAGTACTGCTATACTGCCATAATGTCCCAAAGGCTTTACAAACCTGAGGAGGCATATGCTATTATTACCATGTCGGATGATGAGAACAGCGGGTAGCTCTCATCGTCCGATTCTGATTCGGAATACGAGCCAGTGGAGAATAGTGGCTCAGATTCCGAGTCCCCGGAGTAAACCGCCCCTCCCAAAAGAATGCGATCAGGACCAAGATCAGGACCAAGATCAGGAGATCTGCCCACCACCAGCAGCATCATACCCCAGGAAGAGGAGTCCAGTACAAGTAATGGAAATACACGCCCAACCCAAAGAATCTTGCCCCAGTCCTACCTTCTCGATGCCCTGGCAACCCCCTTATGGTTGCCTGCCAACTCAGGATCCGCTATTATCCCCCTTTCACCGCACAGCCAGTCTGACACTACAAATTTTTCTCAATTTGATTATTTTTGTTTATTTTTCCCACAAGACTTTCTGCAGAATATAGTGGATCAAACTAATATGTATGCATCCCAATTTATTGCTGCCAACCCCAATTCTCCCTACGCCTGCATGTTCCAGTGGCGGCGTCTAACATTGGACAAATTTAAATTGTTTTTGGGCCTTACGTTCAATATGGGGCTTACAAAGAAGAACGAAGTCCATGCATATTGGTCTAAACGCCCCATCCAACACATGCCTTTATTTTCAGCTGTCATGTCCAGGACAAGATACGACATGATTATGCGTTTTCTCCACTTCAATGACAATTCACAGTGCCCTCCCCGAGATCATCCCAACTATGACAAATTGTACAAGATACGCTCCCTAATCAATGCCTTTTCCCAGCGATTTACAGAAGTTTTCATCCCAGACCAAAACATTTCAAGCAGTATATACCAAGCATATACCAAGCAAGAGAGCCAGGTATGGGTTAAAATGAAATAAATTATGCGATGGAGCCACTGGATACGTCTTCAGACAATTCTTTCACCGCTCCAGGTGAGTCTCGTGGATCATCAAGGGTAGTTTGAACCACCAGGGTGCCGGCAATGCTGATTATAGCACAAAAACGAAAAGAACTCTGGACAGCCGCACTCCAAAATGACTTAAAATAAAGTTGGTCTTTTAATGTAAAAAGTACATACAGGCACTGCAAACAACGGATACAGAATGGCCGACGCGTTTCACGCTGCAATTCAGCGCTTAGTCATGGATACGTCTTCACATTCCGGATCTACGAAGGCAAAGACTCCCAGCTCCAGCCCCGTGATTGCCCCACATATATTGGAACCAGTGGGAAAATTGTCTGGAAGTTGGCATACCCCCTGTTCGGAAAAGGATACCATTTATATGTCGATAATTATTATACCAGCCTGCCCCTTTTTCGTCACCTTTACAATAAGCAAACTCCGGTCTGCGGTACCTTAAAAAAAACGGAAGGGATTCCCACAAAATTTGTTGACCAAAAAATTGCAACCTGGAGAATCATCATTCATGAGGAACGAGGAGGTGTTGGCCATGAAGTGGAGGGATAAGAAAGATGTCCACATACTCTCTACCATCCACAATGACACAGTTGTGGAGATCCAAAGAAGACGCGGCCCTATTGTAAAGCCTGAATGTGTTCACGACTACAATTTGTACTTGGAGGGGGGGTTTAAACGACCAGATGCTACAGCCCTACTTATCAACCAGAAAGTCCCGTCATTGGCACAAGAAAGTTGTGTTTCACCTGTTTCACATGGCCCTTTTTAATTTGTTTGTCTGCTACCAAAAAGCAACTCAAAACCCACAAATCCCCTACCTCCATTATATCGAAGATACCGCCCCAGGAAGCATTCGCTCTAATAGTGTGAGTCGACTTCACGGGCGACACTTTCCCTTTAGCATCCCCTCCACAGAATATGGAAGAAGACACCAAAAAAAATGCAGTGTATGCAGCAGAGGAGGAGTAAGAAGAGACACCACCTATTACTGTCCCGATTGTCCCTCCCAACTTGGCCTGTGCATCGGACAGTGCTTAAAAAAAGTATCATACATCCATCGAATTTTAGTTCCCCTTATTATTAACAGACTGCCATTTCCCCATTTTCCGCTACCATGTTACTACCTTCCATGTTAATTAACTGACCCTGGCCTGTTTACCAACGATGTCTTTGCTTGCCGATTTAAACCACGTTTCTGACCTCCACGTGCACCAACCTCAGCCTCTTTACCGACGATGCCTCTGCCTGCCGATTTAAACCCTGTTTCTGACTTCCACATGCACCGACCTTGGCCTGTTAATCGACCATGTATTTGCCTGCTGCTTGGACTGATCTTTTGGCCATCTACTTTTAGTGCACAGGGGTCTCACATATGTGAGGGGCTTCAGAATCGCGTTCTGAGTAGAGTAAAACAGTTTTTCGTTTTCTGTGCTCCCAGAACAGGGTCTGGTTGCCCGGAGGCTTCAAAGCCTCTACCCCTGTCCCCCTGGCCCTAAGCTTGATGGTCCTTCCTGCTGCCTGGACCCATACTTTGGCTGTGCTGACCATAATACTGCCTGTAATGACCCATGACATTATGGACCATGTTTCTTCCTGCTGCTTGGACCGATACTTTGGCTGTGTTGACCATATATCTGCCTGCTGCCCACAGGTAATCTTTTGTTATTTGGTATGTACCTGCTATGTGTTGGATATATGAAGGGCCTTCAAAAATGTGATCGGTAGTCAGAAAATGATATCTGCAATTAATGCTGCTAGAATGCCTGGAAGTGCTACTTGGATGTTGGGCCTCTGTATGTGGCCAGGCTGTGTAAAAGTCTCACACATTTGGTATCGCCATACTCAGGAGGAGGAGCAGAATGTATTTTGGGGTGTCATTTTTGCTATGTACATGCTATGTGTTAGAAATAAGGGACAACTTTGTGTAAAAAAATGCATTTTCATTATTTTTTCCACATTTTCCAAAAACTTCTGGAAAAAAATGAACCGTTCAAAAGTCTCATTATGCCTCATAGATTATACGTTGGGGTGTGTTTTCCCAAAATGGGGTCACTTTGTGGGCGTTTCCATTGTCCTGGTGCTCCAGGGCCTTCAAAAGTGTAATAGGTGGTTGAGAGATTAGATGTGTAATTTATGCTCCTAGAATGCTTGAAGTTGCTACTTCGGTGTTGGGCCTCTGTATGTGGCCACGCTGTGTAAAAGTCTCACACATGTGGTATCGCCATACTCAGGAGTAGGGATGAGCTTCGCGTTCGACTCGAACATTGCCTGTTCGATTGTTCGTCGAAATTCTAACAAAATGGGTGGTTCGTGCCAAATTCGAGTGACGCGCCATGGCCCATAATTCACTGCGGCATTGCACGCTGATGATTGGCCAAGCATGCACTATGACCCGCATGCTTGGCCAATCACAGCGCGCAAAAAACGGAGAGCCATAATTGGCCAAAGCCAGGGTGGCTTTGGCCAATTATGGCTCAGGGCTTTAGCACACGCCCCACACTATAAAAGGCAGCCTGCAAGGCGGCCTCGTGTAGTGTGTTGCGGCGTTGTTAATGAGAAGATCAGTCCTATAGAGAGAGACAGTGTCTTTTTTACTAAATAGATAGATAGAGCAGGCAGGCTAGTCAGTTTAGTTAAATTTACAGTGTGTAGAGGATATACAGTATATACATCCCAGGTGTTGTACATATATTTATACACTGTATAGTTTAGCTAGATCAGCTATTCCTATTTGTCAGGCAGTTGATTGTGCTAGCTGCAGTGTTCTAACGTGTTGTATTGCCGTGTGCTGTATAGTTTGCACCTAAACGTACTTGGTGTTTACTGCACTTGTGCTGTATAGTTTGCACCTAAATGTACTTGGTGTTTACTGCACTTGTGCTGTATAGTTTGCACCTAAACGTACTTGGTGTTTACTGCACTTGTGCTGTATAGTTTGCACCTAAACGTACTTGGTGTTTACTGAACTTGTGCTGTATAGTTTGCACCTAAACGTACTTGGTGTTTACTGCACTTGTGCTGTATAGTTTGCACCTAAACATACTTAGTGTATACTGCAAGTGTGCTATGTAATTTGCACCTAAACCTACTTGGTGTGTACTGCAAGTGTGCTTATTAGTTTGCACATCAAGCTACCTGGTGTGTACTGCACGTGTCCTCTGCAGTTTGCACCTAAAGCTACAAGGTGTGTGTACTGATTTTGTCCTCTTCAGGCTATTATAATGTCTGGAAGGACAACAAAGAGAGGCAGAGAGTCATGAGGGCAAGCACGCTCTGCATCTAGAGGCAACAGTGCTGGTGGTGGACACGGTGCATCCTCTTCAGCACGTGGCCGTTGCACACGCTCGTCCTTCTTTTCGGGAGCTGGCCGTGTTGAGCCTCAACATGCAGACAAATTGGTAGAGTGGATGACCAAGCCATCCTCATCCTCGTCCTCATCCTCTCTCACCCAGGCTCAGGGTACTTTGTCTGGCAAACTAGCTGCCAAGGCATCCTCTTCCCTTTGCTCAATGGCATCACTTACTCCTTCCCTAGTCCCACCATGTCCTCCTGGGGAGTCCCCCGAACTGTTTCAACACAGTGTTGGGTACATGCTGCATGAAGATGAGCAGCGTTTTGAAGGCTCCGATGATGGAACACAGATAGAGGAAGGCAGTAATGTGAGCCTGAGAGGGACAGCAATCTGGCAGTCATGTTTCCCCAGCTGCAGCATACTGCCAGGTTTTCGACAGTGAGGAGGAGGAAGGGGATGATGAGGTCACTGACTCTATGTGGGTGCCTGATAGGAGAGAGGAGGAGGAAGAGGAGGAGGAGGAGGAGGAGGCACATCTCCAAAGAGGCAGGATGCCGTCCAGGGGCCAGCTTAAGGGCAGCACACCAACTGCATTACATCGCAGAGCTACGCCTGTGCAGGGTGCTGCTGTGTCTCAACGTTACTGCAAAAGTTCTTTGGTGTGGGCCTTTTTTGAGACATGTGCATCAGATCGCACCGTTGCTATTTGCAACATATGTCTCAAGCGTATCTCGCATGGCCAAAACATCACCCGCTTGGGCACCACATGCTTGACCAGACATATATCGACCTGCCATGCAGTTCGTTGGCAAGCATACCTTAAAGACCCACACCAAAGAACAAAGCGGACCTCCCCTTGCCCCTCATCAGCTGGGATCTCCAACCCCACTATACCCTCAGTACTGAGGCCTGCACTGAAGCCTGCACTGATAGGACTGAAGGTGTAGAATTAGGTGTGTCACAACCTAGTAGTACATGCAGGCAATCTACTATCGGTACACCGATGTCAGATTGTACCAGCCAAATTTCCCTGCCCCAGCTGCTGCAGCGCCGAAAGAAGTACTCTCCCAGCCATCCACATGCCCAGCGGTTGAATGCTAGCTTAGCTAAATTGCTAGCACTTTAACTGCTGCCTTTTCAGTTGGTAGATTCTGCCCCCTTCCGTGAGTTTGTGGAATGTGCAGTACCTCAGTAGCAAGTTCCCAAACGCCACTTTTTCTCACGGAAGGCGGTTCCGGCTCTCTACCGCCATGTGGAAGGCAATGTCCATGCCTCGCTGGACAGGGCGGTCAGTGGTAAGGTGCATATCACCGCTGACTCATGGTCCAGCAGGCATGGACAGGGACGTTACCTCTCTTTCACGGCGCATTGGGTGACTCTGCTGGCAGCTGGGAAGGACGCAGGGCAAGGTGCAGTAATGTTGGAGGTTGTTCCTCCACCACGCCTCCAGAACACTCCTACCGGTTGTGACACACCTCTCTCCTCCACCCCCTCCTCTTCTTCTTCCTCTGTGGCCTCTTCCTGTGCTGATGTGTCCTCGGAAACCAGCCGTGGCGTACGAGGCGCTATGCAGGAATGCAGGCAAAGTGATGCCATGCGGTGCTAGAGCTTGTGTTCTTGGAAGACAGGAGCCACACTGGGGCAGAGATTCTGTCAGCTCTGCAGGGACAGGCTCAGAGGTGGTTGACGCCATGCCAGCTTAAGCCAGGAATGGTGGTTAGCGATAATGGCACCAACCTCCTCTCTGCCCTGCGACAGGGACAATTGACCCATGTGCCCTGTTTTGCTCATGTTCTGAATTTGGTGGTGCAGCGGTTCTTGGGCAGGTACCCGGGCTTACAGGATGTCCTGAAGCAGGCCAGGAAAGTCTGTGTGCATTTCTGAAGGACATATAATGCCACTGCTCGGCTGACAGACCTCCAAAGGGAATACAACCTGCCCAAGAACCGCCTAATCTGTGACATGCCCACCAGATGGAACTCTACATTGGCCATGCTGCAGTGGCTGCAAACGCAGCAGAGGGCCATCAATAGATATGTGCATTCCTGTTCGTACGAATGTTATTTTCGTACGAAAATGATCATTTTCATACCCGCAGAATAATGTGTACAAACGAAAAAATGTAAGCACCAAAATACGAAAACGACGGGATTACGAATGAGTCGCATAACGAACAACCGCAAATACGAACGAACGATCCGACGAAAATACGACAAAACGAAAACGGCAAAAGAACGAATATGACATCTATAACAAAAGACTTGCATTCTGTATTTTGTTTGAATCCTTGTTCTGTTCGTATTTTGATTTTCAGTCGTATGTTCATATGACATCTCTTTGTATTCTGTATTCTGAATTCCTTTTTTCTGTTCGTAATTTGGTTTCAAAATACAGAATGCAAATCTTTTGTTATAAGATGTCATTTTCGTTTTTTTGAATGGACAGTGAGTGTAGTTAGTTAGTGAAGCAGCTTCTCTTTTGTGCTGAGTACAGTAGTACAGTAAAGCCAAATAAACTTTTCTGTGGATTTTCGTCTGAAGGGAGAGATCAGTTGGCCAGACTTTTGAACCTGGAACACAAAAAAGTTTTTCTGATGGAGTTTAAAAACGAACGAACGTTTGGTAAAACGATCGTTTTTATGTTTGTTGTTAAAAAAGTCTGACCAAGTGTACGCGGCTTAACAATAGTTAATATGGATGAGCCGCGTGTTGAAAGTGCCGCGAATCCCGCAATATATTTCCGAAAGTACAAAATGACGAAAATTCACAAAAATTATTGTCTAACAAGTAACGAACATGAATTAAACAGAATAACGAACCATCCCGCATGTACGAAAATAAAACGGTAACCAAAATACGAAACGATCGGAATACGAAAAAATTGCGTCGTACGAAAAACGAACGGGAACGAACAGGAAAACGGGCGTCTTACGAAAAACGAACGTGAACGAACCTACGGAACGATACGAAACGGAACAAAAAAAACGTCTAGCCATCAATGAGTACCTGTGCCAATATGGCAGCAGAACTGGGTCAGGGGAGCTTGTTTTTTTCCCCCCACGCCAGTGGGCCTTGATTAGGGATGCATGCACTGTCCTGTCACCATTTTAGGAGGCCACAAGGATGGTGAGCAGTGACAGTGCATGCATCAGTGCGACTGTCCCTCTTATTCACATGTTGGAGCACACGCTACGTGGAATAATGGACAGGGCCCTTGAGGCAGAACAGAGGGAGGAAGAGGAGGACTTCCTTACCTCTCAAGGCCCCCTTTATCCAGACAGTGGTCCTGCTTGCTCGCCTAGCACACAGGAAGGTGACGAGGAGGAGGAGGATATTATCATCAGCATGGAGGTGGAGCCTATCACTCAGCATCAGCAGCAGCAGTCTTCAAGGGATCATTTACAGTCCCAAGGAACCCATGGACTTTTACGTGGCTGGGATGAGGTGGCTGCGGATCCTGTCATCCTCAGTGACCCAGAGGCCATAGCAAACTTACGCTGCATGGCCTCCCTGATCCTGCAAAGCCTGCGTAAGGATCCTCGTATTCGTGGTATCAAGGAGAGGGATCATTACTGGCTGGCAACTCTCCTTGATCTACGTTACAAGACTAAGTTTGCGCAGCTTATCTTGCCGTCGCAGAGGGAGCAGAAGATGAAACATCTTCGGGAAGCCTTGCAGAAAGGTCTGTGCAACGCGTTCCCAGAACCTGGGAGATTACCAAATCCTGGTCCTGGACAACATGTTGCTGAGGCTTCGGTGAGTCACAGAAGGAGCAGTGGAGAAGCTGGCCGTCTGACCGATGCATTCAGACAATTTTTTAGTCCACAGCCCCAAGGTATGACCGGTTCCAGCAACCATCGCCAGCGTTTGGTTTACATGGTGCGTGAATACCTAGGGGCAAGATCAGACTTTGACACCTTCCCCACCGAAAATCCTCTGGCTTACTGGGTCTTGAGGATGGATCACTGGCCAGAGCTTGCACAGTACGCAATTGAGCTACTGGCTTGTCCTGCATCCAGCGTTCTTTCAGAACGCACATTCAGTGCTGCTGGAGGCTTTGTGACCGATCACAGGGTGCACCCTCTCCGCCGACTCCGTCGATCGACTGACCTTCATAAAAATGATTCAGGCTTGGATCAACACCAGCTACCAAGCACCTGATGCTGACGTAACTGAATAATTTTTTGGAAGTGTCAGATCCCTTGGAGACTGCCTATGCTAATGCTGAGTGACTATCCTGTTATGCTGACTGAATATCCTTTTCCTCCTCAATGATCTTGCTGATAGCTAGTAAGAACATTGTTGGTTCTGGGCACTGCCACCAGTGCCTAAGGTCCAATTTTTTTTGTATAATAACAATTTTTGATGCAATACTTTGCATGTGGCTCTTTGCTGCGCTCCAATTACAGTATCTGTGAGGGGTTGCAGTGTTGTGGCACCAGCACCAGTGGCTAAGGCCCAATTTTTCTGCCCCTGTTCAACAGGGGCGTGTAATTACAACTCTTGATCTAATATTTCACAGCAGGGCGTTCCAGCGCCCACCGAGACTAACTGTGAGGGCGTACAGTGTTGTGGCAACACCAACACCTAGGGCCCAAATTTCTGCAGAGTATATACGGCAGGCCCCTACTTTCAAACATTCAACTTACAAACGACTCCTACTTGCAAACGGAAGGAGACAACAGGAAGTCTACCCCTAGGAAGGGAAATTATCTTCTGTAAAAGGTGTCTCCTGTCCACTGATGCTTTATCACAATCCTTGTTTCACAAAAAAAAATTTTTTTTCAAAAAATCATTTATCTTTGGGACAGAAAGTGAGGTGCAATCTTCTGAACAGATGCACACAGACAGCAAAACAAATGTTGCAGGGGTGATAACCCTTCTCTATGTTTTCAGAAAAGCTTAACAATAGATTTTATGGCTAAAGCTACACTTTAAAGAAGTACCATTTGAAAATTACAAACAGATTCTACTTAACAAACCTACAGTCCCTGTCTTGTTTGCACCGCCTGTATACTGCTGTTCAAAGTATATAGGGCCAAAGGGGCTTTTTAATGACCTGGGGGGGAGGGGTGCGGGGAAACCCATGCTATTTTTCTCAGTGATTTTCATCCATATTGCAGGGACCAAACATTACATTAAAGCCACAAGCAGTCTGAAATGACTTTTTTCTTATAGTAATCTCATTTTGTGCAGGGAAAGTTCTAAACACGTGCCACTATTATAGACACCTAGCAGGTACAATATTTAAAGGAATTTTTCTTTTTTTTTTCACTTTAAGGCCCCATTCACACCTCCGCGACAAAATGCCCGACGCCGGACGCTCGTGCCGCTGGAGGGGAGAATTCCCATTGCTGTCTATGAGATGGTTCACATCTCATAGACGCCGTACGCCTGCCGCCTGAAAAAAAGTCCCGGACCCTTTTTTTCAGGCGGCATTTGCATTCGGCCATACAAAGCAATGGGAAGACTTTCTTAAAAAAAAAAAAAAAAAGTTACACACTCGCGGCAAAATACGCCGCGTACGCGGCGTATCTTGTCGCGGAGGTGTGAATGCAGCCTAAGCATCATTAAAATCGCTGCTCCAGAAAAAACTACAGTTTTTAAAACTTTTTTTTTCCATTGATACAAGACCCGGCCAAGACCCGGGTCCCCAAACCCGTTTTCCGACAATAACTTGTATATTGGGCTTTAAAATGAACACTTTTGAATTCGAACGTTCGAGTCCCATAGACGTCAATGGAGTTTGATACGTTTGCGCGAATGTTAGATCCGTTCGAAGGTTCTGGTGCGAACCGAACACGGGGGTGTTCGGCTCATCCCTACTCAGGAGGAGTAGCAGAATGTATTTTGGGGTGTAGTTGCAATTATGCATATGCTGTGTGAGAGAAATGACCTGTTAACCACTAAAGACCCGGACCAAAATGCAGCTAAAGGACCCGGCCAGGTTTTGCGATTCGGCACTGCGTCGCTTTAACAGACAATTGCGCGGTCGTGCAACGTGGCTCCCAAACAAAATTGGCGTCCTTTTTTCCCCACAAATAGAGCTTTCTTTTGGTGGTATTTGATCACCTCTGTGTTTTTGTTTTTTTTTGCGCTATAAACAAAAATAGAGCGACAATTTTGAAAAAAAATTCAAGATTTTTAACTTTTTGCTATAATAAATATCCCCAAAAAATATATAAAAAAAATGTTTTCCTCAGTTTAGGCTGATACATATTCTTCTACCTATTTTTGGTAAAAAAATCGCAATAATCGGTTGGTTTGCGCAAAATTTATAGCGTTTACAAAATAGGGGATAGTTTTATTGCATTTTTATGAAAAACATTTTTTACTACTAATGGCGGCGATCAGCGATTTTTTTCGTGACTGCGAAATTATGGCGGACACTTCGGACAATTTTGACACATTTTTGGGACCAATGTCATTTTCACAGCAAAAAATGCATTTAAAATGCATTGTTTACTGTGAAAATGACAGTTGCAGTTTGGGAGTTAACCACAAGGGGGCGCTGAGGGTGGTTATGTGTGAGCTCATGTGTGTTTAAAACTGTAGGGGGGTGTGGCTGTAGGTGTGATGTCATCGATTGTGAATCCCTATAAAAGGGATCACACGATCGATGCCGCCGCCACAGTGAAGAATGAGGAAGCTGTGTTTACATACAGCTCTCCCTGTTCTTCAGCTCCGGTGACCAATCGCGGGACTCCAGGGGCGATTGGGCCCGCGGGTCCCGCGGTCCTGGTCACGGAGCTTCGGACCGGGTTCGGACCCACGGCTGGACAATAGCACAGCACGTACCTGTACGTGCATGTGCCCAGCGTGCCATTCTGCCGACGTAAATGTGCAGGAGGCGGGTCCCTTAAGTGGTTAATATGACCAGTTTGTGTAAAAAAAAATCGTAATTTTCCTAAGAATTGTGGGAAAAAAATACAACTTCAAAAACTCACCATGCCTCTTAGTAAATTCCTTGACTGTCTACTTTCCAAAAAGGGGTAATTTGGGGTATTTGTACTTTCCTGGCTTGTTATTGTCTCAAGAAATGAGATATGCCTTCAGTACATTAGGTGTGGATCAGATGTGATCAATTTTCAGTGATTGGCACCATAGTTTGTAGACTCTATAACTTTCACAAAGACCAAATAATATACACTAATTTGGGTTATTTTTACCAAAGATATGTAGCAGTTTACATTTTGGCACAAATTTATGAAGAAAAATGACTTATTTGCCAAATTCTACAATATAAACTAAAAAAAAGTGTGTTTTTTTAAAAAATTTCGCAGTTTTTTTGCTTATAGCGCAAAAAAAATAAAAAACCCAGTGGCGATTAAATACTAGCAAAAGAAAGCTTGTGGGAATAAAATGATAAAAATGTTGTTTGGATACAGTGTAGCATGACTGAATAATTGTCATTCAAAGTGTGAGGAGCGCTGAAAGTTGAAAATTGGTCTGGGCGGGAAGGTGCCTAAGTGCCTGGCATTGAAGTGGTTAAAGGACATACATTCACAAAGTACAAATTTAGCTACTTAAAGTGATCGTAAAGCTGGATTAAAAAAAATAATACTACTTACCTACTCTGTGTAATGGTAATGCACAGAGCTGCTCCACACCTCTCCTCAAAGGTCCCCCACACTCCCAGAAAATATGTATTAGCGTACCTTTTGCCGAATGGCACCTTCAACAAACATCTGACATCTGAGGGTATATCAGTGTAATAAAGATGGTGTTCTATACCATCTAGTTAGAATTTTGTAACCTCCCTCTTGGTATCTACTCGCTACTGATGCCTTATGGTTAAATACCATAATCCTGTCTTTCTGCTCTTGTGATAATGTTATCCCCAGATCTCTTTCCCATGCCTGTAAGAACGTCAGTTCTTGTGGTGTTTCTAAGTGAATTAGTATCCCGTAAAAATATGCTAACGAGGTGTCTCATCGGATTCCCTTCCAGGCACATCTGCTCAAATCTTGACAATGATCTAGATTCTGTATATGTATTTACCTAGGTTCGTATAAAACGCTTCTAATTGCATCATTCGAAAAAAGTCTAATTCTGGTACAATTTATTTTCCATCTTTTTTTTTGTCATTAGTCGACTTTCTTTTTGAGAAGTGAACAACCCTCCATATACCTCTCTATCGTAAAGCCACAAAGTTTCTGGTTTGACATGGCCATTTTGGTGTCACACCCTAAATGACAGAGCAGCTCAGATAGTATCAAGACATTATAGCAATAGCACTTTTCCTGTGTCTTAAGCCTCATACACACGATCAGACTTCTATCGGACAAATCCATGGATTTTTGTCCGAAGGGCGTGGCCGTGAATTTGTTCTGCATACAGACGGTTAGAACTTTTTCAGCCACCATTCACGAAGCTACGTGTTTTTTTCTGCTTTTTAGCGCCACCCTTTGTGCAACTTCTGCGAACGTTGTCTTATGGTTAGCATTGGTTTGGAGCATGCGTGTTTGTACCTTGGATTAAAGTCCAACAGGTTTGTGTACAAACAATCAGACAATCCGATGAACAAATTTGTTGTCAGACCAATTTGGAGAGCATGACCATCCAACATTTGTTGTCGGAAATTCCTACAACAATTGTCCGATGGAGCATACAGATGGTCAGATTATCCGACAAAACACGTCCATCACACAATTGTTGTTGGAATATCCGATCGTGTGTACGGACCTTAGGTGGTAATCCTCTGCATTGTGTAAAAAAGCTTGTTTAATCCTGTCTACTCTGATCCTCCCCTTCTTCCACAGTCCCCAATCCACCTACTGATAGTACAGAGCTCTAGGAGACATTCTGTACATGCTCAGTTTGGTGTGTATTGCTACAGAGAGTGCATGTGATCAGCACAGGGCCAATGAGCACTGTCCAGACAGATGGTCAGGGGTCAAGCAGCATCATATGACAGTCAGAGGAGAATTAAAACTCCTCCTACAAGCTTTAACCAGTGCTTGGCCGGACACTGATAGAAGTCACAAGACTGCTATATACTGCTAATGAAAAAAGGTATTTAGCAGTTTAAACTGACTAAAACAATTGCATTTCCATGTTTTGTGTACTGTGCGAAAACCAGATATAGTGAATGCAGGGTCCTGGGTTTAGTAACAATTTAAGTACAAGACACTTAGCAGTTTGAGCTGCCAAACAGAGGAGCAGTTACATAGTAGTTACGGTTACATATCAGTTATCGGCATGTTACATTATGTGTCAAGCTTGCGTGCACATAAAAGAAGTAAGAGTTCCACATCACCATGAAACATTACATGCTTTATTAACTCTTCGTATTCTACATATATCAAAAACAATTCACCAAGTCAATGGCCTGTTCACATGTCTACGCCCTTTTACACAACAGTAGGATGACTGCCCTCTGTGTAATCCCTTTACATTTTTGGCACATAAGGTAAGAAACAAGGACCAGATTGTGGCGTCCTGCCCCATTGCAAACCCAGATTATGTTGACCACTCTTCTGTTGTCTTTCCCATTGCTGACCTAAATTGTCCTGGCCACTTTTCTGCTGTCTTGCCGTTGCTGATCCAGATTGTCCTGGCCACTCTTCTGGTGTCTTGCCTTTCAATTAGGTGGAATAATTATGTAGAGGCAGCTTCTATTAATTCACCTCAGGACGTCAATTGCCCCTTGTTGTGTGTTTGCTGTTTTTTTTCCACCGGCATTTTAGGTTAATTGTGCGGATTCATACACTTATATGTCATTTGGGGTAATGCCATAGTAAGTCAATTAAGTCCCCATGGTCACTTTTACATCTGTGACAGTGAGGTTCAGCATTATAACCTATTTCATATAGCTGGTGGGGAGTGTATTGAGAGCATAGCAAGATGTAAAGTTGAGACAACTTCTGGGCCATGTTAAGGGAGCAGGTCGTCAGAGCCTTATATGCCTCTTTCCACTGGTCCCCCATTATTGGACCCAGATCCCAGAATGATGTTGCCTTACCTGGGTGACCTTTATGGAATTCTGACTGTATGCCCTTTTTACACCAAAGGCTAAGTATATGGAACCACAGTATAGTAATCTCAAGCCATTTATTTAGCATTGCTGCCATCCGGTAGGGACAAATCTTAGATACAATTTATAAAAATAAGCATTCTGCATTCATTAGGAACCTGAGTCTTAAAACTTAACCTAGAGAGAGTCCTCAGCATATGTAAGCTTACAGGATACCTAGATAGGGCTAGAACTCTCTTACTCCTAGAAGCTGAATGGAGAGTTGGAAGAAAAAAAGGAAAGATAAATGTGCAGCTTGTAGGCCTGTCGAGGCACATATGTGATTTGGTAGGGTACCTTACCTTGGCTTGCAACCTAACACCTATAATGACTGCTAAAACGTATCCTTAGCTCTTTAAATAAACCTAAAACTTCATTTAAATTATAACCCCTAAATTATAATCCCTAATATGACTTTAAACTAATTTTTTTTTGTTAGAATGGCACTTGAAGTCTGCCTGCAGCCACACTTAGAACGGGAGATTCTATACTGACCATGAGTTTAGCTGCCACCAAGGTCCAATCTCTTCCTTGGGCTGATTTTCATCAAGCTGCAAAACAATCTCAAAATAGATAAATAACCACAAACATAACCCCCTAACCCACAAAATCCTACATGTACAGTAACAATGCTGAAAGTACTGGTGCTGGATTCTTCCAGTATCATGCTGCACACTCTCTGCTCGGAGTCCAGAGCCAGAAGCAAATTCTCTCATATCTGGAATCAGAAAAGTGGAAATTGTAGACATAACTTGTGCTTAATGCAATTCTTAAATATAAAGTTCATTGAAGATATGGAAACATTGCAGGAAAAGGTTTTATGGTGTTTTATTAGTGTTGATCACTACCGATTAAATGTTATAATGCAGTTTTATCTTATTTAGGATTTGCTCATACCACTTTACAGCTAAAGATCACTTCTACTAACTGTGGACTTTGGGCCATATTCTGAGTAAATCTCCGCCAGCTTCGCTTAGGGCACTTACACTCCGCTGTCCCAACTTACTGGAGCAGGTGTTGTATTCCCCCAACCACTTGCTCCATAAGTTGGGACAGCGGAGTGTAAGTGTCCTCGGCGTAGCCTGGCGGATCTCCAAGGGGGCGGCTTCTATTCAAATGAAGCGCGCCCCCGATACAAAAAGAACTGGGCATGCGCCGGGCTGCAAAAAGCCCAGTGCGCATGCTCCAGTTCTCGGCGGAAAACGTCAATGACGCCGACGTGTGCGTCATTGACGTAAAGTCGTATTCAAGAACGACTTGCGTAAACGACGTATCCGACGAAAAAACACGACGGGGACCCGACGCCATCCGTAACATGGCCTACGCGAGACTTGCGGAAACTTACCCCCCATATAGCAGGGGTAAGTTTCCGCTTCCGCAAACGACGTTAGCGCCGGTTACGCGACGCAAAACTCGTTCGTGAATCGGCGTAGAAGGATCATTTGCATACGCAAATGACTCCTTCACTTAAATGCCATCTAGCGGCGGCCGGCGTTATTGCATTTAAGATCCGCCAGTGTAAGTGACTTACAGATGGCGGATCTTAGTGTATCTATGCAAAACTGATTCTGAGAATCAGGAGCATAGATACACGGGTCAAAAAAGGGAGTTACGATGGAGTATCCTGAGTTACTCCATCGTAACTTTACTCAGAATATGGCCCTTTGTGACTAGAAAGGTAGCATGAGGGTGTAGGGTGCGATTTTCAAGTATTCATTAGCACAGATAGGACACTGTTGAACTCTTATGATACATTCTTACAGTGCCTTGAAAAAGTTTTCATACCCTTTGAAATTTTCCACATTTTGTCATGTTACAACCAAAAATGTAAATGTATTTTATTGTGATTTTATGTGATAGACCAACATAAAGTGGCACATAATTGTGAAGTGGAAGGAAGTGATAAATGTTTTCAATTTTTTTACAAATAAATATCTGAAAAGTGTGGTGTGCATTTGTATTTAGCCCCCCTGAATCAATATTTTGTAGAGGCAGCATTCGCTGCAATTATAGCTGCAAGTCTTTTTTGGGATGTCTCTATCAGATTTTCACATCTAAAGAGTGAAATTTTATGTCCATTCTTCTTTGCAAAATAGCTAAAACTCAGATTGCCAAAGATTCTCAATTGGATTTAGGTCTGAACTTTAACTGGGCCATTCTAACACACGAATATGCTTCGATCTAAACCGTTCCATTGTAGTGATGGCTGTATGTTTAGGGTTGTTGCCCTGCTTGAAGGTGAACCTCCACCCCAGTCTTAAGTCTTTTTCAGACTCTAACCAGTGTTCTTCAAAGATTGCCCTGTATTTTGCTCCATCCATCTTCCCATCAACTCTGACCAGCTTCCCTGTCCCCGCTGAAAAAAAGCATCCCCACAACATGATGCTGCCCCCACCATTTTTCACGGTGGCGATGGTGTGTGTTCAGGGTGATGTGCAGTGTTGTTTTCAGCCACACATTGCGTTTGCTTTTAGGCCAAAAAGTAAAATTTTGGTCTCATCTGACCAGAGCACCTTCTTCCACGTTTGCAGAGACCCCAAAATGACTTATCGCAAACTGCAAACAGGACATCCTTATGGCTTTCTTTTAACAATGTCTTTCTTATTGCCACTCCTTCATAAAGACCAGATTTGTGGATGGCATGACTAATAGTTGTCCTGTGGACAGATTCTCCCACCTGAGCTGAGTTACCATGGGCCTCTTGGCCTGCTTCTCTGATTAATGCACTCCTTGCCTGACCTGTCAGTTTAGGTGGACGGTAGGTATGTAGTTGTGCCATACTCTTTCCATTTTCAGATGATGGATTTAACAGTGCTCCGTGAGATGTTCAAATATTGGGATATTTTTTTTTTTAACCTAACATGGCTTTAAACGTCTCTCCACAACGTTATCCCTGACCTTTCTGGTGTATTCCTTGGCCTTCATGATGCTGTTTGTTCACTAAGGTTCTCTAACAAACCTCTGAGGGCCTCACAGAACAGCTGCATTTATACTGAGATTAAATTACACACAGGAGGACTCTATTTACTAATTAGGTGACTTCTGAAAGCAATTGGTTCCACTAGCTTTTAGTTAGGGGAATCAGAGTAAAAGGGGCTGAAAAAATTATGAAAACCATTTATCATTTTCCCTTCCACTTCACAATTATGTGCCAATTTGTGTTGGTCTATCACATAAAATCCCAATAGAAACACATTTACATTTTGGTTGTAACATTACAAAATGTGGAACATTTCAAGGGGTAGGAATACTTTTTCAAGTCACTGTATCTATTAGAGGGGATTTAGAGGAGTGGAATAGGCAGGTACATCTCATTGTAGTCCTCGTATCTCTTATGTTTGCCTGCAGTCTTCTTTGGTACAAATACTGGTATCAGTGGAACCACACATACAAATGCTCAATAAATAATGCATTATATCAAATAGTTTGAATGAGACCTGTAAGATCAGCCCTTGCTTATGCCCAAAGTTTCTAATTATTATTATAATTATTATACAGGTTTTATATAGCGCCAACAGTTTGTGCAGTGCTTTAACAATGTTAGGGCAAACATTACAGTTATATTACAATTCAATACAGGAGGAATCAGAGGGCCCTGCTAGTCTATCCTTTGTATGCAGTTGCCATCACTTGGCTCATTGAAATGATACCATTTTCTTGCCATTACTCACCTTGGCAGCAGCAGATCCAGACATGTTGACTCACCAAAAACTAACACCACCTTGTGAAGTTGAATCCTGCTTACATCAATTTCAAGATAGGATACATGAAAAAATTAAATAAAAGACTCAGAAATTTGTATCTCACAAATTAAAGGTATCCATTTATTTTCTAAAGATAGGACTTCTATGAGAAAGGCATTGACTGGAATCTGAGCTTAAATGGCATAGTTTTAATTTTTATTTGCGGGGTGTTTTCATTTTGGTTAATCTACTGCTAATTATGTCTATATCTGCTATAAATTGTTATTGCTCTTTCTTACTCCCCACGACCCCCAATATGCTCAGCTCATTTATGATTTTCAAGCATCTTCTACAATGCCTATACTCAAAAAATAAAGTTCCCTAATGAGGAGAGTGCAAATTGCTTGAACTGCCACTTCTTGTAGCCTTTATTTTATGATAACATTATAATGTAATAGTAGGCTTGAAAAGGTTTACATTGCATTAAACACACTTTTAAAGCAACCCTTTCCTTTTCCAATGTTTCTGAAAACCTCTGCCACAAATGAACTATTGGGCTTCCCCAGTGCATAATCAGAGTACAACTCTGCTCCAATCTGTCCCATAGACCTGATTATTCCTCCATTGGGCATCAATATCTTGACTCTCTCAAAGCAATAAGCAAGTAAAGCCAAGCCGTCAATCACAGTCTGCACATCAAAATCTGCCATTCCTGTGACAACTGTGTGTCTCCGCTCTGTATATATCAGTAGCCAGGGGGAGGTTAGAGATAGAGAGTGAAATGTCAACTATCTCAGGTGGCAATAAAGAATTTTACCCAAATGTACTAGTTTAGTTGTAAATTAATAATGTAACCAACTAGGCATACTGTATCTAGTCCTCAGATTCATCATATTTTTTGCCCCTTTTATACAATATTTGTGGCAAGTGCAATTCACCTCTATTTGAAGAACATATGCATTATGAGCTTCCATAAAGTTTATATTGCAGACTGCAGTGAGCCTATAAATCAATGATGCCACGACAGTAAACACAATTAAGTTCTAAGATTGACATATAGACCACTCAAACAGATAACTTGAAGTGGACCTTCACCCAAAAAGGGAAGTTCCGTTTTAAACACTTCTTCCCCCTCCTCTCCCACTTTCTGAGATTTTTGTTGGGGGGAGGGGGGGAGCGTGTACCTAGGTTTAGCAGGTACCACTCCCACTTCAGCTTCGACTGCCTGGGCAATCGGAGTGAAAGTTCTCTCTCACCCCATCTTCTGGTATACGTCACAGGTCCTAGTAGGCTGCAGTACCCAGGGCTCAAGTCCTGCAGGAACGCGTGGGAACGGAGTTCCTGCCACTTTTTTCACAGCAGGAACTCAGTTCCCTTTGCAGGACTAGAGCACTCGAGCTGCCCGAGCCAATCCTTCACTAAGCAGCGATGCCCAGCTCGAGTCACTGTCAGGGGCAGGCGACGAACCTTAGTAATCCTTTAAGTTACTGGCCGCTTCCTGTATATGGATTCATTGGGTAGTGTGCGGGTATTCCGTCACTTCCTCGATGCCACAATGTCTCCTGGGAGCTTTTGTCATTGTTCCCAGGAGACATTGCGGAGGTCTACCGCGAGGTTATCGCGGGATTTAGAAAGAACTTGCTTAAAGGATTACTATGGTACAGTGGATCGGGAAAAAAAACCTATGGTTTAGTAATTATGCATATGAGCGCATCATTTTTTTTTTTTTGGTGGGGGAGTGGATCTTGGGTGGAGTAGTTCCCACACTTTTTCCCCAGGACTTGACCCCTGGCAGTACCATTCACAAAGCGCAGCACAGCTCGCACATGCGCACTGGAAAGCCGTCCATGAAGCCACAATGTTCCCTCAGTAAACATGCCGGCACCAGGGACCCAAAGACAGGAGGTGAGGATGGTGCTGGATCTTTGGGCAGGTAAGTGTCCTTTTTTTTACCGTATATGTAGCTGCAGACTTTTTTTTTTTGTTAAGACAGAAGATCCTATTTAGGGGCTGGGTTCACACCTAATACCAATGCAGCTCACAGCAGGGGTCTGACTCTCTGGTGCGTCCCTGTTCTTTTTTTTAGGGACGAATCAGGCCCAAATTTTTGCCTTAATTCGAACCTGAAACGGAGCCAAAGACGCACAGGACTCCTGTGCAGTCAGCTCCGCAGCCGCCACGGAGATGTGTGAACGGGCGCCATAGAGAGCCAGTCACAATCTCTTGTCATGCAAATTGGATGCAGGGAAACTCTCATCCAATTCCCACTAGTGTGAACCCAGCCTCAAAGTCCAGTTAAAGTTACAGAAATAGCTATGCAGAATGGAGAGATATTGTACTTCCATCCTTAATTTTCTATAGTCTTACCTCCAATTTTGTGTTACAGCAAGTTTTGCATGTAGTGGGATCTTGCTCCTTGCTGGAGTTTTGAGGCCTTCTGCCTTTTCTTTGAAGATCAACTACACCAGATGTGTATATATCATGCACGTTGAGTGCAGTGGGCAGGACACAACCCCTGTAATGCCGTTAGTGACCCACTTACAGAGACATGTAGCAGATTGCCTTTGCAGGTTCAATAAAGCTAAAGTGCAGCTGGTGGGTGTTTTGCTTGCGTCTATCAGGCAATGTTACTTTTGCGGTATAAAGCAAGAAAGCTCAGACCTCAGCAATGTATAAATGTTCTTTTTACTAAACAAAAATGCTGTACATACAAACTATTACAATATTAGGGATTTTTATCATTAAACTGTATTACATTTTTTTCTTTACATATAACAATTTAACATGCCTTGACACCTAAAAGGCAGCTCGATACCTACCATCCTTTACTTTATGGTGGTTTCCGGTCCTCCCCAAACAAAAAAAAAGGGGGGGAGGGAGAACGCAGGAAGACGTTTGTGACTATAAAAAATTTATTAATATATATGTATTCCTAGTGCTATATACTTCTGATATTTATTATTTATGTAGCGCCCCCTTGCTTTCAGCATGGGCACTAGCCTACAGTTAGTGGGGAAGGGAGAGTTACCTTGCTCCCATTCAGTGTTTATTTAAATTCGGGACATCTGTCTTCTAGAAATGTCCACTGGGTCAGTCTGTGGTCAGGGGGTTGCAATGCTACCCCTGGCTGGCAGATGGTGCCAGAGGGGTTCTAGCAAAGGAGATCTTCTCCCAGCAGCCATTAGAGGATGTTTTCCCTCGCGAGGCATGCTGGGAGAGGGTATATCTGGACAAAGGTCATGTGTTGAGAACGTTTTCGCGGGGTCCCCGTTCCAGGTGCAGTACCCACCTTCAGGGTACGTTGCATCCATGGACCCCGCCGGCGTGACCACCTGGCCAGAGCTGAACTTTGCAGCGAACCTCATTCTGATGAGAGAAGGGACCACAGCGTTCCACTGGGTTCCATGGCCTGTTGACAAAATACCAGCCTGGGATCGGGTGTCCGGACCACTGACAGGTATGCTTGCTGTCATCCGGGGACCATTTAAAGAAAAGTCTACTGGGAGGATTTCTCTTTCCTTATTCACCCAAGTCCTCTATTGAAATTTGCCTGTGGCAGAGGCCCTAGAGGACAGGTCTGTGTGAGACCTGTTCTTCCCAGTATTATCGAGAGTGACGCTCGGCTGCCAGGCCTATCATAGGGGTCTGTCTGGGGGGCACTTCACCTACTCCGAGCAAGAGTGGTGACGTGTTGAAAAAGTGGTTTCTATGCAGAGCAGTTCTGATTGCTCCGTTCTATATCCAGGCCTGATGGTTCTCTTTCTTCCTTCATCACTTTTACCTTCCTAAATGTGTTGATGTTGGCCGTGTTTGGCCTGGATAATAAAGTATTGAAAACTCTTTATTGGATGTCTGGACCTCCACTCACTGTTGCTATTCTCACAGTTACACCCTAGACACGCCAGATAACTTAGCAGGCCGATCCCAAATCAACCAGCGGCTCCTTCGAGGGTAGCGCTACATTTATTATGTTCCTCTGTGCCTTCTTATATTTATTTGTCTGTGATTTAGGTTTACCTCCCTTATTGAGGGTAAACACGCCAAAAAAAAGGGGTTTGTGTTTAAAATGTTATAATTTATTGTGTCTTCTTATTTAATAATTATAGTAATTCCCTTCTAAATTATATGTGTTTTTTGGATCCTCCCCCATCCTCCTACCCCCCCCCCCCAAAAAAGGGGGAAGAGGAGAAAGAAGAGAAGAAAAAAAAAGGAAGAAAAAAAATAGGTGAGGAGGATCGTTAAACACCTTCCATATTCTTCTAGTGTCACATTCTGTGCTTAGACATAATAACAAGACATACATAAAACATACACATTCAAAATAAAAGCTGTGGATTGTTCCCCATCTTTCTTTTTTTTTATAGTTCAATGTACTTTTTTTTTTTTCGAGCTTCATAAGGCTTTTGGTTTTATCCATCTATTTCCTGGTTATGATTTTTCCCAGATTTCCCAGATTTTTTTAAATTTCTCCTGTTTGAGCCTGATGTCATGTATCCATTTTTCTACTCCATTATTATAACTACTTCCCTTTTCCATTCTTGAAGGGTGGGGCAATGTTGCTTGTTTCCAATACTTTGGTATTATCTTTTGGCCGCATTTAATAAATGTGGTACAATGCTGTTTTTATAGCTCTTGTGGTTCCATGGAACAGGAATTGTAACAGTGTAAACTCTATTGTTTCCTCCGACATTTTCCTGATCCATGGCGCCACTTCCTCCAAAAGATTCCCTGGACCATGCCCACCAAATGTGGAGGTATGTTCCCTGCTCCCCGCACCCCCTCCAACACGATCATCTCTTGTTGGTATATTTGAGCTAGTCGCACCGGGGTGCGGTACCATCTTACCAAGAACTTATATGTCATTTCCTGAATGGCTGAGCTTGTGGATGTGGCATGTGTAATTGTGATTATTTTTTTTAATTGTAATGGGGGAATCTGCATCCTAGTTCTTTTTCCCATTCTTTAATAAAGTAAGGGGTTGTTTTTATTCTGTTCACTACACTATTATTTTATACTTTTGTGACAGTAAGTGGTCCGGTTTTAATATCTTTCTACATGTTTTTTCAAATATGGTAAGGGAATTCAAAGTTCTTACTTGAGGGTCTAATCTTCTTAAAAAACTTTGCAATGACTATATCTCCATCCTGCCATTACCATATCTCCTTGTGCACCACTGATGCATCAGGATCCCAGTGGTGCATACCTCAGGCACATTGTATTACCTTCCGATTCCCATGGGCTAATGCTTCCTTTTTCCTCTCCTGGAGGGAACCATGGGTGCAATAGGGATGCTTTTGGGGCATATTTGCCAGGTTGATTTATCCTATCCCATACTGCCAGTGTGTTCCGAGTTAATGGGGATGTCCATTCTGATAATCCCTGGCCTTTGTTGGTATCCATGGTGCCCCCGCCAAGTTCCTCCCCGCCATATTTGTCTCCATTAGTACCCATGCTCTATTACCTTCATCATGGCACCAGTGCAGTATATGCACCAGCGCCATCGCTTTATAATAGGATGCAATATCTGGGAGCCCAACTCCTCCTTCTTCCTTGCTTTTACATAGAATTGCATATGCTATCCTAGCATTTCCCTCCTTCCATATAAATGATATGAATGCTTTCCATTTTTTTTTAATATCTGGGAGTTGTATGGGAACTGTATACAGAATATATAAGTCTGGTACCACATTCATTTTTAGGGTATTAATTCTCCCAAACCATGTTAGTGTGTTTCCCTTCCATCTATTCAGATCTTTCATTATTTCTGTAATTAATGTTACATAGTTACGTTCATATAGTATCTTTTCATCGGCCGCTATGTGCACTCCCAAATAGCACAGTGATTCTTATTCCACAAAAACAAGTATCTATCCTGTAACTATTTAATTATAGGCAATGGTACATGGCTTGGCAATATTACTGATTTATCTATGTTTATTTTGAAATTGGATATCTTTCCATATCTTATTACTTCCTGCATCAGCTCATGTACTGATTCTTCTGGTTTTGAGAGAAAAAACAATAAATCATCAGCATATGCTGCCACTTTATGCTCTCTCTGTCCAATTTCCACTCCACTATTCTACCGTTCCCTCTCACCCTACATAGAAATGTTCCAGAGTGAGTGCGAACAAGATTGGGGATAGGGGACAGCCATCCTACAATATTAGGAATACAGTAAAAGACTGACATATATAATATATATATATATCAAGCAAGATGCCTAGCAAATAAGCAGAAACTATGGTCTGTAAACAGTAGAAATACGCTTAAAAGTTTACGTAACTCCGGTTTATGTGTGTTTGTGATCCCTGTTGACAACTAGGACTCAGGCTTCTTAAGCAGTTGCTTGAGATCAGGCTAAGGCATCTTTAGGTTACTTCTGGCTAGTTACAGACTGTCCTTGGTGTTTAAGGCATGATAAGTCCATGTCCAGCTTATGCCTGACCACCTTTTATATATCAGACTATCAAACTTTTGTTGACAACGGTTACAACTTGTTTACCTTAACAATAGAATGGTCAACTGTAGTTTTCACATAGAGAGATATTCTCAAATTCTCCCTCAAGATGGCATAGGTTGTCAATCTATTGTTTACGACAGTTATGCCATGTACACACGATCGGTTCGTCTGATGAAAACGGTCCGATGGACCGTTTTCATCGGACGAACCGATCATGTGTGGGCCCCACCGTTTTCACCCATCGGTGAAAAAAAAGAACCTGTTTTAAATTTTTCGTATGGTTAAAAACCGATAGAAAAAAACGATCGTCTGTGGGGAAATCCATCGGTCAAAAATCCACGCATGCTCAGAATCAAGTCGATGCATGCTCGGAAGCATTGAACTTAATTTTTCTCTGCACATCGTTGTGTTTTACGTCACCGCGTTAGACACGATCAGATTTTTAACTGATGGTGTGTAGGCAAGACTGATGAAAGTCAGCTACATCGGATATCTGATGAAAAAATCCATCGGTCCGTTTTCATCGGATGAACCGATCGTGTGTACGTGGCATTACACAACAGTTGACTGAACAACAGTCAACTAAAATATAACAATGGTATCTAAGTTCCCATTGTTTGAGGACAGCCTGTGTACTTAGTGTTTTTTATAACTAGTCTGATGGAGAAAAATCATTCTTAATATCAAACGCAACACAGTGGGTGCATCAAGGCAACGATGTAGATTTAGTAGGGTAACCTTACCTTGATCTGCAACCTAACACCTAATATTAACTGTTAAACCTTTCAGACTATCATTTTATCTCAGGGTCAACCCTTCACAGCGCTGACTTTGGGAAACTTACACTTACGAGGGGCCTCTCAAACACAGGCATTGCCCCGAAGAATTCCACTGCACATTGGGGGGTATAGTTGTTACAGAGCAATTTAAAGGTTTTTCAATCAAAAATCAGTCACCAATCATAACATAACATAAGAGTGGACTATAAACAGACAAAAAGTGTGAGGGCTTTATACAGTCTGTATGGTGTTTTACCCCTTCTTTGCGCTGCATGTTTAGGCAGCATATCAGAAGATATGCAGGTCTGCATGTCCCACAAGGGATACAACAGACTGAACAATGTGAACAGCCAATAAAAGTACCTTGCAGGGTTGCTTCAAAGTGCTGCGACTACAGAGGAATGGGGAAGGTCAATTACAGTTTTTAAAGTTTGATTACTAAAATATCCAGCAAACAAAAAATTAATTATTAAATACTTTACTACCTCTTTACTGAAGTACTGAAATTATGTTACAAGTTGTAATACATATATATATATATATATATATATATATATATATATATATATATAAGAAGGCCAGTATGGTGGCCTGAGTTTATGGGAGGAGCCCGGAGGGTATTTAAGCAGCCCACTCACACATGCTCTTTGTCGGTTCAGTGTGCAGTACTACACGTCACTGGGCCGACTCTTCCCAGCTCACCTCATGTCCGTGAGTCTGCGCATTCAATCGCATTCGACATCGCAAGCGCTTTGCGGCTTCTCCCTTCATGGTCTTCGCCGGCGGTTCCCGCTTACTGTCGCAGGTAGGATTCAAACCTTTTCGTATCTTGTGCAATCTTGCAATTCGTTATGCTTCCTATCCTGCATCCCTTTTGGGAAAAAAACTGCCTCTGAGTTACTGTTGCTCATGTTTCAACATCATTTGGCTCAGGCGTAGTACATTTGTAACTTCCTTCTGCCAAACATACGATTCATTTGTAAATCCATTTGGAGATTGACATGTGTTTGTATGGGTTCTTTGGCAGATTGAGGTGGTAATTGGACTCACATGGTGCCTTGTCTGCACTTGATTAGCCTGGGGGGATGGGTGGTTGGTAGGTGTTCGGTTTCAAAGCAAGGGGTAGCATACACTCTACAACCAATTTGTATCAGATTCGTTCAATACTCCTTACTATCAATTCGTATTGGATTTCATTTCATGCATTTTACAACCATTTTGTATCAGATACATTGCATACTTTCTACCGTTGTCATTCATTGTTTCCCCCATGTCGTGTGTTTTAGTTCCCACAGCGGAACTTACGAATTGCTTGTACACGGCTCTTCTCTCTCATTTATTTACTAAAGTTATTGCCTGTGCGTCATGCATGGCGCCACAATACACTCTTGGGATGTGTTGCACATCCACTCCAGTCCAAAGCAAGCCCAGTCGCACTTTACTGTCCCAGGTAGGATTCGTTAGCTTGTTTGTCATGTCAAATTCGTGGCCACTCATGGTGTCACCTGTACCATATGTTTGGTTCCCACAGTGGAGCTTACAAAGCATTGATACGTACTTCTCGTGTTCTATTTTCTACACCAAACCTCGTTGTTTTGCCCCATGCACGGCATCACGCTACACGTTCCCGACATGTTTCACTCCAGCCACAGTCCGCCGCAGACTCACTCGCATGGCCCACTGTCGCAAGTAAGATTTACACATGCTTTATGTCTTATCAATTTGCTACCATTCGTTCTCTCCCATATCGTTCATTAGTGGCCCCTGCGGAACCTACGATTCAAACAGGTGTTGTCCTTCTACCTTATACTGCTTGCTTAAGGTACAAACAAACCAGGTGTTTCTATCCTTTCTCAGTAACCCAATTCTTATTGATTGAGACCTTGCAACCATGCAAATCATCTCAGCAGTCTGATACCCTTGCTGAGACCCTTGCAACACATGACCCTTACAAAATGCAAAAAAAACAAAAAAAAAAACGCAAAAATGAAAAAAAATATATAGAAAAAAAAATAAAACAATTGCCGCCACGTAATCTCAGCCCAGCAACCTGACACCTGTTGAGACCGTTGCAACTACGCAAAATTCGTCTCCACAGCCTGACACCCTTGTTGAAACCCTTGCAAACGCAATACCGTTTTAGCAGCCCCACACTCATGGAGACTCTTGCAAGCACACAATTGTCTCAGCAGCCTGACACACTTCTTAAGACCCTTGCAAACGCAATACCGTCTCACCAGCCCCACACTCATGGAGACTCTTGCAAGCACACAAAATTGTCTCAGCAGCCTGACACCCTTGTTAAGACCCTTGCAACACATGACCCTTACAAAACGCAAAAAAAACAAAAAAAAAGCAAAAAGAAATATAAAAAGTGGAGAAAAAAAAAGAAAAAAAAATGAAAAATTGTCACCACACAATCTCGGCCCAGCAACCTGACACCTGTTGAGACCATTGCAACCATGCAAAATCGTCTCAGCAGCCTCACACCATTGTTGAGACCCATGCAAACGCAATACCATCTCAGCAGCCCTACACTCATCAAGACTCTTGCAACCACGCAATACCGTCTCAGCAGCCTCACACCATTGTTGAGACCCTTGCAAACGCAATACCGTCTCAGCAGCCCTACACTCATCAAGACTCTTGCAACCACGCAATACCATCTCAGCAGCCTCACACCATTGTTGAGACCCATGCAAACGCAATACCATCTCAGCAGCCCTACACTCATCAAGACTCTTGCAACCACGCAATACCGTCTCAGCAGCCTCACACCATTGTTGAGACCCATGCAAACGCAATACCATTTCAGCAGCCCTACACTCATCAAGACTCTTGCAACCACGCAATACCGTCTCAGCAGCCTCACACCATTGTTGAGACCCTTGCAAACGCAATACCGTCTCAGCAGCCCCACACTCATCAAGACTCTTGCAACCACGCAATACCGTCTCAGCAGCCTCACACCATAGTTCAGACCCTTGCAAATGCAATACCGTCTCAGCAGCCCCACACTCATCAAGACTCTTGCAACCACGCAATACCGTCTCAGCAGCCTCACACCATCGTTGAGAGCCTTGCAAACACAATACCGTCTCAGCAGCCCCACACTCATCAAGACTCTTGCAACCACGCAATACCGTCTCAGCAGCCTCACACCATCGTTGAGAGCCTTGCAAACGCAATACCGTCTCAGCAGCCCACACCGTAGTTCAGACCCTTGCAATTGCAATACCGTCTCAGCAGCGCCACACTCATCGAGACCTTTTGCAACCACGCAATATCGTCTCAGCAAACCAGACTGAGACCCTTGCAACCACGCAATATCGTCTCAGCAGCCTCACACCATTGTTGAGACCCTTGCGAACGCAATACCGTCTCAGCAGCCCCACACTCATCGAGACCCTTGCAACCACGCAATACCGTCTCAGCAGCCTCACACCATAGTTCAGACCCTTGCAAATGCAATACCGTCTCAGCAGCCCCACACTCATCAAGACTCTTGCAACCACGCAATACCGTCTCAGCAGCCTCACACCATTGTTGAGACCCTTGCAACGCAATACCGTCTCAGCAGCCCACACTCATCGAGACCCTTGCAACCACGCAATACAGTCTCAGCAGCCTCACACCGTAGTTCAGACCCTTGCAAATGCAATACCGTCTCAGCAGCGCCACACTTATCGAGACCTTTTGCAACCACGCAATATCGTCTCAGCAAACCAGACTGAGACCCTTGCAATGCCGTCTCAAAACAAACCTTAATACTCAAGGCCCCTGCAACCACACAATATCGTCCCAGCAACCTGACACTCACTGACACCCTTGCAACCGCACAATATTGTCTGCAGTAGTATAAAACACTTTGCGGCAGGCACCTACGTGCAAACCCGAATACAAACTAAACTTGCAAACACACCTCAGTGACAAACGATCAGCCACACAGACACACAGTGGCGCCCAGTTGGCCGTTCGTCTTCAGTGGCGCGCGGGCCGCTCATCTTTTCTCTGTGTTTTTTCCCTGCGGTTGGTTCAGGTTTTCATCCAGCACCAGCGAGTGCACGTTGGCCTGCGAGTGCACGTTGGCCTGCGAGTGGATGTATATCGTCTTGTTGAGCACCTGTGTATTGTCTTGATTTTCTCACACCAATGCAAGATCCAGTCCAAGTTCTCAAACTAGACCAAGCATCAGTAGCAGACTTAGCTATGTGGGACAACTTCCCCACCTGATAGAACAGCATTTCAATCTTCATCCTGGCAGTGTCAGCCGAGCCACCAAAGGCTTTTGCAGCCATTTTTAGGCCGCCACTGGTTCTCCAAAAATTGGCCCCCAGAAATTCTCTTAAATTTTTTCACCCAGTCTTCATCACACCTCGTGCTGCACCCCATCGTGGCAGCTGCCCAGGTCTGGGACCACACTTGAACAGGACAGACACTGTTCTTCACCACAGACAATCAGGCCACAGCCGACAATATCAATTAAGGTAGATCTAAGTCACTCCCCATCACTTCCTGCACAGGCTCGCGCAGCTGTCACTCCGTCACCAGTTAATATCTTATGAAGACCTTTTTCCAGGCAAATGCAAAAAGCAGCTGATGCGCTTTCCTATTCCAACCTTGGAATGGATGTTTTTCCAGCAAGAGCCTGGAGCCGACCCAACAACTATCCCTGTCCCACCATGGACATTGCTGACGATGGACTGAAGTCACATCTCACCAACGCAATCCAACTTATTAACCACTCCTTGGAACGCAACACACTGAAGGCCTATCGCACTGCTTGGAACACTAATCGCAAATTTTTGGCCCCTTGCCCCGAAGCAGCAGTTGGACACATCCTAGCCTTCATATCGTATTGCCACATGCAGCTGACCATTTCTCAATACTATCACGCCATATCTAGATGGCATCCAGCATTTCCTGTCCCTGCAGGACCCCAGTAAACCGTCAGTATTCTCGAGCCCATGCAGTCAAGTCCCTCCTACAGGGCATACAGAAGCACCAACCTGTAGTCAGTGGCAAGCGCCTACCTTTCAAGAGTCCCCTCTTTAGGGACATGTCTAAAATGCTTACTCGTTCCCTGTTTAGGGCTTTGCCCAGACTAGTCACCCGAACAGCCATCTACCAGGCCTTCTACGGTTCCCTACAACCTAGTGAATTTAGTCAGCGGCTCCGGCAGTCACACACTGCTCCGACGCCACCCGACTCGCTTTCAAACCACTACACTCTCACAGTCTGCAAACGCAACAAACCAGCCCCTGGGGTTGACATCAACCTGTTTCAGACTGACAACGCCTGATGCCCAGTGACGGTGCTCGACCCACTACTGCTCCATCTACCCAGCCAATCTGATGGTAGCTTGTTGCTACCCTTTCTAAACCAGCTCCCTGAGTGTCAGCCAGTGTGTCAAGCATGTCAGAATCCTCCTAAGTAACTTGGGCTTCAAACCCCAGTCAGTTCTCTGGACATTCTTTGGAGCAGCCTCAGTTGCCTCCCAACAGGGAGTACCAGACTACGTAATCAAGATACCTGGCTGATGGAAGTCTCCTTGTTTTGCCACATACATCCCTAATCCTCATGAAGGAATGGCACAAGCCTTTACCAAGCTGGCTAAATAAATACAAGAAATCAATATAAACTATTTCCCTATCTGAGTCTTTTGCCCCCTTTTCTTGGCATACTGACCAGACCACCAAGCCACACTTCAGGTCTATTTATGTTGTAAGTCTTGTCGCGTGTTTATGTGATCCACATCTCTCTTGGTCAGAGGGTAACGACCATAAATAAGAAGGCCAGTATGGTGGCCTGAGTTTATGGGAGGAGCCCGGAGGGTATTTAAGCAGCCCACTCACACATGCTCTTTGTCGGTTCAGTGTGCAGTACTACACGTCACTGGGCCGACTCTTCCCAGCTCACCTCATGTCTGTGAGTCTGCGCATTCAATCGCATTCGACACCCTCCCGCCCTTCCCTTTTTCAGGGCACTTCTCAGCATATCCTTCTTCAATTAACTACCCATTACTTACCTTGGGTATGCCCCCTTTTCTTGGCATACTGACCAGACCACCAAGCCACACTTCAGGTCTAGTTATGTTGTAAGTCTTGTCGCGTGTTTATGTGATCCACATCTCTCTCGGTCAGAGGGTAACGACCATAAATATATATATATATATATATATATATATATATATTTGTATTTTTTTTAAAAAAAAATTCAGCCTTGCAGTGGGAAGCTTGGCACATTTTAAAACTTAGTTAGCAGCTTTATCTTGGATATTCTGATCAAATAGGATAGAAGAGATCAGGCTCCAGCATTAAAGGTAGAACTTGGCTGAGAGAAATATGGTGGCTGACATTGTTAACCTTGTTCTGGAAGTGCTATTCTACTAGATATGAAAATAACTGAAAATAAAGCGGAATTAAACTCAGTATGCAAACTTTTCCCTCTTTGCACTTTATACACTCTTCTTGTTTATACCTTCAAAATGCTCCAAACCTTTGACATTCCTGAGGCAGCCCTGTTAGCCCTTGAGATAGCCCTACTCTTGTCAATGGTTATAATTTCACATATTAATTTTATCACTTACTCACGGCACATTCCCTGGTCTACAGAGTGCCTTGATGGGGTGATGTAGTGCTCCATCGTCAACACTGGTAATTGGTCTTGCAAGTCTCCCGAAAACCTTCCCCCTTCTCTTGGCTTGGCTTGGGTTTTGTGTACATGCTTTATATTACTGAATAAAGTCCATGTAACAGTGGAAGCAAGGTTTAGGGAAGCATAGGGAAGAAGATATCCAAGATGGCACAGGCATCATCGGGAGCAGGGAATAAATGGATGATACCACCAGACACAGAAGACATAACAATAGAGTCTTAAAGTGGATGTAAACTAGATTTTTTTTTGCTGTCACAATGTAGAGTAAAAGATTTCCTATCGTCTGTGCCCAGTCTTGCCACAAAGAGTTAATCCAGCTCTGAGCAATCCTCTTTTATTGTTCAGTGAGATAAAACGGACTAACAGAGAAAAATCTTGGTCCGTTCCGCCCCCTTGCTGTGAGTGACAGGTTATTTAAATATCTCATGCACTAGCCTGGAGACAGGCATTATTTTTTAATTCCCACCCCCACTCCTTTTCTGAAGTCATGTGGTTACTTTTCTGGATTTTGACTGGATGTTAGTGATCATAGCAGAATTCAGTGTAAGTAATACACAGGACAAAATGCATGTTGACAAAGGGAGTGTAGAGGTGGGCGTGGAGTCTACTGACATCACGACTCCACCCACCGAGCTCCAGGCAACAGATCCACCCACAGAATCTGCAGTTTTCAGTTCTTATAACAGACAGAGGGGGAGACATTTGACAGGTAAGGATACATGCAGGAGACATCTATATCCTTTTAGATCAGCACTATGGCAGTAGTTTAGAAAGGATGAGAGTGGGTTTACATCCACTATAACTAATGACAGGATAACATTTGGGAATGATGTTATGACTTTTTCTGATGATGGACTGTTGGGTTTAATTCTACTTTAAAGGAGGTCTATGATCCCAGCAAACTTCCTCATTTTATACCCTCAGCATTGTAATAGCAATACATACAATAGTTATTTTTGACAATTCAATGAATATACTGTAAGCTTACCTAAAAAACCTCCTTTTATGTTGTGAGTGCTGTTTGTCTGCTGGTAATCTCTTCTAGTTCTAAGTACGTCGACTCCTGCCGCACAAATGTAGTTCCCAGGAGGGGGCAAGCACGTTTCTGACCACTGCAGTAAAGCCTCCCTTCACGGTGGTGAGTAACAATCAGACAAGCAGGAAGTGAACAGAACAGAGAAGAAATAGAGCAAATTCTGTGCAAAAACGAACAATGAGGAAGTGAAAAGAGGAATGTCTGCAGGTAAAGGATGCTTATTATGAAATTAATTTTTTTCCTTTACAGCCCCTTTAATATATGATTTTTTTATTTTAACCATAGATACACTTTAGGTAAATACTGTTATGCTGATATACTAGGTATCTGCATATTTATTCTAAGCTAATTCTGTTACCTTATTTTAAAACTAAAGTTAGTAAATCAAAAACACAATATCGATGTGGTAGAACTGTAGAGAGTGCAGAGAAGGACAGTGAAACTAATTAAGTGCATGGAGGACCTCAGCAATGTAGTGAACAGGATTCAGCCAAACTGACAGCGCCTAATGAGAGGAAGATCTAGTGTCCAAACAGGTAGGTGTCCAGAGAACTTGCGACCATACTCTTTCTCTTCTCGTCAGGAACCTTTCCCTGCCACTAGTTCTTTCCCTACCAGGTGAGGTACCTGTCCCTACTCTACCAACTTGCAAATGCGCACCAAACCTGGGAGCCAAGATTTTAAAAAGGCTCTACCAGACTCAAGATGGCCTCCAGTGTCACATGGGTGGCAGCAACCAATAGGATAGCTTCCCCAGTGACCCAGGAAACCATAGTGGAACCCTGTTCCTTCTGACTTCTTCAACTGCAGTGCCGCTGTGGGATAGCGCCACCTGTAGTGGAGAAAGTAACTGCACCTGCCTACAGGCTACAGGTTCAAGGACAGTTATGTACTGACACTGGATCATTTCTGTAATACTTGAGACCATGGCCATGCCTCTACTTTAAAGCTATCATCTTGAAATCATAAACCAAGAGTAGCCTGAAGCTGGGTACACACTGGCCAAAAAATAGGCGAGTTTAGCAGAAAGAGCTGACTTTCAATGAGCGTGTACAGCTGTCTGTCTGATTGAAGCAGGACTTCTGAGTTTATGAAGTACCCCTGAATGCTGCTTTCCTTGTGGGAGTTCTGTGGAGGGGATCATCATCATTTTATGATCCCAGGAGGGTTACATGCGTTCTTTTATGTCAACACCACATGATGAGCAGTTCGGAGTGACATCAGAGATCAGTGCATCACCTGAGGTTTCGTTTCACTTACAGAAGTAAAGTGCTTCTCTCCAGTATCGCTTGTGTTGGTATAGTTATCTATCAGGTTCCTTTTTTTTCCCGCTCAACCCGCTGGGTTGAATAAACAAAAAACTTGCAGCGTGTAGTGGGATTAACAAGCATTCTAGAAAATTTGCCATGGAATTTAGTGTATGTCCAGCCATACATTTTTTTTTTTTTTTGAATGCAGTGTAAAAGGTTTAGAACCCCTGTTGGACCTTTATTCTTGTCTGAAGTCATGGGAAAAAGTAGGTGCACACCATGAAAATTGTTGACTTTTTTAACATATTTGAAAAAGCAAACATTGGATCTTCATTCAAACAGTATCAACATATAAAGGAAATTTTACCTTTTTAATCATTTAACAAAAATATCAATAGATGAAATTGTGTACTGTGGAAACAGTAAGTACACCATTTGCCTCATATTGTAAGTGTTCTGCACAACTGCCCTTCACTTTTTGATATTGACTTGAAAAGAGAACACCAAACCCTAGATATACAGGCTTATAGAGGGAGACAGTAAATATCAGGTAGAGGTTATCCTTTATTAAGCAAAGTAGAATACAGCCATAAAAACCAACAGCCTAAAGGGCAGGAATGGGTTGGATTTTTATGACTGTATTCTACGTTGTATAATAAAGGATAACTGCTACCTGACATTTACTGATGTGCGGGCTCTCTACAAGCTTGTATATTGTGCCGGATTCCCAGAGACTTTTAAGCCTGAGCACTGGGTGTTGAGCCATGAAGCTGTTAAGATATCCCAGATTGTAGTGCTGCTCCATTTGTCTCCTACCAGACACTAGATACCTCTGGTTTAAATTAGACACATTTTATCTGCATACACCCTAATGCCCCTTTCAGACGTACGGATCCCATGAGGATCCATACCTTTCTTATCCGTTTGCTCAGCGGGGATCGCTCCGTTGATCCTCAATGAGCCGGCAGATGACAGGTAGTGTTGAGCAGAATACGCCATATTCGATTTCGCGATATATCTCGAATATATAGTCGAATATTCGAGATATATTCGCTAAATTCGAATATTCGTGATATTTTATCGAAATGAAATGATTGCGAATTTTCGCTATTGCGAATGCGAAAATAACTGCGAATTTTCGATAACTGCGGTAGGAGCACTCTGATTGGCTCAGAATATTCGTGATATTTTACAATACAAAATAATTGCGAATATTCGGCAAATGCGGAAGGAGCACTCTGATTGGCTCAGAATATTCTTGATATTTTACAATACAAAATAATTGCGAATATTCGGCAAATGCGGAAGGAGCACTCTGATTGGCTCAGAATATTCTTGATATTTTACAATACAAAATAATTGCGAATATTCGGCAAATGCGGAAGGAGCACTCTGATTGGCTCAGAATATTCTTGATATTTTACAATAGAAAATAAAAAGTGTTTTGCATTGGTGATGATTCTTTACTCTATCCATCTGTCACAGCCGTTTGTCAATCAAACACCTTGAAGATTGAACACGTTCATGCTGCATGCTTTGGACTTTTTTTCACTTCACATATCAAAGACATTTTTATGAAAGATTATTTTTCTATTATTGGGACTATATTTCTTTATATATTTGTTTCACTGTGTATTTCACAAGTTATTTGCGCTTGCTTATTTTATAATTTGCCCACATGTCTTGTCACTAGACATATTTTTTATTCTTGTAGAGCGACTCCATTTTCTGTCTTGTATTAATTTATGTTGTATAACATTTTTGAGTTGCTGCTGTATTCTCCCCTTTTTTTAAGGTATGCGCAATTTTTTCCTTTTTACAAAAAAAAATAATATCAAACATACAAATATTCATAACAGAAACATACACAAAGCCCCCCCTTTTGCATCAGAGACAATCAGAGTTCTCCTACCACAGTTATGGAAAATTCGCAATCATTTTCGCATTCGCATTAGCGAAAATTCGCAATTTTTTTTTTTTATATTCGGCAACATAAAAGGATCGCCTCAGCTTAGCTACTCGGCCCAGGGTCTCTAATCATACCAGCAATGCTTTTAGACGTCGATAGGATGTGATCTGTTTTAAAAATAAAATTGAAAAAATGCGAATATTCGGAATTGCGAATATTCATTGCGAAATTCGAAATATATCGCGAATACTCGAATATGCCATATTCAAGCCGAATATTCGCAATACGAATATTCGTGAGCAACACTAATGACAGGGCAGTCCCTGCACACTGTGCAGGGACCGCCCTGTTAGATCTCCGCTCTCATCTATGGGGGGATCGGATGAACACAGACCGTCTGTCAATGTTCTTCCGATCCGCTCTGCAGACGGATGGAAAAATACGATTTTCCTCCTTCTGCAGAATTGAAGCATAGCGGACACTGATGAGATCGGGAACATCCGCTGACACCCGCTATCTCATAGGGATTAATGTATGTCCCTTTTTCATCCGTAAACGAATGGATGAAAAAGCGGACATACGGTCCGCATGTGTGAAAGGGGCCTAAAGGCTCATACACACGGTCAGACATCCAACAAAATTTCCCTTGGATTTTTTTCCTAATTGACGGCCACACCCATAGCATACACACAGTCAGACTTTTCTGCAAACTTTTCTAAAACTTTCCTAACATCACATGTTTTTTTTGCAGACCCAACTTTTTGTCGCAATACAGAGAAAGTCATTCATAAAAAAAAATGCGTGTGGGTCCCCCCTAATTCAATTACCAGGCCCTTCAGGTCTGGTATGGATATTAAGGGGAACCCTGTGTCAAATAAAAAAAAATGATGTGGGGTTCCCCCCAAATATCCATTCCAGACCCTTCAGGTCTGGTATGGATTTTAAGGGGAACTCCACCCCAAACGTAAAAAAAATGGCGTGGAGTTCCCCCCAAAAATCAACACAATTGAATTTGGGGGGACCCCCACGCTTTTTTTTTATGAATGACTTTTCTCTGTATTGCCGGGAGCCGACAATTCATTATAGCCGCGAGTGATTTTAAATGACTTTTTTTCCTTCAGAAATGACACTTTGTGCAGGGACAGTTCTAAGCACAGGAAACAAGGGCTTCTTTACAGGCATACTATACACCGCCCTAGGTACAAAATTTAAAGGAATATTTCACTTTTATTGTTTCACTTTAAGCATTGTAAATCAACGCTAACAGCCCTTCCCCAAGCTCTCAGCGCTTATGGAAGCAGATTTGAATTAAGCATTATTAAAATCACTGCTCCTGAAAAAAAATCAGTTTTTAAAACTTTTTTTTGCATTGATACATGTCCCCTGGGTCAGGACCCGGGTCCCCAAACACTTTTTATGACAATAACTTGCATATTAGCCTTTAAAATTAGCACTTTCGATTTTAAACGTTAGAGTCCCATAGACTTTAACGGGGTTCTAAAGTTCACATAAACTTGCCGCAAACACCCCAATTTGTTCGCTGTTCGGCGAACAGGCAATGTTCGAGTCGAACATGAGTTTGACTCGAACTCGAAACTCATCCCTACTCAGAAATACCAGGTATTTCTTTTTGCTTCTGGCAGCTGAATGGAGCAGCTGTGGGGGGGGAAATAAAATACCGTATTTATTGGCATATAACACGCACAGCGTATAACACGCACCCTAACTTTAAGAGAGAAGTTTCAGAAAAAAAAAGGAAGTGTTATTCACGCAACGCGTCCAGGGTCAGGAGCTTATACACGTCGCTCGGCGCTGTGTCCCAGGAACTCTTCTGCTGCCAAAATACTGTTGATATGCCTGTTTGAGTCGGCAAAATGGTGAGTAGCCTGCACACCGTTTACATTAAAAGTTTTGTGACCAAGCAGAGGCTCTTAGATTCTGTCTTTCTCGTTTTATGTACCTGACCAAATGTTGTGGCTGCCTAAATGAGGATTCGATAACATCACCAGCTCCTTGTGTCTTACTTGCTTACATGACCATCTGGTAAAACAGTGGTCTTACGCTAAGGTGAGAGTACCCACTCACACTGGTGGAGGAACACATTTTCAGTTTTGGGTGTCTCTTTTTCCTTCTTTCACGTGGTGAAGATTTCCAAAGATAGGATCGCTGGATCTTTTTCTATATTGTGGACTTTCTTACCTTATATGGACTTGTGCATTTATTTATTTATTTTTTGCAATTTCTCTTGTTCATTTACTATATTATGATTGGTTTGTGCTGCACTGTTCTCTATTTTTATAAATATTGTGACAATCCCAATCAGGACAAAGGCTTTTGGAGGGGACTGCAGGGTGGTCTCTGGCCTACTCACTATGGGCCCTTGCTTTAAAGGGAACACTACTCTTTGGGAGGTGTGTACCCGGGGGGGGGGGGGCAATTGGAGTACTATTGCTTTGGATTCAAGTCCATGTTTCCCCAAAACACCCCAAATATAAATATCTGGACTCAAACCAGCAATGACTGTTTTAGATTGGTATACTCAGAGCAGATGTTAATATCGTCAGCTCAAAGCAACCTGACTCTGGGGCCTCCTGAAATAATCAGTTTAACCACTTCAGCCCCAGACCATTTGGCTGCCAAATGACCAGGCCAGTTTTTGCGATTCGGCACTGCGTCGTTTTAACTGACAATTGCACGGTCGTGCGACGTGGCTCCCAAACAAAATTTAAGTCCTTTTTTTCCCACAAATAGAGCTTTCTTTTGGTGGTATTTGATAAACCTTGCGGTTTTGATTTTTTACGCTATAAACAAAAATAGAGTGACAGAGGCCAAATTGTAAAGTAGCCAAGGTCTCATAAGAAAAATAATGTGGTCACAGGGATTGACAGTGAAAGGAATCTCCCCAGTGGTGACAGGGACCAATAAAAAACTGACAGGGTTTCTAACCTCTCTTATTATATGCAAAATATGCAGCTCCATCTTACTTATCCGATCACTTTTAGACCAGGTTCATATTATTATTTTGCAGGTAACCCAAGCGCACTAAGTAAGCATTCAATTGCATCTCACTGTATCACACAGCAGGACACTGCCACACAGTGCATTCCTGAAAAAGGATAATTTGACATTATAGCTATGCTGGGGTATATTGACAGCCCTTTCAAAGAGAAGGGGCTGTCTTAATGCAATGCACATTAAGGTGCGACATAACTCATCTATTATGAACTGGACAAATATAAACCCAACTGTAAAGTTTGACTGATCCTGCAATTGCCGCTTGCTAGCTTCAGGTTAACCTTTGTTTTTCCAACAGTTATAGCTGTATTTTTGTTTTGTTTTTTAATTTGTCAGGTAACTTATGAGAGTGTTGTAGCTTGAATAATAATAATATCCTCTGAGTGATGGTTTTAGGACTTAAATGTATTCTATATTTGTGTAACAAGTATGGTCCTACACAAGAAATAAAATATAAAAATGTAGCCGAAATGTATTCCATAAGTCTTAATATCATAATTAATGAGGGGTCCATGGCTTGACTACCTCCTAGGGCCTACTGTCATTTCAGCTCACCACTGCTATAATGTCGGGTTTTAAGCTCTTCACGCATGCCAAAGTCAAGCATTTATTCACTATCACAGCAGCCCACGAAGTACTTAGCGGCTTCTGTTTCCGTGGCATTGAACATGCAATCAGGCAATGAATTCTCCTGTCAGTTCATTCCTACAGAATCAGTAGGTGCCCCACTGCCCTGGAACTCTGTACAGGCTCAGGAATCACCAAGCAACGTAGATGAAAACCTGACTGATTAACCCCTCCAGGGTATTCTGTACGTAGAGGTACACGTAGCAAGGGAACTAAACTGAAGAACTTAGAGAGTATCTAAACATTGCATTTTGACAATCATTATAAATGTGGCTGCATTTTGTTTTTACCCTGCTATTTTTTTAACCTTTATTTTTATTTGTTGATTCCATCAATAAGTCCGCAAACGTTTGCAGTCAGTTGTATGCAAGGCTGGAATAAGGGGTGGGCAGGAGGGACACCTACCCTGGGCACTGTGGTATCATGAGAGGTGGGGTGGCATTGCAAGGAGATTGGGAGGGGAAGGGGATTTCTGTTGAGGGGGGATTTGTGACGTGGCAGGGGATATAAATTGTTCTAGCTGGGGAAATTTGGGGGGTGCTAGTAGTTGTGATTTGGGGGGATTTGTGTTGGGAGGGGAGTGGGGGAAGAAGAATTGCGCTAGAAGGGGGCAATTGAGGGGTTTGTGTTAGAAGAGGTGATATGATATAGGGGGAGAGGATTTGTGCTAGGAGGGTGAGAATATATGGGATAAATTGTGCTGGGATTTGGAGTGAGGGGAGAGGATGTGTACTATAGGGGAAATTTGAGGGGTAAAGAATTTGTGCTAGGAGGAGCAATTTTTTGGGTGTGGATTTGTGAGAGGGGATTTGCGTAGAAAGAGGATTTGAGTTGGGAGGGGGGATAAGGGGTAATTTTACTGAGAGGGGGGATTTCAGCAGAGGGGTGGATTTGTCCTGGGAGGAGGGGAAAATAATGCTTAGGGGGTAAGCAGTATACGGTTTGTTTCGTTTCGAATTAATATTCAGACAAATTTTTCATTATTCAGAGATTTGGATATATCCGAATACCCGAATTACAACATAAACTAATTTTACCAAATGCTCTGAATAGCATAAACAAAATTTGTTCAATGTAAAGTTCAAATCGAATTTTACATTGAACTCCAGTCTAATTCTAACTATTCATATTGCTGAAATCAAAGACTGTGTGTGTTATTAGAGTACCATTTCGAAATAAGGTTTTTGTTAAGCCGCAGGTGATTTAAAGAGTCATCGTAATCATTTTATGAAGATTTTTCTTTTGTTTGTTCACTTTGCTGCATACAAATCGAAAAATAATATAACATTTTCGTTTTGACCGATTCAAACGTTTTTCGAATCCAAAAAAATCTGTAAATTCGAAGAAAATTTGAAAATTATGAATACGAATTGAACAAATCAAGTGAATTGAACTAAAGGAAATAACTACCCGTATTTGCTGGTCTATAAGGCGACCGGGCGTATAAGACGACCCCCTAATTTGACAGTTTTTTAAGATTTTTTTGCCTGTACTCACCATATAAGACGGCCCCCTTCCGAGGCTTCTGACGCTTCATATTTTTTTCCTTCTGGAGCCATATTCTTCCTTCTTGCTGGAGCTGGAGCCAATCACAGCGAGCGATGTATTCTATTAATGAATACAAAGCCTGCTTGGATTGGCAGAGGCTGTAACATCATCAGCCCACCCCTCTTTGACTCTCAAAGCCAATCCGAGCAGGCTTCCGTATGTAGCCTGCTCAGATTGGCAGAGGTTGTTACTCCAAGGCTCTGTATTCATTTGAATACAACGCTCACCAGGATTGGCTAAGCTACAAACAGTATTACTGCACATCCAGCAGGCATCCGAGCAGCTGACCCGGCATATAAGACGACCCCTGATTTTTGGCCATTTTTTTTTAGTGTAAAAGGTAGTCTTATACGCCAGCAAATACAGTAGATTAACGAATAAAAATGAAACAAACATTTTTTTTTGTCATGCGTCTAGTAAGCATGCAGATTAGTGCTCAATTTTTTTTGAGGGGGGGGATTTTTGCTGACATATAATGTTCATACATCTTGAGGGGAGGGGGGGGGGGTTGGCAAGTTCACCTTGACTCTAGATGGCCTTGTCCCAGCACTGGTTGTATGGATTGTGTTTGGCGGACGGTACAGCCTTCAGACAGACAGGGGGTTTAATTCATTTTAAATGCAAGTGTAAACGAGTCCACTGATAGGCATGCTTGCAATGATCAGGTTTTATTTATGAATGTAAAGTCCATCTAAATTTGCTAGTTCATCTAACATTCCCTTCTCCCCGGAATGACAATGTGCAAAGGTGGCTCTGTTGTTCCTCCAGTGGAGTAGTAACACCCAAACACCTGGGGCCAGATCCACGTACCTGCGCGCATTTTTCCGTCCGGTGTAGCGTATCTCACATACACTACGCCGCCGTAACTTTCAGCGTATTTTCCGTATCCTGAAAGAATTTGCGCTATAAGTTATGGCGGCGTAGTGTAACTGTGTCGGCGTAAGGGCGCGCAATTCAAATGGCTAAGTTGTGGGTGTGTTTTATGTTAATACGTTGTAAACATTGGGGGTTGTTTAGCTCTTCTGGCAGATGCGTTTTGGTGTAGTGAGTCCACAGCAAACAGGCAATTAGTGTTAAGGGCCTGGTAGCCCACGTTTATTAAAGCGGGGGTTCACCCTATAAACCCAAAAAAAAAAAAAATTTCTTCTACCATAAAATCAGGCATTGTAGCGCGAGCTACAGTATGCCTGTCCCGATTTTTTTATCCCCGTACTCACCGTGTACTCGTACATCGAAGATACCGACTCCCCTCGGGGAATGGGCGTGCCTATGGAGACGGAGGATGATTGACGGCCGGCTCTGGCGCGTCACGCTTCTCCGGAAATAGCCGAAATAGGCTTGGCTCTTCACGGCGCCTGCGCATAGCCTGTGCGCAGGCGCCGTGAAGAGCCGGGACCTACTCCGGCTGTCTTCGGGGAGAGTGACGTGCCAGGGCCGGCCGTCAATCATCCTCCCTCTCCATAGGCACGCCCATTCCCCGCGGGAGCCGAAATCTATAATGTATGAGTACACAGTGAGTACGGGGGTAAAAAAAATCGGGACAGGCATACTGTAGCTCGCGCTACAATGCCTGTCTCGATGGTAAAATCGTGTCACTGAGGGTGAACCACCGCTTTAAATGGGGATAAACAAAACAAAAAGTCCATTCATAGGAATCCCACGTAGGGGTTTAAACGTTATGCAGAAACCAATGAAAATAACAGCCCACCTGACTAGTCTTTAACAGCACTGCTGCTACAGGTAATGGTTCCTCAAACCATCAGCTCCTCCAGACCCAAAGTCCTTCAACGCATACAGCGTCTGTCCCAACACAGAGACACAGCGACAGTCACAGCCACTGCTCCACCTTCCTCCCTCTCCTCTGTTCTGACCAGTCCCTGATTATATGAGCTGTTTGCAGCTGGGCAGACAGCTCGCAGGCTGTCTCTAAAACCCGGACACAGGGTTGGAGAGATTGAAAAATCTGAGAAAACTGCCAGAGCAGTTTTCTCTGTTTTTAAATGCAAGCTCTGCAGCTCTGCATTCACCCAATATGCAGACTCTGTGTCCACTTTAACGTGACAGTAGCTCCTACTGTTACATACCTCCCCCCCTTGTTTCGAACCCGTAGGGGGCGGAACACACCAGCCCGAATCCTTGATTGGGGCACCTCTGCGCCAGTTGTAGGCCCAATCTTTTTTTCGGGTGCGTTTCCAGGCACGCCCTACCCTGGATCGCAACAGGGTTCTATAATTCTGTATACTCTGCCTTCCCACTCTTCTCTTGGGGTCCCTGAGCATACTCTCCTCTCTTGGGGAAACTCTGCCTTCCCTGATCCTACCTTTCAGCTTACGGAAGTAAATTTTACCTTTCACCACAGGTCTTTCAGGTTCAAAAACCTCTCTCTGGTTACCCACGGCAACCACATCACTTTTAACAGCACCACTCATCAGCAGAGCAGACATTTCAATGTCACCCAGTCCAACACAATCAGTGCCATCCATCTCAGTGCTTGTTAGCACTATACCCGAGGAGTGACCACACACAGGTAAGTGACTACAACCCACGGGTCCATAGCACAGCTCCACCTCACCTGTTGTTCGACACTCCATGGGTAACTGATCTAACAAATGACACTGATCCATACACAAACGACTTCTTTCTGATGTACACATTACATTGTTGCAGAAACCAACATTAGTACTTTCTCTCACAGCGTCTCAGGGTACTTTAAGTTGTACCTCTTTCTGAGTGATAGAAAGCATCTCTGCTAGTGCTGCATTTATTCTGGGCCCTTCCTTCTCATGAGGTTTAGCTGATGAGACAGTGTCTGCGCCCTCTACTGACCACTGCTCAGCTGCACCTCGGACTACACCAGCAGGGATGTTTCCAGTCACTACATCAGCCGGAGAGACCTTTGATGTCTCCAAAAGTTCTGAGCGCCCTCCATACCATTCAGTAACTGGGAGCACTCTCTTAGAGAACCTCAGGACTATTTGCCACACTGTTAATAAGCATTGGTCCCACCAATACCACTCTTGGTCAAAGTTTCCCTGCACAGCCTGTACCACCTGGCTCCACCTATTGGTACTACCCAGCACAACCTGGTCCGTCTGCGGTGGAGACATCCAAGTGTACAGGGAGTGCGTTTTTACCAACTCCAGCATTTCTAATAAAGTTTTTGTCATCTCTATGCGACCCATGTCTAAATACCAGACCTTTCCAGGGACCTTTTTCCTGTCCAAGACATGGAGGGGCTCATCCACTGCAGGTTGAATGGTTGAGACATATGAAGAGACCTCCACCTCCTCAGAGGTACCCATCATCACCGCCTGTTGCTCCCCTGGGGCGCTGTCAGACACATGTCTCACACTTTTCCCTTCTGCACCAGTGTCAATGAGCCTCTGCAGGTCATTACAAGTTGCATTGTCACCTTGACACCTGCTATTACTTAGTTGCTGGGCTGTGGACAACACATCTGCTATGCCAGCGCCCTGAACTGTTCCTTCAAACTGGAGGGCATTAACCTTCTCAGGAGCAAACATGTACTTGAGCACCAGCTGATCTGCAATCCCTCCATTGGGCATAGCAGGTGTTATGTCCAGCACATTATTTAGTATTGTGATTGCATTCTTATACCAACTATCCCAGTCCATTGTGGTTCCATCACCTGGTCTAGAAGACCCCACAGGAACCTGGGATTCACTAGCTAAAACATAATCTGCGTCACTTCTATACTTCTCACATTGGGATGATACGTCTGACAAGGCAGGCTGTAATACATGCTTTTGCCCTACCTGCTCTGGGGGCGCTATTGACACACACAGCTCTGCACTTTCAGCTTTTGCAGGCTGAATTAACCCCTTGACAACTGGGTTACACTTAGGGTTGTGGGGCTGTGCCCACACACTCTCACTGTGTGACACAGTCTTCCTTTGTTTCATCAGAGTCGCATAACAACCATCCTGGAAAACCTCTGGCTCCAACCCATGGGGACCCCATGAGACTTTCCTGGACAATCCTGCGCTTCTGGTTGCCATGGTAGATATCCTACTTCCATCATTGGTAGCAAACACATTTCCAACATTTTCAGACACGACATTAAGGGAAACACATTTTTCAATGTCATTATCACTTTTGTCAGTATAACCATCAGCATTTTCATTATGTTTAGACATCATTTCTTCTTTTGTGGATTGTCCATTACCCACCACAGCCTGTGAGCCTCTCCTCACAGAACCCTCTATATTTAAAGGGGAATATTTTGCTCTTTGCGCAGCTCCATAGCTGACCTGGGAAACGCTCTGCTTCATCACTGCAAGCTCATTGGACGTTTCCCTGGGCAACTCTGCAGCACATGTCACTAGGGAACATGGCACAAAGACACTTTTGGTCACCCCTAGCTCAACTTTCCCAGCACTCTGCGGGATTATAGCAGGCGCATGCACAGTCCCCATGTCCATTTGAGTCTTTAACCTTGCCGTCAGCTGGGCTTCACCATATGCCATCCCACTGCTCTGGGTAGCACACTGCAGCAAGTCTATGTCCATTTGTACTGCGGACCTCCCCACTGGACATACTCCCACTTCACTGGGATCAGAATAATAAACTGAAACAGTCTTACCATGTTCAGTGGCTGGCATCATAGTCTTCACTTGAGTGCGCTGTCTCTTAGCTGTGGTGTCTCCATAGGCTGCATCTTTCATGTGGTCATGGAAAAAACACTGCAGCCTTTTCAGACCCACCAACACCCCCTGCATGTAACACAGGATCCCTGTTGCTAAGGGTAACAGCAGACCAGCACTCCAAAGATGGTTGACTACACCGATGCACACTCATGCTCTCCTGAGCCATTACTTGATTGGTGCTTTGCTGTCGCAGGGACGCCTCTCTCGTTGCTATGGTTGATGACCTCCCTTTGCTGGGGCATTGCTGGCGGCCCATGATGCGATGGAACTCTCCTCTAAGAAGGATTTCCTCTTTAAACTGGCAGTAGTCATCCTGGTCACCGTCCATCAAATGGTAAACCGATCGGTACTCTACCCGTAATAAAGTTTGCAGCAACTTTGGCCACCGATCTCTAGGCCATTTCCTCCTTACAGCGACTTTTTCAAATCTTTCTAGGAAGTCTCCAACCTCCTCTGTAGGTAGCATGGGTTGCATGTAATCAGAGGCCACTATCTCAGCCCTTTGCACCGCATCAGACTCTTTAGTCTGGTTCCACTTGGACCACTCATTCACAGTCTTATACACCACTGGCCCCCTCATCTGTGTTGCTATGGGCAACCACCTCTCCATCCTGGCCTTTGGTCAGCCTCTCTTCTGGCACAGAACACAGGTCTTCCCTCCGCTGGATCCTGTCTTAAGCTGTGTCGCTTTCACACTTTTTGCAATAGCTGCTGGTTTAAACTGCAGCAGTGTTGCCAGGGGCAACAACACCTCTCTCCAGGTATGGACATCCGGCAGCTCTCTCTTTGTAGCGAAGGTTGGCTTGCCTTCCACTTTAGCTTGGTCCATTCCTGCCAGGTGCCGCTTGCACCAATCCACTGCAGATTCAAAACTGGTGGATGCTCCACACTAGCAGTCACATATGCACTCATTGCAGCAGTGTTGTTAGGGACAACAGCAGCCCTCTTTTCCCTTGAAAAAATTTGTTCAAGCATGTATGGGGTTTCTATCAGGCGGTAACAACCCCTCCAGCCACAGAGCTCTATCTCTGGCTTCAGCAAGACTGCCTCTTTTTTCTGTTTTGACCGCCCATCCTTGCGGTGTTGCACACAGCAACCAGTAACACAGTTCACTCAGAGAGAGAGGAAAGAAAAAATGCAATTTTCTTTTCACAGGTACACAACCTGCATGCAACACAGTCCATCAATTTCCGTGCAATGCTGTTTGCCTGGCTGCCCCACAAAGCTAGCAGCAGTTCCCGATGCGACTCACCACAGGAGCAGGGACCCGGTTTCCACCGTTTAGATGCCCGCTGAATCCACCACTGTAAACATTGGGGGTTGTTTAGCTCTTCTGGCAGATGCGTTTTGGTGTAGTGAGTCCACAGCAAACAGGCAATTAGTGTTAAGGGCCTGGTAGCCCACGTTTATTAAATGGGGATAAACAAAACAAAAAGTCCATTCATAGGAATCCCACGTAGGGTTTAAACGTTATGCAGAAACCAATGAAAATAACAGCCCACCTGGCTAGTCTTTAACAGCACTGCTGCTACAGGTAATGGTTCCTCAAACCATCAGCTCCTCCAGACCCAAAGTCCTTCAACGCATACAGCGTCTGTCCCAACACAGAGACACAGCGACAGTCACAGCCACTGCTCCACCTTCCTCCCTCTTCTCTGTTCTGACCAGTCCCTGATTATATGAGCTGTTTGCAGCTGGGCAGACAGCTTGCAGGCTGTCTCTAAAACCCGGACACAGGGTTGGAGAGATTGAAAAATCTGAGAAAACTGCCAGAGCAGTTTTCTCTGTTTTTAAATGCAAGCTCTGCAGCTCTGCATTCACCCAATATGCAGACTCTGTGTCCACTTTAACGTGACAGTAGCTCCTACTGTTACAACGTCTTGACCCGACGTAAATGACGTTTTTTCTGAACGGCGGTCCGTGGGGTATCCCAGTGCGCACGCTCCAAATTAACCCGCAACAAGCCAATGCTTTCGACGTGAACGTCATTCTACGCAAAGCCCTATTCGTGAACGTTTTACGCAAACGACGTACACGACGGGAAATTCGACACTGGCCGACGTCCATACTTAACATTGGCTACGCCTCATATAGCAGGGGTAACGTTACGCCGAAAAAAGCCTTACGAAAACTACGTAAAAAAATGCGCCGGCCGGACGTACGTTTGTGGATCGCCGTATCTAGCTAATTTGCATTAACGTGGAAATCGACGGAAGCGCCACTTGGCAGCCAGCGTAAATATGCACCTAAGATCCGACGGCGTATTAAGACGTACGCCAGTCGGAACGAGCCCTCATTCAGTCGTATCTTGTTTTGTAGATACAAAACAAAGATATGACGGGGGATCTTAGAAATTACGCGGCGTATCAAATAGATAATTTCTTTGTGGATCTGGCCCCTGATGTGTGCTACTGGCTAGCTCAACAGGTGAAAAAAAGGGGAAAAGGCTAAAAAATAAAAGGAATGCAGCCACCGTAAATTGCAAAATATAGCATTTTGTTTTGGGGCTTAGATACATTTTAAATGTTAAAGTGTTACTAAAACCACAACAGTAAAATCAGTCTGTATATGCAGCATAGCATGCTTGTTATACTTACTGTGGAACTTAAAGGGGTTGTAAATGTACAATTTTGTTTCCCTAAATAGCTTCCTTTACCTTAGTGCAGTCCTTCTTCACTTACCTCATCCTTCGATTTTGCTTTGAAATGTCTTTATTTCTTCTGAGAAATCCTCATTTCCTGTTCTTCTGTCTGTAACTCCACACAGTAATGCAAGGCTTTCTCCCTGGTGTGGAGTGTCGTGCTCGCCCCCTCCCTTGGGCTACAGGAGAGTCAGGATGCCCACTAACACACAGCTTCTTTCTCTATCTGCAATGTAGAGAGCATCCTGACTCTCCTGTAGTCCAAGGAAGGGGGCGAGCACGACACTCCACACCAGGGAAAAAGCCTTGCGTTACTGTGTGGCGTTATAGACAGAAGAACAGGAAATGAGGATTTCTCAGAAGAAATAAGGACATTTAAAAGAAAAATGGAAGGATGAGGTAAGTGAAGGAGGACTGCACTAAGGTAAAGGAAGCTATTTAGGGGGAAAAAATGTGTACCTTTACAACCCCTTTAAGGGGTTAATCATCTGCATTGTGTAAAAAAGACTGTATTATCCTGCATGCACAGATCTTCTCCCTCCTGCACTGTCTATCTGGGGAAGGCCAGCTAACACACAGGCAATAGTCAACCTGCACATGCCCAATTGTATCTTTTATGCTGGAGAGAACATTTACTTGTTCTCAGAGCTAGCCAGGTCATATGATATTGACATCACACATGTGGGCGTGTATACAGGCTGAAGTAGAAATCTCCAGCCACCTGAATTCTCAGAACTCTGCAGTTTATCACTGACCATGGTATACAGATCAGCCAAAAAGGTATATAGTGGCAATAAAAGAAGATTTATAAACTGCGGGCACTATGGGGGAGGGGGACTATTTTCATATTACTTGGTTTAGTAACACTTTAAATGTATGACCAGCACTTTCATGCCAATTACTCTATTAGGGCCATTTTACTTATGCAGCAAAGACGCTGTTCCTCTGAAAAGCGATGCAAAACTAAGATCTCCTTTTTAAAAAGTGTTTGACAGGTGGATATTGGATACTAAATAACGGATGGACTACAGCAGCAGCCACAACGATTGGGTGTTCACACACTTATAACAGTAATTAAAGGTAATGTGTTGGGGCGCTCGCTAATTAAGAATAATAATTAGTAAATAAATAATCTAAAATCCCAGAATGAAAAATCCCATGCAATTTCCGTGCACTAAGTGCATGACAAAATACAACATCAAAAATGTGCAGCACTAAGGTGCATGATAGGTAATAAGTCCTAATCAGGTGCATGCATACATTGAAAATAAATTCAAGCAAACGGCACTGGACGTGCAAAATAAGTCCAATGTAAACAAATATATATATACAGTATATATCTTCATGCAATTGTGCAAAAACGCGTTAAAGGTGCAAAATTCCAAAATTCCGGATCAAAAATCCAAACATGCAAAAAAATTAAATAAGTGCTAATCAGGTGCATCCATACATTGGAAATAAATTCAGCAAACGGCACTGGATGTGCAAAATGAGTCCAATGTAAACAATAAAAATAAATATCTTCATGCAATTGTGCAAAAACGCATTAAAAGTGCAAAATTCCAAAATTCCGGATCAAAAATCCAAACATGCAAAAAAATGTAAAAAGTAAAGTCCACAACGTTTTCCAAATGTGCAGTGCTCAGAACTAGCTCAGAAAGTGCTTCACTCCCCATGTGCCCAGTCTCACCAGCCTCTTACCTCTACGGCCCCATACACACAAGAGGATTTATCCGCGAATACGTTCCAGCGGAACGTTTCCGCGGATAAATCCTCTCGAGGATTTCAGCGGATTTCTCTGCAAAAGAGTGTACTCACCATCGCATTGAAATCCGTGCCGAAATCCTCTGGCGATGACGTGTCGCGCCGTCGCCGCGATTATGACGCGGCGACGTGCGTGACACTGTCATATAAGGAATTCCACGCATGCGTCGAATCATTACGACGCATGCGGGGGATCCCTTCGGACGGATGGATCCGGTGAGTCTATACAGACCAGCGGATCCATCCGTTGGGATGGATTCCAGCAGATAGATTTGTTTAGCATGTCAGCGAATATTCGATCTGCTGGAATCCATCCCAGGGGATAAATATCCGTGGAAACAGATCCGCTGGAGTGTACACACCATAGGATCTATCCGCTGAAACCCATTCGCTGGGATTTTTCAGCGGATGGATTCTATCGTGTGTATGGGGCCTAAGGCCCGGTACACACGGGCAAACATGTACGATGAAACCGGTCCGTCGGACCGTTTTCACCGTACATGTCTGCCAGAGGGCTTCTGTACTTTAAGACTACTCTTAAAGTAAGCCTTATGTGAAATCCCAATGGCAGCTCCTCTTTCCCTCCAAATGCAGCATCGTTGCAGATCAACTTCACTCCACAAAGGCAGCGCTTAGCCAGTGTACAAGCCACTCTTCATTTGAATCAATGACTCCCCATAAGGCACATACGGAAGGGGGAGTCATTGCACGTCGGCTTATACTCGAGTATTTACAATATATCTTTCCAGTGGAAAGATATATGTGTTATATAAGAGATCATTTAGCTTCACTTTGTATTGGAAGTTACTCAGGCCAGGCGTACCACCAGTCCATGCCCATATACATATAGCCTAGAGAATGTATATCTTGTTATATTGCAAGGAAATGCAATACATCTGTTGTGGCCATATTTTGATCTTGATGAAAACAGCCTATACAAAGTGAAGAAGATGAATTATCTCTTAACATACACAGACATATCTTTCCAGTAATAGCTGTCCAACTTTCCAGCAATGAATAAATCAAAATGCTCCTCCTAACTGCTGTTACCTGTGGTTGTTCTTCTGTTGCTTGCAACTGTATATGCCACTCACTTCAGGTCAGGATTTCCTGGGATATGATGATGAGTAGGCACTGGCAGCTTATCACTCGGTCGCTCTGCCTCTGACTGCACTGAGCGGGCGGCACCGGCTGGATCTACCCAATATGTACACAGGCAGGCAGCCATTCACCGAAGAACTGTGGAACGGCCGAGCTGCCAAACCATCTCATCCGATGATCAGGCCGGGGGTGAGGGTGGGACATCAGATGTGTCAGGACAGAGAGCAGCCGACTGACTCAGAAAAAAGTCAGCGGTGGACACTGCAGCTGGCAACTACAAAACCTTCTTGACGATTCCAGGGGGAGCAATTGCCCCCCATTGCCCCTACCTGCGGACGCCCATGGGAGGGGACGGACACACTCTCCTTCACACAGCACACAGAAACAGAGCTGAGTCTGTCAATCACAGCCTGTGTGCTGGATATCCCTCTCCTGTCACATTTCTTTTCTTGGTGTCAGGAGAACTTGTCAGAAGTGGCAGAGAAACGGGGCAGCAGACAGAAATGACACTTAGTCCTCTGGACTTAAACAAGCACACACTGTAGAGGGATAGGCTTTGTTCATATTTCATGCCTGCGATTTACAATCACTTTAAGGGGGAGTGGTTGGAGGGTAAAAAGGCAGCTCGGTTGTGTGTTTTTACTGCCACCCACAAGCAAGTGTAAGGCCCCGTACAGAGGGGCAAACATGTACGATGAAACCGGTCCGCCGGACCGTTTTCAGCGTACATGTCTGCCCGGAGATTTCTGTATGATGGCTGTACACACCATCATACAGACATCCGCGCGTACTCGATACGCGGCGACGAGGTCGGGCCGTCGCGGCGACGTGCGCGGCCCTGGCAGTTCAATGCTTCCACGCATGCGTCAAAGTCATTCGATGCATGCGAGGGATGGCGGCCGCTCGGACATGTATGGTAGGTCTGTACAGACGACCGAACATGTCCGACGGACAGGATTCCAGCGGGCATGTTTCTAAACATGTTTAGAAATATTTGCCCGCTCGAAAAAGGCCCAGCGGGCAAATGTATGCTGTAATCCTGTCCGCTCGGCTGTACAGACGACCGAACATGTCTGCTGAAACTGGTCCGCGGACCAGTTTCAGCAGACATGTTCGGTCGTCTGTACGGGGCCTAAAGGAGCCGTTAAACTGTAAATCATTTTATAATTTTAATATAACTTTTGCTGACCTGTGCAAACACACTACCCCAAATCATAGAGGGCCAGATCCACAAAGAAGTTACGTCGGCGTATCTATTGATATGCCGCGTAACTTCTAGGATGCACCGGCGTATCTTTTTTCTGTATCCAGAAAGCAAGATACGCCGGATTTATGCTTGGATACGACTGACGTAAGTCTCTTACGCCGTCGTATCTTAGTTGCATATTTACTGCAGCTAAGTGGCGCTTCCGTAGATTTTCGCATAGAATATGCAAATTAGGTAGATAAGCCGATTCACGAACGTACGTGCGCCCAGCGTATGTATATGCGTCGTTTGCGTAAGGCGTCGGACCGGCGAAAAGTTACCCCTGCTATAGTGAGGCGTACGCAATGTTAAGTATGGACGTCGGGACAGGGTCGAATTTTCCGTTGTTTGCGTAAAACATTTGCGAATAGGGCTTTGCGTAAGTTACGTTCACATCGTCTAGGCATTGAGCGGGCGTAATTTAATTTGAAAATTCGACATGATACTGAGCATGCGCGCGCATACGTCGTTCGAAAAAAAGCGTCATTTACATGGGGTCATGCTTAGTTTAGATAAAACACTTCCCCCTGTTCCTCATTTGATTTAGGCGCGCTTACGCCGGCACATTTACGCTACGCAGCCGTAACTTTAGACGCAAGTGCTTTGTGAATACAGCACTTGCCTCTCTAAGTTGCGGCGGCGTATACGCTACGCCCGCTTATATTTACGTCTATCTACGTGAATCTGGGCCATACTGTTTTTGGATGGTATCATGTAACGCAGCCCCTCTTTTCTACAGCTGCATGGTGTACCGTCTTCCCATCCTCTGTGGTTCTATCATGCTCTCTCTCTCTCCCTCTCTCCTCATCCCATTAATTCACAGTGTCACCATAGTGTCACCACTGTGTCACTCTGCTTGGCCCCGAGACATACAGCAGAGTAGATTAATCAGTTCCTGGATAGCTATTGATCTCTGTTGCTCTCTCTCTCTCATCAAGATCTGACCCCGGTATAAGAAATAGAAACCCACTGCAGTGCAAATTCATCTTTTCTAACAAAAGCAAAGAGGGGAGAGAATATTTGAATGTGATTTTATTTAAAACTAGAAGTGAAAAAGAAAACAGCTACAGGATAAAACATCACAAGAATGATAAAAGCAAGACTGTGATAAGGTCTGATTTTTATTTGTCCAAATTTATAAGTCAGACGGGTAGGTCTTCTTTGTGTTCTTATGCAGGGCAGAACTCTACCATGTACTTTGTGGCAGGGTACCTCCAGATGAAACATCAACGTCACCCAATCTGATAGGCTTTGGACAAATCTAATGTCTGCAATCACTCCTTGACCCTGCCAGACATCCCCTACCCAAGCCTTTCCTTGGAACCCAATGATCAGCTCTCTTGTATTTTCCAGGTCATTCAGTTTTAATTATTGTTCTCTTTACAGTGGTCCCTTTCCATGCTCCTAATTATGCACGTAGGAACATATATGTTTGTATTAAACATCTCTCAATGGCCAGATCATGCGTGTCTGAAGGCCATCTAATATAGAAAGCCTATATGTTCCAATCACCCTTGACAGCTGAATCCATGTCTACTAATAATTTACCAGTGCGAACTACCCAGTGAAGAGTTTTTATCGCTCAGATTTTTCTCATTATCTTTTTTATCTTTCTGACAGTTCTCGACCAGCTTCTCTTTCTCTGATTCTACAGGCTAATTGTCACATATTGTATAAAGGACTGAATTTTAATAGGATTGCTGGGTGATTTTAAATAGAGTCACCACCAGAGGGCAATGTTCATAAAGAAAAGGAATGGAAATATATTAACCCTTTTCTTTACTATGGGATTCACCAGTTCGGAGTTTCTCAGCTCCATTCCTTAAAAGACCACATCAGGTCATGTTTTTCCATACTTTTGTCAAAAGCAAAGCCGTGTTGATTGATCACAATTTTATCTGTGATTGCGTGAGGAGATCTAAATACACAACCTGTTAGTGGTCCCTTGGGACTAAAATAGAAGACACCGGACTAGCCTTTTGCAAGCCTAGAAAGCCAGGCTTACGTATTTGAGAGGTCCATTTAATCCAGTACTTATTGTGAATAGTGACAAATATTAAGGGCTGTACAGAAAAAATATCTCTGATGAGATCATATTAGTGAGATCAATAAAGGATATATTTTATAATAATGATATTACTTATTGATAGTAATAAATGATACCAATAAATTATAATCAATCATAAATCAATATTTGATAAATAGAGAGGGCGGACAGCCATTCAGTTGTAGTGGTTTAATGCTGCACCTGTAATGATTCAGCTTTTTAAGGTTTGCAGAATGCCAGTATAACGATATACTTATATTCAGAGATAAGGGCTGTCAGCCTGTAAGGCCCTGTACACACCGTTTCCGCGGATAAATCCTCTCGAGGATTTGCGAGGATTTTGATCCGATGGAGTGTACTCACCATCGGATCGAAATCCGCGCCGAAATCCCCTCGCGATGACGTGTCGCGCCGTCGCCGCGATGATGACGCGGCGACGTGCGCGACGCTGTCATATAAAGAAATTCCACGCATGCGTCGAATCATTCGGACGGATTGATCCGGTGAGTCTGTACAGACCAGCGGATCAATCCGTTGGGATGGATTCAAGTGGATAGATTTGAAAGCATGTCTTCAAATTTTTATCCGCTTGAAATCCATCCCAGGGGATAAAAATCCGCGGAAACAGATACGCTGGATTGTACACACCAGGGGATCTATCCGCTGGAGCCGGTCCGCGGATCAATTCCAGCGGACGGATCCTCTCGTGTGTACGGGGCCTAAGATAAATAATGTATTAGAGTACATAGGTCAAGTTATTTTTTTTTTTTCTGTTTTACGATGCTCATCAAAGATGTCAGTTAAAGCTATGCATTTCTACATTTCAGTAAACTAAAACAGAAATAAACAAGATGAAATCTGATTGGTCGATATCAGTTTTTACAATTTGAACCCCTTTATGTTTTTTTATTGAATCAATTTCTTTTTCATCAATTTTTTTTCTGTCTGAATTATGACTCTTTAAGGCAAACTTGACTTTTACTTCAATTGGGTACACGACTTTTTATAGTAAACCTGTTGCAAGCCTAGGTAAAGCTTTAAGGCGGCCATACACGGTTCGAATTTCAAAAGGATTTTCTTTCGAAAATCGTATCAAAGAATTTTTGTACGAATTTCGCACCGTTAGTGGGCTGCAGCAACAGCCGATTTTCGTGCGGCAAACAAATTTGAGAAATCCGACATGTTGGATTTTTTTTTAAAAACAAACGATTTTCTGATCAATGATGGGAGAATCGTGCGAGAAATGTAATAGAAAAAAAAACGCGCATGTGCAAGAAAAGAATATTCCTGGAGAGAAAAGAATATTCCCAGAGAGAAAAGAATATTCCCGGAGAGAAAAGAATATTCCTGGCAACATGAATATTTTGTCGGCCGAATTTCGAAAAACAAAGGTGGCATCATCGGATCACAGAAAAAACGAACTTTCTGATTTTGAAAAGAAAATTTGTTCGAAATTCGACCGTGTATGGCCTGCTTTAGTCAAGTTTAGAATTAAAGCGGAGGTCCCGCAGCGATCTAAAAATAGCTGGAGGATGTTTCCATTTTGCTTGTGGGCACTTGAAGCCCACAAGCACCTATTTCCTGTATGCGGTGAATTCTTCTTTTCCAGCATTCACCGCTCGATCCCGCGCATGCCGACGTCAACACTGAGTGTTGCCATCACAACGGGCAGCGTTGTTAAAATTTTTCGCCCCTGTTGTGATAGCAACGGAAGTAACATCACGCGAGATTTCGCTGGGGGGCGTTCCGCACTGAATCATGGTAAGCATGACGCTTAGCTTCCATGAGACAGTGCGGCGAGGGAGCGATAGACCAGATATAAAGATTACAACTTAAATAACAAGGTATTGAAATAGCAAAAAAAATAATGGAGTAATGATGGAATATCTATGCAATATACTTAATGCGATAAGATAAAGTTTCAAATTTGGGTGGAACTCTACTTTAAAGGGGTGGTTCCCCTAAAAATAAACTTTTGACATTGCATTTGCTACAATAATTACAATAAGAATCGGCTGGTTTTATTTAAAAAATACCTCCGTACGTAGCGTTTGCTATATTCGTTCCCACCACCACTTCCGGGTACGATGCTGGCGGTGGGCGTTCCTAATTGATGGACAGGCATCTGACCGACGCATCCATCGCGTCACGAGATGCCGAAAGAAGCCGAACGTCCGTGCGCATGCGCCGTATAGAGCCGCGCCGACGTTCGGCTTCTTTCGGCATCTCGTGACGCGATGGATGCGTCGGTCGGATGCCTGTCCATCAATTAGGAACGCCCACCGCCAGCATCGTACCCGGAAGTGGCGGTGGGAACGAATATAGTAAACGCTACGTACGGAGGTATTTTTTAAATAAAACCAGCCGATTCTAATTGTAATTATTGTAGCAAATGCAATGTCAAAAGTTTATTTTTAGGGGAACCACCCCTTTAAGTGAAAACAAATTATTCCAAAACCACATGCAATTGTAGCCACCCTGCCCTAAGCAGGGGTGACTATATCAATTAGGTTTTCTAGGTGGTAAACTGATCAAACTGATTTGTAATCTGTACTTATTTTGTCTTCCCATAAGTTTAGTGTTGCTGTTACTACCCGCTGTCAGTAGGTATCACTGGCAGTGGCGTATCTAGGGTATGGCAGCCATTGCAATGGCCATGGGCGCCATATGAAGGGGGCGCTGATGAGTGGCTGGGCAGCTAGGCACTTACCAGAGTCTCTTCTTCCCTCCTCCCGAGCATAGGCAGGATCTCCTTTTCAGCACCTTTGCTAATGGACAATGGCAGTGCTATCCCTGCTGCGTTCAGCCACGGCCCTCCCGTGTTCTCCCAGTTTCTCCCATTCCATCTGGTCAGATTGTCAGCACCGAAAGAAGAAGGCCCTTTTGTGTGCTTGGTACAAGCCTCAAAGCAAGATGGAAGCCTGCCTGTCCAGTGTGACCCTACTGCTGCCTGAGATCTTGAATACAAGAAGTCTTGCAGAGGACAGGAGTGTGGAAGAAAGAAAGGGGATGCCTGGGATGGAGTATCGGACGTGACTCAGTCATTGGAGATCCTATGGACAAGGAACTCACAGAGAGGAAGGGAACTCCTCAGGAGGATGGATGAGGCTTTTAAAGCTACTAGAGATACTGCTACTTTTGGAAAAGGCACAGGTTGCTATTTTCAGCTTAAAGGTCCTTTTTGCTTGTACAGAGATTTAAGGATGGAGTCTGTAAGTCTGCAATACAATAAAGGTGGTCTGAACTCTCTTCCATGAATTGCTGTGTGAAATAAAACCAATTAAAAGACCTTATGCCGCGTACACACCATCACTTTATGTGATGAAAAAAAACGACACTTTCTGTGAAGTAAAAAATGACGTTTTTGAAACTTCAATTTTCAAAGACGAAGTTGCCTACACACCATCGTTTTCTCACAATGATCTTGCAAAGTGAGGTTACGTTCCACCACGTTTTTCCATTGAAGCTTGCTTCATAAGTAGCTTCTGGGCATGCGTGGATGAAAAAACGCCTTAGAAAACGACGTTTTTTGCTACACACGGTCAATTTCTGTGAAGTAAAAAGTGCACTTTTGAAAAACGACACATAAAATTGAAGCATGCTTCAATTTTTTTTAGTCGTTTTTTACAAGACATAAAACGACGTTTTCCCCCACACACAGTCAATTAAAGTGACGTTTTTAAAAACGTCATTTTTTTTCATCACATAAAGTGATGGTGTGTACGCGGCATAAGAGTGACTGGTGCCCAATTGATATGCATTCCTAGTAAAGGATCCAGCCTCAGATAAATGCTAGCCCACTTTGTCACTGAGGATGCCACAAATGCCCCTGAGTGACCGGGGAGTATATAAAAGGCAGCTGACGTTATAATATAATCCCATCATTTTCTTTGAATGTTGAGTTTGAAAACCGTACCTCTTGAGCCTCTCTACTGGATCTTTAAAAAGAAGTGCATTTTTATATTTTTTGCCCCTTTTCCTGACCTTACCTTATCCTACTCATCCTTCCCTCTACAGAAGCCCACTTACAACGATCCAATGTTGGCGATTCTGCTGTATGTTTACATGCAGAGGTGCAAGTCTTCTCTCCCCCGGCCACACCTGTGGATTACAGCCCCATGGTCTTTTATGGGACTTTTGTGGGACCATCTCTGATCATCTCCTGCCTCAGGACACAGCCCCTTAGAGGCCGTTGGCCAGTAATGCGCAGGCAGGGCAAAGACATTGAAGACTTGCCCTGTTGGATGAACAAAAACTAGCACTGTGGCCATCAAACGACGTTAAGTATGTGTAGCAAGGTCTCTGACCTTGTCCAGTCTAATGAGAACGTTCACATCCAGAGATAGCTGACATCCTTCTGTATGTGGTGGGTTGTGAGGCATAGTGGGTGCAAGGTGGACAAAGTTATTGGGCGCCAGACACTTCTTGGATGTAAAAAAAAGTTTTATTTCTCAGTGCTTTTTATATTTTTGGGGGAAAAGGGTGAGGGCCAGGACACTCTTAGATAGTTGTAGATTTAATTGGCAGTCTCCGAGACTTCAATAGGAGGACAGCTGTGCAGGGAAAGGACCCAGCAAGGCGCCACATTTGCACATGCGGGAATGCTGTCTCCTATGGCAACAGTCTTTAACAGTTCCTAACTTGTAGCTTCACTACAACTGCCGATGGTAGTTCCTCAACACTGAGCTCACAGTCTCTTACTAGACCCTCTGATTCATTGACTCTGAATCCATTGAGCTCCTCCAATATTTGCGGTGGTATCTCCTTCAAGCGTCACCCATGCTTCCTTGATGGGTCCTTAGCTTGGCACTCCAGATACTTCTCAAGCTTCACACCCGCTGAACGGCTCGGTCCCTGGCTTGACTCACAAGGCTGCTCTGCAAGTGTCTCCTCCGCTGGCTGGGTCCCTGACTTGATCACTGCCTGAAGTTCCCCGATTCTCCACCGTTCGGTGAGAATGCTGCTTCAGTACTTGCTTCAGTTACTCACTGTGGTCCCTGGTAATAAGGTGTTTGGTCCCTTTGTGGCGACAGCTTCCCTTCTACCTCTGACCACTGACAGGTTCTCCGGCTGACATAATCGTCACTTCTGGTTGGACTGCAAGCCGCAATCCCAACCCTGTGCTGCTCTCTTACTTTTGGATAGGCCCTCACACAGCCTAGCAGCCAGATGCCCCCGGGATAGGCCCAATCTGCGGCCTAGCAGCTCGGGGGCAAAAGACACAGGTCCACCCAGACATCTGATCTCACCTTCATATATAGGCTCTGCCAGCAGGTCAAGGGATTCAAGAAAAACCCTGCCCATTGGCTGAGATACCCCATTTACCCATAACCTGACCTTGGGTTGCCCTTCTCGTATCTAGTACAACCAAAAACTCGGACACCTGCTGGTAGAAGAAAAAAGTCAAACTTAGGGAGAAATCAATGGATCTCTAACAATTGATCAGGGTAACTACTTCTGGCAAGTAAATTTGTGAGGAGCATCCCTGACAAAGCCTCAGGGCGCTACATCTGCATCTGTGGATCAGGTAGTTGGATTACCTTAGGTCAAGGGAATGTGGCAAAAAAGCATAATAACTGTTTTAAAGTTGTTTTAAAGTTGGCTAATTCTTTCGGGTGGATTCACACGAATTTGTTGCACTTTGGCCACAGTGCAGTGTACCAATGGTTTTCATGTGGGTTAGCTGCTTTTTCCCAATTCTCTATTATGTCCCATGGATTTGGTGCACTTTGAGAAAGCACGCTCAATCTATGGGAAATAAAAGAAGTCTAAGGGAAAGTGCAGCTAACCTGTGCAACAGAGTGGTGTAACAGAGTTTACTACCACTTTTAAAAAAAAAGGAAAAAAAAACCTGCAAGGCAAAGGCATAATGAGGCAATATGCTAGCATACTAGCGCTGTGAGTGGCCGGAGCTGCGCTGACGTCACTTTTGTGCATGTGCGCGGGAGTTTTCTTCCAGGCAAGGTCCGGCAATGGCTGCCGGACCTTAAACTGGGGCATTCAGAGCGCATGCGCCGCTGACATCAGCGGCTGCATGCATAGGGAATATCTCCTAAACCGTACAGGTTTAGGAGATATTAATTTGACCTACAGGTAAGACTTATTATAGGCTTACCTGTAGGTAAAAGTGTAAAATTATAAAATGTATGTATAAAATTTGGGTATACAACCGCTTTAAGCAAGGTACATTTTTATTTCATGTATAGTTGTATATTCTATGTGTAGCTGTATACTGTAATTGTATAGTCTTGTAGAAATAAAGGGCAAGGGAGGCAAAACGGTTAAATACATTAAAGTGGTTCTAAAATCAAAGGTTTTTGTTCTATTCTCTTGCATACATGAATGGACATTGTTGATTGACTATGGATGCTCCTCACAAGTCCTGTACATAAGCCTAAGGTTTTGCAGAAAAGGAAAAACATCTCAGCTACATATATTTAACATGGTCAAAAAGTTTTTTACCTTAATGCATTCTCTGCATTAAAGCGTTTGTTACCCCCACACTTCATATTCCTAATATGTGCCAGCTGTCCCTGTATGAGAAAGTATCCTGTTCTCTTTGTATTGCTTCCTTTGTGTGTAATACCTGATGTTCCTGCTAGTCCCCTTGATTATCTATTAAAGGGGTTGTAAAGGAAATCATTTTTTTCCCTAAATAGCTTCCTTTACCTCAGTGCAGTCCTCCTTCACTTACCTCATCCTTCCATTTTGCTTTTAAATGTCCTTATTTCTTCTGAGAAATCCTCACTTCCTGTTCTTCTATCTGTAACTCACCACCGTAATGCAAGGCTTTCTCCCTGGTGTGGAGAAAGCCTCTTGAGGGGGAGGAGCGAGCAGGCAAGTCAGGACACTCTCTACTTTGCAGATAGAGAAAGGAGCTGTGTGTTCGTGGGCGTCCTGACACTCCTGCTCACCCCTCCCCCCTCAAGAGGCTTTCTCCACACCAGGAAGAAAGCCTTGCATTACAGTGGTGAGTTACAGACAGAAGAACAGGAAGTGAGCGTCAGCGATGACGTAGAAGCCTTTCTCACCACCTTTGAAAGGATAGCAGAGAGAGAGAGGGGTGGCCGGCATTGTCTCCCCTTTTCCCACCAGTGACCCGCAAAAGGCCTGAGATCCTGGCCCGCCTGGGAGTGACCACAGCCGTCTGGGCTCAGAGGGTGCATCGCTGGCAGTACAAACCTGACCAATCACCCAAGTCCCAAATGCATGAACTAATACAATTAGTTAAAAAATGGCTGCAGCCAGAAAAATTGTAAGGTCCACAAATGGTGGTACGAGGGGTAATGGACTGGTACCTACGGTCCCTGCCAGATGACCTACAGCACTGGGTAAGCCATGGAAACCCTACAAACGCTGACCAGCTGGTCGAACGGTACACCGTGGTGGAGGACCTGCTTGGGCCTGCCAAGACACCCAGACACCCAGACACCCAGAACAGCCACCGCCCCGAGGAGAGAAGCCTTGCCGGACGTTGGAATCTGCAGGTCTACATCATCTGCCATAGAACCACGGAGGGTGGTTCCTGTGCCAAAGATGGGGGACATATAGTGTTGATGATGTCGGTCTTGGGGGCATACCCGGGCACAGTGCCGGCTTCAGGAGTAGCCTATGGATTGTGGGACTGCCCGAAGAAGCTCTTTTTATGTGCAAAGAGCGTGTGCCACGCATCTTGATCTAGCTTCCGGACGGTTTGAGTGTGAAGTGTGGGTGAACCACCTTCCTGCCAGGGCTCTACTGGACTCCGGTAGCATGGTAACGCTGGTACATGCCAGGGTACTTGGGTAGTATGTATCCATGGGGACACCAAGGAGTACCCCCTGGTTCTGGTGACTGTTTCCTATAGCCGTACCTCAGTTACACAAGAGGTTGGGGTGGTAAGAAATTGACTACAAGACATCATAGTGGGGCGGGACTGTCCACTATTTCTGGAACTATGGAACCAGGTACAGACGGGGCTGGAAGAAGAACTGGGGACACTGGGCTTGGAAGGGACAGAGTCTGGGGGGTCCGGGCCTGAAACCTCCACAATACACCCCTCTAATGTGGAGACACCTGTTGTTGATAATGACATTGCAGAGAATGTTAGTTTGGATAATAATGGTCCTGTTTCAGATCTCAAAACCGAGTTGACCTCTGAGGGGGGGGGGGAGTCTCCCCGTTACAAGTCATGCTGGGGGAGGATGATGAAGAGCTCTCCCCGGTTGAGGAGGGTGAGGGGGAAACATCCTCGTTGCCAGTACATCCAGACCTGGATGTATCCAGGGGTCCATTTGGCACCGCCCAATTACAGGATCCTACCTTGGTCAATGCTCGAAAGCAGGTTTCTGTTATTGATGGGGTTTCACAAATACCAGGTGCAGATCAGAGGTTTCCTCATTTTGCGTTGAAGGGGGATCTAGTCTATCGAGTGGCTGAAAGCCAAGGGGAACCCACAGAGCAGTTGCTGGTTCCCCAACCGTATAGGTGGATGCTCCTTGATCTAGCCCACAACGACGCACTGGAAAGACACCTGGGGGCGGAGAAAACAGAGGCCAGGATAACCGACCGGTTTTACTGGCCAGGCGTGAAGGCCGAAGTTAAAAAATATTGTGCATCTTGTCCCATTTGCCAGTTAACTTCCCCAGTGCCCCACTATAGAAACCCCCTAGTACCCTTGCCAATTATTGAGATCCCATTTGAGCAGATCGTTATGGATCTTGCGGGACCCCTGGTAAAGTCGGCAATGGGGCACCAATACATATTGGTCATCCTAGACTACGCAACTAGATATCCAGAAGCAGTCCCGTTGAGAAAATCTTCTTCTAAGGCCATTGCCTGGCAGTTATTCCAAATGTTCTCATGAACTAGGTTCCCCAAAGAAATACTATCGGACCAGGGCACCCCTTTTATGTCAAAGGTGATGGCAGACTTGTGCAAGTTGTTTCAGATTAAGCAGTTGCAGATGTCCGTCTATCACCCGCAGACCGATGGCCTAGTTGAGAGATTTAATAAAACTCTAAAGTACATGTTAAAAATAGTGGTCCAGAAAGACAGGAAGTATTGGGATATGTTACTCCCTGCGCTGTTGTTCGCTATCCGGGAGGTTCCACAAGCATCCACGGGTTTCTCACCGTTTGAGCTAGTGTATGGACGAAGGCCCCGGGGGTTGCTTGATCTAGTAAAGGAAACGTGGGAAAGTGTGTCCTCTACCGTGGTAGAGCATATTTCTCAAATGCAAGAAAGGGTGGCTAAAGTGATGCCGCTGGTGAGGGAGCACATGCAGAAGGCTCAGGATGCCCAAAGAAGAGTATGTAACCGGTCAGCTAAAGTGGACAGTTCCAAGTAGGAGACAGGGTAGCCACAGTGGAGAGCAAGTTCTTGGCCAAGTGGCAAGGTCCGTTTGAGGTAGTGGAGAAAGTGTGTGAGGTAAACTAAAGTATACCAGCCGGGAAAAAGAAAACCCTACCAGATTTATCACATAAATTTGTTGAAGCTCTGGAGAGACAGAGAACCGGTGGCCACGGTGGTGGTGGTACAGTCAGGGGACCATGTAGGGATCGACCTGGTGCAGGTTGCGGCTGCCCTAATTAGGCCCCAAACCCAGCAGGTAAAAGAGTTTCTGCAAAAAAAAATAGGGACATGATTTCAGGGTTGCCTGGGCTCACCAACGTCATCGAGCATGACATTGTGACCGAGCCCAAGGCAAAAATCCGGCTTAAACCCTACCGTATCCCAGAAGCTTATAGAGTGGCAGTGTCTGGAGAAGTTAAAAGGATGCTCGAGCTTGGGGTCATCGAAGAGTCGCAGAGCGAGTGGTCCAGTCCAATCATGTTGGTGCCCAAACCCAATGGTACTCTCCGCTTCTGCAATGACTTTAGAAAACTTAACAAAGTCTCCAAGTTCGATGCATACCCCATGCCACGGGTATATGAACTAATTGAGAGATTGGATCCTGCCAGGTACATTACCACGCTGGACCTCACCAAAGAGTACTGGCAGATTCCCCTGACCAAGGAGGCCAGGGAGAAAACTGCTTTATCTACCCTGAAAGGCCACTTCCAGTATAAGAGAATGCTGTTTGGTCTACACTCCGCCCCCGCCACGTTCCAAAGGGCCATGGACAAAACGTTGTGTCCACACCAATGGTATGCCTCCGCTTACCTAAATGATGCATAGGTAGATTCAGGTACCTGGGTGCAAACTTGCGGTAGCGTAGCTTAGCCTGTTTAGGCTACGCCGCCGTAAGTTAGCTAGGCAAGTACATGATTCTCAATGTACTTGCCTGCTAATATACGGCAGCGTAGCCTAAAGCGGGCGGGCGTAAGGGCGCCGAATTCAAATGTCTTGGAGGGGGGCGTGTTGTATGGTAATGAGGCTTGACCTCACGTTTTTTATGTTATTTTAATGCGCATGCGCCGGGCGCCTACATTTCCCAGGGTGCTTTGCGCTAAGTACGCCGCACGGGCCTATTGATTTCGACGTGGATGTAAACAACGTAAATCCCGATTCGCGGACGACTTACGCAAACGACGTAAAAAATTGGAATCTCGCGGCTGGAACGGCGGCCATACTTTAACATTGTTATTCCACCTAATAGATGGAATAACTTTAGGCCTGCTAATGCCTTACGGAAACGGCGTAAAACTACCGGGCGTACGTTCGTGAATCGGCGTATCTCCTCATTTACATATTCTACGCAATGGAAGCGCCACCTAGTGGCCATCCGAAATATTGCAATCTAAGATAGGACGGCGCAAGCCGTCCTATCTTAGATATGTTTAAGTGTATCTCTGTTTGAGCATACGCTTAAACATAGGTCGGCGTAGATTCTGAGTTAGGTCGACTTATCTACTGATAAGTCGGCCTAAGGCCCCGTACACACGAGAGGATCTATCCGCTGGAATTGATCTGCGGATCAGTTCCAGCGGATAGATCCACTGGTGTGTACATCCCAGCGGATCTTTTTCCGTGGATTTTTTTCGGCCCGACCGATTTCCAGCAGATAAAAATTTCTTAGCATGCTAAGAAATCTATCCGCTGGAATCGGCTTCAGCGGATCGATCCGGTGGTCTGTACAGACTCACCGGATCGATCCGTCCGATTCCCTCCCTCGCATGCGTCGTAATGATTCGACGCATGCGTGGGTATCCTTATATGACAGCGTCGCGCACGTCGCCGCGTCATCATCGCGGCGACGGCGCAACATGTCATCGCGATGGGATTTCGGCGCGGATTTCGATCCGATGGTGAGTACACTCCATCGGATCCAAATCCGCGGAAATCCTTAAGAGGATTTATCCGCGGATACGGTCCGGCGGACCGTATCCGCGGATCAATCCTCTCGTCTGTACCCGGCATCACTCTTACTGAATCTACCTAATAGTCATTTTCAGCACGGATTGGGAGTCCCATCTTACCCAGGTTCAGGCAGTGGTAGACTCCTTGAGAAGGGCAGGGTTCACCATCAATCCGGAGAAGTTGGGGTGGAGGAAGCAAAGTATTTAGGATAAATAGGTAGAGGGCTAGTGAAGCCCTAAATGAGCAAGCTAAAGGCCATACATTGCTGGCCCCGCCCTCTAACCAAGAAACAGGTCAGAGTGTTTTTAGGCCTAGTTGGATACTATAGGAGGTTTGTCCCCAACTTCGCCACCATTGCGGCATCGCTGAATGACCCCACCAAAGGCCAAAAGTCGGTGATGATAAAATGGAATGCCGAGGCCGATGCCAGGATCCGGTGCTTGTAGCTCCGGATTTTGCGAAGGATTTTATAGTACAGACAGATGTATCAAGTGCAGGGCTTGGAGCACCCAATAGTTTTTCTTAGTAGGAAACTGACGCCAGCTGAGAAAAACTATGCTGTGGTGGAACGCGAATGTCTTGCCATTAGACTCCCTACGGTATTTCCTCCTAGGTAGGAGGTTTTGCTTAATATAAGACCATGCTCCTCCTACGTGGATGAGACAGAACAAGCACACCAATGCCAGGGTAACAAGGTGGTTTCTGTCTCTTCAGGAGTTCAACTTCATGGTAGAGCACAGACCCGGGAGACAGCATCAGAATGCCGATGCCCTCTTCCGAGTCCACTGTATGATGTCGAGTGATGCCTCCAACACCTCCGCGTTGAGGCAGAGGGGGGATATGTACAGGACGCCAGGGTTGGGTCCTGGACGGACGCTATGTTGCGCCAATATTTGGAGTGTGGTCCCTTTAAGGCAATGGTGTAGGGTTCAGGAGGTCACCCAGAGGGGGTGAGAAATTCCGGGCAATAAAAGTTGATCCAGAGAGGACTGGCCTACAATCCTCTCTGTCCTTGTTAGAGTGTTATTTGGGGCCCGGAATTTCGGAGGCTTTAAAGTGACATTCGGGAGGGAAAGAGCCTCTCCTGACCACTGGCAGTCAAGCACACAGGGGGGTTAGGAACTTCCAGGAAACCAGCTTAAAAGACAGGAAGTGCTGAAAGAGGGTGTGGACCTGTCTGAAGAAGCTGTGTATCTCTGGGAAGCTCATAAAGGGTCAGCAAGGACTGGAAGTTCTGGGGGTGAAGACCTGCCTAAAACCGTATGTGCCTTTGTTTTGATTTATTGCTGTGCTGAAGAAAAACAGACTTTTTTGTTTATGCTGGAGACAAGCGGACTTTTACTTTAATATTTTTCCCTGTGTGCTGAATAAAGCGTTGTTTTTGGTTTGGTCACAAATAAAAACCCTTTTGGTTCAACGTTTACGGTTTACGCACTTAATCCCGCAGAGCTAAACAACCCCCAAAGTTCACAATATATATATATATATATATATATATATATATATATATATATATATATATATATATATATATATATATATATATATATATACAGTACTGTGCAAGAGTTTTAGGCAGGTGTAAAGAAATGCTGTAAAGTAAAAATGCTTTTAAAAATATATATTTAAATTGTTTATTTTTATCAATTTACAAAAGGCATCAATTAACTAAGTGAATGACCAGAGGACAAACATAAATTAAATCAATATTTGGTGTGACTACCCTTTGGCTTCAAACCAGCATCAATTCTTATGCCGCGTACACATGACCACTTTTAATGGTTTGGAAAAAACAACATTTTTTTCCACCCGATTTTCGCGATCGCGAAAAAAAAAATGCTCTAGCAAAGCGCTGTGACGTACAACACGTACGAAGATACTATAAAGGGGAGGTTCCATTCGGATGGCCCCACCCTTGGGGCTGCTTTTGCTGATTTTGTGTTAGTAAAAGTTTTTGGTGAGAGACGATTTGCACTTTTCAGTCTGTAACAGCATGATGAATGTGTTATCTCCATTACGAACGCTAGTTTTACCAGAACGAGCGCTCCCGTCTCGTAACTTGCTTCGGAGCATGCGCGTTATTTTCTCGTCGTTAAGGCCTACACACGACCATTTTTTACGACGTTAAAAACGATGCGAAAATTTAGACCATGTCCTAAATTTTTAATGCCCATTTTTAACTTTGCGAAAAATGCTCTGGAGCCCACACACAATCATTTTTAACCACTTAAGCCCCGGACCAAAATGCAGCTAAAGGACCAGGCTCCTTTTTGCAAATCAGGACTGCGTCGCTTTAACAGACAATTGCGCGGTCGTGCGACTTGGCTCCCAAACAGAATTGATGTCCTTTTTTCCCCACAAAGTAGCAGGAGGCAGTTTGGTCATTCAAGGTCTAGAGACCAATGCAATAATGAAATTATGAAAATGGAAAATGGAGTTTGAGATTTGGTCAGGATCAATGGTGTCCTCAATGCTGAGAAATACAGGCAGATACTTTTCCATCATGCCATACCACCAGGGAGATGTGTACATCGACCCCAAACTTACAGCCAATGTCATTTAGAACTACCTTCAGTGTAAAGAACAACAAGGGCCCCCACAGAGCCCTGGTCTTAATATCATATAGCTAGATTCAGAGAGACTTAGGCTGGCGTATCAGTAGATACGCCAGCCTAAGTCAGAATTTGCGTCAGCGCTAATTTAAGCGCATTCTGGTAACCAGATACGCTTAAATTAGGCTCAGATATGAGCGGCGTAAGTGTCTTACACCCTCGTATCCTAAAGTGTAATTTTTAGGCTGACCGCTAGGTGGCGCTTCCATTGCGGTCGGCGTAGAATATGTAAATCACTAGATACGCCTATTCACGAACGTACGCCCGGCCGACGCAGTACAGATACACCGTTTACGTAATGCATTAGCAGGCCTAAAGTTATTCCATCAAATGGCTGGAATAGTAATGTTAAGTATGGCCGCCGTTCCCGCGTCGAAATTTGAAAATTTTACGTCTATTTCGTGTAAGTTGTCCGTGAATAGGGTTTTACGTCATTTACATCCACGTCAAAATCAATAGGACCGTGCAGCGTACTTAGCTGCAATGCACACTGGGATATGTAGGCGGACGGCGCATGCGCTGTTCGAAAATACGTCAATCACGTCAGGTCAAGAGCCATTAACATAAAACACGCCCCCTCAGCCGAATTTGAATTAGCTGCCCTTACGCCTGCCCGATTTACGCTACGCCGCCGTAACTTAGCAGGAAAGTACTTTGTGAATCATGTACTTGCCTCGCTAAATTACGGTGGCGTAGTGTAAATGCCATACGCTACGACGCCGCAACTATGCGCTCGCCATCCTGAATCTAGCTAATTGAGTCTATCTGGGATTACATGAAGAGACAGAAGGATTTGAGGCAGTCTACATACACAGAAGATCTGTGGTTAGTTCTCCAAGATGTTTGGAACAACCTACTGCTGTGTTCCTTCAAAAACGGTGTGCAAGTGTACCTGGAAGAATTGATGCTGTTTTGAAGGCAAAGGGTGGTCACAACAAATATTGATCTGATTTTGATTTCTCTTCTGTTCACTTACTTTCTATTTTGTTAATTAATCAAAATAAACACTTCTGTTTCTGAAAGCATTCTTCATTTACAGCATTTTTCACACCTGCCTAAAACTTTTGCACAGTAGTGGTTAGATAGATGGATCGATAGTTTCTTTATTCTTGATGTGCTTGGTTGGAGTCATACATGGCTTGCTCAGTCTAGCTTCCAGTTGTGGACATAATGATAGGATTTTATAGGGTATCATTTTATTTAACCACTTGACCTCAAGAAGGTTTACCCCCCCCCCTTTCTTGATCAGGCCATTTGTTTGCCATACGGCACTGCATTATTTTAACTGACAATTGCGCAGTCGTGCGACACTGTACCCAAATAAAATGTATGTCCCTTTTTCTCCACAAATAGAGCTTTCTTTTGATGGTATTTGATCACCTCTGCGTTTTTTATTGTTTGCGCTATAAACAAAGAACAACCTACAAGTTTGAAAAAAATAACAATATTTTTTACTTTCTGCTCTAAAACATATCCAATACAAAAATGTTTTAAAAATCAAATTTCCTGACAGACTCCATACTTATATTGGCATGGGGTGGGGTCACCGTGTGACGTCTTCCGGAGGCCCCGCCCCTTATGATGTCACACCCAGGGCATGATGGGTGGCGACGTAATAAGGGGGTGGGCCTGCGGTGACCTCGCCCCATGCCAATATAAGTAGTGGCACATCGGGCATTAGAGCAGGAGAGAGCATCGTGTTAACATCGAAAGAAGAACAGAGGGAAGAAGACAGCGGAGAAGACCGAGCAAGAGCAGGCAAAAGAGCAGAAGATAGCGGAGGAGTCCCGGCAGGAGACAGAGGGAGAAGAACCGGAGAGAGAGCGGAGAAGAGAAGGAGAGGGGAGAAGAAGTTGGAAGAGACCCCCGGAGCTGCCTAATAAATTGCTTTAAAAACCTGTGTAGTGGTGTTTTTTTTTTTTTTTTTACACTTTTTTCAGGTGAATGGGTGCCCCATATTCATTCACATCGGGTGGGGGGCTGGGATCTGGGGGATCCCTTATTAAAGGGGTTCCCAGTTCCTGATACCCCACCCGCAGACCCGACAACCAATGGCCAGGATTGTTGGGAGGAAGCACTTGTCCGCATCAACAAGGGGACAAGGTGCTTTGGGGTGAGGGGCACAGGGCCCCCTGCCCCAAAACACCCCCCACTCATGTTGAGGGCATGGGGTCTGGTATGGTTCAGGAGGGGGGCGCTCGCTCGTCCCCACCCCTTTTCCTAGCCAGCCCGGCTGCATGCTCGGATAAGGGTCTGGTATAGACTTTGGGGGATCCCCACGCTGTTTTTTCAGCGTAGAGGGTTCCCCTTAAAATCCATACCAGACAGAAGGGCATTGTATGCTCTTAGAGGGAACCCATGTCGTTTTTTTTATTTGGTGTGGAGTTCTTCCTAAAGATTCATACCAGACACAGTGCCTGGTATTGTCGGGGATCGAAGTCAGATCCCTGTTCATTGAAGTCGGATGCAAATCGCAGGGCAAAGTCGGATCCAAAGTAGTACGACTGTCCTGTCGTACCAGTGTGAACCTGGCCTAAAGGGAATTTATGTCAGAGTAGGATTGTTTTGATTGGTCAAAGGACAAGTCAGACTATCACAGAGTTGGATCAAAGTAGTATCCTGTTCATTCAAGTTTGATGGATGTAGGACTGATGTTGCAGAACAAAGTAGGATGACAGTCATATGACTGGGTTCACACTGGTAGGCTGGGTTCACACTGATTCGACATGAGAGTGATACGACTTTCATCCTACTTTGCTCTGTGACATCAGTCCTACATCCTGTGTTGTAAGGTGTGCCCACTATAAACCCTTTAATACCTGTTCATTGCAGGAAACACTACGGCATTTGTACTTTTCAGCTTTGGAAAACTGTGATATCCACTGCTGAAAACAAGTATACAGTATAGGCATACCACGATCCAGATCAGTATAAGAGTATTGAGTCATCAGTGCTTGAAACACACGGCTATCTGAATTGACCTATATATAATAATCCAAGGTCTAGTGTGACAAGACGCACTTCATTTAAAAAGTGCCCATTACGGAAACAATAAGAAATGAAAGATCTCTCAGTGTCAGCTGAGACTTGAAAGCTTTTCATAAATTTTGTGCAGACACTAAATCCTGTGGCAAGAACTTGGCTTGTGTTAAATATGGATTTAGGGATTAAAGTACTCTTTTATAGAATTAAACAAATGATATTATACAGTATTAGTTTGCTAAGCTAGAGCATACCCCATTCTTCTATAAACAGTGACCTTTTACTATTTTTGCAATTATTAAGTGATTTTTGCTACTGACAGAGATGTTTAATCATGCTACACAATCTGCATTTAAACAAAATCTGGTTTAGTCAGGGTGTGAACTTTGTGACTGCTTAAAGCCCAAAGCTTAATTGAATCCTTCCTGTTTATTACGGTATGCCAGGCTGCATGTACAGTAAGAAATAGGGGTCTCTATTACATTTTTTTACCACTTAGGCTGGGTTCACACATGTCCGGCTGTGAATTGCAGTCCGGAGTCCAGTGCGTTTCTGTTCATCGGTTCAGGTGCGATTCAGACACAAATTTTTGCCTGAATTCCCACCTCTACCGGACCCAAAAACGCACAGGGCCCACACCCTGAACATATGTGAACCAACTCCATAGAGAGCCAGGCACATTCACATGTAATGCGAATTGGATGAGGCTAAAAACACATCCAATTCACATATATGTGAACCCAGCCTAGGTGCTGCAGCAAGTATGACATTATCCTGTGTTGCCAGCAAATTAGAGAGTTGGACCAGGCCTCTCACACACAAGTCAGTGGTCTGGCTCTCCAGCAGTCCAACGCACCCCTGAACACTGCTTTATTAAACAGGGGTTTGGTCCCTGAGCAACGCTGTTGATTGAAACAGTGTTCAGGGGTGGGGGATATTCCGGGCTGCTAGAGAGCTGAGCCAGTGCAAGAGATGTGGTCCAACTCTCCCATGTGCAGCCAGCTGAGCGTGTTTAAATATTGCAGCAGCAGTAAAAAAAAGGAAATAAGAAACAAATAGGGTTTAATTGAGCTCTAAGCTGGGTTCCATTAAGGGCACACCCTATCCATCAACGCCACCCCCATCCATGCATCAGGCCCCTTTCATGACATCGGGCGCATGAATTCCAATGTGGGGTGGGTGTTTTTTTTGAAGCACCGATTAGAGCCACAGGCTCTAATAGGCTTCAAAATAGGGTGGGCTCGGGGTGCAGAGAATGTGCTCGGAGCCCACCAAGGTGTGTGAGAATAGGGAATGAATATTCCCTATTCTCACACTGAATCACCTCCCCGCCATGCACCGCCACTGGTCAGTATGTATCTAGCCTAAAGCTGGCCATGCAAAGTTAGATTTTAGGTCAAATGTTTGTATGAATATTCGGACAAATTATTCGGCAGAACATTCTTTTTTGACATCATTGGGTCAACTAATTTTGTTTGGAAGCCCTTTAAATTTCATCCAGACCTGCTATTTGGATGGAATTTTAGAGATATTAAACGTGTTTCATCACAATATGAAGGATTTTTCCAGAACGAAAATCACATTCACAGGAAGAATTTTGTTTTCCCAGAAAAAAAAATGTCATCCTGCTCCTTTGAATTTTCTCATCACTACGGTCAAAAATGACTGTTGAGCTTATCATTAGAAACTTCTAATGAACATTCCAAAAAATCTATTTTTCAAACAAATTTCTACTGGTGTATTGCCAGCTCTTTTACTTAGTGGCTTACTATGGCAGCATTATAAATATTGTTTAGTATAGAATAGGATGGTTTGTAGAAATTGAATATGAGCAGGATGTTAGTTAGTTAGTTAGTTAGTTAGTTACCGTATTTATCGGCGTATAACACACACTTTTTCCCCCTTAAAATCAGGGGGAAATCCTGGGTGCGTGTTATACGCCGATCCCCGCTGTCTGTGAGGGGAAGAGGAGCGAGCGCCGCCGATATACACATAGCCGAGTGTACTGTGTACTTGGCTAGGCTCGGCTTGGCTCCGCTTGCAGTCACGCCCAGTCCCACCATTGGGCCTGTGTTATGTCCATCATAGGAGCCTGGGCAAGGGGCGGGACTGCGAGAGGAGCCGAGTACAGCCGAGTACACAGGACATCTGGTTCTGTCTATCTCTGCGCTGTGGCGGTAATTTTAAACGTTCAAGGTGCATGGACACTGGGCAAGGCTGCATGGACACTGGGCAAGGTTGCATGGACACTGGGCAAGGTTGCATGGACACTGGGCAAGGTTGCATGGACACTGAGCAAGGCTGCAATGACACTGGGCAGGGCTGCAGATGGACACTGATCATTCTGCAACGATGGACAAGACTGCAGATGGACACTGATAAGGCTGCATTGATGGGCATTTAAATGTAAGTTTTTATCCCTAAACTTCCCTATTAAAAACTTTTTTCCTTAAAATTCCCTCCTAAACTTGGGGTGCATGTTATACGCTGACATGTGTTATACACCGATTAAATACAGTAGTTAGTTAGTTAGCTAGTTAGTTAGTTAATTAGTTTGTTCGTTTTAGTTTATTTCCAACATGTAAAAAAAAAAACATAAAAAATGAAAGATAAAAAAATGAAAGATGAAAAAATATTTCCCATGCAGAACAAAGTTCTTTAAAATGTTGAAGTCAATAAGCGTACTAGACGTAACTAACCTTTTTGTAACTGATTATCTCAGAAGGTTTTCAGTGCTGTCATTATGAAATTATTAAGAGAGTCACACCCCTTTCCTAGTACAGTCCTGCAATTGAAGGGTTAAGGTGGGACGGCGACACAGCTACCCTTGGGGACAGGTAATTGGCGGTGACTCTGTATCACAAGCGTCACGCTCTCTGGGCCTGTAATTAACCAAGAGCGATTTAATGACAGTGGGACCATTCTGTCACTCCTGCCCCCACTTTCTTTTCAGCAGCGTTCTTTCCTCTTTCCAAATCTTGAACAGTTATTCTTTCTTCATCTTTTTGTAGATTCTTGCAACGTGCACAAATTGGCGTTTTGATTACAGAAGCATATGAAATAACATTATATTTTATTTCATCAGTGAAGGAAACATTTTTTTATTTTTTATTTAGAGTAAATCAAATGTGCTTAACATATTAAAGGAATGCGTCGGTTCCCAAAAACGTTGAACTCACATTTGCTCATTCAATTTATTTGTCTGCGTGGCCGTCTTTGAGCAGCAAGAGCACATACTGGGTGAATACGGCAAACAAAACATGACATCAGAATTAGAAACAGCACCTTCCCGGTACATTAGATGATCATTGCCTTATGCTATTGACTGAAATATGTTTGGATGAAGATGAGGCATTGTAATGGATACAACAAAAGGTTCAGAAGCAGGCAACACTCATTTTCCATGAAAAGCGACTTGTTGGTGGCATAGTTGGATTTTTTTTTCTCCATAAATCATTTTATTAGATTTTGCACAAGCAACCAAACATCACAAGTAGGGCTGCAACTAATGATTATTTTCATAATCGATTAGTTGGCCGATTATTGTTTTGATTAATCGATTAATCGGATAATAGCCTTAAAAAAAAAAAAAATTGTTGTTGGGCAGATTACAAAACACAAATTGCCGCAAAAACACATTACATGCTTTTCTGCAGCTTCTCCATTAAAGTATATTGAACCAAAAAAAAAAAAAAATAGCACCGTTTTGCGTTAAAAAGTCCTTGCCCTTTCCAAATACGCAGCAGCTGAAAAAAAAATCATTGATGTGAACGTGTCCCATAGGAAAACATGTAAATGAACTGTAGTGTGTTTCTGCAAAAAGCACCAAAAAACAGAGGTCTGAGATGTTTAGTAACATAATGGGGTTAAAAAAACTAAAATAATTACAAAAGTACTGTAAGGGGTTAATTTTTTTACTGTGGGACAGTGAAAGTAATATTTACAGTAGCGATTTGCTCTCTTTGTACTATAAAGGGCTAATTTTAGTTTTTTTTAACCCCATTATGTTACTGGCCGATTAATCAATTATGAAAATTGTAATCGATTAATTTTATAATCGATTAGTTGTCGATTAATCGATTAGTTGTTTCCGCCCTAATCACAAGTCTGTCTTGATGTATGCACATAGGTACATATTAGGTAAGTATACATATAAACAAGGAAACGTGAAAACAAAAATCAAGGATTAGGTCAGGTACTTCTTATAGGATTTAGGGGTCTGTGAACAGGTATCAACTCCTATCACACTATGAACCCAATATTAAACCCAGGTCACTGCATATGGGAAGGGGCAGTCTGTGTATGGATACATGGGATATATCCAATTACCTGGTGGCAGTTGTTTAAGGGGAGTTCCAGCCAATATTTATGTTTATTAAAAGTCAGCAGCTACAAAAAGTGTAGCTGCTGGCTTTTAAAAAACAGACACTTACCTGCTCCCGCGTTCCAGCGACGCGCCGGCCGGGGCTCCGCTCCTCTCCCCCCCCTCCCCGCCCGGCGTCTTCATTGTCACTGTGGGCACCCGGCCGTGACAGCTTTCGGCTTCACGGCCGGGCACCCACTGCGCATGCGCATGCGCCAGCGGCCCGGCGATGTTTGATTGGACAGGCGATCGCCTAGGATCTGTCACATGTCCTTAGCGATCGCCTACAGGGAGTGGCTGCCAAAAGGCGATTAAGCTTAATCGCCTTTGCAGCCCCTCGGCGGAAGGAGGAAGTGGGACAGGAAATCCCCTTCTCCTGAAGCCCCCCCCCCCCAAAAAAAATTACATGCCAGATGTGGCATGTAAGGGGGTGAGGAGTAGGATAAGCGGAAGTTCCATTTTTAAAAGAAAGGGAAAAAAATATATATATCTAGCTGTGGGTGTATTTCTTCCTATGAAGTTGATCAATAGCCTAGGACTGTCCAAGCATAATGATGCAATTTGAGTATAATTGAGTTTAACCTAGACCCCTCCAGAATAGATGTAGAAAAGGTAGGTAAAAGATTCCTGTCAAAATCATAGATGGAGCAGGGGAAATATATGGCAAGGGAGATGTATGACAGCTGGGGGGGGGGGGGGGGCAAAGAAAGAGACGGAGACAGGGGATATTGAAGTGAGATGACCATGATTTGGTAATGAGGGGAGGGAGGTGGGTGTGCTAAGGTACGGGGGTGAGTGCATGCCCTAGACCTGAGAAGACAGGATTACCAAATAGGTACTTTTCTATCCTTTGGCAGAAAGCTCTGAGCAACCACTTGTAGATTTTTTTTGTGACAAAAACATTTTTCCTTTCCTCAAGTGAGGACAGGCATTATTTGTCTGTGATCTGTCATTGTTTTATAATATAGCCAAAAAGATTATGTGAAAGTGAATTTAATAAGTCTGTCCTGCAACCTTGTATAACCTTAAGTACCAGTCCCTTACAGTAAGGACCTGTTTAGTTAGCCAACAGACAGGTATGCACATATTTGATCATGTGCATGACTAGGGACTAGTCCTAGTAGCTAAGAGAAGGAAGGTATGGTATAAAAAAAATGGCATGGGTTGTACTCCAGGGTTTAGCTAAAGGGATGCAGCTAAAGACTACCCAAGGGATGTGGTGTACTTTTCGCCAGACGTTTTGCAACTTTGTGAAATAATGTGTCTGCCTCTTTGTCACACATCTACCTTGTGTAGCACTGAGGGGGTTCTATATCATCTCAATCATAGTTTAGAACCATTCTCATGCGCATTGACATTTAGTTGTTGACCAAATCCCATTTCTTCACTCTAAGTGTCAACCCTAAGTATTTTTTCCATGATTTGTACGATGTGCCAGTGTTGGGTGATTGAGCGGAGAACATGTCAATATATGAGGTTGAGATAAGATGTCTCTGTGGGATGCCTGTAAGACATAATGAGTGTAGAGGTGTAAGATCTCTCGTATGGAGAGAATTTGTTTGAGAATGATTCAGAAAGAGTCTAATTTTAAAGTGGTTGTAGATCCTTTACAACCACTTTTCACTACAGGTAAGCCTATAATAAGGCTTACCTGTAGCTACCGTGGACATCTCCTAAACTTGCATGATTTAGGAGATATCCCCTGTAGCAACTTGTGCCAACATCATCGGCACAGGTGTACTAAAGCAACGGCACATTTGTGCCATTGCTTCAGCTGACGTGCCGTGATTGGCGGCTCCTGCGTGCAACAAAATACGTTGTCTGTGGGCTGGTTGGTAAGTAAGCTTGTTTTTTTTCCTTGGCTTTGTTTGTATCTTATGTGCCCTCCAATGCTGCTTACTGTAATGGCCAGCTATAGGTGGGGGCAGTGGTCCCCTTTTTTTGTATCACTGTGTACTGTGCAGTAATTGAGCTATATGCTGGGTGCTCAGTGTGCTCCTGCACCTTTAAGAAGGGGTGGGGCTCCCCTTCAGACCATCTGCCCTTCACCTATCCATCAGAATGAATGTGCCTCCACTGTGGGGCCACTCATTAGTTAGTGATAGAGACTACAGATACCAGGTTGCCTTGGCGAGGCTCGGCTTACACATGCATTTGCAAATGCGTGCAGACTGCAGACTAAACCCCATTTTTACTGTTAATACTGTTAGACAGGTTGATTCTGTTGTCTGCAGACTGGTCAGTAAGTAAGCTTAGTTTTCCCTTGAATTTATCCTTGGCATTGTTTGTATCTTATGTGCCCTCCAATGCTGCTTACTGTAATGGCCAGCTATAGATAAGGGCAGTGGTCCCCTTTTTTCATATCCTGATTTATACTGATCACAAGAACCTCCAGTACCTGCAATCCTCCCGACATTTGCATCCCAGACAAGTGCGATGAGCTTAAAGCGGAGGTTCACCCGCACATGACACTTTTTCCCCTTCGCTTCATGCTCGTTTTGTCTAGGGGAATCGGCTAGTTGTTTTAAAATATGATCCGTACTTACCGGTTACGAGATGCATCTTCTCCGCCGCTTCCGGGTATGGGCTGCGGGACTGGGCGTTCCTATTTTGATTGACAGTCTTCCGAGCGGCTTCCGCCGGTCGCTTCCATCCCGTCACGATTTTCCGAAAGAAGCCGAACGTCGGTGCGCAGTATAGAGTCGCACCGACGTTCGGCTTCTTTCGGCCACTAGTGACGCGATGGATGCGACCGTCGGAAGCCTCTCGGAAGACTGTCAATCAAGAAGGAACGCCCGCTCCCGAAGACCCATACCCGGAAGCGACGGAGAAGATGCATCTCGAAAACGGTAAGTACGGCTCATATTTTAAAACAACTAGCCAAATCCCCTAGACAAAACGAGCAGGAATCTAAGGGGAAAAGAAAAAAAAAACCTAATTGGGTGAACTCCCGCTTTAACATTCACATTACCTTTTGGCCTGGCTCCAAAAATGGCCAGATAAAAGTCTGTATGCAGTGCTATAAACAGTTAAATGCAGTCCATAGTAGAAAGAGAAGGAGGAATAAAGATGCGACCACACACCAGCTTCAGTGTGAATAGAAAACACACCACACCTCAGTGACACTCGAATCTTCTTACCAGAACAATGAATAAAGCAGGTATCAACATAAATCCAACAGGCATCAGCTTACAGCAGCAGGTGGACAGCTCTATGCTGGAAGACAAAGCCTGAAAGAACTTGCTACAATCCTCTATCCCAACACCGTACGGCCAGGGGTAAAGTCCTCCCTCGGAAACACAGCAGCATGTAAGCAAAACCTGCAAACAAAACTTTATTAAACACAGGAATGAACATTGTTTGTTCATTCCTGTGTTTAATTAAGACCATACATCATCAATAGGTTTTCCCATTCTTTCCATCATCCTTCTCCAACAGTCAATACCACGGATCAGTATGAAATCAATCAAATCTTGGATTCCAAATACTCCAGGGGGAGGCTTTTATACCTTATTGACTGCCATGACTGGAAGGGTACGGTCCTGAGGAAAGTTGTTGCATTCCTTCTATTGATGTTTCTTCCCCCATTTGGTGAATGTTTTCATCTCTCAAGCCTGGCCCTACATAAGTGGGGAGTAGGGATGAGCCAAACACCCCCTGGTTCGGTTTGCATCCAGAACATGTGAATGGACCGAAAGTTTGGGCAAACATTCGAACACCGTTAAAGCCTATGGGATTTGAACATCAGAAATGAAAAGTGTGAATTTTTAAAGCTAATATGCAAGTTATTTTCCTAAAAAGGGTTTGAGGACATGTATCAATGCAAAAAAAAGTTTTAAAAACTAACATTTTTTCGGGAGCAGTGATTTTAATGATACTTAAAGTGAAATATTCCTTTAAATATCGTACCTGGGGGGTGTTTATAGTATGCCTGTAAAGTTGCGCGTGTTTCCCCTCTTTAGAACATTCCCTGCACAAAATGACATTTCTAAAGGAATAAAAGTTAAAAACTGCTTGCGGCTGTATTAAAATGAATAAAAATTATTGAGAAAAACAGCATGGGTAACCCGCCAGCCCATTACCAGGCCCTTTGGGTCTTGTATGGATATTAACCACTTAAGCCCCGGACCTTTAGGCAGCTAAATGCCCAGGCCAGGTTTTGCAATTCGGCACTGCGTCGCTTTAACAGACAAGTGCGACGTGGCTCCCAAACAAAATTGGCGTCCTTTTTTCCCCACAAATAGAGCTTTCTTTTGGTGGTATTTGAACACCTCTGCGTTTTTTATTTTTTGCGCTATAAACAAAAATAGAGCGACAATTTTGAAAAAAAATCAATATTTTTTACTTTTTGCTATAATAAATATCCCCCAAAAACATATATAAAAATGTTTTTTTTCCTCAGTTTAGGCCGATACGTATTCTTCTACCTATTTTTGGTAAAAAAAATCGCAATAGGCGTTTATCGGTTGGTTTGCGCAAAATTTATAGAGTTTACAAAATAGGGGATAGTTTTATTGCATTTTTATTAATTATTTATTTTTTATTTTTTTACTACTAATGGCGGCGATCAGCGTTTTTTTTTTTTTTTTCATGACTGCGACATTATGGTGGACACTTCGGACAATTTTGACACATTTTTGGGATCATTGTAATTTTCACAGCAAAAAATGCATTTAAATTGCATTGTTTATTGTGAAAATGACAGTTGCAGTTTGGGAGTTAACCACAGGGGGCGCTGTAGGAGTTAGTGTTCACTTAGTGTGTGTTTACAACTGTAGGGGGGTGTGGCTGTAGGACTGACGTCATCGATCGAGTCTCCCTATATAAGGGATCACTCGATCGATGCAGCGCCATAGTGAAGCACAGGGAAGCCGTATTTACATGCGGCTCTCCCCGTTCTTCAGCTCCGGGGAGCGATCGCGACGGAGCGGCTATAAACGAATAGCCGCGCCGTCGTCCCGGATCGCTCCCCACGGGAATCCGACCGCCGCATGTAGCGGGGGGGTGTCCCAATCGGACCCCCCCATCCGCTAGAAGGCAAGGACGTACATGTACGCCCATTTGCCTGTACGTGCCATTCTGTGGACATACATTTACATGCGGCGGTCGGGAAGTGGTTAAGGGGAACCCCGCACCGAAATTTAAAAAAGAAAAGGCGTGGGGCCTGCCTGCCTGAAAGTGTCTTTAAACATGCACATAAGGAATGGCCTACAGTCAGGTATAGGCTTGGCTAGACATATATATATATATACAAGCCTGTGTGTGTGTGTATGTGTGTGTGTATATATATATATATATATATATATATATATATATATATATTAAAGTGCACTGCAGCTCACTGAGTCACCTGCCAAGCCTGTGTGTGTGTGTGTATATATATATATATATACATAAAGTGCACTGCAGCTCACTGAGTCACCTGCCTGCCTGAAGCATATATATATATATATATATATATATATATATATATATATATATATATATATATATGTGTGTGTGTGTATATATATATATATATATATATATATATATATATGTGTGTGTATATATATATATATATATATATATATATATATATATATATATATACTAAATACACTGAAGCTGCAGCTAACTTGACTATGGTATAAATACATTAACCCTTATCTGCTAAGACCCACATTTTACTCAACCTTTACCTTAATAAATAACTGACACCACTACTGTAATCTTTGGTGTAAAAAAATGGCCGTAGCAGCCTCCATTTATTTTAAATAACCTTTTAAATATTAAATAATGACATTAAATAACATTTTCACACATAAACCTTTTTTATACCTGAGATACAATTTTTTAACCCTGCTGATGCTGGACTTTGCAGGCACCTCAACACACTTGTAACCATTCTAAAACGTTTTATGAGCACTGCAGTACCTAACTCTGGTCTTAGGCCTCAAGCCGACAAACTGACTCAAAGACGACCAACTGACCGCAGTACCCCCATTAACCACTTGCCAGCTACACCTTGGTAGACTGGACTAACAGCCCCTTCAGAACCCATACCACCTCTGGGTAATGGCATCCACTTTAGGGTAATTTCTTCTCCTGCAAATTCCAAAACACCCGCCGCCACCACAACATCAAAAGTTCGTACCTGTGTGGAGAAACAAAAACCAGGAAAGCACCCAAACCACAAACACCATATCACCTACCATTACATCCCAATATACCAATTGCCCCCTTTAAAATACCCAACTAAGGGAGGGTGGGTGGGAAACTTCGCCCACGTGAGTTAACCCGGGAAGCGTGGGAGGGGAAATTTATAACCTCCCTCCCTCCCTTCGCTCTCCTTCCTTACTGACCCCTCCCCCCGGCCAGAGCAGGGCTTTTCTTTAACCCTGTCATGGCCGGCCCTCCGCCTATGTCCTGCTGTTTTTTGCTCCGGGCCTCTCTGAATCGCCTGCCTGAAGTATATTAGAAACAGTACAACAGGAACGGTCTGCAGTGAGATCTAGCTAAACTGGATACAGTGTACTTAGGGGTGTACTCACTTTTGTTGCCAGCAGTTTAGACAATAATGGCTGTGTGTTGAGTTATTTTGAGGGGACAGCAAATTCACACTGTTATACAAGCTGTACACTCACTACTTTAGAGTTGACTTTTAATATTAGGACACTTACTTGTCCTGGAATCTAGTGATGTCAGAACCCCAGCCGTTGCTTTCATTGGCTATCTAACTACATTCAATATAGCCCAGATGTTGTACTGAAAGGCCCCTGGTGTTGGGATGCAGCTGTGAATTTATTAGAAATATGAAAATTGAGAAATCTTAGAACTTTTCTGGATTTTTTGCATGAATAACTCATTATGCTAGAAGTTTACATAGCTCCTTCATCCATGACCTTCAATGTTTATACTATTTCTTCAGTGAAAATGTAACAATATATAGTATGCAAGATGCAGTATTTGTTGTTTCTTAGGCCTCGTACACATGGACAGACTGTCCGCTGAAAACGGTCCGCCGTGAGACAGAAATCCGCGCAGACACGATACGCGGTGACGTGGCCACGCCGTCGCGGCGACGTGCGCGGCCCTGGAAGGTCAATGCTTCCACACATGCGTCGAATCACTTCGACGCATGCAAGGGCTTTCGGCCGATCTGACATGTCCGGTGAGTCTGTACAGACGACCGAACATGTCCGACGGACAGGCTTCCAGCGGACATGTTTCTTGGCATGCTAAGAAACATTTGTCCGCTGGAAACCTGTCCGACCTGCCGGAAAATTGTCCGGTCGGACGTACAGATGACCGAACATGTCCGCTGAAACTGGTCAGCGGACCAGTTTCAGCGGACATGTTCGGTCGTGTGTACGGGGCCTTAAAGCAGAGGTCCCCCCAAATGTATTTATTTTTTAAAAGCCAGCAGCTACAAATACTGCAGCTGCTGACTTTTAAAAAATGGACACTTACCTGTCCAGCGCGCCCGCGATGTCGCCAGACAGGGCTGAGCAATCGCTCGGTCCTCGGATGCTGCCGCTGCCATGCTCGGTGAGGGAATCAGGAAGTGAAGCCTTGCGGCTTCACTGCCCGGTTCCCTACTGCGCATGTGTGAGTCATCACTGGTCCCCGGTCTCTCCTGGGAACAGTGTGTTTCCCAAGAGACAGTGGGGGGACAGGAAGTGGTGTAGACTCCCACAGGAGTCTATGCCCGGAAGTGGGTACAAATACCTGTCTTGATACCTGACAGGTATCTGCACCCCCCTCCCCTCTGAAAGGTGCCAAATGTGTCACCGGAGGGGGTTCTGAAAAGCGGAAGTTCCATTTTTAGGCGGAACTCCAGTTTAACTATGACTGTCTTTGTAACAAGTCACATTTTAGGAGCCACTTAGGAATTAAAAAATTCCTAATGCCGCGTACACACAATAATTTTTCGGGTTCTAAAAAATGACGTTTTTCAGGCTCTAGAAAAAACAAAGTTTTTTTCAACTTCATCATTAAACCGGCCTTGCCTACTCACGATCGTGAAAAAAAAAATGCTCTAGCAAAGCGCGGTGAGGTACAACACATACGACTGCACTATAAAGGGGAAGTTCCATGCAGATGGCGCCACCCTTGGGGCTGCTTTAGCTGATTTTGTGTTAGTAAAAGACGATTCACGCTATTCTGTCTGTTTCAGCGTGATGAATGTGCTTACTCCATTACGAACGGTAGTTTTACCAGAACGAGCGCTCAGTCTTATAACTTGCTTCTGAGCATGCGTGGATTTTTCACGTCGTTGAAGCGCACACACGACCATTTTTTACAACCCGAAAAATGTCCATGTTTAAAACATTGTGAAAAAATAGAGCATGTTCGGAAAAAAATTTGCCCGTTTTTCAGAACCCGAAAAATGTTCTGAAGCCCACACACGATCGTTTTTAATGACATTAAAAAAAACGTTGTTTTTTACAACCCGAAAAATGATCGTGTGTATGCGGCATAATGCCGCGTACACACCATCACTTTTTGTGAAGTAAAAATACGACGTTTTTGAAACTTCATTTTCAAAAACGACGTTGCCTACACACCATTGTTTTTTCAAAATGCTCTAGCAAAGCGAGGTTACGTTCAGCACTCTTTTCCATTGAAGCTCGCTTCATAACTTGCTTCTGAGCATGCGCGGGTTTAAAAACTTTGTTTTAAACGTCATTTTAGCCTACACACGGTCATTTTTTATGACACAAAAAACGACGTTTTGAAAAACGACACAAAAAATTGAAGCATGCTTCAATTTTTTTTTGTCGTTTTTCACAAGACATAAAACAACGTTTTCCCCCACACACGGTCATTTTAATTGATGTTTTTAAAAACGTTGTTTTTTTTCATCACATAAAGTGATGGTGTCTACGCGGCATAAGAGTTTACAAATGTCATACCCACAACTGAACCTCAAGTGCTCCTTAGATGTCCATCTAGAGAAATCCTAAAGTGGCAATACATATTTCAACAGACCTGACTGATCTATGGATTAAAGACCAGATGACTACAGTACTGTTTTTTTTTCTAAGATTAATTGCCAATATCTGACTGCAATTCCTTCTCCTCTCTGTAAGCTTTCACGCACATGCTTCAGAAGTTTCTGGATACAATCCCTCATCTCTGCTCTAAATGTAAAAATATATGCATGCTCAGGCAATGTCTGCGTCAGTCTCTCCTTGGTGCCCCATAGGCTTGTAGGGACCAGTGGCGGAACTACCGCCATAGCGACCCACGCGGGCGCTATGGGGCCCGCAGCTGAGTGAGGATCAGGGGGGCCCGGTGAGCCCCGAGTGCTGAGGAGCAGGGACCGATCTGTAGCCGAGCGCGGCCAGCACCATGCGTTCACGTGGGATGGACCCCCCCGCGCGCGCTGAATCCCACCAGCAGCACTCCCCCCCCCCGCTCCTGTGAATACAGTGGTGAGTGCCTCATCCTGTTCCCCGCTGCAATGCCCTCTCTCCCGTCAGCAGCAACCCCCTCGCTCCCACCTTCAGCGGTAAGCAGCACTCCCGAGTGAGTCCCCCCCCCCCCTCTCTCCCTGTAATGTCCCGATCAGGATGCTCTCTCTCACCAGCAGCACGCGGCTCTCCCCATCTTCCCCCCACTCCAGGAGAGCTGATGACTAGTTTGACAGGTAACCTACTGACAATTCCGTTCGGTCTCCCTCGCCCCTGTCAGTTCAGTGCTACTTGCAGGAGCCCAGCAGAAAGAGCATCTCACTGTCATCCCCATCCATCCCATGGTCCTCGCGTCCACCCCACGGTCCCCATGTCCATCCCACGGTCCCCCATCCATCCCACGGTCCCCATGTCCATCCCACGGTCCCCCATCCATCCCACGGTCCCCCCGTCCATCCCACGGTCCCCCATCCATCTCACTGTCCCCCCGTCCATCTCACTGTCCCCCCGTTCATCTCACTGTCCCCCCGTTCATCTCACTGTCCCCCCGTTCATCTCACTGTCCCCCCGTTCATCTCACTGTCCCCCCGTCCATCTCACTGTCCCCCCGTCCATCTCACTGTCCCCCCGTCCATCTCACTGTCCCCCCGTTCATCTCACTGTCCCCCCCCCGTCCATCTCGCTGTCCCCCCCCATCCATCTCGCTGTCCCCCCCGTCCATCTCACTGTCCCCCCCCGTCCATCTCACTGTCCCCCCCGTCCATCTCACTGTCCCCCCCGTCCATCTCACTGTCCCCCCGTCCATCTCACTGTCCCCCCCGTCCATCTCACTGTCCCCCCCCGTCCATCTCACTGTCCCCCCCCGTCCATCTCACTGTCCCCCCCGTCCATCTCACTGTCCCCCCCCGTCCATCTCACTGTCCCCCCCGTCCATCTCACTGTCCCCCCCGTCCATCTCACGGTCCCCCCGTCCATCTCACTGTCCCCCCGTCCATCTCACTGTCCCCCCGTCCATCCCACCATCCTCCTGTCCATCTTACTGTCTCCCGTCCATCCCACGGTCCCCCCGTCCATCCCACGGTCCCCCCGTCCATCTCACGGTCCCCCCGTCCATCTCACGGTCCCCCCGTCCATCTCACGGTCCCCCCGTCCATCTCACTGTCCCCCCGTCCATCTCACGGTCCCCCCGTCCATCTCACGGTCCCCCTGTCCATCCCACCATCCTCCTGTCCATCCCACCATCCTCCTGTCCATCTTACTGTCTCCCGTCCATCCCACGGTCACCCTGTCCATCCCACGGTCCCCCCGTCCATCCCACGGTCCACCCGTCCATCTCACGGTCCCCCCGTCCATCTCACTGTCCCCCCGTCCATCTCACGGTCCCACCCCGTCCATCTCACGGTCCCACCCCGTCCATCTCACGGTCCCACCCCGTCCATCTCACGGTCCCCCCCGTCCATCTCACTGTCCCCCCGTCCATCCCACCATCCTCCTGTCCATCTTACTGTCTCCCGTCCATCCCACGGTCACCCTGTCCATCCCACGGCCACCCTGTCCATCCCACGGGCCTTAGATATGATCGGCTGATTTGGAGTGTTAAGATAGAATGGGCCACCTTGGTGTGGTGTTGATAGTGTGGGTTGCTATAGGTAGGATGGCCTACTTTTAACTGGCAGTGGAAGGTTTGGGTGCAGTGGATAGTAAGGGGTTTTGTAGATCGGGTGGGTTTCATTTAGGCCCCTTCCACGGTTAACGCAATGTGGCCACTGATTGGAGTTGGAACTCGGTTTGAGACCATCTTATGGGAACCACTCCAGGAGGTATACAGCCGGAATATCACATCTATAAGGAGGTAAGTGCTCTGTGAGCCCACTGTTTGAAGACTTTTTTAGAAGATTACCAGAAGAACATCAGTTTTATACACGGAGATCACAGTTTCTCACCTATTAAGACATTTTGTGGTATATTTTTTGTTCATTGCACATTGCTGCAGTTATTTTTCTGTTATATATAGCACTTTTTGCACTTATAATTCTTTATTATATTACTATTGCGCTCATCATTTTACATTTCATCCATTTTTGCATACCACGGCTGCCCACTGCGCCACGCCACATCCCTGCTCCCTGCTCGGTGGCTCTCCTCTCCTCCTCGGCTGCTAAGCCTCCTGACATGTCAGTGTACGTAGGACATGTCAGTGTACGTAGGACATGTCAGTGTACGTAGGACATGTCAGTGTATGTAGGACATGTCAGTGTTAGTGTATGTAGGTCAGGTCATGTGTCAGAAACAACCTTGAAAGACATGCTAGTGTCCCTAAGAGCTTCCTTACATGCTAATCTCATGGAATGTGTAACTGACACGTCAGTGTGTGTGTGTGTACTGACATACACATAGACACACACACTGACATGCATACACACACACACTGACATACATACACGTCAGTGTGTGTGTACTGACGCGCACACACACGTAGGTCAGGGTATGTGTTTCAGGTAGGTCACACCGCGCCACTCCACCGCGCCCGCACCCCCCCATGCCGGCTTCGGGCTAAAGCCCCTAGTCTTTTTGCCACCTAGCAACGCCCCTGATCGCCGGCATGGTCTCCCAGCCAGGGGAAGAGAGAGGAGAGGAAGAGGCGAGCTGTCCGTATCAGCAGAGAGCGGAATTGCCCGCTGTATTAACTATCATTAGAACTTCCAGTGTTCCCGGGGCTCATGTCACATAGCTCCACCTCTTGGTCCGGCACCTTTGATTGACAGAACGCCGGTCCAGTGTCGGACATGTGACGTCATCAAAGGCGCTGGGCTAAGAGGTGGGGCTATGTGACGATGAGCCCCGGGAAGACGGGAAATTCAAATGAAAGCTATTACAGCGGGAAATCCCGATCTCTGCTGATCCGGCCGGCTTGCCTCTTCCTCTGCACAGGTGAGGCTGTATTGGGCACAGGCAGGCCAGGCTGTATTGGGCACAGGCAATGCTGTATTGGGCACAGGTCACGCTGTATGGGGCACAGGCAGTTCAGACTGTATTAGGCACAGGCCAGCCTGTATTGGGCACAGGCAACGCTGTATTGGGCACAGGTCATGCCGCATTGGGCACAGGCAATGCTGTATTGGACACAGGTCACGCTGTATGGGGCACAGGCAGGCCAGGCTGTATTGGGCACAGGCAGGCCAGGCTGTATTGGGCACAGGCAGGCCAGGCTGTATTGGGCACAGGCAAGCCAGGCTGTATGGGGCACAGGTGACGCTGTATTGGGCACAGGTGACGCTGTATTGGGCACAGGTGACGCTGTATGGGGCACAGGTGACGCTGTATGGGGCACAGGTGACGCTGTATGGGGCACAGGTCACCCTGTATGGGGCACAGGTCACCCTGTATAGGGCACAGGTCACGCTGTATGGGGCACAGGTCACGCTGCATTGACACTAGGGTGGCTCTGGGGGGCCCCATACAACATTTTGCTATGGGGCCCTGTGATTTCTAGTTACGCCCCTGGTAGGGACCCTGTTCTATGCTGTTGTGTGCCTAATTAAATGTAGGGTCCATTCACACCAAGAACTGATTGGAGCAGCTTTTTCAATGCAATCCCATTGCAAGACAAGGCAAAATGCAGAGTTCACTCCACCAGGTTGTGGTGGGGGGTGGGCAGTGTGCGCTAAAAAAAGTTTGGCTGGCCATGCAGTGGTCAATTGACCACTGTATTACATTTCAATAAAGTTTGTAAAAACAAAAAACAAAAAAACTAATTTGAACAGTGCCATGGGCCAGAAGCGGCACATACACTGCAGGTATCCAGATAGATTGAACCGTACACCAGCTAATGTGTTATAGCAAAGTGGCTGGTGTAAATGGATTCTTAGTGTGTGCTGTTGTAATCAGCCTTAAATGTGTTTTACCTTTTTCTAGAATCTGCAGGTCTTCCCTAATTTCAGTGGGTTGATTGCTTTGCTTTGGATAACCTCCTCTGGGTGTTTTATGCTCGTATTGCAAAACGCTTGTTAAAGCGGGAGTTCACCCATTTGTTAAAAAAAAAAATTTCTCCCCTTAGATTCCTGCTCGTTCGGTCTAGGGGAATCGGCTATTTGTATTAAAATATGAGCAGTACTTACCCGTTTTCGAGCTGCATCTTCTTCCGTCGCTTCCGGGTATGGGTCTTCGGGAGCGGGCGTTCCTTCTTGATTGACAGTCTTCCGAGAGGCTTCCGACGGTCGCATCCATCGCGTCACTCGTAGCCGAAAGAAGCCGAACGTCGGTGCGGCTCTATACTGCGCCTGCGCACCGACGTTCGGCTTCTTTCGGAAAATCGTGACGCAATGGATGCGACCGTCGGAAGCCTCTCGGAAGCCTGTCAATCAAGAAGGAACGCCCATTCCCGCAGCCCATACCCGGAAGCGACGGAGAGGATGCATCTCGTAAACGGGTAAGTACTGCACATATTTTAAAACAAATAGCAGATTCCCCTAGAGAAAACGAGCAGGAATCTAAGGGGAAAAAGTGCCCTCTAAGGGTGAACCCCCGCTTTAACCACTTTACTGGCAAAGGTTCCACTGTATATTTATATTATCTTTCAAATGTGAACTTTGCCTCAGTATAGGTATGTTCTAGATGCCCAAGGACTTAGAGCGGTATTAAACCTAAAATCAAAAATTAAAAATATTGCAGCTTGCCAATCTTTTTTACTCTCTGTTTTCACCTGGTGAACTGGCCTGTAACTCCTGTATTCTAGTGCACCCACTTTGGATGAAGAAGAACAGGGGGCACCTTTGGACAGCAGTATTGTCAGTCTAGGGGGGAGGGAAGTGTTAGATGGACTAGCCGATTTAAATACAATAACAAATAGAAGCCAAACTCCAGCTCACACGCCAATTACACAAGAGGTTACAGCAAACGTTTTTTCCTTTTGGGATAAAGGTTTCACATAAATAAATAAAAGCTAATAATTGTCGGCATCCATGTCATTGGTAAATGATTTGTCTAACTGTCACTCTAATGCCGCGTACACGCGGCCGCTCAAGCTGTCTTGCATACACACGGACACACCAAATTCCGACCGTCAAGAACGCGGTGACATACAACACTACGACAAGCCTAGAAAAATAAAGTTCAATGCTTCCGAGCATGTGTCAAATTGTTTCCGAGCATGTGTCGTTTTTTCTCCGTTGGAATTCCATACAGACAAACGGTATTTCCGATATAAATTTTTTCCGTCGGAATTTCCAACAAAAAAAGTCAGATGGGGCATACACACGGTCGGAATATCCAAAGACTTTTTTCATTTCATTACATCTACATTTGTAGGAGAGCTTGTTCTGTTGAAAAATAACAGGCTTACTGGCTGGAACCCCAGGGGAAAATAAAAGAAAGAAAGCCTATATAAAGAAAACAAATGCAGCCATAGCATCTAATGCCGCGTACACACGATCATTTTACGGCATGAAAAAAAACAAAGTTTTTCGGCATGTAGAAAAAACATTGTTTTTCCAACTTCATCATTAAAACGGCGTTGCCCACACACCATCGTTTTTAAAAAATGCTCTAGCAAAGCGCAGTGACGTACAACACGTACGACGGCGCTATAAAGGGGAAGTTCCATGCGGATGATGCCACCCTTGGGGCTGTTTTAGCTGATTCCGTGTTAGTAAAAGACGATTCACGCTTTTCTGTCTGTTACAGCGTGATGAATGTGCTTACTCCATTATGAACGGTAGTTTTACCAGAACGAGCGCTCCCATCTAATAACTTGCTTCTGAGCATGCACGTTTTTTTTACGTTGTTTTAGCCCACAAACGATAATTTTTTACAACCCGAAAAACGACATCGTTTAAAACGACGTTAAAAAATGCAGCATGTTCGAAAAATGTTTTTTCGTTTTTCAGAATCTGAAAAATGATGTGAAGCTCACACACGATCATTTTATATGACGTTTTGAAAAACAACGTTTTTTTCATGCCGAAAAATTATCGTGTGTAAGCGGCATAAGGATAAGTAAACTGCATTATATAATGTAATAAATGTTTTTGGGTTTAATACCACATTAAAGTGGAGGTTCACCCAAAAAATAAATTTTTAACATTACATTCAGCCGAGTTGTCCTAATGACAATCGGCTGTTTTTTTGTTTTTTTTCCCCGTACATACCTTATTTCCACCGCCGCTTCCAGGTATGTCTTCTGCGGGACTGGATGTTCCTATCTGATTGACAGGCTTCCGACCGTCGCATACTACGCATCACGAGTTGCCGAAAGAAACCGAACGTCGGTGCGCAGGCGCCGTATAGAGCCGCGGTGAAATACGGTATGTACGGGAGAAAAAAAAAACGATTGTCATTAGGACAACTCGGCTGAATGTAATGTTAAAAAAAAATTTGGGGGTGAACCCCCGCTTTAAGCTACCATCTGGAAAAGATATTTGAAGTTAGTGTGCTTGCAAACAACCTTCTTGTTGAAGAATGCCACAGAGAAGCTGAGTAGAAGTTACTTTGGGATATTGTAAGATCGATTAATTGCCCATTGGTCAAGGTATCTTTGACTGCTTTAAAAGCATCAAGAGCCAGATTTATTAGTGAGAGAGCCACTGCAGCTTCAAGAAAAACATTGTGAGCTAGATTCACAGAACACTTACGCTGGCGTATCTACAGATACGCAGCGTAAGTGAACAAATGCGCCGTCGTATCTATGCGCCCTATTCTCTATACTAGATAAGCCAGAATTTGGCCTCCATCCGACCGACGTAAGTCTCCTACGCCGTCGGATCTTGGGCGCATATTTACACTGGCCGCTAGGGGCGCTTCCGTTGTTTTACGCCGGCAAAACTATGCGCCGAGCTACCTGAATCTAGCTCTGTGACTGCTCTTTCAGGGATGCAGATCTGTCTGGTTGTTCTTACAGATCAGCAAATACCATGAAGCTACTCTTATGCCTTGTACACACGAGCGGAATTTTCAACGGAAAGCGTCAGATGGAAGTTTTTCATTGGATATTCCGTCAGTGTGGAAATTCCGACGGAATTAGATAGAGAACGTGTTCTCAATTTTTCAGATGAAAATAATTTCTACTGGAATTTCAGTTCGTCTGGATGCAATTCCGACGAAGTAAAAACACGCATGCTCACAATCAAGATGACACATCCTCAGAAGCACTGAACTTAATTCGTAACTCCATCAGAAAAACCGTCAGAGTTTATTCCAACGGGAAAACCGGTCGTGTGTACAGGGCATTACAAGGCCTACTGCTACTTCAAAATACCTGTCCTATTTTGGGAAATGCGACACCCCTCAACCGACTCTCCTATAATTAAGTTTAGAATTTAATGTTAAAAAGACCTAAGTAACTTATTTTTCAAACCACCAGACCCAGAGATGGAAATGTTAGCCTGCCACACCACTTAGAGGGTCATTCCACACTACCCAACGAGGAGCAGATGCCTTAAGCCTCATACACACGATCAGTCCATCCGATGAGAACGGTCCTAAGGACCGTTGTCATCGGTTTACCGATAAAGCTGACTGATGGTCCGTCGTGCCTACACACCATCAGTTGAAAAACCGATCGTGTCAGAACGCGGTGACGTAAAACACAACAACGTGCTAAAAAAACAAAGTTCAATGCTTCCAAGCATGCGTCAACTTGATTCTGAGCATGCGCAGGTTTTTAACCAATGCTTTTGCATACTAACGATCGGTTTTGACCTATCGGTTAGGCGTCCATCGGTAAAATTTTGAAGCAAGTTCTAATTTTTTTGACCGAAGGTTAAATAACCTATGGGGCCTACACACGATCGGTTTGGACTGATGAAAACGGTCCTTCAGACCCTTCTCCTCTAGCGATCCTATCGTGTGTACGAGGCCTAAGATCTCACACTGCAGATATACTGCCATGAGGCTCCAGGCACAGGAGGAACTCCGGACTAGTGATATATTTTTTAGGGTAATGATTAGGCACAATTAAGCTGAACTCCTGTAAGTGATCTACTTTGTAAAAACGCAGGCATACTATGAGACTTTTTAATTTACATTACTTTAGCTGCAGAGCCGATGCAGTTGCTGTGCCCACCCCTCCCATCCTCCTGCCCAATCACAGAAGCCTTTGTATTATGTAAACTAATTTACAAAATACAAAGGCTTCTGTGAGCTAAGGAGAGGGGAGAACACAGCAGCTGTGTGTGTGTGAAGACATTCCTCAAATTCAGCTTTAACACTTCTAAATGTTCCCAGTAACAGAGGGAAGCTTCAGTTTTTGAGTTCAGCTCTACTTGAAATGCCTCCTTTCTTCCCTGGGCACCAACCAGGGATGGACTGGCCATCGGGACTACCGGGAGTTTCCCGGTGGGCCGATGGCTCAGTGGGGCCTTAAAAAAAAAAAAACAGTGGCAGAGATTCGGGGAAGGTGGCCAGCAAGGAGGGCAGTTGGATGTAAAAGCCGAGGAGGGAGAAGAGCTCCACCCCCTCCCTGACCACCGAAGAGGCGAACAGGAGCGAGCGTTGGCCATCCCGGCACTCCCAGAACCTCGATTCCTCCACCTCCTCTCTGGTCTAGGAACCATGCGGCCTGGGCCGGAGGAAGAGAACATGCGTCGCTGTAAGGAGTAGAGCATCGAGAACCCCCTGGATCAAGAGGGAGACTTGGTGCTGCTGCTGCTGGCTATCAGGTACCCGGCATCCTACACAAACATGCCAGAACACTGAGAGGGGGGGGGTGAGCAGAGGAGGGACTGCAGAAAGGGACAGTGCTATGTGGTCTGTCTCAGCCCTCCCCTCTGTCTCTTAGTCCCTGTGTCTCTCAGTCCCCTTTCTTTCAGCCCCCTCCTCTGTCTCTCAGCCCCCTCCTCTGTCTCTCAGCCCCCCCCACTATCTCTCAGCCCCCCCCCACTATCTCTCAGACCCCTCCTCTGTCTCTCAGATCCCCCCTCTGTCTCTCAGATCCCCCCTCTGTCTCTCAGACCCCCCTCTGTCCCTCAGACCCCTCTCTGTCTCTCAGTCCCTGTGTCTCTCAGTCCCCCCTCTTTTAGCCCCCTCCTCTGTCTCTCATACCCCCCCTGTCTCTCAGACCCCTCCTTTGTCTCTCAGCCCCCTCCTCTATCTCTCAGCTTCCCCCTCTGTCTCTCAGCCTCCCCCTCTGTCTCTCAGCTTCCCCCTCTGTCTCTCAGCTTCCCCCTCTGTCTCTCAGCTCTCCTCCTCTGTCTCTCAGCTCTCCTCCTCTGTCTCTCAGCTCTCCTCCTCTGTCTCTCAGCTCTCCTCCTCTGTCTCTCAGCTCCCCCTTATGCTCTTAGCTCCCCCTCTCTCTCAGCGCCCCCTCTGTCTCTCAGCCCCCCTCTGTCTCTTAGCCCCCTCTGTCTCTCAAACCCCTCCTCTGTGTCATGGATATGCAATAAAGTCTGGTAGCTTACTTGTCTCCATGTGTTCATTAGAGGCCTGACCCTCTTTCTGGCTGTCTTTTTTCACCTTCCTCCCTGGATGGCTCCACCCCAGGCCATCCCAGGAAGCCTATATTAACCACTGAACTGCTTGTCTGCTGTGCAGTTCAATTGTGTTGTTAGCTTAAGTTCCTGTCTGCAGTGTGCTACGATTACCTTCCTGTGTACCGTTTTTGGCTCGTCCCTGTCATTCGGGTTACCCTAGTCTGCCTGTTGCCCTGACCTCGGCTTACCCATCACTATCGCTTGTCTTGCTGCTTCCCCTCTCTCCCTGCGGAGCGTGACCTAGGGGATCCCAGGGGTCGCGACCTGGATCCAGCTGCGGCAAAGGCCATCCTCACCACCAGAGGCTCTGGTGAACACAAAGCTGGGTCTTAGACTTCGCGCCCTGAGGAATCTTGGGTTCACGCCTTCTCTCTGATAGCAGCAGTCAGCTATAGGGTTCACTACCATGTGGTGCATCCCTGACCCCAACGGGGTGCACTTGTCATCTGGCCACAGGTGACCTGACACTCTGTCTCTTAGGCCCCTCCTCTGTCTCTCAGCCCCCTCCTCTATCTCTTAGCTCTTCTCCTCTATCTCTCAGCTCCCCCCTCTGTCTCTCAGTTCCTGTGTCTCTCAGTCCCCCCTTCTTTTAGCCCCTCCTCTGTCTCTCAGCTCCCCTCTATCTCTCAGACCGCTCCTCTGTCTCTCAGACCCCTCCTCTGTCTCTCAGACCCCTCCTCTGTCTCTCAGCTATCCTCCTCTGTCTCTCAGCTCCCCCCCTCTGTTTCTCAGCCCCCCTTTGCCTCTCAGCCCCTCTGTCTCTCAGACCCCTCCTCTGTCTCTCAGACCCCTCCTCTGTCTCTCAACCCCCTCCTCTATCTCTCAGCTCTCCTCCTCTATCTCTCAGCTCCCCCTGTCTCTCAGCCCCCCCAACTCTGTCTCTCAGCCCCCCCCAACTCTGTCTCTCAGCCCCCCCCAACTCTGTCTCTCAGCTCCCTCCCTCTGTGTCTCAGCTCCCTCCCTCTGTGTCTCAGTTCCCCCCTCTGTCTCTCAGCACCCACTCTGTCTCTCTGCCCCCTCCTCTGTCTCATTCACTCCTTGACTCTTAGGCTGCTTTCCCACTGGGGCGGTCATTGACGGTAAAACGCTGCTAGTTTTATCAGCACTTTACTGTCGTTTTTGCTGCACTATTCGGCTTCTAGCAGGCGCTTTTAACCCCCGCTAGCAGCCGAATTAAAGGTTAAATGCGCCCGTGTAGCGCTGCTGCCGAAGTGGTTTGCAGGTGCTTCAGCAGCGGTGGCCATTCATTTCAATGGGCAGGAGCGGTGTGTACACTGTTTCTCCACCGCCCCAAAGATGCTGCTTGGAGGACTTTATTTAACGCCCTGGCAGCGCCCCAGTGTGAAAGCACTCTGGCTTTCACACTTGGACTGCAGCTGAGCCATTTTTCAGGCGCTTTACAGGCGCTATTTTTAGCCCAAAAGCACCTGAAAAACGCCTTAGTGTGAAAGGGGTCCTACACTCACCCCCTCTCTTTTACACTAACTCCCTCTCTCTTACACTCACCCCCCTCTCTCATCCACCCCCTCTCTTACAATATTATTTTATTGTTTTCATAAAATATTACAGGGGTTTTACCCTATACACAACAGGTATAGTTATGTGAAGGCTAACTATATATACTAATAGAATACTACCCCCTCTCACCCCCTTTACCTCAACCCTCCCTCTCTCTCTTTCATTCCCCTCTCTCTCACCCTCTCATGATATACAATAATGGATGTAGGGGTCTTTTGGTTGGCGTGATTTTTTTGGGGGGGGGGTGGGGGTCAGCGTTTTATTGAATTAAAGTGGGCTGGTCTGGATGAAGTCCAGGGCCAAATTTTTGTCCCAGTCCAGCCCTGGCATCAACATACTTGCTCTGGCAATATCTAGCTGCAATCCTTCCTCTTTTCGCCATAGATATTGACATACATGTTTGGGAAATATCTTGCAGCAATCGCTCCTCCATCTGCTTAATAGGCATAAATATACATGCTCAGGTAAAATCTGTCTGCAATCTCTTCTCTCTCCTTCATAGGCATGAACAAAGAACATACAGTACATCTTCGGCTGGTGCATGTTTATGGCCAAAGCTGCTAAAAAAGACCTTCCCTGAAAGTGAGATTATTGACCATTCTTTGCATTCTCTGGCCACCTATAGACTACACACACTGGGATCCCCTTACAAAAATGAAGGTAAACAGAGTGGGGTTATTTTCCAAGTAAAATAAATCCGATTTCAGTTTATTTCTACAAATTATGAAATAAAGACTAATGCTCCTTTGCTGTTGAAAAAAACAATTCGATTGTATATCTGCTGCAGTCTTTGTAACATGATTTAGTGTTTCACTACCTGGAATCTTCTGAATACATTTTTTGCTGTATTATAAAGCAAACACATAGATGGATAAAGGAATGCTTAAATATAATTATACAGAAAATAGAATAGAATGAATATTTTAAAGCAGTTTGTAATGTGAGCCTGTACAACTGGCATCCTACAGACCGGATGCCAGAACTGGCATGAATAGAAATTGTATTGTATTATGGTGTACTAATTATTTTTTAACGGAGCTTGAATTATCTACTTGTTGTCAAATATATTGCCAGAAATTCAGCAGATATGAAATTAACTGTAAACAGACCTAATGTATGAAACCCTTTTTTCCTGATCTGTGGAAAGATTCACATGCCACCAGGAAAGCAATCTAATGTGATATGATTTAATTTTACACATTTAATTTAGACAATAGAAAAACACTGCATACAATAAAAGGGTTTGTTTGGTGTAAAGTGGTCATTGAAGGCTATTCTGATGCCTTTGACCAATGATTGTTTGGTACAGGATCAGTGCAATGCTTCCAGAAAGCTGGAAAAAAGATTGACAACTGTCCTAATGATCATATGTGGTAATGGTATAAGACAGTAGTTTCCAAACTGCAGCTCTTTGCTTATCCAGCCCTTTGGACACTATTCTTCTCACCGATAGGAGACACTATTCTGCCAACTGACATCGACAATGGGGCACCATTTCTCCCACTGATACTGTGACGTAAATTTCCAGCACCCAGCTTGGGTGCTTCCGTCAAGATAGATATAGCTTCCTCCAGTCTGGACCCAGAAACTGGGTATTATAGCTGAATATTGCACCCAAGGACTAGACAACACTAGCTTAGATGCAAACTGGAACTCTTTATTGTATAGGAATACAGGTTTTTATACACTTCAAAAGTAGGTCAGTCACCACATAAGCAAAAAAAGGAAATATTACCCAAAACATCACACAATGGTTAGATAACAAGGTAGAGTTGACACAAGGCTAATCCCATCATGAAGGAAACTCCAAGAGTTAGCCAAATTCGCCAACAGACAGAAACCATAGGTTACTCAATTAACAATGAGAATTAACACCTAGACAATACTTTTTTAATCGAGGAATCCAGACTGTCCGGCAACAGTCTGAGACAAAGCGTATACAATGTTCAAGCACTCTGAAAAGGTGGAATTATTTATCTTCATAGATTTCTTGAGGGATATTATTGTTAAATAGTTCTGTCCCAAGTGAAGGAGCCTCTGCAACCTGCCTCTGCAAGAGGGCCACCATATCCCCTCTCACTGCGAACAGTTCCACCTTTGCTCCAGTTTTGATCAACTATTTTCTTCGAGTGCAATTTCATGATAGAGGAAAACAGGGGTTGATTTACAAAAACTGGAGAGTGCAAAATAATGTGCAGCTCTACATAGAAACCAATCGGTTTCCATTTTTTTTTTTTTTTTTTTAAACTTAACCACATACCGGCCAGGTGAATTCCAGCACTTGGTTCCTACATGTAAAAATCATCATTTATTTTGCTAGAAAATTACTCAGAATACCCAAAACATTATATAATTTTTTTGTTTAGCAGAGACCCTGGGGGATAAAATGGCGGTCATTGCAACTTTTTCTGTCACACAGTATTTGCGCAGCAAACAGTAACGTTTGCCCATTTTTTTTGTATAATGTGACCGATGATGATACGCTGAGCAAATAGATACCTCACATGTCACACTTTAAAATTGTGCACACTTGTGGTATGGCGCCAAACTTCAGTACTTAAAAATCTCTATAGTCAAAAAAAATGTTGTTTACAGGTTACATGTTTAGAGTTACAGAGGAGGTCTAGTGCTAGAATTATTGTTCTCGCTCAAACATTCGCAGTGATACCTCACATGTGTGGTTTGAACGTTGTTTACATATGGGAGCGGGGCCTACGTATGCATTTGCTTCTGCCTGTGAGCTTGCAGGGACGGGGGCACAATTTTTGTTATTTTTTTTGTTTACTTTATTTAAAATATATATTATTACACTTTACCTTAAAAAACAAATGTGATAATTTTTCTTCCTATTACAAGGAAAGTAAATATCCCTTTATAATAGAAATGGTGTGTGACAGGTCCTCTTTATGGAGAGATGTGGGGTCCAGGTAGAAAAAGGCTGAGTTAAAAAAAAAATCACAATCACAGCCTTTCTTGCCGACTCCCTGGCTTTGTTTACTTCCCAGGCCTCCGAGAGTTATAGAGATTGCCAGGGACTAAGGATGAGCTCCGGCGTGTTCGCATAGAACACGTGCAGAGCCCGCCAGGAAGTGAGCACGGCACTGTGCTAATCACAGCCAGGGAGACATTGTCCCGATGCTCGGCTGCAGGGTTAGTGAAATGTCTCCCTGGCTGTTATTAGCGCAGCGCCGTGCACACAATGATATCTGAATGAGGTCCGGCTGGCCCCCCTCCCGTTTTTTTTATTTATTTTTTGCATTACACGTGTAAGGGGCCGATGGTCCTCAGGGCCCCTTACAGGCCGGCTGGCCCCCCTCCCGTTTTTTTTTTTTGCATTATACCTGTAAGGGACCCAATAGTCCCTAGGGCCCCTTACAGGCCCGGCCGGCCCCCCTCCCATTTTTTTTGCATTACACCTGAAAGGGGCACGATGGTCCCTAGGGCCCCCCTCCCGCTTATTATCTCGCATCAGGAGAGAAGAGATTACACTTGTTTTTTTTCGTCAGCACCCCCCCAATTCTCTGCTCCAGGGGGGGCCTGCATAAAGCTGTGTAAGGGGCCCCAAAATTTGTGATGGCTGCCCTGCCTGCAGATTTCTGGGACATGTCACAGGTCCCAGAAAGCTGTGGGACCATTCATATAGTGCAGCGCATGCACAGTGAGCAAACAACTGTAAGGCTGTAAGCAGTTACAGCTGGCTGCCCAGAGTTAGTATGCCGCCACTGGGGATCAAAGCCTGGTGAAGAAACCAGCCAGGTGAGGACAGCACTGGATCCTGGGACGGGTAAATGTCTGTTTATTAAAAAGTCAGCAGCTACAGTTTTTGTAGCTGCTGACTTAAAATTTTTCTAAAGATGACTACTGTAATAAAACGCTAAAGAGTTTGTAAAGGTAAAAAAAAAAATCCTAAATAGCTTCTGTAACGGTCACCACCGTTTACGACCTTACATCAACCCACGACAGCTTATCGACACTCCACAATCAGGCAAACGAACACGACCCATAAGAATTCCCCCCAGACACGAGACACACAGCTCTGTTCTGGTTTCAAATGCAAGACAACTTTAATGGTTAGCTCTCAAGGTTATATACAGATTAAGCATGAAAGGAACAATCAAACTCTCCACCCACACCTCACACCCTGGGGGGGCTTCAATACACCTTCAGATGGCTAATTGCTAAACATTCCAAACATCTCGGCACCGGGCTATAATTATCACTGCACCTGAGAAGTCACATTACTTCATTAACAGAATTCAAACAAAACCCCATCACACAATAAATCCCCCTCAATCCACATCTTTAGACAGACGTTCTGTCTCCGCATGAAAGGTATTCACACCTCTGAGCATCAATAGGCTTTAAACAGTGTTATCACACAATGAAAGGCCTTTCAAGAGCCAGCCTTATTTAACATGTCAACAGTCTACACAGAGAGATGAGTCATAGAATAAACCAACACTTTGCAATATCTCCAATTGCAATATGAGCTATCAGTAATGTCCCCTGTCCTGTAATTTAGGATATCATTTCTCAGTCACCCTATGGCCCTATCGTACATAAGGTGACCCTAGACATTAGAGTTATTAATGACGCTGGCACAGGGGTACCCCTCATCCTTCCAAAGTCTCTGTTTGTCCCGGGTCATTCCGTTACAGCTTCCTTTTACCTTAGTGCAGTCCTCCTTCTCTTACCTTATGAGAAATCCTCACTTCTTGTTCTTCTGTCTAACTACACACAGTAATGCAAGGCTTTCTCCCTAGTGTGGAGAAAGCCTCTTGAGGGGGGAAGGGAGTGTCAAGATGCCCACTAACACAGAGCTCCTTTCTCTATCTGCAAAGTAGAGAGCGTCCTGACCCTCCTGCTCGCCCCCTCAAGAGGCTTTCTTCACACCAGGGAGAAAGCCTTGCATTACTGTGTGAAGTTACAGACAGAAGAACAGGAAGTGAGGATTTCTCAGAAGAAATAAGGACATTTAAAAGCAAAATCGAAGGATGAGGTAAGTGAAGGAGGACTGCACTAGGGTAAAGGAAGCTATTTAGGGGGAAAAAATTACCTTTACAACCCCTTTAAGAGCCCATTCACACCTCCGCGACAAAACGCCCGACGCCGGACGCTCGTGCCGCTGGAGGGGAGAATTCCCATTGCTGTCTATGGAGATGGTTCACATCTCATAGACGCTGTACGCCTGCCGCCTGAAAAAAAGTCCCAGACCCTTTTTTTCAGGCGGCATTGGCGTTCGGCCATACAAAGCAATGGGAAGGCTTTGTTAAAAAAAAAAAAGTTACACACTCGCGGCAAAATACGCCGCATACGCGGCGTATCTTGTCGCGGAGGTGTGAATGCAGCCTAAGTTTATACATTTTTAGGCTGATGTTTCATATCTTTTGTTTTAACATTTTTTTTTTAAAAAAAAGCTTTATTTTGTAAATAATAACAAAATACAAAGTGCACCCATGATACTGCTTTTGCAGTGTATTATGACTTTTCTAAATAGAGAGCACAGCAGTAGCTTTTTTATTTTCAAACACCTCTCTCTCTCATTGAAAGTCTGTGCAGAGCCATGCAGAGCCTCAGAGCCATTGAGCGCAGGCTTTTTTTTTTCAGCAAAGGAGTTAAAATGAATTGATTGAAGTACAGTATAGCTAAAGACATTTTTTAGTTTTGGATAGAGGTAAGGCATTATTACAACTTTAGGCCTCTTTCACAAGGGTGATTACACGCATACACTGGAATCCAGCAGCAAAACTTCAGCAGCAGCAGCAGCAACCATTCAGCCTGTACAAAGTAATGACAGGCTAAGAGGAGCCCTTGCTTTTTTCATGTATCTGCATAACCAGCTTCATTGGGGAGACATGCTCTTGTGACAAGTCACAAAGGGGGAGTTTGTCACTTTGGAGAGATTGGCCCAGATTCTCGTAGATGGGCGTAAAACTGTGCGGGCGTAATGTATCTGATTTACGTTACGCCGCCGCAAGTTTTACAGGCAAGTGCTTTATTCACAAAGAACTTGCCTGTAAAGTTGTGGCGGCATAGCGCAAATCACCCGGCGCAAGCCCGCCTAATTCAAATTCGCCGGGTAGGGGGCGTGGAGCATTTAAATTAAGCGTGTTCCCGCGCCGAACGTACTGCGCATGCGCTGTCCGGAAAATATCCCAGGGTGCATTGCTCCAAATGACGTCGCAAGGACATCATTGGTTTTGACGTGAACGTAAATGGCGTCCAGCCCCATTCACGGACGACTTACGCAAACAACGTAAATTTTAAAATTTCGACGCGGGAACGACGGCCATACTTAACATTGGTTGCCCCTCATATAGCAGGGGCAACTTTACGCCGCGCAAAACTAACGTAAACATCGTAACTTCACTGCGTCGACCGTGCGTACGTTCGGGAATTTGCGTATTTAGCTAATTTGCATACTCGACGGGGAAAACGACGGAGGCGACACCTAGCGGCAAAAAAAAAAAATTGCATTTAAGATCCGACAGCGTAAGAGCCTTACGCCTGTCGGATCTAATGGATATCTATGCGTAACTGATTCTAAGAATCAGTCGCATAGATACGACGGCCCAGATTAGGACTTACAACGGCGTACATTGCGTTGCGCCGTCGTAAGCCCTTTGAGAATCTGGGCCATTGTTTTTAACTTCCTGCTGTGTAAAAAAAAAAAAAAAAAAACGTTACCTATTTCAGGTTTAGCTATAATTTAGTATGCAGTACTTCATATTTACCTGTAGCGGTTGGTTGCTACATCCACTGATATCACCCTGCTAACAGACATCTATTAGACACACTCTGTAGACAATGAAAAATCTTAAGCCTCATACACACGATCGGACTTCCATCTGACTTTTCCGTGGATTTTTGTTCGGAGGGCGTTTGCCGCAAACTTGTTCTGCATACACACGGCAGGACTTTTTCAGCCAACTTTTACCAAATCACGTGGTTTTTCAGCTCTTTACCGCCACCCCATGGGCAACTTCTGCTATTGTTGTCTGATCTTTAGCATTGATTCTGAGCATGCGTGTTTGTACTTTGGACTTTAGTACACACGATCGGATTATACTCCATCGGACATTTGTTGCCGGAAAGTTTGTCTGTTTGCACAGCGAACATTTGTCCGATAAAAAACACAAAAAGTTTGTCCGATGGAGCGTACACGCGGTCGGATTGTCCGATCAAACAGGTCTGTCGGACATTTGTTGTCAAAAAGTCCAATCGTGTGTATGGGCCTTTTGACTTATTTTGTTATTTTATTTGGAGAATTGAACTTGGTTGGGGAAGGGATGTGGGATGCCCATAGTAACAATGAATAGTTGGTGTGTGACTTCTATAAATGCGTCACGCTTCCGAGATGACACTAGACTTGACAGTGTTCTATACCGCAGCCCTTCTCTTCCTCCTGCACACAGCTTGATTACTTTTACCTCCGACCACTCTCTCTGTCACAGTCGTAGTATTACATACCTCCCAACTTTCTGAGTTGGGAATAAGGGACACCTATCAGCAAAAGTATGCAGGCATAGGACACACCCCCTTGCCACGCCCCCTTAAAGGAGAATTGTACAAAAAAAACAAGATTGGTTAAACCCACAAGTGCTTTTTTTACCACTACTATTCCTTTATATTGGCTTTTGGAATTTACAAATGCAGCAATTTAGAAATCGGATGAAAGGTTTAGCACTGGGGAAACACTTTTTGATAGATAGAAAGTGCATTTTATATACAACTATATAGACCAGACCAAAATGAGGGACAAATGAGGAGGAATGAGGGACAGAGGGACATTGCTCCAAATCAGGGACAGTCCCTCGAAATCAGGGACAGTTGGGAGGTATGGTATTACTGTCACACCATAGATATGACTAGGCCTCACTCTGAATAAGCCCCAGCATGAGTAGAGGATGAAACCGTTGAAGGCCTGGGGCATGCAGCACCCCCCTCATGGCTGTTACCGGTTAGTAGATATTACGTTAGAGATGATGGACTACTGATCCCAGCAAGTCCAATTTGCAAATCCTGTCCGCTCTCGTGGCTCTGCATCGATCTGGCACATAACTCCACAGTCTCCCCCTCTGGCTTTGCACCCAGCTCCCCTGGCATAACTCTTCCAGATCTCTACTGTTCTTCACTCACCGACTCCTGCCCTAGGTCCTGCCTGAAGGATTTACCCGGGTGTGCAGACCGACTGTCTCTCCAGCTCCTGTTCCAGGACACCTCTCCATGACCGACTAAGGAGAGGCTCCCTCCCAGCTCCCCAGCTACTCTGCCAGATTTACACCCCCCCCCTCCCCAGATGGTGGTGCTCCTCCTGCACAACAGTCTAGCACTCCATCCTTTAGTACGCCCAGCCGACAACTTCCCCCCAAGCAGGCTGACCACTGACCATGAGTATATGTAGGAGGCCGGCCCCTTGCCAATCCTAGTTGGGGATTGGTCAGTGCTCCTCACATGTGCTCCATGTCACTCCAACTCTCAGCCCTGCCCCTCTTGTAGAACATTCTCACTGGAAGCAGGGGAGGCACCTAAAAGCTGAAGTACTTGTCAGTCACCTACTGCTACACTAATCACTCCCTGCCCCAGATCAAAAACAAACAGGCCTAGCTTGAACCAGAGCACACTGAGCAGACCTCACTAATCAATTACTGCTCCCTGTTAAGCAGACAGCACTTAAATGTGCCTTTCTACTTCTCTGTTAAGCAGGCGGATGCTACATGTGATTAGCTTTGAGTTTGAAATTGCATAGCCTCTGGATAGATAAAATATCATGTAAAAATGAATGCAACATACAGTATATGCTATAACTGTAAATCCCTAGATAATTCTATGGTAAACATCAGATGTTGCAAAAATGAATCCAAATCAGGAAATATGCCTGAAATGAAGCTATACTCGTGTAGCACTACCCCCGTAGGAGCTGCTGGTTTCGATTTTGGGTCTACACTCTGCCTCTCAACCCCAGAAGTTTGGCTCAAACCCTCCCTTGGCACAACTGGACTACACAATATTTGTGGAACCCACTGGAAGTTAAGAACCACAATGATATCAAACAGTGATAAAAATGCAATTGAATGTTATTACTGTAGCGCCTGTGTACTTTCGTACAGGTGCTATGCTTAAATTTAGTGGGAAGATGAGAGAGTTATGTTGCTCTCATTCTGTAATTTGACAAATTTGGCTGTCGCCAAATCTGGATTGTCCTGTGGGTTAGTCTGTGCCCCAGAGATGCGGTCTCATCTCTGGGCGGCAGGTGGCGCCAGAGGGGTCCAGGCCGAGCCGCTTCTTCCCAGCAGCCAATTGGAGGAATTTTCCCTTGCGGGGCATGCTGGGGAGGAGTATTTCTGTGGCGGAGGCCGTTGTTCAGGGTTTTCTTCGCGGGTTCCTGGTTCCGGGTGCGGCACCCACCTTTAGGGTGTGCGCATATCACGGGCCCCACCACTATGGCCTTCCAGGCCGGGGTCACGTGCTACGCGGAGTTCCTGACTCTGGGCTCTCATAGCCCGGAGCAACCGATGCTGCAAAGGGGCCCCAGTGACTTACTGGGTCCCCTCGTCTATTGAGAAGATCCCAAGCTGGGTGCTGTTCGGTGGGGGATCGGTCTGAGGAGAACCCAGGGGCAGGTGATCCAACAGGGCTTGAACGAACCACTGGGGATCTGGGCACCGGACACTAATAGGTCGCACTCAAGCTGTCAGTTGGTGACCCCAAAGAACATACTGGGAGGATTTGCTCTACCGTCCTAACTTCCAAGCACTAGGCCTGTGGCAGAGGTCTAATCTGGACGCTCAAATCTAATTTAGAGCTAAGTCTGTGGCAGAGACTTGTTTTCCTTTCCCCAGAAGCTTTAAGTGGCGCTCTGGCTGCCAGGCCTGTGAGAGAGGTCTGTCCAGGGGCACTTCACCCACTACGGCTGGAGTGGCGACGCATGTAAATACTATTGCTAAAGGCAGGACTGCCTTTATTATCCATAGCCTGATACTGTGAAGTTTCTCTACCTTCACCAACCTATCCTGTCTACCTCAAGGTACATGTTGGTCGTGTTGGACCGGGAAAAATAAAGCATTTGAAAAACGTCAACCAACGGTCCTGGACATTCTGTTATTGCTCTCAGAACTACCATCACCCCACAGTAAGAGGTAACTGAAACACGCCGATCCCAAATCTAACCAGCGGCTCCTTCGGGGGTAGCGCTACATTACCTTGTGCTGACCACCTGTTCAAATGTTATTGGATAAGGCTCCACACAAAATGCAGATTAACCAAGAAGTGTTTACTTGGAATTGAGAAGAACAAACAAAGTTAAACAACAGTTGACTCCTTACAGGGCCCTGCAAGTGCCAATAATAAAGGTTAAGAACAGGTTTAAATAACAGAGTCCAATAGTACATACCTGGGAAAGAACGCAGTGGAGGGGTCTCCCCAATACAATACTACCAGCACTGGAGTACCTCCCCACTAGGCCTTACCCAGCTCTCAGGAACAACAATACTGTACAAATGAGTATAAAATAATTATGCTATGTATATGAGTCTATGACTCTTTAGTTCCCCCTAGCGGGTAGTTCTTGGACACGTGTCCTACTATGATAGCTCAGTTAGCCAGACTGAATCCTGTACTCGTTCCTTCCGGTTAACTGAAGTCTTTACTAGCATTAGATGGTGCACATTAACAATTTGTAATCCAATAGGGGTAAAGAAAAATGGAAACGAACACTCAAAGTAAATATGGCGTGTTGGCGACACAAGAGCCGATTCCTTTAATGCACAGTCACTGACGAATGCAAAGTATCCCTGCAAGTGGCGTCTTAACCTCCAAACAACAATGGTGAGTCCATACGATCCACCCTCCTGCGATACAGTTATTATATGGTTGGGCAGGTGTCCTTCTCACCCAACGAGGCTTCGCCTCTCCGGTATGCTCCGTCTGCAGTGTCACGGTTCTCTGCCTCCCTGCAACTGGTAGTCTCTGGTCCTCCGCGCAGCCGTCACAAAGTGCTGGAAGGCAGGTGACCCTGGTTGCCATGGAACATAGGCCAAACACAGCATCAAGGATCCCCCTTCAGTATAGGCGACCCGTGCTGGCGACTGTAGGCCCAGGCGTCTGAGGCCTAGGCTTCTTGAAGCAGGCCTCAGCACAGGCTTATAAAAAAAATAAACCTGCAAGACAAAGGCATAATGAGCTAGTATGCATAGCATACTAGCTCATTATGAATTACTTACCTGAGAACGAAGCCCCCGCAGCCGTCCTCGGACACGTCCTCCGTTGCGCCATGATACCCGGAGTGACTTCCAGGTATCACTGCTCCGGCGCTGTGACTGGCCGGAGTAGCAATGATGTCACTCCCACGCATTCGCACGGGAGCCGCCACTAACGTCATGATGCCATTAGTAGCGGCACACTCAGTGTGCCCTAGCGACGTTGTCTACGGTGCATGTCTTTCTTGGAAATATCTCCTTAACCGTGTAGTGGTCTGTAAGGGTGGTCTGTAAGGGTTTACAATCACTTTATGTGCTCTTGTATGTATATAAAGCCAGCCATGGATGGAATGATTTTCTTCCCTGCAACCGTAGGTTGCAGGGAAGAAAATCGCTCAACACCACCATCAACACAGTCAATGTTGATGGGCAGAAACCTTCCCGTTGAGCCATAACACAGATGAGCAGCAGACATAACACTGTATCTCCAACATTTTAACCACTCGCTGGCCACGCTATACCTAAAAGGCTACAGTGAGGTCGCCCAGCCTCCAGTGCACCTCTTACAGTGTGCATTGGGTGCGCCCTGGGACCACTGTGTCATTCAGACACAGCTGATTGTGGTAAAGGTCCAGCAGCCCTTTACCATGTGATCAGCTGTGTCCAATCAAAGCTGATCACATGTAAATAGACTTGCCGGTTATCGCCATTTCTTTCCTCCCGCACTGTGTCTGTGGGAGGAAAGGAGAGCCGTTAACCAGCAAGCCTGTCAGGACATCATTTTTACTGATAATCAGGTCACTGATGACTAAAGCCCTGATTATCAGTGCAGCCTATCAATGTAACCTATCAGTGTCCATTAGTGCCTCCTCTTCAGTGCCTCCTCATCAATGCTGCCTCATCAGTGCAACCATTTAATGCCCATTAGTGCCTCCTCTTCAGTGCCTCCTATCAGTGCCTTCTCCTTAATGCTGCCTCATCAGTGCCCATCAGTGCAGCCTATCAGTGGCCACCAGTGCCACATATCAATGCCTCCTTATCAGTGCCATATCATCAGTGCCATCTCATCAGTACCCATCAGTGCCACCTATCAGTGCCCATCACTGCCGCCTATCAGTGGCACTTCATGAGTGCCCATCAGTGCTACCTCATCACTACCCATCAGTGCTATCTATTAGTGCCCATCAGTGTCACCTATCAGTGCCTCCTCATCAGTGCCACCTATCAGTATATACATGGGGTTCGCCCTGGGACTTTAAATGAGGTGAATATGGAAAGCCAAAAAAACATCATGATGATAGTAAAAAAAGTTGATTTATTACAGTTTGTTGCACAAATAAGACACAACAGCAATAAATACAGGCCGATAAAATATGCATACAATGTGAACATGGGTCAGTCCACATATATGGTAAACAGTGTATACCAATCAGAGAAATGTGCAAGCATCAGTGCCACCTATCAGTACCCATCGGTGCCACCTATTAGTGCCCGTCTGTGCCTCCTCATAAGTGCCAGCTCATCAGTTCTGTCTCATCAATGCACATTAGTGCCACCCCATCAGTGCCCATGAGTGCAGCCTATCAGTGCCCATCAGTGCAGCCTCATCAGCGCACATCATTGAAGATGAAAAATGACTAATTTATAAAAAAAAATAGAAAAAATCTTCAGTCTTTTTTTGTTTGTTTAGCACAAAAATAAAAAATAAATCCCAGCGGTGAATAAATACCACCAAAAGAAAGCTCTATCTGTCTCAAGAAAATTATAAAAATATCATGGGTACAGTATTGCATGAATTATAAATAAAAAAGAATAGGATGGCGGTAAATAATCAAAAAGGAACAATAAAAACTGAAATGGAAAAAACAGTCCATAAGTAATGACAAATTGGAAACTTCTTTAACAACTTAAGGACCCCTTCATACCGATTTACGTTGGCAGAATGGCCATGGGGTCGAGCGGGCGCGTGCACGCGGCCCGGTCCAAAGCTCCGTGACCACGGCCGCGGGACTCGCGGACCCCATCGCCGCTGGAGTCCTGCGATCGGTCCCCGGAGCTGAAGAACGGGGAGAGCTGTGTGTAAACACAGCTTCCCCGTTCTTCACTGTGGCGCCATGATCGATCGTGTGTTCCCTTATATAGGGAATCACAATCGATGATGTCACACCTACAGCCACACTCCCCTACAGTTAGAAACAGACATGAGGTCACACATAACCCCATCAGCGCCCCCTTGTGGTTAACTCCCAAACTGCAATTGTCATTTTCACAGTAAACAATGCATTTTAAATGCATTTTTTGCTGTGAAAATTACAATGGTCCCAAAAATGTGTCAAAATTGTCCAAAGTGTCCGCCATAATGTCGCAGTCACAAAGAAAATCGCTGATCGCCGCCATTAGTAGTAAAAAAATTTTTTTTTATAAAAATGAAATAAAACTATCCTCTTTTTTGTAAACGCTATAAATTTTGCGCAAACCAACCGATAAACGCTTATTGCGATATTTTTTTTACCAAAAATAGGTAGAAGAATACGTATCGGCCTAAACTGAGGAAAAACATTTTGTGCACCAGAAAGACAAGAAGCATGCTTGCCCACGATTCCGAAAACTTGTATCTCTCAATTTGTTTATCCTCCCTCCTGTATGGTCCAGCCTGTTATGCAGTTATAAACTTTTAAATTAATATTATTAATTAAAATGAATATGAATTTATTGTCGGCCATTGTCAGCAAAGGTGTTAAAAATCCTGTTTGCGGCATTTTAGGTGCATATTTGGCAAACCGCACCAAAAACACACCTCCACATTGAAATGCATTAAAAACGCATTAATGCACTCATGTTGTGTTTTTGATGCATTTTTGAGCCACATGACCTATGAAAAACACACCTTGGAGAAGGTAAAATTGCGGCAAAATCGCAGACGTTTTTGGCAGACATTATCTGCACTTTTTCTTTTCTTTCGACACAACACTAAAAACCCTATTTTCGGCCAATAATTTCCGGCGACTGAAATTTTGGTGCATTACTAGTTTCTATGGTAACATTATATTGCCACTGGTCACAGTGTGTTCAAAAAAATTGTAAAAAAATAAAAAAAATAAAATGTTTTTTTTTTGTTCATACTGTCACCAGTCAGTATCCCTGATCACTGCCAACACCAGTTATAACAGCAATGGTGACAGTATTACATTTTTTTTTTTTTTAAATGATGACAAAGAATTACAAATTCAAACAGGTCATGCCCCTTACTAATACATTGGACTGTTTACTTCTCAAAAAGTGGTAATTTGGGGGATATTTGTACTGTCCTGACATTTTAGCGCCTCAAGAAATGAGATCAGTACATCAGGATTGATTAATTTTCAGATATATACCATAGTTTGTGGACTCTATCCTACAGACTAAGGCCCGGATTTACAAAGCACTTACGACGACGTATCTCGAGATACGCCGCGTAAGTGTAAATATGCGCCGTCGTATCCATGCGCCGTGCCCACATACTAAGATACGCCTAAAAATAGGCTTCCTACGACCGACGTAACTTGCCTACACCGTCGTATCGTGGGCGCATATTTATGCTGGGCGCATTTGCCGCTCCTATTGATTTTCTATGCACATATGCAAATGAGGGAGATACGCCAATTCACGAACGTACTTGCGCCCGGCGCATAATATACGCGGTTTGCGTAAGTCGTACGTCCGGTGTAAAGTTATTCCCCATATATGAGGCGCAACCCATGCAAAAGTATGGACCAGGGAACACAAGCCGTCGTATTTTACGTTGTTTACGTAGTACGTGAATAGGGCTGGGCGTAGGTTACGTTCACATCGTAGGCAGTGATCTGTCGTATCTTAGGGAGTAGTTCCGATGTGATTGTGAGCATGCGCACTGGGATACGTGCACCGTTCATTTTAAGTACTTGTATGGCACTCGGCCCATCATTTGCATGGGGTCACGCCTCATTAGCATGGCTCACGCCCACTTCCACCTATGCTGCCTTACGCCGAGGAAACCCAGCGTAGATTTGACAGCGAGTGGGAGCAAGTGCTTTGTGAATACTGTGCTTGCCTCTCTGCGCTGCGTCTGCGTAGCGTATATTCGATACGCTACGCCGGCAATAAATATGCGCCGATGTATGTGAATCCGGGCTATAATCTATAAACACGTTTTGCTTATGTTTACCAAAAAAATTTAGCAGAATACATTTTGACCTAAATGTATGAAGAACACTTATTTATTTGCAAAATTTTATAGCAGAGATGTTAGTTTTAAAAAAAAAAAAATCAGTCTTTATTCATTTATTTAGCAAAATGGTATTTAATCACAGTGGCGATTAAATACCACCAAAAGAAAGCTCTAGTTGTGTGAACAAAACAATACAAATTTAGTTTGGCTACAGCGTTACATCACCGTTTAATTGTCATTCAAAGTACGACAGCGCTGAAAGCTAAAAAATTGGTCTGGGTGGGATCGAGGTAAAAGTGCCCTGATGTGGTTAATGTGCAAGGTAGGTAAGTGGTTAAAGATCCATTGCTACTATATAAAATACAGCTAGGATGGGTGCAAAGAGATAATCCAAGAGAGGTGGCAGGCATAGCTTGGTCAGTAACAAGGTAAGCAGACTTTCAGAAACTTGCAATGCAGGAACCAGAGCTGTAAACAATCCAGTAATGAAACTAGGTATATTTCAGGTTTAAATAGGCTGCTGGGCGCCAGCATCTGTGTAAACGCGCATGCTTGCTCGTGCGCATTCTTGTTCTTCTATGCTCATGACCCTACACATTAGTATGAAAATGAGCAGTGGCGTCGCTAGGGGGGGTGCAGTGTGTTCAGAGCACACCCGGCTGACACCCGCCAGAGGGGTGACACCCATCGACAGGGCACTGCCACTGCACCAGTGGCTCTTATCCGCATCTCTTGGGGGCTCTCCTCGCTATCTCGCACGGCAGAGCAGACCGAAGCTGCCTCTTCCTCCTCGGCTGTATATAGCTACACAGTCAGAGGAGGGACATCCACGCTGATCTGAGGTCTGTACCGAGTTTATTGTAGATGGACCAGAGGAAAAGGGCAAGACCAGGAGGGGGGGGGAGCAAGTTAAAAAATGGAGGAGTGATTGGGAGGACGAGGGGACCAGGGCGACTTAAGAGGATATGTGTTGGAAGGCACTTTGGGAGGGGAAAGGACCTATGCAAGAAGTAGGGGGTTTGATTTAAAATCCAACCCCCCACAAAAGCATAAATCCTCTTACCTCTCAAAGTGCCCCCAGCACATATCTGACCACCGCCTCCCTACTAGTACAAGTCCTCTCCTCTCCTATCTCAAAATGCCCCCCCAGCACATAACAGACCCCTCCCCCTCTCTGCTAGCCCAAGTGGAGAGGGGTGTGTGTGTGTACTGAGGGAGGGGGGTCTGTACTTAGTGGAGGGGGAGTCTGGACTGAAGGACAGGGTCTATAATTAGTGGAAAGGGGGTCTGGACTGAGGGAGGCGGATGTATACTGAGGGAGGGGGTCTGTACTTAGTGGACGGGAGGGTCTGGACTGAGGGACAGTGGGTCTATACTTAGTGGAGGGGGGTCTGGACTGAGGGAAGAGGATGTATACTGAGGGAGGGGGTTTATACTTAGTGCAGAGGGGGTCTTTACTGAGGGAGGGGTGTCTGTACTAAGGGAGGGGGTCTGTACATAGTGGAGGGGGTCTGGACTGAGGGAGGGGGGAGTCTTTACTGAGGGGGACTAAACTTGGTGACACCATGTTTTACTGCACCAGGTGACTTCAAGTGACGCCACTGGAAAAAGTAGCACCTACTAGCACAAGTCCTCTCCTCTCTCAAAATGCCTCCCCAGCACATAACAGACCCCTCCTCTCTGCTAGCACAAGTGGAGAGGGGTGTGTGTGTACTGAGGGAGGGGGGTCTGTACTTAGTGGAGAGGGAGTCTGGACTGAGGGACGGGGGTCTATAGTTAGTAAAGAGGGGGTCTGGACTAATGCCGCGTACACACGGTCGTTTTTTGTGATGGAAAAAAAACAAAATTTTTAAAAACATCATTTAAAATGACCGTGTGTGGGGAAAACGTTTTTTTCTGTCTTCTGAAAAACAACCAAAAAAAAATTCAAGCATGCTTAAATTTTTTATGTTGTTTTGTCAAAACGTAGTTTTTTGTGTCATAAAAAATCACTGTGTGTAGCTAAAACAATGTTTAAAACAAAGTTTTTAAACCCGCGCATGCTCAGAAGCAAGTTATGAAGAGAGCTTGAATGGAACAGAGTGCCGCCGTACGTGCTGAACGTAACCGCGCTTTGCTAGAGCATTTTGAAAAAACGATGGTGTGTAGGCAACGTCGTTTTTTTAAAAGGAAGTTTGAAAAACGTCGTTTTTTTTCATGAGAAAAAATTATGTTTTTTTCATCACAAAAATCAACCGTGTGTACGCGGCATAAGGGAGGCGGATGTATACTGAAGAAGGGGGTCTGTTCTTAGTGGAGGGGAGGGTCTGGACTGAGGGACAGGGGGTCTAAACTTAGTGGAGGGGGGTCTGGACTGAGGGAGGAGGATGTATACTGAGGGAGGGGGTCTATACTTAGTGCAGAGGGGGTCTGTACTGAGGGAGGGGGTGTCTGTACTGAGGGAGGGGGTCTGTACTTAGTGGAGGGGGGCTGTACTGAGGGAGGAGTGTCTGTACTGAGGGAGGGGGTCTGTACTTAGTAGAGGGGGTCTGGACTGAGGGAGGGGGGAGTCTTTACTGAGGGGGGACTATACTTGGTGGAGGGGGGGGTGACACCATGTTTTACCGCACCAAGTGACTACAACTCTAGTGACACCACTGAAAAAATAGCACCTTCTGCCTGGGAATTAGCACTTGCTTATGAGATTTCTAACAATTTAGGCTCGGTTCACACTGCCGTGACCAGAAAGTTGTGCGACTTACAGTGCAGCCTTGCCTGGCGACTTCAGTTTTACTTGATGCAATTTTGAAGTGAGTTGAAGCAACTTCAGGGAAGGCCTGGGTAATCTTCCTGTAATGTCGGATCCAAATTACATCAATTAAGATGAGGATCTGACATGGAGGCGACTTCCATTAAAGTCTATAGGTACAAGTCAGATAGAAGTCACCTTGAAGTAGTACAGGATCCTTTTCTAAAGTCAGAGTGACTTCAGTAGTGCTAATTAAGGCAGCTCTCATTGACTAGAATGGGATTTCACATGTCATGCGACTTGGGGTCTCACAAGTCGGATCCCAAGTCCCAAGTTGCTTTTTTCAGATTAAAGTGATTGTAAAAGCTGAAGGTTTTTTACCTTCAACCATTCTTTTCATGAAGGTAAAAAACCTTCATTGTGCAGCTCTCCTCTCAGCCTCCCCCCACTACATACCTAATCCCGATCTTGATCCAGCGATGTGCATCCTTGACCTCCAAAGGCCTAATGGTGACCTCCAGAGTTAGGGAGAGCTAACATCCTTCTTCACAGTATGGGTTACTAGGCATGGTGGGTGTAATGCAAGTTGAAAACATGAGCGCCAGTCACTTTTTGAAGGCGAACAAACAAGATTTATTGTCTCTTAACAAGAACTGAGGGAGAGAGGGTTTAGGGCCCGGACACCCTTAGGCAGATGCAATAGCAATTGGCAGACTCCGAGACAAAGTAATAGGTAGACAGCTATACAGGTAGAGGGCCTTTAAGCTGTATGCAGCAACTGTATTTGTAGAACTGCTGTCTCCTATGGCAACTGAACTTTGAACAGTCAATAGAGATCCAAACACGTAACTCACAGTAAAGATCTTTTCTCACATCTCACAGTATCCTACTGTAGATCTTCGCTCACTGAGCTCCCGGTCTCTCACTGGACTTCAAGATCCCAGTCGTCCATCCCCTGAGCTCTTCCACAGCTAACCTGCTGTATTCTCCTCAAGCGTCACCCCTGCTAACCCGCTGGGTCCCTAGCTTGGCTTTTCCACTTGTTCACTCTCCCCGGTTAGTGAATAAGGCTGCTCTGGTACTTCTTCAGACTTCCATAACTGGCCTCTGATAACCGGAGTGATTATCCCTTAATGGCGACTGCGTCTCCTTTATCTCTGACCTTTATCCTCACTTGCCTCTGGTAACAGGTGCGGTCATCCCATGTGGCAACTGCTTCTCCCTCACTGCTGGCAACACAGAGGTTCCTCCGGTTGGTGGAACCTCTGCAACTTGGTTGGGCTTCCAGGCAAAAGCCCGAACCCTGCACTGCTTCTCTCAAACCTGGATAGGCCTCAGAAAGCCTAGCTCCCAGGATAGGCCTCAGGCTTCAGACCTAGCAACCCAGAGCCTTGTAACACACATCCACCCAGACAGCAGTCCAGATGGCACACAACCCCGATAACCTGAATCATCCCAAATTAATAGGTGCTCCCAGCATGCCAAGGGACCAACGAGACCACTGCCAATTGGCTGAGTCAACCTATTCACTCCTAGTCTGGATTCCCTATGCCCTTATCATTCCACTGCCACAGGAAACAATGCCACCTAGTGACAGAAGAGAGTGGAGCATCAAATCCAGAGTTAGGGGAGAAGCAAGTGAATTCCCCATAAGCCAGGCTAGTTACCACCTAGCAAGCTAAATTTATTAGCAACCCTGCCTACTATCAGGGTGCTACAAGTATAACATGTTATTATTTTTTTTTTAATAAAAAAAATATCCTTTACAATCACTTTAACTTGCATTTAAAACTTTTGTGGAACTTCTGCAATATAGGTATAACACAGTGCCCTGCTCTCACTGTGGATTGCTACATTGTTTGGGGACTGTGCAGAGGGAACCTGTGCACTGTACCTGTGCATTGTATTGTGGGCAGTTACCTTTTAAAGTATACATTTTGATAGTCTATTTCTAAAAATGAAACTTCCGTTTCATCCTTTCCATAACTCCAATACACAAACCACCTCCCGAGCTTTGTTTGGTAATTTGAAAAGAGCCGTGGTACTATATTTGGCTGCTGTACGTTGTCCAGATACATCTGATAAGAAGCATTGCAGATTCCTTCCATCTGGGATATCTTTTGGATCTGTGGTGCTGAACCTGTTCCAACCATATACTGATAACAACCACTTGCTGTATCCCCTGATTGGCATATACATGTTTTACTCCTGGTCTCTGCAAGTATGGTTCTGCTACATTTATTTTTGAGATCATATTGAACATTAAAGTGTACACCCTTGCTTGAATATCTCTGTTATCTGCCTTTAAGATTGTGCTGTCATCTTTAAACAGACAGCATATGTCTCCTTTTTTTTTTTCTGATGCAATCTTTGGTCCTACAGGGCGTTCCTGTAACATTTTCCCACAACACCTTACTTCAGTACCAGGAGAACTGAGCAATAAACATACGCCAGCCGCCCCTTCAGGGAGATACAGAATAGATAATTACAGCAAACGCGGAATCCCCAAACCCCACAGCCACGAGGCAGCTGTAGAAGCCCTACATGAAAAGAGGTACAAACAAGCCTGGCAATCTCTCTGACTTAAATTCTATTATACAACTGCTATGATTATGTTCTCAGGTTTAGTTTGATAAATGCTCATCCGCGATACAGAAACATGAATTGCTTTGCAATTGCTTTTTTTATTTAGCCCAAAGGGAATAGACTTTTCAGTGTTACCAGTCAACTTTTCTTGAAGTTAAAGGGAGACCTTTGGCACATTCATTCATGAAACAGCAGAAAATGAAATGATATAGGAGATTTAATTAACAACTTCAGCCCCGGACCATATTGCTGGTCAATGACCAGGCCACTTTTTGCGATTCGGCACTGCGTCGCTTTAACTGACAATTGCGCGGTCCTGCGACGTGGCACCCAAACAAAATTGGCGTCCTTTTTTCCCCACAAATAGAGCTTTCTTTTTGTGGTATTTGATCACCTCTGCGGTTTTTAGTTTTTGCGCTATAAACAAAAATAGAGCGACCATTTTGAAAAAAAAAATTATTTTTTACTTTTTGCTATAATAAATATCCCCCAAAAATATATAAAAAAAACAACATTTTTTTCCTCAGTTTAAGCCGATGCGTATTCTTCTACATATTTTTCGTTAGAAAAAATCGCAATAAGCGTTTATTGATTGGTTTGCGCAAAAGTTATAGCGTTTACAAAATAAGGGATAGTTTTATGGCATTTTTATTAATATTTTTTTTTTACTAGTAATGGCGGCGATCAGCGATTTTTATCGGTACTGCGACATTCGGACACTTTTGCCACATTTTTGGGACCATTGGCATTTTTATAGCGATCAGTGCTATAAAATGCATTGATTACTATAAAAATGCCACTGGCAGTGAAGGGGTTAACACTATGGGGCGAGGAAGGGGTTAATCATGTTCCCTGGGTGTGTTCTAACTGAAGGGGGGGGTGGGACTGACATGGGGAAATGACAAATCGCTGTTCATACATTGTATGAACAGACGATAGGTCATTTCCCCCCCTGACAGGACCGGGAGCTGTGTGTTTACACACACAGCTCCCGGTTTTCACTCTGTAACGAGCGATCGCGGGTGCCCGGTCGGTGATCGCACCCGCCGGGCACGCGCGTCTGGATCAGGGGTGAGCGGGGGACACGCATGCGCCCCTAGTGGCTGATTCGCGAGGTGACGTAGATCTACGTGACCTCGCACAGGGGAGCCAACCTGCTGCTGTATAACTGCGGCGGCTGGTCCGCAAGTAGTTAAGAATGTTTTAATGTGTTTGAAAATTGTCAAATTAAGCCTTAAGGAGGAAGTAAACCCTGATGGGTTTTACTTCCTCTTTTTGCCCCTGCAAAGTAAAAGCATAGTGCATACTAGTTCATTATGTTGCACTTATCTGAAAACGAAGCCCGCGATGTCCCCGCTGGTGGCCACATCCATCTTCACCCATCTTCTTTCAGGGGCCGTGGACTCCGGCTCTGTGACGGGACAAAGTCGCGTGACGTCACTCCTGGGCATGCGTGCGGGAGCCGCCAGTCATGGCATGGGCCCCTAAGATTGTGCCCTTTCTTCAGTGCGCATGCGCCGATGAAGTTGGCGCAAGCATATATGGTAAATATTTCCTAAACCGTGCAAGTTTAAGAGATATTTCCAGTATCTACAGGTAAGCCTTATCATAGGTTTACCTGTAGGTAAAAGTGTTGTAACTAGGTTTACAACCAATTTAAAGTTTTACTAACCCCAGGACCCTGCATTCTCTCAGTCCTATGAGGATTGTTGGAACTCTGACCGTCTTGTCTGGACAATGCTGATTGGCCATGTGCCGATCACATGCACCCTCCCAAGAACAAGAAAAAAAATCTCTAGCAATACACACCAAACTGAACATGTGCAGAGTGCCCCTAAGGCTCTGTTCTAGCAGGAGATGGATTGGGGACTGTGGAAGAAGGGGAGGATCAGAGAACACAGGATCAAACAGCCTTTTTACATAATGCAGAGGATGTTTTGCTGCATATATTGACTGATTTTATTGTTGTGGGTTTAGTAACACTTTAAAGCCCATTTGGCTGTACTTCTCCTGTGGATCACTGGAGTACAGTTCATTCTGCACTCCTATGATGCGTTTTCAGCAGGCAGCAGGCTAAAGCTAGCTGTCGGCTGACATCTCAGAGCCAGTCCTTTGCAAAAGAGTTTGGCACAGTTCCCCACACAAGGCTCATGTGTAAGGTAAAGTCTACAGGCTTGGAAAGATACATTTGTAAATGGATAGAAAACTGGCTAAAAGACAGAATACAGAAAGTAGTGGTTAATGACTCGTACTCTAATTGGTCTAAGGTTATCAGTGGTGTACCACAAGGATCATTGCTGGGACCCCTACTTTTTATTATCTCTATAAATTATATTGGGTCTGGGATTAAAAGTAACATTTCTGTCTTTGCAGATGACACTAAGCTATGCAGTGGAATAACGTCCTTACAGGATGTCTAATTTACAAGCGGACCTCAATGCTCTGTCTAATTGGGCAACTAAATGAGGTTTAATGTTGATAAATGTAAAGTTATGCACTTGGGGGCTAAGAATATGCATGCATCATACATACAAGGGGGAGTACAATCGGGGGAATCAATGGTGGAGAATGATCTGGGGTTTTTGGTAGATCATAAGCTCAATAATGCCAATCAATTCCAAGCTGCGGGAAAAGTCCTTTCTTGTATTATGGGGACTCCTGAGAGAGAGAGAGATATATTTTTGCCCTTGTACAAATCATTAGTAAGACCTCATCTGGAATATACAGTTCAGTTTTGGGCCCCAGTTCTCAACCTATGGTTGCGCGGGCGCAAGTGCTTCTTGAATCTGGGCCCATATCTCCAACATTTTAAAGATCCAATGCTACTATAATAGTTACAGCAAGGATAGGTGCATACAGATGATGCAAATACAAAGCTCAAATCAGACCTCTAAGCCACTATACATAGCCTAAACCTGCTTAAGTAAAATATATATACAATATTCTAGAAATTATCAAAAGACAAAAATTAGTTACATTATGGTAGTTTAGTAGGAAGTGAATCACACACATAGTTGATGTCTTGTCCAGTAGCAGCCAGGGCTTCCAGACTTCATTAGTCCAAGGGAGTGCCAGGATCAGAAACCAAATTCCCCTCTAGCAGGCATCCACTGAGCTCTTCCACCGTGGAATGCATATCCACCCCGACCAGACAGGACAGCCTGAAGAATTCTGTGCTAGGCCCAATGGGTCTACACAGAACAAACATTTGCACACATTCTCCCCAGTTTGAAGCGCAGGGGAAAGAGAACTCACAAAGCCACTCCCCAAGCTTCTATAGTCTCCCCCAGCATGCACCACTGCAGGAAACTACTAAGGGTTGTCAAAAGGTCATAAAAACTCAATAGCGCAACATTTGCTACCATCCCAGAACTACGACCCTAAGTGCCAGTGACACCTAGGCTCTGAGGAAGACGCTAGTCCTTAAAACGCATCAGCCTATTGGATCTTCATTTTCTGTCACATGAGTTAAAGTATTATGGACTGAACAATGCTGGACTATGTGATGAGCTTTTATACAATAGTCATTTTGTGAGTCTTGGCATAATGCACTAGGTCAGTGCGCCCTTTGTTTCTTTTGTGTGGTTTCAGTGTTCCAGATTACCCCAGTCTATGAGGGCAGCAAGACTTGACCAGCATGGAGGTATAGCCTACTCATCTGGAGGAGGCCCTTTGCCAAGCGCAGGAGATATTTGGCCAGATTCAGGTAGGGCAGCGTAACTTTGTGCGGGCGTAGCGTATGGTATTTACGCTACGCCGCCGCAAGTTAGAGAGGCAAGTGCTGTATCCACAAAGCACTTGTGTCCTAAGTTACGGCGGCGTAGAGTAAATGTGCCGGCGTAAGCACGCCTAATTCAAATGAGGAAGAGGTGGGCGTGTTTTAGGGAAATTAAGCATGACCCCACGTAAATGACGTTATCAACGAACGGCCAGTGCTCATGTGTCGGATAGAATGCCTAAGATACCTCAAACACTGCCTACGACGTGAACGTAACTTAGGCACAGCCCTATTCGCGTACGACTTATGCAAACAACGTAAAAAGATAGGCTTGTTCCAACGTCCATACCTTGCATGGGCTGCGCCACCTAGGGAGCAGCTTTATCTTTACGCCGGCGTATCTCTTATGTAAACGGCGTAACTAAACGCGACAGGCGCACGTACGTTCGAGAATTGGCGTATCTAGCTCATTTGCAAATTTGATGCGGAAAACAATGGAAGCGCCACCCAGTGGCCAGCGTAAATAAGCACACTAAGATACGACGGCGTAGGAGACTTACGCCGCTCGTATCTTAGCCTAATGTAAGCGTATCTGGTTTCCAGAATACGCTTAGATTTACGACGGCGTAGATTTAGAGTTACGATGGCGTATCTACTGATACGCCGCCGTAACTCTCTCTGAATCTAGCTAATTGTGTTTGCGACCATTTACTGCTGAATGATATTTGGTGGTGTGATTCCACAGCAAGATCCAGTGTACAAAGCAACTTTAGAGGCCAGCCCAACGCCTTCCAACAGGCAGGGTCAGGGTACGGTACCCCAAGCTCTACCAAAAAGTCAACTGATATGGAAGCTAACAAAAACTAGATTACATCTAATGCTCCTCCCTGCAATAAATATACAGGGGTTGATATACTGAAACTGGAAAATGCTAAATCTGGTGCAGCTATGTATGGTAGCCAATCAGCGTCTAACTTTGGCTTGTTCAATAAAGGCTTTGACAACAAAAAAGCTGATTGGTTTCTATGCAGAGCTGCACCAGATTTTGCACACCGGTTCTAGTAAATCAACCCCACAGAGTTCCAAAAGTCTCCCAAAAGGCTAAGAACAATGGACAAGGAAACATTTGCTAAACCGTGAGATGTGGTTGCTGTGTATCATGGAACACATTTGATGGAATGAAGAGATGCACACATTTGGGTGTTGTATTGGGGCAGAAAAGCATGCAATTTATGGCCACCCTTATACCATCAGCAGGCTTTCAGCTTAAATTGTGGGAGAGAGAACACAAAGGCGCCACTCTAAGTGCAGTATGTTGCATATAATTTATTAAGCAAGTAATGCATACATACTCACAAAGGTAGATAAAATTGAGCATGTAAAACCATGGAGCATCCGGGAAGAAAGTCACTTTGAATGGCTGTGATCTGGTGTAATGAAGCAGGTAGCGCCGGTGGATGCCGACGCTTCCTGTATCTCGGTCACACAGGGAGCCGGGGCTGTGATGTCAGTTCCAGATGAGCGGTGGGCCGTGTCGATGACGGCACTTCCGGGTGACTCGAGGGACCAATAGGTGACGCGTTTACGGAGCATGCGCTCCTTCTTCAGGCCTCAGCTTAAATTGATGGGCAAATGTAGCATGAGCAGGCAAGAGCATTCTGCTTGCATTTGAGATCAGTTTTAGATTTGCACTGGCGGGTGTATTTGGCCTGCAGTTGGCCTGCATTAATTGCTTTTGCATTTCCATTGACCTGTATGGGAATTTAAGCAGTTCTAACATGAATGTAAGGCCATCAACACAAACTCATAAAAGTTTTCTAGCAGACATCTAACAATTTACTAGTGGTGGTAACCAGCTTCATGGTGGAGGCTCCCGAACTGCTTATACACTAGTGAGGGCTGTTAGTCTTCCGGCTCCAGTCATGGAGATTCTGTGACAATTTTACACAATCATTATGTCAATAGATTCCTTTAGCTCTATATAAATTATGGGGTAAGTTATGTGGAACAATAGTATAAAGGAATATACATTTCCTCTCGGTATAAAGGAATAGATATAGTGAGTTATTCATATAAAGAGATGAGCCATGCAAAGAAGACATGTGGATGTAAATGCTGCATATAAAGAATGGAGGAGGAAAAGGAATATGTACTTTAGATTTATTGCAAGCATACAAATGTTTCATTCAAAAAACTTTATTAAGTCAAAAAGTGGACAAAGAATGGCAACAATTCAGGCCCTTCTCCAGGCAGGTGGAACTAGCAGACAGTATAATGTAGACAAAGGGACACTTAGCGTTGAATAGATAGTAGCTACAGCCTGCAACAATCGACAAGGTGCAATAGAAAGAAACATCGGTATCACTTAAACCAGCAGTTCTATTTCAATAAAAGGAATTTCATAAAGTGATTGTACGGAATGGTTGATTACAGCGGGGAGTTCCATGAGTTAAACTGAAAGATAAGGACACTTGTAGTGAATATTCGAGAGAGGAGGAGTTACCTCTCACACACAATCTTTTTTAGTTCTCTCCCTTTCTCAGCTTTGTTCTCTCTACCACTCTCTCCCTTTTTCCTGAATCTCCCCGTTGCTATGGTAACTGGCTGCCTCATCTCTGCACGCCAGTGAGACAAATTTTAATTTTTAATTGCTCCTTGCAGTCAAAAATCTTACTGCTGCTACCAGGGTAGAAATGTGCATGCATCATGGGGGAATGAGAGTTTGGGGAGTACATGTGTGTAGTATGGTTTAGCGGAAGGGATCTAAACTAGCAGTGTAGACAGGTAGAGAAATAATTACTGATGACAGTAATGTGCTGGGGTGTCTCACATCTCCTCGTGTTCCAAGAATCTCAAAATGTTGAGAGTATTTGCGAGAAATGTTATTCATACTGAAGGGTATATTTACCAGACAAGTCTGTGAATCCAAACGTATGAACTGAAAGGAAGTTCACGGCAAGTTTTCAGCTGACCTTCTTAGAAGTTATCCTATCGAAAATTGGTATTGTTGCCAAATTTTGTAAGGCAAATTTGACCGTGTGTAGGAGACAGAAAATGAGTGTCCTGAGGGAGGATGCTAGGTCGGAAAGCAATTCCGATAGCAATTAAAGGTTCTCTAGAGTTTGATTATAATGGTATCAGATAAATTCCGTGAAGCAAATGCAGTTTATCGTCACTTCATATTCTTAGCTGTAATTCTGTTCAAGGCTGCAATTTGAGTAATTATGTACAGGTTAGTAAAAAAATAAAATTAGCACACGATGTTAAAATCCTGAATTTTGTACGATTGTCAAGAGAGATGCAATTTGTATATATATGATTAAACTATGGTTGAAGTTAAAGCTGAATTCCAGATATGACTATTTGTGCGTGGTTACATTGGTCTAGCATGTAAGTATGTAAAGTGCTATACTTGTGGGATCCATGTGAAAGTGGCACTTCTACCATTGTAATGTCTACTGGCTTTCAGGTTCCATTCTGGTGACTGCCTTGACAGAAAGCCGTTAGCTCAACGGGGATGCCACTCAGGAAACACATTGCATTATCTCATGAATGCAAAGTGTTCTCCAACTGGAAGAGGTGGAGATCATCTGCCCTGCCTCTCCAGTGCCTCATCCAATCAGAGAACACCTTGCATTCATTAAGAAAATGCAAAGTGTTCCCTGAATGGTGCCCGTGCCAAGCGCATGACTTACCGTGTTTAGAATACAGAAGAGCAGCTGCTCGACATGGGACCCAGATGCTAATAGACATTATTATCAGGGCTCAAGTCCTGCGGGAACGTGTGGGAATGGAGTTCCTGCACTTTTTTCACAGCAGGACTAGAGCAGCCGAGAGAAGCCGAGCCAATCCTTCACTAAACGGCAATGCCCAGCTCGAGTCACTGTCAGGGGCAGGCGAACCTTAGTAATCCTTTATGTTACTGGCCACTTCCTGTATATGGATTTATCGATGCCACAATGTCTCCTGGGAGCTTTTGTCATTGTTCCCAGGAGACATTGCGGAGGTCTGCCGCGAGTTATCGCGGGATTTAGAAAGAACTTCTTTCTAAATCCCGCGATAACTCGTGGCAGACCTCCGCAATGTCTCCTGTGAACAATGACAAAAGCTCCCAGGAGATATTGCGACATCGAGGAAGTAACGGAATACCCGCACACTACCCGATTAATCCATATACAGGAAGCGGCCAGTAACATAAAGGATTACTAAGGTACAGTGGATCGGAAAAGAAACATGCGGTTTAGTAATTATGCATATGGGCGTATCATTTTTTATTTTTTTTTGGTGGGGGAGTGGATCTTGGGTGGGAGTTCCCACACTTTTTTCCCCAGGACTTGACCCCTGATTATTATAGTAATGGTACCAACAACAGTGATTTTCAGCTTCCATGGGGATCCCACAGGAATACATAATTGCATTGATCCAAGATAGACCAGTGTAACTAAGTGAAATTTGCTATACTTTTAAAGGAAATCTATACTGAGAAAAGTTGAAGGCTGCCATTGCCAATTGGAAACACTGTCATGCTTTAGTCATTTCTAAAGCACTGGCCTAGAACAAGTATGCAGATCAGGAGTTCTGACTTTTTCATCTGACTTTCTCATCTGCTCTGCTTGCTTGTTCTGGGACAGTCAGATAGAAAGTATTAATGCAAATTGCCAGATAACTAGCATTTTCCGAAAACAGTCACCAGTGGAGACCTCAGAATTTCTCTCAGCATTTTTCCCTTAAAGTGTTACTAAACCCACAACAGTAAAACCAGTCTGTGTATGCAGTAAAGCATGATTGTTATACTCACTCTGAAACCTAAGGGGTTAATCTATGAGATTGTAAGCTCTTCTGTGCAGGGCCCGCTTAATCCTCTTGTATTTTATTGTACTGTAACTGTCGTCTCCCTTTTACATTGTAAAGTGCTGCGTAAACTGTTAGTGCTATATAAAACCTGTATAATGGCATTAATAATAATAATAATAATCCTCTGCATTGTGTAAAAAGGCAGTTTGATCATGTCTTCTCTGATTCTCCCCTTCTTCCACATTCCTCAATCCATTTGCTGATAGTACAGAGCCTTGGGGGCACTCTGCACATGCTCAGTTTGGTGTATATTGTTAAAAAGTATTTTCTTGATCAGCACAGGGCCAATCAGCACTGTCCAGACAGAGGGTCAGGTTTTTTTGCAGCCTCATAAGACAGTAATGGGAGAATGAAAACTCCTCCTACAAGCTTTATCCCCCCTGGCGGTATCCCCGAGCGTGACTCGGGGTTGATTTTTTAGTAGGGGTGTCTCGGGGTAGATATGCAGAGCCTGCAGCGTGCGCTGGCTTACCTTGTCCTGGATCCAGCGATGTCACCGCGCTGTGTGAGCGAGCGGGACCTCGCTCGATTCACACAGCGTCCTCCTGTGCCGCCGATCTCCGTTCCCTGCGATGTTACGACGCACGGGAGCGGAGATCGGCGCCAAATTCAAAAAAGTAAACAAACACTATACATACAGTATACTGTAATCTTATAGATTATAGTACTGTATGTAAAAAATACACCCCCCCCCCCTTGTCCCTAGTGGTCTGCCCAGTGCCCTACATGTACTTTTATATAATAAAAACTGTTCTTTCTCCCTGCAAACTGTAGATTGTCCATAGCAACCAAAAGTGTCCCTTTATGTCAAAAATGGTTTTAGAGCAGCTAGAAAACAGCGATAATAAATTATAATCACTTGCAGAATTGTGCGATAGCGATTTGTGGGGAAATTCGTCATAAAAATAAATAAATAATGACAGCAACAATTCTGCAACTGAGCAAATTTCAGTGATTTTGAGTTGATTACATTATTGAATAATTTTTATTTCAATTATATTATTACTTGCTATAATTATTTATAATTATTTATTATATTATCATTTAAAATTTTGTTTTTAAAAAAATGTCATACCCGGGATGCCTATTAGATTCTTGTTTGGTCAGATTTAAGTGAATTATTCCTTAGAATTACAGGCCTACAGTATAAAACACCAAATTTCCTTGCAAATAATTGTACCGCTTTCAGCATGTTTTTTCAGAAAGAATCATACCGCCAGGGAGGCTATATACTGCTGATGAGAAAAGGTATCTAGCAGTTTATATTTACTAAAATAAATGCATTTCCATGTTCTGTCATGTGGGAGACCAGATATAGTGAATGCAGGGTCCTGGATTTAGTAACACTTTAAGGCGATATAAAAGTCAGCAGCTACAAAAAGTGTAGCTGCTGACTTTTATAATCAGACACTCACTTATTTCACTCTAATTAAACTTTATAACTGTAAAAAAAATATATTTTTTCCGCTACTAAACTGTATCGTGCTTTTTATTATGCTTCAATAAAACAGACCTACACCTTTGCAAGTAACACATTTTAGAAGACACTGAGACAAAAAAAAGCAGTGCTTGCCCTCTGCCCAATAATGTCTAAAGACTAATTTACTGATGTCAGATATCAAATATCCAAATTATAAAGTTCTTCTCCGGTCTGTCTCTTTGACATAATGACAGCAGATCACCAGGAGACAAGCCTTTTTTTTTTTTTTTTGGATACAGAGTGATACTGTTGTGTGCGTGTGTCATTTTTACATCTGCCTTCAGCTCCAATACTTAAACAGCATTATTCAAAAAAAGGGCTCTTAAAAAAGGTGCAGTAAAAGATAGCAACCAATCAGAACTCTCCTTTACTGACCTAACTTTAGAAAAGTATTGGCTAATTGTTTCTGCACTTTATATTTAAGAACTCTTTGGGCCAGATTCACAAAAGGAATACGACGGCGTATCTGCTGATACGCCGTCGTATCCCTGTTTCTATCTATGCGACTGATTCTATGAATCAGTTACGCATAGATATCCCTAAGATCCGACAGGTGTAATAGTTTTACACTGTCGGATATTAGCATGCAGTACCGCGGCCGCCGCTGGGGGGAGTTTGCGTCGTAAACCATTGTCGGGTATGCAAATTAGCAGTTACGGCGATCCACAAAACTTTTTCCCATCGTTACGTCGCCGCAAGTGTTAGTTTGCCGTCGCAAAGATAGGGCACCTTTTACAAAGTGTAAACTTACTACATCATGTAAAAGTATACCCGTCTTTCCCGAGTAGCTTTTGAATTTTTTTTTTAATTCTTCTTTTTCCCGTCGCAAGTCTTTTTTACCCGTCGCGATTCACAAAACGTCGGCGCGTCATAATTTTGCGCAAAGCACGTCGGGAAATTTGCGACGGGAGCATGCGCAGTACGTCCGGCGCGGGAGCGCGCCTAATTTAAATGGGACTCGCCCCCTTCGATTGGGCTCGCCTTGCGCCGGACGGACTTAGGATACACCGCCGCAAATTTCCAAGTAAGTGCTTTGTGGATCAGGCACTTAGCCAGAAAATTTGCGGCGGTGTAACCTAAATCGGTTACGTTACGCTGTGCCGCCTGGCTGTGAATCTGGCCCTTTATTACTTGTGATAAAATAGCATTTAAGCCCTCTGGGCCAGATTCAGGTACAATTGCGCCCGTGTAACGTAAGCTGTTTACGTTACACCGGCGCAAGTTTTCAGTTTTAGTGCCCGATCCACTTACCTGGAAACTTGCGGCGGTGTATCGTAAATACGTCCGGCACAAGGCGGTCCAAATCGAATGGGCGGGTACCATTTAAATTAGGTGCGCTCCCGCGCCGGACCAACTGCGCATGCTCCGTTTCGAAATTCCCGCCGTGCTTTGCGCGAACTGACGTAATTTTTGCGATCAGCGACGTGCGTAGCGTACTTCCGTATTCCCGGACGTGTTACGCAAAGAACGTGAAATTTTAAATTTCAACGCGGGAACGACGGCCATACTTTAGACAGCAATACGTTTGCTGTCTAAAGATAAGGCTCCCAAAACGACGACTAACTTTGCGACGGATCGCCGTAACTCCTAATTTGCATACCCGACGCTGGTTTACGACGCAAACTCCCCCCAGCGGCGGCCGCGGTACTGCATCCTAAGATCCGACAGTGTAAAACAATTACACCTATCGGTTCTTAGGGATATCTATGCGTAACTGGTTCTATGAATCAGTCGCATAGATACTCTGAGAGATACGACGGAGTATCTGAGATACGACGGAGTATCTGAGATACGACGGAGTATCTGAGATACGACGGAGTATCTGAGATACGACGGAGTATCTGAGATACTCCGTCGTATCTCCGCTGTGAATCTGGGCCTCTGTGTTTTTAAGTGGCAAGGCCTCATGCACACTGAACATTTTTAAAGCTGCTCCTAGGGACATCTGCCATTTTTTCCTGCCTCTAAACTCCCCTGCACGTTAGCCCTATGTGTTCATGCAAAAATATGAGTTTAGAGGAGTTCAGAGGAAGAACAAAAAAAAACCTGCTAGCATGTCCAGGAGCAGCAGCAGATTGGTAGAAACAAACGCTACAGTGCCTTAAAAAAGTATTTATACCCCTTAAAATTTTACACATTTTGTCATGTTACAACCAAAAATGTAAATGTATTTTATTGGGATTTTATGTGATAGACCAACACAAAGGGGCACATAATTGTGAAGTGGAAGGAAAATGATAAATGGTTTTCAAAATGTTTTACAAATAAATATCTAAAATGTATGGCATGTATTTGTATTCAGCCCCCCTGAGTCAATACTTTGTAGAACCATCTTTCACTGCAACTACAGCTAAAAGTCTTTTTGGGTATGTCGCTACCAGCTTTGCACATCTAGAGACTAAGTGAAATTTTTGTCCATTCTACTATGCAAAATATCTCCAGCCCTGTCAGATTAGATGGAGAGCGTCTGTGAACAGCAATTTTCAAGTCTTGCCACAGATTCTCAATTGGACTTAGGTCTGGACTTTGACTGGGCCATTCTAACAGATGAATATGCTTTGATTTAAACCATTTCATTGTAGCTTTGGCTGTATGTTTATGGTCGTTGTCCTGCTAGAAGGTGAACCTTCTCCCCACTCTCAAGTGTTTTGAAGACTCTAACAGGTCTTCTTCTGAGGCCTCGTACACACGACAGAGGAACTCGACGTGCTTGGCACGTCGAGTTCCTCGTCGAGTTTTGGGATGAAGCCGCCGAGGAGCTCGGCGGGCCGGCTTCTCCCATAGAAGAACGAGGACAACGAGAAAATAGAGAACATGTTCTCTATTTTCTCGTCGAGTTCCTCGGCGGCTCCATCGAGCCAAAACTGTACAGACGACAGAGATTCTCGGCAGAATCCGGGTTTTGACCGAGTTTCTCGGTGAATTCTGCCGAGAATCTCTGTCGTGTGTACGAGGCCTAAGATTGCCCTGTATTTGGCTCCAGCCATCTTCCCATCAACTCTGACCAGCCTCCCTGTCCCCACAACATGATGCTGCCACCACCATGTTTCATGGTGGGGATGGTGTATTCAGGATGATGTGCAGTGTTAGTTTTCCGCCACACTTTGTGTTTTGCTTTTTGGCCAAAAAGTTACATTTTGGTCTCATCTGACAAGAGCATCTTCTTCCAAATGTTTGCTGGGTCCCCCACATGGCTTCTCGCAAACTGCAAATGGGACTTCTAATGGCTTTCCTTCAACAATGACTTTCTTCTTGCCACTCTTCCATAAAGGCCAGATTTGTGGAGTGCACAACTAATAGTTGTCCTGTGGACAGATTCTCCCACCTGAGCTGTGGATCTCTGCAGCTCCTCCAGAGTTACCATGGGCCTTTTGGGTGCTTCTTTAAATTAATACTCTCCTTGCCCAACCTATCAGTTTAGGTGGACGGCCATGTCTTGGTAGGTTTGCAGTTGTGCCATACTCTTTCCATTTTAGATGATGGATTAAACAGTGCTCTGAGAGAAGTTCAAAGTTAGGAATTCTTCTTATAACCTAACCCTGCTTTAAACTTCTCCACAACATTATCCCTGACCTGTCTGGTGTGTTCCTTGGCCTTCGTGATGCTGTTTGTTCACTATGGTTCTCTAACAAGCCTCTAAGAGGTTCACAGAACAGCTGTATTTATACTGAGATTCAATTACACACATGTGGACTCTATGTACTAATTAGGTTACTTCTGAAGACAATTGTTTCCACTAGATTTAAGTTAGGGAAATCTCTGCCCCCCCCCCCCCCCCCCCCCGAAAGAAAAGATAAATAGACACGGGTGAGAGGGTGTATAGATTTGCAGTAAAGTTACCCACATAAAGATGCGTATGAATATACATGTATACACAATTATGTATATGATTTCTTTGTTTCCCTTTTTTTTTTGGAGGGGTGTGGATGGGGAAAAGGGCCTGCTCTCATGTCTCTATTTATCTCTTTTCTCTTGTCTAATACCTAGATGGCCCAGGAGAATTAAGAGTACATGCTGCGGTATAGATTAATTTTTAAGTGCACGTTAGAGGATGCATCCATTTATGTACCTATATGTATTTTCTATGGGGTAGATCCACAGAGCGAGTACGCCGGTGTATCTACCGATACGCCGGCGTACTTTCAGATTTCCCGCGTCGTATCGTTGTTTTTAATCCTCAAAACAAGATACGACGGCTTCTGGGTTAGATCCGACAGGTGTACGTCTTCGTACGCCTTCGGATCTAAGATGCAATACTTCGGCGTCCGCTGGGTGGCGTTCACGTCGTTTTCCCGCGTTGGGTATGCAAATTAGCTATTTCCGACGATCCACGAACGTACGAGTGGCCGGCGCATTTTTTTCTGGCGTCTGTAGTCGGCTTTTTCCAGCGTATAGTTAAAGCTGGTATTTCGTTGCGTATGGTTAGATTTGCCATGTTAAGTATGGCCGTCGTTCCCGCGTTTAATTTGAATTTTTTATTTTTTTTGCGCAAGTCGTCCGTGAATCGGAATGTACGCAAGTAACGTCTATGTTAAAAAAAATAACGTCCTTGCGACGTCATTTAGCGCAAAGCACGGCGGGAAATTTAGGGACGGCGCATGCGCAGTTCATTTGGCGCGGGGACGCGCTTCATTTAAATGAAACACGCCCCCTAATCGCCAATTTGAATTCCGCGCCGTTACGCCAATTGAGATACACTACGCCGCCGTAACTTACGGCGCAAATTCTTTGGGGATTCGAACCAGCAAAAAGTAAGTTACAGCGGCGTAGCGTATGTATTTGTATGTGGATCTACCCCTATGTATCTATGTGTATTTTGAGAATGTTTTGTATTTTTATGAATGATTTGCAAATTGTTTTGCCAAGTATGTAAGTTTTTTTTATCTGCAATTTTTTTTTAATAAAAATAATTTAAACACAAAGTTAGGGGTATCAGAGTAAAGGGGGCTGATAACAAATGTACGCCACACTTTTCAGATATTTGTAAAAGAAATTGAAAACCATTTATCATTTTCCTTCCACTTCACAATTATGTGCCACTTTGTGTTGGTCTATCACATAAAATCCACATAAAATACACTTAAATTTTTGATTGTAACATGACAGAATGTGGAAAATTTCAAGGGGTATAAATACTTTTTCAAGGCACTGTAAATGTTTAATCACAACGTTAGGCTCATTTAACGTTTGAGCATTAATACATTTTAATGGCTAGAATAAATTATTATTCTGGCCAATTAAAGGAATTAATGCCCAAGTGCTTGACCCGCCTAAACACTCCTAAACGCGTTACTTTTTTTTTTTTTTCTTCCTAAACGCCTCTGCCAGTAGGAAAGGCATCTAGGAGAATTGGACAAACGCCCAGTGTTCATGAGGCCTAAGGGTTAGACACTGGGGGGTCTGTCAAATGGAAATGATAGAGAATTTGTGGTCTAACACAGCCAATCTCCTTCTGAAAATGCAAGCTCTCATGCTATCTAACTGTCACAAACTGGGAATAAGTATAGAGATAAGGATTTATAAATTTTCTTGAACTCTTTTGCTGCATGCTTTTTCTGGGTTAGTGATTTACTTTACAAGACAGGTTAGGTTATTCTGGTAGATTTTACCCTAAGCTTTTTAGTACTATACTGGAAGGTTTATTTAAGTAAATGTAGTCCCAATCACTATCATCTCATAAAATCTTTAAAGCAGAGGTCCACCCAAATTTTTTTTTTTTTTTAAAGCCAGCAGCTACAAATACTGCAGCTGCTGCTTTTAATAAATGGACACTTACCTGTCCAGCGCGCCCGCGATATCGGCAGTCGAGGTCAAACAATTGCTCGTCTCTCGGCTGCCCCCACCGGCATCCTCTGTGAGGGAATCAGGAAGTGAAGAGTTGCGGCTTCACTGCCCGGTTCCCTACTGCGCATGTGCGAGCGTCGCGGCCCGTCCTCACTGGTCCCCGCTGTCTCCTAGGACCAGTGTGTTTCCCAGAAGACAGCAGGGGGGAGGCGGTAAGTGGGGTGACTCCCGCAGGAGTCTATTTCTGGTAGTGGGATCAAATATGCAGGTATATGCACCCCCCTGAAAGGTGCCAAATGTTACACCGGAGGGGGGGGGGGTTCTGAAAAGCGGAGGTTCACTTTTCGTGTGGACCTCCACTTTAACAAGTAATGTCATTCAAAAAGTCAATTTCAATAATGTTAAATCTGTAAATTTCATTAAACCTATAGCTGGACCAATGTTGCTAACCTACCAGATTAAAATTTACTGACACATCACCCAAAACTTTCTGGCACAGCCATGTTTTACTGACATTTCCAAAAGTTACAAATTTACAGTTTTAAGTGCAAATGTCAGTATTTAGGCTACAAACAAGTATGATATACAATTAGCAATGCGAATTAGGGTAGATCTTAAGGCAAAAAAATGATTTCCTTTTTTATTTTCAATATAGTAAGTAAGTAGCTCAGGGATAGGACTCAGGAGGGAAAGAAATTAGAATGGGCGGGCACACACACATAAAATTTACTCTCACAGTGACACTGACAGCAGTGTGCAGCAGCACAGATGATAAAGACAACTCACCGGCCCAACATGTCCTCTTCTGAGTCTCAGTGACAGTCTCTCTCCACGCCAGGTGGTCTCTTTACTGCTAACAGCAATGACTTGCTTTGCTCCCATCCTGCAGACCGGCTCCGCTCCTTTGCACCATGACATCACACTACACACTCATTTACTGCTTTTGCCAGATGTGTCCCCCGCTGGCGCCACTTGAACACACTGTAGCAGGCACTCGAGTGGTCTCTGCCAGCTCCAGACTGGAACTGCGCACGTGCAGTTCTGAGCCGAGCTTCACAGCCATATTTTTACTGTCAACCTTTTTCTGTCACTGGCATTTACTGGCAGGAGAAACGTTCACATTTTTTACTGGCCTCATGTAAAAATGGCAACGGTTGGCAACACTGCTCTGGGCAATACTTACCCCCCTCCCACTTGTCCATGATCACTCAGCATTTCTATTTTAGTAAATAATATAATAAAGTCTTTTATACATACTGTTGTCCATGTTCCTTACTGGAGCTGATTCCAGGAGTTGATCCAGTGCTGCAGAAAACTAGTCACCTCTTCTTGATATCAGGAGAGGAGGAGAACAGTTGTTCAGGTGCAAAAACGTGGGGGGGCTTGTGTCTCACATTTACAAGCATTACACCTACACAGGGCTTTTTTTCAGCAGGAACGCAGTTCCGGCACCTTCCAAACTGAATGTATGTAATGGAAAGAGGTGCTGGAGAATCTATTGATGCTGGCTGCTGGGGGATATATTGTTGCTAGAGGGGATCTATTTTTACGAAGGAAGAGGGTTTATTGTTGCTGGGGAGTTCTTCTCTTACTTGTGGTGGATCTATTGTTGCTGGGGGGTCAGTCGTTGCTAGGAGGTATGTACTGTTGAGGGAGGGGTCTTTGTTGCTGGCTGCTGTAGGGTCTATTGATGATGGGTACTGGGGAATCAATTGTTGCTGGATGGGATCTATTTTTGAAGGGGGGTCTATTGTTGCTCGGAGGTGGGTAGGGGGCGGAGTATAGTATGGCTTGGAAGGGAGAAGTTCCTGCATCTATTCTCTAAGAAAAAAGCCCTGCACCTACATATTATTTACTTGTTCCCATTTACATAGAATAAATTAAATAAATAAAAACTAAATTAAAATTGGAGTTTATCTTTTTAAATGTTATTTTTTGGACCCTCTAGCAATGAAAAATCCAAGGTAGCTCTCTTTGTTTGTGAGTGGTCTGCCTTAATTAACCTATCTGTACTGTGCAGGTAGATCTTTACTACCAATTATAACTATATTTGAATGCTGTGGGGGTTTATTTAGTAAAGACAGATAGAGGTTGAAATACTAAAGGCAAATTGACTGCACTTTACAAATCACAGTTGCCGTCTGCAAGTGCTGTTGCTTCAGAGCGTAGTAAATAAGCAGAAGCTCTGCTGACTTCAATCATACAATCATGTGCTAGAAAAAAATGTATTTTTTTTATTTTCTTTGCATGTGATTGGGTATTCTTTGCAAAGTGAAATCTTTTACTGATGCCTCGTACACACGATCGGTTTTTCCCACGGGAAAACTGCCATGTTTGCTTTTGGTCGGGAAAACCGGACGTGTGTATGCTCCATAGCAGTTTTCCCGACAGGAAAACTGCGAGCAAAAAAATGAGAACTTGTTTTTTTGCTTGGCAGTTTTCCTAAATTAAAAAAAAAAATGGTTTTCTGTGTGAATGGGAACATGTTTTAAACCTGTAGTAGGGTTCTCCCAAAGTTGAATGCAAAAGTGGAAACATGCTTTAAAAAAGGTAACATGTAAAGTGCAATAACCCACATCAGCCAATAAAATTTCATCTTACATTGATCTGCCAAAAAGAAAAGGAAGCTGTTGTTTGGGTTATTGCATGTGATATTTCCTTTCCTTAGCACTTCTATAGTTTACTAAATAAGCCTGACAGCGTGTGTCTTGGTCACGCTATGTGTATGGATTTTAGTCACAGTGTTGTCTCTGTTATTTCACAATCCACCCAGTCTTGCAGCTGAGTCAGGGCAGACTCCCTTAGCTGAGGCAAGCTGGCTTAAAACAGGGGCAAGTGTAGACGTAGACAAGCTGTTCTTCATTTTATATCACTTCCATGACAGCAGTGTTAAGACTTGAAGAGCCCACCAGGAAATATAGCTAGAGGGTCCCCCATGCTGAGTCTAAATAAAAATATTATGTGCTTCAGATATTTTGTCTGCATCTAAACACAATAATATGCATTACAAAAAAAAGTGTCTTTCATGTGGCTATGCTTATTCCCTTATGAGGATGTAACTAGAGCTTTACCTTTTTTTATTTCTTCTTATATCAATATTCTTTGTGGTGCTTTGCTTCTGTGTATCAAATATGAGGGGTCACTTAATAGCAGCAAGTGCCGATCAAAGCAATGATGATGGTACTATGAATTTCCAGCATTCAGAGGAGAGGGCAAGATAATGAAATATAACATGGGTTAGTTATTAGCGGAGAAGCTCTAAAACAACCTTTCTTGCTTTTTTTTCCCTTCCCCTAAACAGCTTGACTAGAATTACTAATTTCAAGGTACAGAAAAGACAAACATACGTCGCCCAATGATGGATACTGGATCGCCTGTTTTTCTTCTCAGGCCCCGTACACACGTCCGAGAAACTCGACGGGCAAAACACATCGTTTTGCTCGTCGAGTTCCTTGTGAAGCTGTCGGCGGGCCGAAATTTCCCATTGAACAACGAGGAAATAGAGAACATGTTTATTTATTTGGCCCGACGAGATCCTCGTCGGTTTCCTCGGCCGAAAGTGTACACACGGCCGGGTTTCTCGGCAGAATACGGCTCCGATCGAGTTTCTGGCTGAATTCTGCCGAGAAACTCGGTCGTGTGTATGGGGCCTCACAGATGTACAGGCCTAATGTAGGTGGAGGTTACAGGTATTACCAAGTCCTCCAGGTTTATACAATGTGACAGTTTCACTTATAATTCTTTTGCTTCGGAAGAATATTTGTTGTGCCCGTTATAAGCAAGGAAATTTCAGAATTCTAGAGGCCTTGTTTCGCTTAAAGTGTATCTAAAGCTATTGAACCCCTTGTGAGGTATTTATTGCAGTCTGTGTCCCTGTGGGATATTTACGCTCTGTAATTGTTCTCTTAACGTTGTCACCAGTAACTAAAAGTAGGGAAAACTTTTGGAGTGTCCCTGAAAGTAAGGAAACATTTTGAGATGTCGCCAGACTGAAAATAGAGGGGAAATCTACCAATGGGGACACTTGTTCTAGTGACAACTGTCTACAAGAGGTAGACATGTGCAGAAAATAAACATTTGTTTAGTTTCAGATAGATTTGTTATGTTACTAAATTTGCTTAGTTAATTCATTAAGGAATTCCTTAAAGGTCCACCCTAAAAAAAATAGCCAAAAAGGCTACAAAAAAAATTAGGATTTTTTTTCTTTATACTTACCAGAAGTGGCTGTTACTAGTGTAGCGCCCTGCTCCTGTTGAACAGGCACTGCTTTAAATTTAGTGGGGGTCTGAGCTGTTATTTGGCTCAGACCAGAACGATGAAGGGCAATTTAGCCTCTGTTCCAGCCATGGCTGTGCTGAGAGTATCCACCATTGCTCGCCTGGGGGTGTCATTACCATCCCAGGCCAAGGGTGGCAGCAGCAAGGTCAAGGTGTATTGAGTGTCCCCCTCGGCAGCGAATCAGTGGGAGTGGTCGCCCCGCTGTGCATGCTGGGGTGGTGTACTTAAGGCACAGACGCCATTGGTGCGGGGTCTGTTGTCCGTCCGGGTCTCGTTGCCCGCCTGGTCCGAGGTGCATGTTCTGAATCCTAGTACCGGGACCACGTTGGCCCGGGGCTGCGGCTTCGCCTGTGGGCCCAGTTGTCTGGCTGGGCCCTGTACTGCAAAGGTGATCCTGTGCTGTCCGTCCTGCGGGAGGAAGCCACCTGATGAAGGAAGCCAGGGGAGGACCTATTCTGGAGAGGGCCATGCAAGAGGCTGGTACCTTGGGAGAAGGCCTGGAAACTTAATCGAAGGATGCACCGTACACCGAGAGGCTTGACAGTGTCGCCTGTCGGATTTAGAAGTTCTAGAGAAACAAAGCTAAAGAGATCCGGGTGCTGAATCCTGTGGCAGAAGATTCCGGACCAAAACATCTCATCTACAAAGGAAGGTCTGTGGCAGAGACTGTACTTTACTTTGTGCGCCATCCCGGCTGCTAGGCCAGTGAGAGGGACCTATCCGGGTGAGCAATACCCACTCTTTGTCATGGTCTTACCTCTCTCCTGTCTCCTTCGTTTGACATGTGCTGGCGGCCATCTTGGTTTCTAGGTCTCTTGTAGCCTCCCACCCTGCGGCTCCTCCTTCCCACTGGGAGGAGCTGGATGCCTGGCTCACATATATAGGAGGTCTGTGACTTCAGTTCCTTGCTTGGTCCTCCTGTGTGCACATGCTTCTAAGACTGCTGCTGCTTCTGGTTCTGATCCTGGCTTCGTCTGACTTCCCTGCTGGTTCCTGATCCTGGCTTCGTCTGACTTCCCTGCTGGTTCCTGATCCTGGCTTCGTCTGACTTCTCTGCTGGTTCCTGATCCTGGCTTCGTCTGACTACCCTTCTGGTTCCTGACCTCTGGTTTCACCATCCGTTGGACTTTTGCTTTACAGCTTGATTTTCAATAAAGCCTTCTTATTTTCACTTATCTCTTGTTGTACGTCTGGTTCATGGTTCCGTAACATTAGGACCAAGCCATGAATTTTGACGGTACAGAGCCATCCTCGCTACCCACGCTGGTTGCCAGACTTGATCAGCTGGAGTCCCTGTTGGGTCAGTTCGCCGTGGCGTTGCAAACCCTGCTTGAACGCACGGCTCATGTCGCTCCCGTTGCCGATGGGTCGGTTGTCGCTCCTGGGCCCGCTCCTACTGCCGCTCCGGTTGTTGCGCCAGAGTCTACCCCGACACCTGATGTTGCGCCTGCGGTGTTTCGGGGTATGTCCGGTTCTGCCCCCCTTCCACAACGATTTGGGGGAGAGCCAACTCAGTGCCGAGGTTTCCTTAACCAAGTGGGCATTTATTTCGAGTTGCTGCCACATGCCTTTCCCACTGAGAGATCAAAGGTGGGCTTCTTGATCTCGCTGCTCTCGGACAAGGCCTTGGCCTGGGCCAGCCCTTTATGGGAGAACAACAATCCGGTGGTTGCCGAGTTTTCCGGTTTTGTTGCTTCTCTTCGGAAGGTATTCGATGTGCCGTCTCGCGCCGCCTCTGCTGCGAAGCTCCTTATGTCCGTCAGACAGGGTTCACGATCCGTAGCCGAATACGCCATTGAGTTTCGTACCCTGGCAGCAGAGGTAGGTTGGAATAATGAGGCTCTGGTCGCTGCTTTCTCTCATGGTCTCTCGGATGCCTTGAAGGATGAGGTTGCAGCTAAGGACCTACCAGTGGAGCTCGAGGCTCTTATTTCTTTCCTGATTTTGATTGACACCAGACTCAGGGAGAGACCTTCCTTTAAGGAGCGCCTGCGGAGGCCTCCTAACAGTTTGGCGCCTACTTTTGCTGTCCCACCCGTGCCTCCCTCTCCTCCCACGCCTCCTGGTGTTGACTTGTCTGGGGGTGAACCCATGCAGCTGGGGTTTGCTCGCCTGTCCGAGGGGGAGAGGGTACTCCGGAGACGCGAGGGCCGATGCATGTACTGTGGTCTCGGTGGGCATTTTCGTTTGGCATGTCCGAACCGTCCGGGAAACGCTCGCACCTGAGATCCTGTCGGGGGCAGATCTTGGGTGGAGTCTCCTCGTCCCCGGTTTCCCGTGTTGATAAACCACTGATCACTGTTGTCCTCTCCTGGGTCGGGGGCTCGGTGACGACCCAGGCGTTGGTGGACTCTGGTGCTGGTGGTTTTTTCATTGATAGTGAGTTCGCTGCCGCCAATTCCATTCCTCTACAGGCTCGAGGTTCCCCGCTGGCTCTAGAGGCGATAGACGGCAGACCCCTCCAGCTGTCACACGTGACTCATGAGACCCTTCCAGTGGGGATAGCCATTGGTGTCGCTCACAGAGAATCGGTCTGCTTCCAAGTTATTTCGTCTCCACACTACTCGGTGGTCTTGGGGTACCCCTGGCTCCAGAAGCATAATCCGACTTTCGACTGGAGATCGGCCGAGATCCTCTCATGGTCACCACAGTGTGGGGCTAAGTGCATCCATGGGCCTGTCAAGTTGCTGTGTACTTCCTCGGACTCTCTGTTGCCTCCTGAATACGAGGAGTACCGGGATGTATTCGATAAGGTACGCGCAGTTGCCCTACCTCCGCACCGCCCCTATGATTGTGCCATAGAGTTACAACCTGGTGCCGTTCCTCCTCGCGGCAGGGTCTATCCACTGTCGGTTGCGGAGAATGAGGCCATGGAGGAGTACGTGATGGAGGCTGATCGCAGACGAGCGCCTGCTCCTTCCTACCAGGTCGGAGACCGTGTATGGTTGTCCACTCACAACCTCAACCTGGGCCTGTCAAGGGCCTGTCAAGTTGCTGTGTACTTCCTCGGACTCTCTGTTGCCTCCTGAATACGAGGAGTACCGGGATGTATTCGATAAGGTACGCGCAGTTGCCCTACCTCCGCACCGCCCCTATGATTGTGCCATAGAGTTACAACCTGGTGCCGTTCCTCCTCGCGGCAGGGTCTATCCACTGTCGGTTGCGGAGAATGAGGCCATGGAGGAGTACGTGATGGAGGCTGATCGCAGACGAGCGCCTGCTCCTTCCTACCAGGTCGGAGACCGTGTATGGTTGTCCACTCACAACCTCAACCTTCGAGTGCCCACTCCCAAGCTGGCTCCTCGCTTTGTTGGTCCCTTCCGAGTGCTTCGCAGGGTAAACCCGGTAGCCTATGCCCTTGCGCTTCCTCCTGGCATGCGGATCTCCAACGTGTTTCATGTCTCCCTGTTGAAGCCACTGGTGTGCAATCGCTTCACTTCCTCGGTTCCTCGGCCTCGTCCGGTCCAAGTGGGCAATCACGAGGAGTATGAGGTGAGCAATATCCTGGACTCACGCCTGGTCCGCGGTCGGGTGCAGTTTTTGGTCCACTGGCGTGGTTATGGCCCTGAGGAGCGTTCCTGGGTTCCCTCCGCAGATGTCCATGCTCCTGCCTTGCTCCGAGCCTTCCACGCACGCTTCCCTCAGAAACCGTTTTTTGCACCGCGGAGGAGGGGCCCTTGAGGGGGAGGTACTGTCATGGTCTTACCTCTCTCCTGTCTCCTTCGTTTGACATGTGCTGGCGGCCATCTTGGTTTCTAGGTCTCTTGTAGCCTCCCACCCTGCGGCTCCTCCTTCCCACTGGGAGGAGCTGGATGCCTGGCTCACATATATAGGAGGTCTGTGACTTCAGTTCCTTGCTTGGTCCTCCTGTGTGCACATGCTTCTAAGACTGCTGCTGCTTCTGGTTCTGATCCTGGCTTCGTCTGACTTCCCTGCTGGTTCCTGATCCTGGCTTCGTCTGACTTCCCTGCTGGTTCCTGATCCTGGCTTCGTCTGACTTCTCTGCTGGTTCCTGATCCTGGCTTCGTCTGACTACCCTTCTGGTTCCTGACCTCTGGTTTCACCATCCGTTGGACTTTTGCTTTACAGCTTGATTTTCAATAAAGCCTTCTTATTTTCACTTATCTCTTGTTGTACGTCTGGTTCATGGTTCCGTAACACTCTTGCTAAAGTGGCAAAGAGAACTGTTTGCTAGAAACAGGAGTGTTTCCTTACTTTTGATTATGCACCTGAACCTACCTACCCTTCCACCCTTCTTCCTCCTTTTCTACTAAAGTTCTGCAAAAAATAAATCCAAGAAAAAGAAGTTCATTGTGTGGACATTGAAATTCTTCAGACTCTCCTTTCACCCTGGACAGCGAGAACATAGAGGTAACGTGCCTGCGGGGGTAGTGCTAACTAGGCAGATCTCCTAATCTAAGAAAAGGAGAAACCGCGCTTAGGATCAGATGGAGGCTTATGGTATTGCAATAAGAGATTAAAATTAATTAAAATAAAATAAAATAAATGCCGGACTGCAGCCCCCCTGAGTAATCCCCGAAGGGGATGCAAGTGTAAATTAAAATAAAGGGTTAGGGGTGGTGGCGCTGTCCTACCTATAAGCTACCCGTGCCAGATGGTGGGTAGGGTACCCAATTGGGTGAACCAGGTGATATTCCAAAAGTGTAAGAAACAAATGTGTAAACCAACTGTGTGTGTATATAAAGTGCATACAAATAGCTCTAAGAGCCAATATCTGGGTCCTGACACACAGTGAAAAAAGTATGCTGTACAGTAAAAGCAATATGTAAATAAAAATAACACAAACTATACTGCAGCTGTAATCTAACAGCAGTGCTGTGCAAAAAAGGAATATATATATATATATATATATATATATATATATATATATATATATATATATATATATATATATATATATATATATATATATACTGCGTGCAATAACAGACAATGAATGAGTGGTTAACCACACTGTGTGGTAATTAAGTGATGAAAAAATTAGTAAATCGAAAAATAGTGGGTGATAAAGTCCCAAGGCAGTGAATGGTATGTGATCCAAACCATGAAAAAACAGTCCCAGAAAATCATTCAATAAAACTGCACTGCACAGATAAAAAATATATAAATGAACAGTCCCAAAAAATAATAAATAAATAAATAAGTTGTTTGAATAAGTCTATGCGTTCAAAGGTGCACCTAGAATAGGTGGGTGGTCAGATTTATGCAGTTGTGAGGATTCACGCAGTGGTACCGGTGCTCCCCCTCCTGGGTCCCCACTCACCAGAGGCACGAACCCCTACAGGGGTAAAGTGCATGTAGTTGTAATCTCCAGCTGCTCCCCGGCTTGGCTCGGATTTTCCTTGACCTCACTGCGTGGTTTCCCAAATCCAGACGTCACAGGTTCTTTAATGATCCAGAGTCTTCAGCATTGTGTCCATAACAGAGAAGCACCACAGAGCCCAGCTGGCTGCCAAGGTTTCCAGCCTGTGTCTCCAACCCCACACAGGTGTGGGGTTGGAGACACAGGCTGGAAACCTTGGCAGCTAGCTGGGCTCTGTATAATAACTTTGTATAATTTTTACATGATTTTTAATCTATTTTTGAATGCTCTGTTCATACCATGTATTTTCTTCAATAAATATTGTAATTTTTTTTCTACTTTTACTTTTACTTTACTCTACTCCATTGTTTTCTTTGCCTCTAAAGTCTGGTCCAGGGCTACTTTTCAAGTAACTTCTATTTTTTTGTTCCTTCCTAACCTACAGATGTGGCGATGTGAGTGCTTCCTTTCTTATCTCACTATATCTGCTAACTTGTATGCAAAAACAAAAACTAGGTAACAGAAGAATGAGTTGACCAGCAAGATGTTTTATAATACTGACTAAAACATGATATAACTTCAATCATATCAAAGAAACTAGAGCTGATACAGTCTAGCCAATGCAATTTTCTGAATCACCACCCCAAAATAACCCCAATAACTGGTCTAAAAAGCAAGACACCAAGAATTATTTTCTTTTTTTGGTGCTGTGTTATTAAAATTTAACAAATGTCCTTAACCACTTGAAGCCCAGGCCAATTCTGACACTTCGCTCCTACATCTAAATATCATAATTTTTTTGCTAGAAAATTACATAAAACCCCCAAACACTATACATGTTTTTTTTAGCAGAGACCCTAGAGAATACAATGGCAGTCATTGCAACTTTTTATCTCGCACGGTATTTGCGCAGCAATTTTCAAACGCGTTTTTTTGGAGAAGTTTCATGCTTTAAAAAAAAAAACAGTAAAGTTAGCTCATTTTTGTTGCACAATGTGAAAGATGAAGTTACGCCGAGTAAATAGATACCTAACATGTCACGCTTCAAAATTGCACACGCTCGTTGAATGGCACCAAACTTCGGTACTTAAAAATCCCCATAGGTGAGGCTTTCAAATTTTTTACTGGTTACATGTTTGAGTTACAGAGGAGGTCTAGAACTAGAATTATTGCTCTCGCTCTAATGTTCGCGATGACACCTTACATGTATGGTTTGAACACCGTTTTCATATGTGGGCGGGACTTACGTATGCGTTCGCTTCTGCGTGCCGAGCACACAGGGACAGGGGCACTTATTATTAACAATTATTGTTCATTTTACTTATTTTTTTTATTTTGACACTTTAAGAAAAAGAAATTGATCACTTTTATTCCTATTACAAGGAATGTAAACATCCCTTGTAATATGAATATGACATGACAGGTCCTCTTTACAGTGAGATATGGGGTCAATAAGACCCCACATCTCACCTCTAGGCTGGGAAACAAAAAAAAAAAAAGGATCACCGCTTCACACCTGAAGCGGTGACATTTTTTTAAATGCAGAGGCCGGGAGTGAGGTCATAACATTGCGCCCAGCCTACAACGATCATAGAGACTTCGGCGACCATCTGGTGTGCCGGAAATCTCTTTGATCAGCATCCGGGGCCGGTGGTTCCTGTCCCCGACCTACCGATCGCAGCGGTGACTCGGGAGAAGCACCGCTGCTTCAAACGAAATTCTACTAATGTATGGCCAGCAGAGGTGACAAGTAGGATCACATATGCAATGTTAAAACTTTTTTTTCAGGTGCTCTACACTTGGCATTAGATTGTCACATGTCCTTTTCAAAAATGGATTTCTACTCAAAAAAAAAACATTTGCATTAGCAGGACAAGCTTTTTGGTGTGTATCTACTTCTTCATAGTCCAAGTAGTACTGATACATCATACACGTATATCATAGCAAAATGATAAGAACAATCTCTGAAAAAAACATAAACCCACATACACACGCTCAGGGCTGGACTGGGACAGAAATTTGGCCCTGGACTTCATCCAGACTGGCCCACTTTGACAGGTCTCTCCCCCGCACCCCCCTGGCCACCCAAGCCCAATCCCCCTTCTCCCCCTTCACTAGCCACTAGCCGTTCTATTTATTAGAGTAGAACGGCTGGTACTGGTACTCTTATAGGCAGTACCAGTGGGGAAGCTAGACATTATTTCACCCGGGACAAAGAATCAGTTCGGTGCCCCCCCCCTTATGGGACAAGATTAGGCAGAAGTGAGAAACTCCCAGGCCATAGCTGTTGAGTCAGCTGTCATGCTCGTCTGTTGTCCCCCCTGCTCCTCTGCTCCTCCCCCTGCTTCCTTGTTCCCCCCAGGTGAGTGCTGTGGGGAGGGAGAGACAGAGGAGCGGAGGGGGGAGGCGGTCCGCTGTCACTGAAGCCGGCCCACTGAGCCATCAGCCCACCGGGAAACTCCCTGTAGTCCCAATGGGCAGTCCATCCCTGCACACGCTAATAAAAGTAGTATATTGTAAAATCTCTGTGCAGGATAATGAGCACTGCTTAGGGAGGACTTTTACTTTTGAAAGCTTAAATAAATACAGATTGACTTTAAATTATTTAAAAACAAAAAGTAACGACTAGATTTAGATGGATTCTATACCCATTACCACACACTACTAATAAGTCATGTGCTTTTACAGGTTTGACAGGTTATATCAGACGCAACAAAACCATTGAAAACAACATTTTAGCACTCAGAATTCACAGAGAAGCTCGCCATCAAGTGTGCAAATACCACAGCCACTATGTAACTCAGGCTGGATAACGGTAGCGGTTCTGCGCTGCTATCATTCTATACAATGAAGAGCCAAGAAGCCCGGGCAACGATCGAGCGCGTTCGCGCCGCGGGACTTCCCAGGGCTTTAGGTAAGTAAGACAGGGGGTCGCTAATAATCGGATGTTTTTTCACCTTAATGCATTAAGGTGAAAAAAACATGAACCGTACAACCCCTTTACCACTTAAGACCCGGACCTTTAGGCAGGTAAGGGACCTGGCCAGTTTTTGCGATTCTGCACTGCGTCGCTTTAACTGACAATTGCGCGGTCGTGCGAAGTGGCTCCCAAACAAAATTGGCGTCCTTTTTTTCCCACAAATAGAGCTTTCTTTTGGTGGTATTTTATCACCTCTGTGATTTTTATTTTTTGCGCTATAAAGAAAAATAGAGTGACAATTTTGAAAAAAATCTATATTTTTTACTTTTTGCTATAATAAATATCCCCCAAAAATATATAAAAGATTTTTTTTTCTCAGTTTAGGCCGATACGTATTCTTCTACCTATTTTTGGTAAAAAAAAAAAAAAAAATCGCAATAAGCGTTTATCGATTGGTTTGTGCAAAATTTATAGTGTTTACAAAATAGGGGATAGTTTTATTGTGTTTTTATACATTTTTTTTTACTACTAATGGGGGCGATCAGCGATTTTTTTTTCATGACTGCAACATTATGGCGGACACATCGGACAATTTTGACACATTTTTGGGACCATTGTCATTTTCGCAGCACAAAATTTATTAAAAATGCATTGTTTACTGTGAAAATGTCAATTGCAGTTTGGAAGTTAACCACTAGGGGGCGCTGAAGGGGTTAAGTGTGACCTCATCTGTGTTTCTAACTGTAGGGGGGCGGGGCTGGACGTGTGACGTCATTGATCATGTTTTCCTATATCAGGGAACACACGATCGATGACAGCGCCACAGTGAAGAACAGGGAAGCTGGGCACATAAAGAGGATGTACAGGTACGTGCTTGTGCCGACGTATATCTGCAGGAGGCGGTCCTTAAGTGGTTAAAGGGTTGTAAAGGTAAAAAAAAAAAATTCCCTAAATAGCTTCCTTTACCCTCAGTGCAGTCCTCCTTACCTCATCCTTCGATATTGCTTTTAAATGTCCTTATTTCTTCTGAGAAATCCTCACTTCCTGTTCTTCTGTCTGTAACTTCACACAGTAATGCAAGGCTTTCTACCTGGTGTGGAGTGTCGTGCTCGCCCCCTCCCTTGAGGGGGGAGGGGGCGAGCAGGAGAGTCAGGATGCCTACTAACACACAGCTCCTTTCTCTATCTGACTCTCCTGCTCGCCCCCTCCCCCCTCAATGGAGGGGCGAGCACGACACTCCACACCAGGGAGAAAGCCTTGCATTACTGTGTGGAGTTACAGACAGAAGAACAGGAAGTGTGGATTTCTCAGAGGAAATAAGGACATTTAAAAGCAAAATCGATGGAAGAGGTAAGTGAAGAAGGACTGCACTAAGGTAAAGGAAGCTATCTAGGAATTTTTTTTTTTACCTTTACAACCCCTTTAAGCCTCGTACACACAATCGGATTTCAATCAGACAAATTCGTGGAATTTTGTCCGAAGGGTGTTGGCTGTGAACTTGTTCTGCATACAGATGGAAATTTTTCAGCCAACATATACAAAACTACGTGGTGTTTCTGCTCTTTAACGCCACCCTTTGGGCAAAATGTTAATGTTGTCTTATGGTTAGCATTGGTCGGAAAATGCGCGTTTGTGCTTTGGATTTTTTTCCAACGGACTTGTGTACACACGATCGGATAATCCAACAAGTTGTTGTTGGAATATCTGACGAAAATTGTTCGATGGAGCGCACTAACCCTGCCATCACACATTTGTTATTGGAAAATCTGATCGTGTGTACGAGCCTTTATGCTGGCAATGCAGTTCCCTAATATGTATCTACAGTAGGACCTTTGGAAAATTCTCAATTCATTAATAATATTAAATAGCATAGAACTAAGGTTAGGGTAACAAGATGGTTATTATTACTGCAGGAATTTTGGGGGAGTGTTGTCCAAAAATTTGCATCATGGTCCTAAGAACTGCTGCAGGCACTACCAGGCTCAGCCATGAGATGGACACACTTTGTTAAAGGGGTCTTTCAGATTCCGATAAGCCCCCCGCCCACAGACCCCCACAACCACCGAGCAGGGGTTGTGGGGATGAGGCCCTTGTCCCCATCAACATGGGGACATGGTGTTTTGAGGGGTCACAGACCCCCAAAGCATTCTCCCAATGTTGAAGGCATGTGGCCTGGTACGGTTCAGGAGGGGGGAGCCGCTCTCTCGTCCCCCCCTCTTTTCTTGGGGCCGGCCAGGTTGCGTGCTCAGATAAGGGGTCTGGTGTAGATTTTTGGGGGAACTCCACGCCATTTTTTTTTATTTGGGGTGGAGTTCCCCTTAAAATCCACACCAGACCTGAAGGGTCTGAAATGGATATTTGGGGAGAACCCCACGATGACAGTGGGGTTCCCCTTCATATCCATACCAGACCTGAAGGGCCTGGTAATTGAATTTGGGGGGACCACCACGCTTTTTTTTTTTATGAATGACTTTTCTCTGAATTGGTGGAAGCTGACAATTCATTATAGCCGCAAATGATTTTAAATGACTTTTTTTCCTTCAGAAATGACATTTTGTGCAGAGACAGTTCTAAGCACGGGAAACATGCGCTGCTTCACAGGCATACTATACATCCCCCCAGGTACGAAATTTAAATATTTCACTTTTGTTTCACTTTAAGCCTTATTAAAATCACTGTTCCCGAAAAAAAAAAACTTTTTAAAACTTTTTTTTGCATTGATACATGTCCCCTGGGGTAGGACCCAGGTCCCCAAACACTTTGTAGGACAATAACCTGCATATTAGCCTTTAAAATTAGCACTTTAGATTTCAAACGTTCGAGTCCCATAGACTTTAACAGGGTTCTAAAGTTCACACAAACTTTTGGTCTGTTCGCAGGTTCTGGTGCGAACCGAACGGGGTGTTCAGCTCATCCCTAGCGGCAGGGAGGCCCGGCTGCACAAAATCATGTACCTGTACGTGATTTTGTGCACAAGGTCTAGGATGCACACGCGTGCCTCTGGCAACCCTCTTCTGCTGTTATTGGAAATAGTGGGGAGCCAAACAGCAGGTCCCGAAGTTTGCCAGCACCCTGTGATCGTTCCCAAGGCTGACAGAGTGGTGGTCTGCATATGTAAACAAGGCAGATCGCCGTTCTGTCAGTGGGGAACATGGAGATCTTGGCCTGGATTCACAAAGCACTTACACCGATGTATCTCGAGATACGCCGCGTAAGTCTATCTATGCGCCGTCGCATCTGTGCGCCGTGCCCACAATTTGAGATACGCCTAAAAATAGGCTTCCTACGACCAATGTAACTTGCCTATGCCATCGTATAGTGGGCGCATATTTACGCTGGGCGCATTTTCCGCTCCCATTGATGTTCTATGCACATATGCAAATGAGGGAGAACGTAGTTGCGCTCGGCGCATAATATACGCTGTTTGCGTACGTCGTACGTCCGGCGTAAAGTTATTCCCCATATAGGAGGCGCAACTCATGCAAAGGTATGGACCAGGGAACACAATTCGTTGTATCTTAGGCAGTTGTTCCAACGTGATTCTGAGCATGCGCACTGGGATGCGTCCACGGGACGGCGCATGCGCCGTTAATTTTCAGTACTTCTATGGCGCTTGGCCCATCATTTGCTTGGGGTCACGCCTCATTAGCATGGCCCACGCCCACTTCCACCTACGCTGGCTTACGCCGAGGAAACCCAGCGTATCTTTAAGAGCGAGTGGGAGCAATTGCTTTGTGAATCCAGTGCTTGCCTCTGTGCGCTGCGCCGGCGTAGCATAAAAGAGATACGCTACGGCGGTATAAATATGCGCCAATGTCATAGTTGCCAACATTTGAAAAACATTCCAGGGACACTTTGCAGCACAGCTATTAATTACCACACTCACTTCCCCGAAGCTCCCTCCACTCCGCATAATCTTCGCCTACTTATCATTCTATTATCAGACACGATACATTGGACTAGAACCCCTACACACCACCTTGTTTACTAACACAATAATAAATCACAGAGGCTCACACATAATGCTGTGTAAAGTGCAGCACTCACCAAGTCTCCTAAGGCTCTGCTGTTGGCTTAGCCCCTCCTCTCTGTTGTGGAGTCTTCTCACTACCCACTGACACAATGGACAGTAAGCACTCACTATGGAGAGAAGGAGTCCAAGATGTTGTGGAGCTCACACACTACTGTACCAGCCACTCTCCTACACACCGCCATATATATATATATATAAGGATATCCCCAAACAGCAGGCTGTCCCGCACACTATAATCCCCGGCGGCAGGGACAGAGCCTTCCCCCCCTCCCCAGGGAACCGCAGTGACTCCTTCTCGAAGAACACATGCTCTGAGTTCTCTTACCGCTCCGGGAAGTGTTCTCCTCCTCCCCCGACTCTCTGATTGGCTGCTTCTCCCCTTGCCACTGAACACAAGGGGAATAATCCTTGTGTCTGCAGTGGCGGCCATCTTTTTGTAGCCCGCCTGCCGTTTTCCAAAACACTGGTTTTCCTGGCGGAACAAAAGCAAAATTTTGGGAAAATGAGCGGGACAAAATCAATCCGGGACGAGGGTCCCAAATCCGGGACTGTCCCGGCAAAAACGGGACTGTTGGCAACTATGCGATGTATGTGAATCCGGGCCCTTGTGTTCCTGCTAAACACAAAGTTAATCAAATACCACCAAAAGAAAGCTCTATTTGTGGGGAAAAGGGACATCAATTTTATTTCAGTACAGCGTTGCACGACCGCCCAATTTTCAGTTAAAGCAACACAGTGCTGTATCTCAAAAAATGGCCTGGTCATGGTTAAACCTTCCGGGGCTGAAGTGGTTAAAGGAGAATTATACAAAAAAAAATGATTAGTTAAACTCACAAGTGCTTTTTTTGCACCGCTACTATTCCTCTATACTGGCTATATAACTATATAGATCAGACCAAAATGAGGGACAAATGAGGAGGAAAGAGGGGCAGAAGGAATCAGGGACAGTCCATTGAAATCAGGGACAGTTGGGAGCTATGCTAGCATGCAAAAAAAAGGGACGATCATTCTGTATACTTTGTGCTCGCTTTTTCTATGTTATGCAGCATTACTAATGCTTGCACTGTAGCTGACAGGCTCAATAATAATCCTCAAAGTGCAAGAAAATAAACAAATGATATGCTAAATCAGGAGATATTGCCTTATTTGAAAGTGCAGAAACCTCCGTAGAAACCTTTGCTTGTGGCTATCATTTATTGACACATATCGAAAGCACAACATAAAATTTTACTTTTTTTCAATATGCAAGCACCCCAAAATGGCTGTTCATCTTTGCTTTCAGATGGTTTCAACTTTCAACAGTGCAACAAGCCTGTGCAAGTGTCAGCACAGCTGCTTGTAGTCTCTGTTGAGAAACAAGTGACAAGGTGACAATACAGAAAAGTATTGGTAGACAGTTTCCACCTCACAAGGCTCGATTCACACCTATGCATGTTGCTTTTGAGCGTTTTTGCAATGCTTTTTGCGGTGCTTGCTGCGGTTTTTGACGTGCGTTTTTACAGCGATTTGCGTTTTGCGTTTTTTTTTTTACATTTCCTTTAACAACCAGCTATGAACAGGTTGAAAAAAAAAATGCAAAACGCAAATCGCAGCAAAATCGCGACAAAATGCGTTTTGGATGCAGGTCCATTGAATTCTATTGCATGCAAAACGCTACTTTTTGCTGAAAAAAAAGTCCCTGACCCTTTCCAAAAACGCAGAGGCACAAAAAAGCATTAATGTGAACATGTTCCATAGGAACCCATGTTAAAAAATTTCCTTGCATTTCTGCAAAATGCAAAATGCACCAAAAAAAGCATTAGTGTGAATGGAGCCTTAGAGGGCATTCTTGAAAAAATATCTTTATGGCAGGATCACTAAGTATTATTTTTAAACAACTTTTGTATGAGATTTTAGTGACTCGATTTAGGTCTATTTTATTTTTTTTATTTTTTATTATTCTTTGTTAAAGTAGAAACATCATTATGGAGGTTTGGAGAATGCCATTGCTGATCTTCTGAGGAGTCTAAAGGCCCTTTCACACGTACGGACCGTATGTCCGCATTTTCATCTGTCCGTTTGCAGATGAAAACGGGACATACATGGGTCCCTATGTGATTACGGGTGTCAGTGGATGAACATCCGCTGACACCCATAATTTGTCCGCCTCCGCAAAAATCCGCATTTGCGGACGGAAGAAATCCTATTTTTTTTCCGTCTGTCGGATCGGATGAACACGGACATGCGGTCCGTGTTCATCCGATCCCCCATAGAGGGATCGGATGGCCCTGTCAGCTGCCAGCTCAACGGGGATTTTACGGAGGATCCCCGCTGAGCTTTGCGGACACACGGAGCGGATCATTACTGATCCGCCCCGTGTGAAAGGGCCCTTATTCCCTGGCAGTCTCTGAGTCACCAACCTAGAATGAGAATGCAGATCTGGGACATCAAAGAAACATCCCTATCTGGGTACTTGTTCCTGGTTAGTGATTTACAAAGTATTTTTAACTAAAAATCAAAAATACTGTTCCAACAGTCTGACTCCCCCAACGTGTATATGCTACAGAGGATTGCAAATAGGCAGGTAAGTTTATTTTATTTTCAGAAGAGACATTGCAAAAAAAGAGCCAGCCTATTCACATTTTTTTTTTTAGCTTTAGTTTTTTAAAACCAAATTTTTATTAAAAAATATAAACAAATAAATAAATAAAAACTCAGTACAACGGATATTACTTACCTTCAATGAGATATGCCTCGTATGCTGTTGAATTCTGGGGAAGCAAAAATGTTCCTTCTCTGACTCCTCTCCTACCCCCATTGCTGAATTCTTGCACTGTGTCAGGGTTAAAAGTCCTAACATAGCTGTGCAGGGTACGCATCAAGAGTAACCGCTATGCCCATAATTTTCTCCCTGCTCTTCCATTTCTAGAAGCTGGCACTACAGCTTCTATGAATACAACAGCATCTATGAATGGAGGATGGGCGCATAGCTCCCAACTGTCCCTGATTTCAAGGGACTGTCCCTGATTTGGAGAAAAGTCCCTCTGTCCCTCTTTCTACCTCATTTGGCCCTCATTTTTGGTCTAATGTATATAGTTGTATATAAAATGCACTTTTGATCTTTCAAAAAGTGTTTCCCAGTGCTAAACCTTTCATCCAAACTCTAAATTGTCTGGGTGTTATCATGAGCAGCAGAAACATTGTGCAATGAAATTAAAATGTTAAATGGATGTTCAAGCAATAGAAAATTCTAACTGAGACATGACATGGAATGTATAATGCACATGTAGAGTCGTCATTGATTGTGAATGCTCAAAGTATAGTGACCACAACATTTATTACCGAAGGGGACCTATACTTGATACATTTAGGTAATTGTGAGCTTGCAATATGCCATGGCTGCATCCAAATATACTACATTTATGGTTGTTACCCTCTGACCGAGAGAGGTGTGGATCACATAAACACGTGACAAGACTTACAACATAGATAGACCTGAAGTGTGCCTTGGTGATCTGGTCAGTATGCCAAGAAAAGGGGGCATACCCAAGGTAAGTAATGGGTGGTTAATTGAAGAAGGATATGCTAAAAAGTGCCCTGAAAAAAGGGAAGGGCAGGAGGGTGTCGAATGTGATTGAATGCGCAGACTCACGGACATGAGGTGAGCTGGGAAGAGTCGGCCCAGTGACGTGTAGTACCGCACACTGAACCGACAAAGAGCATGTGTGAGTGGGCTGCTTAAAGCGGGGGTTCACCCAAAAATATTTTTTTAATTTTACACACATTAGAGCCAGCATAGTAAGGGCATTTACATTCTGCGTTTTTTTTTTTCTCTGTACATACCTTTATATTCTGTTTTTCTCCAGGGCTTCCGGGTTCCGATGACTGCAGGACTGGGCCTTCCTATCCTTCCGTTGGATGATTGACGGCTTGTGAAACAGGTGACCTGTCGCACAACGCGCGTCACCAGATGTCGGGAAATAGCCGAGCTGCAAGTCGGGACTATACGGCGCCTGCGCAGTCAGCTCTACACGGTATAGTGCCGACTCGCAGCTTTCCGGAAATCTGGTGACACGCGTTGTGCGACAGGTCACCTGTTTCACAAGCCGTCAATCATCGAACTGAAGGATAGGAACGCCCAGTCCCGCAGTCTTTGGAACCCTGAGGCAGGGATAGGAACGCCCAGTCCCGGAGTCATCAGAACGCGGAAGCCCTGGACCAAATCAGAATATAAAGGTAAGTACGGAAAGAAAAAAAATCCTGCCAAAAGTATATGCCCTTACTATGCTGCCTTTAATGTTAAAAAATCGTTTTTAGGGTGAACCTCCACTTTAAATACCCTCCGGGCTCCTCCCATAAACTCAGGCCACCATACTGGCCTTCTTATTTATGGTCGTTACCCTCTGACCGAGAGAGATGTGGATCACATAAACACACGACAAGACTTACAACATAGATAGACCTGAAGTGTGCGTTGGTGGTCTGGTCAGTATGCCAAAAAAAGGGGGCAAAAGACTCAGATAGGGAAATAGATTTTATTGATTTATTGTATTTATTGAGCCAGCTTGGTAAAGGCTTGTGCCATTTCTTCCTGAGGATTTGGGATGTATGTGGCAAAACAAGGAGACTTCCATCAGCCTAGTATGTTGATTACGTGGTCTGGTACTCCTTGTTGGAAGGCAGCTGATGCTGCTCTAATTCAGAAAGAATGTCCAGAGAACTGACTGGGGTTTGAAGCCCAAGTTGCTTAGGAGGATTCTGACATGCTTGACAAATTGGCTGCCACTCAGGGAGCTGGCTTAGAAAGGGTAGCAACGAGCTACCATCAGATTGGTTGGGTAGATGAAGCAGTAGTCGGTCGAGCACCGTCACTGGGCGTCAGGCCTTGTTAGTCTGAAACAGGTTGATGTCAACCCGGGGCTGGTTTGTTGCGTTTGCAGACTGTGAGAGTGTATTGGTTCGAAAGCGAGTCGGGTGGCGTCGGAGCAGTGTCTGACTGCTGGAGCCGCTGACTGTAAATTCACTAGGTCGTAGGGAACCGTAGAAGGCCTGGTAGATGGCTGTTTGGGTGACTAGGCTAGGCAAAGCCCTAAACGGGGAACGAGTAAGGATTTCAGACATGTCCCTAAAGAGGGCACTCTTGAAAGGTAGGCACTTGCCACTGACTACAGGTTGGTGATTCTGTATGTCCTGTAGGAGGGACTTGACTGTGTGGGCTAGAGAATACTGACGGTTTACTGGGGTCCTGCAGGGACAGGAAATGCTGGATGCGATCTAGATATAGCGTGATAGTATTGTGAGAAAGGGTCAGCTGCCTGTGGCAATACGATATGAAGGCTAGGACGTGTCTAACTTCGCCTATTGCTGCTTCGGGGCAAGGGGCCAAAAATTGCGGTTAGTGTTCCAAGCAGTGCGATAGGCCTTCAGTGTGTTGCGTGCCGAGGAGTGGTTAATAAGCTGGGTTGCGTTGGCGAGATGCGACTTCAGTCCATCGTCAGCAGTGAGCAGGGTGGGACAGGGATAGTTGTTGGGTCGGCTCCAGGCTCTTTCTGGAAAAACAAAGTAAGGTTGGAATGGGACAGCACATCAGCTGCGATTTTGCATTTGCCTGGAATATGTCTACAGAAGATATTAAACTGGTGACGGAGTGACAGCTGCACGAGCCTGCACAGGAAGGACGTGATGGGGAGTGACTTAGACCTACCTTAATTGATGATGTCGGCTGTGGCCTGATTGTCCGTGGTGAAGAACACTGTCTGTCCTTTTCAAGTGTGGCCCCAGACCTGGGCAGCTGCCACGATGGGGTACAGCACGAGGCGTGATGAAGACTGGGTGGAGCAGAAATGTAAGAATTTCTGGGGGCCATAGTTTGGCGAACCAGTGGCGGCCGCAAAAGCCCATGGTGTCTCGGAAGACACTGCCGGGATGAACATTGAAATGCTGTTCTATCAGGTGGGGAAGTTGTCCCACATAGCCAAGTCTGCTACTGATGCTTGGTCTAGTTTGAGAACTTAGACTGGATCTTGCATTGGTGTGAGAAAATCAAGACAATACACAGGTGCTCAACAAGACGATATACATGCACTCGCTGACCAACGTGCGCTCGCAGACCAACGTGCGCTCGCAGACCAACGTGCGCTCGCTGACCAACGTGCACTCGCTGACCAACGTGCGCTCGCAGATCAACGTGCACTCGCAGACCAACGTGCACTCGCAGACCAATGTGCACTCGCTGGTGCTGAATGGAAACCTGAACAAACCTCAGGGGAAAAAAAAGAGAAAAGATGAGTGGCTCGAGTGCCACTGAAGATGAATGGCCAACTGGGTGTTGTGTGGCTGATTGTTTGTCACCGAGGTGTGTTTGCAAGTTTAGTTTGTATTCGGGTTTGCACATAGGTGCGTGCCGCAAAGTGTTTTATACTACTGCAGACAATATTGTGTGGTTGCAAGGGTGTCAGTGAATGTCAGGTTACTGGGATGATATTGTGTGGTTGCAGGGGCCTCGATGAGTATGAAGGTTTGTTTTTAGATGGCATTGCGTGGTTGCAAGGGTCTCAGTCTGGTTTGCTGAGACAATATTGCGTGGTTGCAAAAGGTCTTGATGATTCTGAGGTTTGTTTTGAGATGGCATTGTGTGGTTACAAGGGTCTCAACAAGTGAGGGGTTGCTGAGACGATGTTGCGTTTTGCAATGGTCTCAAATGAGTGTCGGGCTGCTGAGACGACTTTGTATGGCTGCAAGGGTCTGAACAGGTGTCAGGTTGCTGAGACGATATTGCGTTTGCAATGGTCTCAAATAGGGTTGTCCCGATACCGATACCAGTATCGGTATCGGGACCGATACCGAGTATTTGCGGGAGTACTTGTACTCCCGCAAATACCCCCGATGCCTAAATAGAATACTTGCCCACCCCCGCCGCCGACCCCGTCGCATACCGCAACAACGCCGCCGCCGCATGGTTAAACAGCGTGCGGGGAATATCACAGCTTTCATTTGAATAGCTGTAGTGTTCCCGCTGCGCCGCGTATAGACACTCCCCCCTTGCTCGGGATTGGACGGATCTGTCCAATCTAAACTCAACAGTCTAGAAACTACTATAAATGATCCTGTGTAAATGTACTGATAAGATAACATAGAGGAGAGATCGGGGATCCTGTGTACATATACTGATAAGATAACATAGATGAGAGATCAGGGGCGGCTGAAAAACACCCAACTGTACCTAAACATCTGTTTACCAATATTATTGTACATGAGGCCTAAGACGATTTGTCTGGCTGCAAGGGTCTCAATGAATGCCAGGTTGCTGGGGCGAGACTGCGTGGTCACAAAGGTCTTTGACGAGTGTGAGGTTGCTCGAGATGGTATTGCGTGGTTGCATGAGTCTCGATGAGTGTGGGGCTGCTGAGACGGTATTGCGTTTGCAAGGGTCTCAACAAGGGTGTCAGGGTGCTGAGACGATTTTGCGTAGTTGCAAGGGTCTCAACAGGTGTCAGGTTGCTGGGCCGAGATTGCGTGGTGGCAAAGGTTTTTTTTTCTTTATATATTTTTTTTTGTGTTTTTATATATTTTTTTCTTTTAGCGGTTCATTTTTTTTTTTTTTCCTTTTTTGCGTTTTGCAAGGGTCTTAACAAGGATGTCAGGCTGCTGAGATGATTTGCATGGTTGCAAGGTCTCAATTAATAAGGATTGGGTTACTGAGAAAGGATAGAAACCCCTGGTTTGTTTGTACTTTTAAGCGAGCAGTACAAGGTAGAAGGACAACGTCCGTTTGATTCGTAGGTTCCGTAGGGGCCACTAACGAACGATATGGGAGACAACGAATGGTAGCAAATTGATAAAACATAAAGAATGTAATAACAAATCTTACTTTGCGACAGTGGGCCATGCGAGTGAGTTTGCGGCAGACTGTGGCTGGAGTGAAACATATCGGGAAGGAATAGCGTGATGCCGTGCATGAGGCAAAACAACGAGGTTTGGTGTAGAAAAACGCGAGAAGTGCGTACAAATAATTTGTAAGCTCCACTGTGGGGACCGAACTTATGGTACGGGTGACACCACGAGTGGCCACGAATTTGACATGACAAACAAGGTAACGAATCCTGCCTGGGACAGTAAACGTGCGACTGGGTTTGCTTTGGACTGGAGCGGGTGTGCAACACAGCCAAAGAGTGTGGTGTGGTGCCATGCATGACGCACAGGCAATAACTTTGGTAAATAAATGAGAGAGAAGAACCGTGTACAATTCGTAAGTTCCGCTGCGGGAACTAAAACACACGGCATTGGGGGAAACAACGAATGGCAACGGTAGAAAGTATGCAATGTATCTGATACAAAACGGTTGTAAAGAGAAATGACTGATACAATCGGTTATAAAATGCATGAAATTAATCCGATAAGAATCGGCAGTAAGGAGTATTGAACGAATCTGATAGGAATTGGTTGTAGAGTGTATGCTACCCCTTGCATTGAAACCAAACACCTACCAACCACCCATCCCCCCAGGCTAATCAAGTGCAGACAAGGCACCAGGTGGTTCTAATTACCACCTCAATCTGCCAAAGAACCCATACAAACAATACATGCTAATCTCCAAATGGATGAGACGCCAACCCCATGGACACTGAATTTTATAACCAGTGAAGCCTATGGCGAGTGATATCAGACCAACAGTGGCTCGGAGGCTTGGATTTACAAATTAATCGTATGTTTGGCAGGAAGAAGTTACAAATGTACCAAGCCTGTGCCGAATGATGTTGGAACATGAGCAACAATAACTCAGAGGCAGATTTTTTACAAAAGAGATACAGGATAGGAAGCATAACGAATTGCAAGATTGTACAAGATACAAAAAGGTTTGAATACTGCGCTGACAAGCCATTCACCTCTGCAGCTAGGGGTTCGGATCCCGGTCTCAGCTACATGTGAATTGAGTTTGGTGGTCTCAGCCCAGCTCCCGGTGGGTGTGCTATGCGAGGTAAGCCTGCGCTTAGTACGCCCACCCCCCTCCCACAAAAACCACCACACTTACACGCACTCAAAATTGGGTTAACATGCACGCACTTTGACCACGCGGTCTCTAAAAAGAGAGGCAAAGGACTAACGGGGCTGGTTGAGCGGGCTAGATCCTCTCACTCCCTTATAGGGAGTCCCTCTGCCCCGTTGGGCTTCAAAGCGGAGCAGGTAGGGCGGGCTGTGTGGGAGGACCCCCTCACACACCCACCATTGCCACCCGGGGCATGGAGAAAGGTGGCAGATTGCCTCTGGGGGAGGCCTGCCTACTCCCAACTCCTGCAGTCTGGCTCCTCTCTCGAGTACACGCACAAAATACACTTTAAAGAAAAAAAACAGTAAGCGGGAACCGCTGACGAAGACCATAAAGGGAGAAGCCGCAATGCACTTGCGATTGAATGCGCAGACTCACGGACATGAGGTGAGCTGGAAAGAGTCAGCCCAGTGACGTATAGTACCGCACACTGAACCGACAAAAAGCATGTGTGAGTGGGCTGCTTAGATACCCTCCGGGCTCCTCCCATAATCTCAGGCCACCATACTGGCCTTCTTATGTATGTGTAATAAGCATGCACACCACATATAAGTATTGGATTTAGTATCTGTGTGATAATTACAGTACAATATGTCCACAGTTAATGAAGACAATAAGGAAAAAAGGAAATGTAAGGTATGTCCCATTGGTAACAGTGTACTGAATTCACTACTCTAAAATGTAAGACTATCACTATCTGTTATCCCTGCTTTCTACCTATTCTCTGGCAGGAAATGAGTTAATATTCTGAGTCTGTCTGCTGGGTCTTGGGTCTCAGCCTCTAGCTGAACCTTATCTCTTAAGCTGTCCACACAGTGAAGGCTGTTAACTGGCAGTGTTACGTTGTCATGACAACTAGGCCCATTGACAAGATGGTGGCAGGCAGGACAGAGGCTGTGATGGGAGTGTGACAGTCTGTGGAGCAAGCTTTGCATATGTCATTTTGCTTATTCTTATAGTATTATGCTCTTTGTAACCATTTATGAACTTATGACACATGTAAAAGACTAATCCTTTCTGGGTTCAGTTATGGATCAAGCTCAACTATTAAGAATTGTGTAAAAGCTAAACATTATCAGTCATGCATTATATCCCTGCAGTAACCTTGTGGCCTCCCCATGAGGAATTCAAATAATAAGTTGATAAATTAGAAGAAGCTGTTAGGATGCACTGATCTACGAATATTGGCCATCTAATGTACAATGACCAATTTGCTTAGTCCATGAAGTGTGTAGAGTCGTGTTTCTCAACCTTTTCTCAGTCAAGGTGCCTTTTACAATTCTGCACAATCTGAAGGCATCACATTCTAAAATGTAAAAAATTTAACTAATAGCTTTACATAAGGAAGCAACATCCTCAAACATAAGACTGGTACTGACTAGTATTTCAATTTTTTTTTCTTCTTTAGTTTCTCTTCCTCACTCTGCTAATGTGACCAAAGAAACAAGGATTCAAACAGGGATGCTATCCAAGCTCCCAACATCCTCCTTATTAACCAATGACATCATTGGTTGTTAGGATGCTTCCGCCTAGAAGGTTGTAATGGTGCACAATGAAAAGCTGTGTTTTTTTGGAACTAAGGCAGGTTTGGTCCACCCGCTGGCTTGTATACAGTTTTTAGCCAATTTTTCTGGTACAATGATTTTTATTGTATGAAAAAAAAGAAACACGGCGATTGATTACCCACGCAGGGGGTACAAAAAAGGAGAATTAGAGCACAGAGGCATAGGTAAAGGCACACACAACTGAATGTTTTGGGAATACAAAATGTTCACTGAGCGACCTAATGGTACTAAGCCCGAAGACCTAGAGGGGAAATCCATTAGGTTGCAATGAAAATTCACATAAACAGATCAACTGGATACCAACCCAGGGAGATCAGAGTGAGAAGGTAAAAAGTGGGAATATCAGTAAGTACATTTTTAGTGTGCCAACTTTGTGGGGTAAATGCAAAAAAATTTGACTTTGCAGCACTAGCCACATGTCAGCAGGGGTGTCCTAAGTATGCGGAATGAGGGGCATACTGTGAAAAAGTAAGGGTGGGGGCGTTTTTGGACAAATTTGTATTCACTTAACCAATGCACCCCTGAAAAAACATGAGTGAGTGTGTGAGTGAGTGAGTGAGTGAGTGAGTGAGTGAGTGAGTAACTTGTATAGCGCAACAAATGCGAACTTAATCGCCTCAAGGCGCTTGACATCCAGAGTCGTACCGGTCCTTCAGAAGAGGTGGGTCTTTAGTTTTTTCCTAAAGGCCTGATGGTTTTCCTCCAAGCGGATGGTAGTGGGTAGAGCATTCCAGAGCCGTGGTCCTTGGACCGAAAATCTGCGTTCTCCCTTCGATTTGTAGCGGGATTTAGGAATTTGGAGAAGGTTTTGGTTGGTTGACCGGAGCACGCGTTTGGTGACGTAGGGTTTTATTTTCTCACTTAAATATTGGGGAGCGTTCCCCTGTATACATTTGTGGGTGAGGCAGAGTGTCTTGAATGTCACCCGGTCCTGTACGGGCAGCCAGTGGAGGGACCTCAAGACCGGGGAGACTGATTCCCATGGCTTTTTACGTGTTACCAGTCTGGCTGCCGTGTTCTTGACAACTGTGGTATAGCCTATGCAAACCTAATATTATAACTTAACACTATACCACCCCACACATAACCTGTTCAATACCCAAAAAACACCTGTTTTTGGAGTAAATTGGCTGCACCGGCCATTTTATTAAACATTTCAAACCTTTATTAACAACAAAACAATATTCATCCCAGACACATCTTAACCAATGTTGAGGATCCTTGGAGGCACTAACCTAATTTATCACTGTATCAGCGTGTCCACACAAGGTCCCCAGTCGTGGCCGCACTGACTTGGGGAGGACACCACTCTACACCTTACACGCTGATATCCATCTCCCGATGCCAGTTAAAGGGTCACTAAAGAATTTTTTTTTTTTAGCTAAACAGCTTCCTTTACTTTACTGCAGTCCTGGTTTCATGTCCTCATTGTTAGTTTTTGCTTTGATGTTGCTGTAATTCCTCTCTGTTCTGGACACTTCCTGGTTGTCTGTTTCCTGATGACCACAGTACTGGGATATTTATCACTGTGGTGACTAATCAAGGAGGTGTGATTACTGTGTGTCTAAAACCCCTCAGCACCAATCCAGTTTCGTTTTTACAAACCATCACTGCCCTCTATTGGCTCTCTGGCTCTGTACATCAGAGAACCAGGAAACAACAGCAAAAATGAAACTAAACTGTAGGTACATTATATGATTGGTTTTTATCTATTTTTAATCATTTTAAAAAGGAATCAGTTAACTAGTATGTCTCTGTAACAGTCATTTCAGCTAAAAAAATTTTTTCCTTTAGTGACCCTTTAAACCTTGGTTAACTTGCATCAACCAAGCTACCATACCAAGATGGTTCCCCACTTCTGCCATGTTGTTCTTACTTCCTAATGCCTCCAAAGATCCCCAACCGCCACCCCGTAATCACAATCAGCATAAACATCACCCATAACCTGAAACTGAAATCAAAGGGTGGGAGGGTGGGAGCTGCCTCTACTTCCAGGTGGCAATAGACTGAGCCTCAGACCTTGGCATCTCCTACCACCCCGGGAATAACTTCCAAAGCCACCCCCTAGCCAGTACACTCCCCTTCTTCTTAAGTCCTTGGCTGCTGGTTTACCCTGCTACCCTGTCATGTCAGGCCTGCACCTAGCCTGCGTCCCACTCCGGGCTACTCTTAAAGGCTTTCCAGGTTGCCTGGGCACCCTGGTTGAAAAAGACTGGTGTAGAGAATAGTTACTATTATTTCTTGTTAACTCTGAACAAACACATGGTAATCCACTACATAAAACACTCTTGCTTTCATTTCTTTTATACAATAGGTTATTAGGTGTATGCATTTTGTACTTACATCTGATATTCATCTGTAAAAGACTTGTAAACAACTTAATATATACAATAGTAGCAGCCTATACACAACCTCTACAGTTTGTAGTAATTGATGTAGCAAAGCAAAGTGGAGATTGTGTCCTTATATTGTCCTCATCACTCAAAATCAATATTTTACTAGTGGTGGTTAGAAAATAAAGGAAGAAGATATAACGTCCTACACAGAAACTGAGAATTTCTGTGGCGATTCGGGTTGCAGCAAAGTTAGGATCTCAGTTTTTACTGCATTATCACAACCCTTCCCATGAAACAATTTAAAATGGGAGGCTGACCCTCAGACATCCAGATTGGGGAATGGCAGTCTTGGGCATCCAAGTTGAAGAGCCCAACTAATATATAACTGGTAAAAGCAAAGAGGAATGTACCTGTGAGATAATACATACCTTATAAATAAACGCATAGCCACAAAAAGTGCTCCATGCTTATCATTATGCTTTTGTGGACAGAAGGGTACTTCTAACATATCTGGTAGCAATGCCCTAAAGCACACCGATTCTTGATCAAAATGTTCTCACTTATTAACTCTTTGACCCACATAAATTCAAAACCAAAATCCATGAAAAACTGCAATCATATAAATCCATCCCCGACATTCCAAGATCCACTTCAATATCTTTATTATCTCGCTCCTTGTGTAGCACGGCCCCCTAAGGGACTGCTTGGATTTACCTGCTTATCTGCACTGCCATGACCTGATGAACATTCCAACCCACCTGACACTCTGGGTTCAGACATCTTGGCACCACCTTAAAGCAATAAGTCAGACAACTCTGCGTTTATGTTCTAATAATGTTTACTAGAACAGTTCAATGAAGATATTGTCACAAAGAGGAGGTAATAGATCTGCTGAGTTTTAGGCAATAGCGCCAACTCAGCAAAATAATGTTTCCAAATAACACAAGCCAAGATATTTTAAGTAAAACTGTTAGGAAATGCTCTGCAAAGGGAATCCTGTTGCTGGCCGAGCTGGTGCACGTTTGTGCCCGCACACGCGGGAGTCTTGCAATCAGATGACCTATTTAAACAGAGCTTGTAAATAGAGCTTGTAAACAGAGCAAGTGCAGTCTGATCTGCAGCTTCCCCATGACCCCTGCTACCTGTAACCTGCTTCAGGGATCTGCTCCTGTGTTTGACCCGGCTTACCATTGACTTATCCTGTCTGCAGCCTGCATCCGACCCTGGTTTGTCCTTGACTTTGATCCTGCCTGCCCCTTTGATTACCACGCTGTCCTCCTGTTACCAACCTGGCCTGTACCACAGCCTGCCTTGCATTCTACACTTGTCCTGATATCTCTTGCCTGTGTATGACCCAGTGTGCCTGTACCTGTCTCTGCTCCATATCCCTCAGGGCTGTCCTGACTTCTCATTTAGCTGGTTCTCATCTCTGTGGCATCAGAAACTAGAGCAGCTCCTCTGACAAACAACCTGCCAGGCATTCATTCAACTCCTCACTCTCGGACCTCCTGTCTGCTCTATCAGGGGCCGCAAGTCAGATACGCAAGGGAGACCTTCCTCTGCATTGTCAGGCTCATATATAAGGCACGTGAGAACATGACAGTATCAGACAGCTGTGTCTGAGCCTGAGCAAGGAACCTACCCCATGGAAGAACTTTGTCAACACCTGGCAGGTCTGACGTGAGCTGTCAAAATTTACAAGAAGGGTACACCCGACTGGAAAAATTGGTCCAAGCTTTGTCATCCCCTGCCAACCCTCAAGGGGCAACTCCTGCCAGTACATCCTCATCACCTGCCGTGGTCATGCTACCACCAGAACCAAGGGTACCTACGCCCGAAAGGTTTTCTGGAGAACGCAGTAAATGCAGAGCAGTGTTGCCAACCGTCCATATTTTTACGGACAGTTCGTAAAAACAAGCACTTTTTCCCCCCGTTCGTAAATGTCTGTGGTTGCGGGAATGTGCCAGTAAAAATAGCCGAGATCGGAGATAGGGGTTGTTGGTGGCACCACAGAGGGGGATGGAGGCAGGGGACGATGGAGGCAGGGGGTGATTGGAGGCAACGGGGCCTGGGGGAGATTGAAGGCAAGGGAGATTGGAGGCAGAGGGAGATTGTGGCACTGCAGAGGGTGGTGAAGGCAGGGGGTGTTGGTGGCAGATGGGAGTGGAGGCAGGGGGTGATGTGACTAAATAATTTGTCCTTATTATATCGAAAATAACAAAAACATTTTTACCTTAATATCTACCTAAAATTACATTGTTTGTAGCCTAAATACTGAAATTTGCACCTAAAAATTAAATTTAGTAACTTTTGCGAAATGCCAGTAAAAACTTGGCTGCGCCAGTAAATTCCGGGTGTCGTGCCAGTAAATTTCAATCTGGTAGGTTGGCAACACTGATGCAGAGCGTTCCACAACGCTTGTGAACTTTTCTTTGCCTTGCAACCTCATATCTTCTCCCTGGAGGCAACCAAGGTGGGGTTTGTCATTTCACTACTCCTGGGTGAGCCTCAAGCCTGGGAACACCATCTTCTGGAACAAAAAGCCAAATCTTTAATAAACCTCACCACCTTCTTTGATGCCATGTTGCAACTATACGAGGACCCCCCAGCAGATCCCGATCGGGATCACGCGAGACTGTCACAGGCCGGAAGACATTGGAGCAGACGTAAGACAGCGCTGCGGATGCCGCGTCTTGTTAAGTTACATGCACACTTATTTTATATTTATGTAAGAGTCCACTTTTAGCTCCTCAATAAAGATCACCCTATTTTTATGATATTTCACCATTGGAGGTATCCTTCTCTTCTCTTCCTCCCCCACATACATGGTGCGCTGAGCACTTATCAGGTTCATTATCCTTTGGGACCAGTGTGACCACTTAATGCAAGAGGCATACATATAAGAGAGGACCTGGAGAGGATTGAGCAATACATCCCTGGAGACGCTTACACCCATACTACATGCAATTCTTAACAACAGTAAGGTGAGAGTTCTGGGAGACCTGGCACGTATTTTATTGTTATATACAGATTCACACCAAACCAGAAACTCTAGGGAAGATTTGGACACCAACCTGAACATTTACCTACTTAAGAGGACAGTTCATATATAATTTTCTTTTTTAGGACATTTTCTTCTTTCCATTTTTCTTTCAGGATTCACTTGTGACATTTTGTCACTTTACATCACTTATTGTGTTTTATTTGTTATCATCATACACTTTATGTGGATACCCACTATAGTAGTTTTTCAACTACGGTTTTGAGCGCTTATCACTTTTTATTGCATTTATATATTGTGTACAGTGAACACTACTAGATACTGCTGCTTTAAATGTATAGTATTTATTTATTTAACATTGGTTTACTCACAGTAGCGCAGAAGTTTTCACCCTTATCACCATTGAAACTGCCATAGGTGTGCGCAGCTTATTGCATTAGAGTGTGCACCCCAAAGCTCAAACACACCCTACCGATCACTCACGATGTTGATTCAGAAAGGGAAGGGACCGGTAAACTACATATTTAATGACCCCTTCCCACATTCATCCTAAAACATCCCTGCAGCAACAACTGGCGGGAGAGGAGAGGAGGGAAGCCAGGAGCACTGCAGGGGGAAGGGGAGAAGCCAAGGCAGTAGGGTGAATCTGTGCTACACAGGGTGATTAGGGTGTGCCTGGGCACACCTTGCACACCATGTGTGCATGCCTATGGAAACAGCATTACATTCTCTCCAGCAAGGCCGCTAAGCGACTGAAGACTATGTGGCTGAGTTCAGGCATTGAAGTTCCGACACAAATTGGAATGACGCTGCCCTCTGCTACCAATTCCGTATGGGCCTGTCAGATCCCCTAAAGGATGAGCTAGCATGGGTAGGAGTGCCTCAAATTCTGGACGCTCTTATCAATCTCTCAATACAGATCGATTGACGTCTGAGAGAACGTCGATCTGAGAGATCCTCAGGACAATATCGTCCAACTTGGATGCTACCCAAAGTTCCCATTTTCTCCAGGCAGGCTCCTCCAGCTCCGGCTCCTGTCCCTGATACATCCAAGCCCATGCAGCTGGGCTTGCTCCGTCCATCCCCCACTACAGAAGAGCGCCAACACCGTCAATATCACAATCTGTGAATGTATTGTGGAGAACCAGGGTATTACGTGAGATCCTGTCCAGCCAAACTACGTAAGTGCCTATCAATCTCATCTACGCATACTTCTACTTTATCCAAACAGTCTTCTCATCTCGCTCTTCCCTTCCTGGTACAGCTTACAGGAAGGAACATCCAGGTGCCTGCCATTAATGATTCTGGAGCCTGCAGATTCTTTATGGACCTATCCTTTGCAGCTAAACACCTGATTCCACTACAAACAAAGACTCGGGTACTATCTGTACATCTGGTCGATGGGACCACCACCAAATCTGGTCCAGTCACCCAAGAAACCATTCCTCTACCGGCCATCATTTCCAACCACCACCAAGAGTTACTTCACCTGGATGCCATCTCATCACCTCTATTTCCTATCATCTTAGGCATGCCTTGGCTACAGGCCCACAATCCTCACATCAACTGGGCCACATCAAGTTCCCTTCTACTTACCGTCAGCAACATTGTCTACAAGAAGTCACAGGCAACTTTTCTCCCTTGCTCTGTCTGGACTCAGACACTGAAATGCGCCAAGTAGTCCCAATGGCGTATCACAATTTCTTGGAGGTGTTCAATAAGAAGGGTGCAGAGACTCTTCCTCCCCACAGATCCTATGATTGTCCGATCGAGCTCCTGCCAGGGGCCGAAGTTCCGTTTGGGAGGATCCTTCCCCTAACTGAACTAGAACTAGGCACGCTAAAAAAATATATTGATGATAATTTGAAGAAGGGATTTATTCGTCCATCCACCTGTCCAGCAGGGGCAGGTATTTTATTAGTTGAAAAGAAGGATGACACCCTAAACCTCTGTGTAGACTATCGGTAGTTAAACAAAATTAACTGGTACCCAAATTATTTCAAAGGCTGGGAGCTGCGATTAACTTTACCAAGCTGGATCTCCGAGGAGCCTACAACTTGGTTTGCATAATAGTAGGGATGAGCCCCCACCCCCCTGGTTCGGTTTGCATCAGAACATTCGAACGGACCGAACATTTGCGCAAACTTAAGAACCCCATTGAAGTCTATGGGACTCGAATGTTCGAAATCAAAAGTGCCAATTTTAAAGGCCAATATGCAAGTTATTGTCCTAAAACGGGTTTGGGGACCCAGGTCTTGCCCCAGGGGACATGTATCAATGCAAAAAAAAGTTTTTTTTGGGAGCAGTGATTTTAATGATGCTTAAAGTAAAAAAAATTGAAAAATTCCTTTAAATATCGTACCTGCTGGGTGTCTATAGTATGCCTGTGAAGTGGCACGTGTTTAGAACTGTCCCTGCACAAAATTACATTACTATAAGAAAAAAGTCATTTAAAACTGCTTGCCTGCATAAGTGTAAACACAGGAGATCTTCACACAATAGCAGGGTCAATTAGCACAGAGAACATACAGATGGCTGCAGGTGACAGAATTAGCATCTCCTTACACTGTATGTTCCAACAGTATGAATCAGTCACTCTAATATGGCATATACAGGGTCCCCAGGCATACAGCTCACAAAGAGCACTGTTCCTCCAAATGCCAGGGCCCATGATTACAAGGTAGGAGGCTAGCATTCAGTCCCCTCCAAAAGCCTCTGTCCCGGGTGAGTCTGTCACACAGGCGGTGCAAACAAGACAGGGACTGTAGGTTTGTTGTTAAAGCGGTAGTTCACCCTCTCGTACTTGATGTTACCATGGAGACAGGCATTGTAGCGCGAGCTACAGTATGCCTGTCCCGATTTTTTTAACCCCGTACTCACCTCGTAGTCGTCCATCGTAGATTTCGGCTCCCGCGGGGAATGGGCGTGCCTATGGAGAGGGAGGATGATTGACGGCCGGCCCTGGCACGTCACTCTCCCCGAAGACAGCCGGAGTAGGTCTCGGCTCTTCACGGCGCGTGCGCACAGGCTATGCGCACGCGTCGTGAAGACCAAGCCTATTTCGGCTATTTCCGGAAGAACCGTGACGCGCCAGAGCCGGCCGTCAATCATCCTCCGTCTCCAGAGGCACGCCCATTCCCCGGTATCTTCGATGGACGACTACAAGGTGAGTATGGGGGGAAAAAATTCGGGACAGGCATACTGTAGCTCGCGCTACAATGCCTGATTTAAAGGTAAAAGAAACATTTTTTTTTTTTTTCCCGTCGATAGGGTGAACCCCCGCTTTAAGTAGAATCTGTTTGTAATTTTGAACTGGTACTTTTTTAAAGTGTAGCTCCAGCCAAAAAATCTATTTTTAAGCTTTTTGGAAAACATAGAGAAGGGTTATCACCCCTGTAACATTTGTTTTGCTGTCTGTGCGCATCTGTTCATAAGATTGCACCTCACTTTCTGTCCCAATGACAAATGTTTTTTTGAAAATGTTTTTTTTTTTGTGAAACAAGGATTGGTGATAAAGCATCAGTGTACAGAGGCCCCCTTTTGCAGAAGAGAATTTCCCTTCCTCGTGGTAGATTTCCTCTTACTTCCTGTTGTCTCCTTCCGTTTGCTAATAGGAGTCGTTTGTAAGTTGGATGTTTGAAAGTAGGGGCCTGCCGTATATACTCTGCAGAAATTTGGGCCCTAGGTGTTGGTGTTGCCCCAATACTGTAAGCCCTCACAGTTAGTCTTGGTGGGCGCTGGAACGCCCTGCTGTGAACTATTATATCAAGAATTGTAATTACATGACATTGTTGAACAGTGGCAGAAAAATTGGGCCTTTGTTGGTGGTGGTGCATGTGCCACAACACTGTAAGCCCTCACAGTGACTCTTGGTGGGAGCAGGAATGGGCCCTGCTGTGAAATATTAGATCAAGAATTGTAATTACATGCCCCTGTTGTACAGGGGCAGAAAAATTGGGCCTTAGGCACTGGTTCCACAACACAGCAACCCCTCAAAGATACTGTAGTTGGAGCGCAGGAATGAGCCCTGCTGCAAAGTATTGCATCAAAAATTGTAAATTACACGCCCCTGTTAAACAGGGGGAGACAAATTGGGCCTTAGGCACTGGTGCTGGTGCAACAACACTGCAACCCCTCACAGATACTCTAGTTGGAGCGCAGGAATAAGCCCTGCTGAAAAGTATTGCATCAAAAATTGTAATTACACACCCCTGTTAAACAGAGGCAGAAAAATTGGGCCTTAGCCACTGGTGGCGGTGCCCAGAACCAAAAATTTTCTTACAAGCCATCAGCATGATCATTGAGGAGGAAAAGGATAGTCACTCAGCATAACAGGATAGTCACTCAGCATCAGCATAGGCAGTCTTGAAGGGATCTGACATTTCAAAAAAAATTATTCAGTTACATCAGCATCAGGTGCTTGGTAGCTGGTGGTGATCGGTCAGTCGATCGACCGAGTGGGTGAATAGGCGCACCCTGTGATCGGTTACAAAGCATCCAGCAGCACTGAATGTGCATTCCGAAAGAACGCTGGATGCAGGACATGCCAGTAGCTCAATTGCATACTGTGCAAGCTCTGGCCAGTGATCCATCCTCAAGACCCAGTAAGCAAAAGGATTTTCGGTGGGAAAGGTGTCCATGTCTGATCTTGTCCCTAGGTATTCCCGTACCATGTAAAACAGACGCTAGCGATGGTTGCTGGAACCTTGGGGCTGCAGACTAAAAAATTGTCTGAACGCATCGGTCAGACAGCCACCTTCTCCACCGCTCCTTCTGTGACTGACCGAAGCCTCAGCAACACGTTGTCCAGGACCAGGATTTTGTAACCTCCCAGTCTCTAGGAACGCATTGCACAGACCTCCCGAAGATGTTTCATCTTCTGCTCCCTCTGAACGGCAAGATAAGGTCCGCAACCTTATCCTTGTAACGTGGATCAAGGAGGGTTGCCAGCCAGTAATGATCCCTCTCCTTGATAGCACAAATACGAGGATTCTTCCGCAGGCTTTGCAGGATCAGGGAGGCCATACAGCGTAGGTTTGCTGAGGCATTCGGTGCGGAGTCCTCTGGGTCACTGAGGACGACATGATCCACAGCCACCTCGTCCCAGCCACGTACAAATCCATGGATTTCTTGGGACTGTAATTGATCCCTTGAAGACTGCTGCTCATGCTGAGTGCTAGGCTCCACCTCCATGCTGACACAATCCTCCTCCTCCTCGTCCTCTTCCTGTGTGATAGGCGGGCAAGCAGGAACACTGTCTGGATTAAGGGGGCCTTGAGAGGTAAGGAAGTTCTCCTTTTCCTCCATCTGTTCTGCCTCAAGGGTCCTGTCCATTATTCCACGCAGCCAGTGCTCCAACAGGTGGATAAGAGGGACAGTGTCACTGATGCATGCACTGTCACTGCTCACCATCCTTGTGGCCTCCTCAAATGGTGACAGGACAGTGCATGCATCCCTGATCATGGCCCACTGGCATGGGGAAAAAAAACAAGCTCCCCTGACCCTGTCCTGGTGCCATATTGGCACAGATACTCATTGATGGCCCTCTGCTGCGTGTGTAACCGCTGCAGCATGGCCAATGTAGAGTTCCACCTGGTGGGCATGTCACAGATTAGGCGGTTCTTGGGCAGGTTGTATTCCTTTTGGAGGTCTGCCAGCCGAGCATTGGCATTATACGACCGTTGGAAATGCACACAGAGTTTCCTGGCCTGCTTCAGGACATCCTGTAAGCCTGGGTACCTGCCCAAGAACCTCTGCACCACCAAGTTAAGGACATGAGCAAAACAGTGCACATGGGTCAGTTGTCCCTGTCGCAGGGCGGAGAGGAGGTTGGTGCCATTGTCGCAAACCACCATTCCTGGCTTAAGCTGGCGTGGCGTCAACCACCTCTGAGCCTGCCCCTGCAGAGCTGACAGAACCTCTGGCCCAGTGTGGCTCCTGTCCCCCAAGCACACCAGCTCAAGCACCGCATGGCATCTCTTTGCCTACGTACCTGCATAGGTACCCATTAAAAAAAGGTTCCCATTAGTAAGAGAAAACCACCAGTGTAGGGTAACTAAATTATCAAGTGAAAAATTCAAAGGGTGATCCAAATTTTGGACTGTGAAGATGTAGGTAAATTTGGGGAGAAACAGCATTTTTAGCACCTACCACCAAAAGAGGGGGAGCAGAATCGCATATGGCTTTTTAAATTGAACTAGCAGAGGTGTGACATTAAAGTGGAGGTTCACCCAAAAAATCTATTGTTAACATTACAATCAGCTGAGTTGTCCTAATGACAATCAGCTGTTTTTTTTTGGGGGGGGGGGGGGTTTTCTGTACATACCGACTTTCACCGCCGCTTCCGGGTATGTCTTGTGTGGGACTGGGCGTTCCTATCTGATTGACAGGCTTCCGACCGTTGCATACTGTGCGTCACGAGTTGCCGGAAGAAGTCGAACGTCGGTTCGCAGGCGCCGTATAGAGCCGCACCGACGTTCGGCTTCTTTCGGCAACCCAAGACGCTCTGTATGCGACGATCGGAAGCCTGTCAATCAGATAGGAACGCCCAGTCCCGAAGACGACATACCCGGAAGCAGCGGTGAAAGTCGGTATGTACGAAAAAAACAAAAAACAGCCGATTGTCATTAGGACAACTCGGCTGAATGTAATGTTAAAAATTTATTTTTGGGTGAACTCCCGCTTTATGGTCCAGGAAGGACTTAGGTTCTAGAAAATATGGATTCCCACATACTTAAACTGTTGAACTCTTTGCGAGAGGATAGTAGTGGCCAACTGACGTGTATGTTTGTCTATGGGAAAAAGGTACATTTGGACCAGTTTATTCTTAGACCCCTTTCACACTGGGGCGTTTTTCGGGCGTTTTTTAGGCGCTTTGGCGTTTAAAAAAAGCCTGTAAAGCGCCTGAAAGAAGCCTCATCTGCAATCCCAATGTGAAAGCCCAAGTGCTTTCAGAGGCCTTTCACACTGCCAGTGCCCGAAAAAAGCTGGTAAAGCGCTGCTAAGACCCCTTTCACACTGAGGCGCTTTTCAGGCGCTTTGGCGTTAAAAAAAGCTTCCTCAATGGGAAGGGGGCTTTAGGAGCGGTGTATTAACCGCTCCTAAAGCGCTACAAAGAAGCTGCATGCAGGACTTTTTTTGACGCCCTGCCAGCTCAGCGCCTCAGTGTGAAAGCACTCAGGCTTTCACATTAGGATTGCAGATGCAGCTTCTTTCAGGCGCTTTTTTTTAACGCTAAGACCACTTTCACACTGGGGTGTTTTTCAGGCGCTTTAGTGTGAAAGCACTCGAGCTTTCACATTGGGATTGCAGATGCAGCTTCTTTCAGGCGTTTTACAGGCGCTTTTTTTAACGCTAAAGCGCTTGAAAAATGCCCCAGTGTAAAAGGGCCCTTATACCTAAGTAAATTACTATGATAAGTTATTAAAGGTTTTTTTTTGTTTACTTTCCTGGATGCTGATCTATCAATTTCTGGCTAAAACTTCACTAAGATAAATTACCTCAAAATATTTTATGTCAGAGACGTAGAGTAGATATTTTTGCTTAGCGTGATCACAACAAATACTCAGGTATTCTGAGAGATAACACATCATTCGCCATATTAGGTATATTCACAGATGCCTGTAGGGATCCCCAAGGGGGACTCCTCATAATTCTTCTCACCCACATAACCACTGGTGGATAAGTGTGAGGAGGTGTCAGGCAGTGTTTTTTGTTCTGTATACCTGGCTGCCGATTGGGAGCTTGGCAAGGTATAACAAGTTTGTTTAAAAGAAATCAAATGTGGCATTTAATGTATAAAACTTTTTTTTTTCACACTTTATCATGGTAAAATAATGTACTTTAACATTTCCCCTGTCGATTGTCAATATAAATCCCAGCAGGAATTGCAAGTGTTTATATATTTTGTTTATATATATATATATATATATATATATATATATATATATATATATATATATATATATATATATATATATATATATTTTGTTTATATATATATATACATATATATATATATATATATATATATATTATAATAAAGCCTTTTTTTATAGTATACTTAGTACAATTTTGCTTTGCTACTGTATAGTGATAACTCTGTGATAACTAGGTTTTCACCTTCTTTTAGCAAGTGATATAAATGCATATGCCAGGTGACATGAATGCAACACAACATAGTTAGAATTTGTTACCTAGCAACAACATGGTAAATACATATTTTTTTTTTATAATGCAGATAAATATATATTTTCACTACAGCCTGACAGAGAATAAAAATAAATTGCTAATAAAACTTTTGAGAAAAAAAGACAATGCAATGGTGAAGAAATCGTTTTTTTTTTTTTTTTTATATTTCTAGACAAAGGGGGAGATTTGTACCAGAATTCTGAATAAACAAAATAGTAGCGCTATGTGCAAAAATTACTTTGAACAATTCTGAATAAATATGAAAATAAATCTGTGACAAATTATAATAAGTAATGTAAGGAGTGAAAAAAAATGTGTATATCAATACACATATACAGTATCTAAATAAAAAATAAAAAGTGTTTAGAAAAAAACGTCCATATAGTGAAAAATTATTTTAACAAGACAAATTCGTAAGTGATTAAACTCCAAGTGAAAACAATTAAAGTGTCCAAAGAGAAAGTCTTCTTAAATAATCTTCTTGATTGAGACCTTTCACCACACCAAAGTGCTCAGTGACTCCACACCCACAGGAATTGTGCTTACCAATAGGATATGCCTTGCATTCGCATGCTTGGCAAAAAAGCTAAATATATATCCACACGAAATAATCAATTCCACCAGTGTTCTCACAAGTCAAAACGTTGCTCCACATGAAAAAGTAAAAGTGACTCCAATAGTGAAGTATATCAAACTCATTTATTTAAAACCAGTGAAAAAGGCTTCACTTGTTCCACTCACATTTACCACAGCAAATAAGGGCACTTCAACAGTGAACTTAGCAGCGGGTTCCACACCACAGGTAATTAATTTGTTGTATTATGGTCTCGGCGGACCTAAATTAAACTGTCAGTCTCACCCCCTGCTCCATTCGTCTCACTCGTCACTTCAAAAAGCACTAAAACATGCGGTGGTCAGCACGAGGACGTTTTCCTGGTATGCCGTGTAACTTCCCCTAGACCAGTTTCATCGCTCAGGACTTCTTCAAATATGGTTGGTTACACGGTCTCATAGCCTCCCCTTTATACACCATCCGCTGATTGACCCGGACGCATATCACGCTACGTCCGCACATCTGCTAGTCAACCCGGACGTATGCCACGCAACGTTTGCACGCATTCCATGCTCCCACAACCAACCATATGTGTTAAACGGACGTGTATCATATTACGTCAGCGTGCAATTCGTGTCCCCACGACCATAATACAACAAGCCCCAACACACATAAAGCAGTCATAGAACTGATAAATCAAAATTGCATCACAGTTGTACATACTTTAAATCATTGCAAATTATCAGATGGATCTAAGTAATATATAAATCGTTCAAAACCTTAAATTAAGAAAAATTAAAATTACTATAATACACCAATCTGAGTATATTTTTAAAAAGGGCATTATTCATATACCCACATGGTTTGAGAAAATAATAAAATATTCATATTCACATATCCAATGTGAATATGTATACCATAAAATATTATTAAATATTATTAAACTATCCTTCTTCTAAAAAATACGTATCAGGTCAAGCAAGTAAATTACCCAATGCATTCACACCATCTGTCAAAATTAAAGACTATACCCCAAACCGACAGACCGGTGTCTGCATGTCTAATGGCAATAACCAAAATTAAAATTAGAAGTTACTAATAAAGCAGTTTAGGTCGAGTTCAATATTTAATCCTCTAGGATGGAGACTCCCGAGGAGAAATATCCACTTAGTTTCTCTCTTAGAGAGTTCCCTCACTCGATTCGAACCCCTCCAAGCAGGAAAGGTGCAATCAATGCCACAAAATTGGATAACCGAAAGGTCTTGGCTGTGTTTTTCCTTAAAATGTAGGGAAACACTATGATGTATAAACCCTTTCTTAATGTTAGCCAAATTTTCATCTATGCGTGTCCTAAGGAGACGCTTAGTTCTCCCTACATAATACAGCACACATGGGCACCACAAGAGGTACACCACAAAGGATGAATTACAGGTGATACATTGTTCAATCTCATAAACATGACCATCCTTATCTGAAAACTCCTTCTTACCCCTATTGTTAATTTTCACTGTCCTGCAGCAAATACACCTGCGACAGAAGTAAAAGCCTTTGAAGTCATCACTAAGGCTCTCCTTTTTAGGTGGATCTAAAATTTTCCGTACCACCCGATCCCCAAAGTTCGGGGCTCTCCTATAAATAAACTTCGGTCTTTTTGGTAGGATTTCACAAAGATGTCTATCCCTACACAGAATATGCCAATTCTTACGGAAAATGCATTCTATCTCTTTATATTGATAGTGAAAGTCTGATATGAAACCCAACTGATGTGAGTTATTAGTGACCACATCCTCCTTTCTTAAACACTGTTCCCTAGGCATTAATGCTACCTTGGCAATGTTGTTATTGATGAAGTCCTCTTTGTATCCTTTCTGTAAGAACTTAGGGCCAGATTCACGTAGCCCGGGCGCAGCGTAACGTAACCGATTTAGGTTACACTGCCGCAAATTTTCTGTCTAAGTGCCCGATCCACAAAGCACTTACCTGGAAATCTGTCCGGCGCAAGGCGGGCCAATTCAAATGGGGCGGGTACCATTTAAATTAGGCGCGCTCCCGCACCGGACGTACTGCGCATGCTCCCGACGCAAATTTTCTGACGTGCTTTGCGCGAAATTGCGACGCGCCGACGTTTTGTGAATCACGACGTGAAAAAAAGACTTGCGCCGGGAAATTTTTTTAAAAAAAAAAATTCAAACGCAAAAGCGGAAAAGACGGGTATACTTTTACATGGTGGAGTCATTTTGCACTTTGTAAATGGTGCCCTATCTTTGCGACGGCAAACTAACACTTGCGGCGACGTAACAACGGGAAAAAGTTTTGTGGATCGCCGTAACTGCTAATTTGCATACCCGACGCTGGTTTACGACGCGAACTCCCCCCAGCGGCGGCCGTGGTACTGCATCCTAAGTTTCGACAGTGTGAAACTATTACACCTGTCGGATCTTAGGGATATCAATGCGTAACTGATTCTCTGAATCAGTCGCATAGATAGAAACAGGGATACGACGGCGTATCAGCAGATACGCCGTCGTATCCCTTTTGTGAATCTGGCCCTTATTCCCCAATATGTTAGCCTGCTTTAAAAAATCAGTAGATGTTGTACAATTTCGGCGGATCCTCAATATCTGGCCCTTAGGGATGTTTTTAATCCACGTTGGGTGATGTCCACTACCTATAGCCAAATAGCTATTTCTGTCAGTGGGCTGGAAGTAAGCCTTTGTACTGACCACATTCCAGTCTTCATAATAGTCAAATCTAGGAAATGTACTTCCTGTTCACTGAATACATGATCTAGCACAATGTTATTGGTGTTATGATTTAGATGTTTCAAAAACATTTCCACTGATTCCTTTGACCCCTCCCATACAAATAGGAGATCATCTATGAACCTTCTATAGAGTTTCAACTCTGGTCTGGATTCATTAAACACATGTCTATCCTCCCATTCCGCCATAAACAGGCGAGGCTAGGGGCAAATTTGTCTCCCTTAGCCACGCCAACCTGCTGGGAGAAACACTGGTCATGATACCAGAAATAGTTGTGGGCCATACAAAAGTCCAGCACTTTACCCAAAAAGCATTTCTGCACATGCGGTATATCCTTGCATCTGCTCAATGCCCAATTAAGTGCCAATAAGGCATCATCGTGTTGTATGATGGTGTAAAGTGAACTTACATCAGCGGTTACTAGAAAGGTCTGGCAAGCTGGTTTCAACTCAACCCCCTCCAGCAACCGCAGAAGGTCACTTGTATCCTTAAGATAAGCCCTTGTATTTTTGACACTAGGCTGGAGAAACCGATCAAGGTATTCCCCAAGCCTCGCCGTGACCGACCCAATGCCGTTTATGATCGGGCGTGCAGGGGGGTTATTGACACTCTTATGAATTTTTGGCAGAGTGTAGATAACCGGTATTCTGCACGAAGATGGATTCAGGTACTGACTCTTTTTCGCGTTCACCGCCCCATATCTAACTTCCCATTCAATTAATAGGTTGAGCTGAACTCTATTAACTAGATTCAGGTAGGGGCGCGTATCTTTAAGGCGGCGTAGCGTATCGTATTTACGCTACGCCACCTTAAGTCAGAGAGGCAAGTACTGTATTCACAAAGCACTTGCCTCCTAACTTACGGCGGCGTAGCGTAAATGAGGCCGGCGTAAGAGCGCCTAATTCAAATGAGGATGGGGGGCGTGTTTTATGTTAATGTTTGGTGACCCGACGTGATTGACGTTTTTTACGAACGGCGCATGCGCCGTCCGTGTACATATCCCAGTGTGCATTGCTCCAAAGTACGCCGCAGGGACGTATTGGTTTCGACATGAATGTAAATTACGTCCAGCCCCATTCACGGATGACTTACACAAACGACGTAAAATTTTAAAATTTCGACGTGGGAACGACGGCCATACTTAACATTGGCTACGCCACCTAGGGGGCAGCTTTATCTTTACGCGGCGTATCTCTTACAGAAACGCTGTATCTTTACTGCGACGGGCGCACGTACGTTCGTGAATCGGCGTATCTAGGCATTTACATATTCTACGCCGAACTCAACGGAAGCGACACCTAGTGGCCAGCTGAAAAATTGCACCCTAAGATACGACGGCGCAGGCTGTCGTATCTTAGCTAGGTTTAAGTGTATCTCATTTTGAGCATACACTTAAACTTACGACGGCTCAGATTCCGAGTTACGTCGGTGTATCTACTGATACGCTGGCGTAACTCTCTCTGAATCTGGCTATATATGCTTCTGTTGGGTCACCTGACAACGTTCTATACGTCGTCTTATCACCGAGAACTTGTATTAACTGGTTATGATAAAAGCATTTCTCCAGTATGACCACCCCTCCCCCCTTATCCGCTGGGCGGATAATAATTCCCTTTCTGTTCTCCAGGGATTTTATTCCCTCCCGGATATATTTGGGATTAATACGTTTTTTAAGGGGAGCTTCTCAATATCCTTTATTGCCATATTTTTGAATACTTCTACAAAGAGATTATTGGCGTTCTGGGGATTGAAAACTGACTTATTTCGCAGGCCACTATCTATATATAGATAGAGGTTCTCACTAACTGTTTGGATGTGTCACCAGGATGGCTCAGAAAATATTTCTTCATGTTTAATGTGCGAATGAATTTATGTGTATCGATAAATACATCAAATGTATTCATTTGTTTTTTAGGGGCACATTTTAAACCCACATCTAAAATATTCCTTTCACTATCACTTAATGCAACTTTACTGAGGTTGTAGATTCCAGTTTTTAATTGGCCCTCCTTCGTTTTCTGCGATTGCACATGTTTGCCTGCCCTACAACCTCTCCTTCTTTTTGGGGCAGCGGCATTTCTCTGTTGGGGTAATAGGGAGCAGGGTTCCTCCCCCCCTCTGTTGTTTTCATATTGTGGTATATTGTACGGAGTACCCCCCCCCCCCCCCCCCCGTTGGTCTAAAAAAGACTGTTGGTAACCTCCATTCCTTCCATACTCTTCATACTCTAAAGCTTGGTATCTGTTCTGAACAGGAATCTGGTATCTTTGATCCATATGTTGGGTGGAGGCCTGTTGGTTCCATTGTGGATATTCCACCTGAGGGTATGGGTCAGATCCACCCCCCCTGTTAAATTGGGGATAACTCTGAGCCCTGGGGAGTCTCTCAAATTGACCGCTACCATATTGTTCTCTAGTCCCCCCGCTTCCATTGTTTCTAGGGGTATTTTTGGTATTCCCTTTCATGGTGTTATTCCTCCCTTTTTTATTTGGTATTTTCTCACTCACAGCTTGGGCAACTTGCCCCACAGTATGCCCAGCTGGAACATTCTTCTCAGTAGTGTCAGTGCCCCCAGTGGCCTCGTTACCAGTAACACTGGTGGCTCCAACACCTTGCCATATATATCTACTTTTTCAATTTGTTTTTGCATATTAATATTAAAATCCTTGACCCACTATGAGGCACCAGTTTAACCTGTAAATTACTGATGCCCTCATTTAGCAATTCCAACTTAATACGTTTCCTCCTTAAAACCAACCCATGAAGTTCCCTTCCCGTCCTGTTGAAAAATTCCAACCACTCCTCCATATATTTAGACTCAGATAGACCATCCTGAGGGGACACCTCCCATCTCAAACTTCTAAACAGAATATCTTCCTTCTGATAGTGTTCAAATGTGAGGACGTTCCACCAGGTTTTAAGTTGTTTTTCCAAAAGAGTCTTTAGTGTCTTTAGTATCCCTGTGAGATCTTCTTCACATTCTGTCATTTCCTCGTTAGAGGAAAAAATGCACTCAAGATTTATCTGTCTGCTAGATAAAAAATTGATGGCATCCATGGCTGCACGTGGTAAACCAATTCAAAGTAATAAACACATAGTGAAAAAAAGGAATAATATGTGCTCCCTTCTACCTTCTTCCACCCCACTGCGCCAATCAATATACAAACCCCAAAAAGCAGCTACTTTGAAAAATAATAATATGTACCAGAATTCTGAATAAACAAAATAGTAGCACTATGTGCAAAAATTACTTTGAACAATTCTGAATAAATATGAAAATAAATTTGTGACAAATTTATAATAAGTAATGTAAGGAGTGAGTGGCGCTCTGAGCCACTGCTCCTTCTATTGGCCTCTAGATAGAATAGAATAGAAGGAGCAGTGGCTCAGAGCGCGTAGCCCAATTAGCCCCTTGTCCTCTATGGTAACCCTCCCCAAAAGTGTTCCCGGAAGTAATCACGTGACCCGTGACGTCACGTGCGCTCCACGCGGGACCAAGCCTCCTCTAGACAGCCACAAATCAGGCTTCATGACCGAGCCAGAACACTTTGCATCCTACAGATCCGGAAATGAGGACTCTGTGACTTCACAGATGAGCCTTTTTATCTTTTATTTCTTGTAAGTGTGATTGCATACTCTGCCATTAAAGGAACTGTTTTATTACTGCACTTAGGTGGTGCTTCCTTTTCTACCTTTTCTTGTCTACTACAGAGCCAGCTCTCTGAGGACAGCAGCCACTATTGAACAGCCATATTATTGCTTCTTAACCCTTTAACTGCCTGACACTTTGTTATGGACTAATTGTTATATCCCAACTTACGTGTGCATTTATGTATTTGCGCTGACAGTTACCTTTACCTTTGTGCATAGTAATCAATCAGCTTCTAGGTTTAAGCCCTTGTTCACACTGCACAGCTTTGAAATCGTAGGAGTTCATCTGAACTTGCACGATTGTAAAGCCGCATTTCAGTCTGACTTTGGGGGCAACATGAAACTTGACATTGCCCCCAAAGTTGACAAAAGCAGTGCAGGAACTACTTTTGGAAATTGGGGCGGTGCCACAAAGTCTACATCGCACTGATTGGGACACTCCTTTTGCCAGCAATAGGCTCCGATTTGACATGCAATTTAACCTGTCATGCCAAACGGGGGCTTTTTTTCAAAGCTTACTTGAACAAGCTGAGGTTAGAAAAACAATAAATCAAGGAAAGTAGACACAAGGAAAATGTGCTACATGTGAACCCTGCACAAAGTTGTTTGTCACTAGGGATGAGCTTCGAGTTCGAGTCGAACATGAGTTTGACTCGAACATTGGCTGTTCGCCTGTTCGGCGAACAGGGAACAATTTGGGGTGTTTGTGGCAAATTCGAAAAGCCGTGGGACACCCTGTAAAAGTCTATGGGAGAAGTCTAAAGTGCTTTTGTAAAGGTTAATATGCAAGTTATTGTCCTAAAAAGTGTTTGGGGACCTGGGTCCTGCACCAGGGGACATGTTTCAATGCAAAAAAAGTTTTAAAAAACAGCAGTGATTTTAATAATGCTTAAAGTGAAACAATAAAAGTGAAATATTCCTTTAAATTTCGTACCTGGGGGGTGTCTGTTATGCATGTAAAGTAGTGCATATTTCCCATGTTTAGAGTTGTCCCTGCACAAAATGACATTTCTGAAGGAAAAAAAGTAATTTAAAACTACTCACGGCTATTCATGAATTGTCGGTCCCGGCAATACAGAGAAAAGTAATTGGAAAAAATTACAGCCCCCCCCCCCCCAGTCCATTACCAGGCCCTTTGGGTCTGGTATAAATATTAAGGGGAACCCCTGCCATTTTTTTCAATGACTTTTATCTGTATTGCCAGGACCCAACAATTCATTAATAGCGTGAGTAGTTTTAAATTACTTTTTTTCCTTCAAAAATTATATTTTGTGCAGGGAACCAAAAAATAAATTTTGTGGGGGTCCCTCCAAATTCCATATCAGGCCCGTAGGGTTCCCCCAAAAAATCCAAACCTTTGTGCAGAGACAATTCTAAACACGGGAAACATGCGCTACTTTACAGGCATACTACAGACACCCCCCAGGTACGAAATTTAAAGGAATATTTCACTTTTATTGTTTCACTTTAAGCATTATTAAAATCACTGCTCCCGAAAAACGGCAGTTTTTAAAACTTTTTTTGCATTGATACATGTCCCCTGGTGCAGGACTCAGGTCCCCAAACACTTTTTATGACAATAACTTGCATATTAACCTATAAAATTAGCACTTTTGATTTTTCATGTTCATGTCCCATAGACTTTAACGGTGTTCGCGTGTTAGTTAGAACTAATTTTTTGCCTGTTCGCATGTTCTGGTGCGAACCGAACTGGGGGGTGTTCGGCTCATCCCTATTTGTCACCTATCACTCTCCATCTACTCCATATCCTATGTGGAGGATGATGGAGATGGTTCTTACTATAAGACTGCAAAGAATATTGTTACTCGCACATCGCCATAGACTGAATAATGACCAGAATATATTTTTGTTAACAATCCAGTTGCTGCGTTATCACACAGAAATTGGGTACAGCCAGGCTGGCAGTTTAAGCATTTATCTATGGGTCCCAATGCTGCAGATTGTGCTCATGTAATATGCTATAAAGAATGCAATTTACTTGCAAAGCAAGCTGTCTAGCAAAAGTGACAGTGACAGGGGTTAGGAAAAACTACAACATTGACAGGGGTGATGACAACAGTTACCTTTAGCATGATTTAAATCTTCTTTAAAAAAAATAAAAAAAATAACTGAAGTTGCAACACACCAGGCAGCGTTATAGTCTACATATTACATTGTATATCTTAAGACGAATAAATTATTGCACACAATATGCATACAAATGTCCTCCTAACCAAATCAGATACAGGTTGAGAAAGTAATATTCTAAATCTTCAGTATCTCACAAAAGTGAGTACACCCCTCACATTTTTGTAAATATTTTATTATATATTTTCATGTGACAACACTGAAGAAATCACACTTTGCTACAATGTAAAGTAGTGAGTGTACAACAGTGTAAATTTGCTATCCACGCAAAATAACTCCCCCTAAGTGGAAATTTTCTAATTGGGCCCAATTAGTAATTTTCCCTCCCCGGTATCATGTGACTAGTTAGTGTTATAAGGTCTCAGATGTGAATGGGGTGCAGTTGTGTTAAATTTGGTGTTATCGCTCTCACTTTCTCATACTGCTCACTGGAAGTTCAACATGGCACCTCATGGCAAAGAACTCTGAGGCCTCGTACACACGACACGTTTTTCTCGACAGAATCCATCAAGAAACATGGTGGCAGAGCTTTTTTGCAGAGGAAACCGGTCGTGTGTATGTTTTTCATCAAGAAAACTGTAGAGAACCTCGACGAGAAAAAAAGTGAACAAGTTCTCTTTTTCCTCGTTGGGAGTCTCAATTTCCTCGTTGTGTTCCTCGTCGGGCTGGTTTTCGACAAGAAACACGTTCGTGTGTATGCTTAGAAACCCGCACATGCTCAGAATAAAGTATGAGACAGGAGCGCACCTTCGGTAAATGTAGCGTTTGTAATGGAGATAGCACATTTGTTATGCTGTAACAGACTGAAAAGTGCAAATCGTCTCCTACCAAACTTTTACTTAACACGCAGTAACATGAAATTAGCAAAAGCAGCCCCAAGGGTTGTGCCAGTGCAATCGAACTTCCCCTGCCGTCGAATGTGTTGTACGTCACCGCGTTTGAGAACGACGAGATTTGGTCTTGACAGTGTGTACGCAAAGCTTGTCACGTTTCTCGACAAGCCTAACAAGGAACTCGTCGAGGAAACGAAACCGAGTTCCTCGGTCGTGTGTGCGAGGCCTGAGTATCTGGAAAAAAGAATTGTTGCTCTACATAAAGATTGCCAAGACCCTGAAATTGAGCTGAAGCCAGGGGCGGATCCAGAGTCTTGTCTCAAGAGGGGCACTGCCAGAAAATATGTTTTTTTTGTGTGCAGTTTATCGGGGAAATGGCTGATGTTGTCACTTCAATCATCCCAGCACCATGGTTGTTACAATTCTGTGCACCATAAGAACGATCATAGCAGCAGTTACGCCGCTTGATCATTTATAGGCAACGGGAAGGGACGTCCCCCCCGCCGGCATCCCTGTGCCATCGGGGACCCGGAGAAACGATCGGCCGGCACTGGATGAGAGCCATAGAGATTTCTGGTGATCAAATGGTCACCAGTCATCTGTATGACCGTCAGAGGCCTGGGCGCGATGTTATGACATCACGCCGGGTTCCTAGATGTAAACAAACAATGCATCGCAGCTGTCAGCATGAGATTGGTGAATTTTTTTCTCGATCTCATGCTTTCCCGCCTGGAGGAGAGATGTGGGGTCTTATTGACCCCACATCGCTCCATACAGATGACCTGTCACAATATATTTCTATTACAAGGGATTGTTAAACAGGGGGTGAAATGGCGCTTACTCAAAATGATCTGTTAATAAAAAATATATAGCAAAGATTCCTGTGCAAATAAATTCCTGTGCAAAAAATCAGATAAATACAATAAATCTTGAATAAATAAAATATAACATTTCCTTGGTGCATAAAAGCAAATGCAAATGAGTGCAAGATATTAAAAGTACTACTAAATATTTATTCAGTGCCAATAAGCAAATGCAAAATTAAGGTGCAAAATCAAGCACTAAAAGTGCAGCAATAATGTGCAAAGTAAAAGTGAATAAAAATTAGTCAGAAAATAAAAAATAATTATTTCTGTCAAAAAATGTTCAGTGTCAAAACAGTCTTAAGTGCAAACAAGCAAAAAACGTGCCAAAAAATAATTCCTCCGTGCTGGAAAATTTCTGAAACAGTCCAAACGATGTGCATAAAGATCCAAGTGCAAAATTGCAACAAATCAACTTTGAATTGAAATATTCTCCAACTGCCAAAAAAACATGCAAAGTGCTTAAATCCTGTGCAGGTGCTCTCGTTTCCTCCAGCCTCTCACCTCATCTGGCTTAAAATTAAGACGGTGTGGTTAGCGCATCAGTAACTCCCATTACAAAATACCTATTACAAGGGATGTTTACATTGTTATAGAAATAAAAGTAAACCAAAAAATGTAAATGTAAAAAAAGTGCAAAAAAAGTAAAATACATTTTTTAAAATAATTTAAAATGCCCCTGTCCCCGGTAGCTCACGCTCAGAAGCGAACACACACGCAAGTCCCGCCCACGTCCCGTAAACGTGGTTCAAACCACAAATGTGAGGTAACACCGCATGCATTAGAGCACAAGAAACAATTCTAGCACTAGACCTCCTCTGCAACTCTAAACTGGTAACCTGTAAAAAATTGAAAGCGTCGCCTATGGAGATATTTAAGTACTGAACTTTGGTGTCATGCCATGAGTGTGAGCAATTTTAAAGCGTGACATGTTAGGTATCTAGTTACTTGGCGTAACACCATCTTTCACATTATACAAAAAAATTGGGCTAACTTTACTGTTTTGTTATTTTTTAATTCATGAAACCGAAAAATTGAAAAATGATTGTGCAAATACCGTGCAAGATAAAAAGTTGCAATGACCGCCATTTTATTCCCTAGGGTGTAAGAAAAGAAATGGCTGCATATCCAGGAATTCAGATTGCCTTTAATTGTTCAAAGTGATAACACCAAAGACCTTGTGTTGGTGTCTTTGGTGTTATCACTTTGAACAATAAAAGGCAATTGGAATTCCTGGATGTGCAGCCATTTCTTTACTTACAAGTTTCCCATGGAGGCGGGCCGGGGCTGGCACTCTACGAGACATTCCACCTCAGGTTCTCATTATACACCTGGAGCAGCGGCTCTTTTTTTGTTTATTCCGTAGTTTGGGGGTTCTGAGTAATTTTCTAGAAAAATAATTATGTAGGAGAGAAGTGCCAGAATAGGCCTGGTATGGAAGTGGTTACAATTTATTGCCCTGGTTCACCAGATTCCACCTCTCCACAAACACTGACTTGCAGTACAATAGATAAAATAACCCGCAGTACAATGGATAAAGTACCTATAAAATACATTGATCTGTAACACACTACACCTCACAGACATGAGACACTTGTTAGAAATATGAAAAAATATATTCCCCTAACCTTGCAAGCAAGCCAGTAGTGGTGAGATGCGCCAAGGAAGATTGGCTCCCAGGTGAAGACATTGCTGCATGCAGTAATTTTGTTGACAACTAATAAATAATGCAAGAGGTGCTAAGAGTGGAGTGCTGCTGATACATATTTTTATATTTATGATGGGGAGTGGAGACAGACTAGTGTCCAGCACCCAAAATGGCATTCTATAGGTGGAGCTGGGAATCTCCTAAGACACTTGTTGCCTAAATCATACAGCATCAGCAGATTTGGAAAAAAATGGCCTTCTATGAGATGCAATTGTTTTAGTTTTTGGAGATTTTGAAACATTCTGGTCTTCTAAAAGATAAGATTGTGGAAGATCACCCCCAGTGAAAAGTTTAAAAAGGTTATTCAATATTTATTTTGTTCTTCTGTGCCAGTACAGTGATAGGCACTGCTTTGCATGTTGGCTAATGGCTATATGAGTATGCCAATATTGGACGATAGCTGTATAGCATCCTAACGCCCATCTACCATGTAACATCTATGGGTTCATTAAAAGCCTCAGTCTAGTTCAGAAGGCACCGATGGCTATTCTGATGCCAAGTCTGGAGCAGGGCAGGCTTGTGTCCTACAGTTTGCCTTAGATTACAAGTGAGTTGGAAGCTGTCTTTTGCAAGGTTTCCATAGAAACTGTACTTTCTTGCCATCATTTGCTGCTCAGTCCTATGCGCTGTAATATTTAAAATTAGTTACAGCTATATTATACAGCTGACCCTACATTTGACCTACAAATTGACAGAGGAGTTGTGTATATATATTTGTACTATTTACAGTGATGGTAAACGATTGCAAACTGATTTGGCTTCATTTTTCCATGCCATACTGTATATACAGGTGAAACTCGAAAAATTTGAATATCATGCAAAAGTTCATTTATTTCACTAATGCAACTGAAAAAGGTGAAACTAATATATGAGACGGACCCATTACATGCAAAGAAAGATAGCTAAAGCCGTGATTTGTCATAATTGTGATGATTATGGCTTACAGCTCTTGAAAACCTCAAATCCACAATCTCAGAAAATTAGAATATTACATGCAATCAATAAAACAAGGATTGTACATAGAACAATACCAGACCTCTGAAAAGTATAAGCATGCATATGTACTCAGCACTTGGTTTGAGCCCCTTTTGCAGCAATTGCTGCCTCAATGCGGCGTGGCATGGAAGCTATCAGCCTGTGGCACTGCTGAGGTTTTGTGGAAGACTAGAATGCTTCAATAGTGGCCTTCAGATCTTCTGCATTGTTCGGTCTCATGTCTCTCATCTTTCTCTTGGCAATGCCCCATAGATTCTCTATGGGGTTTAGGTCAGGCGAGTTTGCTGGCCAATCAAGCACAGTAATCCCACGGTCATTGAAACAGGTTTTGGTGCTTTTGGCAGTGTGGGCAGGTGCCAAGTCCTGCTGGAAAATGAAGTCAGCATCCCCAGAGAGCTCATCTGCGGAAGGAAGCATGAAGTGCTCCAAAATCTCCTGGTAGACGGCTGAGTTGACCCTGGACTTAATGAAGCACAGTGGACCAACACAAGCAGGTGACATGGCTCCCCAAATCAACACAGACTGGAAACTTCACACTGGACTTAAAACATCTTGCAGTGTGTGCCTTTCCATTCTTCCTCCATACTCTGGGTCCTTGGTTTCCAAATGAGATGCAACATTTGCTCTCTTCAGAAAAGAGGACTTGGACCACTAAGCAACAGATCAGGTCTGTTTTCCTTTAGCCTAGGTAAGACGCTTCTGACGTTGTTTGTTGTTCAGGAGGCTTGACAAGAGGAATTAATGACAAGGGGGGGTGTAATGGCGCTTGCAACAGGATCTAATTAAAACAAAATACCAATAACGATTTCCATAATGTGAATAAGTTGTCAGGAAAATGTGTTCCACTGGTTCCTGTGTAAAATGTGTTCCACTCTGAATAAAATCAAATACCCACCCAACATTAACTGAGTAATGTGGAGAGTAATAAGAGTGGATACATGATGATAAAAAAGACAGCTATCTTCATAAACATATAACATATACAGTGCAAATATGCAAATGAGCTCAAACCAATCCAAAGTGCATAGTGCAATAAATGAATAATATCCATAAAAGAAAAAAAAACATCAAAAAGTGGAAGAAATATAAATAATAAAATTCCAATCCATGCATAAAAGTGAAAAAAATTCAATCCATAAATGACTGCAGTGAGAAGTGTCCCATATAATTCACCAAGGAATTAAAAAAAAATATATATATATATATATATATATATATATATATATATATATATATATATATATATATATATATGTATATATATATATATATATATATGTATATATATATATATATATATATATGTATATATATATATATATATGTATATATATATATATATATATATATATATCAAGAAATGTCAATATAAAAAAAAAATATATATATATATATATATATATATATATATATATATATATATATATATATATATATATATATAAAGAAACGTGTCCAGTGCAATAATAACGTGAAAATGAAAAACAATCCAATCCAATAGTCAAGAACGCAATATCAAACAAAGAATGAATGAATATAAAGTGCATATGTGCTTCACTTCTATTAAGATTCCATGATGAGTGCTTCAGTGCAAAGTAAAAAACGTGCTGCCAAAATTACAGACTCCAAACCTTTCCACAGTGCAGTAGTGAAGATGGAAATAGTTAATACAAGCCCCTTACCGTGAAGCGGCTTGTATGTAAGCCTTATAACATGTAAATGAAGGATGTCCCACAGCCAGCCTGCCGTTCTTACACTGCATAAACAGAGACCTGATCCCAGCAATGGCACTCAAAAAGAACACAAGGAGGCTTCCATAGCGTAAGACCATTCACAATTTAATGAGTAAAAACAGTTAAAACACTTACAGACAGAGCTGTATAAACAGCGTGTAGTACGACCGGGTCTCCGCTCTGCGGCCGTGAGCGGATGAAGTCACCAGCAATCCTCCTCTTCCTCACGCGTAACGTAACGAACACACGTTACTTAATCATAGGATTCTATGATTAAGTAACGTGTGTTCGTTACGATACGCGTGAGGAAGAGGAGGATTGCTGGTGACTTCATTGGTTTTGCGCATTAGTTCCCCCCCGTTTTTATATTGACAAGAGGAATGCGACATTTGAAGCCCATGTCCAGGATTAATCTGTGTGTGGTGGCTCTTGATGCACTGAGCCTCAGTCCACTCCTTGTGAAAGTCCCCATCACTTTTGAATGGCCTTTTCCTGACAATCTTCTCCAGTCTGTGGTCATCCCTGCTGCTTTTGCACCTTTTTCTTCCACAGTTTTCCATTCCACATAACTTTCTATTAATGTGCTTTGATACAGCACTTTGGGAAGATCCAACTTCTTTCGCAATTACCTTTTGAGGCTTGCACTCCTTATGGAGGGTGTCCATGATGGTTTTCTGCACAACTGCCAGGTCAGCAGTCTTTCCCATGATTGTGATTCCTACTGAACCAGACTGAGAGACCAATTAAAGGCTCAGGAACCCTTTGCAGGTGTTATGGCTTAATTAGCTGATTAGAGTGGGACACTTTGAGCCTAGAATATTGCACCTTTTCACAATATTCTAATTTTCTGAGATTGTGGATTTAGGGTTTTCATGAGCTGAAAGCCATAATCACCACAATTATGACAAATCACGTCTTGAACTATCTTGCTTTGCATGTAATGCAATCTCATATATTAGTTTCACCTTTTAAGTTGCAATAGTGAAATAAATGAACTTTTGCACGATTTTTTCACCTGTAGGAATACAAGCAGTTCCTGGGTTACGAACAAGATTTGTAGGTTTGTTCCTAAAGGGAAGCTCCAGCACTCCCCCACCAAAAAATTGAAAGTCAGCAGCTACAAATACTGTAGCTGCTGACATTTAATATTAGGACAATTACCTGTCCAGGGATGCCGCAAAGTCAGCACCCCAGCTGATTTTTCAATCGGCTCTCAGGTGCTGCCGTCACCATTTTTTGAAAGGGAAACCAGCAGTGAAGCCTTGCAACTTCACAGCCAGCTCCCTACTGCACATGCGCGAAGTGCGCTATGCTTTGTAAATGGCCTGGTGGCGGGGGAAGGAGGAGGGGAGCCGAACTTCTGAGTGACTTTGCCGTGGAGAAGTCACCCGAAAGTGGGAGCAGGTACCTATCAAACACAGGCACCCGCTCCACACCCCCCTCCCAAAGATGCTAAATGTAGCAGCGGAGGGGGGAAGGAAGCAAACAAGCAAAGCTTCCCCTTTTGGGTGGAGCTCCACTTTAAGTTGAATTTCTATGTAAGAATACATAGGAAAAGGATGGAAAAGAAGGATATTTTCCCGTCATGAGACATTACAACAACTTATTTTTTTAAAACAATTAAGTTTTAATACGTATGTAAGTTGGAACAGGTACATTTTTTAAGTGTAAATCCAGCCAAAAATGTTTTTTTACGTTTTGTACAGCATAAGGAAGGGTTAACACCCATGTAACGTTTGTTTTGCTGTCTGTGCCTCTCTTTATGTCCCTATGGCAATTGGATTTTGAAAACTTTTGCCGCGTACACACGATCATTTTTCGGCATGAAAAAAAACGACGTTTTTCAGCATGTCCAAAAAACAAAGTTTTTCCAACTTCATCATTAAAAACGATGTTGCCCACACACCATCGTTTTTGAAAAATGATGAACAAAACGCAGTGACATACACCACGTACGACGGCACTCTAAAGGGGAAGTTCTATTCGCCTTTGGGCTGCTTTTAGCTGATTCCTTGTTAGTAAAAGACGATTTGCGCTTTTTTGTCTGTTACAGCGTGATAAATGTGCTTACTCCATTATGAATGGTAGTTTTACCTGAACGAGCGCTCCCGTCTCATAACTTGCTCCTGGGCATGCACAGATTTAAAACGTTGTTTTTTCCCACACACGATCATTTTTAACAACACGAAAAATTACATTTTAAAAAGCGATGTGAAAAAATGTTTGAATTTTTTTTTGTCGTTTTTCAGAAGCCGAAAATTGATGTGAAGCCCACAGACGATCATTTTAAATGAAGTTTTTAAAAACGTAGTTTTTTTTCATGCCGAAAAACGATCGTGTGTACGCAGCATTAGGGTTGTTGTATGAACAAGGATTGGTGATAAGATTCAGTGAAGACATCTTTTTCCCATGATAACTTTTAGTTATTAGGAGTGAATTTCCCTTCCTAAGGGTAGATTTCCTCTCACTTCCTGTTTTCTTAGGGACATTAAATCTTTCTAATGAGGATACAGACAGCAGTAGAAACCTCACTGTGGCCATACCATACTAGCCAAAACTAAAAAAAAATAAGCATGGCGTTCCACTTTAAATGCAACTTGGACAGATGTTTGTCTTAACTTATGTTTTAACCTGTGCATGTAAATTCTTAAACATTATCAAATACTGTACAGTCAATTTTGGTAGAGGATGATGGACTTGTTGGAGAGGATGTGACTGGAATTAGAGAGTCAGAGTCTGATATAAGGCTCATCAACCAGATATGCCCATTTGTTGTGCATCCTTAGCCCGCAGTAGCATTAGTGGTCCCGATCCTTAGAACCATCCAGCATTATGGAGCCAGTAGCCAGCAACATGGCTGCCTGGCGGTGTCCTAAGCCAGCGTGGAGCACAAGTGGCCAAAAGGGACGTCACGCTGCCTCTGTTTGTAAGTATGAGTCGTATGTAAGTCAGATGCATGTAAATTGGGGACTGCCTGTATAACTCATTTTTAGGTATTGTACCATTACAGTGCAATAGCTACCTTCAGCTTGCATTATGTTCATCAAAAATTATGGTATGTATAAGGACAGCTAAGACATTTATGTTGTTTTGTCCTTATAGACAAAATTGAAAGTGAGAAACCGTGGGGCATATTTACTAAAACTGGCAAACAAAGAACCTGGTGCAGTTCTGCATAGAAACCAATCAGCTTCCAGGTTTTATTTTCAAAGCTTAATTGAACAAGCTAAAGTTACAAGCTGATTGGTTACTATGCAGAGCTGCACCAGATTCAGTGTGCACCAGTTTTAGTAAATATCTCCCTGTATGCTGCACCTGCAGGCACTGATCAGACTATAAACCCTGTGTTCTGAGCTGTGTTTTTTTTTCAGTACGGTGAGTTTTGCTTAAAGTGGATGTAAACCCGATTTTTTTTTTTTTTTTATGTCACAATGTACAGTATTCGATTTCCTATCATCTGTTTTTAGTCTTGCCACACAGAGGTAATCCAGCTCTGAGCAATCCTCTGTTATTGTTCAGTGAAATAAAACGGATTTACAGAGAAAAACCTTAGTCCGTTCCGCCCCCTTGCTGTGAGTGACAGATTATTTACATATCTCATGCACTAGCCTGGAGACAGGCATTATTTTTTAATTCCCACCCCCACTCATTTTCTTAAGTCATGTAGTTACTTTTCTGGATTTTGACTGGATGTTAGTGATCATAGCAGAATTTAGTGTAAGGAATACATAGGAAAAAATGCATGTTGACAAGGGGAGTGTAGAGGTGGGCGGGGAGACTTCTGACATCACGACTCCACCCACAGAGCTCCAGACAACAGATCCACCCACAGAATCTGCAGTTTTTCAGTTCTTATAACAGACAGAGGGGAAACATTTGACAGGTAAGGATACATGCAGGAGGCACGTATATCCTTATAGATCAGCACTATGGCAGTAGTTTTGAAAGGATGAGAGTGGGTTTACATCCAATTTAAGCAGAACACAACTGTATCTGAGCACCAAAAACTGTTTAAATGATAAGGGAGTTATTCACTTTTAATATTCAGATCAAACTCATCCATCCACCCCTGTCCCCATGCTTTATTTTACATGTTGCTAAAAAAGAATGTCAAATTTTGATTTGTCTAACCACAGGACAGTTTTACACATTTCAACAGACCAATTTAAATGAGCTTTGGCCCAGAGAAGACAGTGGCGTTTCTGGATCATGTTCAAATATAGCTTTTTTTTTTTTCATAATAGAGCGTACCTTGTATTTTTGGATGGCACAGCAAACTGTGTTCACAGACAGTGATTTTTGGAAATATTCCTAAACCCATGCAGATGGAATCATGAATAATTTTAAAGCATTGCTGTGTGAGGGCCCAAAGATCATGGATTCTTGCACACAGAGATTTCTCCAGATTCTCTCAAGCTTTTGATAATATTATGTACTATAGATGATGATATATTTAAAGTCTTTCCAATTTTACATTGAGGAACATACCGTAATTCTGAAACCGTGCAACAATTTTTAGAAGCAGCTTTTCAGATTGGTGAACCTCTGCCCATCTTTAATTCTGAGACACTCTGATTCTCTAAGATGCTCTTTTTATACCCAATCATGTTACTGACCTCTTGCCAATTAACCTAATTAGCTGCAAATTTTTCTCCTCGTTCTTCCTTGTTACTTTGTCAGCTTTTTGTTGCCATATCCAAACTTTTCTGAGATACTGTATTTTCCTGCTATCAATTTAAAAATTACTTTAGTTTTTTTCTTAAAATGGTTAATTTTATCAGTTTAAACATTGGATATGTTTTCCATTTTCCATTGTGAATAAAATATGGGTTTGTAAAATTTGCAAATGATTGCATTCTGTTTGTATGTAGATTACACAGCGCCCCAACATTTTTGTATTTGGGGTTGGTATGACATCATTTTGGCCTAGGCCAGGAACCAGTAAGTAACCAAAGAAATTTAAAAATATACCTTCCTATCTATTTACTAAGGCTAGCAGCATAGTTAATAGTTACTGTTGACTTAGAGGTTTTTGTTCCACTTAAAAGTGTATCTTAAAGTGGAAGTCCATGCAAAATCTAAAATCCCTGCATCTATAGACACTAGTAGGTAGATTCAGAAAGAGTTAGGCCGGCTTATCAGTAGATAAGCCGACCTAACTCAGAATCTACGCCGACTTATGTTTAAGTGTATTCTCAAACAGAGATACGCTTAAACATATCTAAGATAGGACGGCTTGCGCCGTCCTATCTTAGGTTGCAATATTGAGGATGGCCGCTAGGTGGCGCTTCCATTGCGGTCGGCCTAGAATATGTAAATTAGTAGATACGCCGATTCACGAACGTACGCCCGGCCGCCGCAGTACATTTACGCCGTTTCCGTAAGGCGTTATCAGGCCTAAAGTTATTCCATCTAATAGATGGAATAGTAATGTTAAAGTATGGCCGCCGTTCCCGCTTCGGAATTTTTACGTTGTTTGCGTAAGTCGTCCGTGAATAGGGATTTACGTCGTTTACGTCCACGTCGAAATCAATAGGCCCATGCGGCGTACTTAGCCGCAATGCACACTGGGAAATGTAGGCGTCCGGCGCATGCACAGTTTAGAAAAAACGTCAAAAACGTCAGGTCAAGCCTCATTAACATAAAACACGCCCCCTTTAGAACAATTTGAATTAGGCGCCCTTACGCCCGCTCGCTTAAGGCGACGCCGCCGTAACTTAGCAGGCAAGTACTTTGAGAATCAAGTACTTGCCTAGCTAACTTACGGCGGCGTAGCCTAAACACGCTAAGCTACGCCGCCGCAAGTTTACACCAACGTCTCTGAATCTACCTATAGAGATCTAACACTAACCTCTCTATCCCTGTAAAGAAAAGATGATAATACTTACCTTTTTGGAAGCCGAACTCACCCTCTCTGACGTGATCTCCAGCGCCAGAAGCTCTGCAGAGGACACGGAAGACAATGGCTGTGAAATGAATGGGAAGTGACGAGTTACTATGGGGCTTCCGTTGTCCTCCGTCTCCTCCGCATCCGCCCACACAGAGAAGCCACGGCTCACAGATCAGCGTGGGATCCGGTCGGAGTGGGTCTGATCGGCTTCCAAAAAGGTATGTATACTTGTTTTTTCTTTACAAGGATAGAGAGGTTCGTGTTCGATCCCTGGTGTCTATAGATGCAGGGATTTTAGATTTTGCATGGACTTCCACTTTAAGGCACATTTTTTTTTTTCGTTTTGAATAATGTTGGAAAAGGTTATAGCATCTGTCAGGTTTAATTGCACAACAGAGACAATGAAATCATAGTTTCACAGTTGATGACTTGACAGTTCAGTTGAGAGCTAACATTAGCACACTATTGACTGTAACAGATATCATTCAAGGCATGCCTTGATTGTACCTGTTTAACCACATGCCGATCGCCGCACGCACATATACGTTGGCAGAATGGCACGGGCAGGCAAAAGGACGTATATATACGTCCCCTTTAAGAAGCAGCATTGTGGACGCGCGCGTGCCCGCTGCAAGCTTTGTGACTCCGACCGCGGGTCCCGCAGACTCTATGTCCGAGGGCCTACCCGCGATCGTGTCAAGGTGAGGAAGACGGGGGAAATGCTTATGTAAACAAGCATTTCATCAGTCTTCCTAGTGACAGGACAGTGAACACAGCTTCCTGTAATCGGAAGCGGTGATCACTGTCCTGTAACACACAGCTCATCCCCCCTACAGTTAGAAGCACTCCCTAGGGCACACTTACGGCTTACAGCACCACCTAGTGGTTAACCCCTTCACTGCCAGTGTAATGATCCCAAAAATGTGTCAAAAGTGTCCGATGTGTCCGCCATAATGGCGCAGTCACAATAAAAATCGCTGATCTCCGCCATTACTAGCAAAATAAAATTATTAATTAAAATGCCGCAAAACTATCCCCTATTTTGTAGACGCTATAACTTTTGCGCAAACCGATCAACAAAAAATATTGAATTTTTTTCAAAATTGACGCTCTATTTTTGTTTATAGCGCAAAAAATAAAAACTGCAGAGGTGATCAAATAACACCAAAGCTATATTTGTGGGAAAAAAAGGACGTAAATTTTGTTTGGGAGCCACACCACACGACCACGCAATTATCAGTTAAAGCAACGCAGTGCCGAATCGCAAAAAGTGGTCATTTAGCAACAAAATGGTCCGGGGCTTAGGTGGTTAAGGAAACCTAAAGCGGAACCAAACCCTCTTGGCCCTTACAGCCAAAAGAGGATGCCATTGAAGCTTCTGTTTAGATATGTAGCTGACATGTTGCTGCACATGTGATCAACTATGAAAGCAGTCACTGGAAGGATTGAAAGCTCAATTGAAAACAAAATAAAGAATCCTGGCACTTATGGGAAGGCCGGCCGTAGGCTGGCCTGAGTTTGTAGGAGGAGTCAGGGGTATTTAAACCTGCCCTCCTCTTCCTTATTTCCACGGCCGGACCTTCGTTGTTCCCCACCCTCCCGGCCCCTTTTTAATTTTTTCTTATTTTATCATTTCATGTTTGGGTATGCCCCCTTTTAGGCGTACTGACCAAGTGACCTTTGGCACACTCCAGGTCTTGCTCATGTTACTTTCCACGTTCATTACTCACATCTCACGCAGAGACTCCGAGTACAAATGACAGTTATCACCAGAGGCATGGCTTAAAGGGGTATATATATATACATAGCTCCCAACTGTTCCTGATTTTGAGGGTTTGTCCCTGATTTGGAGCAATGTCCCTCATTTCTCCTCATTTGTCCCTCATTCTGGTCTGATCTATATAGTTGTATTTAAAATGCACTTTCTAAAGTGTTTCCCAGTGCTAAACCTTTCCTAAATTTACTGCATTTGTACATTTTAAAAGCCAATATAAAGAAATAATAGTGGTAAAAAAAAGTCCTTGTGGACTTAACCTGCCTGGCGGTATTCCCGAGTCTGACTTGGGGTTAGATTTTCCTGCTGCGAGCGGTAACCCCGAGTCAGACTCGGGCTTGCCTCGCTGGATCCACAGGGAGTGTTTACTTACCTTGTCCCTGGATCCACCGATGCCACCGCGCTGTGCGAGCGAGCGGGACCTCGCTCGATTCACACAGTGCCTCTGTGTGACGCCGATCTCCGTTGCCTGCGACGTTACGACGCGCGGGAGCGGAGAACGGCGCCAAATTCAAAAATGTAAACAAACACATTACATACAGTATACTGTAATCTTATAGATTACAGTACTGTATGTAAAAAATACACACCCCCCTTGTCCCTAGTGGTCTGCCCAGTGCCCTACATTTTACTTTACTTTTATATAGTAAAAACTTTTTTTTTCTGCCTGTAAACTGTAGATTGTCCATAGCAACCAAAAGTGTCCCTTTATGTCAAAAATGGTTTTAGAGCAGCTAAAAAACAGCGATAATAAATTATAATCACTTGCAGAACTGTGCGATAGCGATTTGTGGGGAAATTCGTCATAAAAAAAAATAATAATGACAGCGACAATTCTGCAACTGAGCAAATTTCAGTGATTTTGATTTGATTACATTATTGAATCATTTTTATTATAATTATATTATTACTTGTTATAATTATTTATAATTATTTATTAGATTATAATTTATAATTTTGTTTTAAAAAAAATGTCATACCCGGGATGCCTATTAGGCCCCGTACACACGAGAGGATCCATCCGCTGGAATTGATCCGCGGACCGGCTCCAGCGGATAGATCCCCTGGTGTGTACAATCCAGCGGATCTGTTTCCGCGGATTTTTATCCCCTGGGATGGATTTCAAGCGGATAAAAATTTGAAGACATGCTTTAAAATCTATCCGCTTGAATCCATCCCAACGGATTGATCCGCTGGTCTGTACAGACTCACCGGATCAATCCGTCCGAATGGATCCCCTGCATGCGTCGTAATGATTCGACGCATGCGTGGAATTCCTTATATGACAGCGTCGCGCACGTCGCCGCGTCATCATCGCGGCGACGGCGCGACACGTCATCGCGATGGGATTTCGGCGCGGATTTCGATCCGATGGTGAGTACACTCCATCGGATCAAAATCCGCGGATAAATCCTCTCGTGTGTACTAGGCCTTAGACTCTTGTTTGGACAGATTTAAGTGAGTTATTTCTAAAAATGACAGGCCTACAGTATAAAACGCCAAATTTCCTTGCAAATAATGGTACCGCTTTCAGCACCTTTTTTCTGAAAGAATCATACCGCCAGGGAGGTTAAATAACCTTTTTTTTTTTTGGTTAATTCTCCTTTAATGAGGTGTGGCAGAGGGCGTGTCCTATGTCTACATACGTTTGTTAGTAGGTGTCCCTCATTCCCATCTCAAAATGTTGGGAGGTATGTATATACAATTACGCCATGCACTCCATGCACAGGGCCTGATTCATGCCACCTCTTTCTCTCCTCTGACTTTATTTGACACACTTGTCCAGAGTAAATAAGGGACTTATTCAGGGCCGGCCTTAGGTGTTCAGGTGCCCTGTGCGAGCTAATCCTGTGGCGCCCCCCCCTGACACGAAAAAATGTGGCATTGTTTACTGCGTCACTGGTTCCCACAAAGTGTCAGATTGTCAGTCGCAATATATCAGCCCCGCTATACAGTAAGTCACTGATCTCCGCCATTACTAGAAAAAAAAAAAATTCCATAAATATATCCAATAGTTTGAAGGCACAATTCATCCAATGACACCGATAATGGGGCACAATTTCTCCCAATGACTCCAATGATGTGACACAATTTCTCTCAATGACACCAATGACGGGACACAATTTCTCCTGGCAACACCGATTATAGGGCAACCATTACTCCCAATGACATCAATGATGGGACACAATATCTCTTAATGACACCAATTATGGGGCACAATTTCTCCCATTGACACCAAAGATGGAGCATTGTTTTTTCCCCACTAACATCAGGACCTTTTGTACTCCAAATAATGGCCACAGTCTGGCCCTCCTGAAGCACAGTAAACCAGGCCTTTGTTTAGAAAGTTTGGAGACACCTGGCCTAAATTTATGAAAAAACATAAAAAAAAAAATTGGATAAGTTATATAGCCGAAAGTCTTTTTTTTTTTTTTTTTTTTTAATTTGGTCTTTTCTCAAAAATAAATAAATAAATAAAAAAACACGGAAAAAATAAAATAACGCAGAGGTGATCAAATACCACCGAGGAAAAAAAATACAATTTTTTTTTGTGTACAGCGTTGCATGACCATGCGGTTGTCAGCTTAAGTTACGCAGAGCACATCGCAAAAAATGGCCTGTCATGAAGGGGGGGGGGTAAATCTTCCAGAGGTCACGTGGTTAATCTGTGATTTACCCTCCCCCCTCTTCATGACAGGCCATTTTGTATATGTGCACTGCGTAACTTAAAGTGGAGGTTCACCTAAAAATAAACTTTTAACATTGCATTTATGAGATTAATGACAATTAGAATCGGCTATTTTTTTTAAAAAAATACGTCCGTACATACCGTTTCCTATATTAGTTCTCACCGCCGCTTCCGGGTATGATGGTCGGTGCGGCTCTATACGGCGCCTGCGCACCGACGTTCGGCTTCTTTCGGCAACTCCTGACGCGCTGTATGCGTCGGTCCGATGCCTGTCAATCAATTAAGAATGCCCAGCCCTGACCATCATACCCGGAAGCGGCGGTGAGAACACATATAGGAAACGGTATGTACGGACGTATTTTTTTTAAAAAAACAGCCGATTCTAATTGTCATTAATCTCATAAATGCAATGTTAAAAGTTTATTTTTAGGTGAACCTCCACTTTAAGCGGATAACTGCGCGTTGGTTTTTGATCACCTCTGCGTTTTATTTTTTTCCTTTTTTTTTCAACAAAAGACCGATTTTGACATTTTCTTTTTTTAACGTTTTTTTTATAAAATGGCTCGCATCTGGTGCCCGCCCTCCTCATTGGAGTACAGGTGAGGTGGGAGGAGGGATGATACCTGTCAGCCTGCTAGATAAGGTGGAGGGGACGGGCGGCCTTACCTTTACTTTTCTTCAGCGCACTGTGTATGGTGGCAGTCTGTCAGTCCCGTCCTGTTCTGGTCCCGCCGTTAGAATTTGAACTGCATGCCTTACGCATGCACGCAATGGCGCCGCGCTACCCAGCCCAAGACAGTATCACCTGACCTGAGAAGCGGAGGAGGGCGGAAGGGAGGGCGTGCGTGCCAAGGGGACCAGTGTACTTCGGGCGTGTCGGCGCCGCCCCCCCTCTGCAGCGCTGGGGTGCCGTGCAGACGTGCTGGCTGCCTGCTGAGCAGTAACCCGGACACATCATTCACGATCACAGGTAAATGGACTGCAAGCTGTGACGGCCGCACGGCGCCCTTCTAGTTCATGGCGCTCTGTGCGGTCGCACAGCCCGCACAACGCAAAGGCCGTCCCTGGACTTATTTCCACGACATACATATAGTTGCCGATGAGATTCCTGATTAAATTCTGCTTCTTTTGTAAATACAGGTTCGAAGAAGATCTGAGTACCCTTTCTGATGAGCTCTGGGATGAATTTCTACAGGACAGCCACATGGTCTCCCTTTCTTCAATCCATAGAATCACTCAGCTTTTTTATTCTGCATAGATTGTACTGTACTGTCAGGGAAATCATATGCATAGTTGTGCACAAAGACATGCACGAATATGTGCACTTGCTAATAAGAATTCTCAAGTGAGAGCTTCCATAACTCATGTGCGTGCACATAAGGAATTCCTGTGTGACGTGCGCATGCACATTAGCGTGAGCGTGTGTGAATACTTGGCACCCTATTGCCTATTTAAACTGATTCCATAGACCAGAAGATTGCTGAGTGGTGGTCAGCTTCTACCGCCTGTGATCTGATCCTGTGCTTGTACCTGGCCTCTTTGACTCTGTTTGTTCTGATACCTTGTTGCTGACCCAGCTTGTGACCCAGGGACGTGCGGTGAGATCAGTGGCTGGTGAGGCACTGGCTAGTATCAGAGCCAGATACACACAGGTTACATACACCGTGATCGTTAGAGCGAGAGCAAAAATTCTAGCACAAGACCTCCTTTGTAACAATAAAAAAAGAAGAAAAAAATGTAAGCGCCGCCTATGGAGATTTTTAAGTACTGAAGTTTGGCACCATTATACGAGTGTGCGCAATTTTAAAGAGTGACATGTTATGTATCTAATTACTTGACATAACATTATCTTTCGCGGCTCTTTAACCATGTGATCGGCTGTGTCCAATCACAGCCGGTCACATGTTAACATGGAGATGCCGGAAATCGGCTCTCCTTGCTCACACACTGACAGAGTGTGTGGCGAGGAGAGCCGATTAGTGGCATCTCCACGCAGGGGGACATCTAGGAATGTAATCAGGGCACTGATGACAGTGTAGTAATGTAGTGTCACCAATCAGTGCCCACCAGTGCCAGCAATCAGTGCCCACCACTGCCCACAAGTGCCACCAATCAGTGCCTATTAGCAGTGCTGGCTATCAGTGCCGCCTATCAGTGCTGCCCATCAATGGCAATCACTGCTGTCAATCAATGCCCATCAGTGTTGCCCATCAGTGCCACCCATCAATGCCCATCTGTGCCCATAAGTACCGCCAGTGCCACCTATTAGTTCCCATCAGTGCCACCTAACAGTGCCCATCAGTGCTGCCTATTAGTGCTAGATATCAGTGCCACCTATCAGTGCCCATAAGTGCAGCATATTAGTGCCTCCTCATCAGTGCCCATAAGTGCGGCCTCATCCGTGCCCATAAGTGCCACCTCATCAATGCCCAAAAGTTCAGCCTATCAGTGCCCATCAGTGCCGCCTCATCAGCGTACATCAGTAAAGGCAAAAAATTACTTAGTTACAAATTTTTTTGTAAAAAATAAAAAAAAACAGCAGTGATTAAATACCACCAAAAGAATTTGTGTGAAGAAAATGATAAAAAACTTGTTTGGGTACAATGTTGCATGACCGTGCAATTGTCACTCAAAGTATGACAGCGCTAAAAGCTGAAAAATGGCTTGGGCATAAGTGACCTGTAGGTAAGTGGTTAAATATTGCTCTTTACATATGAAAAAAGGGTTCTTACACAACAATCAAAGCCAAAGACTAGTTTCCTTTGTATACACATCAGTATGAAATGGAAGTTAATCAATTCCATGTGCCAAGAACAACTGGGAGAAACTGTTGATCAGAAAGATCAGTCCAAACTATACGGTGACATGGCAAAGGAACCCTCAAATAACATTATCAAATAAATAAAAAAAAAAAATGATATACAAGTGGTGCATATCTCTTATGGAAGCCACACAAGTATTTGGAATTTCAAAAATCCCTTCTTTAGCCCTGGTTCACACTGGTGCATTTTGACATGTTAAATCGCATGCCAAATCAACGTCATTTGCCAGCAATGGCACCGTCCTAATTGGTGCGACGCCGCATCTGCGACGCTATACCGATTACGAAAAGTCGTTTCTGTACTAATTTTTTCGATTTCAGCACGATTTACATTGACATCTGTGCAGAAACTGAACTAATGTCTCTGTTAAGGCCCATACACATGGTCGGACTTTCGTCCAACAAACTTCAAAATCAACAAGTTTTCACATTTGTCTGATCGTGTGCACGCTCCATCGGACCAACTTTTTCGGGTTTCATTGGACAAAAAGTTCGGTCTGCAAACGGACAAACTTTACGACAACAAAAGTCCGATGGTGCCTAGTCCGACCGTATGTACAGCAAGCCATCAGACTTTTGTCTGAAGTACAAACACGCATGCTCAGAACCAATGTTAAAATCAACCAACAATAGCAGAAGTTAACCAAAGGGTGGCGATAAAGAGCAGAAAAGAGCAGAAAAAACACGTGATGTTGGGAAAGTTTTAGAATAGTTTTCAGAAAAGTCCGAGCGTGTGTATGCTATGGGTGTGACCGGACAAATCGCTTCGGACAAAAATCCAAGGGAAAGTTTGTCGGATGTCCGACCGTGTGTACGAGGCTTTATTGTGGCTGAAATCGGGACTGACAGACGGGAGTGAAATCGTGCGAGTTCAGCTGAATTTGCATGGCTTCATTCCAGTTAGCCCAGTGTGAACCTGGGCTAACAGGACTACCGACTTCAGACTCAGAACCTACATTGTCGGTAGGCCTGAAAATATGTCAAGTTGTGAGCTATCTGTTTTCTTTTATTATACATGAACCCCACTTCTAAATCCTTGGATAGCAAAAAAAAAGTAAGCCTACATTTATGCTAAACAGCCAAAACATGAAAAGACCCCAATTTTACTTACCAACTACCTAAAGGCAAAATCAAATGTATACACAGGTGTTGATTAACTATAGCTGAAGGGTGCAAAATCTGGTGCAGCTGTTTATAGAAACCAATCAGCTTCCAGTTTTTTTGTCAAATTTCACCCACTTCAGTCCAGGAGGATTTGGCTGCCCAATGACCAGGCCATTTTGTACGATTCGGCACTGCGTCGCTTTAACTGACAATTGCGACGTTGTACCCAAACAAAATTGACGTCATTTTCCCCCCCCACAAATAGAGCTTTCTTTTGGTGGTATTTTCTTCTTTTTTTTGTTTTTTTAAAGTGTATTTTGTGCGTGTACTCGAGAGAGGAGCCGGACTGCAGGAGTTGGGAGTAGGCAGGCCTCCCCCAGAGGCAATCTGCCACCTTTCTCCATGACCCGGGTGGCAATGGTGGGTGTGTGAGGGGGTCCTCCCACACAGCTCCCTACCTGCTCCGCTTTGAAGCCCAACGGGGCAGAGGGACTCCCTATAAGGGAGTGAGAGGATCTAGCCCGCTCAACCAGCCCCGTTAGTCCTTCGCCTCTCTTTTTAGAGACCGCGTGGTCAAAGTGCGTGCATGATAACCCAATTTTGAGTGCATGTAAGTGTGGTGGTTTTTGTGGGAGGGGGGTGGGCGTAGGCTTACCTCGCATAGCACACCCACCGGGAGCCGGGCTGAGACCACCAAACTCAATTCACATGTAGCTGAGACCAGGATCCGAACCCCTAGCTGCAGAGGTGAATGGCTCGTCAGCGCAGTGCCAATCGCGTTGAGCCACCGCAGCTCCCCATTTTGGTGGTATTTGATCACCTCTGCGGTTTTTATTTTTTGCGCTATAAACAAAAAAAGACCGCCAATTTTGAAAAAAAAACAATATTTTTAACTTTTTGCAATAATAAATATCCGCAAAAAATATATATAAAAAAACAATTTTTTCCCCTCAGTTTAGGCCGATGTGTATTCTTCTACATATTTTTGGTAAAAAAAATCAGTGCTATAAAAATGCACTGATTACTGTGTAAATGACACTGGCAGGGAAGGGAGTTAACCACTAGGGGGCTAGGAAGGGAGACTGGGCTACCAGTGACACGACATTGATCACTGTTGAGTCCTGATAACAGGGAGCAGTAGATCACTGTCCTGTCACAAGGCAGAACAGGGAAATGCCTTGTTTACATAGGCATCCCCTTGTTCTGCAGCTCCGTGACACGAACGCGGGTCCTGCAGGCACGGCCACAGTGCTTGTGGCAAGGGGCAAACGCAACTTGACAGTGCAAAATTCAAAGCAACGTATATATACGTTGCTTTGCACAGCCATGCCATTCTGCTGACGTATATGTTCGTGACTTGGTCGGCAAGCAGTTAATTGAACAAGCTGACGTAAGAAGCTGGCTGGCTACCATGCACAGCTGCACCAGATTTTGCACTTTACAGTTTTAGTAAATCAACAGTGTAGAAGAAAATCATTGCAATCCAGTATGGATGCTTTTGATGCTTTTGATTAAATATAGGCATGGATCAGAAAATACCCACAAAGTTTACAAAATGTACCATGTGACTTTCTGATCTTCACCCCCCCCCCCCCCCCCAAACACCTCAAGCTTTCACCTTACTCAATAATCACTTTTTACATAGTAAACAACTTAGATGCAACAACATATTTATTAAGTCTTTCCAATCGGAAACTAATATTTTAACAAATTGTAATTGATTTAAAAAACGTTTTATATAAAGGATTTTGGCAATAGTGTTGAATGTACTTTTTGACTTTTTTTTTATATTTTTCATCCTGATTTGATATTTTCCTCATAGGTTGAAAATGCATTATTTAGTTTATGGATAGGCATACTCTAGAGCAGTGGTCTCCAAACTGCGGCCCGAGGGCCGGATGCGGCCCTTTGCTTGCCTTTATCCGGCCCTTGGGGCACTATCCCTCCCATTGATACAAGACACTATTCTGCCATTTGACACTGACAATGGAGCACTATTTCTCCCACTGACACAACTAATAGAGCACTATTCCTCCCTATGATACCAGCAATGGGGCACTATTCCTCCCTTTAACCTCCCTGGCGGTATGATTATTTCAGAAAAAAGATGCTGAAAGCGGTACCATTATTTGCAAGGAAATTTGGCGTTTTATACTGTAGGCCTGTAATTCTTAGGAATAACTCACTAAAATCTGACCAAACCAGAGTCTAATAGGCATCCCGGGTATGACATTTTTTTAAAAACAAAATTGTAAATTATAATATAATATATAATAAATAATTATAAATAATTATAACAAATAAAAATATAATTCTAATAAAAATTATTCAATAATGTAATCAACTCAAAATCACTGAAATTTGCTCAGTTGCAGAATTGTTGCTGTCATTATTTTTTTTTTTTTTATGACGAATTTCCCCACAAATCGCTATCGCACAATTCTGCAAGTGATTATAATTTATTATCGCTGTTTTCTAGCTGATCTAAAACCATTTTTGACATAAAGGGACACTTTTGGTTGCTATGGACAATCTACAGTTTGCAGGCAGAAAGAACAGTTTTTATTATATAAAAGAACATGTAGGACACTGGGCAGACCACTAGGGACAAGGGGGGGGGGTGTATTTTTTACATACAGTACTGTAATCTATAAGATTACAGTATACTGTATGTATAGAGTTTGTTTACCTTTTTGAATTTGGCGCCGATTTCCGCCCCCGTGCGTCGTAACGTCGCAGGGAACGGAGATCGGCGGCACAGGAGGACACTGTGTGAATCGAGCGAGGTCCTGCTCGCTCACACAGCGCGGTGGCATCGCTGGATCCAGGAACAAGGTAAGCCAGCGCGCGCTGCAGGCTCTGCATAGCTACTCCGAGCGTGACTCGGGGTTACCAATTTTGGCACAAAAAATCCACCCCGAGTCACGCTCGGGAATACCGCCAGGAGGGTTAATACCAGATGTTTACTAACAATGATGCCAGGAAAATGTCTACTCCCGCTGGCCAAAGTCCGGCCCTCCAAGAGTCTGAAGGACAATAAACCGGGCCTTTGTTTAGAATGTTTGGAGACCCCTGCTCTAGAGCAGGGATCTCAAAACTATGACCCTCCAGTTGTCGCGGAACATAAATGTCACATGAGGCATTGCAATACTCTGACATTTACAGACATGACTAGGCATGATGAACAAATGGAGGGCCATAGTTTGGAGACCCATGCTCTAGAGAAATAGCCAGAGCAAAGGCCTTTTCTGTGAGGAGGAGGAAAGACAGGTCTGGATGGAGACCAGGTTGATAAATAAAAGTGTGCATAGATTTTAGACTTTTGTATTTAGTGTTATGTGGTGTTTTAAAAAAAAATATTTATAACCTTTGCTCATTTTACCCAAAATATAGGGTAGAGTCCTTTTTAATTGATCGAATGTTCCCTGGGGATGCCTAGAGACATCATTTCAGAGAAGACTCCTTTATGTTACAGCAATGTATTAATGAATATAAATATTCTGTATTCCTGATTCGAGGATGTCAAAATAATGAATGACACCCAGATCTTGGAGGTATCTGAATGCCACAGCATTATAAAAATAGATTTCTAACCCTAAAGCTAAATATCAATGCAGCTGTGTCTTTTTAGTGCTCAATGTCTTCATATAAAATCTTTTCACTGATTTAAACCTTTGAATATGATCATAGTACTTATTGATTACGAAATTGAAAATTGTATAACCTAGTAAAGAAAGCATGGAATTCCCATAACAAGGAATTCATAAATAATTAAGCATACAAATGGAAAAATTACCAATTTCAGTATTTAGAAGATTCTGATTAAAATATAATAAGATTCATCCAGATTCTCAGTATTACACTGACATGGGATCTCATTCCACAGCAACGCTAATGCACAGACACAGACTTTGCTTCTTGAAGTTACATTTAAATTTACAGTTTTATTATTTATGCTCCATCTGCTTAATTTTCATATGTAAATTAGGGTTTACATTTTCAGTATTTACCGTACTAGAAACTTTGTATGAAGATTTGGTATTTATCCAAACCCGAAACATGAACCCTTGCAAACAACCTGAGCTGGGCTCAAACATTCTTAAGCCTCGTACACACGATTGGACTTCAAACAAACTTTTCTGTGGATTTTTGTCTGAAGGGAGTTGGCCGGGCACACCCATAGCATACACACGGTAGGACTTTTCTGCAAACTTTCCCAAAACTTTCCCAACATCACGTGTTTTTTCTGCTCTTTTCTGCTCTTTACCTCCACCCTTTGGTCAACTTTTGCTATTGTTGGTTGATTTTAACATTGGTTCTGGGTATGCGTGTTTGTACTTCACAAAGAACTTGCGCGGCGGCATAGCGTAAATGGTAAAAAAGTAATCGGGTGCACTTACACTTAGAAGGTTGAAACGAGCATAAAAACAAACAGCCAGCCGGCGTGGCAGAACGAGGATTCGTCCTCAGTGTGAGGCGACGTTCTGACTTCACCGTACACTGAGGACGAATCGTCGTTCTGCCACGCCGGCCGGCTGTTTGTTTTTATGCTCGTTTCAACCTTCTAAGTGTAAGTGCACCCGATTACTTTTTTTATTAAACTACCTGGCGGTATTACACTATCTTGAGTTTTCCCTTATTTATGGCCATCCCGCAACTTTCCTGGTGACCTCGTGGAGCCATCCATCTAGGACCTCTTTTCCACCAAACACTGGAGTGTCATTTTCCCTGCTCTGTCTGATCCCCACTGGGATCTTTTGGTCTGGTAAGGGTCAGTGTGTTTTCGTGGTGGTGGTGGTTACATTATTTCACACTGTCCGTCAGTCAACCACTGGGTGTAGTCCTGTGTGTTTTGATTCATGGTTTTACACTATGTGAGTTCTTTTCTCTTCGGATGTTCTGTGACGTTTTCGGTGGCTACTGTGGACCCCGTTTGGTGGCGTGCTATATCCATCTCCATTGTGATTATCCCTGCATTACTTGATCCGTTGGGATCATTGTTTCTGGTAAGGGTCCGCACTGTCGTTTGGGTTATCTACACATTGTCTTCATCTATTGCAGCAGTGGTCTCTATCACAACACAGACTGAGCACCGTTTATATTTTGCAGGAATTTTTGTTTTTTACATCAATTTTGGACTGCATCTATACTATTATCATTACAGACTTTTATTTTGCACATTTAATATTTCTTCATTGGGGTATTTTCAATTGTTTTAGCGCGACTCCACCTTTTTTCTTTGCATATATAGATGCATTTGAGTTATACACACCATGTACTTGGAACTTTCTTGACTATTGACCACTTACCTAAAAATAGCAGAGGGGTAGAGAAAGGAAGCGCCACCTAAATGCATTATTAAAGAGGTTCTTTTAATGACACATTGTACGAGACACACTTACAAGAAGGTAAGGAAAGAAGGCTCATCTGTAACATCCTGTAGTCCTAGTTCCAGATCCATGGTTAGAAGTGAAGATAGCAGAATGTGTGGAGTCTTCAGGCTTGTCCTGTGGCCATCAGGATGAGGCCTGTTCCAGCCTCACGGATCACGTGATTACTTCCAAGGAACACGTCCGGGAGAAGGGTCAGATAGGGAGAACAAAGGCTGATTGGGCTATGCGCTCGGAGCCACTGCTCCTTCTATTGGCCTGATATCAGTGTGGCGGCTGATACAGGCCTCATCCTGATGGCCACAGGACAAGCCTGAAGATTCCACACATTCTGCCATCTTCACTTCTAAGCAGCCCATGGATCCGGGACTAGGACTACAGGATGTTACAGATGAGCCTCCTTTCCTTACATTCTTGTAAGTGTGTTTTGTACAATGTGTCATTAAAAGAACCTCTTTAATACTGCACTTAGGTGGCGCTTCCTTTCTCTACCCCTCTTTTGTTTACCACAGAGTCAGCTCTCTGAGGACAGCAGCCGCCATTGAACAGCCACATCACCTGCATTTTTAACCATTGAACTGCCTGTTACCATTATTTCTAATGGACTAATCGCCATACCCCTACTTATACATGCACTTTGTATCTGCGCTGACAGTTATCTCTCCTATTGTATACCTAAAAACAGCTGCCGACTATAGACCAAAGGGAAATATCAACTTTTTCTAGCTTTCTCAGTTAAGTCAATGATTTATTTCAAACTACTGTAATGTTTTCAGTTAACTGCATCAGTTAGCCTTATAGAGAACCCACTCCCCATCAACCTAATCCACTATGCTGCCCATCCATATCCATATGGACTACATACATAACAACAGAGACTGTAAAACTGTGCATCCTTTCATATTTATGCTTTTATTGTTGATCCTATATCTATGTTGCTGAAAAATGGAGCTTCATTTAACCAAAATGTGAAAAAAGAAAATAAAGGTATAATGCTGTTAAATTCCTTAATTCCACATATGTCACATATAGAATATAAATCCCTCTCCAAAAATATCCCACAGTGTAAATAAAATAGTTCAATATGTGAATCTGGAATAAAGGATTTTAGCAGCATTTCCCCTATACTATGCTTTTCTGTTTTGGTCTATTATTATTATAATTCAGGATTTATATAGTGCCAACAGTTTACGCAGCGCTTTACATGTTGATGGTAGACAGTACAACTACAATACACTTTAATACAGTAGAAATCAATGATATGGGTTTGGTATTGCTACAGGTTCCATGTGTATAGTCATAGTTGAACTTCCCGATGTTCCATATGTGCAGATTTATTTTGAACTGTTTTGTTAAATAGAAATTTAGCTCAAAGCTACACTTACCATTTAAAGTTAAACCCCAGGCACACAGTGCCAGACCAAATGATTTATTGGTTTGCACTAAAAAACAGTCAACAAATTGCGGGAGGCAGAAACAGGTACATGTTTCTTTAGTACCCTTTGTTCAGGGTGATAATGCTGTATGCTGTGGGAAGAGGCTGAATCATCACACTGCTGATGCAGGCTTGTAGGCCTGCCATGCCAGCACTCAAAAAACTGTTGTGGCTACAGTGTTGTCACCATAAACAGGAAGTAACCTATAAACTATCAAACTAACAGGATCGATAGCTGCATAACTTTTTTTTACCTGCCCGTAGTTTAACTCAAAAGAATTGAAGAATTCCAGGCAAAGAAAAGAAACACCAATTGCATAACGAATGTACGGCATATCTACGGGGCCAGAAGAAGCAACTGCCCCAGGACCAATAATGTCTAGGGGGGCAAAGCATAACTGCTACTAGCTCTTATTTAGTTACAGTGTGCTTGCATTTTGTTATTTAGAGAAAACAAGAAGTACTTCTCTGTCCTTAACAGCTCATTATATTTTTTTGTTATCTGCTGTTTGAGCAGCATACGGCTTGGTAAGCTTACTGCAAAAGAAGAAACTAGGCACAGTTTTATTAAAAATTAACAGCCCAAGGGCAGTACTGCATTTGCACAGATTCTATCTTTCACTAGTCATAAGAGGGCCCTGTACAGATTTCACTGAAAGACCCAGAGGAGTTTAGTTTTGCTTCTGCCTAAAATATGTTAATGAGTGGATTTAGCCTTGCTAGCCTTCTCCTTTAAAAGTGATAAAAAACAGTTCAAGTACAAATCATTCAGATTTTGCCCAATGTATGCTGTGACAAGCACTAAAAAATATCTAATATTTATTTTATAAAATGTAAAAAATATAGGTACTGTGTATCCAGTATATACCCTATTTGTAAGGAGACAAATATGCTAGGGTAGTTTTATTTAAATGTATTAATGAGTTAATTCTTACTGTAATATTCACCCTTCAGTGAGGTTATATAAACTTGAACTCTCATGGTTCCAACTGTGATTTTAGTCCGGGTTCACATCTCTGTAGTGCAGTAGTGCGCTGGTGCACTGTTACCATTCATTTTGAATGGCACCCAAATGCACCTGTGATGCAGTGTGCCAAAATGCACAGGTGTTGTTGGGTGCTGTGTTTCCAAAAAAGGGTCAGGTGTGGTTTTAGGCATTATGAATGGGCTGCCCTAATGTAGTACATGAGAACCTGGCCCCAGGGATGCTGCACTGATTTGAACACTACTGCTCATCAACCTAACAGTATTTTTTTTTCTCTTTTAGAGTATGATGCAGCAGGAATGAGAGGCAGGTTGAGTTGCTGATAACTAAACCATGGAGTTGGTGGATTAAATACTAAGAGCAATTAACAGTAAGACTATTACTTACTGTGATCTTGAGAAAATCATGTTTTATTAACTGACGTTAAAGCGGAGGTTCACCCTTTAAAACATTTTTTGACATCACACAAAGTCGCGCCATCCTACCGACACAATGCCGGTGTTTTGTTTTTTTTGTCAGCACATACCTCTTAATCCCGATTTTCACCTCAAGACGATCCCGCGGGAGTGGGCGTCCCCAAGCACTGCCTGTGATTGACAGGCTTCCGAACGGCGCATACTGCGCGTCACAGGTTGCCGACAGAACCCGAACGTCGGTGCGCAGGCGCCGTATAGAGCCGCACCGACGTTCGGGTTTTTCCGGCAACCTGTGACGCGCAGTATGCGCCGTTCGGAAGCCTGTCAATCACAGGCAGTGCTTGGGAACGCCCACTCCCGCGGGATCGCCGTGAGGTGAAAATCGGGATTAAGAGGTATGTGCTGACAAAAAAAAAAACACTGGCATTTTGTCGGTAGGATGGCGCGACTTTGTGTGATGTCAAAAAATGTTTTAAAGGGTGAACCTCCGCTTTAACTGACGTTAATCTTTCTTTTGGAAATATAGAATGCTATTGGGAAGAGGGGTGCATTCTCTAACATGACTGGCCAATTCATGCTGTAGTGATGGACTAGCAGGCTGGAAAACTGTTGTTCTGCCAGAACATAGTAGCACAAAAAACAAACTATAAGGTGCTTATGCTTTTTTCCAAATTACTCTCCCATCTGCTTTTGTGGCTGCTCAAATACAGGCACACAACCCATACCTGGTGGACCTGCCCTCTGGCCCAAGCATTTTGGGCTGAAATTTTCTTCATTCTGTCTACAGGCATACCCCACTTTTAAGTACACAATTAGGTTTATTTACTTTTGCTATAGAGTACAAAATCAGGCTCACTTCTGCACAGAAACCAATGAGCTTCCAGGTTATATTACCATGCTTAATTGAATAAGCTGGGGTTAGGAGCTCATTGGTTTCTATGCAGAAGTGAGCCTGATTTTGCATTTTCCAGCGATAGTAAATAAACCCCATTGTGTACTTAAAAATGGGGGAAGGTTGTACCATGTTTAATGGTCCTCTGGACCCTGACCCAGACACGGCCCTAGTCAACAAAAAACCTTTATAAGTAACCCATCTACAATTTAAACTTCTCCTGCAGGTTACTACTGTTGTGAAACAAATCATCGCTAAGGCCCGGAAAACTCTGTTCCATAATATCACAGAAACCAAAAATAGAATCACTAGAGCCATGATACATGCCAAAGTTGAAGCAGTTTTATTAGGGTTAAAAAATATGAACACTTTTGGAAACTTATCTCCCAGCTGATTTTGATTAAATCAATTGTGAACCTCAATTGTGAACCCTCTGGGTTCCTCTGCTTATCATCCCCCCAGGATCTGTTCTTGCCCTTCTCCTTCCCTCCCCCTTTATTTCTCTGGTCTTCTTTCTCTTCTCCCTTCTCCCCCTTCTTCTGGTTCAACCCCTGCTTAATTTCTTGCCTTCCTGTATCGCTACCCCCGCAAGAGCCGCTGGATAGAACAGGAATGGTGTGTTACCTTTGTGAACATCTAGGGGTATGATGATGAGCAATGACGTAATGTCCAAACAGCAGGGTGTCTTTTTCTGTGCTTTTATTCTTGCCCAACATGACAAACAGTGAACATGAGGTAGATAGAGAAAGATGGGTGAAACGGAGAAATTGCAGATTCAGGCTTGGATAGAACAGAAGTAGTCCTGCTTCAAATAACACTCTCACTTTCGTCACCCCTCAGCCAAGGGGGTATAGTGTACCTGGACAGGCCTCTCACACCGACCTGGCAGCCAGGGTATCACTCGGAACCTTGAGAAGGAACAAGTCTCTGCCACAGACTTGGCTGAAATGAGGATAGAAGTGGAACCTCTGCCACAGGCCCTTTTCTCTGGAACGTAGATAATAAAGCGAATCCTTCTCAGTAATGTAATTTGCCCGAATCTCCCTCAGGTAGTCTCTCAAATGGTCACCAGCAAAATATGGAAACAATATACAAACGTATATATATCACCGCGCTACCTGTGTATACATATAAATAAATGGCAGCCAACACCACAGAATTAGATCAATTCTGCAGAAAACAAACATACAAAGCAAAAAAAGTGTAGCGCTATTTAAATATAAAGCAAGTGAAAAGACTGTAAATACAGATCTAAATTGAAAAAACACCGTAAGTGCTCAAAAAGTCCATGGATGGTGAAAATATTAGAAGTACATGTATACACACAAAGTCCCATGTGAATCAATACGTTCAACCAAAATTAACTCAGTGTTGGAAAATTAAATAAAGATGAGAATTTGATAGTAGGTCCACCACCAAGGTATTAATAGGAGGCTTACCAGAGGAACTGGACCCAATTAAGCGTATACCTAATGGGTCATGCAAGCTTAAACAATATTGATGTCTTGACTTGTGCCAGTATCATTAAATCCAAAGGCTCAAAAATAAGGAAAAAATGGAAGAGAAAACAAAAATCCACATAGTGTAAAACTGTATAATGAACTTTTACTCAGCAGTAAATAGTAAGGTTTACACTCACATTTCAGCAGAATAAAATCAGGCATAAAAACATAGGCAGTAGAGTCAGCGGTTCCCGACGCGTTTCGATCAGTAGATCGTCATCTGGGGTGCTACTCCCTGTCTGCTATTAAAGTCTCCTTGGAGTCAAGACATCAATATTGTTTAAGCTTGCATGACCCATTAGGTATTCCCCTAATTGGGTCCAGTTCCTCTGCCTTTGGATTTAATGATACTGGCACAAGTCTACTATCATCCCTGGTTGTTACTGGCTGCTCTTCCTGCAGTACTATATTGTGCACAGCACTATAGTGGAAATCAACTCCCTGTCTGCTATTCAAGTCACCTTGGAGTCAAGACATCAATATTGTTTAAGCTTGCATGACCCATTAGGTATACGCTTAATTGGGTCCAGCTCCTCTGGTAAGCCTCCTATTTATACCTTGGTGGTGGACCTTCTATCAAATTCTAATCTTTAATAATTTTCCAACACTGAGTTAATTTTGGTTGGACTTATTGATTCACATGGTACTTTATGTGTTTATACATGTACTTCTAATATTTTCACCATCCATGGACTTTTTGAGCACTTTTAAGGTGTTTTTTCAATTTAGATCTGTATTTACAGTCTTTTCACTTGCTTTATATTTAAATAGCGCTACACTTTTTTTGCTTTGTATCTCAAATGGTCACCGACTGACAGGTTGCCATACAAACAAACTGTCAATGTCCGGTCACCTTGATCCCCGATGGATTGTCTAGGCCCTATTGGATTGCCTGCCTCCAGGCTCTCCTCAGACTGACTCCCCACCAAACAGCACAACTCGCTTGGGATCTTCTTCAGAAATTTGGGGACCCACTAGATGACTGGGGCCCCGCCACAGCTTCAGTTGCTCCGGGCCATCATGGTCCCGGAACCAAGGACACCGCATAGCATGTGTGCCCCGGCCTGGTAGGCCATATCGCCGGGGCCCATGATGTGCGCACACGCTGAAGGTGGGTGCCGCACCCGGAACAAGCACCAGAAGACGAACCCCACAAAATGGCGTCTGCCCTAGAAGTACCCTCCCCCAGCATGCCCCACGAGGGGGAAACTACTCTGATTGACTGCTGGCAAGAGGCGCTTAAGACTGAACTCCACTGCTGCCACCTGTCGCCCAGAGATGGAAAGGTATCTCTGGAACACAGAATGAACTGGCATTACAGCCCAGCTAGAGCAGGGGCCTAATTTACATGAATTAGCCGGATGAGAGTAAACTAACTCTCTCACCCCCTCTAAATTTAAGATAGCACCTGGACTGAAAGTACACATTCGCTACATCCCCTTCCCTTTTTTTTATTTTGACTTTTTTCCCTTCTCTTTGTGTTCGATTGATTAGCCCTCTTTACCTAAGGACCCCACCTGTGTTAGAGTGGTCCCTCTATGTGTTATGACTGATCAGCCGCACCCGATCAAGTGCGAATCAGGCACAAATCTCATCTCCCACGGGGTAGCTTACTTTCCCCATTTTGCCATTACCTATTCCCCTAGCTTCTCATTTATTATGATGGCTGCTATTCCTTGAACGGTATATCACATGATAATACTTTGTGACATTAGTTACGGGTTTGGCTACTAATAGGGGTCCTCCCTCTGTTTCCCTTTGCTCTAACACAACTCAGGTAGGCTTATGGGGTTACTTATATTTTCATGTATAATATTGTTCTAGTCATAAATGTTTATCATCTTCGCTCTTGTAACCTCTCTTATCACACTTTTGAAGGCTGCGTCCCAATACATTTGATGCATATTGTGCACCTTGCTTTACCCCCTTTTCCTTTGAGGTTTCATAAAAAAGTTTTTCTCTGTATTATACCCTTTTTACATACCGATAAAAGTATTCAAACCAGAAAACTTTTATTCTGCATCAAAGTTATTAAGGTTCGCACCATCTGCATTTATAGTGACTCTTGGTCATACAATCATCTGTTTGGTTGCCTCTACGGCCTTATATTTGGCTCCGGTATTTTTGATCTGCCATTTATGTCATGTTAATAGTGCATTATTAGAATGTTTATGTCAATTTAATATGGCGACCTCTTTTTTATTTTTTATAAAAAAATGGAAAAATGAACTGCAAAACGAGCATGAAAAATGCATCAAGCACAGCCACATAGATGTGAACCTAGACTGAGACCTTGTTCACATATGTAGCTGGGCAGCCCATAAAAACATATGGTTGAGCCAAGATTTTTATACCCCCCCAACCGCTCTCCCTTAAGCTGCAAAGGTAGCGGATGGGGGTGTACACATGCCGCAACCATTTTGGGTTGCATAGTATCAAAACAAAAATGATCTCCTCTGTCACACTCACTGCCAGGTACCAGTAGTTAGTAATTTTCTTCTGCAATAAGTTTAATGCAGCTTCAGACTGACCCGCTGCACCGCAGAACCCAATTGAAGTCTATGGGAAAGCACAGCTAACCCTCACAAAGTCTAGGTTCACACCCCCCCTAGCGAGTGGGCGCCCCCCCTTCTGAACCATACAAGGTCGCATGCCCTCAACATGGAGGGGGGATGGGTGCTCTGCCCATCTTCATCGGGACAAGGGCCTCTTCCCAACAACCCTGGCCGAAGGTTGTGGAGGTCTACGGGCAGGGAGCTTATCAGAATCTGGAAGCCTCCCTTTAAGAAGGGGGCCCCAGATCCCAGCCCCTCACATATGTGAATGGGTAACGGGTACATTATACCACTACCGATTCACTTAAAAAAGCAGTGAAATGTTTTTTTTTTTTTTTTTTTTAACAGAGATGTTTTATTGAGACAAAAAAAGCAGGGTTACATAGACACATGTATACAAAAGCACAGTACTACACAAACATCAGGGGGAGTTTGTAGGGCTCATAGCGAGTCCAAGTCCCTAGCCACTGCACATTGTCAGGGTGAAAAACAGGATGTCCGAACCCCCCCCCCCCCCGTACCATAGGAAACGTATCGGGGTCCTCAACAATGCCCGCCCCCCTCTGAGGATCATACAGAAAGGGGGAGAGCAGTAGACCAGAGAGCGCAGAGAGGGGGGGGGCTGGGGGGGGAAGGGTGAGGGGGGAGAAGGCAATAAGGAGCAGCTTTTATTATACATGAATAGTTCAGCAGCCGAACCTGGAACCACCTCTAGCCCCTGGCATCAATCCACACGGACCACACTTTGTCAAACTTCGCCGGGCACTGTCTACTCTCATACGTGATCCTGTACAGCGGGAGCACTTTATTGATAGACAGGGTCCAAGAGTCTACCGTAGGCGGATCTGCCGCCTTCCACTTGAGGAGGATTTCCCTCCTGGCATAGAAGAGGGAGAAAGTAAGAAATAGCTTGGAGTATCTGTCCCCCCCACCTCCTCCAAATGGCTCAGGAGGAGAAGTAGGGGCTCCGCCGGGATCTGCAGCCCAGACACGGAGCTCAGGACCTCGGCAACCCGGCTCCAGTAGGGCTGGATCCTGGGGCAGGACCACACCATGTGCCAAAACGAGCCCTCGTGGATCCCACAGCGCGGGCAAAGGGGGTCTCGCTGGGGGAAGATACGAGCCAGCCTTTGAGGGGTGTAGTAGGCCCTGTGTAAAAATTTGATCTGGATGAACCTGTCTCTAGCTGCTATAAGTGACGGGATGAACACGGAGACACATTCCTCCCACTTTTCGTCATCCAGGTCAGGTATATCAGCCTTCCATTTTTCAAGTGTGCGGGTCGACCCAGTGTCATACGCTACCGTCAGATAAAGATAAAGGGTAGATAACGGGCGCCCCATGGAACGTGAAGTCAAAAGTCGCTCGATCGAGTCCGATTGGAGTGTGAGTCTGTCCGGGAATTGGGGTCCGTATGCGTGCCTAAGCTGCCAGTACCGGAAAGTCCACTGCGGCGGTATCGAGTACCGGTTTCTTAGCTCCTGAAAAGTCTTGAGAGTGCCATCGGATACAATATGTTTAAGAGTTGTTATCCCCTTACTAGCCCACACCGAGGGGTCGGGAAGAGAGTGGAAGTGGGGCAGGAGGGGGTTACCCCAGAGAGGGATATGAGGGGAGACATGGGAGGGTTTAGCGTAGATTCCCCTAGCGTCCTTCCAGGCCCTGATGGTGGTCTGCATGGGAACCGTGACCGAAGGGGCCGCCCGGCAACCCCGGAATGCTAGGTTGCTCAGAGCGGCGTATGAGCCCAGAACAGCAGCCTCCAGCGTGACCGCCGGGTTTTGCTTGGGCTGGGCGAACCACCACCTGACCGTAACCAAAACCGCCGCCCAGTAGTACAGCTGAAAGTTTGGGAGCGACAGGCCACCTCCCGAGAGGGGTAGGTACAGTGTTTTCTTAGCTATCCTAGGGGTCTTACCCGCCCAAACAAAAGCCCCCAGCTGACTCTCCAGCTTCTTGAAAAATTCCCTCGAAAGGTGGACTGGGGTATTCCGAAAAAAGTACAAAAATTTGGGCAGGAGTACCATCTTCAGGAGGTTAATCCTACCCACCGGTGTCAAAGGGAGCGAGCGCCACGCCGCAAGTTTAGTGGTGACCTGTCTCATCAGAGGTTGGAGGTTTCGTGCTACGAAATCGTCTAACACCGCAGTGACCCTGACTCCCAGATATTTAATTTCCCCTACCCATTTAAGCTGCGAGCGAGAATTGGAGCTAGTGGGGGAGGGATGGAGTGAGAAGAGTTCAGATTTATCCCAATTGATGCGGACTCCAGAGAAGCCCGCAAAACGGTCAAACTGGGCCAGTGCCTTGTCAAGGGAAGTGGACGAGTCGGCTAAGTACAGTAGGGCGTCATCAGCGTAGAGGGAGATTTTTTCGTGTAGAGGACCAACCCGAACCCCCCAAATCTCCCCGTCCGCCCTAATAAGAGCCGCAAGGGGCTCTATGGCGAGCGCGAAGAGACCCGGGGAAAGGGGACACCCCTGTCTCGTACCACGCTGCAATGGGAATGGATCCGAGAGACACGCATTTGTAGAGACCCTGGCCCGGGGGGAGTCGTAGAGAAGTCTGACCCAGGAAATATACTTGGGACCAAATCCAAATTTGGCAAGGACCGCCCACAGGTACCTCCACTCAACGGAGTCAAAAGCCTTCTCGGCGTCGAGGGAGGCCACCAGGGTTTGGTCCGTGTCGTCTGCCCTAGCAATATGGGTAAAGAGCCTCCTGAGATTAATGTCAGTACCCCTACCTGGCATGAAGCCCGTTTGATCAGGGTGCACCAAGGCCGTGATGACCGTGTTCAACCTGATAGCCAGGACTTTAGCAAGCAGTTTAGCATCGACGTTTAGTAATGAGATGGGCCTGTAGGAGGGGCAAAGAGAGGGGTCTTTACCCGGCTTTGGAATAACCACAATCACCGCTTCGCCCATGGAGGTGGGAAGAGAGTGCAGGTGGTCAGCAGCCACCAGCACCTCCCGGAGCCTAGCAGCCAACACATCAGGGTACTGTTTGTAAAGTTCTACGGGGAGACCGTCGGGTCCGGGGGTCTTGCCCGGCTGCATGGTCTTAAGTGCTTTAAGTAATTCGTCCAGGGAGATGGGTCTGTCAAGGGTAGTCCGATATTTGTCAGATAGGACAGGGACGTCAACCTCCTCCAAGTAAAGGGCCAAGTCGTCGTCGCCAAAGGTCACCTGTGTTGTGTAAAGACGCTGGTAGTATTCTGCAAAGGTCCGGGTGATCTCCTCCGGGGTGTACAGAATGCCCCCGTCGGGACCAGCAATCTGGGGAACGGCCATGCCCCCCGAGTGCTCCCTCGAGAGCCACGCAAGGAGCCTGCCCGATCTCTCCCCCTGTTCAAATATACGGTGGGATTGTGCCAGCAGTCTCTTCTGGGTCAGGGAAGTACGGAGTGTCATAACCTCTCTAGTGAGGGATTGCAGCGTGATATAGTGTTGGGGGTCACGGGATCGGACATACAATGCCTCCTGCGCTGTGGCAGCAACCTCAGCCGCAACCAGCGCAGAACGCCTTTCCCTCCTAACTCGAGCTATAATGGTCTGATACTGGCCCCTGGTGAAGGCCTTGAAGGCATCCCAGACCATAGCCGGGGAGGCCGTGCCCGGGTTAGTAGTCCAAAAGTTATCTAGTACTCCCGTGAATTGCGCCTCAACATCCTGGTCCGAGATCCAGAACCGTGACAGCCGCCACAGCCCGGCTCGGGTCCCCGTGTCTCCCAGACTCAGCCACAGAGGGGCGTGATCTGAAATACCCCTGGGGAGTATCTTAATCTCCCCGACCCTAGAGAGGACCGACTGACCCGCGAAGGCCAGGTCTATGCGGGAGAAGGAGGCGTATGAGGCAGAGTGACAGGTGTAGGCCCGCTCCTGAGGGTGTCTCCACCTCCAAAGATCAGTCAAGCCGTAGGCCTCAGCCCAGGAAACCAGTCTCGGGGAAGAGGGACCCACACCCGCCATCCTGTCCACAGCTGGGTCGGGGGCCATGTTAAAGTCGCCCAGCACTATCATGTGGTCCGAAGCAAAGTCAGCTAAAATAGCAGTTATCTTATTCAACAATACCAGGGAGGCTGGGGGGGGCAGGTAGAGACCCACAATAGACCACGTCTGGGATAGGATTCTAGCATTGATAACCACATATCTGCCGTCTGGGTCCAGCGCCAGGTCCAGGAGCTTGAAAGGCAGGGATTTATTAACTAAAATGCTCACCCCTCTAGCAAAGGTGGAATATGTGGAATGATAGTGGGCGGCAACCCAGGGTTTTTTAAGGGCCAGAGTTCTACTGCCCACTAAATGGGTTTCCTGAAGAATACAAATGTGAGGGTTATGGGACCTGATAAATTGGAACACCAGTGACCTCTTAACCGGAGAATTGAGGCCCCTGGTGTTCCAGGACATAATGTTAAGTACCGGCATGGCGAGCATCGGGAGGGTAGTGGACCGGATCATAGAAATAAAGCTCCAGGGAAACTGGCGCCAGGGCCCGAGGCGGGTCCCACAGCACAAGACTAGACAGTGTACAACACCGTGCATGCTCAATAAAACATCTGGACATAAACTTAAAGAAAAACAAAAAACAAAATGAGTGAAAGGAAAAAAAAGCAGATAGTATAACCAGCCCAGAACGGGCAACAAACCCCCCCCCCCACCCTGCTCAGTCCCTTAAAACTGGGAAGAGCTTCCATTCCCCAGTCCCACATCAGCACGCTGGCTGCAAACGGGGGTAGATGTGCAAGAGGCGAGCCGCTTGAGCACGACGCCTCTCCGCTCCTGGCCGCTCCATATGAAATTAACAAGCAGGTGGGGCAGGACATCAGAAAAAGGGGGGAGGAAAGAACTCCATGACAGCGTTCAGTGTGTCGTCCCCCCTCCCCTGCTAGGGTGCTGACCTCCTACAGTCATGCCACACCTCACATAAACATAAACCGGCGGGGGAAAAATAAAAATTCTTCTCTTTCTGTTCCCCTCCCTTCTCTTGAAAGAGCCAAAACAAATAAAAAAAATTAATAAAAAACTTTCCCAAAGAAGGATCCCCGCAGGTGGGTGTAGGCTGCATATCATAGAAAGTAGGCTTAACTTAATGTTCTCCTGAGATACTCAGGGGCTCAAAACTTGTGTTGCAACGTCAGGTACAAATAGAGTGTCTTTGGTACGGCTCTCCAGCCAAGAGACCCCCGAAGGGGGTGTGGAGTCCTCCCAAGGTCCCACCGTATGGCCCCCTCACAGGCCTTCTAAGGCAAGGATAATAGTCAGGGGAGGGGGCCTCGGAGGGAGAGACATCCGACCGAAAGAAGGGGGGCAAAAAGCCAACAACATGGGGGTCAGAGTCTCCATCCAAGATGCGGGGGCCAGAGCAGCAAATGAGACGAGGGAGAAAACAAGGAAGGTACTCACGGCTACTTGCTCAACGGTGTGGAGGTAGGGTGTCAAGCCAGTCAGAGGCCTCTCTCGGGGTGTTAAAGAACCGGAGGGATTTGCCATCTTGGACCCTGAGCCTGGCCGGGAAAAGGACGCTGTATTTGATGTTCCGGGCCCTCAGGGCTCCCTTGACCTGGTCAAAAGACTTGCGTTGCCGCTGAGTCTCAACGGAGTAGTCAGGGAAAATCATCAGCCTTGAGTTCTGGAAACGGATTTCCCCTTGCTGCCTGGCCGCCCGGAGGACCTCGTCTCTATCCCTAAAGTTCAGGAGCCGCAGGATGAATGTCCTCGGGGGGGCTCCCGGAGGTCCTGGCTTAGGGGGAACCCTGTGCGCCCTCTCCGCGGTGTAGTGTGGGGAGAATCTCGCGTCCGGGAGAACGGATCGGAGCAAGTCCTCCACGTAGGCCATCGGGTCCTTCCCCTCGACCCCCTCCGGGAGGCCGATGATGCGGAGATTGTTCCTCCGATTTCTATTTTCAGCGTCTTCGGCCCTAAACTCCAAGGCCTTCACCTTAGTGTGGAGTGTGCGGAGGGAAGCCGAGTGGTCGCTGGAATCGTCCTCGAGGAGCCCGATGCGTTGCTCCGTCTCCGTGACCCGAGAGCGGAGCTTGTCCATGTCCTGACGGATGAGCCCCACATCGAGCTGCACTTCCTCTATCTTGGCCGTCAGGGTGGACTGGCAGGTCGCTATGGCAGCCATCACCTCCGGGAGCCAGGATGGTCTGGAGTCCGCGGGGTCCGCGGGCGGATGAGACGCCATGCGGGAGGAGCGCGTGGTGCGCGGCTCCACGTGGTAGGCCGGAGGGGGCTGAGATACCTCCGTCTGTGGAGGGAAACGAAGCCTCTTTCCTTTACCGGACTGCGCCCGGGGGATCCCTCGCCTCATCCAGGTGGCAGCGGGCGGAAAGATATGAGGCTGCAGACCACAGGAACGGATCTAAGGGGAGAAGCCAGCGGAGCTCACGGAGAATGCGACCGCTCACGTCGCCATCTTGGACACGCCCCTGCAGTGAAATGTTTTAAAAAAAATTTTTTGGACAAGTTCTATATTAATAAATTTGCTCTTAGCTGTCTTCTCCCGTTGCAGTCTCTCCTGGAGCCGTCATGTCCTCCCACAGCGGTCTCGTCCCCGATGCTGTCTTAACCGCCGCCGTCTCTCCTGATGCCGTCTTCTCCCTGAGCGTTTTCTCCCACTGCAGTCTCTTCCCGATGCTGTCTTCTCCTCGAGCTGTCTTCTTCCTCGCCGCCAGTTACCTGAAGGGCCTGGTATAGACCTGGAGGCCCCGTTTTTTTAGCATTTTTTTTTTTATGCCAATGTTTTTTTTTTATTTTATTACGCTGACGCGAAAGGTGGCTTCCCGGCCCCCTTCTTAGCAACCAGCTAAATACAGTGTTAAAATAAAAAATGCAAAACCCATCAAAAATCTTATCACAAACACTACACTTGCGTTTCTGGTGCAGTTCCATTGAAGTCTATTACCCGCAAAACGCATAGATGTGAACTTGTACCATATGAAACCATGTTAAATGGACTGTAGTACGTTTCTGCAAACTGCAAAACACACAAAAAAAATGCATAGGTGTTTACTTAGGGTAGGTGAGAACTTTCACAGACAGCCTAGGTTAAATATAATACCATTTGAAGGGAATGTATGCTAGTCCTTTAACTGTTCCTAGTTTAAACCCTCCAATAAGAGATATTTCTTTGGGTGAAAAATAGTCTGTTTGCGGTCACCTCTCTGCATGTGTGATTAAAATCACCTTAGATTAAAACCTAATTAAAACAAGCATTCATTGATTCTGTCCAGATGATTTTAATCAGAGAGAAATCACTTCATCTGTCTTTTCCGTACGCCTGTCTCTCTTTATTTTTCTCCATAAACCCGTACAAATATAGGACATAAATGCATGGTGGTATAGACACAAATCCATCTGTGTGCATTCAGTGTGCCAGTATGTATGTGTGAGTGTAGGGGGTGTTCAGAGCGGCCTGTCAGTGTTCCACAGACTGCCTCATTAACATGCAAATTAGCCCGCTCTGTCTGACGATCCTTCTCTCAGACAAGCTACACGGATATGCAAATACTAACGAACCTCTTGAAATGGCAAGTTTGCTTCGTTAGTGAAGAAGCGCAGGGCAGGCGGGGGCTAAACATGAGGGGTTCAAGTCTGACAGAAGAAGAAGCATAATGTCTGCTGTGGGGTCTCGGAGGACTATTGGATTTTTATCCTAACTATTCCACCTTTGTTTCTGCTACTACAAACAGTGACTGTTAGTTTCATCCGTCTTCCATACACAGGTCAATAATGCATTTTGTGTTCATGGAGGAAAGGCTGATTCAGTCTGACCTACACATACTTTTACATTTTATTATAGATGCTCACTAAAAATAATATAAAAAAAAATATTCCTCTTTATTCCAGCATTGCTGATTATAACTATTGTTCTATTCATACAACTACTATTTGTAACTCATAGCAATCAGCATAGTATAGTCCTTAATTGAACAAAATTCAAGCCGTGGGTGGCCCTGCAAACACAACATGGCTTGACAAAAAAATCAGCTGAGGCGAGAGGAACATTATCAGCTGAAAAGTGACTGCATCCTATCAGATTCATAACTGTTGGGCAGTGCCATTGTATTCAGGCAGCTGCAGGTAGCTGGCAGTGGAGATTCCTCCATCCATGCTGAGGTGCGAATAGATACATTTTCTCTTGTTCAGGCTTAACAATTATTTTGGCTTGAACACCCCTTGTCTTGCCATATAACTGTTCCCTATAAATCCTCTTATCTCTTCCTGTAACTTTTTTCTAAGTCCTCCTACTTGTCCATATAACTGATCCCTCATTATTCATTTTTTTTATATAAATGTTATTATTATTGAATGTTTAAGTTACAGTAACACGTGTGGAGACTGCCAGAGAGAAAAAAAAAAAAAAAAAACAATCAAGGCAAAAAATTGCAATCAATAACTGTAACAGGAGTGACTTTTGGGCACAGATTATGCCAGGAGATGGGGTGGCAAGTGAATCATAATTCATGTATTACATGAGATGGGACATTAATAATAATTCATGTTTGCAGGATGTCTTGAGATATCACAAGTTGTTGGCTATTCAATGTGGGGACACATTCCTTTGAAAGGTGTTAATTGCATCTACTCATAGACATTTCATTGTCCATTGTGTAAAGGTGTTAATCCAGGTCTGCTCCCAGACCTCTAATTATGTATGCTAAATACTGTTTTGTGTGTGGAATGGAACTTGTCAACCTGTCTGTCGGAGACAGAACGTCTGTCTAACGATGTGGAATGAAGGAATGTGCAGTGATTAGGTCATGAATCATGATAATTATAGCCCGGCGCCGACATGTCTAGAATGTTTAGTAATTAGCTCAAAGAATGTGATTGAAGCCCCCCACGGTGTGATGTGTGGGTGGGGAGTTGATTGTTCCTTTCATGCCTTGTACTGTATATAAGACTGAAAGCTACCATTAAAAGTTGTCTTCATTATGAAACCAGTAATGGAGCAGGTCTCGTTATTCTGGGATGTCTGATGTCTGTTGGACGGTTGGAGTGTCAGATGAGCTGTCGTGGGTGATGGAAGGTCGTAAACGGTGGTGACCGTTACAATAACATAGGTACAGCTCTGCAATTACAGGCTAAGCAAGATGATTGAAACTACCATGTGGGGGGGGGGGGTCGTATAGAGAGCCTATGATAAGATATGACCAGAAGACATTAATGCGTTTAACATCATAGGATATGGAAGACAACGACAGATCTTCAATCTTCCACGATAGTGGCTGAAAATCAGGCAAATAAATGAGAGTCTATACCAGTGGTGGCAAACCTTGACAGCACAGATGTTTAGGAACTACATTTCCCATGATGCTCATGCACTCTGCAGTGTAGTTGAGCATCATGGAAAATGTAGTTCCAAAACATCTGGGTTGCCAAGGTTCGCCATCACTGGTCTATACCAAAGACACCAGTAAAAGGACCTTGGGAGGATGGTCACACTGACGGTTCTGTAATAGCTTCAGGGTGCTCCAATCACGGGTTCCAGATTTTGTCAAATTTAGTTGGATAGCCTTGTCGTAGAAAGCCTTATACAGGAGAAGCACTGAATTAACCAGAGATTTTCACTGATGCTGGTGACGGAGATTAGATGGTTTTCAGTGCGAAATTATACGTTTTCTAGCATAATTTAACAACATTCTTAAAAAGCACTCTTGTGACCTTGCTGGGGGCTAAGGGGTCCACCAGACCCAGCCAGCAAACTCACAGGGAACCAAAATGGCGTAGAGATAAATTGTTACTATAGAGTCCAAAAGTCAGTAATTATGGGACAACTCCAAAAGGTGTGAATAAAGTCTGCATGTGGGCTGGAACAGAACCAGCAACCCGAAGAAACAGTAGGCCCAAATTTTCCCACCCTATCTGGGGGCCGAGTAAATGTGGTGAACAGTTTTGAATTGAATCAGTCTATTTCTTATGGAGACAAGGTACTGAAAGGAATATTCCCAAACATCATCCCAGTCATCATTATCCAGGTCGGGAACATCGTCCATCATTCCCTGCACTTAGTCAGGATTGCAGGAAGAGGTGGATGTACAGCCTGGTACAATACAGAGTGGGTCTTAGGAATAGAATCAGTGCGGGGCAGTGACTCCAAGTCCGTTTTCTGAAGGGTAATGACTGCCAACCCAAACTGGTAGGTGTAGGCATGATGTAGTTGTAAGTAACAAAAAAAATACCAGTTGGTAGGGAGTATTTAACCTATAAGACTGAGAATGGGGGGAGACGGACATTAACTACTATATCCCCTAGGTTCTTAATGCCCCTGGATGCCCCTATGACCGTTTCCGGAACACTGAATTCCTTTTTTCTTTTACACCCACTCCTCACTTCCAATCTCTCCAGAAATAAACATGTCATACTTACCCGCTCTGTGCAAGTGGTTTTGATCCTCCTCTTCTGGTGTTTCCCATTGGCACTCCTGGCATCTCCTCTTCTGCGAATGCAAACGGCTTGCTATGGGGCACTTGTGCCAGCTTAATTCTGAGCAGCACTGTGTAGGGCTATTGACCCACACATTGCAGCTCAGCACCGCTCCCATTCCCTCCTCACGGGATTTGATTGACAGCAGCAGGAGCCAATAGCTTCCACTGCTACCGAGCGTCCTCTGAGATGAGGGGAGAGAAGAGCAGTGCAGCTGCAGACTGCCACAGTGCTGGATCGATTTTGGGCTTAAGGTAAGTATTTAAGGGGGGTCGGGGAAGCTGGCATGGAAAGGTTTTTTACCTTAATGTGGATAATGCATTAGGGTAAAACACCTTAAACTTTTACAACCACTTTAATATCACTCCTTATCAGATCCCAGATGCCTCGTACACACGATCGGAATTTCCAATGGAAAAAGTCAGACGGACCTTTTCCATCAGAATTTCCGACCGTGTGTATGCTCATCTGAGTTTTTCCATCGGATATTCCGAGGAATTCCGTCAGAGTTTACATAAAAAACATGTTCTCTTTTACGCCGATGGAATTCCGTCGGAGTTCCGATTTGAGTTTGGCCGGGCAAAAGCCCAATCGTGTGTACGGGGCATAAAACACCTCCAATCTCTCCACATAACTGAACTGTATAATTCCCTTTATCTTTCTATATTACTATTCTCTATAGTACTTGCTTCTTTCTAAATATAACTGATCCCTGTAACACCTCTTATTCTTTATATTACTGATCTCTATAACTCATCCTGCCTCTTCATATAACTGATTCCTATAATACCTCCTAACTGGTCATATACATAAACCCTATAACTCCACCTATTCCATTTTTTACTATTCTATAGCTCCTCCTATCTCTTCATAAAATGAATCCCTATTACTCCTTCTGTTTCTTCACATAACTTATCCCTATACCCCTTCTAATTTCTATAGCTCCCCCTATCTCCTATCATAAATTATCGCTCAACCACCTATGCATATACCGTATTTATCAGCGTATAAAGGGCACTTTTTCCCCCTTAAAATCAGGGGGAAATCGTGGGTGCGCGTTATATGCCAATGTCATTTTCTTTTACCAATGGGGGGGGGGGGGCGGGGATTGGGCGGGGGTGTCGTGCCAGCCGTCCCACCTCTCCTGGCCAGCGTACTAAAAAGATTTAAAAAGACGATGCAAGTCCCTTCTCTCCTCTTCTTGCTCCTCCCCATAACGCCTCCTATTTCTTGTAATACTAATCACTGTAACTTCTCCTATCTCTGCATATAACTGATTCACTTAGCTCCAATTATTCCTTATACTACTACTAATTCCTATAACCTCTTCTATCTAGTCATATAACTGGTTTCTATTACTACAGTACTCTTATTCCTCATATTATTCATCTCTATAACATCTCCTATTTATTCATATAAGTGATCCCCATAACTTCTCCTATTCTTAATATTACCAATCTATATCACTCCTCATATCTCTTTATATAACTGATCCCCATCATTTCTCTCATTCCTTAACCACTTAAGACCCGGACCAAAATGCAGCTAAAGGACCTTGCCCCTTTTTGCGATTCGGCACTGACAATTGCGCGGTCGTGCGACGTGGCGCCCAAACAAAATTGACGTCCTATTTTTCCCACAAATAGAGCTTTCTTTTGGTGGTATTTGATCACCTCTGCGGTTTTTATTTTTTGCGCTATAAACAAAAATAGAGCGACAATTTTGAAAAAAAATCAATATTTTTTACTTTTTGCTATAATAAATATCCCCCAACAATATATATATAAAAAAAAATGTTTTACTCAGTTTAGGCCAATACGTATTCTGCTACCTATATTTGGTAAAAAAAAATCGCAATAAGCGTTTATCGGTTGGTTTGCGCAAAATGTTTAGCGTTTACAATATAGGGGATAGTTTTATTGCATTTTTATTAATTAGTTTTTTTTTTACTACTAATGGCGGCGATCAGCGATTTTTTTCGTGACTGCGACATTATGGCAGACACTTCGGACAATTTTGACACATTTTTGGGACCATTGTAATTTTCACAGCAAAAAATGCATTGTTTATTGCAGTCTGGGAGTTAACCACAAGGGGGCGCTGATGGGGTTACGTGTTCCCTGAAGTGTGTTTACAACTATAGGGGGGGTGTGGCTGTAGGTGTGACATCATCGATTGTGTCCCCCTATAAAAGGGATGGCACGATCGATGCAGCCGCCACAGTGAAGAACGGGGAAGCCGTGTTTACACACGGCTCTCCCCGTTCTCCAGCTTCGGGGACCGATCGCGGGTCTCCATCGGCGATCGGGTCCGCTGGTCCCACGGTCCCGGTCACGGAGCTTCGGACCGGGTCGCGGGAGCGTGCCGCGGGCGCGCGCCTGTGACCCACGGCTGGGTACTAGTACAGGACGTACCTGTACGTACATGTGCCCAGCCATGCCATTCTGCCGATGTGCAGGAGGCGGTCCTTAAGTGGTTAAAATACTTATCCCTATAACTCTCCCTATCTTTACCTATAACTGATCCCAATTACTCCTCCTATCTCTCCACATAACTCTCTCTATGCCCCTCCTGTCCATCCATATAACTTATGCCTCGTACACACAACGTTTTTCCCCAACAGGATTCCGCTCAAGCCTGCCTTGCATACACACATTCAGGCCAAATACCACCCGTCCAAAGCGCGGTGACGTACACCCCGTACGACGGGACTATAAAGGGGAAGTTCCATTCAAACGGCGCCACCCTTTGGGCTGTTTTTGCTGATCTTCGTGTTAGTAAAAGTTTGATAAGAGCCGATTCACACTTTTCAGTCTTCGTGCTTTTTAGTAGTCCGTTACAGCGTGACAAATGTGATATCTCCATTCCGAACGCTAGTTTTACCAGAACGAGCGCTCCGTCTCATACTTGATTCGGAGCATGCACGTTTTTTTCCCCTTGGAAAGCATACACACGATCGGTTTTCCTGGTGGGAAAAAGTCTGCCAGGAATCCTGGCGGGAAAAAAGAAAACAATGTTCTCTTTTTTTTCCGCAGTTTTCCTGTCGGGAAAACTGCGATGGAGCATAAACACGGCCGGGATTCCCGGCCAAAAGCTCTCATGGCAGTTTTCCTGCCGGGAAAACCGGTCGTGTGTACGAGGCATTATCCCTATAATTCCTCTTATTCCATATATTACTAATCTACATAACTCTTCCTATGTGTGCATATAACAGATTCCTATAACCCTTTTTATCTATTCATATAACTGATCCATACAAGTCCACCTATCTCTCCATATACTGATTCCTATAACTCTTCCTATCGTTTGGTGTAACCAATCCATATAATGACTACTATAATTTTATGCTGGCAGCCAAGACTTGCTCTGCATTACAGGATTGGTTGATATATGGGCTGTTTTACTAAACCATTTGAGAATGTCCATTCACTTCTGTAAAAATTCACTTCAGTTACCAAATTGTGTGGAAAGCAAATTCCTGCTCATCTGCACATGATTGAATAATTAAAGTGAATATTCACAGTATTTATTTGGTGAACATTCACATCTTCTTTAGTAAATCAACCTGTACAAGTATCATCTAGAAATACAGTGTATTGTTCCATAATATTTGTTCTGTTTTACTCATGTACAGAATATTATGTTTCCAATTTACCCCTTATTAATCTTTAATAAACGCTAGTCATCCGTAGCTTACTTTTTTCTCCCATTTCCCGTTGCTAGATTTTCTATTTTTGTTTTTACCATCAATATTTAAATTTTTATTTTAGGTGCCATTCATTTTGTTAATTAATTTTTTTTTATTGTCACTTTTTTTTATTATTTAAACCCAAAAATCAGAAATGTAATATATTGGAGCTTACCAGTCTTTCGATGTGGTGGCTTTGTTTTCACCTGGTGATCTGGCCAGTAACACACTTCCTCTCTTTTGTCTTAATGTGGTTCCACTCTATGGAGGTGAAATGTAATCACATTACATAAGTTACTAACAAATTAAAGTGGTTGTAAAGGCTAAAGTTTTTTTTTTTTTACCTTAATGCATTCTCTGCGTTTAGGTAAAAAAAACTTTCATACTTTGCTCCCCCAACACCCCCCCCCCCCCAAATACTTACCTGCTCCCAGTCTCAATCCCACACTGTGCCCAAGAGCAGCAGAGTCTAAGAACTGTCAGATGGTAGAAGCCTTTGTCAGGAGCGGAGCTTTTTTTTGGGTCATGACGATGGATCTACACCAGAGCACATTAAAAAAAAATTCAATAAAGGACTTATCAAAAACTGGCTCCTGTCTTTTCTTAAACTACACTTTTTTTGTGGTGAATGAGTAGGGGTACTATCCTGATCCTTTTATAAGTAGGGGGTTGTACTGAAGTGAATCTTTACATCCGCCCTGTCAGATTTTCCTACCTTAAACAGCACTGCAGGCTATAGTCACTTTAGTGGTGCTTCAAAGTGACTTCAAGCCTCCATAGAAGTCTATGACAAAGCTTGCTTAAAGCACCACCAAAGCATCATCGAAGCACCACTGAAGAACCACTGAAGCATCATTTAAGCATCATCGAAAAGCACCACCAAAGCACCACCAAAGCATCAAAGACACATCAAAAAAAGTTCAAGTGGTAGGTGCTTAAAATGTGTGTTGAAGCCAAAGAAAGTGTATGGAGGCTTTTGAAGAAGCTTTGAAGCACCACTAAAGCAACATGGAGTATATTTTTTTAAGCAAAGCAAAGCAAAGCAAATGTAAGGTGTAAACAGGACTGTAAGCTAACCATTTTATTTAGTGACGTAAGCTTTGACTGGTATTCAGAGAGCTTTAACAAAGCCTGTCCGTAGCCACGTTTTGTAGCAAGAGTAAACTAGCCCTTAGACTTCCTGGTAACCTCCCGCTAACCTTCCTGGTAACCCCAAACCACATTGTATCCCTTGTTATAACTCTAGCTCTACCTGTATCTTTAACCCTCACTCTAACTCTCCTTGTACCACCGCCCTACCTGTAACCCTCTTTTAAGCTGTATACATACTTACCTATCCTGTGCCAGCATCCTCTGCACTGAGGACTAGTTATTTTGCACAAAAAGCTAGCAGTGCCTAGATCCCAGAAACTTCTCAAATTTACCTCTCTCTAACAGAACATTACTATTCATAGTAGGGTATAAAGGGTTAAGAAGATATTATCTTCCATTGAATCCTAAGTCTGCTGACAGGTTTTCTGTGTTTGAAAAGTTCAGGATGGCTGCTCTCATGTCTAACGGAAAAACAAAATGGCATTTGGGGTTTGTCTTTTTTATACACTGACCCTTCTCTTCCTCGTGTGTCTCTCTCTCCACGGGGAAAAGGTCAGTCTGCGTCCAGCCGTCAAACTGCCCTCTACAAAAAGCCATTAGAGCTTTCCCCTCATTACGAGTAGACAGAGCACTTTTGAGGTGATATCTTATGCTAAATAAATCCTACACCCTTAGTCACTGCCCAATAGACTTCTATGAGTCTTGGTATACATCCACAAACCACAAATTATCTCCCAATCTTTTCTCCTACAAATGTAACACACAACTGCAATACACTCTGAAGATTCACTGTATTGACACACTGGAACATTGTGGTCCAGTATTTTTTGTAAACTGAACTCCATAGGGTATGCAGAACACATACAACACATACACAACCGCTCTTAGGGTTCTCCAATTCATATAGGAACCGCAGCATGCAATGTACAAGAAAGTTATATTCATTATAATATTCATATATTCATTGCTTTATGTTTGTTATATATAGGGAAATATATGCAAAGCACTTTATCATCAATACAAAAATAATTGTGTTTAGTACAGGCAGAAAATGTAAGTATAAAAATGACTTGTAGAGAACCGTGGCTCAAAATCTTTTATTTATGTATCACCAAAGTGAGGTAGCTGTCAATAAGTCAGAATTTTGGTGCTCTGGAGTCTGTTTAGGTGTTAAGTGTTACTTAAAGTGCACATCATCCATGCCCTTTGTTGTGCCTCATTTGATACTTCCACATTTCAGATGGGAATGTAAGGGAAGAAAAATGGGAGTGATATAGCGGACTTGTTCGTGCCCTATAACAATGTAGCACCCTGGAGTTTAGGCAGGGATGCTCCTCACAAATGTACTTGCCAGGAGTAGATATCCTGGTTGATTGTTAGAGATCTATTGATTCCTCACTAAGTTTATCCTGGTTGCTCTTGTCTCTACTACCACTAGGTGGCCGGGTACTTGGTGGTGGTAGATATGAGAAGGGCAATGCAAGGTCAGGTTATGGGTATGTGGGTATCTCAGCCAATGGGCAAGGGTTTCTTTGAATCCCAAGGCCAGCTGGGAGCACCTATATATTTGGGTGGAGTCAGGTGATCTATGTTCTGTGCCACCTGGACAGCTGTCTGGGTAGACGTGTGTCATGTTGCCCCGGACTGCTAGGCTGGAGATTGGGCCCATCCTGGGGGCATCTGGCTGCTAGGTTGCCCGAGGGTTGGGATTGCAGCTTGCAGTCCAAACACAAGTGACAGATCTGTCATCCGGAGAGTCAGTGGTCAGAGGTAGAGGGGAAGCTGACACCACTAAGAGACCATCCACCTTATTACCAGGGACCATAGTGAGTAACTAGAGCAAGTACGGAGCTGTATTCTTGCCGAACGGACACGGTGGAGAATCTATAAATCTTCATGTGGTGATCAAGTCAAGGACCCAGCCAGTGGAGGTGACGCTTGCAGAGCAGCCTTGTGTGCCAAGCCAGGGACCGAGCAGACCAGTGGGGTGAAGCTTGAGAAGTACCTGTGAGTGCCAAGCTAGGGACCCAGCAGAGAGGCGGGGGTGACGCTTGAGGAAGATACCACTGTGAAGATTGGAGGAGCTCAATTAGGGATTCAGTGGCAGTGAATCAGTGGGTCTAGTGAGCGACAGGGAGCTCAGTGTACTGAAGAACTACAAGGAGAAGTTGTAATGAAAGTGAAGGAACTGTTAATTTTTTATGTTAGGAACTGTTGCCATAGGAGACAGCATTCCTGCACATGCAGATGTGGCTTCTTGCTGGATGCCTTTGCCTGCATGGTTGCCCTCCTATTGAAGCCTCGGAGTCTGCCAATTGAAATTGCAACTACCCAAGGGTGTCCTGGCCCTAGCCCTCTCACCCCCATACAAGTTTCTAAGAGAAATAAACACCTTTTTGCATTCAAGAAGTGTCTGGCGTCCAATAACTTTGTATACCTTGCACCCACTATCCCTCACAACCCACCATATACAGAAGAATGTCAGCTATCTATGGCCCTGGAGGTTCTCATCAGACTGAAGGAGGTCGGAGACCTTGCTACAACAAATAAGCAGATAAGGCAATCAGGATACTAGTGTTGCTTATGTGAGGTACTAGCAGTTAAAGCAAACCTAAACCCAAGAACAAAAAATTTAATATAATGCAGTTTAAAATCCTTAGATGGGATGGCGCCATTATTTTTCTCTGAAAGCCTTAATTTTTACCAGGTGATCCTGCAAATAACTCAATTTATGCCCCTTTATGTGTGTTTTTTCTCCACTGTATCTATAGAGGGAGCCATGGCTGTCACACAGGCTTGACCTCAATCATCTCTACCTTTGCTCATCTTCATTACATGAGGTATTGATGGGATCGTTAGTTTACTCAATAAATATAAGGTTCTTATTGTTTTCACATAAGCTCACAGGAAGTACCAAAGACATCTCTCAAAAGAGAAGTTTGGGTTTCACAAAAATAATAATTGTACTCACCTAGGTGGATGCAACATGGGATTGGTGCTGCATCTCCCCCCAACGGCTCTACATCGAGAACTAAGCGATCAAACACTGCTGATCACTTACTTCTCCCATCCGCTCTGAGCAGATAGCTGTGACTGTCAGTTACCCGCTCTCTGCTCTGCCCCTCCAGTGCTCACTGGAGCACTAGGCTGTTGAGGGTGAGGGAGATGCTGGCTCAGTCTCCCAGTAGCTTGCTGAGAGGCTGAGCCAGCTGTCAGTCCAGGTCGCTGGGTGGATCCGACTGTAAAGTTAGGATCTTTCCCGAGCTTGGACTGGCCGAGTGAAATCAGCTGACAACGGGCTTTATCCTACTGTCTGCTGAAAACAGGTGATAGGACAGCAGAACTGCACTCCTATGATCCATAGGGAAAGTAGGGCCAAAACAGCTTTAATGGGTATTTTCTTTACTTGCTGAAATTGCTCTTAACCTTAAAAGTGAAAACGAATGCAGCCAACCAACACATTTATGGATGGGCAAGCTGCAATACATTCCATTTTCATTTTTGTGTTAGATATGCATTATGCATTGACCAGGATGGCAACCCTGAAGATTGCACCTATAAAACAGAGTCAGCAGTGACAGAGCCCATGTTTTAATTCTGTCAGATTACCCCAATGTATATTTTGTTTTGAATTACATTTTCTGAAATTGGTGCTACTAGACATTTTTGAGAATCAGGAACTTACTTTTTTGCTCTGTTTAGATAGTGAGGAAGGTGAGAGGTGGGTCTATTATATGCCAAGTACCCTGCAAATGCTTGGTCTATATGTGTGTACTGAGCTAAATGGCTAAACGACTAAATAGATTTGTGGTGGGGTAGTCTGAACAATATCTGGAGCATTCAAAATGCAGCTACCCATTGAATTCAATAATTAACCCCACCAATCCTTCTCTGTTATTATTATTCATGATTTCCCTGTACATCAGTACCAGTTGTCCTTAAAAGTTTTTATTTGTCCAGGACATGGAAGTTTTAGTTGAATGTGACTCAACACTGCAAGCAAACTCAGAACCACTTTATAAACTCCTTGTGTATTTGCAAATTTCTAATTACTTCTTCCCATAGCAGGGGTGATCAATCAGTTCTAGAAGCACTGTAGCGTTGTGCTACAGTAAAGCCCTGTACACACGCTAGGTTTTGGAAAACCGAGGGGAAAGCCGAGAACCCAGCAGGAAAACTGACATGAGAGCTTTGGCCGGGAATCCCGGCCCTGTGTATGCTCCTTCGGCACTGCCTCGCAGTGTTTGCCATAGGAAAGTATTAGTAAATCTGGCGGAAAAAAAACGCCGGTAATCCCGACGGGAAAATAGAGAGGCTGTTTTCCTGTCGGGAAAACTGCGATGAAGCATACACACTACCGGCTTTCCCGGCCAAAAACTCTCTTGGTAGTTTTCCCGGCAGGAAAACCAGTCGTGTGTACGGGGCTTAAAAAGTTGAATTTTCCCATTGTCTCATTGGTATTAGTGTAAGTATATTACTTATGAACCTGTGTTTCTTTTTTTATTTTTTATTTGCGTTATGAATCAAAATACAATTAACAAGAAAAACACTGTACACCTCTAACTCGAGGCCCCTCATAGGGAAGACAGGAGGCGCAGGAGTGCAGAGTCGCACGAGAGCCTGGAAAACTTGCTGGTAGACGAGCTGGACCGGAACCAGGAACAAACAAGCTCAATTCAGAAAACTGAAAGAGCTTGGACTGAAACCAGGACAGACAGGAATCGTTCAGCAGACTGGACTGGAACTAGGAACAGACTGGAACCGTTCAGCAGAAGGGACTGGAACTAGGAACAGACTGGAACCGATCAGCTGGACTGGAACTAGGAACAGACTGGAACCGTTCAGCTGGACTGGAACTAGGAACAGACTGGAACTGTTCAGCAGACTGGACTGGAACTAGGAACAGACTGGAACCATTCAGCTGGACTGGAACTAGGAGCTCAGGCAGGTGCAGGCAGATGGACTGGAGCAGTAGACACACAAGTCCAAAGCAGGTGAACACTGGAGCAGGGTCAGATACAAGCAGGTTCAGTAACTGGCAGGCAGCAGGGTAGCAGAATGAGTAGGCGGGAATGTCGTCTCAGGTACAGGCAGGTTCGGCAACAGGCTGGCAGCAAGGTAGCAGGAGGAACAGGCAGGGACGTAGTCAACACAGACCGAGGTCAGATGCAGGCAGATAAACAGGGTAGTCAGAGCAAGCCGGGTAGGGTCAGCTGGAGCAGAGTGCAGGTAAACGACAATCAGAGGTCTCAGGTAACTCTGTAGACCGGACAGCACCAATTCAAGGAAGTAAGGCAGTTTAAATAGCCTATTGGGGTGGGACAGAGGAACGACCATAGCCACCATCTTAATTGCTGGCGTACCCTTCCTGACAGAGACACTGTCCTATGCTGTTCCTAGGGGATCACAACTCCCTCGAGGCCTTTCTGTTGGATCAAGGCTTGCTGTTGTGCATGGTGGGTTGCCACCAAAGGCGGATTTAGACCATTCTGCCGCATTCCCCATGTGAACGTTACATTTCTAACAAGGTTGCAATTCAGGGGGCACCTGTAGTGTGGCTTCCTTGCCTACAGGCTACATGTCATTCTGCAGGACCCAGTTAGGTGCAAGATATTATTCAGCTCCCCTCAGATTCACTCAAGAAGTAAGGGATATAGGAGAAGAAGTAAAAAAGGATTTACTTGAGGGTAAAATTAAACAGGTGTTCCTCTACCGAGGCCTTGTGTCTGCTAAATAAACACCCCAGTACTCCCTTGCTTCCATACTTTACAATGCGGTTCTAAGGGCTACCTCACCACCTCCAGTATCTGGTCGTTCCATCAGCATGACAATCCGTGCCACATAAGAAAAAGTTTGCAACCAGATGTCCTTGCCCTGGGCGACGCGTAATCTGTTTCACTTCGGTCACTTGGTGGATCCGATATCACGAAAATTGCTATCATTTACTCAACTCCAAAAGAAATATGACTTACCTCGCCAGGTGTTCTATGGCTATCTGCAAATACGTCATTATGCCCAATCCCTTACCCCGAATCTCCTTTTCTCAGCGCCATCCCCCTTCAAGAGATTAATTCTAGAGGGAAGGGCACGCCGAGGCTTGATATCCGATATCTACCGGCTGCTTAACTCCCACTCCATTGACACCCAGGATAAACACGCTTTTTTCTCTTTTCTGTTTCTTTCTGGTCTAATTGAGACCTACGGCAGTTGGTTAATGGTTACTATTGTATGTGGTTCGTCAGCTCTGTTTGCATACCACTACAAGAGCTGTGTATTAATACAGTGTAAGCACTGGCTAGACTGTTGCTCTAGCGATATATGTACACAACTAGGGTTGTCCCGATACCGATACTAGTATCGGTATCGGGACCGATACCGAGTATTTGCGGGAGTACTCGTACTCCCGCAAATGCCCCCGATGCCTGGCCGAATACTCAGCCCCCCCACCCCCCGCCGCCGCTATGCCGCATCCCGCTGCAACGCCGCCGCCGCTTGGTTAATACGGGCGGGGAACATTACAGCTTTCATTTGAATAGCTGTAGTGTTTCCCGCCGCGCCGCGTATAGACACTCCCCCTTGCTCGGGATTGGACGGGTGATCTGTCCAATCCCGAGCAAGGGTGAGTGTCTATACGCGGCGCGGTGGGAAACACTACAGCTATTCAAATGAAAGCTGTAATGTTCCCCGCCTGTATTAACTAAGCGGCGGCGGCGCCGCAGCATCTAGGTATGGGGAACATGGCTGCTTATATGGGGGGGGAGATGGCTGCTTATATGGGGGACATGGCTGCATATATGGGGGGGACATGGCTGCATATATGGGAGATATGGCTGAATATATGGGGGGGGGGACATGGCTGCATATATGGGGGGACATGGCTGCATATATGGGGGATATGGGGACATGGCTGCATATATGGGGGATATGGGGGACATGGCAGCATATGTGGGGGGACATGGCTGCATATATGGGGGACATGGCTGCATATGTGTGGGGACATGGCTGCATATCTGTGGGGACATGGCTGCATATGTGGGGGGACATGGCTGCATTTGGGGACACATTTAAAAAAAAGTATCAGTATTCGGTATCGGCGAAAAAAAGTATCGGTACTTGTACTCGGTCCTAAAAAAGTGGTATCGGGACAACCCTATACACAACTGTACTCGATCTATGTTCTTTTGCTGATTGATAAGATCAATAAAAAATGTTATTTGAAAAAAAAAGAAAAAGTTTGCATTATGCTTTTATATTCACTAGAAGTTTTATAATGTATTCAAGAGGCCCACATCATGGTGTATTTAGGCAGTCTACCTTGTGTTTTATGGGTTGATTCCTCCATCTCCACCACCTTATTGAGTCGGGTGAACCATTCCTGACTCTGTGTTTCTGGCACTGTTGGAAATCCTTATTGCTAAATTACCTGCATTGTATAATACGTTGCCTTTCCCACAGATGTCTCTTATGGTGCCAGCTGATTTATACAGGATCATTATCTTTTTACATGTACCGTCCTTTTTCATACAATCTTCTGATCCTGTTTTATATTTCACATTTCGCTTGCACATCCCTTTAAGTAGAACCTCCTTTTGCACACCCAAACTGCCCTTGGGCTCTATAATTCTAGTTACACACACACTTTGCCAATAAAATGTATACAGAATAAGAACAGATAGTAAAAACTGCATTTGAATTTCTATTAGATCCTCAGCCCTTTGGCTAGAAGTCTTTAATGTTCAAAGAGCTGTGGGAGGGAGGGTAAGAGATAGGGATGGGAAGAAGTGAAGTAAATGATAGCAAGAAAATGAGTAGGAAGAGACATGAAAAAGAGAGTGTGCTTAAAGGAAAGGATAGGACGCATCAGAGACGAAGGGCAATCACAGCTAAAGGAGGCACTGAGACATGGAACCTGTTAGTGATTCAGGTAACAAAAATAAGAAAATAGGCATATAGCTGGGTCGTGCATTATGGTATATGGATAAATCAAACGGTAATCACAAACCGGAGGTGGCTCGAAAATCAGCCTGTTCCGTGATAGTTATACCATAAGTCATCTGTGAGCATAATAACATACATAAATAATTTTTTATTCTTATTGCACAACAGAGAGACTCATTATGTCCTCAGATTTCCAAACTGGCATTGTTATGGCACTAAATATATTTAAGCATCAGCGTCTGATAAAAATTTGTAAGCGTTTTAAATAATTTTTCAAGCTCCAGTTAAAAAAAAAAAAAAAATACTAATATATCACTATCACACGTAGCATGAGAAAGAATATTAAATACATTATGAAGAAGCTTAAACTGGTCATTTCTAGTGAACCAGACAAAATTCATTCTGTGGGTGGCCCTGTCGGCACCACCCTGTCCAACATCCTTCGACTGATACTGTCGATTAAACGAGCTAGGCGGAAAATTGTCAGCCAAAGAATAAACTTGCATCCAATTAGATGCAGGCGCTGTTCAGGTATTTGGACAACCGGCAGTGCCAGCTGTCAGAATACAATAGCCAGAGGGGGAGATTCCTCTTTAGCATGGAGAAATCTGTTATATTTTGTTTCTTTCAGCTCGTAGGCTGAACAAAAGAAATCTATATGCGTATGGCCAGCTTAACAGTATGCTATACTAAACTCACATCTTTACAAATTTGAAGCATGCAATGCTGTGCTCATTGCACTGCCGAATTCTCATGTAAGCATATGCAAGGCATGTAAAGATTCAGAATATGTTTCTAATATATGGGAATGAGAGGGCAAATATCCCAGTCAGCGGACTGTACTGTCAAGGCCCCGTACACACGACCGAGTTTCTCGGCAGAATTCAGCCAGAAACTCGATCGGAGCTGAATTCTGCCGAGAAACCCGGCGTGTGTACACTTTCGGCCGAGGAAGCCGACGAGTTCCTCGGCGAGCCAAATAGAGAACATATTCTCTATTTCCTCGTTGTTCAATGAGGAAAGTTGGCTCACCGAGAACCTCGGCGGCTTCACACAGAACTCGACGAGCAAAACGATGAGTTTTGCCCGTCGAGTTCCTCGGACGTGTGTACGAGGCCTCAGAGTAATAAAGAAACGAGAAGGGAAGAGAGAAGGTAATCTCACTGGAGGTCCCCCTGCCAAAAGGCTTTAGAGCTGCTTGGTCTACTATGACAATACTTCCATCATGATCTTTTTTTAATGATAGGTTTTAACATGGCTTTTTTTCAGGGGGGGGCTGCTCACCACAATCACTTGTTAACACATAAGTCTGGTTTCTATGTTTACAAGTGACAAGTGACAGCTCTGAACTGTTTGTAACCCTGCACGCTGTATGTAATGCAATCCTGGTAATTAATGCCCCTTTAAGACCCTCCTACTGTTCGTGAAATTTGACTGACCACACCCACTATTTTATGTGATTTGGAGGGTGTGTGTGGGTGGAGGGGTTTTGGGGGGGGGGTCGTGGTTGAGTTCCAGCACCTATTTGAGAAAAAATCTAGCGGTGCACTCTAGGCACAAGTTCAAAAGATCCACACAGGTCCATTCTCCTCATCCATCCATCCATAAGAAACAATGAAGAGTCACTTGCTTTACCTTGTGGTATTTTTGGGATGCCCATATATATTAGCACTTTAGTAATTTACATACTGAGAATAATGCCGCGTACACACGACCGTTTTTCATGACGTGAAAAATGCCATTTTTTTAAATGGTCATTAAAAACGATTGTGTGTAGGCTCCAGAGCATTTTTCTCGACATGAAAAATTGCCATTAAAAATTTAGAACATGCTCTAATTTTTCTCATCGTTTTTCACGTTGTCGTGTGTAGAGGCTTTAACGACGGCGCATGCTCAGAAGCAAGTTATGAGACGGGAGCACTCGGTAAAACTAGCGTTTGTAATGGAGATAGCACATTCGTCACGCTGTAACAGACTGAAAAGCACGAAGACTGAAAAGCGCGAATCGTCTCTAACCAAACTTTTACTAACATGAAATCGGCAAAAGCAGCCCAAAGGGTCGCGCCGTCTGAATGGAACTTCCCCTTTATAGTGCCGATGTATGTGTTGTACGTCACAGCGCTTTGCTCGAGCATTTTTTTTTCACAGTCGTGTGTATGCAAGGAAGGCTTGACAAAAATCACGTCAAGAAAAACAACGTTTTTTCGAGGACATTAAAAATGGTCATGTGTATGCGGCTTAAGGCACAGCAAGGATTGTAGTTTAGTGAGCTGCGTCACTGCAGACTATTGCTCCCTTTATGCTGCACTATTTAGTGGTGATAAACAGCTATCCAGATGCCGGTCCTGTGTCCGGAAGGTATCCTCATACACCCCCCTCTGACCCCACAGTCCATCTAGTGACAAATAGTAACTGCCGGACTACTAGGCCCAAATAGTCCAGTGATGGAAAGGCTGAGTTCCTCGGCCACAGCCTCCCATAATGAAATGAGATAAGGTTAGAGTCCCTCCCTGTAACATCCTGCTGTGTAGGACTGACCGTGCAACATCTCGTCTAAGATACCCCCTTGTGCCTTGTGGCTTTCAGTTACTAGGGGCAACAGCAGATATTCCCAAGCTCCTTGAATAGACTCCTCCTGTCCCATCACTTGCTGTAATGTACCCACTGACCTGTTCCATGGTCCCCGGTCCATGGAAGAGACTTTGGTTCAACCGCACAGTCCAGCAGTAACAGTTCCAGGTTCCTCTCTCTTAGTATAGAATTATTTTTTTGCTGTGTTAAAGAAAGATGGTCCTCCATCAGGACTTTCTCCTCAGCACCTGGTAGGCCCTCAGGCCTGGGGCCCTCACACAGAGACTACTGCCCCATCTTCTTCCCTCTCGCGACTCCTCCCAGTGGCATGTTACCTCAGCTTATATAGCAGGCCCCCTCTCTGGTCTTGCAGGTACAACGGGGGTCCCTCTCTGGTCGTGCGGGTGCAGCGGGGCTCCCTCTCTGGTCATGCGGGTACAGCTGAGCTCCCTCTCTGGTCATGCGGGTACAGCAGGGCTCTCTGTGGTGGTGAGGGTACAGCGTGACTCTCTCTGGTGGTGCGGGAAACAGCAGGGCTCTCTCTGGTGGTGCGGGTACAGCGGGGCTCTCTCTGGTAGTGCAGGTACAGCGGGGCTCTCTCTGGTGGTGCGGGGTACACCGGGGCTCTCTCTGGTGGTGCGGGTGCAGCGGGGCTCTCTCTGGTGGTGCGGGGTACAGCAGGGCTCTCTCTGGTGGTGCGGGTACAGCGTGACTCTCTCTCTGGTTGTGTGGGTACAGCGTGGCTCTCTGGTTGGTGAGGGTACAGCGTGGCTCTCTGGTTGGTGCAGGTACAGCGTGGGTCTCTGGTTGGTGCGGATACAGCGTGGCTCTCTCTGGCTTCCCTCAGCATGAGCACAGTATTCTCTTTTTTCCTTTTGTAACCCCCCCCCCCCCCAGCAGAGTGCTTGCATGCTGGGGCCCCCACTCTTAAGGGACTACATTTCCCATGATGCCCCCAGACCCCAGAGTCTTCTGCTGTGGCCAATCATGGAGGAAAGCAGGAAGCAAGGCAACGGCACGGCAAATCCAATTAGAGACGCTCTCTTTCTTCTAGCTCCAGCTGACAGAGAAGGGGAGGGGGGCGATATACAGTCCAGACAGCCTGTAGCTCTCCTCTCCCTGTCACAGCGCCGCTGCCGAGTTCTCTGTTAAATGGAGCAGCGGCGTTGTGACAGGGAGAGGAGAGCTGCGGGCTGTCTGGACTGTATATCGCCCCTTCCCCTTCTCTGTCAGCTGGAGCTAGAAGAGACAGAGAGAGCGGCTCTAATTGAATTTGTTGTGCCGCCGCCTTGCTTCCTGCTCGCTGATTTCTAGGGGGGGGAGAGGACGTCCATGGCAGAGAGGCTGCCCAGGCTCAGCTCACACTGTCACCGGGGCCGGCCACAGCCGCACAGGTAGCTCTCCTCAGACCAACACTTCCCTCATGCAGGAGATGGACGAGTTAGGCGGACCAATTGATTGGCGCGGAGGCTGAGTGCTGTGAATGCTGGGGAGGCCACGGACTCTGACATCACTGGTTGCTAGGCGACGGTCGGCAAGCAAATTTAGCAACCTATGCAGGAGACAGCGCAACACCGACCAGCATCTGCTCCGCTCTGCTCTGCTATAAAAAAAACAAAAAAAAACATCTTTCCGGCCAGGCTGCCGCCACCTCTTAAATGCCGCCTGGAACCATGGTCCCATTGGGTCCCATTGTAGGGCCGGCCCTGCATACTTTTTCAGAGGAGTGGTGTAGGAAACACTTACCCCAGGGCCAGGCAGGGTCAGCCAACAGCCTTCATGGAGGCATCATGGCATACATCGCTTGGCGAGCATGGGAGCAAATAGAGTAGGACCACTGGAATTCTATACATGTATATGTGTATTAAAGATATTATTATTCTCTTAAAAATGCCACAGGCACCGTTCCCCGCGAGCGTCCCGACGCATGGGGTCGGAGCCTGGTAGCAAATTCAAAAAGTACACAAAACATAACACATACAGTACACTGTGATCTTACAGATTACATTACTGTATCAAATCATTTCACCTCCCTTTTGTCCCTAGTGCTTTGTCCAATGCCCTGCATGCATTTTTATATATTATATATTGTTCTGCCTGGAAACTTGAGATTTTTTACGCCAATAATGTTCTTCCCATCTAAGTTCTGCTTAGCAATGACATGTCTTGGTCTTCCTCTCTTGCATCTTCCGCTTTCTCATCACACATACTCAGAGCTTTAGATCTCTCTTCTCTATAATTAATGAGTTACACATCTACTGTACACTACTGCTGCTAGGCAAGTGAAAGTAACCAATGGAAATTTGCATCGTTCTAATAAACCAATGAGTTGCATTATACGGCACACTGCATATTGAAAGTTGATGCAGATTTTTGCTGCTGTCACAGGCCTAGTAAAGCCAAAATGTGTTTATGATGTTTTTATTTATAGTGTACAGAGTCTTGTTTTAAAAAGTCTGTATAACGTGTGTAGTGTATACATCGTAGCATTTTATTTTGTCCGCTTGATGTTTTTATTCCATGCACTTAAAATCCTTGTTTTTATTCTATGATTGTAAAGTTAAACCCCACCAAAATAAAAGGTTAGGCTTAGTGTAGCGCCCCCTTTACTTTCAGTAAGGACACTACGCTAAAGTTAGTGGGAGAATGAGAGAGATAAGTTGCTCTCATTTTTAATTTTGTTAAATTTGTCTCTCGCCAAATCCTGGATTGTCCTGTGGGTCAGTCTGTGCATCTCTGGACGGCAGATGGCGCCAGAGAAATCCAGGCGGAGCTTCTTCCCAGCAGCCAATAAGAGGAGTTGAGCCTTGCTGTGCATGCTGGGAGGGGGTATTTCTGTGGCGGAGGCCGTTGTTCTGGGTTCTTCGCTGGTTCCTGGTTCCAGGTGCGGCACCCACCTTTAGGGTGTGCGCACATCGCAGGCCCCCCCACTATGGCCTACCTGGCCTGGGGTCGTGCGCTACGCGGAGTTCCAGACTCGGGGCCCTTTTGGACTGGAGCAACTGATGCCACAAAGGGGCCCCAGTGACTTACTGGGTCCCCACTTCTACTGAGGAGATCCCAGGCTGTATGCCGTTCGGTGGGGGATCGGCTTGAGGAGAACTCAGAGGCAGGTTATCCAAAAGGGCTTGAACGAACCATCGGGGATCTGGTGACCGGACATTGACAGGTACACTTGCACTGTCAACCGGTGACCCCAACGTGATCTATTGGGAGGATTCGCTCTGCTGTTCACATTGTCAGCATTGAGCCTGTGGCAGAGGTTTCATCTGGCATCCTAATCTAATCAGAGCCAAGTCGGTGGCAGAGACTTGTTCCTCCCAGCAACCTAAAGTGACACTCCGGCTGCCAGGCCTGTGGCAGAGGTCTGTTCGGGGGGCACTTCACCCACTCTGGCTAGAGTGGCGACGTACCGTTACAGTTGTAGAGAAGCAGGACTGCTTTTCCTTATCCAAGGCCTGATACTGCAAAGTTACTTTATTTCATCAACCTTTTCTGTCTACCTCAAGTTGATGTTGGTCGTGTTGGACCAAGAAATAAAGCATTCAGAAAACTTCATCTACCGACTGGATATTCAATTACTGCTCTACTCACTACCTTCACCCCTAGACATCACATAGAGGTAACTTAAAAAACAATCAGCGGCTCCTGAGGGGGTAGCGCTACATTAGGTTTGCAGTTATGTTTTCAGGGGTTAGGTTGAGATTTATAGTTAGATCTGTCTAGATTTCTTTCTGCTCTCTCCTCCCTCTGCTATCTGCATGAGTCACCTTTGACAGTCTATGCCAACACTGAGCAATGCTGAGAGATTGCCCCGCCCCCTCCATCACAGGAGGATGGACAGCCTTAGCTGGGCATGTTTCCCTATATAAGACTGTGTAGCAGGGGACGTGTTCATTCCCTCCACTTAAGTCTCAGATTACACTCAGTTCCCTGCTATACGCTGTGCAGTCCGTGAAGTCAGATCCTTGTCCAATGCCTTCTGTGGCTGAAAAATGCTGTGTAAAATGTGTGCTTTAAGAGGCTGTAGAGAAGAGACGACTTCAGATAAACAGGTACAATTTTTGTAGGAGGATTTCTTTAATCTTTGTGTATCACCTGAGATTAGTCACAGTGGGAATATGTTATGCCGCGTACACACCATCACTTTATGTGATGGAAAAAAATGACGTCACTTTAATTGACTGTGTGTGGGGGAAAACGTCGTTTTATGTCTTGTAAAAAACGACCAAAAAAAATTGAAGCATGCTTCAATTTTATGTGTCGTTTTTCAAAAGTGCACTTTTTACTTCACAGAAATTGACCGTGTGTAGCAAAAAACGTCGTTTTCTAAGACGTTTTTTCATCCACGCATGCCCAGAAGCTACTTATGAAGCAAGCTTCAATGGTAAAATGTGGTGGAACGTAACCTCACTTTGCAAGATCATTGTGAGAAAACGATGATGTGTAGGCAACTTCGTCTTTGAAAATTGAAGTTTCAAAAACGTCATTTTTTACTTCACAGAAAGTGTCGTTTTTTTTCATCACATAAAGTGATGGTGTGTACGCGGCATAAGAGTTTACAACACTTTAATGAGTTAGGTGTTCTTTACACCCTCTTCAGATCTTTGTAGTAATGGTGGTGTGTCATTAACTCATTTTGAATGGTTTGTAGACTGGTGCCAATTGCCCAAAAATGCACGTGACAAATTTTTAAAATATGCTGCAGTAAGGGTGACCAAGCATGCTACCGTATCTGTGTGTTGGAGTGCCATTCTAAGTAAATTGAATGGCTACACAAAAGCTTCCAATGCGTTAACACACTTTGTGGTAAATGCAATGCATAGAACTGAGAGGAGCTAAGTGCGGGGTTACATATTAAAGGAGTTGTAAAGGAATTTTTTTTTTGCCTAAAATTAATATCTGCAAGGTAGACAGACAATAGTGTAATGATTCTGTTTAAAAACTAGTAAATAACTATTAAATTCCTTCATCTATATCACCTCCGGCGTTCTAGTTTCTGTTCTCTCATTCACTTCCTGGTTTGCGGCGCTCGTTCATGTAAGAACCACATTTCCCAGTATGCATTGCAGCACGCCCAGTAATTCACACCTCCTTGAAGTCTCTAACACGTAGAGAGCATCCTGCCGCACAGATGTAGTTACCAGGAGGGGGCGAGCACATCACTGACCACCGCAGTAAAGCCTCCCATCACAGTGGTGAGTAACAATCAGACAAGCAGGAAGTGAACAGAACAGAGAAGAAATAGAGCAACTTCTGAGCAAAAATGAACAATGAGGAAGTGAATAGAGGAATGTCTGCAGGTAAAGGATGCTTATTATGAAAAAAACAAATCCTTTACAACCCCTTTAAGTTCAGGATATTAGTAACAAAATGAGTTACTAATAATTTTAGGATCTGATACCTTATTTTTGGGTGTGATAATATACTTCTTTTGACTGCATTTTAGTATTCTTTCGTACAATAAATCTTCTTATCGATTGCACCATTTGTGCCCAAATATGTTAACTGAATTAAGTTCCATTAATAGATCAATATGAAAGGGGCACTTTTAATACTTCTAGAGAAGTGGTCTCCAAACTGCGTCCCTTTGCTTCCATTTATCTGGCCCTTGGGACACTGTTTCTCCCACTGATATTAGGCACTATTCTTGGGGCATAATTAATTCCACGAATACTAATAATGAGGCACTATTCCTCCCATTGACACCAACAATGAGGCACAATTACTTCTACTTACACCAACAACGGGGCACTATTTCTCCCACTGACACTAATTATGAGGAAATATTTATTCCACTGACACCAACAATGGGGCACTATTCCTTCCACTGACATGGAAAATGAGCACCATTCAACCTACTGACACTTAATATGGGGCACTATTCCTTCCAATATCACCAAAACTGGAGAACTATTTCTCCCACTGACACCAACAATGGGCACCATTCCTCCCACTGACACTAAAGATGGAGAACGCTTCCTTACACTAACACCAACATTGGGGCACATTTTCTCCCAATAACACCAACAATGAGGCACTATTCCTTCCACTGACACCAACAATGAGGCATTGCTCCTCCCACTGACACCAACAATGAGCACCATTCTTCCCACTGATACTACAGATGAGTCACTATTCCTTCCACTAACACCAACAATGGGATACTATTCCTCCCTCTATCACCAACAATGAGGCACTATTCCTCCCACTGACACCAACAATGGGGCACAATTTTGCCCACCAATACCAATGATGGGGCACTATTCCTCCCACTGACCACCAAGCCTCATGGAATTGTTTACTCCCACTGACACTGGTGCATTTTCTACTTCCACTGGCCACAGTTTAGTCCCCTTAAGGTCTGATGGACAGTAAACTGGCCCTTTGTTTAGAAAGTTTGGAGACCACTGTTCTAGAGGATGCGGAAATGGCATGGGATGTAGGCTAAAGAGTCCATACAATCCACCAGTAGTTCTATAGATAATCGGTTCATGAACTGGTGTAATGCAAAATCTGGATATGGGTAAATTAGCTTACCTCTTGTATATTTTACATATTGTGTTTGATCTATGATGTGAGATTTAAGACATTACTATAGAAACTTTGTCTTAGAGGAGGCAAATACAACCAAGGGGTCCTTTATTGTAGGGACAGCTTTCTGTGGGCTAAAGCATAGGTGTGCACACAGGGTGTGCTGGGTGTGCCTGGGCACACCCTAATCACCCCATGTCCTTTAGTATTATCCAGGAGTGGTACCAGCGGTCAGTGTAAATGCTCCCATTATATTAAAGGCTAGGTTCAACTAGAGGAACACACTACACTCATATTTAGAGTGTAGCATAATATGCTCCCAATCAACTGTCTCCCACCATCAGAGCCTCCTCTATGTGGCAGCAGGTGGCGTTCATGTGTGTTTAATTTTTGGGTGCACACCCTAATGCAATAGCGCACACCTATGGGTTAAAGTATGCATATCACACAAAGTGTGCTAAGTTGCAGTAGTGATTTGTGGGCATTGAGAAAGATGGGTGTTCCTAAAAGAAATGGGGGTAGATTCAGGTACCGCTGCGCACTCCTTACGGAGGCGCAGCGTCCCGTTTTTGCCCTGCGCCCCCGCAAATTAACTGCGCTACGCTTCATTCACGAAGCAGTAGCCACGTAATTTGCGTGGGCGCTCCTCAAAAATGCCCGGCGTAAGGGAGCCTAATGTAAATGATCCCGTAGGGGGCGGGAATCATTTAAATTAGGCGCGTTCCCGCGCCGAGCGTAGGGCGCATGCTCCGTCGGGAAACTTTCCCGACGTGCATTGCGGCAAATAACGCCGCAAGGACGTCATTTGCCTTAAAGTGAACGTAAATGGCGTCCAGCGCCATTCACGATTCACTTACGCAAACAACGTAAAATTTAAACTTCGCGACGCGGGAACGACGAGTATACGTAGCATTGGCTGCCCCTGCTATTAGCAGGAGCAGCCTTACGCGAAAACCGACGTACGCAAACTACGTAAACTGCGTACGCAGGGCTCGCGTAGGGTTGTGAATCTGCGTTAGTATGCAATTTGCATTTTTACGCTGACCACAACGGGAACGCCACCTAGCGGCCTGCGTAAGAATGCAGCCTAAGATATGACGGCATAAGTAGCCTTATGCCAGTAATTTCTTAGGCTGCAGTCGGCGTATCGAGGTTCCTGAATCAGGAGCATTCGATACGCCGGGGCAAGTAAGCAATTGCGCTGCGTAACTATGGTTACGCAGGCGCAATTGCTCTTTGAATCTACCCCTAGGATCATTGTGGCACAACTTGGATCTCTGGGTATTTGTTCAGAAACTTGAAGTCCATCTATATGTAAAGCTCCCACCCTTCTATCCCATCCTCTCCCCCCTATCTCACCCATTCAGTTAGTGAGCCAGAATTCAGCTCAATATCTCAAAATCAATATTTATGCAATTCATTATTGCTCATCTTTAATTTACTCTATGAATTGGTATTTTATCTACATCTCAAATAACTCTGTTTTAATGAGCAATAACCTGTGAAATAGTCTTTGTGAAGTAGCCGCTGTGTTTTAGTTTCTACCTGAGATTATAAAGCCTTGCCGGTTTATTAAAAATACGCATTGAGGGAAATTAACTAAAACTGGAGCAGACAGAATCTGGAGGATCTATGCATAGTAACCAATCAACTTCTATCCAAGAGACCTGTATGTTGTGCCACTCAGACTCCCTGAAGTGGGTGTGAATCCTATACATCAGGGGTGTCAAACTCAATTTCATAGAGGGCCTCATCAGTATTATGATTGCCCTCAAATGGGCCGGTTGTATGTGTAAGATTAGATGTCCAGCACATCCCCTCCCCTTACATTAGATGTAAAGAACCACCCCACCATCAACAGTTGAGTCCCCCACCCTCCATTACATCACAATGCACCCCTCTTTCCTTAAAGTGTAAATAAACCCACCTATCATTTTCAGGCAAGGAAGCTGCCATCTTGGCCTATGTTTAATCTTCAACTGCCATGATGCTGCACATGTGATCAGTTATGACACCAGCCATTGGATGGTTTGACAGTTTGGTTGAGAGCACAATGTCACAGTTAGCAATCCCAGCATGCCGGAAATGTAACTGCTTTTTGAAACTGTTAAATCGATGGGTTTACTTCCGCTTTAAGCTGCTGCTGGGAAGAAGCTGGATGCATTGCTTAAAAGCAGAAACTAAGGGTCTTGAGGAAGACCAGAGGAGGGCGAGGGCCACATGAAATGGCTTGGAGGGCTGGATTCGGCCCGCGGGCCTTGTGTTTGACACCTGTGCTATACATCCACCTCTGGGAGTGCTGAGAGGGAGGGAGCCCATCCTGGCTCCTAAGATAGCTCAGTATGGAGGAAGGTGTCCCTGTGAGTGCCAACCTCATCCTGGACTCCGACCATGCCACGCCCCCAACGTTTTCCGCTCTGTCCCTCTGAGCTTAGTCATGGGGAATCAACTCCTATTGTCAGCTTTCAATTAAGTTTAGAAAATGAAAGCTATAAGTAGATTGGTTGTCAGCTGCTCAAGGACCTGGTCGCTCGAGTTTTAGTAAACTCATTGTGTGTGATTTCTATGTTGTGTAGTGTATATGTATTATCAAGAATATCTATTCCAAACACTTAGGAGACTGTATTTATGACCAAGCCCATGGTCCATCATTACAGAATATGTTTTTTGGCACAATATAAAGCTTGGAAAATTATACTGTAACGAATCCAGTCCATACATAACCACCAACAGTATCACATTTCAGAGTGGATGGTTTTTAATCTGGGTTATGTTTTGTTTTTGTGCCTATGAAAAATATCTTTATTACTATTTAGGGATGTTTCATGCTGCTAAATCTTTTTATAAGGATGTAGAAAGAGAGTCCCAGAGCCAAAAGTAAAACGTTAGGCGGAGGGAGGGCATGACAGGTGGGACCGCAGGAAGGAATACAGTGTAGCTGGGCCGTTTTAAGACAGAAGGAGGGGCCGTGGGGAAAAGAGAGCAGCGCCACTTTAAGGGAGAGGAGCAGGCTGGGGGAGAAAAGAGGGGCTGGCTGGCTCTAGCCTGGAGGGAGGAAGTGACGTAGCGTCACTCCTCCATCTTAGCTTCAGGAGAAACGTCCCACCCACCCTCCCATGTGGTAGGCGAGCGGTAGGGGGAAGGCGGTGTTTGGGGTTTCTGGAGAGGGAACAGGCAGGAAGTTTGATTTCAAACGGTTGTACCCATAGGTATATGGGGGATACGGGTACCTTTCGGTCAACGTGGTTGACCAGGAAGGAGTTAATGTGTAGGTCACTGTGGACAGGTGTACTGCCTCAGAGTCTGGGGTTTGCGACTGAGGCCGAAGTTAAAAAACAGTTATTGTCCCAGTGGCCAATTGGAGTTGTGGTCTTTAGACCACCAGGTGGTTAAAGCTGTGTAAAACGTTATTTATTGAAAATGGTTATTTATGTTAATTTTAGTTTTGTTAAATAAAATAGGCCGTAAGGCCAACTTTACTCCACACTGGTGTCAGTCGTTAATTTTGGTAAAGGGGAGAAAGGGGTAGCAGTCATAAAAGGGGTGGTTTATAATGCAAAGTCGGTCCTTAACATGTCTAGGCTGTGCCAACTTTTATGCTACACACTTGTTCTGGTAAATGATAACAAAAAAATACTATACAGTTACGGGGGATATATGGATATGATATGGACACAAGTTCTGCAAAATGGGACTAAGGAAGAACTGAGTCTTCATAATGCCAACCTCATGACACTTGTCTCCACTGTATGTCCTATTGCATTTTAGTGCCTGTGTCTGCCTTCAACCCATTGTTGTTTTTGTAATTACATAACGCAAATTTAATAAAAACAATCGTAAAAAAAGCAAAGATTGAATAATCAAAAACATTTTTTTTTTTAATTTATTGGAAAAGATTGCTACTGATTTGAGGAACCAATATAACATTTAACGGGTAACTCCACTTTTGTCAAGAGAAAAACATTCCCCTCTGGGTGATCTTTGTTCATTGCAGGGAGGTTAATAAAATTGTTGCAGATTTCCACCTTTTACTCAGAAGATATAGCTGTTTGTTCGTCTGTGTCCATGTGCGTCTGTATGGGACTGGTTTTATAATGATCAGTCAGCTGCTGCACCTGCAGGGCTCTAATGTTAAAATTAGCATGGTCTTCTTCCTTTTAGATGTGATTTCCATTTGTGAGTATCTCACCAAAAAATAGATTTTTGTTGCAGGGGATGCTTAAAATCTGATTTGTATCTTAGTGCATTCATTTGGGAAAATCAGTAAGCCAATCACATAAGCCGTAAATGACATACACTATATTACCAAAAGTATTGTGACGCCTGCCTTTACATATGAACTTCAATGGCATCCCAGTCTTAGTCCGTAGGGTTCAATATTGAGTTGGCCCACCCTTTGCAGCTATAACAGCTTCAACTCTTTTGGGAAGGCTGTCCACAAGGTTTAGGAGCGTGTCTATGTAAATGTTTGGCCATTCTTCCAGAAGCGCATTTGTGAGGTCAGCCACTGATGTCGATGAGAAGGCCTGTCTCATAGTCTTTGCTCTAATTCAAATGCAAAGGTTGGGCCAACTCATTACTGGACCCTATGGACTAAGACTGGGATGCCATTAAAGTTAATGCACATGTAAAGGCAGGTGTCCCAATACTTTTGGTAATACAGTGTATCTGGGGTTGTTCTTCAGGTAGTCATATTGTTTTGCATTTTACAGAACATTACAGCATTGCAGATTGAAAGGGAAAGGTCATTTTTAATAACATTCAATTTACAATATGACTTGTGTCGCATTTGTATACGCTATATCAACTTTTTTATTTGCTCATTTTATTTGCCGCAACTTTTGTTGAGAAAAAAACATTCCCATCTGGGTGATCTATGTACATTGCAAGGGTTTTGACAAACTTTGTTGCAGATTCCTTCCTTTTGTTATTATGCCTGTATGTGTGTCTGTATTCATGTGGGAAAGTGAGTCTAATGGGATTGGTTTCATAATTATCAATCAAAAATAACAAGAAGGAGAGGCGCCCCTAAGTGTAGGAGTTAAAAAACAACTTAATAGAATATAAACTTGGCAACTCACATAGGTAAAGATAAAAGCAGGCACATCTGTGGGAAGCATAGGTAGCCTCATGAGCTCCAGTCAGTGGTCATTACACTTGTACGCCGCCTCCCATCCTGTAGATCGTTCCTTGCTGGTAGGAAGTCGGCCGAAGGATGGAAAAGATTCCAAAGTGAGGCTTGCGGTGCAGATGGAGGGCAGCGTGCAGTGATGACGTCACTGTAATACGATGCGTTTCTGAGCCAGCGAACGGCGAACGACCCAGCAGTTGTGCTCTTTTGTCAAGCTTGTTATTTTCAGCTGTTTCTGGAATCTGCTTCTGTTTCCACATTGGTGGCTGCCTTCAGTGAATGGACTTTTAAATTCACAGACTTTTGGATTTCCTTTATTTGTTTTATGGACTACTGATTGGAGATTGGTCCAATCTCCCTATGCAGACTAATAAATCCCCAACGTTTTTTTCAGGTATATTACCTTTGGAATACTTGTTTTTTGCACCTTTATATTTGTGTTTAGAATTATCAACAGCTGTGCACTTGCAGGGCACCAATAAGGAAAGCTTCTGGGCCCGCATTCCTTTAAGCCCCTTTCACACTTGTGCAACTTGTCCTGTAACTTGGGACTGCAAAGTCGCTCGACAAGTCATACCCCATAATTTCCAATGGGTACCGTTGATATATGTGCGACTTCAAGTGATTGTAAAGGCTCGTTTAAAAAAAACAAAAAAAAACATGTTATACTTACCTCCTCTGTGCAATTGGTTTTGCACAGAGCACCCGGATCCTTCTCTTCTCAGGTCCCTCTTTGCTGCTCCTAGCCCCTTCTTCCTTTGAGTGCCACTCAGCCAGAAGCTTACAACAGGGGGCACCCAAACCGAGTCAGAGCTCCGTGTATCCATTCAGACACTGAGTCCCGACCTGGCCCCGCCCCCCTCTCTACCCTTATTGGCTGACTGACTTTGATTTACAGCCGCGGGAGCCAATGGTACCGCGGCTCTGCCTCAGCCAACCAGGAGGAGTGTCCTGGATGACTGACGGGATTGTGGATATCGCTGGAGAGAGAAGGAGCTCAGGTAGGTAATAAGGAGGGTGCTGGGGGGGCTACTACACATAGAAGGTTTTTTATCTTAATGCATAGAATGCATTAAGATAAAAATCCTTCTGCCTTTCCAACTCCTTTCAACTTCGAAATAGTCCCTGCACTACTTTGGTCCGACTTTTATGCGACTTGAGGTCGATATACCTCAAGATTTAACAGGCAAGTCAAAGTCGAGTCAAAGCTGCATAACTTTCAGGTTGCACAAGTGTAAAAGGGGCCTTAGTCATGATTTCCTATTAAAAAAAAGAACAAGATGCGCTAAATTAAGGATCAGATAAATCCAAAAAATCATGTCACAATTGATTGTCCATGAATATTGCAAAACGTGAAGAACAGGAAAAAGCAAATGAATAATCCAAGTCTTTGAAGAAACAACGTAGGTCCTATTCACCAGTGCAATAAAAGAAGAAGAGAAAAAGTCCACAGGTGTTCATCATAAGATGTGGTGACAATCCAAAAGAAAAAGATCCTCCACCATAAGATTATTATATCTGCTTACCAGATTTCCAGTGGTCCCTTAATTAAAAGAGGACCCCAGAAAGTCTGTAGGTTAACACTGTGGCAGTTGGAATGTAGATGGGCCGAGTTTGATGTCTGTCCCCGTCTCGAACCAGTGGATGGAAAACTTGGTTACCGAGTACCATGGAAAACACATAAAGGGCCGCAATAGTGTAAAACCATAAATAAAATTTATTAAAAGAATACAAAAACACACTTACATAAACGCAGTGTAAAAAGGCATGTCAGTTTGGAGCTCCAGCCAGAAGCAAACCAAAACAACCCGTCCAATAGGTATGGAATAGTGCAATCAACGGGGGTGATCCGATGCGACACACGTTCCGCCCGCCCGGTTTCGCGAAATCTCGCTTCCTCATGGGGCACCAAGCCCACTATTCCATACCTATTGGACGGGTTGTTTTGGTTTGCTTCCGGCCGGAGCTCCAAACTTACACTGCGTTTATGTAAGTGTGTTTTTGTCTTCTTTTAATAAATTTTATTTATGGTTTTACACTATTGCGGCCCCTTTATGTGTTTTCCATGGTACTCGGTAACCAAGTTTTCCATCCACGAGACGGGGACAGACATCAAACTCGGCCCATCTACATTCCAACTGCCACAGTGTTAACCTACAGGCTTTCTGGGGTCCTCTTTTAATTAAGGGACCACTGGAAATCTGGTAAGCAGATATAATAATCTTATGGTGGAGGATCTTTTTCTTTTGGATTGTCACCACATCTTATGATGAACACCTGTGGACTTTTTCTCTTCTTCTTTTATTGCACTGGTGAATAGGACCTACGTTGTTTCTCCAAAGACTTGGATTATTCATTTATTTTTTCCTGTTCTTCACGTTTTGCAATATTCATGAACAATCAATTGTAACATGATTTTTTGGATTTATCTGATCCTTAATTTAGCGCATCTTGTTCTTTTCTTCTACGTTACCATTGTTTAATATTCACAGTAAGGTGCAGCTTTATTTTATTTGTTTATACATGAGTATTACTTATGAGCATTGTTTTGTTTATAATTATTAGTTTATTAGCGCAGATGCTCCCACAATTTTTTCCATGATTTCCTATTGGAAGTATCTCACCAAAAATAAAAAAATTATTGCAGGGGATGCCTGAAATCTGAGTTGTATCTTAGTTCAGACTTCTGGGAAAATTGGTGAGCCAATCACACAAGCAGGAAATTATGTAGCCATATCGCATTGCATATCATAGAAAATTACTGAGCTGCAGATTGAAAAGGAAAGGTAATTTTTAATAAAATTCAATTACAATATGAATTGTATACGCTATATTATTTTTTCATTATTTGCTATTTTTTTCCCTTACGAAAGTGGAGATACTCTTTAAGCACACTAAATTATTATTAAATGAAATTATTTAAAGCATAACTCCACTTTTGTTAAGAAAACAACATCCCCTCCTGGTGATCTAAGTACATTGCTAAGATTACAGTATAAAAACCTTTGTTGCAGATTCCTACCTTTTGTTATTCTGAAGAAATCCATGTGTGTTTGTCTGTGTCTCTGTAGTGGGTCTAATGGGAGTGGTTTCATAATTATCCATCAGTTGTGATAGCTGCAGGGCTCTAATGAGGAAAGTTGCTGGGCCTGCATCCCTTTAGACGTGTTCCTGTTGGAAATATCTCACCAAAAATTAAATTTTTATTGCAAGAGATGCCTAAAATCTGACTTGTATGTTTGTGCAGAATTCTCCGAAAATTGGTGAGCCAATCGCACAAGCAGGAAATTATGTTTCTGGGAAATGTTCAGTACACATTCTGTGTACAGAACACCTCCAGGTAGCCATATTGGATTGCATATCACAGAAAATGTCTGAGCTGCAGTTTGAAAAGGAAAGGTAATTTTTAATAATATGCCATTACAATATGAATTGCATATATATTATTTTTTCATCATTTGCAATTTTTATTCCCCACAAAATAAAAGTTACCCTTTAAGCACACTAAATCATTATTGAATAAAATTATTTAAAGTGATTGTAAAGGCTCGTTTTAAATTTTTTTTACTTTCAAAGTATTTTATTTTTCAATGTGCAAGAATAACATCTTATTACACTGCAATTTGTATTTTTTTTTAATAACAAACATATCATACTTACCTCTAATGTGCAGCTCGTTTTGCACAGAGTGGCCCCAAACATCCTCTTTTGGGTTCCCCCGGTGGCTCTCGCAGTTCCTCCCCACATCAGATAACCCCCTAGGAGAAGCGCTCTCCCGGGGGGATTACCTTGCGGGCTCGCTCCCGAGTCCAGCATTTGCGTCAATAGACACGAATGCTGGATTTGGCCCCACCCCCTGGCACCTGCATCATTGGATTTGAATGACAGCAGCGGGAGCCAATAGCTGCGCTGCTATCAATCTATCCGATCAAGAGCCGGGACACCGTGGAGAGAGGGACAGCGCGTCCCCGCCAAGAGAAATACAGGGCTCAGGTAAGTAAATTGGGGGGGCTAGGGGGTCGGTCGCTGCCACGAGCCTTTACAACCCCTTTAAGTCTTTCAGCTAGATATGCAAAATGTTGGGTCTATTTTTCTACATACAGCTGTCGGTATCTAAAAAAAAAAAAAATCCAAAACCATTTAAAGTACTGTATTTGTAGTTTTCACAGTATGATGCTCAAATTATCTAGAAGCTATACACCTGAGATAAGTGTCCAAAAACTCAGAAAGCCCCATAGAGGAATAAATCAAGCTGCTTTATTGCTCTGCTCCTGCACTTTGCTTAGAAAATAAAATTGACTGTTTTAAATTTATCTGATTTTAGCTTCCACTGCTTGCCTGATTCTATCCAAATAATAAAATAGGATGAGCTGTAGACAGCGTTCAGCTCCTCTCTCGCCTTCTCTTCGCCACTCTTCACGTGTTCCCACTGTCCCTCTCCTCCACATCTTCCTCTGTCTCACGCTGATCTAATTGTGCGTGGAGAATCAGATGTGTATCCGACCAGGCGAAATAACCGTGCACAGAGACAGCGATTAACATTACCCACTAACCTCTCACCTGCTCGGTTACCCAGAGGAATAGCCGATAATCAGAGAGTGGCTGACCTTGCACGACCTTCCACTCAGGAGATGATGAGCCTGATAGCCTAAACTTATTAGCACGGCGGCGGCATTACAAAATAAATTTACTAAATTAATATTGCCCACAGGAGTCCCTCCCTGCGATGGCAGCGCTGAGGTGCGCGAATGGGCAGGGGGGTACGATTGCACTGCGACTTTAGCCTCTGCTAGGGAGCTGTTCTTGCATTTCAGGCTGTACGCTTGGCTGCCACAGACTCCTGGCTTCTGTGAGCCGCGGGCTGTGGATGTGACACTGGGAGAAATGAACGCATGTGATACACGCTGCGTCCCTGCCAGCCTCGCACGACATGTGACAGAGACAGTCTGTGTGTCACCATGCAGCACGCAGACTGCCAGCTGTGCAGGACAGACACCTACTTGAATCTGCCTATGCTGACTGGTCTCAGCAGTGTGTTAATGTGCTGCAAAATCAGAGATAGATATCATCATTATTATATATAGCATAGAACATCACATGCTGACGCTATTTTTGCGCATATAGAAACTGTATATAAATAGATATTTGATAGATAAAGCTATTATAAGATTGTGCCCACCTAATTTTTATTATTCCTGTGTTTTAATTTAATGTATATTAATAAATACACATGTGCACCTATTGATATATGTCAAATATAATAAAATATATATATATTTATATGTGTATATATATATATATATATATATATATATATATATATATATATATATATATATATATATATATATAGATATATCTATATATAGATATAAACATATATATATATATATATATAGAGAGAGATATAGATATATAGATATATCTATATAGATATATCTATATATAAGCCACAAACAAACAACAGTTAGTAAGTAGCAGCCATTCTGTCCCCTTGGATATTCATTAATATTTCATAGCTCTATCAATTATTCCCTCCTCTACCATCATCTGTCTGCAATGAACAGCGTCTGAGAGAGAGCACTCACCCATAGCATGCTGCACTCCCACACATCCCCTGTATAATGATGCTGGGTATCTTTCTAGTTATATCTATCAATACCGAATATAGCAATCCGTACAGCCAAGGTTTTTTCATAGGCCTTCTGTATTGTAGCAAAGGCGGGTGAGCCTATACAGTGCGTCAACAGACCATATACAGCGCAACTTTAGAGAAGAGCGCTGTGTTTTTTATTTCATTTTTTTCCATTTTGTGGTTTTTTTTCCGGCTGGTCAATCCAGCAACGTAATGGTTACATTCTGATCTTCCACCAAAAGTGGGATAAAATGAAATTTATGTCTTTAAAATGCAGAAAAATAGGCAGAAGTTGGCAGCGAGAAACAGAAGGCAGGAGGGGAGCAGATGCAGAGAGTGGGAGAAAGACAAGGGGGGAGTATAAACACTACTTCTTTAATACATATATATGCAAATTATATTTATACTATATATATATATATATATATATATATATATATATATATATATAAATCTCCCATAAGTATATCTAAATTTTCCACAATCACACATTCAGGTAATAAAAAGTGTAATAAATAAAAAGAACTGCAACATTGTGATCGGAAAAAGAAAATGCGGTTAATGCCAATACATATTTCATTTAAGCCATTTACAGTACTTGCGGTTGAAAGAGAAAATAATTTTAGAAATTTCATAATAATCTCAGCTGATTTAAAATGTTCCTCTCTATATTTTTTTTGTAAGTTTTTTTATGCAGTGTTTTGATCTTTTGCATGTTCGATTGTGCGGCTACAAGCGGAGTTATGTCAGCTCACAGGTATGGTGCATAGGTGTGTGCAGGGCAGCCGTCACAAATTTTGTGGCCCCTTACACAGCTTTAGGCAGGGCCCCCCTGGAGCAGAGAACCGGAGGGGGGGCCCTCCTCTCTCCTGCCGTGGGATGATAAGCGTGGGGGGAGGTGTGGTAACAAACTTGTCATCTCTTCTCTTCTCTCTCCTGCCGCAAGGTGATAAGCGGGACAGGGGGAGGGTTGGTGCTGGACAGACGGGGGGGTCTCTTATACCATGAGTTTGTAAAGTCAGACGGAAAAAAAAACGGGGGGGGGGCGGGCACCCTGCCACAAGTTGCTAAAGGGGGGGTCAGACAGAAAAAAATATATAAAAAAAAATGGGGGCACCGGGCCCCTGGGGACCATCGGGTCCTTTACAGGTGTAATGCCTGTACCCCCCTAATGGCGACCCTGGGTGTGTGATTGCACACTGGAGAAGCCCAAGTGAACCTTGTAACAGTGGGCTGTTTATGAAATGTCAATGATATGCACTGTACTGCATATTTTAAATGACACGCTTCACATTGGAAGGTATAACATTTTATAAAGGCATAGATATTAACTTCAAACACCACCTGCTTCTTTAAGGCCTGACAGTTTAAATGTCAACTGGTTTGTTACACCCCAAAAATTATAACACATTGATCATAATCGAGAAATGTTAATTTATTACATACATAAAAACTATCCCTAATTTAACTGTAAAACAGAATTTATCCTTAAAACCAACCTATGCCCCTAATCCTACACCTAGGAGCATTCCTATGGAATACTCAATACTTATAGCAATTATAGGCTCTAACTTTTTAGGACACTGATCACAACCACAACAAAATTATAATGAAGTCATGCCATGTACGTACATCATTTATCACTACGCTTCAACACCAAACTCTTGTGTTTAGATGATTATCGCAGCAGATAGATAGCAGAGCACTGGAAGCAGATAAAGAGGTTATGGGTAGACTAACAAGAAAACATTAAATTCTACAGAATGGTGAGCTATGAAAGTATCATATGTATGAAAGTATGAAAAAATCTACAAAAATTTGAAAATTTCAGTGTTGTTTTTATTTTTTGCTAATATTTACATTTAAGACACAAAAAAAAACTGTTGTATCCCTATTCCCTACCTTTGTTTGCTGATAACCCACTTTGTCATTGTCAGTACAGTAGATGAAAATCTTGGAATATACACAGAATACAGAACATACACCTGGTCAGTAGACATGTGCATTTGTTTTCGTCCGACTGCATTTTCGTTCGAATTTCGGGTATTTTTGTTATAGTTTTAACAAACAAAAACGAACGCGCAGAATCTGAAATTCGAAAGATCCGACATAAAAAATGCTTTATTGTCACTTTCGTTGCTACAACAGTTCGATATAGATAGGAGATTCGACATGACAGTGACAATAGCAATCTGTGTCTATCGAACCTGTGGTCGAATGTGCCTAACCTAAACTCTATTAGTCCAAGATTATGCTACATAGAGAGGAAAGATTCGACATAAAGAGAAAAGGTTCGACATTATAGAGACAGTGTTGGGTAGACCATTCAACATGAATTACGAAGCAGTGAAAAACATACAAACGTCGAATCTGTCATTGAAGGCTTATGGTGTCTGTCGAAAGTTCTAAGAGGATTCGACAAGCAGCTAAAACTGTACGACGCAATCGTACATTTCCAGTCAAATGCTCGGCCCATAGGCTATAGAAGAATTTGAATCTTGGTTGACTAGTAATAATAATTTATAAATATAATTATTACTAGTGTCATACAACATTAGAATTCTTCTATAGCTTGTAGGGGAACATTTGACCGGAAATGTACGATTGCGGCATCGTACAGTTTAGCTGCTTCGTCGAATCCTCTTAGAACATTCGCCAGACACCATGAGCCTTCAATGACAGATTCAACCTTAATTAATTCGGATTTTCAGACTAATGCATATTTTACCGAAACAAAATAAATAAAAATGAATTTCGGGAGTAACTAAATACATTTATTTTTCGGATGAAAACTGTGACGGTATCGGTATGATATCCCCGTCAACGTTCCCTTCTTCCCATAACGACAATCACCCCAATATTCCACGAGGAGGGATATCCCTGGAATCGCCCAGAAAGCCACACATGAGACAAGCTTACTGCTGGAACAAGACACTTTATTGACACAAAAACTCAGCTTATATGTGGTTACAGCCTGTTAGGAACGCCCCCCTCACACAGTGGGGTTTCCCATACAGATTATAGGAGACAAGTCGGAGCCGACCATGCAGACATGTTTCTTTAGATAAGGACATCACTGGAGTTAATTACTAGGTGTAACAGCCTGACCACAATGAAGCAATCAGAATAATTAACATGAGCCCCTTATCTAATCATTGTAAACAGTAAGGCCGGTCTCCTTCCCACACACAATAAATCAATTACCATTTGAACTAGGGAGCTGGCTGAGGAAGGGTCATTAACATGTCAATAGCTTGTGACACATGAACCAAGCAGGGAGATTTACACTGACATCCTTCACAATGGCCCCCCTTTTTCTCCCTGCTCCGGAAAACCCGGTTGGACCTTCCCTGGTCCAGTAGGGTTGACGGGTTCAGAGCTTTTAGTCCGAGGTTAACTCCGTTTGGCGTGACTGACCTCCATTGGTAACTGCTTCCGACTCAGGTATGCTACCGGGTCGTCAGATCACACGCCGGTCAGTCCCCAAGTCTTCGTGCGATCTGCAAAGTCACCAGAAGTCAGTGTGAAGACAGCGAATGGGTCTGTGCGCCGCCGTCTAGGTGTCCCGCTATGGGAGGGGGCAGGTTATGGCTCTGAAGTGACAATCACAGGAGATTCATAAAAAGAAAAAGTTATATTTGTTGAAATGCTGTAGCACTGGTGCTCAGAGTCCGGGGGGGGGGGGACTCAGAGCCCCATAAGGTCAGCCACCCCCTGCTCCCTCCGCAGCCGTCGGTTCCCCTCTTTGAGCTTCTCCAGCTCCATCTCCAGTTCATGGAGCCTGGGGGGGTCAGCCCGCTGTGACCTCAGGTGGTTGTTCTCCTCCTCCATGCGGCTTATGCACTCCTCCAGCTCTATGTACTCACGGATCAGATCCTGCTTGCTCATGTCCTGCAGGCTCTCCACGTGGTCCTTCATCATCAGGAACTGGGTGGTGGTGTAAGGGGCCACCGGTGGGCCCTTGGCGAACATCTCGGCCCGCATCTGGGGCGCCCGCTGCGATTCCATCTCCTCCAGTCGCTTCTTCTCCTCCCAGGTCCGCTGGTTATATGACTTCCAGGACCTCTTCTTCTTGGAGGGTAGCTGGCGGTGCCTCTTTCTGCCCAGCTCCCTCCAAGGCCCCTCCGGCTCATGGCGGTCGCCCATGACCAGCTGACAATGGTGTTTCCTGTTGTCCGTAATAACAGATTGTACCATGAGGGCTTCATAAGGGGTGCCCAATGGTTCTTCCGGACCCAGCTCCTGGAGATCCCAAGCCGAGTCTACACAATGGGCTGCTGCTGGTGGGCGGTACCCAGGTTGAGACCAATTTGACCTGGTGTTGTCGTTCATGGGGCAATTCTGCTTGAAGTGACCCAACTGTTTGCACCGGAAGCAGCGTTGTTCGTTGTCCTCCTGGCGTGGGTAGCGAGGGCTAGATGTCATCGGTCTGTTAGGCGGTTGGTATCTAGCGGCTGGTGGGTGTGAGGGCGCCGTTGGTTGTGGAGGTTGTACCCGTGGTGTGACCTGGTTTGTCTTGCGAGTATCCGCATATTCATCCGCCAACTTCGCGGCCTCTGGTAGAGTCATGGGCCTGCGATCTCTCACCCAATCTTTGACATCCGTCTGGATGTGATTGTAAAATTGCTCCAGGAGCATTAGTTGCAAAATGTCCTCTGCGGTGGTGGCCTGGCTGCTGTTAACCCAGTTAGAGGCCGACAGGGACAGCTGGCATGCCCATTCTGCGTAAGAGTCTTTCGTGGTTTTGCGTGAGTCCCTGAACTTCTGTCGGTGGGACTCTGGGGTTACTGCATAACGAGCCAGGAGCGCTTCTTTAACCCGGGCGTAGCTATGGATATCCTGATCTGGCACGGTCCGGAAAGCGTCAGAAGCTTTGCCTGACAGTTTGCCTGACAATATTGCAACCCACTCTCTTCTAGCAATTCGGTGCAGGTTACATTGTCGCTCAAAGTCTGCCAGGTAGTTATCAATTTCACAGTCCTTTTCATCAAAAGCTTTAAAAGCGCTAAACGGAATCTTCCTTGCGTCTGCTGTGCTGTACTCACTGTTCGTAGAAGGTGCGGCTGCTTGTTGGACTGCTGCCAGTTTTAACTGTAGCTCTGCGTCCCTTATTTGTTTATCCTTCTGTAGTTCTGCGTCCCTTATTTCTTTAGCCTTCTGTAGCTCTGCGTCCCTTATTTGTTTAGCCTCCTGTAGTTCTGCGTCCCTTATTTGTTTATCCTTCTGTAGTTCTGCGTCCCTTATTCGTTTAGCCTCCTCCGCTAACAGGTCCATCACTTTCAGAACCACATCCGGCGTTGGGTTCGGGCCGAACCACGCTAGCTTCTCTCTCATTAGCTTGTTGGCTGGCGATTCCTCCTCCTGAATCACTGGTGTCTCCATCTCTTGTACTGCTGGCGTTGCTGCAATCCCGTCCTCCTGGTCTAGCTCCATTAATTCTGCTATGATGACCCGCTTGGTTTTGTTGCTAGCAATCCTTCCACAAACTTCCAGTAGTTCTTCCAGTGTCTGCTTGGAATCCGGGTGTGAAGGGGAATAGAAGGGAAAAATCCCGCTGCTACCAACCAATTGCGACGGTATCGGTATGATATCCCCGTCAACGTTCCCTTCTTCCCATAACGACAATCACCCCAATATTCCACGAGGAGGGATATCCCTGGAATCGCCCAGAAAGCCACACATGAGACAAGCTTACTGCTGGAACAAGACACTTTATTGACACAAAAACTCAGCTTATATGTGGTTACAGCCTGTTAGGAACGCCCCCCTCACACAGTGGGGTTTCCCATACAGATTATAGGAGACAAGTCGGAGCCGACCATGCAGACATGTTTCTTTAGATAAGGACATCACTGGAGTTAATTACTAGGTGTAACAGCCTGACCACAATGAAGCAATCAGAATAATTAACATGAGCCCCTTATCTAATCATTGTAAACAGTAAGGCCGGTCTCCTTCCCACACACAATAAATCAATTACCATTTGAACTAGGGAGCTGGCTGAGGAAGGGTCATTAACATGTCAATAGCTTGTGACACATGAACCAAGCAGGGAGATTTACACTGACATCCTTCACAAAAACGAAATTTCAAAACAAAATATTTCAATGTGCACATGTCTACTGGTCAGTGCTTTTTTTCTCAGGCCTAGTACACACGACCGGGAATCTCGGCAAGAAACTCTTGCCGCCGGAGTGTACTGTCATTTCAAAAGAACCGCGGTTCTCTTGAAAGGAAAGAACGCAGTGACGTCATCGTGTATGACGAGAATGCGCTCGTCACATTCGATGCCGTCGCAGCCATCTTGCTTCACCCTACCTATGCCGTGGAAGCTTCTGCGCATGCGTCAAAGTCATTTTGAGCATGCTCGGGTTTCCACTGCGACAGGTAAGTATACACACGCTCGGGTTTCTCGTCGGGAAACAGGCCGACAAGAATCTCAACGGAAAAAGAGAGCAGGTTCTCTTTTTTCTCGTCGAGATTTTGGCCAGATTTCCTGACGAGAAACCTGAATGCCTCGTACACACGAACGGGAATCTCGGCAAGAATCAGTTTTCTTGCTGGTTTTTGCCGAGAAACCCCGTCGTGTGTACGAGGCCTCATACAATAGGTGCAGGAACTCCCCTTTTCCAGGTCACCTCTTTTCTCCGCCCCTACCCACCTTCGAGCACCGTCCCTTGCTTCCATTCCCTACCCACCCCCTGTACCGCCCCTTTTAGACAATACAGAACCAAGTATCATTTTGTAGTGCTAAGTAATTTGTATGGAATTTGGTAATGATATCAAGAAAAGCAGTAAAATAGAATCCCTTTAGCCAGCAACAATAGATCCCCCTAACATTAATGTACCACTCACAATAAAATTTCCCTCCATTAACAATAGACTCCTGGCAGCATCAACAGATCTCCGCACAGCCAAGCATTATTAGACTCTATGGCAGCTATCAACAATAGACCCCTCCCCAACAGTAGATCTCCTTCAGCAACAACTGACCCCCCCCCAGCAACATAAGACCCACCCCCAGCAACAATAGACCTCCTCAGCAGCAATAGACCCCCTGCAAATATAGCTCCCCTCCAGCTAGAACAGATCCCCTACAGTGAGCATCAATACCCTGCAGCACACACCAGCATCCCTTGCGATTACATACAGTCAGTCCAGGAGGTGCCGGAACTGCATTCCCTCACGTTCCTGCTGAAAAAAAGCCCTGCACCTGGTACACATTTAAAATATTAAACATGAAGTTTAGGTATTCATTTCTTTTGGATAGTTACATTGGTTCAGCTTGGACCAATGTAAGTATGCATATTTCATACCTGCCGCTATAGGGTGGGCTCAAACTTGGTGGACAGGTTATTCTCTGAATGGATGAGGCGAAGTGGCAGGTCTATGACATCATGCTGGATTATGTACTACAATTCATACCTAAACAATTCTAAATGTAATATTTTCAGCTAGGCTGTAGCTTAATGCTGATTGTTATTGTTATCTAGATTCATTAGATTTTCTCTATGACATTATTTTCTCCTGGTAAGTATTCTTCAGTGGATTAAGGAAGATACAATGTTGTAGGTGTAGCACTACCCCCGAAGGAGCTGCTGGTTTGTTTTGGGTGGCATGTAACCTTGTGTTCCTCCGCCGTCTAGGGGTATTTAGTGAAAGTTGCAGTAACGGAATGTCCATGTCTTTTTCTGTGCTCTTTATTACCCAACCGGGTAAAAAAAAAAAAAAATTGGTGAAGAATAGAGGTTTAGTAGAAATGGAAATAGCAGATTCAGGTGTGAGTAACAGGGAAACAGTCCTGATTACAACGACACTTTCTTTTTTACCACTCCAGCCTGAGTGGGTGTAGTGCACCTGGACAGGCCTCTCTCACCAGCCTGGCAGAATGTCACTCGGAACTTGGGGAAAAGTCTCTGCCACAGACCCTCGCTACGGTTGAAAAAGTGGAGATAATCCTCTTTAGCAGACTCGACACCTGGATCTCCTTCAGGTATTAGTAGTCAGGTTTACCGACTGATAGGTGACCAACGTCCAACCTCTCAGCACCCGGTTACCTCAATCCCCGGTGGATGGTCGAAACCCTTTTGGATCGCCAGCCTCTCTTGGCACTCCTCAGGCAGACTTTTCACCGAACAGCTTCCTCAATCAGGACTAACGCTTGGGACCTCTTTAGATTTGGGGACCCAGTCGATTACTGGGGCCCAGCCACAGCTCAGATGCTCCGGACCAACGTGGTCCCGGAGCCAGGAACACCGAGTGGCACACACACCCCGGCAGGCCATTTCACCGGGGTGCCGTGGTATGGCTACCCTGAAGGTGGGCGCCACACGAGAAGAAGACCCAGACCAATGGCATCTGCCTCATAAATACCCCCTCCCAGCATGCACAGTGAGGAAAACTCCTCCTGATAGGCTGCTGGGTAAGAGTACCCAATCCTTGACTCCACTGCTGCCACCTGCCGACCTGGGGTATGATCAGCACCCCAGAAAATGACAGAATGAGCCCACAGCACAGCCAAAGCTGAGACAGAGGCCTAAATTTGAACAAATTAACATGGTCAGAGTTACCTAACTCTCTGACCCCCTCTAAATTTAACCTAGCACCGGTTCTGGAAAGTAACGAGGCGCTACAGGTTATGAATATTTTTCACCCTGGAAAATTATTGGAAGGTCTAGTCCATTGGGTAAACTTCTAGAAGGTTTTTTTTTTTGCCTCCCAGGCTTTTCTTGAAGAGGCTGTGTGTATAGGGAGGTACTGTTTTTGTTTCCTGGCTACTGCCTGGTGAGGGAGTCCACGTAAGGGAGAGGTCTGTGCCTCCTAGGTCCTTTATTTGGGAGTGGAAGCTGGAGCAGGAGAATCAGGAAGGAGGCTACCCAGAGAGAACATGTTTAGAGGAGTCTGCAATGCGGAAGAGTGTCCAGGAGGGCTTAGGAGAAGCCGCTGTCAGATAGACATTGAATAAGGATCTAATTTCTCAGCTCCTTTAAGTATCCCGCTAAATCAATTGCAAGCCAAAGCTTTAAGGCCCACAATTACAGATTTCTGGCCTCGGCTTACAGGTCCATGACTGCAGATCGTTGGTCTTGGCTTAGGGGTCTGTTGTCAGTACATGAAAGGGGTTGAGGATACACTTACTAAAAGATACTCCTGAGCAAAGAGAATTTTTGGCTGCTGTTTTTTTCTCTTTTTCTCTTTAACTACAAGCCAATAAAATCCGCAAGGAGATTGAAGGAGGGGATGCCTGTCATTCAGTTGCTGCTGGTGGATTGGCAAGTGTCTTGGGCCAGCAGTAGACCACATCACAGATAGGAAGCCTCGAAAAGGCCTTGTTGTGTTGAGTCTTTTCTCAGATCAGTGTAGTAATCCAGTTTCAAAGGTAATATCTCATTTGATGCAAAGAAAGTGGATGCATATTTTTTGTGTGACTATTGTAGAATATATTTAAAGCGGTTGTAAACCCGCATGACATTTTTTTTTTTTCCTCCTGTAAAGAAAAAGTCATAATGAGCTAATATGCGGCGCAGCGTATTGTATTTATGCTACGCCGATGCAACTTACAGGAGCAAGTGCAGTATTCACAAAGCACTTGCTCCGTAAGTTGCAGCGGCGTAGCATAAATGGGGCCGGCGTAAGCCCGCGTAATTCAAATGTGGAAGGGGGGCGTGTTTTTTGCTAATGTGTGATGACCTGACGTGATTGACGTGTTTTACGAACGGTGCATTCGCCATCCGTGTACATATCCCAGTGTGCATTGCTCTTAAGTATGCTGCAACGACGTATTGGTTTCGACGTGAACGTAAATTACGTCCAGCCCTATTCGCGAACGACTTACGCAAACAACGTAAAAAATTCAAATTTCGAAGCGGGAACGACGTCCATACTTAACATTGGCTGCGCCACCTAATAGCAGGAGTAACGTTACGCCAAAAACGACTTACGCAAATGATGTAAAAAACTAACGCCGGGCGAACGTACGTTTGTGAATCGGCGTAGCTAGGTAATTTGCATAATCTACGCCGAAAACTATGGGAGCGCCACCTAGCGGCCAGCGTGAGAATGCACCCTAAGATACGACGGCGTAAGAGACTTATGCCAGTCGTATCTTATGCTAATGTCGGCGTATCTTGCTTTCTGAATACAGAAAGAAGATACGCCAGCGCAGATTTGATTTTACACGGCGTAAATTCTCTCTGAATCTACCCCATTGTGCTTATCTCATTTCCCAACTGAACTTTCAAGGCTGGTGTCATAGCTGATCACATGTGCAGCACCTTAGTAATTGCAGACCAAACAGAAGCTAAGATGGTGCAGTATTTGGCTGCAAAGATGGGAGGGTTTAGTTCTACTTTAAAGGGGTTGTAAAGGTTAGTTTTTTATTTTCTAAATAGGTTCCTTTAAGCTAATGCATTGTTGGTTCACTTACCTTTTCCTTCCTTGTCTGAATTTTTCACTTCCTGTTTCTCCTCAGTAAACTTGCCACCATCATGCGAGCGGTGGTTAGTCAGCCAGAACAGCTTACTGAGAAGGAACAGGAAGTGAGAAATTCAGACAAAGAAACATTTAGAAGGGAAATCGAAGGAACAGGTAAGTGAACCATCAATGCACAACAGGCTAAACTATAGTCAAGGGTACTATATTAAATCTTAAAATGTTAATGATTGGCTGCACAATCATGGCCAGCCAATCAGTGCCTCTGTCTCAAAAAAAAAAACACACACTTAGAAGCGACTTCAAAATTACCCATAACAATAAAAACTATGGGTGGACCCCCAGATAATCTTTAGCTCCAGCCAGGAATGGAAAAATTGACAGAGCTGGGGTACATACATTTCTTTGATGCTCCCTAGCCACTTAAGGACCCCTTCACGCCGATATACGTCGGCAGAATGGCACGGCTGGGCACATCAACGTACCTGTACGTTGACCTTTAAGCCCAGTCGTGGGGTCGGTCCGAAGCTCCGTGACCGCGGAGGCGGGACTGGAGGATCTGATCGCCGCTGGAGTCCCGCGATCAGTCCCCGGAGCTGAAGAACGAGGAGAGCTATGTGTAAACACAGCTTCCCTGTTCTTCACTGTGGCGCCGTCATCGATCGTGTGTATAGGGAATCACAATCGATGATGTCACACCTACAGCCAAACCCCCCTACAGTTAGAAACACAGATGAGGTCATACATAACCCCATCAGCGCCCCCTTGTGGTTAACTCCCAAACTGCAATTGTCATTTTCACATTAAACAATGCATTTTAAATGCATTTTTTGCTGTGAAAATGACAATGGTCCCAAAAATGTGTCAAAATTGTCCGAAGTGTCCGCCATAATGTCGCAGTCACGAAAAAAATCGCTGATCGCCGCCATTAGTAGTAAAAAAAAATGTTTTATAAGAATGCAATCAAACTATCCCCTATATTGCAAACGCTATAAATTTTGCACAAACCAACCGATAAACGATTATTGCGATTTTTTTAACCAAAAATAGGTAGAAGAATACGTATCGGCCTAAACTGAGGATTTTTTTTTTTTATATTTATATATTTTTGGGGGATATTTATTATAGCAAAAAGTACAAAATATAGCATTTTTTTCAAAAATGTCGCTCTATTTTTGTTTTTTAGCGCAAAAAATAAAAACCGCAGAGGTGATTAAATACCACCAAAAGAAAGCTCTATTTGTGGGGAAAAGAGGACGCCAATTTTGTTTGGGAGCCACGTCGCACGACCGCGCAATTGTCAGTTAAAGCGACGCATTGCCGAATCGCAAAAACTGGCCGGGTTCTTTAGCTACCTAAAGGTCCGGGTCTTAAGTGGTTAAAAGAAGGGTTCACCATCTTGCTATCTAATTTGTTTCTCAGCCAGAATTTTATAAAAAAAAAAAAGTGACAGAGCTGGGATATATATATATATATATATATATATATATATATATATATATATATATATATATATATATATATATATATATATATATTATATATATATCACCACAGTAGTCTTTACTCAAAAATGCATTCTAATATGCTGCAGAGCCAGAATTTTTGGAAAATTTGACAGCTGTGATACACACATTTTTTCAATGCTACTTCAAGGAAGAGTTAACCACTTTGTTTGGTTGTTACAATAAAAAGGTATCTTCCACCTGCAGAATTATCACAGACATTTTTCATCCTTCCTAGTAACGAATATGTCATTATCCTATATTTGAGACAAGTTGTGGATCTTGTTGTCCTTTTTTCCTTCTAGCTGTAAATTGCAGCATTATTAAGCACTTTGTGGCCAGACCTAAAGGCAAAGGTAGAAAGTTCACAACGTCAGTGAAGTTTTGGGCCCTTGTAGTCTGTACTCAAAAATGCATTCCATTTTGTTGTGCAGCCAGAAGTTTGTGAACATTTGACAGAGCTGGAATACGAATAGAAAATAATATTCAGCGCTGAAAAAATAAAACTAAAAACCTAATAAATGCAAGCCAGCACTAAGGACAAATTCATAAAAAATTCCCAAATAAAGCTATATAATGTAAACAGTGCAGCGCAATTAAACAACATTAAAATAAATAAACAAATAAAGTGAAAGAATACACAATAACTAGTGTATATAATATAAGAAAAACAGTGTCCGTGTGAAAAAATCCATAAATGAATAAATAAATAAATAAATCCTCAGTCAGTCCAACGAAAAGAAATTCCAGAGTGAAAGTGAAGAGATGACACCATATACTATCCACCACCAGTGAAAGATGGCCTCTCACCTCATAGTGTAGACCCTTGCGGATTACAAAGCATATCTGTTTAAATCAACAGCTGACAGCCTCCAAAGGAAACGGATGGATGAGATTAGCACCACGGATCCAGACCCAAAGACTTTCCAACAGGCATACCACCATATAATTGAAAAGAAAAGGAAAAATCTAGTGCTCTCCGATTGGATTTCTTTTATTAAAAACGAGCAAATAAAAAAGTTGCACTCACATGTAAGGACACTCAGTATGTCGAGTGTCAGCGTAACAGCATATAACAGCATGTAAAACCGTCTGTCTGTAATCTGCTAATATAATTTAGTCATGGGATCCCACTAACACACAGCTCCTTTCTCTATCTGCAAAGTAGAGAGTGTCCTGACTTGCCTGCTCGCCCCCTCCCCCTTCAAGAGGCTTTCTCCACACCAGGGAGAAAGCCTCGCATTGCTGTGTGTAGTTACAGACAGAAGAACAGGAAGTGAGGATTTCTCAGAAGAAATAAGGACATTTAAAAGCAAAATCGAAGGATGAGGTAAGTGAAGGAGGACTGCACTGAGATAAAGGAAGCTATTTAGGGGAAACATTTTTTACCTTTACAACCCCTTTAAGCTGGGTTCACACATGTGCAGCCGCAGATTCGTGCCTGGGGTCCGGTGTGTGTGTTTGTTCACCGGTTCAGGTGCCATTCAGGTCTGAATATTTGCATCGGACCCTTTTTCAATCTGTAGACAAGTAAAAATGCGCAAAAAAAACCAGAACAGCAAGTATCAAGTCAGTATTAGAATTTCTTGATGTACATCATAATATTTACAGTTAAAAAACAGAGAGAGTCCAAAACTCTGGTAATGTAGCATAAGGAGTCCATGGGTCGGGGAAGGATGGTATAGCAGGGGCAAAAGCTACACTCTCAGGGCTGCCATCATAGGCGAACAGAAACCATGTTCCAATTCTACAGGAAAAAACACAAGGGGAAAGGCGCCTCTGGGTGTAGAAGTTTTAAAACAATTTTAATAGCAAAAAGGTAAACATAGGCCACTCACATTTAGATGGTAAAATTAGGCATAGAAAATCCCAAACAAGGGAGGGAGGTCATTAGATCCGTCAGTCTATTCCCAGTCCTGCTGGTGCGCTGTGAAGCTGGAAGTTGACTCATGCCGCTGATGGATGGAGATAAAGCCAGCTGCGGTGGAGTAAGAAACTTCAGAGCGAGGCTTAGAGTGCAGTTGGTTAGGCAGGCGAGAGATGACGTCACTGAAAATGCAACGCGTTTCTGAACCTACAGGCAGCGTGTGACGTGGCTGCCGCGGTCCTTAATCAAGCTGGTGGGTAAGGGGTGTGGAGCTAGATTTATGTTGAAATAGTGGGAGGGGCCGGGGCGGGAAATGCAAAATGATCGGTAGAGCGACAGGACGGGACATAAGTGCGGGCTGCTGAGTAGCGGTGCAATAGCTTAAAATTACACGGCCAAAAGAAAATAAGTATATGGAACTAGAGCAGGACACATACTGGGCATGAAACTGTTACGGGCACCAATGATAGAACTAAACAATAATAATGATGGGACACATACTGGGCATGAAACTGTAACGGGCACCAATGATAGAACTGAGCAATATTGATGACGAGAATGATGACGAATGGTGGTAGTAGTGGGGATGCTAAAATGAAATTGCTATATAAGGAATAATGTAGATCAGGGATGATGATTACAAATGGGTTATTAATTGGTGGATAAGGGTGAGGTAGAACATAGCATTGTATATATGTAAATGAACCAGCATGGGAATATGTAAATATTATAATGATCAGTCAGTACATATGATCAATGAGGATAGGTTGGGTGGGAGTGAGGGATGGGACTGGGGTAGGGGAGGGGAGGTGACTAAATAGTACCCAAGGAAAAGGGGAGAAAAAGTGGGGGGGGGAAGGAACAAATGAATATATTGGGGCTATATATTTAAATACAGGACAATTCATGTCTAGCGGGATCAATGGATAAATAGACAATAATGTTTATTTTGGTACTTATATATGTATAAAGGGAAGGCGGTTTGGTTATTACCGTGGAAAAGGGAAGAAGGGGTCAGGAAGTAGGGGGAAGGGGAGGGGGACAAAAGGAAACATATGCAATATACAATTTTTTTTTTCCAATCTGGACCGTGGCTGCCCCGGACATGTGTAAACCGGCTCCTTTGAGGGCCAGTCACACTTGCATGTCATGTGAATTGGATGTGGAGAAACCAGCATCCAATTCCCATTTGTGTAAACCCAACCTTACTATTCATCAAGTTGTTCTTTTTGCTTTCTTCTGGCTGTAAAATGCAGCATTGTTTGGTAAGTTGTGGCCATGCCGGAAGGTGAAGGTATAAAGATCATAACCTCAGAAGCACAGTAGTCTGTATGCAAAAATGCAATCTAATTTGTTGCCACAAATTTAGGTGTTTGAACTCCTTAATGTATAGGTACTGTAATAATTTGAAATGTATCATTATAAATAGAAATATTGAGCGTTCTATAAAGAATAAAACTCATTCTGGTTCTGTTGCAATGAATTGTCCACGTAGCTGTCTTTACTTTGTTAGCCACTACCCACTTATAGGGTTAAATATATTTCTTGGAAAGAAATAGATTTTTGTCTTCAATAAAAATAGTGAGAAATTATTTTTTTGGCAATGAAAAAATAGCTATATGGAGAATTCAGTTGCCAAACGAAAGGATTTTCCGGAGCCAGACGGAGATTGTTCTTTCCAATCTGCTCCTCTCAACAATAAAATTATGGCTTCATAATTTGATGTCCAGTTGGTGTGCTCCACCTCCTTCCCTTCCATCGCTCACCATTCCCTCACCCTTACCTCTCTATGCTTCACTATATTTGCCCACAAGATTGTAAAATATATTTTTTAAAGGGTCAGTTAATCTTTTATTTTAATCTCATTCAATTTAGTATATAATATTAAATGAGCTTGAATTGTTGTAGGCTATACAAGTGATGCACATACTCTGGAAACAGCTACATGACAATCTGTGGGGGAAACACATTTTATAAGAGGAAGGACCTCATTCAGAGTAAACAAAAATCAACATTCCCATTGCTAACCCTGAGCATTAATGGGTTACTGACAATTCAGCCATTTTGTCCACCCTGCTGACTCACTAATTGCAAGCCTTTTAACGAGTCAGAAGCTCGTTAGCAGCCAAGAAACTGTGTGAGAGAAATTACCATTCACCTGAGTGCGTAATAATTATTAGGGCTAATGATTTATCCCTGCCAAATACTAGTTAACCCCTTGAGAGGAGAAAAGACATGCTAGAGCCAGTCAAACAATGGGTAAATGGTTAAAGCTGATCAGTTTATCTCCTACATTAGGATGGATTAGTATTAATTCACTAGGTTTTGTATTTGCCAGGATTCCCTCGCTAGTCAACCAGAGGAATCATAACCATTGTTTGATTACCTATCCCAACCATTGTATAGCTTCCTTCTACAGTAGTAAGGTTGGCCATATATGGGGAGATGCTTCCCTGGGAGCAGAGGCGGCTCTAGGCTTCGTGAGGCCTTAGGCAAAACTTACATGAGGCCCCACTCACGCCCATAATGGGCAAAATAATTCAAGCAAGAAAAAATGGCTGCAGAAAATACACGGATCTAGCACACAGGTGATCAGCACCACTTCCAGGGCACCCTCCTCACCCATCAGACATATTCAGCCATTGCAATAGGGGGAGGTGAGAAAGAGAGAGGGGTAATAGAGGCATTCAATGACGCCGACATTAGTATTGATCACAGGCAAATTAGACGGCCGCCTGTGAGTGCGAGGCCCTAGGTGACCGCCTAATTTGCCTAATTAGAGAGCCGCCTCTAAAAGGCCCAATCCTTACCCAAACATCATATTAGTATTTGGATTGGAAGTGGAATTGGGTCATTTACAGATACCATTTCCACCTTTCTCAAAGCATAGATTTTAGAGGATGGGTGGATGCACAAGCTTACACCCAACTGCTGAAACTTGCTGTCTTAAACATTCACAGTGGGATCACCCCAACACATGCATGTTTATGACTGGAAGAGGAACGAGAGTATCCCTAGCAGTGGCATATCTCAGCAAAACAACTGTTTTTTTTAATTGCTGCTCACTGTATGTGTCGAGAAGAGTTGGGGGTTATATCTTGTGCCCATAGATATGGGTTCATATGTCCCTCAATCTGACCATTATTTCAAGATCACGAGATTAATAACTTACATTACTTCTAAGTGATATTAATATATGCTGCTACCAAAATTATGAATTCATACTTCAGCTAGTTCGTGACCTTCCCAGGTCTCTCCCCATCCAATAGTAGAAGGTGGACAATGGTATTCTCCAGACGGATCTCACTCTGACTACAGTAATGATGCTGATGTCACTTGTCCAATATGCCAATCAGAAGGTGAGCTGAAGATTGTAGCAGGAAAGGCACCCGCTCAACTCACAGAAGCATTTGTTCAAAGACCACATGTCCCCCTTGTTCAAAGACCGCATGTCCCCCACCGTACAACTCTGAAGATGACATTGCAGACTTGAGTTAAAGGTAAAGGATTCAGGGCATCTAACACTTAATATGCACATGCTCGTTCCAGGCCTGTGATTCACTAAGCAATGGAAAAATAATGAGGATGCCAGCTCTAGTACATGCAGCTTTAAAATTAGGAGCGTGGTGGCAACTGCCAAATAGACTGACACGCTGCTCCAAATCTTGAATTTTACATTGACAGGGGTACATAATTTGGCTAAAAGTAGTTTGAAAACATCCAAATGCATTTCCAAATATTTCCAACTACATGGCTGTTTAGACATACTTAATCCCTGTAAAGACACTGAACACAAGGGCCCTACTTTATGCGATTATAGAGAGTAAAGCATAAGATCAGAAGTACAGAACAAACAAAGCCCCAGCAGAGAAAAGATGCAAACATGAACTGCCCAGCACAGAGAACATCAGTGTATAGGTGTGTTAATTGGCCTCTAGGTAACACCATGCCTCAAGCTATGCACAGAATACAGGACAAATGTATTTAGCAAAAGTCATCTTTTATTGACCAATATAGCCTACTCTGTACTACAAAAAGTGCACACCTGCTCTATAGGTTCACCTTCATGATCTAGTTAGATTAACAGAGATATTTATAACAAAGTATTATTATTTAAAGTCATACAAATATTTAACCTTGCATTTTTTTTTTTTAGTTTAGCTTGAACGTGTTATGAGCACACAATTAAAGCGTTTGTTAACCCGAAAAAAAAAAAATATTGATCCTCTTTCTTTAAAGCTTGTTATACAGGACAGTGCTTGTGCTGTGTGATTCCCCCCCCCCCCCTGTATCACCTGAAATACCTGGCTGATCCTGACAGTTTCTGACCTCCCCCAGTAAACTGACCATTATAATCAGGGCTGCTGATTATCGTGGTCAGAGTATGTGCTTCCATCATCCGCAGCCTACTCTCCCGTGTCGTTCTTTGTCCTCCTCCCCCCTCCCCTCTCTGCCTGTGAGCAACCTGATCCGCCTAACCTGTTCTAACTATAACAGCGTTTTTCTGCTATAGTTCCAATCATATATAACACTAAGCTCCCCAGCGGATGTCCTTTATAAAAATATGCGGTATAATAGCTTACTTCAGAGTGCCGTTCGGCGCTCACGTGACTGCCCGCCGTCTGCTCCTCTCCAAATCGATATATTTATGTAGCGCCCTGCTCCCATTGAGTGGGCGCTATGTGTTAAATTATATTTGTCTGAGCAGTAGTTTTGGCTTAGAATGATAATACTAAATTGTTGGTTCTGTTCAGTTTAGTTGGGTTGCACAAATTTTCCCCTGATGGTGGGTGTCGCTGTCACAGCAGGTCACGGTTGGAAAGGCAACAGGATGGATGTATTAGGTATCTCTCTCTCAGAAGTGGCTCAGGGGGAGTGGTCAACCCACTGTGCATGCTGGGGAGGGGTACTTAAGGGACAGACATCGTTTAGTTTGGTTCGTCTTCTGGTCCCGACCTGAGGGCCCTCCTGGCCTCAGGGATGTTTCGTAGCCTTGGGGCCGGCTGGTCCGAGGTCTAGCAACTGAGAGTAGCCCCAGGAGTTTCTGGGGCCTACTAATGCAGGGATGGTCCTTCGCTACCTTGTCTATGGAAGGAAGCTGAACCAGTGGGATTCAATTGATGGACATACCCTGGCGGATTTGCCTCACTGTGCTGCCAGTCCAGCTGAAAGTTTATTGGCACCGTGAGTTGTGTAACTTTTGTTGGAACTATATCGAGTGTGCAGTTGGTTACACGATCTTGTGGCAGAATATCGCGGGACGGCCTGACAACACTTTTCAAGTCTGTGGGAGAGACTTTGTTAAGCTTGGTACCAGCTGCTAGGCCGGTGAGAGTAGGCCTATCTGGTGGTTGCTGAAATCCAGTGTGGAGCTGAGTTAATCCTCAGGATCTAAGGTGTAAAACAGTGGTCCATGTTTGGAGGTGAGAGTACCCATTCTTACTGGTGGAGGGATCACTTTAAGTTTGGATTGTAATCATCACCTGGTAAAGATTCCTATGATTGGCTATTTAGGAATTTGTTTCACTTATTTTGGACTTTATTAAATAATATATTATATTATTTCATTTATTTTTTCACTTATATATGGATTGATCTGCAAACACATATATATGTAGATTTATATATATTCTTATTGAATTTTGCGCTGCACTTTTTTCTTCTTTATATTTTTGCTACTTTTGGATTTTTGTGAATATCCTGTCAGCTTGCATTATCGGCGAAGGAGGTTTTTTACTATTTTTCACTTTGTTTCACTATTTGCATAATTTCATTATTAAGATTTTTATATTTTTGCGCTGATTTCACCCCTGTTTTTTGTATATTGGGTCTAAGGTGTACCCGTGATCCGCGAAGCAAAAGTACCTAAATCTTTCCCTGTCCCTCTACCCCTCTGTCGGAGAACTTTGCTGAATAAAATCTAAACCAGCAGCTCCTTTTGGGGGTAGTGCTACATATTGAATAAAAAGTCACATTGTGACATTTCAATAGTTAAAAAAAAAAGTAAAAAAAGGTAAACACAGGTTGATTAACTAAAATCGGAGAGTGCAAAATCTGGTGCAGCTGGGCATGGTTGCTAATCAGCGTCTTACTTCAGCTTGTTCAATTAAGCTTTTACAATAAAAACCTGGAAGCCAATTGGTTTCTGTGCATAACTGCACCAGAGTTTGCACTCTCCAATACAAAAAATAAAAAAGTAAAAATACAAGGCAGTGACTGCTTCCACCGCCCATACAGAATGGACACAAGCCTCTAGTATACAAGATATAAATGGAAACTAATATTTATAAGGAAGATCACGTTACATTGTTAATCCAGGGAGTTTTTTTTCCCCCTGTTGGAGCAAATTGGATGATTTTGCCTTCCTTCCTGTGGATCCTGTGGGTTTTTTATGGTTGAACACCCTTGGAGAATTGTCCTTTCTCAACCTAGCTATTTAAAGGAGTTGTAAAGGAAAACATTTTTTTTGCTCATATGACTCTTTACAGGGTATATAGACACAATAGTTAACTGATTCCTTTTAAAAACAATTAAAAATAGATAAAAAACAATCATATAATGTACCTTTAGTTTCAGTTTCGTTTTTGCATGTTATGCTGCCTCTGTGCTGTATAGAGCCATAGAGAAGTGATGGTTTGAAAATGAAATTAGAAGCTCCCAGTACTGTGGTCCAAAGGAAACAGACAACCAGGAAGTGTCCAGAAAAGAGCAGAATTACAGCAACATCAGAGCAAAAACGAACAATGTGGACATGAAACCAGGACTGCAGTAAGGTAAAGGAAGCTATTTAGCTAAAAAAAAATAATCCTTTAGTGACCCTTTAACTATGTAACTCCATAGCCCTTGTCACTTAGAACCCAGTGGCGGCTGGTGCTCAAAATTTTTGGGGGGGCGCAAACGAAAAAGAAAAAAATTGCAGCCTCACTGTGCCCATCAAATGCAGCCACTGTGCCATCAATTGTCACCACTGTGCCATGCCATCAAACGCAGCCACTGTGCCATCAATTGTCACCACTGTGCCATGCCATCAAATGCAGTCACTGTGCCATGCCATCAAACGCAACCACTGTGCCATCAATTCACACCACTGTGCCATGCCATCAAACGCAGCCACTGTGCCATGCCATCAAACGCAGCCACTGTGCCATGCCACCAAACGCAGCCACTGTGCCATCAATTCGCACCACTGTGCCATGCCATCAAACGCAGCCACTGTGCCATCAATTGTCACCACTGTGCCACGCCATCAAACGCAGCCACTGTGCCATGCCATCAAACACAGCCACTGTGCCATCAATTGTCCCCACTGTGCCCATTGTCCCCACTGTGCCTATTCATGCCGCTGTGCCAATTGTCCCCACTGTTCCATTGTCACCACTGTGCCCATTGATGTCACTGTGCCCTTTCGTCGCAGCTGTGCCCTGTAAAATGCCCCTTTCCCCCCCACCCGGCACTTACCTTTACTGGAGTCAGCCATCCACGTCCCTCGATGTCTTCTCCCGCCCTCGATGACGCTTCAGCCAATCAGGTTACCGATATCCAGAACCGGTGAACCTGATTGGCTGAGACGCCTGTCAGTCTTATCCAAGGAACGCACCACAGATACGTCCCGAGGAAAAGCATTCGGAAGCCGACTACAGCCTGAGGGCTGTACCCGTACAGTGAACCAGGTGCCGTTATTCAGATGGCTGGCGCTCTAGGTCCAGCCATCTGAATAGACCAGTGGTAAGGATGAGCTCTGGCGTGTTCGCATAGAACACGTGCAGAGCCCGCCAGGAAGTGTGCACAGAGCTGTGCTAATAACAGCCAGGGAGACATTTCACGATCCCTGCAGCTGAGCATCGGGACAATGTCTCCCTGGCTGTGATTAGCACAGCGCCATGCACACTTCCTGGTGGGCTCTGCACGTGTTCTATGCGAACACGCCAGAGCTCATCCTTAACCAGCGGCGACAATAACATTGATTCATGCAATGCAATGAATCTATTTTTTTAGTCAGTGGCGGTGCGGAGCCAGAGGGGGCGGCGCTCCAGCGCCCTCTATGGATGACCCACCACTGTTAGAACCGCATAAGATAGTGTGAGTCCTTTATAGTTTTTCTTTCTGTACATATTTGAGACATGTTAGAATACATGACTATCTACAGCGCTTCAGCAAGGAATTTCAGTATATCAAATCAATACTATATGAATTTAAATATGAGTACCAACCGTAATTACAGGGCTACTGCACTATGATTGATGATGTTAATGTAAGTCAGTTAAATTTCTATCTTCCCAACCATCCCATGTCTCTCCCACACCCATGTATTGTTTCATATAGCTCTTAGGTCTTATTCACACAGATGCTTGATGAGCTTGGCAGGTGGGTCTGCCAAAAGCTTTTTAAGCACCCTGTCTGGTAAAGTGTACTGAGATGGATGGCTCAGTTCAAGGGCATTTGGCAGGCTTGGCGCTGCAATACGATGACCCAAAGGTTGGAACATTGTTTTACCCTTCCTGGCAGGATAGCATTCTAATTGTGGTTGTAACACCTGAAAAAAAGACCATACAGTCAGAATATTGTCAATTATTTAGGCCTTATTTATAACAGCTGTAAGAATAAGGATGTCTTTCAACCCTAACAGCTTATATGATTCTAGCTGGAGCAATCTATAGAATATAAACTAAAACTGTATTAATGGTTATGGGGAATGAAGCATAGAAACCTATTTCTTTTTGTTTCATCATCATGTACTACAAAGGCATCATGTGTTCTAGATCTATTCACAGACTGACAGGTGAATTAATTAGTTGCCTCCATTCACACAGGCATTTAAGACACCACATTTAGATGTGTACAGAGTATAGTTGTATAAAAATCAATGGGGCTATACACACAGTTGGGTCTACAAATAGAAATGTGTGACACTTTTACCAGCGTAGAAAAAAAGTAGAACATAGCTGCATCCAGGGCTGTACAGCAGATTTTACATGTGTTTACGTGTGTAAATGTTTATTAATATGTGTGTATATACATACTGCACATGCATCACATCACTAGAAAAATTCTATATGTCGAAATGCTGTACATTAGTGTTGGGTGACCAGTTCAGACCGAGCATAAGTTTGGCCCGAAGATCGCTCGTTCGCCAGTTTGGCGAACACCCGAATTGCTGGTCGGGTCCAAGGATTTGCCCAATCAGGGTACAATGCACCCTTTGGGTCTGGTATATATTTTTTGTTTACAAAATAGAAGATTGCAAAAGGTGGTACAAAGAAATTTACATTTTACATTAGCATAAAACAGTTAAGTACAAAAATGTTGTCAAAAATTGTGGATCTAGACAATGATGGTCGAAATGGTAACAATGTATTAGCCCAGGTTCACACTGGGTACGATTTGATGCGATTTCACATGTCAGATCGCATCTCAAATCGGCGGCATTTGCCGGCAATTGTCGGCAATGGCACCGTCCTAATCGGTGCGACGCCGCATCTGCGGCGCTGCACCGATTTAAAAAAGTAGTTCTTGTACTACTTTTGCGATTTCGGGCCGCGATTTACATTGACATATGTGCAGAAACCTGCACAGATGTCTCTTAAATCGCGGCCGAAATCACGGCAAAACCGCAGCCGCGAAATTGCGGTAAAATCGCGATTTTACCGCGATTTTTCATTCGCAGCAGTGTAAACCTAGCCTCTATCACATTATAAGATGAGGATGGTGGTGTCCGATATTTGTATATTTTCAAATCTTGAATATAAAAATATCAACATTGACTTATCCTTGCGTATACAATTAAGGCCCCTTTCACACGGGCGAACCATTGAGGTCCGCCGGTCAGTTTATTCGGCGGACCTGAACGGGCGCTCCATGCTTGTCTATGGAGCATCAGATGTCAGTGGTGACCATGTCTGCTGACATCCGGTCCGCTAAAATCAGACGGATGGCGATATGGATCGGGTGAGATCTGATGAAAAAGGACATGCTGTCTGTTTTCGTCCGATCTCTCCATAGACAAGCAGCGGCGCTCGACAAGCCCCTCAGTAAACAGAGAGGGACATGTCATCTGCTAGCTCAGTGGAGATCAACGGAGAGATTTCCCGCTGAGCTGGCGGACGCCGCTGACAAATCCGTCAACGTGTGGAAGGGGCCTAAGGGTGGGTAGGGAGATTGTGCAAAAATAGTGCAATGATCTGACCATGGTGACCATTTCTTATCATAATAGGGCATAGTATGGTATAGGGCAGGGGTAGGCAACCTGTGGCACTCCAGCTGTTGCAGATCTACAAGTCCCATCATGCCTCTGGGAGTAATTGTAATGCCGTGTACACACGATCGGTTTGTCTGATGAAAACCGATGGACCGTTTTCATCAGACTAACCGATCGTGTGTGGGCCCCATCGGTTATTTATCCATCGGTTAAAAAACTAGGAACTTGTTTTAAAATTATCTGATGGTTAACTAACCGATAGAAAAAAACGATTGTCTGTGGGTACGTCCATCGGTTAAAAATCCACGCATGCTCAGAATCAAGTCGACGCATGCTCGGAAGCATTGAACTTAATTTTTCTCAGCACGTCGTTGTGTTTTACGTCACCGCGTTCTGAAACGATGGTGTGTAGGCATGACTGATCATCAGTCAGCTTCATCAGATAACTGATGAAAAAATCCATCAGTCCGTTTTCATCGGATGGACCGATCGTGTGTACAGGGCATAACTGCCAACCCCATCATGCCTCTGGGAGTAATTGTAACTGCCAACCCCATCATGCCTCTGGGAGTAATTGTAACTGCCAACCCCATCATGCCTCTTGGAGTAATTGTAACTGCCAACCTTGCAATACCTCATGGAAAATGTAGTTCCACAACAGCTGGAGCGCCACAGGTTGCCTACCCCTGGTATAGGGTATGAATGTTTTTTTCTGATGCTCTTGCATGTGTTCTGAGCTTGCCCGGCCCTGGAGACCTTCTGGAAAGAGGTGTGCAGACTCACACAAATGTTCACGGAACATACAGTCCCAGAGGACCTTCTTCCTACTACATTGCTCTGACATCCCAACTACAACATAGAAAAATTCAGTGCTATATCACTTACTTGATGCTGACAAGCGTTGCATCACTTTACAATGGAAAGAGCCTGACCCCCCGACTATCCAAAACAAGCATGAGCATTACATGAAAATGTGGCTTCACTGGAACATATTAATCTACTCAGGAAGGACGATCTTTGCCAGATGGCCTTCCACAACTGCCTTAATAGATCCATCCTGCCCAGCGAGCTTGCCTTTTCCTGCCCCCTCACCCCCCCCCCCCTCCAAATATATATTTTCACTCATTCTATCTTTCTCTGTCCTTTTCTCTCTTTCTTTTTTTTTTCCTGCTATAATAAATCTGGGTACCCATTTTTGTATCCGTTCCTATTAGTCTTGTCCTGAATACGATAGTGGTTCTACTGGTATGCCCACATTTTGGGTTTAGAACTTATTTACTTGATGCATTGATATAATCTGACTACTTTACCAATGTTCTAAATTTGATTTATTGTTTTTTGAATCTTAAATAAAGAATTTGAAAAAAGAAAATGTAGCGCCCCTTTACTTTCAGAAAGGACGCTATGTTAAATTTAGTGGGGGAATGAGAGAGTTATGTTGCTCTCATTCTTGATTTTGTCAAATTTGGCTGTCGCCAAATCTGGATTGTCCTGTGGGTCAGTCTGCGTTCCAGGGATGCAGTTCTATCTCTGGGCGGCAGGTGGCTCCAGAGGGGTCCAGGCGGAGCCGCTTCTTCCCAGCAGCAAATTGGAGGAGTTTTCCCTCGCAGGGCATGCTGGGGAGGAGTAATTCTGTGGCGGAGGCCGGAGTTTGGGGTTCTTCGCGGGTTCCTGGTTCCGGGTGCGGCACCCACCTTCAGGGTGTGCGCACATCACGGGCCCCACCACTATGGCCTATGAGGCTGGGGTTGCGTGCTACGCAGAGTTCCTGACTCTGGGCTCTCATAGCCTGGAGCAATTGATGCTGCAAAGGGGCCCCAGTGACTTACTGGGTCCCCACTTCTATTGAGAAGATCCCGTGCTGGGTGCTGTTCGGTGGGGGATCGGTCTGAGTAGAACCCGGAGGCAGGTGATCCAACGGGGCTTGAACGAACCACCAGGGATCTGGGCACCGGACACTGACAGGTCACATTCAAGCTGTCAGTCGGTGACCCCAAAGACATACTGGGAGGATTTGCTCTACCGTCCTAACTTCCAAGCACTAGGCCTGTGGCAGAGGTCTCATCTGGACATTCTAATCTAATTTAGAGCCAGGTCTGTGGCAGAGACTTGTTTTCCTTTCACAGAAGCTTTAAGTGGCGCTCTGGCTTCCTGGCCTGTGAAATACTATTGCTAAAAGGCAGGACTGCCTTTATTATCCATAGCCTGATACTGTGAAGTTGCTCTACCTTCACCAACCTATCCTGTCTACCTCAAGTTACATGTTGGTTGTGTTGGACCGAGAAAATAAAGCATTTGAAAACGCCAACCAACGGTCCTGGACATTCTGTTATTGCTCTCAACACTACCATCACCCCTAGACAAGGTAAGAGGTAACTTAAACACGCCAATCCCAAATCTGATTAGCGGCTCCTTCAGGGGTAGCGCTACAAAAAGAAAGAGTTTTTACACTCTGCTTATGGAATCTATCCGGAGTTTAACTTGGGAGAGTGGTTTATATTGAGATTTCCAATTTTGATGGGGACAGGGTTTTTTTCCCCACAACCCTGGGCTGTGATTGTGTAGGTATATGGGCAGGGGACTTATCGGAATCTGAAAGCCCCTTTTAACAAAGGGGCCCCCAGATCCTGCCCCCCCCCCCATGTGAATGAGTATGGGATACATTGTTTCCCTACTCATTCACCAAAAAAAGTGTAAAAAAGAAATAGAGAAACACACACACAGTTTTTGACAATTCCTTTATTAAGAATAAAAAAAAAAACAATGTCCCCCGATGTAGATCCATTGTCAATCACAATGCTCGCCGAACCGCAGGAGACGCAAAAAAGAAAAAAAAAAGCTTGAGGCGATGAAGGCCAAATGCTCATCTCCTGCTCCTCAGTTCTTAACCACTTGCGGACCGCCCACTGTAGATATACTGCGGCAGGGCGGCTGCTCTGCACCAGACCACCTGCGGGTATGGCGGACAGTGCATAATTATTAGCCCTGATGAGTGTAATAGCATCACTGGTCCCCAAAAAGTGTCAGTTAATGTCCGATTTGTCATTTTTGTTCTTCTTTATACTGTATATGTCAGTTTTGCTGCAACAGGTTCTATACACGGTACGGATGCACCACTTTACAGGCAGACTAAGTTGACCGTGGACCCACCAGTCACTATTTTTAAAGAAATTTTTATTTTTTCAGTTCAAGCATCATTAAAATCACTGCTCATGTAAAAACGATCTTTGAAAAAAAAATTGCATTGATACATGCCCCCCAGGGCAATACCTGGGTCCCCATACACTTTTTATGGCCAATAACTTGCATATAAGCCTTCAAAATTTAGATTTTTTTTTAGTTTGGGTCCCATAGACTTTAATACAGTTTGCTGTTCGGGTCCGTACTTTTTCCATGTTCGAGAGTTCTGGTGCAAACTGAACAAGGGGGTGTTCAGCCCATCACTACTGTCTAAACACATCTAAATGTGAGTACTTTAGGTGCCTATTTTATGTAGGATCTTTTTATGCAGAATCTTCAGCTAGCTCTGCCTGGATTTCAAGCAGAATATACACATATGCCCACAGCTTCCAAAAAACTGGAAGTCTGGTAAACATGTCCTGTTATTGGTTCTTGAGGACTAAGCTGAAAAACACTGCTTTAGTTTCTATAACCAACCTGTATTACGTCTGTGCTTACTCCCTTGTAATAAATATTCAACCAGCTATTGATGATTTTTTATTATAGTAATTATCTTATTTATTTTGTCTTGTTATAACATCTGGCTTCTTTTCATATATTTTAATCTAAATCTCTCCAGGATTTTGACTTTGCGTCACCTCTTATAGTTTTAACTTACTACAGATTAAACTATTGTCTTTGTAGAGCATCATCTCTAATTTGAGATTGTAAGTACATAAAGACCTTGCACTTATTTTCTATTATATATACTGTAATTTGCTATGCAACTCATAGTTGGACCCCAGCCAAAAACACATTTTGGACATTTTCACTGTAAAAATAAATTACCACTAATGATGTGTGTGCCATGTGTTTCTGCTGCTGAGTTAGGGAAAGCTTTTACTTTCATTCAGCTAATACAGTACAGTAAGCGCTGAACTTCTGGTGCTGAAACCTACAGATCCAACTATAGCGGGTCGCTCGGTTAGCACCTCTTCAATTCAGAAAATGTCTTGCATACATTTCATATACCTCCCAACTTTTTGAGATGGGAATGAGGGACACCTATCAGCAAAAGTATGCAGGAATCGGACACCCCCCTTGTCACGCCCACTTAAAGGAGAATTGTACAAAAAAACAAGAGTGCCTTTTTTTTACCACTGCTATTCCTTTATATTGGCTTTTGGAATGCAGCAATTTTGAAATCAGATGAAAGGTTTAGCACTGAGAAACACTTTTTGATAGATAAAAAGTGCATTTTATATACATCTATATAGGTCCGACCAAAATGAGGGACAAATAAGGAGGAACGAGGGACAGAGGGACATTGCTCCAAATCAGGGACATTTCCTTAAAATCAAGGACAGGTGGGAGCTATGATTTCACACTATGCAAAGTATACTGTAGCAGTCGTGGTGGGAACAATCGTGAATTCCAGACTGGACTATGCTAACGCCCTGTACCTCGGACTCCCAAAGTACCAAATCTCCCGTCTGCAAGTCGTTCAGAATACGGCCGCCAGACTGGTGACTGGGAAAAAAAAATGGGAATCAATCTCACCTTCACTGAGAACCCTTCACTGGCTGCCAGTAAAAGACAGAATTGCATTTAAAGCACTCTGCCTGACACATAAGTGCATCCATGGGAAGGCTCCGCAATATCTTTGCGACAAGATAGAACCTCACAATTCGAATCGCGTTCTGCGATCCACCGACCAAAATCTGGTCAGGGTACCAAAAACCAAATACAAGTCCAAAGGAGAAAGAAGGTTTGCTTTTAAGGGGCCTAGACTATGGAACGCTTTACCAACCAGCATTCGGTTGGAGGAAAACCACCTGACTTTCAGAAGACAGAGCAAAACTCTGCTCTTTTGATGTCATGAGACACGAACAACTAGCGCCCAGAAGCGATTCAGTTCGCATGCGCCGCGCTTTATAAGTTTTTCATTCATTCATTCAATGGGGCAGATACAAATTAATGTCACAATCTTCCTATTTCAATCACAGAATACCTGCATTCTCTGAAAAGCAAGTGTTTCCTCTCTAGGTACTACAGATTGCACAACTAATGTCTTTTAACACAGACAAAAAGTTATGATTTAATCCCAGTGCTGCTAAGAAGCGCGACTGTGATCTTGGACCTTTTGGGTTCTGGGCTGGCCGAAACCACCTGAGTGTGTTGGGGCAGGACCGGGGGGGGGTGCAGGTCTGGCAGAGGCAATGTCTGAGCATGTCATTTGATCTCATGGTGCAAGGGAGCTGAGTGGAGCGGACGGAGCCTCATATGCGGGTCTGCAGAACCGAAGCAAGGCAAGCCGGGAGCAAGACTGTCAGTGCTGTTTGGACTGGAGTGGACTACCTTGCGTGGAGAGAGACTGTTACTGTGTGTGTGCCTGCCCATTCTAATTTCTTGCCCTCCTGAGTCCTGTCCTTAAACTACTTACTTACTATATCGAAAATAAAACAAAAATATGTTTTTTGCCCTAATATCTACCCTTTATCCCATTGCTAATTGCATATTGTACTTGTTTGTAGAGTAAATACTGATGCCTGCACTTCAAACTGTAATTTTGTAACTTTTGTAAATGGCAGTAAAAATGTGGCAGTGCCAGTACATTTTGGGGGTCGTGTCAGTACATTTCACGTTGGTAGGTTGGCAACACTGGTGCACAGTAACCAATCATCTTGTAACTTCAGCTTGTTCAATTAAGCTTTGACAACAACATGCAGAAGCTGATTGGTTACTATGCACAGCTGCACCAGATTATGTGTGCACCAGTATTAGTAAATCTCCCCCTGTGAGTCCTAAAATTTTCCAGTAATTGACCCATATGATCTGAAGGTCCTTCAGTACTTACAAATTACCCCTATATCTTTACTCCATTTCTCTAATAACATTACAAACATAATGACCGTGGCATGCATGGCATTCAGCTAAAGCTGAGCATACATGGGTCGGCTTTTTTCGAATAGCCCACTGGCTGATTCCCACAGATTCCCCCATACACACAAAGTGTACTGCTGTGTTATTGATTAGTGCTGCAGCCAATAGTAACCTGAATTGCAAGTTGATTGAACAAAATTTTTCCAATATTTCCATTTGTGAGAAGTACAGTTGTCTGTTCTACAGAAGCCAGTCTAACAACCGGGCATACTGGAAAACCAGCAATCAGTTCTTGCAGCCAATGGCTGTGAACGCTGTCAAAATATAATGTCTCAAGCAGGAGAGATTGCTGCATCAACATCGCTTGTGTCAATGCAGCAATCTGTCAGTTTTTTTTTTAGTTCAACCTGCTGATTGAAAGATCAAAAACTGAAAGTCGGTACCCAGCTTAAGAGAAAAATTGTTTCGATATCAACATTTGAAAACACATTTGCAATTAGGCTTTACTCAATAGCAGAAGAATCTTTGACCTGTTGTCTAGTTTCAAACAACCCCCCAGCTGTTGGTTTATGTGCAACTTGGTCATTAGTCTGGCTCTGGACATTTGGTACCAGCGTTGCACCACCCTTAACCTCTCTGGCGGTATGATTATGTAAGATTTTTGATGCTGAAAGCGGTACAATTATTTTGCATGGAAATTTGGTGTTTTATATTGTAGGCCTGTAATTCTTATAAATAACGCACTTAAATCTGTCCAAACAAGAGTCTAGTAGACATTCCGGGTATGATAAAGTTTGAAACACAAAATCATAAATTATAATATAATAAATAACTATAAATAATTATAAAAAAAAATAATATAATAATTATAATAAAATGAATTTCCCCACTATTCACTATCGCTCAATTCTGCACGTGTTCTTATTTACTATCGCTGTTTTCTAACTGGTCTCAAACCACTTTTGACATAAAGGGACACTTTTTGGTTGCTATGGACAATCTCCAGTTTCCAGGCAGAAAAAGCAGTCTTTATTAAATAAAAGTGCATGCAGGACAGACCACTAGGTACAAAGGGGATGTGTAATTATTTTATACAGTACTGTAATCTGTAAGATTACAGTATACTGTATGTATTGTGTTTTTACCTTTTTATGCGTCGCAACGTTGCCGGAACGGAGCTCGGCGGCACTCAGCAGTGTGAATCGAGCAAGGAGATAGATCGCTCACACAGCAGGGAGACATCGCAGGATCCAGGGGACAAGGTAAGTAACTATGCCTGGATCCTGCAATGGGATCCTGAGTCTGGCTAGGGGATACCTCTAATGGTACTGAAATTCCACCCCGAGCCAGACTCGGGAATACCGCTAGGCAGGTTGAAAAAGAAAGCCACCAAGGTGTTGATTTACTAAAACCGGAGAGTGCAAAATCTAGTGCAGCTCTGTATAGAAACCAATCAGCTTAAACATTTTTGGTCAAAGCTTAATTGAACAGGCTGTGTTAGAAGCTGATTGGCTACCATGCTCAGCTGCACCAGATTTTGCACTCTTTAGTGTTAGAAAACCAACCCCCCAGTCACCTTAATGGAATTCTCACTTTGGTTCCTACATAGAACATAAATAGTTAAACAGAAGATTTGTAAAATTGACCCTGCAGTTTCCCCAGGTTATTTTAGAGGATGCATACCATTCAGCTCTCAAACCCACATATTTTAATATCCAGCAGCAGCACACTAGCATCGTTTCCAAAATATTTCATAGAAATATTGGGATGATCCCTTTGGTTCTTTTAGAACCATAGTTACTGGTCATACATTTCTAAAATTCGTAGCCTGAAAGCTTGTCAGGAAAATTTAAATCTTAGTACAAATAGAAAAAGTATCACAAACAGTACTTGGTTTTAAAAATTCATAGCAATGGCTTCCAACATGAAATAGCAACCATAAAGAACACATAATCTCTCCAACAATAATTATATATATATATATATATATATATAATTAAAACTCAATACAATTTAGCAAAAATAGCAAAGTTAATAATTCCTTTAGGTCTGACTTGGATGCTTGGTGTAACAATATTTATGTCCCGAAATTGCACCACTCCTCGAAAATCTGAATTAATAGAATTTCTCTAGTTTACCCGATTACTGACACCGAGTTGACAGTATATCTAACCTAAAAACAAGAATGTTATATATTGCAGCTTTGCAGTCCTTTGATATGGTGGCTTCATTTATTTTCAGTGTTCAGCTGAGAAAATTTTCAGCAAGTACTGGAAATAACTATTGATCTTGCCAGAGATATGGGGGGTTATTTTTCGAAAGGCAAATCAACTTTGCACTATAAGTGCAAACTACAAGTGCAAATACTACTGGAAAGTTCACTGAAAGTGCACTTGGAAGTGCAGTCGCTGTAAATCTATGGGGTAGATCGAAAATGAGTGGAAGCTCTGCTGATTTTATCACCCAATCATGTGCAAGCTAAAATGCTGTTTTTTATTTTCCTTGCATGTCCCCTCGGATCTACAGCAACTGCACTTCCAAGTGCACTTTCAGTGCAAGTTCAAGTGCAATTTGCACTTGTAGTTTGCACTTGTAGTGCAAAGTGGATTTTCCTTTCGTAAATAAACCCCATGGTGTCCTTGTCACTTCCTGTGAGCTGAAGTAAAGTAGACATCCTTATCTTTCTTGTGTAAACTATTAGTCCCATCAACCCATCATGTAATGGAGATGAACAAAAGAAGCCAAAGGTCCAACCTGTGTGACAACCATGACCCACTCCATAGATACAGTGGGAAAATTAGTGTAGACACAAAGGGAACGAAAGGGAAGTGTGTTTTTTGCAGGATAACCAGATAAAAATAAAAGGAAAAGAGTCTGCAAAAAACGAATGCATGCACCACATCTAAGGACTGGTAAGCTGCAATATATTACGTTTCTGTTTTTCAGTTTAGATACTATTTAATATTATTCAGTTGACTCCTAATTGTAATAGTACTGATAAATTTTTTGTATCATATCATATAATGTTTTAAAGCCCCTTTTTGACAGACTTTGCAAAATTTCTTTCTACAGTTTTTTTTTTTTTTCTTTAAAAAAATACATATATTTGGGCCACGGGAAAATTCTTGAACAGTCATAGCTTGGTTTCATAATTTCATCTGTTACATCTGAAACATTGTAAAACGATGGACTTTCTGGACATGCAAGTGTTCAGTTGATAAACTGCAAGCCAAAGATTATTTGCAGGTACTTAGGTCTTCTCTGGGAAATGGGCCAAAAGAAGTGATGTCTTGTTCTACTGTTTGTCCTAGAAGATACGTTTTAGTTGTCCAAGAACATACAGTATATGATTTCATGTCCTACACACTTACTTAAAAGTTTTACCAGCACTTTTCCCAAAACCTGGGCAGTATTGTAATGAACACCCTGTCCCTCCTTTCTTGCCTATGAACTTCTACACTGGCATTTTCCCTCTTGCTCTTGTTGCTTTCACCAAACCTATAGGTGGGGTGCAGCTTGGTGTAGCAGCAATAACACATACAGTCCAGGTTCGATGAAAATAAGTTGTATTATAGAATTGAAAAGACAGTTCACAATAAACCCGGTCAGCCCAACTGGGAACACTCACAGGTCCCAACAACATGTTGGAAGGGGCAGAATACAGCCTGGCCGTCTTGTATCCAAGCATGAAGATGTCCAGAGAAATTCCTAACTCTAAGCTGTCCTTCCTCATCAGGGACTTTTCCCTGCCGCTAGTTCTGTCCCTACTCTACCCACTCACAAATGTGTGCCAAACCTGGGAACCATGGCCTTAAATAGGCTCTGCTTGATTTAAGATGGCTGCCAAATGGGGGGGGTGGTGGCATTCAAATGAATAGCTTCCTCAGTGACCCAGGAAGCCATAGAGGTACTATGTTCTGTTTGACTTCCTCTCTAACTGCAATGCTTCTGCAGACGAGCGCCACAGTGGAGAAAGAAGACTGCACTTGCCTACCTATCTGCAACACTTCATGAAATATTGCGCACTGCGCTCTGATCATGTCACCTAATTAAAAATGCTGCTTGGTGCATTGTATTAGTGCCTTAATGGAGGTTCCCTCTGTTTTCTGAAAATGTACCTACCTAATAGCCTCTAAATCATAAACTGAATCCGATTAGTTATTTAAACTTTGTGGATTGGACCTTTATAACTGGATCTAGGTTCTCAAACTTTAGCCCACCCAGCTATTAACTTTTCTGCTACAGCGGTTTGCATAATTTTTCCTTATCAGATTTTGTTTGTTTTATTTGTCTTTTTGCTGCCAGGCTTGGCTGGCATGTTTGCATTGACTCTGACTGCCATGACTTCAGATTACATTCTCACCTAATATGCTTGTACTTTGCCAAAGTGAGCCCATCAGCTATTGTCTCTGTGACAAACCTGATGGCCACCTCCTGAGAATGTTACGCAGTATAGTATAAATCATAGGAAGGAAGTGTCTACTGATTATGAGACACACCTTCGATTCCACATATTAGTTTGTGAGCCTATGCCTATGAATACTATCAGAGGCATGGTGAGCCTATGCCTATGAATACTATCATAGGCATGGGCTGTTCTTGCTATCCATAGATATCCAATCAAATCAAAATATTGATTATGCACAGATAACATTCGGCTTTCTTTAATGACCTAATTTATTATTACCTTACCTTAAAGGGGTTGTAAAGCTTTGTGTTTTTTCACCTTAATGCATCCTATGCATTAAGGTGAAAAACCACCTTTCACTCTCGGACCCCCGTACCTAAGCCACAAAACTCTGTGGGCTCGTCCCCGCAATGGTTTCCCCCTGCTTGAGGTGGCTCACGCTGCTGTCAATCACATCCAATGACTCGGCGTGCCACGGAGCTGAGTGATACAGGCGGTGGCTATAGCCGCCGGCTGTATGACGGGAGCATGCACTCAAGCAGAAAGAGAGAGCTTCCCATGAAGGGGGTTAGCGCTTGCGGGGAGGAGCCGAAACAGCCGCCGAGGGACCCCAGAAGACCAGGATCGGGGCCACTAACTGCACAGTGGAAGTAAGTATAACATGTTTGCTATTTAAAAAAAATAAAAACCAAAGCCATACAACTCCTTTAAGTAAAGTTAGAATTTAAACTTTTGATGCTCGTCTAAATACCTAATTTTTCAAATATTTTATTTTCCGAGGTAGGCTTATTCTTATCAAAGATAGTTCAAAGCATACATGCTGATGTTTGTTGCACCAAATTAGGTTTTTCGTTGCAAGCTATACATATAAAGTTTATTGTGAGGATTGCTCAAAGCTCTGTAGTGGCCATCTATGGTCAACCTAAGTCTCACCGTACCATCAATAAATCGTTCATACATTAAACTAATCTCATCATAAGAAATGTAACTTTCATCCTGTTAATTAATTCAGTTGTACGTTATATCTCTCTTTCTTCTTTACTGCCCAGATCTCCCACTCCGCCTCTGTATACAAAACCAGACTTATTAATATTACAGAAACAGATCAATTGCCTTGTAGCAGGTGGGATTGCTAAAGGATGACTACATTAACTCTTTCAGAACCACACAATCTGGCATGCTATTGATGCGAAAAGGGTTAACACCTCAAGATGCCGAGCCTTGCATTAATTATTTATTCATAAATAATACCATTATTTCTAAGTAGATGTGAAAGAAAAATGGTTTGGAGCAGGCGGTATAATGATCAAATCCTAATGTATTTTTACAGTTAGGGGAGGCATGCAGCTTTTTTAGCCTTTTAAAGCTTCATTCATGTCAGTTTCAATATATATGACCCAGTTCTAAAAGGTGCGATGTAAATTTCGATGCTTCTTTGTCTTATTTTATTTTCCCCTTTCCCCTATATTTTCCCAAAAAAAGTGTTGGCAAATTCTACCAGTATTTTTTCTTTTTTTTTTGTCATATTTCTAATTGATTTTTATGATTTATATATAGTTAAAATTCACCTTTTACCTGGTCTAAAACTAGAATTGTTTATACTATACTTGACCAGGCGTATTCTGTTCTTTTCTGTGGATGTCTACAGGGTCAAATTGTGCTCTGCCAAAGAAGCTGTGTTAGGCAATTCATTTTAATTATTGTTCCTCCTTTTTTGGTTTACTTAAAATTTAAATATATGTATAGACAATTTTTTTAAGTATTGGATAAAGTAGGGAAGCATTAAAAATGTTGCTATCTGTGTTCTACTAATGGAATTTCCCTTAACTTTTTGTACCAGAAATGCAATTGGAATTGAAAGTATATCTTAAAAAAAGCAGTAGCTTCCTAAGGGAAGGGTGGCTATTACTGCCGCTGACAGGATGCCTCACAGACGCTGTCAGACTGATTGATCTCCTGACACACAATAAAATAGGTTTGGCATTACACTCCCACCACCCTCCAGTGGCATGTACTGGTCAATGCTGCGTTCACACTTCACGTTCCAGTGGTCTGTGCTGGCATAGCTAAGTAACAGCCACACCCCTCATGACAACTGCCTTCACAAAGACTTGTATTACAGTGGAACAGAAGGATGTGCCCAACCAGACCTCTTACTGAGGCCGTAATAACACTTGTGCGGTGCGAATTTCAGCTCTCTTATCTCTGCAGAGAGATAAGAGAAGTTTTCAGCAGATCCATTGCGTTTTAGCTGCAGATTAGCTGCGAATTTGGAGACCTGGGAGAGGGGAGGGGGAGGGGGGAAGTGTATTGAGCTGAATGAGAGAAATACTGAAGAGAAACTAACACATCTGCGAATCAGCTGCGTACCCATAGAAGATAATGGGCCTGAATTCGCACCTGAGCCGCACCGCAATGCCTAAAATACGCACACATTTTTTTCTGCAATGCGCAGTGCGAATGCATCGCACATATGTGAACCAGCCTCATTGAAAACAATGTATTTAGAAATGTTCTGCGTATTGGATGCGGTTTAAGCCGCACTCAATTCGCATAGGTGTGTTGATTACAAACTGAAACTGGAGTTGTTGGTACAAAGTCTATCTGCATATATAGCTCTGTAATTTTAATTGAACTTTAACTTGATTTTTTTTTGTGAATAGCAATTTGTATTGCTGCTATATACACATGTAGCAGACAATCATATTAACATTATTATAGTTTCTGAACACCTAAAAAAAAATAAGGCTATCGACTAGGGTTTTGCGGGAGTACTTGTACTCCCGCAAATACCCCCAATGCCTAAATAGAATACTTGCCCCGCCGCCGCTGTCGTATATCGCAAAGCCGCCGCCGCGTTAATCACCGCGTGGGGAACATTAGAGTCAGCTTTCGTTTGAATAGCTGTTTTCCCCGCCGCGCATAGACACTCCCCCTTGCTCGGGATTGGACAGATCTGTCCAATCGCGAGCAAGGGGGAGTGTCTCTATACACAGCGTGGCAGGGAAAACAGCTTATTCAAACGAAAGCTGACTGTAATGTTCTCCGCGCGGTGATTAACGCGGCGGCGGCATCATTTAGGTACGGGGGACATGGCTGGATATGTGGGGAACATGGCTGCAATATGTTTGGGGACATGGCTGCATATATGGGGGACATGGCTGCATATGTTTGGGGACATGGCTGCAATATGTTTGGGGACATGGCTGCAATATGTTTGGGGACATGGCTGCATATGTTTGGGGACATGGCTGCAACATGTTTGGGGACATGGCTGCAACATGTTTGGGGACATGGCTGCAACATGTTTGGGGACATGGCTGCAACATGTTTGGGGACATGGCTGCATATGTTTGGGGACATGGCTGCAACATGTTTGGGGACATGGCTGCAACATGTTTGGGGACATGGCTGCAATATGTTTGGGGACATTGTTGCGTATATGGGGGACATGGCTGCAATATGTTTGGGGTCATGGCTGCGTATATGGGGGACATGGCTGCAATATGTTTGGGGACATGGCTGCATATGTGGGGGACATGGCTGCATATATGGGGGACATGGCTGCAATATGTTTGGGGACATGGCTGCAATATGTTTGGGGACATGGCTGCATATGTTTGGGGACATGGCTGCAACATGTTTGGGGACATGGCTGCATATGTATGGGGACATGGCTGCAACATGTTTGGGGACATGGCTGCAACATGTTTGGGGACATGGCTGCAATATGTTTGGGGACATTGCATGGGGGATATGGCTGCATAGGCTAAAAAAGCTGGGGGATATGGCTGCATAGGCTAAAAAAAGCTGCAAAAATGGCTGCAATATGTTTGGGGACATGGCTGCATATATGGGGGACATGGCTGCATGTTTGGGGACATGGCTGCAATATGTTTGGGGACATGGCTGCAATATGTTTGGGGACATGGCTGCAACATGTTTGGGGACATGGCTGCAACATGTTTGGGGACATGGCTGCAACATGTTTGGGGACATGGCTGCATATGTTTGGGGACATGGCTGCAACATGTTTGGGGACATGGCTGCAACATGTTTGGGGACATGGCTGCAATATGTTTGGGGACATTGCTGCGTATATGGGGGATATGGCTGCAATATGTTTGGGGACATGGCTGCGTATATGGGGGACATGGCTGCAATATGTTTGAGGACATGGCTGCATATGTGGGGGACATGGCTGCATATATGGGGGACATGGCTGCAATATGTTTGGGGACATGGCTGCAATATGTTTGGGGACATGGCTGCAATATGTTTGGGGACATGGCTGCAATATGTTTGGGGACATGGCTGCATATGTTTGGGGAAATGGCTGCAATATGTTTGGGGACATGGCTGCATATGTTTGGGGACATGGCTGCAATATGTTTGGGGACATGGCTGCATATATTTGGGGACATGGCTGCATATGTTTGGGGACATGGCTGCATATGTGGGGGACATGGCTGCATTTGGGGACACATTTAAAAAAAAGTATCGGTATTCGGTATCGGCGAGTACATAAAAAAAAGTATTGGTACTTGTACTCAGTCATAAAAAAGTGGTATCGGAACAACCCTACTATCGACCAGTCTTTGGTAGACATGTGCATTAGTTTTCGTCCGAATGCATTTTCGTCCGAATTTCGGGTTTTTTCGAACGCGCAGAATGTGAAATCCGAAAGATCCGACATAAAAAAAATATTTATTTTCGCTTTTATTGCTACAGCAGTTCGATATATATAGGAGATTCGACATGATGCTGATAATAGCAATCTGTGTCTATCGAACCTGTGGTTGAATGTGCACAACCTTAACTCTATTAGTCCAAGATTATTCTACATAGAGAGGAAAGATTCGACATAGAGAGAAAAGATTCAAAATTATAGAGACAGTGTTGGGGTAGACCATTCGACATGAACGATGAAAATTTGACGAAGCAGCGAAAAAACATATAAATGTTGAATCTGTCATTGAAGGCTTATGGTGTCTGTCGAAGGTTCTAAGAAGATTCGACAAGCAGCTAAACTGTACTAAGCCGCAATCGTACATTCCCGGTCAAATGCTCGGCCCATACGCAATAGAAGAATTTGAATGTTGGTTGACTAGCAATAATAATTTATAAATATAATTATTACTAGTGTCATACAACATTAGAATTATACTATAGGCGGAACATTCGACCGGAAATGTACGATTGCGGCGTCGTACAGTTTAGCTGCTCCGTCAAATCTTCTTAGAACATTCGACAGACACCATAAGCCTTCAATGACAGATTCGACCTTAATTATTTCGGATTTTCGGATGAATCTTTTAACCAGTTCCCGACCACCGCATGTACATATACGTCCACAATATGGCACGTACAGGCACATGGGCGTATAGGTACGTCCTCGCCTATTAGCGGGTGGGGGGTCCGATCGGGACCCCCCCCGCTACATGCGGCGGTCGGGTCCGCTCGGGGAGCGATCCGGGACCACGGCGCGGCTATTTGTTTATAGCCGCTCCGTCGCGATCGCTCCCCGGAGCTGAAGAACGAGGAGAGCCGTGTGTAAACACGGCTTCCCCGTCCTTCACTATGGCGGCGCATCGATCGCGTCATTCCCTTTATAGGGAAGACACGATCGATGACGTCATTCCTACAGCCACACCCCCAAACAGTTGTAAACACATACTAGGTGCACCCTAACTCCTACAGCGCCACCTGTGGTTAACTCCCAAACTGCAACTGTCATTTTCACAATAAAGAATGCAATTTAAATGCATTTTTTGCTGTGAAAATGACAATGGTCCCAAAAATGTGTCAAAATTGTCCGAAGTGTCCGCCATAATGTCGCAGTCACGAAAAAAATTGCTGATCGCCGCCATTAGTAGTAAAAAAAAAATAAAAAATAAAAATGCAATAAAACTATCCCCTATTTTGTAAACACTATAAATTTTGCGCAAACCAATCGATAAACGCTTATTGCGATTTTTTTTACTAAAAATAGGTAGAAGAATACGTATCGGCCTAAACTGAGGAAAAAAAATGTTTTTATATATGTTTTTGGGGGATATTTATTACAGCAAAAAGTAAAAAATATTGCTTTTTTTTCAAAATTGTCGCTCTATTTTTGTTTATAGCGCAAAAACTAAAAACCGCAGATGTGATCAAATACCACCAAAAGAAAGCTCTATTTGTGGGGAAAAAAGGACGCCAATTTTGTTTGGGAGCCACGTCGCACGACCGCGCAATTGTCTGTTAAAGCGACGCAGTCCCGAACTGTAAAAACACCTTGGGTCTTTAGGCTGCATATTGGTCCGGGGCTTAAGTGGTTAACAAAACAAAATAAATAAAAACGAATTTTGGGAGTAACTAAATAAATGTATATTTCGGACGAAAACAAAATTCCGAAACAAAATATTTCAGTGTGCACATGTATAGTCTTTGGGAACCCTGATGTTTAAGCTGGCACTTACTGCCTTTGGCTGTAGTTGGTAGCTCATTAGCCTGTCAATTACAAAGACTGGAGCATGCACCTTCCTGACCGCACTGAAAGCCTCCTGTCGGTTATAGGTGTTGGCATGGTCTGTGGAAGGAGCCCGTCTACACGCCTACAGCAGCACCCCCCCATTCCTAAAGGTACAGGTTTTGGGGCTGATCTGAGGTCTAAAGTTTATACATTGGGGCAGATCTGATGTCTGCAGACTATGTATTAAAATTCTCTAAGGTCTGATGTAAATGCATTGGGGGTGATCTGGGGTCTGCAATGCATAAATTGGGGCTGATCTGGGGTCTGAAGTGCATACATTGGGGCTGATCTGAGGTCATAAGTGCATACATTGGGGCTGATCTGGGGTCTGAAGTGCATACATTGGGGCTGATCTGAGGTCATAAGTGCATACATTGGGGCTGATCTGGGGTCTGAAGTGCATACATTGGGGCTGATCTGAGGTCATAAGTGCATACATTGGGGCTGATCTGGGGTCTGAAGTGCATACATTGGGGCTGATCTGAGGTCATAAGTGCATACATTGGGGCTGATCTGGTGTCTGAATTCCATTAATTTAGGCTTTTCTTAGGTCCAAGGTACATGCATTGGGACAGATCCGAGACTTGAAATATATGCACTGGGGCTGAACACGTTTTGTGGGTGCACTAGTTAATCAACTTTTGAACTCATAGTTGTACTGCTAATGGCAAAGTAACATACTTATTTTATAATAAATAATGAGTTTAACATGCTATTAGCAGAACAACTATGAGAGCAAATCTTTTTTTTTTAAAACCTACGATTTCAACACGTTATTGTTCACTGGCACGTTGGTTATCTAATGCTTGTGAACATGACAGCTAATGTGGAAAAGGTTGCTAACCTCTAGTAAAGACAAACTTATGTGTTGGTTTTTCACACTCACCACTTGGTGACCAAACGAAGACCACAGCAACAAATGTGCACCTCTGATGAAGCCACGTGACGTGGTGTAACATGTAAGGGACGGACTGATTTTTGAAGCAATACATCAGTAAGCTGTCATCAGCTGTTTCTTAGTTTCGTTTTCTTTGATCTTTTAAAATGCACTTGTTAGCGTTTTTACCAATAAATTAGCCTTGGTTTACTACACTATGGGAAGCTACCTTTTTTATTTCCCCATGCTGAGCACCACCGCTGCCAAATAGAAATCTGGAGCCTACAAACATTGGATTATACAGGACGCCCTGAACATCCACAGCTAGCTGCAGATTCAACAACACCCCTTGTGGATATCCATTTAATCAAGGCTTGATTACTACCTTGGGAAGGTAAGCGCATTGTGAGCCCACATTATTTGAAGACCCACATGAGAAGATTTTAAACATTTGTTTATCACTATTGGAGAAGTTTATATTTATTTTTGTCTTTATGGAACTTCCTACACTTTTATGCACGTATAAAGGCTGTATTGTTAGCCTATTATTCCAGGACTGATTTAGGCTTCATATTTATGTTTGCCTGCTGACTTTTGCAGCTATTTTTGTGCACACTTCACATAATTCATTGCGCTCGTCACTTTACCTTTCACTATTTTATTGTATTTCTATTTGATATTTATACATTATTAGATTGAGCAGCATCATCACTTTTAGTTCATTACTATTATTTTACTTCACATCTTAAGCTTTACTAGGTAGGCGCAAGAGCACCCTCACTTTATCATAAACAAATGTGTTCTGTTTCCAAGGTTTACTATACCACAGATGTATTTAGATCTATCGCTGGTACATCCAGGATACTATGAATATTTGTGCATTATGTCATTCAGGAATCTTTAATTATTGAGTTATATAGTATCTGCAATAATGTATAAGTGTGTGGTTATCCCCAAGTCCCTTTTTATTTATAATATGAAAAAAAGGGCAATGGAAAGCACTACAACTAATCAGAAGAAAAGAGTGCTTTTCCTGAAACATGTTGTGTACTACCTGACTATAATTAAAGCTATTTTTATCAGCCATCTGTGTCCTTCCTTTGTTCCTCTTTCACACTGTGGAAGGGGTACTTTTTGTGCTTTGTTGCCGATCATAGTAAGATTTCAATAATCAGGTTATAATCAACATTGCTCTAATTTATAAATAATCTTAGCTTATTGCAGTGTCTCAAATAAGGACATTAGCAATGATCATTACCACTTGTTATACTGGGTCTTACCAAAGGATGGAGGAAATAGAGAAGGAAGCATACTCACCTCTCTTACACTCATGTCTCTTACCGTCCCTTCATTGCAGTAATACAGTCTGTGTGGGACTCTTCGGCATTCAATTATTACAGGAGTGCCAAGGCTTCATCCTCCGACCCGTAAACCATGCATCATGCCAATTCAAATTTTGGTTGAGAAACGAACATATCCACCTTTTTATGTGTTGTGTTAAGGCAACATAATTTATCTGTTTAGCAATTATATTGCAGAGTGGCCACTGAGTGTATATATATTATATTACCAGAAGTATTGGGACGCCTGCCTCTACAAGCACATGAATTTTAATGACATCTCAGTCTTAGATCGTAGAGTTCAATATTGAGTTGGCCCACCCTTTGCAGCTATAACAGCTTCAACTCTTCTGGGAAGGCTGTCCACAAAGTTCAGAAGTGTGTCTATGGGAATGTTTGACCATTCTTCCAGAAGCACATTTGTGAGGTCAGGCACTGATGTTGGAGGAGAAGGCCTGGCTCGCAGTCTCCACTCTAATTAATCCCAAAGGTGTTCTATCTGGTTGGGTCATGACATTTCCATAGACTCACTCCTAAACCTTGTGGACAGGCTTCCCTGAAGAGTTGAAGCTGTTAGGCCTCGTACACACGACCGAGTTTCTCTGCAAAAACCAGCAAGAAACTTGTTGGGATTTTTTTTTTGCCGAGGAAACCTGTCGTGTGTACATTTTTCGACGAGGAAACTGTCGAGGAACCTGTCGAGCCAAAAAGAGAGCATGTCTTGTTTTTCCTCAACGGGAATGGAGAAACTTGCCTTGTCGAGTTCCTCGACAGCCTAACAAGGAACTTGATGAGGAAAACGATGTGTTTCGCCCGTCGAGTTCCTCGGTCGTGTGTACGAGGCTTCATAGCTACAAAGGGTGGCCCAACTCAATATTGAACCCTACGGACTAAGACTGGGATACCATTAAAGTTCATGTGCATGTAAAGGCAGGCTTCCCAATACTTTTGGTAATATAGTGTACATGTTGCAAAAAAGTTGTCAATAGCAATGCAGCAATGATTGTGCTACAGTCAATTAAAACCCTTAAGTACTAATCACGATATAGGTGTATTTGATAGCGAGCTTGCAACCTACTTATATTCTTGCTAGAAAAGGGTCTGCATGAGTATAAGTAATATCAAGAAATATAACAAGTACTGTTTAGTGCTTGTCTCCCTCCCTCTCTCTGTCATTACTGTCTCACTCATATGAACCCTGATAATGCGTTGCCTCCATTCCTGGAGCATGAATCCACAGAACATATGGTCTTCTGTGGAAGATGTATCTTCACTCTACCAGATGGCGCCGTGTGATTAAATGGGAATCAGACCCTGCGAGCCGATCACAGATGGGGGCTATTTTCACTTAATTAATAAAACAAAGAAAAAAACCTTAAAGGCTTGAGATCTTAAAGCACAATATGTCTGTCTTACGCTGCACATTGTGTGTAGGCTTGTGTGAATCTGCTATGCTTCACATGTACATTTTGCGTGTTGTTGTGTTGTAATATAATTAATCCATTACATTTAATTAGAAAAACATATTATAGGTTCTATACTTAATATCACATTCTGGAGTCCATTCACGCTTGAGTGGAGCAGAAAAGTCATAGGATAAATATTACCATGGGCAGAAATTGCATTTGTGACCTACAGGTTTGAAAGCAAACAAAGATGGCCATTGTGATGTCTAACAGAGGTGAATATATAGAGTTGAGTGATCGTTTTGTAAAAGACCTTCCTGTAGTGTATACATAATGTGCATACATGTTACAGGCTATCCAGTTTTAACACCTTAGACATAATGTGCTATGGTCACAGAACTTCAGCTGAACCTTAAAATCAGAAAACATACGTTCCAATGACATCTTAAAGGTGTTCAATATCTTAAACACTTATCCTAAAGCAAGAATGGGACCAATGTTCTCCGTAGAGAAGCAGTGGTTTCATTGCAGTTCTTACCCTTTACTGCAGGGGTGCCCAACCAGTGGCCCGCAGAGCCCTCTGATGTGGCCCGCAATCTCCTGCTCTGGGATGGAATAGAATACTGTTATTAGCCCCCTTGGCGGTAAACCCGAGCGTGACTCGGGGTAGGTTTCCAATGTTAGGATCGGTATCCCCGAGTCACGCTCGGGGTGGACGTGCAGAGTGTGCAGCGGAGCTGCTTACCTTCTCGCTGGATCCACAGGCAAGTTACTTACCTTGTCCCTGGATCCAGCGATGCATCCCCACTGTGTGAGCGAGCGGGACCTCGCTCGATTCACAGTATCCCCGTGTGCCGCCGATCTCCGTTCCCTGCGACGTTACGACGCACGGGGACGGAGAACGGCGCCAAATTAAAAAAAGTAAACAAACACTTTACATACAGTATACTGTAATCTTATAGATTACAGTACTGTATGTAAAAAATACACCCCCCCCCCCCTTGTCCCTAGTGGTCTGCCCAGTGCCCTACATGTACTTTTATATAATAAAAACTGTTCTTTCTGCCTAAAAACTGTAGATTGTCCATAGCAACCAAAAGTGTCCCTTTATGTCAAAAATGGTTTTAGAGCAGCTAGAAAACAGCGATAATAAATTATAATCACTTGCAGAATTGTGCGATAGCGATTTGTGGGGAAATTCGTCATAAAAAAAAAAAAATAATGACAGCGACAATTCTGCAACTGAGCAAATTTCAGTGATTTTGAGTTGATTACATTATTGAATAATTTTTATTATAATTATATTATTATTTGTTATAATTATTTATAATTATTTATTATATTATAATTTATAATTTTGTTTTTAAAAAAAAATCATACCCGGGATGCCTACAAGACTCTTGCTTGGTCAGATTTAAGTGAGTTATTTCTAAAAATTACAGGCCTACAGTATAAAACGCCAAATTTCCTTGCAAAATAATTGTACCGCTTTTGGTACGTAATTCCAGACAGAATCATACCGCCAGGGAGGTTAAAGGTCAGTTTATTACTAAAATCACAGTGTATATATGGGCATATCTGTTCTGCAGTGGTTACTGGGCTGCTTTCAAACTGACCCGAAGATGCAGAGCAGTGCACCTGCAGGTTACCTGCACTGAGCCATACACATTCTGAAAATGCACCAAACATGCATCATATAATAGAAGTCTATTGCAAAGTGCAAGAAAGCCAAAGGTACACTGCTTTGGTAAATCACAGCGCATCAGTATGAAAGCAGCCTTGAGCCCCTTTTACACGGCAGTCTGAACCAATTCGACCCTCCATTCACCTCTAAGGAGGCAGATGTTAACCGATTAACCGTCCTACCTCCAATCTGATCCGCTAAAAAAAGAGTATAGTGGGCTGTGTCCGTGTCTGCTCTGCATATGCAGAGCAGACATGGACCTACCATCCGCCCGCTCCATTTTTTGTGGCCCGTTACCAGTTACCAAGTCGCTTAAATGGCCCTTCAAAAGTTGGGCACCCCTGCTTTACTGGCTCAGACCTATAACTTTACAATTAGCAAGGCTCATGCTCCCCACTGTTTGGAGAGCTCTGGCTCAGACTCGGCAGGGAGTACTGCTTTCCTACAGAGAGCAAAGGTCCCATTCTACAGCATTCTGGTAGGACACGTGATTTTGCATATCTTTTATTTTGATTCATTTATTCAGTTAATTTAAACTGGACTTTAAATGGAAAGGGAACTTGAAAGGGAACTACATATATAGTCCAAAACCAACATGGACAACAGAGATAGGACTAATTGTACAGCAAAACAAATACATTGCTAAACTTTCAGCTCTTGCCCATACACAGGGCTGATTTACTAAAGGCAAATAGACTGTGCACTTTGCAAAGTGCAATTGCACTCTGCAAGTGCAGTTGCTTTAAAGCTTAGTAAATGAGGTAAAACTTCACTTTGAGTACCCAAGCACATGCAAGGAAAACAAAAATGACAGCATTTCTTGCGTGCATATGATTGAATGATTGAAGTCAGCAGATCTTCCCATCATTTACTAAGCTCTGGAGCGACTGCACTTGCAGAATGCACAGGGGATAATTTACAAAAACTGGAGAATGCGAAATCTGGTGCAGCTATGCATGGTAGCCAATCAGCTTCTAACTTCGGCTTGTTCAATTAAGCTTTGACGAAGAAACTGGGAGCTGATTGGTTTCTATGTAGAGCGGCACCAGATTTTGCACTCTCTAGATTTAGTAAATCAACCCCACTGTCTATTTGCCTTTAATAAATCATGTGGAACATCCGCTTTAAGCACTCCTCGCCCTCTTACATGCCACATTTGGCATGCAATTTTTTTTGGGGGGGGGGCTTCGTTAGGAGTGGGACTTCCTGTCCCACTTCCTCCTTCTGCCTAGCGGCCACCTAGGCGAATCCTCCTCTCGCCTTAGGCGGCCCCTCCCTCTAGGCGATCTCGCGCATGCACCGTGCATAACCGGCTGTGAAGCCCAAAGCTGTCACGTTTGGGTGCCCAGAGTGGCAATGGAGGCGCCAGCGGAGAGGGGGGAGAGGAGCGACTCTCCGTTCAGCCGCATCACTGGACCATGGAACAGGTAAGTATCTGTTTATTAAAAGATAGCAGCTACACTTTTTGTAGCTTCTGACTTTTAATAAACAAAAAAAGGCTGAAACTCCTCTTTAAGGATGGTGGCTTTATTTGTTGTTTGGTTCTAATGTAGGTACTAGACGACCAGTACCGGGACGGGGTTGTCCAGCACCCAGGGCATAGAGCTAGAACTGTGCCCCCCACTATTAATTCATGCCTTAGAATTGGTGCCCTACCCTGTGATCGAAACTTTGCCCCCTTGCTTCCCTAAACCTAGGTGTACGTAGGCTCGTGAACTCACTTTTTTGGGCGTGCTTCTATTGGCCAGTAAGGGAGCCAATCAGCAGGTACGGAAGACTCGATGTCCACCGGAAACCCACGATCGTTACCCGCAGTGACAAAACGGGGATCTGCCAGGGTTAACAAGGCAGAAAGGGGAGATCACACAGATCATGTCTTTCTGCTAAGCAGGAAGATGGATATGTGTGTTTTCCCAGTCACACAGTCCCCCATACAGTTAGAAAACACCTGCAGGGAACACATTTAACCCCTTGATCACCCCTGATGTTAACCCTTTCCCTTCCAGTGTCATTAGTACAATAACAGTGCATATTTTTAGCACTGATTACTGTAATAATGTCACTGCTTCCCAAAAAAGCATCAAAAATGTCAGTTAGGTGTTCAATCTGTCCACAACAATGTTGCAGTCCCGCTAAAAATCACTGATCGCCACCATTACTATTAAAAAAATAATAATAAAAATAATAATAACAATAAAAATGCCATAAATCCTATTTTATAGACGCATAACTTTTGCGCAAACCAATCAATATACGCTTATTCTTTTTTTAAATATGTAGCAGAATACATATCGGCCTATACTGATAAATAAATTTGTTTTTTTGTTTTTTTTAAATTGGAAATGTTTATAGCAGGAAGTAGGCCCCTTTCACACGGATGGATAGAATGGTGCTTTTAGCTGCGGATTCTACCGCAGCTAGAAGCACATAAAGCTTTCCTATGGCCCCTTCATACACTGCGTTTAGCTGCGGTTTCATTACCTGCGGTTTGGTGCAGATAGAAAAAATAGAATTGACTGCGTCCAGGAGAAATTTGGCGCAGCTATCTGCACATAACCGCAGGTAATCGCAGTGCACTGTGTCAGCGTTTGGTATGAATCTTGAGGGGGAACTCCACGCCAAATTTTAAATTAAAAAACGGCATGTGTTCCCCTCCCGGAGAATTCCAGGCCCTTAGGTCTGCTATGGATTTTAAGGGGAACCCCTACGCCAAAAAAACAGCATGGGGGTCCCCCCAAAATCCATACCAGACCCTTATCCGAGCACACAGCCTGGTCGGTCAGGAAAGGGGGTGGGGACGAGAGAGCGCCCCCCTGAACCGTACCAGGCCGCATGCCCTCAACATGACGGGTGGGTGGTTTGCTTCAGGGAGCGCCCTGAGGCTACCCCACCCCAAAGCACCGTGTCCCCATGTTGATGGGGACAAGGGCCTCTTCCCGACAACCCTGGCCGTTGGTTGTCGGGGTTTGCGGGCGGGAGCTTATCGGAATCCGGGAGCCCCCTTTAATGAGGGGGCCCCCAGATCCCGGTCCCCCACCCTAGGTGAATGAGTAGGGGTACATTGTACCTCTACCCATTCACCTGGAGGAATTTTTTTTTTTAAAAAACACACTACGCAGGTTTTAAAAGTAATTTATTAGGCAACTCCGGGGGTCTTCTTCCGACTTCGGGGGTCTCTTCTTCTGCTCTCCGGTGCCTTCTTCCTTCTGCCGGGCTTCTCCACTATCTTCGGATATCACCCGGTGACCCCACCCCCTTATGTCGTCACCACCCGGAGCATGATGGGACTGTGACATCATAAGAGGCCTATATAAATCATTGCGCACCACGCACTCAGCATTACAGCGGGAGGAAGCGACGTGTCGACATCAAAGACCGGGCCCCTGCTAGTAAAAGAGCTGCAAGAAGATAGCAGAGAAGCCCGGCAGAAGGACACCAGAGAAGAGGGAAGAAGACGACGCGGAAGACCGGGCCCCCGCTAGTAAAAGAGTGGTAAGAAGATAGCGGAGAAGCCCGGCAGAAGGAAGAAGGCACCGGAGAGCAGAAGAAGGACATGTGGCCTAGTACGGTTAAGGAGGGGGGCGCTCGCTCGTCCCCACCCCCTTACCTGACTGACCGGGCTGCGTGCTCGGATAAGGGTCTGGTATGGATTTTGGGGGGACCCCCACACTGTTTTTCGGTATAGGGGTTTCCCTTAAAATCCATAGCAGACCCAAGGGCTTGATATGCTCTTGGAGGGGAACCCATGCTGTTTTTTTATTTAAAATTTGGCGTGGAGTTCCCCCTCAAGAATCATACCATACACAGTGCCTGGTATTGGCAGGGATCCAAGTCGGATCCCTGTTCAATATCGTGCCGCGGCTAAATGCAAACGCAGCTAATCGCACTGTACAAATGCAGCTCATCGCTGCGCCTGGAGTCTTGAATTTCAGCAGAAAATAAACATGCTTTTAACTGTGGCAGAACAGCCGTCCGTGTGAAAGATATATATATATATATTTTTTTAATTGTCGCCTTTTTTTTGTTTATAGTGTAAGGTAATCAAATACCACCACGACCGCGCAATTGTCAGTTAAAGCGACGCAGTGCCGTATCGCAAAAAATGGCCCAATCAGGGGGTGGGTAAATCCTTCCAGGGCTGAAGTGGTTAAGGAATGTAAAAATATAATAGCCAATTTGAAGTAGTCTCTGCCTTTTTTGATCAGTTTCTCTCAACAGTAATGCATAAAAACCTAAATGTGGAAATATGGAAATCATTGGGGCTGATTTCTAAAGGAAAAACTTTTTTATTAGTTTTGGATAGAGTGTAGGTGGATTAGAACATTTTTTATTGGTAACACTTCAAAGAATTACAAGGAGTGTTCATTGGTTTCATATGTCCAATACATTGTATGCAATAAACAGGGGTTACAAAAGGAGCATTATCGGTATATGGGGTAGAAATTGTTTTAAAATGCTGTTGCTAGTATAGGCTCCGAGGGGCGCGCGGGGGGGGGATAACATTTGGTAATCATAAAGTAGGCGTAAACAACTAAAAAAGGGGGGATTAAAATTTGATTATTGTTGTCTGTGCCCCCATTTAGGGAGAGTCACCCTCTCTATATTTGTCCTGTTTTTCATTATCATTGAAATTAAAATTAAAAGAAAATCACAAATTTTGGGTTGTTCCCAGAAAAGTAATAGAGGGGAAATCTTCCAATGGGACACAGATGGCAAAAAAAAAAAAACAGGGGTTATAACCCTCCCTTACTCTATCCAAAATGCAAAAAAGAAAGTTTGACCTATTGTTATACTTTAAAGGGATAGTAAAGGTTTGTTTTTTATTTTCTAAATAGGTTCATTTAAGCTAGTGCATTGTTGGTTCACTTACCTTTTCCTTCGATTTCCCTTCTAAATGTTTTCTTTCTATGTTTTTATTGTCTGAATTTCTCACTTCCTGTTCCTCCTCAGTAAGCTGACTAATCCCCAGCCAGAACAGCACAAGTGATGGGGGCAAGCTTACTGAGGAGAAACAGGAAGTGAGAAATTCAGACAAAGAAAAAAAAAATATAGAGGGGAAATTGAAGGAAAAGGTAAGTGAACCAACAATGCACTAGCTTAAAAGAACCTATTTAGATAATAAACAACGATCCTTTACAACCCCTTTAAGACAAATAGACTGTGCAATTTGCAAGTTTCTCCAGAGCTTAGTAAATGAGGTAAAGCTACTCTTTACAAAGAATACCCAATCACATGCAAGGAAAAAAATAAAAAAAACATTTTTTTTGCTTGTACGATTGGATGATGGAAGTCAGCAAACCTCCCCCCCCCCCTCATTTACTAAGCTCTGGGGTAACTTGCAAATTGCACAGTCTATTTGCCTTAAAGGAGTTGTAAAGGTTCGTTGTTTATTTTCTAAGCTCTGGGGTAACTGCACTTGCAAAGTCCTCAGTCTATGTGCCCTTAGTAAATCAACCCCATTACGTTTAGTAAATCCACCCAATTACATGTAGTGAACTACCGTATTTATTGGCGTATACCGAGCACTTTTTTCCCCTTAAAATCAGGGGGAAATCGTGGGTGCGCGATATACGCCGATCCCCGCTGTCTAGAGCCGAGCCAAGCACTCGGCTAGGCTCGGCCACGCTCGGCTCCGCCCGCCGCAGCCTTGTGCCGAGCCGAGTGTACTGCGCATTCGGCTAGGCTCGCCACGCTCGGTTCCGCCCGCAGCCACACGAGAGGAGCCGAGAGAAGCCAAGAGGAGCCGAACACACAGGAAATCCGGCTCCTCTCGGCGCCAAATCCAAAAAACAAACACGGGCAAGGTGCGGATGGACACGCTGGACGGAGACGGACACGCTGGACGGAGATGGACACCTGGATGGAGGCCACAGACGGACACCTCCAAGGCTGGACGGACCACGCACAAGGAAGCCGCAGACGGACACCGGACAAGGCCGCCGATGGACGCAGGACAGAAATGTAAGTTTTATTTTTTTTCCTTAAACTAACTTTCTAAGCTTGGGGTGCACGTTATACGCCGGCGCGCGGTATACCCCGATAAATACGGTATATCTATTTTCTCCAGTCATTTCTCCAGATATTTGTATACTTTTTTTAGTGTGTATACAATCATATACATCATTTGCTGCAAAACTCCCAATCGCTCCAAACATAATACACTGTACATCCACATCACAATGGTCTAATCTCTTGTTAGGACATATGTCACATGTAGTGCCGGGGAGACTTTACTTATTCATAATTATTTTTAGAGATATCTTTGGCTCAAATGTTCACAAGACCGAATGGGATTATGAATAGGCAAGTATTCTTACAAAGGTGTGGAACTTGAGCTGTTAGGAAAGGGGTGTCATAAATTTGAAGATTTGACAGATGGAGACCAGAGTGACACTTTCAAGAACATCAGAGAATGACGATGGCTATTCACTATCACTAACAAGAAAAAACAGGCCTGTCCAAAGATATAGCAATGACTGACAAATATCACAGAAAATTTGCCTTTAATGCAGGGTTTCCCAACCAGCGTTCCATGGAAGACAAGGGTTCCTCCAGAGGTTACTAAGGGAAAATTGTATAAAAAATTTGACACATATATAAATACCCTTCTTGTACCAATAAATAAGACAACATGGTATTTTTTTTTGGTGGAAGAAGGGTATTTTGTGTAATTTTTGATACTATTTGAATGCAATATTTGAGATTTTTTAAGTTATTTTGTATTTACTTAGCCGTTTCTGGACCACCCCAATCAGATAAACTGCAGAAGGGCTGCACAAAATCACGTACCTGTATGTGATTTCTTGCACAGGCTCTGGGGCGCATGCTTCCAGCGACCCGCTCCCGTTGTGACTGGACACAGTGGGAAACAATCAGTGGGTCCGGCAGATGCAATGTCCCCCAGGAACCGCCGATCGTTCTGAGGAGAGGCAGAACGCAGACCGCCGTTCTGCCAGACGGGAAGATGGAGATCTTGTGTTTCTGCTAAGCAGGAACACGGATCTCTCTCTTCCCTCAGTCAAAGTACAGCCCCCACCACAGTTAGAAAGCACCCCCCTACAGACACACTTAACCCTTTGATCATCCCTGATGTTAACCCCTTCCCTGCCAGTGTCATTAGTACAGTGACAGTGCATTTTTTTTAGCGCTGATCACTGTATTGGTGTTACTGGTCTCCAAAAGGTGTCAGTTAAGAGTCCAATTTGTCCCAAATTATAAAGTAAAGAATAAGGCGCTATACATGTTCATGTGAAAAACTGGCACAAAGAAAAACACTGCATCAACTTAAATGTGCACATAAATGAAAAAATAAGCAAGCATAAAGTCCATAAGTGAATAAATCCCAACACCAAATGAAATGTTTTGGGATAAAACTTCTAGATCTTCCACCACGAGTGCTCAGTATGAAGATGGCCACTCACCAGAGCTGTTTGACCCCTTTTTACAGGACGGTCAAAAAACGCTTTGGGAACACCAGATTGGTTCCGCTAATGGCATTAATCCACTCCAATGGCCACTCAGGAAGGGGCTAGAATGTAAAAAATTACTCCACAGGAGACACGGATAAAAGTCTCATAGTGTAGTATTTTTTTAATAAAGCAGCAGCAATAATAGCAGTTAGACCCCTTTCACACTGGGGCGTTTTTCGGGCGTTTTTCAGGCGCATTGGCGTTAAAAAAAGCATGTAAAGCGCCTGAAAGAAGCCTCTTCTGCAATCCCAATGTGAAAGCCTGAGTGCTTTTGGAGCCCTTTCACACTGCCAGCCACACTGCCAGCACTCGAAAAACGATGGTAAAGCGCTGCTAAGACCCCTTTCACACTGGGGCGTTTTTCAGGCGCTTTGGCATTAAAAAAAGCTCCCTCAATGGGAAGGGGAGCTTTAGGAGCGGTGTATTCAACGCTCCTAAAGAGCTGCAGAGAAGCTGCTTGCAGGACTTTTATGACGCCCTGCCAGCGCAGCACCTCAGTGTGAAAGCACTCTGGCTTCTTTCAGGCGCTTTACGGGCGCCTTTTTTACGCTAAGACTGGGGCGTTTTTCAGGCGCTTTAGTGTGAAGGCACTCAGGCTTTCACATTGGGATTGCAGATGCAGCTTCTTTCAGGCGCTTTACAGGCACTTTTTTTAACGCTAAAGCTCCTGAAAAACGCTCCAGTGTGAAAGGGGTCTAAGGCCCCGTACACACGACCAGTTTCCTCGGCAGAATTCAGCTTCCGACCGAGTTTCTGGCTGAATTCTGCCGAGAAACCCGGCCGTGTGTACACTTTCGGCCGAGGAAGCCGACGAGGACCTCGGCGAGGAAATAGAGAACATGTTCTCTATTTCCTCGTTGTTCTATGGGAGCTCTCGGCCCGCCGAGCTCCTCGGCGGCTTCAGGGCTGAACTGGCCGAGGAACTCGATGTGTTTGGCACGTCGAGTTCCTCGGCCGTGTGTACGGGGCCTAACACTCACATGTAGTGCCTGGCCTGTGTAAACAGCGTGTGAGTGAGTCAGCTGATCTCTGGGAGTGGCGTGCGTTCCACGTTTCGCTCTGAAGGGCAAAGCCTGATGTGGGGTATCAATTATGGACCCGGAAATAGTGGATCCTCTGCTCCAACATATGTTTCGCCGTGATTGTTTCTTCAGAAAGTTGGATGTCCACCATTACTAGAAAAAAAAAAGATAACATAAATATATCTCATAGTTTGTAGACACTATAACTTTTGCGCAAACCAATCAATATATGCTTATTGGGATTTTTTACCAAAAATATGTAGCAGAATACATTTTGGCCTAAATAAAGAATTTTATTTTTTTTACATTTATTTATTGGATATGTTTTAAAACTATTTTTGTTTATAGCGCAAAAAGTAAAAACCGCATTGGTGATCAAATGACACCAAAAGAAAGCTCTATTTGTGGGGGGGGGGGGGGGGGGAAGGACATCAATTTTATTTGGGTATAGTGTTGCACTAATTGACTGTGCAATTGTCAGTTAAAGTAACGCAGTGCCATATTGCAAAAAATTGTCTGGTCATGAAGGGGGTAAAACCTTCTGGGGCTGAAGTGGTTAAAGCAGGGTTTCCCAACCAGGATTCCATGGAAGCCTAGGGTTCCTCCAGAGGTTACCAGGGGAAAATAGTATCAAATATTAGACACATATATGAATACTCCTCTGCCACCAATAAAAAATACATTGTGGGCCAAATCCTCAAAAGGGATACGCAGGCGGAACTGCTGTTCAGCCTGCGTATCCCTGTGCCTATCTTTGGAACTGATCCTCAGAAGCAGTTTTCCAAAGATAGGCAGAAGATCCGACATCTGTAAGAGACTTACACTGTCGGATCTTAGGATGCAGTACCGCATCCGCCGCTGGGGGCATTTTGTGTCGAAATGCCGCCTAGCGTATGCAAATGAGGACTTACGGAGATCCACAAAGCTTTTCAGCTTTGTGTTTTCTGCGTAAGTTTACGTTTGCATACGTAAAATTAGTTCTGCTTTTACAAAGTGTAAACTAGTAACACCTTGTAAAAACAGACCTTTTTTTCGATCGCCGCGATTTTTTTTAAATTTTGATTTTTTTTTTCGGCGCGTAACTTTTTTTTACCCGACGCAACTTTATTGTCCCGTCGCAATCCACAAAGCCCGGCGTAACGTTATTTCGCGCGCTGCCCGTCGGGAAAATGACATCACGAGCATGCGCAGTACGGCCGGCGCGGGAGCGCGCCTCATTTAAATTGTCATCGCCCCCTGCAGAAGAGGACCGCCTTGCGCCGGAGACATTTAAGTTACACGGCCTGAAATTTCTAGGTAAGTGCTTTGTGGATCGGGCACTTAGGTAGAAATTTTAAGTCAGTGTAACTTAAATGGGAAAAGTTAGGCAGGATCTTTGAGGATTTGGCCCAATATTTTTATTTTTATGCAATATTTGACATTTTTAAAGATATTTTGTATTTACTTGGTTGTTTTTGATACGCCACATGTGTCCTGTGAAAGCAGCTTCCCGTTCTAGTTCTAGTCACCTCATTTCTTTTGTATTAATACGTATGCTCCAGGGACCGCACTGACTTAGTGAGTTGGCATATTTCTATGGTTTAAACCATTTTACCTCTTTATTAGCAATAAAAACTGAAGGGGTTCTAATCCATCACTGTATCCATCCCAGTGCATATTGCATGAGATAAAATACCTCATGGTTTCATGAGATAAATACCACATATTTTAATGAAAAATAACGCATGCAGCATTTTAATAGCTTTTTTTGTGAAATGCAGAAACATTTTTGAAAAACGCTTTGAGCTTTTTTACCGCAGGAAAATACCACTTTGTGAATGGCGCCCATTGCTGTTTTATTTTCCTTGCACCTAATTGTGTATTCTTTCCAAAGTGGAATTTTCCCTTATTCACCAAGCTCTAGGGAAACATTAGTTGCCAAGTGAACAGACTATTTGCCTTTGGTAAAGCAACCCCCACATGTCTACCTACTTCTAAATATTTTTGCTATCAGTCCTTTTTTACATAACAATTGTTTAGTGTGTTCAATATCTTGATGCCCCTCATGGGAGAGCTGGCGGGTTTGTTTGCCCCTGTGGTCCATAAAGATACGTGTGAAAAAATGTCACGTCCCCTAACAACGAATAAAGCTTCTTATTCAGCCTGGAAATATTATCTCTGCATTTATAAAAGTAAGCGCTCTGCTTCGATACTGAATGTTGTAATCCCCAGCAGTTTCTGAACTAGAACAATATAGAACTAGAAATAAAATCAAAAACTTTAGTTCACGGGGAGATTTGTACCCTTTTTCTTGAACAAATGTGTCAAATTTTCATTTAGGTTTCAGTGGGGGACTGAAACTCCAAGTGTAAATTTGAAAAAGACAACAAATTTAGACACTACATATAATGGCTTGCAGTCAGTACTATGTTACGTTGTTGGGGCTTAGATACACTTTAACCACTTAAGGGCCGGAAGATTTTCCCCTTAACGACCAGGCCATTTTTTTGCGAGCACTGCGTCGCTTTAACTGACAATTGCGCGGTCGTGCAAAGCTGTACCAAAACAAAATTTACGTCCTGTTTTTCCCACAAATAGAGATTTCTTTTAGTGGTATTTGATCACCTCTGCAGGTTTTTTTTTTTTTTTTTGCACTATAAACAAAGAAAGAGGGAAAATTTGGTAAAAAAAACAATATTTTTTACTTTTGCTATAATAAATATCCCCCAATAAAATGTCTTAATTAGTTTAGGCCAATATGTATTCTTCTACATATTTTTTCTACATATATTTGGTAAGCATTTTGCAAAAAGTTATATCGTCTACAAAATAGGAGATTCATTTATGTCATTTTTGTCATTTTTTTTTTTTACTAGTAATGGCGGTGATCCGCGCTTTTGAGCGGGACTGCCTCATTGCGGCGGACAGATCAGACACTTTTGACACTTTGGGACCACTGACATTTATACTATAAAAGTGCTATACAAATGCACTAGTGGTGATCGAAGGGTTAAATGTGTTCCCTGGGAGGTGTTTTTTTTTTTCATTTTATTCCTTTTTTATTCAAGGTTTCCCAAAATTATCACATAATACACAAATAATGTAAACAGTATCATGGACATGGAGGGTAATAATCCCAACTTACAATACAACACAAACAAGTTAGGCCATCTGATCCAGCTATACAACATAAGTACATGCTTAATTCAAATCCTCTCCCTATCTAGTTACTTCTTCCGGGGTAAAAAAAACTGTATTACCCTTCACCTATTGAAACAAAAAAAAAGAAACCACCAGCAATATCAGTTTAACCATTTTGCCTAGGTACTTCAATAACTCTTAATTAGGCACTATCTAGGGAGATGTTTCTAACTGTGGGGGGATAGGACTGACTGGAGGAGGAGAGAGATTGCTTTTCCTGATCACTAGGAACAGACAATCACTCTCTATTCCCCTGTCAGAACGGGGATCTGTCTGTTTACATTGACAGATCCCTGTTCTGGCTCTCTGCGGAGTGATCGTGAGTTGCCAGCAAACATTGTGGCCCGCTGGTGACATGCGCATCTGCTCTCTCGCTGTGTAGCGGGCGCGTACGCCCACTGTAGCTCTTAAAAGAGCCGACATACAGCTACAGTGATTCGCAGGAACTTTTACCCCCTTCCTGCCCAGTACAATTTTTAGCTTTTAGCGCTGTCACACTTTGAATGACAATTGCAACACTGTAACCAAATTACATTTTTATCCTTTTGTTCACACAACTAGAGCTTTCTTTTAGGCTGCTTTCACACTTTTGATGCTTTACAGACGCTAAAGTGCTAAAAATAGCACCTGTATAAAGCTTGTAATGCGCCTCTCCTCTCACTCCAATATAAAAGCCTAAGGGCTTTCACACTGGAGCGGTACACCGGCAGAACACTAAAAAAAGTATTGCAAGCCACATCTTTGCAGGGCTGTAGGTGTGGTGTATGCACTGATCCTAAAGCACACTTGCCCATTAAAATCAATGGGCAGCGCACCCAAACCGCTGGCAAAGCGCTGCTTTGCGGATGATTTTATCCCTTTTTCGCCTGCTAGCGGGGGTTAAAAGCGCCTCACTAGCGACCAAAAAGCACTGCAAAAAAGACTTTAAAGTGCCATTAAAAATTGCGACTCTTTACCGCCGACGCCCGGCGCTGCTCAGTGTGAAAGCAGTGTGTAAAGGTATTTAACCTCCCTGGCGGTATGATTCCTTCTGGTTTTAGGTGCAGAAAGCGGTACAATTATTTTGCATGGAAATTTGGCATTTTATATTGAAGGCCTGCAATTCTTAGGAATAACTCACTTAAATCTGTCCAAACAAGAGTCTAGTAGACATCCCGGGTATGATAAAGTTTGAAACACAAAATCATAAATTATAATATAAGAAATAACTCTTAAATAAATAATTATAACAAATAATAATGTAATTATAAACAGTGAAAAAATGCGCATACCCAATAACAAAAACAAAATCAAATAAAAAGCAGCAAACTCAAAATGTTATACAACATATAGGCAAATAATAAAAAGTGGGAGTTGCGCTAAAAAAACTTGGTGTATGAGTGACCATAGAAAGAAATAAAATAAAAACGAGTTGTGCTAGAAACACCTCATAATGATGACCAATAAGGCCAACTGTGTAAAAAAGTCCCAAATATAGATACAAATAAACAATAAATGGAAGAGTGGTGCAAATGTCCAGACAATGTAAAATGAATCCAATTCCGTTGCTAGTGCTGGATCAAAATCAGGAAAAAAGCGTTCAAGCTGACCCTTACCGGAAACATAGATCCCCAAGGATCAAAATAAGCAATCCATGATGTATCAATTGAAGATCCAAATCAGAACGGTTTAGGGAGCTCCCACTTCAATGGACTCAGCCCAGTGGAGAAAAAAACAAAACAAAAACAATAGTGCAAAAACGTATGGCAAAACAGGCACTCTAATTTAACTCCCGGTGATAAGTAATAGACAGACACTGTGAAGTAAAGTCGAGGCACCACCACCATGAAGACACACTGACCCTTACCGGAACTCAACGACCCCCAAGGGATCAATAATGCACGGTAGTGTGTTGCAAACTGTCAGCAGAGAAGCGTTTTCAAACAGGTCCTTTCACTCCAGAGGTCAAATGGCCAGGTCCCATGAAAAATATGTACAAACTCACATAGTGAAATACCATCGAGATTTATTAAAAATAAGTAAGTAGAACACTTACACTTAGGATGATTAAAAACAGCGAGGAAGATAAGCAGCCGGCCGGCAAACAAACAAACAAGGTACGTCCTCAATACGCGGTGACGTCAGCATACAATAATGTAATTATAAATAATTACAATAATGTAATTATAAAAAAAATTATTCAATAATGTAATCAAATCAAAAACACTGAAATTTGATGTAACGGGACACTTTTTGGTTGCTATGGACAATCTCCAGTTTCCAGGCAGAAAGAACAGTTTTTATTATATAAAACTGCATGCAGGACACTGGGCAGACCACTAGGGAGAAAGGGGGTGTGTAATTATTTGATACAGTACTGTAATCTGTAAGATTACAGTATACTGTATGTGTATTGTGTGCTTCACTTTTTGAATTTGGCGCCGAACTCCGTCCCCGTGCGTTGTAACGTCGCAGGGAACGGAGCTCGGCACTGTGAATCGAGCGAGGAGACACAGCTGAGGAGGGGACACATCACAGGATCCAGGGACAAGGTAAGTAACTTCCCTCTGTATCCTGCAATGCAATCCTGGCTCAGGGATACCGCTTTTGGTATGAAAAATTCACCCCGAGCCAGACTCAGGAATATCGCTAAGGGGGTTAATCACCATTGGGTTATTTATTGTTTGCTAAATAAACGAAAAAAGACTGAAAATTTCAAAAAATATGTTTTTTTCTTAGTTTCTGTTATAAAATTTGGCAAATAAATAATCTTTCTTCATAAATTTAGGCCAAAATGTTGCTACATTTCTTTGGCGAAAATAATCCAAATTAGTGTTTATTATTTAGTCTGTAGGAAGTAAAAGTCTATGTTGTTGCATTTATACTGTTAAAAATGTGCGTTAGTCATGGAAACATACATAATCATTATGATTATGTATGTTTGCATGACTAACACACGTTATTAAGGGTATAGGCACAACAACATACACTTTTATGTATTAATTCACATTGTGGGAACACAATTAGGTTGTGTGCAGCCACCCATCACAAGATATACCACACATATACTATCTACAAGGTATCTTGGGATAATCCACTCACTTTCTTAGTCTGTATGAAAGTTATAGAGCCCACAAACTACGTTATATATCTGAAAATGTATCAATCCTGATGTACTGACGGCCTATCTAATTTTTTAAGACCCTAAAATGTTTTGTTGTGAATAACTGTGATTGGCCTTCTTGTCCAGTCAGAAGGATGCAAGGCTGGCCCGCCGGCGATCTGCTAGAGTCCAGGAAGGTGATAAGTCAAGTATTTTGGATGCATTGGTGTTGATTCACTAAATGTAAATAGACTATTCACTTTGCAAGGGAAGTTGCACTTTGCAAGGGAACTTTCCCCAGAGATTAGTGAGGTAAAGTGCTGCTAATATCCATCATCCAATTATGTACAAGAAAAAATGCTGGTTTTAAAAAAAATCCAAACTCTTTTTGTTATTAAAGGTCAGGACAGGGAAAAGAAAGAGACATACCACATTGTATATGCATTGTGTAGGACAGGGCTCAAAATTTTAAGCCCTGAGCTACTAGCCAGGCCTCAAGAGTTACTCGCCACCAGTTGCGCCACCTAATTCATACACTGCTCCACGATTAATTGCGCCCCTAAACACGCCCTCGTAGATTATCTCATGGAATGACACTGTCAAATGTTTTATGCAGAATCAAGTTACACAATTAAATATTACCAAAAACAACTTTAACAAAATGGGACAGGGCACTGGGGACAGACCAGAGGGACAGGGCACTGGAGGCAGACCAGAGGGACAGGGCACTGGGGGCAGACCAGAGGGACAGGGCACTGGGGGCAGACCAGAGGGACAGGGCACTAGAACTGGATCTCTTCCCCATTCTCTTGCTGTCTCCTCTGCAACTCCCAACACCATAGCACAGCGCACATTGACACCGGACAGCACACATTGAGACCAGTCTGCTCACAGTGCTCAGGCTGAACTGCTGGACACCTACATAGAGCACAAGGAGAAGAAACTGCACAAACTGGAAGGCTGCCACTCTCATGTCAGGGCAACTTTCACTGAGCGCTGCACTGCCTACCTGGGACACCCGGAGTGTTAATTTTCGCAATCCTCCATCCTCATTACTTCTTGCTCTCTGCTCTCCAGCTACATTGGTCGGGGGGGGGGGCAGGCTCAGAGAGGTCATACTGTTAGGTCCCATGGCTTAATGAGAATTGTAAGGAGAGCACCTGTGTACTGCTCTGCCTGTGCGCGGCTCACCAGACTACTTTTCCCGAGCATGCACCTTTCCTCTTCGGCCGCCAATCCCTTCGGGGCTCTAAGTGTAGGCACAGATTGGAGGGAGATTGTTCATGCAGCCCTGTCATCACTCGCCCCCAGCTTAAATCCACTCACCAAATGCTAGCAGGCGAGTGGAAATTTTGAGGGCTGGTGTAGGATATACAATCTTACATAGTTATTCATGTCACAAAGGAACATTAGTCAGGAGGTCTACGGTAAAATGTCATTTAACCATGCCTGTAAAAAAAAAAAAAATCCTCTGAGCAGGTAAGTAAAGTGATTGATATCCATTAATCAACATCTTGGGTTACCAAACATACCAAACATTCCCTAACTAATATCCTGCCTTAACTCTTTTCCTTTAGACGGGTTTAACGAAAAGCAAAATAACAATGGGGACACTAATATCAGTTCTCACATCAGTAGTAGCCTATCCAACACTGACTTAGAGGGGGCTAGACCCGGTACAAACTAATTGAAACTTGCGTAGAACTCTTTGAAAAAATGCTGTTTGCACATGTTTGGGTATTTATTGCAAAGTGAATTCCTTTACTAACATTTATAGGTAAAGTTGATCCAGGGAATATCAGATTGCCTCTCGGGGGATCAGGAAGGATTTTCTTTCCCCGCCGGAGCAAATTGGATCATGCTTTGCTGGGGTTTTTCGCCTTCCTCTGGATCAATTGTGGGTATAGGATTGTGTATATACAGTTGAAAAAGTGTTTTCCCCCTTCCTGATATATTTTTTTCGCACATTTCTCACACTTAAATGATTCAGATCATCAACTTTTAATATTACACAAAGATAACCCAAGTAAATCCAAGAGGCAGTTTTTAAATTATTATTTAATTTATTCGGAGAAAAAAGCTGTTCAAACCTGCCTGACCCTATGTGAAAAAGTAATTCCCCCCTCCAATGCGGAATCAGGAATGAACTGTGATTAACCACAATTTTTTGGAAAGCTGAGTTAAATTGCACTTGCCACACCACCCAGGTCTGATTACTGCCAGATCTGTTGAATCAAGAAATCATATAAATAGAACCTGTCAGACAAAGTGAAGCAGATCACAAAAAATCACAAATCTAAAAAAATCAAGAACAGATTAGAAACAATTTAATGTACATGTATCAGTCTAGGAAGGGTTTCAAAGCCATTTCTAAAGCTTTGGAACTCATGTGCAGGGCCGCCATCAGGGGGGTACAGGCATTACACCTGTAAGGGGCCCCGATTGTTCCCAGGGGCCCGGCTGGCCCCCCTTCCATTTATTTATTTTTGCATTACACCTTTAAGGGCCCGATGGTCCCCAGGGCGCCCTACAGGCCCTCCCGTTTTTTTTTTTTAAATTGTATTTATTTATTTTTTGCATTACACCTGTAAGGGGCCCAATGGCCCGGTCGGCCCCCCTCCCGTTTATTTTTTTAATTTTTTTAAAGAGCCATTATCTACAAACGGAGATAACGTGGAACAGTGGTGAACCTTCTCAGGAGTGGCCGGCCTACAAAAATGATGCCAAGAGCACGACGGTGACTCATCCAGGAGGTCATAAAAGAACACAGAACAACTTCTAAAGAACTGCAGGCCTCACTTGCCTCAGGTAAGATCAGTGTTCATGATTCAACAATAAGAGACTGGGAAAAATGGCATCCATGGGAGTGCTCCAAGGCCAAAGCCACTGCTGACCAAAAAGAACACAAAGGCTCATCTCACATTTACCAAAAAACTTGATTATCCACAAGACTTTTAGGCAAATATTCTGTGGACTGAGGAGACAAAAATGTACCCTTTGGAAGGTGTGCACCCTGTTACATCTGGCATAAAACTAATACAGCATTTCATAACAAGAACATCATACCAACAGTCAGACATGGTGGTGGCAGCGTCATGGTCTGGGGCTGCTTATCTGGATGACTTACCATAATTGATGGAACCATGAATTCTGAGCTCTATCAGAAAATCCTCAAGGAGACTGTCCGGCCATCAGTTTGTGACCTCAAGCTCAAGTGCACTTGGGTTATGCAATGATCCAAAACACAACAGCAAGTCCACCTCCAAATGGTCCAAACAAAGCAAAATTTAGGTTTTGGAGTGGCCTAGTCAAAGCCCGGACTTAAATCCAATTGAGATGCTGTATCATGACCTTACACAGGCTGTCCATGCTGGAAAACCCTCCAATGTGGCTGAATTAAAACAAATCTGCAAGGAAGAGTGGGCCAACATTGCTCCACAGCAATGTGAAAGACTCATTGCCAGTTATCGCACATGCTTGAATGCAGTTGTTGCCACCAAGGGTGGCACAGCCAGTTATTAGGTTTAGGGGCAATTGCCTTTTCACATAAAGCCAGGCAGGTTTGGACAGTTTTTTGCCTTAATAAATTAAACCATCATTTAAAAACTGCATTTTGTATTTACTTGGGTTATCTTTGTTTAATAATAAAATTAGTTTGATGATCTGAATCATTTAAGTGTGACAAATATGCAGAAAAAAAAAATAGAAAGTGGGCAAATACTTTTTCACACAATGTTTTTTTTATTTTTTATTTTCCCCTACTATATGTTGAACTAGATGGATTTAAGTCTTTTTTTCAACCTGACTAACTATGTAAAAGTGCAACTTCCCTTACAAAGTCAACATCCTATTTGGCTTTAGTAAGTCAACCCCATTCTGTCAAAATATATAATAAATATATTGCGCTACTTTGTAATAAACAACCAAAAAAGGCAGCCAACACAACAAAGAAAAATTTGTGACAGAATAAAGAAAAAAGTGCAGCGCCAATATGAAAAACCCCCCTGGATGGTAGGGATTCACGCATTAACCAAAAATGTTTATATAAGTGTACCGATGTATGTGATCGGGAGCAGAAATACTCCTCCAATTCTATAACACTCCACAAGACTGGGTGAAAGCATGATCAAAAACTTGATATAAAAATCCCTGTGAAAGGAATTCAACAAACAAAACAATATAAATAACTAAATATAGCAAAAAGTTCAAAGGTGCATCTCATGTATGTACTCCAAATCTATGTAGAAACAGTCCACACACTGTGAAAGTAATAAGGAAGCAGTCCCATAGGTAGGCGAAAGATAAAGTGTGTTTTCAAAGATACATTCCCCGGAATTAGTATAAGGTGAAGGTACCCTTACCGGATGGTGTTGACCCACAACTCACGGTACGGCAGGGGGGGGGGGTCACAAAGGCTAAATGGGCTGGTTGCCCTCTCTGGTCTCCATCCCGATCCACTTGACTGGTTGCACCAAAAGTGGTGTGCATTTGATTCGATCAGAATCAATCAGGGTATATCCGCGACCAGATCTCCAACTCCAAACCGGATTCAGTAAAGGGTAATGATTCATCGCAATGGTTCAAACAAGGGGAAAAAAAGAGAAGAGAGCATCTCCTCATAGTGTTAAAATGTAAAAATGTATTTTAAAAAACTTTCAAAATACACACTGGAATCCAACACAAATCGCAAACCAAATCCACATCAGCAAAAAATTAAAACCAAACAGTCTCCCAGAAGCAGGTTACATGAATGGAAGCTGTCATAAATGTTGCGCAGTGAGGAAATGGTAAGGACCAGTGTACCCGACCGGTTTTGTCTGAGAAAGACTTATACAGGGGCATACTATGTCCCCGTATGCCCCCCGTAGAAGTCTTTCTCAGACTAAAATCATATTTGGGCATATCTGTTCTGTAGTAGGTACTGGGCAGCTTTCAAACTGATCCACAGGTGCAGAGCAGCGCACCTGAGGGTTACCTGCACTGAGCCATAAACTTCTGTTATTACCTGCGAGTTTGGTGCGCTTTCTGATTGCACCACACCTACCGGATATAATAGAAGTCTATGGCAAAGTGCAGCTAAACTTTAGGAAAGCCACAGGTGAACTGTACTGCACCCGTGATACGGGTAAACAGTGCATCGGTGTGAAAGCAGCCTTAGGCCCCTTTCACACAGTCAGTCCAACCCAATTGAAACCTCCATTCACCTATGAGAAGTGGAAGATGTAAATGGAGTGGAAACGCCTACCTCTAATCCAATCCGCCATCCACCCGCTCCGCTCATTGTGGCCGGTGACTGGTTACCAAGTCGCTTAAGTGGCCCTTGCTCTTCAAAATGTTGGTCACCCCTGGCCTACATATAGCAATGGCAGCATGCCCGATACCTGTATATGTGTTCACACGATATATCAAATTGTGTTCGATTGTATATTCGTAACATCATCAGACATAATAGTAAATGAATGATAGCTGTGGCATCGGAAAATAGCTTGACGTGTTTCATGGATGTCTCTACTCATCAGGAGCAGATGCGACAACAATTCCTATAAATATATTAGTATAATAGAATAAAAACCCATACTCTAATTAGAGAGGGAACATGTCAAGAAAGATGAATATCTATAAATAGTTGGATCACAACACTTACCAACAAGGATAGTGATGAGTGCGATATGCGGCAACCAGCATAGGGTGAGCCACAAGGACAGTGCCGAGGACAGTGCTGGGGAGTGCATGAATGAAGTAATCATTTCCATATGAAAAAGATTATTGAGGTGTGTAGCTCATCAAGTGTGGGTATCTGGGAACAGAAAAATATTAATTGTGTATATAATTATGATGATAATAAGAGTAATGAATTGATAATTAATTAATTAATAGATAATGAACCCAGTGTGACTCCCTGAAAAGTGATGGCAAAAATAAGGGGAATAATTTCCATGACAATGGGAAGACCATGTGTCAACAAAGTAGTTGGTCGATAGTTCTAGGAATGGCCAGTATCTTTGAATCTACTGATACGAGTCATATTTTCCACTAAAAGTAAATTCTCTTTTTTAACTATGTTCAGTTTGAGCTACCCAGGTTTGTTACAGATTTACTTTATGTGTTCAAAAAATAGGCAGCGTTTGATCCTGTTTTCCTCCAGCGCCAAAAAAAAAAAGAAAGAAAATAAATCAAAAACAGAGTGGTAGAAAAAACATAGATGATACTGGCAGAATATTCTGGAGATTATGAAGAGATTCAGCAGTTCCAAGAAATCACAAGAGAGATGCATTCAGATTATCTAACCATTGTTTAGCTAATGAACCTCTTAGGAAATGTGTCTTTGTCTTCCTGGACAATGGCACTGCCTGTATACAGATGTAGGATAAACTCAATACTGGACCTGGAAAAACATATATTTACTGCAAAGACTCATGTGAGTTATCGTTATTTTTACAGCTCTCCATAAAGATCATAAGAAGGGAGCCAAAGTGCTGTCTATGGAGGGAATGTAATATTGTCTTAGGGGGATAGTAAGCTGAAATCCTTACCTGTGCGTGTGGCACGTCTTCTATGATTAATGTTTTCTTTATACTCTGGTTGTTACTAATCACCGATGTTATGCTATAAATATTATAGGGTTTTTAATGAAGAATCAGGACCTTGCGGTGCTTTTAATTACTAATTTGGGGTTTATTCTCTCACAGGATTTAGGACAGCATCTGCTTCCATTTATACCTTGGATCTTAAAGTGATTGTAAACGATTACCTTGTAAAACAACCCATTCAGTTTAAAATAGAAATAAAAGGCAAAACATTCATGTTTTTAGAAATAAAAAAAATTATAAAATATTTTTGATCAAATTCCCTCTACTCTCAGCTGTATAAGATCTAGGGGAGGACAAACAGCAGTACACTGATCTTCCCTGTGAATGGCTGTGCAGTGTGTGTGGGGGGTGTCAGGATAAAGCCCTGTACACGCGATCGGTCCATCCGATGAAAACGGTCTGATGGACCGTTTTCATCGGTTACCCGATGAAGCTGACTGATGGTCAGTCGTGCCTACACACCATCGGTTCAAAAAATAATCGTGTCAGAACGTGGTGACGTAAAACACAACGACGTGCTGAAAAAAACAAAGCAAGCATGCTTCCAAGCATGTGTCGACTTGATTCTGAGCATGCTTTTGTTTACATCACATGATCAGCTGTCATTGGCTGACAGCTGATCATGTGGTAAGTGGCCAGGGTCGGCCCCTTACTCGGATCTGTGATCACCTGAGTCTCAGTGACGCATGGGGGGCATGCGAAGGGGAGGACATCTATTGATGGCCTCCCAGCAAAGCAGATCCGCGCTGTGGCCGTCATTTGGCTATGATGTGGCGTAGATTTCAAGTGGTCAAAGGGACATCGGCACTAAAAATCAAGGCACTGTTTATCAGTGTCCTGATTATCAGTGCAGTCCCACCACTGCTGTCAATCAGTGCCCACCAGTGCTGCCAATCAGTCCTGTCTATCAGTGCAGCCTCATCCGTGCCCACCAGTCCCGCCTCATCAGTGCCCATCAGTGCAGCCTATCAGTGTCACACAGTGCAGCCTCAGCAGCGCACATCAGTGAATGAGAAAAATTACTTGTTTGCAAACTTTTATAGTGATTAAAGAGGAACTGCAATCTGCTCACATAATTTGTAATAAAAACATCTTTGCCATTCTGAAGCTTCCCTCTGACCAATTTGCATATTATTTTATATATATACTGTGATTATGTACTTGCCAAATATGCTGCAGAAATCTCCCTCCACTGAGTCTGGCTGTAATCATTTTAACTGTGGGCAGCTGAAGCTGTTGCCTGTTCACTTCCTGGATTTACACAGACACACACCTCCAACTCTATAGCACTTATTGGCCCTCTTATGACTCATCCCCCTCCCTTCCTGGCAAACTATCACGAGAGTAAGAGAGAAAGCTGTGCATGATGTCATAAGCCTAGGCTTTTTACCAGACAAGAAACAGGAAGTGGGCTGTATAAGATATTTACTGGCAGAAAAAAATGTTTTACTATCCAAAGTTAAAACAACAAGGACAGAAGATTTAATAGATGGAAAGATGAAAAAAATGACTGAAGTTCCACATTAAATATCACCGAAAGAAAGCTCTACTTGTGTGAAAAAAAATTATAACAATTTCATATGGGTACAGTGTTGCATGACAAAATTAGCGTCCTTTTTTTCCCACAAATAGAGCTTTCTTTTGGTGATATTTGATCACCTCTGCGGTTTTTATTTTTTGCGATATAAACAATAGAGCGACATTTTTGAAAAAAATGCAATCTTTTTTACTTTTTGCTATAATAAATATCCCCAAAAAAGATATAAAAAAAACTTTTTATTCCTCAGATTAGGCCGATACGTATTCTTCTACCTATTTTTGGTAAAAAAATCACAATAAGCGTTTAACGATTGGTTTACGCAAATTTTATAGCGTTTACAAAATAGGGGATAGTTTTATGGCATTTTTATTAATATTTTTTTTTTACTAGTAATGGCGGCGATCAGTGTTTTTTTTGTGACCGCGACATTATGGCGGACACATCGGACAATTTTGACACATTTTTGGGACCATTGTCATTTTCACAGCAAAAAGTGCTATAAAAATGCATTGATTACTGTGAAAATTACAATTGCAGTTTAGGAGTTAACCACTGTAGGGGTTATGTGTGACCTCATATGTGTTTCTAACTGTAGGGGGGCGGGGCTGGACTTGTGACATCATTGATCGTCTTTCCTTATATCAGGGAACAGACGATCAGTGACACTGCCACTGTGAAGAACGGGGAAGGTGTGTTTACACACACCTCTCCCCGTTCTTCCGCTCCTGTGACCGATCGCAGGACACCGGCAGCGATCGGGTCCGCAGGTCCGGCGGTCACGGAGCTTCGCACTGGGTCGCGGGCGCGCCCACGCAACCCACGGCTGGGCACTTAAAGGGGACATACCTGTACGTGCTTGTGCCCAGCTGTACCATTCTGCTGACGTATATCGGCGTTAGGTGGTCCTTAAGTGGTTAAAATCCCTACTCCCCAAAAAATTTCAGTTTTTAAAACTTTTTTTGCATTGATACATGTCCCCTGGGGCAGGACCCGGGTCTCCAAACACTTTTTATGACAATACCATGCATATAAGCCTTTAAAATTAGCATGTTCGTGTCCCATAGACTTTAACAAAGTTAAGGCAAGTTCTGGATCAAACCGAACCGGGGGGGGGGGGGGGTGTTCAGCCCATCCTTATTCCCAGGAGGTTGACGAACAAGCAAAGCAGGAAGTGGAGTGAAGCTTGTAGGGGCGCGGTGCTCCTACTACAGACACATGCTGTTTTGATGATTCCGTCTTGTAAGTGCAACTGGTTTATACCATTAAATTTTGAATTTTAAAGTACTGCACTATTGGAGCATTTCTTTTTATCTTTCATCCCTGAGTTTCATCTGCAAAGCGAAGTTCCCGGGTTATTACTAAAGGTTTATGGGGAGAAGTATTTCCCTGTAGTTGGTGAGAACATTTTATAGTGTTCACGGGAAGCTGGTAAGCAGGATTACTTACGCTCACATGGGTGTGGACAGGGGTGTATTTAGGTTTTGTGCCGCCCTAGGCCTGGTGAAACTCGTGCACCCCCTACTTTATATATGACGCACCCCTTCCCTTTTAAGACCCGCCCTGTCATTTTCATGGGATGAGGACAGAGGAACAGGATGGGATGAGGACAGAGGGACAGGATGGGATGAGGACAGAGGGACAGGATGGGATGAGGACAGAGGGACAGGATGGGATGAGGACAGAGGGACAGGGTGGGATGAGGACAGGGTGACAGGATGGGATGAGCACAGGGGGACAGGATGGGATGAGCACAGGGGGACAGGATGGGGGACAGGATGGGATGAGCACAGGGGGACAGGATGGGATGAGCACAGGGGGACGGGATGGGATTTCACCGCCCCCCGCAAAGTGCCGCCCTAGGCCTGGGCCTTGTCGGCCTAGGCCATAATACATCACTGGGTGTGGAGCAGGATTTATCTTATATGAAGGATCATCACCTTTCCCCTTATCTGTGGCTTTATCATCTATATGAAGCACAGATTTTGGTTTCTGCATTCTCCTATATACAGTGGGGAGAACAAGTATTTGCTTCACTGCCGATTTTGCAGGTTTTCCTACTTGTAAGGACATGTAGAGGTCTGTATTTTTTATCATAGGTACTCTTCAATGGTGAGAGACAAAATCTAAAAGAAAAATCCAGAAAATCACATTGTATGATTTTTAAATAATTGGTTTTCATTTTATTGCATGACATAAGTATTTGATCACCTACCAACCAGTAAGAATTTCGTTTCTCACAGACCTGTTATTTTTTCTTTAAGAAGCCCTCCTGTTCTCCACTCATTACCTGTATTAACCACACCTGTTTGAACTTGTTACCTGTATAAAAGACACCTGTCCACACACTCAATCAAACTCCAACCTCTCCACAATGGCCAAGACCAGAGAGCTGTGTAAGGACATCAGGGATAAAATTGTAGACCTGCACAAGGCTTGGATGGGCTACAGGACAATAGACAAGCTGCTTGGTGAGAAGGCAACAACTGTTGGCGCAATTATTAGAAAATAGAAGAAGTTCAAGATGACGGTCACTCTCCCTCGGTCTGGGGCTCAGTGCAAGATCTCATCTCATGAGGCATCAATGATCATGAGTAAGGTGAGGGATCAGCCCAGAACTACAAGGCAGGAGCTGGTCAATGACCTGAAGAGAGCACACTACGCCGTCATGGATTAAGATCCAGTAGCGCACGCAAGGTCCCCCTGCTCAAGCCAGCGCATGTCCAGGCCCGTCTGAAGTTTGCCAATGATCATCTGGATGATCCAGAGGAGTAATGGGAGAAGGTCATGTGGTCTGATGAGACAAAAATAGAGCTTTTTGGTCTAAACTCCACTAGCCGTTTTTGGAGGAAGAAGAAGGATTAATACAACCCCAAGAACACCATCCCAACCGTGAAGAATGGAGGTGGAAACATTCTTTGGGGATGCTTTTTTGCAAAGGGGACAGGACAACTGCACCGTATTGAGGGGAGGATGGAAGGGGCCATGTATCGCGAGATCTTGGCCAACAACCTCCTTCCCTCAGTAAGAGCATTGAAGATGGGTTGTGGCTGAGTCTTCCAGCATGACAACGACCCAAAACACACAGCCAGGGCAACTAAGGAGTGGTTCCGTAAGAAACATCTCAAGGTCCTGGAGTGGTCTAGCCAGTCTCCAGACCTGAACCCAATGGAAGATCTTTGGAGGGAGCTGAAAGTCCGTATTACCCAGCGACAACACCGAAACCAGAAGAATCTGGAGAAGCTTTGTATGGCCCCGTACACACGACCAGTTTCCTCGGCAGAATTCAGCTTCCGACCGAGTTTCTGGCTGAATTCTGCCGAGAAACCCGGCCGTGTGTACACTTTCGGCCGAGGAAGCCGACGAGGAGCTCGGCGAGGAAATAGAGAACATGTTCTCTATTTCCTCGTTGTTCAATGGGAGCTCTCGCCCCGCCGAGCTCCTCGGCGGCTTCAGTGCTGAACTGGCCGAGGAACTCGATGTGTTTGGCACGTCGAGTTCCTCGGCCGTGTGTACGGGGCTTATGGAGGAGTGGGCCAAAATCCCTGCTGAAGTGTGTGCAGTCCTGGTCAAGAACTACAGGAAACGTATGATCTCTGTACTTGCAAACAAAGGTTTCTGTGCCAAATATTAAGTTCTGCTTTTCTGATGTATCAAATACTTATATCATGCAATAAAATGCAAACAAATTACTTAAAAATCATACAATGTGATTTTCTGGATTTTTGTTTTAGATTCAGTTGAAGAGTACCTATGATAAAAATATAGAACTCTGCATGCTTTGTAAGTAGGAAAACCTGCAAAATCTGCAGTGTATCAAACACTTGTACATGGACTGTGCATTTGGGACTCCTTGTTAGTTTTCCTTTTTCAGTCTTTTTTCACCTACATCATTTTAACTGTATTAGCGCTGCACTTTTTTCTTTGTATTTTTTTGTCTCTTCATAAACCAATTGTGTTCTGTGATTTCCCATCACTTTCTGTTTCTGTGACAGTGGCCTTTAGGACAATGGAGACAGGGGCCAATCTACCCAGAAGGGGCACCACGGCAATAAAAATTAAACAAGGTTTACAGTCTTTCTCTACTTTGGGCCAGATTCACAAAAGGGATACGACGGCGTTTCTCCTGATACGCCGTTGTATCCCTGTTTCTATCTATGCGACTGATTCGTAGAATCAGTTACGCATAGATATCCTTAAGATCCGACAGGTGTAATAGTTTTACACTGTCGGATCTTAGGATGCAGTACCGCGGCCACCGCTGGGGGGAGTTTGCGTCGTAAACCAGCGTTGGGTATGCAAATTAGGTGTTACGGCGATCCACAAAGCTTTTTCCCGTCGTTACGTCGTCGCGAGTGTTAGATTTCCGTCGCAAAGATAGGGCACCTTTAACATGGTGTAAAAGTACTCCACCATGTTAAAGTATGCCTGTCTTTCCCGCGTCGCTTTTGATTTTTTTTTAAAAAAAATATTTTTCCCGGCGTAAATCTTTTTTCACGTCGCGATTCACAAAACGTCGGCGCGTCGTAATTTCGCGCTAAGCACGTCGGGAAATTTGCGACGGGAGCATGCGCAGTACGTCCGGAGCGGGAGCCCACCTAATTTAAATGGCCCCATTCTATTTGGCCCGCCTTGCGCCGGACGCATTTACGATACACCGCCGCAAGTTTCCAGGTAAGTGCTTTGTGGATCGAGCACTAAACCTGAAAACTTACGGCGGTGTAACTTAAATGGCTAACGTTTCCTCGGCGCAATTGTACGTGAATCTGGCCCTAAGTTGAAATGTTTTGTCTTTACACTTTAAATATGTATTTATTTGCAGAAACCTCATAATCTATTTCTTTATATATATATATATATATATATATATATATATATATATATATATATATATATATATATATTTATATATATATTGTTTTTCATCTTGGCCCTGTGTAAAAAAAAATTGGTCAGCTTTCCTATTTTATTTTTAATCTTGTGCCCCATTTCCACTCAGTTGTGTGACAATATTTGTTGTAGATGGACTGTTTGTGGAAAAAAATAAATGTATGACAGACACCCTGTGTTTTTACCTGTCTTTTCTTGCACAACGAGCATCTTCATTTTCTGCAGGCGTGTATTGGTTAATGAGAGCATTAGCTGTCATACTGCTTGTTTTAATCATGTAAAATGAAATATTATTCATTGGCTTGGAACACACATTTTTGTGTAATATTTTTTTACCGATATGTCAAAACATTTCTAGGTGGGTGTCCCCAATTGTAATTTTTATTGCAGTTGGTTCTTCGAATTACACAGTCTTTGGAGGCACTCAGCGTTGACAGTAAATCTGTTTCACCAGATCTTCCAATCAATCAATGCGGTCTCTGTCTTCTGCACTGCAGACGCTCAAACGTTTTATAATCAGTTCTCTCAGTGAAACAATCATCTTTCCATTTCTATAATATAGAAATTGGTCTTGGATAGTGCTCTCTTTTTCTGTATATTCTCAGATGTATTCCCATGCCATTTAAACGTATATAAATGAAAGCAAGTTTAAACGGTATTCTAGCAATGGTAGAATGTTAGACTACGTGGTGCACCAGTTTCTTCAGAACGCTGTTTTCTCCTAATTTACAGAGTGGTGATTGGGGAGCTTAAAACAATGCAATATGCACTATATTTCCAAAAGTATTGGGACGCCTGCCTTTACACGCACAATAACTTTAATGGCATCCCAGTCTAAGGCCCAGATTCTCGTAGAGGCGCCTATCTATAGGCGGGCGTAGTGTATCTCAGATACACTACGCCGCCGTAACTTAGTGAGGCAGGTATCGTATTCACAAAGAGCCCAAAGTTACGGCGGCGTAGTGTAACTGTGCCGGCGTAAGCCCGCGTAATTCAAAGTAGGCTGGTGTGGGCGTGTTTTATGGTAATGAATAGTGACCCAACGTGATTGACGTTTTTAACAAACGGCGCATGCGCCGTCCCTGAACGCATCCCAGTGCGCATGCTCAAAATTACGCCGCAAATAGTCAATGCTTTCGACGTGAACGTAACTTACGTCCAGCCCCATTCACGGACGATTTACGCAAACTACGTAAAATACGACGCTGTTCGTACGTTTCCGACGTCCATACCTAACATGACTTACCCCTGCTTTATGAGGGGTAACTTTACGCTGGCGTATGTCTTACGTAAACAACGTATCTTGATACGCCGGGCGCACGTACGTTCGTGAATCGGCGTATCCAGCTAATTTGCATATTCAACGCGGAAATCTACGGAAGCGCCACCTAGCGGCCAGCGTAAATATGCAACTAAGATACAACGGAGTAAGAGACTTACGCCGCTCGTATCTAGGCTGTTCGAATTTATGCGTAACTGATTCTAAGAATCAGGCGCATAGATACGACGGCTCTCATTCGGACTTATGACGGCGTACGTGGCGATACGCCGTCGTAAGTCCTTTGAGAATCTGGGCCTTAGTCCGTAGGGTTCAATATTGAGTTGGCCCATCCTTTGCAGCTATAACAGCTTAAACTCTTCTGGGAAGGCTGTCCACAAGGTTTAGGAGTGTGTCTACAGTATGGGAATGTTTGACCATTCTTCCAGAAGCGCATTTGTGAGGTCCACCACTGATGTGGATGCAGTCTATGCTCTAATTCATCACAAAGGTGTTCTATTGGGTCAAGGTCAGGACTCTGTGCAGGCCAGTGAAGTTCCTCCACCCCAAACTCGCTCATCCATGTCTTTATGGACCTTGTTTGTGCACTTGTGCGCAGTCATGTTGGAAGAGGAAGGAACAACCCCCAAACTATTCCAACAAAGTTGTGTATGCTGACGCCTTAAGATTTCCCTTCACTGGAACTAATAGGCCAAGCCCAACCCCTGAAAAACAACCCCACACCATAATCCCCCCTTCACCTTATGATTTTGACCAGTGCACAAAGCAAGGTCCATAAAGACATGGATGAGCGAGTTTGGGGTGGAAGAACTTGACTCGCTTGCACAGAGTTCTGACCTCAGATAGAACACCTTTGGGATGAATTAGAGCAGAGACCGCGAGCCAGGCCTTCTCATCCACATCAGTGCCTCACAATTGCGCTTCCTAAGACTAAGTTCACTTTTTTGAACATGTTGCATGTTTCACCCATATTTAGTGTGGAACATGTAACATGTTTCAGCTCTTGCTGCCAGTCCCCCTGATCCCCCCACTCTCTGTTATAAATGACCCCCTAAGTGACCAGTGCTTTGGTCAAATGATTAGCTGCCACTGTAGCTGCACAGGGCAGTGCTTTCTGTAGGGCAGGTAATACAGGGCTTTTTGTGTTATAACCATAGGTGTGCGCAGCTTACTGCATTAGGGTGAGCTTCCCAAAGCTCAAACACACATCCCTTTCTCTGCAGCCTCAGCTGCACTGGACAGTGAATGATAGGTCCCCAGCCACAGTTATATTGTTATTCTGGTTGAAAAAAGACACAAGTCCAGTTTAACCACTTCCGCCACTTCCTGACCAAACCATTTTTTGCAATACGGCACTCCGTCTCTTTAACCTCCTTAGCGGTATTCCCGAGTCTGGCTCGGGGGGAATTTTTTATACCAAAAGCGGTATCCCCGAGCCAGACTCGGGATTGCATTGCAGTATACAGGCTCCTTCGCTGTGTCTCCTCGCTCGATTCACAGTGCCGCCAAATTCAGTTCGGCGCCAAATTCAAAAAGTAAAAAACACAATACACATACAGCAGCCCTCAAAATTTCCACTCGCCTGCTAGCATTTGGCGAGTGGATTTAAGCTGGGGGCGAGTGATGACAGGGCTGCATGAACAATCTCCCTCCAATCTGTGCCTACACTTAGAGCCCCGAAGGGATTGGCGGCCGAAGAGGAAAGGTGCATGCTCGGGAAAAGTAGTCTGGTGAGCCGCGCACAGGCAGAGCAGTACACAGGTGCTCTCCTTACAATTCTCATTAAGCCATGGGACCTAACAGTATGACCTCTCTGAGCCTGCCCCCTCCCCCCGACCAATGTAGCTGGAGAGCAGAGAGCAAGAAGTAATGAGTTAGGTGGAGGATTGCGAAAATTAACACTCCGGGTGTCCCAGGTAGGCAGTGCAGCGCTCAGTGAAAGTTGCCCTGACATGAGAGTGGCAGCCTTCCAGTTTGTGCAGTTTTCTTCTCCTTGTGCTCTATGTAGGTGTCCAGCAGTTCAGCCTGAGCACTGTGAGCAGACTGGTCTCAATGTGTGCTGTCCGGTGTCAATGTGCGCTGTGCTATGGTGTTGGGAGTTGCAGAGGAGACAGCAAGAGAATGGGGAAGAGATCCAGTTCTAGTGCCCTGTCCCTCTGGTCTGCCCCCAGTGCCCTGTCCCTCTGGTCTGCCCCCAGTGCCCTGTCCCTCTGGTCTGTCCCCAGTGCCCTGTCCCATTTTGTTAAAGTTGTTTTTGGTAATATTTAATTGTGTAACTTGATTCTGCATAAAACATTTGACAGTGTCATTCCATGAGATAATCTACGAGGGCGTGTTTAGGGGCGCAATTAATCGTGGAGCAGTGTATGAATTAGGTGGCGCAACTGGTGGCGAGTAACTCTTGAGGCCTGGCTAGTAGCTCAGGGCTTAAAATTTTGAGCCCTGACATACAGTATACTGTAAACTTACAGATTACAGTACTGTATGAAATAAATACACACCCCTTTGTCCCTAGTGGTCTTCCCAGTGTCCTGCACGCAGTTTTATATAATAAAAACTGTTCTTTCTGCCTGGAAACTGGAGATTGTCCATAGCAACCAAAAAGTGTCCCTTTACATCAAAAGTGCTTTTAGAGCAGCTAGAAAACAGCGATAATAAATTATAATCACTTGCAGAATTGAGCGATAGCGATTTGTGGGGAAATTCGTCATCAAACAATAAAAATAATGACAGCGACAATTCTGCAACTCAGCAAATTTCAGTGTTTTTGATTTGATTACATTATTGAATACATTTTATTATAATTACTTTAATATTTTTTATAATTATTTAGAGTTATTTATTATATTATAATTTATGATTTTGTGTTTCAAACTTTATCATACCCGGGATGTCTACTAGACTCTGGTTTGGACAGATTTAGGTGAGTTATTCCTAAGAATTGCAGGCCTTCAATATAAACTGCCAAATTTCCATGCAAAAGATTGTACTGCTTTTGGTACAAAATTCCAGACATTCCAAATCATACCGCCAGGGAAGTTAACTGACAATTACGTGGGTGTGCGAGCTATAGCGTCTACAAAATAGGGGATAGATTTATTTTACTACTAATGGCAGTGATTTGCGATTTTTAGCAGGACTGTGACATTGCGGTGAACAGATCGGACACCTAACTGACATTTTTTACACTTTTTTGGGAACCAGTGACATTATTACAGAGATCAGTGCTAAAAATATGCACTGACATTGTACTAAGGGCACTGGCAGGAAAGGGGTTAACATCAGGGGCGATCAAGGGGTAAATGTGTTCCCTCACTGTGTGTTTTAACTGTATGGGGGATGGGCTGACTGGAACAACACACAGATCTGTCTTCCTGCATAGCAGAGACAGGATCTGTGTGTCATCCCCTGACAAAACAGAGATCTGCCTTGTTTACTGTGGCAGATCCCCGTTCTGTCACTGCGGGGAACGATCGCGGGCAGACAGCAGACTTTGAGTCCGCCGGAACCACTGATTGGCTGCCCAGATCGCCGGGTACGAGCCTGACGTACACCTACAACGATTTGCTCAGCTGAGCCAAGCTGCCACAGTATTACTGCGGCGGCTGGTCGGCAAGTGGTTAACCGAATGAATGGGAAGTCCTCTATGCTGAGTGGCTTACTGTTCATGCCCAAACTGAAGAATAGTAAACAGTTTACTACGCATCAGTTATGAATAAACACACGAATGAACACAGTGAGTGAGTGTGTTCATAGTGTTCATTTGGAAAAGGAAAGAGTCTGAAAATAACATAGTAACTAGCCCCTTCCTTCGCTCACCATTCTGAAACATCCCCCACAGTAGCTGGGGGGAGAAGAGAGGAGGGAAGCCAGCAGTACTGCAGAGAGCGCAACTAGGGTTGCCACCTTTTTCTTTAAGCCAAACCTGAACACTTTAGCGGCCTGAGACACCTTTGAGTGCCCCAAGGAGAGTAGTAACGCAGTGCGCATAGCGTGCCACAGCGAAAGGTGGGTGTGGCCAGATTACTCTTCCTGACATCATCACCCTGCCCTCTGGTGATACCAAACCTGCCACCAGATGGCCGCTGCAGCACTCGGATGGCAACAGATTTGTGTGTGACTATCTTAGTTACTTAGTTTGCGGAAGGGAGTTTAACAAGGCACCTGGCCACTCATTAAAATTAGAAGAAAAGAGGTTTAACCTTAAACTATTGTAGCGCTGCCCCCTCAGGAGCCGCTGGTTGTTTTGGGATCTACCATCTCTTTTGCTTGGCTCACCCCTTTCGAACCCTCCCTTGACACACCAGAAGTCTGGTGGGAATATTGTGACCTCTGCTGGGCTGGGGTCACAATAACAGGCAATGACAACATGACAATTTAACAGTAATATTACCTGCTTTACGGATGGTCCCTCCAGACGAGAAAATACACTTCACACAGTGGTATATTTAAACCAAAAGAATGAGTTTACTTTATATGAACTCAAAGAAGACAAGCATAAGTTTAAATCATAAATGAGCAACTGTCACACATTAACACAATATGATTTTGCATGGGCCCTTGGGGGAATCAGTAATAACAGTAATGAAAAGATCTAAGCTAGGAATGGTACCATTCATCTAAACTAAACAGGCAGTCTATGCTCGCAAGCTTCTTCTAGCGAGCGATCCTGCCGGACAGCTAAAGACCACGTTGCGGCCGGTTGGTGCACGTTAGTTTTGTAATCCGCAAACGGTAAACGATGAAAAGAAAGAAGGTAGTTAAACAAAGTATCCTGAACAGCAACGTTGGTGACCTGATCGCTCGTCAGCGTCAGTCACTTCTGTATAATGACTATAAAGTTAAGGGGCCTCTAAGTATTAGCTGGAGGCCAAACACGTGTCTCCAGCCTGTAGGGTGGCACTAGGTTAACTGTCTAAAGGAAGAGTTTGAAGCTGAGCATGTGCTCTCTCACCCGACCGGCCGATCTGCCTTCTCTTTAGAAGGCGCGTTGATAGATCACTGCTCCACAGCACCAGGATCCTGGACGAGGGTTCTCTACTGTTTCAGTTGTCAGCTGGGTTGCCTCTCCGATCTCCGGGAACAGGGGCTGGATAGTGGAGTCTTGCTTCCTTCAGAATGGCTGGTCTCTCGGTGAATTTAGGCCCAGGCTTCCGGCCTAGCAGCACTGCTGTGTTGTCTTCGGCAGCTCCGCAGAGGAGAAGAATGCTGGTCCGAGAGAGCGAGAGCAGCCCCTCCCTTTCCTTAAGTAGCCTCCCCCATAAGTCTGTGCAGAGGTGTCACATGGTCAAATGATGCAGGGCATTGTGGGAGGTGTAGTCTATTTCTCAATGGAGTCCATATCTCCTGCTATTTAAAGTCCGACAATGCATAACTTTCTTAAAGGTATCTTACATATTTACAAGCGTGAGCAAAGTTCCGGCGGGGATGGCCTGTCATTAGACTTTGACAGGGTGACCCTGCTACACTACGTATTCTTTACTATAAGACTGCATTCACACCTGAGCATATTGTTTTGCCGCGATTTTGCGATTTGTGACCTATAATCACACACATACTGTAGGTTGGACTTGATGGACTTGTGTCTTTTTTTAACTTCACCCACTATGTAACTTTGGGAGCCACAGCCTGGTTTGAATTCAATAATGTGTCTGGGTTTCAGTCCACCTGACCATGGACACATGATTCAAAACCCGAACTGTCTGGGTGAATCCCCTACAGATGGCAACCCTAGGCGCAACACGGGGGGAAAGCCCAGGAAGAAGGGGAAATTGGCACTGCACAGAGTGATTAGGGTGTGCCCAGGCACACCACACCTATGGTTATAACATTTTTTTCACTATGCACTGCAATGTTAAACAATGTTCTCACTGCATTGTGTCACTACACAATTATCCGCATGTATGTCATATATAGCTACTAGGGGACCAGATAAGAAATGATAGATCTCAAGAAAAATGGCAGTCAGTTGCATTGGACAATTTAGATGTTTGTTTTTTTACCCTAAGGGAAACTGTCTCATAATGGACCTGGCCATCCACATCATACTGGATCCATTACTCCCCAAAACATTTTCTGGTGACTCGATAATGTTTTAATATCCAACCATCCTTTAAAGCCTCTGGCCACTTTTATCTGGGAATAACGGGAAAGCTAGTTCTGGTGCATTTCCCACTGCATTCATTTGAGAGGAGGCCTCTAGGTAGATCTGGAACACAAGAGAGGAATTATTCTTCAATATCTACCTGAATATATAATTTATGATCCTCACTTGTTACCAAACCAGTGTTTTTTTTTTATTTGAGATAGACTTTAAAGGGGTATAATTGTATTTATAAGTAGGTACAGAAGCACATTTTTTTTTATTTTTTTTTATGAAAAGGGCCATGTCTATGTAATAAGTGCAGGAATCCACATGAAATAAGGATTTAGCTAACTGTAGTCATATTAGAAAGACAACAAAATCAAATGATATGTAGTTATTGCACTTTCCCCTAATTTATTAAATAAGCCTAATAGGGCATAGGCAACTGGATTGTACATAGTAACCTCCCATCTGTTCCAAGGAAAATAGGAACATTAGTAATTGGTTACATTCAGTAATTTTTTCATAGCTTACTGCATTAAAACAACATCCATTTTTTTTCAGTTTCATAGAATATTTTTTTTAATTACTAAATGACATAGATGGATTCTGGACATTGATAGTGGAAATAACTAATTAAAATTTAGAAATTGCTTCAATTGACTGCCTATCCTCTGTTAAAATACAGCTGTAATTCTAACCATAGTATACAAGAAAAATATTAAAATGAATTTATTTTTAACTGACTTTTTTTTCAAGGCTGCTTTTTTGCTATCTGCATTTCTCAGCAAACCTTCTGTCTATATTTGTGCAACACATAGGGGTAGATTTACTAAAACCTTGTTCCTTCCTATGGCAGACTTCCTCCAGGCCACCAGCCACCTGTGGAAGAAGGAATAAGGTAGGTATTGCTGCATATTTCAATACCCCTAGACAAGGCCGGATTCCTGACAAGGCCACCGAGGGCCAGGCCTCGGGGCAGCAGTGGGTGCAGCTGCAGCACTCCCCTCCCTCTGTCCTTGGGCGCTCGGATGTCACGGAGATGGGTCTGTGTGTGCAAGGTCCCGCCCCCCTAAACCAGCTTGTGTTAGATAGTAGATTAAATCAGTGTTCCGCCCACAAAGCGTATATAAGAGGGATATTTATTGCAGAAGGGGCAAAGAAAAATAAAATAAGAAGGAGTAAATTAAAAATATTAAAAGAGGAGATATATAGGCTGGAACAGGAACATAAATTACAGGGCCAAAAGAGGGAAACTCTCCGCAAGTTAACTTTAACAAGGGATGAATATAAAGCCCTGGCCGGGCAAGAAACCAAGAATTTCATAAACAGGATAGAGAGTGAAAGATATGTCTGGGGAAATAAACCTAGTAAAAACTTGGCCAGAATGGTAAGAAAAAAGAAAACCAGGAATTTTATCGAAAAAATCAGGAATGGGGATGGGGACTTAGTATATGCGACAAATAAAATAGCAGAATCCTTCAGAAGCTACTACGAAAAATTATACAATGTCCAACAGAAGATCAGGGACCCTGCCGAAAAACAGGACAAGATCAAGGAAGTACTACGGCAAACTAATCTACCGAGGATAGAAGAATGTGAGATGGAAAGAATGGAGGAACGTATTTCTGAACAGGAGATAAGTGAGGTCTTAAAAAATACTCCCAATGGGAAAAGCCCGGGACCAGATGGCTTCACGTCGGCCTACATACAAAGGTTTAGTACTATCTTAGTCCCTAGACTATGTCAATATTTCAATGGGTTGGGGCGAGACTATGAGATGAGTAGAGAGGCATTAACAGCTACGATCACTGTCATTAAAAAAGAGGGAAAGGACAATACGAACTGTTCAGGGTTCCGACCTATCTCACTCTTGAATTCAGATACTAAACTGTACGCAAAAATTTTGGCCGAACGAATGAAGGGGGTGATGACTGCCATTGTCCACCCAGACCAGGTTGGTTTCATACCTGGGAGGGAGGGAAAGGACAATGGGGTCAGGGCACTTCTTCTCATGGAGCAGATCAAAGAAAGAGGAACCCCTGGTCTATTCCTGTCAGTAGACGCTGAAAAAGCGTTTGACAGGGTAGACTGGGGGTTCCTGATACAAACACTAGAATGTATAGGAATTGGTCCAAGGATGATCAAATGGATTAAAACGCTCTATTTCCACCCATGCGCTAGGATCAAGATCAATGGATCTTTATCCGCACCCTTCGAGATGAGAAATGGAACCAGGCAGGGCTGTCCCCTGTCCCCTCTTCTTTTTGTCTTATCATTGGAACCCCTGCTGGCAATGGTCCGACAAAATCCAGAAATATATGGAATAGAGGTTGGAGAAGACGAGCACAAATTATCTGCCTTCGCAGACGACATTTTGTTTTATATAAGTAGCCCAAGAGTTACTCTCCCGAAGTTAATAGCTACTTTAAAACAATATGGTGAGGTGTCAAACTTCAAAATGAATACAGAAAAGACGGAGATCTTAAATATCAATATTCTTCAAGAAGAAGAACAATATCTGCGGAAGAAATATAATTTTAAATGGCAAAAAGAAATAAAATACTTGGGAATAAAACTGGCAAATTCCATCAAGAAAATATATAGAATAAATTTTATCCCCCTGCTCAACGAAATAAAAAGGGAAATTAAAAACATATTCAATAGACCTATTTCGTGGTTCGGGAGGATAAATGTAGTGAAAATGGTTCTCATCCCAAAAATCCTATACAAGTTCCAAATGGTCCCAATATACCTTCCACCGTCATTTATTAAAATAATTAACTCCCTCATAATGAACTATATCTGGAATAATAAAAAACACAGGGTGTCTGCTCAAATTCTAAAACGGGCCAAGAAAAAGGGAGGCTTAGCTGTACCCGACATCAGATTGTATTATAATGCTTCGGTTCTCGCAAGGGTTATAGAATGGGCTAAAGAATCCCAGGACAAAAGATGGATAAATATCGAATGCACATTAGCGAGGGCACAGTTAGGGAGATTAATTTGGAATCCACCACAACACAGATCCTTACACACCTCAACACACACAATAACTCATAATGCATGGAGGATCTGGGATAGACTTCACAAACAATTAAAAACAGAATTCAACTCACCCTTTATTGATTTAAAAGAAAACGAATACTTTATTCCAGGGACAAAAGAAGTAGGGGGAAATTGGATCACAAATAGAACACAGTTAAAAGATATAACACTAGATGGCAAAATTAGGACACTTCACGATATTAAATATAGGATTGGAATAAGGGCGCTCGACGAGTGGAGATACTTGCAGTTAGTGTCATTCGTCAAGCGCCTACCACACCCTTTGAGGTCACAAGAGGATTACACCTTATTGGAACAATTGTGTAGTATTGAAAGCTCAAAAGGAAATATATCTAAAATCTATAATTACTTGCAGAAAACGGAAGAGTTGGACACGCTAAAATACATCCAAAATTGGGAAACGGACTTAGGGGTCCCAAGGGGGAAAACGACCATAGGAAGAATCCTGAAAATGACTCACACCTCGGCAGTAGATGTAAGAACTGCCGAGATGAACTTCAAATGTTTGACGAGGTGGTACGCCACCCCAGATAAAATGGCAAAATACAGAGGGGGGGAGTCAGAGAAATGTTGGAGAGGATGTGAGTCAAGAGGAACAATGGCACACCTATGGTGGGACTGCCTGAAAATTAAAGCTTATTGGAAAAAAATCTTGGCCCTGATAAAGATAATAACAAAAAAAGAAGTGGAAGATAACCCATGGGTAGTTCTCTTTCATGGGGGGGAGATCCCAGAGAAGGAGTACAAGGGTTCACTGACCCCTCATTTATTGAACGCAGCGAAACGATTGATCCCCATTAAATGGAGAGACGCGAAAAGTCCGCAAATGTGGGAGTGGATCGACTCCGTAGAGGACACTTATAGGAGTGAGAAATTAAAATGCGGGAGCTATAAACACAAGGAAGGGGAAAAGGATATATGGGTACCCTGGTTGGAATTTAAAAAGTCCTGGAGGTTCGCAGAAAACCTGAGAGAGGAATAGGAACGCATTTTTCAATTAAGGGAAGGAGTTCTTATAGTGGAGTCGTGGGATGGTCAAGGGAGGGGGTGGGTAGGGGGGGGAGGGGGGACTTAGTTGGGGAGGGGGGAGATGGGGTGCTGGGTATTTCTTTGTCACACAGATAAAACTTTTTAAAAATTCCGTACTTACTATAAAAGAGTGAGTTTTAAACGGTGGAAAAAAAGATGATAATACAAAAACAAACAAATAAATAAAATAAAATTAACAAGTATAAAAATTGGCATAAGAAATGCACCACAAATGATGCTAAACCAGATGTAGAGACGGAATTTTGAATAAAATCATGAGCAAGTCTCTCGCTGTGGTGAAGTCTGAAGTGGCAAAAAAAAAAAAAAAAAAAAAAAAAAAAAAAAAAAAAAAAATCAGTGTTCCGCCTATCACACAAGCTGGTCTAGGGGGGTGGGACATTGCACACGCAGACCCAGCTCCATGACATCCGAGTGCCGGAGAACTGAGGGAGGGGAGCGATGTGTGTTATCCAGGAAATGGTGAGACTGCAATCAGTGGGCACAGAGGTTGCATTCATGGGCACAGAGGCTGCAATTAGTGGGCACAGAGGCTGCATTCATGGGCACAGAGGCTGCAATTAGTGGGCACAGAGGCTGCATTCATGGGCACAGAGGCTGTATTCATGGGCACAGAGGTTTTTACTGTATGGTCGCAAGGCCTTGGGGCGGCAAAGGGAATAAATTCGGGCCTGCCCCTGTGTGTGGACCAGATTTCAGCCTTTCCATGGCAAAAAAAAAATCAACTACGTCAATAGATGAAAATAATTGTAAAATTCAGCAAAGACACATTAAAGGGTTATAAGAATTTCATCTTTAGGCATTTAATATAGCAATGACAGTTTAGTATATTATGAGGGGAGATTTACTAAATATGGTGCATGCAGAATCTGGTGCAGCTCTGCATAGTAACCAATCAGCTTCTAGGTTTTAGGCCTCATGCACACTGGACGTTTTTCGATGTTTTTACAGCAGCTGTTTTTGGCAGTAGATGTTTTTTTCTACAGTCATTAAACTCTCCATCATGTTATCTTATGTGCACACATAGGCTGTTATCAGCAGTTTTGGGCAGTGGTGTTTTTGAGCAGTAAAAATAAAAAAAAAAACGAGTGGATTCTGAGAGACATTTTTCAGCTGTAAAAATGCTCTAACGCTGATAAACGTTGATAAACGTCGATAAACGTTGATCCATTGGAAAAAATACAAAATATATAATAATTTCTTTTAAAAAAACGCTAAGGCCCCTTTCACATGTGCGCACCGTATGTCCGCATTTTCATCCATCCGTTACGGATGAAAACGGGACATACATTGGTCCCTATGTGATTGCGGGTGACCATCCGCTGACACCTGTAATCACCTGCCTCCACAAAGCTCAGATTTTTCGGATGGAAGAAGATCCTATTTTCTTCCGTCTGGCGGATCGGATCGGGTGAACACGGACATACGGTCCGTGTTCATCCAATCCCCCCATAGTGTACGGGGACCGCCCTGTCAGCCGACGGCTCAGCTGGGATTTTATGGAGGACCCCCGCTGAGCTGACGGACACACGGAGGTGGATCATTACTGATCCGCCCCGTGTGAAAGGGCCCTTACAGGGAAAACCGATAAATAAACCACTAAAAAAACGCTATTGCAAAAACATTGAAAAAGCTGTTTTTATAACGTTATTGTCAAAGCTTAATTGGACAAGCTGAAGTTAGAAGCTGATTAGTTACTATGCACAGCTACACCAGATTCTGTGTGCACCAGTTTTAGTAAATTTCCCCTCATAGTATACTGAACTGTCACATTACAATGAGCTGACCTGTGACACGGACATTATGCTGGTCTTTTCTTTTTTTTTTTTTGTACATACCGTTTTATCTGTATTTTCCCCCTCGGATTTACACGGGAGTGGGCGTTCCTATTCACAGGGTAAGTGATTGAGGTTCTTCCGACCGGCGCATACAGCGCGTCACGACTTGCCGAAAGAAGCCGAACATCGGTGCGCAGGCGCCGTATAGAGCCGACCCGACGTTCGGTTTCTTTCGGCAAGTCGTGACGCGCTGTATGCGCCGGTCGGAAGAACGTCAATCACTTACCCTGTGAATAGGAACGCCCACTCCCGCGGGGAATCCGGGGAGAAAATACAGACAAAACGGTATGTACGAAAAAAAATAAAAAAAGACCAGCATAATGTCCGTGTCACAGGTCAGCTCATTGTAATGTTCGAATTTTTTTTTTAGGGTGAACCCCCGCTTTAAAGCTTAGGCCCGCCTAAAAAAAAAAAAATGCCTTTAAAGTTCATGTACGTGCAAAGGCAGGCATCACAATACTTTTTACAATATAGTGTATAACAGCCGTCACTAAATGGCGGCCCGCGGTCCGAGTCCGGCCCGAGTGACACTTCTCCCCGGACCGCCAGTACATTTACAAAGTGCAGCGCTGGTTTGCTGGGATCGCGGGTTTCCCCAGCAACCAGTGACGCTGCCAGTGTGTGCCCGCCCCCCCCGCTCCTCACCGCAGGTCCTTGAAGTTTACGGCGGCGAGAATGGGCGTGACGTCACGTTCCTTCCCCTGCAGCTCGCTGTCCAATGCTTGATTACATTGCGAGTAGGGGCCACGCCTGTCTCACGCGTCACTTGCGTGCCCCGCCCCCTGCTACTCCTGGTTCCCGGGTCCACTCCTGGCTCTCCTAGAGGCGTGACGTCCCGTGCGCGCCCCGCCCCCTGCTACTCGTTCCCGGCTATTTGACTTGCAGTATCCGCCCCTGCATTCACGGTATGTGGCATATTGTTAATCACAATTAAGGGGCTAATAATTTATTGTCAACACTACTCCTAAAGGTCACGCTGATGGGCACTTTTTTTTATGTTAAGGGGAACTCTGATGGGTATATTTTTAATGTGTACGCTGATGGGCACTTTTTTATGTTATGGTTCACCCTAAAATCCACTTTCTGTCACTAGATCCAGCATACTGCTGACATCTGCAGTATGCTGGATTTTTTTTTTTTTTTTTGTACTTATCGTTTTATCCGTATGTCTGCTCCGGCTCCGACCGACGTATCCTTCCGGGTATAGGCGTTCCTAAGTAAAGCGCAGTTGATTGACGGGCTTGGATAGCGCGTCACACCTTCCGGAAATAGCCGACGTGACTCTCGGCAATTTACGGCGCCTGCACAGTCAGCTCTACACGGCAGGCGCCGTATAGCGCCGTAAGCAGCCGAGAGTCACGTCAGCTATTTCCGGAAGGTGTGACGTGCTATCCAAGCCCGTCAATCAACTGCGCTTTACTTAGGAACGCCCATTCCCCGACGGATTCCCCGCTCGAGCCGGAGCAGACATACGGATAAAACGATAAGTACAAAAAAAAGAAAAAAAAATCCAGCATACTGCAGATGTCAGCAGTATGCTGGATCTAGTGACAGAAAGTGGATTTTAGGGTGAACCACCGCTTTAAGCGGCACTCTGATGGGTATATTTTTAATGTGCACACTGATGGACACATTTTGTTGTGCCCATCAGAGTGCGCCTTAACATAAAATATGCCCATCAGCGTACACATTAAAAATATACCCATCAGCGTGCCCCTTAAAGCGGAGGTTCACCCAAAAATCCACTTTTTCACATTAGCTCCAGCATACTGCTAACATCTGCAGTATGCTGTTTTTTTTTTTTTAATTATTGTTATATGAGCCCTTGTTTACCAGCTCCGAGCGGGGAATCCTGCGGAGAATGGGCGTTTTCTAAGCGAAGAGGAGTTGATTGACGGCTGCTAAGGCACGTCACGCATTCCGAAAATACACAAAGTCACACTCGGGCGTTTACGGCGCCTGCGCCTGCCGTGTAGAGCTGACTGCGCAGGCGCCGTAAACACCCGAGTGTAACTTCGGGTATTTTCGGAAGGCATGACGCGCTTTAGCAGCCCGTCAATCAACTCCTCTTTGCTTAGGAACGCCTATACCCGGAAGTAATCCCCCGTTTGGAGCCGGATAACAAGGGCTCGTATAACGATAAGTAAAAAAAAGAAACAGCATACTGCAGATGTTAGCAGTATGCTGGAGGCATATAGCTAATGTCAGAATGTTTAAAGCGGGGGTTCACCCAAAAATAAATTTTTAACATTGCATTCAGCCGAGTTGTCCTAATGACAATCGGCTGCTTTTTTTTTCCCCCCCGTACATGCTGTATTTTCACCGCCGCTTCCGGGTATGTCTTCTGCAGGACTGGGCGTTCCTAATTGATTGACAGGCTTCCGACCGTCACATACAGCGCGTCACGAGTTGCTGAAAGAAGCCGAACGTCGGTGCGGCTCTATACGCACCGACGTTCGGCTTCTTTCGGCAACTCGTGACGCGCTGTATGCGACGGTCGGAAGCCTGTCAATGAATTAGGAACGCCCAGTCCCGCAGAAGACATACCCGGAAGCGACGGTGAAAATACGGTATGTACGGGGATAAAAAAACAGCCGATTGTCATTAGGACAACGCGGCTGAATGTAATGTTAAAAGTTTTTTTTTTTGGGTGAACCTCCGCTTTAACATAAAAGTTTTGTTGTGCCCATCAGAGTGCCCCTTAACATAACATGTGCCCATCAGCGTGACCCTTATTTTATGTTAAGGGGCACAATGATGAGCACATTTTATGTTAATGGGCACTGTGATGGGAACACCTGATGTAAAGGGGCGATGTGATGGGGACACATGTGTGATGGGGCACCTGATGTAAAGGGGCACTGTAATGGGGACACCTGATGTAAAGGGGCACTGTGATGGGGACACCTGATGTAAAGGGGCACTGTGATGGGGACACCTGATGTAAAGGGGCACTGTGATGGAGACATTTGTTGTAAAGGAGCGCTGTGATGGGGACACCTTATGTAAAGGGGCACTGTGATGAGGACACCTGATGTAAAGGGGCATTGTGATGAGGACACCTAATGTAAAGGGGGGCTGTGATGGGGACACCTTATGTAAAGGGGGGCTGTGATGGGGACACCTGATGTAAATTAGTGCTGTGATGAGGACCCCTGATTTAAAGGAGCACTGTGATGGGGACACCTGATGTAAAGGGGCACTGCGATGGGGACACCTGATGTAAAGGGGCACTGTGATGGGGACACCTGATGTAAAGGGACACTGTGATGGGGACACCTGATGTAAAGGGACACTGTGATGGGGACACCTGATGTAAAGGGGCACTGTGATGGGGACACCTGATGTAAAGGGGCACTGTGATGGGGACACCTGATGTAAAGGGGCACTGTGATGGGGACACCTGATGTAAAGGGGCACTGTGATGGGGACACCTGATGTAAAGGGGCACTGTGATGGGGACACCTGATGTAAAGGGACACTGTGATGGGGACACCTGATGTAAAGGGGCACTGTGATGGGGACACCTGATGTAAAGGGGCACTGTGATGGGGACACCTGATGTAAAGGGGCACTGTGATGGGGACACCTGATGTAAGGGGGCACTGTGATGGGGACACCTGATGTAAAGGGGCACTGTGATGGGGACACCTGATGTAAAGGGGCACTGTGATGGGGACACCTGATGTAAAGGGGCACTGTGATGGGGACACCTGATGTAAAGGGGCACTGTGATGGGGACACCTGATGTAAAGGGGGGCTGTGATGGGGACACCTGATGTAAAGGGGGGCTGTGATGGGGACACCTGATGTAAATTAGTGCTGTGATGAGGACCCCTGATTTAAAGGAGCACTGTGATGGGGGACAACTGATGTAAAGGGGCACTGTGATGGGGACACCTGATGTAAAGGGGGGGCAGTGATGGGGACACCTGATGTAAAGGGGGGGGCAGTGATGGGGACACCTGATGTAAAGGGGGGCTGTGATGGGGACACCTGATGTAAAGGGGGGCTGTGATGGGGACCCCTGATTTAAAGGAGCACTGTGATGGGTACACCTGATGTAAAGGGGGGCTGTGATGGGGACACCTGATGTAAAGTGCACTCTGATGGGCACACCTGATGTGGCAATGTAATGAGGGACACTTATGGTGACATCTAATGTAAGAGGGCACTCTGATGAGGACACGCTATGTAAGGGGGCACTGATGGGGGAACCTTATAGAATGGGTCAAATGATATAAGGGGGCACACTGATGGGAGTAACCAGCTGTAAGGGGACCTTCCATTGCAGAAACCTGATGTAAGTGGGTACTGACAAGAATACCTGATGTAAGGGAGTACTCTGACGTTGGCAACTGATTTTTGGGGGTAGTCTGATGGGGCACCCAATGTAATGAATTACTCCGATAGGGGCAATTGATGTAAGGGGGAACACTAATACCCCTTTTACATTTACAGAGTATTACCAAAGTGTGTGGAGGAAACCGTAGAAAAGGCACCAGAGAGCATGGCTTGTGCCAAGAAAAGGAAGGTAGATGCTGAAAACAGAGTCTTCAAAGATGAATGGACAGGCCAATATATGTTCATTCTTCCCATTGGAAGTTTAAAACCAATTTGTCTCATTTGTTGCGAAACCGTGGCATTAATAAAAAGTAGCAATGTGAAGCGTCACTACGAAACAAAACACAGTTCGTTTGCGCAAACATATCCACAGCATTCCGAGGTGAGGGCACGTAAAATAACGGAACTGAAAGCTCAGTATGACAGATCCACCAAAGTCCTCTCACATTCATTTACCGCCCAGCAGCGTGCAAATGAATGTTCACTTAAAGTAGCGTGGATTTTGGGACAACACAAAAGGCCATTTACCGATGGTACATTTGTAAAGGAGTGTTTGAATGCTGTTGCTGAAACTTTACTCGAGGGTAAACAAAAAGATGAGCTGTGTGGAAAAATCAACCAGATCCCACTGTCGGCGTCAACAGCAACAAAAAAGACAGAAATATTAACCGAGGATGTATTGGGACAATTTGAGGCAGCTATTCAGAGTGCAGCATGCATTTCTTTAGCCATTGATGAATCCACAGATATAACTGATAATGCCCAGCTTTTGGTGTATGTAAGATTTTTTCACAGAGAAACAAAAGAAATCTGTGAGGACCTGTTGGGTGTAACACCACTTGAGACACACACAAGAGGACAAGACATATATGAGGCCATTAAGGAGATTTTGAGAAAGAGGAAGATTGATCTGAAAAAAGTGGTCTCGGTTACCACAGATGGTGCCCCTGCCATGGTAGGAAAGGAGAGAGGAGCCGTGGCACGACTGAAAGAGGACAACCCTGACCTTATTTCTTACCACTGCATCATTCACCAGACTGTCCTGTGTGCCATTCTATCAGACCGGTTTGCAGAAATCATGAACACAATGATGAAACTCATCAACTTCCTCAGGGTATCCTCATCCCATCAACATCGTTTACTAAGAGAGTTTCTTAAAGAAGTTGAGGCAAATGCAAATGACCTTTTACTTCACAACAATGTAAGATGGCTGAGTAAAGGCAATGTATTGGAACGCTTTTGGTCCATTCGAACAGAAGTAGCGGCTTTCTTAGTGCAACTCAAAAGTCAGAAAGCAAGACCGTTTTTACTGTTTTTACAGGATGAGAGCACACTGGATAATATCGCTTTCCTAGTGGACATAACCTCACACCTTAACGAACTAAATTTAAAGCTCCAGGGCAAGAACAACTCCATCTGTGATTTGATGACCGCTGTCCGCTCCTTCCAGAGAAAACTGGATTTGTTCAAAGAAGATCTGCAAGGAGAGTGCTTGCATTTCACAAAGGTGAAAGGACAGATTGAAGGAAAGAGAGATGTTTCTCCTTTTGTTGAGTTCATCAATAAACTAATTGGAAACTTTAGTAAAAGGTTTGATAGCTTCAGTCTTGGACAGCAGATCCTCCTGTTCATCCACAATCCATTCCTCATTAAAGACGTCAGAGTTTTTTCAAAGGAGGTGACACAGACCTTCAAGTGGGCACACGAGGGATCTCTACAGACGGAAATGATCGACCTGCAGACAAATGTTGCACTAAGAGAGCACTTTGGAGGAACTGATCCTGCTAACTTCTGGCTACAGACTGTTCCTGAGACTGATTTCCCTTGTCTAACGAAGGTAGCACTACACACCTTGACCATGTTTGGATCTACGTACAGCTGTGAGTCAGCGTTCTCCACTATGAACATTATTAAAACAAAGTATCGTTCCAGGCTCACCAATGAGCACCTTCATATGTGCATGAGAATGGCAGTAACTCAATTTAAGCCAAGATTCAAACTACTGGCAGGACAAGCAAAAGCCCATTTTTCTCACTAGACAGGGGAGGTTTTTGCATGAAAAAAAAATGATAATTTGTGCATTTTTTCAAATTGACACCTTTAGTTGTTTAAGTTAGAAGGTGCTTATTTCTTTTACTTGAAAAATGGAGGTGCTTTTTATGTTTTATTAAAGAGTTATTGATTTATTTCCATATTGTTTTTGTTAAAAATAGTTGTTTGTTTTCTATACAAAGACAAGAGCAAATGTAAAGCTATCCTAGTTTCAACTGTCCACATGTTTAATGTTGTAACTGAAACTTGACAATAAAGTTTGTTGAAATGCTAAGGAAATTGTACTTTTCTCATATTTTGATGGACATACAGTGACTACAATCTTTTTGAGTCATAGCACAGACTTGAGGAATCGGACCTCGGCTTAAAGAAAATTTTGGCGACCGGACCTCCTTGAATTTTAATTCAGTACCCCTGGTGTATAATATAGTTTCTGGGGACTCGATGAAACTTGTATAATAGTATTCCTGCCAAAAACTCAGAAACACCAAATACTCTTGCAAATGCAAGGATGCCAGTCCAGACTATAGCCAGTAGATGTGAATCAAAATACTAAATGACCATATAGCATAAATCTATCATAATGTTGCTTACATCTGGGCTGGTAAGCGCTATATATATCAGTACTGATTTTTTAGTACTAGTCAGACACTGACTGTCACAATCTTATGGGCCAGTGTGGCAGCTCACTATGGGCCAATAGAAAGGTAGCTGTATGCTCTGGTCAATACGCATTTTCATTCCAATATACGCAAGGACCCATGGGAAGCGTTACTTCATAAGCTTATTCTGGAGTTAAGGAAACAGGAGTGAGTCCTGGCAACACACATCTTCATGGCCATTAAACAAACCATAGCGAAGGCATGGAAAACACCCCTTCTCTTGTTTTGAGGAGGTGAAGTGACGGTTGCATGGTACGTTGACAAACGAGAAGCTAAGCTTACGGCAATACTTGCGGACGATAGGGACAAATTTCATAAGATCTGGCAACCCTCGACCAGTTCCCGGCAACAAGTCCACTCTCCCACTTTTTTAACATATAGGAAACTCTGACAAGCCCACCAGTGCTGACCATGGATTCCCGGGGGGGTTTCTACTTTCTTCCTTAAGATTCCTGTTTCTTCGGATTCTTACACTTATTCTCTTTTCTCTCTTCAACCTCTATTTTGTATTTCTTACTTTGGGTCATTTTGTCACCAAACGCCAGTAGGCAGTGTCAGTCAATTGTTTTTTTTGGTCTAATTTCTAAGAGCTCCTCCGGAGGACCCCTGGCCCCCCTTTTTTACACATATATATGCAAACATAGACCAAACTCAAGTATTGTATAAAGTTTGTTATATGATGGCCCCAAAATAATGCCTGCTTAATGTATTTCTAGGCTATTGATGGTAACGGGGTATCCTTACCTGGCTACCTTGCTTATGCTTGTAGTTATTAGATGTATCGCATAAAGGGTCTATGTATATGTGACATATAAATCTACTCTTCATCATTGACCCTGGCGTCTATTCGCCGTTTGGCGAGTTTCACTGTATTAAATTCCAGAGTGGGTAAAAGAAAATGAGAAACATACCTGTGGTGATTGGCTGTGCTCCCACCTGTACACAGTTTGTTCCCATTGGGGTGTCCCGTTGAGTGGGAGGCATGCCTGTCATCACTGTCGCGTTGCAGACCTATGGTTACGCAGGGTTCAACTGACCTGGTTATGTTGAATGTATATGCGTTGAATTCGATAAGTATTGCTACTATGCTGTTATTTTTCTCTTTTTTTTTTTATCTGCATATGTACAGTTGAACCTCGGATAAAGAGCATAATCCGTTCCAGGAGTATGCTCATAATCCAAAGTACTTGGATATCAAAGCGAGTTTTCCCATTGAAGTCAATGGAAATGAAAAAAAAAAATTTCCGCATGGACTTCAATGGGATGCAATACCGAATGCGGGAAGAGGTGGGGGGCGTCAGAGAGCGCCGAAAACGTCCGAAAAGGCCAGAGGACACTTTCCTCGCCCCCGTACCTCAGGCCAAATGAGGTACTGCAGGCCTATTTAGCTTGAATTCTGCTCGTCTTGTGAGTCAACACTTGCAAACCGAGTTAGAATTTTAAAAAAATGTTGCTCGCAAATCAAAACGCTCTCAAACCAAGTTACTCTTATACCGAGGTTCCACTGTATTGTATACATTATTGATGGAAACCTGAAATTGCCTTCTTTGATTCCTGGTAATCTCTTTTGTCTTGGAAAATTGTCAATAAAATAATGGTAAAAGAAATGTAAAGGTAACAACAAGCTTCTAAATTACCCATAAATGTACTTTCACTGTCAGAACTGCCCAGGATACGGCTGCATGGGCAGTAAAGTAAGATAATTTTGGACTATGTTGCGGGTACTTTATAGTGGAACATGTTTTCTTTTATTGTTTATTGTAAGTATTGTTGTAAGTATCTTAATAACACAGTACAAATGAGGAGCAATACGCTTTATGACAGTTCTATCAATATGCAATAGTGAAGGCAAATAAGCACACATAAGACATACAATATTTAAAACAATTTTATTCTTGAAAATATTCTGTACAGTCAGTATACACAGGTTTATGTTACATCTGAAGATTCACACACTACACAACAACACCCAAAAAACATTACAATTGCTTTACACTGCAGTGAGGACAAGGGGGGATCCAGATGGGCAAAGTGAAGCAATGTATAGTGATACTGAGCATCATTACACTGTACCACAAACTGATATTGGGATACTCATAACCATTATACAAAGCGGCTATTTTTCATGATCTAAGTATTCAGAATAGTCATCACACAGGGAACTATGTCCCATAAAGAAAACATTATTGTAACTGTGAGATACTACATGGCATTTCCAGGTGCAGTAAGGCACTTTCGGAGTTAGCCTTGTAGGTTCCCCCCTTACCTGTTAGTCACAATCCTCAAAAATCCCCTCCATAGTGGAAGGCATTACCAAAAAGCAACTTTTCAAGTTTATCCCATTATCTGTATAATTCCTGTGCCTAAACTATGCTGAATGATACATAAACGTACCTTGTCACAATTGCAAGACCTCCACTATTAGTACAGAGGCCAAAAAAAAAACAGTCCTTAAAAATTGAGTTTAAAATGTTTTGAGTGTATAGAAAACAAGATACAAATAAAATAAAAATTATTCCGAATATATTTTTCTGTATGTACATGTGTCTGTATATATTAAATTCTGTTTAAGAAATAAAAAAAAAAAAAAAAATAACAATAAACATGTAAACAATCATATATATGCAGTAAATTAGAAATCCTCATTTATGAGGATTCCAGGGCTAGAATAAAATTTCTGAAAATTAGTCTTTAGGTAGTGTTAAAGATTTTATCATACAGGTTGTTTAGTTTATTATTAGTGGAGTTATTTATTTAATATTTATAATGTATTCTCGTCAATGGAACATTTTTTTTTTTTTTTTTTAATTAGGGTAAACTTGGTTCCTTGGCCTTTAGAGCATTTACCTTGTCCTTCGGTTGCTGACATTGTAGTCTTAATAAATAATAGCAGGGAAAGGGCTGTGGCAATGCAGCCTTTCAAGAGCATACTATACACACAGAAAACCATAAAAATGTGATGGAACAGTATACATAGAGAAAGCAGGTTGGCTATAACGCCATAACACAATAAATCACACGACAAAGATCATTATACTCCTTCATTTCAAGTACAGTAACTCTGCTTTGATTCCAAAGCTACATATAGAAAATGGCTTACTGAACTACACGCATTTCCGCTTGATCAGCATCAATATGTACAGTTTGTGACGAACTGGTTGGAAGTTTGATAGTAAATGTAATTCCCTAGGTAAGTGCCTTTTGACTTGGATACACAATCTTTCTGGATGACATTTTGTTACCCTAGCTCATTTCAGCAAGTTTGCAGCCAAATCAGATTTCATTTTTTTTTTGTTAGCTTGTGTTGTATGAAAGTTTTTTTTTTTTTTTATTTATTTTTTGCACAGAGTTTAAAGATCTTCTGCATTTCTGCATATATCACATGAATTATAAGTCAACAACATTAATATTAAGAGGTGCCCGTTCCCTAAAATAAGTAATTTCCCTATGGATGCATTGTGCTTTAGTCTTCATGGCAGACTACCCTGTATACAAGAAAAATAAAGCTGACCATAGACATGTTGCCCAACTCAGTTGGATTCTCATGCCCATGTGCGCTACAAACATACCCGTGGACCACTCTTGAAGAGAAAGTGTGGGATTTACCAAACAAGTTACTTTCTGCAGCAATAAGCTGGAGTTGGATGGTTCCTTCATTCTTTTCCACTTTTATATTGTAATTGCTTAAAGCATTAAAAAGCATTATAAATGTATATACCATGCACTTGATTAATTGTATGCATACTTTTTAACTTCTATGTATTTTACTTATTTCAATCTATTGATCCTGCCAGTTGCAGTATCTACTTCCTTTGTTTGGGTGGCTCCTAAGTAGAAGCAGCATTGTTACTGCTTTTGTAAACTTTGCTTGCGGCGCTTTTACAAACGGGGAGTTAAAAGGATCTGCACTGAGCATGGCACTGTGAATTTGACAGCTAAAATGCATGTGGTTATATCTAAGTAATCCGTCATAAACAAATTAATTTATTGATGAAGGCTTAGTTATACTTTCAGCCCAAAAAAATAGGATTTTTTGTACTCACTGTAAAGTCCTTTTCTTGGAGTTCACCATACAGCTTGGTAATAAACAACATAGGTTATATTGCCACCTACAGGAAGAATAGACACTATGTACAGAAAAAAACTGAAGGCCAGCCCTCTTCTGGTTATAACCTTTCCCACCTTATACCTGCTCAGCTGTAGCAAGCAGTCTAAGGCTGGGTTCACATGGCAGCATGCTCTGGATCACAGCAGGAGTCCATTGCGTCTCCATTCACAATTTCAGGTCCGATTTTAGCTAAAATTTTTGGCTGAATTACAACCTAAAGACGCACAGTGCCCCTGTGCAATTCGCACCGGAGCCACTGCGGAGATGTATGAACCGGCTCCATAGAGAGCCAACCATAATCTCCTGCTATGAGAATTGGATGCGGAGAATCCAGCCAAAATGAAAAAAAAAAAAAATAGAATATGTGCCCCTCAATGGACTCTGCAAAAAAAGGATTTTACTGTGATTCGTAAAATCCCATTTTCTCTAACGTCCACTGAGGGATACAGCATGGTAATAAGAAACCTAGGGATGTCGAAAAGCATTTTAATCCAAGGGCAGACACAAAAACTGCAAATACACCCAAAAAGAAAAAAGGACTAAAATCAAAAAGGCAAACCAAGAGCATTAAATAGCCGCTTGTAAAACCTTTCAACGAAAACAAGCATCTGCTGAGCCTTATATAACTTAGAGAAAGTATGTACAGAAGACCAGGTTGCAGCCTTACAGATCTGAGAAGCGGGGGCCTGATGACAAAGAATCACTCACTGCTGTAGTGGAGTGGCCTTTTATAGGATAAGGAGGCACTTGATTGTGCCTGAGCAAACACCTGTCAAATCTATTTCAAATAATGGATTTAACGCCAAAGAACCTCTTTAACGACCTTCTGGAATGACAATAATAAATTTGTAGACCTAAAATACGGGCTGAAAGATAAACCCTGATGGCCTTCACCACATTCAGACAATGGTGTGAGATCTCCTTGGGACGAAACGGTGCTGGACACAGAAAAGGTAACATATGCTTTTTAAAGATATTAAAGCCAAGGGACCTGTCCTATGCATTCAAGAGTTTCGACTATTTTGCACCTTCCACCCCCATCCCTCTTCTCCTTTCATAAAATCTGTACTATAGCTTCCATGAATGAAAAATGATCTATGGATGGAAAACAGGAAAATGAATGAAAGGTCTGCAGCCTATTCATAGATCATATTTTATTTATAGTGGCTATAGTACAGCTTTTATGAATGGAGGAGGAGGGGGGGCAGAAAGGCATAGCTGGCACTCTTGGTATGGCAGGTCACTTGGCTCAATTAACCCCCAATGCACCGAAAAACAACAGTGGGAGGATTAGGGGGCATCGGAGATTTAAACTAAATCTGCAGCCAGCAGCACAAGGGACAGTCGGATTGGCTCTACTTAATGTCCCTTGAGCTGACTTTTTGACTAAAGCTTCAAGTGAAATTGAGCCGGTGGAAGGAGTTAAAGCCTCAAGGTGTATGGCCTTCAGTTTTCTATGAGCTCTTGTTCTATTTTTCCCTGTAGATGCCAATATAATCTTACAATACTTATTACCATGCTGTGCACCACAATGGATGATAGGGAGATCTGGTCAAGAACTGTTTCTGACACTTGACTGACTGATTTGATGTCTATGTCTGCATTAATGCTCAGCAATCGTATCTTAACTGCTTTAAACTGACAAAAGCAGAAATCTGTAGGGGTTCTACAGAAACTATTCACGGCATTACTGCAATCTAATAAAATAAGCCCTATTTCTTACTAAGGTGAGGTGAAGGTTAATGTTTTAAGGGCATACAACATTAACGTCACTTTCACACTGGTTCACTTCAAAACTGCCAGTAATGGACATGTGACTAAAAAACTGCACTAAAAATGCTTAGCAGGGGCGTTTTTGATGCAGCTCCCATTCGTTTCAATATGGAGGAGCGTTTTTTTTAAACTTCCCAAACATGCTCCGCAAAATGCTTCAAGCAGGATTTTTAAGACCGCACTGCAGAAGCACACCACCCCAGTATGAACATATACGCAGAATGTAAAGGGAAACATTTATTCTTGAGCTTTTCAGGCGTTTTTTTATTTTTTTTTTATGTAAAATCTCTTCAAAAACTCCCCATTGTGCAAGCAGCCAAGTTTGTAAATAGAGGCAAAATACATATTTTCATTTCATAGCTTTAATATGATGGATCTATGGGTGTTGTTAATTTGCTGTTAGTAGAGAAAGGGGAAAACTTCAATTTAAGGCCAGTTTATAGGTTGGCTAGATTCATTTTTTGTGTAAAAAACAAATAACTAGTAAAATCAATACACAAACTTTTACATCTATTTGTATCTATCTGAATTTTCTACATACCTTTTCCATAAAAATAAATACATAAAACATACAATTGCACTACCATGAGCAACATTTTCAGCACCATACCATTGTGATACTATCTTAATTCTTTTTGGTGCAATTCAAAGTAACCCAGTGTTAGCGTTGGATTAAGCCGGTAAATGAGATGGTGCGGTGTCCTTTTTTTAACTGAATCCCCCAATTTCATACATGAACTGCACGTTTCAAAACAGATAACATCATTTTAAGTCACTACATTAAACAACGTTTTAAAAAAATTTGCCTTTCCCCAATTTTCTTTTTTTGCATCAATAAGCAATAGGGCCTGTGTTAATTAGAATTGGGCTTGTGTTGACAGCATCAGTTCGAGACACTTCTGAGATCCTTTAAAATTCATTGACAGGTGCGAATGACCTGGTGCTGAGCTCCTGATTTGCTTCAAGTGAATTCTGCATTCCCTTATGCCCCGTACACACGATCGGAATTTCCGATGGAAAAAGTCAGACAGACTTTTTCCATCGGAAATTCTGACCGTGTGTATGCCCCATCGGAAATTCCAATGGATTCCATTGGAGTTTACATAGAGAACATGTTCTCTTTTCGTCGAAATTCCAATGTGAATTTGATCGGACAAAGGTCCGATCGTGCAATGCAAAAACCCTTCTGGTGCGAACAAATTCACATCAACACAGGCCCTTAAGTAGCTGCCCAGGTCACTAAATAGTAACCTACCATTAAAAAGGCCCTGGGCAATTCAGACTGCATGCAGTTCAATATGTAGTCAATACCACATAACATTGTAACCCTTGAGTTAGCACCATTTTACAAAACACTGTGCATTTTTTTATCAGTAAAAATGCCCTTTTATTGTTATGGCAAATATAGGCGATCTCCCTTGCCGACTTGTGCTCTTTGAAAGAACAAGTGCTTTCAATTTCTTGCAATCTTTCTCCCTTTTTTGTAGAATATAAGAATAGGAATAAATAGAAAAATTTATAAAAAACGGGTACTTTAGTATTACCAAACATTGCTAAATTGTGAAGTCAACTTGTGTTCAATGGCGGTTGTGATAAATTTAGGTAGAAGCAGCGATTATGACCTAAGCAGTTTTGAAAACATATTTAAATTAAAAAAAATAATTGTTGCTCAAGACTATACATAAATACATTTAAAATGAGAAAAAATATAATTTGGAACAACGGGGTCAATAAGACATCCTTGGACCTTTTTAACAAGGAAGTGCAAAGAGCCATTATGTGCGATTTCAGCAATAAATTTTTTATACTATATTTTAGTTTAAAAGATATCTTAACCCAAGAACAAAAATGTAACAAATTGCAGCTTAACAGTCATTAGATATGGAGGTTGCATTAGTTTTAATTTTTCAGTCTAAGAATATTTTTTAGCAAGTACAGAAAATACCTGTTGGTCTTGCCTTGTTCTTGTTACTTCCTGTGAGCGGAAGTAACAGCACAAACAATGTTATCTTCCTTCTTTAAACTGATAATTTCCCCATCCGCACCCTAATGGAGATGAACAAAGGCAGGCATGTTTGAATTCCAGATTGGACAACAACCAAGTATCCCTCCATTCGGTGGAGGAGTGAGTACAGCCACCATAAGGCAAGAAGTGTGGATTTGCAGGATTATCAGTTGAAAATAAAAGGAAAAAAGCTTAAGAAATTAAAATTAATGCAGCCCACCAAATTTAAGCACTGGTAAACTACAATTTAGTAAATTATTTATTTTTATTTTTTCGGTTTAGATAAACTTTAAGGAAGTTAGAACAAAAAAAACTGACTGGTTGCTATGCTATCTCTTTAAAGACCTTATTGTCACTCAAGTTAAAATTTTATATCATTCATAGTATATGCTTATTTAACTTTATTATATATTTCGTTAAAATCTTAGGGTACAGTTTTGTCTGGTGATCACTAAAAGGTAATTATACTGCATCGAAAAGTCTGCGATTTTTGCAAAAAAAAGCTTAAAACATAAGGGGGCTTTCAGGAAATGTTATGTATGTCAATTCTCCAAGTTTAGGGATTTTGATATGGTGAAATGTAATTCCTATTCCTGGCAATTCTAAATGTGTTCACTAATAGCAACCTTTGACCATTCTCTAGGTCTTGATTTGTGAAAACTCCAAGAACCATTTCAATGTTACAGTATACCAGACTCTACTTACAATTGAAATATCAATTTTGGTAGGAAGGACCAAGTCTAGGAGGTTTGAAACTAGAATATAAATAGAGATGTTGTCCACATCAAGCTAATTTTCACTGTCGAACCTGTAGCGGAATAATAAAAACAGCAAATCTGTCTTTATCATCTTTGCATCTTTCATAGATCAAATCCTCTGAATTTCCAACACCACTTCTCTTGCTTGTCTTGGAGCTTGGGTATAATATTACTTTTGGGGTGGGTAGCTACAAGAGATGTTTAGTAGTGCAACTTGATCTCCCGTGATCGCACAATGTTGCAATTTAATCGTATAGCGGTAAGTATAAGCAATTAAGGTCTTCTAATGCCCCGTGCACACGATCTGGCTTTTGCCCGATCAAACTCATATCGGAATTCTGACAGAATACCATCGGAGGAAAAGAGAACATGTTCTCTATGTAAACTCCGATGGAATTCCTCGGAATATCCAATGGAAAAATTACAATGGGCTCACGCACATTGGCGGATTTTCCGATGGAAAAAGTCAGTTGGACTTCTTTCATCGAAAACTCTGATCGTGTGTACGAGGTATAAGCTGATGACACCAGCTTAACCTTATTGTGGATTCAATGACTAAATCTCCTATTTTAACAGATGAGAAGACCCTTCCCAATTGTCCAGCAGCCATACTATTCAACCCACTAGTTTTTCTCCACCTGAATGTTTTTACCAGTTCTTTTGCAAATAACTAATTGAACACCCTTTGAGGTTTCTCACCCATCTGAAAAAGTTGATTTTAAATCGTACAAAGGTCAATCTACTCAAAATTGATATTTCTTCATCTGGGGGTTGTTGGGCACTTCCTTTTATCTCCATTGGACTGGTGGGAAATTCTCTGTCCTTGAGATCTAAGATGAGATCTGTTCATCTACCATGACCATTGTGAGGGGGGCCCATTCTGTTTATTATACAGTATATTATGTATATGTAGCACCCCAAGATGGACGATAACACTCATAACTTCATGGTGGACAGCAACAGAATAAGATTATATGGCAGAGAAATCCCACCTATTACTTTTGCGTGGACTAAAACTTGAAATAAACACTTGCATATTATTAGTCACAGTGTTCAGAGATGACCTTTTTTAATGTGTGTGTGTAACATGCTCCCTTAAAAGATTTGATTGCTGGAATGACTAAAAGAGCTTATAGATTATGTGAACGTTTTACCTGTTCCAGTGGTCTTGTGATCCCAACATCACTTGCCAGACAGCACGACGAGTTCAGTGACCTCACTCAACTGCAGTTATGCAAAACAGCTCAGTCACTGACTTTTCCTCTGAAAATAGTGGGCAATGTAGTAGACCAATGATACCGCTCTCTTTCCAGCATTTAAAGGAGGCTAACATAAAAAAGATATTTAGGTACTTTAACATTCTAAATATATATATATATATATATATATATATATATATATATATATGGCTGGAGTTCAACTTTGAAAGTAAGTAATGCTTTATTCTGAAAGAAAGACCCCCTAAATAAAAACTAAAAATCTGTGTTGCAGCACAATTAACAGTATTCGTATTTTTGGATAAAAACTGACAGTTGGCACCTGAATATTTGAATCTGAATTGGGAACAATTGTCAGTTCTTATAAAACATATCTTTCAGAATGAAGCCCTTTAACATAAAATGGTATTACCAATCATCTCTGACACTGTTAACAGTTAATATGGCAGTCACATGACCACACAATCTTTGGTTCCATGGTTACATTTCTCTACTTCTAGGAACAACCTTCTCATAAGTGCATTTGTCTTTATTGTTTTGTCTAACTACTGAAATGTTGAGTCTAAGGCACCCTTAAGATCCAGTTAATATAATTTGTATCTAAATGCACAGGATTACTTTTGAGAAATTTAGAAATAATGTTATCTTTCGTTACAAAAATTACATATAGGCTGTCTTTAATTTTGTGGTAAAACAGTACAATGCTACTGTATTAAACAAGATGAGGGCATCAAAGGCGACGACTACATTTGAACCTTTTCGCTCATGTTTTATTTCTGAAACAAAGAGACACCCTAATGATCATACTCAGACTAAACTTGGGAACATGAACAGCTTTCACCTTTATGAATAGAAAAAAATAAATTAAAAAAACATACCACACATGTTATCAAACCCTTTGGAAGGACAAAGGCCTTAAAGGCAAATTCTCATAGCTCTTTCCACATTTTATGGGAGGTTAATTTTTTAGCTCTGCTATTAAAACGAAATGGAATTTCAACTAACATCCATAATATAGAATATTGAAGCCACAACCTTATCCAACAAGAGACATTTCTAGAAACCTAGGTCTTTCATATTTTGCAGGAAAATATAACCAAACCAACATTGTATATCAAATAAATATCTAGTTATGCTAAACATCTGTTTGATTGCCTTCAGGAAACAACTTACATTACGACCTGACCTTGGTTACATTTAACCTTGTACCCAGCTTTGATTTGGCTGTGCTGCAGCAGCCATGTTAAACCCACCTTGTGGTGGTAGAGCAGAGTCAAAATTAAAGTCCATTTCATCATTGTCCATGAAGTCGTTGAGGATAATGGATTCCACATCACACTCTAAAGTACCATTAAACATGTCCAGGTCTAAATCTGGTGGAAATCTGTCTTGGTTGCAAACTTGGGGATGATGGTGGTGGTGATGGTGGTGGTGATACACACCTTGGTATGGCCCTTCCAGCAAGTTTCCATGCGCACTCTGACTACTGAAATAGGAATGATGTGGAACTGAGGACAAGCTGCAAGATTCTGAATTTACCAGTCCACTTAAGCTAGCTAAGGCACTGTTATTAACAGAGCAGTGATGGTTTAGAGTGGATGGGTGGTACAAATTGTGGCTCTTTATTAAACTGGTAGAGTAGGGTATGGACCCTGAGTCACAGTTGTTTAGCATGCCTGTGTTCTGCCTGTGATTGCGTTGTGGTCCCATTGTAGAAGCTAAACCTGGATCAGTCTGCGAAATGGCTTCTTTATGTCCATAGGACATTGATGTGAGAAGATCCTGGAGGGAAGAATTCCTGTAGGTGCTTCCAGGTGAGAAAGTAGCTTGTTTGTTCTCTTGGATTGTCTGCATTGGTAATCTTCTCATCATGCCCATTGTTGGCTGACTGTATATGGTGCCGCAAAATGCATTTGACGTGTTGCTTAACGGTGGGCACTTGGAGGTGAAGGAGAACCCAGGGCTGCGTTGGCGCAAGGAAGTAGCCGAGTTTACACTGTAACCATCCTGCAACTCGTCTAATAAATGATCTGAAAGCCCCTCACCCAGACCGATAGAACCACTCATTTCTGCAAGCCTAGGCATTTCAACTGAACAATGAGCACTGGGCGACAGAGCACTAGATGGGCTTGGATACATAAGAGGTGATGAGGGTGTCACCTCATCGTCCTCTAGTTCATCGGGCTCATCATTACCCAAGATAGGTGAAAGTCTTCCACTCATGTTTCCTGCCACAGGATTGGCTCGATTATGGAACTCTGCCCATACCTCAAAATCATCACTTGTATGAGAAGCTGGACTTTCAGACCATTTTGCTTGTTGGGAAGCAGGACTGCCTTCAGTCTGCTCTGGAGCAGTTTGTGCTTGCTGCTTCTTCTTTCCAGCTTTGCCTTTTATTCTTAGAAATTTTCCACTTGCACTGTCAATTGATGCTGCTCTCCTACGTGGAGTTTTTCCAGTCTTTCCACCTTCGGGATTTAGCATCCACCAAGAACTTTTTCCAGTTCCCTCATTCTGAACACGGATGAAACGTGTGTGTAGGGAAAGGTTATGTCTGATGGAATTCTAAAAAGAAAGATAAAGAAAAAATGTGTGATCAGAATCAGCAAAATTATAACATTTAACAATGCAAATGTATATGGTAGACAAAAAAACGATCTAAAGATTTTTACTCCTGATATGTTTAGCCTAGATAATGTATTTCAAACGTTTTTCTATTTTCTCTAAACAAAGCTAAACAGAATGCACCTAAACGCAGTATGAATATATACCGAAATCATGCATTTATATGTGTTGAGAAATGCCCTATAAAGGTTTATAAATGCATGTATGTCACTGTCAGTGTGAAAAAGGTACATTTTTTTAACATATAATTATGCAAAATAAGAAAAAAGAAAAATATGTATTTGTGTTCAATAGATGCCCCAAGTGTTGTGTCTTTTGTACAGCAAAATACCTGTTGATCCTGCCAAAAATTGCACTTATATCTTCCTGAGCACTAATGCAATAACAAGCAGTGTTATCAGCCCTGTCTTATTAATCTATGAACTACAGAACACCACACCCTAAAGCCCTGTACACACGACCGGTTTTCCTGCCAGGAAAACTGCCAAGAGAGCTTTTGGCCAGGAAAACCAGATGTGTGTATGCTTCCTAGCAGTTTTCCCATCAGGAAAACAGACGGGAATCCCGACAGGAAAATAGAGAACCTGCTCTCTATTTTCCCGTCGAGATTCCCGGCGGCTTTTTTGCTGCCAGATTTACTAATACTCTATGGGAAACACTGTGAGGCAGTGCCCATTGAGCATACACACGGCTGGGATTCCCGGCCAAAGCTCCATGGCAGTTTTCCTGCCGGGTTCTTGGCTTTCCCCTCATTTTTCACGGCAGACTTTGTACCGCCGTGAAAACCAAGCGTGTGTACAGGGCTTAAGTTATGGAGATCAGGAGTGGAGGGGGTACAAGCAACCTAGGCTTCTCCTTACAATGAGTAAAGGTTGTTACTTTATAACAAAAAGTGTGTTACAGGCCGAAAATAAAGAAAAAAAGCCCCAAAATATCAAATCAATGCAGCCACATCCAAGTTGCCCATAATTCTTACTACATTTTCCTATCCATTATCCATAATACATAGCACCCAAACACGAAAGGCAGACCAGCACAAGATTCACTTTGTTCGGTTTCTGACAATAACAAACAATTAACACATAGGAATAAAAACTCTTTATTAAATAAGGACCTTATTGAAGGAAGGAATCCAGATTTAATATCCCCCCAAAAATATTAGGACTCCTTCAATAATGGCTGCAGCATAGTCCTGTCTAGCAGGGGAGGGGACCTGGGAAGGGCATGTAGAGAAAGATTTGAACTGAATCGCAGAGACGCTGAGACTGCCATCAATCAAGGCAGCTGGCAGATCCAGACTTGGAAATCAGGATGACATGCTGCCCCGACTGATGGCAGTGACGTCAGAAAAGAGGGGACTTCGGACCGCTATCCGCTGAAAACGGGTCACAGGAGTGCAAAAATAATTGCACTCCTGTGACCCAGAGGAGAAGCCCAGCCTAAAAAGCTCAGGCTAGGCTCCTTTAACCACTTCCATACCAGGCACTTACGCAGCTTCCCGCCCAAGCCAATTTTCAGCTTTCAGCACTGTCGCACTTTGAATGGCAATTGCGCGGTCATGCTACACTGTACCCAAACAAAATTGGCGTCCTTTTTTCCCCCACAAATAGAGCTTTCTTTTGGTGGTATTTGATCACCTCTGCGATTTTTTTTTTTTGCGCAACAACTAAAAAAAGGCTGAAAATTTGGAAAAAAATTACGTTTTTATTTTTTTCTGTAATTTTTTTTGTAAATATGTTTTCTCTTTCAATTACGGGCACTGATATGGCGGCACTAATGGGCACCGATGAGATGGCATTGATGGACATCGATGAGGTAGTACTGACGGGCACAGATGAGGTGGCACTGATTGGCGGAGCTGGTATGCGACACTGATGGGCACTCATAGGCGGCACTGATGGGCACACATAGGCGGCACTGATGGGCACACATAGGCGGCACTGATGGGCACACATAGGCGGCACTGATGGGCACTCATGGGCGGCACTGGGCACTCATAGGCGGCACAGATGGGCACTCATGGGCGGCACTGATGGATACTTATGGGTGGCACAGATGGGCACTGATAGGTGGGCACTGGGCATGGATGGGCACTGTGGGGTGGCACTGATGGACACTGGGGTGGCACTGATGGACACTGGGGTGGCGCTGATGGACACTGGGGTGGCGCTGATGGACACTGGGGTGGCACTGATGGACACTGGGGTGGCGCTGATGGACACTGGGGTGGCGCTGATGGACACTGGGGTGGCAGCACTGATTTTTGCCAGGTTGCCAGTCAGTGCCCATTTGTGGGCACTGACTGGCATCTTTTTTCTTTTTTTTTAATGCTTTTTTTTTTTACTTTTTTTTTTTTTTTGCGGGCTTTTTTTTTTTTTTGCCCACCCTGGTGCTCCAGGGTGGGCATCCCTGGTGGTCCAGTGTGGCGATCCGAGGGGGGGCTGCGCTGATAAACAATCAGCGCGAACCCCCCCTGTCAGGAGAGCCGCCGATCGGCTCTCCTCTACTCGCGTCTGTCAGACGCGAGTGAGGAAGAGCCATCAACGGCTCTTCCTGTTTACATCGTGATCAGCCGTGATTGGACACGGCTGATCACGTGGTAAAGAGTCTCCGCCGGAGGCTCTTTACCGAGATCGGAGATGCAGGGTGTCAGACTGACACCCCGCATCACCGATCGCCGCGATGCGCGCCCCCACGGGCGCGCGCGGCATGAAATCCTGCAGGACGTTCTAGAACGTCCTGTCAGGATTTCATAACCACTTCCCGGACGTAAATCGGCTATAGGCCGGGCGGGAAGTGGTTAAAGGAAGTTGAAAAATAAAAGACTCAGTGGCCAGGTCACCAGGTGATAAAACCATTTGGGGAACACAGAAAAATGATGACTGCTGTGGTAATGCTAGTGACAGATATATATATATATATATATATATATATATATATATATATATATATATAATTTTTGATTTTGCTCATAGCTCCACTTTGATTGCATTCAATAAAATCTGAACAGCCACATAATGTTTAATATAATTATACAGGCATACTTATTTACATTTCACTTTACTTACTATGCTTGACATTTGAACCTGAGTGTCCGAGGTCACCCAAAATTGGAGAGAAGCTACTAGTCTAGTCAACTGCACAACCTCACAGCCAGAAGAGCGCAGGTAAGCAATTCGACCGGCCAGCAGCTGTCAGACTTTAGGTGACCTCTGTCACTCTGATTGCCTCAACAGCAGCGGCTATCATATATCTTTTTAAGTTTTCCTTTAAAATTTCAGTAACTCATAGTACCAGCCAAAAATCTAAAATAAATCAGATCCAGTCTAAGATGAATTTGTACACAAGCATAGGTTGATAATGTACAACCTTAAACAAGGAGTAGTAGGGGGCTGCTAAAGACAACAGTGGCTGCAATCTTAAAGCGGAGTTCCACCCATAAATGGAACGTCCGCTTTTCGGATGGCTCCCCCCCTCCGGTGTCACATTTGGCACCTTTCAGGGGGGAGCAGGGACCTGTCTCATACAGATATTTGCACCCACTTCCGGGCATAGATAGCTGCATTATCTATGGATATCTACGCCACGTCCGGCACCTCCTCCGCCCCCTACTGCTGTCTTTTGAGCGACTTGCAGGTCCCAGAAGGCAGCAGAGACCATTCGGATCGTGCAGCGCGACTCGTACATGCACAGTAGGGAATCAGGAAGTGAAGCTGCAAGCCTTCACTTCCTGATTCCCTTACCGAAGATGGCGGCGGCAGCATCCGACAGCCGAGGTACAGGTTAGCCTCGGGTGACAAAATCGCGGGTGCCCTGGACAGGTAAGTGTCCTTATTTAAAGTCAGCAGCTGCAGTATTTGTAGCTGCTGACTTTAAAAAAAAAAAATTGGGCGGACCTCCGCTTTAACATAAACCAAAGCTGCAGCTTAGGTTCAATATAGTGTGGTACCAAGATTGTTCTTGTACTGATGTGTACTGCTTCTGAGTGATGTGCTTGTGCATACACAAAGGTGTGAGAAGGAGACAACCATTGACTAAGTAATACTGCAGATCAGGAGTAGACCAGAAGCAGTAGAGGGGTTTGATCCTCCAATGGGTGTTTACTACTGACTGTGAAGGGCAAGGCTGTCCTGGAAGTAAACATTTCTGGCTGCTCCTTTTGTAGTGCAATCACCATATATTCATATAGAGCAGTGGTTCCCAACCCTGTCCTCACCCACCAGGCCATGTTTGCAGGTTTTCCTTTATCTTGCACAGGTGCCTTAAATCAGAGTCAATGGCTCGATATTTTGGAAAGATATTTTAGCTAAAAGAAATTACTAAAACATGGCATGTTGGGGGTACTTGAGGAAGGTCCAAAAAGACATGGATGAGCGAGTTTGGGGGTGGAGGAACTGACCTCAACCCGATAGAACACCTTTGGGATAAATTAGAGCGGAGACTGCAAGCCAGGCCTTCTCGTCCAACATCAGTGCCTGACCTCACAAATGCATTTCTGGAAGAATGGTAAAACATTCCCATAGACACACTCCTAAACCTTGTGGCCAGCCTTCCCAGGTGAGTTGAAGCTGCAAAAGGTGGGCCAACTTAGTATTGAACCCTACGGACTAAGACTGGGATGCCATTAAAGTTAATGTGCGTGTAAAGGCAGTTCGAAAGCTTGCTGCTCAGAATTCAGATTGTTGAAGGAACAAAAGCCATGGTGTGATCAACTGCTGAGAGGGGGACAATGGCACGCTTGTTTTTTTTTCGTTTAGGCACATGCTATTACCACAAGTTGCTTGCCAAAGCTATTACCAGTATTGTGGTTAGAACACCTGCCTTTCAGTATTAGGGTCATTGGTTTGAATGTAAACCTAGACACTGCCTGCACAGAGTCTGCATATTCTCCCTTGCGTGCTTGGGTTTCCTCCGTGTACTTCTTTTTCCTCCCACACTTCAGACATCCTGCTAGGTTAATTGGCTCCTGTCAAAACTGACCCTGATATGCACATGAGCTCAGGATCTTAGATTGCAAGCTCCTTGAGGGACTAATGTGAATGTGTAGTATGTAAAGCGCTGTGTAAATTGTCACTGCTATATACACACTTCTAATAATAATATCAGATAAACTTATCCATATCTGGAGGGTTGTAAATGGTGGATATCTACGTAGTACAACATTGAACAACTGCTAGGTGCATGTACATTGTCCCATTTGCCCTGCAAAGACACCAGTGATGATACGGGATCTGGAGTCTAGCGTTATGGCACATGTACTGTTTTTTTCCCAGCTCTTAAGCCTCGTACACACGACCAGTTTTCCCGGCAGGGAATCCCAGCCGTGTGTATGCTCCCTAGCAGTTTTCCTGTCAGGAAAACAGCCGGAAATCCCGACGGGAAAATAGAGAACCTGCTCTCTATTTTCTCGTCGGGTTTCCCGGCAGAGTGTTTCCTGCTGAGAAAACCGGTCGTGTATATGCTTACCTGTCCAAAGGTAAACCCGCGCATGCTCGATAAGCCTTTGACGCATGCGTGGTAGCATACAAGTTTAGTGTAGGGTGTAGCAAGATGGCAGCGACGGCATCGAATGTGACAAGCGCCGGCTCGACGTAGTCGATGACGTCACCACGTTCTTGTCATTCAAAAGAAGGGAGGGGTCTTTTGAATGGCCATCTGTACACAGGGCTTGGCAAGGCAAGCTTGCCAGGAATCTCGTCAGGAAAACCAACGTTTTTTTCCTGACGGGATTCCCAGCTGTGTGTACAGGGCTTAAAGCGGAGTTCCGGCCACAATTTCACTTTTTAAATATAAATACCCCTGTAATACACAAGCTTAATGTATTCTAGTAAAGTTAGTCTGTAAACTAAGGTCCGTTTTGTTAGGTTGTTACAGCATTTAGACACTTTATAAAATAGAAATTGACTGGGGCCATCTTAAGTGTGGGCATCATGAAGCCAGACTGTATGACTTCCTGGATTTCAGCCTTGCAGATCTCGCACATGCTCAGTGCTGCACAAGCAGTGTCAGATCAGGTTTCAGCACCTGTGCTGTCCAAGTCACATGATTCTTTGAGACTGGGGAGTGCACAGACTCCTGGAAAGTTACACCCACTACATTCCCAGGAGTCTGTGCGGTGTAGGTTAGGAAGCATTAAGCACCTAGGTGCAGGAAGTGGGAAGATTAACTATTCTGCCTAGCAACAACACTTTGAAGGCATCTAAAAAAAAAAAATTTTTCGTAAAGGACTAATGACATTTTTTTTTAAACTACTGATGTACGGTTATATTTATGGGTGGAACTCCACTTTAACAATTAGAATATCTAATAGCATTTTAAAAGTAACAATAACCTCCATAAAGAAAAGACAGTGCAAACTGATTACATGTATGCTGGGAATACCAGCTTCCTTTTCCCGAAAGAATCTCACTTGGAGAATTATTGGAGATCTTCATTATGGTCATGCTTCAGTTGTGAGTTAGATACATGACAAATCGCCTAAACTGTTCGCCTAAAATAGAAGCTCATAAGATTGTGTAACCATGCATGATAGCATGGCAGGTTTCCTTCAATGCCAAGACACTAACTGAAATGAAGATTTCTCAGCCACATGCACACTAGGGGGTTATTTACGAAAGGCAAATCCACTTTGCACTACAAGTGCACTGCTAGTGCACTGAATGTGCACATACAAGTACAGTCACTGTAGATCTGAGGGGGACATGCAAGGAAAATAAAAAAACAGCATTTTAGCTTGCACATGATTGGATGATAAAATCAGCAGAGCTTCCCCTCATTTCAGATCTTCCCCCCAGATCTACAACGACTGCACTTCCAAGTGTACTTTCAGTGCACTAATGTCTCGTACACACGACCGGGAAAACTGCCATGAGAGCTTTTGGCCGGGAATCCCGGCCGTGTGTATGCTTCATCGCAGTTTTCCCGGCATGTTCTCTTTTTTCCCCGCCGGGACTCCCGGCGGCTTTTAAGCCAGCAGTTTCTCTATAGGGAAAACCTGCGGTGGAGCATATACACGGCCGGGTTTCCCGACCAAAGCTCTCATGGCAGTTTTCCTGTCGGGAAACCTGGCCGTGTGTAGGGGGAAAAAGCTACCGAGAAGGTTCTCGGTTTTTCGCTCGGTTTTCCCGGTGGACTTTTTACCGATCGTGTGTACAAGGCATTACAAGTGCACTTGCAGTGCACTTGTAGTGCACTTGTAATGCAAAGTGGATTTGCCTTTCGTAAATAACCCCCTATGTGTTCTTTGAACAAAAAGACCGTGCCAGACTGATGACAAAATCGCTTTCTTGACATAATGGGAAATCAAGCAGCCCAACAAAAGATAAGCCGGGACCTAGATGGGGAGAAACAGGGTCCAGAGACAGATAGTAAATCCATGATCCCAATGCAAAAACCCAGTGGTGATTAAATACTACCAAAAGAAAGCTCTATTTGTGTGGGGGGAAAAAAATGATAAAAATGTCATACAGGTACAGGGCCAGATTCTCAATAGGATTACGCCGTTGTGTATCTACAGATACACCGGCGTAATTCGAAAATCCCGCCGGCGTATCATTGTTTTGTATTCTCAAAATAAGATACGCCAGAATTAGGCTAGGATCCGACTGGTGTAAGTCACTTACAACGTCGGATCCTAAATGCAATACTACGCTGGCCGCTAGGTGGCTTTTACGTCGATTTCAGCGTTGCATATGCAAATGAGCCGAATACGCAGATTCCCGAACGTTTTTGTGCCGCTTCGCCGTAGTTTACGTTTTTCCGTAAGCGTAAGGTTACCCCTGCTATATGAGGGGTAACCTTACGTCGGTCCGCCGTATGCCATGTTAAGTATGGCCGTCCGGACAGCGTCGGGTTTTTCCGTCGTTTACGTAACTCGTCGCGAATAGGGCTGTGCGTTAATTACGTTCACGTCACAATCAATGTATTTGCGGCGTACTATGGAGCATGCGCAGTGGCCTACGTTTAAGGCCAGCGCATGCGCAGTTCGTTCGGCACGGGGCGCGCTTAATTTAAATACAAGCCGCCCCCTTTGTTTTACGCGGGGATACGCCGGCCCATTTAGACTACGCCGCCGCAAATTACGGAGCAAGTGCTTGGAGAATACGGCACTTGCTCCAGTAAGTTGCGGCGGCGTAGTGTTAATGGCATACGCTACGCCCCGCTCGTAGATACGCTGATCTACGAGAATCTGGCCCACTGTGTTTCATGGCCGCTCAATTGTCACTTAAAGTGTGACAACGCTGAAAGCTGAAAATTGCCCTGGGCAGGAAGGGGACAAAAGTGCCCAGTAGACAAGTGGTTAAATACGGTTTTGGTTAAAAATAAATAAATAATCAGGACAAATAGATTGTCATGAGGAACAAGTAGATTGGGACTCCGATATAGTCCCCTTGGACAAGTATTTTTTTTTGTCCACATCCTTGTAATAGGTATACCAGGGTGAAAGAAGCATAAACTCTCATATGCTTCCTTTATCTTACCTTCTGTCCATCCCTTATGGGCCTAGATGAGTAATAACTTTGTCAAAGCTGATATTTGCGATTTGCAGTCTCCTGAAGGATGCAAGGGTGCAACTATTCTCTGCTATGACATATTTAAAGACAAGATAGCTCCTGCCTGCACCAAAGGTAAGAAAAGTAAAGTATATCGTATACCCTGACAGCGTATACCGCCTCTAGTAAGACTGTTACTTTATAGGCTTGGATTTAGACATTCCGCTGGACACATGCCATTAGAATTTTATTTGAACGTTTGTAAAAAGATTCTTAAAAATGATTCATTAGAGCATTTGATCTTGTCATTAAGTCAACTAATTTAATTTGAATGTGCCCCTTTTACACAAATTGACCAATCAGGTCTGCCTGACAGCTTTGTAGGCACAGCTCATTGAAAGCCTAATGAAGGTTAATGGGAAGGTGAATGTAAACAGACGTGTGTCTGTTTACATCCGCCTACCTCCGTGTCTTTCTAAGGTCCAGGCACCATTCTTTTCAATTTTTCTAAACCTAAATGTGAAAGATTGACAAAATACACAAGTTCATTTCCATACAGCAGACTATATATCCAACACATGTCCACCACACTCCACTGTCAAAATGCGGACACAAAACTGAACAGACATGGGTGTCACAATACTGTGATCTGTCCTATTCTTCCTCAATTTAGCAGATTATCTGCACATGGATCCAGGGGCGGACTGACAACTCATAGGGCCTCCAGGCAATAGGAGATTAGGGGGCCCCCAGGCAATAGGAGATTATGGGGCCCCTGGGCAATAGGAGATTATGGGGCCCCTGGGCAATAGGAGATCATGGGGCCCCCAGACAATAGATCATGGGGCCACACAGTATACACACACAGTAAAGATACACAGTATACACACAGACACAATACACACAAACAGAATTTTTCTAAAAACACAGATTTTTACATACTGTCCCCGGTTTTACTGAGGCTGTCAATCCTAATGGGGCCCCCTAGTAGCATGGGGCCCTCGGGCAGTTCCCGAGTGCCGAATGGTCAGTCCACGCCTGCATGGATCCCTTGCTGAACAGAGCAAACCACAACTGTGTGAAAGAACTTAAAATGTAGTGCATAGCGACTTTTTAAAGACATGTTAAAGTGTTACTAAACCCACAGCAGTAAAATCAGTCTGTATATGCAGCAGAGCATGCTTGTTATACTCAGCGTGAAACTTAAGAAGTTAATCCTCTGCATTGTTTAAAAAGGCTGTTTGATCATGTCTTCTCTGATCCTCCCCTCCTTCCACTGTCCTCTAACCATCTCCTGGTAAGACAGAGTCTTTAAAGTCACTCTGCACATGCTCAGTTCGGTGTGTATTGCTACAGTTTTTTTTTTCCTTGGGAGGGTGCATGTGATCCACACAGGGCCAATCAGCTCCGTACAGACAGAGGATCAGGGGTCCTGTAGACTCATACGACAGATAACAATGAAAAATCCTCCTACAAGCTTTAACCAGACACTGATAGAAGTCACAAGACTGCTATATCGGGAATCTCTACGAGAAAATAGAGAGCAGGATCTCTATTTTTCTCGTCGAGATTCTGGCTAGATTTCGGGACAATAGAAAGTTAACGACACCCCCAAATCAGTTTGCATATCACAGTGCGAACTGTCAATATGGACAGGAATTGCATTGCATGGGTGTGAACACACATCCGATCCGATTCTGGTGTGGACCAAAAAAAGGGTCCTGTGCTGCGAGTTTGGTCCGAATGCGATGCAAATTCAGCCATACAACCTGTATAGCGTAATTCGCATCGCACAGACATTGCATGTGATTTGCAGTGCAGTGCGGTGCGAATCACATGGTGCACCAGTGTGAACCGGGACTAAGTATATTATTATTATTATAATTATACAGGATTCATATAGTGACAACAGTTTACAATATAAAAAGGGAGACAGTACAGTTACAATAAATGAGGGTTAAGAGGGCTCTGCTCATAAGAGCTTACAATCTAAGAGAGTGTATAAAGCTGCTAATTTAGCCATTAAATTCTATATAATAGCATCCATATAAAAAAAAAAATCCTGCTGAAAAAAACACAGCTGCATTCATATTTCCATCTGCTAACATCACTGCAATATCTTTATTATTTGTTTTTGTCATAAACGTTGATTTCATTCCTTCCCTTTTGTCAAATTATTAGCGGCTACGTTCTTATCAGCAAAATTCCCATCCCCCCCAGCTCAACATGCTCTGTCTTTTCTGTCTAGCTCTCTGGAGATGGTTAGAATTCGGAAGTAGACTGCTTTCACATACATAGCATAGACATACAAAGCTGCTGTATGCAGGGTCAAGGTTTTTACCTCCAAGAATTTATATTTTTCGCCAAAAAGGGGCATAAACAATTGCCCGCGGTTTAAAGATCATCGCTACTTTATTTCCCTTAAAACAGTCCCTTTACTTAATGGATCTGTCACACTTCTTGTTTTATCCCCCTGCCTCGTGGCAGTATAGTAAATATGGTCCACATTTTACTGTTCAGGATCATTCGATCGATTTACTCTCACTTACAAAGAGCGAAAATACAGAGGCTTAAAGGGAAACTCTGGCTCAAAAAAAATAATAATTCAGTAAATAATAACACGTTTTTTTGTTTTTTTTTCATTATTTTTTTTAAGTGGTTGTGCTAACGGATAAAAATTATTTTCCAGCAGCTGTCAGAATGAGGAGTGGTAGTAAGTACATAAGGTTCCAATTTTATAACATTTTATATAATCTGTAGCTTGATGAAACTGCATACTTGTTATGCAAATCTAAAGCATTTCATTCAGCTAAAGGTCTCCTGCAAACCACTATTTTAGAGTGATGTATATAGCAGTTTTGGACTAAATCTGCACACCCTAGTTACAAGGCGTTGTATCTATCGTCAGTTACTAAACATGTTGCTTAATGTCCACTAGGTGGTGGTATTAGCATCTGGTCCTGTCGCACGGCAATTACCATATTCTTCTTAGTCTTGCCTCGGTCTTTTCCTTTGATGTTCTCTACATATCTTCTAGTTACCCGTCTCCAGAGTATTCCCCACTGTATTAATTCCTTTTGTGTCATTCACATTTCAGGAGTCTAAAGTATCTTCCAACTCCAACGCCTACTTCAATACTGTCACAGAATGCCACCAAAGTGACATTTCTCCTTGTTTTCTCACAGTGGATCACTGAAGCAGGGTTATAGTCTGCTAGTTTGGTTTACTCAGGAGTGGGTTTCTAATTTGCATAGGTGACATCTATATTGGAATAACCCTAAATAAAGTGGAAGCCTTCCCTGGATTGTTATTTACAATAATTAGGGTTGTCTCGAGTCGATACCAAGTACTGGTATCGATACCGAGCATTTGTGCGAGTATTTGTACTCGCACAATTGCTCCCTTTGCCTAATCCGAAACTTGGGAAAGAGGCGGCATTACTCGCAACCATAAGTCAGCGGGCAGAGAGGGCGGAGCGGAGAGCGAGTTCTCAACAGGCTGGCAGCAGTGGAACTAGATATGGGGAGACATGGCTGCATATGTGGGGGGACATGGCTGCATATATGGGGGACATGGCTGCATATGTGAGGGACATGGCTGCATATATGGGGGACATGGCTGCATATGTGGGGGACATGGCTGCATATGTGGGGGACATGGCTGCATATGTGGGGGACATGGCTGCATTTATGGGGGACATGGCTGCATATGTGGGGGACATGGCTGCATATATGGGGGACATGGCTGCATCTGTGGGGGACATCACTGCATTCGTGGTTGACATGGCTGCATTTGGGGACACATTTAAAAAAAGTATCGGTATTCGGTATCGGCGAGTACTTGAAAAAAAGTATCGGTACTTGTACTCGGTCCTAAAAAAGTGGTATCGGGACAACCCTGATAATCAGTGCCACCTATCAGTGCTAATCACAAAAAAGTAATGTAGCGTAACTAGCGTATTTGACACCCAGGACATATAATTGGGTTATTAACCCCCTACAAAATTGTTTTTAATAATCTCCTTGAAGTGAGTAACAACTTCAGAAAAAAAAGACAGTAAAAATTGTGACGACCTATAACAACAAATGACCTCTTACATTGGTGATTAGTGGCAAATTGCCCCCCAGCCCTGCTAGGCAGTGTAGCTGAGAGGTTATTTGCCATTGCTCACTGCTCAAGGAACCCCTAGCAATCTCAGGAGGAACCTAGTGCTCACTGCTCAAGGAACCCCTAGCAAACTCAGGAGGAACCTAGCATTCACTGCTCAAGGAACCCCTAGCAATTTCAGGAGGAACCAAGCATTCACTGCTCAAGGAACCCCTAGCAATCTCGGGAGGAACCTAGTGTTCACTGCTCAAGGAACCCGCTAGCAAACTCAGAAAGAACCTAACATTCACTGCTCAAGGAACCCCTAGCAAACTCAGGAGGAACCTAGCATTCACTGCTCAAGGAACCCCTAGCAATTTCAGGAGGAACCAAGCGTTCACTGCTCAAGGAACCCCTAGCAACCTCAGAAGGAACCCAGCGTTTACTGCTCAAGGAACCCCTAGCAATCTCAGAAGGAATCCTAGCGTTCGATGGAACTCTGGTTGAGAAACACTGGGTTAGAGTAGCTGGCCAGCTGTTTTGCTGACCTACTTGCTTTAAAGTGATTGTAAAGGTTAATTTAAAATAAAAAAATACAAATAATAAACATGTCATACTTACTTGCTCTGTGCAAGGGTCCTCCTTTTCTGGGGTCCCCTTGGAGGCGCTCCTAGCTCCTCTTCTTAAGCGAGTGCCCCCACGGAGAGGCAATTTCCATGGCAGCACCCATGCGGGCGTGCTCCCGAGTCCTGTGGCTGCATCCATTGACACAGAAAGCAGAACTCAGACCCACCCCCCATGTCACTGGAAGTGATTGACAGCAGCAGGATCCAATGGCTCCTGCTGCTATCAATCTACAAATGAGGACCCAAGACAGCGGCTGGAACTGCTGGGCTCGTGCTCATCACTGAAACGATCGGGTTCAGGTAAGAAAAGGGGGGACTCTGCAGCACAGAAGGTTTTTAACCTTAATGCATAGAATGCATTAAGGTGAAAAACCCTGAGACTTTACAACTACTTTGAGCCACTGACCCTGGTTCATATCTCAAGTTGAGGTTTAGAAGCGAGTCCGTTTTAGGGTTTGGCTTTGAGGCTTTGTTTAATTCAGAGTTATCTTTTGGGGGTAAGGTTAAAGAATAGCTGTTCTTATAAAACCCCTTAACTCTTGTAATATACCCAGGATAACCAAGAAAATTTGCAAACTTTTTAAAATTATTAATTATTTATATGATTCCCCCTCCCAGGTCTTATGCCGCGTACACACGGTCGTTTTTTGTGATGAAAAAAAACGTAATTTTTAAAAACGTCATTTAAAATGACCGTGTGTGGGGAAAACGTTGTTTTATGTCTTCTGAAAAACGTAAAAATAAAAAATTCGAGCATGCTTCAATTTTTTATGTCGTTTTTCAAAACGTAGTTTTTTGTGTCATAAAAAATGACCGTGTGTAGGCTAAAACGACGTTTAAAACTACGTTTTTAAACCCGCGCATGCACAGAAGCAAGTTATGACGCGAGCTTGAATGGAACAGAGTACCGCCGTACATGCTGAACCTAACCGCGTTTTGCTAGAGCATTTTGAAAAAACTATGGTGTGTAGGCAACGTCGTTTTTTAAAATGAAGTTTGAAAAACTTCGTTTTTTTTAATGCTAAATAATGACGTTTTTTTTCATCACAAAAAACGACCGTGTGTACGCGGCATTATACTTTAGAAATTTGTGATTCTGGCACATTGACGCTGAGGGGCTCGTGGAGAAACGCAGAGTTACCAAAAGGTCCATCCAAAACTGGCATTTTTTTTAACTACATTTTTCTTGGCAGTTTAGATTTGGCATTGTATTTTTGGACGCAGACAAGCTCTTTCGGCACCATCTAATCTGTAACCTAAACAATTTAAATGATCACAGCAGAATAAGTAAATTTTCAGTTGTGATCGCAACATAACCTCTCTATTCCCTAAAGCCTCGTACACACGATCAGTCCATCCGATGAGAACGTTCTGAAGGACCGTTCTCATCGGTTAACCGATGAAGCTGACTGATGGTCCGTCGCGCCTACACACCATTGGTTAAAAAAACGATCGTGTCAGAACGCGGTGAAGTAAAACACAATGACGTGCTGAAAAAAACGAAAGTTCAATGCTTCCAAGCATGCGTCGACTTGATTCTGAGCATGCGTGGATTTTTAACCGATGGTTGTGCTTACTAACGATCGGTTTTGACCTATCGGTTAGGAATCCATCGGTTAAATTTAAAGCAAGTAGGCCTTTTTTTAACCGATGGTTAAATAACCTATGGGGCCCACACACGATCGGTTTTGACCGATGAAAACGGTCCATCAGACCGTTGTCCTCTGGTTAACCTATTGTGTGTACGAGGCCTTAGGGTAAAGAGCAGTTGTAAATTTACAGCACATAAATTCTTTTATTATATCCAAGCAGCAAAAAACAGCAAGAAACTTGCTGGGATTTTTTTTTTGCCGAGGAAACCGGTCGTGTGTACATTTTTCGACGAGGAAACTGTCAAGGATCACGTCGAGCCAAAAAGAGAGCATGTCTTCTTTTTCCTCGACGGGAATGGAGAAACTTGCCTTGTCGAGTTCCTCGACAGCCTAACAAGGAACTCGACGAGGAAAACGATGTGTTTCGCCTGTCGAGTTCCTCGGTCGTGTGTACGAGGCTTGAGGCTCTCAGGAAACTGCACAGCCACCACTGGAGACTGTTTTGGCTGATCCTATAGTCTTCTGAACATGCATGGACAAATCCCACTAATTTCTATGGATAGGCCACCAATTGTTGGGTCGTACAATAGACGGCTTCATCTGATATTTTGTGCAAAAGGTGGGCCACATCATTTTCCACGACTGGCTGTTTAAAATTACACAAAGTGTATGGACAGGGCTTTGCTAAACTTATAAATAGATATTATTCATGGCTGTTGCTATTAAAAACAGATAGCTGTTCTCTACAGTGTATTTTTGCACAGTGCAGACGGCAGATAGGCTGAATTTTAAAGCAAATATAAAATTGCAGAGGTACTTACAGAGTTGTTTCCAGTTTTAATATAGGATAGGAACTTATGTGTTGTAAAATTACACCTTTTTTTTACTTTTATGGGAAAAAGTCAAGGGTTATGTTGAATTCACAACTGTGTCAATATGTACGTATTCTTCTACGATAATAAAAAAAAATTTGGTTATAAAATAGATGGTGCCGAAAGTACCTGTTCCCAAAATTAGAATGCCACGTCTAAACGGACAAAAATAATGTGGTGATTCATGAAAATGCTCTTTTTGGATGGACTTATTGGTACTTACAATAGGATAAAGGCTTCTTAGGACACCAATTAGCTACTCTAATATTTACTGTATGTTCATAGCACATATCATGTGCATTGTTTTCCTCCAAAAAGATGAATAATACTCATAATGCTCAATAAGCACATGTACATTAACCCACATGACTGAAAGCAATAATTAAAATAATTTTCCTGCATATATGTTGTCACGGTCCCTCACACTCAAGATGAGTCTGTCCGCCGTATATGCTTCCTTTGTCCGGTACCAGCACGATCCAAGGTCCCTTAGCCCACCCAGTCACTTGCTAAAGCATCGGTGTAGGGTGAAAACATCCAGATATACACTCAGGGGGCAATTCCCCTTCTTTGCATAATGACATAGGACAGGGTAAACGTTACCTCCTCCAGTAGCATGACACATGGTGTATTCATCTTTCCAATAGTAGACGATCTTTGGGAGGGGCTGCAGCAAAAATCCCCCCCCCCTCACAGCTAATCCACATAGACATATACATCCCATAATAGGTTGCTCCCAAGGCAACACAAACAATAGAACAATGGGATACAGCCACACCTCAAACGATCTAATAAAAAGTATACAACAATATTCCAGCAGTTGGGAAAGAGGAATTTATCTTCACATTTTCTTGAGGGATATTGTTTAGAAATACTACTGTCCAAAGTGAAAGAGACCCTTAATTCTTTCAACAAAAACCACACATATAAGGAAATGCTGAGTCCGGTGTGGTTGTACGGTGAGTCGGGTTAGTGTAGACATAGGCCGCGTACACACGATCAAGTCAAAACCGATGAAAACGGACTGAAGGACCGTTTCATCGGTTAATCGATGAAGCTGACTGATGGTCTGATGTGCCTACACACCATCGGTTAAAAAAACGATTGTGTCAGAACGCAGTGGCGTAAAACACACAACGTGCTAAAAAAATTAAGTTCAATGCTTCCAAGCATGCGTCGACTTGATTCAGAGCATGCGCGTCCTTTTGACCGATGCTTTTGCATACTAACGATCGGTTTTGACCCATCGGTTAGGCGTCCATCGGTCAAATTTTAAAGCAAGTTCTCTTTTTTTTGACCAAAGGATAACTGACCAATGGGGCCCACACACGATCGGTTTGGACCGATGAAACGGTCCTTCAATCCATTTTCATTGGTTTTGACTGATCGTGTGTACGCGGCCTAACAGTCATCCTGTGCCCCTAATAGACACAGGGTAACTTACACATAGGAGGGGCCGGGGGGAGCTGGACAAGGATTTTTTTTAGAGCTCTCTAAGGTAAGCTGGGTTCCACAAGCCCCCCTGACCAAAGTGACTCCCGTCACATGTGTATTGATATATACACACTATTGACCCAGTCTTGAAAAAAAAAAATGTGTCGTGAGGATCACTAAAAAAGATATTTATAGCGCTGCAGTTTAAAACCCACTTGTAATCAAGGCTGTGTTCAGCAACAAATAGATGAGAATAATGAGGATGCTGACTGACCTTCTAACTGAGGCAGTAAATAATGTGCAAAGATGAGTCATGTTTCACTCTTGAACCTCTACATCTTGATGGGATTATTTGAAATGTGAACTGCAGAAAGCTTTTAACACAGGCAGGTATTGCACTGCCCAAAAGTAGTCAATGTGCGTAAATAATGTGTTCAGGCTTATTAAGGGCCCATATAATGTAAATGGTCCTGATGATACATCCTTATTACACCCCAGACTACAGAGAATTATTATGCCTAAAGTTACCAGTTAAAGTACACAGAATTTTGCCAGGAAGCCACGGTTCACCTTTCTTTATAAGAATGTTAGTTGTCTGGCTGTCATGTGGATTTCTTGTATAAAGATAAGAAATGATGACATTTATTAAGTGCATGCTTTCTGTGGGTCTGTGACTCTTAAGGCTCAGCTTGGGAAAAAAAAAAATCCTCAGCAGCACTTAAAAATAAAACAGCAGCTCTGGCTGCAATATTTGCCTACTCTTTACATTGTCCCTTGTAGACTCATATGCTAAGGGATCCTGGCCGAACTTCATTCAAACCAATTTATGTAAGCCTAGGGTGTCAAGGGCCTGCCCACTGTCGTAGGCTGAAAGTAGAATGCTGTAGACCAGTGATGGCGAACCTTGGCCCCCCAGATGTTTTGGAACTACATTTCCCATGATGCTCATCTACACTGCAGAGTGCATGAGCATCATGGGAAATGTAGTTCCAAAACATCTGGGGGGCCAAGGTTCGCCATCACTGCTGTAGATAGTAGTGTCCCCGATGCCACTCTCTGCTGCATTCATGATCTGTCCATTGTAAATGGACGAAGAGGACTTGCGATGTCACTGTACTGAAGACACCTGAATAAAAGGCATATATAAAGATTTAAAAGGGTTGGGGGGTCTCCAATAGTGTGTAGGGGGTTAAAAGGGGTGATCCCCAAACCCAAAATTGGTCTTTAAGTAATGAAGCCAGACAAAGCTGAGCATTTAGCATTTTTTCAGAAGCCAACAATGGCAGCCCTGCACTTTACACTTCTCTCCCAACAACAAACATTGGAAAATTGTCTGACATAGGGCAGACAATAAACAATGTAAAAAGAAAAAAGACCAATGTGCAGACAAAGAACAGTGTAATGCCCCGTACACACGGTCAGGCTTTTTCCCGGCCAAACTCACATCGGAATTACGATGGAATTCCATCGGAGTAAAATAGAACATGTTCTCTATTTAAACTCTGATGGAATTTATCGGAATTTCTCCGATGGGGCATACACACGGTCTGAATTTTCGATGGAAAAAGTCCGTCTGACTTTTTCCATCGGAAATTCCGATCGTGTGTACAGGGCTTTAAAAGAAAAAGTGCATAGGGTGGACAACAAACAGTGGAAAAAGAAAAAGTGCCTAGGGTGGAGGACAAACAGTGGGAAAAAAAGTGCATAGAGTGGATGATGAACAGTGGAATAAGAAAAAGTACATAGGGTGGATGATGAACAGTGGAAAAAGTGGCTGCACAAGAGAGACTGCCCCTCCAAAACAAGGAACACATGGGAGTTCCGGTGGTAGAAATGTATTAGAAATATGCCCTCTGTGTATTTAATTCTATTCAAGAAACTTATGCAGGCCATACATGGTTCGAATTCAGAAAGAATTTTCTTTAGAAAATCTGAAATTTCATGTGTTTTGTGATCCAATGGTGCCACCATTGATTTTCGAAATTCGACCAACCAAGCCTTCAATTTCACCTCATTGCTACAGATTTTATTTTTAGTGGCTGGGAATCTTCTTTTATTTCCAGGTCACACCTCATGCGCATTTCCTTTTCAATTATATTTCTCTCACAATTCTCTCATCATTGATTAGAAGTTGGTAAGTTTTTCCAAAAATTTCCAACATGTGCGATCACTCAAATTCGATGGCCGAAAGAAAAGCGTGCAAAATGGTGCGAAATGCAAACAAATATTCTCAGTTACGATTTTCATAAGAAAATTATTTCGGAATTCAATCCATGTATAGCCGGCTTGAGACTACAATAAAGTGAGTGTCATGTTGTTGTTTATTCCGTATGCTTCAGTATTTTAAGACAGAAGGTTCATTTCACTAAGTAATAACGAATATTAACTATAACAGTTACTTTCAACGAGAGCTGCAAATTATGGTCACATGGTTAAAAACAACGATCATTTTGGCAAATAACCAAGCAGTATAGCTTAGTCAATTGAGCCCAACTAAATAAAATAAAATCAACCAATGGTGGTGTATAGGGCAAAATGTGTGATTGCCTCCCTATTTACCATGTCATTTCAATATGATGTTCAGCAAAAACAACGGGAAAAAATAGAGCAGGCTCTACATTTTTAATGCCCATTTTCATCATAAAAAACGGTCGTGTGTACGCAGCATAAGGGTATGGAGTCTACCTAAATAATCCTTAAAACAGGTCTAGATGAATCTCAGGAGCCAAGTGGCCAAAGCAACTAAAAATATTGCTTCCTAACTTCTCAAAATTTCATGTTGGCTCATAAATGGTTCCTGAATTCTATATTCCTTTCTCCAAAGAACATTTTTCAAATGAGGATCGGAGTGCATGCCATTCAATCAGTACCGGGGAATGACAGCTGGATAATTATTGTTTGAAGAGACAGCCCTTCCAATTTTATTTCTATTTTACAAATCAGCATATTTAAATCTATGCTCGATATATCTAAGATGAATTTAAACATAGCATTGGCCATGTGTCCTTTCCTTATGACTGATTACAGGAATGTCAGACTTCAGACACATTACAGCTAACGCAGGGACACACAAGATTAGCGAGTGCTCAAGCTATAAGTTTAGTGCAAGTGAAATAATTACTATGCAGTAAATGCAGCCTAGTATATTGATGATGAGGAGCCAAGTCGTTAATGAACATTTAATGCTGAGAATTTCTACTTGGTGAAATGAGAATTCTCTCTTTCCTGCATGGCCTCCTCCTCCCAGCTAAAACACTCTCTTGCGTGTTTGGCCTGTTTGGGTCACTGAATGTCACAGCCTCACCCCACGCTGTCTGCGAATGCACAGGCTGAAGCACGCCATTTTCTAGACTAGTATTTAGAGCATTAATAAAATGAACAGGGTAGAAGGGAGTGAAGTTCACAATGTAGAGTGTAATTCCAATAGTACAGGGGTAACAACACAAGAATACATCAGTATGAAACCTGATGCCGCGTACACACAATCGTTTTTTGGCATGAAAAAAACCCGAAGTTTTTAAAAACGTCATTTAAAATCATTGTGTGTGGGCTTCACATTGTTTTTCGGCTTCTGAAAAACGACCAAAAAAAAATTCGAACATGCTGCATTTTTTAACGTCGTTTTAAAAAATGTCGTTTTTCAGGTTGTAAAAAATTATCGTGTGTGGGCTAAAACGAAGTTTTAAACCCGCGCATGCCCAGAAGCAAGTTATGAGACGGGAGCGCTGGTTCTGGTAAAACTACCATTCATAATGGAGTAAGCACATTCATCACGCTGTAACAGACAAAAAAGCGCAAATCGTCTTTTACTAACAAGGAATCAGCTAAAAGCAGCCCAAAGGCGAATAGAACTTCCCCTTTAGAGTGCCGTCGTACGTGTTGTATGTCACCGCACTTTGTTCATCATTTTTCTAAAACAATGGTGTGTGGGCAACATCGTTTTTAATGATGAAGTTGGAAAAACTTTGTTTTTTGGACATGCTGAAAAATGTCGTTTTTTTTTCATGCCGAAAAACGATTGTGTGTACGCGGCATTAGACTAATTTTTCATTTTGATTTTATGGGGGGGAAAAAATATTAAAATAACCCATGGTCGCTAATCAATTAAAAAAAAACTTATAAATTATGATACATGCCATCAACTTAGAAAAGTACATTGGTGGCTCAAAACACAAAAGCTAATTAAATCTTTGTCCAAAACAAAATACATAATTGCTGACTGTACACGACAACTCTACTTACTTTCTATGACCACCCTAAATGATTGCATAATGCTCCGTACACACAATCAGGCTTTTGCCCGGCCAAACTCACATCGGAATTCCATCGGAGTAAAAGAGAACATGTTCTCTATCTAAACTCCGATGGAATTCCTCAGAATATCCGATGGAAAAACTCAGATGGGGCATATACGTGGTCGGAATTTCCAATGGAAAAAGTTAGTCGGACTTACTAACAAGTTGCGCTCCATTCAGTACAATGGAACCATTCTAATAGGAGCGTCTCAAGTCGCTCCGACTTAGAAAAAGTTTCCTGTACTACTTTGGGATGACTTTGGAAGCAGCTTGCATTGACTTCTAGTCGTTTGCAAGCCGCGCTGAGGTCGCGCTGTGCGCGGCAGCTTCAGAATCGGACTACTTTGAAGCCGCCCCCGTGTGAACAGGCACTAACTAATGTATGTCTTGGAAAGTAGAAAGTTCAGGATAATGCAACGTCCTTGCATTAAATAGAACTTTTTTTGTAATAGTAAAACAGGTGTTTTAAAATAACCAACAAAAAAAACAGTTCTATTCAATATAAAGACATTGCGACAGTAATAAGATTATTAAATAAAGACATTAAAATCGGCTGCCGACCAGCAATGATTTTAAACAACACTACTGATGTAAGTAAAGATACATATTTAGTTAAAGAGGAAGTACTATAAGTCTATAATAAGGGCTTACCTATAGGTACTGTTAGGCTTAATGTATAAAGAACGTTTTAAACCCCCACCTGAACGATTTAACTTGACAGATAGTAACTGGCGTTTAAAAACTTCAGTTTTGGTATTTTTACATGCCGCGTTTGCCTGTAAACAAAACATGGCTAAACGCAAGCTTACAAGTTGTTCCGGGCATTTGGCATTTCAAATGCCTCTGAACATCCGTCCTGAACGCATTTTTTTGCTTTCCCATAAATGCTTCCAAACTCAACTGCCTAGAAACTACTATAAACAACCCTGTGTACACGTACTGATAAGATAGCGTAGAGGAGAGATCAGGAGCAGCTGAAAAAAACTCCCAACTGCTCCTAAATGTCCATTTACCAGCAGCAGTTTAAATGAAGAGTAAATATCACCCTGTTTAGGAGATATTTACTGTATATTGCGCCGATTACGTCATCTGCCCATGCGCTCTGAAGCGATGGTCACTGGTGCCATTTCTTCAGAGCCCTGTACCACGACCGGCAGCTCCCGCGTGCATGCGTGGGAGTGACGTCGCTCGGCTCCGGCCAGTCACAGAGCCGGAGTCCGCAGCCCTGGAAGGAAGACAGGCGAAGATAGATGCGGCCTGCAGCGGGGACGATGAGGGCTTTGTTTGCTATTATGCAATGATTACTAGTACATTATGCCTTTACTTTGCAGGTAAAAAAAAAAAAACAGCAGAGTTTAGGTCCTAGTGGTTTGTCCAGTGCCCTGCATGCAGTTTTATATTAATAATACTTTTCTTTCTGCCTGGAAACTTAAGATTGTCCATAGCAACCAAAAAGTGTCCATTTACATCAAAAGCGGGTTTAGACAGCTAGAAAACAGCGATAATAAATTAGAATCACTTGCAGAATTGAGCGATAGAGATTTGTGGGGAAATTCATCATCAAACACTGAAAGTAACGACAGCGACAATTCTGCGACTGAGCAAATTTCAGTGTTTTTGATTTTTGTGACACATTTTGGAGATATTTCACAGAAATGCAGTATAGGTGTTTGAAAAGCTCTGATTACGTAAACAGAAAAATTGTAAACTTTTCTGCCTGACATTTTTGTGGGTACACAAAGCCTTAAACCCTTGACCAAGTCCTTCATCTTACTGAACAAATTCTATAATGATATTTTGTCCACTGTGACATGCCAAAGAACTGAAACTTAAAATGACTTTTTAATGAGACATTTTATGGTTTTATTTTAAGAAAATAAATCATTAAAAACCAAATATACTACATAATGATATATCCCTGTGCTATAGAAGTTCTAAGTTGAGATGGATCAACATAATTATATCTGCAAAAGTAAATCATATCTTGAGATTTTTATAAAGGAAAATAGAAGCAAAAGATGCAAGTATAGCATCCCCTTGTATAAATTACTTGTAAGTCTCCATTTTAGACATGGGGCACTGCATGAAAGCAGACAGGCAACTAAATAAATACAAGTTAAAACCATTAAAGGGGTGTTCCAGCCTTTGTTTAAGTTTATTGAAAGTCAGCAGCTACAAAAAGTGTAGCTGCTGGCTTTTAATAAACATACACTTACCTGCTCCACGGTTCCAGCGACGCGCCGGCCGGGGCTCCGCTCCTCTTCTCTTCATTCCTAGTGTGGGCACCCGGCAGTGACAGCTTTCGGCTTCACGGCCGGGCACCCACTGCGCATGCGCGAGCGGCACTGCGCATGCGCAATCGGCGCGGTCCGATTGGACAGGCGCTCACCTACAGGGAGGGGCTGCAATAAGGCGATTAAGCTATTCGCCTTACCAGCCCCTCGGCGGAAGGAGGAAGTGGGACAGGAAGTCCCACTCCTCCTGAAGCCCCCACTCCCCACCCAAAAAAATTACATGCCAAATGTGGCATGTAAGGGGGCAAGGAGTGGATTAAGCGGAAGTTCAATTTTTAGGTGGAACTCCGCTTTAAAGGGGTTGTAAAGGTTCGTGTTTTTTCACCTTAATGCATCCTATGCAATGATGGCCCCCTCAGCCCCCCCCCCCCATTTTACTTACCTGAGCCTGTTCACCTGCTCGGCTCGTCCCCCGGCATCCTCTTCTCCACTGCTTCTCGGCATTGATTGGATAGATTGATAGCAGCGCAGCCATTGGCTTGCGCTGCTGTTAATCAAGTCCAATGACGTGGCCGCCAGGGGGTGGGACGAGACATACACTCTGGGTCTATGGACGCAGAGTGTATGAGACGGAAGCGTGACCGCAAGGCAGTCGTCGAGGGACCCCAGAAGAGGACGACCGGGGTTACTCTGTGCAAAACAAACTGCACAGTGGAGGTAAGTATGATATGTTTGCTATTAAAAAAAAGAAAGAAAAGAAGCTTTACAACCCCTTTTATCAGTCTCATTTACAAAAAAAAAACAGCTATTGCCAAAAGATTTTTATTTCTGCCGCTCCATTTGTGAGAATAACACAGCTCTGCCAAACAGCACAGCCGTGTCTGGCAGGGCAGAAGATTTTACTTTTTTCTACTACATTTAACGTGTTACTATACCCACAACAGTAAAATTAGTCTGTATATGCAGTAAAAAATGCTTGCTATACTCACTGTGGAACCTAAGGGGTTAACCCTCCGCATTGTGTAAAAATGCTGTTTCGTTCTGTCTTCTCTGATCCTCCCCTTCTTCCACTGTCCCCAATCCATCTACTGAGCATTTGCAGTCACTTTGCACATGCTCAGTTTGGTGTATATTGCTAGAGAGTTTTTTTTTTTCTTGGGAGGGTGCATGTGATCAGCACAAGGCCAATGAGCACTGTCCAGACAGATGGTCAGGGGTTTTGCAGCCTCATAGGACAGTCAGAGTAGAATGAAAACTCCTCCTACAAACTTTAATCAGACACTGACAGACGTCACAAGACTGCTATATACTGCAGTATATATAATGCACAAGACAAGGTATTTAGCAGTTTATACTTACTAAAATAATTGCATTTCCATGTTCTGTGTATTGTGGGAGATATAGTGAATATAGTGATATAGATATAGTGAATGCAGGGTCCTGGGTTTAGTAATACAGTACTTTAAGTAGCAATAGGGATGCACCAATACCATTTTTACGAGTATGAGTACCGATACTTTTTTTTTTTAGTACTCGCCGATACAAATTACCGATACCTACTGCAACTACTGTTTTGTTATTACTTTTTAATTTTGCTATTTTTCAATGTGAAATATTATGTTAATATATATGTGTAAAAATATTCACTAACAAAGCAAACAAAAAAACTTTTTAATTTATTATAGTTTATAAAATAAATAATAAAAATAGTAAAATAATAATTAAATGGAGGAGAATAGGGAGTTAAGGCTGATTAGAGTAAATTAGAAGTTAATAAGGTGTTAAAGAGAGGAACATGTGTGCATCCCTTTGAGCTGCAGATGAAGAAACAGAAAGATACAAAAGGAAACAAGGTAAGCAATGTTTTTTTTTTTTGTTTGACAGCTCCAATTACCGGACCTCTTTAAAACTTCAGCTGTCAACAGGGAAGACCCCCTCAAAGACCCGAGCCTGAAAGTATCGGTTTCAGGTATCTGTGCATTTGCGCGAGTACGATACTTGTGCAAATGCTCGGTATCGGCTCTAGTATCGGTGCAACCCTAAGTAGCATTTACAGGTCAGGCCCCCTCCCTACTTACTATGCTGATTAGAGGGAAGAATGCACCTTTTACAGAGAGCTAAAAAGATCTTGGTGTCAGTTAAAACTTATCTAAGAAAAGTGGATGCTCCGCTTATCCCAACTGAGGTCTCTGCCAAGTGACGTTGGCTCAAATACTATTTTGGAACTACAGTACTGTATTAGGCAGGCAGGACAACTTAAAAAAACACAGCAACCTTAGAGGAACCTTGGTCAAGGAAGCTCTATCTAAACTTTTCTAATACGTTTACCACAAGACCCCCCCCCCCTCCCCCATAGATACATCATAAGTAGCCCAGGATATACATAACACTTGCTGGGAATCCAACCTCATACAGTCAAATCACATACCATAAAAGGATGCATACAAAAGTAAGCATGACCTTTAATTAGTCCCTTGGATAAAAAATACAATTGGAATAATCTTCATATTAACCTTAACTATACCTGTTGTGAGGGTGGGACTCTGTGCTATGGGAAAGATTGCTGGTTTACGCCATATTTTAGAGAGAAAGGCATGCTGATTGCACAGCTGTGTGTTGGGCTATTTAGTCATGACCTGACTATAGCTCAGGGCCCCACCCTACACACAGGAAGTCTGTCCCGGGAATCAGGTGGATTCCCAAATCCCTCTGAGTGGAGTCAGGGGCTGTGTGCATGTCTGCAAGAGGCAGATGTTATTTGGAGTAAGCAAGGTTTGAGCTTAAGGGCTCTTTCACACGTCAGCTCAGTTTTTTAGATCATTTTTTTTTTCATCAGTTGATCCGTTTTTCCATCAGTTTTTCGTCCGTTTTCCGTCAGTTTTTCATCAGTTTTTCCATCAGTTTTTCCATCAGTTTTTCCATCCGTTTTTCCATCCGTTTTTTCTTTTTTTTTGGGGGGGGGGGGGCTTTTTACATATTTTGATGAAAAACGGATGTTAGTGGATCGTATGGTAAACGGATCATCCGCTAACGTCCGTTTTTCGTTCCGTTTTTTTGACGGAAGAAAAATATGGTTTTCTTCCGTCCAAAAAAACGGAACTTAACGCAGACGGATGCTAACGGACGTTAGCGGATGCTCATCCACTAACGGACGTTAACCCATAGGGAAGCATTGCGGTCCGTTAACGGACGTCCAAAAAACGGACGAACAGAACGGACGTGTGAAAGAGCCCTAACTCTAGGAAACTGTTTGGTTCTGAGCAACAGACCCATGGCCTAGGCTACAGGCCTGAAACAGCCGGATGGCAAGTTTGATAGCCAGGAGGCTAAACTGTTGAGTTGACAAGATACAGGAATGGTGGAACCCCCTGCGAGGGCTGCTATTGTATTTGTGAACTTTTATGCTTTTAAACAAAAGTGGGCTACCAGGCCCTTAAAAACTCAGTTCTGGATTGGCGTACTCACTGGAAAACGCATCTATCGCTGGAGTCTAATAACCCCAATCTTACACCATGTATGTTGATTAAATAAACTTAAAGTCATTTTATCTAGACGAAACAAGCCCAAGGGGAAGTCAGAGGTTGGGGTCAGAGGTTTAGTGTTCACTGAGCGTATAACTACACTTTGCTCGTTTTAAGTAGAGTCCACCAAGCTTCTTGCACGTTTTTTATTCTGTAAAATTAATATTTTCAGAAAAGTGGTTCCTTTATGCATGCAAATACAAAGACATTATTTTTTTTTTTTACTGAATCCACTGCTGTTGGCTATGCAATCAAACCTATACTTTTCACAGCTATACTTAATATGTACTGACATGATGGGCAGTTAACATGAACATGTTTTTCAGGCCATTAATATTCGCGGAGTCTGACATGCACTAGCTATCGCAATATCACTCAGTAACTGTCAAGGGATTTGAAGAAAGACTTGGTAATACAATTTTTCACTAGTAAGATAACGGTGTAGAAAACAATGCCATTCTTTGAATCTTATGGTCTATGAAGTGCTTTTAACATGAGCTTAGATTTAAAATGAAATGCGTACCTTCCTAGAAGAAGAAAATTCAACTGCATGAAAATCACACATTTTAAAAATGACTGCTGATAGCTGACAGACATTAGAGATATAGCAATCAAAATTTGTTTCCGGTGCAGTATGTTGTCTGTGCATTTTTAAGCAAAAAAAAAAAAACACAACCCACCTCAATGTCCTGCCATTGAGCCTGCATTAATCTATGCCATTCAATGCAGCTCAAATGATGTGGTGTGAATGAGCTTATGGAAATGCCCAAGCCATTTTTCAGCTTTCAGCACTGTCACACTTTGAATGACAATTTACTAATAATGGTGGCGATCTGCGATTTTTAATGTGACTGCAATATTGCGGCGGACATATCGGACACTTTTGACACATTTTTGGGACCATTCACATTTATAAAGCAATCTGTGCTATAAAAATGCATTGATTACTGTATAAATGTGACAGGCAGGGAAGGGGTTAACACTAGGGGGCAATCAAGGGGTTAAATATGTTACCTACGGAGTGATTATAACTGTAGGGGTAGGGGACTCACAAGGGGAGGAGACCGATCGGTGTTCCTCTGTACAAGGAACACACCATTGGTCTCCTCTCATCTGACAGGACGTGGATCTGTGTGTACACACACAGATCCACGGTCCTGCTTCGTTACTGGGCAATCGCGGGTGGTCGGCAGACATTGTGGCCACCAGGCACGCGCATTGGGTCCCCAGTGACGCGACGGGTGTGCGCCCCCTAGTGGCCAGGGAAGGCAGGGACGTCATATAACGCTCGCCCAGAACAATAGCCGCACCTTCCAGCCATCATTTAACGGAAGGAAAGTGGTAAATGCACACACACCGCATATCTGTGTCCTTAGGCAGCAGAGCTTATTGTGCTGAGAGCACGCTTACTGCACGCTCCCAGTACAGTGACTGAGCTGTCAAAGACAGTACTCCATCTCAGCTAGTGATCAGTAGCTGGTGAGACCGGTCCCGATCATGTAACCACTGTGACAGACAATCACATTGGTCACGTAATCGGCCAATCCTCGCTCACGCCGGTATGAAAACAATATTAAAGGGATGCCAGGGCTGGTTTGGAAGGGGTAAAATAAAAAGGAATAGATATCAGTCCTAAAATTATGGATGAAAATTTGGGAAGCAAACTGGCTGCTTTCCTTCTGCATTTGCCCTACTCTCTGCAAAATGCTACAAACAATTAGTGTTGCTCACGAATATTCGTATTGCGAATATTCGGCTCGAATATGGCATATTCGAGTATTCGCGATATATTTCGAATTTTGCGGTGAATATTCGCTATTCCGAATATTCTAATTTTTTCAATTTTATTTTTAGAACAGATCACATCCTAGAGATCTCCATCGACGTCTAAAAGCATTGCTGGTATGATTAGAGACCTTGGGCCGAGTAGCTGAAGCGATCATTTTATCTTGCCGAAAAATCGCAATGCGATTATTCGGCAATCGGAATATCGCGTGATTATTTTCTTCGCCCTATCTTCCGCATCAGAGCCAATCAGAGTGCTCCTACAGCAGTAGTCGAAATTCCGCAGTAAATATCGCATTCGCATTTTGCGAAATTTCGATAAAATATCACAAATATTCTGAGCCAATCAGAGTGCTCCTACAGCAGTTGTCGAAATTCCGCAGTAAATATCGCATTCGCATTTTGGGAAATTTCGATAAAATATCACGAATATTCTGAGCCAATCAGAGTGCTCCTACAGCAGTTGTCGAAATTCCGCAGTAAATATCGCATTCGCATTTTGCGAAATTTCGATAAAATATCACAAATATTCTGAGCCAATCAGAGTGCTCCTACAGCAGTTGTCGAAATTTCGCAATTATTTTCGCATTCGCAATAGCGAAATTTCGCAAACATTTCATTTCGATAAAATATCACGAATATTCGAATTTAGCGAATATTTCTCGAATATTCGGCTATATATTCGTGATATATCGCGAAATCGAATATGGCGTATTCTGCTCAACACTACAAACAATCCCTTTTAATCCAACTTTTAAATGCTGCCAAAGCATGCATTCCTTATACTTTAACAAACTGTAGCTCCCCTGATCAGCCTTTTGGGTAAAGAAATTGCTCTCATGGAAGAAACTGTGGCATCTGCCAAAGGGTAGGATGAAATAATCTGGTCCTATTGGTTTGACTTTACATGTTCCTCATATTACTATGCACTAATGTCTCTGGTGGTCCTCTAAAGCATTCGGGGCCGTGATGACTACTGGACCTCTAGTGACCCTTGCTTTCTCCTAGTGGTGGTTTTCCTCCTGGAGCTTCCTCTACCCTCTACTCTTTTTTGGTTTCTCTCTCATACAGTCGATTTTTCTGCCATCTCTGATTCATCTCTTCTCTTCTACCTCATTATCTGTGTCAGGGTTATACTACCCGTAGTTTCACTGTACACACCGATTAAACAGCGAACCCCTTAGTACTTAACATTCTGACAGTAGTCTTATGCCCCGTACACATGATCAGGCTTTTGCCCGGCCAAACTAACAACGGAATTCCATCGGAGTAAAAGAGAACATGTTCAATATTTACTAAAACTGGAGAGTGCAAAATCTGGTGCAGCTCTGCATAGAAACCAATGGATGGAATTCGTGTCCCCAAAGCAGGGAATAAATTTCATCTCTTCCCATAGTAAAAGCACCTCACATAGTATAGTAAAACTCTGGCTAGAAACACAGTTGACCCTTTGATCGCCCCTGATATTAACTCCTTCCCAGCGAGTGTCATTAGTACAGAGACAGTGCATATTTTTTAGCACTGATCATTGTATTAGTGTAACAGGTCAGTTAGTGTCAGAATGTTCGCTGCAATATCGCAGTCCTGCTACAAGCCGCTGATCACTGCCATTACCAGGAAATAATCTAAATATCTCATAGTTTGAAGATTCTATAAATTTTGCTCAGAAAATTCAATATACGAGTATTGGGATTTTTTTTTTTACCAACAATATGTAGCAGAATACATATTGGCCTAAATTGATGAAGAAATTAGATTTTTTTATTGGATGTGTTTTACAGCTGCCACCACCATTTTTTTTTGTTTATAGAGCTAAAACTAAAAATCGCAAAGGTGATCAAATACTATCAAAATTTGAGAGAAAAAAAGGGTACAGCATTGTATGACCACGCAATTGTAGCAGAATACATATTGGCCTAAATTGATGAAGAAATTCAATTTTTTTATTGGATGTGTTTTACAGCTGTTTTTGTTTATAGCGCTAAAACTAAAAACCGCAGAGGTGATCAAATACCATCGAAATTTGTTAGAAAAAAAGGGTACAGCGTTGCATGACCACGTCAGCCAAAGTAGAGCAGTGCCGTATCTCAAAAAATTAAGAGGGCTAAATCTTTCGGGGTCAAGTGGTTAACCTGGTGTTCATTATAGCGAGCATTGACTCTACAGAAAAAAATATCTGCTCTTTCAAAAGGGGAGCAATGCTCCTGTAGAATGCCATACTCAATCAACTATAATTTGTGCAACTCAAGCAAGCCTCGGCTAAGTTATGTAGATTTTACTGAGACTTGTTGATAGCAACTATTGATCAATGCAAGAGAAGAGTACAAGTGTTGTTTACCTCTGTCCACACTAGGACCTGCTACCTGCAGGTTTCAATGAAACCTGTACACGACATTGTGCTTGAATTTTGCTAGATTCAGGGAGTGCTGATGAATCTCAAGCACACCACAGATGTCACGAACACTGACCAAAATCTTGCCCAGTGCGCTTTTCTAGAAATAACGTCCGCTTTTTGCTTGCCTCCGCCATCAACATTACAGAGGTATTTTCTTAGAATCAAGGGAATAGATCATCATCTCTCAAAGATATACTAAAGGATGTAAACCTCCAAAGAAATAGTAAGAAGCCTAATAAGTGCTATGAATGGAAATACTCATGAGACCGTAGTGGAGAAGGACGAATGGAGCTTGGCCAGAAAGGGCAAGCTGTGGCTTGCTGGGCGCGGGGCGTAGACATTATCCCCAGGGATATCCAGTCTTTCTTGCAGACTATCCATGTGAACAGTTTGTCGTCCATTATTATACTGGTTACCAGCACAACTTCTAGATTTGTAGACACCCCAAGCCTCTTTGTGCGGATTTTTCATGCTTTCATGTACTGTACGTTTTGCAGAGACTACAAGCAAACATCAGTTTTCATTAAAATGAACATTATTTTGTGTTGCTGTAAAGAAAAGGTAAATATTTCAGATGAAATACTATTAAATAATTCTCAAAGGCTGCACCATGCACCGCATGCCCAAGTTATGGGACTTTTTAGGTTCAAGAATGATAACACAGAAAACATAAAATGACCAGATATGTATAAAGATATAAAGCAAATGCTTTATAACAGAAAGTAGAAGTTTTTTCAAACTTTTCAGTCTTTTTTTATTTACAGTATAATAATAAAATAAAAAAAACAGAGTGGTAAATAAATACCACCAAAATAATTCCTATTTGTATGAAATAATGATATAAGTTTCATTTGGGTACAGTGTTGCATGGTCAAGCAATTGCCAATTAAAGTGCTGAATAGTAAACTAATGCCAGAAGGTGGTCATGAAGGGGGGTCATAAACAGAAGGTGACCAAAAGGTGGTCATAAACAGAAGGTGACCAAGACCAAACGATAGTGCCATCTTGTAATTACCGATAAATCGTTCAATGGACATAAATAAATCATTTTTTTGTTCGTTTTTTCACATATACCTAGTGCAAACAGTTTGAACGGGAAACACATTAACCTTTTAAGCTAATGTTCATTCGGCAGAAAATTTCCAAATTGTCCTTGGTTTTTTCGGCACAAAATTGTCCCAACTGATTACCGATTTGTGCCCATTAACTGGCCGAAAAATGAACGAACTCTCTACATGACCGAATTTCGGTCGATTTTTCGCATAGTGTATGGCCAGCATTAGACATTCATAATAATCAACTCCTGTGTTTTCTAACTCTTGCCTTCTCACACTCATACCTCTCTACTGGCTTGTAGAGTGGAATCCAGAGCCAAGGACAACAGGAGCTGGTTATTATTTTTATATTAATGTGCCATAATCTTTAAGGTCCATGCATAATATTAATTCTAATGTTGCTCATCTTTAAAGGAGTTACCGTATATACTCGAGTATAAGCCGACCCGAATATAAGCCGAGGGACCTAATTTTACCACAAAAAACTGGGAATTCCGCTCAAGCTGTCTTGCATGCACACGGACACAGTAAATTCCGACCGCCCAAAACGCGGTGACGTACAACACTACGACGAGCCTAGAAAAATGAAGTTCAATGCTTCCGAGCATATGTCGACTTGTTTCTGAGCATTCGTGTTTTTTTCTCCGTCGGAGTTCCATACAGACAAACATGTTCTTTTTCTAATTCCGTGGCGGAAAAAGTCAGATGGGGCATACACACGGTCGGAATATCCGATGAAAAAATTCTGTCTGACTTTTTTCATCTGAAATTCCGATTGTGTGTACGAGGCATTAGTTGTCATACAAAGAAACCTATACCATGTAGCATGGTTGCTCTACAGCCTTGTTGAAAGCTGATGATAAATGGGGAGGACCAGCACTTTTCTATAAATATATTTCTTTTTACTACCATGGGTCTCCAAAGCAGTGCTGGTGGGCCACCAGATGAGCACCACCAATCTAAAATATAATACCGAATAGCTGATAAAACAAAGCAGTCTTCTAATTCTATTCCTGAGAGTCAAATCTGATAAAAAGGTCAGAAAATCTATCCAGATCTATGATCTGTAAACCACATGGCCTGCTGATTATTTAAACAAATGGTAGTTCTCTCTCTGATGGGAATTCCATCCAATGTATGTTAGATACAAATGTGTGCATGGACAGGAAGCACTGAAAGATGGCTTGAAAAGGAAGAATAATGTCCTGGAATGGACCATTCAGAACCTTAACCCTTTAGATTATGCATGGTCCCTCCAAAAGAAGGTTCTGCATGAACTGCCACCCTTGAAAATCCTGTACAGGTCTATAAATGCACATACACATAAAGCATATAACAGATCTGCACAGCACATTATAAATGTGATACCTAAAGATAATTTCCACAATCATCCAGGTAATGGCTGGTGTCTCCCTCGCCAATCCATTTAAAAAAGTCACAGAACATCTGAGGCCTCGTAGAGACGAGCGGACATGTCCGATGAAAACGGTCCGCGGACCGTTTTCATCGGACATGTCCGCTAGCAGATTTTGGTCTGATGGTTGTACACACCATCAAACCAAAATCCCCGCGGACAGACAGCGCGGTGACGTGGCGGCGACGTGACGGTGACGATGACGCGGCGACGTGCGCGAACCCGGAAGTTCAATGCTTCCACGCATGCGTCGAATCACTTCGACGCCATGTGCGGGTTCTCGGGCCAGCGGACATGTCCGGTGAGTCGTACTGACCGTCGGACATGTCCGACGGACAGGCTTCCAGCGGACATGTTTCTTAGCATGCTAAGAAACATTTGTCCGCTGGAAACCTGTCCGGTCGGCCGGAAAATTGTCCGGTCGGCCCTACACACGACCGAACATGTCCGCGGAAACTGGTCCACGGACCAGTTTCAGCAGACATGTTTGGTCGTGTGTACGAGGCCTGAGGTTACTTCCACGCTCAGAGTCATTTGACTTTTTCTGCCATGAAAGTCTTGTTTCAGTAGCCCACCAAATACAAATAGGTTTTGAAGGCCAAGCTATACGGGCAGTTTATTTACAGTAGCTGATCAGTGGGGTATACTGTATAGGAAGGCCAAATATTCATTAGCACGGAGGCATCATTCTGTAATTACTAATGTTCTACTGTGCTAATGAAAAACAGAAAACTGTTAAAAATAAATCTATGATGAGTGAAATATGGCAACTGCTAACCTATTTCCAAGGGTGCAGGGTCCAGAGCTGTCACTGATCTGGAACAAGCATGCAACCAGCGAAGTGTAAACTCACGTCCTGCATAGACTTTAGTGGTCGGTGACTTATTAGGTAGTAATGCTAGGATCTGGATGACAGCCCTGGAGCCTGCAACTTTGGAGAGAATCTGTCACTTTGTTCCTTGAGGAGATACAGACATGTTAACTTGTAGGATGAAACCTGACAAGTTTTCCTGACAACAAGAGTAAAAGGTGACGAAGCTTCAGCTTATTGACAGCCTTATTTCTGTTCCTTTAAACTCTGTGAAGGGGGTGTGTTCCTTCCCTCCAATCAGCTCTTAGAGCTCTCCTCACTGACCTCTGCATTGTGTAATTTTGGCTCTCCGCCTCCTTTTTTCAGACAGCTCAGACAAGCTTTATCAATTCTGGACTTTGAATGGATCTAGAGAAGAGAAGACTGCAAATAAACAGGGAGAACTTACAAGGAGCATTTGTGTATAACCTGCGACCAGTTGCTTTACTGGGTATAAGTTAGGGTTTACAAAGGGGTTGTAAAGGAAAAAAAATGTTTTCATAATAAGCATCCTTTACCTGCAGACATTCCTCTTTTCACTTCCTCATTGTTCGTTTTTGCTCAGAAGTTGCTCTATTTCTTCTCTGTTCTGTTCACTTCCTGCTTGTCTGATTGTTACTCACCACCGTGAAGGGAGGCTTTACTGCGGTGGTCAGTGACGTGCTCGCCCCCTCCTGGGAACTACATCTGTGCGTCAGGATGCTCTCCACTTGTTAGAGACTTCAAGGAGGTGTGAATTACTGGGCGTGCCGCAATGCATACTGGGAAATGTAGTTCTTACATGAACGAGCGCCGCAAACCAGGAAGTGAATGAGAGAACAGAAACTAGAACGCCGGAGGTGATAGAGATGAAGGAATTTAATAGGTATTTACTCGTTTTTTAACAGAATCATTACACTATTCTGTCTGTCTACCTTGCAGACATTAATTTTAGGCAAAAATGTATTTTCCTTTACAACTCCTTTAAGATCAGTCGATCCTTCACTTTAAATCAGCTAAATATATTAAAACTGCATCAAAACAAAAGGTCTCCGATATTCACAGCTTGTTTTTTTTTTCCGAAGCAGCTACAGCCTGAGTAGAAAAGTCTGTCTACTGCTAACATGCTGCAGAGTGGGACCCCTCTCTCTCAAGGTGGAAGAAGTGGTCTCTCTACAGAGGTCTGAAAAAGCCCCTACAGAGTGAGACCTATAGCCCTGCGACTAGCAACGGTTCTGCTCCCTGCTGATCAGACACACTGGCAGCTGGCAGCACCTCAAACCCCCCAGCCCCCTTCCCACTCGCTGTCTTACCCAATCCGGGTGCCATGTATTGGCCAGCGAGCATCGGCAGCGGGAACGGGCATCGGCAGTGGGATCGGGCAGCGGGCATCTGCTCCATTCCTCTATCTCGGAGGCTGTGGGTCTCCTCTCCTCCTCATAGGCGTCCAATAGGATTGTTGTCTTTTCAGCTAATAGGGTGACGTGTCTCAAAGCCTGCTTCGTGTTTGGCTGGGAGGAGGATCAGTGTTATAACAGTAAATATTTATTAGCTGTTGTAACACACCTGGATGGCTCCTGAAAGGGGCCGGACACATAGATATCGGGTGGCGCCCATGCGCCCTTAATGGACAGGCTGCCCCTGATCAGACAGCTCAACAGGGGACATATCAAACCACTCTGAAGTAAGCTGGCATGGGACAGGCTTTTCTACTCAGGCTGTGGCTGCTTTAGAAAGAAAACAAACTAAGTAATTGAACAACTTTAGTGTTTTGTATTTAGCTGATTTGAACTGAAGGTTCAATTGGGCTTTAACACCATCCAACACCGGGGCTTACACAGGGTTTAATCTAATCTGATGGAGAAATGGAGTGGTGGGGGAGGGTAGATAAAGTGAGTATCGGATGTTCACCTTGCAAGACAACGTGTCACTTTGCTAAATTCAGGGCTCATTAATGACAAGTTATCAGCTGCAGCCCCCATAGCTTTCTGAAAGGTTGTCACCTTGTATAATTGATTCTGGTAAGTGATTGTCAGGCTTCCTAAATATGATAAACAAAAGATAAGTAAATGGATGAAGAGAAGCAGGCAGCATTTTTTTTTAGCAGTGGCAGTTCAGCTCTAGCGTGTGGTCACAGCCAGACACAGAGTCACAGAGAGACTCAGTCACATGACAGTGACAGAGCAGAAATATTTAACCATGTGCGAGAGGGCACGGCTGGAAAGGCAAGAGCACGCAAGGAATCACAGCGAGACGGAGAGATGAGGATCATAGAAAAAGGAAACACAAGCCAGGGATTCCAGAACCAAGCATAAGGAGAAAGAAGGAGTTAAAGCATGGGTAGCAAAAGCAACCCTTTCCAACCAACCAAAATCCCTCTGTGATACAAACAAAATTTTGTTGGTTCCTATGATTTATTTAATTTCTCACAGAGAAAACATAAAATAAAAGGAACTTTAACTGTAGACCTAAGGGTTTGTTCGTACAGGCCCTGACACCAGTCCTGCATGCAGGCTCCATTTGTTATTGCAGCTGCATCCACCCCAGGCTGAGTGCAGGCAGCTTATAGAAGCGGCTGAAAACACAGCGGTTGCACAGGCACAGCCGCATGTCAAAATTTGATATGCAAGCATGAGCGGGTGCACGAATCAGAACGCAGATACTATCTGCATTTGGATCCGTGCACCTGCCTCCAGTCTACACTGTCTGCGTAGGAATCTGTGCACCCAAATTGTAGCTGTGTCCATGCAGCCGCTGTGTCTACATTCACCTCCATTGGCTGCCCACCAAAAGCCTGAGGCAGATGCAAACGAAGGAAGCCTGCACGTATGATGGGTGTCAGCACCTGTCAGAATAAAGCCTAAAAATATGAATTCCCCGGCTGTCACGCTGCTCTAATGGCTTGCTAACACTGGGTCATAAAAGGTATGCAGATTAGAAGTCATGACTTCACTCTGTCTTTCCTGTTTGTTCCAGGTTCTATAATTTACTGAAGCTTGAAGCAGCCAGGCAAAAAAAAAATGTCAGAAGGAGGACAGCCTAAATGTTGATCTCAGCAAAAGTTTCCTTTGAAGTGGTTGTAAATCTCAGACATGAAGTATGAACAAAGCATATCCCTCTATAGCAGGGGTAGGCAACATGGGGCCCCCCAGCTGTTGCAGAACTGCAAGTCCCATCATGCCTCTGGGAGTAATTGTAACTGCCAGCCCTGCAATGCCTCATGGGAAATGTAATTCCACAACAGCTGGAGGGCCCCAGGTTGCCTACCCCTGTTCTATAGTGTGTACTTGTCTCAATCCAGAGCACTAAGTTCCATTTATGTCTGCTGATCCGTTCCTCTGCTATCAGCATGAATCGCTTCTGACACCAAGAGAAAAATGGTGATGGGGAGGGATCTCCAGCTGATTGACAGCCTCAGCTCTGTTTCTGTGTAAAGTAGGTGTGGGGCCCTTCCCTCCAATCAGCTCTCAGAGCTCTACTCACTGAGTTCTGCAGAGTGTAACTTCATGTCCCCAGTCCCACCCCCTTTTTTCTGAACGCTCAGAAAAGCTTGAGAAATTCTGGACTTTGAACGGATGTAGAGGAGAGAAGACTGAACATAAATAAATACATCTTATATAGGAGGCCAGTCACTTCACTGGGTACATGTCAGGCCTCGTACACACGACCGAGTTTCTCTGCAAAAACCATCAAGAAACTTGCTGGGATTTTTTTTTGCAGAGGAAACCGGTCGTGTGTACATTTTTCGACGAGGAAACTGTCGAGGATCCCATCGAGCCACAAAGAGAGCGTGTCTTCTTTTTCCTCGACGGGAATGGAGAAACGTGCCTTGTCGAGTTCCTCGACAGCCTAACAAGGAACTCGACGAGGAAAACGATGTGTTTCGCCCGTCGAGTTCCTCGGTCGTGTGTACGAGGCTTAAGGGTTTACAACCACTTTAACAAAGAAAGACAAGCAGGTAATGCTATTGGGCAGCATAGTAGCTTAGCGTTTAGTCCTTTTGCCTTGTAGTACTGGGGGGGGGGGGGGGGGGGATCCTCCGTCTTCATGGAGTTTGCATGTTCTCCCAGTGTTTTCTTAGGTTTCCTCCAGGTAGTCCAGCTCCAACCCACACTCCAAAGACATGCTGGTAGGTTCACTGGCTCCTGTCTAAGCCCTCATTCACATGAGGTGGACTCAGTCACTATGGAGTCCGCCAGCTCCCGCCAGCTCAGAGGGAGATCTCTCGCAGATCTCCGCTGAGCTGGCGGATGACAAGTCCCTCTCTGCTTACTGAGCGGGCAGAGGCTTGTGCAGCGCCGCTGTCTCCTGTGGAGAGATCTGATGAAAACGGACAGCATGTCCATTTTCATCAGATCTCACGCAATCCGCCATGGACGGATAGGGACGTATCGCATTGATTTTTTTGGACGGTTCGGATCGGGACGGATGTCAGCGGACATGTCTCCGCGGAAATCCTACGCTCAATAGGCTTGCATGGAGCGGCCGTTCAGGTCCACCAACAAAACTGACAGGCGGACCTGAACGGTTCGACACGTATGAAAGGGGCCTAAACTGGTCTTAGGGCCCTTTTACACGGGGCGGATCAGTAATGATCCGCCTCCGTGTGTCCGTAAGCTCAGCGGGGATCGCTCCGTAAATCCCAGCTGAGCTGTCGGATGACAGGGCGGTCTCCGCACACTGTGCAGGGACCACCCTGTCTTTTCTCCGCTCTCCCCTATGGGGGGATCGGATGAACACGGACCGTGGGCCAGATTCACAAAGAGATACGACGGCGTATCTCCTGATACGCCGTCGTATCTACTGATACGCCGTCGTATCTCTGAGACCTGACGGTCGGATCTATGCGACTGATTCATAAGAATCAGTTACGCATAGATCTCCCTTAGATCCGACTGGTGTAAGTGACTTACACCGTCGGATCTTAGGCTGCAATCTTCCGCTGTCCGCTAGGTGGCGTTTCGTGTTTTACTTGCGACGAATATGCAAATGAGGAGATACGCCGATTCAGAAACGAACGTCCGCCCGTCGCTTTTTTTTACGTCAATTGCGTTCGGCTTTTTCCAGCGGATAGTTACCCCTGCTATATGAGGGGTAGGTAATGTTAAGTATGGCCGTCGTTCCCACGCCGAGTTTTGAATTTTTACGTCGTTTGCGTAAGTCGGGCGCGAATACGGATGGCCATAATTTACGTTAACGCCGAAAACAATGACGCCCTAGCAACGTCATTTGGCGCATTTGCACTGGGAAATTTTGCCGGCGGCGCATGCGCAGTTAAATCGGCGTGGGGACGCGCCTGTTTTAAATTGTACACTCCCCCTAGCCGCGGAATTTGAATTCCGCCGGGGGAGTGAAGATCCGCCGGCGCAAGTTTGGAGGTAAGTGCTTTGTGAATACTGCACTAGCCTCGCAAAATTGCGCCAGCGGATTGTAAATCACATAGATTACGCGGATCTAAAGATCCGCTAATCTATGTGAATCTAGCCCCGTGTGTCCATGTTCACCTGATCTGATCCGCAGACGGAAGAAAAAATAGGGTTTTCTTCCGTCTGCAAAAATCGGATGTTTGCGGAGGCGGATGATTACGGGTGTCAGCGGATGTTTATCCGCTGACACCCGCAATCACATAGGGACCAATGTATGTCGCTTTTTCATCCGCATACGTCTGAAAGGGGCCTTAGTATGTATGCAAGTTAGTAATTTTGGATTGTAAACTCTTTGAGGGTAGAAACTGATGTGAATGAACAGTATACAAAATGTTGGCGCTATATAAACACCTGAAATAAATGAATAAATTGGTCAGGAGCAGCAGGAAAGAATAAAATACGGAGCTTGCAACAGGTTGATGGAACTAACAAAGGACATAAGAGATTGCGCTGCACCTACATAAATGCAAAAGTAAATCACTGATGAAAGCCCAGAAAGAGAAGTAAATATCATTAGCATACACAGATTGTGGTTTTATAAGAAATTAAGTGCACCGTAACATCGTTTGCAGGAGAAAAACGGCGATTAAAGATGAAGAGAAAACAATCAAAGGAAAAAGGATTGCCGACAAAGTACTTCCTTTACAATTCCTATTTGGTATTCAGCAGACAATGAGGGACATATGAAACGCCAATTTGTCTCGGCAACGTAGAAAACCAACTTGCTGCTCCTTTAAATCAAGTGGAAAGGCAGGGAATTCCCTCTAAGAGTGTATGTGTGCATGGGAGGGGGGGGGGGAGCACACACGTCGCCGTGGTTACGGGAGCCCCAGACGGTTGCCATGACGGCCGGCGACAGGAGTGTTACCATAGAAACGTGACTGGGTGTTTGTGGGGACAGAGAAAGTGTGCCTCTGTGATATATACCGATATTTTGTATCAACTCATGTTCCTAAAAAAAGCATTAGTGATATAGAAGTAGTCTATATATAAAGAACCAACTCGACCATAGAGTATAGCAATATGGAAAGATATTAAGCCAAATCTAATATTCAATAAGACAGCTATTCATCATTAATTTGGGCTTAATACATTCTGAATTATTCTTAAAAATATTCATAGTTCCGAGGGGAAAAATTAACCCTTTCTGGTAGCGACAAATCCCACATAATAAAGATTATAAAAAAAAAAAAGATTATAAAAGGATCAATTAAATTCTTTCAGACCACCAGCTCATTAAATTAAATCCCCTATAATTCTAGAAGTGCAAAATGTAATTACGCTTATATTTCTCTGCCCAGCTTATACATACAGGTAACCCTACATACAGGAATACTTTGCTTCTCCCAGAATAATGATAATGTAAAAATCGTGACCACCGTGGGGTTGATGTGATGTACTAAAGGCAAATAGACAGTGCATTTTGCAAGTGAAGTTGCTCCAGAGCTTAGTAAATGAGGGGAAGCTCTGCTGACGTCTTTCATCCAATCGTGTGCAAGCATATTTGCCTTGCATGTGATTCGGTATTCTTTGCAAAGTGAAGTTTTACCTCATTTACTAAGCTCTGGAGCAAATACACTTGCAAAGTGGGCTGTCTATTTGCCTTTAGTAAATAAACTCCTCCTAAAACAACAATCAGCTCTGGGAGAGGGAGGGGGAGGGGGAGGGGCAGGAGAGGTTTGCCTGAAAAATGTATGTTATCTTCCTGGAAAGTCGCTTCAGTTAAGACAGTGATCCGACTTCTGAGGCGACTTCCATTGAAATCAATGGGTACAAATCGCCTACAAGTCGGATTGAAGTAGTACAGGAACCTTTTCTGAAGTTGGATCGCCTTGAGTCATGTGTATTAACACCGCTCCCATTCACTTCCATTGTTTTTCTCTACAGCACGACTTGGGACGACTTGAGGCGACATGAAGTCGGATCGCAAGTCGCCCCAGTGTGAACCGGTTCTTCCTGTACTACTTCAATCCGACTTGTAGGCGATTTGTACCCATTGATTTCAATGGAAGTCGCCTCAGAAGTCGGATCACTGTCTTAACTGAAGCGACTTTCCAGGAAGATAACATACATTTCTCAGGCAAACCTCTCCTGCCCCCCCATCCCCCTCCCCCTCCCTGTCCCAGAGCTGATTGTTGTTTTATTGGCCAATGGAAAGTCTCCTGTCCTGGAGACGACTTCAAGTCGTGTTGTAAATCTCCCCAGATCGCCCTGTGGTTCATGTTCAAGTCGTGTCGGAGTCGCCTCTGAAAGTCGCGCTGGAAGTCGTGTCGCCCTAGTGTGAACCGACTCTTATGCTACAGGGATAAAAATGTTTCACAACCATCCCTATGCTACAAAAAAAAAAAAAAACAGCCCGCACTACTTACCCCATCCAGGTTGCGGTCGGCTTCCCCAATGTGCAGGAAGACAATAGCGAATATCAATTTGCTAATGTCATACAAGTGGGTACGCTCGGAGTTCAGCCCACCCATTTTCAAGACAATTAAAGCCTCAGGCTCTAATCATGTGCTTCTGGAAAAAAAACATAGGCAGCGCCCTGCATGAAAATCAGGGGCCGAGCAAATGGAAATTATGACCCCTTACTGATGCCATACCTGTAGTCCAAACTCTGTTTCACTGAAACCTGGCCAAAAATGACTATCCTGATCTTTTCGCACTGTCCTGGCACAGAAAGTGGGGGGCATTAATGGTTGAGCATATCCCGAGCATCACAGGAACAAACAGACACATGCGTAGTACGCTCTCCCTTTCCCCTGTTGCAACTAACCCATTAAATTGGTCATGTGACTGTTCTCCTTAAAGTTAAATGTGGTCTGCCCACGTAGGGTCAACACCCAGGTACCTTTTGACACCTTCGCTTAAGCAACACATATTTTTCTTTTTCTTCCCCATCTCAACACCCTGTTTGGGAACGGGAAAGCTGCCTGTGTAAATTGTGGGTCAGGGCTCCATATCTCCATATTTGACAGCGCTGGTGCTTAACCTCCCTGGCGGTATGATTCTGTCTGGAATTACGTACCAAAAGCGGTACAATTATTTTGCAAGGAAATTTGGCGTTTTATACTGTAGGCCTGTAATTTTTAGAAATAACTCACTTAAATCTGACCAAACAAGAGTCTTGTAGGCATCCCGGGTATGATTTTTTTTTTAAAACAAAATTATAAATTATAATATAATAAATAATTATAAATAATTATAACAAATAATAATATAATTATAATAAAAATTATTCAATAATGTAATCAACTCAAAATCACTGAAATTTGCAGTTGCAGAATTGTCGCTGACATTATTTTTTTTTTTTTATGACGAATTTCCCCGCAAATCGCTATCGCACATTTCTGCAAGTGATTATAATTTATTATCGCTGTTTTCTAGCTGATCTAAAACCATTTTTGACATAAAGGGACACTTTTGGACAATCTACAGTTTTTAGGCAGAAAGAACAGTTTTTATTATATAAAAGTACATGCAGGGCACTGGGCAGACCACTAGGGACAAGGGGTGTGTGTATTTTTTACATACAGTACTGTAATCTATAAGATTACAGTATACTGTATGTAAAGTGTTTGTTTACTTTTTTGAATTTGGCGCCGTTCTCCGCCCCCGTGCGTCGTAACGTCGCAGGGAACGGAGATCGGCGGCACACGGGGACACTGTGAATCGAGCGAGGAGGACCCGCTCGCTCACACAGCTGGGTGGCATCGCTGGATCCAGGGACAAGGTAAGTAACTTGCCTGTGGATCCAGCGAAAGGTAAGCCGCGCCGCTGCACGTCCACCCCGAGCGTGACTCGGGGATACCGATCTTAGCATTGAAAACCAACCCCGAGTCACGCTCGGGTTTACCGTCAGGGGGGTTAAAGGTTGGCCAATGCTGGCATATGAAGCAAGTCACATTCTTCTATACCCTGAAGTGCCAGGTACTTCCATACTCTGTAATACCATTCACTGGTGGCCATCAGATTTTTATTTATTTTTTTCAGACAAAGATTTTCAGCAAGTTCCCTCAACAAAAGCTAATGAAGCAGGGTTCTTCAGGAACCAGATGAAGATATATTACCACCTTTACAGTGCTCAACCTTTGGCCCCTCCAGCTGTTGCAGAACTACAGGTCCAATGGTGCCTCTGCCTTTGGGAGTCATGATTGTAACTGTCAGCAACTTTCATGGGACTTGTAGTTTCACAGCAGCTGGAGGGCTACAGGTTGAGAACTCATGAGGTAGACCCTCATATTATATGACTATTGGCAAATCTAAAGTAATTTTAAACTATCAAATTACTACTTGTGGCCAGCATAACGGCTATACAAATACACTGATTTCAAGAAAATGTTTCATTGTAAAAATCCATTGCTGACCTCTGCCATAGGTTCTAGTTATGCTGACTCTGAAGCTTCTGAAGTATGCAGATCAGGAATGTTATTGACAAGTCAGAGGTTCATATGTGAATCCTGAGTCTGTGTTCATGACTCAAATTTGAAGTAGGAAGATGAGCATGACAGCAGGTAGCATTTGCAGATCGAGAAATCAGCAATGACAGCCTGCATTGAAAGGTGGGAATGGAGTTGGGTGTATAGGATTTTACTGTGTTTTTTATTTTTGTTTTTTTATTTTTTGTGGTTGAACTGGATGGACTTGTGTCTTTTTTCAACCTGACTAACTATGTAACTATGTAACTAACTATGTAACTATGTTTCTTTTGAAGCCCACATTTTGCAGTGCATTAATGTGCATCATGTTGTTGTGTGTTAATGAGCATTGAGTTAAGGCAGCCCATTGACATAAATGGGCTGCCAACACACCAAAGCATTTGGAAAACCAGATGTTACCTACATTTTGTAATGCGACACACTATTGTGTGTGACAGCGCACTGCAACACAGGTGCATTGCCTTCGATTGTTGGGGTTCAAATGAATGGCACTGCAACACATGTAATGATCTTTGCTATCTGTTCCTCAACACAGAAGACCAAATGAGCTGTAAAGGTTGTTCTCACCAATACGAGACACACAATATATCGCACAATATATTTGAGAAATGCCTAGGCTATGGTTTGCAGCAATGCGGGCACTTTTAAGGGGTCTAAAACAAGGAGGCATGAACAAATTTTTAGTACTTAGTCACTATCCAGACAAATAAAGTCAATCAATCTAGATGTGCCACCTTTCAATGCACTGTAGGGGCGTGAAGGCCACAGCTCATCGCTAACCCATTTAAAGCACACTGCCGTCACCAAACTCCTGCCCCCCACAGGGGGCTCAAAAATTGTGTGAACGAGGGGGTTATAAATGACACGCTCTGATAGAAATAGTATGATAATAGTATTAATTAATAATGGTCGTTATTGGAGGATGGTCATCAGCCGAACTTAACCTCATTTACTAAGCTCTTCAAAGTGCACACAGTCTATTAACCTTCAGCAAATCAACCCTTGTGTGTTTAACACCCATGAGAACTTCATGTGTGTCTTTGCTTGGAGACTGCAGTGGCGAACCTTTCCTAGTAATACTTTTTTTTTTATCTTTCATATTCTTTATTGGTTTTCTGCATAATTAAAATAAATTAAGTTACAATCATATATATTCACATTTTTCTCATTTCTTATATATCATGACATTTTCGATATCCCGCCTTTTACTCTATTATCTTTTTTTCCCCATCCCTCCTCCCTCCCTGCCACATTACTGTTCATATCAATGGGGTTTCTTTTACATGGGATATCCCATTTTTTCCAACCAAGGGTTCCACATTTTGCCAAACTCCCTGATGTTTCTTCTCTTAGTATATATACTACCTTCTCCTTCCATATTGTTTCAGTAACTACATTGACCCATTCACTTACTGATGGAGGGTTCTCTGCTTGCCACCTTGGAGCAATTAGTTTTCTTGCTTGAGAGGCACCTCAACACTACTTTTAATGTGCTGGCTACTCCGCTTAGTTCTTCCCCTAGACCCAGAATACACAGTCTGGGATCTATCTCCAACTTTGTTTTCTATGTCGTATTTATGACATTGAGGATCCCCAGCCAATTCCTAAACAATTTCGGGCACCTCCATATCATATGTATTAAATCCCCTGTATCATGGCACCTAGTAATACTAGTTGCCTGGCTGCCATGCTAATCCTTTGCTTTCCTTTGGACTTCTTATGGCTTCTTAGGACCTAAATTGATCTGCATGCAAAAAAAATCCAAAACCGGGGTCTATAGTGCTTGCTGCTAGGCCAAACAAATACAAAAGCAGACAAATGTTAGGAAAAGAGACTCAGTGGCGTTTTGTAGAGTTCTTAATTGTAAGGTCCCTTTTTTTTTAACTTGTCTGCTTACTTGTTTTAGGTGACTTATTCAGAAAATATCACATCCAGGCAACTAGAGCTTTCGGCATGCCAGCAATGGCAGTCACTGTATTCCTCTTATGACAAGTTTACTTTAAGATTTTTATAAAAACCAGACAGAAGCAAAGCCATGAGAAAAGACATCCTTGTTTACACTCACTTACAATGTACAAAATCATTATGAAGGCAGGCTGGATGAAAAATTATGTTCATATGTGTTGCTGCACCTGCCAGTGCCTCTTGCCCACCCCTCTTGAAGAAACCTTTAAGACCTCAGATGGACTTAAACACCTTCTTCATTGCCAGGCCTCTGCAGAGCCAGACAGTGACTACCCAAATGTACACCATTTCTATAGCCCAGAGCTATGCCGGTTTACCGCAGTAGAGGAACTCCAGACTAGCTGTAGACCCTGTGCACTGCAGCAGAGGTCAATAGTGGAGAGTGGGTCCACATTACATATAAGGTCCTCGTCAGTATCTCCTTCAAAAGAGTGGAGGGAACACTGAGGCCTGGTACACACGACCGTTTTCCTCGACAAAATCCATCAAGAAAAATGCTGGCAGAGCATTTTTGCAGAGGAAAGCAGTGGTATGTTTTTCGTCAAGAAAACTGTCGTGGATCTCGACGAGAAAAAAAGAGAACATGTTCTCTTTTTTCTCGTCGGGAGTCTCAATTTCCTCGTCGTGTTTCTCGTCGGGCTGGTTTACGACGAGAAACACGTTCGTGTGTATGCTTAGAAACCCGTGCATTCTCTGAATAAAGTATGAGACGGGAGCGCACCTTTGATAAAAGTAGTTTTCGTAATGGAGTTAGCACATTTGTCATGCTGTAACAGACTGAAAAGCGCGAATCGTCTCTCACCAAACTTTTACTTAACACGCAGTAACATGAGATTAGCAAAAGCAGCCCCAAGGGTGGCGCCAATGGAATGGAACTTCCTCTTTATAGTGCCGTCGTACGTGTTGTACGTCATCGCGTTTGAGAACGACGAGATTTTGTCTTGACAGTGTGTATGCAAAGAAAGCTTGACAAGATTCTCGACAAGCCTGACAAGAACCTCGTCGAGGAAAACGACTCGGTCGTGCGTATGAGGCCTCACAGCTATGTTTTTTATATAAAAGCAGCAGCTACCCTTTTAAAGGGACCCAGTTGGCATGAGAAAAATTGTGAGTCTGAATCACTGTGAATACTTGCCTGTCCAGACAAAGTCTAATCTTCATTGTTTACCAAAGCAACAACCTTTTCTACTATCCAACACTTCTGCGGTTCTTTTCACTGGCCACTCCATCACTATACGGGGCAGCAGTGGCCTAGCACCTAGTAGGTCAAACTACCACAGAGCCAAGAGGGGGACACACCTAAACAAACATGTTGGGTAGCAATGGCACCCATAGCGCTGCAAGAGAACAAAGACTGGACATGTTGCCTCCTGGACAATTTTCACAGCGCTTTGCTTTACATCTATATTGCACATTTACATCAGTCCTTGCCCCCAAGCAGCTTACAATCTAAGGTCCCTAACTCACAGTCATACATGTACTAAGGCCAAACTTAGATAGGAGTCAATTAACCCACCAGCAAGTCTTCGGAGTGTGGAAGGAAACCCATGCAGGCACAGGAATGCCCTCAAGGCTAACAGCTGAATAAGAGATGAAATATATGGAAACGGTTTTACCTGTTTCTAAAGGATCTGTAATTCTGTTCCTCCAGTACTGTGGTCAAGGCTTCCCGCCACACTGAGCTAACTTAGATAAGTGGGAAGATGCTTTCTACAGACACAGCTCACCATTCTACACCCTAAAGCTGAGCTCCAGGTATGGATTTTATTGCATAGGTTCATTGGTCGAGCTTAGACCCAGGTAACTATGCATACCTGTTGGACCACTGTGGATGCAAAGAATGACTGTACTAGTCTCATCTACTACAGTGTTCGCTACAGTTTTCAGGGTCCCACCATGTACACAACCTTACATTTTTCTCAATAAATGCAAAGTGTTTTTCTGGTTGGACGAGGTTCAGATCATTACATCACTGAGAAAAATGTAAGGCTTTCTGTGAATGGCGTCTGAGCCGAGCATGCGGCCCCTGTAGTTACTATGCAGTAGGGCAGCCACTCCGCATAGGATGCAGAAAACAGTGGCAGTCACTGTAATAGTGGCCAATAATGCAGCGATTCCCTGATTCCATATCCCACAGGTACGACATATGCATATGTAGATTGGTCCAAGCTGGACCATAGTAACTATGCAATAAAATTACCTTGCATGTACACTTGAATTTTAGCTTTAAGCTTGACAATACTAGAACATTTTTATTTTAAGCCAGGCTGGCCCAGTCAGCACCCAGCTCGACAAACTGTGAATGGAAGATCGATTGGGTTGGGTGGAAAATTATGGGCTTAATAGTGACTGCATCCAATTAGATAAAGTCACCATTCACAGAGTCAGGTAGCCATGGGTACCTGAACATAGTAGCCAACACTGGACATTCACACTAAATCTATTAATTTCATCTATTTAATTTTCTCCCATTCAGTCCATGGGCTGAACCAGAGAATTCCAGTCGTGTATGGCTAGCAATAGTTTGCTGCACCAGTAAAAGGTTTCATTCATCTCAAAGGATGATTGCAGCTATCATTCATACAAAGAGCAGATATTCTAAGGCAAGGATGCTGGTAGTGAGAAATGCACGGGAATGCGCTATTCTGACTCCAATTTCTCCATCTGAATGGCGATTTGAAAGCAGCATATGAGTGGGGCAGCAAAGCGCTTTTAGCTGTAGAGGAATTGCAGAGTGATGGGCAGTGTCTGCGAAATGTGTTTTGCTGCTCATTTGAGCAAATCCTAAATATAGAACACCTAATTTACATATTTCCATTACATCTAATAGTAATAACGATGCAAAAGTATTTTGAAGAGAACCTGGAAGCCCAAAGAATTTATGTTTTTCGTAGGTGAAACGAGAGCTTAGTAGATGTCCCAGCACAGATATAGCTGCAGATAATGTACTGCTAGTAATCAAATGTTGCATTACCAAAATTATGTCCAGGATACTTGTGAGTGGGGCTCACGGAGGGGTACCTTTCGCACGGAGCAAATTCACCGATGCCCGGAACCAGGAGTAGACTGGTTAAGGCAGCTCACCGACTTAGAGATGAGCAGTAACAATACAGAATTCCTTTGCAAAGCGACTTGTCCCATGTCACTACACACTGTAACAAGTATGTTTGCATTAGGAAGGGCGTACTGAGCCTGCACCCACTTCACCAGTCCAGCGTACCTCTGTTACCTCACTCAAAGTAACAGAATGGGCTCCTGCTGAGCCCATAGTGTAGACCTCATGTCTGCTTTCACTTAACACTTTCCTTACTGTACCACATGGCCAGGCCATGGATCTCCGTAACTCTAGTCTGCTCCTGGTTATTTTGGAAGGGAGGGAGCCAGAACATCGACCCCCTCACTATTGGATGACCTGCCATCTTGCTCAGGTACGACTGGTTGCGTGTAGCTTGGTTACCCATAGCAACTGCACTCCTTTTCCTTGTCTTGTTGAGTTAAACTTTTGTAGTAGTGTTAATTCATACCCCATATGTGCATTACAGACCCAGGTTCTTTGGAATACGCCAGAGCCAAAATGTGACCCTTTTGAATAACTTAAGACCAGGCTCATAACTATTACGATAACTTTTACTGTAGAAATGTAGCATGATGGTACAGAATGAACAATGTCCTTTCCCTCATCCTAACTAATATGATGTAGTGGCCCAGGCATACTTCCGTGATGCAAGAGTTCATATAGGCATTGTCCATGACTTGGATGCTATCCGTGACTCACAGTATCTTCAGCGCTGTCCTTTCACTCATAGATAGGTCTCTATACCCCTGAACTATGTTCTCCACTCCTGGCTCAGCGACCCTGGTCTTAGCGGTCCCCTTCTTTATATAACAAGTGGTCTTGCCAAAATTAAAAGCCCAGGAAACTGACCCAAAAATGTTTAACCCCTCATCCCCTTGGTTTTTCATTAAGAGGTAGGATGAATGTGGTCGCTCCTGGTGCAACACTTAAAGGGGCGCAGACAGGGCAGGTGGAGGAGGTCAAGGTGGAGGAGGCTTCCCGCTGGTTGCTGCAGCTGCAGCCGCCACCAGATATCCTGTTGGAGATATTTTCCTGCCTGCATCGAATACAGCTAACCCTCCTGTCCCTGGCTGCAGGACTGGTGAGATGTGGGGGGATTGTGTGTTTGATGGGAGAAAAGGGGGGGAATCTGGGGGTGTGATCAGAGTGGAGAGATGGGGGTGTGATCAGAGTGGAGGGATCTGGCGGGGGATCTAAGGGTGTGATCAAAGTAGAAAAATCAGAGTGGGAGTATCTGGGGGGGTGTGATCAGAGTGGGAGTATCTGGGGGTGCGATCACAGTGGGAGAGAGTATCTGGGGGTCCTCAGAGTATGAGGAAATATTTGGGGGTGTGATAAGAGTGGGGGTGTGTGATTAGAGTGAGGGGAGTATCTGGGGGGGGGGGTGATCAGAGTGGGGGTGTATATGGGTGTGTGTGATCAGAGTGGGGGTATCTGGAGGATGTGATCAGGGTGTGGGTGTATCTGGGGGTGTGATCAGAATGGGAGAGAGAATCTGGGGGGTCCTCAGAGTATGAGGAAGTATTTGGGGGTGTGATAACAGTGGGGGGGGTGTGATTAGAGTGAGGGGAGTATCTGGGGGGTGTGATCAGAGTGGGGGTGTATCTGGGCGTGTGTGATCAGAGTGGGGATATCTAGAGGATGTGATCAGGGTGGGGGTGTATCTTGGGGTGTGATCAGAGTTATGGGTATCTCGGAGGTGTGATCAGGGTGGAGGTATCTGGAGTGTGTAATCAGAGTCTGGGGTATCTGGGGTGTGGTCAGTATGGGGGTATCTGGGGAGGTGTGATCAGAGTAGGGGGGGTATCTAAAAGTCTACAGGTTAGTGGGTGCAAATTACTTGCCTTTCCCGGGCGCTGACAACTAACACTACGCCACTGGGTCAACTGCATGTCAAGTATACTTGTTAATGAATCTACACAGGTTCTGAGCCCATTGATACCAGCTCTTACAGAAAAGCCTGTGAAAACGTAACATAGTCCTCCAAAGTTCTAGCCAACTCAGTAGATTGCTTAAAAAAAGGAATCAATTAGTAAAAACAGCAATGTAACTTGTTGATCCAAGGAGTATACGACTGACGTCGGGTATAAGGAAGATTTTTTTTTACCTGTTGATGCAAACAGGATTCAGCTTTTAATAAACTTACAGTATATTTCAGTTCTCCAGGGCTACAGGTTACATCCCATCAAGGAAGGAAAGGAAAAATAATATACATTAAAGATGAGGTAGAACGCATAGTCGTAATTTCCAATAACTTTTATAGATCGCACCAGTCATAAAATGGCAGTGTTACAATAACACATAGGCATCCTATGGTCCAAAGTACATTAAAGACATCTCATAACATCCCACAATCTAGCCGCCAACACCCTCAGCCAGGGTTAATAATTGTCAAAAAAAGGCAGTTGCCATTAACATCTAATTGGACCTTGAGTGGATAGAGTGCTATAGAACATGTTCACTCTGCATAGGTGTATATTAAATATAAGGAGGGCAGGCCAGGAGGATTCAGCTTAAAAGGATCTGGATCAACTGCAGGTTTAGGGTTCTGAAGATGCAAATTTGCAAATGTTTTCATAATTCTTGCTGTTTGTCTAATTCTTGCATTAAAGCCGGGGAAATGACTCAATAGTATATTAACATGCCTTTAATGAACAAGAATGCTGTGTATATAAACGATTTACAATTACACAAATACAAGACATACAGTGCTGCAAATATGCAAACACATGCACATGCTACCTATCCTTTTGTAGCAATGTATTTTAATACATTTTTTGTTTCTTTTTGGTAAACTCAATGTAAAAGTAAGCTCTTGATCTCTAGTCAAGTATGAGTCCCCTATAACTTCTGAGCCACTGGGTCCTTTTACACCACCTCGATCCGCTGTGGTGCATTATTGGAATTCACTGCCTAACGCACCACAACAAACCAAACATTTTCTGCAGCTTAACACATCACACCAAAGTGTGTAATGCGTAACATTACCATGCATCATAGTAGTGCACTTCTAACTGACTTTCTCACCAAAATAAAAAAATGGTAAGCATTGAAAATGAAATGTTCCGACAAAATAGAAGTAATAAGGGTTACAAAAACAAAATCTAAAATCTTGTATATAAAATAATTATACCACTTTGAGGGGTAAATACATTATTTAGTTCCCTGCATTAAAAATAACAAATTAAGCATAGTAAAAAAGAGGAAGTGAAAACAGGCGACACAAAGTTTATGAATAGGGAAAATCCATTAGAATAAAAGATGATAATGTGACAATGGAAAGCAGTGAAGTTCCAGCAAAAAGCAAAGAAGCTTTGCTTTATTATATATATGTACGGGGTTAAATAAAACTATAAAAAAGCAGAATTCTTTAATTGTACCCAGGGCCGATCCGCCCTATAGGCTCACTATGCAAGCCGATTAGGGCCCAGCAAAGCTGCGGAGGGCCCTCCAAATTACTAGAGGCCCTGCCTGGTGAGAAGTCATTTTCAGCCCCTCACCCTGCTTCTCAACTTGCTGGCTGCATGGGAGAAGAGGTAAGAAGTGTCAGCACCCCCCGCTTCTCAGTTTAATGTAAGATGTCATTTCGGACAGCAGAACACCCCATGTGACATGTCATTTTTGGCAGCCCCCCTGCTTCTCAACTTTAATGTGACATGTCATTTTGCTTAGGGCCCCTAGGGAGGTCAGGATCGGCACTGATTGTACCCCCTTTATTATTAGCCTCTAGTTATTTTGTCAAAATACCAGTGAAATTACAATATGATAATCATACTAGGTCAACCTTTCTCAACCTATTTATCACAGAGGAACCTTTCAGGTCTCAGGAAACCCCTGGTAAAATTAATTCATTGGTGGGAATTCAGTGGAAAGAAAACTCCCCTGATAGTGGTGATCAAAATGTCATCCTTGCAGACAGTCGGAAAGATCACTGGTGTTATGCTGCTTTTTCTGCCAAGTGGTGTTGGACCCAGAATCATGCAGACGCCATCATATGGGAGGTCAATTGCCCACAGCTTAAAGAACCTCTAGCAAACTTTAGAGGAACCCTAGCTGAGAATGGCTGGCCTAGTAACATACAGAATTATGCCACTGCAATGATTCACCCCATACCATAAATTATAGTTATGTGGTAACTGCTGACCTCCTTGTGAAATATGGTCCAAACCATATTAAGGAACATCTTTTGGGAACAGGTGGTGAAGCAAGTAAAAGTCCCCCTAGTGACAGCACAGTGGTCAACCTCACCTTGTGTTACTCCCCTTACTATAGAAGGAGGACAAACCAACTGCCTATGGGCCCATTTACAACAAGACAGTTCATTGCAATGTGTTTAAAGAATGTGTTGTGCATCAATATACATTGTCAAAAGGCCCAACTCCGAGAAAAATTTGTCCTCTGACAGACGCGAGTAGACGAGAGACGATTGGCGGCTCTCCAACAGGGGGGGTTTGCTCTGATTGTTTATCAGCGCAGCCCCCCTTGGATGCCCACACTGGACCACCAGGATGTCGCCAAGGACCACAAGGGAAGCACCCAACATGTGGATGGCCAGGTAAGTCCCCATCGCCATCCACATGTACAAATAACATATGCCAATCAGTACCCACAAATGGGCACTGACTGGCACCATCATGGCACAACAAAATGTGTGATGCCCAGCAATGCCACCCACCAGTGTCATCAGTGCCACCCACCAGTGTGCATCAGTGCCACCTATCAATGCTCATCCGTGCCCACCTGTGCCCACCTATCAGTGCCTGTCCATGCCACCTATCAGTGCCATCCATAAGTACCCATCAGTGCCAGCTATGAGTGCCCATCAGTGCCAGCAATGAGTGCCCATCAGTGGCGCCTATAAATGCCAATCAGTGCCGCCTATGAGTGTCCATCAGTGCCGCATATCAGTGCCCATCATCAGTGCCCATCATTGACGCCTTATCTGTGCCCGTCAGTGACACCTTATTGGTGCCCGTCACTGACGCCTTATCAGTGCCGCCATATCAGTGCCCGTCATTGAAGAAGAAAAGGTACTTATTTACAAAATAAATTAACAGAAACAAAGAAAAACGTATTTTTTTTAAAAAAAAATCGCTCTTTTTTTATTTGTTGCGCAAAAAATAAAAATCGCAGAGGTGATCAAATACCACCAAAAGAAAGCTCTATTTGTGGGAACAAAATGATAAAAAAATTGTGTGGGTAAAGTGTAGCATGACCGCGCAATTGTCATTCAAATTGCGACAGCGCTGAAAGCTGAAAATTGGCTTGGGCAGGAAGGTGTATAAGTGCCTGGTATGGAAGTGGTTAAAGCAAACAGCCTTGTAATGTCTGTAGATGGACATAAATGATGACGGACTCCTGGACCATAGACAAAACAGGAGCCAAGTTTATGCATTCCACACACCCAGCCTACAAATAATAACCCTGGCAGAAAGGTGTGGGGCAATACGCTCAGCACTGCAGGTCTAAAGGGCTTCACGAAAAAGTTGAGAGATGCTCAGAAAAAAAACGGACTGTATATTCGTAATTACTATAGATAACATGGTACAATAAGTTTTATCTGTTCATCAATGCTAAGCATCAATATACAGAACAGTGTGTTCCTTCTGTATTATTCCCCATTCTCAATCCTTTTATGGTGTGGCCGTAAAAATAATGTCGGCAGTAAAGAGAAATATGTACAGGGAGCGTCTGCTCTCCTCGTGTGACCTCAAGTTCCTGGAGCCACAGGGGAGAGAGTGGAATCAATTCAACACAGACAGCAGGGACAGACTGGGAAGAGTTCAACTGTACCTAACTGTCATCCAAAGTATTCTTCATAAAACTTCCTTAGGTGGACACGAGTTCCATCAAGGGCACTCCCGTGCTCCATTACACTTCTACACATCCCGTAATATGTACACTATTTTTACCAATTACCTCCATTTGAGTGCCCCCCATCCAGAGGCGATGAACCATACAACGTAAAGTGGTTGTAAACCCTCACATATACCCAGTGAAGTGACTGGACTCAGGTGATACACAGAGATGAAACAAATCCTCCTACATAGGTTGTACCTGTTTATCTACAGCCGTTTTCCCCTACATCCAATCAAAGTGCAGAATTTACACAGAATCTCTCAGCTCTGAAAAGCAGGGGGCAGAGAGCTGAAGTTACATCAGTGAGGAGAGCTCTGATAACGCGTACACACGACCGGTTTTCGGGTTGTAAAAAATCAAGGGGCAGATTCACGTACAAATCTGTTACGCTGCGGCGGCGTAACGTATCCCATTTACGTTACACCGCTGCAAGTTTACAGCGTAAGTGCCTGATTCACAAAGCACTTACCTGTAAACTTGCGGCGGCCGAGCGTAAATCCGCTCGGCGCAAGCCCACCTAATTCAAATGGGGCAGGGCACCATTTAAATTAGGCGCGTTCCCGCGCCAAACATACTGCGCATGCTCCGTCCGTAAGATTACCCGACGTGCATTGCGCTAAATGACGTCGCAAGGACGTCATTGGTTTCAACGTTAACGTAAATGGCGTCCAGCGCCATTCACGGACGACTTACGCAAACAAAGTGAATTTTTCAATTTCGACGCAGGAACGACAGCCATACTTAACATTGGCTAGACCACCTAGAGGGCAGCTTTAGTTTTATGGCGCGTATCTCGACGGAAACAACGTAAATTTAGAGTGACGGATAAAGCGTACGTTCGTGAATCGGCGTAACTAGTCATTTGCATATTCTACGCCGACCGCAATGGAATCGCCACCTAGCGGCCGGCCTAGAATTGCAGCCTAAGATCCGACGGTGTAAGTCAATTACACCTGTCGGATCTTAGTGAGAACTATGCGTAACCTGATTCTATGAATCAGGCGCATAGTTACGGCGGGCAGATCGCAAAGATACGACGGCGTATCAGGAGATATCTCTTTTGTGAATCTGGCCCGAAGTTTTTAATGGTCTAGAAAAAAATGAAGTTTTTTTTTTCAACCCGATCGTTAAAACGGCCTTGCCTACACACGATCGTGAAAAAAAAGGCTCTAACAAAGCGCGGTGACGTACAACACCTACGACGGCACTATAAAGGGGAAGTTCCATTCGGATGGCGCCACCCTTGGGGCTGCTTTTGCTGATTTCGTGTTAGTAAAAGACGATTTGCGCTTTTCAGTCTGTTACAGCGTGATGAATGTGCTTACTCCATTACGAACGCTAGTTTTACCAGAACGAGCGCTCCCGTCTCATAACTTGCTTCAGAGCATGCGCATTTTTTTCACATCGTTAACCACTTAAGGACCTTGGCTGTTTTTCAGATTTGGCGTTTACAAGACTAAAACAGTTTTTTTTTGCTAGAAAATTACTTAAAACCCCCAAACATTATATATATTTTTTTCTAACACCCTAGAGAATAAAATGGCGGTCATTGCAATACTTTTTGTCACACCGTATTTGCGCAGCGTTCTTACAAGCGCACTTTTTTTGGAGAAAAATCACTTTTTTTTATTAAAAAATAAGACAACAGTAAAGTAAGCCCAATTTTTTTATATATTATGAAAGATAATGTTACGCCGAGTAAAATGATACCCAACATGTCACGCTTCAAAATTCCGCCCGCTCGTGGAATGGCGTCAAACTTTTACCCTTAAGAATCTCCATAGGCGACGTTTAAAAAATTCTATAGGTTGCATCTTTTGAGCTACAGAGGAGGTCTAGCGCTAGAATTATTGCCCTAACGATCGCGGTGATACCGCACTTGTGTGGTTTGAACACCAGTTTCATATGCGGGCGCTACTCAAGTATGCGTTCACTTCTGCGCGCGAGCTCGTCGGGCCGGGGCGCTTTAAAAAACATTTTTTTTGTTTTCTTATTTATTTGTATTTATTTTATACATTTTTACACTGAAAAAAAAAAATGGATCACTTTTATTCCTATTACAAGGAATGTAAACATCCCTTGTAATAGAAAAAAGCATGACAGGTCCTCTTAAATATGAGATCTGGGGTCAAAAAGACCTCAGATCTCATATTTAGACTTAAATGCAAAAAAACAAAAAAAAAAAAAAAAAACGTAATTTGAAAAAATTACAACTAGAAAATATTGCTTTAAGAAGCATGGGCGGAAGTGACGTTTTGACGTCACTTTCGCCCTGCTAAGCTATGGGGACCATCTTGACGTTTTGCGGCGGATTTTCGAGCATGCGCACTGGGATGTTTTCAAGAACGGCGCATGCGCCGTTCAAAAAAAAACGTAATATACGCGGGGTCAAGCCTAATTTACATAAAACACGCCCCCAACATCCCCATTTGAATTACGCGGCCTTACGCCGCAACACATACGTTACGCCGCCGTAAATAAGGGCGCAAATTCTTTCTGAATACAGAACTTGCTCCCAAAGTTACAGCGGCGTAACGTATCTAAAATACGTTACGCCGGCTGGACAGATACGCTCAGGTATCTGAATCCGGCCCAAGATCTGTATTTTAATAAGCAGCAAGGAGAGAAGCAAAAATAAAAAACATCATAAAAAAGTACCCACAAACACAATGCCTATCATGCGCAAGTATTTAGAATATCTATAAGGACTGTGTGGGAATGTGTACATCCACATCCAAGAACAACCAGAGATACTGACCATTCCGCATATAATGTACATGCTTATTTATATTTATATATTTATTTTGTTATTTTTTCAATAAATTATACTTTTTGGTCCATTCTTTGCTACTCAGCTACTTAGTCTTTCCAACTCAAAGTCCCATCCGAGGAAACGCACCCTTCGGGGTGTATCGTTGTATTCTGTATTCAGGGACGTGGTCTGACTAATGTTTACATCCGATGCACTTATGAACACCGCCTCCTGTGTTATGTGTCCGCCATAATGTCGCAGTCACGATAAAAATCGAGATTTTGTCTTGACCGTGTGTACACAAAGCAAGCTTTTCGAGTTCCTCGACAAGCCTAACAAGGAACTCATCGAGGAAAACGATGTGTCTTTTTCGACGAGTTCCTCAGTCGTGTGTACGAGGCCATACACACAGCCTTGTGGAGTCTTCCTTACCGGCAGAATGATCAATGTTGCCGGCTATAGCCTGCGGCAATGACCATTCATGAAAAACTGGATGGTTAGATCATCTAGCGTACAACCAACCTGCCTATATATGGGTCAAAATTCAGCCATTCCCTGGCCAGCTTAAGCCTATGTGTCGGCCACCACCTGCGATAGCTTCTTGTACCTGTTCCTGACAGGTACATGAACCTATTTCAAGCACCAACGAATGTGGGAGGGGTGGTGCAACTGAATTCTAAAGCAGGGCTCGACAAATGCCGGGCGCCAGGTCGCCATGGCGACTAGAAATGGTGTCCTGGCGACTTGGCTTGGAAGGTGGACGCCATCTGGTGGTGAGCCGTTGGTATTACAAGTTATTACCACCAGATGTGTGAGCTGGCGCCATCTGGTGGTGGCCGTTGGTATTACAAGTTAAGCATTACAAGTTAAACAGCAATTCTAATGCAATTTTTCACTGCCATCTTCTTCCCTCTAATTAGAACCCCCAAACATTAAATATATATTTTATCCTAACACCCTAGAGAACAAAATGGCGATCGTTGCAATACTTTCCGTCACGCCGTATTTGCGCAGCGGTCTTACAAGCGCACTTTTTTGGGAAAAAATTACACTTTTTTAAATTATAAAATAAGACAACAGTAAAGTTATCCCCATTTTTTTTAATATTATGAAAGATAATGTTACGCCGAGTAAATTCATACCCAACATGTCACGCTTCAAAATTGCGTCCGCTCGTGGAATGCCGACAAACTTTTACTTTTAAAATCTTCATAGGCGACGTTTATAAAAATCTACAGGTTGCATGTTTTGAGTTACAGAGGAGGACTAGGGCTAGAATTATTGCTCTCGCTCTACCAATCGCGGCGATACCTCACATGTTTGGTTTGAACACCGTTTACATATGCGGGCGCTGCTCACGTATGTGTTCGCTTCTGCGCGCAAGCTCGTCGGGCTCCTAACTTTTTTAGCTGGCTCCTAGATTCCAAGCAAATTTGTCAAACCCTGTTCTAAAGCATGCCTACGAAACTCTATTAGCCCCGTTTCACACTGTCACCCACATGTGAATCGCACAGGAACCACATTGCATTCCTGTGTAAGTCACATGCGATTCAGTGCAGTGCACTCTGAGCCCATTCATTTTGAAAAGGCTCAAATCGCAGCGCATTACATCAAAGAAGTGCAGGCACCTTTTTTGGAGCAGCACCCCAACAGGATTGAATGCTTGATTTGTACCATGCGATCAAGTGCAGGCAAACCGCACTGCATTTGCAATGTGTATGTAATGTCATTAACTTTCCAGTGGATTGCAAACACAGTGCGACTGCAATGCGGTGCGCAGGGATCGCTGTGTTTTCCGCACTGCATAAGTGTTAACCTAGGCTTAAGTCCAGTGAATGTTTTTACCTTTTTTGCATCTCAGTCTTCCTGACTACGTGCACTCCAGCCCTGGCACATCAATGCTCAGGATTGGCTTCTTGGTGGTGACGGTGGCAGAAATATGCCTGTTCAGTGAGCATCAGCATAGTTGCTTGCAGGCTCCAATGAAAGTGCCTGTGGCAGGGTAACATTGCAGGAGAGTAATTGGGAAACGGGGGGAAAAGTGTTGTCACCTCATAACAGGGTTTGCCTATACAAGGATCTTTATGGCAGGCTTACCAGGTATTATTTTAATGAAAACTGCAGATTTAAAAAGATTGAAAATGACTGTTGAAATGACATTACCATGTCAAAGATTATATGACAGATGTACTTTGCATTACAATGAGCATGTTACAATAGAGCCAGGGTTTCATTAGGAGTACTAGAGGAAAAAAATTCTAGGAACTCGGGCAGCCCAACTCGCCAGTTTCTCTTATTTTTTTATTTAAAGCGGGGGTTCACCCAAAAAAAAAATGTTTACATTACATCTGGCAGAGGCAGCATACTAAGGACATTTACTTTCGGCAGGTAATTTTTTTTTTTTTCTCCGTACATACCTTTATATTCTGTTTTTGTCCAGGGCTTCCGGGTTCCGGGTTCCGATGACAACGGGACTGGGCGTTCCTATCCTTCTGTTCGATGATTGACGGCTTGTGAAACAGGTGACCTGTCGCACAACGCGCATCACCAGATGTCGGGAAATAGCCAAGCTGCGAGTCGGCACTATACGGCGCCTGCGCAGTCAGCTCTACACGGCGGGCACAGGCGCCGTATAGTGCCGACTCGCAGCTCGGCTATTTCCGGAAATCTGGTGAAGCGCGTTGTGCGACAGGTCACCTGTTTCACAAGCCGTCAATCATCGAACCGAAGGATAGGAACGCCTAGTCCCGCAGTCATCGGAACCCTGAGGCTGGGATAGGAACGCCCAGTCCCGGAGTCATCAGAACGCGGAAGCCCTGGACCAAATCAGAATATAAAAGTACGTTTGGAGAAAAAAAAAAAAGACCTGCCCAAAGTAAATGCCCTTAAAGTGGAGTTCCACCCTCTTTTTCAAGTCCTCTTCATGTCCTGCTGCTCTGTCCCCTTAAACACATTTGGCATATTATTTTTATTTTTTTTGAAAACTCACAGTTTTATTTAGTTATATGGATCTCCTCCGCTGCGGCGAAAGCCCTGAGAGTGGAAGTGGGAGTGGCAGTAGTTTGCTATGCACAGATTTGCCTAAGCCACGCCCTCCTGTTTTTCTTATTGGCCAGTCGTGTCTAGAGGAGCGGCTGAGCAGGATGATAGTGTAGTGGGAGAAAGAAGTAGCAACAAACCAACAGCTTCTCCACTTATGTACAACTATCATGGTCGATCACCAGCCAATTCTCAATGTTTCTTTATGTCCAGCGATCCACGGCAACCCCCCCCCCATGATCGGCGGGACCACCCCCCCGCGATTGGCGGCACCCCCCTCCCGCGATTCGTGGCACCCCCCTGCGATCGGCGACCCCCCCCCCCCCCCGTGATTCGCCGCCGTAACTTAGGACGCAAGTGCTTTGTGAATACAGCACTTGCCTCTCTAACTTACGGCGGCGTAGCGTATATGAGATACGCTACGCCTAGATACGCTAGGCACGTCTACGTGAATCTGGCTATATAACTTTTGTGCAAACAAATCAATATTGGGATTTTTTTTTACCAAAAATATGTAGCAGAATACATATTGGGCTAAATTGAGAAAGAAATTTGTATTTTTGGGATATGTATTATAGCAGAAAGTAAAAAATATTGTTGTTTTTTTTTCAAAATGGTCTGTCTTTTTTTTGTTAATAGCGCAAAAAATAAAAAGCGCAGAGGTGATCAAATACCACCAAAATAAAGCTCTATTTGCGGGAAAAAAAGGACATCAGTTTTATATGTGTGCGACTTCACACGCCCGTGAAATTGTCAGTTCTGTATCACAAAAAATGGCCTGGTCAGGAAGTGGTGCTCTGATTCTGCCCACAATTCCAAATCGCTAAGTGTGAATGGGACCTAAGGGGCTATTTAGGTTAATTATACTTACTAACATGAACAACTTTACTTAAAGAAAATCTTTACACTTGAACATTTCCTGGAACAAGAACATCTGTACATAATCAGTAAACAAACTACACTGAAATGAAAAACACATTTATGAATGAATCCTGCCAAGAGTGATTGCAGGTTTCATTCACACAGGAGTCGCTGTCCGGAAAAATAATGACGCTGTGTAGAGGGATTGCGGGAAGGGGTTACTGGTTTGTGATGTAGAGTGCCCAAATCAGATGGGTGGCAATCCTACTCCCATCTCTCCACAACACCTTTGGTCTATTTCTCCACCTGTTTTCTACATCTTCCTTAATATGCCCCTTTTAAAGGGACCCTGTCATATCAACTATTATAACATCAATGTTCCTAACCTGCATTGAAACTCTTCCCATTATTGTATTTCGTTTGAGGAGCTACTTATCCTTGTATTCATTGAAATAATGGTCACAGTCACTATAACAGATCCCTAGTTCCCAACCCGTGCATAACACTGTTTCCGATAAATCTCCCAATCTCTCCATGTAACTAGTCCTTTTTTACTTCTCCGTTCTCTCTGTAACTATCTATGAGGCCCCGTACACACGACCGGATCTATCCGCTGGGATTTATCCGCAGATCAGTTCCAGCGGATAGATCCGGTCGTGTGTACGTCCGAGCGGACATTTATTGGCGGAAAAAAATCCAGCCGACGGATTTCAAGCGGATAAAAATTTCTTAGCATGCTAAGAAATCTATCCGCTTGAATCCTGTCCAGCGGATTGATCCGGTGGTCTGTACAGACTCACCGGATCAATCCGTCTGTTCCCCTCCCTCGCATGCGTCGTAATGATTCGACGCATTCGTGGAAGTCTTTACCTTCCAGCGTCGCGCACGTCGCCGCTTCATCGTCGCGGCGACGGCGCGACATGTCACCACGGATGGATTCCGCGCGGATTTCGATCTGATGGTGAGTACAGCCATCAGATCCAAATCCGCCAGAGGATTTATCCGCTGGAAACGGTCCAGCGGACCGTTTCCAGCGGATTTCCTCTCGTGTGTACGGGGCCTAAGTGTTCCCTATAGCTCCCTCCATCTCTTCGTGTCACATGTTCATACCTCCTATCTTTTCGTACAATTTTTCTTTCCCCATTAGTTGATCACTATTACTTCTACCTTCTCATTTAACTGATCACTAGTACTTCTTTTACCTCTCTATATAAATGATCCCAAATACTTCTCCTACCTTTCCATATAGTTGATCCCTATTTCTTTTACGTCTCCATTTAACTGATCACTATTACTTTTTTTTTACCTCTCCATATAACTGATCCCCAATACTTCTCCAACCACTCCAAATAGTTGACCCCTATTACTTCTACTTCTCCATTTAACTGATCACGATTACGTCTTTTACCTTTCCATATAACTGATCCCTAATACTTCTCCTACCACTCCAAATAGTTGATCCCTATTACTTCTACTTCTCCATTTAACTGATAACTATTACTTATCTTACCTTTCCATATAACTGATCCCTAATACTTCTCCTACCACTCCAAATAGTTGATCCCTATTACTTCTACTTCTTTATTTAACTGATCACTATTACTTCTTTTACCTTTCCATATAACTGATCCCTAATACTTCTCCTACCACTCCAAATAGTTGATCCCTATTACTTCTACTTCTTCATGTAACTGATCACTATTACTTCTTTTACCTTTCCATATAACTGATCCCTAATACTTCTCCTACCACTCCAAATAGTTGATCCCTATTACTTCTACTTCTTCATATTACTTCTTTTACCTTTCCATATAACTGATTCCTAATACTTCTCCTACCACTCCAAATAGTTGATCCCTATTACTTCTACTTCTCCATTTAACTGATAACTATTACTTATTTTACCTTTCCATATAACTGATCCCTAATACTTCTCCTACCTCTCCATATAGTTGATCACTATTACTTCTACTTCTCCATTTAACTGATCACTATTACTTATTTTACCTTTCCATATAACTGATCCCTAATACTTCTCCTACCTATCCAAATAGTTGTTCACTATTACTTCTACTTCTCCATGTAACTGATAACTATTACTTCTCCTAACCCTCCATATATCTGATCCCTACAACTTCCCCTAACTGATCCTTGTTACTTGTCCTGCCCCAGTTCCCTATAGCTCCCTCCATCTCTTCATGTCATATGTTTATACCTTCTATCTTTTCAGGCAACTTTTATTTCCCTATTACTTCTCGTACCTCCACATACCTTCTCATATAGCTGGTCCCTAATACTTATCCTACCTCTCCACATAACTATTGTTATTACTTTTCCTACCTCTCTACATTAATGATCCCAATTACTTCACATACCTTCTCATATAGCTGGTCCCTATTACTTATCCTACCTCACTATATTACTGATCCCTATTACTTCTCATACCTTTTCATATAGCTGGTCCCTAATACTCATCCAACCTCTTTACATTACTGATCCCTATTACTTACTTACTGACTGGTAGTGGGTAACTGTTAAAGGATGAGGCCCCATACACACCATAGAATCTATACGCAGATAAATCCCATCGAATGGGTTTCAGCGGATAGATTCTATGGTGTGTACACTCCGGCTGATATTTATCCGCGGATATTTCCGAATTCCAGCAGATAGATATTTGTTGACATGCACAGAATATCTATCCGCTGGAATCGGATCCCACGGATGGATCCGCTGGTCTGTACAGACTCACCGGATCCATCCGTCCAAAGGGATTCCCCGCACGCGTCGTAATGATTCGACACATGCGTGGAATTCCTTATATGACAGCGTCGCGCATGTCGCCGCGTCATAATCGCGGCGACGGCACGACACGTCATCGCCAGAGGATTTCCGCGCGGATTTCAATGCGATGGTGAGTACACTCCATCGCAGAGAAATCTGCGGAAATCTTTGAGAGGATTTATCCGTGGAAACGGTCCGCTGGACCGTATCCGCGGATAAATGCTCCCGTGTGTATGGGGCCTAAGTTCACTTTTAATAACATGTTACACCCATAATTGGGGTGTAACATGTAAAACGTTATGAATGCCCCGGCCCCCACGCCTCCCCGATCTCCGCTGTGCCAGCTAGCAGGGGATCTTCTCCACCCGCTATATGTCGAAATAAAAATAAAGAACGTGGCCGTGTGGGGGTCTATCCATCCGGCTGTGTCACTCATTCACAGCATTCTGTAAATGGAAAACTACAAGGGCCAGCAGCCAACGCGGCGATCGGCTTGTAGTTTTCAATGAACTACCACGGCACTGTGAGCGCTGTGGCAGCTCATTCATCCTTCCGGTTAACATGCATCGGCATCCTTGTGTGAGGTACCAGCAAGCCAATACACTGAGGCCTCGTACACATGACCGAGTTTCTCGGCAAAAACCAGCAAGAACCTTGCTGGGTGATATTTTTTTGCCGAGGAAACCGGTCGTGTGTACATTTTCGTCGAGGAAACTGACGAGAACCTCGACGAGCCAAAAAGAGAGCAAGTTCTCTATTTTCTCGACGGGAGTCTGATTTGGCTCGTCGAGATCCTCGATGGGCTGGTTTTCAACGAGAAACTCGGACGTCTGTATGCTAAGAAAAACGCGCTTGCTCAGATTAAAGTATGAGACGGGAGTAAAAGTAGCATTTGTAATGGAGATAACACATTTTTAAAGCTGTAACAGACTGAAAAGTGCAAATCGTCTCTTACCAAACACATGAAAGTAGCAAAAGCAGCCCCAAGAGTTTAGCCAGTGGAATCGAACTTCCCCTGTCGTTGTATGTGTTGTATGTCACCGCGTTTGAGAACGTTTGAGAACGAGGAGATTTTGGCTTGACTGTGTGTACGCAAAGCAAGCTTGTCGAGTTCCTCGACAAGCCTAACAAGGAACTCGACGAGGAACTCGATGTGTTTCGCCCGTCGAGTTTCTCGGTTGTGTGTACGAGGCTTCACAGTGTGCAGGAGACCTGCATGGCATCTGCAATCTGCTGATCGCTGGTGCATTGCTTTACAGGCTCCTGCAACAAAAAATAATAAATGCACTTTTTTTACCCTGCATTTATAGCTTTTTTCTGAAAAAGTGAACTTATCCTTTAAAACTATGAAAACATTAAATGTATTCCAAATGTGGCAGAGGAGGGGGGAAGAGGATTAGCGGAGCTTCTCCTTTTGGGTATGCTTTGCTTTAAGAAAATGTGCAACAAATCGCTTAGGTGTGAATGGAGACGGAATGTAAGAAGAAAGTCAATACTTTCTATGGAGACTTTTTTTTCACAGGTTTTTGGAGAGCCTCAACCAGCCTGCATTTTTGTTTATGGGCTGTTCACAAAATTTTGGATGGCTGAAAACTCAGTAAAACGCTTCCAGCACTTCTTGTATGTCTATATCAACATTCTCTGAACCTTAGAGCGTGCGGTTTATAAAGTCTACACCTTTGCTCGGCTCTCCTTCTCTGTAGTTTCTCCTCAGATAACCTATACTAGAATCTCCTCCGTATCTTCCTCGTTGTATGACCATTCAGTTTTCCCCTTATAACGACTGCTTTCCACCATTCTAAAGAACGACTTACATAACTATTTCAGCATATCCTAAATATATCAGTGTCTACCGTGTGACTTCTCTATGTACACATAAACCCCGGCTCCTATAGTTACGTTTATCTAGCAGGCAGTTTCGTTATTGCTTGGAAGGGAGTGGGGTTTTTCATGGGGTTCATCTGAGGACAAGACTTGACTTCCTTATGCAAGGGTTGAGGAGGGGGGTGAAATCCCTGCAGTTTTACTACATCTACAGAGGAATTACAGGGTCAGACAGGGACGGAGAGGGAACACGCAGACTACGTAAGAGGAGAGCCAGAGCACAGTGAAGACGGCAATAATAAGCTTGGGAGACAGTAAAAAAAGGTTGACGCAACGTTTAAGGAAAACAGAGACAAACAGCAAGAGGAAATGTGACAAAGAGTAAGCCGATAAAAGGAATCTAAAAGGGTGGTGGTTGAATGAAGAAAAAATATGACTAATAGCTATTCACTAAGAAAGGGCTCTACTACAGCGAAGGACTTCATACTATAGGATGAAAACAGGAATCAAACAGATGTGGGCATACTAAAAGGAAACTCCGCTAAGTGTAGTGAACATAAAAAAGCATTATATGTGTAAATACGTGTTTTTATAATGCTGGTAGCTGCACAGAAAAGGCAGGAAAATTCATGGAAAAAGAACATTGAAAAATGCATGTTAAACATCACGACGCATGAAGCTGAAAAAAAAATTATTAGTAAAAATGCTTGCCGGTTGCTAGGTTACTGCAGATTTCATTCTTTGCAAACACAGAATATACATACGATTTTGAGCATTCTAAATGTCACCTTTTTATATGATTCTAGCAATGAGGAAGCAATTGATTTACAGATCCAAAGCCAACACCCTCACTAACTGTGCGCTGGATTGACACCCCAGATTAGAGGAATTGCACCATGGAAGATCAGTTGATTTTATTATGTTCAAACCTACTCGGCTATTAGACCCTTTTTACACCGAGGCGCTTTACAGGCATTTTTGCGCTACAAAAAGCGCCTGTAAACTGCCTCTTCTGCAACCCCAGTGTGAAAAGCCTGAGTGCTTTAACACTGGGGCGGTGCGCTTGCAGGACAGGAATCTTTGGGGTGGTGCGGAAGTGGTGTATTGAAATGAATGGGCGTCGCTTTCAAAGCGCCTTAAAATCGGTTTGAAAGGGCACTTTTAACCCCTTTGGGATTTTTACCTTTCAGCGGTAAAGTGCTGCTAAAACCAGCAGCGCTTTATCGCACCGCCCCAGTGTAAAAGGGGTGTTACACATATGCAGAGTGGAAGTGACTATGCTTTAGGTCTCGTTCACACTAGTACAATCACTGTGTCTGCCATCTTGCTGAAGTGCACGACAATGAAAATCACATTATTCTCTATGGTGCCCGTTTACATCAATGCAATACAGTGTAGTGCAATTTTAGAAACATGCAGGGGATTCTTGTGGTGCAGCATAGTGTGTTTTTGGCCCCACAGACTTCAATAAATGTGCATGCGATTTTGTTTTGTTTTTTACAGGGTTTTGTCTCCTCCTCCTACAAAATAACACATGAAGCATAAAAACGCATCAAAAATGCACTACATAAATGCACTGAAAAACAATATATTATGCAGCAGCACTAGTGTAAACCTAAGCTTATAGGGGTTTTGGACCATGCTTTATTAAAGTTTTCTCTCCTTCCTCGTATTTATACGTTCTAAATGTATTTTTTATTTATTTTTTGTTTAAACTAGATGGGCTTGTGTCTGTTCAACCTGACTAACTATATAATTATGTAAGTCACTACACAGGAGTTACAATTCAAATTTGTATGCATGCATCTATTAGAAGAGACATTTTCCTACAACGGGTAGTAATACGTTTTTCCAATACTGGATTACAATAGGATTTTGTGAGGTTGCCATTGTTGACATGAATAGTGAATAGGGAAGTGTTTACTATTTATTAAAGGAGAAGTAGGGCCAAGGCTTTTTTGGCTACACTTCTCCTATAGATCACAGGAGTGAGTTTTTTCTGCACTCCTGTGACCGATTTTCAGCCAACTGCAGGCTACAGCCCGCTGTCTGCTGACATCATGGAGCCGGTCCAGGCTCAGAAAAGATTCCGACCATATGGATGGGATAAACCCAGAAGCCTGGACTGGCAGCTCGCTCAGCGAGCCGCTGAGAGGCTGAGCCACCCACTACCACCCCCTCCACATCACAGTGCTCCAGTGAGCGCTGGAGGGGCAGAGCAGAGAGCTCTTAGTAGGTTGAAGACCGAGAGCTGAGCGATCAGCAGTCTTAGAGGTGGCGGGGGCAGCTGCAACTGGGATCGGTGCTGCAGCCATCTAGGTAAGTATGATTTTTTTTTTTTTTTTGCGATTTCCATACTTTTCTAGGACTAATTTAGAAATGTTAAAAATTGGCCATGGCCTCCTACCTAGACCCCTAAATGCACTAAGCTAAGTCATCCAATGCACTGTGCAGATGATTACTTACATCCCCTAATGGTGGTGGCCTTCTGCATTATCTTTAACTTGGCTGGTAAGAATTTAGTCCTGGCTTGGCCATGCCTATACACTAACATCACATAGACTTTAATAGAATGTTGCTCCTGCAATATCTTCCCATTCAAATCTATAGGATGTTAGTGTGCTGGAAGCTTTTTCACTAGGTTATTGAAGGTTGGGTTCTAGACCAGTGTTTCATAAACAGGGTGCCAGGGTGCTGTCTGAGTTCCCCCTGTGGTGTCACAAGCACGGGATACAGTTTTCCCTGGATCAGCAACGAGTTGCTATGGTGCAGGCAGGAGAGCCACCAGCACCATAACAACCAATGATGCTCTAGGGCCAGGTCATACAGCCTCATTCTTTGCTATGGTGTTGGGTCTAGCTCACCCGCACCATGGCAATGCATGACTGATCAGGGACAGGTGGCATGCAGGGTCACCCCCAGCATTCAAGAAAAGACAGAAGTCCACTCTCATGCATGGAGGGGCCTCTAATATATGAGAGGGCTCTGATCTGACAGGGGGTTTCTGATGTGAAGGGGGGCTCTGAATAATGGGGGGACCTCTGACATGATAGAGGACCTCCAATGGGAAGGGGGGACTCTGATGTGATGGGGGACCCCCGATTATTAATATTACACAGTTTACACCGTGCTTTACAACATAAGGACAGGCAACACAATTACAATACAGTGAATGTGAAGTTCATTTCATCAAATTAGTTGTGTGCATCGTCCTGGGCTCAGGTTTCCCACTGATAAGTAAAATTAACTTTTTTACATTTTGGACTGTGGTTCCAGATTTTTCACACTTTTATAGGGTGCCACGACTGAAAAAACGTTGGTGGAGGTAAAAAAGCAACACTGGGGGGTGGATCGTCAAAAAAACGTAATTTGTAAAAGGCATCCATGGGCCATTAACATGGCAATATTGTTTCAACGAATTGCGTACAAGGTTTTTTTCATATGCCTTTTATTTTGGCACGTGCGCTTTTTATTTATTTTTTTAGCAAACTGGTCAATATTCAATTCAACTTATTTTTAAAAATGTTTTGCAATGTGCATTTGGTGTTGCACCTTGGGGAAACAGGAGGCAGCAACATTATTTTGATGTTGACCGCAGCACAGCAAACTAGGACCGCACTGTATGCATTCAACATGTACGATCAACTACATAGGTTCATGAGTCATGACTGTGCATTGATTACGGTATTTCATTTAGGAAATCACTGGATCTGAAATAAGTACAGTCTCTGCTACAGCTATGAAAAGATTACATTTGGAGAATGGCCGATGAATGTGATTGGTTGCTGTGGGGCATAAGATGCAGTTGATATTTCAGGCTCTTATAAAATGAGGCTGAGTTAGCAGCTAGGCAAGCAAGATATCCAAGGGACACTGCGTGCAAAGCAATAAACCATGTGGTGCATATGCAGTGTAACTCTGTCTGTGCATTACAACATTCACACTCAGGGACCAATTATAACAATGCCAGTTTAGCATTACCTGTGTGAACCTCTTCTTTCACATTTCAAAACTTCCCTTCCCCCATTTTTGTTTTATTACATTTTTACAAACCCTCCTAAAGAGGAAAAGCTTATCGCTGCTGTACGGTCTCTCAGGGCTCAATTCACAATAACTAATCTGTATTGCTGAAACCCGTTAAATGTGCCATTCCAAAATATCGATCCCAGTGTGACTGATAACCAAAGTCATTAATCCCTGCTTTGGCACTCATTGCTACAGACTAAGCCAGTTTTCAGACTCTGTTGGCGAGACTGATGGTTTATTGCTAATTTACATACTGAACTGAACAATATATATTTTCTGCATGTAAAATTGAGAGCATTCATTTATTATTAGGACTGAGTAACTTTGGTTTCTTTGTTTAAATATATATGGTATGACTTTTTAGCATGCTGTAAGGCTAATGTCAGACGGGCCACTCTGCCGAAAGGGATCCTGTCGCTGACAATTTATGGAAGTCGTCTGTTTGGCCCAAAGTAATCACTTCCTCTGTAGCTGAGGCAGGAAGATGTCACCCCCATCACTAGTGATCGAGAGTCAGCTTTTAGTGTAGCGCCAGTCTTGGGGCGGACTGGGCCAGGAGGAAAATCAGTCTAGTGCCCCCATAAAGCTGCCGCACTACTGCCGGTATAATAATACTGGCAGGGACACCATCGGGGGGGCAATCCATACACGTGGAGGAGGCTAGGGCGGCAGACCCCAACCAATGAGTTGATGTGTGGGCGGGCGGCGTTCCGCAAATGGGAGGGGGGCTTTGCATCGCTTCTAGTTTTGACTGTCCTATCATAACAGTGGACCTCCCACCTGAGTTCTCAGCTAGAGAGGGACAGATGTCATGTCGGGAGGCCAAAAACTGTCAAAAAGTCAGCTGACGGACTCCATAGAAAAACAGGAAGTCAGAGTAAATCCCTGCAAATTCAGGGACTCTACTGCCCCCCCCCCCAAGGCCCTCAGAACTAGTGTCCCCACTGGAAAATGTCAGGGCGGGTCTTAAATGGGGGTGTGGCCTTGACAGGAAAGGGTGGGTCATATTTAAATTAGGGGGTGCACAAGTTTTGTCTGGCCTAGGGCAGCACAAAACTGAAATACACCACTGTCGACAGAGCGACATCTCACTGCATGTAGCTAGATAAGGAGTAATAGGGACGGGGAGGGGCTGCTTGTTAAGCGATCCTGCCACTGGTGGTTTGTCTCTCACGGCAGAATCACCCAACTAGCATCAAAGGTTGGCCATAGATGCCTTGTTTTTTTTTTCGATCAGCCAGAGTTGATCAGAAAAAAAAGAACGGATTTTCCTACCCATACAACCAAAGAATCCTCCCTGCAATGCCATTGTACTCTGACAGTGGGACTTCTCTGCTGAGAGAATACACTGATCAGCAACTGCAGCTTATTGGCTGGAGCCAGATGATCAACAAAAGTTTTCCAACAATCCCATTGCGTAGGAGTTACAACATCACTGCCTGCCCAATGGACAAAGCAAGAAGATCGTGTGTACAGGGCATAAGATTGCCCTGTATTTGGCTCCATCCATCTTCCCATCCACTCTGACCAACTTCCCTGTCCCTGCTAAAGAAAATCATCCCCACAACATGATGCTGCCACCACCATGTTTCACTGTTTAGGGTGATGTGCAGTGTTAGTTTTCTGCCACACACAGCATTTTGCTTTTAGGCCAAAAAGTTCAATTTTGGTCTCATCTGACCAGAGTACCTTCTTCCACATGTTTGCTGTGTCCCTCACATGGCTTCTTGCAAATGGCAAACGAGACATCTTATGGCTTTCTTTCAACAACGCCTTTCTTCTTGCCACTCTTCCATAAAGGCCAGATTTGTGGAGTGCATAACTAATAGTTGCCTGTGAACAGATTCTCCCACCTGAGCTGTGGATCTCTGTAGCTCCTCCAGAGTTACCATGGGCTCTTGGCTGCTTCTGTGATTAATGCTCTCTTTGTCCGGCCTGATAGTTTAGGTGGACGGCCATGTCTTGGTAGGTTTGCAGTTGTGCCATACTCTTTCCATTTTCCGATGATGGATTGAACAGTGCTCCGTGAGATGTTCAAAGCTTGGGATATTTTTTTTATAATCTAACACTGCTTTTAAATTCTCCACAATTGTATCCCTGACCTGTGTGGCATGTTCCTTGGCCTTCATAATGCTGTTTGTTCACTAAGGTTCTCTAACAAACCTCTGAGGGCTTCACAGAACATCTATTAGTTATGCACTCCACAAATCTGGCCTTTATGGAAGAGTGGCAAGAAGAAAGGCATTGTTGAAAGAAAGCCATAAGATGTCCCGTTTGCCATTTGCGAGAAGCCATGTGAGGGACACAGCAAACATGTGGAAGAAGGTGGTCTGGTCAGATGAGACCAAAATTGAACTTTTTGACCTAAAAGAAAAATGCTTTGTGTGGCGGAAAACTAACACTGCACATCACCCTAAACCGTGAAACATGGTGGTGGCAGCATTATGTTGTGGGGATGATTTTCTTTAGCAGGGACAGAGAAGCTGGTCAGAGTGGATGGGAAGATGGATGGATAGGTGGACTCTATTTACTAATTATGTGACTTTAGAAGGCAATTGGTTCCACTAGATTTTAGTTAGGGATATCAGAGTAAAGGGGACTGAATACCATACTTTTCAGATATTTATTTGTAACAAATTTTGAAAACTATTTATCATGTTCCTTCCACTTCATGATTATGTGCCCCTTTGTGTTGGTCTATCACATAAAATCCCACTTAAATACATTTACGTTTTTAGTTGTAACATGACAAAATGTGGAACATTTCAAGGGATATGAATACTTTTTCAAGGCTGTGGAACCTTGCACATTATGGCAAATGCTGGCCACTTCCACCACTTTAAGAATATAAAAAAAAAAAAAAGTCTCAGTACACATTTCATATCCTTACTGGCAATTTTATCCTGACTAAAGTTCCCCTTCAAGTCTACTGCTAGAACATTTATAGACATTGTTAATTTTGCCAGACACGTAATACTAGGGTTGTCCCGATACCACTTTTTTAGGACCGAGTACAAGTACCGATACTTTTTTTCATGTACTCGCCGATACCGAATACCGATACTTTTTTTAAATGTCATGTGACAGTTTTCAAACCACAATACAGACTAAGGATATTTTCTTTAGAATTATGAAGAACTCTAACTCAAGACATTATAAAAGAATAAAAATGAGTAAAAATTAATAAAAATGTTTTGTTTGCTTGTCACGCAGTAGTAAAAAACTCAAAGAATTTTCATAGAACATGTTGATAAATACAAAAAAAGTATTCTATTCAGGCATCGGGAGCATTTGCGCGAGTACAAGTACTCCCGCAAATACTCGGTATCGGTCCCGATACCGATACTAGTATCGGTATCTGGACAACCCTACGTAATACCATAGTTTATTTTATAGATCAACTTCTTTAAAACACCTACAGTGTAGATCACTACTAGTCTAGAGTCTATGGGGCTTCAGCATGCCATCAGGTAGTCTGAAATGTCAACAGCAAACTGTAAGGCCTGGTGCCCAAGGGACTTCTTATGTCAAACAAGAAAATAGCAGTGCAAAGGAGCAGAGTAAAGTGGGGCTATTTGAAGAGGTCAAACCATGCATTTATTATATGGTGGCGAGGTCAAACCATGCTTTTATTGTATGGTGGCGAGGTCAAACCATGCTTTTATTGTATAGTGGCGAGGTCAAACCATGCTTTTATTGTATGGTGGCAACCTCACTGCAATCTATAGTTAATTTTTCATAGATAGATAAGATGCCTAGATTAAATATTAAAGAAACACATTATCTAAGTCACTGACTAAGAATAAAGAAAATAAAACAGAATAATGTTTTTTTTATCACTGTTCCTAAACAGCACACAAAAAAAGGCATATTTAAAGAGACTCTTGCTCATTCAGGGAAATATGACAGAGGCACTTTCAAGTTCCCCATTAACTTACAATGTACTTAAAGTGGAACTTGAGTCAGAAAATCAAGTACTGCTAGATCGCGTCACACTGGCCCCTTTTGTAGGTATAGCTATGTAAAACATTAAAATTTTGTGCCTATACTCTTCAAAATCCAGTAATACACTGTCTCACCTGCACATGCTCAGTTGCTCTGTATTTTTCAGCACTGTGCCAGAAATGTAGAGGTCAATCTGCTGTCAGCCTAAAGATTTGGGCTTCAGCAAAATGGCATCCTCCGACAAGAAGATACAGGAACAAAACTGGAGGCAATTGACAGCACATACTAATTTTGGTAGCATCTGGAATGTATGTTCCTTGCTAAAGAACATTTTTTTTTGATCACTTTGTTATGGGTAAAGTTCCACTTTAAACTCTTTCTCACAGTGCTACCCCTCTACTCCTTTTTCCATTACAGTAAAACCTTGGATTGCGAACATAATTAGTTCCGGAAGCATGCTTGTGATCCAAAGCACTTGTACTGTATATCAAAGCAAATTCTCCCATAGGAAATAATGGAAGCTCAAATGATTCATTCCACAACCATTTATTCATAAGTCATTCAGTCTATAGTCCATATAAAAAGATTATAGCAATGTGATGGGTTGTGTAATCATAAAATGTCCATCCACAAATGGCAGCCTCCCCAAGGGGATTAGAATAAAAATCCAGCAGAACCTACAGAGTATAAAAGAGAAAGAGGCGCCTCTAAATGTTGCAATATGGTTACATTTAACCGCTTAACGACCGGCGCATGTACATATACGTCGGCAAAATGGCACGGACAGGCAGAACGACGTGCCCGCACGTCGCTGCCTTTCCGCGGGGCGGGGTGGTCCGATCGGGACCCCCCCCGGTACATGCAGCGGTCGGTAAGCCTCAGGGAGTGATTCGGGATGAGGGTGCGGCTATTCGTTTCTAGCCGCCCCCTCGCGATCGCTCCCCGGAGCTGAAGAACGGGGAGAGCCGTATGTAAAAACGGCTTCCCCGTGCTTCACTGTGGCGGATGCATCGATCGTGTGATCCCTTTTATAGGGAGACATGATCGATGACGTCAGACCTACAGCCACACCCCCCTACAGTTGTAAACACACACTAGGTGAAACATAACTCCTTCAGCGCCCCCTGTGGTTAACTCCCAAACTGTCATTTTCACAATAAACAATGCAATTTAAATGCATTTTTTGCTGTGAAAATGACAATGGTCCCAAAAAATATGTCAAAATTGTAGGAAGTGTCCGCCATAATGTTGCAGTCACGAAAAAATCGCTGATCGCCGCCATTAGTAGTAAAAAAAATTAAAATTAAAATGCAATAAAACTATCCCCTATTTGTGCAAAAAACCTAGGGCTCCCATGTATGGAGGGGCATGTGGCCTACGTTAATGATGTAGAGTTCAGGCCAGAGAGGCTAACTATTAGGTCCAAACATGGCAACATGATGGAAGGGTGATATTATATCTCCCTGTAAACTCTGACACTAGCCAACACTTGATATTTTGATGCAGCTGCGATGGAGGAAGGAGCGGAGATGAGAATAATTTGGTTGGGGAAGGCGTTAAAGGATTCTTGTCACCGTAAATGGACAAGATGACAGGGGACCAAGAAGGAGCGTGATAACTGCATGTAAAGAACAATTACCACTTTCAACAAATCACATTTTATTTTCTCCTTTAACGGAAAACTGATTGTTTCTTTCTGTAACTGTTACTGAAATATGCATTATACTTTGTATATCTTTATTAAAGTGGATGTAAACCCTCCATACACCCAGTGAAGTGAACAGCCTCAGATGATACACAGAGATTAACCAAACCTCCCTACATAGGTTTTACAGTATATGTATATCTGCTTTCTTCACATTTATATACTGTTTAGAAAGTTGAGATCCTGTTAGGAGATTTTCTCTTCCTGGTTAACACAGAGTGTGATGTCTGGGCATACAGCCAAGATAGCTAATGCCGCGTACACACGATCGGTTAAACCGATGAAAATGGTCTGATGGACCGTTTTCATCGGTCAAAACCGATCGTGTGTGGGCGCCATCAGTTAGTTAACCATCGGTTAAAAAAAAGCCAACTTGTTTTAAAATTAACCAATGGATTCCTAACCGATAGGACAAAACCGATCGTTAGTAGGCACGACCATCGGTTAAAAATCCATGCATGCTCAGAATCAAGTCGACGCATGCTTGGTAGCATTGAACTTCGTTTTTTTAAGCGCGTCGTTGTGTTTTACGTCACCGCATTCTGATACGATCGTTTTTTTAACCAATGGTGTGTAGGCGCGACGGACCATCAGTCAGCTTCATCGGTTAACCGATGAAAACGGTCCATCGGTCCATTCTCATTGGATGGACTGATCGTGTGTACGCAGCGTAACATTGCTGATTGGAGGAAAGGCACACACCCTCTCTCCTCATAGGCAGAGACTCTCAGAGCTGTTTTGTAATAGGTGCTGCTCTCTGCTACTATTTTAGCAACCTCCTTTGACAAAAGATTCAGACTGCTTTTGTCTAAAAAGTAAAAAAATATGTCAGGAGTTCTCAGGCTGATAACAGGGGAACCGTTCAGAAGAGAGATATAAGACTTAGCTCATTGAAAAGAGATAACAAAATACTGCAGATATATGTGCCCAGCTCAAATTTCATGAATCAGGTTTACATCCACTTTAAGGCTGTGTTTACACATGCTGCAGCCGCGGTCCAAATTTTGGACTGAATTCCCACCTGAATCGGTACCAAAGACGCACAGGACCAGATGTGGACCGCGGTCGCCCCGGAGGTGTGTTAACCGGCTCCGCTGAGAGTCGGGCACACTCTTCTGTCATGCAAATTCACGTAAGTGTGAACCCAGCCTAAATAAGCCTGACAGTGACTAATTTGGTTCCACTTTCAGTGAACATGCAAGCACAGCACTGCCTTCGTTTACCAAAAATCTCCCGAAATCTGAATTGAGCAGCAGAAAATAGTTCATAATCATAAGTCTTAATTTAGTAACCTATAGCCACCAATCAGAATCCCTGTTGCACCAGTCTGTTATCACTGACATCTGATTGTTTTTTTTATGGGTTCTTACTGTTAACAAAGAACACTTTTTTATAAAATATAATTTGGGCGCTATAAGAGAATCATTTTTTGAACATACAAAAACAATTTTCTACAATGTTTTATCACAAAGCCAGGATTTAAAGAACAAGTCATCGAAAGTCAGGAGATAAAGAACTTGTCATCGATACCTTTAGTGAAGGTGTTATAATACACGACAGATGACAGACTCTAATTGACACAGAATGTTCAGGGTTAATGAAAGGTGCTACCCAGAGACATGTTTCCTTGGGCACACCCCTCCTGCTGTTAATGATGCAATGTTACAGCATGTTCATCTCTGGAGGGCCCAACGTTCTTGTTGCCACACTCCACTGGGACGCAGAGTCCCTCAGGAGACTTGTCAGGGATTTCATATTTCACTGCCCTACAGAATGACTGGAGCCTACAAATGCTAATAAAGAGAAATGGACAATGGCCTAAAATGTTCTGTATTATGTCCTCCTGCACTGATTTATATTTCAAATGTAGAGTATGTTAAATCCACATAATAAACAAAATGGTGTTCAAGGCAACATCATTCGCATCAGCTGCATTCGCTCTTTCCTGTTCACTTCTTTAAATTTTAATTTAAAACATGTATATTGGGAAATAATTTTGATAAGCTGTGTTAATTCGAAAAATGCCTTTGCACAGAGGTGGGTAAATCTAAGCACCTAAGCATGCAAAAATCAAGCTGTTAACTATATTTATTTGCTCTTGACGCTACGATAAGTCCATATTTTTATACAAAATATAGCTATTTTTTTACTTCTTACCCTATGACTTAAAGGGGTTGTAGAGGTTCATTTTTTAATGTATAAATAGGTTCCTTTAAGCTAGTGCATTGTTTTTTTCCTGTTGGCTGTGGTCATCCAAGTCGGATAAGTAGGTGGGGAGGAGGGTTACATGGACAAGTGGCGAAACACTCTACAAAAATTTGCTGTTTTGTTCAATAAATTTTATAATTCATATACCCCTTCCAAACAGCCACAGATTGGTCAAAAACACCTATCAAAACACACCCTCAGCTTACTAATCGAACAATAAAGGAGCAGAAGTAAACTAGTAAACAGTATATAAATTCATAAAACGCACACACACGTATTTTTAGAACTGTTCAGCTTTAAAAAATACCTGCCAGCTGCTAATGAGGACTTGACCATATCCTGAATTTTACATGAATTTGTTTCCCCAGTAATGCTAGAAAATGAGAGGAAGAAAACGTGAAAAAAAAGCACATCCTATGCCCTTTTGCATTACCAGAGCTGCTATTTTTATCCCAGCAATAGTTCAGAGTAATGCCCCATACACACACAATCAGAAAATACTGTAGTACGAAAAATATCGCTTTCGAAGCGATCGTACAATAATCAGATCGTTAGCACAGAGCTTTCGAGAGCCGATCAGGACAGTTCATCCGATATTATTTGATCGGACATGCACAAAATTATTTATATGCCTGATCGTACAAGTTTCGTTTAATCAGTACATTCAAAATTCAATACAAATGCATTACAACACATGACATCACTTACAAATTTTTTATCTGTCGTACGAGAATTTTCGCGACTTTAGTAAACTCTTAAGATTCGATCTGAGATTAGCATGCAAAAAAAAATGGACGATCATTCGTCCGATAATCTCATTGTGTATACCGGGCATTAGGCATATACCAGTAAAATTTTGTTGAGAGAACATTTGTTTTCTTTTCCCACGGTTACTGGAAAATTTGTAGGCGCAGAATGGAATAGGAGGGTACAACACCTTGGCACCGACAGCATGGGCATGCGGCCGCCCCTCCCTCTGTTTTAAAAAAAAAAAAGGTTACTGCCACTTTAAGAATTTAAATAGGAATAGGTGGGAAAACATGTACCACGTGACATAGGAGAAATTTCTGGAATGACACGTGACAAGTTAGAAGGTTCCAGAACCAGTGGAGCTCATTATATAAAGGGGCTCCGCTATGGGGGTTTTTTTGCCAGTTGGTCAGTGTCGGCGCAACAAGCTTCCCTTTGTTTCAAGGCACATTATGTGGCATTTTCACCCTTTATATTTAAAGGTGGGACTTATTATATTTATGCAGTTGGAGCTCAAGTCCCTATTTACTGAGCTATTTGAATTTTTATTTGATAAGAGAAATGTAAGTTTAATAGTTAATTAAATATTCATCAAAATGCTGATATTTATTTATTTATTTACACCAATAAACGTGCCGTGGCCAATTTTATGCCATTTAAATTTGTGTGTTTCATTATTTATTTATTTAGATAATAATGTGTTCGGGAGAGGGGAAAAAGATTATTTTTCAGTGAGCAAATCTCTTATGCCTCGTACACGCGACAGGTTTCCCCGACGGGAAAACTGCCATTTTGCTTTTTGTCGGGAAAACCATCCGTGTGTATGCTCCATAGCAGTTTTCCCAACGAGAAAACTGCCCGCCAAAAATTAGAATCAGCTCTCTTTTTTCCTGTCGTGATTCCGGGCGGTCTCGTGTGTATGCTTTTCCAAGGGGAAAAAAAACGTGCATACTCAGAATCAAATATGAGATGGGAGCGCTCGTTCTGGTAAAACCAGCGATCGTAATGGAGATAGCACATTCGTCACACTGTAACGGACTGAAAAGCACGAAGACTGAAAAGCGCGAATCGTCTCTCACCAAACTTTTACTAACACGAGGATCAGCAAAAGCAGCCCAAAGGGTGGCGCCATATGAATGGAACTTCCCCTTTATAGTCCCGTCGTACGTGTTGTACGTCACCGCGCTTTGGTCGGGCGGGATTTGGCATGAACGTCTGGTATGCAAGGCAGGCTAGAGAGGAATCACGTCGGGAAAAACTCAGTTTTTTTTCCTGACAGGAAAACCGGTCATGTGTACGAGGCATAACAGTATATGTGGCTTTCTTTCGGGAAGTCCATTCACTTTAAAAAAGAAGGCTAAATGCAAGTTTTTTTTACGTACAATCGAACGACACTTGTCATCGAATGTACTGCTGAGAATGAAGGTTTGTTTGAAAGTTTACTAGTGTATGGCCAGATTAGATCTCCTATACAAATCCAAAATATAAAAGTTGCCTATTCACCAGGAAATACACTGCGCCTACATAGAATTTCTGCCAATTTTAACCACATTTTAAAAACCAAGGCCAAGGCTTCTAAAAAAAATTGGATTATGTGCATTATCCAGAAGCCGTTATGTCATAATATAAGATGATTGTGTACACAAACGGTCATGGTCTAAGCTAACTATGTTCAACATCAACTGAGGAATGACAAGCGTAGGAATAAATATATAGTTTTGGAATGAGATAATTCTTTAAACAGAGCAATGAGTACTAATGGAAAACATAATGTGGTAATAATAAGTGTATATCAACCCACAGAACCTCCTTTAAGTGTTCTTTAATTGACGACAATCTTTTCCATTTTAGCCGTTCAAATCTTTCTAAAATACGGTTCGATTTGATATTATATAAAAAAAACTGGTACAATGTGTTTTTTTTTATTAATTATCAATCATTACATGCCACATTTTTACACTTTAATCGTTTCACTACATTGGTGTTTGTAAGACCCCATACACACTATTAGATTTTCTGCAGATTTTTGTCTTCAGATTTACCAAAACAATGGCGTGCAAGGGCCTGCCTGATTGCATACAAATAGAAAATTTAAGGTTTGACCTCATATTATATGGTTTCGGTAAATTTGAAGACAAAAGTCTGCAGAAAATCTACCAGTGTGTATTGGGTATAAGAATGAAATGTGCTGCAAAAACGAAATCTACAAAGTACAAGATCATTCCATTAAAGCTATTCCTTTTATTTGCATTTCCAAAGTTCCTCTTCTGCATCCTCTAAACTAACCACTTCAGCTCCAGTAGATTTATCCCCTTCATGACCAGGCCATTTTATGCTATACAGCACTGTGCTACTTTAACTGACAATTGCGCAGTCATGCGATGGTGTACGCAAATAAAATGTTTGTCCTTTTTTTCCCCACGAATACAGCTTTCTTTTAGTGGTAATTGGTCACCTTTGCAGTTGCTCCACAGCTTTTACAGGTGTACCCACTAAAGTCGATGGGGCAAACATGCCCGAATATAGAAAAAAAATTATTAACTTTATGTGCTTAAAGCAGAGCTCCACCCAAAAAGGGAAGCTCCGCTTGTATGCTTCCTCCCCTCCCCCCTCTCTGCTGCCACATTTGGCTCCTTTCTGGGGGGGGGAGTGGTTACCTGACCAGGTATCAGCTCTCACTTCCAGGTAAGATCGCCGCAATCGTTGTGCGGCGGTTTACCAAACTTTCGGCCCCTCTTCCTTTCCCCCCGCTGACTTCCTGTTTCCTTTAGTGAAGATGCCAGCGCCTGCACCCGGAGGCGATGGACGGATCAGCTTGGGGTGCCGACATCTCGCTCTCCCTGGACAAGTAAATGTCCTTATATTAAAAGTTGGCAGCTATAGTATTTGTAGCTGCTGACTTTTAATAATTTTTTTCCCCAGATTGGAACTTCTCTTTAACCTCCCTAGCGGTAATCCCAAGTGTGGCTGGGGGGGATTTTTCATTACCAAAAGCAGTAACCCCGAACCACACTCGGGATCGCATCGCAGGATCCAGGCAAAATTACTTACCTTGTCCCCAGTATCCTGTGATGTCTCCCCGCTGTTCCCTGCGAGCATCAAGACCCACGGGGAGAAAGCCTGGCGCCAAATTCAAAAAGTGCAGAAAGCAGATTAATTTCACCTCCCTTTTGTCCCTAGGTGGGAGAATGGATGGACAGCCGCACTCCAAAAAGTCTTGTTGAAAAAAGACGTGCTCTTTATTGTAAAAAGGAAAAAATGCACAGCACACAACAGCATACAGTGGGATAGACAGCTGACGCGTTTCGCATTAACAACTAATGCTTAGTCATAGCTACAAATGAAATACAAAATTCTCAATATATACATATGAGGGTGTAAACCTCAAAACCTCAATATATTGAGAATTTTGTATTTCATTTGTAGCTATGACTAAGCATTAGTTGTTAATGCGAAACGCGTCAGCTGTCTATCCCACTGTATGCTGTTGTGTGCTGTGCATTTTTTCCTTTTTTTCATTTTTTCCTTTTTACAATAAAGAGCACGTCTTTTTTCAACAAGACTTTTTGGAGTGCGGCTGTCCATCCATTCTCCCATCTGCTTAATTCTATGCATTGCCAGCACCCGTGTGATTCCTGAGTGGACATTGATTACCTGCCTGTGCTCACCTGGAGCGGCGGTCTCCCTACCTATCCCTTTTGTCCCTAGTGCTTTGTCTAGTGCCCTGCATGTAGTTTTAAAACACAACGACGTGCTGAAAAAAACGAAGTTCAATGCTTCCAAGTATGCTTCGACTTGATTCTGAGCATGCGTGGATTTTTAACCGATGGTTGTGCCTACTAACAATCGGTTTTGACCTATCGGTTAGGAATCAATCGGTTAAATTTAAAGCAAGTTGGCTTTTTTTAACCGATGGTTAAATAACCTATGGGGCCCACACACGATCGGTTTTGACCAATGAAAACGGTCCATCAGACCGTTGTCCTCTGTTTAGCCGATCGTGTGTATGAGGCCTCAGTGAATGTAATATGGGTGACCGTATAGCTTTTCTATATGTTGTGAAATAAGTGGAATGTCTTTTCCTTTTCATTTATTCATTTATTTATGTTATTTGAACTGACATAAATGTAGGTCATACCAATTAGGTGTGTGCTGGGAGGGGAGCAGGTAATGTTGTGTAAAATACATGCTACAACCGGAGATTGCTTCTGAGCCTCAAAAATGTCATGCCCACAAAGGCCAATCATGCTAATGAACTGACATTCAGGAAATGCTTCCATAAGAAGCTAACACGTTGCCTTCTCCCCTTGTAATAATACACACCAACTCTTTAAGAACTTTGATTAAACATTTCCAGGCTTCTATATGTAACATACTTACATCATGGAATCAGCAGGTTCGTGGGGATCTATAATGACCTATTCAGCCCAACGATTTCATTACAGCCTGCATCCAGAAACATTTCAAATCTCTAGAAGAGGCTTAAAGGTCAACATAATCAAAGTTTAATGCACCTTCTGGACATACGTAAGTGGAGTCTGCGGGTCTATCATATACAACAATCATACTCAGGGACCAATTACAACAATGTCAGTTCAGCAACGTCCATGGTGACCTCTCTCTTTCTACACGACTAGAAAAAAATATTACTTTTAATATTTCTGTTGCCTATAACACTTTCTTTCCGTGAGTTTTCATAATTTGATGCACTGAGACTAAAATACATTATATTTATTTCCTGGCATTAGAAACTGTTACATCTGCTCCAGGCAGATATAAAAGAGACAAATGATTGCAGGTCTGTAATCATGAATATTTAATTAAATGTATGTTTTAAATACAAGCAGAGTAAGTGAATTTGACCTGGTATCTCCTTTAATGGCTTCATTTCTTCAGGACTTCTCCAGAACCTCTCCCATCCTCTGGGACTCCCTGCCCCGGTATGCCCAATCAGCCCCTACCCTGTCCACCTTTAGGAGATCCCTGAAAACTCATTAATTCAGGAAAGTCTATCCCACACCCACCTAACAACTGTCCCGGGGCCACCCCCATCAAATCATTCTCCGCAGCTATTACCTTTTGTACCACCACCCCCTCCCTTTAAAATGTAAGCTCTACGAGCAGGGCCCTCCTGTACCTTCTATATTGAACTGTACTGTAATTGTGCTGTCCCCCCTCTACATTGTAAAGCGCTGCGTAAACTGTTGCCGCTATATAAATAGTGTATAATAATAATAATAATGGCAGACCAGTAGAGTGCAAGGAAGTAGCAGGACAAGGAGCCAATCAGTTCATGTGCTGACAAGAAGAATGTTGATAGGAGGAAAAAGCAGAGTGACAGAGAGATGGGATCATCAGTGTCCTGCTTCTCCTTTCACTATTTAGTCACAGGCTGGGGTGGGTCCAGGATGGACAGTAGACACATGCAGGTAAGTAAACTTCACAATTCCATGTATAATTAATAATATATAGTTAAAATTTCCCATGACAAGTCCATCCACTAAGGGCAAGCAGTTCTGGGAGCAGAAGCTGGTTCTAAGTGTAGAAAAAGGACAATTTTATTAAAACCCACGAGGGGCCACTCACATGTATAACTTAAAAACAGGCTCATCTATGGTGTATCAGGATGCCAATTGTATCATCCACAGGAAGAAGACACCAGAAGTCCACTGTGAACCGCTCGAGCTTGAGAAAGGAGAACGCACATGCCCAGACACGTCATTGTGCATGCTCAGAAACGCATTGCTCTCCACCTTCCGGTGAGGTCATCCAGTAGACACTGGGTTCTACCGCGATTCTGGATGAGTATTAACTGGTTTCCTCCCCCATGGTAGCAGCCCACAGTGGACTTCGGGTGTCTTCCTTGTGCGAATGATACAGTCCACAGCCCAATACACCATAGATGTTTTTGATTTACACATGTGGGCTTGAGAAAGGAGAGCGCACATGCCCAGACACAGCATTGTGCATGCTCAGAAATGCATCCATCGCTCTCCTCCTGCTGGTGATGTGATCCAGTATACACTGAGTCCTAACGCGATCCTGGATGAGTACTAGTTGGCTTCCTCCCCCACGGTAGCAGCTCACAGTGGACTTCTGGTGTCTTCCTTGTGCAAATGATACAATCCATGTTCCGATACACCATAAATAAGCCTGTTTTTAATTTATACATGTGAGTGGCCCCTCTTGGGTTTTAGGAAAATTATCTTATTGTTCTATACTTAGAGGCGCTCTTCCTTCTGTCTTCCGGGTCCAAAATGACTTGGGCTCAGAACAAGTGGGTTGAATGATGATGACCGTCAGACTGTGGACATCTCAGAGAGAAACACTGCAGGGCAAAGCTCTAGATAAATGGTGACTTTTAAGACAAAAGTTGGCTTTGTTATTGCATCTTTTGATGGGCTACTTCTTATCTTGTTATTTTTGGCTGGCTTTATGCTATAATATAGTTCTATGATATGAATCAATAGAAACTATACTCACATATCGATTCGTCCTTTCTCATTTATTACTGAAACAATGGCATTTTTAATCAATCTACCCAGAGTAGGGATGGCCTCTTTTCCCAGAGCGCCCTAGAACTGCTGTCCTCATAATGCTTTTCATAGTAAGGCTCAAGTCACACATGTAGGAGCGATTTGTGCAATTTTGTGTGCTGCTTTTAGGACAGCTCATTCATATCAATGGGCTGCCCTACACACCCATGCGCGTTTTGGGACGTTACAGGAATGCATTTCATTTTGCACACATTTCCGCAACACGCAAATGTAAACCTAGCCTGAAAATAGAAATAAACATGGTGAAGAGCAAATATCATTAATGACGCCTAATATTTGATACTTTCTGGATAACAAGTTTCTGATATTTTGATTTGTAATTTAGTATGTATATCTAAAGCTGCGTAGGTTTCAGCTTGTGTAGTTGAGCATATGAAGCCTGCTTTCAGGTGCATTGAAATTCAATTTGAGATCCGACTAAGATGCTTCCAATTAAATCTAATTTCCTTCACGCCTGCATTTGAACTTCTACTGAAGTCACATCAAGCCACTCTTGCATTCCCATAACCTTGCATGGGGAGAAACCCGTATTTACATCCTCCTTTAAAGCCACACTCTGGGAAAAATCTAACTTTTTTACCACAAACTCCCAACCTATGCTGACAATCTTTTTTTCCCCCCCTTACCTGTTGAAGCCAGCAATACTAACCTAAATGCCCCATCCTTTCCACCTTTTGGTTGTGTTCAGGGGGCTGCTAATCCAGTGCTGCATGATGCTTGGAGACCACAAATCCCCTACTACACCCCTGTGAGAATACTGATCCCCTACACACCTGTTCTCTTTTGTATTCTGAGACGACCCCGCCGGTTGCCATCCAATAGGAAGTGCCCCAGTCATGCAGGCAAGGATGTGAACACCAAAAAAAGGACCCCAAGTAGGAAATAAACACAAAAGAAGAAAACTTGGGATGAAGTATTATGTGATTTCTGCTTAAGGTACGTAAAAAGGGAAGTTCAGATTTTTTTTTTAACACAGCAATCAGATAGAGCAAAATGAAAAGGTAAACTCACAACACCCGACACACACACTTTTTTTTTTTAAGTGTATTTTGTGCGTGTACTCGAGAGAGGAGCCGGACTGCAGGAGTTGGGAGTAGGCAGGCCTCCCCCAGAGGCAATCTGCCACCCTTCTCCATGCCCCGGGTTGCAATGGCAGGTGTGTGAGGGGGTCCTCCCACATAGCCCGCCCTACCTGCTCCGCTTTGAAGCCCAACGGGGCAGAGGGACTCCCTATAAGGGAGGATCTAGCCTGCTCAACCAGCCCCGTTAGTCCTTCGCCTCTCTTTTTAGAGACCGCGTGGTCAAAGTGCGTGCATGTTAACCAAATTTCGAGTGCTTGCAAGTGTGGTGGTTTTTGTGGGAGGGGGGTGGGCGTACTAAGCGCAGGCTTACCTCGCATAGCACACCCACCGGGAGCCGGGCTGAGACCACCAAACTCAATTCACATGTAGCCGAGATCGGGATCCGAACCCCTAGCTGCAGGGGTGAATGGCTTGTCAGCGCAGTGCCAATCGCGTTGAGCCACCGCAGCTCCCCCCACACACACACTTAATTAGCTTCTTTAAAGATTATTTTCCACTACTGCCCACGCCAGCTAGTGTAGTGGACTTGGAATCACAATGCATGCAATAGTGAGTGGTCATTGGTCAGCATCAGCACATGACCAAGCAGACCAATGAGTCCTTTTTGTTTCAGAATTGAGTCTGGTTCTGGGAAGAGTGTGGTTTTCAAATGCCCAGACCACTATATCAGCTAGTGAAGGTGGTGGAAGATGATCTTCAAAGGAGCCCCATACAGCAGGGACCATATGATGGGGAGGGTGCTAGGAGTTAGTTTTTTTTGTGAAAAAGTGAACCAACGTTAAAGACCCCTTTCACACTAGCGGACCGATTGGGTCCGCCTGTCAGTTTTTCAGGCAGACCCAAACAGACCCTCCAGTCTCCTCTATGGAGCAGCAGGTATCAATGGACTTGTGTTCATTGACACCCACCAACATCTGACCCAATCATATCTGCTTAAAAAAAACAGGTGTCTGGGGAATTGGATTGGATGGCAGTCGGGTGTAAGCGGACAGGCGGTCCATTTACATCCTCTAGATGAGAGTGGGCTGTGTCGGTATACGCTCTGCATAAGCGGAGCGGACACAAACCAGCTATCCGTCTGCTCAGTTGGGATCATCAAACAGATTCCCTGCTGAGCAGGCAAACTTCAATGGAGCCCATCCCATGTAGAAGGTCCCTAATGTTTACAAAAAGGCAAAATGCTTTGCTTTCATTTTGTATGGAGTAGAGGTTATTTAAAAACCCTGTCCAGATTTATTTTGTAGCTCTGTCTGACAGAGATTTCACTTCCTGTTCTGTAGGCACAACATGAAGTGATAGTAAATCTCTCCAATTTGAGGGAAAACCTCTCTTAAAAAGTTGCCATTGGATGCTTCGGCTGCCGACATCGCGGGCACCCTGGACAGGTAAGTGTCCATTTATTAAAAGTTAGCAGCTGCTGTATTTGTAGCTGCTGGCTTTTAATATTATTATTTTTTTAGGTGGATCTCCGCTTTAAGTAAAGAATAATCTGTACACCACACAACAAGATTCTGCCTGCAAGCTGGCTGACGGCTCTTTGCAGCCATTTGGTTGCCACTGAGTTTTAGCCACAGCCCCATGTGCAAGCCAACCTGGAATAGCTGATCCAGTTGTAAGTCCAAGGACATTCCAAATCGCTCTGCCAAAAAGTGGTAGCACACGGCAAAATGCCTTTCTGATATCACGTCGTAAGGTAGCACCAAACTTCCACAAAGGACTCTTGCCAGCACAGCTCAATGGGGGGAACTTATGTTACAGGCACTTCTGCCAAGTATTTCCTTCCCCCACCCAGTGATGTCTCCACCTGCCAACTGAGCTGCATCTGGTGAAATTACAAAAGCTAGATAAAGAGATGGAAGAATTTAAATTTTTCGTAAGTATTGTAAGTTTTATATCTTTATAACAATAAATACAATGCACAATGTGGCACAGCGGCTGATCTCCTTGGTGCGATTATATCTAGGGATACTATGATCATTTTTGCACATTTCCTCTAAGTGCTTTGGTTTCTTCCCATACTGTATTCTAGTAACGATAACAGGCTAACGTCCTCCATTCTGTATAGTTACCGTAGGAACATAAGTATGTGAGCTCTTTTGGTGAACTTCTTTATGATATGGCTTCACCTTCTTCACCATGCAAATCAGTGAATAAAATAATAAATACTATATATAGATTTGTTATGTCCTGTAGATATGAGAATGGATTTGAGTTTAGTAGGCTGGATCATCTCCGTAAACCAAAAATTGGACTGCGGCTGTATGTCTAAGTTGGGTATATCTGAAATACCAGTATACCAGTACCTCGAAATCTCCTCCCAGTTCCTCAAAGGATTTAAAGGTATAGCATAAATCTTATGTGCATAAATACATTTATAGACGACTGTTCTATGTTCATTTATCTTATTTCTATCAAATGAAATAATGACTTAAAGGAGAATCAAAAAATAAAGTATAACTAAACCCAGTACCCCGCAATCGCTATGTCTGGTCTCCCACAGTACACGGAAATACAATTATTTTAGTAAATATAAACTGTTTAATACTTTTTCTCATCAGCAGATAGAGCAATCTTGTGACTTCTATCCGTGTCCAGCCAAGCACTGGTTAAAGCTTGTAGGAGGAGTTTTCTGACTGTCCTGTTAGACCCCTGACCCTCTGTTTGGACAGTGCTGCATGGCCCTGTGCTGATCACATACACTCTCCCAATAACAAAAATACTATTCAGCAATACACACACCAAACTGAGCATGTGCAGAGTGCCCCCAAGACTCTGTTCTTTCAGAAGATGGTTTGGGGACAGTGGAAGAAAGGGAGGAACAGAAAAGATGGGATCAAACAGCCTTTTACATAATGCAGTGGATTAACCCCTTAGGTTCCACAGTGTGTATAACAAGCATGATTTACTGCATATACAGACTGATTTTACTGTTGTGGGTTTAGTAACACTTTAAGTTATTAGAAAGGTCGCTGCATAAGCCTTCTTTTTAGAGAAGGTTACTGCTTTTGGCCCCCTCATTTCTTTTTTTTCTTTGCAAAGACTGTCTGACTCGCCCACTGAGCAGGTAGAACCAGAGAAACCAGATCTGATTTAAGCAGATTCAGTGCCAAATAAACCAAACCCAGTTACTACACTTACTGTGAAAGCATTGGCATAGAATTATACAACACTAGAGAGATGTAATGAGAAGAGAGTGGGAGAAATGCCAGTTCACATCTCCCAGGGATAGTCTCATAGACACCAAAAACAGGAAGAATTCAATTACTCAAATTTACATGGAGGAAGGCCCTGCCATACGATATCCATGACATGCAAGGGAATATCGCTAACTTAAAGCGGGAGTTCACCCATTTTTAAAAAAAAAAAAAATCTCCCCTTAGCTTCCTGCTCGTTCGGTCTAGGGGAATCGGCTATTTATATTAAAATATGTGCAGTACTTACCCGTTTTCGAGCTGCATCTTCTTCCGTCGCTTCCGGGTATGGGTCTTCGGGAGCGAGCGTTCCTTCTTGATTGACATTCTTCCGAGAGGCTTCCGACGGTCGCATCCATCGCGTCACTCGTAGCCGAAAGAAGCCGAACGTCGGTGCGGCTCTATACTGCGCCTGCGCACCGACGTTCGGCTTCTTTCGGAAAATCGTGACGCGATGGATGCGACCGTCGGAAGCCTCTCGGAAGCCTGTCAATCAAGAAGGAACGCCCATTCCCGAAGCCCATACCCGGAAGCGACGGAGAGGATGCGTCTCGTAAACGGGTAAGTACTGCACATATTTTAAAATAAATAGCCGATTCCCCTAGTAATAACGAGCAGGAATCTAAGGGGGAAAAGTGCCCTCTAAGGGTGAACCCCCGCTTTAAGAAACAATAGTAGGTAGGATCTTCTAAGCTACGATGTTGGTGCTTTGGGTTTATGTAAAATTATTATTCTGGGCACAAATTATATGTATGTGTATTTCTCAGGCTGCTATATAACAGGACTGTGCAATGGACTATTCATAGTTGATGAAAGATCACATCATCCAGTTCTTGCTTCTTTTCATCCCCAGCTACTGCAAATTGGCAGCTGATATCAGGGGTATACTTGATGTTAGAGCGGGGCTCGACAAAATCCGGGCGCCAAGTCGCAATTGCAACAAGAAATTGTGACCTGGCGCCCGCGCCCATGCCGGTAATTGAGGCTGCGGCTTTGCGGCCTACAAGGCCGCGGCCTCAATCACGCGGCGGGGGAGATGGGGTCGCACGGAGGCACAGGATCCTGTGTCCCTGTGCGCCCCACCTCCCCCGCCGTGCGATCGCGGCGGGTAATTGAGGCCGTGGCTTTGCGGCCTTATGAAGTCCCAAGCTTCCTTTAGTGACCTGGCGCCTCCTGGTGGTGGCCGTCGGCATTACAAGTAAAACCAGTTCAAATGTGTAATTTTTCACTGTTTTCACTGCCATCTCCTTCCCTCTAATTAGAACCCCCAAACATTATATATATATTTTTTATTCTAACACCCTAGAGAATAAAATGGCGATCGTTGCAATACTTTCTGTCACGCCGTATTTGCGCAGGGGTCTTACAAGCGCACTTTTTGGGGGAAAAAATACACTTTTTTTAATTAATAAATAAGACAACAGTAAAGTTATCACAATTTTTTTTTACATTGTGAAACATAATGTTACACCGAGTAAATTGATACCCAACATGTCACGCTTCAAAATTGCGTCCGCCTGTGGAATGCCGACAAACTTTTACCCTTTAAAATCTCCATAGGCGACGTTTAAAAAATTCTACAGGTTGCATGTTTTGAGTTACAGAAGAGGTCTTGAGCTAGAATTATTGCTCTCGCTCTAACGATCGCGGCGATACCTCACATGTGTGGTTTGAATACCGTTTACATATGCAGGCGCTACTCACGTATGTGTTCGCTTCTGCGTGCGAGCTCGTCGGGACGGGGCCCGTTTTCTGGCTCCTAACATTTTTAGCTGGCTCCTAGATTCCAAGCAAATTTGTTAAACCCTGTAAGTTAGAGGACTTCAAATTGGCAACAATAAAGCACGCTCATTTCGTTCTGCACAACATGCCTAATGCTGCGTACACACGACCGGTTTTCGGGTTGTAAAAAAATTACTTATTTTTTTTAATGTCATTAAAAAACAAACGTGTGTGGGCTCCAGAGCATTTTTTACGATGTACGATAAATTTTAAACATGCTCACATTTTTTACGTCGTTTTTAACGTTGTCGTTTTTTTACGTCGTAAAAAATGGTCATGTGTGGGCTTTAAGGACGCTAAAAAAACGCGCATGCTCTGAAGCAAGTTATGAGATGGGAGCGCTCGTTCTGGTAAAACTAGCGTTCATAAGGGAGATAGCACATTCATCACGCTGTAACAGACTGAAAAGCGCGAATCGTCTTTTACTAACATGAAATCAGCAAAAGCAGCCCAAAGGGTGGTGCCATCCAAATGGAACTTCCCCTTTATAGTGCCGTCGTATGTGTTGTACGTCACCACGCTTTGCTAGAGCATTTTTTTTTTCACGATCGTGTGTAGGAAAGGTCGTTTTAATGATCGAGTTGAAAAAAAAATTGTTTTTTCTAGACCCTTAAAAACTGCATTTTTTTCAACCCGAAAAACGGTTGTGTGTACGCGGCTTTAGACCAGTGGTCTCCAAACTGCGGTTGAATGTGGCTCTTTGCTTGCCTTATCTGGCCCTTGGGGCATATTTCACCAACTGACACCAAATATGGGGCAAAATTCCCCTTACTGATACCATCAATTGGGCACTTTCACATTGATATTGTCAGGACTCAGGAGCATTAAGTGCTCCTGCCCCCTATTCCAGCAACCGGGGTTTTGGCTATGACACTCTCCTTGTCTGTCTGTCCACCTGCAAGGTGATTAATATGATCAGTCTCTGGGTGCAAACCAAACCTGTTATAAGCCAGCCAAACTCTCGCTCACGTGCTTGTGATAGGGAGCGATATGTGTGTTATTCTTGATCAAGCCCCCTGTCTGTCTGCCCTGCTCTGCTAGATTGGATTTCCCTGTGTATGACCTTGGACTGGATTTTGGACTATTCCCTGAACTCAGCCTGCCTTTTATCTGGACTGTCATAGAACCATGCTACTTGTCTGCCAATCGCAAGTACCTGTTTTCTTTGCTCAGTTCGTACCTGCCCTGGGGTGGCGGCCAGGCACTATAGAATTGTGTATAAGACCTGGGGGCAACGTTGGGGTAGACATGACAGATATCAACAATGGGGCACTGTTCCTCCCATTTTAATCAATGATGAGGCACTGATGCCAGGGCATTTTCTACTCCCACTGGCCACAGTCTGACCCCCCTCCCCCCTAAAGCATGAAGGACAGTAAACTAGCCCCTTGATTTGGAAGTTCAGAGACCCCTGCCTAAGGCTGCATTCACACTATAACACGGCGTACGCGGCGTATTTTGCCGCCATTTGTAAACTTTTTTTTTTTTTTTTACAAAACATTTACATTGATGTCTATGCCGAAAGCCGCCTGAAAAAAAGGGTCCGGGACTTGTTTTCAGGCGGCAGGCGTACGGCATTTCGGCGTGAACCATCTCATAGACATCAATGTAAATTCGCCCCTCCAGCGGCACGAGCGTCGGGCGTAAATACGCCTAGGTGTGAATGCAGCCTTAGACTAATGACAAAAAATGAAGCTATTGCTCAAACAAACCAGAAACAATAGTCACCCTCATTATATCATACAATTCCTTGAGCAATTTCCATCTCTCAGATAAGTAACCACCAACACCACTGATCTTTTTAACTATCTGTAGGACCAACTGACCACAAATATAAGGAGCATTTTTCCACACTGACCATAATGCCCATAATCAGTGAGCTATAGATATAGTAATTATTAGCTGCCGGAGATCGTTCAGACTGGAAAGTTAGTTCCCGTTCACACTACAGCGACTTGGGATCCGACTTGTGTCGCTCCAAGTAGCCCCAAGTCACACGACATGAGAAATTACATTAAAGTGAATGAGAGCCGTCATAATGTACACTACTGAAGTCGCTCCGACTTAAGAAAAGGTTCCTATACTACTTCAAGGCGACTTGTACCCATTGATTTCAATGGAAGTTGCCTCCAAAGTCGGATCAGTGTCTTAACTGAAGCAACTTTACAGGAAGAGAAAATTGTTTTCTCAGGCAAACCCCTCCCTCCCACAGAGCAAAGTTACCTGTCATGGAGGCAACTTGAGGTTGCCTCAATGTTGCCTTGAAGTTGCCCCACAAAGTCGTGACGACTTTTGTATGTCGCTGTAGTGTGAACCGGCACATATTTCAAGGGTTCCTCCATGTTTAAAAGTTTAAAGGAGTTGTAAAGGAAAAAAAAAATGTCACCTTAATGCAATCTATGCATTAAGGTGAAAAAACATCTGATGATGCCGCCCCCCCCCCCCCCCCCCGAGCCCCTGTTTTACTTACCTGACCCCTCAAAAGTCCCTCGCTCGGTCCCGAGATCCTCTTCGCCGCTCAGCCTGGCCGCTGATTGGCTAGAGCGGATGGATTTGAGAGCAGCGCAGCCATTGGCTGGCGCTGCTGTCAATCACATCTAGTGACGAGGCGAGCCGAGTGATACAGCAAGCGGCTATGGCCGCTCACTGTATCACGGGAGCACGCCCGCAAGGACTCACCACCATGTGAGCTCTCTCGCATGAATGTGGTGAGTTCTTGCGGGAAGGACCAGAGACAGACGCCGAGGGACCCCAGAAGACATGGATCGGGGCCACTCTGCAAAACGAACTGCACAGTGGAGGTAAGTATAACATGTTTGTTATTTTAAAGAAAAAAACAATTCCTTTAAAGCGGGGGTTCACCCTAAAAAAAAAAAAAAAATTCTACCATGTCATCCAGCATACTAGCGCGAGCTACAGTATGCCTTTATTTAATTTTTTTGCGCCGTACTCATATTTAAATCCCGTAGTTAAGTTTCAGACTCCCCGCGAGGAGTAGGCGTTCCTATGCAGAGGGGAACATGATTGACGGCCGGCAATGGCGCATCACGCTTCCCGAAAATAGCTGAAATAGGACTTGGCTCTTCACGGCGCCTGCGCAGTCAGCTCCTAGTCTGTGCGCAGGCACCGTATAGCGCCGTGAAGAGCCGAGTCCTACTCCGGCTATTTTCGGGAAGCGTGACGCGCCATAGCCGGCCGTCAATCATGTTCCCCTCTGCATAGGAACTCCCATTCCCCCGCGGGGAGTCTGAAACTTAACTACAGGATTAAACTGTGAGTACGGCGCAAAATAAAAAAATAAAGGCATACTGTAGCTCACGCTAGTATGCTGGATTTTATGGTAGAAACTTGTTATTTAGGGTGAACTACCGCTTTAAGAAAGGCTGATATATAAAATTACAGATAATTGCTGACTGGTTTGTATTTTCTCTGTTTTCACTTTTCCAACCAGTATACGGCAATCACTTTCATTTTCTAGTCAGTACAAGAAAAATTGTTATTGGCTGCTATAGGCAACAGTTCCGCTTTATTTATTGCATATGTCAACTGTGCATTTATCCAACGCTGAAGATTTAGGAATTCAGTGCATGAAAACACATTTAAACATTTAAACAGTTGCATAGTCGCTGATTGCACACAGTCGTCTAATTACACAAGAATTGCGTGTACAGCTTTTCACCCAGTGAATTGCTGTAAAAATGCACAAGTGTGAATAGGTCTGCTGTTAACAGGAGCCAAGAGATATGAAACATTAGCGTAGATCAACATAAAACGCATATACAAGGGAAATACACATTTGAGATAAATAGCAACCTGCATGCATAAACTTAAAAAAAAAAACGAACATCTCATCACAGCAAAATGTTCTACAATTTTGTGATAGTGCTCATCATAAATTACCAGTTTGAAAGAAAAAAATTACTGTAACATATAGTTAAGGCAGATCATCCATCTTTCTATACTTACTGCCTCTAAATAGCAGCCAGCGCACTGTGTAATCAGGCAAAACACTAAATTATTTTTGTCTTCCTCAGCTCAAGAGGGTTTATTAATCCTTGGCTGCTCTACAGAAATATGACAACTTTGTGCGAGAGGTGGGTCACATTACTGTTTAGGTTAGTTCCAGAAAGAAGAAGATGGAAGCAATCAGCTTCGAGTATGTCACCTCACCAGACCAGGTATAGGCAATATGAACAACAACGAAAGGTGCTACTTACCTCAGATTAGTGAAACTCCTCCTGAGCTGTTGTGTGCAGGATGTGCAGTTGCTCAGCTGCCAAAGTGATAAATGGATAAAGGACAATCCGCAACTCCATATGTGCTCTTAAATCAGTCCGAATTTATTGTATCTCCATAAAAAATACAGCAGAGGTAGACGCGTTTCAGCCGCAAGGGCCTTGTTCATAACCATCAAGGCCTTGTGAACAAGGCCTTTGCGGCTGAAAATGCGCCTACCTCTGCTGTATTTTTTATGGAGATACAATAAATTCGGACTGATTTAAGAGCATGTATGGAGTTGCGGATTGTCCTTTATCCATAGGCAATATGAGGTCCAACTTTCAGTCATTACACTTACATGAAGAAAACTGGTATTTTGTAAACCCACCTCTGAATGGGGGCTGCCATGGGTGTGCCCACCAAGTATCTTTTTGTATTTTGTATAGACCCTGACCAGGTCTCTTGGCTGGAGCACCCCTCCCCCTCTTCATTACCTCACATTAGTGGCCACCAGTGTATAGGAAGAATCCCTTCAGTTCTCCCACATAGAGGAGTTTTTCTCCCATGGTTGAGACCCAGGTTCTTTCATTCTATTACTAAGGTAGGACCCACTAATTCGGGGTACTTTGTCGCAGTAAGTGGGCTTAGCACTATATGACTATATAGTGTGACCAAACCCCCGTATTTTTGAATATGTTCAGGTGTTTTTAACTAGCCTTGCAGGATAAATGTCATTTTTGCATGTGTGCGCTATAATCTGTTTTGTGCCATGGGAAAAAGTCTGCCCGATTACACAATACGCTGGGAACTGTATAAAGGTGGTGGAGAAACCATAAAAAGGAGTAAAGTCAGCACTGTGCAAATTGTTGCCAGTTCCTGATGAACCAGACGAAAAAGATGCTTCGTCAGTGGCCCCAGTCAATATGAAAATCACAATGAAAAGACTACCTCATGGGTTCAAATAATAGAGTACCCACTAATTCGGGGTACTTTGTCGCAGTGGGCTTAGCACTATATGACCATATAGTGTGACCAAACCCCCGTATTTTTGAATATGTTCAGGTGTTTTTAACTGTAATTTTTGCATGTGTGCGCTATAATCTGTTTTTCAAATAATAGAGGAGACACAAAGCATTCAAGGTATTCCCTAATCTGACTGTAGATTTTTTCAATGACCTCATGTTTTTTTGAAAGATTCAGGTTTTCGTGTAATTACGGTAACTGGCTTCCCCTTCCTTATATTATTTTTCTTTCTAGTTTGTGGGAAAATTTAAGTATAACTAAAGGCAAAACTAGAAAAACTAGAAAATTAGATCACCTGACAGCTTTTATTGCTGTCTGTGCCCCCAAATAATGAGATTCTCCCTCTCTATTTCTCCTATTTACAAAGTGAAAGTAAAAGAAAATCCCAAATTCTGGGATGTTCCCAGAAAAACAATAATGGAGAAATCTTCCAATGGGGATCTGCGGGCCCCCAAGGAATTACCTTATTTTTCAGGGATTTCCTCTCACTTCCTGTTTGGCCTAGGGACAGGAAGTGAAGGGAAATCTCTACAGTGGGACACATATGGCAAAAAGAACAGGGGTAAAAATATGACCCCTCTCTTGCTTTATCCAAAGTCCTATAGATGGCATTGTTCTCCTGATTAATTATGAATCTCAGGCCCCGTACACACGTCCGAGGAACTTGACGTGCTAAACACATCGAGTTCCTCGTCGAGTTCTGTATTGAAGCCGCCGATGATCTCGGTGAGCCAACTTTCCTCATTGAACAACGAGGAAATAGAGAACATGTTCTCTATTTGGCCCGACGAGTTCCTCGTCGGCTTCCTCGGTGAAAACACACGACCGAGTTTCTCGTCAGAATCCAGCTCCGATCGAGTTTCTGGCTGAATTCTGCCGAGAAACTCGGTCGTGTGTACGGGGCCTCAATGTCAGTTTCATTGCTTCTTGGGAACTTGCACAGCTTTGAAAAAGCAGAAACACTTCCTAGACAATGATGTGAACTTTCACAAGACCTGATCATAAACTAATTTGCTAGAGTATTTTAGCTTACAATTTTATGTTGTGAGACAGAGGAAGACATATGTAAAAGAGGCATCTATCTTAGTTTCAAGCCTGCAGAGATAGACCTCATTCACATACCATCAAGAAGGAGCGTATTTCTAGCCACACCACCATTAACTAAAGACACAGTTTGGTCCCGTAAGGACAGTTATATGTGAGGACAGCGGCCAGTTGTCTGTACTGTTGGAATATTGATGAGGGGATGTGCTGGACACCTTTGCTGCCATTGTGCTATATGCTGGGTGTCCAGTGCACCCCTGTCCCTTTAAGGAGGGGTGCACTCCCTCCAGGCTTACCTGCCCTCTATTAATCCATTATTATGCATGTGCTTCTACTATGGAGGCTCTCAGAATTTTGAATTAGGACTGCAGATAATACTGGGGTGCCGTGAAGTGGCTCTGCTGCTTACACATGTATTTGCAAATGTGTGCAAACTAAACCCCTGTTTTTAACGCATATTGTTAGACAGGATAATTCAATTCAGTTGGTTGCAGGCTGGTCGGTAAGTTGAGCTAGGACTTTTCTCTGGTTTTGTTTTGCATCCCTATACAGCCACGCATCAATACAGAAATACCAAAGTCAAATTCAACACATGCGGTTTTAATAAAGAGCATTATTTACTGACACAAAACCAGTGGTGGTGCGTCCATAAAGGGCACAGGAGCGATCTACCCCTCTCTCCTGCACCTTTCTATCACCAATAGATAGATTCATGCATTGAATGAATCTATTGTCACCGATCCGCCCCCTATTCAGGTGTCCGGCCCCTTGTTGAGCGCCGGGCATCTGAATTACAGCTGCGTTTTTTTATAAGCGCGTGGGCTCCAATTGGTGACCTGATAGCCATAGGCTCTAATAGGCTTCTAAATTGGTAAACAGCGGGTGCAATGCTGTGCGTTCACTGTTTACTCAGTGCTGTGTTAGGGAAGCGAATAAATCACTTTCCTAACACTGACCCACATCTCAGCCAATCAGGTGCTCAAGTCTGGTTACCTGTCACCTGATTGGCTGAAGCGACAGGCGCTGTGATTGGACGCCTGTCGGGAGTCCAATCATAGCAGAGGATGGGAAGAGGATGGGAGAAGACATCAAGGACTCAGATCGTGGAGGACAGGTAAGTGGGATGGGGGATGCACACTGGCAGCATTTGATGTGGCACAGTAGCGGCAATTGATGGGAGACAATGGTCGCAATTGATGGGGGACAATGGCAGCAATTGATGGGGCACACTGGCAGTAATTGATGGTGCACACTGGCAGCAATTGATGTGGCACACCGGTAGCAATTAATGAGGCACACTGGCAGCAAATAATGAGGCACACTGGCAGCAGTTGATGGGCACACTGGCAGCAATTAATGGGCACAGTGGCAGCAAATGATGGGGGGGGGGGGTTTCAGTAAGTTTGCGCCTCCCAAAACAATGCATTAGTATTGTTCAAACATTTTTTTTTATATTGAAAATGTGTGCATATCCTTAGTCCATCCCTGCAGCTGCCGCTGCTATTTTGGGTTCTTCATGACAGTCAGCAGGGGAAGTGATACATTAATGTTAAAGTGAAAGAATACATCCATGGGCACCCTTTAGATGTGTATTCTTCAGGGAGGTAGCTGGACACTGAATGATGTAGACTTTAGTTATGCAGTCTCCCCATCAGTTGCTTGATTCTCAGGGCTGCTTCTGGAACAGTAATTAAGCAACCGATCAATACAGCACAGTCTGCACCATCCAGTGGCCAGAAGGGGGAACATGCTTGTCTAATGGGTTGCCAGGGATGTGTACTTTCACTCATCACATCACTCATCTGAATCTTTGGCTACAAAGGCAGGTAATGAGAGTGCAAAATGAGTTGTAGACACAGGCATAAATAAAATGAATGCAGATAGGGATTTCTGGAATGATTCTAAGGTATTTATGGGGACTAAATGTACACAAAATGTTAAAGAAACAGGATCTGTATTGGAATTGAAACCTGAAGCAGTTATGCTTTAGGGTATGTGCTATTCTGAGCTTTTGTACATTTTTGGTAACAAGCCAAAAAGGTGTATAATTCTAATACATAAGTAAACAATATATAACACTAATGTGAACAATGTAAGCACTTATTTTATAAACAGTAATATCTCAGATGAGCTCTGCAAATAAAAAGACGTGTATTGTTGGTCTACATTAAAATTCACACATCTCTTTATTTGTATGACTGACAGATAATGGTTGTAAAGGATTCACTTAATGTCAGCTCATGAAAACTCATATAAGACTTCCCAGACATACATATTTGCTGTATATACCGTATTTATTCGAGTATAACGCGCAAAATTTTATACCAAAAAAAAAATCAAAGTTTTGGGTGCGCGTTATAAACGAGGACTGGGGCGGGATGGCAGTGGCGGGACCGATACCGAGTATTAGCGGGAGTACTCGTACTCCCGCTAATACCGCCGATACTAGAATAGAATACTTCCCTCCTCCCCCCTCCCCCCGCCGCCGCCGCCACCAACGCCGCTACAACGTTAATCACCGCGGCGCGGGGAACATTACAGACAGCTTTCGTTTGAATAGCTGTTTTCCCCGCCGCGCATAGACACTCCCCCTTGGACGGATCTGTCCAATCGCGAGCAAGGGGGAGTGTCTATGCGTTGCAGGGAAAACAGCTGTTCAAACGAATGCTGTCTGTAATTTTCCCGCGCCGCGGTGATTAACAGTAGGTGGCTGCATATACAGGGGACATGGCTGGACATACAGGGGACATGGCTGGACATACGGGGGACATGGCTGGACATACAGGGGACATGGCCGGACATACGGGGGACATGGCTGGACATACGGGGGACATGGCTGGACATACGGGGGACATGGCTGGACATACAGGGGACATGGCTGGACATACAATAAATACAATAAATGATTTTTGGCAATTACAATGATTTTATACCGATTTTTAATCGAAAATTAGGGGTGCGCGTTATACACGTGTGCGCATTATACTCGAATAAATACGGTAGGTAAAAACAGACAAAAGCTGCCCATACATGGTTAGATTTTCATTCACATTTTTATAGAAAAATCATTTGTACGAAACATTCTTTGTTACCATCATGGACTCAATTAATTTAGTCTGAAAGCCCTTAAAAGAAACATTTTTAGTGCTGCTCCTTCAGATTTTTTCATCACTATGGTCCAAAACGAATAACTTGACCCCACTAATCATTAAAAAAAACGATAAAAAAGTCAAATGAAATACTATCAGCTTATTTGTAGCATATTAGTATTGGTACCAACCAGCTTATTACTGCAGCTTATGTCATATCTTTTTCTTTCAACCCCCCCCCCCCCCCATCCTTTATTTGGCCTATGCTAATTCATTGACTTGCACCTATCAGAAATGGACTGCTGACTTGATAGATTTGGATGGAGGGGATTGGGAGACTTGCACCAGACACCTTGTTACGACTATGATCTCTGCTAGAGACAGGTTTGTGCAGTTCCTTCATGGAGCTTCGCCTTCGAATGACCCCTCTTGTACACGTTGCCACTCCTCCATTGGTTACTTCTTACATATGGTGTGAACGTGCCCTTCTATTAAATATTTTTGGATGGCAGTGGTGGCTGAACTTAACAGGCTGTGTGATTCGACCCTCGGACTGGACCCTAAGATATTCCTGCTAGGTATCCTGGATGAGGTGAACTTAGGTCTTTGTGTTAAGTTATATACTTTCTTTGCCGCCTTTTATGCTATCGATACTGCTTTACCAATAGAGAAGTTAACTTATGCAAGTAGAAACTGCCCCCAAAAATTCTATAAGATATGATCAACCTGGATAGACTCCTGGGGCTTTAGTCATCCCGTATAATGATATCAGCAGAACTGTACTACTCAACGCCTCTTTGTTTTATGAATGTTGTGCCACTCCCTCTATATGGCTGCTATCCTCCCTTTCTGCCCTCATGTTTCTTCTTTAACCCGTAAGCCCTCTCCTCTGTCCCCCCCCCCCCATACTGTGGGGATGTCCTAATATCATTTTAAAGTACTTCAAGTAGACTAAACTCGTTAAATAGTTGCTTATTAGGTTTTTTGATAGGCTAGTCGATAGATTGTCCTTGTCAACTTACTTGGGGCGCCTCTGTAAGCATTCTCAGATGTAACTTTTTCACTGGAGACTTTGTATTATCGGATGGTGGCTTGTACTCATGTCTCCCCTTTTTTGTTTCCTGTATGGTTATCATGCTGCTTAGTTTGTACGGTTTTTATCTATTTTATACTCTATAAAATTTTCTCCCAAACAAAAAAAAAACATCCTCCTATGCCTCTAAAACTTTAACTATATTGTTTGTATTGGTCATAACGTATTGAGTACTGATAACTTCAAGCTCAGTAGCCAAGGTTTTATTTTAAGTATCTGCAGATATGCCTTGATCTGTTGAGACGCTTCTCACTTTCAATGCTTGTGGCCACAACAGGTCATGTTTTCGAGACTTTCATATATAGCCACAGATTAAAAAAGACACCTTAAATATTCCTCCTGTGATGATGTGGAAAACAAAAGTTCAAGGCCACCAAGCGTTGTGGATGAGAAAAAAAAACCCTGCATACATATATTTGATTTATATACTCTTATTCCCCATTGACATTTAGTGTGAGTATAACCAGATGATTTAGAGGATCTTTTTGTGAGTTTATACACTCAAATCTAGTGTAGAAGCAGATTTGGGCATTTTTGGCCCCATAGAGTTTTAAACATGAGTGCCTGAGAAATGTGTGTAAGCACACGATTTTCACATGTTTTTCAGATGGTAAGTATTTGGGTCAAAAAATGTTTGCATACTTTGAGCTATATGCGACAGGTGACAAACAACAGAATAGTCAGGTGTGAATGAGCCCATTGAGAAAAATGGGATTCTTCATCTTGAGGTTTGTTGCCTCTTTCGTGGATCATACAACAAAACACTATGGTGTGATGGGGGGGGGGGGTGTGCTAAAAATTAAGTGAGTAGGGCAGGCCAAACTCTTCAACCAAGGGTTGAAGGAAAGAAAAATTATTGATTGTCCCATCAACACAGTGAATGAATGAATGAAAACTTATATAGCGCAACACATGCAAACTTAATCGCCTCTGGGCGCTTGTTGTTCCTGTCTCCTTTGGTATCAAAAGAGATGAGTCTTGATCTTTCTCCTGAACGCCAAGTGAGTGTTGATGAGGTAATCCCTCCCACAGTGCTGCTGTTTTGCTGGTGGGAAGCCTTCCCAACCAGCAGAATACAACGAATACTGTTGGCTGCTATAGCCCCAAACAATGATTATGCAGAAAAAAAAATTGACTTCAGTATAACCAGCCTGCTCATAGACGGGTCGAAATTCGTCTGGTTCCTGCAGAACTGGACAAATTGAGATCTGTCTACTGCTAGCTTTAGAGGTCTATGCTGGTACATAAATAAACAAGTAATGAACGCCAGACTGGGAACAGTGGTGCAATGTCCTCGGGAGTCAATTAAATTCACTAGTTATTTTTAACTGCATTCCTTATTTTTTTATATTACTTTTCTCATCAAATTTTTCAATTTAAATACATAATTATAACCAACACATGGAGCACTTGACTGCCGCTCTTAGAAATAAAAGTAAGGAGCACAACGCACAATGGCTTCACTGGGACATGTTTTACTATTCAGATGAATACTAACATTATCCTAACCTGCTAACATTTACTACATTGGATTTGATTTGAGGTCCCATTGCTCCCACCGTTGACCCTCACCCCTTCCATCTGCCCCATCATTTGTTTTTTCCCTTTACACCCCCCCCCCTCCCCTTGAAACATTTATTTTATCTCTTCTCTTTTCAAGTTATCCCTCTCACTCCAGCCACCTTATGGTGCTTCTCTCCCATTTTTTCAAAAAACTAATTTCTAAAAAAAATTAAGAGGTTTCGGTGTGCGTTGACATCGTGGTTATGACGGCTCGGAGGTCATGTGCACAGATTCTGATTCTTGCACCCCTGAACTTGTTTTGTTTTATCACTAGCCGCTACCTCAAGATGTATGTTAATATTATTTAAAGAGGTCCCACACCTTTTATCTCAATGGTAGTTCTAATGCCCCATACATACGATCTGAATTTCCGATGGAAAAAGTCACACAGACTTTTTCCATCGGAAATTCCGACCCTGTGTATGCCCCATCGGAAATTCCAATGAATTCTATCAGAGTTTACATAGAGAACATGTTCGCTTTTCCTCCGATTGAATTGCAATGTGAATTTGGTCGGACAAAGGTCCGATCGTGTGTAACTGGGAAAGATACCTGTATGGCGCTAGTAAAAAAAATTGGGTTCTGCCAATGATGGTTTTTCATGGCCTATATGTACCCATTCATATTATCCTGTCATATTGTATTACTTTGATGCATACCTTTAAATATATATTTTTTTAAATAAATAAATACATAATGATCACAGGTATTAAAGCTGTCATTTGATCTCATTATAGATAGTGATCATTATTGGCAGACAGTGATCAATTAATAAAGCAGTGTTTACTAATCACAACATTTTCTTGAAATTTTGTCCCTCTACTTTTTTCTGTAATAAATTAAAGTGAGCAGCATCAAGACAGAAAGAGAGAGAAAACACATTTTTCCTAGCACCCTACAGCGGATATGTCAAGAAAATTGTGAAATTGAAATGATACATTTCTAAATACTTGCACTTAGATGTGATTACCATGTGGTTAAAGTAAACCTGTGACAACCTTAGGCAATTCAATCCGAACATATGGTAGGAAAAAAGCATAAGCAGAAGTTACCTTCAGTAAAACCACATACCAAAACAATTAGATCGAGAAATGCAAGCAGTATAAGTAATCTGGAAATCTTGATTTTCTTCCCATAAAAGTTGTGCTTACTCCACCATTTCCCTTTTAGTCAATGAGGCTTACAATCACATTAACCTCCATGGCGGTATGATTCTGTCTGGAATTACGTACCAAAAGCGGTACCATTATTTGCAAGGAAATTTGGCGTTTTATACTGTAGGCCTGTAATTTTTAGGAATAACTCACTTAAATCTGACCAAACAAGAATCTAATAGGCATCCCGGGTATGACATTTTTTTAAAAACAAAATGATAAATTATAATATAATAAATAATTATAAATAATTATAACAAATAATAAAATAATTCTAATAAAAATTATTCAATAATGTAATCAACTCAAAATCACTGAAATTTTCTCAGTTGCAGAATTGTCGCTGTCATTATTATTTTTTTTTTATGACGAATTTCCCCACAAATCGCTATCGCACAATTCTGCAAGTGATTATAATTTATTATCGCTGTTTTCTAGCTGATCTAAAACCATTTTTGACATAAAGGGACACTTTTGGTTGCTATGGACAATCTACAGTTTGCAGGCAGAAAAAAAGGTTTTTATTATACAAAAGAACATGCAGGACACTGGGCAGACCACTAGGGGTGTGTTTTTTTTTACATACAGTACTGTAATCTATAAGATTACAGTATACTGTATGTAAGGTGTTTGTTTACCTTTTTGAATTTGGCGCCGATCTCCGCTCCCGTGCGTCATAACGTCGCAGGGAACGGAGATCGGCGGCACAGGAGGACGCTGTGTGAATCGAGCGAGGTCCCGCTCGCTCACACAGCGCGGTGACATCGCTGGATCCAGGACAAGGTAAGCCAGCGCACGCTGCAGGCTCTGCATATCTACCCCGAGCGTGACTCGGGGATACCGATCGCAGCAGAAAAAATCCACCCCGAGTCACGCTCGGGGTTACCGCCAGGAGGGTTAAAGGACCAATAGAAAAGCTTAAATCGCTGATGAGGCAAGGCCACGTTCTAGATTCTAACATTTATATGTAAAGTTGATCCAGGGAATATTCGATTGCCTCTCGGGGGATCAGAAAGGATTTTCTTCCCTTGCTGGAGCAAATGGGATCATGCTTTGATTTTTGTCTTCCTCTGGATCAACTATGGGTATAGGATTGTGTATATGGTATTTAATGATTTATTTTTTTCCCTTTTATTAGTTGAACTAGATGGCCTTATATCTTCTTTCAACCTGAATAACTAATGTACTTATATAGCTTTCTCAAAAGTCTACATCTTTCTTCAGTTTACAACAGCTGGATCCATCGATCCTTCCAACATAAGGATTTTACGGAAGACTTCTTAACTTATGCATGATGTCATCACACTCAATTTCAATTGCTCATGCTTGTATCAGGTTTCCTTTAACTATATGCAAATGTGTTTATTTCTGTGTGGATGCCTATTTGTTTCCTTCTTTAGTCATGGAGGGAAATCAAAAACATTTTAATACTAGCCATTAATGTGTTGAATTTTTAAATCCAGTTTAATCCAGATACTTTAAAAACTTTTATTTTTTACTGGCTAAAAATTAGCTTTTTTACTATTTAATTGAAATGTCAATTCGTATTGTTGATTAATTTTTCTGATCAACAGAGCTACCTGGCTGTAGCCTTCGTAATTTTGCATAGTCACAGCTTGACAGCCGTCAAGAGCCAGATTAACTCCCCACAAAGAGTTGTGCTAAATCATTTTAACTTTTATTGCAATGGGTTAATAGTTCCCCGTTGTACTGCATGTGTGTTATCTATGCGTGAGTTTTACCTTTCCTGGATTTTTTTTTTTCTTCAATACCACACTTTAGTTAAATCTGTTTTTTCTGTCGGGAAAACTGCTAGGGAGCATAGGCCTCGTGCACACGCCCGAGAAACTCGACGGGCAAAACACATCGTTTTGCTCGTCGAGTTCCTTGTGAAGCCGCCGAGGGTCTCGGCGGGCCGAAATTTCCCATTAAACAACGAGGAAATAGAGAACATGTTCTCTATTTGGCCCGACGAGATCCTCGTCGGCTTCCTCGGCCAAAAGTGTACACACGACCGGGTTTCTCGGCAGAATACGGCTCCGATCGAGTTTCTGGCTGAATTCTGCTGAGAAACTCGGTCGTGTGTACGGGGCCTCACACATTCTGTTGGGAAAACCGGACGTGTGTACGAGACATCAGAGATTGAAAAGAAAGACCTGTCTTAGGCCTCGTACACACGACAGTTTTCCTCGACAGAATCCAAACTTGGTGGCAGAGCTTTTTTGCCAAGGAAAACGGTCGTGTGTATGTTTTTCATCGAGAAAACTGTCGTGGAACTCGACGAGAAAAAAGAGAACAAGTTCTCTTTTTCCTCGTCAGGAGTCTCAATTTCCTCGTCGTGTTCCTCAGCGGGCTGGTTTTCGACGAGAAACACGTTCGTGTGTATGCTTAGAAACCCGCGCATGCTCAGAATAAAGTATGAGACGGGAGCGCACCTTCGGTAAAAGTAGCGTTTGTAAAGGAGATAGCACATTTGTCACGCTGTAACAAAATCGACTTCTACCAAACTTTTACTTAAAGCGGTGGTTCACCCTCCATAGCAACATTTTAGCATAAAATTCGGCATAGTAGCGCGAGCTACAGTATGCCTGTCTTGATTTTTTTATCCCCGTACTCACAGTGCAATCCTACATTGAAGATTCCGTCTCCCTGCGGGGAATGGGCGTTCCTATCCAGACGGAGGATGATTGACGGCCGGCTCTGGCACGTCACGCTCCCCGAAGACAGCCGGAGTAGGTCTCGGCTCTTCACGGCGCTATACGGCGCCTGCGCACAGACTATGCGCAGGCGCCGTGAAGAGCCAAGCCTATTTCGGCTATTTCCGGAGAAGCGTGACGTGCCAGAGCCGGCCGTCAATCATCCTCCGTCTGGATAGGAACGCCCATTCCCCGTGGGGAGTCGGTATCTTCAATGTACGAGTGCACTGTGAGTACGGGGATAAAAAAATCAAGACAGGCATACTGTAGCTCGCGCTACTATGCCGAATTTTATGCTAGAATAAATTTGTTTTTTGTTTATAGGGTGAACCCCCGCTTTAACACGCAGTAACATGAGATTAGCAAAAGCAGCCCCAAGGGTTGTGCCAATGGAATCGAACTTCCCCTGCCTTCGTATGTGTTGTACATCACCGCGTTTGAGAACGACGAGATTTTGTCTTGACAGTGTGTACGCAAAGAAAGCTTGTCAAGTTTCTCGACAAGCCCTAACAAGGAACTCGTCGAGGAAAACGATGTTTCATTTACGACGAGTTCCTCGGTCGTGTGTACGAGGCCATGCGCCTCCACATGGTGCAGCCCAACCACTGCCTTGTCCTACAGAACCTGCTCACCCCCTACTACCTCTGTGTGCAGGTCTAACGTGAGAGGCAGACTCTCACGTTAGACCTGCAAACCTTTTTTTTTATTATTCCAAAATAAATATGTTTTTTTTTCTGAAATTACATTGGAGTTTATGTTACCAGTTCTACCAATAAAATGCCCCTTGTTATATCCTTACCATACCATATAGAGGTTATTGTAATCTCTATATTGCTCCCTTTCTGATGTCACAGCTTGCTAGCAATCCCTTGATAGGAGATGTGTGTATGCGCTTGTCTGCATATGTGTGTGTGTGTGTGTGTGTACTATGTGTGTGTATTAAATGGTTTGTAGGATTTTTCATATGGAAAAATAATGCTAAATATTTATCATCAGTCCCCTTATTGTGAGGATTTAGTTCGTAGTTATATATAAAATGAACTGCACGCTTGTAAGCCTTCAGTATTTCTGCATTCTACTCTACACCAAGGTCTTCCATCCAATTTTCTATGCCTCCTATGAATAACCTTTTGTTTTAGAATAAACCCAGAGGATTGTGGGTCCTCTCCATGGGTGAACCATTTTATTACAATTACACAGCTGGCCTCTTCTAAATGGCACATGTCACCTCTCTGGCCAAGCCCTGACACCAATTATTATATCATTAAAAACAGAATTAATTTAGGGGAACCTGACAGTTTTTCTTTTTAAATACCGTACAATGAAATGAACATGTTTCAAACCGGTTCACTCTGTCGCTTAGCTATACAGCAGTACTTCCACGGCATCGCAGCGGTGGGATGGAAACGAGAGAATAAAAAATATGAAATGTATTTTTATGTAGCAGTGATATGTAGTGAATTGACTTTAATTCATACAGTAAATCAACTACTGTTATAAAAGTAACATCAATTTTTACCTGCAAAGAAAAGAAGAAAAGGGCTATATGCCTAAAATCGTTTTTCCGAGAATTTTTACGTTTTTTGGTAATGGGTGCTCGTGGTCTATTTAGCCAATTATAGGAACTATGGGCCAGATTCACGTAGAACTGCGGCAGCGTAACGTATCGTAGATACGTTACACCGCCGCAAATTTTCATCGCAAGTGCCTGATTCACAAAGCACTTGCAATGAAAACCTACGCTGGCGGCCTCCGGCGTAAGCCCGCGTAATTTAAAGGGGCGTGTGCCATTTAAATTAGGCGCGCTCCCGTGCCGGACCTACTGCACATGCTCCGTTTTGAAATTCCCGCCGGCGACGTGCGTAGCGTACTTCCGTATTCCCGGATGTCTTACGCAAACGATGTGAATTTTTAAATTTCGACGCGGGAACGACGGCCATACTTTATACAGCACATATGTGTGCTGTGTAAAGTTAGGGCACCCAAAACGATGACTAAATTTGCGACGGGAAACTAGACTAGCAGCGACGTAGCGAACGCGAAAAACCGTCGTGGATCACCGTAACTCCTAATTTGCATACCCAACGCTGGTTTACGACGCGAACTCCCCCCAGCGGTGGCCGCGGTACTGCATCCTAAGATCCAACAGTGTAAAACAATTACACCTGTCGGATCTTAGGGCTATCTATGCGTAACTGATTCTATCCGTACACACGACCGAGTTTCTCGGCAGAATTCAGCCAGAGCTGGATTCTGCCGAGAAACTCGGTCGTGTGTACACTTTTCACAGAGGAAGCCGACGAGGAACTCGTCGGGCCAAATAGAGAACATGTTCTCTATTTCCTCGTTGTTCAATGAGGAAAGTTGGCTCGCCGAGATCCTCGGCGGCTTCAACACAGAACTCGACGAGGAACTCGATGTGTTTGGCACGTCGAGTTCCTCGGACGTGTGTACGGGGCCTCAGAGATACGACGGAGTATCTGAGATACTCCGTCGTATCTCCTTTGTGAATCTGGCCCTATGTCTCAGTTTCCAGAGGAAATTATTCAGCTATGAGACATTTTATACACTCACCCCTTCTTACAAAGAATGCAAACCCTTTCCTGTGTTCTTTATTATTACTCTTGCTGAGAAGTAACTTACTTCTGTGAATCCACAAAGAGCTGTGTTAGCAATACAGTGCCTTGAAAAAGTAATCACACCCCTTGAAACTTTCCACACTTTGTCACGTTACAACCAAAAACGTAACTGTATTTTATTGGGATTTATGTGATAGACCAACACAAAGTGGCACATAATTGTGAAGTCGAAAGAAAATGATAAATGATTTTCAAGATTTTTTAAAAATAAATATGTGAAAAGTGTGGCATGCAATTGTATTCAGCCCCCTTTAATCTGATACCCCCAACTAAAATCTAGTGGAACCAATTGCCTCCAGAAGTCACCTAATTATTAAATATAGTCCACCTGTGTGTAATTTAATCTCAGTATAAATACAACTGTTCTGGGAAGCCCTCAGAGGTTTGTTAGAGAACCTTTGTGATCAAACAGCATCATGAAGTCCATAGAACACACCAGATAGGTCAGGGATAAAGTTGTGGAGAAGTGTAAAGCAGGGTTAGATTATAAAAAAAATAACCCAAACTTAGAACTCACGGAGCACTTTTCAATCCATCATAAGAAAATGGAAAGTGAAAGAGTATGGCACAACTGCAAACCTACCAAAACAAGGCCGTCCAACTAAACGGACAGGCCAGGCAAGAAGAGCATTAATCAGAAAAGCAGCCAAGAGGCCCATGGTAGATCTGTAGGAGAAGCAGAGATCCACAGCTCAGGTGGTAGAATCTGTCCACAGGACAACCATTAGTCATGCACTCCACAAATCTGGCCTTTATGGAAAAGTGACAAGAAGAGCGCCATTGTTGAAAGAAAGCCATAAGAAGTCCCGTTTTAAGATTGCAAAAAGCCACATGGGGGACACAGCAAACATGTGGAAGAAGGTGCTTTGGTTAGATGAAACCAAAATCGAACTTTGGCTTAAAAGCAAAATGCTATGTGTGACAGAAAACTAACACTGCACATCACCCTGAACACACCATCCCCACCGTGAAACGTGGTGGTGGCAGCATTATGTTGTGGGGATGCTTTTCTTCAGCAGGGACATGGAAACTGGTTGAGTTGAGTTGATGGGAAGATGGATGGAGCCAAATACAATCTTTAAAGAAAACCTGTAAAGCCCTGTACACATGACCGGGATTCCCGGCGGTATAAAGTCTGCCGGGAATTCCCACGGGAAAACCTGCTCGGTAAAGTTTCCCTGTGTACACACTAGAGGTTTTCCCGTCTGGAAAACTGTGGGGAGAGCTTTGGCCAGGAATCCCGGCCATGTGTATGCTCCCTCGCAGTGTTTCCCCATAGGAAAACTGCCGAGTTTAAAACCGCCGGGAATCCCGGCTGGAAAATAGAGAGCAGGTTCTCTATTTTCCCGCTGGGATTCCCGGCAGTTTTCCAGTCAGAAAAACTGCAAGGAAGCATACACACGGCCGGTTTTCACCAGCCAAAAGCTCTCTTGGCAGTTTTCCTGACAGGAAAACCGGTCGTGTGTATGAGGCTTAAGAGTCTGCAAAAGACTTGAGACTAGAGCAGGGGTTCACCTTCAAGAAAGACAACGACCCTAAACATACAGCCAGAGCTACAATGGAATGTTTTAGATCAAAAGCATATTCATGTGTTAGAATGGCCCAGTCAAAGTTCAGAACTAAATCCAATTGAGACTCTGTGGCAAGACTTGCAAATTGCTGTTCACAGACGCTCTCCATCCAATCTGGCAGAGCTTGAGCTATTTTGCAAAGAAGAATGGGAAAATATTTCACTCTCTGGATGTGCAAAGCTGGTAGAGACATCCCCAAAAAGACTTGCAGCTGTAATTGCAGTGAATGCTGCCTCTACAAAGTATTGACTCAGGAGGGCTGAATACAAACGCACGCCACACTTTTTACATATTTATTTGTAAAAACTTTTGAAAACCATTTTTCATTTCCTTTCCACCTCACAATTATGTGCCACTCTATGTTGGTCTACCACATAAAATCTCAATAAAATACATTTACGTTTGAAGTTGTAACATGACAAAATGTGGGGAAAAACTGGAAGCCGATTGGTTTCTATGCACAGCTGCACCAGGATTTCGCACTCTCCAGTTTTAGTAAATCAACCCCTAAGTGTTGTGCAAGCAGCAATATAATACATTTTTGTTCTTGAGTTTAGATCTGCTTTAATTATACAGGATAATGCAGAGACCATAATTCCCCAACGTATTATTACTAGATTGCTATATGATAATAGCGCATACATATATCTGTGCTGTGTTATGATTGGTATTGGGTGTACACCCATCTGTCATGTAAAGGCGTGATTGTCACTAATTCTCCCTGGCTAGGATCTGCTTCTCATAAGCTGGTTAGGGAATATTAAGCAGTACTAAATCCCTGCAAGACTGATCTACTTATGAGTGACAAGCTCCTGTGCACTTAGTTACCCTACCGAGTGAAAAAAGCATCCTTCAAACATCAATTGTGGTATTTTCTGCATTACTAAGTCAGTGGTCAAAATATGCTTTACAAAGTATATACAAAAATGGCAAATACTATCACAGTAATTAGCCTTTTCTCCTCATCAATCAAACCTAAGACTGGGTTCACACTGGTGCGATGTTAGATATTGCATGTGATTTGCACCGCACTACTGTGCAGATCACATGCGATGTCTGTGCCATGCAAATTCAGCCATACAGATTGTTCACACCCATGCAATTCTCAGCAGGGAAGACAGCTGTACTAACGTTGTATTATTAGTACCGCGGATCCGACCTGAGCTGTCAGGGTTTTTTTTTTTTCTTTGTTCAAACGGCTAAGTTAAACGAAAAAAATGATAGTGTGAACTAGGCCTAAGGCCGCATACACACGATCGGTCAAAACCGATGAAAACGGACTGAAGGACCTTTTCATCTGTCCAAACCGATCGTGTGTGGGCCCCATCGATCAGTTAACCTTCGGTCAAAAAAATGAGAACTTGCTTTAAAATTTAACCAATGGACTGATAACCGATGGGTCAAAACCGATCGTTAGTATGCAAAAGCATCGGTTAAAAACATGTGCATGCTCAGAATCAAGTCGGCGCATGCTTGGACGCATTGAACTTCGTTTTTTTCAGCACGTTGTTGTGTTTTACGTCACCGCGTTCTGACACGATCGTTTTTTAAACTGATGCTGTGTAGGCACATCAGACCATCAGTCAGCTTCATCGGTTGGACCGATCGCGTGTACGCGGCCTTAGGGTGCATGGGACATTCTGGGCAAGCCATTGGAGGTCTGCTATAGTAAAAAGTTAAGAATGGCGCGTACACACGTTTCGGGCATTTGCCCGACCAAAAGCACACCGGAATTCCGACGGAATTCCATCGGGGTAAAATACAACATGTTCTATATTTAAACTCTGATGGAATTCATCAGAATTTCTCCGAAGGGGCATACACACGGTCGGAATTTCCGATGGAAAAAGTCAGTCGGACTTTTTCCAATCGGAAATTCCGAACGTGTGTACGCAGCATTAGTCTTCCATTCCGCAATGAGGAATTCCCCACTTCTGTGCCCTTTACGTCAGATCAATGCAATTGGGAGTTGACTAAAAGCTATAATTACCTTTATAACATACAGTCAGGGTACGGCGCATTTAACGCTATAGGGATGAATAAGACACCTGATGTGATATTGTTTCCTCCATGCTGCTAACTTTAGTGAATGGTTTTCTCTTTGGTTTACCTTTGAACACCGTACTCTCCTCCAATAGTCAGTCTTGTCCTGACATAACCCCCCCCCCCCCACACCCTCTCAGCCATTCACTGGGAATCTCAGTGTACTGCTGCTCCCCCCCCCCCCCCCCCAGCTCTTATACAAAAAAGGGAACAAAGGTATTTAATATCTATAAAAAAATGTTTGTTTTTAATATCTATAAAAAAAATGGTTTGCCTTTCATTTCAATTTAAACTGAATGGGTTGTTTTACAAGGTAATAGTTTACAATCACTTTAACATCTTTGCAACCTTGCTATAGCCGAATGACGGCTACAGCGTGGTCCCACTTTGCCGTCATTTGACATCCTCCCATGCTCGCGCTGCCTGTGCGCCCCCTGCGGTGTGCATTGACAGTTATCTGTGATCACTGCGTTATTTGGACGCAGCTGATCACAGGTCGGAGTAAAGAGCCAATCTTGCCAGCTCTTTAACAGGTGATCAGCTGTGTCCAATCACAGATGATAACAGGATTTGCCGGTTATCAGCAATCCTCTCCTTATGCCAGTGCTTCTCAAATAGTGGGGCGCGCCCCCCCAGGGGGGGCCCGAGGCTACATAAAGGGGGGCTCGTTCCGGACCGCGGCGATCGCGCCATTTAGTATCAGCTTCTGTCCCCAGCCTCCTCCACTAGTTAGAGGAGCGGACGGCGGGAGGCGGGACATTTTTGAACTGGGGGACGGGACCAGAGAGGTAGCAGCCTGTCATGTTGGACAGCAGGTGATTGGCTGCTAGGAGGCGGTCCTAGCAGCCAATCACCAGTTCGCCCAAAAGTCTCCCCGCCCGCCCAGTGCTGCTGTGGCTTCACTTGACGAATGTCCCGCCTCCTGCTCTCCGCGCTGAAGTTACAGGTAGGAGTGGAGAGGGAGGAAGGGAGGAAAAATATATGGAAATGTTAAGGACGAGGAGTGGGGGCTGTGCTGTGGGGGGAAAAGGGGGGTTATGTGATGGGGGAAACTGTGTGCAGGATATGTGATGGGGGTCATGTAAAGGGGGCAATACTTTGTGGGGGGGGTATGTGATGGGGTCATGTAAAGGGGGCAATACTGTGTGGGGGATATGTGATGGGGCAATACTGTGTGGGGGATATGTGATGGGGCAATACTGTGTGGGGGGGATATGTGATGGGGCAATACTGTGTGGGGGGGATATGTGAAGAAGGGCAATACTGTGTGTGGGAGGATATGTGAAGAAGGGCAATACTGTGTGGGGGGGATATGTGAAGAAGGGCAATACTGTGTGTGGGAGGATATGTGAAGAAGGGCAATACTGTGTGGGGGGGATATGTGAAGAAGGGCAATACTGTGTGTGGGAGGATATGTGAAGAAGGGCAATACTGTGTGGGGGGATATGTGAAGAAGGGCAATACTGTGTGGGGGGATATGTGAAGAAGGGCAATACTGTGTGTGGGGGATATGTGAAGAAGGGCAATACTGTGTGTGGGGGGGATATGTGAAGAAGGGCAATACTGTGTGGGGGGGATATGTGAAGAATGGCAATACTGTGTGTGGGGGGATATGTGAAGAAAGGCAATACTGTGTGTGGGAGGATATGTGAAGAAGGGCAATACTGTGTGGGGGGATATGTGAAGAAGGGCAATACTGTGTGGGGGGATATGTGGATACAGTGTTATGCAGAGGTGTACTTATAACAATTTTATAGACAAATTATACTACTTACAGTCGCGCGGGGGGCGCAAAATGTTTTCTTCTTCCTAGGGGGGGGCATGACAGAAAATAATTAAGAAGCACTGCCTTATGCTGACAGGCCATGAGGAAAGGAGAGCCAAAAAACAGCAAATCCACACAAGGGACGTCTGCACATACAATCAGGGCACCCTCAACCAGTCAGTGTAGCCTCAACAGTGCCCATTAGTGCTGCCAATCTGTACCCACCAGTGCTGCCAATCAGTGCCCATCAGTGATGCGTGTCAGTGCCAATTAATCCTGCCTATCAGTGCCACCTATCATTGCCGCCTATCAGTGCCTATCTGTACCATCTATCAGTGTATATCAGTGCTGCCTAAAAATGCCCATCAGTGCCGCATATCAGTGCAGCCTCATCAATGCCTCCTCATCAGTGTCCATCAGTACCACCTCATAAGTGCCCATCAGTGCCGCCTATCAGTGCCCATCAGCGCCCATAAGTGCAGCCTATCAGTGCAGCCTCATCAGTGCAAATCAGTGAAGGAGAAAAATTACTTATTTACAAAATTTTATAACAGAAACTAAGAAAAAAATGTTTTACTAATTTTCAGGCTTTTTTATTTTGTTTAGCAAAAAATAAAAAAAACTCAGTAGTGATTAAATACCACGAAAAGAAAGCTCTATCTGTCTCAAAAATTTTTACTTTTGTGTGACGGTTTTGTGTAGTGACCATACGAAAATCAGACGTGGAGCCGTTGTCTGACAAAAACGTACTAACCTGTCATCTAACAATTGTTGGCAGAAAACTGGAAAACAATTGTCTAAAGGAGCGTACTAATGGTAAGAATTTAGGACAACAATCTGTCAACAGACAATCCCCTTCCACCAATCAAATTGTGTGTACAAGGCCTAAGAGTTATGCCGCGTACACACGATCAGATTCCGTCAGAAAAACCTTGGATGGTTTTTCCAACGGAATTCCACTCAAGCTTGGCTTGCATACACACGGTCTCTGAACTTTCGACCGTCAAGAACGCGGTGACGTACAACACTACGAGGAGCCAAGAAAATAAAGTTCAATGCTTCCAAGCATGTGCCGAATTGTTTACGAGCATGCGTCGGAATTTTGCGCATCGGAATTCCTACAGACGATTAGATTTTCCGATAGGAAATGCTCACATCGGACTTTAGCTGTCAGAATTTCCGATTGTGTGTACGGGGTATTAGAAATTCATATTCATTCGAGAATTTTCCACCCTTCTCCTTCAAAATTTTCTCGTCACTATAGTCAAAGAGAAATGTTGATTTGACCCCACTAACTATTAGAAAAATAGAAGAAAAATTCCAAAAACTAATTTTTTTTTTTAAAACAGATTAAACTAGTGTATGGTCAGCTTAAAGGGGTTGTAAAGGTTATTTTTTATTTTCAAAATAGGTTCCTTTAAGCTAGTGCATTGTTGGTTCACTTACCTTTTCCTTCGATTTCTCTTCTAAATGTTTTTTTTCTTTGTCTGAATTTCTCACTTCCTGTTTCTCCTCAGTAAGCTTGCCACCATCACCTGAGCGGTGGTTAGTCAGCCAGAACAGCTTACTGAACAGCTTACTGAGGAGGAACAGGAAGTGAGAAATTCAGAAAAAGAAAACAACAAAAAAAAACATTTAAAAGGGAAATCGAAGGAAAAGGTAAGTGAACCAACAATGCACTAGCTTAAAGGAACCTATTTAGAAAATAAAAACAAACCTTTACAAACCAGTTAAGTATACAGGTATTTTGACTTCTAGATTTCCAAACAGAGGGCAGCAGTGATAGCCCCCTATCTCTTTTGGTACAGGTTGCCTTCAAAACGTACACATTGTTATATACAGTATTTATCGGCGTATGAGGCCCCGTACACACGACCAAACATGTCTGCTGAAACTGGTCCGCGGACCAGTTTCAGCAGACATGTTCGGTCGTGTGTAGGCCCGAGCGTGCCGAATTCCAGCAAACATTTGCCCGCCGGGCCTTTTCCCAGCGGACAAATATTCCTGGACTTGTTTTAAAACAGTCCGCTGGAATCCTGCCCGCTCGGACATGTTCGGTCGTCTGTACAGACCTACCGTACATGTCCGAGCGCCCGCCATCCCTCGCATGCGTCGAATGACTTCGACACATGCGTGGAAGCATTTAACTGGCAGGCCCGCCCACGTCGCCGCGTCATCGTCGCCGCGACGCCGCAGACACGCCCCGCGTAGTGATTACGCACGGATTTCTGTACGATGGTTAGTACAGCCATCGTACAGAAATCCCCGGCCAGACATGTACGGTGAAAACGGTCCGGCAGACCACTTTCATCGTACATGTTTGGTCATCTGTACACGGCCTAACACGCACTTTTTTCCCCTTAAAATCAGGGGGAAATCGTGGGTGCGTGTTATACGCCGATCCCTGCTGTCTCTGAGGGAAGAGGAGCAAGTGCCGCTGAATTACATAGAGCCGCAATCTCCTTCCTGTGTACCCGGCACTCCGTCACTCACAGCCACACCTCCTGGCCCCGCATTGAACCACTGTACTGTCTATCATATGAGCAGGGGCAGGAGGCGTGGCTGCGAGTGACGGATCGCCGGGTACACAGGAAGAAGATCACGGCTCTATGTAATTCAGCGGCGCTCACTCCTCCTCTTCCCTCGGAGACAGCAGGGGTAATCTGACACTGATGGCAGAGGTGAAACTGCAGATGGGCACTGAACAGGCTGCATTTTGGTAAATGTATAGGCTGCAGATGGGCACTAATCAGGCTGCAGAGGGGCACAGATCAGGCTGCAGAGGAGCACAGATCAGGCTGCAGAGGGGCACAGATCAGGCTGCACTAAAGCTGCATTGATGCTCACTGACCATTATTTTGCTTCAAAGTGGTTCATTTAACCACTTAAGGACCGGACCAATATGCTGCTACATGACCCAAGGGGTTTTTACAATTCGGCGGTCGTGCGACGTGGCTCCCAAACAAAATTGGCGTAGTTTTTTCCCCACAAATAGAGCTTTCTTTTGGTGGTATTTGATCACCTCTGCGGTTTTTATTTTTTGCGCTCTAAACAAAAATAGAGCGACAATTTTGAAAAAAATGCAATATTTTTAACTTTTTGCTATAATAAATATCCCCCAAAAACATATATAATTTTTTTTTTCCCTCAGTTTAGGCCGATACATATTCCTCTACCTATTTTTGGTAAAAAAAATCGCAATAAGCGTTTATCGATTGGTTTGCGCAAAATGTATAGCGTTTACAAAATAGGGAATAGTTTTATTGCATTTTTATTAATTATTTTTTTTTACTACTAATGGCGGCGATCAGCGTTTTTTTTCGTGACTGCGACATTATGGCGGACACTTCGGACAATTTTGACACATTTTTGGGACCATTGTCATTTTCACAGCAAAAAATGCATTCAAATTGCATTGTTTATTGTGAAAATGACAGTTGCAGTTTGGGAGTTAACCACAGGGGGCGCTGTAGGATTTGGTGTTCACCTAGTGTGTGTTTACAACTGTAGGGGGGTGTGGCTGTAGGAATGACGTAATCGATCGAGTCTCCCTATATAAGGGATCACTCGATCGATGCAGCGCCATAGTGAAGCACGGGAAAGCCGTGTTTACATACGGCTCTCCCAGTTCTCGCGACGCGACGGAACGGCTATAAACGAATAGCCGCGCCGTCGTCCCGGATCGCTCCCCGAGGGAATCCGACTGCCGCATGTAGCGGGGGGGGTCCCGATCGGACCCCCCACCCGCTAGAAGGCAGGGACGTACAGGTACGCCAATGTGCCTGTACGTGCCATTCTGCCAACGTATATATACATGCGGCGGTCGGGAAGGGGTTAAAAAAAAAAAATCCTGAAACTTCCCTCTTAAATTGGGGTGCGTGTTATACGCCGGCGCGTGTTATACGCCGATAAATACAGTACATTTCGATGCCAAAACGCTTGTAGATCTCAGTCACAATCAGCCCTCAAATCATGTGCTCGTCATATCAATGTGATTGCATGGTGCAATCAGAGATAACAGAGGTCTCATCGTAATCATATTTTCAGTATATCACACAAATCTTCTAGACCTGTAACCAGACAACTATCAAATATGTACACTTTGTTTTGGCTGGAAAAAAAACCCAGAGGTCAGCCAATACACCAAAAAAACAAAAACAAATGGTACCTATTTTTTACTGCTGTCTATTGGACCACTTGTTTTCAGTTTCTAAAAAGTACCTGCTTGGTTCTACAGTGGACTATACAGTAGGTTTTGTATTTTGCCATCAATTCGGTATTCCTGTTATAACCAATAAAAAAATATTAGGTTAGCTGACTGGTACCACCTTGTAGGGTTTGACAAATTTGCTTGGAATCTAGGAGCCAGCTAAAAAAGTTAGGAGCCAGAAAACGCACCCCGTCCCGACGAGCTTGCGCGCAGAAGCGAACACATACGTGAGTAGCGCCCGCATGTGTAAACGGTGTTCAAACCACACATGTGAGGTATCGCCGCGATTGGTAGAGCGAGAGCAATAATTCTAGCCCTAGACCTCCTCTGTAACTCAAAACATGCAACCTGTAGATTTTTTTTAAACGTCGCCTATGAAGATTTTAAAGGGTAAACGTTTGTCGGCATTCCACGAGCGGACGCAATTTTGAAGCGTGACATGTTGGGTATCAATTTACTCGGCGTAACATTATCTTTCATAATATTAAAATAAATGGGGATAACTTTACTGTTGTCTTATTTTTTAATTAAAAAAAGTGTAATTTTTTCCCAAAAAAGTGCGCTTGTAAGACCGCTGCGCAAATAGGGCGTGACAGAAAGTATTGCAACGATCGCCATTTTATTCTCTAGGGTGTTAGGATAAAAAATATATATATATAATGTTTGGGGGTTCTAATTAGAGGGAAGAAGATGGCAGTGAAAAATAGTGAAAAATGACATTAGAATGGCTGTTTAACTTGTAATGCTTAACTTGTAATACCAACGGCCACCACCAGATGGCGCCAGCTCTCACACCTGGTGCACCTTCCAAGCCAAGTCGCCAGGACACCATTTCTAGTCGCCATCGCGACCTGGCGCCCGGGATTTGTCGAGCCCTGCCACCTTAATAACCAAAATGTATATCCACAAATTATATCTACCGGTAGTATCTCCTACTCTCTACATACAATAGTTGGCTGGTGGAATCTGAACATTTATAACCAATTGCTCGAGCTACTCAATTATTCTCTCAACGCATGCATCTATTGTTTAGTGTATGTCAGGTAATCCTTCTATTAATTGGGCTCACTGGGTTAAGTATTACCCATTCACGCATCGTGTTGTATACTTTCCCATAACCTAGTTCCATAGAAACACACAATAACCTGGGCTAGTATTAAAAGAAGCCTATTACAATGTGCATCATAGGTTGCTGGTTGGTAAGTGGTGTTGGGATTGTCCTTTCAAAGAAATGAAGATTTGCTATGGTGCGATGGTGGCGAAGGCATATTTCTGTAGTGACAGTTCATGAATAATACAAGTCCAATTATCATGTGGCAATAGATCACTATTATAAATGACCCACCGGCAAAGAGAAGAGATGCTGGGATCAAGTACCACCTGACCTGATGTGAACTGCAGATGGAACAAATTAAAACAGAAGCACAAGAAAAAATTAAATCTATTTCCCACACACACAAAAGAAAAAAAAAATTGCTTGGTTATCAAAAAAAAAAAAAAAAACATATCTGTCCTGAATTGAGATGTGTATATAAATATTTTTTTTTTTGGTGAAACCAACACCTCTCCAAAATTCAAAAAATAAATGCTCTGGTCGTTAATTGTGAAAAAAAAACAAAAAAAAAAAACGTAAACATTCAGTGCCGGTTCACACGGCTGTGCTGTGAATTTGTATATTTTTTTCACTCAATTCTGAGGTGAGAATTTACCGCGATTTTAACGCGATTTGAATGCAAATTTCAGGAGTGGGACATAGCTGCGATTAATGTTCTAGCCAATGGAATCATAATGTAAAAAAAAAAAAAGGTGTTAACTTCCTGTTTTTTGTGGAGAATAGTGTGGTGGAATTCGCACATATGTAAACCATCAAATGCGATTCCAGAACGATTTAAATTGATGTCTATGGAGACTAAATTCCCAACGCAACACTCTAAACTCGCACAAGACCCTTTTTTTCATCGAATTCGTAGAGGAATTGCAACGCATAGATGTGAACCACCATCATTATAAACAATTACCGTATTTATCCCCGTATAACATGCACTTTTTTCCCCTTAAAATCGGGGGGAAATCCTTGGTGCTTGTTATACGCCGATCCCCGCTGTCTGTGAGGAATATAGGAGCGAACGCCGCCGATATACACATAGCCAAGTGTACTGTGTACTCGGCTAGGCTCCGCTCGCAGTCACGCCCAGTCCCGCCATTGGACCTGTGTTATGTCCATCATAGGAGCCTGGGCAAGGGGCGGGACTGCGAGAGGAGCCGAGTACAGCCGAGTACACAGGACATCTGGTTCTGTCTATCTCTGTGCCGCGGCGGTAATTTTAAACGTTCAAGGTGCAAGGACACTGGGAAAGGCTGCAAGGACACTGGGAAAGGCTGCATGGACACTGGGCAAGGCTGCATGGACACTGGGCAAGGCTGCAATGACATTGGGCAAGGCTGCAATGACACTGGGCAGGGCTGAAGATGGACACTGATCATTCTGCAACAATGAACAAGGCTGCAGATGGACACTGATAAGGCTGCATTGATGGGAATTTAAATGTAAGTTTTTATCCTTAAACTTCCTTCCTAAAAGTTTTTTTCCTTAAAATTCCCTCCTAAACTTGGGATGCGTGTTATACGCCGACGCATGTTATACGCCGATAAATACGGTACTTTTTGGGTGACATGCGAATCTAGTTTTTGTTTAACGCATCGCATTCAGTATCAATTCGCACAAGTGTGAACCGGCACTAAAGGGGTTAACAGAAAATGTTAGCTCTTGAAGAGAGTTAAGTAATCAGCATTCAGTGGATTAAAATCCCTCCAGGTATTAAAAAAAACAACAGTGGACTTGTGATATAAATACCAAATCCAGGAATAGTCCAGCATGTAAATCCAAGAACCTGCCATACACAAGGGGATGCTGTAGGCGTAGTAGTTGAACACCAGGGAAAAAGCCAAGATGTGTGAATGTGTCAAGCACTTCACAATGTGTAAAATCCTCAAACACACATTTAATAAGTGACAGGACAATGCACAGTTGCAATCGTTCTTTGACACTCAACACAGTTAAAACTGTCGCACAGGAACGGTTTACTGCCCGTAACAAATACTCCAATGCTTTTGTTAGCCTAAAGTATCATGACAGGCTAGCCTCATTTGGAGTATGATTTTTAGTATGCCACGTAATGGATATTTCTTTATATGTTACACCTTCGTATTTTATAGTTTTTTTTTGTTTTTGTTTTATTTTTTAAAGTTTTATAAAAATTTACTAGTAGTATACTAAATTGTAGACCTACATCCTTCTATAGCAGAAGACAATAGAAGGGATCTTCTGATGCCCTCCTTGATCCTCAAGATCCATTTTTATATGAGCCATTCGTCAGCATATAGCTTGTAGTCAGAATGTGATCTGATCAAATATGATTTGATGTTTTTTTCACAAGGAAAATATGCAGCCAACTTGAAGGGAAAAACACTTGCCAACACCTTAGGATACACCAAGCTAACCCAACTGTGCATCTGTCAACTGTCCCGAACTTACGTACTTTTCTGGAGGCATACCCAACAAAAACAACCCCCGTCTCAGCAATCAGCCAGGTCTGTCGGAGCCTTCTCAAGTCCCAAAGACAAGTGGATTTTTATTTGAACATTTTATAAAAATTTGCTAGCGGTATACTTATTTGTAGATCTACAGTACATCCTTCTACAACAGAAGACAGCAGAAAGGATCTTCTGATGCCTTCAGTGTTCTTGATCCTCAAGATCCATTTCATATCAGCCATTCATCAGCCTATAGTATGTAAATGGAATATGGTCTCATTAAATATGATTTGATAGTTTTTCCCCAAAAATATATGCAGCCACGTTGAAGGGAAAAACACTTGCCAACATCTTAGGCCTCGTACACACGACCGAGGAACTCGTCGGAAAAGACACATCGTTTTCCTCGACGAGTTCCTTGTCAGGCTTGTGGAGAAACTCGACAAGCTTTCTTTGCGTACACACTGTCAAGACCAAATCTCCTCGTTCTCAAGCACGGTGACGTAGAACACATACAACGGCAGGGTAAGTTCGATTCCACTGGCACAACCCTTGGGGCTGCTTTTGCTAATCTCATGTTACTGCGTGTTAAGTAAAAGTTTGGTAAGAGACAATTTGCACTTTTCAGACTGTTACAGCGTGACAAATGTGCTATCTCCATTACAAACACTACTTTTACCGAAGGTGCGCTCCCGTCTTATACTTTATCCTGAGCATGCGCAGGTTTCTTAGCATACACACGAAGGTGTTTCTCGTTGAAAACCAGCCCGACGAGGAACACGACGAGAAAATTGAGACTCCCGTTGAGGAAAAAAAGGAACTTGTTCTCTTTTTTCCTCGTCGAGTTCCTCGACAGTTTCCTTGATGAAAAACATACACACGACTGGTTTCCTCGGCAAAAAATCTCTGCCACCAAGTTTCTTGATGGATTCATGTCGAGGAAAACGGTTGTGTGTACGAGGCCTCAGGATATACCAAGCTAACCCAACTGTGCATCTGTCAACTGTCCCTTACGTACTTTTCTGGAGGCATAACCAACAAAAAAAAAACAGTCTCAGCAATCAGCCAGGTCTGTCGGAGCCTTCTCAAGTCCCAAAGGCAAGTGGATTTTTATTTGAAAGCTTTATAAAATTTACTAGCAGTATACTAATTTGTAGATCTACATTCTTCCACAACAGAAGACAGCAAAAGGGATCTTCTGATGCCCTCAGTGTTCTTGATCCTCAAGATCCATTTTCATATCAGCCATTCATCAGCCTATAGCATGTATATGGAATATGATCTCATTAAATATGATTTGAAGGTTTTTCACAAGGAATATATGCAGCCATGTTGAAGGGCAAAACACTTGCCAACATCTTAGGATATACCAAGCTAACCCAACTGTGCATCAGTCAACTGTCCCATATTTGCATACTTTTCTGGTGGCATGTTCAACAAAAATAACCCCGTCTCAGCAATCAGTCAGATCTGTCTGAGCCTTCTCAAGTCCCAGAGACAAGTGGATTTTTTTTTTTTAAGGAAAATAAGTACGAAATGAACATATTTTAAATTGGTGTACGGTTAATCAACTCTAACATTTAAAAAAGTACCAATTACTTCAAAATGAATCTATCCCTGAAATATCACATGCCAATTACCCAGCACCTAAAGGTATAAGCTTGGCAGAACCCCAAGGTTTTTCAGGCCCCCACTGATTGCACAGAGGCTTAGAAAATTTTGCAATGAATGGGTCAAAGAACACTGCTTAGTCAGGTAGGTAAAGGTGAAGACAACTTGCCGTACCTGTTACCAGAATAAAAATAGGCAATTGCAATTTTGGAGAAAGTGTTGTATGTAACAGATTTGAACACAATGTGAAAGATTCAATATTTCCTAAGCAGGAGGAGGTTTAGAAAGCTTTGTGGCACTGATATAGTATGCAGCATAGAAAGCAATGGGGGGGAATTACTAAAACTGGTGCAAAATCTGGTGTAGCTGTACATGGTAGCCATGGTAGCCATGGTACATGGAAGCCAACCAGCTTCTAACTTCAGCTTGTTCAATTACGTTTTGACAATAAAACCTGGAAACTGATTCTATTCTCCTGGAAAATGGTTCTATGCAGAGCTGCACCAGATTTTGCACTCTCCATCAACCAATGTGTAATAACCTTGTACAATGTGACAAAGGGAATAGTAAAATTGCTGATTTTTAAAAACAAAAAAGGTGTGGGGGTGCAGGTATACACATATTAAGGGAACTTTCACACTGGTTCACCTCAAAACTGCCAGTAAAACACCTATGCTTTAATGGATAATTTGCTGTGCGGTTTTTAAAGGACATAAGACTCAAAAACTGCACCAAAAACAATTAGCAGGGGCATTTTTGATGCGTTTCCCATGAATTTCAATGGGGAGGAGTGTATTTGGGTTTTTTTTACCTCCCCAAACATGCGCCAAAGATGCTGCAAGCAGGATTTTTTTCAGCGCACCGCCTCAGTGTGAACACATTCATCGATTTCAAAGAGAAGCATTTTTTTTTCATTTTCCAGGTGCGTTGTTTAACACAAAAGCGATTGAAAAACTCCTTATGCCCCGCACACACGTGCAGGATTTCTGACGGGAAAAGTTCCCGTCGGAAATCCCGAGGGGAAAGCCGAGAACCTGCTCGGTCAGTCTTTCCCCCTACACACGGACGGTTTTCCCGACAGGAAAACTGCAATGGAGCATTGGTCGGGAATCCCGGCTGTTTGTATTGTCCCAGAGGAAATCTGCCAAAAACCGCCAGGCAAAAGTCCGCCGGTTTTCCCATTGGGAAAAAAGACAGCTGGTTCCCTTTTTTTGTCCGGTGTTTTTTGGGCAGTTTTCCCTTCGGAAAAACTGCGAAGAGCATACACACGGTCGGGATTCCAGGCCAAAATCTGATTGTGTGTACGAGGCATCAGAGTGAAAGGGCACTTAGTGATTAGAATAAATAAATTGGGCCGGTGTAAACGTACATGTCCGTTTACAACCTGGTCCGCCTGAAAAACTGACAGGCGGACCCAATCGGTCTGCTTGTGTGAAAGGGGCCTTAGATGGTTGCTATATTTTTTTCTCCACGGTCCTACTGTATGTAGGAATGTAGCCACCATCTTTTACATGCACCTGAGATGAACTAAGGAACTATGGACTATAGGATTTGTAGTGCACATCAAGCTGTGCACACAATAGCAATTAACCTGCACTGCTTGCTCCAAACAAATGGAAGTGAAGGGGAAAAAGAGAGATACGGGGGCTCGTAGAGGAAGTTAAAAGGAGGCAGGAAAAGACAGTAAAAAACGATTTAAAGGGGTTGTAAACCATTGTGTTTTTTCACCTTAAAGGGGTTGTAAAGGAAAAAATGTTTTCCCTAAATAGCTTCCTTTACCTTAGTGCAGTCATCCTTCACTTACCTCATCCTTTTGCCTTAAACCAAGGTTCACACTGCTGCGAATTCAAAATCGCGGTAAAATGCGATTTTACCGCGATTTTGCGGCTGCGATTTTGCCGCGATTTCGGCCGCAATTTAATGTAAATCGCGGACCGAAATCGCAAAAAGTAGTACAGGAACTACTTTTTGAAATCGCAGATGCGGCGTCGCACTGATTAGGACAGTGCCATTGCCGACAATTGCCGCCGATTTGAGATGCGATTTGACATGTCAAATCGCATCTCAAATCATTCCAAATCGTACCCAGTGTGAACCAGGGCTCAAATGTCCTTATTTCTTCTAAGAAATCCTCACTTCCTGTTCTTCTGTCTGTAACTACACACAGTAATGCAAGGCTTTCTCCCTGGTGTGGAGAAAGCCTCTTGAGGGGGCGAGCAGGAGTGTCAGGACGCCCACTAACACACAGCTCCTTTCTCTATCTGCAAAGTAGAGAGCGTCCTGACTTGCCTGCTCGCCCCTTTCCCCCTCAAGAGGCTTTCTCCACACCAGGGAGAAAAAGCCTCCCATTACTGTGTGTAGTTACAGACAGAAGAACAGGAAGTGAGGATTTCTCAGAAGAAATAAGGACATTTAAAAGAAAAATCGAAGGATGAGGTAAGTGAAGGAGGACTGCACAAAGGTAAAGGAAGTAAAGGAAGCTATTTAGGGGGAAAACATGTCCTTTACAACCCCTTTAATGCATCCTATGCATTAAGATGAAAAAACTTCTGGCAGTGACCGGCCCCCCAGCCCCCACCCCCCCCCCCCCCAGTTTTACTTATCTGAGTCCCGTTTTTCCCTCGGCGGAGATGTGCTGTCCCTCTCTGCACAGGGTCCCGAGTCTTGATTGGATAGGCTCCCGCTGCTGTCAATAAAATCCAATGACGTGGGCTCCGGGGGCGGGGCTGAGCTCGGCATTCGTGTCTATGGACGCCGAATGCTGGACTCGGGAGCCCGCCCCCAACGTAACCCCCCCCGGGAGAGCGCTTCTCCTAGGGGGGGTCTGATGCGAGGAGTAGCCGCGAGAGCCGCCGAGGGACTCCAGAAGAGGAGCTGCACAGTGGAGGTAAGTATGACATGTTTGTTATTTTAAATAAATAAAAAACAAAGGCTTACAATCACTTTAATGAAAAATAGGATTACTGCACCATTACGTAGTGGATGTGTATGGATTATTTTGGAAGAATAAGGATATGGTTTAATGTCACTTTAAGCTTACAATTTTACCCACTTACAAGAATTTCAAATATCTTAATAGAATACTCTCTATACTCAAGATCCTTTCCAGTTACAGACATTTCTGTCTTCAAACAAAAACTGCAATGAACAGCAATATCCTCTTGTAACAGTATTAAATACGAGTCAGTTCAGAAAAGATGTCTATAGTTACATGAAAGAGGAACTAATCTGATAATGTGTTGCATTATGCGCTAATACATGGAAGTGCAATCTCTTATTTCTTACCAGTTTCCCTATAATTTGCTGAAAATCATGTGAGGATCAGCCTGGAGCATGCACTGTTGAATGTTATGGGCAGAGCTCAGCAGCATCTACAACAGATATATATATATATATATATATATATATATATATATACAGTTTATATATATATATATATATATATATATATATATATATATATGCAGTCCCTCCCGAAACCCCAAAAAATGATTACACTCCTATCTGCATTTAGCCGACCCATAGATTTTTTTTTTCGACTAGCAGGTCGAATGAAGAAAACTGACCCAATTCCCCTTGATGTGGACAGGGGAATCCTCCTGGCTGAGCTATTGGATTCTAACAATGGAGAGGCTTCCCCTCCATCACAATACACTAATCAGCGCTGCAGGCTATAGCGTGCAGTGCTGATTAGTGTATTATGGTGGAGGGGAAATCTCTCCGCTGATCAAGCATGGAGAATCTGATAGGGCGGGTGTACAGAAGTTGATCGTTAGATCTGCACAACCTCCCTTCCCACACATGGATCAAAATTCGGCCAGTCCCTGCTGAACCGGACAAATTTTTTAATCAATGTATGGCCAGCACTGGGACTCATTAACAAATAATGGAGCAAAAAGTCAAGCTGCTCCCACAGCAACTAGATCCTTCATTTACTTTCTACATTGAATGCCGTTATACCCTGGTTGCTTTGTAGTTGATTCACTTTCTGCAGGAGTAATGCCGCATACACACGATCGGTTAATCCGATGAGAACTGTCTGATGGACCTTTTTTATCAGACCAAACCGATCGTGTGTGGGCCCCATCGGTTATTTATCCATCGGTTAAACAATTTGAAACTTCAGTTAAAAATCCACGCATGCTCAGGATCAAGTCGACGCATGCTTGGAAGCATTGAACTTCGTTTTTTTCAGCACGTCATCGTGTTTTACGTCACCGCGTTCTGACATGATCGTTTTTTTAACTGATGGTGTGTAGGCACGACTGACCATCAGTCAGTTTCATCGGTTAACTGATGGAAAAATCCATCAGACCGGTCTCATCGGATTGACCGATCGTGTGTACAGGGCATAACAGTTTTATGATAGCCATACACGCTTGGATTTTTTTAACTGATCATTATTTGATCAAAATTATGGAATCCGCAAAGAATTGTGCAGCCTTGACTTCCCTTTTGATCGATTTCTACTCAATATAGATTGGATTCAATCAAAGTGAGTTGACTGGCCAGGGTGGCCAAATATTGGTCACTTTGCATCTACAGGCAATATTAAGATGCTTTGTTCACAACGCTTTCATATTTTGATTGATCGGATTATTAGATCGCAGGGTGGAAACAGAGATGCAATCGTTAGCTTACGATTGTATTTACAATTGCATCTTGACTAGTAGTTATTGATCTGTATTGGTACTATAACCTGCAGGAGGTGTAAATAGTACTGAACACCAATCTATCGCCAATTGTACAGCCATGACTTCCCTTGAGTGAGTGAGTGAGTAACTTGTATAGTGCTACAAATGCGAACTAAATCACCTCAATGCGCTTTTTGCATCCAGTGCTGTCCTGTGTCTTCAGAAGAGGTGGGTCTTACGTTTTTTTCTGAAGGCCAGATGGTTTTCTTCCATGCGGATGTCCTTGGGTAGAGCGTTCCATAACCGTGGTCCTTGGACCGCAAATCTTTGTTCCCCTTTAGATTTGTAGCGGGTCTTGGGGATGTGGAGGAGTTTTGGTTAGTTGACCAGAGGGCGCGACTAGGGGTGTAGTGTTTTATTTTCTCTGATCGCTTTCTATTCAATATAGATTGGATTCAATCAAACTGAGTTAGACTGGACAGGGTGGCCAACTATTGGTCATTTTGCATCTAAATGCAATATTAAGATGCTTTGTACACAAAGCTTTCATATTTTGATTGATCGAATTATTAGATTACATGGTGGAAGCAGAGATTCAATCGTTAGCTTACGATTGTAATTTACAATTGTATCTTAACAATGGATCAAAATCCACCTCCACCTGTGTGGCTTATTGATCAAATGAGATGTCAACTACAGATCGATTATTCCTATCACAAGAGAGAGCTACTATTTCACCTACTTATATATTAGAATACTCTCTATTAGGGTTGTCCCGATACCACATTTTTAAGACCGAGTACAAGTATCGATACTTTTTTTTTAAGTACTCGCCGATACCGATTACCGATACTTATTTTTATGTCATGTGTCAGTATTTTTTTTTATTTTACAATTAAAAAATTTCAAAACTGTTTGTTGTTTTTTACAATGCTTTCTTGGGGGGGGGGTGGATGGTGTCAGTGTGTTTTTTTATTTTATTTTAATATGTATTATTTTTTACAATTAATTATTTTTATTTATTGCTAAAAAAAAAATCTTAGCCCTGTTAAGATATCAGGGGGTCTTAACAGACCTCTGACATCTCCCCTTTGAGACAGAGAAAGAGACTAAGGACAGTCCCTTTCTCAGCTGCACTGAAAATGAATGGAGAGAAGACAGAGGCTCCTATCCATTCATAAACTGAAACATTGTAAACACAGGTTATGATGTTTCAGTTATATGAATGAACAGAGTCAGTGATCACTGACTCTGTTCATTCGGAAAAGGTAGGAGCCGGGTTCAGCGGCTCCTACCGCCGCTCTCCATCCTGACAGAGGGGGTGGAGGAGGAGGACATGGAGAGTGACACCATGGAGGGGGAAGCAGCGGCACGGAGGGGGGACATGGAGCATGGAGGGGGAGAGCGGAGCATTGAGGAGGACAGCTGTGGCAAGGAGGGGGACAGCAGCGGCACGGAGGGTGACAGCAGCGACACAGAGCGTGACAGCAGCGGCACGGAGGGTGACAACAGCGGGACGGTGGGGGACAACAGCGGCACGGAGGGGGCAGCAGCGGCGCGGAGGGGGAGAGCAGCGGCACGGAGGGGGAGAGCAGCGGCACGGAGGGTGACAACAGCGGGACGGAGGGGGACAGCAGCGGCACGGAGGGTGACAGCAGCGGCACGGAGGGGGACAGCAGCGGCACGGAGGGGGAGAGCAGCGGCACGGAGGGTGACAGCAGCGGGACAGAGGGGGACAACAGTGGCACAGAATGGGACAGCAGCGGCACCGAGGGGGAGAGCAGCAGCACGGATTGGGAGAGCAGAACCGAGGAGGATAGCAGCGGTACGGAGGGGGGACACGGAGCGTGGAGGGGGATAGCAGAACGGATGGGGGGAACTGGAGGAGGGTCGGGTATCGGGTGAAGTATCGGAGCATTTTCCCCGAGTACAAGTACTTGGGGAAATGCTTAGTATCGGTCCCGATACCGATACTAGTATCGGTATCGTGACAACCCTACTCTCTATACCCAAGATCCTTTCCAGCTACAGACACTTCTGTCTTCAAACAACAACAAAAAACTATTGGAAAATAAATCGATTGTTTATCGAAAGGACCACCTTTAGAGTGCCACTGCAAACCAATATTATCTTTTACACAGCAAATTGGGGTCTTTCATTGGATGCTTCTGTATAGCACAAAACATAAAAATGTAAACAATCAGGATCTAATAAAAATAAACACATTTCATAATATATAGCATAAATTGATACTATATAGAATACTAACATTGAAAAAACTAATAATGAGCTGTCCATGCAAGCCTACTAGTCAGTTCACGGGTATTGACTAGTAGTTATTGATCTGTATTGGTACTATAAACTGCAGGAGGTGTAAACAGTATTGAACACCAATCAACTGATCAGATGTGCAATCTTGGCAAAGAACTAGCTGATGCCATTCAGAATTGTCTTCTGAATTATTGTGTACCTGCTGTAAGAATAAATGACTCTCAATCAAATGAATATTCCCCATGGCTATATTTTTTCATGTGCCGATACACATTTACTTTGCACAGATTCCACTTACTTCACTGTTCCTCTTACTGACTGGCAGAAACTTATGCTGGCCATACACTATACAAAAAATCGGCCGAGCCCATTTTAAAAACAAACATTCATTGAGCCGTGAGAGCAAGTTCGGACGGCAAGCACATTAACCTTTCAATTTACCGTTCATTCGGCAGAAAATTTCCAAACTTGTCCTTTGTATTTTCGACTCAAAAACGTCCCAACGATTTTGTGCCCATTAACTAGAAAAATTAACGAACTGGCCAAATGACCAAATTTCGGACGATTTTTCTTATAGTGTATGGTCAGCATTAGACTGAACATACTGCAAGTATCAATGTTTAACTCTTCTGGCAAAAGAGCCAATGAAATAATTTTATGGGCCAACGCCACATTCCAAAATAAATATAACGGTACATATAAGACTGAAGCCTTGTACACCAAAATCACATCGGAATTCCATCGGAGTAAAAGAGAACATGTTCTCTATCTAAACTCCATTGGAATTCATCGGAATTTACGATGGAACTACTCCAATGGGGCATGCACGCGGTCTGACTTTTCCATCGGAAATTCCGATCGTGTGTACGGGGCTTAATACTGCCGAGTATAGAAGAGATGTAAGGTGAGAACATAAATGTAGTCCAAAGTTCAGAAGAGACTAATAGTAGTAACAATAAATAAATTAGGCTAGGTTCACATTTGAACACAGCGCCACACCACGTTTTGCATTATACATTTTAGTAAATTTTTTGTGCTTTTTTCACGCAACAACCTATTGACTTGAATGGTCTGCCTGTTGTGCAACCAACGCAACAAAGAAGCTCCAGTACCAAAAGTTTACACTGAGCCAAACACACTTGGTAACGCGCAACTGCTACTTGTGTTTGGGGTGATATTACAAAAATAAAGTCAAGGCAATCGCATTGTGCGTTCTAGCACCTTTTTTATTAAGCATTTTCAAAAGTATGGTCAGAAACACCCATTTTTGCCTGCGTTTCCGCTACACTCAGGTGTGAATGCAGTCTTAAAGTGAGCTCCATCCAAAAGAGGAAACTCCGCTTGTTCGCACCCTCCCCTGCCACATTTGGCACTTTTTGGGGGGACCTGGTTTTGACAGGTATACGCTCCCACTTCCACTGTGGCGATCTCCGAGTATTTCCAGCCCCTTCTCCTTCCCCCTGCTGCCTTCTGGGGCACACACAGGTCCCAGAAGATGTTGGGACCATTCAGAAAGGGCAGTGCGACTGCCGGTTTCCCTTAATGAAGATGCTGGCGTCTGCACCTGAAGCTGATTAAAGAATCGGCTTGAGGTGTCGAAATCACTGGATCCCTGGACAGGTAAGTGTCCTTATATTTTTTGTCCAGACTGGAGCACCTCTTTAAGGAGGAATTATTAGTGGCAAAGCTTCAGATTTTTTGACTTGTTACTAGGTACATCAGACAATGTTCTGCAGAAGAAACGTGGTAATGATACATTATGTAGCTATAATACTTGTTAAAAGGGAAGCTTTTACCAGAAAAAGGTTTGAGCTCCTTGTCACCCAGGGGACAAAGTGCATGTGTGTCCCAAATCGATAAGATTCCTTGGATGCTGAGCTAGCGTGGTTGACAGCATGCCCCCTTTGCCCCACCATGTTCTCCAGGAGATAAATAATAAATGAGCACTGGATGACAGCGACAGCACAAGCCTGTATTTTGCAGCAGTACAAGTTGGTGCTGTATAGTCTCATGAATGGGGTAAAGGAAGTGGTTGTGGCGCCTAATGCTGTACTGGCTCATAATAGGGAAGAAAAAGGGGGTAGTTCCTAGTACTGTGCTGGCTTATAATTTGGGAGAAGGTAAAGGTGGTGGTCCCTGGTACTGTGCTGTTAGCTTCCCCATAGAAACGCCCATAAATTGGGCTTCAGCCTAGAGAGGAGCTGACAGCCAGCAGAAACAGAAATAAACATGGCTTTTTTTTCCTAATGGTTCTGAACAGGACAAAGTGCTACATTTATTGTGTCACCTGGGGAACTAGAAGAACAAACAATAGTTTTCTTTATAAAATTTTAGATTCTAAAGGTTATACTGAGTTGACTGTTTTCATGATTCAAAGGCCACCGGGTTAACTATTATATAAAATTCAGATGAGTATTATAGGAAAAGATACCACACTAATATGTTGTATGTGATTTCTCTGTAATATGTAGATATGTACAGTATGCATTTGCACTGTTCTAGAAATGGTTAAGTCGATCTCTCATTGGACAATTAACTCTTTAAAAATAATGCTGTCTACTTATTCAGGCAACAGAATGCCACATGTCTTTTGGGCAGCTGACATTAGGATAAACTACTTTACATCAATTTTCCAGTATAAACATGCATACATTTATATTATATTCCATCTTATTCTCCTATACAGTATAAAAGCTAAGTACCACATTAACATCGGGGATTCTGCCTCCAGTCCAGTGATTTCCCATGTGGATCTCTTTTTCTTCTATATCCTACCTCTGGCACTGACCGCACTTATCTATTTGCATGCCAGCAGTAAGGCATCACACACCTATTTCGTTTTACATTTTCAGCGAGTATAGTTCCATCACCTCTTTCTGCTCTCCGCCCCCAGCTCTGCTTTAAGGAATGACCCCTACTCTATAAGGTCAGCATTACTGGAGGCTCCCGCACACAAAGAACTTTACACCCTTGTGGTTCATGCGCCACCTCACTCTCGGCTCTTCTCCCGTTGGAACGTGGTGAGGGAAACACTCACAGAACGTGGGTTTCCCGCACCTCAAGTGTAAACGAGCCCTAAATCCACTGGCTGAATAAAAAAAATGATCTGTGTATAGTCAGCCTGAGGCTGTGAAGGCTGTGGTCCACCCACACTGGCAGCGCCTGCACATGTGCTCCTCTGCACTCCACAGGGAGGAAATGCTCATGTTCCGAAGAGATACCAGAAATTGAGGACACTAATCTTTGTGGCAGTCTAAAATATTTCTTACCTTTTCATTTTTATAATGCTTATACAGTACTCTTACTCAAGGCCAGAGTCAAGGGGTGGGCAGGAGGGACGGCTGCCCTGGGCGCAAAATGTATTGCAGGTATGCCCTATGCCAGATGCTTCTGTTACAAGGCTGGCAGGAGGAGTGACAATGACATCACTGGAAAGGGGTGGGCGCAGTTTGGCCCCTTTGCCCTGGGTGCTGGATGAGCTTGGCCCGGCACTGCTCTTACTCTTATATTAACCCCATCAGCACCTACCACAAGAACATGCACACTAGCCCCTCAATGCCCATCTCATGTGTGTTAGCACCTCAGCAGCCAATGTTAAGTAGATGTGTGTTAACCCCTAAGCACTCACTTTTCGGCTTGTATTCGTTAACTTCTCTGTGCCAAATCATGTGTGTTAGTCCCTCAATGCCCAGTTCCCGATGGCTTTGCATTAATACATTGGTGCCCCGTGTGTTTACCCCTCAGCACCCAAATCCAAACACATGTGCTATAACCCCTCAATGCCCATCCCTTTTGCATACGCAATAACCCCTTAGCACCCAGTCCGTAGTGCATGTACAGTAAACCCTCTGCATCTAGTTCCTAGCTCATGTATGTTAAGCTTTTTGCTCTCGGTCCCCAACTCGTATGCGTTAAATTTTTTACATTTAGTCCGTGCCACATCCCCCCCAATGACTTATGCCGTGTACACACGGTCAGATTTGTGACCGGGCAAACCTCTCGGAATTTCCAACGGAAAAATAGAGAACCTGCTCTCTATCTAAAGTCCGTCGGAAATTCCGACGTAAAAAGTCAGATGGGGCATACACACGTCGTAATATCCGATGAAAAGCTCCCATCGGAAATTCCGACCATGTGTACAAAGCTTTAGTGCCCATTCCCGAGCCCATGGGCAATAACCCCTCAGTGTCCGGTTCCCAGAGCATCTGCATTACCTCCTTAATGCCCCATGGGTAAAAACCCCTCAACACAAAGTTCCTAGCACATGGGGGCCCTTCAGCACCCAGTCTGCAGCACAGGAACAATGACCCCTCAGCACCCAGTCCCCAACTCATATGCATTAATTCTTCTGCAGCATCAGTGAATGTGGCTTAACTTCTCAGTGCCCAGTCCTCAGCATATAGGGATGAACCCCTCAATTCCCAGTGCATGTTTATTAACCCCTCAGCACTTAGTTTCCAGCATATTTTCATTTACCGCTTACCAAACATATTTGCTAGTATAAATAAAATTATATATTTTTTTAAATAGTGATATTCACCACAAACCATTTAGCACCCAGTCCCCGGCTCATGTGCATTAACCCTTCATTTCTTAGACCGCAACCATTAAGAGTTAACTCCTCAATTTCAAGTCCCCAGAGCATGTGCTTTAACCCTCAATGCCCAATTCCAAGTGTGTACATTCACCCCTCAGTGCCCAGTCTTTATTTCAAGGCAATAACCTATTCTCTCACAATCTGCACTGCATGCACATTAACCCCTCAATACCCAGTATTATAATTAACCTCTCAGTGCCTTGCCTACAGTTCATGTCTGTTAACTCCATAACACTAAGTGACTAGGTTATGTAGATAGACTCCAGTCTGGGGTCCAGTCCCCAGCACATGTGCATTTACCCCTTAGTGCCCTATCCACACCACATGCACATTAACGCTTTAATGCCCAGTTTGCAGCTTATGTGCATAAACCTGTAAAGCCCAATTTCCAGATCGTGTGCATTAACCCCTTGGTGCCCAGTCCTCAGCATGCGTAAGTTAACCCCTCAGTATCCAATCCCAAGCCGCTGTGCATTTAGCCTTCAACACCTGGTAGCCAGCTCATATTCATAGAACATTTACCACTCCCTGTGTGCTAAACTCTCAATGCCCAGTCCCCATACATATAGGTACCCCCTCAGCACCAAGTCCTCATAAAATGTGCATTAATTCCATCCTCTACACCACTGCATAAGTTGCTTAGCACCCAGGGCATGTGCATTAGTTCCTCTATACCCAGTTTCTAGGGTGCATTATCCCATTTGTATTCTTTGCATTGTACCCCCCCCCCCCCCAAGCACCCAGTCCCCAGGGCATGTGCATTAACCCTTCCATCCCTCATAGCATGTGCAAAAACCACTTGGCACCTAGTTCTCATCTAATCTGCATTAACCCCTTAGTGCTTAATTCGCTGCCCAGATGTCTTAACTCCTTTGTGCTCATTCTTCAGCGCTTATACCTTAACTTCTCAGGGAACCAGTCCCAACAGCATGTGCGTTAACCCTATAGTGCACAATTCCCGCAACATGTGCATTAACCCTATAGTGCACAATTCCTGCAACACGTGCCCCATGGAGTGTTTCAGTGCCAAGACCCCAGAATCTACGCATCGTCCCCTCAGTGCCCAACGTACAATGCATGCGCAATAATTGCTCAGCACCCACCTCACAGTGTATGCATATTAACCCCTTTATTACCCATCCCCCAAGCATTGAGCATTTGCATTCACCCCTCTTTACCCCAGTCCCTATGGCATGCACAGAGAGTGGACTCTATAGTGAAATTCCAGATCACGTGTGTCAGAGATTTCCTAACCCCTGTTGCTTTCTCTGCCAGATTTTGCTATAAACGTAAAAGAAAAAAAGTACCATTTATATCGCAACACACACACAAAATAAAAATGACATTTCCTAAAGGAAGCATTTCACAAAATTACAAAAATAATTAACCTAATTAACAAATAACCCTAGTTCATAAAGGGAAAACATGGATTTTTTTTTCTATATATATATATATATACATATATATATATATACACACATATATATATATATCTATATCTATATATATTTATATATACATACACACACACATATATATTTATTTATATATATATATACACACACACACACATATATATTTATTTATATATATATACACACACACACATATATATTTATATATATATACACACACACACACACACACATATATATATATATATATATATATATGTATATATATATATATATATTCTCTCTACTGAGTACCGTAACTGGCTGGTTAGCAAATTATTCTGCAGTGGCTTCAACTGTGGAGCATTTTCTGTCCAAGGTGCTGCCCCAATAGACCAAAGCTAATGTTCCCTTTGGCACCAGTGCTTGCACAAAAAATAAATGTATCTCACATCTAATCTTCCAACTTTGAATATACATTGCCATGCATACCTACTCCTTGCCAGGGATTCCCCTGCATGCACACTACACAGACCGCTCATATTAATAGCAGTCAAGTGCCAGTTACCCATCATTGTCACATCAAAAATCAAATCTTTTCACCTCCACAACCATCTGTCTTGGCGTTTGCACATCAACACATAACTATAGAATTACATTTAAGTTTTAGGGGGTTTTTTTTTGCGTGCTTCCGATCAACCTAAAGAAACCAATTGAGGGTTCTCACCTTCCACCCAGCAGAACTGTTGCTGTCACCTTTGTCTTTGAAGTAGGGTACAAACCGGACCATCCAGTCGTAAATTTGGGATAGGGTCAGTCTTCGCTCTGGAGAACTCTCTATAGCCTTGGTGATGAGATCGGCGTAGGACAAGTTACCCCAGGCGTTCCTGCGCGAACTCTTGGCTTTGCGCATCTGCCCTGGATCCAAGCCAGGAGGAGGCAAGGGCATATCCGAAGAGGGTTCGGGGAGCGGGGGCCAGGTGCAAGAACGGGGGCGTCCCTGAGGCTCCACATCTGACTCAGCTTCCAACTTCTCCATCACTGGCTCACAAAAGTACCCCGCTCTTTTACTCAGATCACAAAAAAATTAAAAAAAACGACTTAAATCCTCATTTGCAAAGGAAATAAAAAAAGACAGTCAAATACGGTGTAAAAAATAAAATAAAAATAGGCAACGGCAAGGACGAATTTCCTCTGGAACAGCTTGGTGCAAGCACAGCAAATAATGAAAAATCTTTGCATGTATATCATTTGAAAATCAGCTTCATATTGGCAACAAAAAAAACAAAAACAGTGTTAGTCTTTTTTTTTTTTTTTTCGGATATTCCCAACAATTTAGAAGGCTGATTTTATCATTTGCAGAATTCTTTCAAATCAGCTGAACAGAAAGTCTCCCCCCCCAGTCCTGCCAATCAATAGTCAAGTGTCAGAAAAGAAGCGGCGAAAAAAAAAAGTCAGCGCCTATATTGTCTGCCAAACGCTTCGCTTATTCCAAAAAAAAACATCAAACTAATGTCAATGGGCGAGCAGCTATCCAAAAAAAAAAAGATGAGACACTTGAAGACGTTGAAATGGACCGATCAATCTTGTATTTTCTGATATTGTCAAAGGAATATGAGCAGGTTCGCAATAATGAGCCGCTATTGAGCAACAACAAAGCTGCTTATGACATAATGTTCCAATTGCTGTCCCAGGGTTCAATCTAAAGCCAAAAAATGTCAATTGTAGATGTGATCTGCGAGGAATACAAGCGGGGAGGTGAAATCAGTCCAAAGAGGTGTCTGGGCTCAGTCTTTCGCAGCAACAGATGTTCCTAAAACAAAAATCCCCCAAAAAATAAAAAAATCCAATTCAAGTCTTTCCACCCCAAAATGTGCTGGGTGGAGCCAAAAGTCCCCCCCTTACCCCCAGACACTTCAATTGAATAAGAAGATCATGGCTCAGCTGGCACTCGCTGAAGGCAGGGTGGTTCCGAATTTGTTACCTTTGCTCTTTTAGTTGGTTCCTGTGGATCGGTCACGCGTGGCCCCCCAGCAGCCAGATCGTCACGTGTGGAGATGCTGCGGTGTGGGGAAAGGCTGCTGTGGACAGACTCATTGTACGGTGGGGGATCTCGGGTGACACCCCGGATCTGGAGGTGTGTATGATCCGCAGGGGGACCCTGACACCTGCTCCACAACAACACAGCCCCGGGGGGGATCCCTCACTCTTCTTCCAGGCTCCCTCCTCCTTCTCCTCCTCCTGGGATCCAGCACCATTCAACCAGGATTTGGGATCGGCTGCCTCTGCACTCTTCACCTTAAGCATTTAGAGAGAGAGGGAGCGAGACAGAGAGAAATAAATAAATAAGATGCAGCCCTTCGCCCCTCCTCTGCTGTCTCCTCCTCCCCATCCCCAGCCTGATGCTGCCTGCCTGCCTGCTACTCCTAGGATCTCTACGGCTGCTGACAAATGTGCATGGAGAAACCACTGGGATCCATTCTGCACACTCAAACTTCACTCATGGTCAATGGGTGTGATCGTCTATTCCAGCGGATCACAAGAAATCTACCAGGAATAAATCACAGGGAAGGGGGCATTCTCCAGTGGGCACAATCATTCGATCATTCAATGTATATGATCTATAAATGCATCAAATCACATTATCATCATCAGATCAAACCTTTATTATCAGATCACATGTATATCATCAGATCACACTATTATTTCAGATCACATTTGTACATTTGTATCATCAGTCAGATCACACTTATTATCAGATCACATTTGTATCATCAGATCACACCTTTATTATCATATAACATGTATATCATCAGATCACACCTTTATTATCAGATCACACCTTTATTATCAGATCACATTTCTATGATCAGATCACATTTGTATGATCAGATCACACTTATTATCAGATCACATTTGTATCATCAGATCACACCTTTATTATCATATAACATGTATATCATCAGATCACACCTTTATTATCAGATCACACCTTTATTATCAGATCACATTTCTATGATCAGATCACATTTGTATGATCAGATCACACTTATTATCAGATTAAACCTTTATTATCATATCACATGTATATCATTAGATCACACTTTTATTTCAGATCACATTTTTTTGATCAGATCACACCTTTATTATCATATCACATTTCTATGATCACTCTGATCACATCTTTATTATCACATCACATTTGTATGATCAGGTCACACCTTTATTATCATATCACACATTTATGATAAGATCACATTTGTATGATCCGGATCACATCCTTATTATTAAATCAAATTTGTATGATCAGATCAAATCTTTATTATCAGATCACATTTCTATGATCAGATCACACCTTTATTATCAGATCACATTTGTATCATCAGATCACACCTTTATTATCATATCACATGTATATCATCAGATCACACCTTTATTATCAGATCACACCTTTATTATCAGATCACATGTATATCAGATCACACTTTTATTATCAGATCACATTTCTATGATCAGATCACATTTGTATGATCAGATCACACTTATTATCAGATTAAACCTTTATTATCATATCACATGTATATCATCAGATCACACCTTTATTATCAGATCACATTTCTATGATCACTCAGATCACATCTTTATTATCACATCACATTTGTATGATCAGGTCACACCTTTATTATCATATCACACATTTATGATAAGATCACATTTGTATGATCCGGATCACATCCTTATTATTAAATCAAATTTGTATGATTAGATCAAATCTTTATTATCAGATCACATTTCTATGATCAGATCACACCTTTATTATCAGATCACATTTGTATGATCAGATCACATTTGTATGATCAGATCACACCTTTATTATCAGATCACATTTGTATCATCACATCTTTATTATCAGATCACATTTGTATCATTAAATCACACCTTTATTATCAGATCTTCTTATTTTTCAGAAAAAAAAAAACCATGTGTCGCCTTATACAGCTAGACGGTATAAAGAGCTATTGCAATACAGAGGTGTCCTCGTTTCACTATATAATGAGCACGCTCACTAATGGTGAGTACAACCACACACTGTCCCCCTTCTCCCATAATGACACTGTGATCGCTGTCACACAGAAGCCGGGAGCACGCTCCAACCAGGGCTCACAGGACTGGGTGTGGGCGGGGCAGTGGGTGGAGCCCCCTGTCTAAAGCCCTCTGTCACAGAAGAAGCCGGGAGCACGATCCAACCAGGGCGCACAGGACTGTGTGGGCGGGGCAGTGGGTGGAGCCCCCTGTCTAAAGCCCTCTGTCACAGAAGATGTCGGGGGCACGCCAGGGCGCGCGGGACTGGCTTGTCCGTCTTGTGGGCGGGGCATTGGGTGGAGCCCCAGCGTCTAAAGCGCTCTGTCACACAGAAAGCCGGGAGCACGCTCCAATCATAAACGCGCAAGGACTGTCTTGCCCGTCGTGTTGGGCGGGGCTGCGTGTCTGACGCCCTCGGCTCCAGACTCCAGGCGCTTGCAGCGAGACTGACTCGCAGCCACGTGGGTGTGAATACACGGCGCTTCCTCCCCGCCTGCTACGATGAATTGGTCACGGTTCGCTGCCCATTGGAGGAGGCGTTCCAAGCCACGCCTTTCTGGCCATTAGTTGGCCGTGATGTAGAACCGTTCCACCTGTTTGGATTGGTCAGGAAGGTGCCTCATAGCAAGGCATGTCCAGGAAACCCCTGTTTGAAGTGGTTGATAAGGGCAATCGGTTTATAGGCTCTTTTCAGGGATGCATCTCCCAGGTCATCAGAGAGGGGGCGCTCCGGAGTTGATAGTGTGCAATATTGGAGGTTTCCTGTGACATATAGGGGCTGATTTACAAAGCCTTTGCTCCATGATTCATGAAGCAAAGGCTGGAGCAACAGCAGTTTTGGAATTTACTAAATGAATGCGCTGCCAAAGCAGCACAATTCCTTATTTACTATAATGCCGAGTGCGCCCAGAAGGGGGCGCATGGTGCGCCTCTATGGACCTGGCACACGGCATTTAGAAATGTAAAATGAAAGTGTTTGTGGGTGTGTTTATTAGGGGGGTGATGTGGGGAAGTGTAGTGACATGTGTTTGTTTAACAATTACTGCCTAATTGAAAATGACTTTTCTGAAAACTAGTAAAGTACATTTAAACCTGCGGGAGGTTTATTTGAGTACTGCACATGCGTGAGCGGCAAATTCGGGCACTTACGCACGCCGCTCTACTACGCTGGCAAAATATTGGTAAATACCAAGCAGCGTAGCTGCCTTTGCGCGGCTTGAAGCGGCGCATGTGAATGCCCGAATCGTTTTCAGCTTACGCTGACCATGGGAACTCCACGCCAAAATAAAATAAAAAATGGCGTGGGTTCCCCTTCAGGAGCATATCAGGCCCTTAGGTTTGGTATGGATCGTAAGGGGGAAAACCTACGCCGAAAAAACGGCGTGGGGGTTCCCCCAACATCCATACCAAACCCTTATCCGAGCACACCGCCTGGCCGGACAGGAATGGGGGTGGGGAGTGCCCCCCCTCCTGAGCCGTACCAGACCGCATGCCCTCAACATGGGGGAGTGTGTGCTTTGGGTCAGGGGGGCACTGCACCCCCCACCCCAAAGCACTCTTGTCCCCATGTTGATGGGGACAAGGGCCTCATCCCCAGAACCCTGGCCGGTGGATGTGGGGGTCTGTGGGCGGGGGGGCTTATCGGAATCTGAAAGACCCCTTTAACAAAGGGGACCCCCATATCCCGGCCCCCCCTGTGTGATATGGTAATGGTACCTTTACCATTTCACCGAAAAAAATGTAAAAAAAAGACAGTAGCCGGTTTTTGACAATTCCTTTATTAATGTCTTCTTTCCGCCCTTCTTGTTCTTCTTCCATCTTCTTTTCTGCTTTCATTCGGGTTTCTTCCTTCATCTTTTTCTTCCTCTGCTTCTTTCTTGGGTCTTCTCGTCCGCATCTTGCACCGGCTTCTTCCTCCATCTTCTTCTCCTTCCTTCGGTCTTCCCGTCCGCATCCTGCACAGCTTCTTCTTCCCCGGACGATCCGCTTCCAATTGAAGTTCCCGCCGCTCCCGTTCTTCAGACAGTTCTTTTATCACTGAGGGCGCGGCGTCATCCGGTGACTCTGACGCCACGGGGAAAGCCATAAGAAAGTACCCGTGTGGTACATCTGCATCAGAGGGGGGCAGGGTCACAGGAGCATCACACAGCGGGAACTTCAATTGGAAGCGGATCTTCCGGGGAAGAAAAGCTGTGCAAGATGCGGACGATCCGCTTGCAATTGAAGTTCCCGCTGTGTGACGCTCCTGTGACTCCGCCCCCCTCTGACGCACATGTACCACACGGGGTCTTTCTTATGACTTTCCCCGTGGCGTCAGAGGGGGCGGGGTCACAGGAGCGTCACACGGCGGGAACTTCAATTGGAAGCGGATCGTCCGGGGAAGAAGCCGTGCAAGATGCGGACGAGAAGACCCAAGAAAGAAGCAGAGGAAGAAGATGGTGGAAGAAACCCGAATGAAAGCAGAAAAGAAGAAGATGGAAGCAGAAGCGCGGAACGAAGACATTAACTACTTAACCCCCGGACCATACAGGGAGTGCAGAATTATTAGGCAAGTTGTATTTTTGAGGATTAATTTTATTATTGAACAACAACCATGTTCTCAATGAACCCAAAAAACTCATTAATATCAAAGCTGAATATTTTTGGAAGTAGTTTTTAGTTTGTTTTTAGTTTTAGCTATTTTAGGGGGATATCTGTGTGTGCAGGTGACTATTACTGTGCATAATTATTAGGCAACTTAACAAAAAACAAATATATACCCATTTCAATTATTTATTTTTACCAGTGAAACCAATATAACATCTCAACATTCACAAATATACATTTCTGACATTCAAAAACAAAACAAAAACAAATCAGTGACCAATATAGCCACCTTTCTTTGCAAGGACACTCAAAAGCCTTACATCCATGGATTCTGTCAGTGTTTTGATCTGTTCACCATCAACATTGCGTGCAGCAGCAACCACAGCCTCCCAGACACTGTTCAGAGAGGTGTACTGTTTTCCCTCCTTGTAAATCTCACATTTGATGATGGACCACAGGTTCTCAATGGGGTTCAGATCAGGTGAACAAGGAGGCCATGTCATTAGTTTTTCTTCTTTTATACCCTTTCTTGCCAGCCACGCTGTGGAGTACTTGGACGCGTGTGATGGAGCATTGTCCTGCATGAAAATCATGTTTTTCTTGAAGGATGCAGACTTCTTCCTGTACCACTGCTTGAAGAAGGTGTCTTCCAGAAACTGGCAGTAGGACTGGGAGTTGAGCTTGACTCCATCCTCAACCCGAAAAGGCCCCACAAGCTCATCTTTGATGATACCAGCCCAAACCAGTACTCCACCTCCACTTTGCTGGCGTCTGAGTCGGACTGGAGCTCTCTGCCCTTTACCAATCCAGCCACGGCCCATCCATCTGGCCCATCAAGACTCACTCTCATTTCATCAGTCCATAAAACCTTAGAAAAATCAGTCTTGAGATATTTCTTGGCCCAGTCTTGACGTTTCAGCTTGTGTGTCTTGTTCAGTGGTCGTCGTCTTTCAGCCTTTCTTACCTTGGCCATGTCTCTGAGTATTGCACACCTTGTGCTTTTGGGCACTCCAGTGATGTTGCAGCTCTGAAATATGGCCAAACTGGTGGCAAGTGGCATCTTGGCAGCTGCACGCTTGACTTTTCTCAGTTCATGGGCAGTTATTTTGCGCCTTGGTTTTTCCACACGCTTCTTGCGACCCTGTTGACTATTTTGAATGAAACGCTTGATTGTTCGATGATCACGCTTCAGAAGCTTTGCAATTTTAAGAGTGCTGCATCCCTCTGCAAGATATCTCACTATTTTTGACTTTTCTGAGCCTGTCAAGTCCTTCTTTTGACCCATTTTGCCAAAGGAAAGGAAGTTGCCTAATAATTATGCACACCTGATATAGGGGGTTGATGTCATTAGACCACACCCCTTCTCATTACAGAGATGCACATTACCTAATATGCTTAATTGGTAGTAGGCTTTCGAGCCTATACAGCTTGGAGTAAGACAACATGCATAAAGAGGATGATGTGGTCAAAATACTCATTTGCCTAATAATTCTGCACTCCCTGTATTGCTGCCCAAAGACCAGAGTACTTTTTGCGATTCGGGACTGCGTCGCTTTAACAGACAATTGCGCGGTCGTGCGACGTGGCTCCCAAACAAAATTGCCGTCCCTTTTTTCCCACAAATAGAGTTTTCTTTTGGTGGTATTTGATCACCTCTGCATTTTTTATTTTTTGCGCTATAAACAAAAATAGAGAGACAATTTTGAAAAAAATGAATATTTTTTACATTTTGCTATAATAAATATCCCCCAAAAATATATAAAAAAACATATTTTTTCCTCAGTTTAGGCTGATACGTTTTCTTCTACATATTTTTCGTAAAAAAAAATCGCAATAAGCGTTTATTGATTGGTTTGCGCAAAAGTTATAGCGTTTACAAAATAGGGGGTATTTTTATGTCATTTTTATTATATATTTTTTACTAGTAATGGCGGCGATCAGCGATTTTTTTTTCGGTATTGCGACATTATGGCGGACACTTCGGACACTTTTGACACATTTTTGGGACCATTGGCATTTTTATAGCGATCAGTGCTATAAAAATGCATTGGATTACTATAAAAATGCCACTGGCAGTGAAGGGGTTAACACTAGGGGGCGGGGAAGGGGTTAAGTATGTCCCTGGGTGTGTTCTTACTGTGGGGGGGGGGGGGGGGGCCTCACTAGGGGAAACACTGATCCTCGGTTCATACATTGTATGAACCGAAGATCAGCATTTCCCCTGCTGACAGGACCCGGAGCTGTGTGTTTACACACACAGCTCCCGGTCCCCGCTCTGTAACGAGCGATCGCGTGTGCCCGGCGGCGATCGCGCCCGCCGGGCACACGCACGGGAGTCGGGGGCGAGCGCGCGCCTCCGGCGGCGCCCGTGCGCCCCTAGTGGCGGCTGGGAGAGAGGACGTTATACTACGTGCTCTCGCCCAGCCGAGCCAACTTGCGGACGTGGAACGGCGGTGGGCGGTCGGCTAGTGGTTAATAAAGGAATTGTCAAAAACCGGCTATTGTAATTTTTTACATTTTTGACACTTTTTTTGGTGAAATGGTAGAGGTACAATGTACCCCATTACCATTTCACACAGGGGGGGGGCGGGATCTGGGGGTCCCCTTTGTTAAAGGGGTCTTCCAGATTCCGATAAGCCCCCCGCCCGCAGACCCCCACAACCACCGGCCAGGGTTGTGGGGATGAGGCCCTTGTCCCCATCAACATGGGGACAAGGTGCTTTGGGGGGGGGACCCCAAAGCACCCTCCCCATGTTGAGGGCATGTGGCCTGGTACGGTTCAGGAGAGGGGGGCGCTCTCTTGTCCCCCCCTCTTTACTGGCAATCAGGCAATGAGGGCTTAGAGCAGGGTTCCATGGGACACTAGGGTTCCTCCAGAGGTTGTTAGGGGTTCCTTGAGCAATTCCTGCCTGATAGATAAAATCCCACATTGATCTTTAAATCCAGACCAGGCCTTTTCTGGCGGGTTTAGTGAAAATGTGATAGTGACAAACAGTATTTTTTGCAAGAAAATTACGTAGCGCCCACCCCCCCCCCCCCCAAACATTATATATATCTTTTTAAAGCAGAAGCCCTAGAGAATAAATTCATGGGTGTTGCAATTTTGTATGTCACACAGTGGTAGTCCCACAGAGTTTTTCTTTTTTTTTAAATAGTGGGTGGGGGCATACACATTTTTCTCAATCTTAACGACCTCCCACCCACCTTATAGCCAAAAGATGGCTACAGCACAGGCTCACAGTGCCAGGAGGGCATCTATGAACGTTGTCCCGTGATCACACTTCATGCTTGCATTGGCACAGATCTGTGATCACTGTGTCCTTCGGGGTAAAGAGCCAATTACAGCAGCTCTTTACCATGTGACCAGCTCTGTCCAATCAAGGTTGCCATCTCATCCCTTTAAGACTCCTTTCACACTGGAGGCTTTTTAGCTCTAAAAATAGTGCCTAAAAACGCCTCCCTTGCAGTCCCAGTATGAGAGCCCGAGTGCTTTCACACTGGAGCGGTGCGGCAGGACGTTAAAAAAAGTCCTGCAAGCAGCATCTTTGCGGTGCTTTAGGAGGCCGCTAGTGGGGAGCTTTTAACCTCGGCTAGTGGCCAAATAAATGGTTAAAACTGCCACTGCCATGCCACTTCAGTGGCACTGCCCATTGATTTCAATGGGCAGGGGCGCTTTAGGAGCGGTGTATTGCTGTCACAAGGAATGTTAATAGCGGTAGGCATTTGACAGGTATTCTTTATGGCGAGACCAAATCCCTCCTCTGGCCCTTAAAATCATTCAAAACACCAAGATTGGTGCTATGCTTTTGATTTTTTTTTAAATGGCACCGTTGACACCTGGGTAAATCAGAAGTCGTTTTAGGGCATCGCTTCTGGGTTACCATAGCCAAGAGCCGATCCAATCTTTGTTCAGCTCTCAAACCAGCCGGCAGCTCTCTCGCCGGGGTGAGGAGGAGCCCAAGAAAGCCGCAGGAGGGGGGGTTTCCTGCTTGTAAAAGCAATCCAGCGGCTAGTTAGCAGCTAGGATTTCTTTTACATTGGAGCAGTGGCATCCAGTAGATTTTTGACAGCAGATTATTCCGTGTGTTATTCCGAGGCAGTAGACCTTGGCCCGGATTCAGGTAGATTTGCGAATTTTTTACGGAGGCACAGGGCAACGTTTTTGCCCTGCGCCCCCGCAAATTTACTGCGCTGCCCTTGATTCACGGAGCGGTAGCTCCGTAAATTGCGTGGGCGCGCCGGCAAAATGCCCGGCGTAAGCGCGCGCAATTTAAATGATCCCGTAGGGGGCGGGAAACTTTCCCGACGTGCATTGCGGCAAATGACGCCGCAAGGACGTCATTTGCTTCAAAGTGAACGTGAATGGCATCCAGCGCCATTCACGAATCACTTACGCAAACTACGTAAATTTGAAATTTCGCGCCGCGGGAACGACGGGTATACGTAACATTGGCTGCCCCTGCTAATAGCAGGGGCAGCCTTACGCGAAAGACGCCGTACGGAAACGACGTAAACTGCGTACGCAGGGCTCGCGTAACGTTGTGAATCGGCGTTAGTATGCAATTTGCATACTATACGCTGAGCACAACGGGAACGCCACCTAGCGGCCATCGCAAGAATGCAGCCTAAGATATGCGGGCATAAGAGCCTTATGCCGCGCATATCTTAGGCTGCAGTCGGCGTAACGAGGTTCCTGAATCAGGAGCATTCGTTACGCCGGGGCAAGTAAGCGATTGCACTGTGTAACTATGGTTACACAGGCGCAATTGCTTCTTGAATCCGGGCCCTTGTGAGTGCATATATTTTACAATTTTGTGGGGATGTTTTAATAAACAATAATGTGCAATGAGATTTCTTTCTTTTCTATGTGTGTGGAACATTATGGATTTGTGAATGGTGATTAGAAGAGTCTGACCAGAGACATTAAGCGTAGTTTGACCTACCTTAGTGTACACTTAGGAAGTCAACAACGTGTCGTGAGTTTGGTCCTCGAAGGGCGCAAGAGTAGGTTTATTTGAAGCACTTTTATGGACTGTTAGCATTTTAATATTACACTTTATGAATTGTGGCACTGTATATATATAAAAACCGGTACAGGAATGATGTCTGCATCTGCATAATAAAAGCTGCAGAATAACCACCCGAAGTCCAGCGATGTACGGGTACGTTGTTGGTCCGGAAGTTGTTATAGTTATCTGTAAGAGGGCATTCTTCCCACTGACCATCACACTAATGTATCATGAGGTGTAGATATAGTCATTTTTAGCAGGGGTTTCCTGAGACCGGAAAGTTCATGAAGATGTTCCTCTGTGTGGAAAAGGTTGATCAGGGCTGGGTTAGAACGCATGCACTAAAAATCGGGTGATGAGGGGTTATTACAAAGGCACTAAAAATCAGTTTATGAAGGGTTATTACACATGCACAAAAAATCGGGTGATGAGGAGTTATTACACATGCACTAAAAATCAGGTGATGAGGGGTATTACACATGCACTAAAAATCGGGTGATGAGGGGTTATTACACATGCACTAAAAATCGGGTGATGAGGGGTTATTACACATGCACTAAAAATCGGGTGATGAGGGTTATTACACATGCACTAAAAATCGGGTGATGAGGGGTATTACACATGCATTAAAAATCGGGTGATGAGGGGTATTACACATGCACTAAAAATCGGGTGATGAGGGGTATTACACATGCATTAAAAATCGGGTGATGAGGGGTTATTACACATGCACTAAAAATTGGGTGATGAGGGGTTATTACATATGCACTAAAAATCGGGTGATGAGGGGTTATTACACATGCACTAAAAATCGAGTGATGAGGGGTTATTACACATGCACTAAAAATCGGGTGATGAGGGGTATTACACATGCACTAAAAATCAGGTGATGAGGGGTTATTACACATGCACTAAAAATCGGGTGATGAGGGGTTATTACACATGCACTAAAAATCGGGTGATGAGGGGTTATTACACATGCACTAAAAATCGGGTGATGAGGGGTATTACACATGCACTAAAAATCAGGTGATGAGGGGTTATTACACATGCACTAAAAATCGGGTGATGAGGGGTTATTACACATGCACTAAAAATCGGGTGATGAGGGGTTATTACACATGCACTAAAAATCGGGTGATGAGGGGTTATTACACATGCACTAAAAATCAGGTGATGAGGGGTTATTACACATGCACTAAAAATCGGGTGATGAGGGGTTAATACACATATAATTTAAAAATGGTTGAAGAGGTTTTAATACACATGCGCTGAGAATCAGGTGATGAGGGGTTAATACACATGCTCTGCGAATTGGGTGATGAGGGGTTAATATACATGCTCTGAGAATTGGGTGATGAGGGGTTAATGCTCAGAGAATCTGGCAATAAGGGGTTAATTGCTACGTGATTGGACCCTGTAAAAAAAAAGACAGGCAGTTCATTCCTAGGTATAATCTCTCCTCGGTAGACCGGGCTTCAGTTTTCTTGCCATTGTCGAAGGTGAAAATTACTGCTATGCAGCTCTCTGCACAATTTTACCAGATTGTCGATGGTTCCAACAGGCATCAGGAGACTGTATCTATCCATTCCTTTGGCTGTCATGGCTCAGAGTACTGGAACCCGGACTCCCCACCAGACTAAGAGACGGAATAATGGCCTGTATTGTTGCCGGTTGGAACTGGACCCTTTGTTTACAGAGCCCTGCACATTAATATTGCCTGATGTATTATGGTAGGGTACTCAACAGGTCCATGCCAGTGAACCCCAGCTGGGGGATCAAGTCCCTGAAAGCCCTCTTGGCAAAGCCAGCTGTGTTGGGTTGGTGAAGTTAGGACCAGAGCTTTTTTTCTCAGAAAATAGGTGCAGGAACTCAACCACAGATTTCACAAACAGTAGAAGGGTCTTAAAGGGGCATTAAATACCAGAATTGCATTACATACAGAGCGCAGAGTTCAGCGGGTTACAAAGCTGTCACTTGTAAACACAGAAACCAGACGTCTGTGTTTACAAGTGATTGTGGTGAGCAGGCACCAAAGGGTCTGAGCCAAAGGTGGTGGAACTCAGTTCCCCCAAGTTCCCCCTGAAAAAAAGCCCTGGTTAGGACCCTGCTAAAAAAAAGTCCTTCATCTGGGCTGGTGAGTGCCCCTGGATAGCCCTGTTAGTAATCCTATAAAAAGGTACTCCCACCCCCCAACAACCCTACTTTGGTACAAGGAGTGGTGGCCCTGCTGTTTGTCGGCTTTGTGTATCAGCTGCTTTTGTATGGTGCTTTTTACTGTGTGCTTCTAGCGGGCTGAGACTGCTGTTTGGAAGCATCTGTGTGACATGCAGGTCACAGGATCTGGTTCTGCTCACTGTTCGATATGCCTGGACCACTCCTTTATTTATTTACTTGGGGATTCCCCTTGGGTTTCTACCATTTTTATGCATCTAAATGCTAAATCGCAGTGGCAATGGTGGGGGGGGGGCTGTGGAAGGTGAAATACTTCTCCACCCTCTGCATTCCCTGATGACACCCAAGTCACGCATGCGTAGTCCGTGCTGTCATGCTTGTCTTTAATGGATGTGTCCCTTTCTCCTCCCGTTTCTTATTATCAGTGGAGGAACATCTGGAGGAGAAAGCAAACAAATTCATACCAGAAGATGTGGAGGGGAAAGACTCCTCCTCAGAGGATTCTGCACCAGAGGAACCCCAGGATCAGAGTTTACCTCAGATTGAAAAGGCCGTTTGGGAAATTTGAATTTCTCGCAGAATTTGAAACTGCTGCTTCCTGAGTCCTCTTCTAAAATAAATTTAGGACTTGGATCATGGCAGCTGCCATTAGTTCCTCTGGCTTCTCTATACACTTTCACCTTTAGTGTTGTTTTTTTTTTCCAACAACTGGGATTACCCTGTTGAAGTGCTTGCTCTGCTAGGAGATTGACCTAACAATATCCCTGAAAAAATGTGTTGCCTTGGAAGAGGCGTATGCTTTTGGTGACTCCAGTGATCTCTTATCTCATAAAAATTCTCACATTCTTGGCTTAGGTGGCTCAGGAGCAGGGCCGATCCTAGGCAGGGTGCGCGGGGTGCTCCGCACCCAGGCGGCGCAGAAATGGGGGCGCCAAAGCTCCAAAGTAATCTAATCCCTCCTCCTTGTCTGTGTCCAGAGGCGGAGCACATGTAGCGGGTGCTGCGGTTCCCCATCCCGCTTGCTCTCCCTGCTGGCAACTGACAAGAACGCATACCTCCCGCTGTCCCCGGAATCCGGGTTGGGTACCGCAGCGGAGCCTAGTATTGGAACACGTTCCGGTACTAGGCTCCACTAATTAATTCTGTGCGGTGCGTGTGGAGCGATCTCCTGTCTGCCCCGCCCCTTCTGTGTCGGCTCTTCTCCCATAGGTGGTGTGATGAGAGGCTTCTGGGTTGGCCGGAGCTGCTACCAATCATCCGTACACTCCCAGAAATGCTCACCGAGTACCACCCTCCTAGTAACCAAAGATGCCACGTATGCCCCGCTCCCTGTAATGTGCTTCTGCTCCCAGCGTGCCTGAGCTACAGGGATCTATTGGACAAGTACTGATCTATGGGGACACCTGATGTGGGGGGCTCTGATGGGGACACCTGCTGTGGGGGGCTCTGATGGGGACACCTGCTGGGGGGCTCTGATGGGGACACTAATGAAGACTTCTTAGGGGAGCATCTCTGTGTTTGAGTCATAGCCATAGAAACATTTGTAAAGGGGAGGAGTTAGTAAGATGACCACACCCATGTGGGGGCGCAGCAATATTTCTGCACCCAGGCATCTGTGACCCTAGGATCGGCCCTGCTCAGGAGGAAGTGATTCTCACCCTCTCTTGGGCAGAGCTTCATTGCCTGATCTGTCTGCCATTCACTTTCCAGGAATGGAAGATTGGCAGAAGGATTTCCACAGTATTCAGCAGTTGTGGAGCTCTGTCAATAGTGGGGCTCTCCAGGTGGACCTTTGGTTATCCAAGTTCAGGGCGTAAGTGGACAAGTTCATCCTCAGGCATTTGCTGTGGATGTTCTGGGGATGCCACAGGGCCAGTTCTCCCTGAATTATGAGAGAAAGGGAGTTACCGCTCCAGGTGGGTATGATGAACAATCAATGACTATTCAGGAGATCAAGGGTGCCGGCAATGCACAAGGCAAATTGTAGACGAAAAAAGATGGACAGCCGCACTCCAAAAATCCTTTAGGTTGTCTTTAATATAAAAAATGAAAAAATGCACTACAAAAACCAGCAGAAAATGGGGATAGCAGCCTACGCGTTTCACACTATAGATCAGTGCTTAGTCATGGCCATGACGGAAGTGATCCTGGAAGTACGACACATGAGTTTAGAATCCCGCTATTTAAGCGTGGGGGCAGTGGGTTGGCGTGCACCCCATTTGATGTCTGTTTAAGACGATCCAGTTCTTAGGAGCCCTTGGTGTGAACAAGCGTTGGTAATCCACCACCGTATGGTGAGCTGGGTCCCCCCCGGAGGGTAAGAGTATTAATTTCTCTCCCCCTGCCCAAAGGTGAAGGCACTCCTGGGTGACACTCTCTATAGCACACCAAGTATAGATCACTTGAAGTACCAAGTACAGTGCGACTTCGGACAAGTCTCGCCCCACTTGGATATTTACTGTTGAACTGTCTAGTGCTCATAACTTTGGACTCTGGCAATTTATTGTATGTAGATTGTTTTATTTCACAGTGATTAAGATACACTATTTTTGGTGTTGGGATTTTCATTGCATTTGTGTTAAATTTTTCACATAATATTAACATACTTTTTTATTTTTGAATATATACACTGCTCATATTTTGAGCATGGTTTAGTAATATGTTTGTCTGTGCACATTGGGAATAGTCATATTTTCCCAAGGTTTCACCCACGTAATTAGGCATTGATGGTTTCCATATCTTCTCATTTACAGCGCTACACTTTATACTTTATTTGCACTATCACAATTCTTGTCTGATTGTAGTGTTTAGCTGCTATTTCTTGTTTTTGGCGCAATATTTGATTTTAGATTTTTTGACTTCTGTCTGATGACCTCTCCGTTAGCAAGGAGGTGACAATATGATTAGGTGTGAGTGACAGTCCATGTTCCTCGCAGAAAGGGTGCTATGGAGACCAGTTCTGTCATTCACCAAAGGAGAGGAGGGAGGCCTGTCAGCTCCAGGCTTCTTGTGTGCTCTTGGTTTACAAGAAATTCCACCTGCCTATAACCAAAAGTGTACAGTAATTGAGCAGCACCAGTGCTTGTAGTTCCTCACAGCACTTCTCATTCAATCTTTTACCCGTGCCTAGTGGAGAAAGCAAATTGAGGTGACTACAGCTTTAGCCACATTACTTATAAAGGATGTCCCACTGTATGCAGACATCTGTATCCTAGAGAAATCTTCACTGCAGGGATGCCGGTCCTCTTTCTGTCTTTGAACTACTAGTGCTGTAATGGTTAACAGCTTTAGGTCTTCGGGCAGTACAGCAATACAGATGGCCCACACCCCTCCTTCTTTCTCCATCATTGAGAAATGTCAGTTCATTGTCTACAGTGCTTGTAACACCATCTGTGAATGGGTAGGAGTCTGATCAGTCTCGGGATTCTCTCCTCCATTCACATTCACGTGATTCCGTTCATTCACTCTTTAGGAGCCTGTCCACACCAGTACATTCACTGGTGCGATGGGGTGCCATTCATTCTGTGTGGCACCCCTTCACACCTACATTGTGGTGTACATTCATTGGGCAATACAGCATGTGCAATTTTCAGTCCCATGTGGTCATTTTAGAGCCTGTTAATATTGTTGGGCTCCTGCGACACACGTTAATGCATTCATGTGTGTTCATTATACTGTAGCGGCCAGGATGATTTGAATTGCCCCTAAGGCCCCGTACACACGAGAGGATTAATCCGCGGGAACGGTCCTCCGGACCGTTTCCGCGGATAAATCCTCTGGCGGATTTTGATCTGATGGTTGTATCTGATGGTTGTACTCTAGCCCCACTCTTCCTCTACAAGTGTGCAAATATATTCGGGTCAGCTTATACTCGAGAATATACGGGTACTATTGGCCAGATTCAAGTAGAGGCGCGTATCTTTATGCCGGCATAGCGCATCCCATTTGCACTACGCCGACGTAACATTGTGAGGCAAGTACTGTATTCACAAAGCACTTGTCTCCTAAGTTACGTCGGCGTAGCGCAAATGGCCCGGCGTAACCCCGCCTAATTCAAAATAGGCAGGTAGGGGGCGTATTGTATGGTAATGAATCGTGAACTCATGTAAATGAAGCGCCGATCGTACGGCGCATGCGCGCGCATGCTCAGAATCACATCGCAAATACTCATTGCTTTCGACGTGAACGTAACCTACGCCCAGCCCCATTCACGTACGCTTACGCAAACGACGTAAAATACGACGGCTGGTGAGTTTGGTGGTCTCAGCCCGGCTCCCGGTGGGTGTGCTATGCGAGGTAAGCCTGCGCTTAGTACGCCCACCCCCTCCCACAAAAACCACCACACTTACACACGCACTCGAAATTGGGTTAATATGCACGCACTTTGACCACGCGGTCTCTAAAAAGAGAGGCGAAGGACTAACGGGGCTGGTTGAGCGGGCTAATCCTCTCACTCCCTTATAGGGAGTCCCTCTGCCCTGTTGGGCTTCAAAGCGGAGCAGGTAGGGCGGGCTGTGTGGGAGGACCTCCTCACACACCCGCCATTGCCAACCGGGGGAATGGAGAAAGGTGGCAGATTGCCTCTGGGGGAGGCCTGCCTACTCCCAACTCCTGCAGTCTGGCTCCTCTCTCGAGTACACGCACAAAATACACTTTAAAAAAAAAAAGATACGACGGCTGTTCCGACGTCCATACCTTGCATGGGCTGCGCCATCTTTTTGGTGGTTTATCTTTACGCCTGAAAAACGCCTTACGTAAACAGCGTATCGGGCGCAAGTACGTTCGTGAATAGGCGTATCTTGCTCATTTACATCTTCTAGGTGTAAATCAACGTACACGCCCCTATCGGCCAGTGTAAATATGCAGCTAAGATACGACGGTGTAGGAGACTTATGCCGGCCGTATCTTAGCAACAGAGAAGCGTATCTCAGTTTGAGAATACGCTTAAAGATACGACGACGTGCATTCGGACTTACGCCGGCGTATCTACTGATACGCCGTCGTAGGTCTTTAAGAGTCCGGCTATTAGAATTTAAAGGGATGCATTTTACTTTTATTGCAAAAATGCTTCAAAAACTATTAAAAAGTCAAATACAATACAATCTTATATATACAAAATATGTTTATTTTTTTAAAACTGTCCATTTCGGTTTTCGGTCGAATGCATCCCGAATTTTTGGTCCAGAATTTTCATTTCTGTGCACCACTAATTATTGTTCAAAGATTGGCTAATTTTATCCTTAAAAAATTATATTATATTATACTTGCTCCCCTTATGGCAAATTTCTGAATTTTCATGGTGTAGCTTGATTAATTGCATTGAGTGTCCTGCATTGATACTTTGTTATCAAAGGTGAACAGCTAGCTGCGGTTGGTAAAGAATATGCTATCTTTATTGATTTTGTCTGCAAATGAATACAATAATGGCAAATGTACTTACACTGCACATCACAGTTTAGAAGCTGTTCTTGTTATCACAGGAAACTTGATTTAAAATAAAGTGCTTTCTGTTCGTAGAGAGAATTAATACACCTGATGGCATCAATTTTGTGCTCTTCAGATCCTCATTTGAATGTAAATAAATGTTAATACCAGATTAATGTACTCTACTTCTAAAAAAGAGCCTCTCAAGTTTCTGCAGAGTTTGAAAGTTGTACCCCCTGCACGTGAAGACAATATATAGATATGTGAAGAAGTAGATGTCTTTCAAACAGTACTTACAGCTAAGGCTGATATACTTGAACAGATGACACATACAATTGACACTATGGGCCTGATTTACCAAGCCTTTACTCCATGACTCATGGAGTAAAAGCAGGAGTAGCAGCCGTTTGGCCATTTACTAAAGAAATACGCTGCTAGTGCAGTGTATTTCCCTAGTTACTAATGTGCTCCGTGCGCCCAGGAGAGGGTGCATTGTGCACCAGTACAGACCTGGCGCACGGCACATTAAACTGTAAATTGCGGGGGTTTGGGCGGGAGTTTATTAGGGGGGGAGGTGGGGGGATGCAGGGGAAGTGAAGTGACATGTGTTTTGAAGTGTTTGGCGGGCCGAATTGAAAGGGAAAGTGTTTTTTGAAAACAGATCCCCGTACGCTTGCACAGTGCGCCTGAACCTCGGGAGGTTCATTTGCATACTGGGCATGCGCAGAGAGAAAAGTCAGGGATTCCCGTGCGCCCTGTCAGTACGCCGTGAAAATCTTGGTAAATACCAAGCGGCGTACCCGTGAATGCGCTGCGTGACGCGGCGCACGGGAATCTCCGAGCTGTTTTCAGCCCTGAAGGGGAACTCGGCGCCAAATTTCAAACTTGAAATCGGCGCGGGTCCCCCTTCAGGGCTACATTAGGCTCTTAGGCTTGGTCCGGAACGTGAGGGGTTAAACCCGCGCCGATTCGGCGCGGGGGTCCCCCCCAGATCCAAACCAAGCCCTCATCCCAAGCATGCAGTCTGGCCCGGACAGGAATGGGGGAGGGGACGAGCGAGCGGCCCCCCCCCTCCTGAGCCGTACCAGACCGCATGCCCTCAACATGGGGGAGTGTGTGCTGTGGGGGAGGGGGGCACTGCCCCCCCACCCCACAGCACTCTTGCCCCCATGTCGATAGGGACAAGAGCCTCTTCCCGACAACCCTTGCCGTTGGTTGTCGGGGTATGCGGGCGGGGCTAATCGGAATCTGTGAGCTCCCTTTAATAAGGGGGCCCCCAGATGCCGGCCCCCCACCCTATGTGAATGAGTATGGGGTACATCGTACCTCTACCCATTCACATGGGGGAAATGTAAAGTAAAAAAAAAACACCACACAGAATAAAATATTTTATTAATCTGCTCCGGAGCCCCCCCTTTCTTCTTTAGTTCTCTTAGAAGGGGGGGTTTCTTCTCTCCCGATCTTCCGCCGGGACCCTGGGCTTCGGTGATTTCTGCCGGGGGAGGGCGCCATCCCTCGGTCCTCTCCGGAGCCTTCCGCCGGATGCCCCCACCCCATTTAAGCTCTTTTTCATTAGGGAGGGGCATCCGGACTTCGGGGTCTTCTGCCGGGGGATGGCGCCTATCCCCCGGTCTTTCCGGTGCCTTCCGCCAGGGTTCCGGTCTTCCTGGTCTTCTGCCGGGGGTGCGCCAACTCCCCGGTCTTTTCTCTTCTGTCTTCTCTGCTCCCTCTTCTGCCTGGCTCCCCCGCGGAGCCAGGGCTTTCTTCCGTCTTCTTTCTTCTCTCTTCCTTCTTCTGCCTGTCTCCTCCGCGGAGCCCAGGGCTTGTCTCCGCTGTCTTCTCCCTTCTCTTCCATTGGATGTTGACACGACGAGGTCCGGCGTTGGAATGCCGTCTGAGCAGTGGGCATGGACTTATATAGGGCAATGCCACCATGTGACCTCAACCCATGTGACATCACATTCCCATCATGCCCAGGGAATGTGATGTCACATGGGTTGAGGTCACATGGTGGCATTACCCTATATAAGTCCATGCCCGCCACTGACACGGCATGTCAGCGCGGAACCTCGTCGTGTCAACATCCAATGGAAGAGAAGGGAGAAGACAGCGCAGACAAGCCCTGTGCTCCCGGAGGAGACAGGCAGAAGAAGGAAGAGAGAAGAAAGAAGACGGAAGAAAGCCCTGGCTCCGCGGGGGAGCCAGGCAGAAGAGGGAGCAGAGAAGACAGAAGAGAAAAGACCGGGGAGTTGGCGCACCCCCGGCAGAAGACCAGGAAGACCGGAACCCTGGCGGAAGGCACCGGAAAGACCGGGGGATAGGCGCCATCCCCCGGCAGAAGACCCCGAAGTCCGGATGCCCCTCCCTAATGAAAAAGAGCTTAAATGGGGTGGGGGCATCCGGCGGAAGGCTCCGGAGAGGACCGAGGGATGGCGCCCTCCCCCGGCAGAAATCACCGAAGCCCAGGGTCCCGGCGGAAGATCGGGAGAGAAGAAACCCCCCCTTCTAAGAGAGCTAAAGAAGAAAGGGGGGGCTCCGGAGCAGATTAATAAAATATTTTATTCTGTGTGGTGTTTTTTTTTTACTTTACATTTCCCCCATGTGAATGGGTAGAGGTACGATGTACCCCATACTCATTCACATAGGGTGGGGGGCCGGAATCTGGGGACCCCTTTATTAAAGGGGTCTCTCAGATTCTGATAAGCTCTCCGCCCGCATACCCCGACAACCAACGGCCAGGGTTGTCGGGAAGAGGCTCTTGTCCCTATCGACATGGGGGCAAGAGTGCTTTGGGGTGGGGGGGCAGTGCCCCCCTCCCCCACAGCACACACTCCCCCATGTTGAGGGCATGTGGTCTGGTATGGCTCAGGAGGGAGGGGGGCGCTCGCTCGTCCCCACCCCCATTCCTGTCTGACCAGACTGCGTGCCTGGGATAAGGGCTTGGTTTGGATCTTGGGGGGGGGGGGGGCACGCTATTTTTTTGGGCCCCGGTTTAACCCCTTATGTTCCAGACCAAGCCTAAGAGCCTGGTATGCACCTGGAGGGAACCCACCTTATTTTTTTTGGGGGGGTCTGGAGTTCCCCTTCATGAACAGCGATCTGTCATTTACACATGTCAGTCCCATCCCCCCCCCCTACAGTTAGAACACACCCAGGGAACATATTTAACCCCTCCCTCGCACCTAGTGTTAACCCCTTCCCTGCCAGTGGCATTTTTTGAGTAAGCAATGCATTTTTTACAGCACTGATCGCTGAAAAATGCCAATGGTTCCAAAAAAGTGTTCGATGTGTCCGCCATAATGTCGCAGTACCGATAAAAATCGCTGATCGCCCCAATAACTAGTTAAAACAACAAAAAAAAAAAATTTGTAGACGCTATACCTTTTGCAAAAACCAAACACTAAACGCTATTTGCGATTTTTTGGAACCAAAAAGATGTAGAATACGTATCGGCCTAAACTGAGGGGTTTTTTAGTTTTTTGAATATATATTTTTGGGGATATTTATTATAGCAAAAAGTAAAAAGAATTTTTACATATGTGGGCGGGACTTACGCAAGTCCCGCCCACATATATAAACATCGTTCAAACCACACATGTGAGGTATTGACGCGTGCGTTAGAGCGAGAGCAATACTTTTACCACTAGACTTTCTTTGTAACTATAAACTGGTAACCTGGAAAAAAAAATAAAAGGTCGCCTATGGGGATATTCACGGAATTCATTTTGGCCCCATTGCAGGAGTGTTTCCAATAGTAAAGCGTGACATGTAAGGTATCTATTTACTCAGTGTAACATCATCTTTCACATTATCCCCAAAAATTGGGCTCACTTTTGTGTTTTGTTAATTTTTAACCACTTGAGCCCGGACCATATTTCTGGTCAATGACCGGGCAAGTTTTTGTGATTCGGCGCGGCGTCGCTTTAACTGACAATTGCGCAGTCGTGCGACGTGGCTCCCAAACTAAATTGGCAACCTTTTTTTTCACACAAATAGATTATTAAATGTGCGTGTTTACTTCTGTCTTTAACACCTCCCCTTCAGGCTGGAAAGCATCAGATCAGGGGAAACAAAAAAAAAAAGCTCTCATTCCATTGCAGCTTGGTTCCTACATGTGTGATGAACTGAGCATGCTCAAACACTTAGAAAAAAAATATCCTTTCTTTTTAAAAGGTGAAAAACACTCATTGGATGCTCATAGAGCGTGGTTTGGGTTAATTGCAGGTGTGCCCAATTACAAGCTCACCCAAACTAGAGACTGCAATTTGTTCATGTGATTTCAATTGCTTCATTACTAGCACTGTTATAAAAAGCTTGGATCGATCATTCCTCAGCTGCCCTCAGAAGGGGCAGGCTGGCAGAAATGCTGTTGCTAAACACAAATGTGGTTTGTTGCATGGGTTTTGTTTTATTTTGCCAATGGTTTTGGTTTATTTTTAAATAATGTTCACTTTGATGTATTTGTCTATGTGGCCTTATTTTATGAAAAATGTGTAAAGCTATGGTTAATTAGAATTTTGAAATGTATTTTTGTTTGTTTGTCTTTTTTTGCTTTCCTTGTTTTGTTGACCAATAAAAATTACTTTAAAATTGTTAAGTTTGTCTTTTGTTACTTTTTCATGCTACATATGTTGACAGCTGCAGCTGAACTAGGTTTGGGCCTAACAAATTATGTGTGATTTTTGTCTAAGCTTCTTTCCTGGTGTGTAATCATGAAATGTTTGCCATGTTTATTCTCCCTGACTTTAAAGACAAAAACTGGTAAGTATTTTATTTATTCTGCAGTGGTCCTCAGCCCTCAAGTACCCCCGACAGGACATGTTTTGGGGATTTCTCTTATCAAGAATTGCTGTCCAGACTATTTTAAAGCACATGTGCAAGATGAAGGAAAACCTGCAAACATGGCCTGTGGGGGGGGTTTGCTATTGGTGGACAGGCTTGACGTGCTGATTTACAGCACTGTGCTTAAATCTAGCGCAAGGCAATCCTATTCAAATTGTTGGTGTTTGAGGGAAGCCAAGTGAGTGTTAGAACCCCTGCTTTGTGTTTTTTTATTTTTGTGTTGAGCTTTGTGTCCCTTTTCTTAAAATTGGCTTCACTTCCTGTCACACAGCTGAACAGGAAGTGAGGTTAAAACCCTACCAGTGTCATTTCTTGGGGACACCGGTCAATCTAACTAGTGTCCCCATTAAGCAAATTGCACTCCAGCACTGCTGTGTACACCCCAAATCATGGGTCTTCAAACTACGGCCCTCCAGTTGTTCAGGAACTACAATTCCCATCATGCCTAGTCATGTCTGTGAATGTCAGTGCATTACAAGGCCTCATGGGATGTGTAGTTCTACAACAGCTGGAGGGCCGTAGTTTGAGGATCCCTGCCCCAAATGATTATTTAGTTTGGGGTTTAGTAAAGGCAAAGCCACTCTGCAGTACAAGCATAGTTGCTGAAAATCTGAGAGGAAGCACTGATGGTTTTAACATCCAATCCTGTAGAAGCAAAGTTGTTTTGTTTTCTTCCTTGCTTTGCACTTGTAGGAGTGGATTTGCCTTTAGTAAATGGACCCCAAAGTCCAAGATCCCTAATAATTTGGGGTGTACACAGCAAAATGCTAGAGTGCAATTTACATAATGGGAAACTATTTAGATTGATCTGTGTCCACAAGAAAATATATTAGTAAGGTTTTACCCTCACTTCCTGTTTGGCTATGTGACAGGAAGTGAATGAATTAGAAAGGGTGAAGACACCTCACAAATGTTGTCACTATCAGGGGTGCAGACATCCCCAAAAAAATGAGCAGATAATACTTATTTGCAAATTAATAATTTTTTAGTTAACATTGGGTGGGGTGCTCTAACACACACATTCCTACATATTAGCAACGCTCTATCCTGGCCTATTGGCATGGTTATATTTTCTTAGGGCTCTCAATAAAACTCTATGAAATTTGTGCTTAAACTAGAACCAGGGGCGGACTGACAACTCATGGGGCCCCCGGGCAATAGAAGATTATGGGGCCCCTCTGGCTTACAGATGACCACCACGCCAGGAGGTAGTGCAGAGGCGGGCAGCTAAAATCTTGGGATATTCACATTAAAAGCATGTCATTTTCGGACATATCAGGGACAGATCTAAAAAAAACACAGATTTTTACATACTGTCCCTGGTTTTACTGAGCCTGGCAACCCGGATAGGGCCCCCTAGTGGCATGGGGCCCTCGGGCAGTGCCCGAGTGACTCAATGGTCAGTCCGCCCCTGACTAGAACTATAATCAACACGTTTTATTTTCTTTAATTTGGGATAGAGTGAGGGAGGGTTATAGGCCCTGTCAGTTTATTTTGGATTATCTGTGTCCAATTGGGGAGATTTGCCTTCACTTCCTGCCCCATAGCCAAACAGGAAGTGAGAGAAAAACTATGCAAATTAACCACTTCCCGCCCAGCCTATGGCCGATTTACGTCCGGGAAGTGGTTACACAATCCTGACAGGACGTCCTGCAGGATTTCATGCCGCACGCGCCTGTGGGGGCACGCAGCGCGGCGATCGGTGATGCGGGGTGTCAGTCTGACACCCTGCATCTCCGATCTCGGTAAAGAGTCTCTCACGGAGACGGAGACTCTTTACCACGTGATCAGCCGTGTCCAATCACGGCTGATCACGATGTAAACAGGAAGAGCCATCGATGGCTCTTCCTCACTCGCGTCTTACAGACGCGAGTATAGGAGAGCCGATCGGCGGCTCTCCTGACAGGGGGCGTTCGCGCTGATTGTTTATCAGCGCAGCCCCCCCTCGGATCACCACACTGGACCACCAGGGATGCCCACCCTGGACCACCAGGGTGTGCAAAAAAAAAAAAATTATAGAACAAAAAAACAAAAAGCATTAAAAAATAAGAAAAAAGATGCCAATCAGTGCCCACAAATGGGCACTGACTGGGAAAATCAGTGCCACCCCACAGTGCCCATCAATGCACAGTGCCCACCTATCAGTGCCCACCTGTGCCACCCATAAGTATCCATCAGTGCCACCCATAAGTGCCGCCCATAAGTATCCATCAGTGCCACCCATAAGTGCCGCCCATCTGTGCCGCCCATCAGTGCCGCCTATGAGTGCCCATCAGTGCCGCATAGCAGCGCCGCCAATCAATGCCACCTCATCTGTGCCGTCAGTACTACCTCATCGATGTCCATCAGTGCCATCTCATCGGGGCCCATCAGTGCCGCCATATCAGTGCCCGTAATTGAAAGAGAAAAACTTATTTACAAAAAAATTAACCTAAAAAAAGAAAAAGGTTTTTTTGTTTCAAAATTTGCAGTCTTTTTTTAGTTGTTGCGCAAAAAAAAAACGCAGAGGTGATCAAATAACAACAAAAGAAAGCTCTATTTGTGGGGAAAAAAGGACGCCAATTTTGTTTGGGTACAGTGTTGTATGACCGCGCAATTGCCATTCAAAGTGCGACAGTGTTGAAAGCTGAAAATTGGCTTGGGCGGGAAGGTGCGTAAGTGCCTGGTATGGAAGTGGTTAAGGGAATCCAGTGCCCCCCCAGAACTAGTGTGTGGGTCCCCTGAAAATTACTGGGCGGGGTTATACAAAAACAGGGTGTGACCTTGACAGGAAGGGGTGGGTCATTTTTCTATTAGGAGGTGCAGATATGTAGTCAGGCCTAGGGCAGAACCAAACCTTAATATACTACTGCATATTAGGGCTTATTTAGACCGGAACCGATTTACAGCGTGTTTTTATATTGTGGGAGGAAACCCACGCAGGCACAGGGAGAACATGCAAACTCCATGCAGATGCTGTCACGGGCGGGATTCGAACCAACGACTCTTTTGCTGCTAGGTCAAAGTGCTATACACTACACCACTGTGGTGAACGAACATGATTGCAGCTGAAAGCATGAGATCTATTTTTTTTTTTTTTCAATACCATGCTTTCCAGCCTTATTGACCCCGCCTCTCTCCATAAAGAGGACCTGTCACACACTAGTCCTATTACAAGGGATGTTTACATTCCTTGTAATAGGAAGAAAACTGATCATTTTTTTTTTATTTTTTTATTTCAGTGTAAAACATTATAAAACTAAATAAAAATAAATAAGAAAACCCCAAAAAAAAATTTTAAAGCGCCCCGTCGCGACGAGCTCGCGCACAGAAGCAAACGCATACGCGAGTAGCGCCCGCATATGAAAACAGTATTCAAACCACACAAGTGAGGTATCGCCGCGATCGTTAGAGTGAGAGCAATAATTCTAGCCCTAGACCTACTCTGCAACTCAAAAAATGCAACCTGTAGAATTTTTTAAACGTCGCCTATCGAGTTTTTTAAAGGGTAAAAGTTTGACGCCATGCCACGAGCGGGCGCAATTTTTAAGCGTGACATGTTGGGTATCATTTTACTCGGCGTAACATTATCTTTCACAATATAGAAAAAAATTGGGCAAAATGTATTGTTGTCTTATTTTTTAATTCAAAAAAGTGATTTTTATCCAAAAAAAGTGCGCTTGTAAGACCGCTGCGCAAATACGGTGTGACAAAAAGTATTGCAATGACTGCCATTTTATTCCCTAGGATGTCTGCTAAAAAAAAATATATAATGTTTGGGGGTTCTGATTAATTTTCTAGCCAAAAAATTGTGATTTTCACATGAAGGAGAGAAGTGCCAGAATTAACCCGGTGGGCAAGTGGTTAAAGTACTCATGGCTATAAAGAATAGAGTCATTGCTCATTAAAAAAAAAAAAAAAAAGGGGGTCCCTCCAAATTAAATTACCAGGCCCTTCAGGTCTGGAATGGATATTAAGGGGAACCCCGCCGTAAAAACCCCAAAAAAAAAGACGTGCGGTTCCCGGCAAATATCCATTCCAGACCCTTCAGGTCTGGTGTGGATTTTAAGGGGAACTCCACCCCAAATTGAAAAAAAAAATGGCGTGGAGTCCCCCTAAAAATCCACACCAGACCCTTATCCGAGCACGTTGACCTGGCCGGCCGCAGAAAAGAGGGGGGGACAGAGTGCGGCCCCCCCCCCTCTCCTGAACCGCACCAGGCCACATGCCCTCAACATGGGGAGGATGTCCCCATGTTGATGGGGACAAGGGTCTCATCCCCACAACCCTTGCCCGGTGGTTGTGGGGGTATGCGGGCGGGAGGTTTATCAGAATCTGGAAGACCCCTTTAACAAAGGGGACCCCCAGATCCTGACCCCCCCCCCCTGTGTGAAATGGTAATGGGGTACATTGTACCTCTACCATTTCACCACAAAAAAAATGTCAAAGTGATAAAAATGACAGTAGCCGGTTTTTGACAAATCTTTTAATAAAGTCTTCTTTTCTTCTTTCCTTCGGGGTTCTTCCGCTGCTTCTTCTCGTCCACATCTTGCCCGACGTCTTCTTCTATCTTCTCCGTCCGTCCTTCCGCCTTCTGGTCCCGCATCTTGCCCGTTGTCTTCTCCGTCCGCCTCCTCGTCCGCATCTTGGGTCTTCTGCGGTCTTCTTCTCGGTCCGCCGCCTTCTCGTCCCCTGCGTTTGAATTGTAATTGGCCGCCGTTTTCCCGCTCCTGGGACCCGCCCCCCTCTGACGCCACAAGTAAACTCCTTAGAAGGTCATGTGCGTCAGAGGGGGGCGGGGTCGCAGAGCGTCACACAGCGGGGGAATTCAATTTCAATCGCGCCGCCCGGAGAAGAAGTTCCCGCCGTGTCACACTCATGTGACCCCGCCCCCTCTGACGCACATGACCTTCTAAGGAGTTTACTTGTGGCGTCAGAGGGGGGCGGGTCCCAGGAGCGGGAAAACGGCGGCCAATTACAATTCAAACGCAGGGGACGAGAAGGCGGCGGACCGAGAAGAAGACCGCAGAAGACCCAAGATGCGGACGAGGAGGCGGACGGAGAAGACAACGGGCAAGATGCAGGACCAGAAGGCGGAAGGACGGACTGAGAAGATAGAAGAAGACGTCGGGCAAGATGTGGACGAGAAGAAGCAGCGGAAGAACCCCGAAGGAAAGAAGAAAAGAAGACTTTATTAAAAGATTTGTCAAAAACCGGCTACTGTCATTTTTATCACTTTGACATTTTTTTGGGGGTGAAATGGTAGAGGTACAATGTACCCCATTACCATTTCACACAGGGGGGGGGTCAGGATCTGGGGGTCCCCTTTGTTAAAGGGGTCTTCCAGATTCTGATAAACCTCCCGCCCGCATACCCCCACAACCACCGGGCAAGGGTTGTGGGGATGAGACCCTTGTCCCCATCAACATGGGGACATCCTCCCCATGTTGAGGGCATGTGGCCTGGTGCGGTTCAGGAGAGGGGGGGGGCCGCACTCTGTCCCCCCCTCTTTTCTGCGGCCGGCCAGGTCAACGTGCTCGGATAAGGGTCTGGTGTGGATTTTTAGGGGGACTCCACGCCATTTTTTTTTTCAATTTGGGGTGGAGTTCCCCTTAAAATCCACACCAGACCTGAAGGGTCTGGAATGGATATTTGCCGGGAACCGCACGTGTTTTTTTTTTTTTGGTTTTTACGGCGGGGTTCCCCTTAATATCCATTCCAGACCTGAAGGGCCTGGTAATTTAATTTGGGGGAACCCCTACACATTTTTTTGTTTGTTTTATGAATGAATCCCTTTAGAATTGTCAGAGCCGACAATTCATTATAGCCGCGTGTGAATTTTTAAATGACTTTTTTCCTTCAGAATGTCACTTTGTGCAGGGGGAGTTCTAAGTGCGGGAAAAATGCGCTATTTCACATGCTGACATTACACCCCCCCTAGGTACGAAATTTAAAGGAATATTTCACTTTTATTGTTTCACTTTAAGAATTATTAATTTCACTGCTCCCGAAAAAACGGCCGTTTTAAAAAATAAAAAAAGCATTGATACATGTTCCCTGGGGCAGGACTGAGGTCCCCAAACACTTTTTAGGACAAAACTTGCAGATTAGCCTTTAAAATGAACACTTTTGATTTCTCCCATAGACTTCTATAGGGAGTTCGGCGCGGCTTTACATATTAGTTTCAATGCGCCGGCTGCTACGCTGGTTCATGCGCCTGATTAAGCCTCCACCCGGAGTACTAATTAATGCATGAACCAGCGCAGCGCACATAGCTTAGTAAATCAGGCCCTATGTATAAACAAAATGAAAAAATGTGCAAATGTGCTATAAATTAAATTTAAATGGATCTAAAGCTGCAGACACATCCGAGATAGTATCACTCCCATTAAATGTGCATATAAAAAAGTGCTGCTTTAAAAACAAATGTGCATAGATAAAAATTCATCAAAAGGCAGTGAACAGTGATAAAGTGCCTTAAATCAAAGGAAATGTTAAAGCGGTAGTAAACCATGTACAGTACTTGCCTTCTTTTGAGAAAAGGGGGTCATGTCTATTTGGTAAGCAGGCACTTTATCACACGCTTGTTTATGGTGGCTAAAGGAGCACTTTAACGCAGATTCACTGGGTTTGAGCATTGGGAGTTTCTTTTGGACTATTTAATATTTCTTTTGATTTTTTTAAGGAACTTTCTCACCGCGTCGTATCTTTATTTTGAATTCCCAAACAAAGATACGACGGCATTTGGCTAAGATCCGACAGGCGTACGGCTTCGTACGCCTTCGGATCTTAGGATGCAATACTTCGGCGCCTGCTGGGTAGAGTTCGCGTCGTTTTCCGCGTCGGGTATGCTAATTAGCTGTTTACGGTGATCCACGAAGGTACGCGCGTTCGTCGCATTCTCTTACGTCGTCGCTAGTCGGCTTTTCCCGTCGTAAAGTTGCGATTGCTATTTAGGTGGTGTAAAAATAGACAGCCCATGTTAAAGTATGGCCGTCGTTCCCGCGTCAAATTAAAAATTTTTTTTGGCGTAAGACGTCCGGGAATAGGAAAGGACGTAACGCACGTCGCCGTTCAAAAAATTACGTTGGTGCGACGTCATTTCGCGCAAAGCACGGCGGGAAATTTCAAAACGGAGCATGCGCAGTACGTTCGGTGCGGGAACGCGCCTAATTTAAATGATAGTCAAAAATATTCCAATTGCACACCTTCCAGGAAATGGCCAATAAGTAAAAGGGTGCTGAAACGATTACCGTCTGGGAACCGGAAAGCAAATCATATACACATATTCGCCAGCACACCAAGGATCATTTAAAAAACGTCCAAAAATTTAATGCATGTTAGCGATCCAGAAAAAGCAACGTTTCGAGGTCGCGCAGGACCTCTTCGTCAGGCAAAAGATACCTGACGAAGAGGTCCTGCATATATCATTTAAATGATATATGTGTATATCATTTAAATGATACACGCCCCATTTGAATTAGGCGGGCTTGCGCCGGACGGCTTTACGCTACGCCGCCGCAAGTTTACAGGCAAGTGCTTTGTGAATCAAGCACTTGCGCTGAAAACTTGTGGCGGTGTAACGTAAGTGACATACGTTACGCCGCCGCAAATGTATGTGAATCTGGCCCCATGTATTCATTCTCATAATCAAAATCAGGGGTCCGCCACTTTGACATGCTGCATCCTCTGCGCTACTAAATATAAGTGAAAATTTAAATTTAAAAAGTTGGACTGCTGCAAAACCTAAAAGTGTAAACATGAATATAATTTACAGTGATCTTACGCATATCCTGTAATATCCCATACACAAAGTGAATCATAAATATTGACAAATTAATTAAATATATAAAGTGAAGTCCATTACATATAGTTACATAGTAGGTGAGGTTGAAAAAAGACACAAGTCCATCAAGTCCAACCTATGTGTGTGATTATATGTCAGTATTACCTTCATAGGCGTGCGCAGGGGGTGTCTGGGCACACCCTAATCACCGCTTGAGGTGCAGATTCCCCCTGCTGATATTGCACCAATGCCCCTGAACAGGGCTCCTAAAAAAATTGTAAAAAATAAAAATAATAAAATTATAAAAATAAAAAGCCACCGACACTGTCCACGGCCCTACTGACATCAACCACTGCTCCACTGACACCATCCATGTTTTAAAACATTTGGGGTGCACACCCTAATGCAACAGGCTGTGCACACCTATGATTAGCTTGTATATCCCTGTATGCTGTGGTCATTCAGGTGCTTATCTAATAGTTTCTTGAAACCATCGATGCTCCCCGCTGAGACCACCGCCTGTGGAAAGGAATTGCACATCCTTGCCGCTCTTAGGCCCCGTACACACGAGAGGATATCCGCTGGAAACGGTCCGCCGGACCGTTTCCAGCGGATAAATCCTCTGGTGGATTTGGATCTGATGGCTGTACATCAGATCGAAATCCGCACGGAATACATCCGCGGGAAAATTGTCATTTTCACAGCAAAAAATGCTATAAAAATGCATTGTTTACTGTGAAAATGACAATTGCCGTTTGGGAGTTAACCACTAGGGGGTGCTGAAGGGGTTAAGTGTGACCTCATATGTGTTTCTAACTGTAGGGGGGCGGGGCTGGACGTGTGACATCATTGATCGTGTTTCCCTATATGAGGGAACACACGATCAATGACAGCGCCACAGTGAAGAACGGTGAAGCTGTGCTTACACACAGCTCTCCTCGTTCTTCAGCTCCGGGGACTGATCGCGGGACTCCGGTCACGGAGCTTCGGATCGGGTCGCGGGCGCGCGCCTGCGACCCACGGCTGGGCACTTAAAGAGGACGTGCTTGTGCCCAGCCGTGCCATTCTGCCGACGTATATGTGCAGGAGCCGGTCCTTAAGTGGTTAAACTCCCTTCCACGAAAAGCGTATATACCTATTGTGGGGTCACCAGTATGGTATTTGTAAATTGAAATCATATCCCCTCTTAAGCGTCTCTTCTCCAGAGAGAATAAGTTCAGTGTTAAGTTCAGTGTTCGCAATCTTTCCTCATAACTAATATCCTCCAGACCCTTTATTAGCTTTGTTGCCCTTTGCACTCTCCAGATACGCCGTCGTATCTCTGAGTTGCGCCGTCGTATCTATGCGCCTGATTCTTAGAATCAGTTACGCATAGATTTCCCTTCGATCCGACAGGCGCAAGTCTCTTTTACCTCGTTTGCGTAACCCGTCCGTGAATGGGGCTGGACGTAATTTACGTTCACGTCAAAACCAATACGTCCTTGCAGGGAATTAGGAGCAATGCACACTGTGCTGTTCGTGAAAAACGTCAATTACGTCGAGTCATGGTTATTTTACATAACTCACACACCCCTGTTCAAAATTTGAATTAGGCAGGCTTACGACGACCGATTTACGCTACGCCGCCGCAACTTACGGAGCAAGTGCTTTGAGAATACAGCACTTGCCCGTCTAAGTTGCGGAGGCGTAACGTAAATCGGATACGTTACGCCCGCGCAAAGATACGCGGATCTACGAGAATCTGGCCCTCTCTATTTCCAGTACATCCTTCCGTACCAGAGTCTTGTAGAGAGGAAGAATTATCGTTTTTTTCTCTGGAGTTAATCCCTTTTTTAATGCATGCCAATATTCTGTTTGCTTTGTTGGCAGCAGCTTGGCATTGCATGCCATTGCTGAGCCTATCATCTACTAGGACCCCCAGGTCCTTTTCCATCCTAGATTCCACCAGAGGTTCTCCCCTCAGTTTATAAATTACATTTGTATTTTTGCCACCCAAATGCATTATTTTAAATTTTTCTACAATGAACCTCATTTGCCATGTATTTGCCCACCCCATTCATTTGTTCAGATCGTTTTTGCAAGGTTTCCACATCCTGCAGAGAAGTTATTGCCCTGCTAAACTGTTTAGCACCATCTTCACCATTTTGAACATTGGATGAATTATACTAATGGACTTCACTTTATATATTTACTAAATTTGTCACTATTTATGATTCACTTTGTGTATGGGATATTACAGGCTATGCACAAGATCACTCTAAATTATATTCACGCTTTTTACAGATAACCTCAGTAAACCCTCCCAAATGCCCACAATGCAGGAAAAACAAGTCTCTCTCTCTCTCTCTCTCTCTCTCTCTCTCTCTCTCTCTCTCTCTCTCTCTCTCTCTCTCTCTCTCTCTCTCTCTCTCTCTTCGTGCAGCCAACAACAAGGGTTTAGGAAAGTCTGTTTTTCCCATTGTAAATTGTCTGCAATTTTTCCCCATTGAAAATGTTTCTAAACGCGAGTTACCACGTTTACACGCTTTTAAAAGCATTTGGGGTTTCAAATGTCACTAAACTACCCCGTACTGAATGTGATTTTTTCCTTTTTAGAAAAATGCTTCTAACCTTGACTACTTCTAAACTACTATAAACGCCTGAGTGTACATGTACCCATAAAGTAGCATTGAGGAGAGTTCAGAGAGTTCAGGGGCTGTTAAAAAAAAGCCTAAGGGGCAGATCCACAAAAGGATTACCACCGTCTACTGATACGCCGGCGTTAGTTTAAATTTCCCGCGTCGTATCTTTGTTTTGTATCCACAAAACAAGATACAACGGCATCTGGGCTCGATCCGACAGGCATACGTCTTAGTACGCCGTTGGATCTAAGCTGCAACTTCTTCGGCGGCCGCTAGGTGGCGTTCCCGTCTAAATCCGCGTTGAGTATGCAAATTAGCTAGTTACGGCGATCCACGAACGTACGTCGGCCCGGCGCATTTTTTTACGTCGTTTTCGTTCGGCTTTTTCTGGCGTATAGTTAAAGGTGCTATATGGTGGCGTACTCAATGTTAAGTATGGCCGTCGTTCCCGCGTACAATTTTGAATTTTTTATGTCATTTGCGTAAGTCGTTCGCGAATAGGAATTTGCGTAGAATGACGTCACCGTCGTAAGCATTGGCTTGTTCCGGTTAAATTTCGAGCATGCGCACTGGGATACCCCCAGGGACGGCGCATGCGCAGTTAAAAAAAACCGTTGTTTACGTCGGGTCACGACGTATTTACATAAAACACGCCCCCATTACATCCATTTGAATTCCGCGCCCTTACCCCGCAAGAGATACACTAAGCCGCCGTAACTTACCGCGCGAATTCATTGAGGATTCAAAACAAAAACAAGTAAGTTACAGCGGCGTAGTGTATCTTAGATACGCTACGCCCGGCGCACTAATGCGCTGTTGTACGTGGATCTACCCCTAAATGTCCGTTTACCAACTGCAGTGTGCATGAGGCCTTATAGTTTATTCTCTTTTTTGTTCCTTTGCTCAGCTTTAGTAATTGTATAACTTCCCATGCTCTGAAGAATTAAAATATGTCGAAATTATACAATTTTATAGCTCTCATTATGCATTGACCCCTATGAAACCCCTTTCATGCTTTGAGTGAATTTGCCCCTCTATCCCTAGAGGGCAGTGGTATCATTTCTTCCCTATACAGACATCCTAATGGCTTTTATCTTCCAGACAAATCCGCTCCGATGATTCCGTTTTCCTTCCAAGATTGGTTGAAAAGCATATCCACAAATGTACACATTATATGGCAGTTCTGGAAACAGTCATTAAATTACATACTAGGTAGTACATGAACCCTTCTAAAGTTCACACTTTTTTTCAACGGGCCCTGCAAATAATTTCAAAAGGTCCCTGCATTGTGGCAATTTTATTCACGATTTTTAGCGCTGTAAAGCATTATGCCCTTTGTGGAAATATGCAGTATAATGGCCCAAATTAGGTTCACAACTATCATTGACAATGACAATTGACTCTATCCCAGATGTGCCCCTTCCTTGCGAAAAGTTATTACACTCTTTATTTAGTGCTATTCATTGGGTTATTGCTTTCAACTGGCACTCTATTGTCTGCAACATGATCACAGGTATTGGCCCATATGGAATCTATCAAAGTTATAGAGGTGATATATCATACTATTAACAATACCATGCCCATTTTTGAACAGAAGTGGGATTACTGGTCCTCACATTGAAACACTCTTTATTCACCTTTAATATCATTTTGGGTTCCTTTTTTTTACTCTGACTTTGTTGTTCTGAATCCATTCTGTTCTACCCCTCTTGACCCTATTTGGTAGATGATTTTGGCTTTAGCCAATAGCTTTTCATTCTGCTGCCGTTTTGGCCCTCTTTTCTTTTGTTGTTATGGAACAATTTTTTTTACTAGGTCATGCTTTTGTGAGGCCCCGTACACACGACCGAGTTTCTCGGCAGAATTCAGCCAGAAACTCGGTCAGAGCTGGATTATGCCGAGAAACTCGGTCGTGTGTACACTTTTCAGCGAGGAACCCGTTGAGGAACTCGTCGGGCCGAAAAGAGAACATGTATTTCCTCGTTGTTCAATGAGGAAAGTCGGCCCGCCGAGCTCCTCGGCGGCTTCCACACTGAACTCGCCGAGGAACTCGATGTGTTTGGCACGTCGAGTTCCTCGGTCGTGTGTACGGGGCCTCAGTGTAAGCGACTGATTTAATGTTACGTTCCATTTGCACTTTTTCCGGTACTTGTGATGACATGTTTTGACAATCTATCTTGCTACATGGCATTTCAGTGATCTGTATTTTGTATATCTCTTTTATTTTGACCTCAATAAAATCATTTGTCCCCCTCATATCCTGTTCACAAGACCTGTAGCTGCTATACCCTCTATCCCCCTGGCAACGGGTTTTGTACGTTCCCCACAGTAGATCTTTGTAAAGCAAATGGTGATGTAATTACGTCACTGCTCGCTGCAGTGGCCAGACCTGGGAGTCTCAGACTCTGATCTTCCCACTGTGCTGGATAGATTGATGGGTCAGGAGACTTTTGGTCTGTTCTACCTTCTATGTCTTCACACATTCACTAACAGACCTAGAGTCTCCTGGCGCAAGTTATGCAAATTAGCCTTATGCCCCCTTATCACATCCATATACGCTATTGAACTTCAATAATATAAAGTGTACACAGATATAAAATATTAAGCTGCAAAGTGGGTTGGCATTTTCTATAGGATGAGGTGGAGTGGAGGGGCAGTGCTGTCACGATCTCCACATCGTCCAATCAGAGTACTTGTATTTATTTAAAAAAAATACAAATCACTTCTTGTATGGCGATTGGGTTGAGTAAGTAACCCTATGGTCAGTGTGCAGTGGGGCAGCCACTTGCATAGAATCTGAGCAGGATTTGGAAGATTGCAGCTATCACTGTCGTAGCACTGACTGTTACAGTGCTTTCCTTATTTCTCAGCAGTCCATTAGTGTGAGTAATACATACTCACATTGAACCATGCTGGACCATTGTAAGTATGTAGTACAAATCATTACTGGAATTATTATTATTATTATACAGGATTTATTGCACAGCGCTTTACAATATAAAGCGAGACAATACAGCAACAATACAATTCAATACAAGAGGTGTAGGAGGTCCCTGCTCCTGCTCGCTTACAATCTAATAAGTTTAGCTAGTAAACAGAAATTAAACTGCTATGCATCTAAAACACATGCCAGAGATGGTCAACACGACATGTTGTCAACATTAGCTACCAAAGCTTCTTTTGCTTTCCTGACTTCCAGTCTTTTGGGCTTCAACAGACCACTCTCATACTTTTATACTTTTGGTGTTCATTTGAACTCCAGTATCAAGGCAGATGACACTGAAATGTATCCCCTGTGACAGTGTAAGACCCTGCCACTATATAAATTGGGCATTAAAGTGACACCTGATTCTCAAAACTGCAGTTTGAGGAGCCCTTAGGCCCCGTCCGTACACACGGTCGGACAAAACCGATGAGAATGGTCCGACGGACCGTTTTCATCGGTTCACCGCTGAAGTGGCCTGACGGCCTGATATGCGTACACACCATCGTTCCAAAAACCGATCGGGTCAGAACGCGGTGACATCAAACACACGACGTGCTGAATAAAACAAAGTTCAATGCTTCCAAGCATGCGTCGACTTGATTCTGAGCATGCGCGGGTTTTGAACGGATGCTTTTCTGTACTAACCATCGGTTTGGACCGATCGGGCAGCGGTCCATCGGTTCGGTTTTGAAGCATGTTTTAAAATTTTGGACCGAAGGAAAACAGACCGATGGGCTATACACACCGTCGGTTTGGACCGATGAAACTGAACCTCGGTCCATTCTCATCGGTTTTGTCCGACCGTGTGTACGGGGCCTGAGAGGTTGATTGTGAACGGAGAAAGAGGAGTTCTATACTTTCTCCAGATTTGGTAGTTCTGCATTGAGGCTGGGAGCTTGACGGTTCTAAAGAGTATTGGATGGGACAGAACCTTCAATTCGGGGGCCAGGCTTTACTTGACTGTGTGAGTGCACAGGTGTGCAGGGTCATTATAAGGCAGATCTGAGCATAGCTCAGGGTAAATGGAGTTGGAGTTGTTGCATTTGCTGTAGCCAGGAGGGAAGTGTGCTCCTGTCTTGAGACCAAGACAATATCCTCAAGACAGCGCTCCATGTGGTAGAAGTTCCAGGCCATTGGATTGAGTTGGGCCAGCTGAGAGAGGCTAAGGAGACTGTGAGAATCTGGGAGACTAGAGCAAAAGAAACTGGGAGAGAGCCCAGGGGAGCCAGAGCAATCTGAGTCTCAGGGGAGTGAGAGCGTCTGGGATATCAGGAGAACTTCTACGTAGAGGCTAAGAGTAGGCCCGTGCAGGAAGGTACTGCAACTAAAGCTGAGTGAGCTTAAGAGCCAGGTGGCTCAGCATTTTGTGTTTGGTGTGAAGCTGAATCCCATATGTGGGAAACCCAATGTTATAAAGACTTTGTTTTTCTTTCTTAATAAAAGTGGGTTACCAGGCCCTTAACTATAGTTCCAGTCTGCTGTGGACTCACTGTACAAACGCATCTACCGCGATAGTTAGCATCCCTCCTATCACACCCCTAACTCCCAGTTTCTGTTTCTTATTATCTTTAAAATATTCTGCTGTCTGTCTGTGAATTTTTCAAACTGTGGATAAAATAGAACGTGTTATTTTGATGCCATTTCAAACCTATTTAACGGTCTGAATTAAAAATAAAACCTCCTGTTGATAACATCCCAATAATGGCAGTTCCCCATGGTTACTGTATTGGGCAATCAAACATTACGTTTACATGCTAATTACCTCCTGTCATCTCCAACTTAAAAGCATTTTCGTCATCCTTCCATCCCTCACACATGACACAATTTAAATGCTACTGCTTTCTCCCATCATATCCTGGCTTGATTGTTGTAACACCCTCCTCTGTGGCCTACTAATGAATAGACTGGCATTTCTCCAATCCATCCTGAAGTCTGCTGCTCAATGTATCCACCTCTTCTCAAGTTCCTCATCTGCTACTCTTCTTTGTCATTGTCTCCATTAGCTGCTTCGCATGTTTCGTCATTAAAATATAATTTCAGTGATGAAATGCGTCAAAGGGATGATCTGTGGTTTTTCCCATATACAAGCATTATAGTGCTATAGGCACTTGAGTAACATGAGTGCATTTATGTTTATTGCTTTTATACGACTGTGTATATATATGTTTCAGTAAGAAAATTACACTATACTGTATGGTTTTTATTTTCATTCGTCAAACCATTTATGAGACCATACTTAAACGTATAAGAGGGTGAAAAGAATTGTAAATTGTTTGAATTCTGATACATTTCCGTAAAGAAATAAAAATGCTACAATGTGGTGGTGAACCACAGTGATGCAAATAGAAGAATGGAAGGGACTTTAAATGAAGCTCATGATGACAAAGACATGTAGATGGTGGGAATATAAATATTTATTGATATTGCATACAGAACATGGATGTGAGCATTAATTACATGTACAAAAACGCACCTATCAGAAGGCACCAATCCTTGATATGGTAAAAAAGAGGGAGATCTGCCATATTGATATAGAATAGTATATAACATCTGGTGCAGATGTTATTATTTTAACCATACTATTCTATATCAATATGGTGGATCTCCCTCTTTTTTACCATGATCATTGATGTTTGTTAGGCATGTTATGTACTAGTTTTTGCATATTCAAGGATTGGTGCCTTCTGATAGGTGCGTTTTTGTACATGTAATTAATGCTCACATCCATGTTCTGTATGCAATATCAATAAATATTTATTATCCCACCATCTACATGTCTTTGTCATCATGAGCTTCATTTAAAGTCCCACCCATTATTCTATTTGCATCACTGTGGTTCACCGCCACATTGTAGCATTTTTATTTCAAATGATAGGGATGGAGGTGCATGACTCTACCCAGCCATGACCTAATTTAAAGTCCCAAATTCCCCCTTCCCCCCTTGTTTTACCTTTCCGTAGTGCTTGTCCAAATTACAAAACCATCATAGGTGAATTATAACAACAAAATCCTTCAAAAGTGCAAATAAAACTTACATGTTCATCCAATAAAAAATATTTTTCAAAATAATTTTTATGAGTAATAATAATTCTTCAAACAAGGTGCTCCTAAATTGTGACCTTCTGCAGCCTTCACCCTGCGTGGGTCAAAAAATACATGCATGTGCTGCAATCCCCAACACCTATTCACCACTGCGCTCACCTCAATGTTAGACCTATATTCGGTCCAAACTTGCCTTCCCCAGCTGGGGTGTACTCCAGGTTTTAGATGGCTGATCGATTATCCTTCTTCTCTCACCTCTCTGAGTTCAACTGTGCACTTTATGTGAACTGTATGAGGAAACTACTTTTCTCTTCTGCCTTCCCTCGATCAAAAAAAACCATGCTCTCATTGTGTAGTATTTAACTACTTCCAGACCTTAGGTGTTTTTCAGATTCGGTGTTTGCAAGACTAAAACAGTTTTTTCTGCTAGAAAATTACTTAAAACCCCCAAACATTATATATTTTTTTTCTAACACCCTAGAGAATAAAATAGTGGTCATTCCAATACTTTTTGTCACACCGTATTTGCGCAGCGGTCTTACAAGCGCACTTTTTTTGGAAAAAATTCACTTTTTTTAATTAAAAAATAAGACAACAATAAATTTGGCCCAATTTTTTTATATATTGTGAAAGATAATGTTACGCCGAGTAAAATGATGCCCAACATGTCACGCTTAAAAATTGCGCCCGCTCGTGGCATGGCGTCAAACTTTTACCCTTAAAAATCTCGATAGGCGATGTTTAAAACATTTTTTAAGCTACAGAGTAGCTCTAGGGCTATAATTATTGCTCTTGCTCTAACGATCGCGGTGATACCTCACTTGTGTGATTTGAACACCGTTTTCATATGCGGGCGCTACTCGCGTATGCGTTCGCTTCTGTGCGCAAGCTCGTCGGGACGGGGGGCTTTAAAAAAAAAAATTTTTGTTTTCTTATTTATTTTTATTTATTTTATTATTTTTTACACTGAAAACAATAAATAATAATAATTTGATCACTTTTATTCCTATTACAAGGAATGTAAACATCCCTTGTAATAGAAAAAAAGCATGACAGGTCCTCTTAAATATGAGATCTGGGGTCAAAAAGACCTCAGATCTCATATTTGGGCTTAAATGCAAAAAATAAAAAATAAATAAAAAATTTCATTTTTTCAAATGACCAAAAAAAAAATTTGTCTCTTTAAGAGGCTGGGCGGGACTGACGTTTTGACGTCATTTCCGCCCAGCCGAGCTATGGGGACGGGCGAAAGAGATTTTTCCTTCAGTCTCGTCCCCGCTCACCAGCCGACAGCACCCGATCGCCTCCGCCGCTACCGACGGCTCCGGTAAGCGGCGGAGGGCGCGGGAGAGCGGCGGGAGGGGGGGGGCCCCTCTCCCGCCACCGATAACGGCGATCTCGAGGTGAATCCGCCGTGGAAACCGCCATTATCGGATTCCAGACCGCGCACACTAAAGATTGATACCTCGATTGTGGCAGCAGCTGCTGCCGTTACCGAGATATCAGTCTTTAAAAATAGGACGTACATCGTCGTGCGCAGGTCTGGAAGTGGTTAAAACACATAGGGCCAGATTCACAGAGATCGGCGTATCTCTGTGAGGGCGTAGCGCATCTCATATGCGTTACGCCAACGTAACCTAGAGAGGCAAGGACAATATTCACAAAGCACTTGCTCCCTAAGTTACGGTGGCGTAGCGTAAATGGGCCGACGTAAGCCCGCCTAATTCAAAGTAGGCTGGTAGTGGGCGTGTTGTATTAAAATGAATCGTGACCCCATGTAAATACGACTCAATGGCAACGACGTGAAAGTAACCTACGCCCAGCCACATTCACGTACGACTTACGTAAACAACGTAAAAATATACGCTTGTTCCGACATCCATACTTTGCATTACCTGAGCCTCATATAGCAGGGGTAACTTTACGCCGGACGTAAGCCTTACGTAAAACGGCGTAGCTAAATCCGACGGGCGCAAGTACATTCGTGAATCGGGTTATCTAGGTCATTTGCATATTCGACGCGTAAATCTACGGAAGCACCCCTTGTGGCCAGCGTAAATATGCACCCAAGATACGACGCCGTACGGCAACTTACGTCGGTCGGCTGAAGCCATATTTCAGGCGTATCTAGTGTTAGGAATCAGGCGCATAGATACGACGGCGCATCTGGACACTTACGCTGCATATCTGTAGATACGCCAGCGTAAGTGTTCTCTGAATCTGGCCCATAGAATTTATTGAAAGCATCCACTTACATTAAAGTTAAAGACAATGCGTTTGTCCCTATTTTCAGCAAGACTTGTGTCTCCTATGTTCTCCCGATGCACTATATCACCCGATTCCTTCCAACATGTTTTGTCCCTACCACGTGACTTCCCCAGAGGAGATAGCGAGGGATGATATAATTATTTATTTTATTCGCCTTTCTGTAGTGGAAGAGGACAGGAAAATAAATATACATAAACAATTAATTGTGGTAGTATTGTAAGATAAATTGTTAAAGTGGTTGTAAAGTCGGAAGGCTTTTTATCCTAATTCATTCTATGCATTAAGCTAAAAAGCCTTCTGTGTGCAGCAGCTGCCCCAGCACCCCCTAATACTCACCTGAGCCCCATCTCTATCCAGCGATGTCCACAAGTGCCTCGGCCGCCTGGGACTCTCCCCCCTGATTGGCTGAGACACAGCAGCGGCACCATTGGCTCCCACTGTCAAAGTCAGTCAGCCAATCAGGAGAGAGAGAGGGCGGGGCTGGGCCATAGCTCTGTGTTTGAATGGACATAGGTAGCTGTGGCTCAGCTCGGTGCCCCTATAGCAAGCTGCTTGCTGTGGGGGCACTCAACAGAAGGGAGGGACCAGGAGAGCAGAATCTGGCCTGCTCTGTGCAAAAACAATTACACAGAGCAGGTAAGTATAACATGTTTGTTTTTATAGAAAAAAAATGAGACTAACACTGTGGAAAAGTGTAAGTCAGAAATGTTGTACATACTAGATTTTCATATAGAAAACCCCAGCACTATCTTTTCACTTGTTGACTGCTTCTGTCCAATGAAAATCCATGCACGGTGCATGATCTAACAGAGGGATGGTAGTGGCCCTCCTTTGACATATTCAGTGTGTTTTGTACAGCAAGAGATCAAAATACATTGGCTATTCTGGGCATAACAGTAAATCACTGTATGGAAAACTTCAAGGTGGTGCCTTTAACTTTCTACTTGCTGGCTGAAAGTAGTGAATAAAATGTTTATATGCAATCAGATTTAATTGACTAAAATAAAATAGTTTTTTTTTTTGTACAGACCACATCAAATTAAAACATACTTAAACCCAATACATTTATTTTAACAGCAGTCAGTATTAGCAGTATCCAAGGATGAGGCCCCGTACACACGGCCGAGGAACTCGACGTGCCAAACACATCGAGTTCCTCGGCGTGTTCAGTCCTGGAGCCGCCGAGGATCTCGGCGGGCCGAGTTCTCCCATAGAACAACGAGGAAATAGAGAACATTTCTCTATTTCCTCGCCAAGGTCCTCGTCGGCTTCCTCGGCCGAAAGTGTACACACGGCCGGGTTTCTCGGCAGAATTCAGCTCTGAACCGAGTTTCAGGCTGAATTCTGCCGAGAAACCCGGTCGTGTGTACGGGGCCTAAGTCATTGGTGGCATAAATGCACAGTAATTCGGGATTTTATTGCTTTTTTTTTTGTTCAATCATACACACAAGGGGTATCCATAGGTGCTTCCTCTTCTTGGGTGATAACACTTTGTTCAGCTGCAGTGTTTTCCTTCAAACTCCTGATGTAAGGCTACAAGCACACGTGCTAATGCACATGCACTGCATGCTGGCATATTCTCTTGTAGTTACCACAATAATACTGCGATATTTTATAGCACCACCCCCTGTTGATAAAACTGGTTCCCCCCAAATAGTATTCATTCTGCCTGTTACTACAACCAACAGTCCATACACACCAGCTCCAATAACTCAGTCGCAGGGGTCTCCAAATGATGGCCATCCAGTTGTTCAGGAACTACAATTCCCATCATGCCTAGTCATGTCCGTGAATGTCAGAGTTTTACAATGCCTCATGGGATGTGTAGTTTTGCAACAGCTGGAGGGCCATAGTTTAGAGATCACTGGTAGGGGGTGGCTTTTTAAAGTTCATTGCTTGAAGGACTTTAAATAGGTGGGGTGTTTGGGCATTGGATACTCCGAAAAAAGCTTTACAGTACCGCAAGGACTATTGTCCCTAGCCTCCCATTCAAAGATTCTGCTGCGGACACAGGAGAATGGCCAGTACTATGAGAGCCATCTCAGTCCATAGCAGTGGCGGTTCGTCCATAGAGGGCGCTGGAGCGCCGCCCCCTCTGGCTCTCACCGCCACTGAGTCAAATAACATAGATTCATGCATTGCACGAATCTATGTTATTTTCGCCGCTGCCGCTGTTATTCAGATGGTCGGCGCTCAATGTCCGGCCATCTGAATAACGCCAGCTGGTTGGCTGTACGGAAATGTCTATCAAAGCCAACAGCTCTGATAGGCTTTCCCAATACAGCCCTCGGGTCCCGGAAGCTTATTCTCGGAGCGCACAGACTGTACACCCATTGAATAAGATGACAGGCGTCTCAGCCAATCAGGTTGGCTGGTTCTGGCTACCGGTAACCTGATTGGCTGAGACGCCTGTCAGTCATCGAGGGCGGGAGAAGACATCGTGGGACGTGGATGCCTAAAGGCAGTAAAGGTAAGTGTCGGGCGGGGGAGGAAGAAAGCAATTTACAGGGCACAGTGGGGACAATTGGCACAGCGGCGACCATTAAAGGGCACAGTGGCTGCGTTTAATGGCATGGCACAGTGGTGACAATGTATGGCACAGTGGTGACAATGTATGGCACAGTGGCTGCGTTTAATGGCATGGCACAGTGGTGACAATGGATGGCACAGTGGCGGCGTTTAATGGCATGGCACAGTGGTGACAATGGATGGCACAGTGGCTGCGTTTAATGGCATGGCACAGTGGTGACAATGTATGGCACAGTGGCTGCATTTAATGGCATGGCACAGTGGTGACAATGGATGGCACAGTGACTGCATTTAATAGCATGGCACAGTGGTGACAATGGATGGCACAGTGGCTGCGTTTAATGGCATGGCACAGTGGGGACAATGGATGGCACAGTGACTGTGTTTAATGGCATGGCACAGTGGTGCAAATTGATGGCACAGTGACTGCATTTGATGGCATGGCACAGTGACTGCGTTTAATGGCATGGCACAGTGGTGCGAATTGATGGCACAGTGGCTGCATTTGATGGCATTGCACAGTGATGCAAATTGATGGCACAGTGGCTGCGTTTGATGGCATGTAACAGTGGCTGCGTTTGATGGCATGTAACAGTGGCTGCGTTTGGGCACAGTGAGACTGCAATTTTTTTTTCCTTTGCGCCCCCCCAAAAATTTTGAGCACCACCCGCCACTGGTCCATAGTTCTCCCTGGCACTTGAAGCACACAGTCACTAGGGATCAAAACTCAGAGTCAGTCCCCAGAGCAGCTACACACTTTCCAGCTTCCTCTGGACACACCCCAGTGAGCAAGACAATCCTTCTCCAGACCAAATCCTGTAAGATGAAATTCCACAGCCAGCTTCTCAAGTTGATTCAGGTCTTCAACCCTGCCACCTCACGGAACAGATACACAGTCCACAGGCTGCCTCAAGGGGCAGCAGCCCCATAGGCCTCAGAGAACCCTCCCTAATGAGGAAAGAACCCTCTCTCCAGGGCTGCAGACAATTTATCACCTCCCCAGCCACCTTGTGGGCCCTCCCCTCTAGTGATTGGCTAGGGCTGGTAATTTGCCTCTCTCAGTCTATAAAACCCTGAACAGACCAGAGGAAACAATCACTTCTCCCTTGACTATAGAAAGAGCCCAAAAAATAAATTTGCCTAGCATCCTACACTTGGAGTGTGCTACATTTAGTTCCTGATGGAGTGTGCACACATTAACATACTGTAAAGTTCATACAAAAAGCTTATAGGATGTATACAGAACAGAGATAAAACTATAAAAAGTGAGGGAAAATCTTTATTTTTTAAACAAAAAAATGGCAATCCTATGTTACTTATAGAGCTCTACAAAACCGTATTATTTTGTGAGAGCGTAGTTCTATTTTCACCTTTCTACTGATCCCAGCATCATGTTCTTTTGATTAACACTGCTCTGTTTCTTGGTGCAATTTGCATTGCAGCTTTTCTCTGAGACCTCAGAGAGCAACTACAAAGTCCACAGTCCACAGGCTGCCTCACGGGGCAGCATCCCCAGAGGCTTCAGGACCCTCCATAATGAGGAAAGAACCCTCTCTCCAAGGCTACAGACTATCTATTAGCTGCAGGCATCATCCCGGTACTGATGCCGCCCCCTACAAAATGCCACCCCAGGCAAACGCCTAGTTTGCCTCACGGTAAATACACCCCCTGCTTACAGCATTCTACAAAACCATATTCTTTTGAGAGTTTAGTTCTATCTTAACGTTTCCATGGATCCCAACATCATGGGGGTTATTTACTAAAGGCAAATTCACTTTGCACTACAAGTGCACTGCAAATGTGCACTTGAAATTGCAGTCGCTGTAGATCCGAGGGGGACATGCAAAGAAAATAAAAACAGCATTTTAGGTTGCACATGATTGGATGATAAAATCAGCAGAGCTTCCCCTCATTTTAGATATTCCCCTCAGATTTACAGCGACTACACTTCCAAGTGCAATTTCAAGTGCACTTTGCACTTGTAGTGCAAAGTGGATTTGCCTTTCGTAAAACACCCCCCATGTTCTTTTGATTAACACTGCTCTGTTCCTTGGAGCAATTTGCAATTAATACAGGTTTTAATTGCACTCATTTGTGCATGTGTGCTGGGAAAACTTTTGTTTGCGCTGTGCAAAGCCCTTCCATGTGCACCTTACTTCAAAAGTTAGTTATATATTGGGGTGGATGCCATTTTTGTATTTCTTGCTTGTTAAACTGTGGGGTGCCCATAGACATAAGACGGCTACCAGAAGATCTGACTACTGAATGATGGTTCTTCAGGCAGATCACGTTATAAACATATGTATTCATATTAGCATGTTCATGCATTTTGTAGACGTCCCTGGTACAAGACCTACCCCAGAGGAACAATTTAATAGACCAACTCTTCCCCCGAGACTGGGAAAAGAGGCTTTATAAGTGTCACAGACAGGGCATTTTATATTACTGTTAGCTGATCCAAAAGTAATCAGCTGAATACGGAAATCTTATCTCATATCTATGGTACTGTTATGATTTTTTATACATAGCCAGATTTAGTGATCCACTGTGCATCAGAATCATCTTCTGTAACTCATGATGTCACATTCTGCATAAAATCGTTAAAAGGATCATTTCAGTTTTCTTTGGATTACATCTTACAGCATGCAAGGAAACCTCTCTGACAAAATGACACACAAAGTGGATCATGCTATTCCATTTAAGACTCAATTCCCATTAGTAGCGGCCAAAACACTCGCAACACTATTGTATGTATCGCAAACCTTAATTGAGCATTGGTTCATGTATACAAAAATACGGCAGATCTTTTTCTGTTTTGAAGTAAAGCAGAAAATGAAAAAACAAATCTTTTAATTATAGCGTATAAGCCGACCCGAATATAAGCCGAGGCACCTAATTTTACCCACAAAAATTTGGGAAAACATATTGATTTGAGTATAAGCCTAGGGTGTCCATCTGCATGCCTCACTGTGCCTCACTTTGCCTCACTGTGTCCATGTGCATGCCTCACTGTGTCCATGCCTCACTGTGTTCATGCCTCACTGTGCCCATGCCTCACTGTGTCCATGCCTTACTGTGTCCATGCCTCACTGTGCCCATGCCTCACTGTGCCCATGCCTCACTGTATCCATGCCTCACTGTGCCCATGCCTCACTGTGTCCATGACTAGACTGACATTTAACATGGGAGCCTATGGAAGGGGTGCCAGGCTTTGAAAAATCATCGGTGCTCCCCAGCCGTAGGTCTCTCAGACAACAAACTTTGCACACTTGTAGAGGAAAAATGGGGCTATATGTGTGCCAAGTTCCGGGTCCAGGGGACCCACGACCGTCCGGTACTGGGTCCCCAAAATCACTGGAGAAATTACCATTTAACATGGGAGTCTATGGAAGGGGTGCCCGGCCGTAGGCCGTAGGTCCTCCAGACAACAAACTTTGCACGCTTGTAGAGGAAGAGTGGAGCTACATGTGTGCCGGTACTAGGTCCCCAAAATCCGGGGGAGATCAGGCGCAAAAAGGTGACTCGAGTATAAGCCGAGGGGGGCATTTTCAGCACAAAAAGGTGTGCTTAAAAACGCTGCTTTTTTTTTGAGTACATACAGTACATTCATATACTGTTAGGCTGTATATATTCTCCTTGTGTAAATACACTGTATGCAAACCTTCACTTTTGTGGAGATTTTACAGATTTAACAAACTTCTCAGCAGCTTTTGTTCTCTGGATGCTGTGGCAGGTCATTAAACCAAATAATAGTGAAGCACTTTCAACTTAATTGCTCATAAAGTGACATGTGCAATAAATCATTAAAAGTCTCATAAATGCAGCAATCAAATACTAAATCCATAAGAATAAAAAAAACATATAAACATACGTGTTGAATCCCATATAATACATTTCACAATTGGTGCATAAATGTCAAAAATCAATATTTAGTGAATAAATGTGTAGTCCATATACACATACAATCGTGGTGCAATCCCTTTATGATGCCTCTATCCTTCCGTCCGTGTACTTTCTTCACATAAAAAACACACCACTGCAGTGCCCTTCACCACCCCTTCAGGGTATCTATCTCCTCATCTGGTACTGTGGACCCCCGAATATCAGAATATCAGAGGGACCACATGCGCTTTTTAATGGTTCAGAGATTTGTCTACTCCAGACGTTGGACCTCGGGTATCAGTCCCCCAATGGAAAAACACAGAAATCCAATAGTACAGACAGTTTTAAATACAATTTTACTGCTAAAAATAGGCATTTCACTTACATATATTCATAAATAGACAGACATATCAAAGACTGGCAAAAAGCCATTCACAAAGATGGCATCTTGGTCCTACCCAACGTAATGATGTCACTGCTCACCTCACGCGTTGCGGCCTAAATTATGTGCTCAAAGGATGAGAACAGTCATCGGCCACGAAGCTACCAACCTGCAAACCAGGGCCATCTTAATGCATGGGCACTCCTGGGCACTGCCCAGGAGCCCCAGGTATATGGGGGGGGCCCACAATAATCTTGCATTACATCATACTTGGTTGTGTCCCAGGAAGCGTCCCAGAACCTATACTGTGCCCTCCTGATCCCAGTGTTGTACCCTCCTGACCCCCCTTGTACTGTGCCCTTCTGCATTCCCCCCTGTACTGTGCCCTTTGTGCTGACTAGTCTTTGATTTACGGAATGTTTTCTTTTTGTAAAATCGACTTTATTGAAAGTACTAATGAATATATGTTTAATTCTATCTACTATTTATACATTTTCTTGAAAGTAGGTGTGTAAATTGGGTCAAACTGGTGGAGCCCCAATGACTTTACTTTGCACAAGGGCCCATGATGCTATTAATACGGCCCAGCTGCAAACTGAACAAAGGATTTCTAAGAGGTTCCTCTTTTCATGCTAAACCCCCGCTGAACTTTTTCGTTCTGACAGCCGCTGGTAGCGGCTGTCAGAATTTCTCAAGCAGCGGCTGCATCTGATTGGATGCAGCCACTGTTCAGCCAAACATTTTGCAGAAGGCTCCTTCACATTGGCCAAAGTTTGCTCATAGTATGGTCAGCTTATGTGTGTGTGTGTGTGTGTGTGTGTGTGTGCGTGTGTAAGGGGGAAGGATAGATGCCTGCTAGAATCATACAATTAATTCTACAAAGAAAATGTATGTCGGTGTCCCTCCAGATGTGCAAGTACCCTTGGAAAGTACCTAAACATGAAAGGCTGTACACTGCCAAATCTCATAGAAATCAATTAGCTATTTATGGAACTGATATAGCACTTAGCGTTGCTCCTTTCCTCTACTCCTGCTGGTGGTGTGAAGCAGCTGTTACTTGTATCATTCACAATCCTCAGAAAACACCTCTGTTTGCTGCGAGCATTCTTTATTATAAAGGAGCTGATCCATCAGTCGATTTACACCTCCAGATGCTGTATCCCTAGAAAGCTCTTATATTCAGTACGAGTTATATAAAGAAAAGCGCAGCCGAGATTTGAACAGCCATTTTTATTCTTCTAAAAGTGCTTTGTTAGGGCCAAAAGTGCCAGTTCAAGCCAATTTAAAGCTGAACTTCAGACCGATATAACAAAAACTCTAAATTGTGCAATCATTTATTTGCTAAAGAATAATTCCAGGCATGGGATATTTTCATATAGTTACATGGATCCAGCTTGGGCCAATGTAGCTGTGTACACTATATGGGGACACTTGCCTTTACACGCACATGAACTTTAATGGCATCCCAGTCTTAGTCCGTAGGGGTCAACATTGAGTTGGCTCACCCTTTGCAGCTATAACAGCTTCAACTCTCCTAGGGAGACTGTCCACAAGGTTTAGGAGTGTGTCTACAGTATGGGAATGTTTGATCATTCTTCCAAAAGTGCATTTGTGTTGTCAGGCACTGATTTTAGACGCAAAGGCTTGGTTCCCATTTTCCACTCTAATTCATCTCAAAGGTGCTCTATTGGGTTGAGGTCAGGCCAGTCAAGTTCCTCCACTCCAAACTCGCTCATCCATGTCTTTATGGACCTTGCTTTGTGCACTAGTCCAAATGGGGATGGCCCCTTCCTGTTCTAACATGACTGCGCACCAGTGCACAAAGCAAAGTCCATAAAGACATGGATGAGCAAGTTTGGGGTGGAGAAACTTGACTGGCCTTACCCCAACCGGACAGAACACCTTTGTGCTGAATCGGAGCAGAGACTGCAAGCCAGGCCTTCTCATCCAACATCAGTGCCTGACCTCACAAATGTGATTCTGAAAAAATGGTCCAACATTCTCAGACACACTCCTAAACCTTGTGGATTGCCTTCCCAGAAGAGTTAAATCTGTTATAGCTGCAAAGGGTGGGCCAACTCAATATTGAACCCTATGGACTAAGACTGGAATGCCATTAAAGTTCATGGCCCAGATTCAAGAAGCAATTGCGCCCATGTAACCATGAGTTACACGGCGCAATTGCTTACTTGCTCCGGTGTAACGAGTGCTCCTGATTCAGGAACCTCGTTACACCGGCTGCAGCCTAAAATCTGCGCGGCATAAGGCTCTTATGCCTCGCAGATTTTAGGCTGCATTCTTCCGGGGGCCGCTAGGGGGCGCTCCCATTGTGTATCAGCGTGTAGTATGCAAATTGCATACTACCACTGATTCACAATCTTGTGCGGGCCCCGCGCAAGCCAGGTACGGAGTTTTTGTACGGCTACTTTAGCGCAAGGCTGCCCTTTCTAATAGCAGGGGCAGCCTGTGCTAAAGTATACCGCCGCTCCCGCGTCACGACGTTCAAATGTTACGTCATTTGCGTAAGTGCTTCGTGAATGGCGCTGGACGCCATTCACGTTCACTTTGAAGCAAATGACGTCCTTGCGACGTCATTTGCCGCAATGCACGTCGAGAAAATTTTCCCGACGGTGCATGCGCTGTACGCTCGGCGCGGGAGCGCGCCTAATTTAAATGATTCCCGCCCCCGGGAATCAATTTGCCAGCGCGCCCTCGCAAGTCACGGAGCTACTGCTCCGTGAATCGAGGGCAGCGCAAAATATTTGCGTGGGCGCAGGGCAAAATCTTATTAAATCTGGGCCACGTGTGTGAATACAGGAGGCCGGCCGCTTTGCACAGGTGTAACTCAGAAAATGCTTTGCATTTACTGAATGAATGCACAGCATTCTCGGATTGGACGAGGTGGAAAGGCAGGGTGGTGACATCAAGCTTTCCACCTGGTCAGTATTAGCATACAACAGGTGCTGGGGATCAATACTAATAATGTCAGCTGTCATGCTGACTTTCTAGCTTTAATCGTTTCTGGGGCATTAGTCCGCAATGATTATGTAGATCAGGAACTCCCACATCACCTGCTATATAAGCTCAGTGGCTCAACTGGGTGAATAGGCATCACAGTCTTGCAGTGGCAGCTGGTGCTCAAAACAATTGCAGCCTCACTGTGCCCATCTAATGCAGCCACTCGGCCCATCAAATGCAGCCACTGTGCCATCAATTGTCACTACTGTGCCATGCCATCAAACGCAGCCACTGTGCCCATCAATTGTCACCACTGTGCCCTTTAATTGTCGCAACTGTGCCCTTTAATTGTCGCTACTGTGCCCTTTAATTGTCGCCACTGTGCCCTGTAATTGTCGCCACTGTGCCAATTGTCGCCACTGTGCCAATTGTCGCCACTGTGCCCTTTAATTATCACCACTGTGCCCTGTAATTGTCGCCACTGTGCCAATTGTCGCCACTGTGCCCTGTAATTGTCACCACTGTGCCAATTGTCACCACTGTGCCCTTTTATTTAGCCAACTGTGCCCTTTAATTGTTGCCACTGTGCCCTTTAATTGTCGCCACTGTGCCCTGTAATTGTCGCCACTGTGCCTATTGTCGCCACTGTGCCAATTGTCGCCACTGCGCCCTTTAATTGTCGCCACTGTGCCCTGTAATTGTCGCCACTGTGCCCTGTAAAATGCTGCCCCCCCTGCCCGTCACTTACCTTTCTGGGGTCGGCCATCCTCCTTCCACGGTCCCTCGATGTCTTCTCCCGCCCTCGATAACACTTCAGCCAATCAGGTTACCGGTAACCAGAATTGGTGAACCTGATTGGCTGAGACGCCTGTCAGTCTTATCCAAGGAACGCACCCCCCGTGCGTCCCTGGATAAGTATTTGGAAGCCTATTACAGCCCCTATGGACGCACCGCCACTGCAGTCTTGTATTTCTAAAATGCTGACAATCACATCCTCTCTACACCTCTCGTGAAGGCAAACAAAATAGCACCATTTGTTTCCACTTGTGTATGGTGTTTATTCTATTAAAGCAGAACTCCAGGACTATATTGTTTTAAAAACTAGGTTTAGCTAGATGCTTGGCTAGAGGCAGAGAGAGGTTTAGGGCACACTGCTGCAGTGTCTTCTGTTCTCCCAATAGACTTCAGCTGAATGGGTTAACACTACTCTATGGGCTAACTATAGCTCTACCTTCTGTTCATGTCCCTAATACAGCTAGGGATTTTGCAGCTGTGGTGGCAACTCTGCACGTTCCCAGTTTTCAGTGAGTTTCTATACTGAGCATTTCCTCCCTATCACATCTGAGCAGCCCGTGTGACTATAGATTCAAACATGTGGGCGTATACACAGTGGCAAATGACAGCCCACTCCATCCTTCCTCCTCCATGCACACTAACTAGCTAAACACAACGGGGGATGAATATTACATATAGATTAATGGTGGCTTCACCTCCCTCTTATTCTAAGACACAGGCTGGAGGGGTGTGACACAGCCTGTGACTGGCAGAAATCTGCCCACAGCATGTTATTTCCACATAATACTAAAGATTTGATTCCAAATATATATGTAAATGCCAATTTAAAACAGTTTATTTAATTTTTTTATTTTATTTGACTCTGTATTCTAAAGGCTGTTTTTTTATTTTGAGCATGTGAACAGCAGCTGAGGGCTAGAAGCTCCTCCTGCGCATGTTTCCCTTCAGACAGGCTCAGAAAGATCTGGGTCATGTGACAGTTGTATATCGATTCGAAAAAAGGTACCTCAATGTTTTTTGTTATATTTATTATTAAAATAATTACAATGCCATCATCCACATACAGAAATATAAGGGACAATGTAAATTAAACAGTGAGGCCGGGATTCACATACATCGGCGCAGCGCAGAGAGGCATGCACTGTATTCAGAAAGCCATTATTCACCAAGATGCGCCAGCGTAACGTATTTTCGAAGGCGTAGGCCAGCGTAAGTGTAAGTGGGCATGACCCCATGCAAATGATGGTCCGAGCGTTTTGCAGTGGTTTATGTCGGGCGTATCTTAAACGGCGCATGCGCTGTGACGTGGATGTATGGCCTGCACCCCTCTGCGCATGCTCACAACCACGCCCGGCGTAACCCCTAAGATACGCCGGCCCACCGCCTACGCCCAGTGTATAAATACACCCAGACATGCGCCCGTTGAGCGCAAAAGTACACAAGCAGCTTTTGGTGTAGGTACTTTTGTTTTCTGTTTTCTGAGCCATGTCTGCTCCAGTGACTGGGAAGGAGAGGAGGAAAAAATACTTTACACCAGAGGAGAAGGCAATCATCATCAATGCCATCTCAAGGCACGACGTGTACCTCCATGGGGCAGAGAGTGGCACGACCAGCAAGGTCCAGAAGGAGGAGATCCTGCAGGAGATAACCATGCAGGTCAATGCCCTTGGCCATGAGGTTAGGTCCTCAAGGGACATAGCCCAAAAAATTTATGACCTGCATCGTCTGGTCAAAGACAAGCTGGCCACGATGAGGAGGCACGCCAGGGGCATGGGAGGTGGACCAGCCAGGAAGATCAGGCTCACTCCTGATGAGGAGGAGATTGCCAGGTGCCTGGAGAGGGAGCAGGTAGAGGGCCTGGAGGGCTATGACTCCATTGATCAGCCCTTGGGGACAGGTAAGTGTGTTTTATCTCCTATCCGGTGTGTAGCATGTGTGGGGGTGCAAGGGAACATGTGAAAAGTGTGTGGGTCCACCAACATGTGAATGCTTTGTGTCATCCACAGATGTGCTGGATGGAGCTGGGCCGTCGTCGGCTGCTGGGCGACCCACGGCATCCCAGGGGGAGTGTGCCCACACCTCTCCTCTAGAGGAAGTTGAGGAGGAGCACGGTACTCTAGAGGAAGATGTATACCTCGTGGAGAAGATCCCCATCCCTGGAGCCTCCCAAACCTCCTCCTCCATCAGGGAAAGCCCCTCAAGGGCCTCCTCCATTAGGGCAAGCCCCTCAAGGGCCTCCTCCATCAGGGCAAGCCCCTCATCCCCCTCATCAGGGAACTCCCCTCAAGGGCCTCCCCGTACAGATGGCCCCAAGCCTCTCCTGCCCCCAGGAAGGCTACGAGGAAGACCAGGGGTGATCCTGATGCCTTTGAGGAAAATCTGGCGAGGGACCAGGCCCGGCAGACCCGCCATTTGGGTTCTATAGTGAGTGACATGCACCGTGTGGCAGAGAGCCTGGCCTCCTCGGCCCAGACCCAGGCTGCCTGCACATTGGCTGTCCAGCAGGCCCTCACACAGCAAGCTGATCAGAGTACCTCCATCTCTGACAGCCTGCAGGATGTGAGAGCCAACTGCACTGCTATAGTGACCTACCTTGGGGAGCTGCAGGCCACAACATCAGGCCTTGTGGCAGAGGTCAGGAGCCTTGCAGTGGCTGTCCAGGCGAATACAGCTGCCATCGAGGTGGAGGGGAGGAGCCTGGCATTGGCCGTACAGGCGAATACAGCTGCCATCGAGGTGGAGGGGAGGCAGAGGAGGCGCCACCAGCCGCTCACCACCACCCGCCAGCTGCGGATGCAGGCGGAGACAAATGCGGTCCTCACCGATGCACTGATGATCTGGCACACAAAGTTTGGGGAATACAACAGGGACCCCCCGGACTTATCCAGGTATCGGAAACGGGACTTCAGGATGCCAAATGTGCGTTCCACCACTGCACGGGTACGTATGTGTGCAGTATTGCATCTTCTCTCTCCTCTGGTTTGGTGATTCCGGTATGGAGTCATGAGATGGGGCCCAAGTGCATATGCAGAGTCACCTGGAAGGGAAAAGACAGGAGGATGTTAGCCGTGCATGTGCCCCTCGTGATGTCTGCATAATGGGGTCGGACAGTCATGCCTGACACCCATGTCACTCACCAACCAGCCAGCTGTCCCCATACACGTTCTGTTCGAATTCTGTTGGGATGTTGCTTTGACGGTATATGTAGCTGTCATGGCTGGAACCTGGGTGTTTGGCACGGACGTGCCATATGAGACATTGGGCATCGGCTATCACCTGTACGTTGATGGAATGCCAATGCTTACGATTGCGGTATATGTGCTCTGTGGCACGGGGGGGGGGGGGGGCGTAGTGCCACATGTGTGCAATCAATGGCCCACACGGTGCGTGAGAATCCGGCAATTCTGAAGAAATCCTGCATTGCCTTCTGCCGCAGATGCTCATGGGTGGGTTTGATGATGTGGTGGGACATGCGTGTGAGGATTGCGGAGACAACCTGGTGCACACATCTGCTCATGGTGGATTGTGACATCCCAGCCACTACTCCACTTGTACACTGAAAAGATCCACTGGCGAGGAAATGCAGTGTTGCCAGTACCTTGACCAGTGGCTGCACTGCATGTGAGCGTTGTGTCTGGCTGGTGATTTCATCATGCAGGGCTGTGGCTAATTCCAGGATGGCATCAGGGCTGAAGATGCGATACACCTCCGATTCCCCCATGCCAAAGACGTTCATGCACATTCGGTATATCCTCTCCCATGCCCTCCTACGTGCCTGTAGACGCAGTAGTGCTATGACCATGGCTGCCCCTGGCATGTTGGCATACAGATGTGTTGTCCTGCAAGTGTAGTTGCTCAGCTCGTCCGTAACAGTGCTGCTGTAGCTGCTGTCCAGCTGACCTGTGCACGTCTGTTGCTGAGTTACCCCTGCTTTCTGAGGGGTAACTTTAGGCCGGACGTACAACTTACATGCGCCGCACGTAGCCTGCGCACGTACGTTTGTGAATCGGCGTATCTTCCTCATTTGCATAGGAAATATTTGCATAGGAAATATAATGGGAGCGCAGGATGCGTCCAGCGTAAATATGCGCCCACGATACGCCGGCGTAGGAAAGTTACGTTGGTCGGAAGAAGCCGATTTTCAGGCGTATCTAGTTCTGTGGGTACGGCGCACAGATACGACAACGCAAATTTACACTTACGCTGCGTATATTGAGATATGTCGGCAGAAGTGCTTTCTGAATCCGGGCCTGAGAGTTTAGTGTGTGTTTGGTATCAAAGGAAACTCCCCCATCCATCCATGTCTCCATGCTTTTTTTTTTGCTCAAAAATCCCCTTGAAAAACACTCTCTAGCATTTTTGGACTGCGGCCATCTTGAGTAAGGCCCCTTTCACATTGGGGCGGGAGGCGCGGTGGCGGTATAGTGCCGCTAAAAATAGCAGCGCTATACCGTCGGATTTGCCGCGGGATTCGGACGCTAGCGGGCGGTATTAACCCCCGCTAGCGGCCGATAAAGGGTTAATACCGCCCGCAATGCGCCTCTGCAGAGGTATTGCCGCGGTTTCCTATTGTTTTAAATGGGAAGGAATGTTATACGTGCCAATCCTCTCACCGCTCCAAAGATGCTGCTGACAGGAGATTTTTTTCTCTCCTGCCAGCGCATCGCCTCAGTGTGAAAGCCCTCTGGCTTTCCCTTTGAGTATGCAGTGAAGGAGTTTTTCAGGCGGTATAGCAGCGTGTGAAAGGGGTCTAAGGGTAGATGATTCATGTAGCATTTACTTCCGGGAATCCATCTGCTCTTAGCTCAGGCATGCAGACAGAAGAGTGTGCTTAGCAGAGAAAACCCCTCCTTCTCTCCTGAAGATTCCTGGGATGTATGACATCATTTGCATAGCCATAGAAACCAGGAAGTAACCGAAAAAATTGATAAAAAAAAGTTTAAAACAAGTAAATATAATATACCTTCCTTTCCTATCTATTTACTAATGTTAGCAGCATAAGGCATAATTTCCACTTTAAGAGACTTGATGGTTGGCAGCATTGAATAATGGGAGATGAAGTTTAACTACTTAAGGACCGGGCCTATTTTTCAGACTTAAAATCAGTATTTTTTTGCTAGAAAATTACTTAGAACCCCCAAATATTATATATATTTAGTTATATATATTTTTTCAGACACCCTAGAGAATAAAATGGAGGTCGTTGCAATACTTTATGTCACACCGTATTGGCGCATCGGCCGTACAAGTGGAATTTTTGGGAAAAAAATACACTTTTTTGAATAAAAAATAAACAGTAAAGTTAACCTAATTTTTTTAGAGGAGGTCTAGAGCCTAATCTCGCTCTAATGATCGCGGCAATACCTCACATGTGTGGTTTGAACACCGTTTTCATATGCTGGTGAGCCTTACGTATGCGTTCACTTCTGCACATGAGCTTGGCTCGATGGGGCGCTTTAAAAAAAATGTGTTTGTTTTCTTATTTATTTTACGTTTTATTTTTTATTTTTACACTGTCATTTAAAAAAAAATTGGGTCACTTTTATTCCTTGTAATAGAAAAAAAAGCATGACAGGACCTCTTAAATGTGAGATTTGGGGTAAAAAAAAACTCACACTATGGGGGTTATTTATGAAAGTCAAATCCACTTTGCACTACAAATGCAATGAAAGTGCAGTCGCTTTAGATCTGAGGGGAAGATCTGAAATGAGGGGAAGCTCTGCTGATTTTATCATCCAATCATGTGCAAGCTAAAATGCTGTTTTTTTTTTTTTTCATTTTCCTTGCATGTCCTCTCCAGATCTAGAGCGACTGCACTTAAAAGTGCACTTGCAGTGCAAAGTGGATTTGCCTTTATTAAATAACCCTTTTTTTACAAATTTTTTCCCCCCTTTAAGACCATTGACGTCGCTTCCGCCATCCAATGTTATGGAGACGAGTGGGGACCAGCTTTCTTACACTCAGCATCCACCTTCAGAGAGGAAAGGACCAGATCGTCTCCGCCGCTACCGACGCCTCCTGTAAGCGTCAGAGCCGACCAGAGTGTGGCGCACCCGAAAAAAGTGATCTCGCGGCAAATCCACCGCAGAGACCACTTTCATATGAAAGCGGACTGCCCACTGTTGAGAGGATACCGGGGTGGGATGGTGGGAGTGCTGAGCGAGTGTCCCCATGTTCCATTTGCAGAGGCGAACCCTTTGGATTAGCACTCGGAAGATCACAGCTATCACTGTATGTAGCAAGGACTACTACAGTCATTTTTCAACATCCCCAATTGCCCCCTCGGATATCCAATAAGGATACTTGCACTGATCCAAGCTGGACTAACGTATATTAGCAACAAATATAATCCCTGGTGTTCCACTTTAATGTTGTATGCCAACACTTGGTATATTAAATGATCTTTTTAGTTTCAAAACTGTTTATTTTCTTGCAGTTTCTTTGTGCATCTATGACATATATTTTTCATTCATGGCACAATGTGTCAATTGGATTTAGGTCAGGCATGACATAGAAATGCACCTTTTTGTGTAGCTCTGGCGTTGTGCTTCTGGTCATTGTCATTCTGAAAGACGAAGTGTTGTCCCAGTTTTAGCTTCCTTAAAAATGGCAATATTCTTCCTCTAGGGCACTTTTGCACTTTTTCTTCATTTATTTACTCTTGGGATTAATATTATGTTTTATCGCTAACACACAGCTTTGTGGTACTGAGGAGGAATATTTCTTGGATTTTGTAGTCCTTCAAAGGGAACATCATAAATCTGGACAATTCAAACTCATGTGTTATGATGAAAATGTACTTTCAGTGAAACCATTATAACAACAGAATCTGTAGATCCATGGATATAGACAGCTAAATACATGCAAATATTGACTTTTCCTGTTCAGTCTTGCCACCCAGGGGCGGACTGACCATTTGGGCACTCGGGCACTGCGCGAGGACCCCATGCCAGTAAGGGGGCCCCATCAGGGTTCCCAAGATTATAGTTGTCCCGCCTTTCCAGTACCTTCACAGTGTGTGTATGTGTATTCTGTGTGTATGTATACTGTGTTTGTATACTGTGTATGCATACTGTATGTGTGTGTGTGTGTATACTGTGTGGCCCCATAATCTCCTATTGCACGGGGGCCCCATAATCTCCTATTGCCCGGTGGCCCCATGAGTTGTCAGTCCGCCCCTGTTGCCACCTGACCCCCCCCCCCCCCCAGCTGATCTATTGGCAGCCCAACTGACCAATAAGGAGGCACAGATAGTGGTGGCATAAAAGATGTTTTAACCTTTGCTACATACAACAAATTGGATAGAGTTCCACTTTGAGTGCTGAATTTGCTCACTTGCACATACTGGGCCAGATCCACAAAGAACTTACGGCGGCGTATCTATTGATACGCTGCTTAAGTTCTACGATGCGCGTCGTATCTTTGTTTTGCATCCACAAAACAAGATACGCCTGAATGTGGGCTAGATCTGACTGACCTACGTCTTAGTACGCCGTCGGATCTTAGGTGCATATTTACGCTGGCCGCTAGGTGGCGCTTCCGTTGATTTCCGCGTAGAGTATGCAAATTAGCTAGATACTCAAAAAAGTGTGATAACAAAGAAAGGAGAAGACCAACTTTTTTGCCCAAGTCAAAACCTATGTTTATCTCAAGCATACGTAACCACTTCACATCCTTAGGCTGTTTTAAATCATCCTGGACTAGGAGTGGTTAAAACAAACTCATGGCTGACTACCAACCCTCCCAGAGCAAACAGTACACATTGTATATGTCTTGTTTACAAAATTATTTGCAAGTATTTACAACCTGAAAGTCTGTTATTAATGTCTTCCCCTTACATACAATATCTCACAAAAGTGAGTACACCCGTCACATTTTTGTAAAATATTTTATTATATCTTTTCATGCGACAACACTGAAGAAAATACACTTTGCTACAATGTAAAGTAGTGAGTGTACAGCTTGTATAAAAGTGTAAATGTGCTGTCCCCTCAAAATAACTCAACACACAACCATTAATGTCTAAACCGCTGGCAACAAAAGCGAGTACACCCCTAAATGAAAATTTTCTAATTGGGCCCAATTAGCCATTTTCCCTGCCCGGTGACTCGTTGGGGAGCAGGTGTGTTAAAATTGGTGTTCTCACTCTCACTCTCTCATACTGGTCACTGGAAGTTCAACATGGCACCTCATGGCAAAGAACTTTCTGAGGATCTGAAAAAAAGATTTGTTGCTCTACATAAAGATGGCCTAGGCTATAAGAAGTTTGCCAAGACCCTGAAACTGAGCTGCATCACAGTGGCCAAGATCATACAGCGGTTTAACAGGACAGGTTCCACTCAGAGCAGGCCTCGCCATGGTCGACCAAACAAGTTGAGGTTGTCTTTGGAAAATAGACGTATGAGTGCTGCCAGCATTGCTGCAGAGGTTGAAGGGGTGGGGGGGTCAGCCTGTCAGTTCTCAGACCATACGCCGCACACTGCATCAAAGTGGTCTGCATGGTTTTCGTCCCAGAAGGAAGCCTCTACGTAAGATGATGCACAAGAAAGCCAGCAAACAGTTTTCTGAAGACAAGCAGATTTAAGACAGGGATTACTGGAACCATGTCCTGTGGTCTGATGAGACCAAGATAAACTTATTTGGTTCAGATGGTGTCAAGCGTGTGTGGCGGCAACCAGGTGAGGAGTACAAAGACCAGTGTGTCTTGCCTACAGTCAAGCATGCTGGTGGCAGTGTCATGGTCTGGTGCTGCTGGCACTGGGAAGCTACAGTTCATTGAGGGAACCATGAATGCCAACATGTACTGTGACATTCTGGGGGTTATTTAGTGATTAGGGTATGCCTAGACACACCTGGCACACCCCCTGTGCACACCTATGAAGCTGCTTAATCTCTTTTCATTCATTAAACTATATGGCCGCCATGTAAGCAGCAGCCTTATATAGTGTGGGACGTGGGCTTAGCCCCCTGAGCCATGATTGGCCAAAGGCACCCTGCCTTTGGCCAATTATGGCTCTCTGAACAGAGCGAGCTGTGATTGGCCAAAGCATGCAGGTCAGGTGCATGCTTTGGCCAATCATTACACAGCAATGCACTGCTCATCCGTAGTTTTCACGTATTGGATAAAAATCAATTCCTGTCTCCTTCTAAGTTATAGTTTGTTCAGTACTATGGGCCAGATCCTCAGAGCGAGTACGCCGGCGTATCTACTGATACGCCGGCGTACTTTCAAATTACCCGCGTCGTATCTTTAGTTTGAATCCTCAAACCAAGATACGACGGCATCTGGGTTCGATCCGACATGCGTACGGCCTCGTACGCCTTTGGATCGTAGATGCAATACTTCGGCGTCCGCTGGGTGGAGTTCGCGTCGTTTTCCTCGTCGGGTATGCAATTAGCTATTTCCGACGATCCACGAACGCGGCCGTCACATTTTCTTACGTCGTCTGTAGTCGGCTTTTTAGTTAAAGCTGGTATTTTGCGACGTCATTTCGCGCAATGCACGGCGGGAAATTTCAAAATGGAGCATGCGCAGTTCATTCGGCGCGGGGACGCGCTTCATTTAAATGAAACCCGCCCCCTAATCGCCGATTTGAATTCCACTGCCAGAAATACACTACGCCGCCGTAACTTACGGCGCAAAATCTTTGAGGATTCAAAAGAATGCCAGGTAAGGTACGGCGGCGTAGCGTATCTCTGATACGCTGCGTCGATCCATTTCTATGTGGATCTACCCCTATGACTTTATTGGTTACACCTTTACCATTATTAGGGTGTGCCTCATTCTTCTGGGAGATTTTTGCCTCCAAATTGGTACTTTGGGTGTACAATATCATATTGTGTTACATACATTTTTGATTCTTCTAAAGTGCACTTAATTCCTTTTCCGCTCCTCCACTTAGGTATTATTTTCCTGAAGATCTGTTTTCTTTTTCTAACCATTAATATTTAAATTTTTGTTTCATTTTTATTCATTTTTATTTCTTGCTTGTTTGCTTTTTGGTATTGCATTTAAAAAGTGCAGAACAAAAATAAATAAATAAAATAAACATTTGTAAATATCTTTGCAACACTTTGTATAGGAACTAATTTTAGTGTCATTTAAATGGGACAAATGAAAGAATTAAATGCATGCTTTTCATCTAGTGTAGTGGTCTCCAAACTGTGGCCCCGAAACCAGATGCAGAGTTGCAGACCTTTGCTTGCCTTTAACCGGCCCCTGAGGCATTATTTCTGCCACTGACACCAACACTGGGGCACTATTCCTTCCAACGACACCAACACTGAGGCACTATTCCTTCCACTGACACCACCGACACCAACACTGGGGCACTATTCCTTCCACCGACACTACCGACACCAACACTGGGTGACTATTCCTTCCACCGACACCAACGATGGGTCATAGTTCCTTCCAACAAAAAGGGGGCACTATTCTTCCCACTTACACCAACTATTGCTCCCCCTTATACCAAAGATCAGCATTTTTTACTCCCATTGGGCACAGTCAGGCCCCTCTAAAGTCTGAAGGACAATAAACTGGCCTTGGTGTTCCTGTCAGCAAGTGGTTAACACAAGATGCAGCCATGACCTCTGTACTATTTTTTCAGCCAGCTATCGGCTGTTTTGTGAAAATGATCTAGGTGGCTTTACGCCGTCTGAGCACTTTGACAGCACTGCAAAGAGCCGCCCCTTTTCCTTCCACCGCCCCTGCTGGTTTCCTGGGCTCTTCCATTTCTCCAGGTAGTCTAAAACCAAGGTAAGGGCCTGGGACGACTACACACAGAGATGGAGGAACATCCATTTCTTGATCTCCTCTGTGATGAATGAACCTGGACAGAGCTTTTTTTCCCCCCTCAGCGAATAGGCAGCAACTCTCCCCTTCTGAGTCACCCTTCATTTCTGCTTCCAACCCACCTCTGAATACCGTCCGTTGGTTAAACCGAGTACCCACCTCTGAGTACCACCCCTTTTAGAGAACACAGAACCAAGTATCATTTTGTGCTACTAAGTGATTTGCAGGGAATTTGTTCATGATGACAAGAAAGACAGTAAAATAGATCCCCCCACAGTAAGCAACAATAGACCCAACCCCAGCAACAGTAGACCCCCCCAGCAATGATAGACCTCACCCCAGCAACAATAGATTCCCCCACACAACAACAGACTTCCCCCTCAGCAACAATGGACTGTAACAATAGACCTCTAGCAGCAATAACAGATCTCTCAGCAGCCAGCATCAATAGACCATCCAAGAGCCAGCAACAATAGACCTCTCCCTCAACAATAGATCCCTCCCAGCAACAATTCACCGCCACAGCAACATAACCCCCCCCACACTAGCGACGATAGACCTACCCAGCAACAATAGACCTCAACGCAAAAATTGATCCCCCAGCAGAAAGCATCAATAGACCCTCCAGCACTCCTTGCCATTACATAATTCATTGCTGGAGGTGCTGGAACCGCGTTTCCCTCCATGTTCTCACTGAAATAAAGCCTTGAACCGGGAAGCAACAAGGATTTTGTCACTTCTGGTTTCAAAGCTGCCATGCCCAGGCTGTTACAGCCAGGGAAACTGTTAACCAAACACAATTTGTCCTTAGTTAGCTGATTTGGAAGACGGGAGAACCGTGATTTCTCCATAAAGAAAAAAAATCGAGATCTAGCACGCATATGTGAACAGTGGTTGCACCACACTTAAGGTATTTCTGCAAACGTCAAAGTGAGAGCAATAATTCTAGGACCATGATTCACAATTGACTCTAAACTTATAACTTGAAAGGCTTTTAAAGTCTCACCTATGGGCAATTTTAGGCTGTGTGCAATTTTAAATCTTGACATGTTCGGTATCTATTTACGCAACATCAACTTTTATGTTTTACCAACAACTTAGGTATTGTTTTGGAATATTTTTTTCCTAAAAAATTGTATTTGATAAATGGCTGTGCAAATATTGTGGGACATAAAACACAACAGCTATTATGGAAGTTCAACATGGCACCTCATGGCAAAGAACTCTCTGAGGATCTGAAAAACAGAATTGTTGCTCTACATAAAGATGGCCTAGGCTATAAAAAGATTGCTAAGACCCTATAACTGAGCTGCGGCACGGTGGCCAAGACAATACAGTGGTTTAACAGGACAGGTTCCACTCAGAACAGGCCTCGCCATGGTCGACCAAAGAAGTTGAGTGCACGTGCTCAGCGTCATATCCAGAGGTTGTCTTTGTGAAATAAACGTATGAGTGCTGCCAGCATTGCTGCAGAGGTTGAAAGGGTGGGGGGGCCAGCCTGTCAGTGCTCAGACCATACGCGGCACATGCATGAAATTGGTCTGATTGGCTGTGCAAGAAAGCCCGCAAACAGTTTGCTGAAGACAAGCAGACTAAGGACAAGGATTACTGGAACCATGTCTTGTGGTCTGATGAGACCAAGATAAATGATTTTGGTTCAGATGGTGTCAAGCGTGTGAGGAACCAGGTGAGGAATACAAAGACAAGTGTGTCCTGCCTACAGTCAAGCATGTTGGTGGGAGTCTCATGGTCTGGGGCAGCATGAGTGCTGCTGGCACTGGGGCGGTACAGTTCCTTGAGGGAACCATGAATGCCAACATGTACTGTGACATACTGAAGCAGAGCATGATCCCCTTGCTTTGGAGACTGGGCCGCAGGGCAGTATTCCAACATGATAACGACCTAAACACACCTCCAAGATGACCATTGCCTTGCTAAAGAAGCTGAGGGTAAAAGTAATGGTGTCAAGCATGTCTCCAGACCTAAACCCTATTGAGCATCTGTGGGGCATCCTCAGACGTAAGGTGGAGGAGCGCAAGGTCTCTAACATCCACCAGCTCTGTGATGTCATCATGGAGAAGTGGAAGAGGACTCCATTGGCAACCTGTGAAGCTTTGGTGAAGGAAGTGTTGGAAAATAATGGTGGCCACACAAAATATTGACACTTTGGGCCCAATTTGGACATTTCCACTTAGCGTTGTGTACTCACTTTTGTTGCCAGCGTTTTAGACATTAATGGCTGTGTGTTGAATTATTTTGAGAGTACAGCAAATTTACACTGTTATACTGGAAAGGTAAGAAAGGATATTTTACTGGATATTAACAGTCTAAGCATAGTCCTGCCCAGAGTTCATCTTTAACAATAGCTTTGTCATTACTTAAAATAACTAGATAATACATACAGCATCTCACAAAAGTGAGTACACCCCTCACATTTTTGTAAATATTTTATTAAATCTTTTCATGTAACAACACTGAAAAAATTACACTTTTCTACAATGTGAGGGGTGTACTCACTTTTGTGAGATGCTGTATGTATTATCTAGTTATTTTAAGTAATGACAAAGCTATTGTTAAAGATGAATTTTGGGCAGGACTATGCTCAGACTGTTAATATCCAGTAAAAGAGCTTTTCTTACCTTACACTAAATTCTTTAGCTCTTTTCACAATTGCTCTGCCTCTTTTAAATCCTCCACTGAATCAGTGCCTAATCATGCTGTGTCACCCTTATTTCCTTTTTACAAGACCAATGGCCGAGTTCTCTGTTATTATTCCTCTGGCCATTGGTCATGTAACTTCCCTGCTGCTCAATCTAGTGGCAAGGCCCCCTGGCATATGATTCGCCCACTCCCATTGTGTTTTTTGAGGCAAGGGACCGGTGACTTCTGGTCTGTCCCACCCATCACAACCTCACATTGTAATCCAGGCCATTCATAGAAGATATTCCCATGGAATCGTGGGAACTGTAGTTTGCAATTGCAGGGGTGTTTAACGAGTGGGTGTGACATACAGTTTTTTTTTTAAAGTCAGCAGCTACAAATAATATAGCTGCTGACTTTTACTATTAGGGCACTTACCTGTCCAGGCATCCAGCAGTGTCCTCACCCTAGTCAATTCTTGACTTGACTCTCGGGTGCTGGCGCTGCCATCTTGGCTAAGGGAAACTGACAGTGGAGCCTGGTTTCCTACTGGGTATGCGCAAATCGTACTGCGTTTTGTGAATGGGCCAGCTGCAGGGGGGAGGAGAAAAAACAGACTCAAAGCAGAAATGTTGAAATGGCTTTGGACCATTGGGAGTGTACAGGTGTGAGATCTGAACTTGATACATGAGTAGGTCCCTCCTAACTCTCTTGCCTTGAGATGTATTGCAACTGTACTGTCCCCCTTTGTTTTGTAAATTGCTGTGCAAACTTTTGGCACTATATAAATCCCGTAATATAATAATAATAATATTAGCCAGAGCAGTTGTAGTTGTACTCATATGTTGTTTTATGTAAGTTGTCTTGCTTGCCAAACTCTGTGATATTTTTGGTTACACCTTTGTCATTATTGGGGTTGGACCCTATAATGGTAAAGTTTTTTTTGGTTGCATAGCATTATATTGCACTGGTAGGCAACCTTGTTATTCCATCTATGGTGAAACTACAATGAGGTATTGCCCAATATCGGGACAGTGTTGAGGATGGAGAAATTGATCTATCAGCACAGGGGTACTGCCCACAAGTTTGAGAAGCTATGGGAAAAGTGGCTGGATGTACCGGGTCTTGCCCCGGTGGACTTGGTGATGGATAGGTTGCTGGGCATTAATATTGGGTGAGACGTGGATTGTGATAAGATGCCATGAGAATGTTGTTTGGATTGTTGGGAGGGGGGGGGGAGCTACCTCCAGATTGGGGATGCTATGTCTGTATTTGTCATTTTCTCTCTGTTTTTATCTCTATCTTATATCTGTCCCCGATATGTAGAGGGGATTTTGTATGCCTTGTACCTCTGCAAACAAAATAAAACTTTTGTTGGATTAAAAAAAAACAATGAGGTATTGCAAGACCCTGACATCCAAAGGCAGAGACATAATGTGATCTGTAGTTTCACTATCTTTTCCCTATACATTTGTGGACAGTGCTGCTTGTCTCGTTCTGTGTGATGGGTGCAAATTCTTAGCATCAGCATTATTTGAATCACCCTTCCACTACTGTCCATACCTCTGAGAAATGAAAAGTATGGTGTAGGCCAGTGTTGGCGAACCCTAGCACCTCTGATGTTTTGGAACAACATTTTACATGATGCTCATGCAATGTAGTTGAGCATCATGGGAAAGTTGGTTCCAAAACATCTGGTGTGCCAAGGTTCGCCATCACTGGTCTAGGCCTTGATATAATAGGTTCTTGATGCCAAGAACAAGTCTAACTTTTGCAATTCCCCTAACCATCCCTTTGATGTAAAGTATCCCTAAAACTCCCCCTAATACGTAAAGGGTCAGTCCACCCCAAACTGATATAACAGTTAACGGATCAGAAAAATAATTTTATCTCTCAGAGACTTTGTCAATGAAATATCTACTGTTGGTTTCCTGGATCCCATTCTCCCTGAAGCGTTTATCATTTATTTTATATAATGGAGTGCACTACAGGAAGTGCTGGAACACATAAAGGTGTTCCCAAAAAAAATATTTATGTATATAAACAGTACGAAAGGGAGGACAGACCATATTGGCCCCATAAATAATGAGGAAGGACATCTGGTTACAAAGGATGGGGAGATGGCGAAGGTATTGAATTTATTCTTCTCCTCAATTTTCACAAGGGAATTGGGGGGCTTCAGTAACCAAAATGACAGTGTTTGTCCTCATGACACATCACAGGATGCAACCTGATAGCTAACAGAAGACAGAATTAGACTTTGGAAATGTAACATTAATAAATCACCGGGACCAGATGGCTTGCACCCGAGGGTACTTAGGGAACTCAGTCAAGTAATTGCCAGAACATTGTTCCTAATTTTTACTGATAGTCTGATAGGTAATAGAAGTTGGATGAATAAGGAGTTATAAGCTTAGCAGTGTTGCCAACCTACCAGATTGAAATTTACTGACACAACATCCAAAATTTACTGGCACAGACACATTTTTACTGGCATTTCAAAAGTTACAAAATGACAGTTTTAAGTGCAAAGTAGAGTATACAGACAAATGCAATATACATTTAGCAACATGATTAAGACCCCTTTCACACTGAGGAGTTTTTCAGGCGGCACAGCGCTAAAAATAGCGCTGCTATACCGCCTGAAAAACTCCTGCCCAGCAACCTCAATGTGAAAACCAGAGGGCTTTCACACTGAGGCGATGCGCTGACAGGAGAGAAAAAAATCTCCTTTTAGCAGCATCTTTGGAGCGGTTAGAGGAGCGGTATGTATACCGCTCCTTCACCGCTCCTTCCCATTTAAAACAATGGGAAACCGCGGCAATACCGCCCGCAATGCGCCTCTGAGGAGGCGCATTGCGAGCGGTATCAACCCTTTATCGGCCGCTAGCGGGGGTTAATACTGCACCGCTAGCGTCCGAATTTCGCGGCAAATCCAACGGTATAGCGACACTATTTTTAGCGCGCGCTATACCGCCACCACGGCTCCCGCCCCAGTGTGAAAGGGGCCTTAAGGTAGAAAATAAGGCGAAAGCTCAGGGACAGGAGATAGGAGGGCAAAAAATTAGAATAGGCGGCACACACACATAAAATTGACTCTAAAGCCCTGTGCACACAATCGGTTAGACCGATGAGAACGGTCTGATGGACCGTTTTCATCGGTTAACCGATGAAGCTGACTGATGGTCAGTCGTGCCTACACACCATCGGTTAAAAAAACGATCGTGGCGGAACGTGGTGACGTAAAACACAACGACGTGCTGAAAAAAATGAAGTTCAATGCTTCCAAGAATGCGTCGACTTGATTCTGAGCATGCGTGGATTTTTAACCGATGGACGTGCCTACAAACGATCGTTTTTTTTCTATCAGTTAGGAATCCATCGGTTAAATTTAAAACAAGTTTGCTTTTTTTTAACCGATGGATAAATAACCGATGGCTCCCACACACGATCGGTTTGGACTGATGAAAACGGTCTATCAGACCGTTCTCATCGGTCTAACCGATCGCGTGTACGCAGCCTTACAGTGACACTGACAGCACTGTGCAGCAGCACAAATGATGAGACTTCACTGACACAACACGTCCTAGTGACAGTGGGCCATATTCTGAGTAAAGTTACGATGGAGTAACTCAGGATACTCCATCGTAACTCCCATGTTTGACCCGTGTATCTATGCTCCTGATTCTCAGAATCATTTTTGCATAGATACACTTAAGATCCGCCATCTGTAAGTCACTTACACTGGCGGATCTTAAATGCAATGACGCCGGCCGCCGCTAGATGGCATTTAAGTGAAGGAGTCATTTGCGTATGCAAATGATCCTTCTACGCCGATTCACGAACGAGTTCGCGTCGCGTAACCGTCGCTAACGTCGTTTGCGTAAGCGGAAACTTACCCCTGCTATATGAGGGGTAAGTTTCCGCAAGTCTCGCGTAGGCCATGTTACGGATGGCGTCGGGTCCCCGTCGTGTTTTTTCGTCGGATACGTCGTTTACGTAAGTCGTTCTTGAATACGACTTTACGTCAATGACGCACACGTCGGCGTCATTGACGTTTTCCGCCGAGAACTGGAGCATGCGCACTGGGCTTTTTGCAGCCCGGCGCATGCCCAGTTCTTTTGTATCGGGGGCGCGCTTCATTTGAATAGAAGCCGCCCCCTTGGAGATCCGCCAGGCTACGCCGGGACACTTACACTCCGCTGTCCCAACTTATGGAGCAAGTGGTTGGGGAATACAACACCTGCTCCAGTAAGTTGGGACAGCGGAGTGTAAGTGCCCTAAGCGAAGCAGGCGGATATTTACTCAGAATATGGCCCAGTCTCTCTCCAAGCCAAGTGGTCCACTCCAGTCTAAACAGACCTGTCCAGGTCCCAGCCTGCCTTGTGCAGGCCCACACACAAGGCTTTGGTCGCTATGGCTTGGCTCCATTGCACCATGACATCACACTCAGGCACCGCCTCCGCACTCGGATGGTCTGAGCCAGCTCCGGACCAAGCCGAGTGTCACAGACATATTTTTCACTGGCAACATTTTACTTTTATTGGCATTTACTGCCAGAAGAAAATTTACATTTTTTTACTGGCTGACAGTAAAAATACTGACGGTTGGCAACACTGAAGCTTAGGGAGACCATTATGCATTTGGATCTTGATCTAAATGTATAAGATACATTACATAATTTAGTACAATCAAATATACAGTGGGCCTGATTCCCAAAAGAGATACGCAGACTTAACTCCATTTTTCTAAATTTACACGGCGCGTATATTTGCGCACGATCTTCAAAACGAGTTAAGCAAAGATTTCCGTATTTTCAGCCGTACTTAAATTAGTTACACCAGCGCATCCCCGGGCGCAAATTACGCTAGTCTCTCTGCTGTTTTTGATAGGCAAAGATGCAAATGATGGAGTTAGGGCGATTCTCAAAATTAAGTGTGTGCGCCGTATTTTCCGCCCTGTGCGCACCTGTTAGTTTTCCTGACTAAATTTCCACATTATAAAACCAGCCCTAATTTTACACATGCCGTGGAAGGGTTTGCTGTAGGTAGTGACTAGAGCTTAGAGCTATAGTTGAGAAGGGTCGTTTTTGAAAAATGCCAGGGCCAGCTATGATTCTGACGGCACTTGCTGCCTTACAGGCACAAAGGAGGAGGAGGGCACAGAAGAGGAGGAGGAGGGCACAGAAGAGGAGGATGAGGGCACAGGCGAGAGTTTATCGTCCACGGCGTGATCTTTTGCAAATGCCAGATTATGAGGTGTATGGCAACTACAGGTTCGATAGGGAAGCCATCCTGGAGATCACCCAACTTCTTCATGAGGATCTTATCACCCCAACCAGACGCTCCCATGCCCTGACACCTCTTCATAAAGTGATGGCAACCCTGCATTTTTTATCCAGTGGCTCATTCCAGCGTGCATCTGGAGGTCTGGCTGGGATGGTGCAGTCGACAATGAGTAGATGTATCCATCAGGTGGTCCCTGCCATACTGCGGCGCATGACCAACCAGTTTGTGATGCCCACCCAGGAGGAGCAGCGTCTGCAAGCCATGACAGACTTCTACAGCATTGCTGGCTTCCCAAGGACCATCGGGGCGATAGACTGCACCCATGTGGCACTACAGCCCCCCCATGAAACTGAACACCTGTTCAGAAACAGGAAAGGCTGGCATTCGATAAACGTACAGGTGATCGTAGATGCCCATGGCCTCATCTGGCACGTTTGTGCCAAGTTTCCAGGGTCGTGCCACGACAGTTACATCCTACGGCAGACCAAGATCTACCAAGACTTGGAGCAGAATGTGTATGGAGACAGCTGGCTGATTGGTGAGTGACATTGGAGTCAGGTATGCCCCCCCCCATGATGCAGACATCACAAGGGGCACATGCATGACTAATATCCTCCTGTCTTTTCCCTTACAGGTGACTCTGGATATGCGTTGGGACCCCACCTGATGACCCCCTTTAGGAACCCCCAAACACCCGGAGAACACAAATTCAATGAGGTGCACATCCAGACCCGGGCAATAGTAGAGCGGACATTTGGCCTTCTCAAGTCCAGATTTAGATGCCTTGACAAGACTGGGGGTACACTCTTGTATTCCCCAGACTTTGTCTGCCAAATTATTGGGGCATGTTGCATCCTCCATAATTTTGCTGTGAGAAGGGACCTGCATGTTGAGATATGTCCTGACCTAACCCCCCACCCAGGCAATCCCCCCCCCCCCCAAACCCTTCTACCCGGTCTGCTGAGGGCCAGGCAATAAGGAGACAACTGTCTGAAGGCATCTTTGCCCAGTAAATGGACCCTAATTATCTTTTTATTTTGGCTTTCCCCAGAAAAAATCACAGAGATTATGTGACATGTAAAAATTTTCTTTGCACATAAAATGCACATTAATTATATGACAATGAGAATGTTTTTTTTTGGGTAGAAAACGCACAATAATTATCTCACAATGAGAATGCATGAATGCACGTCACTGTGGTCCCTAGCACAGACACATCACATGCACATCGAATTGGATTAGATCCAAGTACCCCCCCCCCTTTGGTACTTGGGAGCAGTAACGCCCCGCCACGGCTCCAATTATGTCACTGTGCATTCATACACCATTCAGGAACCTAGGATGACTTCTCCCTGGTCCTGGGGATCCATACTCCACCAAAACTGAGGGTGACACCCTTATGTTTTCAGGAATGCCACCCCCCCACATTCACACATCATTCACACACATAAACCAAATCATAAGTACAGTAGCACAAAAAAAAACATAAAAAAAAAAAAAAGTACCCCTGCAACTTAAGGATGTTGCCGAGTGCTCCTTCTGGGCTGCCCACGGGCACGGGCACGGCCACGGGGACGGCCACGGCCGACTGGGGGATCTTCACGGGGGGGGTCTGTGCAGGGGAGGGAGTATTTTCATGGGGGGGGGTCTGTGCAGGGGAGGGAGTATTTTCATGGGGGGGGTCTGTGCAGGAGAAGAAGGAGCCTCCCCTGGTGTCTGTCCTCCTGCTGGCCTTCCCTCCAAGGCAACGGCTATCCTTGTCAGACAGGAAGTAATGTCAGCCGTATTAGCCTGCACAGCCCGGGTATTGGCCTGCACAGCCTGGGTGAGGGCAGTCACCTCCTGGGCCACGCCTGTTGTTGCGTTTTTCAGGTCCCACAAACACGTGATGACCCCCACTGAGTTGGTGGCCACCTCACCCAGTGACTCCCTCATTGCACCCAGGCTGCGCTCCACCTTGGTTATAGATTTTTTTATTTCAGCCAGACTGCGGGTCTGCCGGACATTGTCCCTCAACAGACTGACCGGCAGACGCACCCAGGGCCGGCGCTACCAATAGTCAGGCAGCTGCCTAGAGCGCCAGGGTAGGGAGAGCGGCAAAATCCAGATCTCCAGCCACTCGCTGGGGATTCAGACTTGTAAGATACCTGTGTTTCCTTCCAGTAGGCAAATGAAAACTTCCACCCTGCGCCCTATAAAATAGAGGGCGCAGCATGAAAGTGAAGCCAGGGAAGGAAGCAGACGACTGGCGGGACTTGCCATGCATGGCTCTCCCAGGGGGCGTGATCCCTGTACGGTGGCCGGACACTGGGCTCACCTCTCTGTGTGCACTACGCTATCTCTGTACCGTCCTGTCCTCAGGTAATGGGAGTGGCGCGTGTGTTTGGGGACAAGGCTGCCTCCCGTAGAGGGCCCTGTCACTTTATAGAGGGCAGCTTCAGGCTTCATGTATCCGGACTCCCGCCCTACTGGACTAACGTCCGAATAACAGCATGTTTCCTGAGGCGGTCCCTATCACTACGACCGGAGGGCTGGGATACTGTAGATCGAGGGGGACTTTTTTTTCTTTTTCGGGCACCTGCAGACTTTTTCCTGTGCCAGACGCTTTTGTTGAAGTAGAAGTCCCGGCGCTCTCAGTTCCTGCTGCAGGCCTGGTGAAGTGATTCCGCTTTGCCTTCACATTGCCTGATTCCTGCAGCAAGTAAGTGCTGAGGAAATCAGGCAGAAGAAGGGGACTGACAGGCTGGGGAAAAGCTACCTGGAACTGGAAGCAATCCGAGCAGGCAGAGGCAGAAGAGTCCATCTAGCAGCTCAGCAGCCAGCCAAGCAGTGCACACAGAGGGATTTCTGGCAGCAGAAGTCACAGGAAAGGTACAGTCATGACAGTACACACACACTTTCCCCATGCCCTGACCGTTGCCTACCTTCTAATATACTGCCCTATCCTGTTTGTATACTGTCTGTCCGTATACTGCCCTAGCCTGTCCGTATACTGCCCTAGCCTGTCCGTATACTGCCCTAGCCTGTCCGTCTACTGCCTGTCCGTATACTGCCCTACCCTGTCCGTATACTGCCCTACCCTGTCCGTATACTGCCCTAGCCTGTCCGTATACTGCCCTAGCCTGTCCGTATACTGCCTGTCCGTATACTGCCCTACCCTGTCCGTATACTGCCCTACCCTGTCCGTATACTGCCCTACCCTGTCCGTATACTGCCCTACCCTGTCCGTATACTGCCCTAGCCTGTCCGTATACTGCCTGTCTGTATACTGCCCTAGCCTGTCCGTATACTGCCTGTCCGTATACTGCCCTAGCCTGTCCGTATACTGCCTGTCCGTATACTGCCCTAGCCTGTCCGTATACTGCCCTAGCCTGTCTGTATACTGCCTGTCTGTATACTGCCCTAGCCTGTCCGTATACTGCCTGTCTGTATACTGCCCTTGCCTGTCCGTATACCTGTGGACCACGGCTGGCATGAGAAAGCGAGCCAGTGCCACCACTATTTGTCTTTAGGCCATAGCTAGGAAGAAATAGGTAGAGAGGTGCCGCAAAAATCCCCACCCCCACCACCGTATACATGAGCGGGGCAAAGGGGGATCAGGGACAGGGGCGGAGCCAAGGGGCGGCAAAATAAGGTTTCGCCTAGGGTGTCAAAGATCCTTGCACCAGCCCTGGACGCACCAACCCCCCCCTGGTTTCCGGGGTCGGCCTCCTACTTGCCCCTGAGGCTTGTGGCCTTGGAGGAGGAGTTGGAGTGAGCCATGGGTGCTGCTGCATGTTGGAGGAGGGTTGGAAGGGGCCACCCATGATGGTGGCCTGACTGCTGGGCGCCTGTGGGGTTCCCTCAGGGGATGACTCAAAGGTCATATCTTGGCCCATCATGATTTGCTGCCCAATCTCAATATTGTCATCTTCCTCCCCCTCATCCTCCTCCCACTCAACATCCAAATTAGGGGAGTTGTAGGCACTCCCCTCCCATGGCGAATCCTGCCCTTCTTGGGACTCTGCATCAGCCTGTCTTGGGGGTGGTGCAGCAGCCTGCCCTGATGGGCCAGCAACCTCCTGCCCTGATGGGCCAGGAACCTCCTGCCCTGATGGGGCTGCCACCTCCTGACCTGATGGGGCTGCAACCTCCTGGGCTGATGGGGCTGCCACCTCCTGGGCTGATGACCCAGCAACCTCCTGGGCTGATGGGGCTGCCACCTCCTGGGCTGATGACCCAGCAACCTCCTGGGCTGATGGGGCTGCAACCTCCTGGCCATCTGGGGAGGACACAAAACAATCACAGGTTGGTGGATCCACACACTTGGCACATCTTCCCTTCCCCCACCCACACATGCTAATCACCAGATAGAAATTCCCAAAAATTACCTGTCCTCATAAGAGGATCATTGTCAAAGCCAGGCAGGCCCACCACCTGCTGTGGGTGGAAACACTGGGCCACTGCCCATTCCTCCTCACTCATCCTGACTGGGCAGGGTCCCCCTCCTCCAGTGCCCCTGGTATGGGCATGCAGCGTTGCCAGCTTGTTCCGGGACACGCTCCTCAAGTCATTGATTTTTTTTTTAACTCCAGCGATGGTCCTGGTCTCCCCCCCCCCGCCGCATTGATCCTATCGGTAATATTTTTCAGGATCTCCTTCCTCCTGGCCGGGGTGGTGTTGTGGCTCTCAGGGCCATGGAGAAATCGCCCATATTTAATGACGCCCTGAGCAAGTATATGCTTCTCTGCCGGTGTAAAATTTAGCTTCCTGCGCTTGGGAGCCATGACAGACAACACCCAGCAACAGGGAACTCACCCAAAAAACAAACAACAATACACACACACAACAAAGAAAATAAAAACAAGCCAAAAAAAAAAACAGACAGCTACTATAAATTCAAAAACAAACAGGCAAAAAAGGGAAACAAAAAACAATCACACACCAAAAAAGACACACTTATCAAAAACAAACAGGCAAAAAAGCAAAACAAAAAACAATCACAAACCAAAAAAGAAACACTTATCAAAAACAAACAGGCAAACAATCAAAACAAAGAACAAATTAGCAAAAACAAACACCAACTATACACTCCAACTCCACAACAACTTTTCTCACAAACAAATCTTACCAACAAACACTGACAAACGTTCAAAGCAGAAGCAACTTGCTTTAGGAAGGGAACACAGGGAAATACTTTTGCAATAGAAGTGTGTATGACTGGGGCTATTTAGACACAGGGCGATCCTCAAACTAAGTACGCTTGGCCTTTTACCTATCTCACTGATTGCGATGACCAAAGTTCTGCACATGCGCAGTGCGGTCCAGATTCGTGCGCGCATGTGCAGTACGGCCGGCCCTTCATTTGCATGGGGTCACGGCTCATTACAATGAAGCACGCCCACTTCATTCCCACTTGCCATAACCACGCCTTACGCATTGGAACTTAGGTTAAGGATGGCGCAATTTTGTGCGCAAATGCGCTGTGGATACGGTACTTACGACACCAACTTAGGGCGCCGTAACTTAAATGACATAAGTTAGAAAATCCTAAATTTACACAGGTTTTTGGGAATCAGGCCCAGTGTTCCTATTTTAGTTTGACACTGAAGTGGTTAATGCACTAAATTAACTTAAGCTTGGGTTTGGTGGTCCAAACGATCAGATATATAATAGTGGATCATTTGAACTCTACCATTAAAGTACTGAAAAACTTTTTTTTATAATGTCATGGAGATTTATTTCAGTAAATGATTATTCATTTCATGCTTATACCATGGCAAATTACTAAGATTCTCTCCCCCAACAGCCTATTTTACATGCATTTTATGGCAAGTTAAAAATAAACACCCATGAAATATGTTAAGTGTAATTGTCTTGCAGACTTTTTTTTAAGCTACAAGGCTGGCCAGCAAGAATTAACATTATCACATAATAGCCATTGCATATGCTAGTTTTAATATGTGATTTTGCCAGATTATCCAATAGCAGGGGAAACGTCTTCAGGTTTATTCTTCCTTTTTTAATGATGAATTATTATGGGCAGCACATATTAAAAATAATAAAAAATAATAACATGGAAACAGTTTTTGCTGTCCATAACAATCAACCAATACAATTTTTGCTTTTCTATTTCCTATGCAAGATCACAGAACAAAAGGAAGAAGCTAGTTAATGGCCATGGGAAAAATGACTATTCTTCCTTTGGACATATTTATACATAATCTACTGTGAATAAAAAACAGTGCAGCGCTAATCACATGAATAACATGAATAAGAAAAACTCATAACAACAATAGATAATAAAAATGCGACTATAAAGTGCTAACAAATATTGAGAATCAGTGTAGTACTACAAATAAAACTTGAAAAATAGTGACATTCATGTAAATTATAAAATACAAATATTTTGAATATCTATGATCATAAACAAGTGACTATCACACATGCCCACAAAAGTGCAGTCAAAAATATATATAGATGTAGCAATGTGGACTACAATTATATAGTATAAGTATGAAGTACAGTGATCCTCTGGTATTTCAATGCATCGCATGTCCCTCTACTGCCCAGTGTTATCAACTGACATCATGTTTGTGAGCAAAGCTAAAGGAATTGTGGGATGAGTAGTTCCTCAGACCGATAATTGCTTTGCATGACTCTGTATTTGGACAACATATCCCAGGGATCTTTGCTACCATCAGAGAGATTGCTGGGAGGAACTATATAAGAAGCCAAAGCCCTGCCCTGCGCTCTCTTCCTCCTGGGTCTGACACGAGCCAGACCTCTCCGCCCATGGAGAGGTTTCGGCCTACAATGCAGTGTATCACATTCCAACCCGGATGAGAGGGCCTAGCACTACTTGGTGCTTGTCAGAAATCCATTCAGCACCACTTCGGTCGCCCGCCAACCTGTGTTCTGAGCTTTACATCGGGAGATTGATACGGCATAGGTGGGTTGGATTGTTCATCAGGTCATGGCAGTGCAGATGAGCAGGTAAATCCAAAAAGCCCCTTAGGGCATGGAGTTCACCAGAGCTTCACAGGTAACCACTGGCCCAGTTCCCGAAAGGAAGGGTTAATGCTCTGCTTCAGTATGTCACAGTACATGTTGGCATTCATGGTTCCCTCCATGAACTGTAGCTCCCCAGCGCCGGCAGCACTCATGCAGCCCCAGACCAGGACACTCCCACCACCATCCTTGACTGTAGGCAAGACACTCTTTGTACTCCTCACCTGGCTTCCGGCACAAACGCTTGACACCATCTGAACCAAAATCATTTATCTTGGTCTCATCGGACCACAGGACATGGTTTCAGTAATCCATGTCCTTAGTCTGCTTGTCTTCAGAAAACTGTTTGCAGGCTTTCTTGTGCATCATCTTTAGAAGAGGCTTCCTTTAGGGACGACAGCTATGCAGACCAATTTGATGCAGTGTGCGGCGTATGGTCTGAGCATTGACAGGCTGACCCCCATCCCTTCAACCTCTGCAGCAATGCTGGCAGCACTCATGCATTTATTTCCCAAAGAAAACCTCTGGATATGACGATGAGCACGCGTTCTCAACCTCTTTGGTCAACCATGGCGAGGCCTGTTCTCAGTGGAAATTGTTCTGTTAAACCACTGTATGGTCTTGGTCACCATGGTGCAGCTCAGTTTCAGGGTCTTGGCAATCTTCTTATAGCCTAGGCCAGAGCTTTTTTTCTCAGAAAATAGGTGCAGGAACTCAACCACGACCCGTTCATATTTCACAAACAGTAGAAGGGTCTTAAAGGGGCATTAAATACCAGGATTGCATTCCATACAGTGCAGAATTCAGGGGGTTACATACAGAGTGCAGAGCTGTCACTTGTAAACACAGAAACCAGACTTCTGTGTTTACAAGTGATTGTGGTGAGCAGGCACCAAAGGGTCTGAGCCAGAGGTGGTGGAACTGAGTTCCCCCAAGTTCCCCCTGAAAAAAAGCCCTGGCCTAGGCCATCTTTATGTAGAGCAATAATTCTTTTTTTCAGATCCTCAGAGAGTTCTTTGCCATGAGGTGCCATGTTGAACTTCCAATAACCAGTATGAGAGAGTAATGCCTAGTACACACCTGCAGTTTTTCCGTTGGATAAATATCTGACGGTTTTCCCGACAGAATTCCTCTCAGGTTGCCTTGGATACACACGCTCAGACCAAAGTCCGCCTGTCCAAAGCGCGGTGACGTACAACACGTACAACGGCACTATAAAGGGGAAGTTCCATTCCAACGGTGCCACCCTTTGGGCTGCTTTTGCTGATCCTCGTGTTTAGTAAAAGTTTGGTGAGAGACGATTTGCGCTTTTCAGTCTTTGTTCTTTTCAGTTCGTTACAGCGTGACGAATGTGCTATGTCCATTCCAAACGCTAGTTTTACTAGAAAGAGCGCTCCCGTCCCATACTTAATTCTGAGCATGCACGGTTTTCTGCCCGTCAGAAAAGAATACAGACGAACGGATTTCCTGCTTAGATTTTTGGCCTGACGGGGAAAAAATAGATCCTGATCTCTTTTTTGTCCGGCAGTTTTTCCCGTCGGAAAAACTGTGATCCAGCATATACACGGCTGAAATTCCTGACGAAAACCTCTCAGACCAGTTTTCCCGTTGGAAAACACGATCGTGTGTATGAGGCATGAGACCGTATGAGGCATGAGACCGATAGCACCAAATTTAACACGCCTCCCCCCTGTTAACACCTGAGACCTTGTAACACAAATGAGTCACATGACACCGGGGGGGAAATTGCTAATTGGGCCCAATAAGGACATTTTCACTTAGGGGTGAACTTACTTAAGCCCGCCTAATTCAAATTTGGATCAGGGGGGGCGTGTTTTATGTAAAACTACTGTGACCCGACGTGATTGACGTTTTTTTGCGGAACGGCGCATGCGCCGTCCGTGGAATTTCCCAGTTTGCATTGCTCCAAAGTACGCCGCAAGGACGTCATTGGTTTCGACGTGAACGTAAATGACGTCCAGCCCCATTCACGGACGACTTACGCAAACGACGTAACTTTTTCAAATTTCGACGCGGGAGCGACGGCCATACTTAACATTGGTACGCCGCACTTATGCCTCATATAGCAGGGGCAACTATACGCTGGGAAAAGCCTAACGTAAACGTTGTAACTTTACTGCGTCGGCCGCGAGTACGTTCGGGAATTCGCGTATCTAGCTAATTTGCATCCTCGACGCGGAATTCGACGGAAGCGCCACCTAGCGATCAACAAAAAAATGCAGTTAAGATCCGACGGCGTAAGAGACTTACGCCCGTCGGATCTAATGGATATCTATGCGTAACTGATTCTAAGAATCAGGCGCATAGATACGACGGGTCGGATTAGGACTTACAATGGCGTACATGGCGCTGCTGGTATAGAATAGCCACTCCACTCGTCACCGGACAAACTTTGACCCGCTTAGGGCGATAATCGACTTCCACCGTAAATATTGCAGCAAAGTTACACACAGCTATGCAGGAACATCAAAGTCGATTTCAGAGGTAGATACAATCCTCTCACCATCACTCCATTAACAAATAAATTCAAGGAGGAAAAACAGAAGACTCGACATAGTGTAAAACCATATGGCAGGAGTTTCATTCAAAATAATGAAGAACACTTAAATTTCAACAGATATAAAAGAGCATATGAGAATATTCCACGTAGACAGCAAGACAGGATGCAATGGCATAAAAAGGACTATCATTGCGTCCTGTCTTGCTGTCTACAAGGAATTTTTCTTATACATATGATTATTTATCTGTATACACAAGTTGTCCGTTGTAGTGCTGGCTGTTTTTTTTATTGGGACATTAGCACTGTATTTTTATTTACTTTCATAAACTACTGTGAGCCTAATGTACGAAAGTGCCCTAAATTTAAAATGACCTTGTTGCCCATAGAAGCAAGTCAGCTTCCTTATTTTATGTTCACATCCAGACTGCTAAAATTACAGGGTAACAGTTTGGTTCACACATGTCTGGCTGCGATTTGCAAGTCCAGAGTCGAGTGCGGTTTTGTTAACCAATTCAGGTGAGATTCAGGTGCGAATTTCTACTTGGATTAAAAGCCGCTCCGGTTCACATGTTATGCAAATCAGATGTGGTTCGAAACGCTTCCGTTTTTTTTTTTTTTCTTTTTTTTTTTCTAAAGTGTATTTTGTGCGTGTACTCGAGAGAGGAGCCGGACTGCAGGAGTTGGGAGTAGGCAGGCCTCCCCCAGAGGCAATCTGCCACCTTTCTCCATGCCCCGGGTGGCAATGGCGGGTGTGTGAGGGGGTCCTCCCACACAGCCCGCCCTACCTGCTCCGCTTTGAAGCCCAACGGGGCAGAGGGACTCCCTATAAGGGAGTGAGAGGATTAGCCCGCTCAACCAGCCCCATTAGTCCTTCGCCTCTCTTTAGAGACCGCGTGGTCAATGTGCGTGTGTTAACCCAATTTAGAGTGCGTGTGTAGGTGTGGTGGTTTTTGTGGGAGGGGGGTGGGCGTACTAAGCACAGGCTTACCCTGCATGGCACACCCACCGGGAGCCGGGCTGAGACCACCAAACTCAATTCACATGAAGCCGAGACCGGGATCCGAACCTCTAGCTGCAGAGGTGAATGGCTTGTCAGCGCAGTGCCAATCACGTTGAGCCACCGCAGCTCCCGTTTGAAACGCTTCCAATTCGCATACATGCGAACCAAGCTTTACCTAGAGCCTCAGGCAAACAGCTTTATTAAAAAATAAAATAAAAATACATATAAAAAAATATATATATCTGCCAAAGGATTCTTGATTTTGCCCATCCATGAGATTTCCATCTCTCTGTCAATCTGCTCTTTCCTCCTATCAGCATTCACCCTACACTGCAACACACCTTATTGGCTCCTTGTGTTGTTTCTCTCTCTCCCAGTCTAAGCTTTGCTGTACAGGGACTGCAGGAGGCTGGTGCCAGTTAAAATTCAGATACACTGCTTGCAACAACAAAAATATATTTAATTATGTATTGATTGTAGAGCTGCAATATTTTATTTTTTGTTTTTTAAATCTGTCCAGTTTAAAAAATTACAAAATACATGGAATTTTCTTTATACAATGGATTTGGTATGCTTTTAATGTGAAGAGGGCAGTGGGAAAATCAATAGAAAACAACTAGAACACTATATATAGCATTTGAGTGTTGCTATACCCTGCTTTCCAGCTACCAATTGTGAATTGTGCCATTTTCGGATATGGTATTTGCTGGGAGCTACCAAGGGCCCATACTGTTTTAAAGTGAATGCATAGTAGTTTTGGATATATTTTCACTTTACTGTTTTTTATATTGTGGTCAGCACTAACAAATAACAGTTTAGAATTTTTTTTAGTCTAGCAAATTTGAAATATTCTATTCTAACCAGCTAGCAAAATTTGTTTCATGTGTCTTTACTACTTGTTAACACAATTTAATAATTCAAGCTGAACAAAAGTAGATTAATCAGAGAAATAATCTCTTATCAGACTGCTCCAGCCAAGATTTCAGTCAGACAAAGCTAGCCTCTGCTACTGTTGTGCTGCCTCTTTAGATAACCCATAGTTCTTGAGGAGTTCTTCGTCATATAAAGTGTTCATATGTAAAACAAAAATTGCATACACATAGAACAAAAATACAATATATATATATATATATATATATATATATATATATATATATAGCACTACCCCCGGAGGAGCTGCTGGTTATTTTTGGGTCTACGCTCTGTGATTAACCCCTTAAAGTGGCTCAAAACCCTCCCTTGACACACCTGGTGATATGGGAGTTGTGGACTCCAGTAGCTTGTGGGGAAGCACAATATACCGTTACACTACAACAGATTATGCAAACAAAAGGGGTTACCTTAAATGAAAGGGATCTTGCAATATGAAAGATAGGCTGCACACATACTTTAATATAACCAAAGCAATGCTTTACTTAAAGAAGAAACAAAGAAACATGAGTAAAACGGTGACACTCTATTTGCAGATCCCTGCAGTATCAATAACAATATTAAGGCTTAAGTGTGAGCTAGGCTACAATGTCATATAGACCTGTGTGAGCACACAGCAAGAGGGACCCCTTCAACAAAACACATACATTGAAACGCCCTCTTGCCAAACCTCACCCAGCTCTCTGCCTCTCTACAATACCATATAAAAGTAGTAGAACTGATTACTCGGTCAAGGAGTAATGCAATGAATATAGTGAATATACAACTCTAAATAGATATCCCTTGGGTACTATAGCTAGTCAGGATGGCCTGGCGTCCCAGGCCAAACTTCAATACAGTCTCCTGCTAACAGTTCGTGCACTTGTGCGTTGGCATGCGTTGGCGCGCTAAGAGCAATTTATAATCTAAAAGGGTAATAGCAAACTGTTAAAAGTTTCCTGAATAGTCAAACCGCAAAGATGGATATCAACGATCCGCCCCTCTGTAAGACAATCAGTACTTTCAGGCAAGTGCCGTCTCACCCAACCGGTTTCAGGCCTTTTCCTTCTGCGGCGCACAGCAGTCTCCGGTCCTCAGACAGGTCGCAGTGTTACTGGGATCTCCGATGACTCCCGCAGAAACTCTGTCCCTCTTTTTAAAGCCGCTCCACCCGGGCATATGTAGGCCTCAACTGCGGCCTACTCCCCATGGAGACACTCCTGACAGTGTCCTCCTGGGTTGAAGAGGCGGTCCCAAGAGAGCGTGCCAAACACGTCCTTAAAGGTAACCATCCTCACCTGTCATCTGCTTGTAATTAGTGTGTGTGTAAAAAAGTCAATGAGTTTCTGGACTCCTGACAGACCCTTGCATCTTTCATCCAGTGCTGCACTGACGTTTCTGGATTGTGAGTCATGGGGAAAACAAAAGAAAAGGATCTGCGGGAAAGTGTAGTTGAACTGTATAAAACAGGAAAGTGATAAAAAAAAGGAATTGTAAATGCCAATCAGCAGTGTTCAAACTCTAATCAAGAAGTGGAAAATGAGGGGTTCTGTTGAAACAGTCAGGTAGACCAACTAAAATTTCAGCCACAGCTGCCAGGAAAATTGTTTAAAGAAAAACCCACAAATAACTTCAGGTGAAAAACAGGACTCTCTGAAAACATGTGGTGTGGCTGTTTCCAGATGCACAATAAGGAGGCACCTGAAGAAAGATAGGCTACATGGTCAAGTCGCCAGGAGAAAGCCATTACTAAGCAAATGTCAGAAAGTATCCCACTTACAATATGCCAAACAGCACAGAGACAAGCCTCAAACCTTCTGCAACAAAGTAATTTGGAGTGATGAGACCAAAATGTAGCTTTTTGGCCACAACCATAAACACTACATTTGGAGAGGTGTCAACAAGGCCTATGATGAAAGGTATACCATCCCTACTGTGAAACACGGAGGTGGATCGCTGATGTTTTGGGGATGTGTGATCTACAAAGGCACAAGAAATGGTGTCAAAATTGATGGCAAGATGAATGCATGTTATCAAATACCGGAGGAACATTTGCATTTATCAGCCAGAAAGCTATGCATGGGACGTAATTAGACATTCCAACATGACAATGATCCAAAACACAAGGCCAAGTTGGCCTGTCATTGGCTGCAGCAGAATAACAGGAAGGTTCTGGAGTGGCCAGCTCAGTTTCCTGACCTCAATATTATTGAGCTACTCTGGGGAGATCTCAAACGTGCAGTTCATGCAAGACAGCCCAAGAATTTACAGGAACTGGAGTTTTTTTGCCAAGAGGAATGGGCAGTTTTACCAAGATAAAGAGCCTCATCCACAAATACCTCAAAAGGCTTCAAGCTGCCCATGATGTTAAAGGGGGCAATACACAGTATTAAGAATTGGGCGGTATGTAAACTTTTGATCAGGGTCATTTGGGTAGTTTCTGTCGTGATTATGATTTAAAAAGAGTAAACACAGTTGATTGATAATAAATGGCTTCAGCCAAACACTAACCATAAGTGAAAGAAAAGTTTTTGTGCGATCATTCATATTCTCAAAAAAATGGCCAAGAAATCATAAATTCTGTAAACTTATGAGCACCACTGTATAGCCAAACATTTTCTTTATAGCAGTGAGTAGGAAAATGTTAAACCCCTATCAAGTTTATTTATTTCTGTCTTTGTGCTGTTGATGAGATTTCCCTGGACTTATCATGTCAGCCAACTACAGGTGAGCTCTGCCCCTTGCCCCCCACATCACGACTTCTGACTAGCCCATAAAAGCAAGGGTCTCCCTTACCACTACATTATTTTTTTATCCTCACTCTGGACATTTCATATGAAAACTATCTTCCCACCTGATCAGTCTCAACTGACCGTGTCGGGATATTGTGTGCACGCACATCCGAAAACAACACTCTCTTTTCTGTTGTTGCCAAGCAGCAGGGGTGCTTTAGACTAATAATACGCTTCCTCCCCATGAGTCCATCATCACCAGAGAGGAAAATTCAGAAGATGCTTCTAGGTAGGAGCAACGCGTTTTGACTTTCCTGTTTTATGTATACCAGTATGGGTACTAATGGGTTCTTGTATCGTTAGATGCCGCAAGCCCAAGCGATGCAGAATTCAGGATTCATTGGACTCCTGTCTGTAACTACCAAAATCTGTAACATGTGCAGGTACATTTTTGGATAAATCTCAGACTTCCCAGCATGTTTCAAGGTAGCTGAGTTCTCAGGCCTTGTACACAAGACCGAACATGTCGGCTGAAACTGGTCCGCGGACCAGTTTCCACGGACATGTTCGGTCGTGTGTATGGCCGACCGGACAATTTTCCGGCGGATCGGAAAGGTTTCCAGCGGACAAATGTTTCTTAGCATGCTAAGAAACATGTCCGCTGGAAGCCTGTCCGTCGGACATGTTCGGTCTTCTGTACGACTTACCGGACATGTCCGCTCGGCCGAAAGCCCTCGCATGCGTCCAAGTGATTTGACGCATGCGTGGAAGCATTGACCTTCCAGGGTCGCGCACGTCGCCGCGACGGCGCGGCCACGTCACCGCGTATCCTGTCCGCGGGGATTTCGGTTTGATGGTGTGTACAACCATCAGACCGAAATCTCCGAGCGGACATGTCCGATGAAAACAGTCCGTGGACCGTTTTCATCGGACATGTCCCCTCGTGTGTACGAGGCCTCACAATTGCAGCCATTCATCCACAAACATGATATCAGGGCTTTGTTAGGCCTGTGTAGATCTGGCTTTGCCAAGAAAGTTAATCCCGCTTTTAAGAGGTAGTGAGGAGCAAAGAGGCAGAGGCATATGAAATAAAGTCATACATCAAGCAAGTGGTAGTAGACAACATTTGGGATTATACAGAAATATTATATACATATGCTCAAGTGCGCTGTGTCAGCTTGATTGAGAGAATGGGCAATTAAACAGCTCTCTATAGCAGGGAGTCCATATATGAAAATTCAAATTCAGCACAAAGTGTGTTGGTGGTCACAAAATAGGCTAACTGTGGATGGCTTCCGGCTGATAAGCTAGAAGGTGCTCTGTAGACAGTAAAACACAAAAGAGAGCAGTGCCATCTAAGTACAGCAATGTTAAAACATTTTTAAAATAGAATAGACAATTTGGAACTCACAAGATCGTAGAGATCACAGCGCATGTAGGAACGGTATAACAGGTTCATCCACTCCTGGGGGAAGGTGGTCGGCCCGCAGGTGGAGAGACAGCTGATGTTCCCGGCTGCACTGGTGGCTCCCAATGCTTCCTGGTTCTCAGATTCGGCTCAGGGGCGGCTGGACATGTCACTTCCGGATGGAGAGGGGGTGGGGAGAAGCGCCCTTCGGAGCATACATGATGAAAGAGCATGCATGCTCCAAACGCGCGCTCCTCCCCACTCCCTCACCATATGGAAGTGATGTGTCCAGCCGCCCCTGAGCCGATTCTGAAAACCAGGAAGCATTGGGAGCCACCAGCGCAGCCGGGAACATCGGCTGCCTCTCCACCTGCGAGCCGACTGCCTTCCCTCAGGAGTGGATGAACCTCTTATACCTTCCTGCATGCGCTGTGATCTCTACGATCTTGTGAGTTCCAAATTGTCTGTTCTATATTAAAAATGTTTTAACATTGCTGCACTTAGATAGCGTTAATTTCTTTTTTGTTTAACATTTGGGATTATGCAGACAAGGCATTCACATCCAAGAGAAGTTACAAAATTCCAGCCTAAGGGAAGGAGGAATAATCTCTCCCTCGTTCAATTCTTCACTGGCTTGTCCCTTCATGGCTTCTATTGAGAAGACTAGCGAGTGGGAAGATGAGACTTTTTCTGCTTAAAAAAACGTAGAAAAAATGATCGTGTCTAAAAGAAATTCCATAATTTCCACTCATGTACAAACTTTGCAAAATCATCAAAGAAGAGTGAGCAAAACCTGACAAGAAGTAGAGCCTGCCAAATAGAGCTGCCAAGGTGTATACCATCCAGCCCAAGGATTGCCGTTTTAAGAGTGCAGCCCGAAAGTTGATGCATCTCTGCAGAGGCTGGTTTGTTATGTTATTTTAACTTAGTAGCCTTCTAAGATTCCATGGACAGGCATAAGGATTCTGATCTTACGCCAACTAGTGTTGGCCTTAAATTCCTTAGCTGGAGCTTTAACCACCTCAATACCGGGCTTTAAAACCCACCTCCATACCGGGCCTATTCTGGCACTTCTCTCCTACATGTACAAATCATCATTCTTTTGCTAGAAAATTACTCAGAACCCCCAAACATTATATATGGTTTTTTTTTATCAGACACCCTAGGGAATAAAATGGCGGTCATTGCAACTTTTTATCTTGCACGGTATTTGCGCAATAATTTTTCAAACGCCTTTTTTTTGTAAAAAAAATGGTTTCATGAATTAAAAAATAACAAAACAGTAAAGTTTGCCAATTTTTTTTATAAAATATGAAAGATGATGTTACGCCGAATAAATAGATACCTAACATGTCACGCTTTAAATTTGCGCACACTCATGGAATGGCGCCAAACTTCGTCGACGCTTTAAAATAGAATTGTTGCAAACACTCTAAAGCACGCGGCGACACCTCACATGTGTGGTTTGAACGACGTTTACATATGTGGGCGGGACTTACGTGTGCATACACTTCTGAGCGCGAGCTACCGGGGAGAGGGGCGTTTTAATTATTTTTTTATTATTTATTTTTTATTTTACTTATTTATTTATTTATTTACACTTTTTTTTACATTTATTTTTTTGATCGCTTTTATTCCTATTACAAGGAATGTAAAAATCCCTTGTAATAGGAATAGTGTGTGACAGGTCCTCTTTAAGGAGAGATGCGGGGTCAATAAGACCCCACATCTCTCCTCCAGGCTGGAAAGAATGAGATTGTGAAAAAAATTCACAGATCTCATTCTTACAAGCCGCAATTGCGGTTTGTTTACTTACGGGTACCCGGGCGTGACGTCATTACATCGCGCCTGGGCCTCCGACGGTCATAGAGATGACTGGTGACCATCTGGTCACCAGTCATCTCTATGCTGCACATCCGGCAGACAGCGATCATCTCTCCGGGCCCCCGATGGGATGGGAGAGCCCAGAGAAGCACCGGATGGCGGCGGGAGGGGGGGATGTCCCCTCCCGCCGCCTGTAAGAATGATCAAGCGGTGGTTCCGCCGATATGATCATTCTTACGGTGCGCAGGATCGCCGTCAGAAGAAAATGAATTATGCCTTTAGGTGCAGGCATCATTCAGATATCCCCCCGCAGGATGTCATATGACGTCCACCCGGGATAACAGATCCCCTTTTTGGACATCATATGACGGCGTGCAGGTGTAGAGTGGTTAAAGGTTTGAATGGGCTATGTTAAGTCAGCCTTGCAGAGAGGAGTGGATTTATTACCTCCATGTGTAGGCAGGTGCCTACTGTATAAAGTGTTTTGTTGCTAAAGTTATAATTTGTGTTCTTTACCATTAAAAACTGACTGGCACTGTGACGGATTAAGGTTTTAATGCTGAGTCATGCTAGGTAATTTCCTCCCCTGTGTTTGTGTAATTTCCCTTCTTGAGGGCATAATTACAGGGGAAGACCAGCGTTATGGTCATTCTCCAGAATGGGGAAAGTTATGAGAAGACCTGTCTACATAATGTAATCTTCTACCTTGGGGAACTACTCTTCAGCAGGACAAAAGCCAGGGTGCCAGGACTATGAACTTACATTATAAAATGACTAGCATTTATTCAGGTCTGGGCAGCACCACAAGGGGAGACAGAGAATAGATTGCAACAGCAAGGCCAACTGTTCTGTTACTTCTGTATAGTAAGGAAAGCAGGTTGCCATGCTGTTAATGTGAGGAGGTAAGAATAATGCAAATCCAGAAGAAACTTTGTGATCAGGAGACGTTCTATCATATATTACAGTGATGGTGAACGCGTGGCACGCGTGCCACTCTCGGCACGGCAAGCCGTTTCGGTGGGCACGCCATAAATGTCACAGAAAATATAATGGTATCGTCACACCGCCACACCGCACCCACAAACTAAATTTCCCACACTTCTCTGTGCTTTCTCCGTGCTAGCGGTGATGTGTCCGAGTGGGCGTGTGTCATGGATATGCAAGTCTGGCAGCTTACCTGATCTCCATGTGTTCATTAGAGGCCTGACCCTCCTTCTGACTGTCTTTTATCACCTTCCTCCCTGTATTGCTCCACCCTAGGCCATCCCAGGAAGCCTATATTAACCACTGCACTGCTAGTCTGCTGTGCTGTTCAACCGTGTTGTTAGCTTTACTTCCTGTCTGCAGTGTGCTACGATTATCTTCCTGTGTACCGTTTTTGGCTCGCCCCTGACTTCTCCTGTTTGCCTGTGATCCTGACCTTTTGCCTGTCCCTCGGTTACCCTTGTCTGCCTGTTGCCCTGACCTTGGCTTACCCATCACTACCGCTTGTCCTGCTTGTTGCTTCCCCTCTCTCCCTGCAGAGCGTGACCTAGGGGATCCCAGGGAAGTCATAATGACCACCCCACCCTTACCAGAACATCAGCTGGGCTATGCTAAACACATTCATTCACTATTACAAAATCGCTGTGTTTCCGTGTGCACCCGAACATTTTGCTTCAATAAATTGCATCATGTTCTTGTGTGTCTGTATTTTTATTTCTTACCATTTGTATGTTTTTTGTCTGTCACATCCTGTGGTGGGCTGGCATGAGGAATGCCATAAATTTGTTTTACTAAACAATAATCTCCTGTGCTCCGGTGTTTTGCTAGACATGGGTGGTGTGATCCACTCTTTGGATTAAGGCAAAGTCTAGAATCTTGCAGCCCTCCTCAGAACAATGGGTATTCATACAACTAGAAAGAAAAAGAAAAGAAGGAGGGCGCACCGACCTAGTGCATTACCGATATAAAAGTTGTATTTAAAATAGATAAAAGCAACGGTACTACTCACAAACGAGCATATGTAAAGGCTTTTCTATCCGTCGAACTGCATCCCTTGGCACCTGCAACAGGACCTGATGATAGGAGGATCAGATGGTACCCCAAACGGCTGAACGGCTGATGCGTTTCAGGGACACACCCCTTTCTTCGGAGCCTAATCGGTCAGCGGTGCGCCCCTGAAATGCGTCAGTCTTTCAGCAGAATGATAAAAGTTAAGACAAACTGGAAATAACAGTATACTTTATTTATATATATATATATATATATATATATATATATATATATATATATATATATATATATAGGTATATACAATGGAGTACCACATGAACATAACCTGAAGAGGATAAGCGAGAGTTAAGCAATAATTTCTGGCAAGACTTCTAAAGGGGGAAACCCAGGTCGGTCTATTCAACTTCTAATTCTGATGAGAAATCAATTGAACAAGAGCAGTACGAGGGACCTCTAAGTAGTAATGACAGTATTGTCCCGGTTGCAGGCCTGATGGTCTTCGCTAGCAGTCGGAGCTCCTTAACTATATCCAATAGGGTGTAGCAGCAAGGTAATGATACTTCTTGGAAGAAAGGTTGATGCGACAGGTAGAGTTTCCCCAGGGTAAAGTTGTCTGTGCAGTGTCCCAGTGAAGCAGCAGAGAAAGGTGTGTAAAGATGGGCAATTACCCTCGCACTGATGACCAGTTCCTGAAGAGATGTCCTTATAGCGGTTCCACTCGCAACGATCATCCGATGGATAGCACCAAGCGCGGTTTGTTGGACAATCAGGTTGATGCTGGATAGATGCCCAATAATCAGCAAGCAGGGATGGGCTCTTCTCGACCTGTTTGAATGTTTTACACCGCGTGGTAGGCCGCAACCTCACCCTCACGGAACAGAGAGGTCCGTCACACATCAGGCCCAGGTGGAAGAGCGCATAGTGCGCGTCTCTGGTCTCTTGTATGCTCTGCGCCAGCATTCCTCCTGATGATAGCAAAGATCCCTGGTATATGAAGTCCGGGTGCAGAGTCACGCAGAGTAATTGCCATTCCGAGGAACTACTAAACCCACAATGCCTTTGGGTCGGCTCACAGATATGAGGTCAGTCTGTTACACTGGGCACTAGAGGGACAATACAGTACATAGAAATGATGGGAATCGCTTTGCAATTGCAGTCCACATTGCTACATCTAAAGAGAGGGGAATTCTCTTGCTCCCTTGAGGTGACCATCATCTACTACTCTGGTAACAACTGTAACATTTTTAATTTCCCCTCACTATCTTGTCACCAGGACAAACAGAGAAGGTGAACCTCCCCAGACAAACAGCAATAACACCTGACAGTGGTTCCAACTCTTCCCTAATCCCTAATACTTATGGCTATGCGTGCACTTTAAACCAAAACTGAGACACAAGCTTTGGTAGTTATGTACGTAGCATGTTTATTACAGAAGCTTGTGTTTCTACAACATAAAGTGTCATTTGATTAATCCTTAGAATGTGGAAAGCTGCTATTTTCACAGTCCCACAACACATCTTACAGTGTAAACAACAGCTGCACGTTTCACTTCCCCATCACTTGACTCATTGGTTCTTTGTTATCGGCAGACTCTGGATGGGACATTCCTTTCTTCACGAGACAGGAAGTCTAATGACCATGTTATTGTTTCTTAATGTAAGGGGTACCACCAGGAGTAGACCAGGATTTTTCTGGCACTTTTTGTTTACAAGTTTAAAGGGGTTGTAAAGGTTCGTTTTTTATTTTCTAAATAGGTTCCTTTAACCACTTGACATCCGGCCAATTGTCAAAAGACGGCCGCAAGGTGGCTCTCAATTGCCGGGAGGACGTCTATGGACTGAAGTGCCAATGCGCGTGCCTGGCGGCCGCGATGTCCGCCAGGCACCCGCGATCGGCGGATACACAAACAAGGACGTGGATCTGTGTGTGTAAACACACAGATCCACGTCCTGTCAGGGAGAGAGGAGACCGATCTGTGTCCCTTGTACATAGGGACACAGCATCGGTCACCTCCCCCAGTCAGTCGTCGTCGTCCCCACACACAGTTAGAAACACTCCCAGTTTACACATTCAACCCCTTCCTCGTCCCCTAGTGTTAACCCCTTCACTGCCAGTCACATTTATACAGTAATCAATGCATTTTTATAGCAGTGTTCGCTGTATAAATGTGAATGGTCCCAAAAATGTGTCAAAAGTGTCCGATATGTCCGCCATAATGTCGCAGTCCCAATAAAAATCGCAGATCGCCGCCATTACTAGTAAAAAAAAAATAATAAAAAAAAAAATATATTTCTGTCCCCTATTTTGTAGACGCTTTAACTTTTGCGCAAACCAGTCGCTTATTGCGATTTTTTTTTTTTAATAAAAATACATAGAAGAATATGTATCGGCCTAAACTGAGAAAAAAAATAGTTTTTTAAAAAAAAAATTGGGATATTTATTATAGAAAAAAGTAAAAAATATTGGGCCAAATCCACAGCCAGCGGCGCAAATTAAGTTACTCAAAACTTATGTCATTTAAGTTACGGCGCCCTAAGTTGGTGTCGTAAGTGCCGTATCCACAGCGCATTTGCGCACAAAATTGCGCCAGCGTAACTTAAATTCCGAGGCGTAAGGCGGGGTTATTGCAAGTGGGAAGGAAGTGGGCGTGCTTCATTGTAATGAGTTGTGACCCCATGCAAATGAAGGGCCGGCCGTACTGCGCATGCGCGCACGAATCTGCTGCTCACTGCGCATGTGCAGAACTTTGCTCGGCGCAATCAGTGAGATAGGTAAAAGGCCAAGCGTACTTAGTTTGAGGATCGCCCTGTGTATAAAAAGCCCCAGTCAAACACACTTCCCTTGCAAAAGTATATCCCAGTGTTTCCCTTCCATGAGCAATTTGCTTCTGCTCTTAACGTTTGTTGGTGTGTTGGTAAGTTGTGTTTGTGAGAAAAGTGTTTGAGGAGTTGGAGAGTCTAGTTGGTGTTTGTTTTTGATAAGTGTATTTTGTTAATTTGTTTGTTATTGTTTCTGCTGATTTTTTGTGCTTGTATTTTGTTTGTTTTTTGTTTGTGTTTTATTTTGAATTTATAGTAGCTGTCTGCTTGTGTGTTTAGATTTTTGTTTGTTTTTTGGGTGTATATTTTTGACTGTTTTTTGGGTGTATATTTTTGTCTGTTTTTTGGGTGTGTATTTTTGTAAGTTTTTTGGGTGTGTATTTTTGTCTGTTTGTTGGGTGTGTATTGGTGATTGTTTTTTGGGTGAGTTTCTTGGTGCTGGGTGGTGTCTGTGATGGCCCCCAAGCGCAGGAAGCTTAATTTCACCCTGGGAGAGAAGCGAATTCTTGCTCGGGGCATCGTGCGATATGGGCGATATCTGCATGGCCCTGAGAGCCAGAACACCACCCGGCCAGGAGGAAGGAGCTCCTTAAACGGATAACGGATCAGGTCAATGCGGCGGGGGGGGAGACCAGGACCCCCGCTGGCATACAGAAAAAGATTAACGACCTTAGGAGCGTCGTCCGCAATAAGATGGCAAAGATGGACGCCCATACCAGGGGCACTGGAGGAGGGGGACCCTGCCCAGTCAGACTGACGGAGGAGGAATGGGCAGTGGCCCAGTGTTTCCACCCACAGCAGGTGGTGGGCCTGCCTGGCTATCAGTCAGATGTTCCTGTGAGGACAGGTAAGTTTTTGTTTTTTCTCTCTGGTGATTAGCATGTGTGGGTGGGGGAAGGGAAGATGTGCCAAGTGTGTGGATCCTCAAACCTGTGATTGTTTTGTGTCCTCCACAGATGGCCAGGAGGTTGCAGGCCCATCAGGCCAGGAGGTTGCAGGCCCATCAGGCCAGGCTGCTGCACCACCCCCAAGACAGGCTGCTGATGACTCCCAAGAAGGGCAGGATTCTCCAGGGGAGGGGAGTGGCCAAACCTCCCCTCATGAGGAGGTTGAGGGGGAGGAGGTTGAGGGGGAGGAGGATGAGGGGGAGGAGGAAGAGGGGGAGGAGGAAGAAAATATTCAGATTGGCCAGGAAGTCCTGTTGGCCTCTGATATGATGACCTTTGAGTCTTCCCCTGAGGCTACCCCAGAGGCTGGCACCAGTCAGGCCACCATCAGGGGTAGCCCCTCCCACTTCTCCCCCAACAGGCCTCCACCCACAAGGGTCACTCTATCCCCTCCTCCCAGGCCACAAGCCTCAGGGGCAGGCAGGATGGCGACCCAGGACACCAGGGGGGTGGCCGAGCGTCTGCCGGTCAGTCTGCTGAGGGACAATGCCCGGCAGACCCGCACTCTGGCTAAAATGCTACAAAAAATGACCCAGATGGAGCACAGCCTGGGTGTAATGATGGAGGCAGTCGGTGATGTGGCCACCAACTCAGTGGCGGTCATTACATGCATGAACGACCTACAGACCGCCACAACAGGCGTGGCCCAGGAGGTGACTGCCCTGACCCAGGCTGTGCAGGACAATACTAGGTCTGGCCAGGCCAATGCGGCTGCCCTCACTGCCTGTCTCACTAGAATTGCAGTGGCCTTGGAGGGCAGGCCAGCAGGGGAGGCTCCTCCTTCCCCTGCTCACCCCCCCAGGAGGCTCCTCCTTCCCCTGCTCACCCCCCCAGGAGGCTCCTCCTTCCCCTGCTCACCCCCCCCAGGAGGCTCCTCCTTCCCCTGCTCACCCCCCCCCCAGGAGGCTCCTCCTTCCCCTCCCCCCCAGGAGGATCCTCCTTCCCCAGCTCACACCCCCCCAATGGACATCCTCCGCGAGGGCGTGCCCGTGCCCGTGGCCATGCCCGTGGCCAGCCAAGGCGTAGCAATCGCCGCCGATAATTAATTAGCAGGGATACTTTTGTTTTTTTATTTATTTAAAAAAAAAAATATTATTTCATTTGGTATTCTGTACTTATGATTTGATTTATGTGTTTGAATGATGTGTGAATGTGGGGGGGTGATAAAATAAGGGTGTCACCCTTAGTTTTGGTGGAGTAGGGATCCCCAGGACCAGGGAGAAGTGATCCCAGGTTCCTGAATGGTGTATGAATGCACAGTGACATAATTGGAGCCGTGGCGTGGCTGCTCCCAAGTACCAAAGGGGGGGGGGGACTTGGATCTAATCCAATTCGATGTGCATGTGATGTGTCTGTGCTAGGGACCACAGTGGCGTGCATTCATGCATTCTCATTGTGACATCATTAATGTGCGTTTACTGTGCAAATATGCATTCTGCGAGGCGTCTCCTGACTGCTGTTCCCTCAGAAGAGGGGGTACCCTGGGTTACTAAAGTCACTATTATAGATAGGGGCATGGATGCCCCTGGCATGGTGGCATACAGATTGTAGTTCAGCAAGTGTGTGTGCTCAGCTCTTCCTTCATGGTATTGCTTTAGCTGACCTTTACACGGCATGTGTAAAATTAGGGCTGCTTTTATAAAGTGTAAAATTGCTCCGGGAAACTAACAGAAGCGCACAGGTCGTAATCTACGCCGCACACACTTAATTTTGTGGATCGCCCTATCTCCCTCATTTGCATCTTTGCCTATCAAATACAGCGGCGTGTCTAGCGTAATTTGCGCACAAAGAAGCGCCGGTGTAATTATTTTAGGTAGGACGGAAATACCGGAATTTCATGCGTATCTCGTTTTGAGGATCAAGCGCAAAGATACGCTCCGTGTAAATTTAGAAATCTTGAGTTAAGTCGGCGCATCTGCTTTGTGGATTTGGCCCATTGTGTTTTTTTTTTCAAAATTGTCGCTCTTTTTTTGTTTATAGCGCAAAAAATAAAAACCGCTGAGGTGATCAAATACCACCAAAAGAAAGCTCTATTTGTGGGAAAAAAAGGACGTCAATTTTGTTTGGGAGCCACGTCGCACGACCGCGCAATTGGCAATCGTGAAGCTGAAATTTCGCCTGGGCACGAAGGGGGTTTATGTGCCCAGTAAGCAAGTGGTTAAGCGAGGTGCATTGTTGGTTCACGTTTTCCCTCAATTTCCCTTCTAAATGTTTTTTGTTCTTTGTTTTCTTTGTCTGAATTTCTCATTTCCTGTTCTTCCTCAGTAAGGTGTTCAGTAAGCTGTTCTAAATGACTTTCCACCACTCGGATGATGGTGGAAAGCTTACTGAGGAGAAACAGGAAGTGAGAAATTCAAACAAAGAAAAAAAACATTTAGAAGGGAAATCGAAGGAAAGGGTAAGTGAACCAACAATGCACTAGCTTAAAGGAACCAATTTAGAAAATAAAAGACAAACCTTTACAACCCCTTTAAATCAGTATTGTTTGCTAGAAAATTACATATAACCCCCAAACATTATATTTTTTTTTAGCAGAGACCCTAGGGAATAAAATGGCGATTGTTGCAAATTTTTTATGTCACAGGGTATTTGAGCAAATGCATTTTTTTTGGGGAAAAAATACACTTTAATGAATCAAATTTTTAATTTTTTATTGTAAAGATGATGTTATGCAGAGGAAATAGATACCTAACATTTCATGCTTTAAAATTGCTTGTGGAATAGCGACAAACTACAGTACCTAAAAATCTCCATAGGCCCCGCTTTAAATGCCCTTACAAGTTACCTGTTTAGATTTACAGAGGAGGTCTAGTGCTAGAATTATTGCTCTTTCTTTAACGTTTGTGGCAATACCTCACATGTGTGGTGCGCAAAATAAGTATGCATTCGCTTCTGAGCATTTATTTGACTTTGCCCCCATTAAGGAGATTCATTCTCTCCATTTTGCCTGTTTACTAATATCATTGAAAGCAAAAAAAAAATCTAAAATTTTAGGCTGTCCCCAGAAAAGTAATAGAGGTGAAATCTTCCAATGGGGGCACTATCTCTGGTGTCCTGGGGTCCCCAAGGAATTCCTTTCATTTGCAAGGATTTCTTCTCACTTCCTGTTTGGTTATGGGACAGGAAGTGAAGGAAAACCTCTGCAATAGGACACAGATGGCAAAAAAAAAAAAAAACTTCCCTTGCTCCATCCAAAATGGAAAAAAAAAGTTTTGCTTATAGTTCTAATTTAAAGGGGTGGTTCACCCTAAAAACTACTTTTTTTTATTAGACTGGCCCCCCACATTACAATACGATTAAGGCTATTATTATTTTTTTTATGCTGTACATACCTTTGTACAGCATATTTACCCGTGCATCCGGGTTGCGAGTCCCGCGGGAGTGGGCGTTCCTAACATGTCTGTGATTGACGTTTTGACCAAAAACGAGCTCCCCCCCGTCGCGTAAGCCGCGTTACGATTGGCGAAAGGAGCCGAACGGCGATGCGCATGCGCAGTATAGCGCCGACTCGCCGTTCGGCTCCTTTCGCCAACCGCGACGCGGCTTACACGACGGGGGGGAGCTCGTTTTTGGTCAAACGTCAATCACAGACATGTTAGGAACGCCCACTCCCGCGGGACTCGCAAGCCGGATGCCACGGGTGAATATGCTGTACAAAGGTATGTACAGCATAAAAAAAAAAATAATAGCCTTAATCGTATTGTAATGTGGGGGGCCAGTCTAATAAATAAAAGTAGTTTTTAGGGTGAACCACCCCTTTAAGGAAGTGTAGAGTAAAGTTTCACCAAATTATTTTTTTTCCTGTTTTTGCAGGTAATTGGAAGCTGTTTTGGAGCTGTATTCCACCAGGGGATTTTGGAATCCTATAGATGCATTATCACCAGAAAAAATAAATTATTCTTTGATTATCCAGTTCTTGCCCTTCACCGAACGAATCTGTTTGTTGCCTGTCTTTATGACACATTGTAGAAAAGCAAGCTTTTGCATTTAAACAACATTTACATTATTCTGCAGGCTTAGCTGCAGGAGCCATAGGAGGTAGTAATGGAATGAATTGGTAGCCATGGCCTGAATGTTGCCTGAATGTTACAAATAATGTTCTGCACCTCCCCCTGGTATATGTTCTGACTCAGTGTAGTATATTAGACCTTTCATATAGGTGCTGTTTGGCAATTTACACATCTTCCTGCCAAGGGCTCCTGCAGTTGACAGTATAAATGCAGCCTTTAAGCCAAAATGTAATATTTGGTAAAATTGGGCTGCCCAGTGTGATATTTAATCTCAGGCTTGTTTTTATTCTCAACAGATTATTTTCACACATTTTGCCAAATCTTCAAGATTCAGAAATTCATAACCAGGAGCAAAATTTAATTTAAAGGGGTTATAAAGGTCAAAAATGTTTTTCCTAAATAGCTTCCTTTACCTTAAAGGGTCACTAAAGGAATTTTTTATTTTTTTTTAAATCCCAAACATGTTATACTTACCTCCACTGTGCAGTTTGTTTTGCACAGAGTGCCCCTGATCCACGTCTTCTGGGGTCCCTCTGCGGCTGTCTCTGTCCTCCCCGCAATTAGTCACCACAGTCATGCGAGAGCTCGCATAGTGGTCACTAATTGCGGGCGCGCTCCCGTGATACAGCGAGCGGCCATAGCCGCTCACTGTATCACTCGGCCCCGCCCCTCGGCGCGCCGCGTCACTGGATGTGATTGACAGCAGCGCCACCCAATGGCTGCGCTGCTCTCAATCCATCCGCTCTAGCCAATCAGCGGCCAGGCTGAGCGGCGAAGAGGATATTGGGACCGCGCGGGGCTTTCGAGGGGTCAGGTAAGTATAACGGGGGCTTGGGCCGGCAGCAGCAGATGTTTTTTCACCTTAATGCATAGATTGCATTAAGGTGAAAAAACATTTTCCTTTACAACTCCTTTAATGCAGTCCTCCTTCACTTACCTCATTCTTCTATTTTGCTTTTAAATGTCCTTATTTCTTCTGAGAAATCCTCACTTCGTGTTCTTCTGTCTGTAACTCCACACAGTAATGCAAGGCTTTCTCCCGGGTGTGGAGTGTCATGCTCGCCTCCTCCCTTGGACTACAGGAGAGTCAGGATGCTCTCTACGTTGCAGATAGAGAAAGAAGCTGTGTGTTAGTGGGCGTCCTGACTCTCCTGTAGTCATAGGTGTGCGCAACCTATTGCATTAGGGTGTGCACCCCAAAGCTCAAACACACACTACTGAGCGCTCACTGTGTTCTTTCAGAAAGGGAAGGGGTCAGTAAATGACATATTTACTGGCCCCTTTCCCCCCATTCATCCTAAAAAATCATGCAGCATCAGCCCCCGGGAGAGGAGGGAAGACAGCAGCAGTGCGGGTGGAAGGGTTACTAGGGCAGTAGGGGGAATCTATGCTACACAGGGTGACCTGGCACACCCTGTGCGCACGCCTATGACTGTAGTCCAGGGGGGGGGGGGGGGGGCACGACACTCCACACCAGGGAGAAAGCCTTGCATTACTGTGTGTAGTTACAGACAGAAGAACAGGAAGTGAGGATTTCTTAGAAGAAATAAGGACATTTTAAAAGCAAAATCGAAGGATGAGATAAGTGAAGGAGGACTGCACTAAGGTAAAGGAAGCTATTTAGGATTTTTTTTTTTTTTTTTTACCTTTACAACCCCTTTAAAGCAGAGACTTATAGGACTTAGCAGCAACTTGTAACACTGTGCAGTCCTGGAACTGAGTGTATGTACGATCTAAATTCCTATTTTGCCTGCCATCCAGTTTCTACATCACTTGTGATCAGACTGCCTTCTAAAGTAGGAAGTGTATCATAACTAGGTCGACTCAATATAAACAACCATGAAAAGTAATTTGTCATCAATCATTAAAAGCAAAAAATGCAACCCTCTCCTAGTTCTTAAAAAAGGGACTTTTCTTTTAAAATGGGGATCTTTCAAAGAAATGCCTGCAGTACATGACAACATACTATGTATAAAAATGTATAAAGTAAGGTGACCAGATTTTTAAAATGAAATCCGGGGACATATTTTTTCTTTACTAGTAATGGCAACAATCAGCGACTCTCTGCCCGTCGCCGCCCGCCTCACAGCCTCTCAAGTCTTACTCTTCGGGCCCCGGCTACTATTGGATGGGGAGCGGAGGAAGATCAGGGAAGGCAAGGAGATAGGCAGGCGGCTGGCCAGGATTTGAGCCAAAGCAGAAGAACATGCGAGCAAAGCTGAATGGGCATGCCCCCGAAACTAAAGAAATATTCCCTCCACTCCGACCAGCACATGATCATCAGAAAGTAGCACAGATAATGGGAAAAATACAACCCCCCTATGCTAGTAGGCACGGCGGAGCGGGGGGTGTAATTCTAATTTTATTTTATTTTAATTCTGCACTGACTGTCTATGAAATTGCCCCTGCCCCTTATTAAATACAATCTGGCGACAAAACCAGGGACAAACTTGGTCCGGGGACAGTGTCCTCAATCAGGGGACTGTCCCCTGAAACTGGGGATGTCTGGTCACCCTAATTTAGAGACTAGAGACTATTGCTGTACAAGTTGTTAAAGTGGAACCTCACTGTCTCAATCAACATTGGCTATTTATAATCCTGATGCTTAGTATTAGTAAAATAATAGGAAGGTATATTATATTTACTTGTTTTAAACTTTTGTTTTTACATTTCTTCAGCTACTTTCTACTTTCCAGTCCTAGGCAAATTATGTCATACATCCCAGGAGTCTTCAGGAGGAGAGGATGGGCTTTTTCGGCTAAGCACACCCTCCTGACTGCATGCCTGAGCTAGAAGGATTCTAGGAAGTAAATGCTACACAAATCATCTGGCCTTACTAAAGACAGCCATGGCCAGAAATGCTAGGGGGTGTATTTCCAAGTGATAACTCAACAAAATAAAGCATGGAGACATGGACGGACGAGGGTGTTTGCTTTGAATATTAAAAATGAACTAAATAGGTTTTTGGTTTGTGGTGCTGAGATGCAGTGTAGTTCCACTTTAACTTAAACTCTGTGGGCCAGATTTACGTAGATCAGCGGATCTATAGATCCGCTCGATCTACGTGATTTAAGATCCGCTCCCCCAAGTTTGGGAGGCAAGTGGGTAATTCACAAACCACTTACCTCCAAACTTGCGGCGGCGGATCGTAAAACCCCCGGCGGAATTCAAATTCCGCGGCTAGGGGGAGTGTACTATTTAAATCAGGCGCGTTCCCGCGCCGATTTAAATGCGCATGCGCCGTCCGGGGGATTTCCCGGCGTGCATTGCTCCCACTGACGTCGCTAGGACGTCAGTGGTTTCGACGTGAGCGTGACTTGCGACGCGCGTGTTTGTGAATCGGCGTACGCAAACGACGTAAGAAAATTCAAACTCGACGCGGGAACGACGGCTATACTTACCATTGGCTGCACCTCATAGAAGGTTAAGTATACGCCGGGAAAGCCGCTACGGAAACGTCGTAAGAAGACTGCGTCGGGTCCGCGTACGTTCGTGAATTTGCGTATCTCGCTGATTTACATATTATTCAACGTAAATCAGCGGGAACGCCCCCGGCGCCATTTTTAAATTGAAAATAAGATCCGACAGTGTAACACAGTTACACCTGTCGGATCTTAGCCATATCTATGCGTAACTGATTCAATGAATCAGACGCATAGATAGGACCAATTTCAGGCAGTGTAAGTCAGAGATACGACGGTGTATCTGGAGATACACCGTCGTATCTCTTTGTGAATCTGGCCCTCTGTCAGTTTATTAGCTGCCACTGGTATGACAAAACCAATAACTGTGATGTAGGAGTATCATGAAGACCTCCTTGTGGGGGTTGCTAATGAGGACTGCACATTTGTTAAGCTCCATTCCCTGAGTGGGGGTTGAGGGGTCACATCTATCACTGGTCCCTCAAAAGAGCCGTTCTAATCCATGATATTCTTTTTGAAGCAGGATCGATTGTGTCTTACAAAGAAATAATAACACAGTCAAGGTGGAACTTTTTATAACGATGTAAAACCATTCAGAAATCTTTGTATGTGGCCATCAATAGCCAACGAGTCACTCAAGATGGGTACCCACTGTGAGTGACTTTTTGGCTACTGGGGATTCGACAATTATCTGGCTGTACCAGCAATGTTTGACACTGCTTCATGGAAGTTTTCATCCAAGGAACCTGTCAAAATGGCAATTAGACCTCTGAGGCCCCGTACACACGGCCGAGGAACTCGACGTGCCAAGCACGTCGAGTTCCTCGTCGAGTTCTGGGATGAAGCCGCCGAGGAGCTCGGCGGGCCGCCTTCTCCCATAGAACAACGAGAAAATAGAGAACATGTTCTCTATTTTCTCGTCGAGCTCCTCGGCGGCTCCATCGAGCCAAAACTGTACAGACGACAGAGTTTCTCGGGAGAATCCGGGTTTTGACAGAGTTTCTCGGTGAATTCTGCCGAGAAACTCTGTCGTGTGTACGGGGCCTTAGAATTCTCTTAGAATTAGACTCTTAGACCTCTTAGAATTAGAATTCTAGAAATATTATAATATTTCTAGAATTTTGTTGAGATTTCATATATATTTAGAAGTGGTGGTTAGGGTGTAAAGACCTCTGCATATTATGACCTAATTGAATGTGTTACATTGGCAGATTTTTTTTCAATCTCAAGGCACCCTTTAAAAATTATGAATAGTCTTTAGACACCCCATTCTAAAATGTAAAAACTATTCTAATAGTTTTACATAATGCAGCAACATCCACACAAGTTGGACACCAAACTTTAGAGGGGATTTATTCTTCCAAAGCAAATACACTTTTGCAAACTGGTACTGAATAGTATTCCAATGTGACCCCAACGATGATGGAGAGGGGGATGCAAGGATGCTATGCAGGCGACTGACATCCAGTGGTGTTACAAAGGGGGGGGGGTGGTCGGTGCTACACATTGGGAGGGGTGTGGAATGTTCCGGAGGGGAGATTGCTGCATGACCGTTTTAATGAGCTGCGCCCCTGAACTTCCCCAGCATCTTAAACATCATATGTGGCTTGCAGGTTAGGATGAAGGAAAAAAAACTGGGACAGCCGCACTCCAAAAAAACTCCTCCTTTAATTAAAAATCACAAAATACATGCCACAGCAAAAAACAGCACAACAAAAGAAAAGCTGACGTTTCGCACTATGCCTTAGTGCTTCTTCATAGCTAGTGTGTAAACAGTAAAATGAGTGAATATATACCTTACAACCCAATGAGTGGGAGGGGGCTCTGGAAACAATTAAGTTAAACAGGGTCCCCTGTGAAGTTTGGGTGTGTCTCGACAGACAATCAGAGAGTGTCTCATGTGGACTATGTCTCATGCAAATTCATGGTGAATAGTGAACATTGGATAGAATGATGTGTTGACCCAATAGAGAAGTGGGGTGCAGAAAAATGTGAAAGAGAGTGTAGGAGTATGTGTAAGTGTGAAGAAATATATTTGAGTGTAAGAGAAGTGAATTAAAGTGGACAGGAAATGGAATGATATGTGTAAAACATGTATAACTTGTATAAGTAACAAATAAAATGAAATTAAGAAAACAAAAAATATGATATGAATTGAAGTGCGATAAAGTAAAGTGAAATTAATTAAAAAAGAAGAAAGGAAAACAAATAAAAAGTGAAATGGGGAAAAAAGGGGAAAAAAGGGGGGGAAAAAAGGGAAAAAAAAAAAAGGAAAAAATAGGGGTGAATATGACGGTGAACCATATAAAGGACGATGCATAAACCATAAAATAATATGGTGTAATGTAGTGAACAAAAAATGCCTAAAGATTGAGCATAGTGTAAAGGTGCACCTTAATTCTAATGGTCTTATTTGTTTTATAGTATATTAACTTGTGTTTTTTATTATTTTTATGATTATTATTATATTATTTTTGTTTTTTGTATTTTTGTTGCCTGTATGTGTTTGTGTACTCACTCATTATTGAAATAATAACTGAGACACCGGGCATCTATCTGGACTGGTTAAACGTTCATTGTGAGCTGAACCATTAATACAAAGACAAAAACAAAAAGATGTGAACATGTGTGGCCGTTTATAGAAGAGTTCTAAAATATCCTAAAAATCAGTAAATGAGTAAACATGCAGAGTAGTATGGAATGATAGTAAAAAAGAGGCACTTGAAATGTCGGGAAGTGTCAATGTGGCTATATGAGGCTAATGAAAAATAACTGCTATTAGCGGACAATTGCCAACATGTTTTCTCTTTGAGCGGTTACCCACTCTCTCATCATATGTGGCTTGGCGACGTCCACTGGGTCAGCAGGGGTCCCAGCGTTGCGGGGAAGAGAGGCAGCCTGTCTCCCCAGTCATTCAATCAGGTCAGGCTGTCCCTTGGGGATCTTTAATATCTCCCGAGGCAGCCAGAGTTGGTGGACGGAACTGGGGGTGTGGCTGCCTCCTCTACACCTCCCAAAAACAAGTTCACTGGCTAATCTCGCAGCTGAAGGAGGAAAAAAGAGTAGATGACACAGCAGCCTGGGTGTCTGCATCTCCAGGCATACTATAAGTGACTGAGCACACTGGCACTACATACAGCCCTAACCTGCCACTATAATGCCCTATACTACCCTAACCTACCACTATAATACCCTGTACTGCCCTAACCTGCCACTATAATACCTTATACTACCCTAACCCACCACTATAATACCCTATACTGCCCCAACCTGCCACTATAATACCCTAATGTTCCACTATAATACCCTATACTGCCCTAACCTGCCATCATATTACCCTATACAGTCCAAACCTTCCACTATAATACCCTATACTACCCTAACCTGCCACTATAATACCCTATACTGCCCCAATCTGCCACTTTAATACCCTATACTACTCTAACCTGCTACTATAATACCTTCTACTACCCTAACCTGCCACTATAATACCATATACTGCCCTAATCTGCCACTATAATACCCTATACTGCCCCAACCTTCCACTATAATACCTTATACTACCCTAACCTTCCACTATAATACCCTATACTGCCCTAACCTGCCACCATAATACCCTATACAGTCCTAACCTTCCACTATAATACCCTTTACTACCCTAACCTGCCACTATAATACCCTATACTGCCCCAACCTGCCACTATAATACCCTATACTACCCTAACCTGCCACCATAATACACTATACAGCCCTAATCTTCCACTATAACCCTATAGTACCCTATCCTTCCACTATTACACCCTATACTGCCACTATAATACCCTATGCTGCCCCAACCTACCACTATAATACCTTATACTACCCTAACCTTCCACTATAATACCCCACCCTGCCCTAACATGCCACCATAATACCCTATACAGCCCTAACCTACCACTATAATACCCTATACTACCCTAACCTGCCACTATAATACCCTATGCTGCCCTAACTTGCCACTATAATACCCTATACTGCCCCAACCTGCCACTATAATACCTTATACTACCCTAACCTTCCTCAATAATACCCCATACTGACCTAACCTGCCACCATAATACCCTATACAGCCCTAACCTTCCACTATAATACCCTTTACTACCCTAACCTGCCACTATAATACCCTATACTGTCCTAAACTGCCACCATAATACCCTATACTGCCCCAACCATTGTTGCACTGTTAATAACCACTATTACAAAATTTATTGTGAAATAAAATGTTGTTAAAACCAGGACATCTGGGATGTAAAACAGAATTAATTATATAGCTATGCTGATCATATAGCTAGATTTTTTCTACATAGCTGAAACCAGATATAACTATAGGAGCTATGTGACAGACGGATCCTTTGATCATAAAATTGTAACGTCTCAACTGCAGCTCTGTATCTCATGGAATTGTCCTCTTTTCTCAAATTTAAAGGGATAGTGTATGGGCAAACCAGGGGAAGTATTTTGCTGAATCATAGTGTTTACATGATGTGAACTGTGAATTACAACACAAAGAACCAGTGACATCACTAAGGCAAACATTCAGCGGGCTTTATGGGTCTTAATCACTTAATTCTCACAAATGTCTTCTAAAGTTAGCCATACTGACTCATACTGTTGCACAATCCAATCAGTTCTAGTGCAATCATGTGAAAAGTCTGTAGAGAAAAAAAATTGTGCAAGATTAGTTACTGGCCAGCAGATAAAAAATTCAGAAGTTGGTGACACTTGTAGGAATTATGATGGAATCTCACCTGTCATGTACTATAGATGTGTGGGTAGAGTAAAATAGGCATCCGAGGTGTGGAGAAAGCCTGTTGAGGGGGGAGGGGGCAAGCAGGAGTGTCAGGACACTCTCTACTTTGCAGATAGAGAAAGGAGCTGTGTGTTAGTGGGCGTACTGACACTCCTGTTCGCCCCCTCAAGAGGCTTTCTCCACACCAGGGAGAAAACTTTGCATTACTGTGTGTAGTTATAGACAGAAGAACAGGAAGTGAGGATTTCTCAGAAGAAATAAGCACATTTAAAAGCAAAATGGAAGGATGAGGTAAGTGAAGGAGGACTGCACTAAGGTAAAGGAAGCTATTTAGGGATTTTTTTTTTTACCTTTACAACCCCTTTAACCACTTAAGGACCGCCTCCTGCACATATACGTCGGCAGAATGGCACGGCTGGGCACAAGCACGTACAGTTACGTCCTCTTTAAGTGCCCAGCCGTGGGGCTCGCGCCCGCGACCCGGTCCGAAGCTCCGTGACCGCGGGACCCGCAGACCCGATCGCCGATGGAGTCCCGCGATCGGTCCCCGGAGCTGAAGAACGAGGAGAGCTGTGTGTAAACACAGCTTCCCCTTTTTTCACTGTGGCACCGTCATTGATCGTGTGTTCCATTTTATAGGGAAACACAATCATTGACGTCACACCTACAGCCACACCCCCCTACAGTTAGAAACACAAATGAGGTCACACTTAACCCCTTCAGCGCCCCCTGGTGGTTAACTCCCAAACTTCAATTGTCATTTTCACAGTAAACAATGCATTTTTAATGCATTTTTTGCTGTGAAAATGACAATGGTTACAAAAATGGGTCAAAATTGTCCGAAGTGTCCGCTATGATGTCGCAGTCACGAAAAAAAATTGCTGATCGCCGCCATTAGTAGTAAAACAAAAATAATTAATAAAAATGCAATAAAACTATCCCCTATTTTATAAACGCTATAAATTTTGCGCAAACCAATCGATAAACGCTTATTGGGATTTTTTTTACCAAAAATAGGTAGAAGAATACGTATCAGCCTAAACTGAGGAAAAACAATTATTTTTATATATTTTTGGGGTATTTATTATAGCAAAAAGTAAAAAAAAAAAGTAAAAAATATTGAATTTTTTTCAGAAATGTCGCTCTATTTTTGTTTATAGCTCAAAAAATAAAAACCGCAGAGGTGATCAAATACCACCAAAAGAAAGCTCTATTTGTGGGAAAAAAAGGACGCCAATTTTGTTTGGGAGCCACGTTGCACGACCGCGCAATTGTCAGTTAAAGCGACGCAGTGCCGAATCGCAAAAACTGGCCAAAAGGTCCGGGTCTTAAGTGGTTAAAGAGGCAAACCAACTGTCATTTCCCCCACTCAACTGAATCCACACATTGATATTTCTTTCTTAGAAAAATACAAGATCCTACCTTTTGCAGATGTGTTTTTTTTTTGGATTTTTGGTTGATATTCTGTCTATCATTTAAAATACACCTATGATAAAAATGATAGACCCTTGATTTCTTTGTAAGTGGGAAAACTTACAAAATCCGCAGGGTATCAAATTATTTTCCCCACTGTATGGCTCCATTCACACCTAGGCGGTTTCACGCCCGCCGTCCGCCGCTATTGCAGCCTGCAATACGCTGGAGGGGTGATTTAACATTGTCGGCTATGGAGATGGTTCACATCTCCACGCCGAACGCCGAAACGCCTGAAGCTCAAAACAAGTCCCTGACCCTTTTTTTCAGGCGTCTTCGGCATTCGGCCATATTACACAATGTGTAATCACCCCTCCAGCGAAAATCGCGGTAAAAAACGCATCGTTTTGTCGCGACAAATCGCGGTAAAAACGCCGCAAATCGCCTACACCTAGGTGTGAATGCAGCCTCAATCCTCAGATCTACGAACTTCAAACCTGGTGGTTTGATTCACACATTTTCAAGCTATTTTTTTGTTCGAATTTTGCTATTTTTCACTGGGAAAAAAAAGTTTTATTTCTTCTGCAACAAATAAAGATTTTTATGTCAGTGCTGACTAGGAGTACATGACATTTAAGAGGAAAATGTCATGAAATTACTTGTAATAACTTCTGAATGAGGCGTCTAGCAGCAACATTTTACTGAGCAATAATAGCCCTACAAAACGTAATAATTTTATGAAATGATTGCCTGTTGCTACTGGCACTGCGTTTGTATGTCCCTGTGACCTATGGTCATGTGTTGAACTATCCCTTTTTTTTCCTTATTGCAGCTCTCAATTCGTACAATGTGCCTGCCTCAAGCAACGTTGTACAAAGGAGACTGAACCTACTGTATTGTCAATAGCATTCATAGACTTTTTGTCTTGTATACCAGGCTAGCCAAAGTATAATTAAAGCATAAAAAAAATGATTTTCACTTTGAGAACTTCATATCACACGGATAAATCCATAATTAAAGTTCAATTTAGAGTTTATGTTATTTATGCCTTGTAGACACAGGAAACAAAACGAGTCCTACAGCTTCTACCTATAGATTAAAGCGTGTCAGGGATAAGCTATATCATGATTTTGCATTGCAATTAATTACATACAGCCTATGGTTTGTGGTAAAATCCAGGTCGTTTTGGATTGCTCTTGAAGATTTTCATATTTGATAGTCACTGTATGACACATTGTCTCCTGATTCATGATTAAAAATAAGACTGGCTCCAATCCAGTTGGGAGGGAGATTTAAATCGCAGCACAACAGAAGAGAGGACACCCCCACGCTCTCTTCAAATCCAATTAACCGCTTAATTAGTCAGACGTTTCTCAGCTATTAACCCCTACTATTCCCTCAAGAGAAACAAGAAAATGAATGTATGTCTGCACACATGTATGAATGCATGAGTCTCTAGGTATCTATATACAGTATGTGTAAGTGCAATACACAAGTTTTTTTTTTTCACAAGAAAGCAATACACAAGTTTAATATGAAAATATGCTTATTATATCTGTAGTATATTAACCACTTAAGCCCCGGACCAATATGCTGGCTAAAGACCCAAGGGTTTTTTACAGTTCGGCACTGCGTCGCTTTAACAGACAATTGCGCGGTCGTGCGACGTGGCTCCCAAACAAAATTGGCGTCCTTTTTTCCACACAAATAGAGCTTTCTTTTGGTGGTATTTGATCACCTCTGCGGTTTTTATTTTTTGCGCTATAAACAAAAATAGAGCGACAATTTTGAAAAAAATGCAATATTTTTTACTTTTTGCTGTAATAAATATCCCCCAAAAACATATATAACATTTTTTTTCCTCAGTTTAGGCCGATACGTATTCTTATACCTATTTTTGGTAAAAAAAAAATCGCAATAATCGTTTATCGGTTGGTTTGCGCAAAATTTATAGCGTTTACAAAATAGGGGATAGTTTTTTTGCATTTTTATTTTTTTTATTTTTTTTACTAGTAATGGCGGCGATCAGCGATTTTTTTCGTGACTGCGACATTATGGCGGACACTTCGGACAATTTTGACACATTTTTGGGACCATTGTCATTTTCACAGCAAAAAATGCATTTAAATTGCATTGTTTATTGTGAAAATTACAGTTGCAGTTTGGGAGTTAAACACAGGGGGCGCTGTAACATTTAGGGATCACTGTGTATGTGTTTACTAGTGTAGGGGGGTGTGGCTGTAGGATTGACATCATCGATCGAGTCTCCCCTATAAAAGGGATCTCTCGATCGATGCGCCACCACAGTGAAGCACGGGAAAGCCGTGTTTACACACGGCTCTCCCCGTTCTTCAGCTCCGGGGAGCGATCGCGACGGAGCGGCTAAAAACAAATAGCCGCGCCGTCGTCCCGGATCGCTCCCCGAGCGGACCCGACCTCCGCATGTACCGGGGGGGGGGTCCCGATTGGAAGCCCCACCCACGTCTAGGCAGACACGTACAGGTACGTTGATGTGCCTGTCCGTGCCATTCTGCCGACGTAAATGTACATGAGGAGGTCGGGAAGTGGTTAAAGTATATGTATGTATTTAGAGAAAATTCTCGCTATTATGGCAAAATATAAACTATGTTTGAAAATCATGTTAAAGGGGTTGTAAAGACAAAAATATTTTCCTCTTAAATTAAAGTGTAACAGTAGCTGATAAAGTAAAAAGTAATGTTTTTCATTATAACTAGTTTGATACCTGGTGAAATGGAGCTGTTTTATTCACCTCCGTCACTCACTCCTGAATTCCTGAATTCTCACTGACTTCCTGGTTTGCGGTGCGCATTCATTCTTGCTACATCACGGCCTAATGGGAACTACAGTTCCCAGTAGGCTTAGCCTCCATGCCTGTGAGGGATAAGAGAGCATCTTCATGCAGGGCTGTAGTCATAGGGAGGGGGTGAGCACATTCTGCTTTCCACCATGCAAAACGGCTCAGATGCTGGTGGAAAGCAAGAAGAGGAGTGACAGGAAATGGCATTTTCAAACCTGGATTACTGTATTTTGGAGGTCAAAAGGAAAAACGAGGTAAGTGATATTTAAATGCTCTAGCTTACAGCAATCAATTGATCTAATAAAAAACGAACCTTTAGTGTTCCTTTAACATGTTCAATGGCACCTGAATATATCTGAAAAGCTTTCAATAAACAGGAAACTTAAAGGATTGATGAGGCGGCTTAATGTCAAGAATTAAAGGACAGTCCATCCAAAATGTATACTTTTAGTTACAGGTGAAGCCTGGTGGGTTGAGTCGGGCTAAGGCTACTTAAAGCGGTAGTTCACCCACAATCCCATGATTTTACCATCGAGACAGGCATTGTAGCGCGAGCTACAGTATGCCTGTCCCGATTTTTTTAACCCCGTACTCACCTTGTAGTCGTCCATCGTAGATTTCGGCTCCCGCGGGGAATGGGCGTGCCTATGGAGAGGGAGGATGATTGACGGCCGGCCCTGGCACGTCACTCTCCCCGAAGACAGCCGGAGTAGGTCTCGGCTCTTCACGGCGCCTGCGCACAGGCTATGCGCACGCGTCGTGAAGACCAAGCCTATTTCGGCTATTTCCGGAGAAGCGTGACGCGCCAGAGCTGGCCGTCAATCATCCTCCGTCTCCAGAGGCACGCCCATTCCCCGGTATCTTCGATGGACGACTACAAGGTGAGTATGGGGGGAAAAAATTCGGGACAGGCATACTGTAGCTCGCGCTACAATGCCTGATTTTAAGGTAAAAAAAAAAATTTTCCCGTCGATAGGGTGAACCCCCGCTTTAACAGCGAGATCAGTCTGCTCTAATTGCTGACTCTATTCCTGTCCACCTGGGAATTTTAGTCGTTCCCACCACCTTTGTGTGTTCCAGCATCTCATGTTGCTTTCTGTATAATATAAAACAAATTAGGAATCCAACAGGGAGAGGGGGGCCGCCATTTAATAACTGAGCAGGTGTGCAGACTCGGGAACTCAAGCAGAGAGATATGACAATTTGTTGTAGCCTGGATGTCATCACTTTGTACTGTGCTGCCAAACAAGTTGGCACCATAGAACTGTATATATATATAAAATAGTCTACCTATTTCAGATGCAGTAGTGCTAAGTCTAGGGTTGCCACCTCATCCCTTTAAAACAGAACACATATTAATTACACAGGTTCTGAGGCTAATTTAATTCAAATAAGGAACCAAGTGAGTTTAATTACCACCTTAATCAGCCACAGAACCTGTGTAATTAATATGTGTTCAGTTTTAAAAGGAATGAGGTGGCAACCCTAGCTAAGTCACGTACAATTTTTTATATCTTAGGGTAATAAAGTAGCAAGAGCTCTGAGACTGGAGCCCATTTATTTACACCATGTACTGTATGTTGGGCTGTGTTGCTCAACAGAGTCCCAACGCAATAGTAAGGCCCATTATTTCATATAGACTCAGTTCACATCAAAACATTGGCTCTCAAGCATATACATCTGCCTTAACCCCTACAAGGATATTCCAGTCTCCCTGTTACATTTTAATTTATATTATACTATTATATTATATTACTATGTAGAATGCACATAGGGAGTAGGAACACTTGAATGTCAACACAGGGCTCTTCTGGGGTGTGATTGGACACAGCCGCTGTTTATAATCACACCAGGTGTTGGTGGCCTAAACCCAGGAGCTGGCAGCAACTTACCAGTATGTTGCTTTTCCTGCATTGGCCGCCACAGTACATTGCGGGCGGGCAATCCGCAAGTGCAGGGGTCAAGTCCTGGGGAAAAAAGTGTGGGAACTCCCACCCAAGATCCACTCCACCACCAAAAAAAAAGTTTAATCGCTGGATTGGCGATAAAGAAATCGCACAGCGACCGGACAGTCCAGGTAAAAGGCAAGCAGACTCTGTTATCTGGTCCAAGGTCATACACAGGGAAATCCAGTCTAGCAGAGCAGACAGACAGGGGGCTTGATCAGATATTACACACAATATCACATTCTATCACAAGCATGATACTAAGGGCTTGGCTGGCTTAAATCAGGTCTGGTCTCCACCCAGAGTCTGGCCATATCAATCACCTTGCAGGTGGACAGACAGACAAGGAGAATGACAAAGCCAAAACCAGGATGCTGAAATGATGAGCAGGAGGGCTAGACGCTCCTGACAGATGGTCTTTACAAATGGCCAGACTATTACAGGAAAGTGATAAGGTGTAGGAGGGGAATAGCAGAAACAAATATTTTTCAAATATAGCAGAATCTCTGACCTCTTTCAGTCGAATGGGAACCTTCAAATATAAATGACATCCTTCAAAATGTGATGGGTTGTGAAGCATATTGGGTGCAAAGGTGGTAAAAGTAATTGGGCGCCAGACACTTCTTGGATGTAAAATAGGTTTTATTTCTTTGACAGTCCTTTTTAAATTTTGCAAGGGAAAGAGTTGTATTTAGTTGTAATTTTAATTGGCAGACTGCGAGACTTCAACAGGAGGACAGCCGTACAGGGAAATTCCTCAAGCAAGGTGCCACTTCTGTACGTGCAGGATTGCTGTCTCCTATGGCAACAGTACTTAAACAGTTCCTAACTGAAATTAACAGTTCTCTCAGCTGTACTACAACTTCTGGTGATTAATTGTTATTATATTAGTAATCAATTTTCAATAATAATATTATTTTAGTAATCGATTTTCAATAACCATTCAATAATTCATAATCATACCTACCTCTGGTGTTCTTAGCCATCGTCACCTCGCCTTCTGCCCTCCTGTTCCCCCATCCCTCCCTTTCTATTCTGTTTTTTACTATTCTATCCTTTTTCTCCTTTATCTTCTCTACTACTGTTAAATAAAAGTGTAAATTGAGTTTGAGCGACCCCCCCTTTTGTCATTCATGTACACATCTATAAGCAACTCTTCGTAACGCTGCCTGCCTAATGTATACCAGTTGATGACCTACCGAACATGATCAGAATGGAATTCCATTTACCTATATGTTATTGCTGTAATGTTTGGGTTTTTCCTTTTTTTTGTAGTTAAATAAAAATGATATTTGAAAAAATAAAATAAAAATTGTCCACATTTACACAGCCATCACAAATAAACCCTGTGGGGTCTAATCATTTTATTTCCTATGATCGTCAGCTTAATCTAATTGGCCATTATGCAGTATTTTCCTGTTTGAGGTATTTCAGGAATTATCGCATTATGGTCACTAGACGAAGCTGATGATCAAAGGAAATACAAATTTTAGGCACATTGTGGGGATTATTTGTGACAGCCATGTAAATGTTGGCATATTTAAAGAGGATGTTTATTTAAAAATAGACCTGTCTTTTAGTAGCATACAGGCCTGACAGCAGTGCATTTTTATTGTTCAGCCATTCGAAGGATGCTAAAAAAAATTCAGCAGCTGTAGCTCTTCAAGAGAGCAAAATCATTGGCTTTGGTGGCAGGACAGGTGAGTATCAACTCTTTAGTTAGCAGGTGTGCTTTTGTAAAATTGTTTAGGGACAGAGTCACTTTAAAATAAATGTAAAGCCTAAGTTAATTAAGTTTAGTTTGCTAAAGCACTGTGTATCACTGTCCATTTTAAAAAAAATACATGTTTTCACTTTTTGTTTAATCTTCTGTTGCATATGCAGATTCTTTGCACTTGACTGAGGGACCTACAGAATGCAGAGGCTTCGATTATCTATACAACCTTAAACACTTGACCAATCTCTCCTTCCAAAATGACCATATGACACATTTTGAGTTGAATGGCAATAGCAGCCTTTTATTACAAACCATTAAATAAAATATACACAAGAAAACAAGTTCAATGCATAAAATACAGTCAATGCAAAACAAATAAACCAACCTAAGTTTATGCCCGGTCTAAGGTCTTTGAAGGCCTATATACTCACAATTAACCGGTTGTATCTGCCACCCAATCAAAGGCCCCCAGCCGCAACTACATGGGCTCAGGGACAATTAACCACATATGTATTACCAGATACAACCTAATTAATATCCGATGTTACCACAGTATTCATAGGAAGGGACACCCATACCTCAGATGGGCCCAACCCACAATTTTCCACAATTATTTAACCAACACTGCCTTCAAAGACCCAATAGACCCCCTGCCTGCTGCTATGACAAGAAAATAAGGTCTTTAAAGGGTCACTAAAGGAAAAAAAATGTTTGCTGAAATGACTGTTTATTGGGTATAGAGACATAAAAGTTAACTGATTCCTTTTAAAAATGATTAAAAATTGAATTTAATCTATCATATAATGTGCCTCTAGTTTCACTTTCGGCTTTAAAGTTACATACATGAAGTTCCGGGTGAGAGGTGAGTCGGGAAGACTCACAGAACAAAAACAAACAAATCCAGGGCAGTGTTTTGTTTTTAAAATGAATCTGATTGGTTCTGAGGAGTTTTAGACACACAGTAATGACAGCTTAGACCGCCGTGAGAAAGCCCCCAGTATGATGGTTATAAGGAGCCAGGCAACCAGAAAGTGTGGAGATCACAGCAGAATTACAGCTACTTCAAAGCAAAAACGAACAATGAGGACATGAAACCAGTACTGCAGTAAGGTAAAGGAAGCTATTTAGCTAAAAAAAAAAAATTCCTTTAGTGACCCTTTAAAAGCCTATATACTCACAATTAACCGGTTGTATCTGTCACCCAATCAAAAGCCCCCAGCCACAACTACACCGACTCAGGGACAATTAACCACTTATGTACTACCAGATACAACCTGATTAATACCCCAATGTTACCACTGTATTGCTAGGAAGGGACACCCATACCTCAGATGGACCCAACCCACAATTTTCCACGGTTAGGAAGGGACACCCATACTTCAGATGGGCCCAACCCACAATTTTTTCAAAGACCCTATAGACCCCCTGCCTGCTGCTATGACAAGAAAATAAAAGGACCAAGAAATTGAATTGCAAGCTAACATAAAACCAGAAAACCCACTACTAATACCCCAGTACCTTGAGAAAGTAGGAGGCTCCACAAACCAAAACAAACAAAGGAGGAAGAGTGGGAGAAAACTATCTGATTCTGTGATGAGCTCTGACTAAGCTGTGACACAATCCCTCCTCCTCTATACCCACCCTCTGCCTTGAACTCTTCTTGTACAAAGGTTTTTTATTAACAATCAATTCAACAGTATGTACAGCTCATCACATCTATGGTCACAGAGGAGATAAACATAAGGTATCGTAGACAAAACCAAATATGTTTATCTTGGTCTCATCAGACCACAGGACATGGTTCCAGAAATTCATGTCCTCAGTCTGCTTGTCTTCAGCAAACTGTTTGCAGGCCTTCTTGTGCATCTTAGAAGAAGAGGCTTCCTTCTGACACGACAGCCATGCAGACCAACTTTGATGCAGTGTGCGGTGTATGGTCTGTGCACTAACAGGCTGACCCTCCACCCCTTCAAACTCTGCAGCAATGCTGTCAGCACTCATACATCTATTTCCCAAACACAACCTCTGGATATGACGCTGAGCACATGTACTCAACTTCTTTGGTTGACCAGCTAGGCCTGTTCTGAGTGGAACCTGTCCTGTTTAACTGCTGTATGGTCTTGGCCACCATGCTGCAGGGTCTTGGCAATCTTCTTATAACCTAGGCCATCTTTATGTAGAGCAACAATTCTTTTTTTCAGATCCTCGGAATGTTCTTTGCCATGAGGTGCCATGTTGAACTTCCAGTGACCAGTATGAGAGAGTGAGAGCGATAACACCAAATTTTACACACCTGCTCCCCATTCACACCTGAGACTTTGTAACACCAACGAGTCACATGACACCGGGAGGGAAAATGGCTATTGGCTCCAATTTGGACCAACGGAAGGTGGAGAACGCAAGGTCTCTAACATCCACCAGCTCTGTGGTGTCGTCATGTGAGGGGTGTACTTACTTTTGTGAGATATATATATATATATATATATATACACACACGCTGTATATATGTATGTACTGTATGTATGCCTCAGGCTTTGCCAGTATACACCAGGTCCCAGTATATCAAGTACAGTATATGCATTCCATGTATGCCAGCTGCTATTATTTTATATGGGTGTTCCCATCTGCAAAAAGTTGTTGCACTTTATGCATTTTGATCTGGTATTTACAGGCAAGGGGTTCAGCTCTATAAAGAGTGAAAGCTGAACACCAATTAGGGTATTCCCAATTTTCACTGTAAAAGTACAACTCTGCTTTAAATAGTATAGAACTCTTTACAGAGATGACCCTAAATAAACATATAAATGCATGTAAACCTAACAATGCTTACCTGTTTTTAAAATCATACCTGTTTTCTACATATACCTTTTTTTAGTTGTGTTTTTCAGCAATTATATAGTATACAACATTTAAGTATCTGCATTATCCATCTTTATTGTTGAATGTTTGCTTCACTGATGAAACATGATTATTTTTCATATAATCTCTGTTCAAACAGGAAAAAACTAAGGATTCTGTATGAGAACAATTGTGGTAATGAATACCACTCCACTCCATAATAAGCAAAAGAGATGAATGTATGAACACATGAATACTTCTCTAACACAGGGTATTCTCACCGCTGTGCAACATTCCTCTCATCCACTTGTATAGGCACAATTTCATTGGTAATGAATAATTAATTCATGTGCTACAACCATTATAGCTGTATGTTGTGGATAGGGATGAGTTTTATGTTCGGGTCGAACATGAGTTCGATTTGAACATCGGCTGTTCGCCCATTGGCTGAATAGCGAACAATTTGGGGTGTTTGCTGCAAATTCGAAAGCCACGGAACACCCTTTAAAAGTCAATGGGAGAAATCAAAAGTGCTAACTTTAAAGGTTAATATGCAAGTTATTGTCATAAAAAGTGTTTGGGGACCCGGGTCCTGCCCCCGGGGACATGTATCAATGCAAAAAAAGTTTTAAAAACTGAAGTATTTTCGGGAGCAGTGATTTTTAATAAAGCTTAAAGTGAAACAATAAAAGTGAAATATTCCTTTAAATTTCGTACCTGGGGTGTCTATAGTATGCCTGTAAAGTAGCGCATGTTTCCTGTGTTTATAACAGTCCCTGTACAAAATGACATTTCTAAAGGGAAAAAATTAATTTAAAACTACTCGCGGCTATAATGAATTGTCGGGTCCTGGCAACACAGATAAAAGTCATTGAAAAAGCCTTTGGGTCTGATATGAATATTAAGGGGAACCTGAACCCCCCAAAAAATGGGGGTTCAGGTCTGGTTTTAAGGGGAACCTTAAAAAAAATGGTGTGGGGTTTCCCCCAAAAATCCATACCAGACCCTTATCCAAGCACACAACCTGGCAGGCCACAGGAAAAGAGGGGGGACTCCACTCCTGAACCATACCAGGCCACATGCCCTCAACATGAGGAGGATGTCCCCATATTGATGGGGACAAGGGCCTCATCCCCACAACCCTTACCGTGTGGTTGTGGGGGGTCTGCGGGCGGGGGGCTTATCAGAATCTGGAAGCCCCCTTTAACAAAGGAGACCTCCAGATCCTTCCCCCCCTATGTGAATTGGTAATGGGGTACATTGTACCCCTACCATTTCACCCAAAAAAAGTGTGAAAGAAGGAAAAAAAACACAAAGTTGGGACAAGTCCTTTAATAAAAAAAATAAAAAAATCCAGTGCCATAATCCTTCTACGAGTCCGACCCGCGACTATGAACGATAGTGCTTCGATAGGAGGCACCCAGCCGAATGAAGTGTGACCCATCTGAAAGCTCTTTTTATAACCGAGGGCAGGGCCATCCGTGACGTGGACGGGTGACCCCCGCCCCCCTCTGACGCAACAGGGCTTCCAACTTTTATTGTTTCACTTCAAGCATTATTAAAATCACTGATCTCGAAAAAACTGCTATTTTTAAAACATTTTTTTTTGCATTGATACATGTCCCCTGGGACAGGACCCAGGTCCCCAAACACTTTATGACAATAACTTGCATATTAGCCTTTAAAATTAGCACTTTTGATTTTTCATGTTCGTGTCCCATAGACATTAACGGTGTTCGCGTGTTCGAACACATTTTTCGCCTGTTCGCATGTTCTGTGATACAAGACAGGTGTATACAAACCATTAATGATCAATATTGCATACAAAAGGTGCAAATAAAAGCCAAAGACCCCCTATTCAAAATTTGAATAGGGCTTCATATTTCATGCAAAAAACTTTACTGGACACGTTGGACAGACCCCTGGACAGGAATATCGTTCTTACATTCCATCTGACCCAGGGCCGGCCTTAGGTGTTCAGGCTCCCTGTGCGAGCTAATCCTGTGGCGCCCCCCCCCCCCCCCCATCTTCATCCCCTCGCCCCCTGGTCATCTAAACATACACAAAGAGGACAAACATATTTGTAACAAATAATTTGTTTTAATAAACAAACAGACAATTTAAGTGCATGTGCAAACAATCAATGCATTTCAATGGACCCTTTCACACAGTCCTGCAAGCAGCATCTTTGGAGCAGCTTTTAGGATATTTTGTACCAAAAACATTGGCCTAAATCAGTGGTCCCCAAACTGTGGCCCGGGGGCCAGATGTGGCCCATTGCTTTATTCTGGCCCTTGGGTACAATTCCTCCTACTGCCACCAATGATGGGGCACAATTCATCCAATGACACCGATAATGGGGCACAATTTCTCTCAATGACACCAATGATGGGACACAATTTCTCCTAACAACACCAATTATGGGGCAAGCATTACTCCCATTGACATCAATGATGGGACACACTATCTCTCAATGACACCAATTATGGGGCACAATTTCTCCCATTGACACCAAAGATGGAGCATTATTTTTCCCCCACTGACATCAGGACCTTTTGTACTCCAAATGGCCACAGTCTGGCCCTCCTGAAGCACAGTAAACCAGTCCTTTGTTTTTATTTGTGTACAGTGTCGCATGACCGCGCGGTTGTCAGCTTAAGTTACGCAGTGCACATCGCAAAAAATGGCCTGTCATGAAGGGGGGGTAAATCTTCCAGAGGTCACGTGGTTAATCCGTAAAAAAAATTTGCCCAGAGTTTATTTATACTTCAGGCAAAAAACCTGGGGTGTCACAAACATGAAGTGATCCTCTGTAGGAGTTTTCCATATGACAGAGGTGCAGACATAGCCGGGGGTACATGGTGCCAGTACAGGCCAATCACAGACTGCCAGAAGTATAAATAAACTCTGGGCAAAAAAATTGACCTCTGGAAGATTTACCCCCCCCCCCCCCCCCCCTGCATGATAGGCCATTTTTTGCTATGTGCGCTTCTTAACTTAAGCTGACAAGTGTGCGGTGGTATTTGATCACCTCTGCGTTTTATTTTTTTCGTTTTATTTTTTTTAAAAGACAAATTTTGAAAAAAATATATAATTTTATGTTTTGCAATATAACATATACATTTTTTTACGTTTTTTTTTTATAAATCAACAGTGCCAGGCTCACATCTGGTGCCCACCCTGCTCATTGGAGTACAGGTGAGGGGTGAGGAGGGAATGACAGGTATGAAACTGTCAGCTTGCTAGATAAGGGGGAGGGGACGGCCTTACCGTTACTTTTCTTCAGAGTTACGGCGGCAGTCTGTCAGTCCCGTCCCGGCTTCAGTCGGTCAGACTCTGCCCTCTGCTCCTGGAGAGTGGCGCCGTTAGAATTTGAAGCTGAGCAGCATGCATTACGCATGCACGCTTTATGCAACGGCGCCACGCTACCCAGGCCAGTACCACCTGAGACAAGGAGAGGAGAAGGGAGGAAGGGAGAGTCAAGGTGTGCGAGTGTCAGCGGGCGCTACGCGCCCCCCCTCCACAGCGCCAGTACCACCTGAGACAAGGAGAGGAGGAGGAAGGGTTGAGGGGACCAGTGTGTGTGAGTGTCAGCGGGCGCGACGCGCTCCCCCCCTCCGTGCTGGCTGCCTGCTGAGCAGTGACCCAGGCGGCGGCCGCCCCTGCCCCTGCATCATTCACAGTTAACTGACTGCGAGCTGTGACGGCCGCACGGCGCCCCTGTTGTTCATGGGGTCGCACAGCCCGCACACCCCAAAGGCCGGCCCTGATCTGACCCAAACCCCTACCAGTTAAGAAATGTTATTTGTTGAATAAGACAGCTCTGTAACTGTCATCTCTCTGCAAACCCCCCCCCCCTTTTGTTTTAAGGTGAGTTATACCTGTCAGTGATATTTCATGATTATACATTACCCACTTGGAATATTTACCCCCTTCATTTTTTGCGATACGGCACTGTGTTACTTTAACGGACAATTGTGCAACCATGCAATGCTGTACCCACATAAAATGTATGTCTTTTTTTTCCCCACATATAGAACTTTCTTTGATCATTTTAATTACCACAGCAGTTTTTATTTTTTGCGCTAGAAACAAAAAAAGACCTTCAATTTTGAAAAAAAAAATTCTGCCATAAAACATATTTAATAAAATATAAAAAAAAAAAAAATCTTAGTAGGCAGAGCTCAGTCCAGCCTCTGTTCCCAATGATCAGTGGATGACGGTTGACATTTATTGGCCGACATTGGCTGATCGCCTTCTGCTGTGACAAATCACAGCAGAAGAGGCGCACACACATGCGCCCCCCACCAGGAAGTGCAGAATCAAGCATATATACTTAATTCTCCACAGAACAGCCACCATGTAGCAGTAAATCTGCTAGGCGGCGGTCAGTAAGTTATAATATGTATTAGGGACTCTCCCTTTAATATATGTATACCAGCCAATTATGATCGAGAGGTGAGGTTACCACCCTCTAGATTATGTATGGCAAACTGTAACTGGTGTTGGCTTGTCATTTTGTTCTGTACACTTTGCTGATGGACTGAATACAAATCAATAAATAAAACAATCTGTAAAACTGGATGTACACAAAATGTTCCTTTATTTCTTAAATTATCTAATACAAAATACACACAAATTTAATATACATTAATTATGCTTTTGCACTCTGACCTTATGGCCTTGGAAACGGTGCACGCTGAGCTTTCCCTCTTTACTTTAGTGCGTATCCAATATGATGACAGCAAGGGGTTTGTTGGACTACAGAAAAACTTTTTGCACTGTAATTGCATATGATCAAAGTACAATATCACCTCTTTAGACTGCACGTCTATGGGCATAATTACCAAAGAATCGATAACCGTATTGACCAATCAGGTTGATTCCTTTATTTTTAATGTGAAAATAAAACGAGGCATTTGGTTGGTCATGATGGGCACGTTATCTATTCTTATGAAAAATGTACTTTTCCACAGATTCATGTTGACCTGACACATGGATAACTTTTATCTGTAACTGTGTTACTAAGATCATTATTTGTGATAAGCAAGTCCATATGCATATTATCTTTGGCTCATTTCCACCACCTGGCAGCTTCGAAGATGGGACCATAAACAGACTTGGCAATACGAACATATATCAATGTGCATATCTTAGGCTGTCAGTCATACATTAACATACTTGCTTGTCTGAGACATTCTTCCCCTGAGTATTAACTATTCAAGCAGACTTTTTTTTTCTTTTTATATTGTGTATTAAGTTGATATCCCATTTCTGCATCATATAGATTTACCGTATATATGTTTTTTAACAGTTTAAATAAAAACTGATCACCGATAACATTAGTAAGGAGCTAAGTTATATGGCACGTTTAGTTTTCATTTATGACTATTTAGCCATGTGGTATGAAAACATAAGAAAAATTATGTTTTTGTTGTTAACAAAAAAAAACGAATCTGCTTTGATAAAAGAGGAAAAGATATTGCAATTCATCTGGAAAGAAAAAAGTATTTTTTTTTTGTCTGTGCCACAAATATAAATATCTTAATTGTAATGTAGAAAGAGGAACAAACCCAGATCCTGGTACCATGTTATTAGATCACTGTTACCATTAGTTGTCTAAGGCTGTGTGTGATTCTGCTGGGAATTCCCCAATATAATTAGGCACTGAAATAACGACCTCGGAGAATGATCTTATAACAACTCACAATGGGGTTTGTCTGTCTTGGGTCAGCCCTAAAAATTAGACAATTCTTTTTTCTCATGGATTGTTAATTAAATGTATTACCTAATTATAAGTAACCGTACTATGTTCTAAATGCAGCCACCTGTCAAACCTTTCACTTAAAGTGAACCTGTGTAGGGATAGTGAGCCGAGGCTTTAGGCTCAGAGTCATACAGGAAAATGTTTGAGTTTTTTTGTGAGATGTTTGAGATGTTTGAGATTAGTTCATAACAAAACCTACTCCTGTCAATTTTTTTTGTATTTTTATATTTTTATTTTGGATAGAGTTCGAACATTTTAAAAAAGAAGTAACATATATATATATATATATATATAGATATATACACACTGGGCCAGATTCACGTACAAGAGCGCTGGTGTAACGTAACCCATATACGATACACCGCTGCAAGTTTCCAGTTTTAGTGCCCGATCCACAAAGCACTTACCTGGAAACTTGCGGCGGTGTATCGTAAACACGTTCGGCGCAAGGCGGGCCAATTCAAATGGGCGTGTGCCATTTAAATTAGGCGCACTCCCGCGCCAGACCTACTACGCATGCTCCATTTCTTAACTCCCGCCGTGCTTTGCGCGAAGTGACGTAATTTTTTCGAACGGCGACGCGCGTAGCGTACTTCCGTATTCCCGGACGTGTTACGCAAACGACGTTAAATTTTAAATTTCGACGCGGGAACGACGGCCATACTTTAGACAGCAATACGATTGCTGTCTAAAGTTAAGGCACCCAAAATGACGACTAACTTTGCGACGGGAAACTAGACTATCGGCGACGTAGCGAAAATCCGTCGTGGATCACCGTAACTCCTAATTTGCATACCCGACGCTGTTTTACGACGTAAACTCCCCCCAGCGCGGCCGCTGTACTGCATCCTAAGATCCGACAGTGTAAAACAATTACACCTGTCGGATCTTAGGGATATCTATGCGTAACTGATTCTATGAATCAGTCGCATAGATAGAAACAGAGATACGACGGCGTATCAGGAGATACGCCATCGTATCTCTTTTGTGAATCTGGCCCACTATATATATATATATATATATATATATATATATATATATATATATATGTATATATACACTGGATTTTCTTTGCCCTCACTAAGAAGGTTTTTATTCTACAACTGTACAAGAAAGGTAGGGAAATGGGGGGAGGGGTAATTATTTTTTAAATATGGGGATTCATCCCCCTCTTCCCTATGTTTGAGATGTTTGAGATTAGTTCATAACAAAACCTACTCCTGTCAATTTTTTTTGTATTTTTATATTTTTATTTTGGATAGAGTTCGAACATTTTAAAAAAGAAGTAACATATATATATATATATATATATATATATATATATATATATACACTGGATTTTCTTTGCCCTCGCTAAGAAGGTTTTTATTCTACAACTGTACAAGAAAGGTAGGGAAATGGGGGGGGGGGGGGTAATCTTTTTTTAAATATGGTTATTCATCCCCCTCTTCCCTTACTGCAGTGATCATACATGTGTATTAAGAGATCTATTTCTCATTGGTTAACCGATGAAGCTGACTGATGGTCTGATGTGCCTTCACACCATCAGTTAAAAAAACGATCGAGTCCAACGCAGTGACGTAAAACACAACGACGTGCAGAGAAAAATGAAGTTCAATGCTTCCAAGCATGCGCCGACTTGATTCTGAGCATGCGCGGGTTTTTAACCGATGCTTTTGCATACTAACCATCGGTTTTGACCTATCGGTTAGGCGTCCATCGGTTCAATTTTAAAGCAAGTTCTAAAATTTTTGACCGAAAGATTAACTGACCGATGGGGCCCACACACGATCATTTTGGACCGATGAAAAGGTCCTTCAGTCCGTTTTCATCGGTTTGGACCGACCGTGTGTACGCGGCCTCACAAACATGTGGCTTCACACCAATGATGTCACTAGGGTTGCCAACTCATCCCTTTAAAACAGAACACATATTAATTACACAGGTTCTGAGGCTAATTTAATGCAAATAAGGCACCAAGTGAGTTTAATTACCTCCTTAATCAGCCACAGAACCTGTGTAATTAATATGTGTTCTGTTTTAAAGGGATGAGTTGGCAACCCTAGATGTCACTCAAAGTAAGTCTTTATTGAGCCCGAGAATGCGCACTGATAGTCCAGTGTTCTTGCATTGATTTAGTAAAGACTTAATACAAGTGGCGTCATTGGTGGGCACCCAATTGTTTCAATAGTGAATAAGGAGCACCGATGGGCTCCCTTTGGCTGGCAGTAGGGTTGCCACCTCATCCCTTTAAACCTGAACACATATTCATTACACAGGTTCTGAGGCTAATTTAATTCAGATAGGGCACTAAGTGATTTAATTGCCACCTTAATCAGTCACAGAACCTGATAAATTAATATGTGTTTGGGTTTAAAGGGATGAGGGATGATGAGACCCTAGCTGGCACCCAATGTGCTTGGAGAGGAGACCGAGGAGGATCTGCAGGGCTTGGAGCAGTGCCTCGTCTTTGTTTGCCTACTAACAAGATTCACACATTTTTCTATTTAGATTCAGTTGAAAAATATGTGAATCCTTGGTGAAAGTTGTATGACTTTTGGGTGAAGACATGTATAAATAGACCTGTTTAATGAAAGTCATAGAACGCATTCAGACTTTTTTATTTCTTGTTCAGCCCAACAAACCAAGTACAAGATGATTGGCTGCTGCTCAGTAGTACACTTTCCCAGCATATTTTATATAAAACGACATATTTCTAAAATTAAAATGATATATAAAAGGGAGAAACAGAGCTTGTCTCTTGAACATGTTTAGTAGTGACAATGACATGCCTCTGCCTAAAAGTTTTGTTTTCTCTCAAAATGAAAGACAACTATCCAATTCATATTAAAGCTAAATTCAAGGCAGGTATTTACAAAAAAAACACCAATTAATTCCGTTTGTATTTATGAAAAATAAAATGAATTTATAATGCTACTAATATAAGTACCAGAATTGACTTGTTTGTAACCCCTAAAATCCATTGTACAGTAACAATCAGACTGACAGAAGGAGGAACTGTAGGACCAATCAGGTGTCTGGTATTCACACGAGCAGACAAGGAACATGCTAATAGGATGGAGAGAAGGGAGATTACCTTATTCGGCTGTTGCTCTTTAAATTTCTAATCACAGGCTGGGGGCAGGACTGTGACATAGCTGTTGGTATTAATTGCAGCAGAGTAAAGTCTGGTCATGAGGCTGGTAGAACTGTGTGGAAAAGCTGCGTAAATCTGCAAATTCTTTGGCAAGTAAGTCAGCTAATAGTAGATATAATATACTATATATATATATATATATATATATATATATATATATATATATATATATAGCGCCTGGCTCTTTTCAGAGCCGGTGCTATGGTAAATTTAAGGGAAGTTCAGAGAGATAGTTGGCTAAACTTGGGGTCTCTGCTCCGGCATGGTTGGACTGTGTACTATCCATTTGTCTGGGGACTCCCATCATCCCCGGACAGCAGGTGGCAGCAGTGGGGTCAAGTGGTTGAATATTTCTCCCCAGCAGCCTATCAGGAGGGTGGGCCACCTCGCTGTGCATGCTGGGGAGGGGTATTTAGGGACAGACGCTATTCCTCTAGGGTTTCTTCCTCGTGTGGCGCCCACCATTGGGGTAGCCATTCCATGCCACTCCCCGCAAATGGCCCTCCTGGCCGGGGTGTGTGTGTGTTGCAGTGTTTCTAGTTCCGGGACCACATTGGCCCAGAGCAATTGATCTGCGGACCCAGTGATTGACTGGGTCCCCAATCTAAAGGGGGTCCTGAGCTGTCCGTCCAATTGGAGGAAGCTGACCGATGAGGAGTCTGTCCGAAGGATACCAAGCACGAGGCTGGTGTTCCAGGAAGGGCCTGTCCATTCATCGGAGGACAACCTTGGTTCTGACAGGCTGGATGTTGGTCGCCTGTCAGCTGCTAATTTCACAAAACTACCTGAAGGAGATCCGGGTGCTGAATCTACTGAAAGAGGATTCCAGACCATAATTGTCTTCAACCTTTTGGGAGGGTCTGTGGCAGAGACTTAATCCTAAGTTCGAGTGACACTCTGGCTGCCAGGCTGATGAGAGAGGCCTGTCCAGATGCACTATACCCACTCCGGCTGGAGTAAAGTTGTCGTTGGAAGCAGGACTGTTTCCCATATTTAGTTATACCCAAATCTGATGCCTCCTATTTGCTATCCCTTGACCTTTCTACTGTTTTATCATTTTTACCAGCTGGGTAATTAAAGCACAGAAAAGATACCTGTCGTGTGGACATTCCCTTTTACTGCAACTCTTATCAAGTACCATAGACGGCGGAGATACAGAGGTAACATGCCACCCAAAACAAACAGCAGCTCCTTTGGGGCTAGTGCTACATATATATACAGTATATATATATATATATATATATATATATATATATACATATACACATACACACACAATATTACCAAAAGTATTGGGATTCCTGTCTTTACACGCACATGAACTTTAATGGCATCCCAATCTTAGTCAGTAGGGTTCAATATTGAGTTGGTCCACCCTTAGCTTGTGGTTTTTTTTTACCATTGAAGTATGCTGATATTTTTTTTTCTTTTTACTATTAAAGTATGCTAAAAAAAAAATTCTGCTATACTAAATCAATACAGTATTTCAAAAAATGTGTTATATGAATGATTATCTAGTAATGGTCACTGTTTTATGAAAACATTTTTTTTATCTTTTATAGTGAATATTTTAATTTAGTTATTTTTCTCTTAGCTGAAAAACATTACAAAAAACACACATTTGTGCCCCAATTTGTCAAGACAAAAACATTTTAACTCGCTTTCTTCTACTCGAAACTGAGTTAGATGATAAGGGATCGGTTTGGGGTTGTAATAAGGCACATAGTGGGATAATCCAACCCCCTCTTCCTTTAGGAATATTTGACATCACCACCTGTTCTATAATTTCTCCTCCTGCTTAATTAGCTCCTGGCTCAGATACCATTTGGAATCTGAGAACAAATCACAGAAATCCTCAGTGAGCCGTCCAAGAAAACTGTAGAGATTTTTTTCTATTTTTTTTTTTTTCGCTATCACTTGAAAAAATAATATTCAAACATTCAAAGTAAAAGAAGCAAAATAACTTACATTAACTTTACATCTATCTATCTATCTATCTATCTATCTATCTATCTATCTATCTATCTATCTATCTATCTATCTATCTATCTATCTATCTATCTATCTATCTTTAGATTTGTACAGATTAAATATATACACATGTTCAGTATGTGTGCTTTAATAAAAGTTCTATTGATTATAGAATGGAATAATGTTTGTAACTTTACTAAAAAGAAAAAATGATTACTCTGTTCTTAAAGCTAGCTACACACCTATACACTGAGGTTTTACCACGCAATAGCACCTTGTGGGACGCATTGCCATTGTAAATGAATGGCACCACAATGCAATAATACAGAGGCTGCAATGCTGTAGTGCGCATTGCACATGCTGTGTGCACAAAAATTGTGCATTATAAAAATTGTACTAGTATGATTTTTTTATCTGTTGTAGTACATGAAAAGCTCATTCAAAATAAATAGGCTGCATTTATGCAACACATGATGAAACACACATTAACACATATACAGTAGTGTGCTACAATGGAGCAAAAAAGTGTGAAGGGACCATTAAAGGGTTAGTTGGGGGTAATATTTGATTTCCCTAAAAAAATCCATAGTTTCAACCAGGGCCAATCCTAGGCAGGGTGCACCCAGGCGCCTGCAGAGGTGGGGGCGCCAAAGTGGCAGAGTTCTCCCCTCCCTTCTTCTCTCCTTGTTTGTGTCCATCCAGAACTAGTGTTCTGAGCATAGGTGTGTGTCCGTCCAGAACTGATGTGTCTCTGACCATCTCTTGTACTATGTCTGTAGTCTCTGACCATCTCCTGTACTATGTCTGCAGTCTCTGACCATCTCCTGTATCATGTCTGTAGTATGTCTGGGGGCTCTTTCTAACAGACTCTCTAACAGAAGCCCTCTCTGTGTCCATCAGAGAGGCCCCCCTCCAGGTCCCAATAAAGTACTCTGCTTCTCTTCCTGTATTTTCTTTATTGTTAAGAGATCATGTAAAGATCCCAGGGTAATGAAGACTTCGTGGGGGAGCATCTCTGTGGTTGTGTCGTTGCCATAGAAACATTTGTAAAGGGGAGGAGTTAGTAAAAATGACCACGCCCATGTGGGGGCCCTAGAAATATTTCTGCTCCCAGGCGCCTGTGACCCTAGGATCGGCCCTGGTTTCAACTTTACCTTTGAAAGCAAAAAAAAATTCCAATGTAATTACTTTTATCAGATATTTATATATTGTATTGGAGAATTTAACTTTGGGGTAGAAGCAGTTTTAGTGAGTAAAACTCACTAAACTGCAGTTTTAAGGCTTATTAGCCTAATATTATTAAGCAAAATTAACATGAAGTCCACAAAACAGAACAGTTACCCACCCAGGGGATTTTCACCTGGTTCCCTCTTCAACAGCGCCACTGCTTAGGCCTTAACCTTAGTATTTGGCTCCTGGTCCCTCAGAACACCTTACATGATACCACTGTGTTTCCAGTTGCAGCACTCTCTCAACTTTCCTGGCTCTCTTAATACTCATGGTTCTTCCAGCTAATTCCAGCTGGCCTCTCAATAGGGGTTATCTTGACACCCTGGGCTCTCTCACTCCTCTGAGACCTCTAGTTTCTTTCAGTCCCCTGGACTTGCCTAGTCGGCCTGGACTTGCCTAATCATCCCAGCTTTCCTAGTCACCCATGCTCACTCTTCGAAAATAGAGAAAAGTGGAGAACAACTGCGCTATGTGAATAGATTGTGTAAGGATTGATAAGCTGCGGTTATTACGTCAAACAAACATAAGAAAACATACTAAAAAATTATAACTCCGCTAAACCAAACATTAGTGATCTTAACAAAGAAAACTAGAAAGCTACGCTGGGCTTGAGCCCAGGTATGTGTTAGATATCTAGATATCAATTTGACAGTGATATAAAGGTACAACAGTAAATGAGTGATCATTTACATAGTGTTTGAGCTCCAAGACCTGGATGCCCAAAAAAAGTGGTGATACATAAAACACCTCTGACCTTCATCAGAAGTTACAATAATGTTATATCTGTGTTGAAATACACAAAAAAAAACATAAAAAAGTTCATAAAAAAGTTCAGATTCCCAATAACAAAGGGAGGAAAGAAAGTCCGTATTTGTGTCAGTTGGTAACACCCGTGCACATTCCAGTCATGCAGCAATTCGTGGTCTATATGAGCTTTATGTGAATCCACCACCAGCATTCGCAATCTGCTTACCAGATTTGGAGGTCCCAGCCTAGAGGCCCGAGGAGCGAGGAAGAGGCTGAGAGAGACCGGAGCCAGCATTTCTTTTTCTTCTTTTCGTTTGGTCTATTGAACACTAATTTGGAGTTTGCTGTACCTGGATATTAATAGCAATTGATTTTGTAGTTACATGCTGGGCTTGGTCTGTTGGGACCTCCAAATCTGGTAAGCAGATTGCGAATGCTGGTGGTGGATTCACATAAAGCTCATATAGACCACGAATAGCTGCATGACTGGAATGTGCAAGGGTGTTACCAACTGACACAAATACGGACTTTCTTTCCTCCCTTTGTTATTGGGAATCTGAACTTTTTTATGAACTTTTTTATGTTTTTTTCTTTTTGTGTATTTCAACACCGATATAACATTATTGTAACTTCTGATGAAGGTCAGAGGTGTTTTATGTATCACCACTTTTTTTGGGCATCCAGGTCTTGGAGCTCAAACACTATGTAAATGATCACTCATTCACTGTTGTACCTTTATATCACTGTCAAATTGATATCTAGATATCTAACACATACCTGGGCTCAAGCCCAGCGTAGCTTTGTAGTTTTCTTTGTTAAGATCACTAATGTTTGGTTTAGCGCAGTTATAATTTTTTATTATAATCTCTTCTCCAGCATAGAGTGCTGTCTCTTGAGTTGAGCACTTCTGTCTCCTAACAGGAACATACACCTGTCTCCAAATGGGAGCCCTGAGCTATTCCCAAACCTATCATTATAGCTGGGGGCTTACCTGGACACACACCATGCTGGTCTTCAACAAGACCTGGACCCTGTGTTGTTGATTTCTTTCATCCCAAAGCACTTAAAAACTACAGATCCCAATCTGGGAATTCCAAAATCCAGAGCAAGCTGTAAAAACAGTTTTCTCAGTTCATAATCGATACTTCGGAGTCCCGTACTTTGAATTCATTCAAACCCTGTTTTCTTTTTACAACCATTTTCACAGTGGCAGGGCCTCACACTGTCACAATATACAGTGCCTTGCGAAAGTATTCGGCCCCCTTGAACTTTGCGACCTTTTGCCACATTTAGGACTTTAAACATAAAGATATAAAACTGTATTTTTTTTTGAAGAATCAACAACAAGTGGGACACAATCATGAAGTGGAACAATTTTTTTGGGATATTTCAAACTTTTTTTTTTTTACAATTCTTTGTTTATTTCAAGAATTACGCATTACAGCATATAACATTTCAATATTATCAGAAAATTGGGAGTGAGATGGATATTTACCTCCTAATCCTCCTCCCACTTTTATCCTGTAATCATAATACTTTCCATTTTCCTCACTTTCTTTCTATCTTTTGTTACCCGTTATCCCCCCTCCCCTTACCACCCACCTAGAGAAAAAGAGAAAAAAAAAAAAAAAAAAAAAAAAAAAAAAAAACCAAGAACATTAAAATTTTCTGCTGGCCATTCGCATCCTCCCGTCCCCCTACCCCTCCCTGTATCTCACATAAGGAGCCCATATCGCCTCGTATCTCTCATCTTGATCTTTCAATGCCAATGTTAGATTTTCCATTAATTGTATCTCTGCTACTTTTGCAAGCCATTGTGCTTTCGATGGGGGAGTCTCCTGTTTCCACAGGGCAGGGATACACGCTCTAGCTGCTATAATAAGATGTCTTATCAGCGAGTTTTTATATTTTTCCGTTGACAGTGGGATGTCTAGTAATAGAACTGTCGATGGTTTATCCGTTAAGTTAATTCCCGTGATTATATTAATTGTTTCTATTATCGTTTTCCAAAATTCTTTTATTTTCCTGCATTCCCACCAAATATGTACCAGTGTCCCTTCCACTTCAAGACATCTCCAGCAGATATCTGAAGTCTCTGGATATATTCGGTGTAATACCGCTGGTGTTCTGTACCATCTTGTCAGTATTTTGTATCCCCCTTCCTCATACTTACTAGCCACTGACGCCTTATGGGTAAATCGAAATATCCTGTCTTTTTGTTCTTGGGTGAATGTTAGTCCAAGATCTCTCTCCCAAGCTCGTATGAACGTAAATTCTTGTGGTCTGTCTAGTTTAATTAACGTTGCATAAAAATAAGACAGAGAGTGTCTTACTATATTCCCATCCAGACAAATCCGTTCGAATTTAGACGGGGGTCTTATTTCTGAGAAGGTGTCTGCCTTTATTCGAAGGAATGCTTCTAATTGGAGCTGCCTTAGAAAGTCTAATTCTGGTATACCTTCTCTTTCAATCTCTCTCCTTGTCATCAGTCGATTATCTTTTGAGAAATGTATAATTCTACTTATCCCCCTCTGTCGCAAGGCCTTAAACCTTGGGTCTATCAATCCTACTTGAAAAGCCATCGTCCCTAAAACCGGTGTCATTGGGCTAGGGTATTTTGATATCATCGTTCTTTCAAAAATCTTTTTAGTAATCTGTCTGGTAGCTCCTATCATTGGATGTTTCTTTATCTCTGTTGTTATTTCGCTGTCTGGGATCCATGCCATTCCTTCTAGTGGGACCTCTACTGTCGCTTGTTCCATTCTTATCGAGGGTTTTTTATTCTGTCCGCACCACTCCACTACTTTAGTTAGGTGTGCTGCTTCCTGGTATTTTATTAAATCTGGGAATCCAATCCCTCCTTCTCCCTTAGGTAGTGCCAAGATGGTTCTACTTACCCTAGCTGGTTTCCCTGCCCAGATGAATTTCAGGAATCTTGATCTTAGATCTCTTAAAAAACTTTGTGGAATCTTAATTGGCAAGGCTTGTATTAGATATAAAATTTTTGGAAGCACGTTCATCTTTAATATGTTTGTCCGCCCGAACCATGTGAATATTCCTTTGTCCCATCTATCTAGGTCTGATTTTATTCGCCTGGCCAATGATGCATGATTAACTTCGAATAGTCTATTCAGGTTTCATGTTATCTTTGTTCCCAGATAGGTTACATGGGAGTCTGTCCACCTAAAGCCAAAATGAGTTTTAATCTGCTCCAATATTTCCACTTTTACTTCTATTCCTAGTGCCTCTGTTTTCCCATAGTTAACTTTGAAGTTGGACAGACTTCCATATTCTCCTATTTCTGCCATTAGGGGAGGTAGAGAAATGACTGGGGATGTTATAAAAAAAATTAGATCGTCCGCGTATGCCGCCACTTTCTGTACCTCTTCCTTTGTTGCTATTCCCCTAATATTTACATTAGCACGTATTTTCCTTAGGAAAGGCTCCATTGTCAAAACAAAAATTATGGGTGATAGTGGGCATCCCTGTCTTGTCCCGTTTCGAATATCGAATGGTTCGGATGTTTTACCTTCTATTTTAACTTTCGCACTTGGATGTGAATATAAATTCGCAAACCAGCTCATCATCCCTTCTCCTAATCCAATGTGTTGCAGCGTTGCTTTTAGAAACAGCCATTCAACGCGGTCAAACGCTTTTTCTGCATCACTGGCTACTAATATCATTGGCTTTTTTTCTTTTTGGGCTAGATATATTGCGTTTACCACTCGCTGTGTATTCTCTCTGCCCTCCCTGCCTGGTATAAATCCCACTTGGTCAGGATGTATCAGGTCTGATATACATTCTATTATCCTTTGGGCTAAAATTTTTGTAAATACCTTTAGGTCCACGTTCAGCAATGATATGGGACGATAGCTGGCACATTGAGAGGGGTCCTTCCCTTCTTTGGGAATAACTACTATATGTGCCAGCAATGTTTCATTTGGTATTTTTTTTCCTTCCCGCAGGGAGTTGAAAGCTGTTATAAATCTATGTGCTAGTTTCTCCGAGAACATCCTATAATATGTTAGACTAAACCCGTCAGGGCCTGGTGCTTTGCCCAATTTTAATGTTTTTAGGGCATCCGAAAATTCCTTTATCGTAATTGGTTCGTCTATTTTCTTTGCTTTTTCTTCCGATATTTTTGGCATCAGAGTATCTTTAATATATTCCCTGGCTTTTTCTAATTTCTCATGTTCCTTCTCTGCGGTCATTTTATCCTCTAACTGGTATAGTTTCTCATAGTATTCTTTAAAACAATTTACGATTTCTTGCGGAGTATTAACCATTTCGTCATTAGAGGCCTTAATTTGTGTTATATGATTACCTGTATGCACTCCTTTCAAAGCATTTGCTAATGTTCTACCTGGTTTATTCCCAAACTCGTAAAATGTTCTTCTCCCCCTTGTTAGTTTGGCTTTAGCCTTATCTATCAGCAGCAGGTTCAATTTTTCTCGAGTCGCATCCAGTTCCTGTTCTATTGCTTCGGCCTGGGATTTTTTATGTACAGTTTCAAGCTCCCCCACTCGTTTAAACAGTATGTCTATCTGTTCGTTTAGCATCTTTTTCCTATGTGCTCCCATTGCAATAAGATTACCTCTCATTACGCATTTATGCGTTTCCCACAGACAGAAAGGGGTTGTTTCCTCTGTATCATTTGTTTCAAAAAAAAAAATCTAATTTTTCCTTTATTTTCTCTTCGTACATCCTGTCTTTCAGTAGTGTATCGTTTATTTTCCACTGCCACTCCTTCTTATCATCGGCTCCCCATTTTATTGTACAATCTGTTGGAGCATGATCTGAGAGTGAAAAAGTTCCAATATTAGCATCCACTAAAGATGTCACTAGATTTTTTGGTATAAAGACATAGTCGATTCTTGTATATGAACCGTGTCTAGCTGCATAGAACGTGTAATCCCTCTCCTGTATATGAGTCATCCTCCAACTATCGATCAGTTGTAATTCTTGTAGGAGTTTTTTAGCCTTCCTTAGTTTAATATATGACAGATGAGAGACACCTTTCGAAGTGTCCTTTGTAGGATCCAGGGCTAGATTAAGGTCTCCCCCAATCACCAATATGCCCTCCCTGTGTTGGTGGACCAATTGTAGACATGATTCCAAGTAATTTATCTGATCGATGTTTGGTAGATAAATATTCACCAATGTGGTCTTCTGTTGGTTTAATATACCTTTCACTATTAGCAGGCGTCCCACTTCATCTTTAATCACTTCAGATTCCTTCCACACTACTTGTTTAGATAGCAAAATAGATACCCCACATGATTTCGAATTTTGTGATGTGCTATGGTATACTATTGGGAACCTGTGATTTTTCAATTTCGGGGTTTTTCCTCTCTTAAAATGGGTTTCCTGTATAAAGATGACCTGTGACTTCATTCTCTGTACTTCTGATAATAGTCGCATTCTTTTTTCGGGGATTTTTAATCCTTTGACGTTATACGAGGTAAATGTTAATTTCGACATTTTATAACCTACCCCTAGAGTTAGCTATCACAAGGGGGGGGGAGTGGGGGGGAACGTTGGCCAGCAGGGGAAGAAAAAAAAAAAAAAAACCCCCCTTCCTTCTCCGCAAAGATTGGCTTCTCGCGTCTGTGGTCTCCCGGTGTCCCTCAGAGACCGGGTCGCCACAAAAAAAAAAAAAAAAAAACGAGCACCCGAAACGCCTCCGGCTTGTCCTCCACCCGGAGGAGAGGCGTTTATCCTGGGGGTGCTGTAGAGCAGGGCTGTGCTAGTGCCCGGCGTCCTAATCCATGGCTCTCTATTTTCTTTACCATATATTTAATCGACTCTCTCTCTCTTCTCTATCTGATTTTCCTATCCCTTCCTTCGCTTTCTTCTTCCCTTTTCCCTTCCCCTTCCTCCCTTCCCATATTTCCTCTTTTAGTTTATCTCCTTGCGTTCTATTTGTCCCTTGTTCTCCCCTTCCCCTCCTCTATCTTACTTCATCTCTTCCTGGGCTGTCTCCTTCCCCCCGTTTTACCATCTCTTCATCTGGCCATGTACCCCCATATCTCCTTTATACTAGAACATTATTATGCATATCTTCAACATGTTTAACTTGATTCTTATAGTTCAGGTACTTTCGCATCAGATCAAGATCTTCTGTTATTCCTTATATTATCATATCATATAAGCTATCTCCTCCTCTTTCCCCTACCTCCCACCTGGTATTCCCCCCCCCTTATACCCCCATTCCCATCCATCTCCCCTCCCCCACGTGTCATACCTTAAAGTGCTATCATATATTCATATATTTCAAACTTTTTTAACAAATTAAAAACTGAAAAATTGGGCGTGCAAAATTATTCAGCCTATTTACTTTCAGTGCAGAAAACTCTCTCCAGAAGTTCAGTGAGGAGCTGAACTCAGGGAAGCATTTTTTTCCCATGCAGTGGGGCTGTGGGGCTGTGCCCACACTGCACATGTTAACTGTTTATTTCTGTCTAGGGGATTGGAGAATTGGAATAGTACCTAATACTCCGATTCTCCTAGGTACACCCTACTCATTATGTGAGGTGCCCATTCTCCCTACTTATCGGGTTTTGCCTTATGTTGGCCCCCCTGCTCTGCAGTTCTGCTGGCATCCCTCCTCCCCTCCCCCCTGGCTGCTGCAGGGAATGTTTCAGGATGGATAGTAGGGGAAGGGGGCTAGTAAATATGTAATTTGCCAGCCCCTTCCTTTTCTAAATAAACACATTGAATACACTAGCTCACTGTGTCCATTCATAACTGATGACTAGCAAACTGTGTTTAATATGCTTCTGTTTGTAAATGAATGGGAAGACACAGATCACTTCCCATTCATTCACTGTCCAGTGCAGCTCAAGCTGCAGAGAAAGGCATGTGTGTATGAGCTTTGGGGTGCACACCCTAATGCAATAGGCTGCACACACCTATGATGCTCAGGAACTGGTACCAACCATGAGGCTAAAACATGCTGTTTGGCTAATGGGCGTGTGCATAGGCATAAGCATAGAAGATTGCTCATTTGCCCGCATGTATGGGCACACACTGTCAGGCATATGTGCGCATATGGCTGACAAGCGGCCTTTTTTAAACTTGAATCCTGCACTGGTGTATGGTCTTCAGCCTTATCCCTGTGATCCAGTCTTGATGTGTATCTGTGATTCTGTTACAGAACTGGCTTCTGGTCTGACCTTGCTGTTGGATTATCCCTACCTGCTCATGTTTGCTGTCTGCCTCTTTTACCGACCCCGGCCTGGGTGAAGTGGCCTGAAGTGTTGGTGAAAACAAAGGTTCAACACCTAAAAACATGCAATACTCATGCAAAAAAATTTATAAAAAAAAGGGGATAAGGTCGCGCTAAATGATAAATGTGTGACACAAAAGGGTAGATTTACTAAAACAGGAGAACTTAGAATCTGGTGCAACTGCACATGGGAGCCAATCAACTTCTAACCTCAGCTTGTTCAATTAAGCTTTGGCAATAAAACCTGGAAACTGATTGGTTTCCATGCAGAAGCGAGCCTGGGTTTGCACTCTCCAGCTTTAGTAAATAAACCCCAAAGTGATAATTAAATGTGCATAATCAATTGAATAAATATATACTAAAATGATGATAACACATATATATGTACATAAATGAATAAGGATTGTACAAGTGAACCAAGTCCAAAAGATAAATACAGGAAATAAAAGTCCAACGCTGGTGAATGTTGGGCCGTCAGACGTGGAGATAGTATTAAAATGAGTGAATCCACCACCAAGGTAATTGGAAGAATGCTGCTCCTCACAGTTGCACCGGAAAGGGGAAAAGGTATATGCCCTTACCAGAAATGTTGGACCCCCTATTAGATGAGGTCATATGCACCTGCAGATGACCCTCTGTGGGGTGACAAGAAATCTCAGAGCCATGCGTCGCTCCACTCTTATCGTTTCCCAGCAGCTGCGTGTGTCCTGTCCGTTGTCTCTTTGATAACGTCATTTATGATGAAACATGTCAGGGCGGAGCCACGCACTAAGGTCACCGCGTTCAACGTGACCCCGGAAGCACGGGCGTACATTTTATTTTCTGCCAGAAATTTTAAATTCGTTCTTGTTATTTTCGTTTTTTATACTACCACTTTTTTACCTAAATAAACCTAAAGTGGTTACGCTATTACACTATCTTGAGCCCGGCCCTTTTGAGAGCAATCATAATGCTGAAATTGAGTTTGACACCCCTGCCTTAAAGCATGTTATACAGCACAGTGCTTGTGCTGTGTCATTTGGCCCCCTCTAATACCTGTAATACCTGTCTGATGCTGCCTGGTTATACCCTCCCCCTGTACAGTGACAGTGATATACTGTATCAGGGCTGCTGAGCCCTGACACCATGGTCAGCGGACGTGCCTCCGTCAGCCGTAGCCTGCTATCTGTCTCCAGTGTTCTCTCCTCCATCTTCTCCCCCTCCCCTCTCTGACTGTCTGCTTGTGTCAGTTCCTGCTGCTTTCATATTTAATATTAAAGGCTTCCATCCCCTCTGTATTAGAACAATAAATTCCCCTGTGTCTGTGTGTTATATCATAAATATGCTCATCTGTACTGATAACACGTGTCTCTCCTCTCTCCTCTCCTCCCCGGCTGATGTCAGCGGCAGTGCTCGGCCCCATCCGCTGGAAATTGGAGTCGGCAGAGGAGAGGAGAGAGGAGGCAACTGATCACAGGAAGACACTGTGTTATCAGTAAAGATAAGCTAATTTATGATATAACACAGACACAGGGGAATGTATTGTTCTAATACAGAGGGGATGAAAGCATTTTAAAGAAGTGGCTTTATAACCACTTTAATTGAACAGATTTTACAGATGATGAACTAGAGAGGTTTGAGGACTATACTGTAGACTTACAGGCCCAGATTCACGTAGATAGGCTTAAATATAAGCAGGCGTAGCGTATCGTAGTTACGCTACGCCGCCGCAACTTAGGCCCCATACACACCATAGAATCTATCCGCAGATAAATCCCATCAAATGGGTTTCTGCGGATAGATTCTATGGTGTGTACACTCCGTCGGATATTTATCCACGGATAAATCTCCCCTGGGATGGATTTCCAGCAGATGGATATTTGCTGACATGCTCAACAAATCCATCTGCTGGAATCCATTCCAACGGATGGATCCGCTCGTCTGTACAGACTTACCGGATCCATCCGTCCAAAGGGATTCCCCGCACGCGTCGTAATGATTTGACGCATGCGTGGAATTCCTTATATGACAGCGTCGCGCCCGTCGCCGCGTCATCATAGCGGCGACGGCGCGACACGTCATCGGCAGAGGATTTCAGCGCGGATTTCAATGCGATGGTGTGTACACGCCATCGCATAGAAATCTTCTGAAATCCTCGAGAGGATTTATCCGCGGATACGGTCCGCTGGACCGTATCTGCGGATAAATCCTCTCGTGTGTATGGGGCCTAAGAGAGGCAAGTGCTGTATTTACAAAGCACTTGCGTCTAAAGTTACGGCGGCGTAGCGTAAATGTGCCAGCGTAAGCACGCCTAAATCAAATGAGGAACAGGGGGGCGTGTTTTATGTAAACTAAGCATGACCCCATGTAAATGACGCTTTTTTCGAATGCTCAGTATCACGAATTTTCAAATTAAATTACGCCCGCTCAATGCCTAGACGACGTGAACGTAACTTACGCAAAGCCCTATTCGCAAACGTTTTACGCAAACGACGGAAAATTCTACGCTGTCCCGACGTCCATACTTAACATTGCGTACGCCTCACTATAGCAGGGGTAACTTTACACTGGTCCGACGTCTTACGCAAACGACGCATATAGATACGCCGGCGCACGTACGTTCGTGAATCGGCGAATCTTCCTAATCTGCATATTCTACGCGTAAATATACGGAAGCGCCACCTAGCGGCCAGCGTAAATATGCAACTAAGATATGACGGCGTAAGAGACTTACGTCAGTCGTATCTAAGCAAAAATCCGGCGTATCTTGCTTTCTGGATACAGAAAAAAGATACGCCGGCGCATCCTAGAAGTTACGTGGCGTATCAGAAGGCGTATCAGAAGTAACTTCTTTGTGGATCTGGCCCTTAATGATTAATCACAAGGGCACGGATTCAGAAAAGAGATACGACGGCGTATCTCCTGATACGCCGTCGTATCTCTGAGTGTGGTCGGTCGTATCTATGCGCCTGATTCAGTTACGCATAGATATTTCTAAGATCCGACAGGTGTAAGTGTCTTACACCGTCGTATCTTAGGCTGCAATTTCAGGCTGGCCGCTAGGTGGCGCTTCCGTATTTTTACGCAATGAATATGCAAATTAGTATTTATGCCGATTCAGAAACGAACGACCGCCTGGCGCTTTTTTTTACGTCGTTTGCGTTCGGCTTTTTTCGGCGTATAGTTACCCCTTCTATATGAGGCGTAGCTAATGTTAAGTATGGCCGTCGTTCCCGCACCGAGCTTTGAATTTTTTAAGTCGTTTGCGTAAGTCGTTCGCGAATACGGCTGGACGTAATTTACGTTCACGTCGAAAGCATGACGATTTGCCGACGTCATTTGGAGCATGTGCACTGGGATTCAGTCGCGGCCGGCGCATGCGCAGTTCGTTCGGCGCGGGGACGCGCTTGATTTAAATGATACACGCCCCCTACCCTGCCGAATTTGAATTCCGCCAGGTGATTTACGCTACGCCGCCTCAACTTTACAGGCAAGTGCTTTGTGAATAAAGCACTTGCCTGAAAAACTTGTCGCGGCGTAACGTAAATGACATAGGTTACGCCAATATAAAGATCCGCTCTCCTACCTGAATCTGGCCCAAGATGTGTGAAACGCGTCTATGTGACCTCATGTTGGTGTCTTTGGTGTTATCACTTTGAACAATAAAAGGCAATCGGAATTCCTGGATGTGCAGTCATTTCTTTTCTTACAGACCATGACATGTTAGAGGATATGGATGTTAAACTTAGAAGTCATAGAGACTAATAGCTAGATTCAGGTAGGGGCACGCATCTTTAAGGCGGCGTAGCGTATCGTATTTACGCTACACCGCCATAAGTCAGAGAGGCAAGTACTGTATTCACAAAGCACTTGCCTCTTAACTTACGGCGGCGTATCGTAAATGGGGCCGGCGTAAGCACGCCTAATTCAAATGAGGATGGGGGGCGTGTTTTATATTAATGTTTGGTGACCCGACGTGATTGACGTTTTTTACGAACGGCGCATGCGCCGTCCGTGTACATATCCCAGTGTGCATTGCTCCAAAGTACGCCGCAAGGACGTATTGGTTTCGACGTGAACGTAAATTACGTCCAGCCCCATTCACGGACGACTTACGCAAACAACGTAAATTTTTCAAATTTCGACGCGGGAACGACGGCCATACTTAACATTGACTAGGCCAGCTATTTGTTCGACTAACTTTAAGCCGGGAATCGCCTTACGTAAACGGCGTATCTTTACTACGACGGGCGCACGTACGTTTGTGAATCGGCGTATCTAGGCATTTACATATTCTACGGCGAACTCAACAGAAGTGCCACCTAGCGGCCAGCTGAAAAATTGCACCCTAAGATACGACGGCGCAGGCTGTCGTATCTTAGCTAGGTCTAAGTGTATCTCAGTTTGAGAATACACTTAAACTTACGACGGCGCAGATTCCGAGTTACGCCGGCGTATCTACTGATACTCCGGCGTAACTCTCTCTGAATCTGGTTATAAGAAGGGGTAGAGCTACAAACATAAGCTGGCCATATGCATTACAATCTGATTGTACAATCTTTTGTATAATTTGTTTCTAAATGTATCAACAGTTATGTAGTTCTAGAGCCTACATACACAGAATTATGGTGGTAAGAAGATTGTCCCTAGGACTGCTGATAAGGGGATACAAGCATTCCTCCTGCACCTGGCCCAAGGCTCTATTGAGTCAGCAGGGGTGCCCAGCGAGAGCTGCATGTTGCTCTGTCCTCTTCCCAGAGTTTATTCCATCCCCTGCACCTTGTGCAGAGAATCCTGGAGCTGGATGGTGCTCAGCAACTTCTCCACGGCAGCCAAAGGTGATGGACAGAGTGAGGTGTGGCCACCTCCTTCACTCCTCTTTCAGCTGCCGGCTATTGACCTGTGCAATACGTTTTAATACGAATCAATATTTTTCAGGGCTTTGAATGTATTTGAAATTACGAATCGCAATAGCAACTAATTTCAACTAACCTGAAATAAATTGTAATGAAACAACATAAAGTAACAAAATAACAAATTTGAAAAATAATTTAAGAAAATCTGAAAATTCATTTGAAAATACATTTGAATTTGAATATTAATTTTAATTAAAAATGGAAACATGTTGCAATAAATACAGTAAGGTATAAAAGTGAAATAAGATGATATGAATATAGCCGAAATTTGAATCAATTAAAAAATAATGAATATACTAACTGAATTTGAATATACAAAACAAATTCTGAAAATTAATAATTTTAACAAAGAATATGACGAAATTAAAGGTGTTGTAAAGGTTTGTCTTTTATTTTCTAAATAGGTTCCTTTAAGCTAGTGCATTGTTGGTTCACTTACCTTTTCCTTCGATTTCCCTTCTAAAAGTTTTTTTTCGTTGTTTGAATTTCTCACTTTCTGTTTCTCCTCAGTAAGCTTTCCACTATCATCCGAGCGGTGGAAAGTCATTTAGAACAGCTTACTGAACACCTTACTGAGGAGGAACAGGAAGTGAGAAATTCAGACAAAAAAAACAAAGAAAAACATTTAGAAGGGAAATTGAAGGAAAAGGTAAGTGAACCAACAATGCACTAGCATAAAGGAACCGATTTAGAAAATAAAAAACGTAATCCTTTAAAGGGGTTGTAAAGGTTACTTAACAAAGTAATCTGAAACAAAACAAAAAAAGATTTTCTATCATGCATCCATAATGAGCTAGTATTACTTACCTTAGATGGAAGCCCCCAAAGCCATCCTCGTCTCCCCCTCCGGCCTCAGACATTACTTCCGAGGGTTACTTCCGGGTATCGCTGCTCTGGCGCTCTGATTGGCCGGAGCGGCGATGAAGTCACTCTGCACATGCGCGCGGGACCTGTCAAAGCCGGCATTATCCATTGATAAAACCGGCATTCTCAGTGCGCTGTTGTCTATGGCGCGCATACGCGCCGTAGACAACGGTGCATTCTTTGTGGCAAATATCTCCTAAACCGAGTATATATTGCAAACACCTACAGGTAAGCCTTAATCTAGGCTTACCTGTAGGTAAAATATGTCAGAGTGGGTTTACAACCACTTTAACACAGGAAGATGAGTTACTGAGTCAGGCAGATGACGAATGTGGGAAACTGCTCCCCTCTATTTTCTAAAATTTGGAAATGCCCATAAATGCTGTATATTATGTATGCACTTCCTGTCCCTGGGTTGTTGGCTTTGAAACCCCAGAATGAGTAAATTGAATGAGAAAGAAAGTCCCAGCCACATGTTCTGTCCATGCTGCTAATCCCCAAGAGAGAGAGAAAACTCTTGCAACCCACAATATACAGGGTTCTGGAAAGACGCTATTTTCTAGACATGTGTATTTCTTTTCGTCCGAATGCATTTTCGTCTGAATTTTGGGTATTTTCGTTATCGTTGTAACAAATGAAAACCAACATGCAGAATCCGAAATCCGAAAGATCCGACATAAAAAAATGCTTTCTTTAGTTTTCCTTGCGACAACCGTTCGATATAGATAGGACATTCGACATGACGCTGACAATAGCGATCTGTGTCTATTGAACCTGTGGTCGAATGTGCCTAACCTAACTCTAGTCCAAGATTATTCTACATAGAGAGGAAAGATTCAACATTATAGAGACAGTGTTGAGGTAGACCATTCAACATAAACGACAAAGATTCGACAAAGCAGCGAGAAACTTACAAACGTCGAATTTGTCATTGAAGGCTTATGGTGTCTGTCTAAAGTTCTAAGAAGATTCGACAAGCAGCTAAACTGTACAACGCCACAATCGTACATTTATGGTCAAATGCTCCGCCCATAGGCTATCGAAGGATTCGAATGTTGGTTGACTAGTAATAATGATTTATAAATATAATTATTACTAGAGTCATACAACATTAAAATTCTTCTATAGCTTGTAGGCGGAACATTCGACCAGAAATGTATGATTGCGCCGTCGTACAGTTTAGCTGCTCCGTCGAATCTTCTTAGAACATTTGACAGACACCATGAGCCTTCAATGACAAATTTGACCTTAATTATTTCGGATTTTCAGACTAATGCATTTTTTAACGAAACAAAATAAATAAAAACGAATTTTGGGAGTAACTAAATAAATGTATTTTTCGGACAAAAACGAAATTCTGAAACAAAATATTTCAGTGTGCACATGTCTACTATTTTCCCATTGCAAATTTTAAGAAATGATTGCTTATTGAAAACGCTTCTAAACTAAAACTAAAACGTTCATTAACGCCCCTAAATGCGGCATGTAAAAGTGGCAAAATTTAAATTTTTTCATGTCGGGTACAAGCTGTCAAGTTACATTGTTTAGAAGACACGGTCTGATTTTTGACTGATGGTGTGTAGGCAAGACTGATTAAAGTCAGCTTCATTGGATATCTGACGAAAAAATCCATTGCATTAGATTCCATCAGATATCCGATCGTGTGTACAGGGCATAATAGTTTAACTGCAGCTGCTGAGTAACTATCTAACTATCTTGTGACAGAGTATCTCTATCCTATTGTTTTTATTTCACATACACATTGCCAGATAGCTAGGTCTGTGCTACTGTGTGTATGTATTGATCACTTTCCAGTATTTCAGTAGGTGAACCTGTTTATTGCAATAGAGTTTATATACAGCTCTTGTTATTTTATTTAACCCTGTCCGTTCTGGTCTGTGATTTTTTTGGCTAGTTTTAGTTCAGTGCTCCATAACCAGCACAGATTATTTTAGGCATCCGATGGCCATCTCTGGTAGTTTGAGGTCTGGTTGCATGTCAGATTAGAAATTACTAGGAAGAGACTAAAGCACAGAGTAGATAGGCTGGCTCTGGGTTCCAGTACCACAAAAGTAAAGGAATGTCCAGGACAGGTGCTCTTTTGCTGTGCTCTTTATTACCCAGCCGGGTAAAAACAATAAAACTTGTGGTGAGGAAAGTAAAGTTGAAAGGAGAAAGAATAGCGGATTCAGGCGTAATGATAAGAAACAGTCCTGCTCCCAAACGTAACACTTCTCTGCGCCACTCCCGCCGGAGTGGGTTCAGTGTAGCCGGACAGGCCTCTCTCACTGACCTGGCAGCCAGACTATAACTCGGACAATTGTAGGATAAAGTCTCTGCCACAGACCCTCCTAGGTGAACTTAAATTTGTGAGAAAGTCTCTGCCACAGACCCCTCTCAAAAAGCCTCAGAAGATACCACTGCCACAGGTCCCCTCTGGGTAGAATTCTTGAAGATATGCCTCCTTGGTTGAGTTACGTCTGGGTCTCCTTCAACTTGTCGCCCAGGTACCGACTGACAGGTGATCAGTCCCGCAGTGTCTGGCTACCTGTGATCCCCAGTGGTTTCATCCAAGCCCTATTGGACCGCCAGCCTCTCAATGGCGCTCCTTAGACCGACTCCCCCACCGAACAGCACCGAGCTTGGGATCTTCAAAATAGGGAACCCAGTCGCTCACTGGATCCCCATCCCTGGTTAAGATGCTCCGGGCCAACATGGTCCCAGAGCCAGGAACACCATGTGGCACGCACGCCCCGGCCAGGTAGGCCATAGCGCCGGGGCGCCGTAATGTGGCCACTCTAAGGGTGGGTGCCACACTCGACGAAGAAGAACCCAGAACCAATAGCGTCTGTCCCGTAAATACCCCTCCCAGCATGCACAGCGAAGACAAACTCTCGTGATTGGCTGCTGGGAAGAGCACCCAAACCTCGACCCGAACCGGGGTTGGAAAAACACCCCCGCACAGCAGAATGGGCTCACAGAACAGCCAAGCTGAGACAGAGACCGCAATTTGCCACTACCAATCAGAATCAGAGTCTAACTATACTCTGATCTATACTTAAATTTGACTAGCGCCAGTACTATAAAGTACATGGGCGCGACAGAGGTATGTACTTTTATTATTAATTTCTAATATAAAGCTTGTAAAATGTCCTTACTGGTGTGCATCTATATATACTTATGGTTAAAGTGGTTGTAAACCCTTTACAACCACTTTAACCTACAGGTAAGCCTATATTAAGGCTATTTCTAATAATAATTTCTAATAATACTGTACTGAAAACGAATCAGCCTGGAAAATTGAGTGAGTGAGAGTCTCAAGGCCAAACACGCAATTTACTCATCATGCTTAAGGCTTGGTTCACACTATAGCGATGTCAGACATCACATGAGATTTGCACCGAATTGCTGTGCAGATCACATTCAATATCTGTGCGATGCAAATTCAGCTATACAAATCCTAAGGCTGAATTGGCATCGCATTCAGACCAAAGTGGTGCAGGACCTTTTTTTGGTCCGCACTGGAATCTGCGGAATGATCTGCGGGTGTCATTAACTTTGCATTGGTTCGCATAGGGCAGTGTGAACTGCCTGCCAAAGACATACAATGCAGGAACCTGCACAGCCTCCTGAATCGCAATAGTGTGATCCTAGACTAAAGCAGTATTAGGCTGGACTCACACATATGCGATTTGGGAACCAGCGTGATTCCTGTGTGGCGTCACGCATCACATCTAACTCGTCGGCAGTTCACACTGCTCTCTTTGCACTCGTTTTAGCTGCGTTTTACTGCTGTTTAACCACTAGCTTACTGCCCGCCGTCATTTGACTAGAGGCTTATCGTCCCGCCGTCATATGACGGCGGGCAGTAAGCTAGTGGTTAAACAGCAGTAAAACGCCGCTAAAACGAGTGCAAAGAGAGCAGTGTGAACTGCCGACGAGTTAGATGTGATGCGTGACGCCTTCGCCTTCCCGAGCCACTAGGGGCCAGCGATGTCCGCTGGGAACCCGCGATTGCCCAGTAACTGAGCAGGACCGTGGATCTGTGTGTGTAAACACACAGATCCACGTCCTGTCAGGGCGAGGAGACCGATGGTGTGTCCCTTGTACATAGGGACACCGATCGGTCACCTCCCCCAGTCAGTCCCCTCCCCCTACAGTTAGAATCACTCCCTCGGGTATACATTTAACCCCTTGATTGCCCCCCTAGTGTTAACCCCTTCCCTGACAGTCACATTTACACAGTAATCAGTGCATATTTATAGCACTGTTCGCTGTATAAATGTGAATGGTCCCAAAATAGTGTCAAAAGTGTCCGATATGTCCGCCACAATATCGCAATCAAGATAAAAATCACTGATCGCCGCCATTACTAGTAAAAAATGAATAAAAAATAAAAATGCTATAAATCTATCCCCTATTTTGTAGCCGCTATAACTTTTTGCGCAAACCAATCAATATACTCTTACTGAGATTTTTTTTTACCAAAATATGTAGAAGAATATGTATCGGCCAAAACTGAGGAAAAAATGTGTTTGTTTTTTTTTTAGATTTTTGGGGGATATTTATTATAGCAAAAAGTAAAAAAATTGCTTTTTTTATCAAAATTGTCGCTCTTCTTTTGTTTATAGCGCAAAAAATAAAAACTGCAGAGGTGATCAAATACCACCAAAAGAAAGCTCTATTTGTGAGGAAAAAAATTATTAAAATGTCATTTGAGTACAGTGTTGCATGACCGCGCAATTGTCATTCAAAATGTGACAGCGCTGAAAGCTGAAAAATGGCTTGGGCAGGAAGGGGGTGAAAGTGCCGTGTATTGAGGTGGTTAAGCGTTGCTTTTCGGCCGCTAGCAGAAAAGGGGTTAAAGCCTCCCATGTTCCAGCGTTTCGGAAGTGCTACCCATTCATTGCAATGGGCAGGGGTGTTTTGGGAGCGGTGTATACACCGCTCCCAAACCGCCCCAAAGATGCTGCTTGTAGAACATTTTCTTTTTTTTTTTTTTTTTTCAATTTTAAAGAAGTTTATTGAAAAGCAGTGCAGTACATTTCAAGAGCCGCCAGAACAACCTGGGGCTGAACGGTATACATACGATTCATAGTCAAAATCAAAAAATCAGCTTAGAACAAAAACATCACTCTACATAGAACAGAGTATTTTTCTTCACTTTGAACCTAAAGTTTTCAAAAGGAAAAGAATAAAAAGAAAGATAAAATAACACCCAGTACTGACTGTATTCCCGGCACCCTCAATGGGTTCACACTGTGCCTAAGAACCAGTGAATACTTTAAGCTCGTAGGATGTGCCTAATAAAGGCGAGAATGCACCTCCAGCCCCGGAATAACTGAGGTTTCTGAGGTCGTGGGGTAATCCCAAAGTAGGGAATATCATAACTCATTCCCATGTCTCGGTGAGGACTGGAGACTCCGGAAGATAACATATAAGGTAAACAGTCATCTCCAGTGGTCGTATCACCGAAATAAAGAAAGAGAAGGAAAAGAGAAGAAAAAAAAAAAAAGAGGGAAAGGAAAAGAGAAAGGAAGATAGAAGTAGAAAGAGAAAGAGAGAGCGTATAGGTTGGTGTTGCCAGCTACGGACTATATAAGTCGGTCCACGACTCCTGGGGATAATAAAAAAAAAAAAAAAAAAAGATAAAAGGGAGATCTTCCCCCCTCCTTTGTCCTTATATAATGGATATGCCTACGTGTCTAGCCCAGGGTTCCCATACTGCCTCAAAGGTTTTAGAAGAATTAAGTATTGAACTGACCATTTTCTCCTGGTGCATGATCCAGGAGATTTTCCTCTTGGCCATCTGGATAGAAACAGATGGTTGTTTCCAGGCTCCAGCCAGCGTAATTTTGACACCTGTAAGCATGAAAGCTATTATTTTTGAGTGTATTTAGAGGCTTGGGGTACACAGGCCCCTAGTAACGCTATTTGGGGAGATTTTTCAACCGGCACACCGGTTACCTTTCTGATGAGAGAGAATATTTTGTTCCAAAATCCCCTGATTTTAGGGCACTCCCACCAGATATGCAACATGGAACCCTGGACTTGACAGTTTAGAAAGCATAACGGAGATGTGGTTGGAAACATTGCTGCAAACATTGCTGCAAACTTTAAGGTTAGCTTCTATCAAAGAGATGTTGATGAGACCTTTAGAAGCTCTCGTCCCTACCTCATGCCACTTCTCCAGGGTCCAGGTCATCTGCAGATCTCTCTCCCACGCCTCCATGTATGAAAATTTGGATGTAGGCTCCGATAGCGAATTGTATATAATGGAAATGCCACCTCTTTGTTCCGTTGTTTGGATGCACCAGCGCTCGTAATGAGTGAAATCAGGGGGATTTGGCTTATTTTTCCAGATTGAAGTGATAAATTGGAAAATCCGGGAGTGCCGATCCCTTTCTGAATCCGGCATCCCCAAAGTCCCCACGCAGTATCCCAACGAGATCGGGCCAGATGGAGAAAGAAAGTGTCCAATCCTATAGAGTCCCTTGTCCAACCACCAATGAAAAATTTTAGGGTCCATATTCGGGTTGAAATAGGGGATTTGAAAGAGATTAGCTAATGGTCGCATATTAGAAATTAAAGCAGGAGAGTTCCGCAAATCATCCCAAAGCCTGAGACAATGTCGGAGACATTATGGCGGGTCTTGATTTTTGGGGGCACCAGAGCAGGTCATCTAATGGACGATTAGGAATTGCCTGACCCTCCATCTCAATCCAATCCGTTTTTTCTCGTCCAGAGTAGATAGACGATAATTGGGCCAACCTAGCTGCCTGATAGTACCGATACAGATGCGGGAGACCTAGTCCCCCTTTAGTTATGGGACTATATAAGACATTTTGGGGTAACCTGTATCCTTTACCTCCCCATACAAATTTAAGCACTTTGCCCTGGAATTTTTTAAGTTGATCCTTCTTTATTGCAATTGGGAGGGACCTAAACAAATATAGCAGTCTAGGTAGGAGTGTCATTTTGACAGAATTGATTTTTCCTAGCCAAGAGATTTTGTGAGTGGCCCATGTTTGAAGATCAGTTTCAAGTTTGCGAAACATGGGAGGGAAATTAGCTTGATAAAGGTTTTTCAAATTTATTAGTTAGATTTATCCCAAGGTAACGAATAGAAGAGTCAGCCCACTGGAATTTGAACGAAATCTTTAGTTGTTCTACAATTGAAGGTTGTAAATTTATATTCAATGCTTGTGATTTGTTCATATTCACCCTTAATCCCGAGACATGTCCAAATGATTCAAGCACCTTGCAGATGGCAGGTAAGGAGGTTCCCGGGGAGGCAACAAAAAGGAGAAAATCGTCCGCAAATAAAGCGCACTTATGAGTTCGCTGTCCGCAACAAACCCCAGTAATACATTGATTGGATCTGATAGCAATAGCTAAGGTTTCTATCGCTATGGCAAAAATTAAAGGAGACAGGGGGAAACCTTGTCTGGTGCCTCTTTTGATCATAATAGGGTCTGAGTAATACCCCTGTGGTCCAGAGTATAAGGAATGCAGTATCCCCAGGAAACTCTTTCCGAACCCCCAATGTTTCAGAACCTCAAATAGATATGGCCACGAAATAGAATCAAAGGCTTTCTGAAGGTCCAGTGACAGGAGAAGGCCTTCCTGGGGGGGACCATTATCCCACCTTGACTGCAATACCGAAATAATATCAATTGCCCTCCTGACTTGGTCTGGACCCTGTCTCCCCGGGATAAAGCCTACTTGGTCTTTATGAATGTAATAAATGAATTTATTCTGTTAGCTAAAATTTTTGTGAGAATTTTCAAATCATTATTGATCAAGGAGATGGGTCTGTAGTTTTCTACCTGTTCTGGGTCTTTGTCGGGTTTGGGGATAACAGATATGAAAGCCTCGTTCATCTGAGGATGGAGGGCTTCCCCCGTTCTTTTGGAATTGAAAAATTTTGTAAGGTGAGGGGCTAGGGTATCCTCGAAAGTTTTATAGTATGGGGTCGAAAAGCCATCTGGCCCCGGTGCTGATCCCCCCTTCAAATTGTTGATCACTTCTAATGCCGCGTACACACCATCACTTTATGTGATGAAAAAAAATGACGTTTTTAAAAACGTCACTTTAAATGACCGTGTGTGGGGGAAAATGTCGTTTGATGTCCTGTAAAAAACGACAAAAAAAAATTGAAGCATGCTTCAATTTTATGTGTCGTTTTTCAAAACGTCATTTTTTACTTCACAGAAATTGACCGTGTGTAGCAAAAAACGTCTTTACACCCGTTTTTACACCCGTGCATGCCCAGAAGCTACTTATGAAGCAAGCTTCAATGGAAAAATGTGGTGACCGTAACCTCGCTTTGCTAGAACATTGTGAGAAAAACGATGGTGTGTAGGCAACTTCGTCTTTGAAAATTGAAGTTTCAAAAACGTCATTTTTTACTTCACAGAAAATGACGTTTTTTTTCATCACATAAAGTGATGGTGTGTATGCGGCATAAGGTTTCCCTCATGGAAATAGGAGCCTCCATGAGATCAACATGATTCGTGTGAAGGCTAGGAATGGGTAATTTATCAATATAGGAATGAATCTCAGGAATCTCAGCTGAATCATTAGATTGGTAAAGTTTAGAATAGAATCCCTGGAATGCCTTTAGTATGCTTTTAGGATTAAGGGTTGTAGTCCCCTCCTGAGTTTTATTTTTCGGGAGAGAGAATGTGCGAAATGTCGGCGAGAGTTTGGTGGCTAGCATAGTGCTCATTCTATCCTTATGTTGATAAAATTTCACCCCACTCCAATCCAAGGACCTCTCGGCCTTTACAGTAAGAGCTAAATTTAGAGCCAACCTGGCGGCGTCCAGCCGGGAGGTCTGGACTCTTGTCTGGTCTTTCTTGTGCTGTTTGCATAAGTCTACAAAGTCCCTTTCTAGTTTTTCAACTTCTGAGGCTCTGTCCTTTTTTAGTTTAGAAGCAATTTGAATCAGCTTACCTCGGATCGTAGCCTTGTGTGCGGCCCACAAAGTCTCAGCTGAGATCCCTTCAACATCATTTATGCTAAAATATTCCTGTAATGCCTTTTCAATTTCCAAGACAACAATTGGATTTTTTAGAAGGGTGTCGTTAAGCTTCCAATGGGATTGACGATAGTCGCCTGTTTGGCCCTGTAGGGAACAGATTACCATTGAGTGATCGGAAAGAGCTGTATCTTTTATGTGTGCTTTGATGACCAGAGGGACATGTCTCGAGGAAACAAGAATGTGGTCTATCCTTGAGTACGATTGGTGTGGGTTTGAGAAATGAGTAAAATCCTTTTTGGAAGGATTAAACTCCCTCCAGATGTCCACTAGACTTCGTTGAAATACCAACTTTGCTATTTGCGAACTAATTCTAGTGGGACGAGTCAATTGTGATGATAGTGGTCTAGATTTGTCAAGACTTTGATCGAACGCCACATTGGAGTCTCCCCCAAATATAACTATCCCCTCCAAGAGTGTTTCTAAGGTATTGAACATAGATTGAAAAAATTTAAGTTGGCCTCTATTAGGAGTGTAGTATGACACAAAAGAAAAAAGTTGTTCGTTTAACCACCCCTTTACCAGAATAAATCGACCGTCAGGGTCCCTGTGTACCAAAAGTGATTTAAATTTACAAGACTTGGCAAAGAGAACCGCGACCCCTCTAGTCTTGTCCTCAGCATTTGCTAGGAAGAATTGCGGGTAATGAATGTGGATGAATGAAGGGGAATAACTTGTAGGAAAATGGGTTTCTTTTTTTTTTTTTTTTTTTTTTTTTTCTTTCCACTTCAGACTTCACCACAGCGAGAGACTTGCTCATGATTTTATTCATAACTCCGTCTCTACATCAGGTTTAGCATCATTTGTGGTGCATTTCTTTTGCAAATTTTTATACTTGTTATTTTTATTTTATTTATTTGTTTATTTTTATATTTTCATCTTTTTTTTTTTTTTTTCACCGTTTAAAACTCACTCTTTTATAGTAAGTACGGAATTTTTAAGAGGTTTTATCTGCGTGACCAAGAAATACCCAGCACCCCATCTCCCCCCTCCCCATCTAAATCCCCCCTCCCCCCCCTACCCACCCCCCTCCCTTGACCATCCCACGACTCCACTATAAGAATTCCTTCCCTTAATTGAAAAATGCGTTCCTATTCCTCTCTCAGGTTTTCTGCGAACCTCCAGGACTTTTTAAATTCCATCCAGGGTGCCCATATATCCTTTTCCCCTACCTCGTGTATATAGCTCCCGTATTTTAATTTCTCTCTCCTATAAGTGTCCTCTACGGAGTCAATCCACTCCCACATTTGCGGACTTTTCGCGTCTCTCCATTTAAGGGGAATCAATCGTTTCGCTGCGTTCAATAAATGAGGGATCAGTGAACCCTTGTACTCCTTCTCTGGAATCTCCCCCCCATGAAAGAGAACTACCCATGGGTTATCTTCCACTTCTTTTTTTGTTATTACCTTAATCAGGGCCAAGATTTTTTTCCAATAAGCTTTAATTTTCAGGCAGTCCCACCAAAGGTGTGCCATTGTTCCCCTTGACTCACACCCTCTCCAGCATTTCTCTGACTCTCCCCCTCTGAATTTTGCCATTTTATCTGGGGTGGCGTACCACCTCGTCAAACATTTGAAGTTCATCTCGGCAGTTCTTACATCTACTGCCGAGGTGTGAGTCATTTTCAGGATTCTTCCTATGGTCGTTTTCCCCCTTGGGACCCCTAAGTCCGTTTCCCAATTTTGGATGTATTTTAGCGTGTCCAACTCTTCCGTTTTCTGCAAGTAATTATAGATTTTAGATATATTTCCTTTTGAGCTTTCGATGCTACACAATTGTTCCAATAAGGTGTAATCCTCTTGTGACCTCAAAGGGTGTGGTAGGCGCTTGACGAATGACACTAACTGCAAGTATCTCCACTCGTCGAGCGCCCTAATTCCAATCCTATATTTAATATCGTGAAGTGTCCTAATTTTGCCGTCTAGTGTTATATCTTTTAACTGTGTTCTATTTGTGATCCAATTTCCCCCTACTTCTTTTGTCCCTGGAATAAAATATTCATTTTCTTTTAAATCAATAAAGGGTGAGTTGAATTCTGTTTTTAATTGTTTGTGAAGTCTATCCCAGATCCTCCATGCATTATGAGTGATTGTGTGTGTTGAAGTGTGTAAGGATCTGTGTTGTGGTGGATTCCAAATTAATCTCCCTAACTGTGCCCTTGCTAATGTGCATTCAATATTTATCCATCTTTTGTCCTGGGATTCTTTAGCCCATTCTATAACCCGTGAGAGAACCGAAGCATTATAATACAATCTGATGTCGGGTACAGCTAAGCCTCCCTTTTTCTTGGCCCGTTTTAGAATTTGAGCAGACACCCTGTGTTTTTTATTATTCCAAATATAGTTCATTATAAGGGAGTTAATTATTTTAATGAATGACGGTGGTAGGTATATTGGGACCATTTGAAACTTATATAGGATTTTTGGGATGAGAACCATTTTTACTACATTTATCCTCCCGAACCACGAAATTGGTCTATTATATATGTTTTTAATTTCACTTTTTATTTCGTTGAGCAGGGGGATAAAATTTATTCTATATATTTTCTTGATGGTATTTGCCAGTTTTATTCCCAAGTATTTTATTTCCTTTTGCCATTTAAAATTATATTTCTTCCGCAGATATTGTTCTTCTTCTTTAAGAATATTGATATTTAAGATCTCCGTCTTTTCTGTATTCATTTTGAAGTTTGACACCTCACCATATTGTTTAAAAGTAGCTATTAACTTCGGAAGAGTGACTCTTGGGCTACTTATATAAAATAAGATGTCGTCTGCGAAGGCGGATAATTTGTGCTCATCTTCTCCCACCTCTATTCCATATATTTCTGGATTTTGTCGGACCATTGCCAGCAGGGGTTCCAATGATAAAACAAAAAGAAGAGGGGACAGGGGACAGCCCTGCCTGGTTCCATTTCTCATCTCGAAGGGTGCGGATAAAGATCCATTGATCTTGATCCTAGCGCAAGGGTGGAAATAGAGCGTTTTGATCCATTTGATCATCCTTGGGCCAATTCCTATACATTCTAGTGTTTGTATCAGGAACTCCCAGTCTACCCTGTCAAACGCTTTCTCGGCGTCTACTGACAGGAATAGACCGGGGGTCCCTCTTTCTTTGATCTGCTCCATGAGAAGAAGTGCCCTGACCCCATTGTCCTTTCCCTCCCTCCCAGGTATGAAACCAACCTGGTCTGGGTGGACAATGGCAGTCATCACCCCCTTCATTCGTTCGGCCAAAATTTTTGCATACAGTTTGGTATCTGCATTCAGGAGTGAGATGGGTCGGAACCCTGAACAGTTCGTATTGTCCTTTCCCTCTTTTTTAATGACGGTGATCGTAGCTGTTAATGCCTCTCTGCTCATCTCATAGTCTCGCCCCAACCCATTGAAATATTGACATAATCTAGGGACTAAGATAGTACTAAACCTTTGTATATAGGCCGACGTGAAGCCGTCTGGTCCCGGGCTCTTCCCTTTGGGAGTATTTTTTAAAACCTCACTTATCTCTTGTTCAGTAATACGTTCCTCCATTCTTTCTATCTCAGACTCTTCTATCTTCGGTAGATTAGTTTGCCCTAATACTTCCCTGATCTTATCCTGTTTTTCGGCAGGGTCCCTGGTCTTCTGTTGGACATTGTATAGTTTTTCGTAATAGCTTCTAAAAGATTCTGCTATTTTATTTGTCGCGTATACTAAGTCCCCATCCCCATTCCTGATTTTTTCGATAAAATTCCTGGTTTTCTTTTTTCTTATCATTCTGGCCAAGTTTTTACTAGGTTTATTTCCCCAGATATATCTTTCACTCTCTATCCTGTCTATGAAATTCTTAGTTTCTTGCCCGGCAAGTGCTTTATATTCATCCCTTGTTAAGGTTAACTTACGGAGTGTTTCCCTCTTTTGGCCCTGTAATTTATGTTCCTGTTCCAGCCTATATATCTCCTCTTTTAGTGTTTTTAATTTACTCCTTCTTATTTTATTTTTCTTTGCCCCTTCTGCAATAAATATCCCTCTTATATACGCTTTGTGGGCGTCCCACAGGGTTGCTCCTGTGATTCCCTCCTTGTCATTCTCCCCAAAATACCATTCCAATTCTTTCTGTACTCTCTCGACCACAACCTCGTCTCTCAACAGACTTTCATCCAATCTCCATTCAGGTGGAATGCATTTTTGTATGGAAGTGCTTATTTTCATGGTTATAGGGGCGTGGTCTGATAGCGTTATGATCTCACAACTTGCTTCGACCACCCGCTCCAAAAGTCTATGGTCCACGAGGACGTAGTCGATCCTCGAGTACGTCCCATGCACAGGGGAAAAAAACGTATAATCTTGTGTCGTGGGGTTAAGGATTCGCCAGACATCCACCATTTGGTTTTGTATCATTTGTTTTTTCAGTAGCTTAAGGTGCTCACCGTTATTCCCCTGAGCCTGGGACGTACTATCGAGGCTCGGGCACATACAGAAGTTAAAGTCCCCCATCAACACCACATGTCCCTCTTCAAAATGTTTTAATTTTCTGAGGATTTTACTAATATATTTAACCGCATTCACATTGGGTGCATACACATTTGCCAGAGTGTAGTCCTTCTCTCCTAGTTTTATTTTCAAAAACAAGAATCTCCCCTCCGGATCATTCAATCTGTCCACCAGTGTGTATCTAACTCCTCTTGCAAATCCTATGGCAACCCCCCGAGATCTCGATGAGACTGTATCTCCATAATACCAGACGGGATATTCAGGTGAAAACAGCTTTATATTGGACTCTAAGGTAATATGGGTCTCTTGTAGGTAGGCAATGTCTACTTTATACTGCGTAAGTTCAGCAAGAATTTTATGTCTCTTAATATGGGAGTTTAATCCTTTTACATTATATGATAAGAACTTAATATCTGTCATTTATCTCTCTTTTTTTTTTTTGAGTTTGAAAATAATTCTTGTGGAGTCGTTCAGATGGTCCCCCTCTCATTACCCTCCCTTCCCCCACCTCCATTTTCCCCCCTCCCAATTCCCCATCCCCCCCTCCCTGACCCACTATTGGCCTGGGAGCCACTCGTAGAAGACTCCCCTGCCTCCCCCCTCCCTCTCCCCAATCCTCCCCTTCCCTCCCCCTCCCATCCCCCTGGCCCGTCCCTGGCCTGGGAGCCGCTCTTGGTTGCCTCCTCGCCTTCACCATCGGCTCCTCCCTTGTGGTGGTGCACCCAAGTGCTCCCCTAGCTGCTCTCCCTCCCCCCTCATCCCCCCCCCCCTGTCACCCCCCCCCCCCCTGATCAAGTATGGAAACAATCTACACTAGACTAATCCACCCAATCCGGTAGCTCAGGTACTGTTAAGTCCATTTTATGGCAGAATTCCGTCAATTCTTCCGGGTGTCTTAGTCGAGCGGTTTTACCCCCCTTTATTCCAATGAGGCATGCAGGAAAACCCCATTGGTACTTAATGTTTTGTGCCCGCATCAACTCTAGCAGGGGTTTCAAGTATCTTCTCCTTGCCAACGTTTCTTTCGACAGGTCGGGGAATATTTGGAGCTCAGTCTCTCTATATCTCAGGGCCGGTTTCCCCCTAAGCTTTCCCCAGATTTCCGCTTTGTCCACATAGTTCCTAAAACGCACAATAACATCTCTTGGTCCGTATCTTTCTATCTGTTGGAGATTTCCTATACGGTGTACTCTTTCAATCTTGAGGGGCTTCGCATCTGCTGCTTTCTCTAGCAGGGGGTTAAATATTAAATTCATAATTGCTCTAAGATCTTCCCCCTTTTCTTCTTTAATCGCACGGATTCTGAGGTTCTGCCGCCTGTTGCGATTCTCCTGGTCCTCTATCCGATATGCTGTCATTCTTTGATTGTCACTCATTACCTTAACTTGCTTTTTCAGTAATTTTATTTCCTGGTCCTGTTCTTCCATTCTCCTTTCTGTCGTTTCTACTCTTTCCAGCAGCCCACCTAGATCTAATCTTATTCTGTTAATTTCGGTTTTTATAAGGTTTTCCATCCTTAATAGCATGGTATTCATCTCTGCCTTCGTGGGGGGTTGTGTGTCTTGAGCTTGCTCTACAGGTTTACTTTGTTCGCTTTCTATTGTCGTTTCTCCTCTGGAGCTCTCGGCACTGCTCTCCCCCTTTCTTGTCTCACTCTTCTTTTTTTCATTTTTTTTTACTAAACCTGGGCTTTTAAGACTCCCTTCTTGGGTCATATATTGCTGTATTGAAGTATTTCCTGGATTGTTTTTAGGTGTTTTGGTGGTTACACCCCTCGTTGATCTATTCATTATGCTTTTATTGGTGGGTCTGATTCTCTTCCCCAGTTTGAAGGAGTTTTAACGAATTACTGTTTATTTATTATCCCTTTCTCTTTTCTTTTCTGCTCTGCCTTGTTCAGACCCCTACTTCAAGGCCTGAGTATTTTTCTCTTTCTTCCCCTTTCTTCTCCTTTTTTCTTTTCCTTGTCCCCCTTCCTTTCCTTTTTCTTTCCCCTCTTTTCCCTTCCTTTTTCTTCCCTTCGTCACAGTAATCTAGCCTTATTGTCTATCTCAGGCTCTATGGCAGTGAGGGCGTACGGCGTACCAGGTGTTGGCTGAACTGACTTAACAGTGGAGAGATTTATACCGAAAAAGAGGGTACCTCTCGTAACCATTTGATCCTGTTTTCCTGGGAAATGGTATTAGCTTCCCCCCTGTTTCACCGTTCACCGTCAACTTTTAAACCAGGCTGTTACACCTGCGGGATCTATCCTTCCAGTAGAGGGTGCTCACTATACTTGTGGTTTTATTGCGGTTTATCAAATGTATGAAGTGAACAAAGTATCTGGAGAAAAAAAAAAAAAAAAAAAAAAAAATGGGCCTGAGCCTTCCTGTGTGTCTTCAGACTATTTTTAATCTCGTGAGGTAGAGGGCCCCCCTCCGCTGGTGTTCATAGGGCAAAAGATAAGTTTATATGTAGAAAAAAAGAGTCTCATCAGACCTCTTTACTGGCCCCTGTAGCAAGGACACCAGAGTTTTTACTCAAATCTCTCAATCACTTGCCGTTCGTCGGGTATGTCAAAAAGGTGTTAAATATAGAAAAGGCTACCTCCCAAATGGGAATAATCCTGCAACTTGTAATCTGCAGAGCACTGCACAAAGTTCATTTCCTAGAGCTGCGCATTAAAAAGGTACATCCGCTTGAAAACATAGAAGCGGAAGGGGGTGGGGTGGTGGGCTCCCAGGGGGGGGGAGGGGGGGGGCGAGGGATAGCACCCCTCCTCCACTCGGCTCAACTAAGCGTCTCGTCCAGCCTCCGGATCCCTCTACTGTTATATCACTGCCCCCAGTTGTTTTACAGCAAACAAAAACACCAACCTCAGAGAAAAAAACAAAAACGAAGAGAACAACTAAATAAAGCAACCAGAGAAAGATATTGTATCCTTCCTGCTCTTTCAGCATATCATGCCTGGGTTAGATCAACGGCTAGACCCCAGAGTGTCCCACACCTGAAATCCTCCCAAGATTAGACATGACAGCGGGCAGAAAAAATTCATTCATAAGCTCATTACAAGGGGGTAGTGAGAATAGGGAGGGGGGGGGGGCAAGGAGCCCGTCCCCACTCGGCTCAACTGAGCGCCTCACCAATCCCCAAGTTCATCTCGCCGAACACCGCTGGACTATGCCGCTCCGTGGGGGGGAAGCCTTGATGTAGCCCCGGCTGGTAATGACTCTGTGCTCCGCTTGGCCGTCCCATGTGATACATACAGTTCACTTGGGGATCGTGGGGCGCTCTGGTTAATCTCCGCGTTGTCGGGTCTTTGCGAGGGGATAAGTCTCCCGCACGGTCCTCCGATTAATCAGCCTCTCACGCTGATGACCGTCGGTCCGTTGATGGAATCGTCAGAGACTCGGCGCGGCAGACGCCGCTAGCAGCCATGGAGCAATCGGCACCTCCCACCCTCAAGGCGTCACGTCACGTCCTCATCCCTCCGTCGGATCCGAAAATGGGTTTCTTGTAGGAGAACTACATCCAGTTTTTGGGAACGATAGGATTGGAAAACTTTCTTCCTTTTAACTGGGGAATTTAAGACCTGGATGTTGTGAGAAACAACTCTAAGAGGTGGAGGAGGATTTGAGTTACGTGGCATAACCATTAGAGAGCAGAAGCATATAGTAGCTATATGAACTTACCCCAGACAATAGGAGGCGTAGGATCCGAGAATGGATGTCACATGCTGGATCGGGACCCAGAAAAAGGCAAATAAGAAACTGTGTCCGTAGTCTGGCAACCAAAGAAGAAAGACTAGAAAAGCAGGAGAAAATAAAAAAAATACATATAACGAAGCAAGTTAATTTAAACCGGCGAAAATGGGGGGGAAACCCCAACCCCTTCCCGCCAAACAAAACATTCACGTAGCCCGTACTAAGGGCTACTAAACCAACTCCCGTCGGTGGAAGATCCACAGCCGAGGGTTGGTCGTGGGCGCAAGGCGTCTGCCTCAGCCATAGCCATCCCTGAGAGGAATAAAGCATATTAAACATTAGTGAAATATAATACCAAAAAACTATAACATTCTATAAGTTATAGAACAAGGGCATCCGGAGCCCATGGGTCAAAAATGGAACCATTTCAAAAGCAAAAATATGCAATGCCAAAAATCTATAGTATATCTATATTTACTTCTATCTTTATGGACCATGAGTCAATGGCTAGTCATATAAAACCCGAACGGTCCCAAAAATAGGTGTGGAGGTTATCAAAATTTCCAAGGGAGTCTTGATCTTGGTCTCTCCTACCAAACTTAAGAGGTCCTGAACATAGAATATTTGGCTCTGTTGTACATAAAGTAAATGAGAATACTTTCAAAAATCGATCCTGAAGAGGGGAAAATAAGAAGATAAAATAGGTGAGTGGAATTGGGACCGCATGGTCCAGGGATTTCCAAATACTGCGAGGAAATCCCGGGGGGGGGGGGGGGGGTTATCCTAGGTAGGGCATCCTAGGTAACAAAAAAGAAAAGCAGATTTATTGTTGTGAAAAGTTCAGGTTGTGACCGAGTCCTTTATGCGCCTGCTTTTATTGAATTTCCATGGCGGTGAGATTGGGCTAGTAGGAGTGGGTCGTTTAGATGATCCTGCTTGTGGGTTGGAAGTATCCATTGCTGGATCCAGTGTTATGAGCTTCAGGGATAGTAGGATTTTTTCCCCCTCTGGAAGAGATGTGAAGTTGTAGGTTTTTCCTTTAAGTGAAAATTTCAAAGCAAATGGGAAAGCCCACCAGTACCTGATTTCCTTTTGTGTCAGGATAGTTAGCAAAGGTTTAAGGGCTCTGCGCCTTTGAATCGTTAGAGGGGATATGTCTGCGAATATTTGGATATTGAATCCTTGGAACGAGATGGAGGATTGTTGGCGTGAAGCCTTCATAACATCCTCTTTTACTGCGTAGTAATGTGGTTTTACCACAATGTCTCTAGGAGAGCCGTCCTTCCTGAGAGGACCCAGGGACCTGTGTGCTCTGTCCAGTTCTAATTTGTGAGAACGTATTGATGGTAGCAGGTGTTTAATGAGGTCCTGTACTGCTGTAGCTACATCCAGAATGGATTCTGGGAGACCCCTAACCCTAAAATTCTCTCTTCTCGAACGATTTTCAAGGTCATCAATTCTATTCAAGGCAGTGTCCAGTTGTTCTTGCAAAGCCTGTATGTGGTCAGTGTTTTGGTTGGCCCTGGAAACAGTGATGTCTAACTTTTGTTCTATCACCTCCATTCTGGAGCCAAGGTTCTGGAAATCGGTTCTAATATCATTGGTGATTTTATTAGCTGTATTAGCCAGTCCTTTCTCCAACAATTCAGAAAGTTTTAAGAAGAGTTCCCCTGCATTTTGGGGTATAGTGGATTCAGGGATTCCTGAGGAGAAAATGGCGCCAGAGGGAGCTAAAACTGCTCCTATGGGAGAGATAGGGGAGATAGAGTGTTGCTGCAATGGATTCTCTAAGTGAGAGTCTGTGATAGCAGGTGAGAGGGACATGAGGAGAGGAGTGCCTTGAGCAGTCATAGCGGCGTAGGAGACAGGGTTCTGGGCGATAGCTTGTCTGCTGTCCAGCTTTCCCCCAGCGCTGGTGTCTTTTACCTGAGGTGCGGTCGCCATTTTGGATTCGACCGGTATCTCCTCCGCCGAATAACGGGTCCTCAGGTCCCGTCGGACCGAGCCGTTATGCATGTGCTGGAAGCTCTGAGGTTCCCCAAGGTGTACAGCCTAAAATTGGGCTGCCGTTTGTCCGGGGCTAGGGCGGCGGAATGACCGGGTCAGAGCGGAGCTCCCGGCTTAAGCAGCCATCACGGGTGCCTCCGCGCATGCGCTGTAGAACATTTTCTAACAACCCACAAGCGCACCACCCAGGCTTAAAAGCACCCATTGCAATGAATGGGAGGTAGTTGCATTGCAGTGTGAAAGGGGTTTAACAGATTTATTTGTGGTCTTTTAAACATTTTTAATATTGGGCTACATTGCAAGAAGGTTTTAATTATTTTTGACAGTTTTTAATTCTAGCATTGGGCTAATATTTGTTAGAGTTTTAAGTCTCCCCTTTCCCTATGGGATTCTTGGCAGGAGCAGTTTCCAGGTTCCCCTTTGTAAAATAGGCGGGAAGGCTCGGAATAGGTCAGCTAGTCTGTTGCTGGGGAAAAATTCCTGAGTTTGGGATAGGTTAGTAAGGTCAGTCAGGCGGGAAAGCTAGGAATTGGTGCAGCTGGCCAGTAACTGGGGAAAAATCTTGGGGTTCCCTGGGCACAGGATAGGTCAATTGGGGTCATCTGACCCCATGGAACCTTCCAGAAGCTTAGGGGGTCCCTATTTAAAGGGCAGGTCCAGGAGGTCCGCACTCCGGGGCCAGTCGTTCTGAAGAGGATCAACAGCGGAACTTCCCACCCCTCTTCCCTTTGTCGCGGTTACACTATGTGGTAAGCAGGGGTCAAGTCCTGGGGAAAAAAGTGTGGGAACTCCCACCCAAGATCCACTCCCCCACCAAAAAATAAATAAAAAATTATACGCTCATATGCATAATTACTAAACCGCATGTTTTTTTTTTTTTCGATCTACTGTACCTTAGTAATCCTTTGTTACTGGCCGCTTCCTGTATATAGATTCATCGGGTAGTGTGTGGGTATTCCGTCACTTCCTCGATGCCGCAAGGTCTGCTGCGAGTTATCACGGGATTTAGAAAGAAGCAAGTTCTTTCTAAATCCCGCAATAACTCGCGGCAGACCTCCGCAATGTCTCCTGGGAACAATGACAAAAGCTCCCAGGAGACATTGCGGCATCGGGGGAAGTGAACGAATACCCGCACACTACCCGATGAATCCATATACAGGAAGCAGCCAGTAACAAAGGATTACTAAGGTTCGCCTGCCCCTGACAGTGACTCGAGCTGGGCATCGCCGCTTAGTGAAGGATTGGCTCGGGCAGCTTGGCTGCTCTCGGCTGCTCTAGTCCTGCAAAGGGAACTGAGTTCCTGCTGTGAAAAAGTGCAGGAACTCCGTTCCCACGCGTTCCCGCAGGACTTGAGCCCTGGTGGTAAGGTCTACTTTGTCAATATGGCAAAGGGGGACAGTTTTGTGTGGAATATTTAAAGGATGATTCCTTTCAGCTCGAGTCATAATGGCTGAGCTGGATTTTATTTTAAATATTTGGTTTGAGTTATTTGTTAAAGCTGTTTTATGAATATGTATTTTTTAAATAAAAAACAATAGTATAAGCCGCGGCCATATTTTATCCCAAAAAAAAAAAAAAATGTGTGTGTGTTTATTCAAATAAAATAAATTACCGTATTTTCCGGTGTATAAGACGACTTTTGGCGTGTAAAATAATGCCCCAAAAGTCAGGGGTCGTCTTATACGCCGGGTACCTGTGGTCAGACGGCGGCCATCCATGATTCAAAAGCCGCGCCTCCTCCTCCAGGCTGTTCCGTGATAGGCGGAACACTCGTTTTCCCAGCAGAGCCTCTGTTTAGTGTTCCGCTTATCACGGATGCCTTCTCATCCTCACCCTCGGCCTCGGATGAGAGGACATCCGTTATAGGCGGAACACTGAACAGAGGCTCTGCTGGGAAAACGAGTGTTCCGCCTATCACAGCCTGAGGAGGAGGTGCGGCTTTTGAATCATGGATGGCCGCCGTCTGACATACTGTGCATACAGGAGAAGGTAGGGAGAACATTGAGGCATGTCCGTAATGGCACAGTGGGGCATGTTTGAAATGGCACAGTGAGGCATGTTCGTAATGGCACAGTGAGGCTTGTTCCTAATAGCACAGTGAGGCATGTTCCTAATGGCACAGTGAGGCATGTTCCTAATGGCACAGTGAGGCATGTTCCTAATGGCAGAGGGAGGCATGTTCCTAATGGCACAGTGAGGCATGTTCCTAATGGCACAGTGAGGCATGTATAATGGCACTGCGAGGTAGGCAATGCCACCGCGAGGCATGTAATGGCACAGTGAGGCATGTAATGTAATGGCACAGTGAGATCTGAAAAAAGCCTGTCAGCAGTTGTTCTGGCTACCCCTCAGCTTCCAGACAGACTAGTATGAAGGGGGTAGTCTTATACGGCGAGTATATCCCAAAACCAACATTAGCTGGAAAATTAGGGGGTTGTCTTATACGCCCAGTCGTCTTATACGCCAGCAAATACGGTATTTAAAGAATTTTTTTGGTGTCTTTTGAATTTTTGGTATGTCCAGGCATCCTGCCTGGAATCCCATACATACATTTTTAACATCAGATCCTAATACTGGCTGTTTTTATAGCAAGGCTCAACAAGAAATAGAAAGACCTTTTTTAATTTGGGAATTTTCTGGTACTCTATTCAGTGAGCATATATAACAGACCACATAAATATAAAAAGCATCACTTTATTATTACAAATGATTAAAATGACAGTATATATTGCGTTAAAACTCAGAAAACAATGCACCCCTCGGGCCTGTACCTCATCCAGTACTATTATACATTATGGAGATGAGAGGTTCTGCTACAGAACAGTGTACTCCATGTGTGAGATATGTGGGTATGCCACACCCAAATTAATTGGCACTTCCCCTCCCATGTGACAAGTAAAAAAAAATAAGACCTTATACGTTTAGAACATATAGTCTGTATGTTAAGAAAAATCTGTTAAAGCATTATATGTGGTATTTCTCTTTCTCCCAGTGAATGACACAGCAGTGCTTAGGGGCATGTAAGTATGTTATGCAGTGTGGGCGTGATGTGGCATAGCTTTTTGGCATCTCCATAAGCTATCAATGCAGGCTCTTAGCCTTTTATGTTTGTAGCGTTGGCGATTCTGAATGATTTTGGAAGGATGGAGTTCTACACAGTTGCCAAGTACATTTCAAGGATCATATAGAATGCCTATTCCTTATTTTCTTTAACCACTTCAGCCTCGGAAGAATTGGCTGCCCAATAACCAGGCCATTTTTTGCACTTTAACTGACAATTGCGCGGTCGTGGGACGTTGTATCCAAACAAAATTGACGTCCTTTTTTTCCCACAAATAGAGCTTTCTTTTGGTGGTATTTGATCATCTCTGCAATTTTTATTTTTTGCGCTATAAACAAAAAAAATAGCGATTTTGAAAAAAAACACAATATTTTGTACTTTTTGCTATTATAAATATCCTCAACTTAAAAAAGTAAATTTTTCCTCAGTTTTGGCCGATATGTATTCTACATATTTTTGGTAAAAAAAAAATTGCAAAAAGGATATTGATTGGTTTGCGCAAAAGTTATAGCGTCTACAAAATAGGGGATACATTTATAGCATTTTTATTATTAATAGCGGTGATATGCAATTTTTATCACATTATGGCCGACACATCGGTCACTTTTGACAAATTTTTGGGACCATTGTCATTTATACAGCAATCAGTGCTATAAAAATGCTCTGATTACTGTATAAATTACACTGGCAGGGAAGGGGTTAACACTAGAGGGTGATCAAGGGGTAAATGTGTTCCCTAATGTGTGTTCTAACTGAAGGGGGGATGGGACTGACTAGGGGATGAGAGACAACAGTGTCCATACAGTGTATGAACACACGATCAGTCTCTTTGCCTCTGAGAGAACAAGGATGTGTGTGTTTACACACATACATCCCATTTCTCCTTCTCAAACGAGCAACCGTGGGTGCCCGACGGTCATAGCAACCGCCGGGCACTTGCATTAGCTCCGGGACACGCTTCGGGCACCCAGAGCCGTCTTAAAGAGCCAACGTACAGCTACGACGGCTCATGCAGGGGGCCAGCCTGCCGCAGAATATCTGCAGTGGCTGGTCCGGAAGCGGTTAAAGGGTAACTCCACTTTCGTGGGGGGGGGGAAGCAAATAAAGAAAAGAAAATATAGCGCATATATTTGCGTATAATTGCGACACTAATCATATTTCCTTTTCAATCTACAGCCAATGTAATTTTCAGAGAAGACATTGCACTATGGCTATGTGGAGTTGTTATGTACACAGAATGTGTACTGACCACTCCCCAGAAACATAGATTCCTGCTTGTGTGATTGGCTCACCCAGAAGTCTGCCTAAGATACAAGTCAGATTTCAGGCATCCCTTGCAACAAACATTTAATTTTTTGAGAAATACTTTCAATAGGGACACGACTAAAGGGATGCAGGCCCAGCAGATTTCCTCATTAGGGTTGTGCAGCTCCACACCTGACTGATATTTATGAAACCCCTCTGATCAGATCCACTTAGCCCAAAGGCACAAACACACATGGATTTCTTCAGAATAACAAAAGGTAGGAATCTGCAACAACGTTTATTATAATCCTTGCAATGTACATAGATCACCCAGAGGGGAATTTTTTTTTTTATTAACAAAAGTGGAGTAAGGCCCCTTTCACACCTGCGGACCGTTCAGACCTGCCTGTCAGTTTTTTCAGGCAGATCTGAATGAGCGCTCCATGTATCTCTATGGAGCGTCGGATGTCAGCAGTGACATGTCCGCTGACACCCGATCAGCCCCGATCCGATCCTCTCCGCTAAAATGTGACAGATGCAAACCCCATTTTGAATCAGTCTGGCGGACCGGATCAGACGGTTCATTTTCATCCGATCCCCCATAGAGGAGAGCGGAGATCTGACAGGGCAGTCCCTGCACAGTGTGCAGAGACAGACCTCTCATCTGTCGGCTCAGCAGGGATCAACGGAGCGATCCTCACGGGAACCGCAGGTGTGAAAGGGGCCTTGCGCTTTAATTATCATACATTGTATTTTGTATATTCATTAGTCATGCACCCTGAGAAATGCACGGCAGCTATTAATATGTAATTTTGGCAATTTTTATTCTCATTGGTGTGTAGCACCCTTGTGCTAAAACTGTGTTACAGGTATATTTAGCTGTGCTGGGTGGTAGCTAGCCTGGCTAATTTGTAGTCTTTATGGATCAAATGGGCTTTCTCCTAATCCTGTTTTAGCTGTGGCTTCTCCCTTTTGTCAGTAGGTGGCACCGTTGCCCTTGGCATTAGTATGATAAGCTACAGTGATTTCAGGTTATGAATAAACATACATTTCTCAGCCTATCAGACTGGCCGCTAGGAATGCTGGGAGAAGGTATTTATTTGAAGAAGTTCAGATGATCTAGGTCTTCTCCACCCAGGTGGCGATCTGGGTGGGTGCTTGAGAAACAGCTCCTGGCTGCTAGGCCTGAAGCCCGAGGCCTATCCAGGAGCTCTCCTGGCTGCTAGGTCTGTTTGAGGACTATCCAGGTGTTCAAGATTTTGCAGAGGAGAGCCTGCTCAATACCTGGAAACAATACTAAGATAGATGGAGTTCTAGAGAAGTACCAGAGGTGACACTTCATGGACCGGAGACCCATGAGGTGGCTGAGAGAGTTTAAGAGAGAACTTATCCTGGGGAAATCTGTATGATGCTGTTAGTAAAGTTCAGTTACTATAGGAGACAGCCTATTCTACAAAGTACAGATGTGCTGGTTCAGTTTAAAGGTTTCCTTTACCACCATCTGCCTTAGCTCACCTATTTGTCTAAGGAGGTGTCTAGTATCGTTACTATTTTCGACTAAGAGTGTCCTGTGCCCTACCCCTCTCTCCCACATTTTTCCTGTTGTGAGAAATAAACTTTTCTTTGTTCAAGCATAAAAATGTCTGGCGCCCATCTTTCAACCTTGTTCATCACCCACCATGCCTAGTAACCTGCACCTTGAGGAGGTCTATCGGCCCTCCCTGCTTCTGGGGGTCACCATCAGGCCCCTGGAATTTGGGGGGGGGGGCGCTACAGGTGTTTGATTGTTATACTTTGCAGACTTGATCATTCACGTGGATAAAGAGACCTTCTGCAGTCTTATGCCCCGTACACACGACCGTTTTTCACGTCGGAAAAACTGCGATGAGAGCTTTTCGTCGGGAATCCCGACCGTGTGTATGCTCCATCTGACTTTTTCCCACAAGAAAACTGCCAGGGAAAAAAAAGAGAGCAAGATCTCTTTTTTCCTGTCAGGAAAAAATTCGAGCGGGAAAACTGTTCGTCTGTATGCTTTTCAGACAGGAAAAAAAACAAGCTTTCTCAGAAACAATTTGACGCATGCTCGGGAAGCATAGAACTTAATTTTGTTGGCTCGTCGTAGTCTTTAACGTCACCGCATTCTTGGCAGTCAGAACTTTTGTGTGACCGTGTGTATGCAAGGCAGGCTTGAGAGGAATTCCGAAGGTAAAACCGCTCGTGTGTACGTGGCATGAAAACTTTGGTCCTGTCTTGGTACTTTCCACAATGTGAATAAAACAGCATTTATCTTGCAGCTGATGAGTTATAGCTATAACCGGGAACACTGTACTATAAGTTACAGGCCATTCGTTGTGGTATATGTGATTTATAATTATTCTCTATTGGTTTTGAAGTGCACATTTTGTGGTATGATGATGGACATTTGATGACTGATTTCCTTTACTTGTGTAGATGATTGGTGGCCATATGGTGTTCAGAAAATGAAAGCTAATGGCAGATTTCTTGTGGATTTTTTTTTTTGTGAAACTCTTTTATGCATCCTCTGGGAGGATATTAAAAAAAGAAACAGGTAGGACCCAATGAGATGCGTCATGGACATATTTCATCCTCTGCCCACAGACAATGAAAACCAAACATTATCTTCAACAAATGTAAAAACTCGGTTCACATATTTTAATATTCAGGGACTGTTCACACTTCTGCAGTAAAATACATGTGTTCTTCTGCAGGAAAACACAATTCATATGCAAACACCATACATTTCTGTAGAGTATGTTCACATCACTGTGCTGCAGTGAAGCGCCCTTTCAAAAATTCCTGCATTTTTTATGTTATTGTGAATCAGGACCTGTGATATGAATAGTAAAGAAAATGAAATAAAATAAAATACGTGTAATGCTAACCTCTTTGCCCAAAAAATACCATGGGAACTTTTAATCTTGAAAATTCTTCCACATACAGTATTATAAAATACAAAAGGTAAATGTGCACATTAACGTTAATAATCAAATACAGTATGATAATGTATGAAATAAGGAGTGTTATAAGTCATGGTTTTTGAACCATATTGAAATAAGTTGTCCTTAAGTCTAGGTTCCCACTAGCTCATTCTCTGAAAAGTGATCCATGGTGGATCAGCCCCTGTCAGCCATTCAGATGGTGATCCTCCTGTCTCCTGAATGCCTGCAATTTTTTTGTAAAATATGAAAGATGATGTTACGCCGAGTAAATAGATACCTAACATGTCATGCTTTAAAATTGCACACACTCATGGAATGGCGCCAAACGAGGTTACTTAAAAATCTCCATAGGCGACGCTTTAAATTTTTTACAGGTTACCAGTTTAGAGTGACAGAGGAGGTCTAGTGCTAGAATTGTTGCACATGCTCTAACGCACGCGGCGACACCTCACATGTGTGGTTTGAACGATGTTTACATACGTGTGCGGGACTTACGTGTGCGTTCGCTTCTGAGCGCGAGCTACCGGGGACAGGGGCGTTTTAATTTTTTTATTTATTTTACTTATTTATTTTTTACACGCAATGTAAACATTCCTTGTAATAGGAATAGTGTGTGACAGGTCCTCTTAAGGGAGAGATGCGGGGTCAATAAGACCTCACATCTCTCCTCCAGGCTGGAAAGAATGAGATTGTGAAAAAAAAATCACAGATCTCATTCTTACTAGCCGCAATTGTGGTTTGTTTACTTACAGGTACCCGGGCGTGACGTCATCACATCGCGCCCAGGCCTCCGACGGTCATAGAGATGACTGGTGACCATGTGGTCACCTGTCATCTCTATGCTTCACATCCGGTGGACGGCGATCATCTCTCCAGGCCCCCGATGGCACGGGAGAGCCCGGAGAAGCACCAGATGACGGCGGGAGGGGGGGATGTCCCCTCCCGTCGCCTATAAGCCTATAAGAACAATCAAGCGGTAGTTCCGCCGCTATGATCGTTCTTACGGTGCGCAGGATCGCCGCCAGAAGAAAATGATATCTGAATGATGCCTCTAGGTGCAGGCATCATTCAGATATCCCCGCACAAAGTACAGGACGTCATATGACGTCCACCCGGGATAACAGATCCCCTTTTTGGACGTCATATGACGGCGTGCGGTTTTAAAGTGGTTAAGATGCCTAAAACATCTCTTCCCGTCTGTTTTTCAATTTGGTTTGTAATTTATTAAAACCCCTATATTGATATGATGAATTTCCGGTAGATAGTGGACATACCTCTGGACCTTTAGGACATACCACTTGGAGTACGCATACTACTTGTTTAGGCCAGCCATAGACGGAGCAAATTTCTTTCATGCAACACGTAACTCACTCGATTCCCCCCCCCCGCCCCCCATCAACAGTCAGTGAAGCCGCCCCCACCGGGACAACACAGTGATTACTGCTAGTGGTTGTAACAGCCACTAGCAATAATTACATGTAAAATCCGAAAGGCTGGTTGTACCCAAGTTGACCTGGTTACATTCAGCCTGGCTATACATGGTTTGAATCTCGGCTGATTCAAAAACATGTTATTTGGTGTGCATAATTGTGAATAGGACCTTAAGCGGAAAGACTGATTTTATGCCGAATTCTTAGAGAACCGTTCTGTTAAGACCTGATTTATTTATAGCTTGCACTTCTACATTGTTAAAGTTTCTTTTGCAGTTGCAGCTTATAAATGTATTATCATTTTGTTTACAGGTGGGTGAGCTTGTTGTGTGAATTTTTTAATGTGCTGAATCATTATAAATTGACACTAATCCTGTCTACCTTTGTTTCACTGATATGTACTTAAAAGCCCGTCGCATCTCGAAAAATTTAATTATTGGTAGCCTAGCTATAAACCATGCAATCACAGGAAATATACAGCACTTTCTTTTTTAATGGTGAGTAACAGAGATGGTTTTAGGATATAATAATGAAAGTCAATATCTTCTCTCTGTAGCAGCATTCAGCAATGCAGTTTGTTCATACAGCGGCTTATAACTAAGTAAATACTTGGTGTACTTTGGAACATCCCTTCCCCTTAGGCTGTATAATAATGCAGTAAAAATCCCTATAGTAGTAGTTTCTGCAGGAATATCTGTAACAGGAGATTTGTCTTCTAATTAGTAGTACCTAGAAGCTCAACAAGTTCACTGTCCATCTCGCAGTCTTGTAATGAGCTCACACCTTTAACAATGGTCAGGCCGCCTTACATTAAAGTGGCTGTGTTGTGCATTACAGCTCATCATATTCCATCTGACATTTCTCTTGCGTAAGCTAAAACAATAGCACCTGACTGGTTTTCATGGGTAACAAATGCACATTGTTTTTTATTGGAGCCTTCAAAATGCACAGTTAACCACTTGCTTACTGGGCACATATACCCCCCTCCTGCCCAGGCAAAATTTCAGCTTCAGCGGCGATCTGCAATTTTTATTGGGACTGCGACATTATGGCGGACACATCGGACACTTTTGATACATTTTTGGCACTATTCACATTTATACTGCGATCAGTGCTATAAATATGCACTAATTACTGTATAAATGTGACTGGCAGGGAAGGGGTTAACACTAGGGGGTGAGGAAGGGGTTAAATGTGTAGCCTAGTGAGTGTTCTAACTGTGGGGGGAGGGGACTGACTGGGGGAGGTGACTGATCTGTGTCCCTATATACAAGGGACACAGCATCGGTCTCCTCTCTCCCTGACAGGACGGGGATTTGTGTGTTTACACACACAGATCCCCGTCCTTGTCTGTGTAACTGCCGGTCGCGGGTACCTGGCGGACATCGCGACCGCCAGGCACGCGCATCGGCATCTCAGTGATGCGGCAGGCGCGCGCGCCCCCCCAGTGGCTGGAGGCCGTATGTAGACGGCCTCCCGGCAATTGGGATCCACACTGCGGCCATACAAAGTGGTTAAAATGCATTTTTTACACCCCCCTCAGCCCCCCTAATACTTACCGGAGCCCCATCTCTGTCCACGATTGTCTCAGCCATCCAAGACTCTCCCCCTTGATTGGCAGACGAAAGTGTTTACATACTGCAGTTGCGATTTTGTGCTTTTTCACACCCACGGCAAAAATTATCACTTCTGTCTTGATCAATGGGCAGTAACGCTGCCAGAGATGACCCATTCAAGCGAATGGGGATACACCAAAAAGGCCCCACAACTGTAAGCAGTGCTGGGGTGGCATTCACAGGGTTGAAAAAGGCAATGAAGAGGCATTATATCAGCTCCTCACCACTCCTCAAATGCCTCCAAGGGACACACAGTCTGTAACTCCAGCCCAGAGGAACAGATTGTTCATGTTAAAGAAGGACACCCTGCAACAGCTCAAGGACTGAATGCCACTGCGACACACCTGCATCTAAGATCGATCGATCGCTCAGGGGAGGACCGCTGACTGTGTACAGGATTTGGTGAGAAGGGTTTGACTAGAAACCTTTAATGCTTAAAAGGTTGCGCCTTAAAAGGGACACACTACGGGTATTGATATCATTTCACTGGGTGTGTATTAGAGGTATCGTAGGCCGGCCTGGGGTTCCCCTTTAGCCACAGCCATGGGTGTAGGAACCCTTACAAATCTGGGGGGGACAGCATTTTTACTCGCCAGGTAAATTCTTATTCAGTAAACTCGGACTCCCACATGCCATGTGGGTTAATTTTTACTTATGCCATGTGGGTTGATTTTTACTAATGCCCTGTGGGCCACAAGGCATTAGTAAAAATCAACCCACATGGCATAAGTAAAAATTAACCCACATGGCATAAGTAAAGATTAACCCACATGGCATAAGTAAAGATTAACCCACATGGCATAAGTAAAAATTAACCCACATGGCATTAGTAAAAATTAACCCGCATGGCATTAGTAAAAATCAACCCACATGGCATTAGTAAAAAACAACCCACATGGCATCAGTAAAAATCAACCCACATGGCATTAGTAAAAACCAACCCACATGGCATAAGTAAAAATTAACCCACACGGCATAAGCAAAAATTAACCCACATGGCATAAGTAAAAATTAACCCACATGGCATTAGTAAAAACCAACCCACATGGCATAAGTAAAAATTAACCCACATGGCATAAGTAAAAATTAACCCACATGGCATTAGTAAAAACCAACCCACATGACATTAGTAAAAATTAACCCACATGGCATTAGCAAAAATTAACTGGTTAGCTGGTAGTGGCAGGTTAGGTGATTGACAATAGTTCCAGGTTAGGTAGTAGTGGCAGGCTAGGTGGCAGTGCCAGGTTAGGTGGCAGTGCCAGGTTAGGTGGCATACAGTAGTGCCAGGTTAGGTGGTAATGCCAGGTTAGGTGGCATACAGTAGTGCCTGGTTAGGTGGTAGTGTCAGGTTAACTCTCCCTAAGGCCAGGTTCACACTATTGAGAATTGGATGGGGGTCCCACATCCAATTCTCAATAGCAGGAGATTGTGACCGGCTCGCTATGGAGCCTGTTCACATATCTACATGTGGCTCTGATGCGAATTTGCACAGAAGCCCTGTGCGTCTTTTGGTCCGTTTCAGGGCTGAATTCAGCCCAAAATTTGAGCTGAATTTGGACCTGAAACGGTGGACCCCTGCTGGGAGCCATATCAGCATTAGGTTTGGAACTGAGCCTTATTCTATCCAAAATGGATAAAAACATTTTGCCTATAGTTCTAGTGTAACACACTTCTTGTCATAGTGTGACAACACTATTCCTTCATAGATACAGTACGGGGAATGAGTGTTGTTACCCTAGGACATAATTTTTTTTACTAGCAGGATCACTAGTTGAAAATAAAGAGAGAATAAACTTAAAAAAAGGAAAATTCATGCAGCCACCACATCTAAGGACTAGTAAGCTACAATATATTACACTTGGGTTTACATACACTATACATTTATTGGTACAATGCCAATACTGTAATCTGGATTTCTACACTATTGGTTATTAATAAGAAAAGCCATAAAAATAAAAGCAATCTATCGGAGGTTACTTTTTTGTAGTCAGATTGGAATTGGTTTCTGTTTGAAAGAGTTGGTCACCACACTTTGTATTGAAAAATGCCATATATGGCAAAACCTATGCATCAATATCATTGCAGCCTTATAAAATACAGAGAACCTACAGCCAGCTTTCAAAATAATCGGCAGAAAAAATAAATAATTGAGGCAATAGATGTTTCCGTAAGACCGGATGAACCCCACTTTCTGTAGATGACCCCTCTGCTTCCTACTGCAATCATACTGACAATGAACAGTATGTGGCACAGATGAAAGGTGCAGATTTCGATAGCCTCAGCCAAAATACACTCATAGCTCAATATACTGCATAGTGATGGCAAGTATCAGCTGTAATCTGGAGGGTTAAATCCCCTTCGTCTTTCTGACGCCTTTTCTCAGAAAGTATTTTTCGCGCGGTTTGTGCCAGATGATCCTGTTTTCCGTGGGCAGAGTAATTAGTGATAGCTGAGAAAAGTGGGGAGGGAGAGTGAAAGGGGAGGAGAGAGAGTGAGCAGTAGACGGAGAGATATGGAAAGAAACAGCGAGACCATAGGACAGAAAAGGGGGGAGAAAATAGTAGGGGGAGAAATAAAACTGCACTAATTAGCAGACACAACGCTCATTTCCTTCAAGATCTAATCAGTGACCTGTGGGAATCAATTTATTAAAATGTCAATTTCTATGAATATAATAGGCACTAGAGACATACAGCAGCCTGAGCTTATACAGAGTGGCGGTTCTTTGAAGACCTCGGTGAAAAACTATTCATTCATTTTCTTGTGCGTTCTATAGTACCTTGTATAGGAATGGCCCAACCTTGAAGTTTTCCATAGCATTCCTTCTGCTTTTCATGATCAATAAAGAAGCAGACCTTCAGTGACCTCTTCACAGTCTATATTCTAAGTTATTAAAACAAATCTAGGCTTTTCAGTGTAAAAGAAAATTTAAAGGCCATGAGGGCAGGGCGATAGGTTTTTATTAAACAGGGACAAACACAAGATTTAGAAAGCGGGGGATTCTAACAATGGTCATACAATGTCATTCTCTATGGAGAAATGTGTGTCTGTGTCCTATGCTTTAACCTGCTAAGATTGCGGTCTCTTCTGAAGCTTTCTTTTAGAGCTGAAAAGCCACCATTGGCCAACTTTTAGAAGCCATACTTGTTTCAGGGCAAAGCAAATTGCTTGCTTTGGACCTAGAATCACGTCTTATGCCTTGTACACACGAGCGGAATTTCCGACGGAAAAAGTCAGACAGAGGCTTTTTATCGGATATTCCGTCTGTGTGTATGCCCCATCTAACTTTTTCTGTCGGAAATTCAATTTTTCAGATGAAAATATTTTTTATCGGAATTTCCGTTAGTCTGGATGCAATTCAGACCGACTGAAAACGATGCATGCTCATCGTGAGCTCCTCTGTGACTCTCCTTGGGCTGAATGCTGGGACGCTGCTTGGCAGGTAAGAAGTGGCTCTCCCACCCCTCACTTTGAATCATTGCTGACTGTGAACTGTTTGCCTCACTGGATGTCCTTTGATTCTTTCAGTGCGGTAACCTGATTGTTGATTCCCCTATACCTCCACTGTTCAGTGTTGGGGAAGCATCTTTTGCAGTCCTTAGCTGATTATCCTCAGCTGCTTACCACTCAATATCTATTACCTGCCTGATGCACGCTCCCTAGCTGCCCATACGCTATTGCTTTTACCAGCATAGGTGAGATTTTTATGGCCATAATTTAATTAATCATCCTTCACTGCCTGGTGTGATGCATGGATAGACTCTCCATTGGGTGACTATGTCTGATTTCTGTGCTTCTATGTTTCCCCCTATTTTACATCCCTTCCCCACTCCCCCTTCCTCTTCCCTTCCCCCCTCCCCTTTCCTGTTGGGGTTTCCCCCCCCTCTCGTGGCCCTTTTCTTCCTTCCTTCCTTCCTCTTCCCCCCCCCTTCCTCCCCCTCCCCTGTTTATCGTTTATTTTTTCCACCCCTATGTTTTTACCCCCCCCCGATGTTCATTCCTCCCCCCCCTTTTCCCCCCCTCCCCCCCTCATTTTCTCCCTTCCTTCTTTCCTTATTCTCTCCCCTTTCTTTCCCCTCCCCTCTTCCCCATTACCCGTTTTCCCCTCCCCCTTCCTCGTTCCTCCCCCCCTCCTTTCCTCCCCCCATTTCTTCCCCCCCCCTTCCCCCCCTCTCTCTCTCTCCTTGTCTTTCACCCCTCCCTTCTCTGGTTCTATTTTATGTTTGTGTCCGCTTTTCTTTTCCTTCCCCTGTCCTTTTTCCTTTTCTCCGCCCCCCCTCCCTTCCTTCGTGTTGCCTGTCATTCCCCCCCCCTTCCCCTCACTTCCCTCCTCCCTCCCTTCTCTCCTCCCTCCCCCCTGTTTCTTTTTTTCTTCCCCACCCCCCTTCCCCAAACCCCCCCCTTTTTTCCTTTCTCCTTTCCCACTCCCCTTTCTTTTTCCCCTTCTATTGTCGCCTGTTGTTTCTATCTGGTTGTGGTCCCACACACTTTATTCTCGAGGTGCACACGGTGTCCCTGCGCATAATTGATTGATCTTCATTAAATTAATATTACCATTATTATCCCATTAGACTTTTACCTACCTTTGTTCCCCCTTGTTCGCTACGGTGGACTTTGGTCAGCAATATATGCACTACGGTTCTTGACTCCGGGTAAGCGGTTTTGTGGTTTATTATGCAAATTTTGTTCTCCCTAAAACATTTTTTAATTGTTTTTTCAATGTTTTATGTGTTGCTAGTTTTTGACATTGTATCATCTATTGCACAGACTATACCTCCTGAAGAAGCGGTTCGCCGCGAAACCGGTAGGGGTTCTTCTAGGACTCCTCCCCACAACTGCTGATACCTCACGGCTCCTCCCGTTTGTAATATCTTCTCTGTATCTTCTTGCGGGGTTGTTAGTCCTAGTTTTGTTTTATATACGGAACATTGTATGTTTTAATGTATAATAAATGTAATTTTTTACTATACCGACTCATGTTATCAGTACCGAGAAAGTCCATTGATACACATTCCTACTGGGTAATAGTCTGTGTGAGTCTGTGGTACTAGCAGCCGCTACCCCTCTATTCCTGGTGCCCCTTTATTTCCTATGCATGCTCATAATCAATGAGCTATGAATAAGCACTGTATGATAGTGTGAAACGCGTTAGCTCTTTTCCTGATTTTTTGCTGTGACATATTCATGTTGTGACCAGTTTTTATTAAAAGGAACAAATTTTTATTTTTGGAGTGCGGCCGTCCCGGTTTTTCTCTACACATTTTTTGCATGCTCATAATCAAGTCGATGGAAGCATTGAACTTAGTTTTTCTAGGCTCGTCGTAGTGTTGTACTTCACCGCGTTCTTGACGGTCGAAATTTGGTGTGACTGTGTGTATGCAAGACAGCTTTAGTGGAATTCCGTCTGAGTTTATTCCGACTGGAAAACTGGGCGTGTGTACAGGGCATTAGAGTTGGCCAATGGTAGCCTCTAGTACTGGCTTGGAGGTGACATGGATTTTTAGCAATCCTAACAAGTTTTTGGCATTATTTTACAATTTAAAAAAAAAAAAAAAAAAAAATCACATAGTTTAAAGCATCCGATTCCACATTTTTTTTTTTATATAAAATATTGTATTAAAAGCTCATAGATCTTTACTGATTTTAAATACAGTGTGTATAGCATATATAGTTATTATATCATGCAAAATCCACAATGTAATCCTGTCCAACATAAACTATATGTTTTTTTTATTACAAAGGGTTTTTTGTTTTTTTCCTCCCTTTTTTTTTGCTCTGGTGTGTTCTCACTATGAAGGGGAAATATAGCCCCATGTTATTCCCCTTCCTATGACAAGCTATATGGTACTTTTTTTCAATACATTCTTCAGACTTGCACAATCCTGGGTTACAAAGGGTGACTTAGCGATTAGATTATGTAGACACGTTCAGGCAGTCCTGGGTTATTTAAGGTGACTTTTCGATTGCAGATTAAACATTGAGGCATAGTAAGTCATCAGGCATCCTCGGTCACTTACCCCCTTCAACTCTTCCTATTCCTTTCAGAATGAGCTTGCAAGCCAGTGATTGAATATCATTGGATATGCAACACAGCAGACAACCAAGCTTACGAATGTTGTTCAGTGTGTAGTTTTCTTCACTTTGCTTTCAGTTTTTTTTTTTTTATATAAAGATGGAATGTAGAAAAACATATAATGTAGTAGTTAACACAGGGCAAAAATAAAAGAGGACCATGCATATGCAAGTTAAATGTGACCCTATAATAGCAGATCATCCTGGGAAATGTTAAAAGGCAAGAGATATATGAAAGCGACATGTGCACACCATGAAGCATGAGCGCCTTCATGTGGCTCGACATAAAAATTACAAAAGAATATCGATTACGTGCGCTGAATCCTAAAAGAGTCATAAACTCCATGTACAGCTTTGTATATTTTAATTTAATACAGCTTTCCTCCTTACACTCACATTAATTTATGATACTATCTTTGTGAGTCCGATCCCACATTCCCTATTAATATCACTGCCTCCACTTTTTGCACTTGTATTTCAGGCTTACTTATACCTTTTATTCAAGATAGCAATGTGACAATAGAACTCCAGTACATGTTTATCTCCTATACATTTCAGCAGCCAAAGCATGCTTGCATTAGTGCAATTTATTGTGATTGAACATGCTGGACATTACCAAGCATGGTCACATGTATGCCAGCCTTGTTGCTACAGCTGAAAATTTTGACCACGACTCCTTCCTACCTGTATTTCAAGCCAGATAGAAATAAAGGTATAGCATACTTCCCAACATTTTGGGATGGGAGCGAGGGACACCTATTGGCAAATGTATGTAGGTATAGGACACACACCCTGCCACGCTCCCTTAAAGGAGAATTGTCCAAAAAATATATTAGTTAAACCCACAAGTGCTTTATTTTTACCACTTTCATTCCTTTATATTGGCTTTTGAAGTTTACAAATGCAGCAATTTAAAAATTGGATGAAAGGTTTAGCACTGGGAAACACTTTTGAAAGGTAAATAGTGCATTTTATATAAAACTATATAAATCAGACCAAAATGAGGGACAAATGAGGGGGAAAGAGGGACATTGTTCCAAATCAGGGACAGTCCCTCCAAATCAGGGACATTTGGGAGGTATGGTATAGGCAAACTTCACTGGATAAAAGCCTCAGAATGAAGCAAAAAAACAAGTGTCAATCAAGGCAGTCTATGCTTAGTAGGAATGGATAGTTTTTCTGCGTGATGTTGTGTGCAAGCCATAATATCAGTGTGATGTTGGAAAAAAGTATTTGATCCCCTGCAGATTCTGTACTTTGCCCATTGACAAAGAAATTATCAGTCTATAATTTTAATGGTAGGTTTATTTTAACAGTGAGCGACAGAATAACAACAAGAAAATCCAGAAAAACACATTTCAAAAAAAGTTATAAATTGATTTGCATTTTAATGAGTGGAATAAGTATTTGACCCCTTCACAAAACCCTTGTTGACAATCACAGAGGTCAGATGTTTCTTGCAGTTGTCCACCAGGTTTGCACATATTTCAGGACTGATTTTGCCCCACTCCTCTTTATAGATCCTCTCCGAGTCATTAAGGTTTCCATAATAAACAGGTTAGTGCAGCGCATAAAATCATGCAAAATGATACAATAAAAGTGAAAAAACACAGCAAAAAAAACCCTGGGCCAAAAAGTCAATAAAATTCAGGTCAAGGTCTTAAGAAGAGATAAGGTCTTGGGACTGGTCCTTCCCCCACGTCCTCTTTTTATTTACTGTATAAAAAGGCACCCACTCTTAAGCCTCGTACACACGATAGGTTAACCAGAGGACAACGGTCTGAAGGACCGTTGTCTTAGGTTAACCAATGAAGCTGACTGATGGTCCGTCACGCCTACACACCATAGGTTAAATAACCGATCGTGTCAGAACGTGGTGACGTAAAACACAACGACGTACTGAAAAAAACGAAGTTTAATGCTTTCAAGCATGTGTCGACTTGATTCTGAGCATGCGTGGATTTTTAACCGATGGTTGTGCCTACTAACGATCGGTTTTGACCTATCGGTTAGGAATCCATAGGTTAATTTTAAAGCAAGTTGGCTTTTTTTTAACCTATGGTTAAATAACCTATGGGGCCCACACACGATCGGTTTTGATCGATGAAAACGGTCCTTCAGACCGTTGTCCTCTGGTTAACCTATCGTGTGTACGAGGCCTTAGAGATGCTATAGCCCCAGGTGTTATTGACCCACCAGTTTTCAAGGACAACAGGATTTTTTCTTTTCTCTCAGGCTTTTACGGCTGTGGGCGCTGTCAAGCGTGCAAACAATGTAAACGTAATATTAAGAAACTTAAAGAGATCACTTCCTTCTCTACCAAAAAGTCCTACACTATAAAAAATCTTATTACATGTAGCACAGTTGGTGTGGTCTATATGCTGGAGTGCTGGAGTGCGATTGCAGACTCCAGTATATAGGGCCAGATTCACATAGCCCGGGCGCAGCGTAACGTAAGCGATTTAGGTTACACCGCCGCAAATTTTCTGTCTAAGTGCCCGATCCACAAAGCACTTACCTGAAAATTTGCGGCGGTGTATCCTAAATCCGTCCGGCGCAAGGCGGGCCAATTCAAATGGGGCAGGTACCATTTAAATTAGGCGCGCTCCCACGCCGGACGTACTGCACATGCTCCCGACGCAAATTTCCCGACGTGCTTTGCGCGAAATTACGACGCGCTGACGTTTTGTGAATCGCAACGTGAAAAAAAGACTTGCGCCGGGAAAAAAAAAAAAAAGCGACGCGGGAAAGACGGGTATACTTTTACATGGTGTAGTAAGTTTACACTTTGTAAAAGGTGCCCTATCTTTGCGACGGCAAACTAACACTTGCGGCGACGTAACGATGGGAAAAAGTTTTGTGGATCGCCGTAACTGCTAATTTGCATACCCGACGCTGGTTTACGACGCGAACAACCCCCAGCGGCGGCATCCTAAGATCCGACAGTGTAAAACTATTACACCTGTCGGATCTTAGGGATATCTATGCGTAACTGATTCTATGAATCAGTCGCATAGATAGAAACAGGGATACGACGGCGTGTCAGCAGATACGCCGTCGTATCCCTTTTGTGAATCTGGCCCATAGTCGGCACCTCACGGGCTCTGGGGGTTCGGGTCGGTGAACATGTTAATAATATCAAGAGAGGTCTCCGTACCCATAGTGTTTCCCGACATTTTATGCAATGTCATAACAGAGATCCCAGATGTCTGAGATTCTGGGGGATAGAAAGGGTTTATCGACATTGGAGGGGGGGAAATTATATCCGACATATTAGTCAAAGAGAATCATATTGAATTGTGGAGGCCAAGGTTCTCACCCCTGAAGGACTCAATGTTGATCTGAATTGTTTCATATCTGATAAATAAATGATGCCTTTTAGTTATAGGGTTTTTGTATATTAAGGGGTTATATTAATTTTGTCCTATAAAATATATTTTTTATTGTTTATATAATTTTTTTATAATTTTAGGTGTATTATATAATTTTTAGACTGTATTATTTTTTAATGTTTCCAAAGGACGGTATTGAGCGATTTCTATTCAACTTTAAATACATTTATTTATTTTAGAAGAATAGGTGTTCATATTATTTTTGACCACATGATGGCGATAGCCTGATCGGGTTGTATAATTACAATAATCTTAGTAATATTGTGGTTACGATCACTTTGTATTTCTATGCAGAGATCGATTTTTTTAACCATTAAATGATCGATCGTCCCGTATTCTACCGACAACTTAGTAGCAAAGTTTTTCCGCTTATTTGCATGTGACGCTTGGGCTTAGGCGGACACGTTTGTTTTGTTGATGGTTTCCGTGATGATGACCGTTTATTTATAGGTAGGCAGAAAACGTTTTAACTCTACCCCGCTGAGGAAGTTTGTGGAAACGTAACGCGTACGGGGGAGGAGCACACAGACATCGCCCGCTGCCATCCTTTCGTGAAACAAACCGGTCGTTTGTTTGTTTTATGCTAGTGATCGTTCGGATCTTTGTGAGTAGTTTTATGCTTATCCAATAAATTTTAGCAATTTTGAAAAGGAGAGCACTTAGATTTTTCTTTCTTCCATATATGGTTCAATATCCTGTTGCGGATTATTGAGGGACTTGATAAGACAACTTGCAATCGAGTGTATCTGCATTTCTGCTTGCATGACTACCTGGTAACACAGGAGTCCATGCCTTAAGGTGAGAGTGGCCAATCCTATAGTGGCGGAGGGATCACTTATTGTTTTTTGAATCCACGTCACTGGTGAATTTTCAATGGACTCTGGAATTTGTTCGTCACACATTTTCTTGCACTTTCACTCATGTTGAATTTTGAATTTTATTGACTTTTTGGCCCGGGTTTTTTTTTTTGCTGTTTTTTTTTCACTTTTATTGCATCATTTGAATTGGTTGAACTTGTTTATTATGTGTTTTTCTGGATCTTGTGATTTTCCTTAAGTGTTCAGCTTGCAATGATTTGGGGAGGGGATCTATTTATTTATTTTGACACATATTTTTGCGCTGATTGCACCTTTCGCTATTTGTTTTAAGGTTTCCAGGCTGACATTTGGCAACTCATCCGGCATAGGTTGGTCCCCTTAAACTAACTCAGAACGAGATTATCCTTTGAGCACCAATGCAAGAGTATCCATGGGAGAAAGGTTGCCACCTTTTCTTTAAGCCAGCCCGAACACTTTTTTGTTTTTTTATTTGTATGTGGCGCTACCCCTGGATATTGCTTGTACTTTTGTTCTTCCCTGACCCAGGGAACTTCCCAGCCCTTCTGACACTCTAGATTCTGACATGATGTACACCCCTTTAAATGAACCACAAACACCACGTAAACTGAATTTAGCAGACAAACAGGGGGTGCAAAAATTTGTCAGTGAAAGTGTCTCTCAGGGAGAGAAGAGAAGAGAGGGTTCAAGCAGTCAGCAAGCAAATAATGCATATAGCAGAAGTGACAAGTTCCTCTGTAATCCGGGATATCATGTCTGCATGCAGTATCCATGCACTGTATGTTACTGACAAGAAGGGAATTTGGGCATACGCCCAGTCACCAGATCCTGAAGGTAGTTGGCTCACACAGAAAGCGATTCAGGGTCTGTAACCCAGGCAGTGCAAGGATGGATGCAGCATGGTTGTGAACTCAGCAGTCCCGCAGCGTGGTCTGCCAATCACCAGCAGAAGTAACAGGGTGATCTGATGTTGCACAGCAATACAATCCCTCTCAGGCAGGGACAGCGATTGCTCTCAGGCTCTTGGTAGGACGCGGTAGCTCTGATGCTCACTGATGGATCCTGGGGAATAGAAAGAGAGGGCCACCAAAAGCTTTCTCAACACTATATCTCCATTTCCCACCTGACTGCCCCTGCTGCCATGGCCCATGTCTATTTATGGAGTGGCCTAAGCCCCCTGCCAGCCTACCTCTGAGGATTGGCTGAGGTTCCATAAATATTCAATGCAACTCCTCCTAACCTCCACTCTCGAATTCTAACAGATTCTTCAACCTTCTAGACTAGGGGGAGAGAGCTGCCAGGATCAGTCATCCAGCCCTGAACCATAGTAAACCCTGACCCAGATCCATAGCTCATGCTTAGCTCTAAGCTAAACTATTTTTCCTACTCTCACTTCTAACACACACTAGAGGGTGCTACAAAACTTAGCATTTACACACTGGAAAAGTATGGCACTTGTGTAAGGGCCTAAGCTTGTTTGCCAACCCATAATGGTCATCTGCCTTAAAGGGTACCTAAACCCCAACTGAAGTGACATTGTACTAACAATATAATTTTCATAGTCCTATGTGTACTTTTCTAGTACAGAAGTTCTTTTCTGCAGTGTGTCCAAATATTACTGTGCTGTCCAATTGAATAAACCCCAGCAAATTATATCAGGGAAGTATGGAAAATGAATATAGGTGGAAAGTCAGTCAAGTAAAATTCACCATGTGCAAAAACCGACCATAATGAAATGTGGGATTCCTAATTTTATTATATTCTCTTTAATTTATTGTATGAGAAAAGGGTTTAAAGTTTAAGCAATAAATTAAAAGCATAAATAATATTGAAAACCATGCTATAAACACCTCCCAAACGAATTATCAATTACTATAGCTTAGCCATCTACTTATAAGCATACCGTATATACTCAAGTATAAGCCGACCCGAATATAAGCCGAGGCACCTAATTTTACCACAAAAAAACTTGGAAAACGTATTGACTCGAGTATTAGCCTAGGGCAGTGATGGCGAACCTTGGCACCCCAGAGGTTTTGGAACTACATTTCCCATGATGCTCATGCATTCTTCAGTGTACTTGAGCATCATGGGAAATGTAGTTTCAAAACATCTGGAGTGCCAAGGTTCGCCATCACTGGCCTAGGGTGTCCATCTGCATGCCTCACTTTGCCTTACTGTGTCCATGTGCATGCCTCATTGTGTCCATGCCTCTCTCTGTCCATGCCTCTCTCTGTCCATGCCTCTCTGTGTCCATGCCTCTCTGTGTCCATGCCACTCTGTGCCTATGCCTCTCTGTGCCCATGCCTCATTGTGCACATTCCTCAATGTGCCCATGCCTCGCCGTGTCCATGACTAGACTGATGTTTAACATGGTAGTCTATGGAAGGGGAGCCCGGCTTTGAAAAATCGGTGCTCCCCATCTATAGGTCCCCCAGACAACAAACTTTACACACTTGTAGAGAAGAAATGGGGTCCAGGGGACCTAAGACCGGCCGGTACCGGGTCCCCAGAATTCGGGAGATCAGCCGCAAAAAGGTGACTCGAGAATAAGCCGAGGGGGCATTTTCAGCACAAAAAAATGTGCTGAAAAACTCGGCTTATACTCGAGTATATTCGGTATATCAAATACATGTGACACTTCTGTGATATAGAAATTGGAGAAGTAGTGGAAAATTGGAAAAGTAGTGAACTGGGAAATGTGATCTAAAGCCCATTTTGAGCTGGGAGGAGAAGCATATGTGAGATCCTATTTAAGCTAACCATTTGGGGAAAGTGCTATAGGACACGCTTTGTTATAAGGGGTCAACAATCAACATACTTGCTATTCTAGTAATTGTTCTTCAAGGAAACACCGAGCACTGTGGTGGAATATTCCAGGGAACTGGTGGAGGAAAGTGCTTTAAGGACTACTGATTTGTCACGGACTTCGGTATTGAATTTTCATGTTTATATTTTAATTTATTATATGTTTATTTGTTCATTTATGTGAGCAATATATCACAGAAGTGTGACATGTATTTAATGGGTTTTTGATATATATACACACACACACACACACACACACACACACACACACACACACACAAACAGGTGGTGAACAGTAAACTGCGTAAATATTTATTAACGTATAAAACATACAAAAATTCAGCCAAACGTATTCCATCATAAAGTTACAGTTTCGGGCTATATCAATAGTGCTCTTATTCAGACTGGAACACATAACAATTAAACATCTTAAAGTGGAGTTCCACCCATAAATATAACATTACATTAGTAGTTTTAAAAAAAATTCATTAGTCCTTTACGAATTTTTTTTTTTTTTTAGATGCCTTCAAAGTGTTGTTGCTAGGCAGAATAGTTAATCTTCCCACTTCCTGCACCTAGGTGCTTAATGCTTCCTAACCTACACCGCACAGACTCCTGGGAATGTAGTGGGTGTAACTTTCCAGGAGTCTGTGCACTCCCCAGTCTCAAAGAATCATGTGACTTGGACAGCACAGGTGCTGAAACCTGATCTGACACTGCTTGTGCAGCACTGAGCATGTGCAAGGCTGAAATCCAGGAAGTCATACAGTCTGGCTTCATGATGCCCACACTTAAGATGGCCCCAGTCAATTTCTATTTTATAAAGTGTCTAAATGCTGTAACAACCTAACAAAACGGACCTTAGTTTACAGGCCAACTTTACTAGAATACATTAAGCTTGTGTATTACAGGGGTATTTATATTTAAAAAGTGAAATTGTGGCCGGAACTCCGCTTTAATCTCATTATTTATAACATCATAATTGGAATCAATTGCATCAATTGCATCAATAAGGTCATCACATCTGCCAAGGATCTCTTCAATCAATCAAAATAGTGTCCTGTGAGCGCCAGACATGGTTGATGGCTCGCTCCTGATACATTAGGAGTCTGGTTTGTCCCTCCTGTGCAGTGTAAGTTCGGCCTGCTTCTCCTCCCTATCTGCTGGTCCATCTCTCCCTCTGAGCTCCCCTCCTCTTCCTCTGTTGTGGGCACCCACGTGACGTCTGTAGACACGTCATAATCGACGTCACCTTCCCCATCACTAACAATAGAGATCTCGGAGTAGGCAGCAACAACGGGCACCAACCTCCTTGGGCTGATCTGGGCCCTGTCGAGTGCTGGCTGTTGCTACCTCCTCTTCCTGATCCAATGCCAAGAATGGCTGCGCATCGGAAATGTCTTCTGATGGATTGGAAAATAATTCATGTGACTCAAGCGGAGGGTATATGGTGGTGGTGTTGGTGCTGAGCCACTCAACCAAGTCTGGTGCGTCTTTTGACGTAATCGAACGAACATTGTGCCTCTTCCCACTTTGGCTCCGGGCCTGGTGCTCTAGAGAAGCGCAGTATATGTGGAAGAAGGTATATAACACCCCACTTCAATCTGTCGTTCTGGGGGGCCACTGGTTTATCGCACCAGTTATGAAACTTTTTTTTCAGGAAATTTTGTCACTGTGTGTAGCAGGGGTAACGCAGCGAAAGCGTCGAAAATTCTGCAGTACCTAAATACACTATTAGGAAAGTATATTTTTAGATAACACCCCGCTTCAATCTGTCGTTTTGGGGGGCCACTGGTTTATCGCATCAGTTATGAAACTTTTTTTTCAGGAAATGTTGTCACTGTGTGTAGCAGAGGTAACGCAGCGAAAACGTCAAAAATTCTGAAGTACCCAAATTCACTATTATGAAAGTATATTTTAAGATAACACCCCGCTTCAATCTGTCGTTTTGGGGGGCAGCTGGTTTATCGAACCAGTTATGAAACTTTATTTTCAAGAAATTTTGTGAATGTGTGTAGCACAGGTAACGCAGCAAAAGAGGCAACAATTCAGCAGTAACCAAATACACCACCAGTCACAATGCTGCACAATACAAATCCACTATAATATGCTTTCTATATTCAAAAGTATATTATAAGTGTATTACACCCCTATATACTGCACACCAAACAATAGTACACCTATACCAGTCCTTGAAAGGACTTTTTTGGACCTGTTAGGTAACGATTTGTGTCACTACAGTCTGTTCCTGCTCCGCACACAGCAACCTGTCCCTACACTGACAAAAAGTATATGAGTATATTACACCCCTATATACTGCACAGCAAGTAGTACACCTATACCAGTCCTTGAAAGGACTTTTGTGGACCTGTAAAGGTAACGATTTGTGTCACTACAGTCTGTCCCTGCTCTGCACACAGCAACCTGTCCTTACACTGACAAAAAGTATATGAATGTATTACACCTATATACTGCACAGCAAGTAGTACACCTATACCAGTCCTGGAAAGGACTTTTGTGGACCTGTTAGGTAACGATTTGTGTCACTACAGTCTGTCCCTGCTCTGCACACAGCAACCTGTCCCTACACTGACAAAAAGTATATGAATGTATTACTTTATACTGCACAGCAAGTAGTACACCTATACCAGTAATTTAAAGGACTTTTGTGGACCTTTTAGATAGCTATTTGATTCAATACAGCCTGTTTCTGCTCCAAACAGCAACCTGTCCCTACACTGACAAAAAGTATATGAATGTATTACACCTATATACTGCACAGCAAGTAGTACACCTACAGTATACCAGTAATTTAAAGGACTTTTTAGATAGCTATTTGATTCAATACAGCCTGTCCCTGCTCTAAACTTCTCCACTCTCCTCACTGGGCGGGGATCGGATGAACACGGGCCGTCTGTCCGTGTTTACCCGATCCGATCCGCAGACGGATAGAAAAATAGGGTTTTCCTCCGTCTGCAGAATTGGAGGATTGCGGAACCGGGTGAGATCGGGTGTCAGCGGATGTTCATCCGCTGACACCAGCAATCTCATAGGGACCAATTCTATGTCCCTTTTTCATCCGTACACCGATGGATGAAAAAGCGGGTGAAAGAGCCCTAAGGATTGGAAGGTAAATGGTTAAAAGGTTACATTAAAACAAAACTATAAAATAGTCCAGATGGGAGAGTATCCTGGGTTGATAATAATGATGATAATCTGGAGATCACACTTGAAAGGCAGCTAGCTGTAGAGCAGAAGTTACTCTGGTATAGGAGACATAAAAAACAAACAGAGCAGCACCAATCTAAGTGTAGCATGAGAATAACAGGCTTTATTCGCAAGTGTTTAAAAAACTCACTAGAAAGTGGTGGTTTTCAGGCACATCATGAGAATGAGCAGCGCTGTCCAGTTACACAGGAGTCCAGGATGGTTCCTGACACCTGATGAAGGAGCACGCATGCTTCGAACGCGTGCGTCATAACCCACCGCCTACCAGCAGCAACTTTTCACACCAGTGGCCCTCCACGAACTTTCCCTGCGCCCTCCACAGCTAGCTTGGGACACCAGAACCCACCGGCGCCGCCAAGCTCAAAGGACCGCACTACATGGAATCATCCTGGACTCCTGTGTAACTGGACAGCCCTGCTCATTCTCATGATGTGCCTGAAAACCACCACTTTCTAGTGAGATTTTCAAACATTTGCAAATAAAGTCTGTTATGCCGCGTACACACGATCATTTCTCGGCACGAAAGAAAACGTTGTTTTTCAGCATGTACAAAAAACAAAGTTTTTCCAACTTCATCATTAAAAACGACGTTGCCCACACACCATCGTTTTAAAAAAATGATGAACAAAGCGCCGTACAACACGTACAACAGCACTCTAAAGGGGAAGTTATATGAGCCTTTGGGCTGCTTTAGCTGATTTCTTGTTAGTAAAAGACGATTCACGCTTTTTTGGCTGTTACAGCGTGATGAATGTGCTTACTCCATTATGAACGGTAGTTTTACCAGAACGAGCGCTCCCATCTCATAACTTGCTTCTGAGCATGCGCGGGTTTTTTACATTGTTTTAGCCCACACACGATAATTTTTTACAACCTGAAAAACACATTTTTTTAAAACAACGTTAAAAAATGCAGCATGTTTGAAAAACATTTTTGTCGTTTTTCAGAAACTGAAAAACGATGTGCAGCCCGCACAAGATCATTTTAAATTACGTTTTTAAAAACAACGTTTTTTTTCATGCCGAAAAATGATCGTGTGTACGCGGCATAATTCTCATGCTTTACTTAGATTGGCACGGCTCTGTTTGTTTTTTTATGTTAATGATATACATACTACTGCTCTTTTTGATACTGGTTCTCAGCTGACTATCATATACAGGCCTTTTTTTATCAGAAACCAACTTCCTTTGCAACCTGTTTACACTATGCCTGTTTATGGTTTGGGAGAAAATCATGTTTTATGGTTGTCTAGAAGTTGAGCATTGCATTCCTGGTGTCATAGCTGATGAGGATCTCCCACTTAAAGTCATTACTTATGTGAGCCCTCCACCTGGGGGTAATGAGTGTAGCGCCTATGTAATTTGCAGTACTGGTGCTAGTCAAATTTAAATGTAGATCAGAGTATAGACTCTGATCCTGATTGTTAGTGGCAAATTGCGGCCTCTGTCTCAGCTTGGCTGTGCTGTGAGCCCATTCTGCTGTGCTGGGGTGTTCTTCCAACCCCAGTACTGCAGGTGGCGGCAGTGGAGTCGAGATTTGGGTGCTGTTCCCAGCAGCCAATCACAAGGGTTTGTCCTTGTTGTGCATGCTGGGGAGGGGTATTCATGGGACAGACGCCATTGTTCTGGGTCTTTCTTCCTCCAGTGTGGCACCCACCTTTAGGGTGGCCACATCATGGCACCCCGACACTATGGCCTACCTGGCCGGGGCGTGCGTGCTATGCGGTGTTCCTGGTTCCGGGACCATGTTGGCCCGGAGCATCTGAACCAGCGATGGGGATCCAGTGAGCGGCTGGGTTCCCCTTTGAAGATCCCAAGCTGTGTGCTGTTCGGTGGGGAGTCTGTCTGAGGAGCACCATTGAGAGGCTGGCGGTCCAATAGGGCTTGGACAAAACCACTGGGGATCACAGGTAGCCGGACACTGTGGGACTAATCACCTGTCAGTCGGTACCTGGGCAACAAGTTGAAGGAGATCCAGATGTAACTCATCCAAGGAGGCATATCTCCAAGAATTCTACCCAGCGGAGACCTGTGGCAGAGGTATCTTCTGAGGTTCTTTGAGAGGGGTCTGTGGCAGAGACTTTCTCCCAAGTTCAAGTTCACCAAGGAGGGTCTGTGGCAGAGACTTTTTCCTATAATTGTCCGAGTGACACTCCGGCTGCCAGGTCAGTGAGAGAGGCCTGTCCAGGTGCACTGAACCCACTCTGGTGTGAGTGGTGAAGAAAAGTGTTACGTTTGGGAGCAGGACTGTTTCCTATCATTACGCCTGAATCTGCTGTTCTTCCTCCTTTCAACTTTACTTTCCTCACCGCAAGTTTATTGTTTTTACCCATCTGGGTAATAAAGAGCACAGCAAAAGAGTATCTGTCGTGGACATTCCTTTACTTCTGTTTATGCACATACGCATCACTCACCCCTAGAAAATTCGGAGGAGCCACGAGGTAACATGCCGCCCAAAAATCCAGCAGCTCCAATGGGGGTAATGCTACATGAGTATGCTCCTATGATTGTGGGTTCCAATGTTGAAGCCGTTGAGGCTGCTTTCATGTGGTTTCTTAAGCCCCAACAGGGAACTTTCCTACCTTCACTGCCTGTTGCTCCAGAAATTCAAATTATATGCCAAACCTTTGCTCCTGATCTTCCTTGGCATCCCATAGAGCTTCCAGCATGGGGAGTGAGAATGTTGCGTGTTTTTGTGGTAATTTCACCATGTTTTTTCCTGCTAGAGACTGATACAAAAGAGGCTGCAAAGAATGGCTGGGAGATAGTACCAGAAAGGAAAGACTATTGTTTTAACCACTTAACAACCGCCCTATAGACGAAATACGTCTACAAGGCGGTTGCTTAACTCTGGGAGGGCGTCAATGTACGTCCTCCCAGAATCGCGCTCCCGCGCGCCCTGTGGGGCGCGCACACGGGAGTCTCCGTGATCGCCGGGTTTACCACGTGATCGGCGGTTTACCACGTGATCGCTCCGTCCAATGACGGAGCGATCACTAGTAAACAAACCGGCGTCATGTGATGACGCCGGTTCCTCCCTCTCATCTCTGTACCGAACGGTACAGTGTGAGAGAGGAGAGGGGAGAGAGCGGAAGCAGCAGCAGCTGCTGCTGCTGCTGCGGGCTGGATCTGTGACACATGCAGTCACAGATCCAGCCATCCATCCCTCCCTGTGCAATACTCTGCAATGCCCCCATACTCTGCAATGCCCCCATACTCTGCAATACCCCCATACTCTGCAATGCCCCCATACTCTGCAATGCCCCCATACTCCGCAATGCCCCAAAATACTCCGCAATGCCCCGCAATACTCCGCAATGCCCCGCAATACTCCACAATGCCCCGCAATACTCCGCAATGCCCCACAATACTCCGCAATACCCCGCAATACTCCACAATACTCCGCAATACCCTGCAATACTCCGCAATACCCCACAATACCCCGCAATACCCCGCAATACACCGCAATATTCCGCAATACTCCGCAATACCCCGCAATACCCCACAATACCCCGCAATACCCTGCAATACCCCACAATACTCCGCAATACCCCACAATACTCCGCAATACCCCACAATACCCTGCAACGTCGTCTATGGGGATTTTTAAGTAGCGAAGTTTGGCGCCATTCCACGAGCGTGTGCAATTTTGAAGGGTGACATGTTGGGTATCTATTTACTCGGCGTAACTTCATCTTTCACATTTATGCAAAAGAATGAAGAAAAAATACTAATTTTGACAAATTTTATAACAGAAACAAAGAAAAATTATTTTTTTTTACAGAATTTTCAGTCTTTTTTCTCTTATAGCGCAAAAAATAAAAAACCCAACGGTGATTAAATACCACCAAAAGAAAGCTCTATTTGTGTGAAAAAAAGGACGAAAATTTCATTTGGGTACAGTGTTGTATGACTGAGTAATTGTCATTCAAATTGTGAGAGCACCGAAAGCTGAAAATTGGTCTAGTCATTAAGTGGGTTTACGTGCCCAGTGGTCAAGTGGTTAAAATGTCCAAGAATGGATGTTGTTACTGTTCGAAACATAACCACATACCAAGTTATAATACCAGCCTGGCTATAGGTAGCCAATTGTTACCCAGTGAAAAAAAGCCTTAGATCATACCCTGCAAAGGTCGAGGAGAAAGAAACCAAATTAGACTTTCACCTGAATGGTGCCAATAGTCCTACAGAGCACAAATAAGCACCAGGAGAGCAGCTAATGGAATACAATGATGTTTTCTCTACTGATGACATAGATGTTGGGTGTGCTAAACGTTTTCAGCACAGTATTCGCCTAACAGATAGAACCCCATTTAGAGAAAGTCCTAGGCGCATACCTCTTAAAAATCTGGATGATGTTCGAGAGTGCTTGCACAAAATGAAATATCAATACATCATTGTTGAGTCTAAGCCTAGGTTCACATTGAAGCGATTTGGCATGCGATTTGAAATGTCAAATTGCATGCCAAATCGGCGGCAATTTCGCCTTTCGAATTGGTGCGATCAGGGGTCAAGTCCTGGGGGAAAAAGTGTGGGAACTCCCACCCAAGATCCACTCCACTCAAATCCCGTGATAACTCGCGGCAGACCACCGCAATGTCTCCTGGGAACAATGACAAAAGCTCCCAGGAGACATTGCGGCATCGAGGAAGTGACGAATACCCGCACACTACCCCGTGGAATCCATATACAGGAAGCTGCCAGTAACATAAAGGATTACTAAGGTTCGCCTGCCCCTGACAGTGACTTGAGCTGGGCATCACCGCTTAGTGAAGGATTGGCTCAGGCAGCTCAGCTGCTCTCGGCTGCTCTAGTCCTGCAAAGGGAACTGCGTTCCTGCTGTAAAAAAAAGTGCAGGAACTCCGTTCCCACGCGTTCCCGCAGGACTTGAGCCCTGGGTGAGATGCTGCATTTGCGGTGCGCACCGGTTCCCAAAAGTAGTTTCTGTACTACTTTTGGTGACTTCGAGGTGCGATTTACATAGACATCTGTGCAGCAACCCGCACAGATGTCTCTGAAATCGCCCCGAAGTCAGGACTGACATGCGGGAATGCCTGCTGTCAGTGTGAGCCAATGACGGAGCGATCACTAGTAAACAAACCGGCGTCATGTGATGACGCCGGTTCCTCCCTCTCATCTCTGTACCGAACGGTACAGTGTGAGAGAGGAGAGGGGAGAGAGCGGAAGCAGCAGCAGCTGCTGCTGCTGCTGCGGGCTGGATCTGTGACACATGCAGTCACAGATCCAGCCATCCATCCCTCCCTGTGCAATACTCTGCAATGCCCCCATACTCTGCAATGCCCCCATACTCTGCAATACCCCCATACTCTGCAATGCCCCCATACTCTGCAATGCCCCCATACTCCGCAATGCCCCAAAATACTCCGCAATGCCCCGCAATACTCCGCAATGCCCCGCAATACTCCACAATGCCCCGCAATACTCCGCAATGCCCCACAATACTCCGCAATACCCCGCAATACTCCACAATACTCCGCAATACCCTGCAATACTCCGCAATACCCCACAATACCCCGCAATACCCCGCAATACACCGCAATATTCCGCAATACTCCGCAATACCCCGCAATACCCCACAATACCCCGCAATACCCTGCAATACCCCACAATACTCCGCAATACCCCACAATACTCCGCAATACCCCACAATACCCTGCAACGTCGTCTATGGGGATTTTTAAGTAGCGAAGTTTGGCGCCATTCCACGAGCGTGTGCAATTTTGAAGGGTGACATGTTGGGTATCTATTTACTCGGCGTAACTTCATCTTTCACATTTATGCAAAAGAATGAAGAAAAAATACTAATTTTGACAAATTTTATAACAGAAACAAAGAAAAATTATTTTTTTTTACAGAATTTTCAGTCTTTTTTCTCTTATAGCGCAAAAAATAAAAAACCCAACGGTGATTAAATACCACCAAAAGAAAGCTCTATTTGTGTGAAAAAAAGGACGAAAATTTCATTTGGGTACAGTGTTGTATGACTGAGTAATTGTCATTCAAATTGTGAGAGCACCGAAAGCTGAAAATTGGTCTAGTCATTAAGTGGGTTTACGTGCCCAGTGGTCAAGTGGTTAAAATGTCCAAGAATGGATGTTGTTACTGTTCGAAACATAACCACATACCAAGTTATAATACCAGCCTGGCTATAGGTAGCCAATTGTTACCCAGTGAAAAAAAGCCTTAGATCATACCCTGCAAAGGTCGAGGAGAAAGAAACCAAATTAGACTTTCACCTGAATGGTGCCAATAGTCCTACAGAGCACAAATAAGCACCAGGAGAGCAGCTAATGGAATACAATGATGTTTTCTCTACTGATGACATAGATGTTGGGTGTGCTAAACGTTTTCAGCACAGTATTCGCCTAACAGATAGAACCCCATTTAGAGAAAGTCCTAGGCGCATACCTCTTAAAAATCTGGATGATGTTCGAGAGTGCTTGCACAAAATGAAATATCAATACATCATTGTTGAGTCTAAGCCTAGGTTCACATTGAAGCGATTTGGCATGCGATTTGAAATGTCAAATTGCATGCCAAATCGGCGGCAATTTCGCCTTTCGAATTGGTGCGATCAGGGGTCAAGTCCTGGGGGAAAAAGTGTGGGAACTCCCACCCAAGATCCACTCCACTCAAATCCCGTGATAACTCGCGGCAGACCACCGCAATGTCTCCTGGGAACAATGACAAAAGCTCCCAGGAGACATTGCGGCATCGAGGAAGTGACGAATACCCGCACACTACCCCGTGGAATCCATATACAGGAAGCTGCCAGTAACATAAAGGATTACTAAGGTTCGCCTGCCCCTGACAGTGACTTGAGCTGGGCATCACCGCTTAGTGAAGGATTGGCTCAGGCAGCTCAGCTGCTCTCGGCTGCTCTAGTCCTGCAAAGGGAACTGCGTTCCTGCTGTAAAAAAAGTGCAGGAACTCCGTTCCCACGCGTTCCCGCAGGACTTGAGCCCTGGGTGAGATGCTGCATTTGCGGTGCGCACCGGTTCCCAAAAGTAGTTTCTGTACTACTTTTGGTGACTTCGAGGTGCGATTTACATAGACATCTGTGCAGCAACCCGCACAGATGTCTCTGAAATCGCCCCGAAGTCAGGACTGACATGCGGGAATGCCTGCTGTCAGTGTGAGCCTGGGCTAACAGCCTGTATACATCCCCAATAGTGGTGGTCAGAAAAAAAAATGGTGGAGCATGAATATATGTTGATTATAAACTCTAAACCGATGAACGGTCCCCGATCAATACACGCTACCTCGCATATTTGAATCTAAAAACAATTTCTTGTTAATAAACTGAATTTATCTGTGTAATATCTCTTTACAATTCTTAACAATGTTTAGTTTCCAGCTGTAATTTTCAAGCACATTGGTTAGTTCCTTGGATTTGTCCAACACTAAACTACAGAACTTTTACAATACATCATGACAACACCAAAACCAACTCTTGTTTATGGAAATGCAGATTCAGCTGCTGTAGCCAAATATTCTTTCTGACAAAGCACATCCTATAGAAAAAAAATTCTGAGTGCACGCACTGCACATGTGCGAGCCGCGCTGCGCACCGTGATTGGCCAAGCAATCGTGTCCTAGATGATTGCCGAGAGGGAGGGGGGGAGAGGTGTTTATCCAGTCTTGAGATTTACATAGCCCTGCCAAAAAGCACAGCCATTCTGGTGGCCTGACTTTTCTCTGCTGCAATATTGCAATACAGATTGGGTTCCTACCAACACCAGTCTTTGACTGGACTGTTACCTATCTGCTCCCGCCTCCTTTCAGCATGTTCCTTCGTTCCTTCTCAGCTCATGTGCTTTCGGCACACCTACTTGTTCCACAGTGGTGATGACTCTCCTTTTCCTAGACTGCATTACAGAGGGTAAGGAGAGGCTGATTTCAAATCAAATTCAGTTACTTATCGCATTAAAACATTTTTTTTTTTTACAATTTTTTTTAAAATAAATACATAACTGCATTCATTGGCGTTCAACCCTAAGTAGGGAAATAGCGAGCAATCAAGAACATATTGAGAAATATCTCCATGTTTGATCATCTGTTGTTCCCTTTTTCTACCAATTAAGAAGGAAAAAAAAGGTGAACTATTCATGCACCTCCTCTGTTACCTGGTTGAATTAGGCTTACCCCTAGGGATTAGCTTAAAGCGGGGGTTCACCCTATAAAAAAAAAAAAAAATGTTTTCCTCTAGCATAAAATTAGGCATAGTAGCGCGAGCTACAGTATGCCTGTATTTATTTTTTTAGCCCCGTACTCACTGTGCAATCGTATATTGAAGATTCCGACTCCCCGCGGGGAATGGGCGTTCCTATCCAGAGGGAAGGTGATTGACGGCCGGCTCTGGCACGTCACGCTTCTCCGGAAATAGCCGATATAGGACTTGGCTCTTCACGGCGCCTGCGCATAGTCTGTGCACAGGCGCCGTATAGCGCCGTGAAGAGCCGAGACCTACTCCGGCTGTCTTCGGGGAGCGTGACGTGCCAGAGCCGGCCGTCAATCACCTTCCCTCTGGATAGGAACGCCCATTCCCCGCCGGGGGGTCGGAATCTTCAATATACGATTGCACAGTGAGTACGGGGGTAAAAAAATAAATACAGGCATAATGTAGCTCGCGCTACTATGCCTAATTTTATGCTAAATTGTTGTTATGGAGGGTGAACCACCGCTTTAAGGTTTAGTCCAAACACAAGCTGACATGGTGCCACTCGGATGAATACACATTGCTGTGGCCACAATGTTATGCACTGTGGTACGTCATTTTTATTGCTACATGTCAAGTTTGAGAGGCAGCACCACCTCAGCGAATGGGACCGCACCTCAAGCCAAACACTTGGTTTGTAGTTGAAGCACAATCCTACAATGAAAAGTATTCGCTCAGCAATAAAAAAAAAAAACAGAACGCCTCCAAACCTCTACTGTGGATCACTTTTCAAAGGGGCAGTAAACACTTCTACTAACGTGAAAGGAGCCTTAGACTAATGTCTAGTACACACGTTAAGAATTATTTTTCATGCTAGTCTCATATCAAAAACCAATAGGTTACTAAAGTTACGAAAATTCTCATATGACAGAATGCAACTTTGAAAGTGATGTAGTTGCATTGTATTGTAAGGCATTCTTTCATTTCTGAGCATGCATGGCCTTGGTCACACAATTGCTTTGTTTGTGTGTGACAGGTGGTGAGGAGGTGATATGACACCTCCTCATCATCTGATTTAACCCTGGAAATGCCACAGGAACAGGGGCCATAAAGTTTCAACAGTGGGCCATAATGTTTGCTGCACGCACAAAGCAAAACATTACTACTGAGGCATGTGAACACCCCTGCCCGCTGACTTTACAGCTTATGGGAAGTGAAAAATACAGCCGGAGCCGTATTATCACTCGAACCTTTGTAGGATAAAGTCTCTGCCACAGACCCTCCTGAATGAACTTGGACTTGAGGAAAAGTCTCTGCCACAGACCCTCCTGAAATAGACGTCAGGGAGACACCTCTGTCACGTGCCCTCTCTGATTGCAGTTACGGAGGTAATCCTCCTTAGGTGAATTACGCCTGGATCTCCTTCTTAATGTCGCCCAGGTACCGACTGACAGGTGATCAATCCTTCAGTGTCCAGCTACCTTGATCCCCGGTGGTTTGTCTAAATTCTTTCGGATCGCCAGCCTCTCATTGGCGCTCCTCAGACGGACTCCCCACCGAACAGCCATACCAATTGGGATCCTCAAAGGTGGGAACCCAGTCGATCACTGGGTCCTCGTCGCTGCTCAAATGTTCCTGACCAACATGGTCCCGGAACCAGGAACACTGCGTGGCACCCAAACCTTGACTCCACTGCTGCCATCTACTGCACTGGGGTGGGAAGAACACCCCAGCACAACAGAATGAGCCCACAGCACAGCCAAGCTGAGACAGAGACCCTGTTTTGAACATAACAATTTGGATCAGAGTTTAACTACACTCTGATCCCCCGCTAAAGATAGTGGCACTATACCGTCGGATTTGCCGTGGGATTCGGCTGCTAGTGGTGCGGTATTAACCCCCGCTAGCGGCCGATAAAGGGTTAATGCCGCTCCCGGGTGGTATTGCCGTGGTTTCCCATTGTTTTAAATGAGAAGGAGCGGTGAAGGAGCGATATACACGCCGCTCTTCTCACCGCTCCAAAGATGCTACTGGCAGGAGATTTTTTTCTCTCCCACCAGCGCATCGCCTCAGTGTGAAAGCCCTCCGGCTTTCACATTGAGTATGCAGTGCAGGAGTTTTTTAGGCGGTATAGCAGCGCTATTTTTTGCGCTGTACCGCCTGAAAAACTCAGTGTGAAAGGGGTCTAAATTTAAATAGCACCGGTACTCTAAAGTAACTAAGGCGCTACACACTCCTCCCACCTGAATAGACACTGGCCCAGATTCAGGTAGCAATTGCGCCTGCGTAACCATAGCTACGCAGCGAAATTGCTGACTTGCGCCGGCGTAACGAGTTCTCCTGATTCAGAGAACTCGTTACGCCGACTGCAGCCTAAAATCTGCGTGGCATAAGGCTCTTATGCCATGCAGATTTTAGGCTGCATTCTAGCGATGACCGCTAGGGGGCGCTCCCATTGTGATCTGTGTATCGTATGCAAATTGCATACTAACACCGATTCACAACGTTGCGCGAGCCCTGCATACGCAAATTACGTAGTTTGCGTACATCGGGTTTCGTGTAAGGTTACACATCCTAATAGCAGGCACAGCCAATGCTATAGGATACCCGGCGTTCCCGCGTCGCGACGTTCGAATTTTACGTAGTTTGCGTAAGTGAATCGTGAATGGCGCTGGACACCATTCACGTTCACTTTGAAGCAAATGACATCCTTGCGACGTCATTTGCCGCAAAGTTTCCCGATGGAGCATGTGCTGTACGCTCGGCGCGGGAGCGCGCCTAATTTAAATGATTCCCGCCCCCGGTGGGATCATTTACATTGCGCGCGCTTACGCCAGGCAATTTTGCCGGCGCACCCTCGCAATTTACGGAGCTACTGCTCCGTGAATCCAGGGCAGCGCAAATTTTTTGCGGGGGCGTAGGGCAAAATCGTTGCCCTGTGCCTCCGCAAATAATGCGCAAGTCCTACCTGAATCTGGGCCACTGTCCTCAGTGTCCCAACTAGGGATGAGCGAGGGACGATCGTTCGTCGAAATACGAACAAAACGGGTCGTTCACGCCAAATTCGAGTTACGTTTCACAGACCATAATTCACTGCGGCATCGCTGGCTGATGATTGGCCAAGCATGCACTATGACCCGCATGCTTGGCCATGAATTTGGGTATTCGAGGTAACAGCCTATCCCGGACGAGCCCCCACGTGTAGCACTACCCCCGGAGGAGCTTCTGGTTGTTTTGGGTGGCACATTTACCTCGTGGCTCTTCTAAATTCCTAGGGGTGAATGGTGCATATAGCAATAGTAAAGGAATGTTCCCAACAAGTGTCTTTTCTGTGCTCTTTATTACCCAGCCGGGTAAAAACAATGAACTGGTGATGAAAGGGATAGAGTTTGCAGGAAGAAGGAGAACAGTAGATTCAGGCGTAGTATTTGGAACAGTCCTGTTCCCATATATAACACTTTCCGTACCACTCCTGCCTGAGTGGGTTTAGTGTACCCGGACAGGCCTCTCTCACTGACCTGACAGCTGGAGTATCACTCATACCTTTGTAGGATAAAGTCTCTCCCACAGACCCTCCTGAATGAACTTGAAATTAAGGAAAAGTCTCTGCCACAGACCCTCCTGAAATAGACATGAGGGAGAGACCTCTGCCACAGGCCCTTTCTGATTGCAGTTACGGAGGTAATCCTCCTTAGGTGAATTACGCCTGGATCTTCTTCTTAATGTCACCCAGGTACCGACTGACAGGTGATCAATCCTTCAGTGTCCGGCTACCTTGATCCTCGGTGGTTTGTCTAACACCACGTGGCACGCACGCCCCGGCCAGGTAGGCCATAACGCCGGGGCGCCGCGATGTGGTCACCTTAAAGGTGGGTGCCACACTGGACGAAGAAAACCCCAAACCAATGGCGTCTGCCCCATAAATACCCTCCCCCAGCATGCACAGCAAGGCTCAATCCTCCTGATTGTCTGCTGGGGAAGAGTACCCAAACCTTGACTCCACTGCTGCCATCTACTGCACTGGGGTGGGAAGAACACCCCAGCACAACAGAATGAGCCCACAGCACAGCCAAGCTGAGACAAAGACCCTGTTTTGAACATAACAATTTGAATCAGAGTTTAACTACACTCTGATCCCCCTCTAAATTTAAATAGCACCGGTACTCTAAAGTAACCAGGCACTACATAAGCAAGCAACAAGAGTTTACATCCAATTTAGGGAAAGCTTCAATATTTACATTGTAAGAAAACGGAAAAAATTGCACTGATCTTGCCCTCAGACTGAATTAGTACATGAGATGAATCATGGAGAATAAAGCTGGCCATAGACAGATTAAAATTTCACCAGTTCAGCAGGGACTCGCTGAATTTTCGATCAGTGTGTGGCCCTCCCTCTTCAACTTTAGTTGAACTGACAAGTTGGACAACTTTTGTCTGACTCTGCTCTCCATATATGATCACCCAGCTGGGGGGCATTCCTCCATCAACTTTGTTTATGTGGATGGAGAAGCCATCTATGACCAGCTTAAATCTCAAAAGAAGGGCTGCCTTAGTTTGTTGAGAAAGAAATTGATCAGGTTTAGGTGAAGGAAGGAGTGGTAAAGGTTGAAGTGTAAAGAAGCCAAAGTTTTAAATGCTTTACTTGTCTCAATAAGCCAGACATTGCTTCTCTGATTCTGTCAACAGAATTGAAGGATTTCTCCTCACTGTTGTTCCACACATCAATCAAATAGACAGTGAGTGGGGCGACTTCCACTGACTTCCTGTTCTGTCAAATAATGGGCACATTTCCCAAATGGGGAAACAGGAAACGTCTTGGATGGAATCGGGCTTCAATGAAACCTACATCCTTGTATTATTAGATGAAAAATGTGTCAATTTATCAAACACTTCCAGAGAAGACCTTTCTTCTAATCCACATGGAATGCCAAGTATTTCTCTTCCATATGGACTGTGGTGTTCATCATGTTCAACTTTAACAGACTGGGCTGTTCATCCTGCTGTTCTATTTCTACTAAAGGAAATTGAAAGAAACCCTTTTCAATGATGGTGACTTGGGGGAAGGGGTTTAAAGAATGACTGTCCTGGACATCAAGAGTTGCTCTTTCAGCCCTTTTCAAATGTCTTCATCGTTTTTGAGCCTCTAGGACTCCGAGTAGGCATTTTTATTATTTTCCTTTTATATGGCTTGTTTTCTTTTGACAAATAAACAATACTAAAGAAAAGGTTATCAAAAGAACTTAGAGTGTGGTCTTAATACTGCTTGAATGTATCTTTTATAGAACATTATTTGTTTGTACATCTTTTGCAGGAAAAAACGTTACACCTTACTAATATTAAAGAAAATATGTTTTCAACTAAACATGTTTACCTATATTTCTTATATGCAATGATTTTGTAATTACATTTTATCAAATGTTTTGCCAATTTGCAAAGTTTGTATTTTTTTTTTCATTTATCATTTTTACTTGCAACAGCTCAACAATACTAAACAGAGTATATTTCATTATTGACATCAGTCAAAAGATCAAGGATCTAGATATCGTCTGCAATGTTTCAACTGGTTTTTAACCTGAAGCTGTTTTCCTAAAAAAGGACTGAGTACACTCCCGGTATAAATATGTACTGGTGTTCCCTGGCCTCAGTTGTCATAAGCATTAGGAGAGTTTGTAAGATAAACTGAATTCCTAGCACCAGAAAAACAGAGTAATGTTAGGTATACTGTGCTAGTTTGGTAAACGCATATTTGGGCCTGAGTGCTCACACGTGCGCATACCAGTTATCACTTGACACCCAGTGGCCCGTTTAATCCCTTAGCTCCAACGCCTCCCAGCCCTTTAAGGGGATTCAGGTGCCGGGAGGCGGGGCAGGGTTTATGATCATGTGACCACCGTGATTGGCTGTCATGGCAAGCACATGATCGGAAAGCTTGCGGTCGCAAGAAGCACGTGGGAGCTTTTCGTTAGCTGACCATAACTGTGGTGGGAGCGTGCAGGAAACGCACTTTAGGCACAGCTGTGTCTGCAAAGTCCTTTTGGTGCCAAGGCCCACTCACTGAGAGGCCGCATATTTGCGTACCGTTGGTACCTAGGGGTTTAACTGGTCTATCACTAGCAGCAGTTGCTGAATAGTCTTCAGCTTGTTCCTGTGTTCCTGAGACCTGCTTACCCGTGTATGACCCAGCTTGCCTTTGCACTTCACTTCTGCTCTTGCTTTAGCTCAGTTTACCTAACTGTTAGGACCTCGGCCTGTTTACTGGACTTGTCTTGCCTACTGACTCTGCACTGCTTTGCCTGGCTGTTTACTGACCTTGGTCTGCCTTCTGGGCTTGCTTTGCCTGCTGTTTTGGTTCCTTGCTGCCCGGTTGTTGCTGACTGCTGATCGTCTCCTTGTCCTGTTTCCAAGCTGCTCCTGCATCCTGTTACAAGGACTGCGACTACTAGCTCCACTCACCTATGGAGTGGACATCACTAGCAAGCTACTACAGCACTCGTGCCACTCCTTAACCTTACACTCTCTGTTTCCATCTGCAGAAGCGTTGGCTGGGAGGTGCAAGAGAGGCATCCATAACATTCCAGTCTTCACCAGGTGCATGATAGAGGGTCCAGCACTGGGGTTTAAATGATGCCTATATTTCCGATAACTGCTCCTTTATAACTTACAATTGAAAACAGGGCTGGGGGGTAGATATACTGGGCTTGGTCCCAATTGGAGATACTTGATCTTACAGATCACTGCCCCATCTCATGCTGCCACCATGCTTTCCCCTTCTTCATCTGGGTCCCCCATCAAACCTCATTGGATACTGGGTGGCCACAAATGATGTAACTCCTGACAGATGCTGGAAATGAGCTGGGAGTGTACACTATAAGGCGCAAACCAGGGCTCAAGTCCTGCGGGAACGGAGTTCCTGCACTTTTTTCACAGCAGGAACTCAGTTCCCTTTGCAGGACTAGAGCAGCCGAGCCGCCCGAGCCAATCCTTCACTAAGCGGCGATGCCCAGCTTGAGTCACTGTCATGGGCAGGCGAACCTTAGTAACCCTTTATGACCTCCTGTATATGGATTCATCAGGTAGTGTGCGGGTATTCCGTCACTTCCTCTGCCGCAATGTCTCCTGGGAGCTTTTGTCACTGTCGTGGCCTTTAGAAAGAACTTGCGGCAGTCGTGGCATTTAGAAAGAACTTGCGGCAGACCTCCGCAATGTCTCCTGGGAACAATGACAAAAGCTCCCAGGAGACATTGCGGCATCAAGGAAGTGACGGAATACCCGCACACTACCCGATAAATTCATATACATGAAGCGGCCAGTAACGTACAGTGAATCGAAAAAAAAAAAACATGCGGTTTAGTAATTATGCATATGAGCGTATGATTTTTTTTTTGGTGGAGGAGTGAATCTTGGGTGGGAGTTGCCACGCTTTTTTCCCCAGGACTTGACCCCTGGCGCAAACACTGTATAGTGAATATAGAAAAAAACTTAAATTGCTAGAGAAAGGGGAAGAGACTTCACATCCAAAACAACCTAGCAGTTCAGTATTCTAGCAGTTTTGTTCCAATAAAACAAAGTCAGTGGAACCTGCTGAGGGAGAGCACACTCACAACGAACCAGAACATCTTATAGAAGAACTATTATTAAAATGTTTTTTCTCCCATGGAACCAATTCAGTTTCTACACTTGCTTCATGTGTGGACTAATTACACAAAATATGCCTAAAGCATGAGATTATAGACTTCGAAAGCATGATCATCAGTGCCAGGGGCTGGCTTTGAGCAACAGTTGCCATGTTATTTGAAGTTAGCAATTTCCAATGGGTACAATGAAAGAACAAAAACACAATATCAAAACATTTGCTCTCCAGTAGGCAGTCCTTCGTGGAAGAACAAGAGGGACTGAGGGGTTCAATTTGTAAGAGCAAAGTATCCATCCACAGAACAATATTTAACATCATAACAACCATGAGGTGCAATATAAAGTGCTAGGGTAGAGACACTCAAATCAGAACACCACATCCCATATGGTTAAATGAGAGAACAGGAAAAGTGGTAACAAGCCCTGGGACTTTAAATGGTGTTCAGTAGATTGGATAGAAACACAGTAATAGCATTATTAATTTTCCAACTTTTATTATGAAAGTAAAAAACAAGCACATATAAAAACCATTCCGTATTAAATACAAGACATTTTTCCATATGCATAAATTGCTGCAATAATACCGCTCTACATGTTTCGCTCTATGAGCTTCCTCAGGAGCTTCTGATATAGTGCAGGTTATGCTAGAAATAACAAAAGAACACAAGACGGATAGAACAGCAAGTTAATTGGTTTGAAAATACAGTATATTCAAACAATAAATCAATAAAGATATTTATTGGCATAATAACCAACAAGTAAATAAACTTTCCGCTGGATCAAAAACAACTAAGACCAAATGCGGACTGTATGGGGAGAACAAAGTCCAATCAAAATATACCTATGGGCATCAAAGGCACCAATTGAGGAAGTAGATATAAGTAGAGCCAAGCTGCAAAAGTAAAAAATATGGACTAAATGACAGCACACTACATTAAAGTTTGGTAGAGACTGCTGCATACAAAAGGGAAGAACTTACCAGTGTGAAGCTGGGGTGTTCTTGGACAGGAAGAGAGCAGAGAGATATCGACTCTCCCTCTCTATCATGGGCCCTGACAGAGATCACGGCCTCCGTCGCACTCTTAAATGCCTCCCATCACGGTTGCGTCTGACGTCACCGCCGGGATGCGGACGACGCGCGAGAAAGGGGGGGGGACACAAAGCAACAACTGGGGCTGCGCGCGCAGAAGCATGCGCATGACCAGAGCTTGCGCCAAGCTCGGCAAAAGGTCACACGGCGGCGCGATGCGCCATGTTGAATAAGGGAAAGTCCTTCATTAAAGACAGAATTAGAAAAGGGAACCAAGGCACAATGGCTGAGCAAGAATGCATATAGCTTTAGGTATCTTCAGGTCCGTCATGCTCTGCAGGCTCAGAGCCGAGTTTCCACCCTCAGGCTGACCAGTCAACCTTTCATAAACAACCTTTTTTTGTTTGTTCCTGGAAGAAAGGACTGATCTCTCTTGCCTATTCATACTTATTGTCCTCTACTCAAAACTTGGCGACTTTACCGTGCAGAAGGGGCTGGACTGAGGATTTGGGAGACATAAGTGGCGAGACTTGGGATATTGGATTGCAAGCGGGACCGCTCACGTCTGTATCCCAGTCACATAGACTATCTAATTTATTCAATAGGGCTTACCGCACACTGATTAAATTACATTGTTGGGGAAGAAGAGATTCACCTTTGTCCAAAACGATGTGGGGGGGGGGGGAGGGATCGCTCATTCACCTAATGTGGCGCTGTCCCAAGTTACATCGATACTGGGGCGATGTCATGGAGGCTATTTCCTTGGTCTATCAGGTTAGGGTCCCTTTGGACCCCATAATATGCATCTTGGGAGCAGTTGATGAGGAGGTATAACCCCCCCCCCCTTTATTAACGTAGCTGTGATCAGACTTTGTACTTAGCTAGAAAACTGGTGGCTAGATTTTGGTTGTCCCCGCACGTTCCGACTAAAAAGCAGTGGATAGATCAAGTTAATTATATCCTTATACGAGAGCACCTGACATATCAGCATAGAAACGCCTCTCAGAATTTTTTTTCCATATGGCAGGCCTGGTTGGACACCCCTGGGTTGGCGCCCCCGCAATTGATTATGACACATTTGCTCAGTGCATAGTGGACACTGCTAGGCGTTAAATACATAATTGTTATTGGAGATATGTATTGGCAGGCACTGTATTTTTCATACTTTTCCATAGTTCGCTAAGGGGATAGTTCCTATTGGATGGGTGGACTAGGGGTAAGGTTGGTTTTTGGTATGGCCGTTGGCCTTTTCTGTTTTGAAGTGCTGGACAGTGGGATTGCTCTCACTGTCTGGAATAATGTTCCTATACTCTTTTCTTAAAGCGGATGTGTCAGTATAAAAAAATATTAAAAGCCAGCAGCTACAAATACTGCAGCTGCTGACTTTTAATATTAGGACACTTACCTGTCCTGGAGTCCAGCGGCGATCGCTCGTCTCTCTGCTGCTCCCCCCGCCATCCTCAGTGAGGGAACCAGGAAGTGAAGCTGCGCCCGCCGATTGGCTCACACGCTGTGTGCTGGGAGCCGAGTGTTCCCAGCACACAACGGGCGACAGACGGGAAGTCAGAAAAACCCGTCTTTTGCCCGTAGCCGGAAGTGGGTGCAAATACCTGTCTTTAGACAGGTATCTGCACCCCCCTCCCCCCTGAAAGGTGTCAAATGTGACACCGGAGGGGGGGCGGGTGCCGATCAGCGTGAGTTCCACTTTAGGGTGGAGCTCCGCTTTAAGATGTATGCTTATTATGCTTTTTGGTGCCACTGCTTAATTGTTTTGATTTGTTTACATTGCTTGTGTATTGCAGTATAAGTATTTACTATTGAGTGATTATGACTGGCAATGTACAACTCTGAATTTTTTTCCTATGTTGGCATAATAAACCCTTTTTCTGATTTAAAAAAAAAAAGAATGCATTTAGCATGGGGCTCAGCACGCCAGGCTGGGATGTTAAATTAAGGATTAGGTGGATGCACAGTTGCACCAAGATAGATTGCCTAAGGGCTCAATATGACACAGGTGATTTACACCCGGTCAATATTGTGCCCGAATCGTCCGTATGACCAGAAGTGAGTGGCAACTGCTGGAATGAATGGATTACTGAAGGGACAAAATAGAAAATAAAGTATTTGAAAAAAAAATATTGTGGTTAAATGAATAAGTCTAAATTTACTTTACAACAATCTGGACATTTCAGTCTCCCTGTTAACCACTTAAGGACATACATTCCAGGTTTATGATCAACAGAAATCAATATTTACAATTTATTGCTAAAATGGGAATGGATCAAGGAAAAGGGAAAAGGAAGAAAAAAAACGGCAAATAAAAATTAAGAATGAAGGGGCACATTAGAGAAAAGGTTTAAAACTAAAGGCATCATTAAGGCTGGGATATTTTAAAGCAGATAATTCATGTATCCATTTTTCTTCCTTCTGAAGGAGTATTTTATCATAATCTCCACCTCTGCCCCCTGGAGGGATGTGATGCGCCGGGGGGCAGGGCCGAGTGATACACTTGGCGGCTATGGCTAACCCCCTTGGGGGAGCGCTTCCCAGAACGGGGGTTAGCTCTTGCGGGGAGGAGCCGAGACAGCCATGAGGGACCCCAGAAGACCAGAATCGGGGCCACTCTGTGCAAAACAAACTGCACAGTGGAGGTAAGTATGGTATGTTTGTTATTTTTTTTAATTAACCCTTACAATCACTTTAACTGTGGTTTTAGTAGAGGAGCTGTCCACAGAGGAGAGCTTTGGTCCAGGCAGGTACATGGTCAGTGACAGCAAATGTATTTGTCCAGGCAGCAGGCAGGAATATTGTCCATAGTCAGTACAGGCAGCAGGCAGGGATACTGTCCATATAAAGTCCAGGATCAGTACAGGTAGCAGACAGAGATGTTGTCCTGGTACTAGGAACATGGGGCCAGATTCACAGTCGAGATACGACGGAGTATCTCAGATACTCCGTCGTATCTCTCAGAGTATCTATGCGACTGATTCAGAGAATCAGTTACGCATAGATATCCATAAGATCCGACAGGTGTAATTGTTTTACACTGTCGGATCTTAGGATGAAATACCGTGGCCGCCGCTGGGGGGAGTTTGCGTCGTAAACCAGCGTTGGGTATGCAAATTAGCAGTTACGGCGATCCACGATGGTTTTTCGCGTTCGCTACGTCACCGCTACTCTAGTTTCCCGTCGCAATTTTAGTCGTCGTTTGACCTGCCCTAACTTTACACAGCAATCGCATTGCTGTATAAAGTATGGCCGTCGTTCCCGCGTCGAAATTTAAAAATTAACGTTGTTTGCGTAACACGTCCGGGAATACGGAAGTACGCTACGCGCGTCGCCGTTCGAAAAAATGACGTCACTTCGCTCAAAGCATGGCGGGAGTTACGAAATGGAGCATGCGCAGTAGGTCCGGCGCGGGAGCGCGACTAATTTAAATTGTACCCGCCCATTCGATTTGGAACGCCTTGCGCCGGACGTATTTACGATACACCGCCGCAAGTTTCCAGGTAAGTGCTTTGTGGATCGGGCACTAAAACTGGAAACTTGCGGCGGTGTAACGTAAACAGGTTACGTTACACGGCCGCAAATGTATGTGAATCTGGCCCATGGTAGAGGTCGACCGATATGGGTTTTTCTCTGGCCGATACCGATGCCGATATTCCAAAATTGGGGCGGCCGATGGCCGATATTTTAGGCCGGTTTTTTGCGGCCGATATTTTAGGCCGAATTTTTTTTTCCCCCCATTATATCAGATAATCTAGGTTGGGGAGGAGGTTATTGTTTAGGGTGGAGAGGTGGAGTGCAGCCTATCAGTGCCCACCAATGCAGCTCACCAGTTTAGCCTATCAGTGTCCATCAGTGCCACCTCATTCGTGTCCACCAGTTCAGCCTGTCAGTGCAACCTCATCAGTGCCTACCAGTTCAGCCCATTAGTGTCCATCAGTGCCACCTCATTAGTGCCCACCAGTGCAGCCCATCAGTGCCACCTCAATTATTAAAAAAGAAAAAAAATACACTGGGCATGGGTGGGGATGCATTGTGGAGAGGGGTGGGTGGGGGTGCATTGTGGAGAGGGATGGATGGTGCTGGGCATGGGTGGGGATGTGTTGTGGAAAGGGATGGATGGTGCAGGGAATGCGTTGTAGTGGGGTGGATGGTGCTGGGTGGGGATGAAGATGATTGTGTTGCATTGTGAAGATGGATGAGGATGACTCTGTGTGGGGATGAGAGTTACATTGTGAAGAGGATCTCCACAATGTAACTCTCATATCCACCCAGAGTCATCCTCATCCATCTTCACAATGCCAGCCTCAGCCAGGTTTCCCTTTTTAAAAGGAGTTTAAATAAATTCTGCAGGGGGGCACAGTAGCACATAATTTGGGCAACTTACCCTCCATACATGCTGGGTATCATAATCCAATTCTATCTGCATGCACCTAATAGGCTAGGTGCATGCTGTTGAGCGGATCAGCCAATCATTGTTTAGAACTTAGGTGTAATGCCAGCAGGTTCCGCCTCAGCAGGGAAGGAAGACATTCCTGCTGGGGGGGAGTTACATTAGTCAGGCGGCAGTTGTAAGCCAATGATTGTTTCTCCCTGTCCCTAATACAGCACGCCGAGGGGGCGGGGCACGGCGGACGGCGTGATGCCAGTGAAATCTATATCCCTTCTGTGGTGGCCGTGCAGATAGGAGGAATCGGATACATGGGAGCGGGGTCAGTACTGCAGGGCAGGCGGCCATGCGGGCCGGACACTTTAGCCGCGAATCGGCCGATTCTTTCACAAAAATCGGCCGATGCCGATTTCACAAAAACGGCCAAATATCGGCCGATATATCGGCCGACCGATATATCGGTCTACCTCTAGCCCATGGTCCATAGTACGGGTAGTAGGCAGAGGTGTGGTCAGTTTATGTGGCAGGCAGAAGCATGATGGCAATAAGTCAGAAGCAGGCAGAAATGTTGGGCTTAGGGCCTCAGTCAAGAAAGAATGGGGATAGGGGTAGAGGCTTCTCATACTCAAATCTCTTTGAAGTCTCCGGTCCCCAGACCCTAATCTGGGAATGAGAAAACCAAAAAAATGTGTTTTCTCCATCCGGAAAAACAATTCTCAAGCCTCTCACATATGTGAGGCCCCTGTATTATCGTAAATTCCACTACTACAGTAGCAGGGTGAAAGATCAATCCAAGAGAGGCAAAAAACATCAGTCAATAAACAGTCCAGGGTCAGTTCCAGAGCAGGCAGAGGTATGTACAGTGTAAGTGGTACTCAGAAGCGTGGTCAAATAACAGGCCAGGGTCAGTTAAGGAGTAGACCGTGGCATAAGGGGTGTGAAGGTAAATGGCAAGAATTGAGAACTACATTTACCATACTTCACTAATAATGTAGAGCAGTATGGTAACAGTGGAAACAGTCGCCTATGCAGAGGCCTGGTTGGGAAAGACACTGGGGACAATAATACGTGGTGTCTCTTCTAACTCCTCCTCTGGAGCACACCCAGCTTTTATTTTGAAATTTTTGGCCCGTTTCACAGGTGGGACGTTTTTGGGAAAATGGAGTCTGCTCTGTTGTAGAATTTGCAAATTCTCACCTCAATTTGGGCCCTTTTGTTGGGGATGGATTGCTTGATGCCCAGCCTGCTGGTGAAGTGGACAAGCGACTCATCCACACAGATATTTTGGTCTGGGGTAAATAATTGGGTACATTTTTCTGAAAAACAATTTGGAGGTAGATTAATTTTATACAACTTTTCATATGCTGGATCATTTCGGGAAGGGCACTGAGTATTATCGTTATAATGCAAGAATCGCATTATCATGAAATATCTTGTTCTGGGCATTGCTACCGAGTAGATTGGCAAAATCTATGGGGGCAAATATTTACATATTTACCTGGACACCTGGCTGGGCCTGAGTTAGGAGGAAGCCACAGAGGGTTTTGAAGGGCATATGGAAGGCTGGCATGGGTCCCTAACCCTTTGGGGCTGAGGCGACACCCCACTGGTACCTGGCCTTTCTTGCAGAGGTACGCCATTGCTGGTGGATGCCACTGTCCTATTGGTGGATGGGGCTGCACTTATGGTAGATGCCACTGCTCTACTTGTGGCAGCCTGCTCCTCGCCAGAACGCCTTTGTGGGCACACTATTCTCCTCCTCTGAATCTGTAAAGTGTCTCACTGCTTAGCACTGGCTTGTAATTGGAATCAGAGCTAAAAAGCAGAATCTGATACAGAGATCCCCCCTGCTCTTTCCGGCCGCACTTAAAATTTGGAATGCCTCCTCACATGTAAAAAAAAAAAATGGACATGGTGGCAACACTGGTGAGCATGCATTGATAGGCGCTGATGACGCTGCACAGATGGGTACTGATGAGCCTGCACAGATAAGCGCTGATGGGTTCTAATGAGCCTGCACAGATGGGTACTGAGAAGGCTGCACTGATCAGGCTAAACTGATGAGCACTGATATGATAAGGCTGCACTGGTATACACCGCACAGATGGGGATGCACTGATCAGCTACACTGATATCCACTGATGAGGTGGCACAGATGAGGCTCCATTGAAGAGGCAGCACTGATGAGCGGTACTGATCAGCAACACCAATGTGCACTGATGGGCGCCGATATACACTGAAGTACAATGAAATGCACCGATGTGCACTGATAGGGGTTCCACTGATGAAGCAGCACTGATGAGGCACTGCGTAACACTAAATGGGCACTGTGTGACGAGCAGATACACTCACGGTTGGCACAGATCTCTGCTTCCCTCACACTTGGTCTCTGTGAGAGAAGCAAAGTCTCTCACGCTCGGATGACTGGCTTCTGTTTTCATTTGTGATTGCATGTCATTGGACATGGCGATCACATGGTAAAAGGCCGCCGTTTAGCCATTTACCACGATCTTTGTCCATGAGACACGACTATAACAGATTCTTCCTGATGGGAGCCCGAGCGGGTGCACAGGAAGCGGGTTCCTGTAGCTGTCATTCAGCTATAGTGCAGGTAGCAAGAAGTTAAAGAGATTTGGGCTGTTTTTGACCCCAGACCTCTTCATAAAGAGGACCTGTCATCCTTATTTCGATTACAAGGGATGTTTACATAAAAAAAAGTGATTCAATAAAAAAAAAAAAAAAATTAAAAGGGACAGTGTAAAAATAAAATAAATAAGTCAAGCATGTGAGGTATCACCGCGAATGTTAGAGCGAGAGCAATAATTCTAGCACTTCCTCTGTAACTCTAAACAGGTAACCTGTAAAGGTGTTTAAAGCGTCACCTTTGAAGATTTTTAAGTACTGTAGTTTGTCGCCATACCACGAGCATTCGCAATTTAAAAGCGTGACGTGTATCTATTTACTCAGCGTAATACCATCTTTCACATTTTAGAAACAAATTGTTTTGTTTTTTTTCCCATTAAAATGTAATTCCCCCCCCCCCCCCAAAAAACTGCGTATGCAAAACCGCTGCGCAAATACCGTTTGGCATAAAAAATTGCAACGATAGCCATTTTATTCCCTAGGGTCTCTGCTAAAAAAATAATTAAAGTATAATGTTTGGGGGTTAGAAGAAATTTTCTAGCAAAAAATACTGATATAAACTTGCGTATAAAAGTTCGTGGAAAAGCCTGGTTGGCAAGTGTTGGTCCTGCAGAAGAGTCGTGTATAAAATGCAGCATAACAGGACACAGCCGCTATAGAATGAATGAAATCTTCTATGGTTTCCTCACAAAGGTTGTGTCCCTCATTCTCCTCAGAGTGTAGGCCTGAGGTATCCCTGCGCTCCCTGGCCTCAGCCTGCCTTCTATACACCGGGCACTAGATGGAGAGGAGGGAAGGACGGGGAAGGAGGAGTGAGGGAAGGAGGAGGGGGGCTGTTTTTACGTCTGGTTGCGTAGGAAAGATCATGGCGGCTGCAGACTGAGCTCCCTGTACTAAAGCCCGGGAGGGAAAGCAGTCACTGAGCCAAGGGGGTAAGTGAGCACCGGGGCTGACCGCTGGGTGCGGAGCGAGCGGGAAACACGGCGGACGCCTACTACCTTCAACCTCCTCACTTTACGGCAGTGTGTGAGGAGGGAGAGGAAGCCTGGTCCAGCACTGGGCCCTGCTGGAGCTGGGAGAGAGCCTGGCTGCTTGTGTTTATAGGAGAGGGAGGGAGGAGGGCTCCGTCCATTAGATGAAGGTGTCACATTAGGCTCATTGTGTGATGGAGTCAGGGTGACAGCTTCCCTCATACACAGCTGGGGCTCTATTGTATGGACTGCTCCCACCTCTCATCAATGACAGCTGGGACTCTACCTCCGTGGCTGGTCAGCTCTGGGTGCTGCCATTATCCCTGACTGCAAACGTCATTGTTCTGTTTATGTCTGTACATAGTATACAAGTGGCATAATACAAAATCTTATACATCAACAGTGATTGCATGTTAAACTAATATACACTGAGCAGCCATAACATTAGGACTACCCACCATGACAGTAGGCTCCCCATCGTTGTTGTCAGTGGCAGGGACTATACCTCACTATTGCCGACAGTGGGGGGAATCATTTCCCAAGGGCCAGATAAAACAACAAAGGGACACAGTCTGGAGACCACTGATTTGCATGAATGGCAGGTCACAAGGTTTCCCAGCAGAGCATTGCCCAAAACGTCACACTGCCTCTTCCAGCTTTCATTCTGGTGTCAGTATAAGGAGGAATAGCGCCCTGTCGTTGATGTCAGTGGAAGGAATAGTGTCCCGTCGTTGGTGTCAGTGGAAGGAATAGTGCCCCGTCGTTGGTGTCAGTGGAAGGAATTGTGTCCCGTTGTTGGTGTCAGTGGAAGGAATAGTGTCCCGTCGTTGGTGTCAGTATAAGGAATAGCGCCCTGTCATTGGTGTCAGTGGAAGGAATAGCGCCCCGTCGTTGGTGTCAGTGGAAGGAATAGTGTCCCGTTGTTGGTGTCAGTGGAAGGAATAGTGTCCCGTCGTTGGTGTCAGTGGAAGGAATAGTGTCCCGTCGTTGGTGTCAGTGGAAGGAATAGTGTCCCGTTGTTGGTGTCAGTGGAAGGAATAGTGTCCCGTCGTTGGTGTCAGTGGAAGGAATTGTGTCCCGTCGTTGGTGTCAGTGGAAGGAATAGTGCCCCGTCGTTGGTGTCAGTGGAAGGAATTGTGTCCCGTTGTTGGTGTCAGTGGAAGGAATAGTGTCCCGTCGTTGGTGTCAGTATAAGGAATAGCGCCCTGTCATTGGTGTCAGTGGAAGGAATAGCGCCCTGTCGTTGATGTCAGTGGAAGGAATAGTGTCCCGTTGTTTGTGTCAGTGGAAGGAATAGTGTCCCGTCGTTGGTGTCAGTGGAAGGAATAGTGTCCCGTCGTTGGTGTCAGTATAAGGAATAGCGCCCTGTCATTGATGTCAGTGGAAGGAATAGCGCCCTGTCATTGATGTCAGTGGAAGGAATAGCGCCCTGTCGTTGATGTCAGTGGAAGGAATAGTGTCCCGTTGTTTGTGTCAGTGGAAGGAATAGCGCCCCGTCGTTGGTGTCAGTGGGAGGAATAGCGCCCCGTCGTTGGTGTCAGTGGGAGGAATAGCGCCCCGTCGTTGGTGTCAGTGGGAGGAATAGCGCCCCGTCGTTGGTGTCAGTGGGAGGAATAGCGCCCCGTTGTTGGTGTCAGTGGGAGGAATAGCGCCCTGTCGTTGGTGTCAGTGGAAGAAATAGCGTCCTGTCGTTGGTGTCAGTGGAAGGAATAGTGTCCCGTCGTTGGTGTCAGTGGAAGAAATAGCGCCCCGTCGTTGGTGTCAGTGGAAGAAATAGTGTCCCGTTGTAAGTGTCAGTGGAAGGAATAGTGTCCCGTCGTTGGTGTCAGTGGGAGGAATAGTGTCCCGTTGTTGGTGTCAGTGGGAGGAATAGTGTCCCGTTGTTGGTGTCAGTGGGAGGAATAGTGTCCCGTTGTTGGTGTCAGTGGAAGGAATAGTGTCCCGTTGTAAGTGTCAGTGGAAGGAATAGTGTCCCGTCGTTGGTGTCAGTGGAAGGAATAGTGTCCCGTCGTTGGTGTCAGTGGGAGGAATAGTGTCCCGTTGTTGGTGTCAGTGGGAGGAATAGTGTCCCGTTGTTGGTGTCAGTGGAAGGAATAGTGTCCCGTTGTTGGTGTCAGTGGAAGGAATAGTGTCCCGTCGTTGGTGTCAGTGGGAGGAATAGTGTCCCGTTGTTGGTGTCAGTGGAAGGAATAGTGTCTTGTCGTTGGTGTCAGTGGAAGGAATTGGGAAAAACAAACGAACCCCCTCAAGGGTGGGACTTTTAAAGTGACACAAACAGATGGAGTATAGAAAAATAAGTATCAATTTATTGAGTGTACAAAGAAAAACACAATAGTGTCATGTAAGAAATATAAAAGCCACATGTAAGTGGTATACAAATCCAGCTTTTATACAGTAAAACATAAGACCACTTTCAGTCCAACCTGACAGCCGTTTCGGTATCTGTGATCCTTCTTCAAGGGGTATTACAGACGTCTTAGGGGCAGAGCATTACCCAAAACATCACACTGCCGCCGCCAGCTTTCCTTCTTCCCATACTGCATCCTGGTGCCATCTCTTCCCCAGCTAAGTGATGTACAAGCACCAACCATCTACATGTATTATATGATTTATCAGACTAGGACACATTTTTTTCCATTGCTCCGTCGTCCAGTTCTGATGCTCACATGCACATTGTATGCCTTTTTGGCTGTAGACACAGGTTAGTGTGGGCACCTTGACCGGTCTGAGGATACGCAGCCCCCATATACAACAAACTGCAGTGCACTGTGTGTTCTGACAACTTTCTATTGGAACCAGCATTAAAGAGGTTGTAACGGCTTATTTTTTTTTTCTACAATATCATACTTGCCTGCTAAGTGTATTAGATGCTCTCCATTCTCCCTCTTCTCCATGTGCCCCCATAGGAAGCGGCTTCCTATGGGGTCACATGTGCACTCCTAAGCTGGGCTGTGTGCATCTGTAGACACGCACAGTATGGTTCTGCCCTGCTAACAGCCCCACCCCCTTTCCACAGGATTTGCAGCAGGTGCCAATGTTTCCCACTGCTCTCAGCCAAGCTTGTAAGAGCGGGGAGAGAAGTTTAGAGAAAACCTCACTCTCCATATGCACCAATGACCCTTGGTCGACCGCCCATGACCCTTTCATCAGTTCATCACATTTCCTTCCTTGGACCACTTCTTATAGGTCCTGGCTACTGCAGACCAGGAATATCTCACAAGAGCTACAGTTTTGGAGAGCAGAATCCAGTCGTCTGGAATCCACAATTTGGCTATTGTCAAAGTTCCTCAGGTCCTTTTTTTCTGCTTTCAACACATTAACCTGAGGGACAACATGTTCACTTGCTGCCTACAATAGCCCACCTACTTTTAGTTGCCATTGTAACGAGATAATCAGTTACAGTGAAAAAGTATTCAACCCCCTGAAATGTTACAACCAAAAACATTTATTTAAAAAAAAACATTTATTTTATTGGTATTTTATGTGATGGACCAACACAAAGTGGCATATAACTGTGAAGTGGAGGGGAAGTTATAAATACGTTTAAAACATTTTTACAAAATAAATATCTGAACAGTGTGGTGTGTGCATTTTTATTCAGCCCCCCTTTACTCTGATACCCCTAACTAAAATCTAGTGAAACCAATTGCCTTCTTAGGTCACCTAATTGGTAAATAGAGTCCACCTGTGTGTAATTTAATCTCAGTATTAATACAGCTGTTCTGTGAAGCCCTCAGAGATTTGTTAGAGAACCTCAGTGAACAAACAGCATCATGAAAGCCAAGGAACACACCAGACAGGTCAGGGATAAAGTTGTGGAGAAGGGTAAGGTTATAAAAAAAAATAAAAAAATATCCCAAGCTTTGAACATCTCATGGAGCACTGTTTATTTCATTATCCCAAAATGGAAAGAGTATGGAACAACTGCAAACCTACCAAGACATGGCCGTCCACCTAAACTGGCAGGCCGGGTAAGGAGAGCATTAATCAGAGATGCGGCCAAGAGACCCATGGGAACTCTGGAGGAGCTGCAGAGATCCACAACTCATGTGGGAGAATCTGTCCACAGGACAACTTTTAGGCCGGGTTCACACAGATGCGTATTCGATGCGGGTTTCTCTGCAACCAATTCGCATAGCAGGAGAATGTGACTGTCTCTCTATGGAGACAGTTCTCGTATGTCTGGGGCGGCCGCTGAGAGCACTGTACAGAAACGTGCTGAGAGCTGGTTTTCAAATTTTCCGACAGGAAAAGTTCTTGTCGGATATTCCGATCGTCTGTATTCAATTCCGACGCACAAAAAAACATGCGTGCTCAGAATCAATTAGACACATGCTCGTGTTGTACGTCACCGCGTTCTTGACGGTCGGAATTTCAGACAACATTTGTGTGACCGTGTGTATGCAACACAAGTTTGAGCCAAAATTCAGTCGGAAAAAAAATCCACGGTTTTGTTGTCGGAATTTCCGATCATGTGTACGCGGCATTGGAGTCTGCAAAAGACTTGAGGCTGGGGCAGAGGTTCATCTTCCAGCAGGATAACAACCCTAAACATACAGCCAGAGCTACAATGGAATGGTTTAGATCAAAGCATATTCATGTGTTAGAATGGCCCAGTCAATGTCCAAACCTAAGTCCATTTGAGAATCTGTGGCAAGACTTGAAAAGTGCCGTTCACAGATTCTCTCCATCCAATCTGACAGAGCTTGAGCTACTTTGCAAAGAAGAATGGGCAAAAATGTTACTAGATGTGCAAAGCTGGTAGAGACATCCCCAAAAAGACTTGCAGCTGTAATTGTAGCGAATTCTACAATATATTGACTCTGGGGCTGAATACAAATGCACGCCACACTTTTCACATATTTATTTGTAAAAATAAAAAGTGTTGAAAACCATTTATCGTTTTCCTTCCACTTCACAATTGTGTGCCACTTTGTGTTGGTCTATCACACGGCCCTCCAGCTGTTGTGGAACTACACGTCCCATGAGGCATTGTAAAACGCTGACATTCAGACATGACTAAGCATTATGGGAATTGTAGTTCCTGAACAACTGGAGGGCCATAGTTTAGAAACCCCTGGTCTATCACATAAAATCCCAATAAAATACATTTACGTTTTTGGCTTTATCATGACAAAATATGGAACATTTCTTTCTTTTTATCTGTAAATGGTCACAATATTATGGCTGATCGGTGTACATGCATGACAGCAGCATATACAAGTATAAGGTCATGTATTTACTTGTTATATATTTGGATCACTTGACCAAGCACTTCCTAGCAATCAATGGGGAAAAGAGAAGCATGGGTTTTGTTATGATCAGCACCTGCTAAATTGTGAGCAGTGCTTCTCTGCACTCAATGCTGCTGCCCAGCAGATTTGTACAAGGCCAGCCTATTTACTTGTATCAGGTGCCCCCCCGCTGGTGTATCTACTTGCATCAGGTGTAACTCGCCGGCGTATCTACTTGCATCAGGTGCCCCGGTCGCGGTGTCCCCTGATTCATCAGATGCCTCCCGTCGGGGGGTGTCTCCAGCTGCATCAGGTTCCCCATTTTAACTGGTCCGACTTGTATCGGTCTCACTTTGAAAATGCTTCCTGTACTACTTTGGTCTGACCTGGGCATGATTTAAAGGGGTGGTTCCCCTAAAAATAAACTTTTGACATTGCATTTGCTACAATAATTACAATTAGAATCGGCTGGTTTTATGTAAAAAATACCTCCGTACGTAGCGTTTGGTATATTCGTTCCCACCGCCACTTCCGGGTACGATGCTGGCGGTGGGCGTTCCTAATTGATGGACAGGCATCTGACCAACGCATCCATCGCGTCACGAGATGCCCGAAAGAAGCCGAACGTCGGTGCGCATGCGCCGTATAGAGCCGCACCGACGTTCGGCTTCTTTCGGCATCTCGTGACGCGATGGATGTGTCGGTCCATCAATTAGGAACGCCCACCGCCAGCATCGTACTCGGAAGTGGCGGTGGGAACGAATATACCAAACGCTACGTACGGAGGTATTTTTTACATAAAACCAGCCGATTCTAATTGTAATTAATGTAGCAAATGCAATGTCAAAAGTTTATTTTTAGGGGAACCACCGCTTTAAGCTCATTGTTTTCATCGTTTTAACTGATCCAACTTGTGGCAAGCGATGTGAGAACCTCACACAAAATAAAAAATATATATATAAAAAAAAACGGCATGCCCCCCCCCAGATCCATACTAGGCCCTTTGAGTCTGGTATGGATTTTGAGGGGCAAACACCATGCCTAAAAAAAGCATGCAGCCCGGCAGGTCAGGAAAGGAGGGGGGACGAGCAAACCATACCAGGCCACATGCCCTCAGCATGGGGGGGTTCTTTGGGACAGGGAGACTCTGCGCTCCCCACCCCAAAGCACCTTGTCCACATGTTGATGGGGACAAGGGCCTCTTTCTGACAACCCTGGGCAGTGGTTGTGGAGTTTTCTGCGGGCAGGGGGCTTATTGGAATCTGGAAGCCCCCTTTAACAAGGGTGCCCCCAGATCCCGCCCCCCCCCCCTCCTTATGCGAATGACTATGGGCTACCCATTCACCCAAAAAAAAGACGTGTAGTGTTACAAAAGAGAATAGACGGTTTTTAAAAATGTCCTTAAACATAAAGAATGTCGTAGCTTTGTGTCTTTTTCCTCCAGTTCTTTTTAGCTCCTGTTTTCTCCCTCTGCTGATGACTTCCTCCTCTGATGCTGCCTCCTGCTGTTGTATCAGGTCCAGTGTCTACCAGTTTTTATATAGCCATGGGGCTTGGCCATCCGTGGACATCACCTGTAGACCCCGCCCCTTGCAATGTCCCCAGATGCCCACACCCCATGGCTGTATAAGAACTGAAAGACACTGGACCTGACACAAAACCGTCTCTTGTTTTTTGTAACACTACACTTTGTTTTTTGGTGAATGGGTAACCCATATCTATTCACATATGGGGGGGCGGGAATCTGGGGGCCTCCAGATTCCAATAAGCCCCCTTGTTCCCTCCCTTTTCTGACCTGCCTGGCTGCATGCTCGGACAAGGGCCTGGTGTGGATTTGGGGGGGGGGCCACACCGTTTTGTGTTTTTTGGCGTGTGGTTTCCCTCTCAAACCCTTATCCGGACCTGATACACCAGCAGGAGGCGGCATTGGAGGGGGAAGAAGTCATCGGCGGAGAGAGAAGAAACAGGAGGAGAAGAAGTGGAGAGAGAAGGCCAAAGCTAAAAAAAAATGGAGGAAGAAGACATGAAGCTACGACATTGTTCATTTTTAACAAAGGACATTTCAAAAACCGTCTCTTGTTTTTTGTAACACTACACTTCTTTTTTTTTGGGTGAATGGGTAGCCCATACTCATTCACATAGGAAGGGGGGCATGATCCTTGTTAAAGGGGGGCTTCCAGATTCCAATAAGCCCCCTGCCCGCAGACTCTCAAAACCACCGCCCAGTGTTGTTGGGAAGAGGCCCCCACGTGTGGTCTCCCTCTCAAAATCCATCTTGGGTAGGGGGTGGTCAAAGCTTCTGTGACTAAATAAAATGGTTAGCTTGCAGTCCTGTTTACACTTTGCTTTTGCTTGGTGCTCCGATGAGTCTTTGGTGGGGCTTTGGTGAGGCTTCAGTGGGGGCTTCAAACAAGCTTTGCCATAGACTTATATGGAGGCTTTGAAGATGCTTTGAAGCACGACTAAAGCTACATGGGGTATAATTTTTGAAGCAAAGCTGAAACAAGGGAAAATAAGGTATTAATAATGTGTGTGTGTGTTTTTTTTTTTTTGTATATATATATCTATACACACGTTTTGCCTTTCGTTTCTATTTCAAACTGAATGGGTTGTTTTACAAGGTGATCGTTTACAATCACTTTAAGCATGACCGTTGAATTTGTAAATGGTTAATTTCATTTCGTATAGATAACTCTCTGCATTCCCTTTTTAATTTTACATTTAACACTTGCCCAGCTTGTCCCCAGTCAAGTGATTGTTTTTTTAGGTCTTTTTCTGGCTCCCAGAAGTAGGAGATTGGGTCCCTGAATGTTAAAGCCCAACTCTGACTCTTAGTTCTGGATGAAATTTGTCAATCCAGACCTGTTTTAAAGTGGTTGAAGTGACTGGCCTCAGGTGGTACACAGAGATTAAACACATTTTCCTACACAAGTTGTACCTGTTTTTTCTGTCTTCTCTTCTCTACACCTGTTCGAAGTCCAGAATATATAAAGCTTGTATGTGCTGTTGGCAAAAAAGGAATCAGGGACTGAACCCCCCCTCCCCCCCCCCCACACACACACACAAACGAACAGAGGCTGTCAATCAGCTACAGCTCCCTCCCCTGTCACCATTTTTCTCTTGGTGTCAGGAAAACATATTGAAAGTGACTCATGCTAATAGAAGAGGAACAAAGCAGCAGACAGAAATAACCCCTAGTGCTCTTAATTGAGACAAGTACACATTATAGAGGGATATGCTTTGTTCATATTTCATGTCTGAGGTTTACAACTACTTTCTACTTTATAGCTCTAATTATAAGAAAATATGTACAGAAGAGCCACACTTTCCTTTAGACCCCTTTCATACTGGAGGCGTTTTTCAGGCGCATTTGGGCTAAAAATAGCGCCTGTAAAGCGCCTCCCCTGCAGCCGTAGTGTGAAAGCCTGCGTGCTTTCACACTGGGTGGTGTGTTGGCAGGACAATAAAAAAAGTCCTTTCAGGTGGTGTATACACTAAAAATACAGTAAAGCGCAGCTAAAACTAGCAGCGTTTTACCGTCAATGCCCCCCCCCCCCAGGCCCAGTGTAAAAAACAGCCTTTATGTGAATGTATCAATAACTGACGCCATCACTGTGAAAAACGACTTTCTCCTGATACTAATCCTGTATACATTTTTGTAACTTGTATTTCCATCAGATACACTCCAATGGCCAGCTTGAGAAACAGAGCGCGCCAGACTCAAGAATCGTATATACAAATGGATTATTTGAAAGTGTAACAGGAACCACCTGCTCAGCTGTCCGCGTTCCACTGTCATACTCTCCCAAGGCTGTGTGTTGGAGTCAGTCCAAAGAGTTCCCCTTCACCAGTTGCTTGGCTCTTGGAATCATGAGAAAACCTGGTCACTTAAGGGGTAATTATTTTACTTAGATGACTTTTTACATGGGTATGTTGCCTTTTTAAAAAAGGTTTATTTTCTGCATGTTTAAAAACGATATCATTGTAGACAGTTGTTGCTCTTGGCCCAGTAATATGCTCCTCCTCAGGGTAATGGGACTTGATGTTCAGCATTGGAATATTTATTTGCGTCGTGCCAGTGGCTTAAAGCTGAACTCTAGGCAAAGAGCTTAGTAAATACAAAAATGAAATGCACATAAAGGAGCTGTTATAACGGCCAAAGGATTTGTACTTCTGTCCATTCAGTTCTGAGATTTAAAAATCTCAGCTGTACCACGCAGCCCTGTCTGGCAGGGCAAGAGCACTTTTCTTTTTCTCTGCTGCAGTTTATTAAAGTGGTTGTAAATCCTTTTTTATAACTTTATACTACAGGTAAGCCTATATTAAGGCTTACCTGTAGCTACCCAGGATATCTCCTAAACCTGCACGGTTTAGGAGATATCCCCTTGTGTCTGCATGTGCCCAAGTGCACTGGGGCAAACTGAAGCAATGGCACCTATGTGCCGTTGCTTCAGTCTTCGTGCCGTTACCGGCGGCTCCCGTGACATCATCGCGGCTCCGGCCAATCACAGCGCCGGAGCCGCGATACCCGGAAGTAACTCCGGAAGATGTGTCGGCGGCTCGGAGGGGGAGACGTGGACCGCTGCGGGGGCTTCGATCAGAGGTAAGTAATACATAATGAGCTAGTATGCTATGCATTAGAGCTGCACGATTAATCGTCAGGAATCGTTTTCGCGATCTTTTTCTCGTTGCGATCTTGACACAGGGTTTCACGATCTTTGACATGCAAAGAATTTCCTCTCTGCTCTCAGCCAAAAGTCAATTTCTGGGCAATCTGCCAAGTCTGGGCAGCCTGCCAAGTTTTGAAAACATTCTTTGTCAGTGGAATGTTAAGTCTAAACATTGTATCACATTGACTTGTACATCAAAGGAATTGACTTCTGTATGTAAATTAAAAACATTTAACCACTTAAACACCAAACCTTAAACCAAAGTTAATGAATAGTTTAATGAATGAAAAAAAAACTAGCCAGTAAAGTTAGCGCAATTTTTTTTTTTTGTATAAATGTAAAAGATTTTACGCCGTGAGAATCGTGAGAGAATCGTGATCTTTATTCTAAGCAAAAAAATCGTGATTCTCATTTTGCCCAGAATCGTGCAGCTCTACTATGCGTACTAGCTCATTATGCCTTTGTCTTGCAGGGTGTGGGTTTTTTTTTTTTTTTGAGGAAGGTTTACTTCCTCTTAAACACTTACACCGATCAGCCATAACATTATGACTGCTGAGAGGTACAGTGTATAACAATGATTATCTCATTGCAATGACATGAGAAGGTAGGTGGGATATATTAGGCAGCAAGTTAACATGTTGTCCCTGAAGTTTATGTGTTGAAAACAGAAAAAAAGGGCAAGCATAAGGATTCGAGTGACTACGACAGAGGCCAATTTGTATTGGGGAGATGTCAGAGCAGCTCCAAAACGGCAGCCTTTGTGGGATGTTTCTGGCTTACACTGGTAAAGGCGTACCAAAAGTGGTCCAAGGAAGGAAAACCGACGAACCAGAGACACAGTCATGGGCAGACAGAACTCACTGGAGCCCGTGGGGAGCGAAGGCTGGCCAGTGTAGTCCAATCAAACAGAAGAGCTACTGTAGCTCAAATTTCTGTAAAAGTTAATGCTGGTTCTGATAGAAAGGTATTAGCGCACACAGTGCATCACCAGTTGTTGTGTGTGGGGCTTTGTAGCCATAGACCAGTCAGGGTACCCATGTTGACCCATGTCCACAGCCAAAAGTACCTAGAAGGGCACATGAGCATGAAAATTGGACCACAGAGCAATGGAAGGTGGCCTGGTCTGATGAATCATACTTTCCTTTATATCTTGTGGATGACCGGGTGCTTACGCATTTCTTACCTGGGAAAGAGATGTCACCAGGGAAGTCTGATCCATGGAGGCCCCACCTTGCAACTTACAGGATCAGCTACTGATGGCTTGGTGCCAGATACCACAGCATACCTTCAGAGGTCATGTGAAGTCCATGCCTCAGCAGGTCAGGCTGTTTTGATGGAAAAAGAGGGACCTACTTAATATTAGGTGGGTTGCCATAATGTTATGGCTAATCGGTGTAAAGGTCTCATCTCCACCCCCCACCCACTGACTGGAAAGTGAAAGTGAAAGGGGAAGGCAGCAAGCTGATCTCTCTGGCACTCTGATCACTCTGTTTATCAGCATATTCCTTACACTGCAGCACAGCTGATTGGCTCCTTGTGCTGCTTCTTTCTCCCCCTCTCTGAAGTCTGTTGTATAGAGTGTTACAAGAGACGGATGACTAGTCAGATTGATCTATTTGCACTGATCGCTTTTAGAAATATAATTACAAATGAGTTAATGAATAAGGAGCTGCAATGACCTGCCTTGTTATATCTGTCTGCAGTTCAGCTTTAGGCCGCATTCACACTGTAACGCGGCGTATTTCGGCGTATTTTGCCGCGACAAATTGCGGCGTATTTAACCCGCGATTTGCCGCGACAAAACGGGTCTTTTTTTTTTTTTTTGACAACACATTGTTGTCTATGGCCGAACGCCAATGCCGCCTGAAAAAAAGGGTCCGGGACTTTTTTTCAGGCGGCAGGCGTTCGGCGTGAGATGTGAACCATCTCCATAGACACCAATGTGAAATCTCCCCTCCAGCGGCACAAGCGTCGGGCGTCTGGCGTGAAAACACCTAGATGTGAATGGAGCCTAAAATTGTAAAATATTACATTATGAGAGATACAGCTTGACCTGGGTAGGATAGTAAGTAGATGCTTATCTGGTACCTTTAGGTGAAAAATAGCTATGCTTTGGTGTTTATTTTGTGTTTCACTAATCAATCCATTGCCATTTCCCCACTGTTTATATTTCTGTGATACTGATCCAGTCTCCCCAACTGCACTTATACATACTAATGGCTGACATGCATATACACTCTTCATTGCATGATTTTAAGGTCCTCCAGTCATAAGCCAGTTTGGGCTTACACAATTATTTTGCCCATTGCTCTAGCCAGTAGATTCCCTGTTATGGGTAGCATGGCCCTGCAGGTTAATCATTGTTTATTTTTCACAGTTTCTTTTATATAGTTTGGCTTGAACTGTGCATGTGAGTAGTATTAACAGACCTTTATTTTATCTCAGTCATGTAAAAGTTACCGTATATCTCTGATTGTCAGCTTTACACAACCTTCAAACTGCTCACATATATATAAAACTACAAATAACATACTGTGTATGTATCTCATTAGTGTATATCATTTTTTAGCGGCAGACTGGAAAGATGGGAGGAGACATGTCAGACCTGCTGGTACGCATACTATTCAAGGTACAGCTAATCATGTCTGTATTCATATTGGCATACATTAAAATATATCCATATCCAAAACAGCCAAAACCCCCATACAGCCAAAACCTCTAGCTTAAAATTCCTGCTAGGTCATCACATGGTTCTAGCATTCTTTCTTGGTACAAACTCACAGTTCTCAGCAGAAATCTCTCAGTTCCTAGATAAATAGTGGACAGAAATTAATATATTTTAAGTGCAACATATAGTCTTTTATTTATTTTTTCGATACACATGTAAAAGAGGTCTGCTTGATACAAGTAATCTATGAACGTGTTTTTTGTTTTTACAAAACATTGTTTCTGTGTACGTTTTATTTCTATATGTTTGTGATGCAGGTAAGCTCATTATATACGCAGGTTCTGCTTCCTACTTTGCAGTCCTACACAATGGTTGAGCTTTACTGCTTTTTCTAACCACACACAGAGTCCGCTGACTCATGGAAAACCGTGCACTCCCTGTGTAGCTGATACGTTGACTTAAAGTGATACTAAACACACCCTGTTTAGTTTACATTATCCCTTCTATTTCTGTATGTGGATGATGGCACTGTAATTATGTTAATGCAAAAAAAATCTTCTAGTCATCTGCCGCTGGTCACAAGTAAAAAAAAAAAATTGTCTTTGGAATACAGAGTAAAACAGGGTTCGACAAACCCCGGGCACCAGGTTGCAATTGCGACTAGAATTAGCGACCTGGCGCGGCACAGCTGGGGTATCGCGTGTCTCCGTGCACCCCCACTGCTGCGCGATCACGTCAGGCCGCGGCTTTGTGGCCTTCTGCAGGCCTATGCTTCCTTCTGTGATCTGGCGCCATCTTAAAAATGCTAATGAAGCTTCCCCTGTTTGTTTTCACTGCCATCTCCTTCCCTCTAATTAGAACTCCCAAACATTATATGTATTTTTTATTCTAACACCCTAGAGCAGTGATGGCGAACCTTTTTGAGCCCGAGTGCCCAAACCGCGACAAAACCAACTTATTTCTTTCAAAGTGCCAACACAGAATTAAACCTGCCAGCGTCTCTGTACAGAGGATGGGACTGATCATCCCTCTTAATTCACCCCAAAAGGACCAAAAATTTACGTTTCAGCCAAATTTGTTCAGAATGTAGGTTTCAGAATTACATTCGGTTACTGCACAATGAAAACATACTGCACACTGAAAAATGACTGCACACTGAAAACATACTGCATAATGAAAACATACTGCATAATGAAAACATACTGCATAATGAAAACATACTGCATAATGAAAACTGACTGCACACTGAAAACTGACTGCACACTGAAAACTGACTGCATAATAAAACATACTGCACACTGAAAAATGACTGCACACTGAAAACATACTGCACACTGAAAAATGACTGCACACTGAAAAATGACTGCACACTGAAAACTGACTGCATAATAAAACATACTGCACACTGAAAACTGACTGCACACTGAAAACTGACTGCATAATAAAACATACTGCACACTGAAAAATGACTGCACACTGAAAAATGACTGCATACTGAAAACTGACTGCATAATAAAACATACTGCACACTGAAAACTGACTGCACACTGAAAACTGACTGCATAATAAAACATACTGCACACTGAAAAATGACTGCACACTGAAAAATGACTGCATACTGAAAACTGACTGCATAATAAAACATACTGCACACTGAAAAATGACTGCACACTGAAAAATTACTGCACACTGAAAACTGACTGCATAATAAAACATACTGCACACTGAAAACTGACTGCACACTGAAAACTGACTGCATAATAAAACATACTGCACACTGAAAAATGACTGCACACTGAAAAATGACTGCATAATAAAACATACTGCACACTGAAAAATGACTGCACACTGAAAAATAGCTGCATAATGAAAAGTTACTGAACAATGATTACCTGTAATTCAGTCCCCTTCTGCAAACCACTCAGTCCTGCCGAGGAAGGTCTCTCTGCTGGTGCTGCTGACCGGAGAAGGGGGGGGCCATCACAGAAAGCCTGCTCTGTGATGGCTCTTGTCAGAGTCACAGCAGCTCTGGTCCTGACAGAGGAGAAGCAGGCTCTCTACAACACGGCAAGTGCAGGGAACAGAGCCGAGCAGAGCACACTCCCGCCCACCTCAATACAGCACAGTCACGCTTTCATCTCTGCCTGCATCTTCTTGTCAAATGTGGCGGGCTGCTGGAGGAGGGCGGGTAACAGCAATACTGATTGGCTGGTGGGTGAAGCAAATATTAGAAGCGCAGATCTGATTATTTCGGCAGCTAGCCGCTGATTGGTGGGTGCAGTGTGGATTGGATTAGCGTGCGTACGTCACCCCCCCCCCGTCGCTTATTCTTTGTCACTCCCACTCAGGTACGTCACCGCTAGCCAATAGATAGAACTATGGGGGATGTAGTTTGCAGTGCGGTGTGGACAATTAGATTTTCCACTGTATGCTTTCATTTCATGGCGTGCCCACCGAAACAGCTTGCCGTGCCGGGAGCGGCACGCGTGCCACGCGTTCGCCATCACTGCCCTAGAGAATAAAATGGCGGTCGTTGCAATACTTTGTCACACCGTATTTGCGCAGTGGTCTTACAAGCGCACTTTTTTGGGAAAAAATACACTTTTTTAATTAAAAAATTAGACACCAGTAAAGTTAGCCCAATTTTTTTTTGATTGTGAAAGATAATGTTACGCCGAGTAAATTGATACCCAACATGTCACGCTTCGAAATTGCGTCCGCTCGTGGAATGGCGACAAACTTTTACCCTTTAAAATCTCCATGGGCGACGTTTAAAAAATTCTACAGGTTGCATGTTTTGAGTTACAGAGAAGGTCTAGGGCTAGAAATATTGATCTCGCTCTACCAATCACGGCAATACCTCACAAGTGTGGTTTGAACACCGCTTTCGTATGCCGGCGCTACTCGCGTACGCGTTTGTTTCTGCACGCGAGCTCGGCGGGACGGGGCGCATTTCTGGCTCCTAACTTTTTTAGCTGGTTCCTAGATTCCAAGCAAATTTGTCAAGCCCTGGAGTAAAAATAAATGATATCAATAAACTGTTTTAAATTGTCATACAAATATATATTTGAAATCAAATCTTTATTTTGTGGAAATAACATGGCATGGGTGAATTTCTGCCAGCCACGGGTTGTCACGCCCCTCCAACCTATGTCTTAGAATAAGAGGGAGATGAAGCCTCCATCAGTCTACATGTAATATTCCGCCCCCCCCCCCCCCCCATTGTGTTTAGCTGGTTAGTGGGCATGGAGGAGGAGGGAGGAGCTGAGCTGTCGTTTACCACTGTGTAGGCCCCCAGATGTGTGATTCTATAGTCACATGGGCTGCTCAGATTTTATTGGGAAGAAATGCTCAGCATAGAAACTCACTGAAAACTGAGCATGTGCAGAGATGTCTACACTGCTCTGCAAAATCCTTAGCTGAATTGAGGACATGAACAGAAGGTGGAGAAAGAACAGCAGATCAACCTGTTTTTTCTTTAAAGAATACAGAAAAGGAATCTCATAGTGACTGAGTAAGTATAAACCGCATGTAAAACAGCATTTGTTGATAGTTTTTGTATCTTTGGGTTTAGTGACACTTTTAACAGTTGTCGGGCACAATAATTATAGTAGCAATGAATGCTGTAAGCGTATAGCCCAGTGATCCTAGTGTTTTGACATAATTATAGTAGCTAGTCTGCCCTCAATTAAAGCGGGAGTTCACCCAATTATATATTTTTTTCCCTTTTCCCCTTAGATTCCTGCTCGTTTTGTCTAGGGGAATCGGCTAGTTGTTTTAAAATATGAGCCGTACTTACCGTTTACGAGATGCATCTTCTCCGCCGCTTCCGGGTATGGGCTGCGGGACTGGGCGTTCCTATTTTGATTGACAGTCTTCCGAGAGGCTTCCGACGGTCGCATCCATCGCGTCACTAGTAGCCGAAAGAAGCCGAACGTCGGTGCGGCTCTATACTGCGCCTGCGCACCGACGTTCGGCTTCTTTCGGAAAATTGTGACGCGATGGATGCGACCGTCGGAAGCCTCTCGGAAGACTGTCAATCAAAATAGGAACGCCCAGTCCCGCAGCCCATACCCGGAAGCGGCGGAGAAGATGCATCTCGTAAACGGTAAGTACGGCTCATATTTTAAAACAACTAGCCGATTCCCCTAGACAAAACGAGCATCCATCTAAGGGGAAAAAGGGTCATGTGCGGGTGAACCTCCGCTTTAATGGCTAGTCTACAAATCTCTAAATTATAAAAGACACATAAGTTGTTACCCCTGTAATAATCTATCCTATATGATGACTGAAAATATAAAGCCCAAATCTGGGCACCACACTTTCCATAGCTTTAAAGGGAAAAGATTCTAGTTACACCCATCTTGTAATCATTTTGTTTTTTAAGAATAATGTTTTATTCTTTTCAAAGTTTAATAACAGACAGTTAAAGTGTACAGTCAGTGTAAATCCTGGTATTTTCCCCAATACAATAGGTAAATACATTCAGAAAAAATAGATGTGCAGTTATGAGAAGGGAGTATCTCAACATTGGTTGGGTAATTGGCTGCCTGAACAAGGTTTGCCAGCAGTCCCATTTAACATAAACTGATCCAATGACTGCCCAGGAGGGCTACACACCGATCCCAATTTGGCTGGTCTCTGCTGAACTGCCTGAATTTAGACCTGTGTGTACCCAGCTTGAAGTGTATGTTCACCTTTACAGAAAACCTGTAAGGTGAACTTACACTGAACCCCCTCCCCATCGCTTTCTCTCTTCTTCTCTTCCGCTGACAGGACGGGCTACGGAGATTCTGATTGGTCGGCGCCGACCTTTACGAAGTACGTTTTAGGACATTAAGCCAAGGGGATTTCTAAGCCCCGGATCGATAAAGCGACTGTCCGATGTGTCAGTATGAGTGATCGCCAGACTCCAGGTCAGCGTGACTGGGGAGGATGAGGAGGGGATCCATTGTAAGTTCACCATACAGATTTTTCTGTAAAGGTGAACTTACCCTTTAAGTCTACCTGATGGGCCACTGTGGAAAAGAAGGGTATATACCAGTAGCCCAACTGGCAATAACAAGTGGTATATCCATCCATCCATCCAGTGCTAGAACATATATAAAGTCTGTTTTTTCAAATGACTGCTGTAACAAAAGTTATACAACTACCGTATTTATCGGCGTATAACACGCACAGACATATAACACGCACAGACATATAACACGCACCCTAACTTTAAGAGGGAAGTTTCAGGAAAAAAGTTTCCACAGCCCCCTGCGTATAACACGCAGGCACAGTTTACCCTCTATTTTCAGGGTAAACAAGTGAGTGTTATACGCCAATAAATACAGTATATCAAATGCAAAGAGAAGAATAACCAAGGAAAAAATGAAACGTAAAGAAAAAGTAGAAGAGAATACAACCCATCAGACAATTCTCAACACCTCCAAGTAGTTCAATATGATATTCAGAGTGCAACTATACAGGATGAGGTTGTGTCCAAAAGCCCCCGTGGAAGCCAAGTTTTGTTGAATTTGGGGATATTATTATTTAGTGGACCTGTCAGATACTCCATGTTGTGGACATTGGGCCAGATTCACGTACAAGAGCGCCGGTGTAACGTAACCCGTTTACGATACACCTTGGCAAATTTCCAGTTTTAGTGCCCGATCCACAAAGCACTTACCTGGAAACTTGCGGCGGTGTATCGCAAATACGTCCGGCGCAGGGCGGGCCAATTCAAATGGGCGTGTGCCATTTAAATTAGGCGCGCTCCCGCGCCGGACCTACTGCGCATGCTCCGTTTCGCAATTCCCGTTGTGCTTTGCGCGCAGTGACGTCATTTTTTCGAACGGCGACGCGCGTAGCGTAATTCCGTATTCCCGGACGGCTTACGCAAACGACGTTCATTTTTAAATTTCGACGCGGGAACGACGGCCATACTTTAGACAGCAATACGTTTGCTGACTAAAGTTGGGGCACCCAAAACGACGACTAACTTTGCGACGGGAAACTAGACTAGCGGCGACGTAGCAAATGCGAAAATCCGTCGTGGATCGCCGTAACTCCTAATTTGCATACCCGACACTGGTTTACGACGCAAACTCCCCCCAGCGGCGGCCGCGGTGCTGCATCCTAAGATTCGACAGTGTAAAACAATTACACCTGTCGGATCTTATGGATATCTATGCTTAACTGATTCTATGAATCAGTCGCATAGATAGAAACAGAGATACGACGGCGTATCAGGAGATACGCCGTCGTATCTCCTTTGTGAATCTGGGCCATTGTGAATATGTTCGAGATCTCTATGGGAAGGTGGTAGCTGCTGTTTCCACTTTAGGGCTATCAAGCATCTAGCTGCAGTCAGGATATGGTTTATTAATTTGGTCGTTGGTTTGGCTGCAATCGGCAGGAGGAAGTGAACTGGATCCAGAGAGTACCGGAAACCAAACAGATTCTAAAAGGTTTCTAGTGATTTCCCAAAAAGAAGCATGTCAGGATAAAACAATGGAGGTACTATTGCTCATTTGTTGTTAAATAGTAAGTTTGGGGCGTAGCTTCCTTATCCTTACTATGCTACTTAGTGATTCTGTGACCTGGAATAGGTATGCAGGTAAGCTGTTCCAACAGTACTCTGATGCATATTATTTATGGATCCATGACTCACTGAGTAGTGATTCAAGAATATGACCTCTACCGTCTGTAATGTAGTCTTGTTGGAGTATACATTGCATCATTCTTCAATTACTGTGAATATAATTTACTGCTAATAAATTGGATTCTATTTGCCACAGTGTTTTTTGTCATGTTGACACAATTGGCTCAATTAGCAAAACATAAGAATCTTTTGATTCAGCCATGTGAATGTAGTTTTCAATCCTCATTTAACTCGGCTGAAAATAATGTTTAAATAATGAACCTTACCCTGCTGGTTTTTATTTGTAAACTAAATATACTGTGATTTTTGAAATTGTTGCATTTAGCTCAGTAGACACCTTTTAGGGCATTCAATGTATTGGCCCTTGGCAAGGGTCAAAACCCTGACTGACCATAAACCACAAAAATGTAGTTGAACACATTAGTGTTTTTCTTTATCGTAGAAGTGATTTAGGTGACTGTAAATCCACCCCGTCATTCCACATGCTAAAACGGCCTTTCTCAACCTTTTTAACACAGAGGAACACTTGAAATAGTCTTAAAGAACCCCTGCTAAAATGACTATATCTACAACTAATTATACGTTAGTGAGATGGTCACTATGAAGAATGCTCCTTAAACTTGTGGTCATTGGGAAGCTAAAAAGATCAGTGGTGTCTGTCAGAGAGGTTCCCTTGCTGGTCGCCCCCGGCGCGCGCCTGTGCGTTCTGGTGCCGATGCGCATTTGCGGCGCTTGGCGACAATCTGTCTATTTAAACTGCCAGAGTGCCTGGGATCGGTGCTGTCTGATCTGCAGCTACCTGTGACCCTCCTGTTACCTGTCTGAACACTTGTCTCTTGATTACCTGGCCTGCCTATTGGATTATCCCTGCCTTCCGCCTGCACCTGACCTCGGCTTGCCTTGACCTTTGAACCTGCCTGCTCCTCTGTACTTCGCTGCCCGCCTGTTGCCAACCCTGCCTGTGACCCGACCATTCCGCTCTGCTCTTGCTCAGCATCACCTGCCTGTGTTCCTGTCTCCTCTTGCCTGTCCAGCCGGACTCCCTCTTCTCTGCACCTGGATCCAGAGCCGCATCTCCTGCAACTACCCGCCAGGCTCTCATACCACTCCGCACTCCCGTGCCTCTTGTCCATACTACCAGGGGCCGCGAGTTGGACACGTAAGGGAGACCTCCCTTTGTTCAATCGGGCTCTCTAGTCTACTTATCTGAGAGACAAAAGGAATCCTGCCTAACAACCTTTAGAGCAGTGGTTCTCAATTCCTAGAAGATGGGGCCACTACTAGCACAGGATTTCTCAACCGGGGTTCCTCTAAAGGTTCGCTACACCTGTCCCCAGAACCCACTAACAGGCCAAGTTTGCAAGATAACTGAAATACATCACAGGTGATATCATTTGCTGTATTCTAGTTCCTGTGTGAAGGGAAGGGATGTGTCCCTTCCAATCAGCTCTGAGCTCTCCTCACTTAGCTCTGCATTGTGTAACTTCAGCTCTCCACCCTCTTTTTTCTGAACTCTCAGACAAGGTTTATGAATTCTGATCTTTGAACGGATGTAGAGAAGACAGAACTTATGCAGGAGGATTAGTTTAATCTCTTGATCACCTGAGGCCAGTCACTTCACTGGGTATATGTAAGGGTTTACAACTCCTTTAAGTCATAGACCAAAAATAAGTAAAAAATGAAACAAGGCATACAATAACCATGCACCCTCACTGAACATTTATTTCACAACACGGTATAAAAACTGTGGGCCAAATCCTCAGCCAGGCGGCGTAACTTAACTTTCAGCAGTTAAGTTACACTGACTTAAAGTTTCTACCTAAGTGCCTGATCCACAAAGCACTTACCTAGAAATTTCAGGCCGTGTAACTTAAGTGCCGCCGTCGTAAGGCGGTCCTCCTCTCCAGGGGGCGCTTATAATTTAAATGAGGCGCGCTCCCGCGCCGGCCGTACTGCGCATGCGTGTGACGTAATTTTCCCGACGTGCAGCGCGCGAACGTAATTGACGCCGGGCGGCTTTGTGGATTGCGACGGGACACTAAAGTTGCGACGGGTGAAAAAAAATATACGCGCCGGGAAAACAAATAATTATAAAAAAAAATGATAACGTCGCTCAGCATGCATTCCTGAGGGAGAACTCCATGCCAATTTTCAAAGAAAAAACCGGCATGGGTTCCCCCCCCAGGAGCATACCAGGCCCTTAGGTCTGGTATGGGTTTTAAGGAGACCCCCCCACGCCGAAAAATCGACGTAGGGGGTCCCCCTACAATCCATACCAGACCCGTATCCAAAGCACGCTACCCGGCCGGTCAGGAAGGGAGTGGGGACGAGCGAGCGCCCCCCCCCCCTCCTGAGCCGTGCCAGGCCGCATGCCCTCAACATGGGGGGGTTGGGTGCTCTGGGGCAGGGGGGCGCACTGCGGGCCCCCCCACCCCAGAGCACCCTGTCCCCATGTTGATGAGGACAGGACCTCTTCCCGACAACCCTTGCCGTTGGTTGTCGGGGTCTGCGGGCGGGGGCTTATCGGAATCTGGGAGTCCCCTCAAATAAGGGGGCCCCCAGATACCGGCCCCCCACCCTAAGTGAATGGATATGGGGTACATCGTACCCCTATCCATTCACCTGGAGGCAAAAAGTAAAAGTTAGTAAACACACAACACAAGGGTTTTTAAAATAATTTATTATTCTGCTCCGGAGGCCCCCCCTGTCTTCTTTATTAGCTCTATTACCAGGGGGGGCTTCTTCTTCCGCTCTCCGGGGGTCTTCTCCGCTCTCCGGGGGGGTTTCTTCTTCCGCTCTCCGGGGGGGGGGCTTCTCCGGACTCCGGGGGTCTTCTTCCATCTTCTCCCCTCTTCCGCTGTTGATTCGGCGAACCCTGGTTCTTCTCCAGCTGTCCGGTGCCTTCTTCTTCAGCGCTGGCTGCCTGCTATCTTTGTGTGTTAGCTCAATTAGTAACAGGCAGCCGGCGCGGTCTTCTGTGACGTCAGGGTCTTCTCTTCTGTTCTTCTCCCCTCTTCCGATGTTGCCTCGTCGCCTGTTGTCGCTGTAATGATGGAAGCGCGCCTTGCATCCCATTTATATAGGCATCACCGTCCCATCATGCTCCGGCAGGTACCCACGTGGTGGGTGCCTACCCACGTGCACCCACCACGTGGGTACCTACCGGAGCATGATGGGACGGTGATGCCTATATAAATGGGATGCAAGGCGCGCTTCCATCATTACAGCGACAACAGGCGACGAGGCAACATCGGAAGAGGGGAGAAGAACAGAAGAGAAGACCCTGACGTCACAGAAGACCGCGCCGGCTGCCTGTTACTAATTGAGCTAACACACAAAGATAGCAGGCAGCCAGCGCTGAAGAAGAAGGCACCGGACAGCTGGAGAAGAACCGGGGTTCGCCGAGTCAACAGCGGAAGAGGGGAGAAGATGGAAGAAGACCCCCGGAGTCCGGAGAAGCCCCCCCCCGGAGAGCGGAAGAAGAAACCCCCCCCGGAGAGCGGAGAAGACCCCCGGAGAGCGGAAGAAGAAGCCCCCCCTGGTAATAGAGCTAATAAAGAAGACAGGGGGGGCCTCCGGAGCAGAATAATAAATTATTTTAAAAACCCTTGTGTTGTGTGTTTACTAACTTTTACTTTTTGCCTCCAGGTGAATGGATAGGGGTACGATGTACCCCATATCCATTCACTTAGGGTGGGGGGCCGGTATCTGGGGGCCCCCTTATTTGAGGGGACTCCCAGATTCCGATAAGCCCCCGCCCGCAGACCCCGACAACCAACGGCAAGGGTTGTCGGGAAGAGGTCCTGTCCTCATCAACATGGGGACAGGGTGCTCTGGGGTGGGGGGGCCCGCAGTGCGCCCCCCTGCCCCAGAGCACCCAACCCCCCCATGTTGAGGGCATGCGGCCTGGCACGACTCAGGAGGGGGGGGGGCGCTCGCTCGTCCCCACTCCCTTCCTGACCGGCCGGGTAGCGTGCTTTGGATACGGGTCTGGTATGGATTGTAGGGGGACCCCCTACGTCGATTTTTCGGCGGAGGGGGGGTCTCCTTACAACCCATACCAGACCTAAGGGCCTGGTATGCTCCTGGGGGGGAACCCATGCCGGTTTGGATTTTACAAATTGCCGTGGAGTTCTCCCTCGGGAATGCATACCAAATGCCGTCGCTTGAATGGGCCTTTACAAGGTGTGACTAACTTTACACTTTGTAAAAGCAGCCCTAGTTTTACACCTGGCAAACTAACACTTACGGCGAAAAAACTAAGCACAAAAGCTTTGAGGATCGCCCTAAGTGCTAATTTGCATACCAGAAGAGGCATTTCGACTCGAAATGCCCCCAGTGGCGGATGCGGTACTGCATCCTAAGATCCGGCAGTGTAAGTCCCTTACAGATGTCGGATCTTCTGCCTAACTTAGGAAAACTGCTTCTGAGGATCAGTTCCAAAGTTAGAACCAGAGATACGACGGCTTACGCTGGAGTATCTCTTTTGTGGATATGGCCCCGTATACTTATACCGAGTTCCCAATTAAACTAAACCCATCTCTTCCCCCCTATCCAGAAAATTCTGCAAAATGCTCCTGAAATGACTGTATACAACAGACTAAAATCTTCAAAATGTCAAACAAGACTGGACCCAAGAGTGAGAATAATAATGTAATATAAAGTATACCTAATTATATTAAATACACATTACAAAACACAGCAGTTCATAGCCAATACTGTACCATTTTAGTCACAAAACTAACGGCCAGTTAGTTTGGCAAATAATTATAGATCCACTATTTCCTTGCAGAACGGATGTGAAAATGCCTAGGGAGGTAAAAAAAAAAAGAAAATAAACTACATCCATAGATAATGGCCTTAAAACGCCAATAGATAACAAACACAAATGCTTCTTTATTTTTTTAGCAATTGTTGGTATATCACTTGGTTATTTCAAAGGTTTTGAATGTACACCATAGTAGTCCATTAATAGTAGATATTTTTTTTTACCTGTGGTTGTTTGATAACAGTAGTTTGTCTACTAGGACTACAGACTGGTATGGCGCTTACACACGTCCGTTTTTCATGACGTGAAAAATTCAATTTTTTAAATTGGTCATTAAAAATGACCGTGTGTGGGCTCCAGAGCATTTTTCATGACGTGAAAAATGGGCATTAAAAATTTAGAACATGCTCTAATTTTTCTCGTCGTTTTTCACATCGTGAAAAACGGTCGTGTGTAGGCTTTAACGACTGGAAAAAAACACGCATGCTCAGAAGCAAGTTATGAGACGGGAGCACTCGTTCTGGTAAAACTAGCGTTTGTAATGGAGATAGCACATTCGTCACGCTGTAACAGACTGAAAAGCACGAAGACTGAAAAGCGCAAATCGTCTCACCAAACTTTTACTAACACAAAATCAGCAAAAGCAGCCCAAAGGGTGGCGCCATCTGAATGGAACTTCCCCTTTATAGTGCCGTCGTGCGTATTGTACGTCACCGCGCTTTGCTCAAGCATTTTTTTTCACAATCGTGTGTATACAAGGCAGGCTTGACAAGAATCACGTCGAGAAAAACTTTGTTTTTTTCTAGGACAATAAAAACGGTTGTGTGTACGTGGCAGTAGGATATTTTAGGCCTCAAACATGGAAGATGTTTTCTCCTCTCCCCTGCTTTGTTTGAATCTGAAAGTGATCTCCTTCTCTAAGCAATTCCAGATTTAGAGCTGTCAAATCCCCACTGCAATGGCTCAGTAAGCAGCAGATATGAAAGTACATTCAAATTTAAAAACAAAATTCTGAGAGTGCCACCCCCCCCCCCCCTGCACATGCATGCACTTAGGATGCATGTGCATATGGAAATACCTATTGGGAAACGCATATTTGGTATCCCACACATGCGAAAAGTAGAGGAATAAGTTTAAGGCCATCAAATATGGTTAACTTCAAATTGACTAACCTGTTTGTTTATTGTGTCAATATGTTTTTTGAGACTTGATATATAATGTATTAATACGAAGCAATATTTGTTTAAAAGAAAATTTTGTTGATGATATTGTATTAAAGTGGAAGTAAACCCTCCCATCATTTACAGCCAAGGAAGCGGCCATCTTGGCCTCGGTTTGATCTACAACTGCCATGATGCTGCACATGTGATCAGTTATGACACCAGCCATTGGATGATTTAACAGTTTGGTTGAGAGCGCAGCCAATGGGAGTGTTACATTCCAGGCATGTGCCGGAAATGTAACTGTTTTTTGAAACTGTTAAAAGAATGGGTTTACTTCCGCTTTAAGTAGAAAAAAGTGGCTTATCATTTTTTTGTTTTATTTTGCATAATGAGGGCCATAGACATTTATGGTAGTGCAGAAAAACGCACGTGTAGTGTGCGTGTTTACTCATTATTATCGTATAGGATTTAAATAACGTCAACAGAGTCCGCCTCGTGTGAATGGGCCCTTAGATTTCAATCCTCCTTGGCCAAATCCAAAACATTTAATAAAAATACATGTCAACGCACTAAAAAAAATATAATTCCCTTTCCACCAAATGATTTGGACCATCAAGCCGATAGAACACCTTTGGGATGAATTAGAGTGGAGACTGCAAGCCAGGCATTCTCATCCAACATCACTCCCTGACCTCAGAAATGCGCTTCTGGAAGAATGGTAAAACATTCCCATAGACACACTCCTAATACTTGTGGACAGCCTTCTCAGAAGAGTTGAAGTTGTTACAGCTGCAAAGGGTGGGCCAACTCAATATTGAACCCTACAGACTAAAACTGGGATGCCATTAAAGTTCTTGTGCATGTAAAGGCAAGCATCCCAATACTTTTGGCAATATAGTGTAGTTTTATGAGTCTTTATTCGATTTTTAACTCATAATATGCCTTTCAGTATGTGTGAAGCATGGAAAAGTTGGTCCTGCAGGGAATGAGATATAGTTAGCTAAGGATACTTGCAGATCTCCTTATGGTCATTGATCCACATCTTTTCTGTCAAATGTTATATATATATATATATATATATATATATATATATATATATATATATATATATATATATATATGGCAGCGTTTAAAGACATAGCATAGCAGTACCTGTATATTAACAGCAGCTCTGTATGGCCTCCTTTACATATGCGGTTGGGGGGGGCAGCAAGGAAAACAGGCCGTTTGAACCATAGTTTGAATAGCCACACCCCCCTCCAATCTAACAAAGTGGTTGGAGGTGGTTGTGTCAAAAATAATACCCCAGTCACATTCGTTCAAGTGAATAGGGATGTGCCACAATCTGCCTGCAGCAAAGTGCAATGGTTTTGGTGCTGTGGTGCAGACTTTACAGGGTTAGAATGGGCAGTGAGAGGGCGACGTAGAAAAGGCCTCCATGTGCACATACCATAACTAACTTCCTAGCCTGATTAGATCTGCTTGTAAAGTACACCTGAAATGCACTGGTATACAAGAAAACGTCTTATTCTGAGTGGAGATGTAAGGAGAATGACTGCCGGTTCACACAGGGGCAATCCGACTTACAGCGCGACTTTGCAAGGCGACTTCAGCGCGACTTGGAGCAACTTACAACGCGACTTAAAGTTGCCTCCAGGACAGCGGACTTTGGCTGTGGCCAATCACAGAATAATCAGCTCTGTGGGAGGGAGGGGTTTGCCTGAGTAAACTATTTTCTTTTTCTGTAAAGTTGCTTCAGTTAAGATGGTGATCCGACTTTGGAGGCAACTTCCATTGAAATCTATGGGTACAAGTCGCCTAGCAGTAGTACAGGAACCTTTTCTGAAAACGGAGCGACTTCAGTAGTGTGCATTAAGACGGTTCTCATTCAATGGAATTATCATGTCGCGCGTCTTGGGGCGACACAATTCGGATCCCAAGTCGCGGTAGTGTGAACTGGTACTTTGGTGCTTTGATCTTCTCGGCATTACTGTAACGTTTACTATAAAATGTTTCTTTTTAGGGCACTTCAGCTGGGAGAAATACCTGAAGGAGACGGGATCTCAGCCGGCCCCAACACACTGCTTCAAACAGGTGAGATGTTTGGAAGGCTACAAGGGGCATGGTAGAAAAATTCCCTGAAAATGGATTTATTAAGATTTATTAAGATTATGAAAAAAGAAGGGATCTGAAGTTTACTGTAAACTACCCAGTTACCAGCAGCATTCCTCACATTCAAAATATAAATTAAATGTCATTTCATATTCACACATTCATCTACAATGTTTAGTTATTGTTTTTAATTTCAGCAAAAATACAGAGCAGATCTAAAACGTGATTTTAAAAGCCATTACTGCTAAAGTACAGTGCAAACATACAGTATCTCACAAAAGTGAGTACACCCCTCACATTTTTGTAAATATTTTATTTATATTTTTTCATGTGACAACACTGAAGAAATTACACTTTGCTACAATGTAAAGTATTGAGTGCACAGCTTGTATAACAGTGTAAATGTGCTGTCCCCTCAAAATAACTCAACACACTGCCATTAATATCTCAACCGCTGGCATCAAGTGAGTACACCCCTAAGTGAAAATGTCCAAATTGGGCCTAAAGTGTCAATATTTTGTGTGGCCACCATTTTTTTCCAGCATTACCTTAACCTTCTTGGGCATAGAGTTCACAGATTGCCACTGGATTCCTCTTCTACTCCTCCACGATGACATCACAGAGCTGGTGGATGTTGGAGACCTTGTGTTCCTCTACCTTCCATTTGAGGGCGCCCCACAGATTCTCAAAAGAGTATAGGTCTGGAGACATGCCTGGCCAGTCCATCACCTTTACCTTCAGCTTCTTTAGCAAGGCAGTGGGTCGTCTTGGAGGTGTGTCTGGGGTTGTTATCATGTTGGAATACTGCCTCCGGCCCAGTCTCCGAAGGGAGGAGATCATGCTCTGCTTCAGTATGTTAAAGTACATGTTGGTATTCTTGGTTCCCTCAGTGAACTGTAGCTCCCCAGTGCCGGCAGCATTCATGCAGCCCCAGACCATGACACTCCCACCATCATGCTTGACTGTAGGCACACTTGTCTTTGTACTCCTCACCTGGTTGCCGCCACACACGCTTGATACCATGTATCCATGTCCTTGGTCTGCTTGTCTTTAGCAAACTGTTTGCGGGCTTTCTTGTACATCATCTTTAGAATAGGCTTCCTTCTGGGACGACAGCCATGCAGACCAATTTGATGCAGCGTGCGGCGTATAGTCTGAACACTGACAGTCTAACCCTCCACCCCTTCAACCTCTGAAGCAATACTAGCAGCACTCATACGTTTGGACATTTTCACTTTGGAGGTGTACTCACTTTTTTTGTTGCCAGCGGTTTAGACATTAATGGCTGTGTGTTGAGTTATTTTGAGGGGACAGCAAATTTACACTGTTATACAAGCTGTACACTCACTACTTTACATTGTAGCAAAGTGTAATTTCTTCAGTGTTGTCACATGAAAAAATATAATAAAATATCTACAAAAATGTGAGATACTGTATATTAACCTCTTCCCGCCCTCACGGCGGGTTTATAAGGCCACAAACTGGGGGGCGGACGCCCACCGCGCCAGTCAGGTGCCAATGCGCGTGCCTGGCGGCCACGATGTCCGCCAGGCACCCGCGATCGGCAGTCACGGAGACAGGGACGTGGAGCTCTGTGTGTAAACACAGAGCTACACGTCCTGTCAGGGAGAGGAGACTGATGGTGTGTCCCTTGTACATAGGGACAACCATCTGTCACCTCCCCCAGTCAGTCCCCTCCCCCACAGTAAGAATCACCTAGCAGGACACACATTAACCCCTTCCTCGCCCCCTAGTGTTCACCCCTCCCCTGCCAGTCACATTTATACAGTAATCGTGCATATTTATAGCATTGTTCGCTGTATAAATGTGAATCGTCCCAAAAATGTGTCAAAAGTGTCCCATGTGTCCGCCGTAATATCGCAGTCCTGACAAAAATGGCAGATCGCAGCCATTACTAGTAAAGAAAATAAAAAATAATAATAATAATAAAAAATAAAAAAAATGTCATAATTCTATCCCCTATTTTGTAGATGCTATAACGTTTGCGCAAATCAATCACTATACGCTTATTGCGATTTTTATTTTTACCAAAAATATGTAGAAGAATACGTATCGGCCTAAACTGAGTTTTTTTTTTTTTATATATATATATATATTTATTATAGCAAAAAGCAAATAATGGTGTTTTTTTTTCTAATATGTCGCTATATTTTTGTTTATAGCGCAAAAAATAAAAACCGCAGAGATGATCAAATACCACCAAAAAAAAGCTATATTTGTGGGAAAAAAAGGACGTCAATTTTGTTTGGGAGCCACGTCGCACGACCGTGGCTCCCAAACAATTGTCATTCAAAGCGTAATAGTGCTGAAAGCTGAAATTTCACCTGGGCAGGAAGGGGGTATATGTGCCCAGTAAGCAAGTGGTTAAAGCACTGCTTCATAACTCTGTGCTCAATTATTACCAGCAAAGCATGCTTTACAGGTAGTCTGCAGTGATAGAATTATGGGGTGGGGGGCATTCCTGGCTTCCAAGATTACTGGTTATCTGCCTGTCTCTGGTTTCAAAGATCTTTTAGACTCTGTCCCAGAACTAGTCCTCTTAATCTGTATACTTACTCAACATCAGTGCCTCAGAGCCATTGGATTAGCATAATGGCCAGGCAAGTAGCATTTTCCGGTGAAGTCAGCAGTGGCTGTTTTCATATTTTCTTACCAGGCTACTGAGAGACTAAGCTCTGTTAGTTATATAGGGGACCCAATTGTGGCTCTTGACATGTGCGGCTGCACATAATGTTCACTATAAATACAGCCTTGGCCAAAAGTTTTGAGAATGACACAAATATTTATTTTCACAAAGTCTGCTGCCTCAGTTTTTATGATGGCAATTTGCGTATACTCCAGATTGTTATGAAAATGAACTTGATCCCATAAACATTTCCACTACATTTGTGAAGAAGGCTTCAGGGCACCCAAGAAAGTCCAGCAAGCTCCAGGAACATATCCTACAGTTGATTCAGCTGTGGGATCGGGGGACACCAGTGCAGAGCTTTCTCAGAAATGGCAGCAGGCAGGTGTGAGCGCATTTGCACGCACAGCGAGGTGAAGACTTTTGGAGAATGGTCTGGTGTCAAGAAGGGCAGCAAAGAAGCCACTTCTCTCAAGGAAAATCATCAGGGACAGACTGATATTCTGCAAAGGTACAGGGATTGGACTGCTGAGGACTGGGGTAAAGTAATTTTTTCTGATGAATCCCCTTTTGGCTTGTTTGGGGGCATCTGAAAAAAACCTTGTTCAGAGTAGAAAAGGTGAGCGCTACCATCCGTCCTGGTGTCACACCAACAGCAAAGCATCCTGAGACCATTCATGTGTGGGTTTTGCTTCTCAGCCAAGGGAATTGTCGGCTCACTCACAATTTTGCCTAAGAACACAGCCATGAATAAAGAATGGTACAAAATATTCTCAGAGATCAACTTCTCCCAACCGTCCAAGAACAGTTTGGTGATGGAGCACCGTGCCACAAGCTAAAAGTGATAACTAAGTCATTTGGGGAAGAAAACCTCAACATTTTTGGTCCATGCCCAGGAAATTTCCAAGACCTCAATCCCATTGGGTGAACAAATAAAACCCCCAAAATTCTGACAAACTCCAAGCATTGATTATGCCAGAATGGGCTGCCATCAGTCAGGATGTGGCCCAGAAGTTGATTGACTGCATGTCAGGCAATTGCAGACGTCTTGTAAAAAAAAAAGGTCAACGCTGCAAATATTGACTTTGCATATACTTCATGTAATTGACAAAAAAAGGCCTTTGACACGTATGAAATGCTTGTAATTCTACTTCAAGCCACCATAGTAACATCTGACAAAAAGAATTTAAAACGCTGAAGCTTTAGACTTTGTGAATATTAATATTTGTGTCACTCTCAAAACTTTTGGCCACGGCTGTAATGCTAGAAAGGACTGTCAGAGACTGCAGACATACTAGAGGCAATGATGGTCAGTGAATGTGACCATCTGACAAGTATTGATGGAAACTAGAGAAATGCTTCAGAAAATAGTGAAGAACTGGAGGTTCCCCCCACCTTAACAATCGGTGTTTCCACTACAAGTGCATTCTCTTGGGCCCAATACTGATCACACAAGAACAAAAGGATCACAGGCTCTGAGTGTTAAAGCGGTTGTAAACCCGCATCAAATTTTTTTTTTCTCCTGTAAGGCAAAAGTCATAATGAGCTAATATGCACCGCATATTAGCTCATTATGAAATACTTACCTCGGAACGAGGTGTGTAGCACTTACCTGGTCCACGCGAGCGAGATTTCATCTTGCCTCGGCGTGACTTCTGGGTATTGCCGCTCCCGCGCTGTGATTGGCTGGAGCGGCGATGACGTCACTCCCGCGCGTGCGCGTGGGAGATTTAAAACTCTGCAAGGCCCGGCGGCTGCCGGTCCTTTCGCCGTAGATCCCCCCCCCCCCTGCGCATGCGCCGCGGCGCATTGAATGAATGACTTGTATAGCGCAACGCATGTGAACTGAATCGCCTCTGGGCGCTTTTTCCAGCCAGTATCTGCTTGGCTGGTGCTGTCATTTTTACCCGGTAGGATCATGACACGCTAGGGACACACAGTCATACACACATATATACATATATACTGGGCCAATTTTGGACGAGATCCAATTTACCTACCAGCATGTCTTTGGAGTGTGGGAGGAAACCGGAGTACCCGGAGGAAACCCACGCAGACACAGGGAGAACATGCAAACTCCAGGCAGATGGTGTCGTGGTTGGGATTCGAACTAGCAAACCTTTTGCTGCTAGGCGAAAGTGCTACTCACTGCACCACTGTGCTGCCCATTGCAAGGGGAATATCTCCTAAACCGTGCAGGTTTAGGAGATATTCTCCTTACCTACAGGTAAGCCTTGTTATAGGCTTACCTGTAGGTAAAAGTCAAAAAAGTGGGTTTACAACCACTTTAAGTTGCCTGACTGGCTTCTTTGTTAACCGCTTGATCTCCAGAAGGGTTTACCCCCTTCATGACCAGGCCATTATTTTCTATTTAGCACAGTGCTATTTTAGCTGGCAATTGCTTGGTCATGCAACACGGTACACAAATTAAATTTTATATATTTTTTTCACACAAATAGAGCTTTCTTTTGATGTTATTTTATCACCACTTGTTTTTTTATTTGTTGCTATGTAAATAAAAAAATAGCAAAATGTAAAGAAAACATAAAATGCTATTTTCTACTTTCTGTTATAACACCTATCCAATAAGATCAAAGGGGGTAATCCACAAAAGGGATACGCCGGCGTATCTACTGATACGCCGTCGTATCCCTGTTTCTATCTATGGAACTGATCCACAGAATCAGTTTACCATAGATAGGCAGAAGATCCGACATGTGTAATTGAATTACACTGTCGGATCTTAAGGATGCAATTCTAGGCCGGCCGCTAGGTGGCGAGGCCATTGCGGCCGGCCTAGAATATGCAAATGAACACTTACGGCGATCCATGAACGTTCCGACGGGCCCGTCGCGCTAAATCTACGTCGTTTACGTCGAGTTACGCCGCGTAAAAATAGGGCTGAGTCCTATTTGACTAAGCCCTATTAAGTATGGCCGTCGTTCCCGCGTCAAAATTTTAAACTCTACGTCGTTTGCGTAAGACGTTCGTGAATGGCGCTGGACGCCATTTACGTTAACGTCTAAGCAAATGACGTCGGAGCGATGTGAGTTAGTGCAATGCACGTCGGGTAAGTTACCCGACGGAGCATGCGCAGTACGTCCGGCGCGGGAGCGCGCCTAATTTAAATGGGACTCGCCCCATTAGAATCGGCACGCCTTGCGCCGGACGGATTTGAGTTACACCGCCGCAAATTTCCAGGTAAGTGTGTTGTGGATCGATACCTAACTTAGGAAATTTGCGGCAGTGTAACTTAAATCACTTAAGTTACGTTGCGCTGCGGGGCTGTGGATTTGGCCCAAAATGTATTCTGCTACATGTCTTTGGTAAAAAAAAATCCCAATAAGTGTATATTGGTTTGTGTGAAAGTTATAGTGTCTACAAATTGGTGTATATATATTTGAAAATGGATAAATTCTGATGTACTGATGGCCTGTCTCATTTCTTAAAATGCCAGAACAGTACAAATACCCCCTGAATGACCCCTTTTTGGAAAGTAGACAGACAGAGGTATTTAGTAAGAGGCATTTCAAGGTTTTTTGAAGTTTTTGGAACTGTTTTTTGTTAAATGAACCTAAAGTGATTGTAAACCCTTGTTTACAACTCTATGCTACAGGTAAGCCTATATTAAGGCTTACATGTAGCTAACAAGGATATCTCCTAAACCTGCACGGTTTAGGAGATATCCCTGTATTTGCATGTGCCGACGTCATGCGGCACATGCGCACTTAAGCCACTACGTGCCATTGCTTCAGTTGTACTGTGCTGTTCCCGCACGCATGCGTGGGAGTGACGTCATCGCAGCTCTGGCCAATCACAGCGCCAGAGCCGCGATACCCGGAAGTCACTCAGGAAAAACATGTCGGCGGCCGGAGGGGAGGACGTTGACTGCTGCGGGGGCTTCGATCGAAGGTAAGTAATACTTAATCAGCTAGTATGCCGATTGCCACAATTTGCGGTTTTTATTCAGATTGGCTGCAAAAAGCATAAAAAACGCAAATTGCGGTAAAAACGCACTACATGCTTTTCTGCAGCTTCTCTATTGAAGTCTATTGAACCAAAAAAGCACAAAAGCACTGTTTTGCATGTAAAAAAAGTCACGGACTCTTTCCAAAAACGCAGCGACTGAAAAAAGCATAGATGTGAACGTGTACCATTTTTTTTTTTTACATACTATAACCAGTGCAGTACAGCATCATCACATGACTGGTGTGGCAGTGATCAAGGATACTGACTGGTGACCGTATGTTTTTAACATTTTTTTTTTTTTTTTTTACATCTTGTCATCAGATTAGCTTAGTGTCACCATACACTCACTAGTCTCGGGGGTGTTCAGAGAGTTTTATTTTCTTTCTTTTTTTTACACTTTGTTTTGAACTTCCATGAAAGGGTTTCATTCATAACAGCTGCAATTGCTATTAAGATGCTGTGATTAACCCAAAGCCATCACATGGTACAGGGTGCTTTGATTGGCCCAGGTATCGTGAAAGTTGTGTGCTAATCACAGCATCACAATACTTAGCACAGCTGCTATGAATGATAACCTAGCCGCTGCAATCTGCTGTTACCAGTGGATATAGAGGTCCCTGCAGCATGTATGCATGTGCCAGACGATGTACAGGTAAGTTACCTGCATGTAGCTGCCACCTGCTCACAGTAAAACTACTGCAGGTGGCAAGTGGTTGGAGCTTCTGTCAGATGTGTGAAAATTTAAATAGACACTCACCTGCCCAAGGATTCAGCATTGTCCTCACTCAAGCTACTTCCTTCACTGGTCTTCAGCCCCCCCCGGCACTGGCATGTTAACTGTTGGCAGCTGTCTGACTCGTGGTAGCCTCACAGCCGGCTTCCCACTGCACACCTGCAAGCTGTGCTATGTGACTGGTCACGCAGCATTCTGGGACCTGTGACAGGTCCTAGAAGGTTGGGGGCAGGGAGGCGGGCGGGCGGAGAACTTTCCTTTTGGATTGCCTAAAACTAGGTATCTGCCCCCCCAAAAAATACAATTCAAATGTGGAAGAGGAGAGGAGGAGGAAGCATGGAACTTGCCCTTTTGGTTGAAGTTCCACTAAACGCCTTGGCTTATATTGACAAAACTTATTTTTTTCACCTTTACCAGTCTGGTTCTCCGCCCTCCAATGATTACAAGATTGGAATGAAGCTGGAGGCTCAGGACCCTAGGAACACAACCTCCACTTGCATTGCCTCTGTGGTGGGCCTCACGGGAGCTCGGCTGAGACTGCGCCTTGATGGAAGTGATAACAAAAATGACTTCTGGAGACTGGTGGATTCATCAGAGATTCAGCCCATTGGCACTTGTGAAAAGAGTGGGGGCATGTTACAGCCTCCGTTGGGTATGTTTTTCATATTTTCATAAAACAAAAAACAAACATCTGTTCATACTACAGCTAGCAAGAATTTAACTTGTATTACTCTGATGAACAGTGAAGATTACAGTATAAACCTCAAGAAAATAACTGTAAGCAGAACGCAGCTTAATACACAGTGGTAAGACATAAATGTGAACAGTTTTACCTGCTATAGAATTTGCAATTCTATTCTGTTTTAATCCCGCCACCTATGCCAGATTGAAAAGCCAGGCCCTCTGCAGACTACACCGCAGTGAGGCAATACAACTGCTGTAAAATCTGCTTAAGCCCGTGCTTGGATAATGAAAGAGCAGCAACACAGGTCATCTGTGTGCTCTTCCCTTCTGTAAGCACATTTCCAGTGTTAGACTGATAGCATTAGGCAAAGCAGAAGAGACCTACTGTCCCCAGTGATTGCTGCTGTACAGGGGATTGAAGGAGGCTGGTATAAAGTCAGAATCAAGTATTTATGCTAGTTTTATCTGATAAAATATTTATCTTTCTTTGTAATAAATACATAACTAGATTGTTATATTTTTAAACCTACTTGGAGTTCAGTTTTAAAGGGTTATTTAACTTTTTAATGACTTTTGTCAAAAACATTCCTATGCATTACAGTACAATTAATATACAGTGTTCTGTTTCGTAAAAGAATGTTCGATTTTAAGCTGCGTATTCTATTGCCCCCCTCCTCATTCTGGCAGATGATAGAATGTACTAAACCAGGGGTGCCCAACCACTGGCCCGCGGAGCTCTCTGATGTGGCCTGCGACCTCCTGCTCTGGGGTGGAATAGAATAGAATACTGTTATTAAAGTTCAGTTTTATTAATAAAATCACAGTGTATATGGGCATATCTGTTCTGCAGTGGTTACTGGACTGCTTTCATACTAATCCGCAGGTGCAGAGCAGTGCACCTGCCCTGCGGGTTACCTGCACTGAGCCATAGACTTCTGTTATTACCTGCGAGTTTGGTGAGCTTTCTGAAAGTGGCACCAAACCTGCAGAATATAATAGAAGTCTATTGCAAAGTGCAGGAAAGCCAAAGAGTATAGTGGGCTGTGTCCTTGTCCGCTCTGCATATACAGAGCAGACACAGACCTGCCATCCGCCTGCTCCGCTCATTTTGGCCCGTGACCAGTTACCAAGTCGCTTAAGTGGCCCTCGCTCTTAAAAAGGTTGGGCACCCCTGTACTAAACATTGAATGCATGGCCCCAGAAACTGACAAATGAGCATAAGGCTTTGTTCCCTACCCACACTTGATCAGTCTGTTGTCACCACTCAGTTTTCTGCAAGGGCTAAGGGCAGTTTGAGGCAGCCACGTTAAAGTGCTGGAATATGTGGTGTTAATATAAACAAATAAAATAAGTGATATCATAGGTAATCGTGACGTGGTCTTTTTTTTTTTTTTTAGGTTTTAGGCTTAATGCCTCCTCGTGGCCAATGTTCCTCCTGAAGACTTTAAATGGGGCTGAAATGGCACCTGCTAAAATATTCCACAAGGTACAGATAAAATGTAGTTGTTGACTTTTTCTACGAGTTTTGCTACTCCATTTCTATGCTACTCTTGGCTATAAGAATGATCTGGCTTTTCTGGGGGGAGCCAACATGAGAGAAATGCAGAAACTATAATTTTTCACTGCTGCTTTTATTGTCATTCATTTAATATTTGACATCTTTTGAAAATGTGTATATAATGCAATTTGTTGAACAACGCATTCCAGTGCATCTAGTGTGAAATTAACCTTAAAGCATTTTTGTCATCCATTGGGGTACACAAAATGTTAAAAGTTGTTATATTGCTGTCTGCAGGAGGATTTGACACTGGCACACACAAAAAATGTAGGCCAACCTATCAACTACCAGCATGCCTCTTTTTTGTTTTTTACTAGTGTCCTAAGAAGATGGACAACTTTTTTCAGCTCTATTGGTTTCTTGCAATCTTTTTCCTCTTTAGGTCAGGACTCTTCACAGCACAGCTGCTGGTGTTTCCCCACCACTTGCAGCTATTCTTCAGTCTTCCTCCTCCACTTGGCTCTTGGACCATACCACATCCAGATCCTGTTCCGTTGTGATTGGAAATTACCATCAGGCACAAGTTTTGGTTAAATTAGCTGTGGAGCAATTTCCAGGGTCTAGAGCTGCTGGTATTGCCTCTGTGCTTGCCTTCTATATGAAATTTCACACAATGAGTAGGCTATTCAGGTAGGACTCCCTAATTTTTTGTTGGTCACTGTGCATCATTATTTCTTAATTTCCATCTGTACTTTACCCTATGGGAAAGAGCATTGATGTCATTCTGCTGGATGGAGTGTAACACATACACTCTGCTTTCTCTGTCCCGCCATGCAGCATCAAGGAAACGCATAAGGGACATCTGTCATAACAAAAACAAGCTGTGCAGCTTTGACTAGGGTTGAACCAACACCGTTTTTTTTATCGGCGAGTACCAGTACCGATACTTTCGGTCAAGTACCCACCGGTACCGAGTACCAATACCTTGTGGTGCCATTTGCGTCAATGCAAAAAAATGGTGCAAATTGCACTGCAAAGAATCTCATACAATTTCCGTGGGTGGGTGGGTGTGTGTGTCACACAAAATTCAGCAGAGGAAGTGCTGTTCTAAGAAGGTAAAGGAAGGTTAGAAGTTTAAAGCAGCAATAATTTATTAGATAACTGAACGATGACATTAGGTACATCAATCACAAGCCCATACAGGGAGATGATAGTGTGCCAGTGAGGCACGGTGACTCATGGGTTCCGTAGTTGACTCTGCTTAGCCTGGTGAAATGAACGGCTGCCTCTAACCCTGGAGCTCCTGCGGGAGGGTGGTGAGCCCAGTGGACGTCGGATCGATGGACAGCGCGCACGAAAATGACAACTGCCATCAGGGCTCGTCACTGCCGGCCGGGGGGAAAAGCCAGAAGCGTGCGGAAGTGCTCCACTATGGAGACAGTACTGTGCAGGCAACCATCGAGGATGTCCATCGATCCAGCATCCATTGCATTTGCTGCCCACCCACCAGGAGCTCTAGGGTTAGAGACGTCCATACATTCTACCAGGCTAACCAGAGTCAACTATGGAGTATGGAACTCATTAGTTAGTATCTCACTGGCACACTACCATCTTTCTTCCTGGGCTTGTGATCAGACACACACAGGAGCAGTGGAGAAAACGCATGTGATTCAGACAGGAATCGCACCACGTTCTTGTTCAAATTGCAGGCGATTCTTTGCAATGCGATTTGCGCCCATTCATTTTGTATTGACGCAAATCGCACTGCAAAGTATCGGTATCGGGAGCATTTGGGCGAGTACAATTACTCGCTCAAATGCCTGGTATCTGTGCATTCCTAGCTTTGACCAAGGTTGAATAATGGTGTAGGCCATGAAGGCTGACCAGCAAATTTCTAGGATGATGCTAAGGACCTTTGTTAAGAGAGGCCTAGCGTTACTGGTGAGGATGAGCTCTGGCATGTTCGCACAGCCCACGTGCAGAGCCTGCCAGGAAGTCGGCACTGCGCTAATCACAGGCAGTGAGACATTTCCCGATCTCTGCAGCCACGCATTGAGACAATATCTCGCTGCCTGTGATTAGCGCAGCACAGTGCCGGTTTCCTGGCGGGCTTTGCACGTGGGCTGTGCGAACACACCCGAGCTCATCCTTGCTGGTGACCCCCACCATCACAGGAGTGAGCTCTCAAATGCTGAGCTCTGAGCTACTGTGTCAGGGAAGATAAAGCACATGTGAGGGGGTTTGAATCAGAGAAAGAACTTACTTCTGTGATGTTGAAGGTGTGCAGTAACACTAGGCTTCTCTTACCAGCAGTCCTTGGCAACATCCTAGAAGTATTCCGGTCAGGCTTAATGAGGTACTCCTATAGCACAGGTATTATTCAACTTTGGTCAAAACTGCAGTTTTTATCTACAGACACCCCTTATCTGCATAGGCAGCTTTTTTGTAAAGATGAATTAACCTTTTTAAGGGGTTGTTCCAGCCTTTTTTTAAGTCTATTAAAAGTCAGCAGCTATAAAAAGTGTAGCTGCTAAGTTTTAATAAACATACACTTACCTGCTCCACAGTTCCAGCGACGCGCCGGCCGGGGCTCCGCTCCTCGCCCCCCCTCGCCGGCCAGCGTCTTCATTCCTAATGTGGGCACCCGGCAGTGACAGCTTTCGGCTTCACGGCCGGGCACCCACTGCGCATGCGCAAGCGGCGCCGTCCGATTGGACAGGCGTCACCTACAGGGAGGGGCTGCAATAAGGCGATTAAGCTATTCGCCTTACCAGCCCCTCGGCGGAAGGAGGAAGTGGGACAGGAAGTCCCACTCCTCCTGAAGCCCCCACTCCCCCCCCCCCCCCCCCCAAAAAAAATGACATGCCAAATGTGGCATGTAAGGGGGCGAGGAGTGGATTAAGCAGAAGTTCCATTTTTAGGTGGAACTCCGCTTTAAGGCTCACTTTACTAAGGCAGTGAGGGCCTCTTGGGCTTTTCAGCATCAGACCTTGGCTTTTTTGTGTTCACACTTTCCATTAGTTCTACCAGGTGGACATTTCTACCTCCTCTGATGAACGCTTTGGACATATTATGGGTGATTTACTAAAGGCAAATCCACTCTACACTACAAGTGCACTTGCTATGAACTGAGGGAAAGATCTGAAATCAGGGGAAGCACTGACGATTTTATCATCCAATCACGTACAAGCAAAAATGCTGTTTTTTTTTTTATTTTCCTTGCATGTCCCCCTCAGATCTACAGCGACTGCAGCTCCAAGTACACTTTTAGTGCACTTGTAGTGAAAAGTGGATTTGCCTTTAGTAAATAAACCTCATTGTCTTTTATGCAGCTCTTTGAGCTGCAAGGAGTCTTCTTTTAAAATGATTACAGTAAAACCTTGGTTTGAGAGTAACTTGGTTTGAGAGCGTTTTGCAAGATAAGAAACATGTTTTAATAAATTTTGCCTTGATATACAAGCGATTACTTGATATAAGAGTAGTGTCATGTCACAACTGAGTATAAAAAAGAAGAGAGGAGCCTCTAAGTGTAGCAATATGGTTACATTAATGAAGGTACAACAGGGTTTGACAAATTTGCTTGGAATCTAGGAGCCAGCTAAAAAAGTTAGGCGCCAGAAAACGCGCCCATCCCGCCAAGCTTGCGCGCAGAAGCGAACACATACGTGAGTTGTGCCCGCATATGTAAACGGTATTCAAACCACACATGTTGAGGTATTGCCGCGATCGTTAGAGCGAGAGCAATAATTCTAGCTCTAGACCTCCTCTGTAACTCAAAACATGCAATGCAACTTGTAGAATTTTTTAAACGTCGCCTATGGAGATTTTAAAGGGTAAAAATTTGTCGGCATTCCACGAGCGGAAGCAATTTTAAAGCGTGACATGTTGGGTATCAATTTACTCGGCGTAACATTATCTTTCACAATATACAAAAAATTGGGATAACTTTACTGTTGTCTTATTTTTTTTATTAAAAAAAGTGTATTTTTTCCCCAAAAAAGTGCGCTTGTAAGACCGCTGCGCAAATACGGTGTGACAGAAAGTATTGCAACGAACGCCATTTTATTCTCTAGGGAGTTAGAATAAAAATATATACATAATGTTTGGGGGTTCTAATTAGAGGGAAGGAGATGGCAGCACAAGGCTGCAAAGCCGGGGGCCTAAATTACCGGCCGTCGCGGGCCCGCCGCGATCGCGTGGAGGTGGGGGCGCACGGAGATACAGGATCCTGTGCCTCCATGCGTCCCCACCTCCCCCGCCTCGCGATTGCGGCGGGTCCACGACGGCCGGTAATTGAGGCCGCGGCTTTGCGGCCTTCTAGGCCGCGGCCTCAATTACCGGCGGGCGCCAGGTCACAATTTCTTGTCGCGATTGTGACCTGGCGCCCGGATTTTGTCGAGGCCTGAGGTACAACATTTAGCAACTTATTGCTACAATTAGAGGTGCCTCTCTTCTCTTTTATACTCTGTAAAAAAAAATGCTTTGATATACAAGTGCTTTGGATAACAAGCATGTTTCTGGAACGAATTATGCTTGCAAACCCAGGTTTTACTGTATTTTGGTCCCATTAGCGGTTGGTTGCTGAATTTTCTGAAGGTTTAGGACTTCCTGTGTCCCTTAATGAGCGAAAAATAAAATATTATTTTGGTACTCCCTATAAAACCGTTTTCTTGGAGTCTATGGAAGGGAACAGGTTCTGCCCTTCTTTGTTTATGTTCATGCTCTTGGTACTGCTTGGCTAAAAAACTGAGGCATGCTGGTAGTAGGAGAGGTTATATCCTGGGTTGTCCTACAGTCTTTTCTTTTTAGTTTGTCAGTATCCAATCCTCTCATAGAAGGCAAATTAGCCCAAAGTTAAGACTCTGTCCTTCAATCCATTTTTCTTGCTATTTACATTGTGGGAAACCGAACTTTGATCATTTTTGTTTTAAACCATTTATCTGAATGTTTGGTTTTACAGGAGCCGCCTGCACCAGCCCAGAACCATTTTGAGGTAGGGATGAAACTGGAAGCTGTGGACAGGAAAAATCCACATTTTATTTGCCCAGCTACCATTGGGGAAGTAAGGGGTGGCGAAATTCTTGTGACCTTCGATGGCTGGAGAGGAGCATTCGATTACTGGTGTCGCTATGACTCCCGGGACATCTTTCCTGTAGGATGGTGTTCCTTGACTGGGGACAACTTGCAGCCTCCAGGAACTAAAGGTATGGAATCTGCAATGAGTACTGTAGATCAGTGGCCAGGCTTAGCTGATAATTCTATTCTTTAGTGTATAGTTGTATATAAATACTTTGCTACACAAAGTTGTTGTTTTTTTGTTTTGTTTTTTATAGATGTGAATATATTTTAAAAAACAATAGTATAAGAGGAGCACTGAAGATAAACAGCTTATAGGCCCTGTACACACGGCTGGGAATCCCATCAGGAAAAAAACTTCAGTTTTCCTGAAGGGATTCCTGGCAAGCTTTTCTTGCCAAGCTGTGCATACAGACGGCCATTCAAAAGAAACGCCGTTCTTTTGAATGGCAAGAACGCAGTGACGTCATCGACTACGACAAGACGGCGCTCGTCACATTCGATGCCATTGCCGCCATCTTCCTACACTATGCCTTGTATGCTACCACGCATGCGTCGAAGGCTTATCGAGCATGCACGGTTTTACCTTCAGACAGGTAAGCATACAGACGACCGGTTTTCTCGGCAAGAAACACTCTGCCGGGAATCACGACGAGAAAATAGAGAGCAGGGTCAGACACTCATAGAAGTCAAAAGACTGCTATATTCTGCTGATGAGAAAGGGTATATAGCAGTTTATATTTACTAAAATAATTGCATTTCCATGTTCTGTGTACTGTGGGAGACCAGACATAGCGAATACAGGGTCCTGGGTTTGGTAACACTTTAATGTAAAGTCTTTTGGAAACTGGTTGATGAAGAAGATAAGTTATACGTGAGGACAGCAGTGTTCACTGCACTGCAGGAAACATTATCATTGCTTTATTATAGTTCTAAGCGTGTTTGCAAAGATTTGCACTGCTGTGACCCTCCTGCCAACCTTTCTTTTTGGTGGTATAACTTTAGCAAGGCCATATTGTTATACAGTTACTTTATAAATGGCCCGGTTTAGTTTCTATGTTACTCTTCGATTAACTGGCTGTTTCAGTACCAGTAGCCTTAGAATCATCATACTTATACAGCTTGTGTCTTTAGTGAAGTGTCCAATGAGGGTGCACTAAGAAAAGGATAAGGGAGGCTGTTATGCGTTAAATGAAAGAAGAATTGATCGGCCACCCCTTGCTTATTTCTCTTCCCTGCCTAGCCTAGAGAGCATGTGTATCTGTAGAAATGTAGGCGATGCCGCCTTTGATGTATTAGGTAAGCAGAATCCTGTGTCCCAAAAGAGGAAGAAGGAAATTTGAACCGGCAGGATTACTGATGACCCTTTAAGATCCCAGTAAATCTTTCAGGAAGGGCATAAAAAAAAGAATAGCATTTGCCTAACTTAGCTATACAAAAGGAGATATGTGCTAAAAATTGTAATTTCTGTATCGTACATCACAGGACACAGAGAAGCATAGTAATTACTATGTGGGTTATACAGTCTACCTCCAGGTGATAGACACTGGCACGCCTCTAAGGCAGGAAGTTCCCTCCCCTATATAACACCTCCCATACCGGGAGTACCTCAGTTTTTTCGCCAGTGTCTAAGGTGTTGGTCACGAGTGAACATGTGCTCTGAGAAGCTCCACTGGAGGGATCCATGCTAGATTTAAAAAGCCTCCATAAAATCTGGATCCGTCCAAAGTGCTTCTTACCCAAAGTGCACGGTACCCGGGCCCCGGTTGAGAAGAACGGGGTTTGGCCTGTAATGCTCCTCTTTTGAGGGCTGGATCCTGGTTATTCAGTACTTTGGTCAATTTCCCAATACCAAAAGCTTACTGACAGGGTGTGATATGGGTCCAGGGGTGTGGTGTTCCTGTCCATGGACCCTTGTCCCTGAAGGTCTGCAGACTTTGCTCTCTGTGATGGGCGAAGATTGGGCTGTCTGTGTGTGCAGAGTCCTGCGCCGTTGGATCAGGTAAGTGAAGGTGCTTTCAGAACTTGGTTCTGAAAGTTTCCTTCTTTTTCTGAGCCATTATGCTTGCCTAAGCTGCCTGTCTGTGCCTCTCCTATCACTTGTCCTGGTAATACTGTGGGGAGGAGGGGTGTCTATGCTCAGTCGTTTAGCCCCTCCTGTGCAGGTAATAGTAGGGAAAAGTTGTCCAAAAGTTTTGGCTACAAATTGTTTTACCTGGTCCTCACATGGTAGCTGTGGTAGCTCCAAACCTTGTGCACAGGCGCGTCAGCATCACGTGCGCGCGCACATAGTGTGTGTCATAGGCGCACGCGCACAATTGTGGAATTTATGCGCCTACGTCTAGTGCGCACGCATGTGCGCGGCGTGCATGGGTCTTCGAATGCACGCGTGGCAACATGTGCGCGCGCATGGCCTTGTGATGCACGCGCAGGCGGCGGCGCGCATGCCCGCAAGAGGTCTATCTCATGCTGTTCTCTATGAGGCTAGAGATTGCAGGACAGAGCTGGTCAGGTGACTTGCACCTAGTCCATTAAAGCTCAGTCCACCTCCTGGCTGATGGTGGACACAGAGTATTTGTGCACAAGTTTTCAGTATTATTACTGGATGGTGGACAGTGACATTTGCTTAAGGTGCATAGTGGGCTCTGCATCTTGCTGGCCATCAAATAGCAGCGTCAGTGCTGGTCTATAGGTTCGCAAGTGGATGCAACTTTTGTGAGTACCTCGGCTTTATTATGGCTAAAGGCTCAGGGACTAGAAGTACAAAAAGATCTATTGGTCGCCATCAGGCTCGGAGGATCTCGGGCATGCTCCTGTGGCTATTTCCTCTCCAGATAAATTAGAGGAGGCCCAGGGTGAACCATCGGGGCTGCCAGGTGCCTCGTCTGCCCTTGTCCCGCCTGCTCCAGTTTTTGTAACACAGGAGGCTCTGGCCTCGGCTAGGGGTGGACTGGAGCAAAGATTAGTGACCTTAAATGTGTCCTCTCTCTCAAGAGAAAAACGCACAAGGCCCCCATCTCCCTCTGCAGAGTTCCTCATGGCGGAACAATTATCCTCAGAAGAGGTTGATTTACCCTTAGGGGATCAGGCAGAGGGTCGGTCAGAGGTCTCGGACTCTGAAGATTCTACTCTGGGGGAACCATTTTTTTCGGCGTCTCAGTCAGAAAGACTGTTGGTGCAGTCCCTCACTGAGATGGTCCGTTCGGCCTTCAAGTTGCCTCTTTTAGAGCCAGCATCGAGTTCAGTCTCTTCGTTAGGCTCTTTAAAAGCTCCTCAAGCTAACGATTCCTCCCCAGTTCATCCTCTACTGGAAGGTCTTATCTATAAGAATTGGGTACATCCAGATAGATTTTTTTCTTCCTCCTAAAAAAAAAATCAGTTTTATACCGCATGGAGGAAAAGTTCACTAAGAAGTGGGGTGTCTCGGACTCTGAAGATTCTACTCTGGGGGAACCATTTTTTTCGGCGTCTCAGTCAGAAAGACTGTTGGTGCAGTCCCTCACTGAGATGGTCCGTTCGGCCTTCAAGTTGCCTCTTTTAGAGCCAGCATCGAGTTCAGTCTCTTCGTTAGGCTCTTTAAAAGCTCCTCAAGCTAACGATTCCTCCCCAGTTCATCCTCTACTGGAAGGTCTTATCTATAAGAATTGGGTACATCCAGATAGATTTTTTTCTTCCGCCTAAAAAAAAAATCGGTTTTATACCGCATGGAGGAAAAGTTCACTAAGAAGTGGGGTGTCCCTACGGTGGATGCAGCTATATCCTGCGTAAACAAGACTTGACCTGTCCGGTGGACAACGTTTAAATGTTCAAAGACCCGGCAGACAAGAGTTTAGAGATGCTGTTGAAATCCTTGTTCGCTACAGCCAGAGGGGTAGCCCAACCTGCATTAGCGGCTATTGGCTATTTGCCAAGCCTTAAAAGACCACTTAAAGGTGGTTTTGGAGGATATCCCGGCTCAACAGGCTCAGGAATTGTCTGACTTTCCCAGGGCATTATGATTTGAGATAGATGCTATCAAGGACTCCATACAACAGTCCTCCCATCTCACACTCTCTTCAGTTCTTATGTGCAGATTACTCTGGTTGAAGAACTGGTCAGCTGAAAACCCTTCTAAGAAGCTACTTGCAGGGTTTCCTTTCCACGGGGAGCGTTTATTTCAGGAAGATCTGGATAGATATATTAAAGCGGGGGTTCACCCTATTAATAAAAAAAAAAACTTTTTTTTTTCCTCTAGCATACAATGAGGCATAGTAGCGCGAGCTACAGTATGCCTGTATTTATTTTTTTAGTCCGGTACTCGCTGTGTAATCCTAGTGAGACGATTCCGACTTCTGGGCGTTCCTATCCAGAGGCAGCATGATTGACGGCCGGCTATGGCGCGTCACGCTTCTCCGGAAATAGCCGAAATAGGACTTGGCGCTTCACGGCGCCTGCGCATAGTCTGTGCGCAGGCGCCGTGAAGAGCCGAGACCTACTCCGGCTATCTTCGGGGAGCGTGACATGCCATAGCCGGCCGTCAATCATGCTCCCTCTGGATAGGAACGCCCATTCCCCGCGGGGAGTCGGAATCGTCTCGCTAGGATTGCACTGTGAGTACCGGACTAAAAAAATAAATACAGGCATACTGTAGCTCGCGCTACTATGCCTAATTTAATGATGGAAAGTTGTCAATAAGGGTGAACCACCGCTTTAAGAAAATTTCCAGTGGCAAAAGCACACTGTTACCAGTGAAGAAAAGGTTTAGGGGTACCCCCTCCTTTAAAAAGTCTTCCTCTCCTATTTCTAGCAATTCCACTGCCAGACAGTTCCGACGGCCTCCCGGACGGTTTAATACGGGTGGAAAACCGCAAGGCCAACCTCAGGCCTTCAAAACAACCTGGAACTGTAAGCCGGCCAAGCCGTCATCTAAGTCAGCATTTTGAAGGTTCACCCCCACTTAGTCGAGTGGGGGAAAGACTTCAGCTGTTTGCGGAAGCTTGGCAAGGGAGGATCCAAGACAATTGGGTCCTCTCTGCGGTCTCCGAGGGCTACAGGCTGGAGTTGCACGAATTTTCTCCACCCCGCTTTTTGGCCTCAAGCGTCCCGAAAGACCCGGGGAAAAGAAACATTGGCCTTGGATCATCTGCTCTTCTCTACCCATCAACCCCCAAGGGGTGATTATAGAACTACCGGGGGAAGAGCGAGGTTTGGGTTTCTATTCAAATCCTTTTACCGTCCCCAAGCCAAACGGAGACGTAAGACCCATTCTGGATCTCAAGGCCCTAAACCAGTTCCTAAATGTCCGATCATTTCGGTTGGAATCAATTCGGTCAGTGATCGCCTCCCTATACCTATATTCCTCGGCCATAAGAAGCTGTTACGCTTTGTGATCAGCGCCGTTTTTAGTTCGTGGCTTTACCCTTTGTGCTAGCCACGTCACCTTGGGTGTTCACAAAGGTGCTGGCCCCCCTGTTGGCCAATCTAAGGTCTCACGGCAGATCTATAGTAGCCTATCTGGAAGATCTGTTGCTGGTAGATCGCTCAATTATTGATCTGAATCAAGCAATACGCAGAACCGTGAGGTACCTGGGGTCCATGGGTTGGATCTCAACCTGGACAAGTCAGCCTTAGTTCCTGTGAAGAGGCTGGAATATTTAGGTCTGCTCATAGACACAGATCAGAGAAAGATATCTTTGCCTCAAATGAAGGTCAATTCTTTAAGGGAACTAGTCCAGTTGGTCAGTTCAAAGCGTCAGCCTTCCATTCGTCTTTGTATGCGACTCCTGGAGAAAATGGTAGCCTCATTCGAGGCCGTCCCATTTGCCCAGTTCCACTCAAGGAGACTACAACGCACCATCTTATCTGCTTGGAACAAGAAGGCTTAAGCCTTAGACTTCTCTATGTTGCTCTCCCCTACAGTTCGGCAGAGCCTTTGCTGGTGGCTGGTTCCCCAGAATTTGCTAAAAGGGAAGTGCTTGGTTCCAATATCTTGGCGGGTTGTGACTACAGATGCTAGGCTGGGGTGCAGTCCTGGAGGAGCTATCTCTGCAGGGGGAGTGGTCGGTCTCCGAGACATCTCTACCCATCAACCTAAAGATTCGGGCAGCTCGTCTAGTCCTATCAGCATGGACAGACAGATTTCGGGGGTTCTCAATCAGGATTCAATCTGACTATGCCACAGCTGTCGCATATATAAATCACCAGGGTGGCACGAGGAGTCGTGCAGCCCAAAAAGAGGTGGATCAGATCCTGATTTGGGCAGAAAAGCATGTCCCGTGCGATTTTCATTCCAGGAATAGACAATTGGCAGGCAGACTTCTTAAGTCGCCAGCAGCTGCTCACAGGAGAGTGGGCTTTTCACCCAGACATCTTCCGGGGGTTTTGTCAGAGGTGGGGAACACCAGATGTGGATCTCTTTGCATCAAGGTTCAATGAAAAGGTGGACAATTTTCTGTCCTGAACAAGAGAATCGCTCGCTTGCGGAATGGATGCGCTGGTGGGACCGGTTCTCCCTAATCTATGCGTTTCCTCTGCTGCAAATGTTGCCCCGCCTCCTTCGCAGGATAAACTCGGAAGGAAAACCAGTGGTTCTGGTCGCTCTAGCTTGGCCCAGAAGGGCTTGGTACGCAGAGTACGCTTAAGATTAAAGTGCACTCCACTAGAGCGGTTGGCACTTCCTGGGCAGTGCATCATCGTGCCTCCATGACTCAGGTCTGCAAGGCCGCGACCTGGTCGTCAGTCCACACTTTCACCAAATTTTACCAATTGTATATAGGAAAGAGTGAGGAGGGCGCCTTTGGGCGCAGTGTGCTGCAGGCTGCAGTTTGATTCCTCACATCTGATGGCGCCCGACAGGCTTGGTGTCTCCCTCCCCTCATTAGCATTGCTTTGGGACGTCCCACATAGTAATTACTATGCTTCTCTGTGTCCCGTGATGTACGATAAAGAAAATAGGATTTTTATAAAGGCTTACCTGTAAAATCCTTTTCTTGGAGTACATCACGGGACACAGAGCTCCCGCCCCTCTTGATGGGGATTTTGGGACACTTATTGTTTTGCTACAAATCTGAGGTAATCCCGGTATGGGAGGGGTTATATAGGGGAGGGAACTTCCTGCCTTAGAGGCGTGCCAGTGTCCATCACCTGAAGGTAGACTCTATAACCCACATAGTAATTACTATGCTTCTCTGTGTCCCGTGATGTACTCCAAGAAAAGGATTTTACAGGTAAGCTGTTATAAAAATTCTATTTTTCTGTAATATGAAATGCCCATAATTTATAAAATATCAGTATAAATATCATCTAGGACAGCATCAACCAAATACATGACTAGGAAATTACAATGCAAGTTACCAAATAAGAGCAAGCATCTTTAAATGCCACTGTAGGCCCCTTTCATACTGGGGCAGGAGGTGCGTCGGCGGTAAAGCACTGCTATCTTTACCGCCAATTTCGCAGGGCTATTCAGCCGCTAGCGGGGGCGGTTTTACCCCCCTGCTAGCGGCCGAGAAAGGGTTAAAAACCACTGCAAAGAGCCTCTGCAGAGGTGCATTACCAACGATATAGCCGCGGTGTCCTATTGATTTTAATTGGCGTGAGCGTTATACACACCGCTCTGTCACTGCTCCAAAGATGTGGCTAGCAGAACTTTTTTTACCGTCCTGCTAGCGCACCGCTCCAGTGTGAAAGCCCTCGGTGCTTTCACACTGGAGACACAGCAGCGGCTGTTTAGGGTCGGTTCGCAGGAGCTATTTATAGCACCTGCAAACCACTCTAGTGTGAAAGGGGTCTTATTGGGTTATTGTTTGTGCTAACACAAACCAAGTGGTGTCAGTATATTTTACATTTCTGCAGTGTCCAGAAATCCTTTTTGTTTAGATTTGCTTTCTTATAATAAGTTTCTTTGAATTTTTTATTATTATTATTTTCTTTTATTTTTTTCTACCGTTCCTGGGTCTACTTGTTAATAAAAAAAATTTATTCAACTTTTTTTCATATTTTTTTTATACCCAGAAGCATATCAAAGGATTTTTGTGTCTCTCCTTCTACTTAGTGGTTATTCCAAAAAGCCCGGCTCCAGCTGCAGGTTTGGCCTCCGGTATTTTGAGAGGTCCCAGAAGCTTAGTTTCAGGGGTGCCTGGTCGAAAGCGTCGAAAGCCAGGACGGAAGAAGGGGCAAGTGCCAAAGGTTCTCGCCAATCAGTTGACAGGGCAACCACCCAACCTTAACGATCCTTTCCGTTTCCCTAAGAAGAGGGGTCCCAAACCAGGAAGCAAGGTATATATTTTTCGGTATTCTTAAAGTGTATAGTACTAACCTATGAAAAGCCCAGGGATTGAAGATTTATATGAAGAACATATTTCCACTAATGACAGATCTGTGAATTGAGTTGAGGTGACTTTAATGAATCTACACTTACCTCTGTGCTTTTAGTTCACAATTCAATTCAAATTTCCTGCGTCTTTGTAGCTCACACATCCCCAAAACATCAGTGATCCGCCTCCATGTTTTTCACAGTAGGAATTGTGTACCTTTCATCATAGGCCTTGTTGACTCTTCTCCAAATTAAGCAATTATGGTTGTGGCCAAAAACCTAGATTTTGGTCTCATCACTCCAAATGACTTTGTGCCAGAAGGTTTGAGGCTTGTATCTGTCCTGTTTGGCTGTTTGGCATATTATAAGCATAGTAATTGCTTTCTTCTGGCGACTCGACCATGCAGCCCATCTTTCTTCAGGTGCCTCCTTATTGTGCATCTTGAAACAGCCGCACAACATGTTTTCAGAAAGTCCTGTATTTCACCTGAAGTTATTTGTGAGTTTTTCTTTGTATCCCAAACAATTTTCCTGGCAGTTGTGGCTGAAACCTTAGTTGGTCTACCTGACCGTGGTTTGGTTTTAACAGAACCCCTCATTTTCCACTTCTTGATTAGCGTTTGAACACTACTGATTGGCATTCTTAATTCCTTGAATATCTTTTTATATTCCTTTCCTGTTTTATACAGCTCAACTACCTTTTCCAGATCCTTTGACAATTCTTTTGCTTTCTCCATGACTCAGAATCCAGAAACGTCAGTGCAGCACTGGATGAAAGATGCAAGGGTCTGTCAGGAGTCCAGAAACTCATTGACCTTTTTTTATACACACACACTAATTACAAGCAAATAGATCACAGGTGAAGATGGCTACCTTTAATAGCCATTCAAACCCCTTTGTGTCAACTTGTGTGCATGTTATCAGGCCAAAATCAGGGTATGTAAACTTTTGATCAGGGTCATTTCGGTAGTTTCTGTTGTCAAAAGAGTAAACACAGTTGATTAATAAGAAAAGCCTTCAGCCGAACACTAAACATGAGTGAAAGAAATGTTTTTGTGTTATTCATATTCCCTGAAAAATGGCCAAGAAATCATAAATTCTGCCAGGGTATGTAAACTTATGCACACAACTGTATATCTGAGAAACAATCCCATTTCCAACAATTCACCCAATTAGCTGTATGAGTCTTAAAGCCCATTTACACTTGCACACTGTAACAATGCACACAAAAACACATGGGCTATTTTATAAAACTTCAATGAAAAGTATTTATAAAAAACAAAATGCTAAAAACAAACGGGAAGCACAATCTATAGTATAGTTAAACCTTTATTACAAAAATATATATAAACCATTGCGCTCACATGTCATGTGGAAAAGTACAGCATTGGGTTCCCAGCTCTGTGGTGTGTAGTGCCAGTGGGAAATCCTCCATCTGTGAGTGCTGTATGTGTACCAAGCTGTGCTGGCTATAAGCAGTGCGTCTTACTGATCCTCTATTACAAGCTGCTAACAAAAGCACACAGTAGTATCGTTTTCAGCTTGGAGATTTCCTCTATCACTATGACTGGCTGCTGCTGATACTTACGATACTACTACTGATAGCAGCACATCTGCTGTAAATGCGGTGCTATTCATTGTGAATGGCACCTCAACAGATTGTACAGCAGAGCCCAATGCACTGCAGTGCACCCAAGCACATATACAATGCGTTTTGATGGACTGCATTGTAAAAAAAAAAAAAGGGGGTCCTGCATTTTTTTTTTTCATTTGTTTTACTGAGTTGCAGGCTATTCATGAGATGAGTGGGCTTCCTTAACACAAAGCATGTTAGGGCATACCATAGCTCTCATTAGCGCACCACAGCGGATCAATCTAATGTGAATTGGCCCTTAATCTTTCAAGCAGAAAAACTTGGATATTGTATTTGAAATGATCGGATAACAATAGTAAAATAGTTCTCACTGATAATTTAACATATACATATTGTTTCTTAGAGGAAGCCTCGTGTTTTGCTGAACCAGGTTCCTACTTCTCCGACAAATAGTACACCGGAACCAGACACCAGCACTGTACCACAGGATGCTGCCACCATTCCATGTGCTGCCATGCAAGCACCTACAGGTAAATAGAGAATTGTTCATCTATGCTGAAGATGAAAGGTATTTCATGTACTTCTAACATTTAAAGTGTTAAAAAAAAATCTGTATCTTCAGGGCAAAATAACAAGTGTTGCCGATAGCCCATTTTCTTCTGCTGGTATTTACTTTTCCCACTGACGCTGCAGATGTAAAGCAGTGGTGCCATATGTTTATAGTGCTGCTTCCTGCCATCAACCCAAAAAGCAAGTTTCTAGTAGTTATCAGCCAGAAATGTAGCACTGACCTGCAACATCCATTCTGAGTCTTACTAAAGCCAGTGCAGTGAGATGGATTGGTATAGAGTTAATCGTGCCCCTTTATCACCTTAAGCAATCCTATAATAAGGAAGTATGGAAGCTGCCATCGATGACCTTCTCTTGTCTAGCTACAAGGTATTAGTTCCCTTGCTGCCATGCTTACCCCCCGATATATTCTAAGTCACTGACATAGAATATATGTGCAGATTGGGCACTCTTCCTTCAGGTTTCATGACTTACATGCAGTGCCTCAGAATTTGCTGATGCCTGAAAAAGGCATACAACTAGCTTTTTTAGAGGGAAGTCAAGCAGTAGCAGCCTCCATCTTCTTGTCACCGTGGATGCACTTTAAAGCTAAACAGTACAGTTAGAAACTGTTGTCACCCTGGAACAGGAACTGTGTTACAGACAGGATCACCAGGTGAAAATAAAGGGGGGGGGGGGAGGCTACAGAAATAAAACTACTGCAGCCACCTTGTCTAAAGACTGGTAAGCTGCAGTATATATTTAATTGTTGAGTTTAGACTATCTTTAAAACAAAACTCAAATAACTGAGAGAGGGAGGGGCAGTGCTATGATCCAGTCAGGGATCCTGCTAGTCCTTCACAGTCCAATTACAGACTGGGTCAATGAGGTGATTTAGCAGTGTTACGTAACCACTTAAGGACCCCTTCACGCCGATATACGTCGGCAGAATGACACAGCTGGGCACAATCCCGTACCTTTCTCTTTAAGCTCAGCCGTGGGGTAGCAAACGTGCCGCCGGCGGTGTCCCGCGATCGGTCACCGGAGCTGAAGAATGGGGAGAGGTGTGTGTAAACACACCTTCCCTGTGGCAGTGTCATTGATCGTCTGTTCCCTGATATAGGGAAAGACGATCAATGATGTCACACGTCCAGCCCTGCCCCCTACAGTTAGAAACACACATAAGGGCAAACTTAACCCCTACAGTGCCCCCTAGTGGTTAACTCCTAAACTGCAATTGTCATTTTCACAGTAAACTGCATTTTTATAGCACTTTTTGCTGTGAAAATGACAATGGTCCCAAAAAATTTTCAAAAGTGTCCGATGTGTCTGCCATAATGTCGCAGTCATGAAAAAAATCGCCTGATCGCCGCCATTAGTAGTAAAAAAAAAAAATATTAATAAAAATGCATGAAAACTATCCCCTATTTTGTAAATGCTATAAATTTTGCGCAAACCGATCGATAAACGCTTATTGCGATTTTTTTTTTTTTAAAACAAAAATATGTAGAAGAATACGTATCGGCTTAAACTGAGGGGAATTTTTTTTTTTTTTAAATATTTTTAGGGGATATTTATTATAGCAAAAAGTAAAAAATATTGTTTTTTTTTTCAAAATTGTCGCTCTATTTTTGTTTATAGCGCATAAAATAAAAAACGCAGATGATCAAATACCACCAAAAGAAAGCTCTATTTGTGGGAAAAAAAGGAGGCCAATTTGGTTTGGGAGCCACGTCGCACGACCGCGCAATTGTCAGTTAAAGCGACGCAGTGCCGAATCGCAAAAAGGGGCAAGGTCCTTAACCTGCATAATGGTCCGGGTCTTAAGTGGTTAAAGTACATATAAAGGTGCCTGCACTCCACAAAAAAAATGTTATATAAATTAAAAAATATATATTGACAAGAAACACTTAAAAGGTGTATATATGGTGCCACAAACGTGAATCATAAAGCGCTATAGTGCATAAAACAGTGACGTCCTGATCAATTGAGGGTCAGTCCAACAAAAATGGTATACAGTCCTTATTGAATATATATTGGTGACTCTATATAAAAGTAAAAACAACATTGTGCGGTGTCCCCACCCTCGGGTAATAGCCGCTCACCTCAGAGCATGTGACCTCACACCTAAGTTTGGTCAGTCACGCTTGTGAATCACCTTATGGATTCTAGATCTGTATGGTTTAAAGCTGCTCACTGGTGCTGTCTCCTCGCAAGCAAACAGTAAAAAGAGGCTCCATAGCGTGATATAGTTTTTACAGTTTATTATATAAACAGAAAAGCCCCAATACAGGGTACTCATGTGGGTTAGTTGCGTTTAGTGCACCACTCTATTATTTGCCTTAAGCCGCTTGGTTTTGGTTGAGGTCGTATGTCCATTCTCTGTGAGGCAGTCCAGCTGCCTCCTACAGCGTCCTGTGGAAGAGACAGCACCAGTGAGCAGCTTTGAACCATACAGCTGATTTAGAATCCATAAGGTGAGCAGCTATTACTTGAGTGTGGACACCGCAACACATTTTTACGTTTCTATGGAGTCACCATTATATATTCAATAAGGACTGTATACCATTTTTGATGGAAGGACCCTCATTTGATCAGGAGATCACTGTTTTATGCAGTATAGCACTTTATGATTTATGTTTGTGGCACCATATATACATCTTTTAAGTGTTTCTTGTCAATATAAAAAAAAAAAATGTATGTATATATTTTTTAATTTTATTTAACAATTTTTTGTGGAGTGTGGCACTTATCACGGATTATTTATTCACAGAAACTAAGGAATATATATATACAGTACAGACCAAAAGTTTGGACACACCTTCTTATTCAAAGAGTTTTCTTTATTTTCATGACTATGAAAATTGTAGATTCACACTGAAGGCATCAAAACTATGAAGTAACACATGTGGAATTATACATAACAAAAAAGTGTGAAACAACTGAAAATATATTTCATATTCTAGGTTCTTCAAAGTAGCCACCTTTTGCTTTGATTACTGCTTTGCACACTCTTGGCATTCTCTTGATGAGCTTCAAGAGGTAGTCACCTGGCGCAGCACCCCATCACTCTCCTTCTTGGTCAAATAGCCCTTACACAGCCTGGAGGTGTGTTTGGGGTCATTGTCCTGTTGAAAAATAAATGATGGTCCAACTAAACGCAAACCGGATGGAATAGCATGCCGCTGCAAGATGCTGTGGTAGCCATGCTGGTTCAGTATGCCTTCAATTTTGATTAAATCCCCAACAGTGTCACCAGCAAAGCACCCTCACACATCACACCTCCTCCTCCATGCTTCACGGTGGGAACCAGGCATGTAGAGTCCATCCGTTCACCTTTTCTGCGTCGCACAAAGACACGGGGGTTGGAACCAAAGATCTCAAGTTTGGACTCCTCAGACCAAAGCACAGATTTCCACTGGTCTAAGGTCCATTCCTTGTGTTCTTTAGCCCAAACAAGTCTCTTCTGCTTGTTGCCTTTCTTTAGCAGTGGTTTCCTAGCAGATATTCTACCATGAAGGCCTGATTCACACAGTCTCCTCTTACCAGTTCTAGAGATGTGTCTGCTGCAAAAGGTGGCTACTTTGAAGAACCTAGAATATGAAAAATAATTTCAGTTGTTTCACACTTTTTTGTTATGTATAATTCCACATGTGTTAATTCATAGTTTTGATGCCTTCAGTGTGAATCTACAATTTTCATAGTCATGAAAATAAAGAAAACTCTTTGAATGAGAAGGTGTGTCCAAACTTTTGGTCTGTGTATATGTATATATATGTGTGTATGTGTATATATATATATATATATATATCTCAGGTAGTTTAATTATTGTCACAGTTTATATTTGGATGTTTTTTATTGCAATGTTGGCACTTTAAATTAATTGTTGGGAAGATTTTGAGTGAGATAGCACAGGCACAGTAATTTTAATTCATAAAGGTTACGTTTGGCAATCCAATACTGTTTATTTTAAACGCACTGGAAAAAATGTGTTTTATGTAGTGAGTGCTGCCTGTCTGCTAGCCATCTCTTTCCATACCTTCCTGAATTCCCTGCATGCTTTGCAGCTCCTGCCCTGCTGTTTAGTTTCAACTACCAAGGACTGCATATCCCAAGGTACTCCTCCTCTCATTACCTCTGTAGTACAAAAGGCAGGCTCAGTGAATTCTGTGTCACAGCACACATTCACACTCACAGGGCATGGTGAATATGTATCACAGAATTTAAGGAAGTAAATGTGTGGGGATAATAGGAGTAGGCTAGAATTAATTGAAATACAATGTGAAAATGAATATATGATTTTAAATCATGACCATGACTTGCGTTTTCTTGTCTTTAGTTTGCATTTACCTAAACAAAAATGGAGATTCTGGCCCTCACCTTGACCGAAAGAAAGTTCAGCACCTTCCAGACCACTTTGGACCTGCTCGGGCATCTGTTGTTCTCCAGCAAGCTGTACAGGCCTGCATAGACTGCGCATACCACCAGAAAACAGTCTTTGGCTTTCTCAAGCAGGGTCATGGTGGGGAGATTATATCTGGTGAGAGCTGTTTGTTGTTTCCACAGAATACTCAAGTAATGTAAAATCATTGCAAATGGCTTGATCCCAAAATAAATGCCTTCATAAATTCCAAGTCAAAAGAAGTAAAGGTTTTCTGTAGTAAAATAACTGTAATGAATATTTATAGATTGAGTAGAATATTTACAAAAGGATATCTTATTATGATAAAATAAAGAATATGGTGGAAATAGTCCATGCATCTTAAGAAGGTTAACATTTAAAGTGAATGCATGGGCTTCTTGTAAAAGAGCCCATGCAACAGTATAAATCTGTTGCCTTCATTAGCCAGCAAGGTCCTTCTCAGTTTTAGTTTTACTTTGTTACTATTGTAGATCTATTTGTCCACCAATGGTGAGAAGTATTGCCTCTTATTAAATGTAATGAACCCATGCGGGTACTTGTATTTTTAGTGCTGAATTAGTATTTTTTTCTAGCGGTATTTGAGAGGGAACAACATACACTGAACCTTCCAGCGGTAAACAGTATTGGTTATGTACTTCGTTTTCTGGAGAAACTTTGTCGGAATCTTCATAGTGACAACCTGTTTGGTAACCAGCCCTTTACCCAGAATCCTACACAGCAATCAGGGTCATATGAGAATGAGCGATATCTGCCAGGTAAGCTTACAGTGGTCTTATCTTATGGGACATGATCTTTATGCCTTACTACACTTACAGTGACGCCCAGTTTCCTTTTCCCCTTTCTGCAGAAAGGTGTAACTCCGAAGGCAGTATTCATGGACCAGGAAGAGGCGCAAAGAGATATTCTCATGAAACCCCTCCATACAATGCCCCACTGTGTCCCAAAATACCAAAGAATGACTGCCATGCATCAGAAGGTAAGTCTGTGAAATGTCTTTTTATTCTATTTTTTTTTTTAGAGAATTTTGTTTAGCAGAAGCATTCAATTATTTTCATCAAGGAGACTGTTTGTGACTCTTTTATGGAACTTTATATGATTAAACCTTTTATCATTGAAACCATAAAATTTCGTAGGGGATGTACCATCGTCCTATTATTTTAATATAGATAGAGGGGTCTCAGGGATTCCCCACAAACCCCAAAACTCCAGGGAAAAATATGGGCGGGGAGGACTATACCGGTACTGTTGTGTATAGGTTCAAAAACCTTAGTGATTCACATTAGATAAGTTTAAGAAAAATGTATTTACATATAGACATCATGGACAAAAATAAAAACGACATCACATTAAAACACATTACAAAAATACAAACTTGACCACAATCTGGTCACCGGTTGTGCAATCCCATTTCTTAACAAGAGGGGTGGGGTATCGGTGAAGAAATTGGAATCATGAGACCAACAGTCTCTAGTCTCGACTAGTTTCGCTTTCGCTTCGTCAGGAGACGGTCTAGTGGCACAGCGTCCCTTAGCCCCAGAGAGGGGGTCCCAGGCAAACAGTGGATAGGTATCTCACACGTGGACCAAGACCAAGTCTTTGAGGCAGACCTGTGTGCCCTAACGGGCATAAAATACTAAGAAAAGGTTTGGGTCCCAGGACATGGGAATCCCATATAAAGATTGTACAGATGCTCACAATAATGGCCTGGTTAGAACAACCAGCCACAGATACAATAGGCTGGTAATGTGTCAGTTACCAGTCCATAGGGATAACCAAATAGGAGCTTGTTATGTATATGATGATATACATATGTCCTGGGACCTGAGCCAGGTCCCAGGATAAGCCTGCAGCCCCATTTCCGGGATGGGCACCTTTTAATGTAAGAGGCCGTTTGGCTAATGTTTTTAATTTAGTGTTTTTAATAAACGGTTTGCACTATGGAAGCTCTTTATCTCTGTTTCATGTCCTATCCTTAAAATCGGAGGCAAGAGGTCACTGCATATACTCCTGCCAAATGCTATGTGTGCAGGCACCATCCTGCTAAAGCGTTTGTGACCATCTTTTTAATTAAAGAGGTCCACAAAGTCTGGTAAGCACAATCTACTACTTGTGCACTTTGGGTGTCGTTATCTACAGTGTATGGTGAAGGAATAAGATTACACATTTGGAGAAATCATCCGTTGCAAGAGTTTGTTGTTGGTGGTTTTTCACATTTGGATTTGAAGCACTTTTTGTTTTTTTATCTGACACAATTTGGGACGAATTTTAATTAATGCATGGCAATTGTTTTCCAATTGACATTATTTGATTACAACCTTATTATTATTTGTATCACAGTATTTCAATATTTGTTTGCACTAAGCTATTTGAATGTAATTGGCAATCTACAATCTACAATCTCACATTTAGATATATGTCTATAGCGCCCCCTACCATTGCACTATGCACATGCTGTGTGTGAGGAATATCTTATTACATTGACAACTTTGTGTAAAAAAAGATTTAATTTTCATTCCGCCCCCCCGAGCCCCCGTATTACTTACCCGACCCTTCGAAAGTCCCGCGTTTGCCCCCGTCATCCTCCGCGGGTCGAAGCCCAGCCGTTGATTGGCTGCAGTGGATGGATTGAAAGCAGCGCAGCCATAGGCTGGCGCTGTTGTCAATCACATCCAATGACATGGCGCACTGGGGGGCGGGGCAGAGTGATACAGCAGCGGCTATGGCTATGGCACCCACAACAGCTACACACCATGCAAGCTCACTCGCATGTCTGTGTGTAGTTGTTGTGGGGAGGAGCCGCGACAGCCACCGCGGGACCCCAGAAGACCAGGATCGGGGGGCCACTGTGTGCAAAACGAACTGCACAGTGGAGGTAAGTATAATATGTTTGTTTATTAAAAATAAAAAAATTCCTTTAAAACTGCTTTAAGGTAAAAAATTAAGTCTTCAAAAGACTCGCTATGCCTCTTATGAAATCATTTATGTGCCCCTCAGTGGGTTTCAAGAAAAAGAGTTTAAAGGCAGTACACAAATCTTATTTTATAGCATATCATTCTATTGTATTACTTTACTTCCTCTTTCACCACAGGAGAAACATTCCTACAGGATGCTGGCCTTCCGGGATCTGTGGAACAGCGTTTGGGTCCAGGAGACTCTCCCAATAGTCCAAACACATGTAGAATCTCCAGGGAATACCGATCTCCAGCATACAGAAGCCACCACCAACCTAGCAGTCTCTCACAGGGAAGTGTGCGTAGGCTTAGTTCAGGTGGTGAGTACTATAAACTAAACTGTAAAACCTTTTTAGTATTTTTGTGTCCTATGGTTACTCTATTTATGCACTTTAAGTGAAAATGAATAGCTAAAATGCTTATTTGCAATTATCAGTATCAAATTGTTAATTGTTTTTACACAGTAGCTTTCATAGCATTAAGGCCCGGTTCACACTGGTACAACATGACAGTCGTACTACTTTGGATCCGACTTTGCCCGGCGACTTGAAGTCTGACATGCGTCCGACTTCAGTGAACAGGGATCCGACTTCAATCCACGACAATACCAGGCACTGTGTCTGGTATTAATCTTTAGGAAGAAATCCACGCCAAAAAAAAAACGGCATGGGTTCCCCAGGCCCCTTTGGTCTGGTATGGATTTTAAGGGGAACCCCTACACCGAAAAAACAGTATGGGCCCCCCCCCCCCAAAGTCCATACCAGACCCTTATGTGAGCATGTAGCCCGGCCGGTCAGGAAAGGGGGTGAGGGCGAGCGGCACTGATGTTACACACTGGGGTGGTAAAGTGTATGAGCTGTCATTCCTACCCATATGATATACATATGCTGGAATATGGGTAAAGGCAGTTCCTAAAGCTCTAGATTCTGGGTGTCTTACAAACTGTTGAGCTCATGATGTATCATTAGAGAGTTAAAGCGACATTGTCACAGGGGTAAAAAATTGAAATAAAAGGTCTTTACTTACCTGTCCTGGTGCTTGCTCTCCTGATCTTTGCTATATTAAAAGGATACTGCTGATTAAAGCATCTTCAATTTCTGACACTTTGGAGATTGACTAATGCCTGGTCCCCATCTGTGCCTTTGTTTCCCCCCCCCCCACTTACTTCACTACAGGCACAATAGTGACCTAGGGGCTGGCAGATCAAATCACATCAGGGGATAGGTAAGTATTATATGTGGGACAACGCATCCAAGATTCCCAGAAATGTGTTGCATGATAAAGATTCTGCAGCCTCTGTAGCTTTTCTAGAGAGTGAAGATCAGCGGCAAATGAGTCACTTTAAAGCAGGCCTTTGGTGCCGACCAGTCGTTTTTAATCGCTGTAAACATGCTCTATTTGGGTATTTTCACAAATTAAGCAATACAGCATTTTAGTCATATGGATAAAATATACAGTATGTTTACAGTAATACATCTTAACCAACCTTTGGTTTAGCTACAATCCAATGCATTGAGAGCTACATCCTTTTACCTTTGTGTGCCTACCCCATGCAAAGGCAGAATGCTGATTTAGACCATCTTTTTATTGTTTCCTCTAGAGTCAGAGAGGTACACAAGCAGCCGACAAGGGCCTCGAGACCCTTCCCAGTGGAACATGGAAGATGTAATGCAGTTTATCAGAGAAGCTGATCCACAGCTGGGATCCCATGCTGAGCTCTTCCGTAAACATGTAAGTCATATTTGTTGTAATCAGGTTTTGGAGTCGGCTTCATTTTAGCAGTTTAGAATATAAAGAAAAACATGACTTGTGTCTGGACCAGCTAGCAGTGGCTATAAGCCCTGCTTTTTAAAGGTTGAGCCACAAAGTAATTATACCAGTTTTACTTTCAGTGGGCAGTGATTTAAATTATAGGTATTCGTTATAGGGATTGACATTCAGGGTGATGCCATTAAATTAACTCTAGTCTAAGCAAAAACCTTTCCAATAGTTTCTAATAAAATGCTTGGATCTCTACATTTAGCTTTTGCTTTGGTGTCTGAAGCTGTGAAGGCTGTTAATATGCAAATGAGCTGATCTTGTAAAGCAGATACCCAGAAGTATTTGTGCATGCATTGCTTAACCACTTAAGGACCAGTACATCATAGTTTATATGTAGGTGATTATAAAAAAAAAAAGATCACAGCTTGGTGTCATCTGTTTTTCAACCGCTGATTGGCTTTCAGGTACATGTGATCTGGGTGGCTGTAGAGCCGCCCGATTGCTTATACGGGCCTGAGAAGGTGCCGAGCCTGCCACCACATTGCCTTGTATCCTGGGCTCCACCACCAATCCTGCAGACCCGGGACCAGCATGGCAGGTGTTGACTGTGTAATTTGGAAGTAGAGAGTAAAAAGGAAAGGATTGCGGCTACTCCTGACCAGCCCAGGTGAATAAATGATGATAAACAGCGGCCGCAGCCTTCATGTCACCACCAAACCATACACTTTGGGGCTTAAAGTGGTTGTAAAGTCAGAATGCATTAAGATAAAAACTTCTGTGTGTAGCAGCCCCTCTAATACTTACCTGAGCTCCATCTCTATCCAGCGTTGTGCACAAGTGGAGAAAAAAAAACGAGTGCCTCGGCTGTCTGGAACTCTACCTCCTGATTGGCTGAGACACGGCAGCCGCACCATTGACTCTCGCTGCTGTCCATCAATGTCATTTAGCCAATTAGGAGAAAGAGGGGGCATGGCTGAACCAAGGCTCTCTGAATGGACATACAGAGTTGTGGCTCAGCTCGGGTGCCATCAAGCTGCTTGCTGTGGGGAAACTCAACAGGAGGGAGGAGCCAGGAACCCGAGAAGAGGAGGATCTGGGCTGCTCTGTGTAAGTGTATAACATGTTGATTATTTTTAAGAAAAAAAACAAAGACTTTAGTATCACTTTAATCATAGGGTGAGAGCATAAAGCAGGATGAAAACTTTTGTGCATCATTAGCCGCAGGGAGAGGATTGTGAAAAGCAGGTGCCAACTAGCTAGGAGCAATCAAATTGAAGCTACAGTGGGGAAAAATTGGTGTATAAATATTTTCTGACATCTGGATACAATGTGATATGGTTCTAGACGAATAACAGCACACAACACGAGAGTTTATGGAGGAATTAATCTCCGACTTTGTTTAATTTTTGTTTTATGATTTAGGGATTTTTTTGTTTCCCCTTTAGAGTGCCGTTGTACGTGTTGTACGTCATCGCGCTTTGCTAGATCATTTTTCTAAAACGATGGTGTGTGGGCAATGTCGTTTTTAATGATGAAGTTGGAAAAACATCGTTTTTTGGACATGCTGAAAAATAGGATTTTTATAACAGCTTACCTGTAAAATCCTTTTCTTGGAGTACATCACGGGACACAGAGTCTTAATCATTACTATCTGGGTTATATTCCACCATCAGGTGCTGGACACTGGTGTAATCAATTAGAACAGGAAGTTCCCTCCCTATATAACCCCTCCCATACTGGGAGCACCTCAGTTTTTGTCCCAAGCAATAAGTGTCCCAATATCCCCAAACAAGAGGGGTGGGGACTCTGTGTCCCGTGATGTACTCCAAGAAAAGGATTTTACAGGTAAGCTGTTATAAAAATCCTATTTTCTTTATCGTACATCACGGGACACAGAGTCTTAATCATTACTATCTGGGATGTCCTAAAGCAATGCTTACTGAGGGGAGGGAGACACCAACAATGCAGACTGCCATCAGACACGAGGAATTCTAATGCTGCCTGCCGCATATTGTGCCAACAAAAAAAGGCTGCATCCTCCTGCCGTCTTATGTCCACTTGATAGGATTTAGTGAACGTAAGCACAAACGACCAAGTTGCAGGTCTGGCAAATCTGAGTCATAAAGGCTTGGTAATGCACCCCGCATAAAGTGCTTACTATCCTGGTAGGGTGTACCCCAAAAAGAAACAGGGGGAAGCCCTCTGTATAAACCACAAGCCTGAATAATAACCTGATGAATCAATATTTGACAATAGTTGATTTAGACGCTGCCTGCCCCTTGCTGGGGCCTCCTGGTAGCGCACCAACATCAGTCTTCCATATCCGAGCAGCCACTTCAGATAGGTCTTGACCTCTCTTACTATAACGAGAGAGCGCATAGCCATTTTAATAGCCGATCTGAACACTGCCCGCCCCATCTAGGGGCTTTCTGGCAACAAAACGTTAGGTTTCTATATCTGAAGCCTTCAGATAGATCTTTAACTGCTCTTATCTTTAAGAGAAAGCAATAACCTCTCCTTCCGCGGATCAAGGTCCTGAACAAAAGGAAAAGGAAGGCAAGAATATCTTAATTCAAATGAACACTGGATCCTTCTAGCCAATAAGGTTGGGTGAGTATTTAACATCATCCTTCTTGTACAAATAATTAAGTATGGCTCTATACAAAGAAAGTTGCCAATACTCTCTTGCGGAGGCAGCCGCAACCAAGAACACCAATTCCCTCTTTAGAAGGATAAAGGGAAATATTTATGGTGCATCAGCCCAAGGTGCTGACTCTGTAAGCCAGCATACTGGATCCAATCCTCCGAGCACAAGGGCGCCTTAACTGGCGGACTTATACCCGTCACCCCTTGTATAACGGCCCAGATCAAGAGTGTGCCGAGATCGGACCCTTGATGGAACTTAAGGCCAGCTCCATCTCTTTGGTTTCACACCAGGAATATGGGCCTTCCATATCCTAGGATATCTGGTCCTGGAGGCCAGCTGTCCTGTATGAATCAAGGTAACTGCCGCTGATTCTGTATGCCCCGATCCTCAAGAATGCAGGCTATAACAGCCAGACCATTAATACCCATGTATGCAAGACAGGATGTAACCCTGCAAAGCAGGCCTTGACAAGCTGTAAGGGACCCTGGGTCCTCTACGATCAGTTCTGCTGTCCCTGCGCAGTAAGGTTGTATGGGCTATGCTGGAGCAATTAAGCCAGCTTCCGTTCTCTTCTGATGTAGCATGGAAGCCACGAAGGTTGCGGCCCTGGGGGGAGATAACACATAAACCAGCGACAACTGGGCCCCCAGGGTCACTAAAAAATCTGTCCCGCATGCGGGTGGATCCTTTGGCCTTGACACAAAGTTGTTCAATCTCTTGTTGAACCTGGACGTCAACACCCTTTATGTGCAGGGTAACGTTTCTGTGACATTTGGTCAGAAAAAAGTCGGGGTGTAGAGGCCAATCTCCCGGACCCGATTGTTGATGGCTCCAGCGAATCGCCTGCCAATCTAGCATTCCATGAAATGACAATTGACAATAGGCAAGGCACAAGCTCTTCTCTGGTAACCAAAGTAAACCACTAGAGAGGCATAGTCAGATTGTATTCAGACAGAGCAACCCTGTAACCTAAACAGTCAGGTCCTTAAGCCGGATGCTCCATCCGTAGCTCTAGAAAGCTAGCAGATAAGGCTCCCTAGGAGCTTGACCACCTTCCCTGTGCCGTGGTCTCTTCCAGGCCTGGATTCTATCCCTAGAGGCCAGTCCTCGCAACCTGCTCCCAGGTAATGGGTATGAAGGATATTCCCTTCTGCCAATCATTCAGTTAAGAACCCTAAACTGAAATTCCAGCATATCCCTGGGACAAGACTCCTAGGATAATGCTAAGTTAGGATCCACTCGTTCCAGGCCGACAGAGCAAAGTTTATATCAGCCTTGAATAAAACTGAGCATAGGGAACTGTGTTTGAATAAAGACAGCATATTCCCTCTAGACTGGGATCCCAACCCAGGAGTTCCAGATAATTAATCATGCTGGACTCCCCTAGGCCCAGCCATGCTACTGACTGATCTGTCAGCACGGGTTTGCCTCGGAATGACATTACTGCTAAACTCTGGGCCTTTAGCCCTGCTAGAGGCGGGCCCTAGCAGCCTTGTAAATAAACACACATGCAAATAGCTCCCCCTATGTGCATGTGGCAACCTTTAAAGCCATATGCCTCTATGGAAGCGTGTGTTCATAGAAGCGTGAGTTCATAAGAATATGTTTTCCGCAAACACACCAAAAAAAGGGGGCGTGCTGCATACACGCATACATATAGCATGTGAGCTATGAACAAGCATCCTGCAAGCAAGTATGCGCCTATGTAAGGCCAAGGAATCCTGTATAATTAAGGAAACCTAATTATAATGCCTCCTAAGTCAAACTCTAGGCAAACATGCATTCTTATGCGATTCAGCAAATTTTCATGCGATCCAACATCTATGCATCTTAAGCACTCCTGTGCGGACAAATACCCTTGTGGGACCAAGGATTCTTGTATGATCGAGCACCACTGTGCGATCCAGCAATTTATTATTATTTTTTTTTTTGCAATTAAGCCTTTTAATGCGATTTTTGGCATTTTTGCGGACACAACCTCTCTGTGTGACCAAATATGCCTGAGTAATCCAGGACTCGGGTGATCAGATAACCATGTGTGAACCCGCATCTTTATGCACTCCAGCATCTTTATGCGATTTCAGACCTTTTTGTGGAAAAAGGCCTCTCTGTGTGACCAAATATCCTTGGGTAATCAAGGATTGTGGTTTGTCAGGTAAACCTGTGTGATTCCGCATTTCTATGCACTCCAGCATCTTTATGCGATTTTAGGCATTCCTGTGGAAACACGCCTCTCTGTGTGACCAAATACCCTTGGGTAATCAAGGATTCGGGTTACCAGGTAACCATGTGTGATCCCGCATCTTTATGCGATTTCAGGCACTCCTGTATAAAACAAGCCTCTCCGTACGACCAAATATCCTTGGATAATCAAGGACTCGGGTTATCAGATAACCATGTGTGATGTCGCATCCTTAAGCCCTTAAGCATTTCCATGCGATTTTAGACATGCCTATGGAAACAAGTCTCTCTGTGTGGCCTAAATAACCTTGGGTAATCAAGGACCTGGTTTATCAGGTAACCATGTGTGATCCTGCATCTTTATGCACTTAAGCATTTTCATGCGATTTTAGGCATTCCTGTGGAAACAAGCCTCTCTGTTTGACCTAAATAACTTTGGGTAATCAAGGACCTGGTTTATCAGGTAACCATGTGTGATCCCGCATCTTTATGCACTTAAGCATCTTTATGCGATTTTAGGCATTCCTGTGGAAACAAGCCTCTCTGTGTGACCTAAATAACCTTGGGTAATCAACGACCTGGGTTATCAAGTAACCATGTGAGATCCCGCATCTTTATGCACTTAAGCATTTTTATGCGATTTTAGGCACTTTGCTGTGATTAAACACCCTTATGTGAACATATAAAATCATACGAACAAAATAACATGTCTCTTTATGTGATCAACAATAAAACATGCTTTGTTACCGGTTTTTACCCCACATGCATTTTGAACATTCCAAACTCATGTACTTCATGCAAACATGTGGACTGTAAAGAGGCAGTTATGCTCTGCAGATGTGCGTCTCCGCAAACCTGCAACGTTAGCCATGTGCACAGCAGCAAATGTGCATTCCCCTGTTGTGCATTCGGTTAGCCTGAAGCCAACCCAGGATGAGGACTTTAAAGAGACAGAGGCTCTGGCCGTCTAGGCTAAGTGAAGTTATATGCAGCTTGGATCTCTGAAAAGACTGCAGCTGCAACCAGAGCTTTTGGGGCTTCTGATAGTTTTCTCCTCATTAACACCTGTTATCTGTTCACTGACAGTGAACCTTCATCCTCAGGTCTTTCAATCCCTTGTTTAAGGATTTAGAGCAGGGAAAGGGACACACCCTGTTTTCTGCTTGTGAGGCTGCTGTGAATATAGCAGTTAACCTCTTATAGACCTATACATGAAATGCAACAAAACATATGCAGAGTGCTGCAATGTTGGGGGAGGCTCACGCCTGACAGGGCTGATAGCTAATTATGTGAGCTATCTTAAGTCTCTACAGGGGAGGATAGTATCATGCAAGCATGATAAAAAGGGCCACCAGATTTAGGTGGTGATACCCCTTCCTACCCCTGAACCCTCTTTTACGGGGAGACAAAAGAGTCCTAAGCAAAAAGCAGAGGAACTTTAACCCTGGTGCATCAACAGCTGAACTTAGTCTAGCAAATAATGCTTGCTAACACAGCTAGATGCAGAGTAGGTGTCTTAAATGAATCTGTATCCAATTTCCACAAGGTGCTTACGTGCTCAAGCTACCGTGTCCCCCTGGCTTCTCTGACGTCTGGGCCTTTTGAAGGGGCCGCCCTGCGTCTGCACCATGAGCCGGCGCATGTGCGCCAGCGGCAACCACATCGTCCCCCCGCCTTCAAAGCGCGCCCCTCTCACGCACGCGCGTGTAGGGGAATGGTGGAGGCGGGGGGAGAGGGAGATCCCCCAAGGAGCCGTAGAGACTACGAGGGACCCCCCCCCATCGTGGCAGAGCCTGAAGCGGAGGCAGTAAGCCGCACCCTAGATCAGCTAACCTTGAGCTTCCGTTTCTGGAAAGCATGGCAAGCGAAACACCCGGCATGTCCTCTTAGGGCCCTTCGTGGAAAACAGATAAGACATACTCATGTAGGGGTACCAACCTCCTGAATGGGAGATCTATGGGTATTACAGCCATCCTGTCTCAACAGACATAGTGGTTTCTTTGCCAAGGCACACATGCATTATAGGCAAGACCCAATAGCCCCTTAAGCGGAGGACTAGGACCCACTAGGGGAGGTATATGGGTGCCAGAGCCATCCTGTTTTAAAAGACTTTGTGGTTAAGTTGCCCATGCATAGAAGCATAAAATAGGCGAGACCCATAATCCCCAATGGAGAACCCACTGTCGGACCAAGTCCTGTAGGTACCTCCGCTTACCTTTCCACGCTGCAGGGTATTGCAAAGCAAGAGGCCCAGCCTTCACCCCTCAACGCGGGCTTCGTCTCAGACCTTCAGGGACTGGGGTCCATAGCAGGTCACCTCTCCCCTGGACCTATATAGCACCCTGGCAACAGAAAAAATATTTGGTCTTTGACATCGACCAATGTACTGGAACCCAGGGTCCAGCTCTCAGAGAGAAGCATTATAGGCAAAACCTCATTCTTCGTACCGAGGCCCGGGTACCGTCCACTTTGGCTATGAAGCACCTTGGACGGATCCGGATTTTATGGAGGCTTTTTACATCCAGCATGGATCCCTCCAGTGGAGCTCCTCAGAGCACATGTTAATTCGTGACCAACACCTTAGACACTGGTGAAAAAACTGAGGTGCTCCCAGTATGGGAGGGGTTATATAGGGAGGGAACTTCCTGTTCTAATTGATTACACCAGTGTCCAGCACCTGATGGTGGAATATAACCCAGATAGTAATGATTAAGACTCTGTGTCCCGTGATGTACGATAAAGAAAATTACGTTTTTTGTTCATGCCAAAAAATTATCGTGTGTACGCGGCAATAGAAGTATTTTGAAGGCTGAAGATTCCTCGGCCACCGTAGCGCTTCAAAACTTCAAACATTTTGTTATAACTCTGTCTTGATTATATATCTTTGATATCCATCACTTCTCTCTCTCATTAGCTTTTTTTTAATCTCCCCTGTTCAGGAAATAGATGGAAAAGCCTTGCTCCTTCTAAGAAGTGATGTCATGATGAAGTACATGGGGCTGAAGTTGGGTCCTGCTCTAAAGCTGTCTAACCACATAGATAAATTAAAGCAGGGAAAGTTCTGACCATGAAAAGGAGCCAGTTATCTCTCACTAAATGGTCATACATTGGACTGCCTCAGCAACTTTTTGTAAAGTCACCTTTCAAGGAATACGTCCCCATTTTCTGGGGCGTTTCACACGTTGTTGACTTCTCAACCGAAAGATTCACAGTTTCTGAGATTCTCCTCCAGTTCGGTGAATTTGTCCTTTTAAATTTCACAATCTTGGGAGATGAAGACTTTACATTTTTGGGCTGCCTGTTGGTTGCCCTTCTCCTTGGTTAATCCATACAATACTTTTCTTATTTTATATAGCACTGGCAGTGCACACAGTGCTGTACATAGTAGAATAAATGAGGCACAATGAACTTTTGGCCTCAGAAGCTTTGATTTTGATGCTTTGTTAGGTTACTGAAAATCCACTTTACGTCTTGTATATGAGTAAAATGAAGGGGTCGCCAGTATATGTATTAATAAATTCAGATCCAATCACACAGGCTTTGCTCACCGTTAATTCAATGTTTCCCGACTCTCTTGCTTAGGATGCTAACAGTACGGTTTCCAGACTTTGAGGCGTTGTTGCACAGTGGACAGATTCATTTAATTTTAACCTGAATGAAAAACACTTCCCATTGGCTACAGATTGTCATAATCAGTCTCAAACCTTTTACCTGGGCTCTGAGAACTCTGTTTTTTTTTTTATGTCTGAGGCACTTTTCATATGATGGGTGACAAGAAAAGCACTACTGAATGAACAGCCAGTTACCAATATGGAGGCAATGAGCCGTATGAGCAGATTATAGGCAAAACCAGTTATATGTGATGAATGCATTTTGTAGTGGATCTCTACGGTGGGCTGAAGAAAAGAAAAACTGATGGTAATATAACGGTCTACAGAAATATTTCTTGCATAAAATACTTCATATTAGTATTACACTATCAATGGCAGGTGGTTTTTGGTTGTACACTTAATTTTGCCTACTATCAACTATAGTGGACTGTAAGGTCAATATTGTAATAGTTTGAATTATCCTACATATAAAGTAGCTACTGAGAAGAGTGCAAACAATCAACGCCATTTAAATAAATGTTTAAAGATATAATTATCTTACCCATAATTATAACTGTACAAAACTTCCATACACTTTATAGTTTTTTTTATATTTATTTTAAAGCAAAAAGCTGATAAAATGTAATACCAGTTTGTGCAAAAGCTTTACATTTAATTGTGTACTTTGTATAATACTAGGGTTCTTTCTGAACATAAAAATATAGCATGGGCCAGGTTTAATTAATATGCCATGACAATTTAATGGTTATTTATTCTCCAAGTTTGTCCCTTTAAAGTTGCAAGTGTAGGCAAACTGCTGAATATATACATGTAAAATGTCTTAAAGCGGAGGTTCACCCATACCTTACACATTTTCCCCTTAGATGAATGCTCGTTTTGTCTAGGGGAATCGGCTATTTGTTTTAAAATATGATCCGTACTTACCCGTTTACGAGATGCATCTTCTCCGCCACTTCCGGGTATGGGCTGCGGGAATGGGCGTTCCTTCTTGATTGACAGTCTTCCGAGAGGCTTCCGACAGTCGCATCCATCGCGTCACGATTTTCCGAAAGCCGAACGTCGGTGCGCAGGCGCAGTATAGAGCCGCACCGACGTTCGGCTTCTTTCGGCTACGAGTGACGCGATGGATGCGACCGTCGGAAGCCTCTCGGAAGACTGTCAATCAAGAAGGAACGCCCGCTCCCGAAGACCCATACCCGGAAGCGACGGAAGAAGATGCATCTCGAAAACGGGTAAGTACGGATTATATTTTAAAACAAATAGCCAATTCCCCTAGACAAAACGAGCAGGAAGCTAAGGGGAAAAAAAAAAAAAAAGGAATTGGTTGAACTCCCGCTTTAAAGTTTAAATTCACCTTTTATATAAACTGGCTAATGCCATACTTGTTGGCCTTTTCTGTCACCCATTAAGCCCGGCTGAAATACTCCAAATGTTTACATTCCTATGTCTGGGCTTAATTTCAAGAACATGGGCTACAACAAAATGGCCACAAAGCCACCATCTTTTTTAAAGCGGTTGCTTTTTCTTTTTTTTTCTCCGAGACCTGCAAGTTAAAGCTACTAGGTATCGCATACTACCGTGTTTCCCCGAAAATACACATTAAATAAGCCGTAGCAGGATTTCTAAGCATTTATGCAATATAAGCCATACCCCGAAAATAAGACATAGTGATTCTGTGCGTGCTGCAAGCTGAGGCATGGAGGGAGAAACAGAAAGTGAAAGTAAAAGTCTCCTCAGTGAAGTGAGGAGCAGGACGCTCTGCTTTAGGTATTGAGTATCCTCAGGTGAAGAAGTAAAGCTGTGGCTCCCGTTTTACTCAGCAGTGTGGGTTTCTCTCCCCCAGCAACAGTCTGTGGGTCTCTCTCACCCCCCACAACAACCAGTAAAGCTGCTGCTTAATAAAAAATAAGGCATTCCCTGAAAATAAGACATAGTGTGTCTTCTTGAGGAAAAATAAATATAAGACGGTGTATTATTTTCGGGAAAACACGGTAGCACATTATGTGAAACTTATCTGAAAATGAAGCATTCCAGCAATACAATGTCATCGCTGGAGGACACTTCCATCTTCACCCGGCTTCCTTCTGGGTCCACGGACTTTGGCTGTGTGACACAGGCCGGAGCCACGATGACGTCACAGCTGCGATGACGTCGCTCCTGCACAGGGGAGCCATCATTTTACGGCACAGGATTCTAAAGGAACAGCCCCGGTGGCCGTTCCTTTAGAGCGCATTTGCTGATGATGTAATCGGATGCATATATAGTAAATATCTCCTAAACGGTGCACGTTTAGGATATATTTACAGTACCTATAGGTGCAAGTATAAGACTGAGGTTTACAACCACATTAAGGACAACTAAAGTTATAATCTCTTAAGCTGGCTTAAAGAATGAGTCTCGGTGGCCATTGTGTTGTAGGCCTAGAGTATGAGATGGAAATACACTATGGCAGTGTGAGAATCCTGGTGGGGATGTGTGACTGAAGAGTGTTTGCTGCAAAGAGAGAGAATACGGCAACGCTTTTGGATCACTCCTGCAATGCTGAAGGCGAGCGGTGAACTACTGCCATATCCTGAAAATAAGTCAGGACATAGGAGTGTAAACATTGGGAGTATTTCAGCCATTCTTCACAGTTATGGCATTTCCATTAAACAATATTTTTTACAAAAGTTGTAATGTATTAAATTACTGGGGCACTTTGTCTTCGTGGGCCAGTTTATGTAAAAAGGTAAACTCTGTCTTTCCCTCAATTTTTGTGCATCTTGCCTCAAAAATGTTATTTCCGCCTTAACCCCTTTGATGTCAGCAGTCAGGGCAGCTAGGGAGGTATTGCACGTGGTAATGGCCGCAAAAATGTCTCTAAGTGAGGGCTCACTATCAGAGGCAGGGCTGGGGAGAGACTGCGGCCTAGTGGGGTTGCTATTAGGAGTACTCACGGCGCTCCATAGGAATTCCGGGCCTCCGCCATCCTCCAGAGGGACAGTATCGTCCGTATCAGATGTTCCCCCGGTCAGCTCGCTCTGTCTCTCCGGGAGAGCGCCGGGATCCCCAGCCAGTACTCTGGAGAAGAGTCTCTCCGCTCCATCCCTGTGCTTCTCCTTGGCTGTGCGGGAGGCCTGCGCGCCATCTTGGCTTGCCATGCTGTCTGCAGCTCGGTTTGCGTTTTGCTTCCTAGCTGCCGACATCCTCCTCGGATCTAGGAACGGAGGGCACCGGGATGATCAGGGCACTGTTCCGCAGCACTTGGGCACCAAGACCAGGCAGGACGGGCAACGTGCAGGATGGATGTCAGGAGATTCGACGGAGAGAGCTGAGAGTGCGTCCGGTTACATCGGCTGCCTGGCCACGCCCCGTAAACTCTGTCTTTAACTGCCAAAAATGTTTAATTATGTTTTCTAGACCAGATAGATAACCTTTGACAGACATTATGCAAGGTCCTGATCGTTTAATTTGCTATACCACCGTCAAAGCAATACAGGTTGGTCAAGACTGTGATTGGGTAGTGAAGAAACAGCAGATCACTGATGAGGTTATATCTTTGCTCTAGCCCAATCAACAAGTTATACTTATTATATACAGAAAGCTGTGCAATCCCGTAAAGCCTGACTGACTGATTCCAGATTAAAGCCCGTTAATGTAGTCAAATGCTACAGGAGCTGAAGGAGGAAAGTACAAAGACAGACTAAAACACGATTATAAATTCAGTCACTGGATTTAAACCAGAGGAAAGAGATGTATATCAGCATACACTTATAATGATCTATATAAAATTAATAGTTTTTATAAACCCCTCAGTGACCCATTTAATAGTTTTAAATATTCGGAAATGCATGTTTCAGTTTCTCTTCAAAAAGAACCACTAGTGTCGCTTTTTACTGGTATAACAATGTGGTGGAGAATAATTAAAGTAGTTATAGAGGCTAAAGGTTTTTTACCCCCCCAATACCTGAGCCTGATGCCAATCCAACAATGTGCACAAGAACAGCTGCTGTCCCGCCTTTCTGCCTCCTCATTGGCTCAGAGACAGCAGCCAGTAAGGAGGGAGCAGGGTCGAGGCCCACTCTGTCTCTTATGGACACACAGCAGCAGTTTGGGAGCGAGCTTGCATAAGTGCCCCCATAGCAAGCGGCTTGCTATGGGGGTCACTCAGCAGGGAGTGGAGCCCAGAGTGCCGGCAGGGGACCTGAGAAAAGTTATAACGGGGCTGCTTTGTGCAAAATGATTGGACAGAGCAGGTAAGTATAACATGTTTGTTATTTTAAAAAAGTTGAGCCTTTAGTATCACTTTAAATAGAAAACTGTGCGATGACTGGATGCAGACATGTCCGTATTGTTGCTCCTGCATGGAGTCGGCTTAATACAGGGGTAGGCAACCTTGGCCCTCCAGCTGTGGTGAAACTGTGAGTCCAATGAGACATTGCAAGACCCTGACACTCACAGGCTTGATTCCTAGAGGCAGAGACATGATGGGACTTGTAGTTTCACCCAACCCTGGCTTACTACTTTGTACATCCCATTTACCTCTAAAGGTAAGTCAGTGTCTTCTGAGGGGTAATGATCATACTGGCAGTCATGCCTTTTTTTTTGTATTTGCTAGAAGAGCTTTCTGGGAGAATTTGACTGTTGTAATCTCCACTATACTGTAGTAATATATTAAAGTTCTCTGTAATCTGGGCACATTTGCTTGAACCCTACAGCAATAGTGACTTTTGTCACTCTTAAACATTAAGGCCCGGATTCACGTAGAAGCGCGCATCTTTGTGCGGGCATAACGTATCCTATTTACGTTACGCCTCTGCAACTTTGACAGGCAAGTGCCGTATTCTCAAACCAAAGTTGCGGCGTAGCGTAAATAGGCTGGCGTAAGCCCGCCTAATTCAAATGTGGAAGATGTGGGCGTGTGTTATGTAAATTTTATGTGACCCCACGTAAATTACGCTTTTTACGAACGGCGCATGCTCCAAATTAACCCACAATGAAGCCAATGCTTTCGACGTGAACGTAAATGACGCACAGCCCTAATCGCGAACAACTTACGCAAACAACGTAAAACCTGAAAAATTTGACGCTGATCCAACGTCCATACTTAACATTGATACGCCTCATATAGCAGGGGTAACTTTACGCCGGGAAAAGCCTAACGTAAACGGCATATCTGTACTGCGCCGGGCGTACATTCGTGAATTGGCGTATCTAGCTGATTTACATATTTCTAGGCGTAAATCAGCGTACACGCCCCTAGCGGCCAGCGTAAATATGCAGTTAAGATACCACGGCGTAAGAGACTTGGTGTAAATCCTTTATTGTAGTCATAAGTGATTAGAAGAATAAAGGAGATTAAGGCCTCTATACTTGGCAGGCACTGCCTCAATTTAATGGCTTCTTGATTTTTTGTATTGCTGTCCTCCATAAGACAAGGGTCTGTCTAAAAAAAAAAAAAAAAATGTAGCCACTTTGGCTCCTGCACCTACCTATACACCCCATATGGACCTGAGCAATTTTTAATTTTCTGCTATAGGCTTAATAATTCAGCAGTAACTTTGTACTTTTGATACATAAGTAATACATAGATCATTTGTTGGAAACAAAAAGGGCTCTTTTGGCATTACTGACTTGAAAAAAATAAAAATATTTTCTATATATTCTAATTTCAAAAAAATGACAAATTGATTTGTTTTCCTAGGTTGACCAGTGTTAGTTTTAAAACAAATAGTGTTATAATACTGTAGATAAAAAGTTAAAATTTTATTCTTTAATTTGTCCCGTCTATAATGACATTAAAATTACTTGATACAAAGAATTGCAAAGTTATTTGAAAATGAAATAAAAGATTTTATTCATTTTGTGGGTTTTTTTAATGCAATATTACAAAAATGAACTAAAAAAGGATTTTTATATATCGATATGAATGGTAAGTCAAAAAAAAAAAAAAAAAAAAAAAAGAGGAAAAGTAGTTGATTATGACAGCTAAATGTGATTGCTGGACTCTGCACTCAAAATATATTGTTTCAATGCATTTATGAAGGAAGCCTGAAATTGTAGACTTATGCTGGCCATACACTATACGAAAAATCGGGCGAAAATCAGTCATTCAGACAGTTCGTTCGTTTTTCGAACAGTTAATGGGCACAAAATCCCAGGACAAGTTTGGAAATGTTCTGCCGAACGAACGATAAATCGGAAGGTTAATGCGTTTCCCGTCCGAACTTTCTGCACTAGGTATATGTTAATTAAAAAAAAATTGGTCCGTTTTTTTTATGTCCACTGAACGATTTATTGGTCATTACATGATGGCACTATCGTTTGCGCTCAAGACCGAACGTTTGTTTTTCAAAAGTTCGTTCGGATGATTTTTCGTGGAGTGTATGGCCAGCATAAGGAAGTCAGTCTGCCACACCCAGGGTATTGTACTGTAGACGAGGCTGGAACATTAAGGGGTTGATTCACTAAAGGCAAATCCACTCTGCACTACAAGTGCACTTGCAGTCGCTGTAGATCTGAGGGGGACATGCAAGGAAAACAGCATTTTTGCTTGTACTTGATTGGATAACATCAGCAGAGCTTCCCCTCAGATCTACAGTGACTGCACTTGTAGTGCAGAGTGGATTTGCCTTTAGTAAATCGCCCCTAAGTTCTGCTCAGGACAGATCCATTCTAGCTCGCTTGCTGCAGTGAGACCTCTGGTTCCTCGTTGATGTACACCATTACAGTGGTGTTGCCCAGTTGAATCCATATCGGATAACTCTCCAGCAGGTTGGTTCAATGATGTAAGTAGAGCCAGATCACCCAAAGCAATTCTGGTGACAAGGCCCCTGCACTTAGAGTGCCCAAGGCTTTTCCCCAGCCCAAAAGGCTGGCATTGATTCTGCAAATCTTCCAGAAAACGAAGGACTGTGGTTCCAGTACTGCATTCCTCAGCTACCATGCAAGGGACAACCAGATGTTAAATGAATTGGTCTGCCCAGGAACTGTCCCGATAGAATGTTCTAATGCAGAGGGCTGGAGTGAAACTTTGCAATGGGTCTGTATCAAAAAGGAAGCTACCAGCAGATCAAGACACTCGTGCAAAAGAAGTGAAAGGACACTTGAGGATGTGAAGTTTTGCCTGGGGGGGGGGGGGGGGGGGGTCCTTGCCTGTCCAGGACTAGACCCCAGACAGATACTCAATGATCAGTCATTTCCAGTTCACAATTGTGTGCCACTTTCTGTTGGTCTATCACATGACCCTCCAGCTGTTGTGGAACTACATGTCCCATTAGGCATTGTAAAACTGACATTCAGACATGACTTGGCATTATGGGAATTTTAGTTCCTGAACAACTGGAGGGCCATAGTTTGGAAACACCCGGTCTATCACATAAAATACATTTATGGTTGTATCATGACAAAATGTGGAAAGTTTGAGGAGTTATAAATACTTTTGAGGCACTGTATTCTTTTTATCTGTAAATGGTCACAATATTATGGCTGATCGGTGTACATGCATGACGGCAGCATCTAAAAGTGTAAGGTCATATGTTTACTTGTTGAGGAGTTTCTTGTTATTTATTTGGATCACTTGACCAAGCACTTCCTAGCATTCAATGGGGAAAGGAGAAGCATGGGTTTTGTTATGATCAGCACCTGCTAAATTGTAAGCAGTGCTTCTCTGCACTCAATGCTGCTGTCCGGCATATTTGTACAAGGCCAGCGTACTACTACACAGAACGGCACTGGATGCAAAAAGCGCCTTGAGGCGACTTAGTTTGCTGCGCTATACAAGTTACTCACTCACTCAGTGTTGGAATCCATCTGAATCACTGCAATGAAGTCAAGGCACATTATTCAACAGCCTGCATTGACCATTTCCTCAATGGGTCATTGCCTAGGTATCCCACAATGGTGATGCCACAAAAGAATAGCAGGGCCAAGACTGGGGCAGCACCTTGGTAAACAACTGAAATGTAGACCGGAGGCTGAAGAGTGGGGCCACAGCATAGTGTAGGAAATGCTGATGTAATGAAAAGGTGGTACATGTTCCCGATGCAGACAAAAGCTAGAAAATGTCCCTGGTAAAGAGGCGATTACAGAGCTAAAGGATTGCATGTGAAATCTGTGCGCTCAAATGAAGACATTTGGTGCTGATGCCCTCTTTGGATCTGAGACTTGAACAATTTTGAGTAAAACCCCTGAAACCATTTTGGCACAGGATCTGGGTCAAGGACATCTTTATCCAAAAAAAACCCACGGTGGCTTAATTGAGACCTGCTAAGTGACACAGGAAGATTGGAGGTGAGAAAACAAAGAGTCTTAAGGGAGCGCAACTGAAGCTTGCATCCCACGGAGACCACCTTCTGACCCCAAAGATTAAAACAATTTCCTTCCACTGTGGAAAATTGGGTTTGTTAGACTTTGAACCCTAGACCTTGTAGATTGACTGGGAGCCAAATTTGAGGAGAGTGGAAAAACATATGTAAAATGATACCCCTACCTCACCAAGATCTTGGCCTGGCTGGTCAGTATGCCTGGGACAAAAATAAAAAAAGAGGGCATACCCTGAATAAATGAATGGAAGTGGTCAGGGGAACCGTGTGAATGGAAGCAAGAAAAATGCGCTGATGCTGGACCTGGCAGGGGAGGCGGCTTATATGCCCCCAGACTCCTCCCCTCCCTGCAGCCAGCCTTCCAACTTATCGTCGGAGTCTTCATATGTGAAATGATACCCCTACCTCACCAAGACCTATGGTGTGCCTAGAACCAAAAAAGATGTCCTTTAAAGGCCTTGTAGGTCAGACACTTCTGTGGTTAAAATACTGCACTGCAGATCCTGCATCTAAGTGCCCACTGCCTGTGTACAGACATGAGCCCCATGCAGGAGAGAACAGGAAACCTTCAGCAGTCCTTCACAATTGTAGCTTAAAGCTGCAAAAAAAAATTGACCAAGGGATAAACTGCAGCAGTGGTAAGCTCTTTTTTTTTTTTTTTTTTAAGGGCTTTTGACCAGGTCACAGCCAGGATGGAGTAAACTGCAGGGCCTGCCAGTAAGAACAGAGCTTTACCAAGGGCTTCCATCCATAGATCAGTTAGGTGCTTTCTCTGCAGGTTTGGTGGTCAATTTGTTAAGGTGTGAGACTTCCAGATCCACGTTCTACAAAGTCCTCTTCAAATGGATACAAGGCTAACAGGTACTTGGGGAAAGCAAGCATCTTGCCAGGGTTCTTCCAATCTCTGTTGAGAGAACAGTGGGTGCATTGAAAAAGTCTTTGAGGGCTGGGGGGGGGGGCTAAAGGACCAAAGACCGAGTGGTGCACACCAAAGTAAGAGCCAACAAAATAAAAAAAAATCATGATTAATAGCAGAGGACTACAACTCTTAGGAGGTAAACTTGTAAGAAAAAGGCTGGAGGAACTCAGAAAATCAGACAGACAGTCTCAGCTGATGGTTTGGAGGTTGCCACAAGCAGCTTAAATAAGGAATCTTTTGCAGTCAGTAAACAACCTCAGTCCAGGGGGGCAGAGCAACCAGAGGCAATGAAGCCTCTGAGGATGTGTTAGACCAGGGGGATGCAACCTCGGCCCTCCAGCTGTGGTGAAACTACAAGTCCCATGAGACATTGCAAGACTCCGACAATCAGACATGGCAGGATTTGTAGTTTCACCACAAGGTTGCCTACCCTTGTTTTCCTTTAAGAGCAGAGGGCAACATGGTTCTAGGCTGCTGACATTAAGCATATCAGTAGGCATGCTGAAGGCAGCACAGGAGCCATTAGTAGAGTGTGAACGAAGGCATTAGGTTCAAGACTGTCCCCTTGCATCTATAATTGGTAATGCTGCAACTACAGGAAATCACAAAACCCAAACAGCTGGTTGTGCCAATGTCTGTCAGATGGCTGGAAGTGACCACAGTTATTGTAGGGGGGCAGCAGGAACAGACTGAAGATCAGAGTTTCATGTGACTCTTTGCAAGAGCAGCACCAGAAGGAAGGCGCACCCTTGATGCTGAATAGAAAACACGTAGCACGAGACCACGCAGCAAATTACATCAGTGCTCAGCCCCATAGGAGTAACCCCTTTCGAGATATAAAGTTTACACTTTCTAGGTGCCCAATGTGTTTGAGGTTTCTCTTGACGCTACTCTAAGTGCCCTACATGCCGTTATATGATGGCCAATGTCAAGTCTGCAGGGTTGTACATGACCACTTATACTTTTACTATGCCTTTTGATCCAACTGTGAAACATTCCTTGTTACTTGATTATGTTTTACACATGTTTGTAAATTGCAACTTCTTAGAAAATAAAATATTATTAAAAAAAAAAAAGAAAGGTGCCCAATGTAAATGATGTAGCTGTGTTTTAGCCTGACCAGTCTGCCCACAAAATGAGTCTTTAGAGACAGGGCATGTGCTAAACAGTGCCAGCAGAACTGGACCTGGAAAGTGCTTTAAGCTGAAGCCAGTGCCCAGAAGGCAATTCATTTACAGGCAAACCCTGCAAAGTCCAGTCAAGCGAAGATTTGCTGGAACAGAACTTTTTAATGTTGGAAGAACCGTTTCCCATCTGGAAACATACAGGGCATGTTTATTAGCAGCATGAATGACCATCCATACACATCAATAATAAGCATACTGTCGGCTGTTTTTCTGGAACCCATTACTTGATTACACCAGATTATTGCTTCTCAATAAAGACACAGAACTCTGGTGTATAGAGATGGAAGATTTTATTTATTCCATATTTAGAGGCTACACCTTTAGTAGCTGTATGGTAGGAAAGGCAGATGAATTCAATAATACTGGCAAAGAATATGAGCATTCATTTTACAAAACATGAATCATGTTTAGCTTAAAAAGGAAAATGACAAAATAAACTGTCCCAGCATCATCCATGCAAAAAAACAAATAAAAAAAAAAAACACTGTACAACTTTTTCTTCAGCTGGTGGGCACACACGTCATCTGAAAAATGGAAGGAGATTTTAAATTTTTAGCTGCAATTCTGAAGCAAACCGATTTAAAATGCATTGCACTAAAGTCACATTAAAAGAAAGGTTTACATAATTTCTCCCTGTAATCACAGGCTCATTACGAGGTTTTATTGTTCAATTGTAGTTAAATAATCTAGAGGGGTCTTGGGGCATCCGAACCTAAATGTGTTTGACCAAAGGGTCACATGACTGGCTGAATAGAAATACAAATCTTTTAGCGGCTAGAACAGCTCCTTCTATGTATTTTACCCACTTCAGCCTCTGAAGGATTTACCCCTTTCCTGACCAGGCAGATTTTTGCGATACGGCACTGCGTTACTTTAACCACTTAAATACAGGGCACTTTCACCCCCTTCCTGCCCAGGCCAATTTTTAGCTTTCAGCGCTGTAACATTTTGAATGAAAATTGCACAGTCATGCTACACTGTAACCATATGACATTTTTATCATTTTTTTCTCCCCACAAATAGAGCTTTCTTTTGGTGCTATTTGATTATAAAAAAACAAAACAAAAAAAAAACATTTTTTTTTCTCAGTTTAGGCCGATATGTATTATATATATATATATATATATATATATATATATATATATATATAATATATATATATATATATATATATTTTTTTAATTTGCAATAAGCGTATATTAATTGGTTTGCGCAACAGTTAGAGCGCCTACAAAATAGGGGATATATTTATGGAATTTTTATAAAAAAAATGTATTACTAGTAATGGCGGCGATTTGTGATTTTCATCACGACTGCGACAGACACTTTTGACACCATTTTGGGACCACTGACATTTATACGGCAATCAGTGCTATAAATATGCACCAATTACTGTGTAAAATGTCACTGCCAGGGATGGAGATAAGGGAGCGATCAATGAGTTAAATGTGTTACCTAGGGAGTGATTCTAACTGTGGGGTGATGGGACCGACTATATACTAGGAACACACGATATGTCTCTCCTCTCCCCTGACGGAACATGGATCTGTGTATCGGTAATCAGTATCGGCGAGAACTTGAACTCGGTCTCAAAAATGTGGTATCAGGGCAACCCTACTCAGGACCCTGTTGATGTTCCTGGGGGATTGGATAGCAGCGAAGTAGAACAAGAGGAGAAACTCAACTCAAAGTGCATTTTGACCTTTTAAATAAGAGGTCAAATCATTCTGGCGAGTCAGCATTTGAATGACGTGGTGACTCTTTTTGGCTTGGTGGTGAGCAGGAGAACATCATCGTGGTTGACCACCATAGATGGTTACTGTTGGATGATCACATGGATTTTTTTTTTTTTAATTAATGCAATTCTTTTAACACACAGACTTACGGATTATGTGGACATTCTTTTAGACCAATTTATTTCCTTAGCAACACGTTGGATGAAGTTTTTTTTTTTTTTTTTTTTTATTATTATTATTATTACGATTGGTGTAAGCACCACTTACTATTTTTATTTATAATAGGTTATCCTTCCTGTATTACAATACTGCTAGGAAGGGGGCTGTTCCAGAAACCAGTGCTGCCAATTCTAAAAACAGATCACACAGCTTGTAACGCTTAAAGCGGGAGTTCACCCATTTCTAAAAAATTTTTTTTTCTTCCCCTAGATTCCTGCTCGTTCGGTCTAGGGGAATCGGCTATTTGTATTAAAATAGGTGCAGTACTTACCCGTTTTCGAGCTGCATCTTCTTCCGTCGCTTCCGGGTATGGTCTTCGGGAGCGGGCGTTCCTTCTTGATTGACAGTCTTCCGAGAGGCTTCCGACGGTCGCATCCATCGCGTCACTCGTAGCCGAAAGAAGCCGAACGTCGGTGCGGCTCTATACTGCGCCTGCGCACCGACGTTCGGCTTCTTTCGGAAAATCGTGACGCGATGGATGCGACCGTCGGAAGCCTCTCGGAAACCTGTCAATCAAGAAGGAACGCCCATTCCCGAAGCCCATACCCGGAAGCGACGGAGAGGATGCGTCTCGTAAACGGGTAAGTACTGCACCTATTTTTAAATAAATAGCCGATTCCCCTAGTAATAACGAGCAGGAATCTAAGGGGGAAAAGTGCCCTCTAAGGGTGAACCCCCGCTTTAAGCCTCATACACACAATCGGATTTTCTGCAGACAAAAATCGCAGGACTTTTGTCTGAAGGGCATTGGCCAAGAACTTGTTTTGCATCCCAACGGCAAAGAATTATGAAACTACGTGGTTTTTCAGCTCTTTAGCGCCACCCTTTGGGCAACTTCTGCCAATGTTGTGTTATGGTGAGCATTGCTTCTGAGCATGAGTGTTTGTACTTTGGAGTTTTGCCCGACGAACTTGTGTACACACGATCGGAAAATCCAACAACACACAATTGTTGGCAGACAATTTTAAAGCATGCTATCCCACATTTATCTGTGGAAAATCCGTCAATTGCCCGATGGCGCGTACAAACAGTCAGATTTTCCGAAAACAGCCTGTCACACAATTCCTGTTGGATAATCCAATCGTGTGTACGAGGCTTAAGTGTCTGTCACGGCTGCTTTTACAAATCCACAACCTGGCCAATGGATGACAGTGCTGTGTAAACTTTCAGTTTTAGGAATGAGCGGTTTGTATTATATATAGCACCGGCCCAACATTGTTGATCGCTCACTCATAGTAAAAGCTCACACAGTGCTGCAGCGCTCTGTGATCCATCAGCTGAGCTGTGGATTTCTACAAGCACCCTTGTAAGATACAGAGAAAGCAGCACCTCCGAGTAATCTGTCGCTGTTATGAATGAATGAGTAGCGCAACTTGTTCATTCATAATAGTAAAAGATCATTCAAAGTTGTGGCTGTGTAATGCATCCGTTTGCGCGCACACACACACACACACGCACACACACACACACACACACACACACACACACACACACACACACACACGACAAATATTTTACACAGGGCCAAAACTCTGATTGATCTTTAATCATTATGACCGAACAAACACTATTTTTTCATTCATTAATGACAGATCGCTCAGCTTAGATCTGGGCTGGCTGTTCATTGAGCTTCAAAAAGGGAGGGAAGCTACAGCCAGCATATAGAAGCATTTTTAGGGGACATCAATCCGAATGTGATCAAGTGCTATATGCAGTCTGTCTCCTGGGGAGTTAAATGATAGTTCAAGATTTTTTTTTTCTTGCCACAAAAATAAAAATAAAAAAAAAAAGGTAAAAACTATGCAAAACCTTCCATTAGATATGGATCTCTAAAGTGTGCTTTTTCATATTTAAAGTTGAATAGACAAGTGCTCATTACCGAACATCATTCATGATTTATTACTGGTAGTTTGAGTTCTGCAATTTCTGTATCAGGAGAACTGTTTTCGCTTCTGTCACTGTATGTATCCCTGTAAAGAAAATGAGAAAGTCATATTAAAGCAAATGTGGGCATCTCTAAGAGCTGGAGATGTTAAGCTGGCGACACACTAAATAATCTCCTTTAGATCTACTATTAACTGAAAGGGCCTGTGACTTGATACAAACTGAATGGAATGTTTAGGTTTGACCTCATATTATATATTTCGTAGATCTGAAGGAGTGTACACAGACAGCTTTAAGTCTGTTGCACATTAGGGAGTTACTGTGCAGAGGGGGGGAAAAAAAATCAGCTTGTTCTGCTGTTCAAGAGTCACAGCAGCAGCCTAATTTAGCACATTGAAATTTATTGCAAAAATATACCAAATATGCATAAAACCATGGGTGCCAGCAGCTATGCATGTGTAGCTGCCCACAGAGTATTTTACAATACATGTCAGCGAGCCAAATTATTCTGCAGACTAACACAATTTGTAAAGATACTCCCCTGAAGCACTGGACTCCCAGGTACAACAGGCAGATTGTACTTTGTACGGCCGTAGGCTGGAGCCTCTAGCCAATAGAAAAAAGGACTAACAACAGCACCCCCTCGGATTTCTCCACTTCCTGGTCAATTAACAATGAACTTTTATTTTCTTTTTTTTTGGTCAGTTTTATCTGTTTTTGTAAGTGCATAAAAAATTACTGTAAAAAAAAGGATTGTTGTATTTACCACACTTTCTTGAAGTTCACTGACGAAAAAGGGAATTTAGAAACTATTGAATTGTATACTGCCATCTACAGGAGGTTTAGAATACTGGCAAACAAAATCTCTGGTCAGCCAAGTATGTCCAAAAGCAGTCCAACTGAGGAATGGACAGCAAAGAAAAGAAAAAGAAAATCCAGCACCACAAAAAAATAAAATAAAAACAAAAAAAAAAAAAAACTTAAGACTGCCTGTGGCTCAAAAGAGCTGCCTGAAGGTCCTTTTATCAGATGAGGCCTGAGCATCTACCCGGTAAAACTTTGAGAGCATGTAAACAGAAGACCAATGGGCAACTTAAGACCGTATGCTTGAGTGAGAATCTGTCTGTAACCAGAAATGGTGGAAGGAGAAGCAGCAAAATAATCTAGTAATTTTACCTGGGGGAAAGGCGGCATCCCCTCTCAATATACTGGGCTAGTCTCCCTGCAGAGGCAAGCAGCAAGCCAAAATATGGAGGAGAGGGTTTGATAGGGCGAGATGTGAACTCAGGATGATACTGAACGCCAACAAAGTATGGATGATCTAGAAAAACCACAAGACATTATGTTATAAACAAATAAAGACCTCAAGTACGAATGAAAATCAATTAAAGAGGATTTATTTCTTATTTGTACAATAATACATATGCAATGTCAGCATAGCATCTGTTCTCGACTCCCTTACACCTTATGGAGGCTTCCATGGTTGACCTCTTGTCCTAAAAACACACTAGCTGACTGTCATTAATACTTTAAAGGGTCACTAAAGGAAAAAAAAATGGTTTGCTGAAATGACTGTTTACAGGGTATAGAGACATAAAAGTTAACTGATTCCTTTTAAAAATGGATTAAAAATAGATAAAAATCAATCATATAATGTGCCTCTAGTTTCACTTTTGTTTTTAAACTGGTTTCATGTTTCTGTGAAGTAGAGAGAGACACAGAACAAAAACAAACAAATCCAGGGCAGTGTTTTGTTTTTAAAATGAATCCGATTGGTTCTGAGGAGTTTTAGACACACAGCTTGGACCACAGTGAAAAGCTGCCATGAGATTTTTCATAAGGAGCCAGACAAGCAGGAAGTGTGGAGATCAGAGCAGAATTACAGCAACTTCAAAGCAAAAATGAACAATGAGGACATGAAACCAGGACTGCAGTAAGGTAAAGGAAGCTATTTAGCTAACAAAATATTTTCCTTTAGTGATCCCTTTAAGTCACTGACCCAAGTATCTACATACTTGTTCTAGGTTTGTGACTCAAAGTATTAGAGACTGCGACAGCATAACTGCCAGGAGGCTTGTACTTTTAGAACTTCAGGAGCCCTTTTTTTTTTTACATCTCATGAAGTTTTCCTTAACCGCCTGACCTCCTGCTTCCTGGCGAGCTTTATTTATCTGGTGGCATTGGATGCAGAGGATTGTGAAGCTTTGCACTCACACTGGGATGTTTTGACATGAGTCACAGGCGTAAAAGCTGCTGTAAGGGCCATCCGTTCTGGTGAATGGTGGCTGTTTTTTGAACACTTAACCTCCCTGGCGGTCTTCCCGAGACTGACTCGGGGTTAGATTTTCCTGCTACTATCGGTAACCCCGAGTCAGTCTCGGCTCGCCTCGCTGAATCCACAGGCACTTTTTACTTACCTTGTCCCTGGATCCAGCGATGCCACCGCGCTGTGTGAGCGAGCGGGACCTCGCTCGATTCACATAGTGCCTCCGTGTGACGCCGATCTCCGTTCCCTGCGACGTTACGACGCACGGGGACGGAGAACGGCGCCAAATTCAAAAACGTAAACAAACACTATACACACAGTATACTGTAATCTTATAGATTACAGTACTGTATGTAAAAAAAAAACACACCCCCCCTTGTCCCTAGTGGTCTGCCCAGTGTCCTGCATGTCATTTTATATAATAAAAAATGTTCTTTCTCCCTGCAAACTGTAGATTGTCCATAGCAACCAAAAGTGTCCCTTTATGTCAAAAATAGTTTTAGATCAGCTAAAAAACAGCGATAATAAATTATAATCACTTGCAGAATTGTGCGATAGCGATTTGTGGGGAAATTCGTCATAAAAAAAAAAAAATAATGACAGCAACAATTCTGCAACTGAGCAAATTTCAGTGATTTTAATTTGATTACATTATTGAATAATTTTTATTATAATTATATTATTATTTGTTATAATTATTTATAATTATTTATTATATTATAATTTATAATTTTGTTTTTAAAAAAATGTAATACACGGGATGCCTATTAGAATCTTGTTTGGTCAGATTTAAGTGAGTTATTTCTAAAAATTACAGACCTACAATATAAAACGCCAAATTTCCTTGCAAATAATGGTACCGCTTTCAGCATGTTTTTTCTGAAAGAATCATACCGCCAGGGAGGTTAAAGAACATAGTTTCACTGGGACATTTTCAGTGGTTCATGAACTGACTGATTTTGCACAACGATTGATATTTATATGTAATTTGCACATCTATTTTTAAGTGGCGCTATTCATTTTTGTTTTTTATAGTGCCAATAATATGCACTATCACTGTACCAATAACACTGGGTAGGAGGGGGTTAACATCTGGGGCAAAAGGTTAACCGTGTGCCTAGCAAGATTTCATGTCATCCACTCTGCAGATTGGTGGGTCCTGGCCATGACACATTGGCCAGAACCTGCTGATCGGCATTAAAGTTTGTTTGTAATCTGTTAAAATTTATAAAAAAAAAAAAAAAAAAAAAAAAAAACACAATGTACCCAACTATTCACAGCTTTTGCCATGACTCTCAAAATGGAGCTCAGGTGCATCTTGTTTTCACCGATCATCTTTGAGACGTTTCTACAACTTGGAGTCCACCTGTACTAAATTCAGTCGATAGGACAGGATTTGGAAAGGCAAACAACTCTCTATAAAAGGTCCCACAGTTAACAGTGCATGCCAGAGCACAAACCAAGCAATGAAGTCCAAAGAATTGTCTGTAGACCTCCAAAAAAAAAAAAAAAAAAAATTGTATTGAGGCACAGCTTAGGGGAAGGATACAGAAACATTTCTGCCCAGTGGCCATAAATGGAAGTTTGGAAACACCAGAGCTCTTCCTAGAGCGAGCCGCCAGGCCAAACTGAGCAATCGGGGGAGAAGGGCCTTAGTCAGGGAGGCAACCAAGAACCCGATGGTCACTCTGACAGAGCTCCAGCATTTCTCTATGAAGAGAGGAGAACCACCATCTCTGCAGCACTCCACCAATCGCGCCTTTATGGTAGAGTGGCCAGATGGAAGCCACTCCTCAGTAAAAGGCACATGACAGCCCACCTGGAGTTTGCCAAAAGGCACCTGAAGGACTCTCAGAAACAAAATTCTCTGGTCTGATGAAACAAAGATTGAACCCCATGTCTGGAGGAAACCAGGCACTGCTCATCACCTGGCCAACACCAACCCTACAGTAAAGCATGGTGGCGGCAACATCATCATGATGTAGGGATATTTTTCAGCAGCGGGAACTGTGAGACTAGTCAGGATCGAGGGACAGATGAATGCAGCAATGTACCGAGACATCCTTGATAAAAACCTGCTCCAGAATACTCCAGACCTCAGACTGGGGCGAAGGTTCATCTTCCAACAGGACAACAACCCTAAGCACTCAGCCAAGATAAAAGGAGTGGCTAAGGGACAACTCTGTAAATGTCCTCGAGTTGCTCAGCCAGAGCCCAGACTTGAACGCAATTGAACATCTCTGAAGTAATCTGTGCACCGACGTTCACCATCCAACCTGATGGAGCTTGAGAGGTCCAGCAAAATAAAAATGGGAGAAACTGCCCAAAAATAGGTGTGCCAAGCTCAAAAAAAAAAAAAAACTTGAGGATGCAATTGGCACCAAAAGGTGCTGTAACAAAGTATTGAGAAAAGGCTGTGAATACTTAAAGCGGAGTTCCAGTCGTTTTGGTGTTTATTAAAATTCAGCAGCTACTAAAAAAGTGTAGCTGCTGACTTTTAAATTATTACCCACTCACCTGTCCCAGGATCTAGCAATGTGGCCACCCGAAGCCTCAGTTCTCTCCCTAGCCCCTCCCCGCATCACTAGTGTGGGCACCTGCCTGTGACAGCTTGCGGATTCACAGCTGGGTGCGCACGTCGCTCTGCGCATCCTGAATGGCTGGGCAATCTTCTAGGACCTGTGACGTGTCCCAGAAGATTGCAGGGATGGAGGAGGAGAGGAGAATTTCCGTTCTAGTCGCCTAGGTGGCCCAAGCATATGCGAGAGCTGGGTACCTGCCCCCCCCCCCCTGAAAAAAAACTATGTCAAATGTGGAATGTCAAGGGGTCAGGAGTCCTTAAAGTGGAAGTTCCACTTCTGGGTGGAACTCCGCTATAAATACATGCAAACGTTTTTTTTTTTATATAAATTTGCGAAGATTTCAAACTTCTTTCATGTTGTCATTAAGGTGTATCGTTTGTGGCATTTTGAGGAAAATAATTAATTGAAACCATTTTAGAATAAGGCTGTAACATAATAAAATGTGGAAAAAGTCAAGCACTGTGAATACATTCTGGATGCACTGTATACATGCGATTCTGCCCTGCACTGTAGCAGTAAAAAAACTACAGTGCGTGGTTGGCCATCAGTTAAAACAAACAAAAAAAAATGAGTAAATTCATAAAGGTAGTCAAGTTTAGTACAATACTAACCTTCTAACTCTACGATCTCCATTCTTTCTCCTTCTGTATCCTGTCCAACAAATGCTAGACCTCGGGCCTCCAAGTCATGCCTAAGTTCTGGGTTTACCTGAATTAAAAAAAAACAAAATAATCAGGCCTGCTTTCTTAAATCAAAGCAAAAAACATACGGTAGCCTCTTGTTGTAGCTTTTAAAGCTTAAATGATATCAGGATAGACAGACAGCATGGGGTTGACTGGATGACAGAAATCAGCAGAGCTTCCCCTCAGATCTAGAGCGGTGCACTTCCAATTGCACAGTATATTTGCCTTCAGCAAATCAACCTCTATGACTAGTCCAACTTAAAGTTATTGTCTCCCGACAGGCTCTTCCCTCTGTCATGCCCTGGCAAGGTATACTCTATCCATGCTCGTTTACTGCCTGCCCACTCTGTCAGCTCTCATGCTCATTTCCCTAAAGTGGGGCTTCTCGGCATAGGGGGGGGGTCACATGACCATGCTGACACTTTAGCAGTTGCCCACTTTGGTAACCCTGGCAAATCCCTGGATGCTAGAGCTTACCCAGGCCATGTGTTTTGTACACAGCAAAGCAGAAACATATGTTATGTTAGGGGCAGAAGTACAGTAAGCTGTACTATTTGAGGAAAAGGAAATGCTGCGCTAAATTTATAAACCCCATAAAATGTTAGAAATCACTGTCTGTAATTGGGATTTAAAAATTGTCAACATGCAAAGCTTCTCACAACTGGTCTGCACTGAACAAAGACATGTGGCATATTTCACTGAATAAGCTGCCAGTGTTTAGAGGGCTCCTGATGCTTCCTGCTCTGTATTAGCACAATCCTGAAATACAGGGTCATGTTGGTTGTTTAATATACTAGGCCAGTTAGCTGCAGTTTGACATATAGAATCTGTAGAGGGAGCTGGTTGCAGGGCGGTACCTGCATGATTAAAGAGCCTTTAGTAGTGTCTCAAATCTGCAGAATCTTTGAACAAAGGAACATATAATATAGGAACAGTGAGATGTTTATGACAGACGGCAGGATCACCTACACAGCAGGGGTCTCAAACTGGCGGCCCTCCAGCTGCTGTGAAACTACAAGTCCCATGAGGCATTGCAAGGCTGACAATTACAAGCATGACTCCCACAGGCAGAGGCATGATGGGACTTGTGGTTTTGCAACAGCAGGAGGGCCGCCAGTTTGAGACCCCTGACCTACAGGAAGACACTTCTTTGCAGAACTCTATCCAGTGAAAAAGTTTGCAAAGATTTTTGGGGCAGTGAAAATGCTTTCAGGGGTGACCCAATTGTCATAGACTGCACATTCTGTTCATGAACAGGGAGAGTTCTGCAGGTCTCTTTGTACCAAAAGAGGCATGGCAAGATGGATTGTCAATGCCAAGGCCTTTTGTGGACAGAGGCTTTTGAACATGAAAAGGCATGTTGCATGAAGCCAGGCCTGTCGGAACACGACAGGCAAAGCAAGCAACTGCTTGGGGCCCCGAGCTGGCCAGCTACTGTGTCTCTTTGATGTTTTTCCAATCACTGTCTGCACGGTGCCCTCTCTGATACTCCCCCGTGCTCTCCCCCCTCCTCTACCTGGGCTTGATAACAGAGGTCACTGCAATGGCTCCTTTACAGCCTCACAGACTGCACACCTCCTGTCCCTGCTTTCTCTGCATGCCTGGTTGCTGTGAATCTCCCTCAAACACCACAGTAGAAGAGGGTGCACATTTAGGTCTGATTCACACTGCTGCAATGTCAAACATCACATATGATTCGCACCTCACTGCTGTGCAAATCTCATGTGATGTCTGCGAGTGTTACCCTAAGGGGCTCTCTACCACTGGAGTTGTCTGATTTTTGTGCTGGAGCTATAGAATACTCGAAACTGGCTGTGTTGGAAAGGTTCTGGCTACAAACAGAGCACACAAGTACTGTATATAAGCTGACATGTTGTAACTTATCATTTAAAAAAATAAAACAAAAAATTTAATGTAGCGGGCGGGGAGGGGGTGTGTTGTCATATTCTGCTCCCCATCTCAGAATGCTGCGGAAGTCACGTGGCGGCCAACTGCGCATGCGCTCCAACGGCAAATGTGATGCGTTCCACAGGATTTAACGACACTACCCTTCAGTGAACCCATCACAATTTGTCACAGAAGTGACATATTAGCATACACGGGGCGGGGGAGAGAGAGAGAGAGAGAGAGAGAGAGAGAGAGAGAGAGAGAGAGAGAGACAGACATTCAGACCGATAGAGATATAGAGATACATTCAGAGCGAGAGAGAGATCGTGTACATATATTTTATATAAGGGAAGTAATGTACATAGGGGAGGTAATCCCCTCCCTGAGCCCCGGTTCTCTTTATTCTTCATCCCTCTCTCGCTCTGAATGTATCTCTATATCTCCATTCCTCTCTTGCTCTGAATGTGTCTCTCTCTCTCCCCCCCCCCCCCGGCTCCGTGTATGGTAATACGTCACTTCTGTGACAAATTGTGATGGGTTCACTGAAGGGTAGTGTCATAAATTCTGTGGAACGCATCGCACTTGCGGTTGGAACGCATGCGCAGTTGTCCGTCACGTGACTTCCGCAGCATTCTACGATAGGCAGCAGAATGTGACAATACAGGGGCCCCCAGGGGGTGGGGCATAAAAAGAACATAGGGAGGGAGGAGGGGGCCGGGGGATGTAAAAAGAACATGGGGGGGGCCCTCCATGTCCATTTTGCTTGGGGCCCCCAAATTCCTTCAAACGGCCCTGCATGAAGCTCCCTCTTGAATATAGCGATAATCTACTGTTCTCTTTTGCAGCTTCCTCCAATACTGCCTCAATATCCTATTCATTCCCTTCTGTGTCCTCTAGAAAGGAGAATACAACGGTTTAGGAAATGGAAGTACGAGACAAGGCGTGGAGTTTTTGGGCCCTGGATGAAGATGGCTGAATTAAGACCATAATCTGTATGTGGAAATGTGATGTAGATGCAGATAGTTCTTCTTTAGTCAAATAGGCCGCCTGTTTCATGCCTGAAATGCCTCACGGAGTGGGATAGGACTATAAGTGAGGTGCTCAAGGAGCGTGTCTTCTAGAGTGTTGCCAGTGTCTGATCACATTAAAATGCATGTAAACCCCATATAGCCAGTGAAGTGAACAGCCTCAGATGATACACAGGGATGAAACAAATCTCCCTACATAAGGTTTACATGTTTATCTGTTGTCTTCAGCTTTATATACAGTTTAGAAAGTGCACATCATGTGATATTTTTCTCTTCCTATTCAACACTGCAGTGAAGCCTGTGCATACAGCCAATTGGAGGAAAAAGCACACACCCCATCTCCTCATAGGTGGAGACTTTCAGCTCTGATCATTGAATCGTTCAGCTCTATGCTAATCTATAGCATCCTCCAACAAAAAAAACTCAGGCTGCTTTTATCATATGTGACGGAGAACTTGTTAGGAGAAAACAAAGGAATGGAGCATGAGACAGCTACGGGACATAGTGCTTTGAAGAGAGATAAAACACTGGAGAAATATGTCCCGAGCTCAAATTTCATGAAATCGGGTTTACATCCACACAAAAAAAAAAAAAAAAAGTTACACAACTATAACCCATGGTGTATGAATACTCTGCCTGTGTCCTGTAGGATCAAGATAAACATTTTACAGTGAATACAAAAACTATTCTTTCTTCCTCATTCATTGAGGAATGCTTCATCTTTGGGATGTTTAAAAGCAGTCCTGAGGGAATGACAAAACAGATCAAACAAAATGCTAACAGGACAGAAATATGGATTGCTTGCGGTGCAAAGATCCCTCCGAAGGACCTTATGCCCAAAGCTGGCATTAGAGGATGCCTGAACATGCACCTTGTAAAACAGCAGACCACGTAGCAGCCATGCAAATTGGGAAAGAGTAGCCTGATGCCAAAGAGGGTCACAAACCAATCTAGTAAAAAGGTGCCTTAACAGGAAAGGATGAATAGGCTTGGATAATGGTCTGCCTGAATCACTGAAAAATGGTGGAATGAAAAGCTGATTCACCTATATTGAGCATAACCGGAATAACAGAGTAACTCTTTTTGAAGGATGCATGGGCTGAAATAAACGAATGCCGCGTACACACGATCAGACATTCCGATAACAAAACCGTGGATTTTTTTCCGACTAATTGTTCACTTAAACTTGTCTTGCATACACGCGGTCACACAAATGTCGGAAATTCCGAACGTCAAGAACGGTGACGTACAAAACTACGACGAGCCGAGAAAATGAAGTTCAATGATTGCGAGCATGCGTAGGATTTGTGCGTCGGAATTGCATACAGACGATCGGAATTTCCGACAAGAACTTTTGTTTTAGGAAAAATTGAGAACCAGCTCTCAAACATTTGTTGTCGGAAATTCCGACAGCAAATGTCTGATGGAGCATACACACGGTCGGAATATCTGACCAAAAGATCACATTGAACATTTGTTGTCGGAAATTCCGACAGTGTGTACTCGGCATTACAGTCCAAACTATGTCCAGGCAAATGAGGACAATCTCCTTCTGGTGAACTGGAGCAAAGAAATGGGAGAACAATGTCCTGGTGGAGGTAAAAGGCTTAAATTACTTTAGGTAGAAAGCGCTGGGCCTCAACACCACCTTGTACCCGTGTAAAGCATGAAAAGTTCCTTTACAGAATAAGCCTGCCAACGAAGAGATGGCAGCTACAAAAAACACCACCTTATTAGTAAGGGTGGAGAAGGGAATACCTCTGAAGGGTTCAAATGGCGTTTTTTTTTTTCAAATTGACAAGAGAACCAAATGCAGATACCCCAGTGGTCACAGGGGAGCCACATGGAAGACACCCTGCAGAAAAGTCTTAAATTAAGGAATGGAAAGACGGATATCTAGAACAAAATATATAAAGAGCAGCAACAACTTCTTGCCAAGGGTTAAATTGTTGGTACAAGGTCAGCAGCAAGAAGGTGAGGATTCGTCTGACTAAATCTCCTGGAATAAAAGCATTGCACCTCACACCAAGTGAAGTATGCCCTCCACGCATGGTAATAGACTTTTTACCCTTCACATTATATTCCCCATTTATGCAGGCTATGGTGCACCCAACCCTACAAGGGTTTACATAAAACCAGACCTGATCTGCAATGCTAAAAACAAGACAAATACAAATAAAAAATTAAATACATCCAAGCAGGAAGGATACAACTTTTAGGAAAAACAGAAGTGAAAAAAACATTACAACTTTATAGGTAAATTACCTCATATCTGTGTCGATGTCTCTCTTCTACAAACTCCTGGCCACCATATAATTTCCCTACAAAGACAACAAACAAAGCTTAATCACTTTAAGGCCTCTTTCACACGACCGGCCCAAAATTCAAGAAGCACACTTCGGGCTTTTAAGGAGCCCTTGAAATGCCTGAAGGCGCTTCTTGGATTTTGGGCCTGCCTGGAGGAGCCCTTGAAATGCCTGAAGGCGCTCCTTGGATTTTGGGCCTGCCTGGTTAGGCCGTGAAAGTCTCACATGTGATATTTCCATACTTCGGAGAAGTAGTAGAATGTGTTTTGGGGTGAAATGCTAAGTATGCCTATAATGCATGTTCAAATATCATTCATTTACAACTTTTTATTTTTTAAACACAAAAAACACACACCATTTCATTATTACACTCCAAAACACTTTTTCTACTACCTCTCCCAAGTGTGACGATACCATATTTGATACTTTCCCAGCCTAGCCAGATATGCTCAAGGAACACCTTCATAAATTATGCATCCAATTTCCTGTCTGCCTATCGCGTTGTGTTTGGAGGTCCTGGAGCACCAGAAATACCCACAAAAAGACCCAATTTTGGAAAGCAAGCACCCCAAAGAATAAGGCATAAGAAGTATTTTAAAAATGTCACTTTTTTTACAGTTATTAAATATTGAAATGTTTCTGCATTGGAATACTTGGAATTACACCCCAAAATGCATTCTAATAATCCTGAGTATGGGGAGTCCACACGTGAGACTTTTTTTTAAAGCCTAACCAAACAAACAAAGGGGCCCAAAATCCAAGTAGCACATTAAGGCTTTCTAGGGACATAAATTACACATCTAGTTTCCCGACTACTTTTCATGTCACCTCAGCCGCTGCCTCTGCCAATCAGTTACAGCTACCCCTGGTCTGAATTACAACTCTTTTCATCTGCCAGTGATCCCTGTAGTGCTGCCCCCCCCCCCCCATTATCAGCTACCAACCACCCCAGTATGTCCCAACATCAGCTACAAATCCCCAGCCCCCTTCCCCATTTGCCTCCACATCAGCTACCATTTCCTTTCCCCCAGTGTGCCCTCTCTCTCTCCCCATCCTACCCCCTAAAACCTTCAGTCACCACACAGTGCGCAACACTTTTCAGATCTTAGAATTCATATGAAACTAGCTCTAACATTCACCAATTGTAGCTTTTTTTTCTCCCCCAGATCAGCTACATATCCCCCAGTGTGCACTTACATCAGCTACCATCCCACACCCACATCAGCTGCCATCTAATCCCTAGTGTGTCCCCATATCAGCTATTTTTCCCCACATCTACAAACCCCCTTCCAAGCAGTGTACCTCCTCACCCCCATTATTTTCAAATCTCTACCAGCCACCACATTTGGATAGTGCATTTTAAACAAGCTGCAGCGCTTCCCTACAACTGTAGCATTTTTTGCTGATAAATGGATATTTTCACAGCTGGAACCCAACTGACTAAAGTACTGCCATTTTAATTTGCTGGGGCCAAGACGGTGCACAGCTATTGGTTATGTATTGTAAGATTGCATCAGTGTTAGAGAGGCAGGAAGAGTGACAGAGGCTCTGGAACCAGGTACAAGCCATTGCCATGCCACTGCTCCTGGCACATCGAGAGTCTTGTATCCATGTTTAAAGGTGCCCATCCTATCCATTGGTGCCTATCCATTTTATCTTCTATGCCAAAGCTCAGGTTTACATTTGAGATTTAAAAAGTAACACCCTCCCCTCCCGAAACACCTAGTATACTTCTATAAAGTGACTGGCAACAGCTGAAATAGCATTAGTACAAACTATCTTAATGCTGCATAAATAAAATGCAAAAAAATAAATAAAAACACACGCACATGTTTATGGCACAGACCAATTCGCAAATATCAATACTTACGCAAGACTGAATTCTGAGAATGAAACATAGTTCTCCTCTTCCCTAATCTCATGGTGCCCCCCATCTGACCTGGATTATGTTCAGGCATGTCAATCACCTACAATACATCAAAACAAACAAGAAATGCCACTACTATACCATCGCTTACAATGCAGCTTCATTGCAAATACACTCCAACATTGGTTTACAGGAAAATATTGTCGATCTTCCTACAATGATTAGGTGCGCTGAAGCATTAAAAAATAAAAAAATAATAAAAAAGGGAAAAAAAAAAAAACACAGGAGGGAAATAAAAACAGAACAAGCAGCCCATTTCTGATCAACTGACTAAATATTTTGAAATGTACAATCTTGCCATCATGTCACCTTCACTCACATCTCTTCTTATTTCAGTCTATATGCCCTGCCATCAGTCTGCCAAAATATGATAATGCCAATTACTGCCCATTCAGACAGCATCTAATTAACAGCTTCAAAAGGTCAATGTGTACTAAAAATTTCACAGCAAGACACATTGCTAAACATTTTACAAGTAGACTGCAACATAATAACAATCATATAGGCTGCCCAAAGTGAACACTTACCACAGGGTGACTTGTTTTTGGATTAAACTCTGTAGAATTAGCATCTGTGCAGGAAAAAAAAAAAAAGGATATAAAAAGGATTTGTATCTTAAAAGCGGTTCTTCCGCATACATTGACTTCCTTGCTTGCTTCCTTTTCCATTTAGGATACTAAATGTCCCATGATCATTTGAGCTTCTGTAGCTTCAGGGCAGGCAATGGGAGTCACTTGTATCTGCTTCTGGGAGTTGATGGGGTCGGCCCTGGGGTTACTGTGAGTGTTTCTGGGCCTTCATGTGGGTGGAGAAACATATAAATGTGCAAAAAACCTCCTCCTGTGTCATTACTGTCTTATAACAAAAAAAGAGGAAAGGGAACCGACAGAATAAAAAAAAAAAAAAAAAAAAAAAAAGTACATAATAGTACCAACCGGTATTTATCCACATACTGAAAATAAGCAGGGCTCAATGACCAAAGACAGCATATGAAAAAATGTGCCACATAGATGAGGCCTGGGAAATAATTACCAAACTAATATAGTAATGAGTTAAATATGATTTATTGAAAAAAGACCAGTTGCTAAAAATACAGCAGTTCCACACCTCACACTATAAAACATAAAAGTCTGGGGACGAGGACAAAACACACACAGGACAAACGATAGACACCAACCAAAGATATTGTCATCAATATAGTACTGTGAATACAGATTGCGGTAAAACGCATCACTACCAAACCCGAGTCAAACAGATTGGAAAGCAACAGCTGTTGCAATATTCAAAAAATATATATACACATTAGTACACAGTACAATATTGATGACTTTTTTTTTTGGGTGGTGTCCATCTTTTGTCGTGTGTGTTTGTCCTTGTCCCCAGACTTATGTTTATTCATAGTGTTAGGTGTGGAACTGCTGTATTTTAAAAAAAATTGGTCTTTTTTTCAATAAATCACATTTAACTCATTACTATATTAGTCTGGAAATCATTTCCCAGGGCTCACCTATGTGGCACTTAGTACTGGGTGGTCTTTCTGACACAATGCACATTTTGTCATTACTGTCTTGAAGCATATGCCAAAGAATAACGGCTTACTGCAAGACTACAGAGGAAAAGCTATGGGAGGTTATTATAAAGGGGTTTCCTTTATATGTAAATTAATCACTTCACGGAGAGTAGGGCTCTGGGAGGGTGGGATCTGAGGGGTGGGACTCTCCCTGCTCACACTGGTCAGGATTATATAACTCGGCAGGATTGAATTCTAGTTGTGAGCCATTCAATCCTGCCCAGCAGCAGCACAGCTAGCTTTCAGAATACGCCATGTATGAAGGGGTTTCCTTCTTGAATAATGCTGTAATCTGTGCAGTGGGACTTGGGAGGTTTGCATTCAATCCCACCTACCATCAGAGCGGCAAAAGAAAGTTACTTCCCTTAGAGTCTGAAAGACTAAAAAGGGGAGAGTTACAGACTCCAGTCATTCACTTCCTCATTCAGCAGTGGGAGTGAAGTCTTGGCATACACTGTGTGACAGCTGATTGGAGGAAAGGCACATACCACCCTCCACATAGGCAAAGGAAGAAACAAACATGCAGAGCTATACTGTGAATAGACCAGCCCTCTGCCTATCCATCTATAGCACCCACCCGACAAATTTCTTGTCAGAAGTTCTCATGCTGATAACAGAAGAACAGAGCAACAAAAAGACACAGGACATAGGGGAGAGAGAGAGAGAGAGAGAGAGAGAGGTGAGAAAACAATGCAGATATATGTGCCTAGGTCATATTCCATGAATTGTGTTTACGTCAATCAGTAGGTGCCTTCTTGGTTATATATATTATAAATATAATAAAAAGGGATAGAAATCCACCTGTACTGGTAGGTGTTTTTCCTAGTCATTTCCATGAACTAGAGCTCCAGGTAAAATGTAAACAGTGACTGGTAATAAATGGGGCAATAGAAAGCAGTTTTGAACCACATCTGAGGCTTGTGATGGAATTTTTTTTTTGTTTTGTTTAATTGGGGGGGGGGGGGGGGGGTGGTTAGGTATTGGGACCATATGCTGGTACACGAGCACCCAAATACTACAGTAAAGTGCCATCACATGAGAGCAGTGCCTTATACAGGCAAGCATAATTAGTTCCAGAAACAGGCTTAAAATCCAAAGCACTTGTATATCAATTTTTTTTTACAGGAGATTATATATATATATATATATAGATAGATAGATAGATAGATAGATAGATAGATAGATAGAAGAGAGGCACCTCTAAGTGTAGCAATATGTTGCTAAATGTTGTACCTTCGTTAAATGTAACCATATTGCTACACTTAAAGGCTCCTCTCTTTTTTATACTTTATATAGTTGTGACATGACGCTACTCTTATATCAAGACATCGCTTGTATATCAAGGCAAAATGTATTAAAACATTTTGCTTGTCTTGCAAAACGCTCTCAAACCAAGTTACTCTATTATCAAATTATATGATGCATTTACCTTTCCAGCCTAGTATTTCTCTTGAAAATTCAACAACTGCTAGCTGCATCCCCAGACAGATCCCTGCAAACCAGAAAATATTTTTAGAACAATCTTAGCATATTACTACCACAAAATTTTTTAAACGTAACCAAAAATCTATTAAAATGTGTACAAGCTCACCCAAGAAAGGTTTTTTCTGTTTGCGTGCCCAGGATATGGCTTGGATTTTGCCCTCTGTACCACGAACACCAAATCCTCCGGGGACTAGTACGCCACTAAATACAAAAAACAAACAAAAAAACAAACAAACAAACAAACGAATGTCACCAAGGATGCTACAAAAATATGGAATATCTATATGCTATGTGGGCTATAAAAAAGGTGCAAAGTCACAGTGGTGTATTTTGGTTTTGTGCTGCCCTAGGCAAGACCAAAATCGAGTTCATGCTTAGACTTGTAGTTCCTCACTAGTTTTGATGGGGGGGGGGGGGGTCACATGCTCAGCTCTGAGGGGGTTCATGCTGGGACTTGCAGTCCTTCACTTTTGGTAGGGTCCCAGCATTAGATCTTAAGATCTAATTGAAGGACTAAAAAGTTCCAGCATGAACACCCGATCCAAGGATGTAACCCTCGATCTCAGGGGGCTCATGCTGGGACCTGTAGCCTTTCACTATTATGGAGGGGCGAGGGTGTCAAATCTTCAGCTCTGAGAGACTCATGCTGGTACCTCTAATCCGTCACTTCAAAAAATAATGACTACAAGTTCCTGCATGAATTCCTTTTTGTATGGGTCTCTGCATTGACCGGCAACCCTTACACTTTAGTTCCCTTCTTCCCTCAGAGCATGCCGGAGGCCCGGACAAGATACACAATCAGTATCTCACAAGAGTTGAGTACACCCCTCACATTTTTGAAAATATATTTTATTCTATCTTTTCATGTGACAACACTGAAGAAATGACACTTTGCTACAATGTAAAGTAACAAAAATAACGTCAAAATAACGCAACACACAGCCATTAATGTCAAAACAGCTGGCAACAAAAGTGAGTAAACCCCTAAGGCCCCTTTCACACTACTGCAACTTCAAAGTCGTGCGATTTTACCAGGATTTCAGGGAATGCCTGTGTAAGTGGCATCAAAAAAAATCGGACCAAAGTATTGCAGGGACTACTTTGAAGTCGGAACGACTTGAAGTCATACCAATATTAATGGTCGTCATTGGGAAACGACTTGTCATGCTACTTTGCCATCACAAATCGTGGGACAAGGCGTACAAGTGTGAAAGGGGCCTTAGTGAAAATGTCTAAATTGGGCCCAATTAGCCAATTTTCCCTCCCTGGTGGAATGTCACTTGTTAATGTTACAAGGTCTCAGATGTGAATGGGGAGCAGGTGTGTTAAATTTGGTCAAATTAAAGTACAATTTTAGTGTAACATGGCACCTCATGCCAAAGAACTCTGGAAGGATCTGAAAAAAAAAAAAAAGAAGAAAGAAATGATGTTCTACATAAAGATGGCCTAGGCTATAAGAAGATTGCCAAGACCCTGAAATTGAACTGCAGCACAGTGGCCAAGACCATACAGTGGTTTAACAGGATAAATCCCACTCAGAACAGGCCTCGCCATGGTCGACCAAAGAAGTTGAGTGCACATGCTCAGCATCATATCCAGCAGTTGTCTTTGGGAAATAGATGTACGAGTACAGAGACAAGTGTGTCCTGCCTACAAGCATGGTGGTGGAAGTGTCATGGTCTGGGGCACGAGTGCTGCCAGCACTGTGTATGTGTATGTGTATATATATATACACACACACACACACACACACACACACACACACACACACAGACACACATACACACACACTTGAATCTTGGTGTGCTTTGTGCAATGTCAAACTTTTCCTTTGTGCAGAAACTTTCTGTAAGACCGGTCTCTGCTACGCTCTCTCTCCTTGTGCAAGGTAGCTGGTCCTATATCTGCCCCCTCCTGTATTTTTTTTTTTTAGCAGGCAGCTGCTTTTGCTTTCTGCATTTTACTTACTCTGAGCTGCAAAGCTTTTGCCATGCTTCATGATAGCGTACAGGCTCCTCCTGAAGAGTGTTTGGCTCCAAATCAGCAGAGTCTATATACTGTCAAAACACAAAAATATATATTTTTTTTTTTTGTGTGTAAAAACAAAAAACACACACACACACACACACACACACACACACACACACACACACACTAGATTATCAAAATTATTGGGACGCCTGCCTTTACATTGTACATGAACTTTAATGGTATCCCAGTCTTAGTCCTTAGGGTTCAACATTGAGTTGGCTCACCCTTTGCAGCTATAACAGCTTCAACTCTTCTGGGAAGGCTGTCCACAAGGTTTAGGAGTGCGTTTATGGGAATTTCTGACCATTCTTCCAAAAGCACATTTGTGAGGTCAGGCACTGATGTTGGAGGAGAAGGCCTGTCTCGCAGCCTCCATTCTAATTCATCCCAAAGGTGTTCTATTGGATTGAGGTTGAGGACTGGGCAGGCCAGTCAAGTTCCTCCACTCCAAACTCGCTCAACCATGTCTTTATGGACCTTGCTTTGCGTACTGGTCCAAATCATTTGGTGGGGGTGGGGGGGGGGGGGGTTTTTGGTGTTTGGGGGTTGATATTCAGCTGTTGGGATTGGCCCCTTAGTTCCAGTGAAAGGAACCAGTGCACAAAGCAAGGTCCATAAAGAAATGGATGAGCAAGTCTGTAGTGGAGGAACTTGACTGGTCCCAACAAGATAGAACACCTTTGGGACGAATTAAAGCGAAGACTGCGAGCCAGGCCTTGTCTCCAATATGGTCAAACATTCCCAGAACCTTGTGGACGGTCGTCCTAGAAGAGTTGAAGCTGTTATAACGGCAAAGGGTGGGCCAACTCAATACTGAACCCTACGAAACAAGGCTGGGATGCCATTAAAGTTCATGTGTGTGTAAAGGCAAATGTCCCAATACTTTTGGTAATGTAGTGTATAATCTACCATCTATGAGTACTTCTTCCAAGGGTATGTGGAACAAATCAGCACAAGACTGGCTATTCATTCAGTCCCACACTCTTTGGGTAACATATAAACATAGCAGTTTACTAAATTTTTAGCAAGTCCAGAATTGCAAAAAACATGATTTGTTAGCATCCCAGGAAGCTGTTCTAATAAAATGCAGTCTATACAAGCATGCTTAAGAAGTAAAAGTAAAGCTAGCAATTGAAAAACAGTTCCATCTTCCGTGAAACGCTAATAGCAGGAGGTGTACAGATACATTTAGGGAAAGTCTAAAGCACATGGATGAAAACCATAAATTGGCATCATCACACTACAGTTGTCCAATGAGCAGGGAGATACTCTAGAAGTAGTAGAACTAAACTACAAGTAAGAGAGGTATTTCCCTGGCTAAACAGGATATAACCACCAACATTGGCATTATTACACAACAAATCTTGGCAGCTAAAATGATAAAATAAAGTATATTTAGACTTTTGACTGGAGCTCCACCAAGTTATATTTAAATTTGTTTTTTTTTACAATACATGCAACATTTAAAATATAATTATTTTTTATAAGTAAAACAAATTAATAAAAAAAAAAAAATTATGATGTGAACTATACATTTACTACCTACAGAAGACCATTTACCTTGATCTCTAAGCGGTGGTTTATAGCCAGTGCCGAATGCTCTAATGCTTTGATAACTGATGCATAGGAATCTGAAAATTTGGTATACTTTCCCACAAGAGCAATGCTACAAGATTCCAGTAAGCGGTCATATCTAGATAAAAAATAAATAATGAAAAAAGGTCAGCTCATGTATTGGAAAGGTTTACAAGGCTGCTTAGTACACCTTCTCTAGAACTCTTCCCATTACCGATAAGACCAGCTATCTGGACAGTCACGCTGCTGTTCCACTCAAGCCTCATTTCACAGGTACGGTCTTTCATGATTATGTTAATTTCCAGATTCTGCCCTAAGCAATGCTTAGTTTCAAAACTGCTGCAGAATGGTTTGCAGTAAATACTCTTGAACAGGGATAATACAAGCTGGTGTTTGTTCACCTGTCTGACATCTCTTTCCACTTCATTAACATTCTGCGGGGCTGACGACCGATTGGAAGATCCAAACGTTGGCGAAAATAGTCAACCACCCCCTGCTCCTCTAGTAAAAGAGGGACTTTGTATATAGATGACACGTCATGTACACAGATCACCTGGAAAAAAAAAAAAAAGGGAGTGAGGACTAAATATTTTAGCAGAGGACTAAATATTTTAAATACATAAACTTTTAAAGCGTTTGTAAACCTAACATTTCATATTCCTGATATGTGCCCAATGTACCATGTACTTGTTAGAAAAAGTATCCTGTTCTCTTTGTATTGCTTCCTTTAAGTGAAATCTCTGGTGCTCCTGCAAGTTTCTTCACTTTCCAAATAAAAACTGATCACACTAAGCAGGAGAACAGTGTGGTCAGTTCTCTAGCTGTGCTAGGAACTCAGTCTGTTCTCCAATGATCAGACTTGTTCTGACACACCCCTCCTACACAGCCTTTCACTGGAAAATATCAGGGTGCCGTTAATTCTCCCCCTCAGCTCTTATGCAGATGAGAACAAGGGTTGTGATCACTTATAAAAAAAGGGGGGGGGGGAATGATTGTCCAAAACAAGGAGATACCAGTTGGTCTACATGGTGAGGCTCTAGCCCTTACACTTCTGAGCCTCAGGGTAAGGGAATGGAAGTCATCTAAAAAAGGGACCTGCCTTAAGATATTGCAGCTCTGCCACAGGAGAAGAACTTGCTGCCATCTGAACAAATCTCTTGAAATCCTCTGGCCATACTTTAATCTCAGCAGAGGATACTTGCAGTGGGATATGCATGTATAGCCCAGGGCTCTCCAGCAATGATATCATCTCGAGAGGTTGGATCTAAAATGCACCTAGGTGCTTAACCATTAAGCCTTGCACTAAGAGGTGAGGTTTAAGAGTCAGGTTTCCAATGCTTTGACCTTATGGGGAGACAATAGCATCGTCCAGTGCAGGGACCAATCTACTTCCTCACATGGTGTTGAATGGAGTCCAAAGTAGCTCATGCGGCTCGGACGTGAAGGAAACCCATCTGTTCCATGGAACCTGTGGGAAGCCTTGGAAATGGAGGCATCCCAGACACAGAGAGGAGAAAATACCCAAAACCATGCCAGGAGCAACCTGGCCTACAGAGGGGAGGGGCTAAAAAGGGTCTGGAAAAAGGGGGAGGGCCACCTTAAGGGTAGTTTCCCCAAATGCATTACGCAACGGGAGGAGATGCAAGGTTGGATACAGCAGGCCAATCCTCCAAATGCAGGATACTATGCACCGCATCATTAAGACCCAAAATGATCCCTTGTATTTCTGAAGTGACAACAGGAGAAATTAAACATCTTTGGAGGAAGAATGGAGTAACTCAATCTGAATGAGAGATGGCCAGTCTGCTCTAAGAGCTCAGGAGGGTCAGAAAAAAAAAAAAAAAAAAAAAAAAAAAAAAAAACTCAGTAGGGGATGGTGCTAAAGCAGGATTAAAGCCTCTACAGCCAATGAGAACGAAGAGTTGAGAACATATGGTCAAAAAAATCCTGAGTGGACACGGAGGTCCCCCAAGGACAGGGGACTCTACTTTGCTCAACAAATCTGAGACTACTCAATGATATAGCACAGTTACACTTACCTGCACTATGCAGTGGTTTGACACAGAGCAGCCAGACCCTTCTCTTCTCAGGTGCCTCCCTCCTGCCCCCACAGCAAGCAGCTTGCTATGGGGGCACTTGAGCCATGCCACTGCTCTGTTTACATTCAGACACAGAGGCGCAGCTCGGCCCCGCACCCTCTCTCTCATTGGCTCACTGACTGAGAGCCAACGGCACCCACTGCTGTCTCAGTCAATAAAGGAGAGTCCACGGACAGCTGAGGCTTTCGTGTGCAACATCACTGGATCAAGATGAGGCTCAGGTAAGTATAAGGAAGGCTGGGAGGGGCTGCTTCACACAGGTTTTTGTTTGCATCTTCTCCTAACGCATAGACCGCATCAAGATAAAAAAAAAAAAAAAAAAAAAAAAAAAAGAGATTTTTAATACAGCTTACCTGTAAAATCTTTTTCTTGGAGTACATCACGGGACACAGAGCGGCATTCATTACTATATGGGTTATATGGAGTACCTTCAGGTGTAGACACTGGCAATCTTCAAACAGGAAATGCCCCTCCCTATATAACCCCCTCCCATAGGAGGAGTACCTCAGTTTTGTAGCAAGCAGTATGCCTCCCAAAATGGTCCTCAAAAGAGGGGTGGGAGCTCTGTGTCCCGTGATGTACTCCAAGAAAAAGATTTTACAGGTAAGCTGTATTAAAAATCTCTTTTTCTTTATCGTTACATCACGGGACACAGAGCGGCATTCATTACTATATGGGATGTCCCAAAGCAATGCTTACAATGAGGGGAGGGAGAACATCTCCAAGACAAAAGGATTTAATTTAGAGATATACTCAAATCATAATAAATCCAACTTATTTGAGAAAAATAATCTTAAATTTTAAATTTAACTCAAAAAAAGAGGAGCCCCCGGAATCCGAGGGTCTCAAACTGCAGCCTGCAGCACTGCCTGCCCGAAGGCAGTATCAATATTCCTTCTTACGTCCAACTTGTAGAATTTTGTAAATGTGTGGACAGAAGACCAGGTTGCCGCCTTGCAAACTTGAGCCATAGAGATCTGGTGGTGTGCTGCCCAGGAGGCGCCCATGGCTCTAGTAGAATGAGCCTTTAATGATACTGGAGGAGGCAACCCTTTCAAGCCGTAGGCCTGAGTGATCAATTGCTTAATCCACCTAGAAATGGTGGACTTTGCAGCTGCCTGCCCCTTCTTGGGCCCATCCGGTAGAATAAACAGCACATCTGTTTTCCGGATCTTCTCTGTAGCTTTAAGATAGGCCTTCATGGCCCTGACAATATCCAAGGTATGCAGCAACCCTTCCTTTCTGGAAGTAGGTTTAGGGAAGAAGGATGGTAATACCAAATCCTGGTTCAAATGAAAACTGGATATGACCTTCGGTAAGAAGGAAGGATGAGGGCGGAGAACGACCTTGTCCTTATGAAATATAAGATATGGTTCCTTACAGGATAAGGCTGCCAGTTCCGAAACTCTTCTTGCGGAAACTATGGCAACCAAAAACACCAACTTCCCTGTCAGTAAAACCAAAGGAATTTCAGCCAACGGCTCAAACGGTTGTTTCTGTAAACTCGACAGAACAAGATTTAAATCCCACGGACAAAGCGGGGATTTAACTGGAGGTTTAATACGTAAGACCCCTTGAAGGAAGGTCTTAACCAGCGAGTGGGTGGCCAGCGGCCGCTGAAACCACACTGACAGGGCAGAAATCTGTCCTTTGATTGTGCTTAATGCCAATCCTTTATCCACTCCTAGCTGGAGAAAACTTAAAACTCTATCTATGGTGAACTTGCGAGGAAGCCATAGCTTGGACTCGCACCAGCCTATATAGGCCTTCCAGACCCTGTGATAAATCACCCTAGAGACCGGTTTCCTGGCTCTGATTAGGGTAGAGATTACTTTCTGAGACAGACCTCTACCCCTGAGAATCAAGGATTCAGCTTCCAGGCCGTCAAATTTAGATGCCGTAAGGCAGGGTGGAGGATCGGACCTTGCGATAGCAGGTCTGGCCTTAGAGGCAGAGTCCAAGGGTTTCCCACTACCATCCTTAGGATTAGTGAGTACCAAGCCCTTCTGGGCCATGCTGGAGCTACCAGGATAACTGGTATGTGCTCCACCCGGATCCTGCGCAGCAGGCGGGGTAGTAACTGGAGCGGGGGAAACGCATAAAGAAGCTTGAACTGATGCCAAGGGCAAACCAGAGCATCGGTTCCGCAGGCCATCGGATCCCTTGAGCGGGACATGAACCTGTCTAGCTTCTTGTTGAGTCTCGATGCCATGATATCCACGTCCGGCACTCCCCATCTTTGGCAGAGTGCTTGAAAGACTTGTGGATGCAGAGACCATTCCCCCGGCCATAGAGTCTGGCGGCTTAAGAAGTCCGCCTGAAAGTTGTCCACTCCGGGAATGAATATTGCCGATATGCAGGGCACATGAGCCTCTGCCCATAGGAGAATCAAGCTCACTTCTCTCTGAGCGGCCTGACTCCTGGTCCCCCCTTGGTGATTTATGTATGCCACTGCCGTGGCATTGTCTGATTGAATTCTCACCGGGAGCCCCTGCAATTTCGACGTCCAAGCCCTGGGGGCTAGTCGAACAGCTCTGAGCTCCAAGATGTTGATGGGTAAAAGCTTCTCTGGCTTTGCCCAAATACCTTGGCGAGTGGAACCATCCACAATCGCTCCCCAGCCCGTCAGGCTGGCGTCTGTGGTCACTATCTTCCAAGCCACTGGGCTGAAAGATTTTCCCTTCAGTAGATTCTGAGGGTCTAACCACCAACACAGACTTTGCCGGACTCTTGATGAGAGAGGCAACGGGATATCCAAGGCCTGTGGCCTTCTGCTCCATGCTGACAGGATGGCTGCCTGCAGGATGCGAGTGTGGCTCTGGGCGTATGGCACCGCCTCGAAAGTAGCCACCATCTTGCCTAGTAATCTCATACATAGGCGAATAGTCGGTTCTTTCTTGCTTAGAACCAGTAGGATTAATTCCTTGATGGCTTTGACCTTCCTCAGAGGTAGGAACACCCCTTGTTGTTCCGTGTCTAATCTCATGCCGAGATATTCCAACTGCCTTGTGGGCTGGAATGCTGACTTTTCTCGATTTAGGACCCAGCCGAACCTCTCGAGGTATTGGACCGTGAGGGCCACTGCTCGTTCCAAGCCGGGAGACGAGTGGTCTATGACTAGGAGGTCGTCCAGGTATGCTAGGATCGTGACCCCTTGGATCCTTAGCTTGGCTAGGATTGGAGCTAGAACCTTCGTGAACACCCGGGGGGCCGTAGCCAACCCGAAGGGAAGCGCCACGAATTGGAAATGACGCGAAGCCACCATAAAGCGTAGATATCTTTGATGTGGCTGATAAATTGGAACATGAAGGTAGGCATCCTTTATGTCTATGGACGCCATGAAGTCGTCTTTTTGGAGTGTGGCAGCTGCTGACCGCACGGATTCCATCCGAAATGAGCGGACTTTTAAGTATGCATTTACCATCTTTAGGTCCAAAATTGGCCTGACATCTCCATTGGGCTTTAGGATGATGAATAGGTTGGAGTAGAAACCCAGCCCCTGTTCCAGGACTGGTACCTCTACTATTACTTCCTGGGAAAGTAGATGATCTAGAGCCGACCTTAATGCGGCTCCTTTCTCCAGATCGTTTGGAATCCTCGACTCCTGGAAATGAGGAGGAGGAAACCTTAGGAATTCTAGCTTGTAGCCTGTGGCCACGGAAGACCGTACCCACTCGTCGGGAATGCTGGCTTCCCAAATCTCCGAAAAGAGTCGCAGCCTTCCCCCCACCTTCGTGGGTGGGGGCGCCCCTTCATGAGGTAGACTTGGGGGCTGGTTTTGCTGGCTTGCGAAACCACTGCCTCTTGCCCCTAACAGCCTGTCCTTGTGATCTGCTGTTGAAGCCGAAGTTTGTTCTTGCAGGAGGCCGTCGATACTGCTTGGCATTAGAGGGCCCCTGCCCAGGGGAGGACTGTCGTTTAAACGCAGGTCCCTGAACCCTCTTCTTAGTTGGCAAGAGAGTACTCTTGCCGCTTGAAATGGTCTGAATGTATTTATCTAAGTCCTCTCCGAAGAGCCGTCCTCCATGGAAGGGAAACCCTGCCAGGAGCTTCTTGCATGGGGGCTCAGCCTCCCAGCTTTTTAACCATAAGAGTCTTCTCATATGGATAAGGGATAATGATAAACGTGACGCTTGTTGGATAGAATCCTTGATTGCGTCTACCGTAAAACATATGGCCTTAGGGACATCCGAAAATTCTTCTGCCTGCTCGGCAGGAATAAGTTCAAGCATTTGCTTAAATTGATCCGATAAAGCTTGAGCGACTCCAATCGCAGCCACGGCTGGCTGTACTACTGCCCCTGCAGAAGTGAAGGAGTTCTTAAGTAGGGCTTCCAAGCGTCTATCAACTGGATCTTTGAAAACCTGTACGTTTTCTACAGGACATGTTAACGATTTGTTAACACATGAGATGGCTGCGTCTACTGCAGGAGAAGCCCATCTCTTGGAAAACTTTTCTTCCATAGGATATAAGACAGAAAATTTCTTAGGTGGAAAGAAAACCTTGTCTGGTTTGTTCCACTCTTGGAACAAGACTTCCTCCAATAGAGGATGGATCGGAAACACAGCACTGCTTTGAGGCGCCCTCAGTGAGCCCAAAGCTGAAACCGTCGATACCTGGAGATCTGGTACAGGCAGGTTGAATGCCTTATGGACCAAGTCCGTCAAGCCCTGAATCCACCAGCTCTCCCTCAGGGAGACTGCCCCAGACTCCTCTGTATCCGGATCTTCGATCCCTGAACCTACTTGGTCTCTGTCCAAGAGGTCCAATTCCCCAGAGGAAAGGACCTCCTCTTCCGAGGGTCCGCGCACGGGTGACGGAGATCTATTCCGCTTACTACCCCGCATGGCTGCGGCTATCATTTCTCCCATGCTTCTCCGCATCTCATTTAAAGAGGCGAGTAACACCTCCTCCGTGACCACCTTAGGGTTGGGTTGACTCGCGTCAGCTCTAGCCCCAGACCCCGATGGCCCAAAGGCTCCCTGTGGGGAAAGCAGCGGCATAGCTCTATCCGAGACCTCAGATTCTGCGGGGGAATCCCCACCTTTTGTACCCTCTGATCTTGATGCCATGGTACAATACCGAGGTACACCTGCTACTTATTGGTACCTGGGATTTTTAATAGTTAAATGCCCAAACACCTGTTTGGGGAATAAAAAATGTTTCCTCTACCCTAGATGACACTTTTTTTTTTTTTTTCAAAGGAAAACTTTTCTTTTTTTTTTTTTTTTTTTTCAATCTAGGCAAGAAAAAACATTCTATCCCCCTGAGTAGTATTGCCAAAGAAAAGACTATGAGATGGAAAAGAAAACCAGCCTATTCCTAGGCTAAACCACAATCTTCTGAAGACTGTAGTATTCTTTCTGGCCACTGTGTGTCCTCAGCGCCCCGTGCTTCACTCCAGTCCTTCCTCCCTTAAGCCAGAGAAATGAATGAGCTGTGGCATCTAAGGAAGGGCCGCCCCTTCCTTTAAACCACTGACCCGCCCTTCCCCCCCAGCTAAAACGGCGCCAAATGCGTCTATAACACGTGCACGCGCACCGCGCGCGCGCCCGCCGACGGGGGGGGGGGGGGTTGGGAGGAAGGGCCTCTCTGTTCCTGCAGCCGCAGGCCTGGAACACACGAGGAGGTCAGCGTTTTGCCTGCCTTGCAGGCATGAGGGAGAGGACTGGATAGAGCATCGCCTGGAGGCTTGCAGGTAAGCATAGCTCTCTGACACACACATACACTTGTACATAAAAGGCCCCACTCACAGCTTTTCCAACACTACCAGGGAGGTCACTTTTTATGGGGAAATATAACATATAGAGCCATCCTATCTTCATGATATGTGACTGGTTTGCCAGATGCAATGCATAACCTTAGGCATGTCCCCTGTGACCTCCCAGAAAAAACTTGCTAAGAGCCAAGCCCCGCAGGTTTTTCCCCTTACTTACCTGCTCCATGCCGCAGGACTTTGCCAAGCAAGAGGTCCAATCTTCCCCCATCTCCGTGGGGATGTCTAGACCTTCAGGCCCTGGGAACCTTCTTCTTCCATGAAGGATCCACTGTCCTGGGCCCATACAGCACCCTGGCAAACAGAAAACATTAGGCGCCCCAAAGGTTTTCTAAGTTCTGGGCCCAGGGTCCAGCTCTCTTAAAAAGAAAGCATTATGGGCTATACCCCAAGGGTTTGGGGTCCGGTTACTGACCACTTTAGCGCGCAGGCTTTTTTGGACAGAACCGGTAGCTCACCTAATCCCAAGGATGCGGAGGCAAGCTAAACCATGACTAACACCTAAGACACTGGCGAAAAAACTGAGGTACTCCTCCTATGGGAGGGGGTTATATAGGGAGGGGCATTTCCTGTTTGAAGATTGCCAGTGTCTACACCTGAAGGTACTCCATATAACCCATATAGTAATGAATGCCGCTCTGTGTCCCGTGATGTAACGATAAAGAAACACACACACACACACCATTCTAACTTTAGAACCGCCAAGATAAAAAACCTTGAGTAAGCAGCAGCCCCTCCCAGTCCCTCCTTATTCTTACCTGAGCCTCTTCTTGATCCAGCAATGTTGCACAAGAGCCTCAGCTGTCTGGGACTCTCCCTTCTGTTTGGCTGAGACACAGCAGCGAGAGCCATTGGCTGTGGGAGCACTAGGCAGGAGGAAGGGGCCAGGAGCGTCAGTGAAAGACCCAAGAAGAGGATCTGGGCTGCTCTGTGAAAAAACACTTTACAGGGCAAGCAAGTATGACACTTTCTTTTTTAAATAAGACTATCACCAAGTTTCCTTGGAACAGTATTCTTTTCTGACTGGGCTGTAATGGCATTCACGATAAGATACCACACAGTAAAGTTCACTTGACTAGATCTTCTAGTTTGCTACTGGCACATACTGAGTTCCAGCAGTTTCATATGCTGTAGCCTATATACCTGCCAGCATTACACAACTTCTCCAAGAGGAGACATGTGCTACATTGCATAAACAGCCTTTTATCACAGCGAACAAAGGAGAGCCTGTCACCTTCCGTGTCTGAAAGGAGTTGGGCTCTGTTATACTCTCAGGACAAAAAGCTAATCATGTGTGAGTAGCACGATTTTCTATTTTGAAAGTTCACTAATGGAGAAACGTTTTGGAATTGCTTGGTAATCTTTGTATTGGTAAAAGCATCAGGTTATACAGACATTAGAAAAACTAACCTGCTGTGGGTCCACATGACAGAACATTGATATCTTCTCCTTTACAGAGGTATCTAAAGGTGTAGTACACCTACATACAACCTGCAGGGAAGATTAGTAATAAAGCAAAGAGTTACAAATTTAGTCCTTTCATAAGAGCAGGAAAAACAAGCTAAAAAAAAAAAAAAAAGAAGTCACCACATACTAGATCTGGAGAAAGCCCCAATCCTCGAAGCTCCCTGACACTGTTCTGAGTGGGCTTTGTTTTCTGTTCTCCCGTAGCACTGGGCTGCAAACACAAAAGGAATTATTCACTTAGCATGTATGATAGGATGTATGAAAACTAGCTAGGTGCCCTACGCAGTAGTTAAAAAGACAGCTTAGCGCATCAACAATGAACCTCTTTAAAGAATTGTCATTATAAAACTTATTTACATTGTTCTGCATGCCACGAGACAGAATACATGTAGTACTTTGTCCCATGTAGCTAGGTGCTTTTTAGGTCTAAAAAAATTCCCTAAATAGCTTCCTTTGCAGTCCTCCTTCACTTACCTCATGCTTCGATTTTGCTTTTAAATGTCCTTATTTCTTCTGATAAATCCTCACTTCCTGTTCTTCTGTCTGTAACTACACGCAGTAATGCAAGGCTTTGTCCCTGGTGTGGAGAAAGCCTCTTGGGGGGGAGGGGGCGAGCAGGAGGGTCAGGACACTCTCTACTTTGCACATAGAGAAAAGGAGCTGTGTGTTAGTGGGCGTCCTGACACTCCTGCTCGCCCCTTCAAGAGGCTTTCTCCACACCAGGGAGAAAGCCTTGCATTACTGTGTGGAGTTACAGACAGAAGAACAGGAAGTGAGCATTTTTCAGAATAAGGACATTTAAAAGCAAAATCAAAGGCTAAGGTAAGTGAAGGAGGACTGCACTAAGGTAAAGGAAGCCATTTAGGGAAAAAAAATGTTTTCCTTTACAACCCCTTTAAACATGCAATGCCTCATTGGGACTTGTAGTTTCGCAACAGCTGGAGGGCCGCCCGTTTGAGACCCCCTACTTTAATGCAACAATGTTGTACTATAGTTCGTGCCCTACAAACTGTAGGGTCTTAAAATGTCAGATAAGGAAGAAAAAAAGCCAACTGGTTATGCTTCACATTAATCGCCACATTTGTAACAAGATACGCATTCACAAATGGATTCTTTTATACACAGGAAAGAATCATCAAAAAAGGATAACCTGAAAAGAAAAGGCAGAAATGTGTGCTGATGGAAGCTTATGCAACAGGTTTTGAAAGGCACATCCTGACTAGGGAATACATTTATTCCACCACCCTCATTAGCCATATATTCTTACCTGAGGTACAAGACTGACATGGATATTGCAGAAATTCTCTCTTTTAGCTTTAAACTGGAACTGGCGGAAAGCTTCCACAAATGGCATGCTCTCGATATCTCCCACTGTTCCCCCTAGCTGCAAATAAAGTTCATTAGTCGAGTAGGAAAACATTAATTTCAAAGAAAAATACATGCAACTCTTCTCCAACTGTGATAAGAATACTAAGGGGAGTTTTACTAAAACTGGTGCACCAAAGCTTATTTTAAATTTAACAAACTAAAATTACAAGCCGACTGGTTACTATGCACAACTGCACCAGTTTTAGTAAATCTCCAGCAAGCAAAGCAGTGAAGCTTCACCTGCGGAACGGCACTGTTATTGATAGCAAACTAGGCATATCATTATAGCTAGATTGCTAAAATTATCCATCAAATGTGACTACAGTTCTAGGTCTGAAGTATAAAAAGACGCAAAGAATGGTTTTTAATAACCAGCAAATACTGCTGATCAGAAAAAAAAAAAAAAGGAAGAAGGGATAGAGGAAATAAACACCAAGACATTTTCAAGACAGCCTTGGCTTCTGTGACAGTTTTAGAACAGCCTGTACCAAAAAACAAGGTATGGGCTCAAATACATGTCTGAAGCATTTATCAGTCGTTTGCTTAAAGCGGAGTTCCACCCTAAAGTGGAACTTCCGCTCATCGGATCCACAATTGGCACCTTTCGGGGGAGAGGGGGGACAGGATAACTGCTTTTGACAGGTATCCTTTCCCCACTTCCAGGAGTGCAGGCCGTGGCCCATGACGTCACCGCGGAGCTCCCTCCTCCTCCCCCATCTGCCGGAGAGAGGAGCGGGGCCTACTGCATGCGCAGCGTGAAGCTGAAAGGTTACACTACCGGGTTCCCTTATCCACAATGGTGGCGGCAGCACCCGACAGCTGATGGAAACATCAGCACCAGTGCAGAAATCGAGGGACTCCAGGACAGACAAGTGTCCATTTATTAAAAGCCAGCAGCTGCAGTATTTGGAGCTACTGGTTTTATTTTGTCCGGAACACTGAACACTGCTTTAATGTAAAAAAAAAAAAAAAAAAGATTTTACATGTTATTGACAGTGTACAGCAGACTTTACCTCTGCTTTTAAGCATCAAGAATTTCATGGTGCTAAATAATCTCCTACATCCATCACTAGTTTGAATTATCCCCAAAAGCTGAACTTTAGCCAAAACTGCTTTTTTAGTTTTGGAGAATCAAGAGGTCAGCACCTCTCAATTTTTTGTCATCTGCATCCCTGTTGGGATAGCGACCCTCATGTATTCCCCTAGGGCCAAGATCAAAAAGACAGGAAAATTATTGAAAAATATCTCCAATGGAAACAGCAAAACATATCAATTCAATGGAATGAAGGAAAGTTAAAAACGTGGTTAGGCTTTTACTGTAACCTGTGCCTCCCTGCCTTGGTGATGCCAGTTCAAATGTGATCCTAATCCTAGTGGAACAAGAATACAAATAAAGAGGGCATCTAAAGAAAAAAAGTTAATGAAAAGTTCTAAACATTCCTAGTTCTATTACAAAAGAAAAACAAAAAAGTTATGGCTGGAGCTGAGAATAAAGTTTAAGAAGAATAATGGAGAGATGAAGTAGAATGCCTCATAAAACCTACAGAACTGATCCATAGAGAAATGACAGATAGGATATGTATACCTCAATGACACAGACTTCGGGGGTTATGCCATCTTCATCCACAGGAATCAAAGCCTGCCGCATTACCCATTCTTGGATGGCATCTGTGATGTGAGGGACAACTGGAAACAACAAATAACCAACCATTATACATTTTTCAATTGTTAAATATACAATTTATTCAATCAACACATAATGCTGTTCTAGCAATTCATAGGTGTCAACATAAGTAAAAGTCCTGGACACTTTAAAAAAAAAAAAAAAAGGTAAAATGTCTTGGAACACTACCAAGATGTATAGCTTTCAGATGTCCCACTGTCTAATAGTATATTCAAATGATGCCAGTGTCACAATGCTGCCGACTATAGAAGGTAACTGGCTGGGACTTGAGAACATGCCACTCCATTCAGTACATCAGTTTTGGTAAATCCGACAGCATCAGCTGCACTACAGACACAGCAACCTTGTATAGGTCAAACCTCACCTTGTACAGTTTTCCCAAGGTAGTCTCCTCGTCTCTCCTTGTTAATAACAGACTGATATATCTTTCCAGTTGTTAGGTTGTTGTCCTTTGTTAATCGTATATCCAGAAAACGCTCATAATTGCCAAGATCTAAATCTACTTCACCTCCATCATCCAGTACGAAAACCTCACCTAAATACAAACATTTAGTAATAACTAATAAAGTGTTCTAGATATTACACATCTATGACAAGAACAAATAACCACCGGTAAAAAAAAAAAACACACACAAAACAAGAACAAATGACAGAATGGAGAATTAAAAAAAAAAAAAAAAAAAAGGGAATTTCCGAGGCCAATTTTCAGCTTTCAGTGCTGTCGCATTTTAAACAAATTTGCGGTTGTGCGACACTGCACCCAAACAGAATTTTTATCATTTTGTTCCCACAAATAGAGCTTTCTTTTGGTGGTATTTGATCACCACGTGGGTTTTTATTTTTTGCTAAACACAAAAAAAAGAAAAAAAAAAAGACAAAGTTTGGAAGAAAGAAAATAGTTTTTCCGTTATAACATTTTGTAAATACGTTTTCTCCTTAACTGATGGGCACTGATAAGCTGCACTAATATGCACACATAGGTGGCACAGATATGCGACAATGAAAGGCCGCATTGATGGGTACTGATTGGCACCCTTGGGGGGCTGTGCTGATAATCAGCGCAGACCCGTCAGGAGAGAAACCGATGGGCTCTCCTCTACTCGCATCTGTCAGCGCAAGTGGAGGAAAATCCGATACAGGGTTCTTTCCGTTTATGCTGTGATTGGACACAGCTGATCACATGGTAAATAGCCTACGTCAGAGGCTCTAAAACGAGATCAATGATGCGGTGTGTCAGACTGATGCATACTAGCTCATTATACCTTTGCAGGGTTTTTTATTTTTATATGGGTTTATAACCACTTTAAAAGAGTAGTATTTGTACCTATAGGTAAGCCTTATTCTAGGCTTACCTATTTACAGTACCTATGTCTCCTAAACGTGCGCAGTTCAGGAGATATTTACTGTATACTGCGCAGATGTCATTGGCACATGCACGCTGAAGGAACGGCCACCCGTGACATTTCTTCAGGGTCCTGTGCAGTGATGTCACGTGGCTCCAGCAAGTCACACAGCCGAGTCCGCGGCCCAAGGAAGGAAAAAAAAAAAAAATGGTGATGCGCCCTGCAGCAGGGACAATGCAGGCTTCGTTTGCAGGCAAGTGTCACATAATATGCTAGTACAAGATACATACTAGCACATTATGCCTTTACTTTCCAGGGAAGGGGGAAAAAAAAAAAAATTGAGAGTTAAACTTCCCCTTAAAAGCAGGCCTCCCATTAAAAAAAAAAAAAAAAAAAAAAAAAGAAGGTGTGCCACAGAATTTAACCATTCAGCCACGGAAGGATTGACCAGAGCACTCTTTGCGATATACGGCACTGCATTACTTTTAATGATGATTGCATGGTCGTGCGACATTGTACCCAAACAAAATTTACATCTTTTTCCCCACACAAATAACGCTTTCTTTTGGTGGTATTTGATCACCTCTGCAGTTTAATTTTCTGCGCTATAAACAAAAAAAAAAAAAAAAGAGCGACAGTTTTGGAAAAATAAATGAGTTTTTACATAATACATATCGCAAAAAAAAAATTCATAGATATAGATAGATATCTATCTATCTATCTATCTAAAAAAAAATCTTCCTCAATTGAGGTCGATCTGTATTCTTCTACATAGTTTTGGAAAAAAATGTAATCGCAATAAGCATATATTAATTGGGTTGCGCAAGTTATCGCGTCTACAAAATAGGAGGATAGATTTATAGCATTTTATTATTCCTTTTTGTTTTTATTAGTAATGGCAGCGATCTGCGATTTTTATCATTACTGCGACATTGCGGGACACATCGGACACTTGACACTATTTTGGGATCAGTGACATTTATACAGCGAACAGTGCTATAAAAATGCACTGGAAGAGAAAGGGTTAACAACTATGGGGCAATCAAGGGGTTAATTGTGTTCCCTCACTGTGTTCTAACTGTAGGGGGGGATGGGTTCACTAGAACATGTAAGAAAGAGGGGGTGTAGTGGCGCTTGCAGTAAATAAATGAATAAAATAGACAAGAAACGCACAGCAACGTGTGATAATGTCCAAAAAAATGTGTTCCACTCCAAATTCCTCTATAAACTCCTCTCACATCAATGACTATGATGTGAAGGAGGGATTGTGTGAAGATAATGAGATCCAAACAATATTTATGACTCAAAGTCTTGAGTTCATACACAATCATATATGATGAAGCAAAATGTGGATAATTGCATTTGTAAGAGTGAATCCATGCAACCACAAATAAACGTAGTAAAATGGTGAACCCAAATGACAGTACGTGCACTATAAAGTGCCTAAAAAATATAAATATATAATAAATAAATAAATAATGTTCCAGTTAGGTGCACTAATTAAATGCGCCAAATAAATAAATAATGTTCCAGTAATCAAAGTGTCCCAAAAAAATTCCCATGCAAAAAACAGGATAATTGTATCACAGTGAACGTGGAATAAATAATAAAGTGCTTGATGCAAAAATTCCCAAAAAGTGCAATAGTGCTAGGTTAAAGGATGATGCTGCAATCCAATGCACGATCCATTCCGTGTAGTAGTGCAGAATCAGAAGGTAAATACTAGCCTCTCACCTCATGAAAGGCTAATTAGAGCCTTTAGGTAATATGAAGGTCAGCAGGGGATAGCTCTGGATCCAGGGCAGCCCAGGTAATTTTCATCACATAAGGTCCCAGCCGCTTTCAATAAAGCATAAAGCAAAATTCCATAGTGTAGTAGGTAGGAATAACATTTAATAACACATAGTATCACTTACAGTTAAAATCTTTGAACACCAGCAGCAACAGCAAACGGTTCACAGACAAACGAAATGACAGACAGCTAATCTCCGCTCTCGGCCGCGAGCGGAAATAACGTCACCGACGGCACTTCTCCAAACACCTGACGCGTTGCGTGGCTGAACTACGCCACTTAACGATTAAGTGGCGTAGTTCAGCCACGCAACGCGTCAGGTGTTTGGAGAAGTGCCGTCGGTGACGTTATTTCCGCTCGCGGCCGAGAGCGGAGATTAGCTGTCTGTCATTTCGTTTGTCTGTGAACCGTTTGCTGTTGCTGCTGGTGTTCAAAGATTTTAACTGTAAGTGATACTATGTGTTATTAAATGTTATTCCTACCTACTACACTATGGAATTTTGCTTTATGCTTTATTGAAAGCGGCTGGGACCTTATGTGATGAAAATTACCTGGGCTGCCCTGGATCCAGAGCTATCCCCTGCTGACCTTCATATTACCTAAAGGCTCTAATTAGCCTTTCATGAGGTGAGAGGCTAGTATTTACCTTCTGATTCTGCACTACTACACGGAATGGATCGTGCATTGGATTGCAGCATCATCCTTTAACCTAGCACTATTGCACTTTTTGGGAATTTTTGCATCAAGCACTTTATTATTTATTCCACGTTCACTGTGATACAATTATCCTGTTTTTTGCATGGGAATTTTTTTGGGACACTTTGATTACTGGAACATTATTTATTTGGCACATTTAATTAGTGCACCTAACTGGAACATTATTTATTTATTTATTATATATTTATATTTTTTAGGCACAGACTTTATAGTGCACGTACTGTCATTTGGGTTCACCATTTTACTACGTTTATTTGTGGTTGCATGGATTCACTCTTACAAATGCAATTATCCACATTTTGCTTCATCATATATGATTGTGTATGAACTCAAGACTTTGAGTCATAAATATTGTTTGGATCTCATTATCTTCACACAATCCCTCCTTCACATCATAGTCATTGATGTGAGAGGAGTTTATAGAGGAATTTGGAGTGGAGCACATTTTTTTGGACATTATCACACGTTGCTGTGCGTTTTTTTTGCCTATTATTATAGCGTACGTACTGTCATTTGGGTTCACCCTTTTACTACGTTTATTTGTGGTTACATGGATTCACTTTGCTGTGCGTTTGTCTATTTTATTTATTTACTGCAAGCGCCACTACACCCCCTCTTTCTTATATGCTGATTGGTGCGTGAGCACTTTCATGTAGTGGCTGCTGTATATTTGTTTATTTATTTATACACTTTATTAGTTAGGTTACCCTAGGTTAGTTGTGGTTTTGCGCATTGGTTCCCCCCCTTTTATATATTCACTAGAACATGACAGAGTTCACTGCTCCAGATCACTGGGAGCAGAAGATCCCTGTCGTGTTGCTAGGCTGAACAGGGAAATGACTTGTTTACATAGGCATTTCCACGTTCTGCCTCTCTTTGTCACGATCATGGGCCACCGGCAGAAATCGAGTCCGTGGGACCCGCAGGCATGCTCGCATCCACTAGCCCGCTATTTAAAGATGACGTACAGGTACACACATTCACGCAGCCGCGCCATTGTGCCGACGTACATGGTCATGCGCTGGTCAGCAGGCGGTTAATTATAATTGTATTCTCATTTACAGTTTTGTTTTAGTCCCTCTGCAAAGTCCCACAAATACCTATTATTGATCCTGCAAGTGAAGTACACCTAATGCAGCTTCCTATGATGATCTGGGGCAACGATGCTGCACTGCTCCTGTGGCAGTACTGTTGCCACTCATGTAGGCATGTGGGATGAAAACATTTTGCTGGGAGCGAAGCCATCAGTATGGTCACTGCTGATTCACAAGCCTGTAGTTTGTCAATAAGCATCCAGCTAAACCCAGTCATGTTCACTGCTTTCTGGACTGACAGCACTGCCTCTGTTGCTAATCCTTTTCTACTGTGAGCTACAATGTCTGGGAGGGAGCGTGCGAGACAGAATTGAAGGAGGATTTGGCTCAGTCAGGGAAAGTGAAAATAGTTTTTGTTTCCTTTATGAGGCTTGTGGATTAAGGCTTATTTTAACTGTCAATTAGGAGCCTTTAGAATGGGGATACGCAATTAGCGGACCTCCAGCTGTTGCAGAACTACAATTCCCATGAGGCATAGCAAGACAGCCACAAGAATGACACCCAAAGGCAGAGGCATGATGGGACTTGTAGTTTTGCAACAGCTGGAGGTCCGCTAATTGCATATCCCTGCTTTAGATAATTGTAGGTCTTGGTGCAGGTTCCGGCATAAATAGACAACATGGAGAACATTTGGAATAATGCTTTCTCCCATGGAAAAAAATTGCAATCACGCTGTGCCTTTTGAAGAGCCTTCCAACGGTGATCACTGTACAAATGAATTATCAAAGAGCCGACACACAAATATTTGGAATACACACCAGTGGCGGCTGGTGCTCCAAATTTTTGGGGGGGTGCAAACAAACGAAAAAAATAAATAAAACACAATTGCAGCCTCACTGTGCCCATCAAAGGCAGCCACTGTGCCCAGCAAAATGCCCCCTCCCCCCCGCCTGGCACTTACCTTTCTGGGGTAAGCCATCCTGCTTCTACCGTCCCTCGATGTCTTCTCCCACCCTTGATGACGCTTCAGCCAATCAGGTTACTGGTAATCGGTGAACCTGATTGGCTGAGACGCCTGTCAGTCTTATCCAAGGAACGCACCCCCGTGTGTCCCTTGGATAAGCATCTGGAAACATTCTAAAACACAAGAGTTATGTTTTGTAGTCAGACTGACAATCATGCACAAAAGCTGTTCTACATACCGTGCTCATAAGGAGAAAAAGTTCCAGCATCAATGTTGATATATGGATCAATCTTGATAGAGGTGACATGCAAGTTACTCGATTTCAGGATTGTCCCAACACTGCTTGCAATGATTCCCTTTCCAATACCAGAGATTACACCACCTGTCACCAGGATATACTTCATTTTGCCTGGGAATATGAGGAAAATAAATAAAGTTGGTTAAAGATTTTAATTTTGGATTTAAGGGTAAAATCCCTGAATTATTTTACCCAAGACCCCTTTCACAACGGGGCACTTTTCAGGCATTTTAGCGCTAAAAATAGCGCCTGTAAAACACCTTCCCTGCAGTCCCAGTGTGAAAGCCTGAGTGCTTTCACACTGGGACAGTGCGCTAGCAGGCCAGGAAAAAAATTCCTAAGCAGTGCGGGAGTGCCCTGCCCATTGAAATGAATGGCCAGCGCTGCTGAAGTACCTGCAAAGTGCTTTGGCAGTGCTGCAACACAGTCACTTTTAACCCTTTCTTCTGCCGCTAGTGGGAGTTCAAAGCGCTGGGCATAAACCAGAGTGTACCCATTCCACTCAGCCACCAGGGCATTCACTGCTTCGTCTACAGTAGTGGTCTCCAAACTCCCTCTGCTTGTCTTTATCTATAGTAGGCAAGGTTGAATAAAGACCCCAGTCCAACCTGTGTGGGTGTGGAAAAATAATTTCACATATCTCTGTATACCAAGATGCCTATTCCAAGAGTTTATTTTTCCCGCTGACAGCACAGATTGTGGAAAAGAGTTGCACATCCTTACCCCCCTGACAGTGAAAAACCCCTTACACAGTTTAAAGTGGAGTTCCACCCAAAAATTTAACAGGCTATCCCCCCGGGACATGTGACATCTCCTCATCCGAGAGGCCCTTTACCTTATGGTTCTTCCTAGAATGGATGGTGCATTGTGGCTGCCTAACCTGGATATATTTTCCACTCTGGCTCTGTCCCCTGCTCCTGTGGTCCCGGACGCTTTTCTTGACGCTCTGGCTACCTGCTAGATCTCATTCTTGTCGACGGATTAGACGTGTTTTTGATGTCATTTAGAGGAACTCCTCTACGCCTGGCCGTACAAGCCTCTCTATAAGGTGCATATATATTGATGGTACGCCTGCGATTTTAAATGTCCTCGGTGCAATGGATGGCTGACGATCATTCTGATTAATGAAATATTTAATATCTCACTGTCAAAATTCTCCTACCTTGTCCTGAGGAAGCCAAAAGGCGAAACGCGTAGACGAAAGGATATTTTGCAATTGATTGTATACTCTATATGGTTTTTTTATGTATCTTACTGTATTTTTTTGTAATTAAAAGTATATATATTTTTCTAAATCCTGTGTTCCCGTCTTGCCTTAAAAGTCCGCCCTGTCACTGCCCCTAGCAGTAACCTTTTCCCCTATTCAATATTACGGATGTTGGCAAATGTGAGTGCTTTTTTTGTTCCCCTTCCCTTCTTTTTGAATGGCAGATGTAAACCGACTTGTGTCCTTCCTCCAATCTAACCCGATCTGCATATGCAGAGCAGACATGGACCTGCCACCCGCCCCCTCCGCTGATTGTGGCCCGCGACCAGTTACCAAGTCACTTATGTGGTCCTCACGCTTCAAAAAGGTTGGGCACCCCTGGCCTAGGCTATAAGAAGATTGCCAAGACCCTGAAACTGAGCTGCAGCATTGTGGCCGAGACCATACAGTAGTTTAACAGGACAGGTTCCAATCAGAACAGTCCACCCCATGTCTAATTCCTAAACAGCCATTCTAAATAATGTATACATTCCTGTAAAAGTTAAAGTGGAGGTTCACCCTAAAACAAGTGCCCTTTGATAACGACTTATACGTCGAAACATGTCAGGGCGGAGCTACGCACTGACGTCACTGCACTGTACGTGACCCGGAAGCACGGGTGTACGATTACATTATTTTTGCTCTATTTTCGTTTGTGTTGTACACGCTGTTTGGCTGCAATTGAAAATGCATGTAGTGTTCTGTGGCTACAAATATCTTTTTAATAAACTGCCTAAACGGTACTTCACGATCTCGAGCCCTCATTTTTTCTCCTGGGTACCCTATTGGGAGATGGAGCCTGCGATCTTTTAAGATCCTTTGAGTGGAAGAAGTGGAGGTCCGGTCACTCTGTAGGATACTGCTGGAAGCGTGGGATTTTGCCTGTCCTGATACATGGTGGATCGATACGCCCAAAACTCACGGTGATACGGTAAGAGTATTTACTCACCTCTGTTCTGTCGGTGTGATCTCCGGGACTCTTCCCTGCTTCCTTCCGTACCAACTTCAGTTTCTAATCGGTGGTGGATTCCTACCTCTGCTAACTGATCTATTATAGTGAATCTCAGCTGGATTGGGACTTTTATACATCTTTTCACTACTTATGTAGTTTTTGGGACTGCCTTTGCTGATTCACAGAAACTATTATGGTTAATTATTTAGACACATTATTTCATTATTGTTGTGATCTGGTTTTATCACATTGTTGATTGTTTTTTTATAATATTATACTATCCCAATGATTGAAGTGTAATATCACATATTCACACAGGGTTATATATATTTTTATTACTTTCCCTGGTGATGCTATTATTGGCTTAACCTGGGACATATACCATTAATTCAATTAAATTTAATTCATTATTATTTTTGTACACCGTTTTTTAGGAATTTAAGGGTATGGTCACCCTATGTGTATAGAATAATTATACACCTTATTAGGTGGTATTTCTAGTGCAAACACTTTTTTATTTTTCTCTTCTTAATTATATAACATTACATCCAGCATACTTCCCACATGGAGAGTATGCTGTTATTTTTTTTTTTTCGCCGTACATACCGTTTTATTATTTTCCCCCCGGCTTCCGTGTTCCAATTCCCGCGAGACTGGGCGTTCCTATTCAGAGGTAGATGATTGACGTCTGGTGAAAAACTTCCCAAAGCGCATCACCAGTTTTCCGTAAATAGCCGACCTGCGAGACGGCTTTATAAGGCGCCTGCGCCCGCCGTGTAGAGCTAACTGCACAGGCGCCATATAGAGCCGACTCGCAGGTCGGCTATTTACGGAAAACTGGCGACGCGCCTTGGGAAGTTTTTCACCAGACGTCAATCATCTACCTCTGATTAGGAACGCCCAGTCCCGCGGGAATCAGAACCCGAGGGGAAAACAACAATAAAACGGTATGTACAGCGAAAAAAAAACCCAGCATACTCTACATGTTGGAAGTATGCTGGATGTAATGTTATATAATTGTTTTAGGGTGAACCTCCACTTTTAAAGACACTTTGTTCTCACATTAGAAAGGGCTCCCATTTGTGTAAGGGCCCTTCCACACGCACGGACAAATGGTCCGTTTATTACAAGTCCGTTTACGGACTTGTAATGTATCCCTATGGGATTGCAGACGTTAGCAGATGATGCATCCGGTAACGTCCGCAACCATCCGCGTCCGCAAAGATCCGCTTTTGCGGACGGAAGAAAACCCTATTTTTCTTCCGTCCGGCGGAACGGATCGGATGAATACGGAAACACGTTCCGTATTCATCCGATTCCCCATAGGGGAGAGCGGAGGAGAGACAGGGCGGTCTCTGCACTGTGTGCGGGGACCGCCCTGTCCGCCGACAGCTCAGCGGGGATTAACGGAGGAATCCCCGCTGAGCCAAACGGGCTAACGGAGCGGCTCCGTGTGAAAGAGCCCTAAAATACACAGGAATTGATTTACCAAGATTGGAGCACTCAGAATCTGGTGTAGCTGTGCATGGTAGCCAATCAGCTTCTAACTTCAGCTTGTTCTATTAAGCTTTTACAATAAAACCTGGAAGGTGATTGGTTACTATTCACAGCTGCACCAGATTTTGCACTCTCCAGTTTTAGTAAATCAACCCCATTGTGTTGATGAAAGGAGCACAGTGTGTACAGGGACTATGTAAAGATTATACAGTAAACTCTCTATTACTAATAAGCCCCTTCGTGCCTTGCTTTAGCCACCAGTATCACACTCACCGGATAAGCAGCAGCGAGCCAGTGTCCACCTTAGTTAACGGTGCTGAATCTCACCGGTCCCACGTGCTGTGGAAGACTAAAAACCAGCGAGAGCACAGTACAAGCATAGAGCGCCACCTCGCCTCGCATCCGGGAATGTGCAGGCCGAACGAGCTGAGCGCCTGTCACCCGCAGCGGAAACAAATGCGCGGGTAAATACCTGAGTTGGCAGACGCTACATACGTATTACACCATATCACTGTAATATAAGTACATTGTCTGTGCGACGCTCTTTGTGTGACCGTCCCTAACACACAACAAACAGCGTTCCGCCTCATCTTTTTTACACTACGTACAAGGCGCGCCCGTCACGTGCACACCGGACTTGTCAGAGCGGAGGTTGTCGCAGTAGTTCTACGTCACCAGGGCGCCGCACGTGTTGAACAGCTGCTTAAAGGTGTCGCGCGCGGAGGAAAGGTGAAGGAAGCTGGTGAGGAGTACGCGTTTGGAGGTTAGTGTCTGGTCACTGAGGGCGGTCAGAGTGTGTGTACAGCTAGGAGGCCGAGAAGTTTCAAAGAGGGAGGCCTCTGGTGTGAGGATACAGGCAGGGGCTTCCCTCATGTCCTATTACCTCTATGGTGTCATTTCCCTCCCTCCCCTGGGACTTCTCATGCACCGCCTGGTTATACCCCATATTGAAGCCAGATTGTGCCTTCTCTTAGAATTGTGTGTTTTATTGAGCTGAATGAGGTGTACTAACATCAGAGAATTGTTGGTGCTTTAGGCCTCATGCATGCTGGGCTTACTAATGCTTCGTATACAGGTGTTTTCCATTGCTTTTCAGCCTTAAACGGATCTCCCACGTCCATCACGTTTTTGTCTTTTCTTCTGGTAGTTAAATGCTTAATACATTACAGGTAATGTACTCACTAACCTAGTGTCCAAACTCCTCTGCAGCCCGATTCAACTTATATTGCACTGTTTCTATTTTGCTTGTGGGCATTAGAAGCCCACAAGCAGCCACTTCCGTATTGCGGTGAACGCTGATGTCCCAGCATTCACCACTCGATCCCGCGCATGCGCACTCGTAACGACGAGGAGCCGTAATGGAGTATTATGGAACGCCCTCACTCCTTTCTTTGTTTACATTGCGCGTCACTCCCGGGTTCCGTAATAACGCGATGTTTAATAGTAATGCTCTTCAATGAATACCGGAAGCTAGGCATGTGCATTTTGTTTCGTTCCGAATCATGCATACGAATTCCCGAATTGCAATATTAATGAATTTACCGAATCCGAACGAACGTTTTCGATTCCGAATCGAAAACCCGCGGACGAAATTCGATCGGAATTTGAATTTTTTTTTTTTTTTTTTCGAAATTATATTCGAAGAGAGAATTTTCGAATTCGACCGGATTTTTCGAAATTCGGTCGAAAACGAACGAGTTCCGAAAACGAATTTAACGCATGTAACAAACCTAACTTAACGAAATTAATTAAATAACGAATTAAAACGAAACAAAATTTTCCCTTTTGCACATGCCTACCGGAAGCTATCACAGAAGCTCCCAGGGCACACTGCGGGTATGGGAAGTGACGCTATACCCGCAGCTTGTGCAGACAGGAAACAAGATCAAATTTAAGGTACTGTACATATTGAAAACTTATAAACATCCATTTTAAGCCGTATGATTGAACAAATGTCGAAAATAAGGTGGCGCTCCGCTTTAAGGGCCAGTTCACACCATAGAAATGTGTTCCACATGCTTTTCTGCATGTTTTTGATTTGTTTCAGTGCATTTTTCATCCCCCCCCCCCTTTTTTTTCTTAACCTTAGAAAAATGTGTTCTTGATGCGTTGTACGTGTAGCACTACCCCCCCGAAGGAGCTGATGGTTTAGTTTGGGTGGCACATTACCTCTTTCTCCGCCGTCTAGGGTACTAGATGAGAGCTGAAACAAAGTCAATGTCAACGTGTTTCGTTCATTTTTTTTTTTTTCTCTCTGCTTTATTTACCGAATGTGGTAAAAGAACAAACAATAGGTTGAAGAGGTGAGGTAGGGTATAGGTAGTAGGTTCAGGCGTAGAACTTGATTGGAAGCACTCCTGCTCCCAAACAAACTCTCGTCTCCACTCTAGCCAGAGTGGGTAGTGTGCCCCTGGATAGGCCTCTTTCACTAGTCCTAGCAGCCAGGGCATCACACGGAACCTTGGTACAGTCTCTGCCACTGACCTACCCAAAAGGTGGAGATGTAATCGGTCCAGAATCCTTTCAGTTTAGGATTAAGCACCCAGGTCTCTTTTCAAAAGTAATAACTTATATGATCCGGTAACTGACGGGCGACCACTGCTCAGCCTTTCAGTAGTGATGGGTCCTCCAATGAAGTTCAGGCCTCACCTGAGTGTACCAGCCTCGTGCTGGGTGCTCTCCAGACAGGTACTTCATTTGATGGCTTCCTCCCTCTAGGATGGATAGCGTAAGGACCTCTTCTTTAGCAATGCAGACCCAGTCTGAATACTGGGCCTGCTCAGCAGGGTACGACTCCAGACCAACGTGGTCCCAGAGCCAGGAAACTCTGAACACGAACCCCAGGCCAGGAGGGCTACACACAGGGGTGGTGGGATGACTGCCCAGGGCGGACAACGACGACCCACAACCCGTGACGTCTGTCCCTTAAATTCCCCTCCCCAGCATGCACAGCGAGGCGATCAACCCTCACTGATTGGCCGCTGAGAAAGAATACCCAACACACCTGGACCTGACTGCTGCCACCCTTGGCCTGGGGTGGAACTGACACCCCAGACAACAATAGTGGATACCTGCAGTACATCCACGGTTGGAACAGAGGTCTTAACCTTGGCTGTTGGAACAGAGGTCTTAATTTGAAAACAAAATAGGTCAGAGGTTACTCATCCTCTGACTAACCCCTAAATTTAAAGCAGGGCCAACAAAGAAAACTGCTGCCAGCTACATACAGTTCAGTGTTATTTTTTTTTCTCACTAATGTGAACCATGCCATTAAAAACCATATAACCTACTATCCAATGCATCTTTTGAGGCAGGGGAAAAAAACACACTGGACTGTATGTGGTGTGCACTGACCCTTTAAAGTAGTTGTAAACACACACAAAAACTGCCACACAAAAGCATAATGAGCTAGTATGCATGGCATACTAGCTCATCATGAAATACTCACCTTAGGCCCCTTTCACACTGGAGCGGGAGGTGTGGTGGCCGCAAGCGGGAATTTTTACCCCCGCTAGCGGCCGAGAAAGGTTTAAAACCACCCGCAATGCACCTCTGCAGAAGCGCATTGCTGGAGGTATAGCCGTGGTGTCCCATTGATTTCAATGGGCAGGAGTGGTATACACACCGCTCCAAAGATGCGGCTAGCATGACTTTTTTTTTTTTTATTTATTTTTTTTGTCCTGCCAGCGCACCGCTCCAGTGTGAAAGCCGCTGTTTCAGGTCAGTTTGCAGACACTATTTTTAGCTCGATAGCGCCTGCAAACCGCTTCAGTGTGAAAGGGGTCTAACAAGTGCAGAGAGTTCTCACAGCTGGATAAACAAAATCCAGGCAGCCTGCCAAGTTTTAATACAACAGGAATAAGTAGAAACAAAGTATCTCTTATTTCTTTTATCAAAGCAGAGAACTCATTGTGTAGATGACGGAAGTTTAACCGCTTAAGGACCACCGCGCGGCTAAATACGTCCGCAGAATGGCACGGCTGGGCACATGGACGTACAGGTACGTCCTCTTTAAGAAGCCCAGCCGTGGGTCGCGAGCGTGGCGGCGCTCGCAACCCGTTTCTGAGCTCTGTGACCGCGCCCCCTGCGGGACCCGATCGCTGCCGGTGTCTCGCGATCGGGTCACAGAGCTGAAGAACAGGGAGAGGAATGTGTAAACAAACCTCTCCCCGTGCTTCCTAGTGAGCCTGTCACTGATCATCTGTTCCCTGTCATAGGGAACGACGATCAGTGACGTCACACGCCCCCCTACAGTAAGTAACACACATTAGGGAACACGCAACTCCTTTAGTGCCCCCTACAGGTTAACCCCTTCACTGCAAGTGTAATTTTCACAATAATTTGTGCATTTTTGTTAGCCCTGTTTGCTGTAAAAATGACAATGGTCCCAAAAATGTGTCAAAAGTGTCCGATGTGTCCGCCATAATGTTGCAGTCATGATAAAAATCACTGATCGCCGCCATTACTAGTAAAAATTAGTTAATGACAATGCCATGACACTATCCCCTATTTTGTAAACGCTATAACTTTCGCGCAAACCAATCAATAACCGCTTATTGCGTTTTTTTGGGGTTTTTTTTCGCTCTATTTTTGTTTATAGCGAAAAAAAAATTAAAAACCGCAGAGGTGATCACTCGTTACAGAGCGAGAACCGGGAGCTGTGTGTGTCATTTTCTTGCAGAAAATTACTTGTATGTGTGTGTAATTTTCTTGCAGAAAATTACTTGTAAACAACCAAACATGATGTGTGTGTGTGTATATATTTTTTTAGCAGAGACCCTAGAGAATAAAATTGTGATTGTTGCAATATTTTATGTCCCACCGTATTTGCGCAGCAGTTTTTAAAACTCAATTTGTTTCGAAAAAATACATTTTAATCAATTAAAAAAAAAAACGAAACAGCAAAGTTAGCCCAATTTTTTTTTTTGTATAATGTGAAAAATGTTACACCCCGAGAATCGTAAGAGAATTGTGATCTTTATTCTAAGCAAAAAATTGTGATTCTCATTTTAGCCAGAATCGTGCAGCTCTACTATTTAAAAAAAAAAAGAAACCAAAGTCTATAAATGTATTCTCATTTATAGCGGTCTTCGAACCTATAAGCCAAGCAAGCTTGGCCTTCTGCAGAGATATGCAATTAGCGGACCTCCAGTTGTCGCAAAACTACAAATCCCATCATGACTCTGCCTGTGGGTGTCAGTCTTGCTATGCCTCATGGGACTTATTGCATATCCCTGGCCTACAGGTATGTGGCTGTCCCTAGTCATGCCATGTTCACTGGCCAGGAAGTACAGGAGGCTGTGGTTTCAGGAGTGCAGATGTCAGGAGATGGCTGAGACTAGTGTTTTGCATGAATGTAGCCAGTACAACATGTAGATGGGACAGTTCAGGTGGCAGGCAGGAACATGGTCAATAAACGTGCCAGGGTTAGTACAGAAGACAGGCAGAAGTAACACTCAAGCACCGGTGTGGCAGTGATCAGGAATCGGTGCCACACACTGTAGAAAAACACTGCTTTCCCTCACAGCTGAGCGCAGTAAAAGGAAACTGAACCTCATCTGCAGCACGCACACTTTGCTTACATATGCGATCGCTGTAGCTGTGCCTGCTTAAATTGTTGTTTTTTTCTCCAACTGATACACTGTACACATGCAATAGAGGAAATCCAGACAGCCGCACTCCAGTGAAAAAGGCTTTTGCTGTATGGACTGATTTTATTTAACAATCAAGGACAGTTGATCAATAGCTGATACGTTTCATACCCCTTACTGGTGGTGCTTGGTCATAACTATGACTAGGCAACAGTAAGGGGTGTGAAATGCATAAGCTGATTCATCAACTGTCCTTGATTGCTGTATGGACTGATTTTATTCAATAGACATTTTTCACTGGAGTGCGGATGTCCAGAGTTTCTCTATTGCACTCAGGCTGTGCAGGGGAGGTAAGGTCTTGGTATTTGTACCTGGAGCGATATACAACTTTCTGATACTCTACAGTTGCCCTAACTCTTGCAGCTGAATACCTCAGAAAAGATCATTGTTAAAGTTTTTAGTTACCTAATGTGATCTGATCTTTCTATAGAACTTTCTGTTCTCTGTATACGTATTGTGGCCTCTTGGAGCTTTATTTCCACTCAGTTCACCTCACTGTATTACTTGTGGTTGACATGTCTTGTTTTTTAACAATCAAGGCTTATATAACAAACATGCAGGCTATATAGAAGTAGCCTGCAACTGACCGAATACTGTGAATAAGCAAATAATTTTTTTATAGTGACAGAAGTTTTTATAGGCATTCGAGGCATGGTAACTTTTTTTTTTTTTTTTCTTCAGAAATATTGTCTGCAACAGACTGCAATGCGTGGAAAGAAACCTTTGAAGAGGAGCGTTCCTGCTGAAGAAAGCAATGGTACTCTTGAGGTTAAAAAATCTAAATGTAAGTATAAAAACCGTGCACTAAATATATTTGTATGCAAGTTCTTTTACAAAAAAAAAAACAGATTCACTGCTTGCCGACCAGCCGCCGCAGTTATATGGCGGCAGGTTGGCTTGGCTGCGCGAGATCACGTAGCTATACGTCCTCTCGCAATTCAGCCAATAGGTGCGCGTGCGCAAACGCACAGCTCCCGGTCCTGTCAGGGGGAAAAATGACTGTTCGCTGTTTATACATTGTATGAACAGCAATCAGTCATTTCCCCAAGTTAGTCCCACCCCCGTTTCAGTTAGAACACTCACAGGGAACATCATTAACCCCTTCCTCGCCCCCTAGTGTTAACCCCTTCCCTGCTAGTGGCATTTGTATAGTAATCAATGCATTTTTAGAGCACTGATCGCTATAAAAATGCCAATGGTCCCAAAAATGTGTCCGAAGTGTGCGCCATAAGGTCGCAGTACCGATAAAAAATCGATGATTGCCGCCATTACTAGTAAAAAAATATATATATATTGTAGAGGCTCTAACTTTTGCGCAAACCATTTAAACGCTTATTGCGTTTTTTTTTTTTTTAAATATGTAGAATACGTATCGGCCTAAACTGAGGAGAAAATTTTTTTTTTTTTTTTTTTTATATATATATATATATTTTTTTTTTATATATATATTTTTGGGGATATTTATTACAGTAAAAAATATTCTTTTTTTTTTTTATTATTGAAAATTGTCACTCTCTATTTTTGTTTATAACGCAAAAATTAAAAACCGCAGAGGTGATCAAATACCACCAAAAGAAAGCTCTATTTGTGGGGAAAAAAGGACGCTAATTTTGTTTATGAGCCACGTCGCAGGACCGCGCAATTGTCAGTTGAAGCGACGCAGTGCCGAATAGCAAAAAGTGGCCTTGTCATTGACCAGCAATATGGTCCGGGACTGAAGTGGTTAAAGGGGTTGTAAAGCCTCGTGTTTTTTCACCTTGGGTGAAAAAACACCTGGCAGTAATAACCAGAGTCCCTGCTTTGATGGATAGATTGATAGCAGAGCAGCCATTGGCAATCAAGTCCAATGACCCGGGCCCGAGTCATACACTCGGCATCTATGGACGCCGAATAAATGACTTGGGAGTGTGTCTGCAAGGTAACCCCCCTCGGGTGAGAACTTCTCCATGGGGATTATCTAATGCGGGGAGGAGAATGGGGGGGCAGGCGTGAATAACGTAGAGCTGCAAGATTCTGGCCAAAATGAGAATCACAATTTTTTTTTTTTGCTTAAAGATCACGATTCTCACGGCGTAAAATCTTTTACATTTATACAAAAAAAAATGGGCTAACTTTACTGGCTAGTTTTTTTTTTTTTTTTTTAATTCATTAAAGTAATTTTTTCCCAAAAAATTGCATTTAAAAAGACTGCTGCGCAAATACAGTGCAACATAAAATATTGCAACAACCGCCATTTTATTCTCTAGGGTCTCTACTAAAAAATTATGATGTTTGGGGGTTCCAAGTAATTTTCTAGCAAAAAAAATAATGATTTTAACTTGAAAAGAGCTGTCAGAAAAACGTTTTGGTGTTTAAGTGGTTAAACGTTCCTAATTTACATACAGAAGTCAATGTGATACAATGTTTAGACTTAACTTTCCAATGATAAAGAATGTTTTCAAAACATGGCAGATTGCCCAGACTTTGATTTTTGGCTGAGAGCAGAGAGGAAATTCTTTTCATGTCAAAGATCGTGAAACCCTGTGTCAAGATCGCAAGGGAAAAAGATTGCGATAATGATTCTTGACGATTAATCGTGCAGCTCTAGAATAACGTGTTTTGTGTGTGGGTTTTTTTTTTTTTAAGAATGTTGTTGGAAACCTGCAATAACTAGCCTTATGTTCTATGCTCTTTGATTTTGTGAACTACCACCACTCTTAATGCAGTCCTTGCATGTATTTTGCTTTTCAGTGGTCATTCATGGCTCCTACAACACTGTTGGTGGTTTGGTGCTCGCCCTTGGACAAGGTGATGTGGGTCAGTTGGGCCTTGGAGAAGATGTAATGGAACGAAAGAGGCCAGCACTTGTACCGCTTGAAGAACCAATAGTACAGGCCGAGGCTGGAGGAATGCACACCGTTTGTCTTTCAGTATCTGGCAGTGTGAGTTTCCGATATTGTTGACCCAACAACAACCTAGCAAATTTGCTGTTCAACCCGTCCTAATTTACATGTATCCACATGATTTATAGCTGATGTACTCTCTCTTCTGTGACTTCACAGATTTATACCTTTGGCTGTAATGATGAAGGAGCGCTAGGTCGGGACACGTCAGAGGAGGGCTCAGAAACAGAACCTGGAAAAGTCCAGCTGGCAGAAAAAGTCGTACAGGTGTCTGCAGGGGATAGTCATACTGCTGCCTTGACGGAAGATGGAAAGGTGTTCATCTTTGGATCATTCAGGGTATGCAACCAGCATTTATTGGCCCTTTTGCTTGCTCATGTCGTGGTAGACCTTAAGAAATATAAGTGAATACAAAAGTGGGGACAGTAGTAAAGAGTGCGTGTCTGAGCCTGTGAATGCGAGTACAACCGAGTGTGTCCGATGCAGTAGCAGCCAGTACATGTCAAATGCATGAGACCATTTTGGTGCACTGGTGTCCAGTACAAGTGTGTTGATGCATTTGGGGGGGGTAGTGGGTCGGTGCCTTGTTGACGAGAGGCGTCGTGCTCACCCAGGAGTTGAGGGGTAGGTAGGCTTGCACTCCTCTTTCTGCCTGGCTTATAGCAGAGTGTAGGTAGTGTGGTGTTGACCTTTTTTGTCATAACAGCCGCTATTGATGCGCATCTTTATAGTACGACTGTAAACACTTCTGAACCGAGCAGAGGTCCTTCCTGTCAATAAAACCCAACTCTGACACCTTAGTTTTTTATTTGGGATAGCTTTATAGTTGTGTACCTCTGCCCTCAATGAATTGTGGGTTCTCATGAAACTGCTTGTACATACTTTATTTACCTTCTTGATGCATTCTTTGCCTAACTCGCCTAAAAGAATTACTGTGGCAGTCTTTTAAGTTAATGTTTACTGGAGTTGCCACTGCAGTTAATAACCTGACTGATTGGCATGGCCTCACTACAGTTGTGATCCATCACTGCTTCTGTAATGTCTGGATTTTGACCCAGCCCTGGTACTAGTGAAAGCAATAATCATGCTTGTGCAGTGCTCGTGGCTTCATTTCTAGAGTCTTTTGTGACTGCGTAAACGTTGTATTGTCTATGATGTCAGCACATATGGCACAGCGTTCAGGGTAGTGACCTCCAAGTACATGCATGTGTGGGATCTCACTGCCATCCTAGCATCTGCTACTGTTTATTCATAGGGATTGAAGTGGTTGTAAACCTGTAGGTGCAAAGAACTACGCAGTTTAGGAGATATTTACACTACAGACTTGCGCAGTAGAAAGCGGTGCAGGCGCACTTTAGAAACGGCATTGTGCCGATTCTAAAGGGGCATGTGCCATGACTGGTGGCTCCGGAAACGTCATCGACTCTGGCAAATCACAACACCGGAGCCACAATACCAAGAAGTCAGGGGGAGGGGAACGAGGACCGCTGCAGGGGCTTCGATCTCGGGTAAGTAATTGATAATGAGCTAGCATGCTATGCATGCTAGCTTATGCCTTTGTCTTGCAGGGTGTGGTTGTGGGTTTTTTTTTTTTTTGCAGAGGGTTTATGTCCTATTTTAAAGTGGTATTTGGGCAACAATGTACATGTCTATGCAAGCTGATTAGGGGCAGTATTGCATATATATATATTCTCCCCATCTTGGCTCCTATTAATTACTCTTGATGGGACAGTTCTGTGCACGTGGAAGCATAATCACTTCAGCTCCTGATGCTTGTGACGGAACCCACACACTGTCTTGGGAAAATCCAAGGTGGTGGTGTTTGTCCTTTTCGTGTGTGGTGTTTTTTTTTTTTTCTTCTTCTTTCTAGTCCATTGATCCAATGTTTATTTTTATAAATGTTACCAATTGGTGGTGATGGTAATCTAAGGTGGAAAATTATATAAATTTGGTGGTTAAATCTATATAATTGTATAAAATGTACTCCTGGCATGCATATGGTTGCTTAGTGTTTTATTTTCCTATTTGCTAATAGGACAACAATGGTGTTATTGGATTACTGGAGCCTATGAAGAAGAGTATGGTTCCAGTGCAGGTCCAAGTAGATGCTCCTGTAGTGAAAATAGCATCAGGTGAGTGGACTAAGGACTCATTCAGACATGCAGCTTGGCTTGTGTGTGTGTGTAAGCATTTGGGTGCAACTGAACTGGGAATAGTCCTGCCTTCTGGGACCTGTGATGACATGTCCCAGAAGGTTGGGGGGGGGGGGGGGGGCTTCTGCTTCGATCACCTAGGTGGTGGGAGCAGGTACCTGCTAAAACTAGGAACTTTTAGGCTGCATTCACACCTGAGCGTAGCTTTTTGCAGCGTTATTTGCCGCGACAAAACGCAGCGTTTTTTACGGCGCTTTTTTTTTTTTTTTTTTTTTTTTTTTTTTTTTTTTTTTTTACAGGTCTAGGGTCACCAATGTAAAACGCCCAAATTCAAGCGACCAAAAAAGGGTCCAGAACTTGTTTGGGCTTCAGGCGTTCGGCGTCAGGCGTTTTGTAGTGGAGATGTGAACCATCTCCATAGAGAATAATGTATTTTTTTCCCCTCTAGCGTTTTGGGGCGTCGCGCTTCAGGCGACAAAATGCTTAGGTGTGAATGCAGCCTTAAAGGTGAAGTTCCGTTTTAAGATGGATTTACTGTGTTGGTTAATAGTAGTAGTGCAATATACTGTCAATGTGTACGATACATTGATTTAAAGCGGAGTTCCACCCAAAAATGGAACGTCCACTTATTGTGTTCCTCCTCCATCTGGTGTCACATTTGGCACCTTTTGGGGGGGGGGGGGGCAGATGCCTGTCTAATACCGGTATTTGCTCCCACTTCTGGACATAGATTGCCGCAGGCTCGGCTGCAATCTGCGCCACATAAGGGTCCTTTCCCATTTACGGATCCCGTACCTTTCTTATCCGCTTGCTCAGCGGGGATCGCTCCGTTTATCCCCGCTGAGCTGGCAGATGATGGGGTGGTCCCTGCGCCCTGTCGGATCTCCGCTCTCCCCTATGGGGGGGATCGGATTAACACCGACCACCTGTCTTCACCCTATCTGCTCTGCAGATGGATGAAAAAAATTAGGATTTTCCTCCGTCTGCAGAATTGGACCATAGCGGGGGACTGATGAGATCAGGTGTCAGCGGATGTTAATCCACTGACACACACTATCCCATAGGGATACATGTCTGTATTTCATCCAAAAACGGATGGATGAAATACGGACGTACTGTCGGTACGTGTGAAAGGGCCCTAAGTGTCCATATTTAAGTCGGCAGCTGCAGTATTTGTAGCTGCTGATTTAAAAAAATAAACAAATACATTTTGCCAGAACTCCGCTTTATGTAAACATGGCTAAGGCCCCTTTCACACTGGGGCAGGACGTTCGGTGGCGGTATAGCGCCGCTAAAAATATGGCGCTATATCATTGGCTAGCGGCCAATGGTGTCCCATTGAGAATGCTGGGGCAGGAGTTTTTTAGGCGGTATTTTTAGCGCTAAACCACCTGAAAACTTCCTCAGTGTGAAAGGGACCTAAGGAATAGCTTTTATTTATTTTTTTCTCAGGTTTTTAATGTGACAAGCGTATATTTTTTTTTCTCTTAGGAAATGACCACCTTGTGATGCTTACCACCGATGGTGATCTGTATACATCAGGATGTGGCGAACAGGGACAGCTGGGTCGAGTACCAGAGCTATTTACTAACCGTGGAGGACGCAAGGGCCTAGGTTTGGAAATTCGTGCAAACTTCAAATCGTTGCTGTGAATTTAGTTCCAAAGAAATTTAAATTTTATTTGGGTACAGCGTTGTGCAATTGTCAGATAAACGCAGTGCTGTATAGCAAAAAATGGCCTGGTTGAGAAGGGGATGAAACCTTCCTGGGGCTGAAGTGGTTAAAGTGTTTGTAAAACCCCAGTCATGAAATTTGAACTAGGCACATACAGGTGCATCTCTATTTTTTTTTTTTTTGGAAGTAATCAGTTACTTTATTTCAGTAATTCAAAAAGTGAAGTGCGTATATTACATAGATTCATTACACACAGTGATAAATTGCAAGCATTTCTTTCTTTCAATTTTGATTATGACTTGCAGCTAGGTAAAACCCAAAATGTATGTATATTAGAATATTGTGAAAGTTTAATATTGTAGGCTCATGGTGTCGCATCTCTAATTGGCTAATTAATACCCCTTTTGCACTGAGGCGCTATAAAACTCCTTTTGAGGAGTTAGTGGTGTGCTTTTTTTGACGGTCACGTGACTCAACATAACTGTTGCAAGAACCATTTTAAAGCACTTTTCAGGCACTTCCCATTCAGTTCAATGGAGCCTTTTTTTTTTTTTTTTTAATGGCTCTCTATACATGATCCAAAGATGCTGCTTGCAGGAGTATTTTCGCCTCCCCGCCAGCGCACCACCCCTTGGGGGGGGGAAAGCAGCTGTTGTTGATTTTAATGGGAAGCCGTTTTCGTGAGCTTTTCAGGCACTCTTTTAAGGCAAAAGCTCTTGGAAAAACTCAATATAAAAGGGTTCTAACTGAAACCACCTCTAAAGGTTACCTGAGCTTTTTAAATGGTTTGTCTGGTTCAGTAGGTTATACAATCACAGCGAAGACTGCTGACTTGACAATTGTCTAGAAGGCCGTCCTTGACAAGTCACAAAAGGTCATTGCTAAAATAAGCTGTTTAGAGTGCTGCATCCAAGCATGTTATTGGAAAGTGTGGTAGAAAGGTGCCCGAGCAACAGAAATAACTGCAGTTTTGAGAGGTTTTTGAAGCAAAGACCATTCAAGAATTTGGGGGAGGTTCACAGGGAGTGGACTATGGCTGGTAGATGCACAATTAAGACTTATGTAGGAGGATTTGTTTGATCTCTGTATCATTTGAGAGTTTACAACCACTTTACATGTGATCTAATTATTTTCTCCTAAGTTTTACTTTTTAAAATGCTCTTTACAGAACATTGAATGCCTTTTCAGGTAGATTTAATATGCTTAGATTTATTTTATTTTTTTTCCTCTGCAGAGAGGCTGCTTGTTCCTCAGAGCATCCGCCTTAAGGTGAAAGGTTGTGGACGTGTTGCATTCCGAGATGTTTTCTGTGGCGCTTATTTCACATTTGCTGTGTCACAAGAAGGTCATGTTTATGGATTTGGCCTCTCTAACTACCATCAACTGGGTGAGTGGATTGTGTCTTTAACTGGTTTTCTTTGATGCGTCCTTATTTTTAAATTCTAATCCATGTTTGATCTGTTTTAAATTTGGGAGATTGGGTGTAAAATCATGGTGAACTTTCTATGTATGTAAAATGTAAATTAAAAAATGTAGCCCTGGTTCACACTGATGCGGCTTTGAAATTGCTTTACTTTAGTGCGATTTTTAAAAGCTTCACATCGGTGCAGTTTACACTGCTGATTTCATTGCGACTTCATAACTATAGTCTTTTGCAAGTTGCTATATGATCAGAAAATAGTGCAGGAACCTTTTTTCACAATTGTTGTGACATGAACGGTTACAATTGCCTGCAATAGAGTGTGACTTGTAATGTGATTTGCAACTGTCAAATTGCATGACAAGTTGCACTGGTGTGAACGGGGGCTTGTGCTAGAGAAAATCTTGATTTTTGCAAAGAATTGTGGGAAAAAATAACTTAACTCATCATGCCTCTTACTAAATACATTGGAATGTCTACTTTTCCAAAAAGGGATAATTTGGGGGCATTTGTGTTGTCCTGGCTTGTTAGGGTCTCAAGAAATAGGTCGTCAGTACCTGAGGTGTGATCAATTTTCAGTGATTGGCACCATAGCTTGTGGACTCTATATGGCTGGGTTCACACTGGTACGACGCGACAGTCGTACTACTTTGCACCCGACTTTGCCCTGCAACTTGAAGTCTTGACTTCATTGAACAGGGATCCGACTTAGATCCCCGACAGGGGAAATTAATACTCCTGAAGTGCCAAATGTGTCTAGCATTTGGGCGCATTTAGCCACATTTGGCGTTTTTATGTCAATGCTCCTGTCCTGAACATGATTCTTCTGCCTTCAGGAGAAGGAGCTTTGACTGCCTCTTAAACTCGGCTGCTTCTAAACTCCTCCCAAAAGCTTGTGTGCGTATACAAATAGGCTTTTACTGAAGTGCGTTATTCAGGAGCTTGGGCAAAGTACTGTGGACCAGGCTAGCAGTGTGTGTGTGAATTTTTTTTTTTTTTTGGAGAATAAAATGGTGGTCGTTGCAATATTTTATGTCGCACAGTATTTGCTTTTTTTGGGAAAAATACACGTGTGTGGTGGGGTTTTTTTTTTTTTTTTTTTTTTTTATACAGGGTGTTGCACTGAGTAAATGGATACCAAACCTGCTACGTTTTGAAAATTGCGCACATTCGTAAAATGGCGCCAATCAGTACTAGCTGATTGTACGAACTAGAGTTAGAGGAGGTCTTGTGCTAGAATTATTGCTCACGATTGCAGCAATACCTTGCGTGTGATTTGAACACTGTTTACATTTGCGGGCGTGACTTGTGTATACGTTTTCTTTGCGAGGGGACAGGGGTGCTTTTAAAAAAGTTTTATTTGGTGCCATTGGCAGCCAAGTAAACTGTAAGTGACGTTGTTTTTGGAATTTTACTCTGGAGACCTGAACAAGGCTGGACAGCCTAGCAAGTGGACATGCTGGATCATGGGTCGGGTCTCAATGTGGAATGTGAGGCCCATAAACCGCAATGGGAAGGAGTGGGCGGTCGTCCCCCCCTCCTGCTGCCTGGGATAATGGCTGAGTGGCTGCCAAACCACATACGCTGTTATCACCAGATAACCGACTTCTCTGAAAAACTGTAGCTGCAGGCTATACACGATACATCCACTCTTTCAAACCAACGTACAGATACCAAACACACTGAGCTCTGTGATCACTGCTTGCAATATGAGGTAGAGCTGTGAAAGATTACTCCTTATCTCATCAATATAAATGCATTGCATACAAATGCAGAAAAAACAATTGGTGCAAATTTAACAGTCCTCTCCACCAATAAGGTGCCTGAAAGTTCACATTTAATTTCATTAAATGCTGTACAGTGGAAACTCTTCCAAATATTCCACACCAGGTGCCAAGTGACCAATATCTAACACTTTGCACTCACCAACTACTCATGCTTATCGCTTTAAAATGACTGCACCAGCCAAGCAGACACTGGCTGGAAAAAGCACCTAGAGGCGATTCAGTTGGCATGTGCAGCGCTATACAAGTCATTCAATCACTGATGAGCAATAGCTAAAGGTTTCCATTATTTCTCATTTTCTATCCAGTAAGGACACAGATTGCAAAACAAAAACAGCTGGGGGGTAGTTTTGGGTTGCATCAGTTTCAGGGCTGTGGAGTCGGAGTCGAGGAGTCGGAGGAAATTTTGGGTACCTGGAGTCGGAGTCGGCAAACAATGCACCGACTCCTACTAAATTTAGATTGGAATAAAAAAAAAAAAAAAGCAAGTTTAAATGTCCCAATTCACAAAAAGTTATAATTAATGACTTCTCTACTGTAAGAATAAAGACCAATGCATGCAGTGCCTCACGTAACCGCAAAACGAACACGCTAAGTGACCGTGAAGAAGCATGCTTTTCATGTGCTTCACTATATGGCACGCAACGCACAATTAGGAGCTGCAATACTTATACTTTCCATAGTGTTGTGTTCTGCTTTTACAGGGAACGCAGCGTCCATGTGTAACCTAGCCTCTCACTGATAAGGGATTAAATAAATATGTTTTTTGCAGGACTAGAGAGTGAGACACTTGTATAAGTGAAGGGAATGGAGGGCCAATAGTTCAAGACTGAAGCTGTAAACCATTGGAAAAACTGCTTTCATTTAGCTAAGGCTATAAAAACTTGTAAACTCCGATTGTTAGCTTAAACTTTAAACATGACTATGGGATTCTCCTAGGAAAATCATGTTTTTAGAATAAAAAACTTTGTTTTCATTGTGTTTGTCTTTTGCTTAAACTGTGCAATACAGTAGACTGTTGGCTTCCCAGCCAGTAGTCCTGTGGTAGGTTGCGTTTCTTTCCCTCAAGGAATGTATAAAATACATTTGCATATTAATACAGAGGAGTCGGAAGTACATAAAACTGAGGAGTCGGAACATTTATCTACCGACTCCACAGCCCTGATCAGTTTTAAAGTTTGTACAGTAGCTCAATGTGCACATACATTGTACATGTTTTAATGTGTGTAATTCTTTTGCTGCAGGTACCAAAACTACTAGCTCATGCTTTGCACCCAAAAACTTGACCGCTTTTAAAAACTCAACAAAGTCCTGGGTAGGATTTTCTGGTGGACAGCATCATACTGTGTGTCTTGACTCTGAAGGTAAGGTGTTGTGTGTGTGTGTTTTTTTTTTTTTTTTTAAGTTTCTAAAACCTGTAAATGTTTTAAGTACCTTCAGCACTGTACTTTAATGCTGCTGGTTTAATTTTGTAGGAAATGCATACAGTTTGGGGCGTGCCGAGTATGGACGACTTGGCCTTGGAGAGAACTCTGAAGAGAAAAGTGAACCAACACTGATACCTGGTCTCCCTAAAATTGCTTCTGTAGCATGTGGAGCTTCTGTCAGTTATGCTGTATCTCGCAATGGTAAGTTCGCCCCCCCCTGAGATTTTAAACTGATGCAAGTGTTTTGCCTCTGGAATTTCTGCCCCTTCAAAGTTTTATTTTAAATCGAACCAATTTTAGTCAAGAAAATACATTTTTACAATTTCTTTACAGAGAAAAACACAAACCCCCCCACATAGCACGACATTGCTAAATGCAAGTAGCGAACCTGTCTTGATACCAACCCACTCTTCCTTCCCCTGGTCCCAAGGCCTCCATGCAGAAGAGGCTTGAAACCTAACATACTGTCCATCACAGTAACAACAATTAAACAGTGTGTTACGGACATTTTCAGAGCATAAAAGCAGTATACGCATTTCAACAGTGTACTGTAATGTACAGTGAAGAGACTCCTATGCAACCCTCTTGGTTATGATCTAATCATTCAACTAGGTGAAAATTTAACGCAGTTGCTAAAAAGGGAAAAGTTATTTCTTGCTATATAAACTGTATTCATGTGAATGAATTGTCAGTTTCATGCACACATGACACATTTTGACATTTTTGTTTTTTCCCTAATGTTTTTGTTTTTCTACAGGCCGTGTTTTCTCCTGGGGTATGGGAACTAACCAGCAACTTGGTACAGGGGATGAGGATGATGTTTGCAGTCCTTATGAGATGACAGGAAAGCAGCTTGAGAACCGAGACGTGTTATCTGTGTCCAGTGGCGGTCAACACACTGTCCTATTGGTGAAGGATCGCAGCTGACGCTCTCAGGGATTGGCAATTGGCTAAATGGAGACCTCTAAGCCTCTTGTTCTTCAACCCGGCCACCTATGGACTTTTTAATTAACCTTAAATTCGCAAAATCCTCTTTGTGAGAGGCTGCCTTATCTGACATCGGCTTCTACTATGTCTGGGCTTGTCCACGTGGGAGGTTTTTTTTTCACACTTCAGAAACACCAGTTTTCATATGTTCCTCAGACTTCAGAGAGAATTCACCTTGAATGTATGCAATTTTTTTTTTTTTTTTTTTTTTAAATCATTAAAAAAAATATATATTCTTTTAATTCTCTTTTTTTGCATGGGAAAAATGTCTGCATCTGTTTCCATATTTCTGCAAATTGTAAAGCACTGTAACCACTTTTTTTTTATGAAAGTTTTTATGAAAACTTGTTGGGTGTGACAAAACGTTCATGTGGATATAGCCATACGGGCATACTTTGTACAGCTTTGTAAGGGGTAGTGATATGCACTGTTCTTTATCCCAAAGCTGCCGGTCAGATTGGTTCCTTTGGGTTACTGTAGTTTCCATACAGCTCCCCTTAACCCATTAAGTGTGACTTTATTCTTATGTGATCCCGGCATTGATACAGTCATCTATTTGCCCTGTCTCCATTTTTAGTTTTTTTTTTTTTTTTTTTTCATGCATTTTTAACATTCTGTTTACCATGGCTCATCCTTTTGTCTTACTACTCATTAAATCACGTTGGGAGAGGAAAATGTCTGCCCTGCTCCTAGGTCTCTGGGTTTTGTTGACCATGCTAAATAGCTTTATTTTTTTAATACTCAGTGATTGTCAAAGGCATGGGTGTGTAATACTGTAGATTATTTTCCATTACTCTTTAAAAGTATGATTCATTTGCTTGACAGAGATGAACAAAATTTTTAATAAAATTATCTTTGGAATAAATCTTTTTCATAAATTGTTCTGGCTTCTTCTGTTTGGTGCCTAGTAGGGGTGTTGAATATAATCGATGCATCGCGATTCGGGGCCCCCCGATTCGGCATCGATGCATGTGACCCCAATAATCGATGTCGGGTGACGTCATCCCGACTTGCCCCGCCTCTCCCGGGAGATCGCTCCGAGCAGGTCTTTTAAAATGTTTTTTTTAATAAATGCGCGTTGTAATCCATTAAGTGGCAATCGCTGTGTGTGCTTTTTTTTAAAATGTATGCAGATTCATACCTCATAGCTCCGTGTGTAGTAACTGTACATGCGATCATGTGACTCCATGGTCCGGCCCGCCTCTCTCTTCCTCTGTCCTCTCACATCCCTCGTCTCAAAGTCTCTTCTGATGTCAGCCCCGCCCGCCTCTCTTGTGATCTGTTACTTTAGCTATAGACGATGGGCGGGGCTGAGAACGGACATCAGGAGAGAGAGGCAGGTCCGAGCATGGAGTCGCATGAGGGGAATAGAATACAGTTATATACACACGGAGACATGAGGTATGATTCTGCATATGTTTTAAAAAGCACATTACAGCAGTGGCTATAACAGCATTTATTATCACGGGTATTTTATCAGCAGTCTGACTCTTACATGTGCTCTGGCTGTGCTGACATTTCTTTGCTTTGCACATTCCACTGTGTTAACTCCTAGTGTGCTGCAATGTGCAAAGAGTCAGAAATTTCAGCGTGCAGTGCAACTCACAGGGCTGTCAATTGTGGAATCTAATCCCTGAGTCCTGCCCCCCCCCCCCCAGCAGCCATGTGTGTATTCCTGTGCACTTTTTAAAGGGGAGTTTCACCCTATTTACACCCTTTAAAAATTAACAGATGACAATGAACCCTCAATAAAAAATATCAGCGAGGACTTGGAAATGTGTCAATTGTAATAGAAAATAAATAACACGGTAGTCCTCGCTGTACTGATATTTTTATTGAGGGTTCATTGTCATCTGTGCATTTTTAAAGGGCGTATTGATGACAATGTCGGCACATAAAAACACACTGAAAATGCACAGGCAAAATCATGTATTTTCCTCATTGTTCCCTCCAATCATCCTCTGTGCGCAAAACAGCATGTAAGTACAGAGGAGGAGGGGGTGCTGTTATCCGGGGACACAGGGGGGGTACGGCATGTAGTGGAATCTGATGTGTCACCTGTGATAAGTCATTGTCACTGCAGGGACTGGGCTGTATGGAGGAGAAATATAGGCCATCTCCTGTAGCATGTCTGCAGTCTCTGATCATCTCCCTGTACTATGTCTGCAGTCTCTGATCATCTCCCTGTACTATGTCTGCAGTCTCTGATCATCTCCTGTAGCATGTCTGCAGTCTCTGATCATCTCCTTTAGTATTTTGGGGGGAGAGCCATGCGCACTTGCGCTGCAATTGTGATGCATCGCCGAATCGAATCGTGGACTTGATAATCGGCATCACATCGTGAGACCTAGTGCCTAGGTGTAACTGAAAAATGTAGCTAGGTGTTAATACTGAATTAATAGATCTTGCTTTATATTAAAAAGGCCTAGAGGTGACTGCATATGCCTGCAGTGAACCCCCCAATTATATCCAAATGTGAGGCAGCAAGGCAGCTGCCTACTTAAGTACTTAACCCCAGCTTTTCACATGTGGCCCCTGTCTGATTTAACACTTAACCCTTGTTTCCCAAGTCGTCTTCCAGGACAGCCCTTGAGAGATGGAGCTCCTCCCTGGACAGGAAACACATTGCCTCCAGCTCTTTAAAAGGCAGTCCCTCAGGCACCTGATCCTTTTTATTTATTTTTTCCTCAGTCGGACCAGACATGTTGCCAAAAGGGAACCGTCTTTTAAAGGGGAGATGGGTTCTGGAGAGTATCCATCAAACAATGGCTGTAAGGAAGACCCCTCAACCGAAAGTCCCCCTCACCTGTAAAACTCTCTGTGCGGCCACAGGTTCCCTCCGCATGTGCATGGAGTTCCCCATTCCCTCTTCTCTCCGGAGCCCGGCAAGAAAGTGGACAGAGTTGACAAGCATTGGCGGCAGCAGGAGAGCTCGCTCTCCTTGCGGTGGACACCCGTGACCCGGTAGACGCTGTGCGTCACCTTCGGTAGGATGCGCGTCATCACTGTGCGCCGGAAACGTTTCTGGCGCAGAGAAAGGGGTAAGGTAGAACATCGTGGGCTGAGAATCTCCTGAATATCGGAGCACCATGGAGGCATCCCACACTCCAGGGGACTCTAACGCTCTTCACAGGTAGGCTGTCCTGGCCAGAGCCTTTTGTTTCCTGTGTCTTCACTTAGAAGGGGGGCCAGAAAGTTCAGGGGAACCAATTCAGAGCTCGTGGGCATCTTAAGACAGGGGAGTATACTGGCACTACTGTTTTTGTTTTTTGTTTTTTGTTTTTTTTAAAGGGTAAATTTTATTGAGATTTCACAAAAATAAACACAAACAAAAAAATGAGACAGAAAAAAAAAAATTACATCACATGGCTTTTGCAATACACAGTAAAAAATATATCAGTTCAGTAAAACATGACTCCCGATAATGTGCGTAGTAACCATGTTTAACCATAGAGTCACAAGCATATGTCGGTAAAAACAGTTTCCAGTCATAAAGACGATCATAACATATATTCACTTAACCCGCCTCCCCATTTCCGGAGGTGTATTTCAGCCACGCAGTCCAAATTTTATCAAATTTTTTAGGGCAACCCCTGGCTATGTAAGTCAATTTGTACATTGGCACCGCCCGGCTCACCAGATCCACCCAGCATTGCAGTGACGGAGGAACCGGGTCTCTCCATCTAAGGGCTATCGCCTTCTTTGCATAGCAGAACAGTATTCTAACTAGCACCCTTCTCGACTCCGACAGCTCTTCCTCGTCCAGATCTCCCAGCAGGCACCTGGCAGGGGAGTATATATTCGGGAGGGCTAAGACTTCCTCCATGAATCGAAGAATTGCCTTCCAGAATCCTGCCACATGGGGGCATAGCCACACCATGTGGAAGAAGTCGCCTACTGCCCCCCCACACCTGGGACAGTTCGGGGTATCCGCCCTTCCCATCCTGTGCAAACGCTGCGGAGTATAATAGATCCTGTGCAAGTAATTGAATTGTATTAGTTTGTCTTTTGCTGACAGCATTGATGGCAGCAGTGAGTCCAGGGCCGCAGCCCAGGCCTCATCTGACATGGATGGAACGTCAGACTTCCATTGCGACGCCACCCTCTCCATTCTGGCTGAGGACGTCGTCAACAATGAAAAATAGTATCTAGAAACAAGCTTTGTGTGGTCCTCTTCAGCAATCATTTTCTCTGTGCAAGAAGGGAGAAGTAACACCTCCCCCCCCCCCCCCCCATACTGAGCCCGCGCTGCATGACGCAGCTGCAGGTACCGGAAGTGAAAAGTGGCAGGCATTTTATATTCAGACCGTAGGTCCAGAAAGGATCTAAATCTTCCATCCCTATAAAGCTGATGTGCATATTTGATCCCGTATGTGGCCCAACAATCACCATCTGGAATTTTATATATTTCCTTCAGTTGAGGGTTGTGCCACAATGGGGAATTTGGAGATTCAGATAAGCTGGTACCCCCCATCCTGGCGTTACACATATGAAATATTTTATGGGACAATTTCAGTATTCCCGCCCCCCGATCCGGGTATGGGCCATTACGATATAGAACATTGATCAGAGCCTCATATGAATGCATCTGCGCTGCCTGAGTAGCCACTGAGGCATTGTTTAACTTCGGGAAACCCCACCAATGCACATGTGACAGCTGAGCCGCAAGATAATAACACTGCAAATTTGGCAACGCCAAACCACCCGCTCGAATTGGTAAGAACAGAGTGTCCAAGGACACCCGCGCCGGTTTAGCTCCCCACAAAAAGGGAAGGAGCAGTGTATTGATATCCGTAAACAATTTCTTAGGTAAGTAAATCGGTGCATGCCAAAGTACGTATAGAAACCTAGGGAGATAGATCATTTTATATATATTCACTCTACCCAGAAGGTTCAGAGGCAGCATGCTCCAGCACCGCAGGCTCTCTTTAAGGCGCGCCACCATCGGGAGCAGGTTATTTTTCGTGTATGTATTCAGTGGCAACTGAATCTCAATTCCTAAGTAGCGAAATCGGGGAACCACCTGTAACGGTGCCCCCGGGGGCAGCAGAGGTGCAAAGCCTGAAGAAAATGAGAAAACCACAGATTTACTCCAGTTTACTCTGAATCCGGAGTACATCCCGAATCCAGATATCTTGTCCAAGGCAGCCGTCAGGGAGTTCCCGGCGTCAGCCAAGTACAAAAGCATATCGTCTGCATAAAGTGAGGCCTTCTCCTCCCTATCATTAATATGGCAGCCCTTGATCCCTACGTCCGACCTCAAAAGAGCCGCCAGGGGCTCTATAGCCAGGGCAAAGAGCAGGGGCGACAATGGGCACCCCTGTCTAGTACCTCTGGCTATTTTAAATGGCTCCGTAACAATGTTATTCACTCGCAAACGAGCCATTGGTGCAGTATACAATAGTTTCACCCACGCTATAAATTTGGGACCAAATCCAAACCGCCCAAGGACCGCAAGCAGATATGGCCATTCGATTGAGTCAAAGGCTTTATGAGTGTCCAATGACACCACTATTCTAGTATCAGGGGTGGGTCCTTCAGTTTGTAAGATAGTGAAAAGCCTCCTCAGGTTTGTGGCAGTAGAACGAGCTGGTATAAAGCCCGTCTGATCAGGATGTATAACTGAAGCTATGACCTTATTCAAACGCGCAGCCAGGAGTTTTGCAAGGATTTTGGCATCTACATTGATCAGCGAAATAGGTCTATATGACTTACATAGCTCATGGTCCTTGTGCGGCTTTGGGATCAGTACAATGAGGGCTTCTCTAAGGGTCTCCGGGAGCTCTCCCAGCCCAAGGGACTTACCATACACCTCCAGCAGCTTAGGAGCCAGCTGTTCAGCATACGTATCATACCATTCGACCGGATAGCCATCCAGTCCTGGTGTTTTATTGGAGTTAAGCGAATGTATAGCGGATACTACTTCCTCCACCGATATCGGGAGATCCAGTTCCTTTGCTGCCTCCTCAGACAGTTCCGAAACTTGAACAGGGGCCAGGTAATCCTGCACCTCCTTCTCCCCATAGCCCACTCTAGAAGAATATAGGTCTGAATAGAAACCAAAGAAGGCGTCAGCAATATCCATCTGTGACGTGCAAAGGTTCCGCTGCCCGTCATAGATGCGTGGGATAGATGCAGCAGGTTGCTGCGCGTGAGCCAGGTATGCCAGTAATCTACTATTCTTGTTGCCAAATTCAAATATGCGTTGGGACTGATACAAAAGTTTTTTCTGAGTCTTTTCCACCAAAACCAGATCAAGCTGTTTAGCTCCCTCCCTCCACGTTTTGTGTGTATCAGGATTAGGATTCCTGATATATTCCACCTCGGCCACCGTGGCAGCCTGTTCTGATTCCCTCAACTTCAATTCCCTATCCGACCTAAGTTGTTTAATGACCCCCGAGACAGAGCCTCTAAGCGTGGCCTTGAACGCATCCCAGGTGACACCTACAGGAACTTCTCCACTATTCTCCCTCCAAAAGGCATTGATAGCTGTCAAAGTGGACCTCTCAAATATCTCCTCCTTGAGCCACAGGGGGCTCAGTCTCCACAACACAAATCCCCTCGGTCCCCCCATATCTATTGTGATTAACAGGGGAGAATGATCCGAAACGGCCCGGGGGAGATATCGGACATCCAGGATCCTTGGGAGGAGCTCTCTAGAAACTAGACACATGTCCAATCTGGACAAGGTGTTGCATGTAGCAGAATAGCATGAATACGCTTTAGTATTGGGATTTTTCCACCTCCACGCCTCTACTAAATCATAGGGTTCCGTACATGCCCTCAGAGGGGAGCTGACCATAGGGGCCATACCATATCTGTCCAGTGCTGGTGTCAAAACCACATTCAAGTCCCCCGCCAACATTATGGGCCCCTCCGCCACCCCAAGTACTGCAGACATAATTGTTTCCCATACTTTCACCGTGAATGGGGGTGGTATATATATTGCCACAAAGGTGTGTGGTCTATTATTAATAATAAGGATTAGAATGACATATCTGCCAAATGGGTCCGTTTTAACCAGCTTGACAGTATACAAAAGGGATCTATATACCAGTACCGAGACCCCCCTTGCATAGTTTGAGTACACAGAATGAAATGCCTTGTCAATAAACGCTCTGTGAAGGGCCATTGTTTTAGAGCCATTCAGATGCGTCTCCTGGAGGAATACTATATTCGGCCTATGACTTTGCAAATGTTTGAAAACCAGAGCACGTTTAATTCCAGAATTAAGACCTCTCACGTTCCAGGAGATGACCTTAAGGGCCAGCATTTTGTAGTAGGGGAACATTCAGTAAGACAGGAGTACTAAACATATGTGAACAGACAGGTAACCACCCCGCACACTTGTGTATGTGAGAACGTGACACATATCTGCCAGATAGAACGCTTATCACATTACCAGACATAGAGCAAATATGACCATGTGAGTAAAAACAGAAAAAAAAAAGAACAATAGAAGAAAAAAACAAAAACCCGTTCCTGAGAAGTTGCATTCTCCTGCAAGGAAATCCATCCCCCCCTCCCCCCACCCTGCCCGTAGCCCCGAACAACCCACGGACCTTCACCCTAAACAGTGTAACCATCAAGAAGAAAAAAGAGTCACCCCCGGGGGATATTTCTCCCAGTCCAGCCGGACAGGAAGAGCAGGGGTAGGTATGTGATAGTCAGTAGAGCAACCAACGAACCGCGCTGAAGTTCAATTCAACCATCTGGGCCCCATAGGCGTGGTAGCAACAAGGGTTGGCAACGTAGATTACTTCCAACGGGGAGTATTTCCACAACAATAGCTCGGAGGAGCCCCTCCGGATCTAACGACAGAGTTACCTGAGGATCTCAGCAAGGGCCTGTCAAGCAGCACCGAGGGTTTCCAGCCAGTGATTGGCATCTTTAGGTGAGGTGAAAAACTGGGTCTTGCCGTTGTGCACCACTCTCAGCTTAGCAGGGTATAGCATGCTGTAGGGGAGACTCCTCTCCCGTAGGCGCAGCTTTACGCTTTGAAAGGCCGCACGCTGCTTCTGTGTTGCAGCTGAGAAATCTGGAAAAATGGTGATCCGGTTATTGTCGCACATCAAATCTGGCATGGTGCGTGCCTTGCGAAGTATAGTTTCCTTATCCCTGAAGTATAGGAAGCGGGCCAGCATAGGTCTCGGGTATCTGCCCGGCTGCTGCGGGGCCCGCAGGGGGACCCTGTGGGCCCTTTCAATAGCAAATAAATGGGAAAAGCTGACAGCTCCAAAGGTTTGCCGCAGCCACGATGTAAGAAAATCCTCCGGAAGCTTACCCTCAGCTCCTTCTGGGAAACCTAGGAAGCGGAGGTTGTTTCTTCTTTGTCTGTCCTCCATGTCTCCAATTTTGGCCTCCTGGGATTTGTAGTCCGCCGCCATGTCTCTGACACGCACCATGAGTGGATTCAAATCATCTTCCACTGCCCCAAGACGCTGTTCAGCGTTGTTAACTCTGTGCCTGATCTTATGGACATCCTCCTTCAGTAAGCCAAAATCTATTCTGATCCGGTCTATCTGCGTGGCCAGCGCCGCATGGCAGCCTTTAATAGTGTCCATGATCTGAGCCAGCGTTGGCTCCTTCATCCGTGGACCGGAGCCTCCCTCCCCCGATTCCGACGAGGGAGAAGGCGAGGGATCCGCCAACGGGTCGGGCGGCACCATACAGTCCTTGTCCCCCACAGTCCACAGACCTGCCTCCGCCGGAGAAGAACCAGACCGCTCCGCTGCAGGCCGGGCGCCATCTTGGCTGGCCTCGTGAGCGAGTTTAGCAAGACTGCCCGCGGGCGTGCCACCGACCCTCGGACCGTATTTATTCACCATCGTCATGCGCCCGGACCTCCCAGCAGCAACTCCCGCCGGTCAAATTTCAAAATCCACGCCTGGGGCTTCTCAGGATAAGGTAAGGATCACCGCGCGGTCCGGAGCTCACAAGGGAACACTCCTCACATACCGGAAGTCGGACACGCCCCCCACTGTTTTTGTTTTTACTTACTTAAAAGCACCCTCTCCCTCTTGTTCCCCTCTCAGAAGGATCCTAGAGAACATAGTGCCAAAACCCTTTCCGAAGACAAGAAAAAATGCCCCTCTTGCAACACAAGGCTCTCATCCAACTACACTAAAACTTTATGTTCCTCCTGTATCTCAGCGGTACTAAAAAGCGAGGAGGATTCACCTCTTGCCAAATTCCTCAGTTCTTTCAAGGATGAGACAGTCCACCTTCCAATCCTTCAGGAAACTTATTGCAGATACTCAAATCCCAGGCTTACTTGCCAGGCAACAAGAGGTGCCCATCTCTCCTACTCCGGTAGCTTCAGGATCAGGAGAATCTGTGGAGAATGAGATTTCCCTTAGAAATACTGACCCGGATTCCTCAGTCCGATTCTGGGTAGGAGAAAGGTCAGGACCCCCACCAGATTCAAACTCTCCCAAGAGGAAGTAGACTAATTAGTAGGGGCTATTCACAAAACCTTGGAGTTGAAGGAAGAAAAAAACCTCACTCTCTCAGCATAAGATGTACCAGGGTTAAAAAAAAAAAAAGAAAACCCAAAGTATTTCCAGTGCACAAGCTAATGTTAGACGTGGTACTCAGGGAATGGGAGGAACCTGATAAGCCCTTTTCAGGTAGACCTCATTTCAGTCTGGAACCAGTCCCCTAAACTTGATGCCCCCCTAGGGAAGGTGTCAAAGCACTCCGATTTAGTCTTCGAGGACATGGGGCATCTAGGGAATCCCATGGATAAGAGGGGATGTAATCCTCAAAAGATCCTGGGACACGGCTATGGCCAATCTTAAGCCAGCACTAGCAACCACCTGTGTAGCCCGAAATTTCGAATTGTGGCTAAAACACTTACAGGAACACCTGACGGCAGGCACCCCTAGGGCAGAGTTGTTAAAATCCTTTCCCATGCTTTTTAAAGCAGTAGGTTTTATTGCAGACGCCTCAACGAAATCCATAAAATTATCAGCTAGGGCAGCTTCACTGTCTGTAGCAGCCAGAGAACTTTGGCTCAAAACCTGGCCGGGAGATACAGCCTCAAAATTACATCTATGTAGCGTTCCCTTTTCAGGCAAATTCCTGTTTGGCACCGCGCTAGACGAAGCTTTAGAACGTACAGCTGACAAAAAGACTTTTCCTGAAAAGAAAGTCCTTCCCCAGGAATTTTTTTTTTTTTTTTTTTTTTTTCGTCCCTACAAGGGACAGAAGAAAATACAAAGAGAAAGGGAAGCCGAACAAACCCTGGTCGGCACAGAGAGGGAAACAAAAGGCAAACTTGCTCTTTAACCCTCCTGCCAAAAATCCCAAACCACAGTGATGCCAACACCCATGTGGGAGGAAGATTGGGGGACTTCCTTGCGCAATAGAATAAACTGACCACCAACAGTTTTATCAGGTGAGTAATAAAGGGTATGCCCTGGAGTTCAACCAAAAACCTCCAGCAAGATTCTTGGTTACTCAATTAGCGAGGGACCCAGCAAATGTGCAGACATTGCCACAACTCATAGGAGAACTAGTGGACCAGAAAGTCCTGATACCCGTTCCCAAACAAGGAAGGGGTTTTCACTCGCACGCATTTCTGGTGCAGAAAACATCAGGCAAATACTGCTATCTAAAACCATTAAACACAGTCGTACGATACAAAAAATTCCGGATGGCATCAATCTACTCCTGTCAGAAATTTGCTCCAAAAAGTTTTATGGCAGATAGATCTAAAGGACACCTATCTTCACATCCCTATCAGGGAAAGCTCCCAAAAATGTCAGCGTATAGCGAAAACAGTCTACCACTTTCAAAGCCGAGTTCTCCCCTTCGGCCTCTCCGAGGATCTTTACCAAGATACTGGCAGAGACTCTAGCACCATTAAGACTCCAAGCCATAACAATTATTCCCTACTTGGACGACTTGCTATTCATAGCACCAACAAAGCAAAAACTACAAGAAGATCTAGTAGTTGCCCAACAGTGGTTAACCCAGTTGGGTCATCAACAGGGAGAAATCGAACCTCACCCCCTCAAGAGATCCTGTTTTTGGGTAACATAATCAGTTCAACAGAACAAAAAACCCATACTCCCACAAGACAAAATCGATCGTCTAGGACAGGGATATGCAATTAGCGGACCTCCAGCTGTTGCGAAACTACAAGTCCCATCATGCCTCTGGGTGTCATGCTTGTGGCTGTTAGTCTTGCTATGCCTCATGGGACTTGTAGTTCTGCAACAGTTGGAGGTCCGCTAATTGAATATCCCTGGTCTAGGACAACGGATGGCACAAATACAGACAAATTTATTTTCTGTTCATGGACAGACACAGCAGTAATTGACCTTGGGGTATTATCCTTCCTTTTAGGAGATTGACTAGGCAGAAAACAGCACGTTAAGTGTTAAAAACACTTCTTACAGTACCTCCCAGGGGGCGGGTCCCCCGGGTACATCCCTCTCTCTGCCTCATGCAGCCCCAGTTTTTTTTCTGACTAGTGAAAGGAGACGACATGGCTCTTCTGGGCCCATGTGCTCTGGAGATTTTTTTTTGCGATTTTTCTTCGCTTTTATTTTATTTTTTCCTGCATTTTTAGATCCTGGGATCTACAATCAACTGCCGACTGGGTGACAGGCTGAATCCTCGATTCTTGTAGTCCCCCCATGTTTGGCCATCGAGCGTGTGCCGGCCTTTAGCTGCGCGCTGGGCCATCCACGTCATGCCCCGTTGCTCCAGGGGTGGCCGGTGAGCTATACGCTCCAGGGCACACATATGACCGGTCTCTGTCCATGTCAGTGTGCCGGGCCGACAGCCATGCCGTAACTGCACGGACATTGCTTCTCTCTGGGATGCCTCCAGCCGGTGGTCGCAGGACGGGTAAGTAGCATCCCCTTGCCTTGGGCATGGTGGTTCGGCTGGTGCATTCCTGGGGAGGTTGATCGGGGGTCCGCCCTACTTTCCTCTCTCCCTTCCTCTCCCTCCACGCATTCTGGGTGGTCGGCCGTGAGGTGGGGGCTCCGTCCTGTGACTGGGGGCTGCGGCTGCTGTTGGGGGTGCTGTGTGTTTTTTATTGTTGTCGTGTGTGCAGGGGGACCTGCAGGGGTCCTGTATTGTTTTGCCGTTTTTACTGGGTTTCTTTCACTGTGTGTGTTTTAAACGTGTTTGGCCGCCATTTTGCCGGTGACAGCCGCCTTTATTGACGATTTGCATGTCGGCGGCCATTTTGGAGGGGGTTCTTGCCTCTAGTGACCGAAATAACAGCGCGGACGGCTCCTGCACGCTTCCTGAGGGATGGCACAGCACGGACAGCGTTCTAGCTCACACAGCAGCACTACAGCCTGGTCGGGTGGTGAGTCCTCTGGGGGGTCCCCTGCTCTCTGTTGCGGCCATGGGGGTGGCCTGTGGGTCCTGCCTTGCAGTACAAGGGTGACATTAGAGTGGGTCAGCATGGCGTCCGAACCGAAGGCTTCTTCCCCAGACATGCCGGAGTTAACCGTTAGTGCCCCTGTTCCCTCCATGGATGCTATGATGGCAGTCCTTGAGGATCGAAGCGGCGAGTGGCCAGAAGGGGGGTAAAAAGTGCCCCCTCCCCCCGCCTTCTTCTGGGGATGTGTCTGATGCGGAATCGGGCCCTGCTACGGCGTCCGGCCCTGGTTCCGTTATGTCGGAGGATGCAGGCCTGGTCCACACCGACAGTGAGGATGACTGCTTCAGGGTCAGCGCATGATAAAGTGCTTGTTGGCGCTCTTATTGCTGCGGTGCGGGATACTCAAACTTGAGGATTCGGCGGAGGCATCAGAGATGCCGATCCCCTTTGGGTTCTGCAAGCCGGCCCGCACCGCAAAAGTGTTTTCTTGTGTTCCATATCTGGAAAAAATATTGTACAAGGAATGGGATCGGCCGCAGAAAGTTTTTTTCTGTTCCTAAATGCTTTGCGGTCCGTTATCCGTTTGAGGAGGATTTCCTAAAAAAGTGGACCTCTCCTCCGTCAGTGGACCCCCCCTGTGTCCAGACTGAACAAGGCGACCATGTTGCCTGTGGAAGGGGCTCCCGCTTTTAACCACTTGACCACTCGGCACGTAAACCCACTTAATAACCAGACCAATTTTCAGCTTTCGGTGCTCTCACAATTTGAATGACAATTACTCAGTCATACAACATTGTACCCAAATGAAATTTTCGTCCTTTTTTTCACACAAATAGAGCTTTCTTTTGGTGGTATTTTATCACCGTTAGGTTTTTTATTTTTTGCGCTGTAAGAGAAAAAAGACTGAAAATTCTGTAAAAAAAATGAATTTTTCTTTGTTTCGGTTATAAAATTTAGCAAATTTAGTATTTTTTCTTCGTTCTTTTGCATAAATGTGAAAGATGAAGTTACGCAGAGTAAATAGATACCCAACATGTTACCCTTCAAAATTGCACACGCTCATGGAATGGCGCCAAACTTCGCTACATAAAAATACCCATAGGCGACGTTGCAGAGTATTGTGGGGTATTGCAGAGTATTGTGGGGTATTGCAGAGTATTGTGGGGTATTTCAGAGTATGGGGGTATTTCAGAGAATGGGGGTATTTCAGAGTATTGCACAGGGAGGGATCTGTGGCTGCATTTGTCACAGATCCAGCCCGCAGCAGCTGCTGCTGCTTCCTCTCTTCCCCCCTCTCCTCTCACACTGTACCGTTCGGTACAGAGAGGGGAGGGAGGAACCGGCGTCATCACATGACGCCAGTTTGTTTACTAGTGATCGCTCCATCATTGGAGGGAGCGATCACGTGGTAAACCGCCGCTATCAGCGGCAATTTACCGTGCTCTGGAGGACCCGGCGATCACGGACATTCCCGCGTGCGCGCCCCAGAGGGCACGCGGGAGCGCGATTCTGGGAGGACATCCATGGACGTCCTCCCAGAGTTAAGCAACCGCCTTGTAGACGTATTTCGTCTATAGGGTGGTTGTTAACTGGTTAAGGACCCCACAGATAGGAGAGCTGAGGCTGTGGCCCGCTCCATGTTCACAGTGGTGGGGTCAGCGGTGAGACCGGTCTTGGCCGGGGCTCTAGTGTCAGACACTGACCGAAAGGGCAAAGTTTTTGCTGCAGGAGCTGGAGGCACATGATGCCTCTGAGGTCTGTGTGGAACTGGCCGACCAGTTGGTGCAGGGCCTAAAATTTGTCTGTGAGTCGGCCCTGGATACGCTTCTCCTGCTTTCCAGGGCCTCCACCTGCGTGGTGTGTTGCTGAAGTGTTGGTCTGCGGACCAGTCTTCAAAAAAAAAAAAGGCCTTGGTGGACTTACCCTTTAAGGGTGACCGGCTTTTTGGGGCGTCTCTGGATGACATCATAAAAGATGCCACGGGAGGTAAGAGTACTCTGCTCCCACAATTAGGAAAAGGTAAGGAGCCTCACCAAAAGCAGGGGCCCTCCTTTACCGCCCCCAATCAGTTTTTTTCGTCTGCCCGGTGCAGCAGGAAAACGCTTCCAGGGCGCTAAGGCGCCCACTTGAAGGGCAGAAGCGCCCCTGGTTCCACAAGCCCAACAAGCCTGCGGATAAGCCTGCTTCCGCATGAAGGTCTGCCCCTGCCCATATCTCGGGTGGGGGGCCGGCTTCCCGGCTCAGTGGAGGTCTCTTCTTTACGACCGGTGGGTTTGTGAAGTAGTTTCCTCAGGGTACAAGATAGATTTTTCTCTTGTCCGCCAAACAGATTTTTTCCTTCCAACCTCCAGCTTCCTCCGGAACGTCGGGAGGCCCTGTCAGGGGCTGTTCAGGATCTGCTGGTCAGGGGAGTGATTGTGCCGGTTCCTTCACTGGAACGGTTTCAGGGGTTTTACTCCAATCTGTTTGTAGTCCCCAAGAAGGAAGGGGTCCGTCCAATCCTGGCCCTCAACTGTTTTGTCAAGGTGCAAAAGTTCAGGATGGAGTCGGTCCGCTCTGTAGTGGCGGCGCTCTATCAGGGGGATTTTCTGGCGTCCCTGGATATCAAGGACGCGTACCTGCATATCCCCATATGCGCAAAGCACCAGAGATTTCTGTGCTTTGCGGTTGGAGAGGACCACTTTCAATTTGCGGCCCTCCCTTTCGGCCTGGCCTTGGCGCCAAGGTGCTCGCTCCGATTCTGGCCCTGCTGAGGCAGCGCGGCGTCGTCCCTTCGCTTTTGCATGCGTGTTCTGGGTCTGATGGTGGCCTCCTTCGAGGCAGTTCCGTATGCTCAATTCCACACTCGAGTGTTGCAGAGAGAAATTATGTTGCCTTGGGACAAGCTCCCTTCGTCTCTGGATTACCAGATCCGGGGGAGTCGCCTGGTCAGGTCCTCCCTGGTGTGGTGACTGACGTCTCCGGTATTTCGGATTGGGAAATCGTTTCTGCCGTGCCATTGGACGGTGGTCACGACGGATGCCAGTCTCTCCGGCTGGGGAGGTGTCTGGGATGTCCAGTCAGCCCAGGGGCGCTGGATTTAGGAGGAGTCCCTCCTACCGATCAATGTCCTGGAACTCAGGGCGGTCAGGCTGTGCCTCTCCAAGTGGTCTCTGGGTCTGCAGGACCGACCGGTCAGGATCCAGTCCGAGAACGCCACAGCGGTGGTGTTATGTCAACCATCAAGGGGGGCACACGAAGCTCGGCTGCAGCGGCGGAAGCCGCTCACATCCTCCGGTGGGCCGAAAAATACGTCCCGGCTCTGTCGGCCGTTTACATTCCAGGGGTACAGAACTGGCAGGCCGACTACTTAAGTAGCCAAATGCTAGACCAAGGAAAATGGTCACTTCACCCGGATGTGTTTTAGAGGCTGTGTCAGAAATGGGGCACTCCAGACGTGGATCTTCTGGCGTCCTGTCTCAATCGGAAGGTGTCACGGTTCGTAGCCAGGTCAAGAGACCTGTGGGCGGACGCGTCAGACGCGCCGTGGGGTCACTATCGCCTAATCTACGCCTTCCCTCCTCTGAAGCTTCTTCCTTGCCTGCTGCGCAGAGTGGAAGCCGAGGGGATACCAACAATCCTGATCGCTCCGGATTTCCCAGCACAGTCCCTGGTACGTGGATCTGGTGCGTCTGGTGGCAGACGTTCCTCTACGAGAAGGTCTGCTGTCGCAAGGTCCGATCTTTCACCCTGCTTTACAGTCATTGGCTCTAACGGCGTGGCTGTTGAGAGCCAGATGCTGAAGGACCGAGGCCTGTCGGACTCGGTGATTTCTACCATGCTACGAGCACGGAAGTCTACTTCACGGAAGATTTACCATCGTACGTGGAAGGCCTACATCTCTGTGTGAAGAGATGAATTGGCACTCCCGTACATACGTGATGTCCCGGATTCTGCTGTTCTTGCAGCGTGGAGTGGATCAGGCTCTCGCCTCAAGTACGGTTAAGGGTCAGATTTCGGCCTTGGCTGTTTACTTTCAGCGTCCCTTGGCGGCGCACTCTGTTGCGTACGTTTGTACAGGGGGTTCGACATGTGGCCCCTCCTGTGCATCCTCCACTGCCCCCTTGGGACTTGAATTTGGTCCTCTCGGTGCTTCAAGAGTCTCCGTTTGAGGACATTCGGAAAATTCCTTTGTTGACTCTGTCCCAGAAGGTGTTTTTTCTGGTGGCGATTACTTCAGTAAGACGAGTCTCTGAACTAGCGGCCTTGTCTTGCAAGGCACCCTACTTGGTCATCCACAGGGATAAGGTGGTGCTGCAGCCGCAGCCGTCATTCCTTCCTAAGGTTGTTTCGGCTTTTCACATTGAGGACATTGGCCCAGATTCACAGAGAGCAAGGCACACATTACGCCGCCGTAGAGCAAACACTGTACGCTACGCCAACGTAGCGCGGAGAGCTACAGCGTGGCATGGGTTTCGAAGGTGCACGCCGGGGAAGGTGAAAGTAGGCGTGACCCCATGCAAATGAGGCGTGACCCCATGCAAATGATGGGCCGAGCGCCAGACAGGTACGTATCACGAACTGCGCATGCGCCGTGACGTGGACGCATGCACAGCACCCCCCTGCGCCTGCTCACAACCACGCCGGCACAATTGCCTAAGCTACGCCAGATCACTGCATACGCTGTGAACAATAACGTACGCCCAGCCAGACACACGTCCAACGCACAATACGCCGGCTTGTGTTCCCTGGTGCAGACCTGTGCATGTCTGTTGCCAGGTTGCACCTCATTTATGGGGAATAACTTTACGCCGGACGTACAACTTACGCGCATCTCGCGTAGCATGCGCCGGGCACACGCACGTTTGTGAATCGGCGTATTTCCCTCATTTACATGTTTGAATGGCTAATCAATGGGAGCAGCACCATGCGCCCAGCACATATGTGCGCCGACCCTACGTCGACGTGTGCAAGCTACGTCGGCGGGGTGTAGCCTGTTTTTAGGCGCATGTTGGTTTGTGGGTCTGCCGCACACATGGCGCACATTTGCACTTACGTCGGCGTAACGTGTTATACGTCGGCATAAGTGCTTTGTGAATCTGGGCCATTGTTCTTCCATCCTTATGTCCTCGGCCGAAGGAAGCCACGTTTCATTCCTTGGACGTGGTTCGAGCCCTACGGGTGTACTTGTCTGCTACCGCACACTAATTGCCAGGTTCAGATTGTCCAGCTTCTCACTTGGCTTATGGTTTAGTGCTTCCTTCTCTTTTAAGTACTCCTTACTGGTTGGCGTGGTCTTGGGCTCCAGAATGATTTCCAGTGTCCTGGTTGTATTCCCAGGTTCCCCTATCAGGCAGGGATTTCAACCTCATTCTGTGTCAGTTTTGGGTCTTGGTCCTTCAGTTTGTTCTTTGGCTGCAAGTAGTCTCCAGTTCTGTTTCACTGGGCTTGCTAGCTTCTTGCTGGTTGTGACGATAATGAGGTCTGATACTTCCAAACTGAGTGGGGGAAGTCAAGTTACACAAGGTGCCCTCTTCATTTCTCTAAAATTCTTAAGTCTGTGATAAATCGTTTAGGCCCCTTTCAGACTGAGGCAGGAGCTGCGGTGGCGGTATAACGCCGCTAAAAATAGCGGCGCTATACCGCCGGAATTGCCGCGGGTATCAGCCGCTAGCGGTGCGGTATTAACCCCCGCTAGCGGCCGATAAAGAGTTAATATCGCCCGCAATGCGCCTCTATAGAGGCGCATTGCGGGCGGTATTGCCGCGTTTCCCATTGTTTTCAATGGGAAGGAGCGGTGAAGGAGCGGTATACACGCCGCTCCTCTCACCGCTCCAAAGATGCTGCTGACAGGAGATTTTTTTGTCTCCTGCCAGCGCATCGCCTCAGTGTGAAAGCCCTCAGGCTTTCACATTGAGTCTGCAGTGCAGGAGTTTTTCAGGCGGGATAGCAGCGCTATTTTTAGCGCTTTACCGCCTGAAAAACTCCTCAATGTGAAAGGGGCCTAAGATATAAATCTGTTTGTGCACCAGTTAGGGATAGCAACCCCCACCAGAACACAGCTATATCACAGTCTGTAATGAACACAATCAAGTTCAATAACAAACCTTCCAGCAGGACCATAAAAAGTGCCTAGCCTGAATCTGTACAGCTGTCAATCAATCGATTGTAAATAGATATTTGAATGTCGTAGCATGATATCTGGAACGTGGAGCACTGGTAAGCAGAGACCTTCAATTAAGTATCAATATCTTGCTTACTCTCCACTTGAAAAAGGACAACAAAAACTCTCAAACTACACAGCAGCTGCAATCTAACTTGATTATGATCAATGATGATGCAATATGATGCATTATATATAAAATGTGCAGCGCTATAAAATAATACAATGTGCAAAAACATAAACAAATAAGTCAATGAATTTAGTAAAATAAAAACAAATAAAATAAAAAAAATACCAATAAAACTAATGCTATAAAGTGCTTATGTGCTAAAAAAAAAAGATTGTGCAATCAGGTTAATGTGATATGACAAAAAGTAAAGTTCATTAACCACTTCCAGACCTGCGCACGACGATGTACGTCCTGTTTTTAAAGATTGATATCTCGGTAACGGCAGCAGCTGCTGCCACAACCGAGGTATCGATCTTTAGTGTGCGCGGTCTGGTACACGATAACGGCGGTCTCCGCGGCGGATTCGCCGCGAGATCGCCGTTATCGGTGGCGGGAGAGGGGCCCCCCCCTCCCGCCGCTCTCCCGCGCCCTCCGCCGCTTACCGGAGCCGTCGGTAGCGGCGGAGGAGATCGCGACTGTTCGGCAGCTGAGCGGGGACGAGACTGAAGGAAAAATCTCCTTCGCCCGTCCCCATAGCTCTGCTGGGCGGAAGTGACGTCAAAACGTCAGTCCCGCCCAGCCTCTTAGCCCTGGTTCACACTGGGTACGATTTGGAACGATTTGAGATGCGATTTGACATGTCAAATCGCATCTCAAATCGGCGGCAATTGTTGGCAATGGCACTGTCCTAATCAGTGCGACGCCGCATCTGCGATTTCAAAAAGTAGTTCCTGTACTACTTTTTGCGATTTCGGGCCGCGATTTACATTAAATTGCGGCCGAAATCGCGGGCGCGAAATCGTGGTAAAATCGTGCATTTTACCGCGATTTTGAATTCGCAGCAGTGTGAACCTAGGCTCAAAGAGACAATTTTTTTTTTTGTCATTTGAAAAAAATTTTCAAATTTTTTTATTTTTTTTTGCATTTTAGTCTAAATATGAGATCTGAGGTCTTTTTGACCCCACATCTCATATTTAAGAGGACCTGTCATGCTTTTTTCTATTACAAGGGATGTTTACATTCCTTATAATAGGAATAAAAGTGATCAATTTTTTTTTTCAGTGTAAAAAGTAATAAAATAAATAAAAATAAATAAGAAAACCAAAAAAAAAATGTTTTAAAGCGCCCCGTCCCGACGAGCGCATATGAAAACGGTGTTCAAATCACACAAGTGAGGTATCGCCGCGATCGTTAGAGCGAGAGCAATAATTCTAGCCCTAGGCCTACTCTGTAACTCAAAAAATGCAATCTCTAGAATTTTTTAAACATCGCCTATCGAGATTTTTAAGGGTAAAAGTTTGACGCCATGCCACGAGCGGGCGCAATTTTTAAGCGTAACATGTTGGGTATCATTTTACTCGGCGTAACATTATCTTTCACAATATATAAAAAAATTGGGCCAAATTTATTGTTGTCTTATTTTTTAATTCAAAAAAGTGAATTTTTTCCAAAAAAAGTGCGCTTGTAAGACCGCTGCGCAAATACGGTGTGACAAAAAGTATTGGAATGACCACTATTTTATTCTCTAGGGTGTTAGAAAAAAATATATATAATGTTTGGGGGTTTTAAGCAAATTTTCTAGCAGAAATAAATGTTTTAGTCTTGCAAACACCAAATCTGAAAAACACCTAAGGTCTGGAAGTGGTTAAAGGGTAACTCCACTTTCATGGGGAAAAAATATCAAATAATCTGCAGCTGCTCTAATTTTTTTTAAATGCTATGGAATATGGCTACCTGGAGTTATTCTGTACAATGAATGTGTACTAACCACCCCCAGAAACATCATTTCTTGCTTGTGTGATTGTCTCACCAATTTTCCCAGAAGTCTGCCAAAGATAAAAGTCTGATTTCAGGCATCCCCTGCAACAAAAATGTAATTTTTGGTGAGATACTGCCAGTAGGAACATGTCTAAAGGGATGCAGTCCCAGCAGGTTTCCTCAGAGTTCTCCAGCTGCACAGCTGACAGGTAATTATGAAACCACTCCCATTGGACCCACTTAGAAATAAGGCACTGAAGCCCGGACCCAGGGGCAGACTCGGGGTCCACGGGGCCTGGTTAGGCCCCACGCAGGGACCCAGTTTTTCTCAACAAAAGTGGAGTTACGCTCCAAATAAACGTCTATTTCCAAAGTACTCAGGTGTAGCGTCTTCTTAATGTGATGTTCACACAATAAACATGTTCACTCTGTGCTCCAGTGACCAACACCTATAAAACAACCACTCACCAGATAAACATGCCTTTCTATTTCTAGATTGACCTTAACCACCTAAGACCCGGACCAAAATGTAGCTAAAGGACCAGGCCAGGTTTTGCGATTCGGGACTGCGTCGATTTAACAGACAATTGCGCGGTCGAGCGACGTGGCTCCCAAACAAAATTGGCGTCCTTTTTTTCCCACAAATAGAGCTTTCTTTTGGTGGTATTTGATCATCTCTGCGGTTTTTATTTTTTGCTCAAAATGTATAGCGTTTACGAAATAGGGGATAGTTTTATTGCATTTTTTTAAATTATTTTTGTTTTACTACCAATGGCAGCGATCAGCGATTTTTTTCGTGACTGCGACATTATGGCAGACACTTCAGACAATTTTGACACATTTTTGGGACCATTGTCATTTTCATAGCAAAAAATGCATTTAAAATGCATTGTTTACTGTGGAAATTACAGTTGCAGTTTGGGAGTTAACCACAGGGGGCGCTGAAGGGGTTATGTGTCACCTAATGTGTGTTTACAACTGTAGGGGGGTGTGGCTGTAGGTGTGACGTCATCGATTGTGGATCCCTATAAAAGAGATCACACGATCGATGACACCACCACAGTGAAGAATGGGGAAGCCGTGTTTACACACTGCTCTCCCCGTTCTTCAGCTCCGGGGACCGATCACGGGACTCCAGTGGCGATCGGGTCGGCTGGTCCTGCGGTCCCGGTCACGGAGCCTCGGACCGGGTCGCGGGAGTGCGCCCGCGACCTACGGCTGTGCTTAAAGCGGTGGTTCACCCTAAATAACAAGTTTCTACCATAAAATCCAGCATACTAGCGTGAGCTACAGTATGCCTTTATTTTTTTTTGTTTGCGCCGTACTCACAGTTTAATCCCGTAGTTACGTTTCAGACTCCCCGCGGGGAATGGGCATTCCTATGCAGAGGGGAACATGATTGACGGCCGGCTATGGCGCGTCACGCTTCCCGAAAATAGCCGGAGTAGGACTCGGCTCTTCACGGCGCTATACGGCGCCTGCGCACAGACTAGGAGCTGACTGCGCAGGCGCCGTGAAGAGCCATGTCCTATTTCGGCTATTTTCGGGAAGCGTGACGTGCCATAGCCGGCCGTCAATCATGTTCCCCTCTGCATAGGAACGCCTACTCCTCGCGGGGAGTCTGAAACGTAACTACGGGATTAAACTGTGAGTACGGCGCAAAAAATAAAATAAAGGCATACTGTAGCTCGCGCTAGTCATGTGCTGGATGACATGGTAGAATTTTTTTTTTTTTTTAGGGTGAACCCCCCGCTTTAAAGATCAACGTACATATACGTTGATGTGCCCAGCCGTGCCATTCTGCCGACGTATATGTGCAGGAGGCGGTCCTTAAGTGGTTAAAGGCATTTAATTCCTAGACAATAAACTGGTCTTTACAAGTTTCTCTCTACTCTCTTAAAGCGGTAGTAAATGTTAGAGAAAAAAGTTTTCCTCCTGCAAGGTAATGGTATAATATGCTAGTATGCAGCACATTATGACAGACTTACCTTGAAACGAAACATTCCAGTTGCGCCCAGTTACCGCTGACAGGGTTTCCATCTTCATCTAGTCTTCCTTCTGGGTTTGTGGGCTCTGGGCGCTTGAATGGTCGAGCTGAGATGAAGCGCGCGGTAGTCATGGCCGTCACACAGAGCTCTGAAGGAACAGCACAAGTATTCCATTCAGAACGCATGCGCCAGTGGCGTCACCGGCTGCCAAACAAGAAAATATCTCCTAAATGGTGCATATTGAGGAGATATTCATTTTTCCAAAAGTTCTCATTTGGATAGTTTATAATAAAAGGAAGTAACCCAATAGTGTAATTCTGTAATCAACACACTTTATTAAAATATAAAACCTACTCACAATGATAAATATGGTAAGACTTTGCACAGAACCGCAGAGAACCTCCCACTAGAAGACCTTGGCTACCATTCCGCTCGATTTGATTTACAGCCGGGATAGCCATGTGCTGGGTGGCCGACAGTACACTCCCACTGCTCCACTTGACTGTTCTCCATATTTGCAAAACTGAGAGACATATCCAGACAGACATATGGCTATAACAGTTGAAAGTTAAAAGGGTTGTAAAGGTTCATTTTTTATTTTCTAAATCGGTTCCTTTAAGCTAGTGCATTGTTGGTTCACTTACCTTTTCCTATGAATAAGCACTGTATGAGAGTGTGAAACGTGTTAGCCCTTTTTCCTGATTTTTTGCTGTGACATATCCATGTTGTGACCAGTTTTTATTAAAAGGAACAAATTTTTATTTTTGGAGTGCGGCCGTCGCCGGTTCTTTCTTATACATTTTTGCATACTATTGCAGTGCCTGCACCCAAGTGTTTGGACTCCACTTTGCAGTTCGCTGGGACCTCTGAGCGGTAAACTTTCTTTCTTAAATGTTTTTTTTGTTTTTCTTTTCTTTGTCTGAATTTCTCACTTCCGGTTCCTCCTCAGTAAGCTGTTCAGTAAGCTGTTCTGACTGACTTTCCACTGCTCAGATGATGGTGTGAAGTTTACTGAGGAGAAACAAGAAGTGAGAAATTCAGACAAAGAAAAAAACATTTAGAAGGGAAATCGAAGGAAAAGGTAAGTGAACCAGCAATGCACTAGCTTAAAGGAACCTATTTAGAAAATAGAAAATTAACCTTTACAGCCTCTTTAAGTTAAAAGGGGTCTTTTATATTAGAGCAGTGGTTCTCAACCTAGGGGTCGGGACCCCCTCAGGGGTCAAATGACGATTTGCAAGGGGTCACCGAATCCTGGGCTGTTCCTGAAGCCTGCGCTGCTCTCCCAGCCTTTTCACGGCAACCCAGCAGGGCTGTTCCTCGAGCCCGCACCCCCCCACTCAGTCACTTCGCAGCCGCCCATTCTGTTCACAGCATGGTTGGGGGGCAGAGACTAGATGTCAGCTGACTGGTGAGGAATGTGAAGTGGGAGGGGCTGGAGGAGACCCTATATCCTGATTTCGGCATAGGTGTCACTGCTACGAGACACTTGAACCCGAAGACACAGTGAATAACACTTATAGATGCCATTAAAAGTCCCTACGACAGTTCTCAAATCAGCAGATGACCTTAATCAAGAGCACCCCTAAGTTGGCTGATCAGAACTCCCCCCAGCACTACCACTCATCCCAACTCCCCACCAAGGAGTAAGAGAATGAGTAAAAATAGAGAATACATGGAAGGAAAAGGAAAAGAGGGGGAACAAAGAAAAGAGGAGAGAAAGAATAAGCGAGAACAAGAAAGATGGCAAAAAAAAAAAGGAAATTAGGATAGAGAGAGATAAAAGAAGAACAAATGGCCAAATCCACAAAAGAGATACTCCGGCGTAAGCCGTCGTATCTCTGGTTCTAACTTTGGAACTGATCCTCAGAAGCAGTTTTCCAAAGTTAGGCAGAAGATCCGACATCTGTAAGGGACTTACACTGCCGGATCTTAGGATGCAGTACCGCATCCGCCACTGGGGGCATTTCGAGTCGAAATGCCTCTTCTGGTATGCAAATTAGCACTTAGGGCGATCCACAAAGCTTTTCTGCTTCGTTTTTTCGCCGTAAGTTTTAGTTTGCCAAGTGTAAAACTAGGGCTGCTTTTACAAAGTGTAAAGTTAGTAACACCATGTAAAAGCCCATTCAAGCGACGGCATTTGGTATGCATTCTCGAGGGAGAACTCCACGGCAATTTGTAAAATCAAAACCGGCATGGGTTCCCCCCCAGGAGCATACCAGGCCCTTAGGTCTGTTATGGGTTGTAAGGAGACCCCCCCTCCGCCGAAAAATCGACATAGGGGGTCCCCCTACAATCCATACCAGACCCGTATCCAAAGCACGCTACCCGGCCGGTCAGGAATGGGAGTGGGGACGAGCGAGCGCCCCCCCCCTCCTGAGCCGTGCCAGGCCGCATGCCCTCAACATGGGGGGGTTGGGTGCTCTGGGGCAGGGGGGCGCACTTCGGACCCCCCCCACCCCAGAGCACCCTGTCCCCATGTTGATGAGGACAGGACCTCTTCCCGACAACCCTTGCCGTTGGTTGTCGGGGTATGCGGGCGGGGGCTTATCGGAATCTGGGAGTCCCCTTTAATAAGGGGGCCCCCAGATACCTGCCCCCCACCCTAAGTGAATGGATATGGGGTACATCGTACCCCTATCCATTCACCTGTAGGCAAAAAGTAAAAGTTATTAAACACACAACACAAGGGTTTGTAAAATAATTTATTATTCTGCTCCGGAGGCCCCCCCTGTCTTCTTTATTAGCTCTATTACCAGGGGGGGCTTCTTCTTCCACTCTCCGGGGGTCTTCTCCGCTCTCCGGGGGGGGTTTCTTCTTCCGCTCTCCGGGGGGGGCTTCTCCGCTCTCCGGGGTCTTCTTCTATCTTCGCCGCTCTCCGCTGTTGACTCGGCGAACCCCGGTTCTTCTGCAGCTGTCCGGTGCCTTCTTTTTCAGCGCTGGCTGCCTGCTATCTTTGTGTGTTAGCTCAATTACGAGCAGGCAGCCATCGCGGTCTTCTGTGACGTCAGGTTCTTCTCTTCTGTTCTTCTCCCCTCTTCCGATGTTAACTCGTCGCATCTTGTCACTGTAATGATGGAAGCGCGCCTTGCATCCCATTTATATAGGCATCACCGTCCCATCATGCTCCGGCAGGTACCCACGTGACCCCCGGAGAGTGGAAGAAGAAGCCCCCCCTGGTAATAGAGCTAATAAAGAAGACAGGGGGGGCCTCCGGAGCAGAATAATAAATTATTTTAAAAACCCTTGTGTTGTGTGTTTAATAACTTTTACTTTTTGCCTACAGGTGAATGGATAGGGGTACGATGTACCCCATATCCATTCACTTAGGGTGGGGGGCAGGTATCTGGGGGCCCCCTTATTAAAGGGGACTCCCAGATTCCGATAAGCCCCCGCCCGCATACCCCGACAACCAACGGCAAGGGTTGTCGGGAAGAGGTCCTGTCCTCATCAACATGGGGACAGGGTGCTCTGGGGTGGGGGGGGGCCCGCAGTGCGCCCCCCTGCCCCAGAGCACCCAACCCCCCCATGTTGAAGGCATGCGGCCTGGCACGGCTCAGGAGGGGGGGGGGGCGCTCGCTCGTCCCCACTCCCTTCCTGACCGGCCGGGTAGCGTGCTTTGGATACGGGTCTGGTATGGATTGTAGGGGGACCCCCTACGTCGATTTTTCGGCGTGGGGGGGTCTCCTTACAACCCATACCAGACCTAAGGGCCTGGTATGCTCCTGGGGGGGGGACCCATGCCGGTTTTTTCTTTGAAAATTGGCATGGAGTTCTCCCTCTCAGGAATGCATGCTGAGCGATGCTGTCATTTTTTTTTATAATTATTTGTTTTCCCGGCGCGTATATTTTTTTTCACCCGTCGCAACTTTAGTGTCCCGTCGCAATCCACAAAGCCCGGCGTCAATTACGTTCGCGCGCTATGCACGTCGGGAAAATTACGTCACACGCATGCGCAGTACGGCCGGCGCGGGAGCGCGCCTCATTTAAATTTTACACGCCCCCCGGAGAGGAGGACCTGAAATTTCTAGGTAAGTGCTTTGTGGATCAGGCACTTAGGTAGAAACTTTAAGTCAGTGTAACTTAACTGCTGAAAGTTAAGTTACGCCGCCTGGCTGAGGATTTGGCCCAAAGAGAGGATTTAATACTGTACGAGTGGAAGGGAGCGCTAATTGTCTGTGGGTTAGGGGTGCAAATTACTCGTCTTGCCTTGGGTGCTGACAACCCACGCTACAATTTTTTTTTACTGTTGGGGGTCCCCACAACTTGGGAAATTTTATCAAGGGGTCACGGCACTAGTAAGGTTGAGAACCACTGTATTAGAGGAAGGCTGATAATGGAGACCACTAAAAGACCCTTTGACCACCCTGAATGGGTTTCATATCTCAGTGGCTAAGGTTGGAAAGATTATGCCTATAACAGACATGGTGTGTGCGTGCTTCACAGGAATGGCTTAAAAAAACAACAATGTTAAGGTTCTGGAATGGCTGGATCAATCCAATACTCCAAGTTTTTTTTATTTTGCAGCAGTAGGGACATTTGAGGATGATCCTTTCTCAATTGGGTGTTTGTTTACTAGAGGTTTAGCGCTTAGTTTTTTTTTGGTCCTGAGTCAATCCAGATCTAAACCCAATAGTGAATTTGTGCCTGCAATTGAAAATGTCTGTTTACTCACTATCCCCGTGGACCCTGACAAAGCTGGAGCAATTTTGCAAAGCGAGATAAAGAATAATTGTGGTGTCCAGATGTGCAAAGGTGATAGAGACATATCGACACACTCTCAAGGCTATAATTGATGCCAACAATGCATCTATGGACCCCTAAATTGAAAGGGGTGTATACCTATACAATTGATATTTTTTTGTTCATTGCAATTCAAATCACTTTTAAAAGATTTGTTTTCGCTTTAAGGGGCCTTTCACACAGATGGATAGAATTGTGCTTTTAGCTGCGGATTTTCTAGTTTTCTACCGCAGCTAAAAGCACACAATGCTTTCCTATGGCCCCATTCACACACAACGTTTAGCTGCGATTTTGTTGCATGCGGTTTGGTGCGAATAGAAAAAAATTGATTGAATGCATCCAGGTGCGATTTAGCGCAGCTATATGCACTTAACCCGCAGGTAATCGCAGTCTTTTGTGTCAACTGCGGATAGCAGCGTGAGAAAAAAAAAAGAACAACAGGAAGCACATCATAATCATAAAAAATAAAAAGGGTTGCTATGGAAATGACTACCGCAGCTAAACGCGGCCGCATGTAACCACATGTAATCGCAATGTACAAATGCAGCTAATCGCAGTGCCCAGAGCCTTGAATTTCACTGAAAATGTACATGCTTTTAATTGCGGCAAAACTGTCGTCCGTCTGAAAGGGGCCTAATATCGAAGAGTCTATTTTTGTTGATCAGTGTAAAAAAACAAACAAAAAAAAATAAAAACAAAACATGAAATCCACTGTGATTTAATGTTCTATGAAAAAAGATTAAATATCTTAGGGGGGTGAATATTTTTAAGGACACTGTATCTGGTCTGTTTATGTAAGGGGTGAACCTGAGTCTAGCTGGCGTCAATAGGTTTTATAACCTAATTGTACTTCCTGTCTCCTAATAAAATACATCATGGATCTCCAGCGATCTTTTAATATGTTCCTGATGTAAACGAAATGAGCTATAATAAAGAAGGTTATGTTATTGGGCTGAACTTCTAAATGTTATGTGAAGGTCAGGTTAACCTCACCATGACACATCTTAAAGCGGAGAGTTGAATAATGGAGTTTGCCATTTGACCATTATGGTCCATTTGAGAAACAGATTTTTCTGGACTGTTTATTTATTTATAATTGTTTTCAGTATTTTATTATAAATCACTGTAGCGCAACACAGCATTATTTTGAATATCAATCACTGTAGTGCAACATAACTTTATTCTGTTTCTTGTTTTTTTGTGGTAATATCTCACATTTGTGGTGCTGCTGTTTCACACTGAATTATCTTTTCACATGCGCAGTTAGGTTTGCCACCGTTTCTTCAATCCAAACCCGAACACTTTAGCGGCACACCGCAATTTATTTTAAGGGGGAACGCTGTGGACTCTGGTGTAAAGGGGAACTCTGATGTAAGGGGGTTTCTGCTCACCAACGCTCCCACTCAGAGTTCCCAGCATTTCCCCTAATTAGGATTCCCAAAGCCCCCTTTACATCAGAGTCCACAGGGCACCCCTTATATCAGAGTCCCTCTTATCGTAGTGTACACACTCTCTCAGAGCTGGCGGCTGAGCTTCAAATTTCCAGCCCATGCATCCCTTTTTTTTTGCTGGGGATTGGAGTGTGGGTGGGCAGACAGAGTGGTAAGGGCACAAGGAGCAAGTGGAAATCAACCCCTCTCTCCTCTCCTGTTCACGTATGGGTGTGGGTGCCTGTGTGCACACCTTTGTACTTGGTGGTTGCAGTTACTTGGGGAACTGCAGTCCATTCTCAGTAATGTGTCCGGGTTTCAGGAGGTCTGAAACACGGACACACGATTCCAAACCTGGACTGTCCAGGTGAATCCTGGACGGGTGGTAACCCTATGCGCAGTATTATTTTTGTATTTATGCTGTCATTCACAGCCAGTGAGACAATGAGGAGCCAAGAGCCGTGGCTCTGTGTGTCTTATGGATGCATAGGGCAGCGGCTCGGGATCGAGCACACATCGATGCCCCCCCCCCCAGGGCAAATGGCTTTCTTTGGGGGCAATGCTCTAGGGGGAGAAGCCAGGAGCACAGACGGGGGACCCAAAAAGAAGAGGATTGGTGCTGCCCTGTGCAAAACCACTGCACAGAACAGGTAAGTATAACATGTTTGGTATTAAAGGGATTGTAAAGGTAAAATCATTTTTTCCTAAATAGCTTCCTTTACCTTAGTGCAGTCCTCCGGCACTTACCTCATCCTTCGATTTTGCTTTTAAATGTCCTTATTTCTTCTGAGAAATCCTCACTTCCTGTTCTTCTGTCTAAAAAACTACACAGTAATGCAAGGCTCCCTGGTGTGGAATGTTGTGCTCGCCCCCTCCCTTGGACTACAGGAGAATCAGGACGCAGATAGAGAAAGGAGCTGTGTGTTAGTGGGCGTCCTGACTCTCCTGTAGTTCAAGGGAGGGGGCGAGCACGACACTCCACACCAGGGAGAAAGCCTTGCATTACTGTGTGGAGTTACAGACAGAAGAACAGGAAGTGAGGATTTCTCAGAAGAAATAAAGACATTTAAAAGCAAAATCAAAGGATGAGGTAAGTGAAGGAGGACTGCACTAAGGTAAAGGAAGCTATTTAGGAAAAAAATTGTACCTTTACAACCCCTTTAAAAATAAACAAAGCTTTAATACTACTTTGGTGCAACATTAAAATGAAATGGATCTAAATCAATTCAGATCATTTGTTTTATCATTACGTTATTTTGGATCTGAATGAAACAGATTTGACGTTTTGTAATAATTTATTCCAAGTCTCCAAATAACGAAGATTTTGGCCGAATTTCAATTTGTAACAAAACTAATCGCACATGTCTAATCTGTACTTAGTCTCTGGTAGCTGACTGCTTGGGTGAGTCTGAGTACTGCCTGGAGTCATCAGCAGCAAAACGCATCACCCCTTGCAGGGTGCCCTGGTAAAGACCCGGTGGTTCCTTAGACTCTGCACCTAGAATTAGGGTATGTTCAGAGATCAGTGAATATTTCTATGCTTTAGCCAGAATGCAAAGCACCACACTGAAAAATGTAGATAAAGACATGAGGCCTAAATTGAAAATGATTATATTTCAACACACCACAAGGGGTCAGCAAAGTTAAACAAAAATCATGTAATCGTAGCTGCGGTATAGGTTCTTCTAACACGTATATAAAATGGATTTATACAAAGCTTTAATTGGTGCTACACGTGTGTAATTCAGTAAGAAACTTGCAAAGTTCTGTGTTATTAATATGTGATGCTTGGTGCCCTGCATGATAAGATTCTACAGTTGAAGTGCATTGTAAATACACATATATTTCTCTGGGGTTAAATGTAGTCATAATGGGTATGCGGCCAGTTAAAATGTAAACATAGACATAAATAGGTAGATTCACGTAGGGGCGCCTAAAATTAAGGTCGGCGTAGCCTAGCGTGTTTACACTACGCCGCCTTAAGTAAGAGAGGAAAGTACATGATTCAGAAAGCACTTACCTCCTTACTTAGGGCGGCGTAGTGTAAACACGGCGGGCTTAAGGGCGCCTAATTCAAATGGGTTGGGGGGGGGCGTGTTTAATTCTAATGAGGCTTGACCTCACGTTTTTTGACGTTTTTTTCTAACTGCGCATGCGCCCGGCGCCTACATTTCCCAGGACGCATTGCGGCTAGGTACGCCGTACGGGCCTATTGATTTAGACGTGGACGTAAACGACGTAACTCCCGATTCGCGGACGACTTACGCAAACAACGTAAAAAATTCGAACCTTGCGCCGGGAACGGCGGCCATACTTTAACATTGTTATTCCACCTCATAGGTGGAATAACTTTAGGCCGCCTAAGGCCTTAGGCAAACGACGTAATTCGACTGCGGCAGCCTGGCGTACGTTCGGGAATCGGCGTAAAAGCTCATTTACATAATCTACGCCGGCCGCAATGGAAGCGCCATCTAGCGGCCGTCCTATCTTAGCTTTGTTTAAGCGTATCTCTGTTTGAGCATGCGCTTAAACAAACGCCAGCGTAGATTCTGAGTTAGGTCGACTTATCTACTGATAAGTCGGCCTAACTCTACCTGAATCTACCTAAAACTCTTTTGAATGGCATTAAGTTGGCTAAGCAGTTTAAACATATTTGTATTTATCAATTATTGACTTTTTATTTTAGTTAAAAAAAAAATACAGTTTCCACTTTTTTAAATCCTTTGTTATAGCCAGCGCTCAAGTCCTGCGGGAACGCGTGGGAACGGAGTTCCTGCACTTTTTTCACAGCAGGAACGCAGTTCCCTTTGCAGGACGAGAGCAGCCGAGAGCAGCCGAGCCAATCCTTCACTAAGCGGCGATGCCCAGCTCGATTCACTGTCAGGGGCAATCCTTTATGTTACTGGCCACTTCCTGTATATGGATTCATCGCGTAGTGTGCGGGTATTCCGTCACTTCCTCGATGCCGCAATGTCTCCTGTGAGCTTTTGTCATTGTTCACAGGAGACATTGCGGAGGTCTGCCGCAAGTTTTCGCGGGATTCAGAAAGAACTTGCTTCTAGTAATTAAAACATGTGGTTTAGTAATTATGCATATGAGTGTATCATTTTTTATTTTTTTTGGTGGGGGAGTGGATCTTGGGTGGGAGTTCCCACACTTTTTTCCACGGGACTTGACCCCTGGTTATAGCTAAGTGACACTGATCTCCTGCAGCCTTTTTTGCCATCAATTCTGTGCATACACCATAGCTCCCAAGTGTCCCTGATTTCAAGGGATTGTCCCTCATTTGGAACAAAGTCTCTCTGTCCCTCTTTCTCCTCATTTGTCCCTCATTTTGGCCTAATCTACATAGTTGTATATAAAAATGCACTACTTATCTAAAAAGTGTTTCCCCAGTGCTAAACCTTTCATCCAATGTCTAAATTGCTGCATTTCTAAATTCCAAAAGCCAATATAAAGGAATAGTATTGGTAAAAAAAACACTTGTGGGTCTAACCAATCATATTTTTTGTACAGTTCTCCTTTAAGGGGGCGTGGCAAGGGTGTGTGTCCTATGGCTGCATACTTTTGCTAATAGGTGTCCCTCATTCTCATCTCAGAAAGTTGGGAGGTATGCATACACATGCACTCCAATGATGGTTGCATGACATTTTTCATAGCAGGTTTTCTAATGGTGATAAAAAGGGTCATGCCAATACAATGTGTGTTTGAATGGCCACTTTTAATCTCCAATAAAAACATTTTTGACCCTTTCGTCAAGCCAAAACCGAACACTTTAGCCGCGTGTGGCAATTGTTTTATTTTCAAGTGGTAACGCTGTGGACTCTGATGTAAAGGGAAACCCTGATGTTAGGGGGTTTCTGCTCACCAAACCTCCCACTTAAATCAGACTTCCCAGCATCCCCCCTTAAATTAGAGCTCCCAAAGCCCCCCTTACATCAGCGTCCATAGGGCAACCCTTACATGTGAGTCCCCCTTACTTTAGCATACTGACTTGCTTTGAGGCAGTAGAGAGAAGGGAGGGAAGGGGGAGACTTCAGACACAGACATTGAATGGTGAGCTCACTCACCCGAGAATGGAGGCTCAGGCATCGACACCTTTCATCCACAATGTATCTGCCAGTTGCTGAGCTTCAAACTTCTAGCTCACATATCTCTTTCCCGAGGCACAGAACGCCGGGGATTGGAGTGTAGGTGGGCAGACACAGAGGGGTAGGGGCAGGAAGAGGAGAAGCAGATCAAGCCCTCTCTCTTCTCCTGTCCATGTATGTGGGTAGGGCCCATTTGCACACCTCTCCATTCTGCGGTTGTTGTACTTGGTTACTTGGGGAGCCACAGTCTGTTCTGAATATTGTGTCTGGGTTTCAGGTGGTCTGAAACCCAGACACACAATTCAAAACCCAGACTGTCCGGGTGAATCGTGGACAGGTGGCAATCCTAGTGGCAAGGCAGAAGCACAGGTGGTTGAAAGGGACAGTGCACTGTCCCACTATAAGAGGAAATGCCTGAACAAGGGCCTACCTGACAAGATCACCAGGTATTATTTTTAGCTGCATATTTAAAAATTTTGAATATGACTTACACAATACATGTTAAACCTTATATGAGATTTCATTGATTGAGCTTACATCTACTTTATTCAGTATATGCATACAGTAATCTTGATCACATTTCACCTAATTATTTTGCAAACCTAAGTATTGTGATATCTACAATCACATTATAGGAAAATGTTCTTAAAGTATAACCAGGCCCGTCGCCACAGTACAGGCAAAACAAACAATTGCTTGGGGCCCCCGAGCTAGCATGGGGCCCCCAACTTCCCTTTCCCAGGCTGTAGCGTGGCCGAGCTCCTCTTCCTTCCTCCTGGGGTCCTGTCAGTCCGGCCGGGTACCGCGCGTGGTACAGGAGATTCAGTTTCCTGTTCCCGGCCGGACTGACAGGAAGTGCACACGGAGTGCTCACTTCCTTTCAGTCCAGCCAGGAACACAGGAAACTGAATCTCCTGTACCGCACGGCACCTGGCCCAGCCCGGGCACTATCTGATTGGGAACTGGGGACCCATAATGATAGAACACCTGACTGACAGGAGGAAGAGGAGCTCGGCCACGCTACAGCGACAGCCTACAGGGAAGAAGGGGAGGTGAGAATAGAAAAACATAGGAACTAGGGAGGGGGGAGGAGTATGAACATGGGTGTAAAAATTTGTGTAGCGCTAACGTAGGATTTGCGTGCAGGGGGGGTGCTTGGGGGCCCCCATTTTGCTTGGGGCCCCCAAATTCCTTCAAATGGCCCTGAGTATAACTAAACTAAAAAACAAAAGCAAAATTAGCATAAAAGCTTATACTATACATTTTTGAATTCTCAATAGTTTCATTCTGTGTAAATGTAGTCCCCATAAAAACCTTGGAATTCTTCCAGGGATTCCCATCTGCATCCATTTACTTTATACTCTGCAATCTATTCTGCTCTCTCATTATCACCCTTTTAACCACCTATTCAGATTCATTGTGAGCAGAAATTGTAATAGCTAGTGTGTAAAAGTCTACATTTGGCCAGCTCCCTGGCTGTAAGTTGTCTAGCTAATGAGCTAAAGGGTGCCCAGGAATGTGTTCTTTCACTTTTGCAATCAGCAGGAAGCTGGTGTATACCTCCCCTGCTGGCTTAAAACTGGAAATACTAAAACGCAGCAGCTACGGAAATGGACTGAAGATATGCACACGTTTTTGAAGTAAGTCAAAATATTCCAAAAATACTATTACAGTGTTTTGAGTCAACTGGATCAATGTCCTTAATCACAGTGCCTTGAAAAAGTATTCATTCAAAAATTATTTTGTCATGTTCTAACTAAAAACGTAAATGTATTTTATGTGGATTTTATGTGATAGACCAACACAAAGTGGCACATAATTGTGAAGTGGAAGGAAAATAATAAATGGTTTTCCAATTTTTTTACAAATAAATATCTGAAAAGTGTGGCGTACGTTTTTATTCAGCCCCCTTTACTATGATACCCCTAACTAAAATCAAGTAGAACCAATTGCCTTCAGAAGTCACCTAATTAGTAAAAAGAGTCCACCTGTGTGTAACTTAGTGAACAAACAGCATCATGAAGGCCAAGAGACACACCAGACAGATCAGGGATAACGTTGTGGAGAAGTTTAAAGAAGTGTTAGGTTATAAAAAAATATCCCAAGCTTTAAACATCTCATGGAGCATTGTTCAATCCATCATCCGAAAATGGAAAGAGTATGGCACAACTGCAAACATACCAAGACATGGCCGTCCACCTAAACTGACAGGCTGGGCAAGGAGAGCATTAATCAGAGAAGCAGCCAAGAGGCCCATGGTAACTCTGGAGGAGCTGCAGAGATCCACAGCTCAGGTGGGAGAATCTGTCCACAGGACAACTATTAGGCCCCGTACACACGACCAAACATGTATGCTGAAACTGGTCAGCGGACCAGTTTCAGCATACATGTTCGGTCGTGTGTAGGCGCGAGCGGGCCGAATTCCAGCAAACATTTGCCCGCCGGGCCTTTTCCCAGCAGACAAATATTCCTGGACGTGTTTTAAAACCGTCCGCTGGAATCCTGCCCGCTCGGACATGTACGGTCGTCAGTACAGACCTACCGTACATGTCCGAGCGCCCGCCGTCCCTCGCATGCGTCGAATTACTTCGACGCATGCGTGGAAGCCTTTAAATGGCAGGCCCGCCCACGTCGCCGCGTCATCGTCGCGGCGACGACGCGGACACGCCCCGCGTATTGTTTACGCGCAGACTTCTGTACGATGGTTAGTACAGTCATCGTACAGAAGCCCTCTGGCAGACATGTACGGTGAAAACGGTCCGACGGACCGGTTTCATCGTACATGTTTGCTCGTTAGTACCCGGCCTAAGTTGTGCACTCCACAAATCTGGCCTTTATGGAAGAGTGAAAGGAAGAAAGCCATTGTTGAAGAAAGTGGTGGTTATGACTAAGGCCTTATAGACTGAAACGCATCAACTGTTCTCATTTGCGTTTGTTCACTGTGACTTGTTAATAAATACGAAGATTTTTTAAAGAGCAATGACCGGAGTGCGGATCATCTTTTCCTCATTGTTGAAAAAAAACATACAAAGTCCCGTTTGCAGTTTGCGAGAAGCCACGTGGGGGACACAGCAAACATGTGGAAGAAGGTGCTCTGGTCAGATGAAACCAAAACTGAACTTTTTGGCCTAAAAGCAAAACACCATGCGTGGCAGAAAACTATTACTGCACATCACCCTGATAAACACCATCCCCACCGTGAAACATGGTGATGGCAGCATCATGTTGTAGGGATGCTTTTCTTCAGCTGGGACAAGGAAGGTGGTCAGAGTTGATGGGAAGATGGATAGGGCAATCTTAGAAGAAAACCTGTAAAAGCTTGTTGTACACACGATCCAATTTTATGGCCATAATTGTCTGAAGGACTTCTTCTGTCAGATAATCCAATCGTGTGTATGCTCCATCAGACAATTGTTGGCTAAACTAACAACAACAAATGTTGGCTGTTCATGCTCACCAACTGTCTGGCAATAAATCTGTTATGTCGGTTTATCCGATCGTGTGTACTCAAGTCCAAAGTACAAACACGCATGCTCGGAACCAATGCTAAACATCAGACAACAATAGCAGAGGTTGCCCAAAGGGTGATGGTAAAGAGCTGAAAAACTACGTGGTTTGGTGAATGTTGGCTAAAAATGTTGTGCCTTGTGTATGCAGAACAAGTTCACGGCCAATGCCCTTCGGACCAAAATCCACAAAAAAAGTCAAATGGAAGTCCAATCCTGTGTACGAGTCTTTAGAGTCTACAAAAGACTTGAGACTGGGCAGAGGTTCACCTTCCAGCAGGACGATGACTCTAAACATACAGCCAGAGAGACATATTCTAAAAAGACTTGTAGTTGTAGCTGCAGTGAAAAGTGGTTCTACAAAGTATTGACTGAGGGGGGGCTGAATAAAAATGCACGCCCCACTTTTCACATATTTATTTGTAAAAAATGTTGAAAACCATTTATCATTTTCCTTCCACTTCACAATTATGTGCAACTTTGTGTTGGTCTATCACATAGAATCCCAATAAAATACATTTACGTTTTTGGTTGTAACATGACAAAATGTGGAGAATTTCAAGGGGTATGAATACGTTTTCAAGGCACTGTATTGCTAAATGTTTTGCATGTGACATTAATACTCCTTTAACCACTTGCTTACTGGGCACATACTGTATACCCCCTTCCTGACCAGGTGAAATTTCAGCTTCCCGCACTGCGTCTCTTTAACTGACAATTGCGTGGTCGTGCGACGTGGCTCCCTAAAAAAAATGACGTCCTTTTTTCCCCACAAATAGAGCTTTCTTTTGGTGGTATTTGATCACCTCTGCTGTTTTAATTTTTTGTGCTCCAAGTGGTAAATGAACTATGCAATGTTTTTATTTTTACAAAGCAAAATCCAGAACTGGGGAAAGTTAAATAGATGGCTTGTTTGGCAATTTATAGTGACCATTCAAGTGCGAGTTGAAACAAAAAGTTTCGCCCTGGGACTTTAAATGAAGTGGGTAACGTTTCCGCCAGTAAAAATAACAGTCAGGCCCCGTACACACGAGAGGATTATCCGCTTGAAACGGTCCTCCGGACCGTTCCCGCGGATAAATCCTCTGGCGGATTTTGATCTGATGGTTGTACTAACCATCAGATCGAAATCCGCGCGGAATCCATCCGCGGTGACGTGTCGCGCCGTCGCCGCGATGATGACACGGCGACGTGCGCGACGCTGTAAGATAAGGACTTCCACGCATGCGTCGAATCATTACGACGCATGCGAGGGAGAGGAGCGGACGGATTGATCCGGTGAGTCTGTACAGACCACCGGATCAATCCGCTGGACAGGATTCCAGCGGATAGATTTCTTAGCATGCTAAGAAATTTTTATCCGCTGGAAATCCATCGGCCAGAAAAATATCCGCGGAAAAATATCCGCTCGGACGTACACACCACCGGATCTATCCGCTGGAACTGATCTGCGGATAAATCCCAGCGGATAGATCCGGTGGTGTGTACGAGGCCTAATTGTATAGTATATAATTTATTCAAGTAAAATTGTTTACATGCGTAAAAAGTAACATTGTTAAATACATAACACCAACAATTGCCAATTGAAACAATACACAGACAGTAAATATTAGTACACAAGTATAAGGCTCCATTTACACCTAGGCAGACAAATTTGCGGCGTTTTGTCGCCGCAAATCGCGGTACAATTAGCAGCGTTTTGTACCGCGATTTGCGGTGACAAAACGCCGGTATTGTCCGCCTAGATGTGCCCCAGATTGACCCCCTCTATGGAGATGGTTCCCATCTCCTAGCCGAACGCCGAAAGCCGCCTGAAAAAAAGGTCCGGGACCTTTTTTCAGGCGGCAGGCGTCCGGCGTCCGGCGTTCAGCGTGGAGATGTGAACCATCTCCATAGAGGGACATGTGTTTTCATCCCTCTGGCGGCAGCGGTGTAGCACTACAGGCGTAAAAACGCCTAGATGTGAATGGGGGCTAATAGTGGACAGGATACACGGGCATCGTACTACCCGACTAGTCTAGTTTCGCAAGATCCAGCTTGCTCTTCAGGGGTGTGTAACACTGTACCTAGGATGAAAAAAATATGTCTGGCAATCTTGCATAGTATTGGTTGTAAAAGTCACAGGGCAGGAGGGGTTGGATTTAAATCTCTTTTAAGGCGGCCATACACGGTTCGAATTTCATATCAATGAATTTGCGTAGGAATTTCGAACCGTTAGTGGGCTGCAGCAACAGCCGATTTTCGTGCGGCAATCAAATTTGAGGAATCCGACATTTCTGTTCAATGATGGGAGAATCATGCGAGAAATGGAACAGAAAAAAAAATGCGCATGTGCAAAAAAAGAATATTCCCGGAGAGAAAAGAAAATTCCCGGCCATGAAAATTATTTTCTGTAGCAACATATAGGTTTGGTCAGCCGAATTTCGAAAATCAATGGTGGCATCATCGGATCACAAAAAAAAAAAAAACTTTCTGATTTTGAACATACTGATTGTTACGAATATTTAAAATTATTTATTGTCCATAGCCTGGGCACAGGTGCAGATTAGCATCCCTTGTTGTTCACAGCATGTATTTGTTTCTAAGTTATATCCATTTTGCGGCAAATAATTTTTTGCCTTTTTGGTTCAGGTGGTCCCCGGGGTACAAACAAACATCAAGCTGACTTTCATCAGTCTTGCCTACACACCATCGATTAAAAAAACGATTGTGTCAGAACGCGGTGACGTAAAACACAACAACGTGCTGAGAAAAATGAAGTTCAATGCTTCCGAGCATGCGTCGACTTGATTCTGAGCATGCGATTTTTAACCGATGGATTTCCCCACAGACGATCTTTTTTTTCTATCGGGTTTTTAACCATCAGATAATTTTAAAACAAGTTCTAAGTTTTTTTACCGATGGGAAAGGGGGTGGCCTGGAGAGATGGGGAGGTGCCAGGTGCCCCTAATGGATGTACTGCCACTGCCAAAAAGTGCAAATGCTATCAAGGACATCCAATGCACTTGTTGGGAGCCCAGTGGAAAAGAAGTATGGGCATTGTAAAAGTAGAAAAAATTAAGTAGGGAATTAGATTTGTATTTCATCCATCATATGAAGAGAAAGCAGGAGTGCAGCACTTTGTGTTTCATTTGATTTGCTGGATTAGAGCATGTTTCTGGTTATCTACATAATTTATGAAAAGCAATTTGTACAGTAAAACGGCATTAAAGCAAAGCTGTTTGCAGAGATCAGCACCTGCATGCTTATGCCCTGTACACACGATCGGTTCGTCTGACGAAAACGGACCGATGGACCGTTTTCATCGGACGAACCGATCGTGTGTGGGCCCCATCATTTTTTTCCCATCATTGAAAAAAAATAGAACCTGTTTTAAATTTTTCATATGGTTAAAAAAACAATAGAAACAAACGATTGTCTGTGGGGAAATCCATCGGTCAAAAATCCACGCATGCTCAGAATCAAGTCGATGCATGCTCGGAAGCATTGAACTTAATTTTTCTCGGCACGTCGTTGTGTTTTACGTCACTGCGTTGGACACGATTGGATTTTTAACCAATGGTGTGTAGGCAAGACTGATGAAAGTCAGCTTCATCGGATATCTGATGAAAAAATCCATCGGTTCGTTTTCATCAGACGAACCGATCGTGTGTACAGGGCATCAGGCTCAAAGCAGGTGAATGCATGGTATTGTTTAAGTGGAAGTATTTCCTGTGTTGTTTGCCTGGAGCCCTAATAATGTAATCTAGACTTTAACATAAGGTGACCAGATTTTTAAAATGAAATCTGGGGACATATTTTTTCTTTACTAGTAATGGCAACAATCAGCGACTCTCTGCCCGTCACCGCCCGCCTCACAGCCTCTCAAGTCTTACTCTTCGGGCCCCCGGCTACTACTGGATGGTGAGCGGAGGAAGATCACTCCTCCAGGGAAGGCAAGGAGATCGGCATGTGGCTGGCCAGGATTTGAGCCAAGGCAGAAGAACATGCGAGCGGAGCTGAATGGGCATGCGCCCGAAACTGAAGAAATATTCCCTCCGCTCCGACCAGCACATGATCATCAGAAAGGGGCACAGATAATGGGAAAAGTACAACCCCCTATGCTAGTAGGCACGGCGGAGCGGGGGGGTGTAATTCTATTTTTTTTATTTTAATTCTGCACTGATTGTCTTTAAAATTGCCCCTGCCCCTTATTAAATCCAATCTGGGGACAAAACCAGGGACAGACTTGGTCCGGGGACAGTGTCCTCAATCAGGGGACTGTCCCCGGAAACTGGGGATGTCTGGTCACCCTACTTTAACAGTCTAGTAAGCTTACTTTGTTATGTTTTAGGACTGTAGTATATAGGAGTTCTTTGCTGTGGAATGGCACGTGATGAAAAATCAATGCTCGTCAGCCACATCTAATATCAGGCTTTGCAGGAGATTGTGGCTTTCCAAGCAGGTTGCTGAGACTCGTGATCAGTTGAGAACAATTGCACACAACAGCAGTTGTCTGTGATTACTATGGGCCACAACCCTGTAGCAGGGCACAATCATTTATATTTACTGCAAAGACCAATATCAATTGTAAAAGAGCAGTGCTGATTTTAAAACAGTAGAAAAACTAGTGCAAAGCACACCTTTAACCTATCAGGAATTCTGTAAATATTCTCATAAATTCCTATGTTTTTCACTGACTCTTCTTTAAAGTAATTGTAAATGATCACCTTGTAAAACATTTCATTCAGTTTAAAATTTAAATGTAAGGCAAAACATTTGTGTATAGATATAAAAAAAAATAGTAAATGCCTTTTTTTTTTATAAGTGATCACATTCCCTCTGTTCTCAGCTGCATAAGAGCTGGGGGAGGAGAAGCAGCAGCACACTGATCTTCCCAGTGAAAGGCTGTGCAGAGGGGGTGTGTCAGGACAAGTCTGATTATTGGAGGAGAGCACACAGAGTTCCCAGTACAGCTAGAGAATTGACCACAGTTTGTTCTTCTATTTAACCCTTTCATGCCTAAGCCTATTTCTGACATTTGGGGCCAGATCCACATAGGTAGTACGCCGGCGTATCTACTGATACGCCGGCTTACTTTCAAATTACCCGCATCGTATCTTTAGTTTAAATCCTCAAACCAAGATACGATGGCTTCTGGGTTCGATCCGACAGGCGTACAGCTTCGTACGCCTTCGGATCGTAGGTGCAATACTTTGGCGCCCGCTGGGTGGAGTTTGCGTCGTTTTCGGCATCGGGTATGCAAATTAGCGATTTACGACGAACCACAAACGTACGCGCGGCCGTCGCATTTTCTAACGTCGTCTGTAGTCGGCTTTTTCCGACGTATAGTTAAAGCTGGTATTTTGCGGTGTATAGATAGACTTGCCATGTTAAGTATGGCCGTCGTTCCCGCGTTGAAATTTGAAATGTTTTTATTTTTTGCGTAAGTCGTCCGTGAATAGGGATGGACGTAACTTACGTCTAAGTAAAAAAAATGACGTCCTAGCGACGTCATTTAGCGCAATGCACGGCGGGAAATTTCGGGACGATGCATCCGCAGTTCATTCGGCACGGGGACGCGCTTCATTTAAATGAAACCCGCCCCCAACCTGCCCAATTTGAAATCCGCCACCAGAAATACACTACGTCGCCGTAACTTACGGCGCAAACTCGCTGAGGATTCGAATATACGCCAGGTAAGGTACGGCGGCATAGTGTATCTCTGATACGCTGCGCCGATCGAAATGTTTGTGGATCTGGCCCTTGGTGTTTACAAGTTAAAATCCATATTTTTTGCTAGAAAATTACTTACAACCCCCAAACATTATATATACCGTATTTATCGGCGTATACCGCGCACTATTTTGCCCTATAAATCAGGGCAAAATCGTGGGTGCGCGATATACGCCGATACCCGCTTTCCCGCCATGAGTTTGAATACTGCGCCCGCATATAGCGAGCGCAGTACACTCGTGAATCTTCGGCCAGTCTCGGCGCCTCTCGTACTGACGTCCTGACGTCCTGAGCGTACAGGACGTCAGTGCGAGAGGCGCCCGAGCCTACCCGAAGATTCACGAGTGTACTGCGCTCGCTATATGCGGGCGCAGTATTCAAAGTCGTGGCGGGAAACGAGCGGGAGGACGCCGCCGAAGGACGCCGGACCCGCCGAAGATGGACACTGGACCCGCCGAAGATGGACACCGGACCCGCCGAAGATGGACGCCCGACCCGCCGAAGACGGACCCGCCGAAGAGGACACCCGACGAGGCCGCAAAAGGACGCCGGACCCGACGAGGCCGCAGATGGACGCCGCGCAAGACATCAAAACTGTAAGTACAAAACAACAAAAAATCTTTTTTTCCCACAGGATTGGGGGCCACTTTGGGGGTGCGCGGTATACGCCAGAGCGCGTTATACCGCGATAAATACGGTATATTTTTTAGCAGAGAATCTAGAGAATAAAATGACGATTGTTGCAATATTTTATGTCAGACGGTATTTGTGCGGCGGTGTTTTGAACGCAACTTTTTGGGAAAAATGTAATTTCATGAATTAAAAAAAAACGAAAAAGTAAAGTTAGCCCAATTTTTTGTGTAATTTAAAAGATAATGTTACGCCAAGTAAATAGATACCAAACATGTCACGCTTTATAATTGCACGCACTCGTGGAATGGCGACAAACTACGGTACCTAAAAATTTCCATAGGCGACGCTTTAACTTTTTTTACGGTTACCAGGTTAGAGTTACAGAGGAGGTCTAGTGCTAGAATTATTGCTCTCGGTCTGGCGATCGCGACGATACCTCACATGTGTGATTTGAACACTGTTTTCATATGCGGGCGCGACTTCCGTATGCGTTTTATTTGTTGCGCGAGCTCGCTGGGAGGGAAGCGATTAAAAAAAAAAAAAAAATCTTATTTATTTTATTTATTTTTATAACATTAAAATTGTGTTTTTTTTACATTTTGATCACTTGTATTGACCCCCGATCCCTCCTTTGCATTTCAAAGTATTCAGATCACCGAAAATGGCGATTCTGAATACTGTGTATTTTTTAAAATCCGGCGCCATTGGCCGCCGAGAAACCCGGAAGTGACGTCATGATGTCGCTTCCGTGTTTACATTGTGGAGACTGAATCGAAGCCGTCTGCGCCTGGACACTGGAGGTGCTGGATCGAGGATCGGGTCTCCCGGTGGGGAGCTTTAGCCCAGGTTCACACTGAGCTGCAGAAATGAAACTCCTGCATGTCAGTCCCGATTTCAGCTGCGATTTCAAAGACATCTGTGTGGGTTTCTGATGATGAGCTATGATTAAGCACTAATTTATAGTGCGAAACGCATCAGTTGTTTTTCTCCCGTGTAGTGTGCTGTGACTTGTAGTGCATTTTTCCTTTTTTAAATAAAGACAACCATCAAGGTTTTTTGGAGTGCGGCTGTCCATATTTTCTTTTTCCATTTGTTGCCTTGTGCATTGCCAGCACCCTTCATTTCCTGAGACCATACTGATCATCCTAACACAATCCACCTGGAGCGGTAAGGCCCCTTTCAGACTGGGGCGGGAGCTGCGGTGGCGGTATAACGCCGCTAAAAATAGCGGCGCTATACCGCCGGAATTGCCGCGGGTATCAGCCGCTAGCGGTGCGGTATTAACCCCCGCTAGCGGCCGATAAAGAGTTAATACCGCCCGCAATGCGCCTCTATAGAGGCGCATTGCGGGCGGTATTGCCGCGGTTCCCATTGTTTTCAATGGGAAGGAGCGATGAAGGAGCGGTATACATGCCGCTCCTCTCACCGCTCCAAAGATGCTGCTGACAGGAGATTTTTTTGTCTCCCGCCAGCGCATCGCCTCAGTGTGAAAGCCCTCGGGCTTTCACATTGAGTCTGCAGTGCAGGAGTTTTTCAGGCGGGATAGCAGCGCTATTTTTAGCGCTTTACCGCCTGAAAAACTCCTCAATGTGAAAGGGGCCTAACTTTCTTTCTTTCTTTTGTGTAGGTTTCTGCACAGAGGTCAATGGAAATCGCCAACCTGAAATTGCAAAAAGTAGTACAGAAACTACTTTTTTAAATCAGTCAGGACAGTGTCATTGCCGGTAAATGGCCCTTCAAGTCTGGTATGGATTTTAAGGGAAACCACACACCAATTGAAAAAAAAATTGCATGGGGACCCCCTAAAATCCATCCAGACCCGCAACCTGACAGGCCGCAGGAAAAGAGGGGGGACGAGAGAAAGCCCCGTTCTGAACTGTACTAGGCCACATGCCCTCAACATGCCAGGTTGCATGCTGGGATAAGGGTCTGGTATGGATTTTGGAGGGACCCATGGCAATTTTATTTACATTTTTTGCTGTGGAGTTCCCCTTAAAATATATGCCAGACCCAAAGGAACTAATATGGATTTTGGGGGGGGGGGGGGGGGGGGGGTGGCGGAACCCATGCCATTTTTTTCTTAATTCTGACATAGTGTTCCCCTTAACCACTTCAATACACTATATTATATATTGTTCACTGCACTATATACCCTGCACTGTATTATATATACTACACTATCTATATATATATATCTATAGATATATATCTATATATATATAGATATATATAGATATATATACTATACAGACTGCACTATATACTATCCAGAAACATTGGGCCTTAGGTGTTGGTGGTGCCAGAACACTGTAACCCCTTGACAGTTTCTCTTGTTGGGCGCAGAAAAGGGCCCTGCTGTTAAATATTATTTCAAGAATTGTAATAACATGCTCCTGTTCAACAGGGGCAGAAAAAATGTTCCTTTGGTTTTGGTGGTGCCAGAAGACTGTAACCCCTCACATTTACTGTTGTTGGGCACAGGAACGAGCCCTTCTGTTAAATATTATTTAACACATTGTATTTACAATTTGAGCATTCCCAAGTAGCCCTATATACATAGACAGATTTGCTAAGGGACCATGTCCAAGCCCTTGTCTAGCATTTATAAAATGTTACTGCCCAACGTGCACATGGGACTAGAAGCTCTAAAAGCTAAATGGGTGAGGGGCTTCCCTGAAATGGACTAGGAAGAGTGGGAAGTACTATAGGAGTGCTCCGTCTCGCAACTGGTTTCGGCCAGGGACAAACTGGTCCAGTTTAAAATTACACATAGAGTGTATTTTACTCCCATGCGCCCACACAAAATATACCTATCTATTTCAGATTCCTGCTGGAGGTGTGCCACGCCTGCGACAAATTTTATACATATTTGTTGGAGCTGTTCCCTGGTCGAGACCTTTTGGAATGAAATTAACACATTCATTTGGACAGTCACTATGGTTCTGTTATACCTGAAGAGTTCCACATGTACTGGCACTTTAAGGCTGGCTCCACCCAGCAGTGATGACAAGGGTCAAGGGGCATAGAAGCCATCTTAGAGAGAGCACATGTAAGAAGCAGAGATATGTATTGTCCTGAGATGCATGTTACAGTGTACAGCCTGTACTGAATAAACATCCATTGTTCCAGACCAGAGTCTTGTGTCCCTCACAACACAGAGGTTATAACAGGTTCAGATTCCATTGAGGGTAGAAATATGTTTGTTGGGGCTTGTAGATCCTCTGGTCCCTAGCCGAGCAGTTAGAACTCTTTTGGGGATACTACTCTATTATGCACGCAAGGCCTTAGTCATGCAATGGAAATCCTCCTCCGCACCATCAACTTATGAAAACATCTGGTTAATTCAGCCCTGCCATTATACAAAACCACCTATCTGTCTAGAGCAGTGGTTCTTAACCTGGGGGTCGGGACCCCCCTGGGGGTCGAATGACGATTTGCCAGGGGTCACCTAATCCTGGGCTGTTCCTGAATCCCGCACCACTCTCCCAGCCTTTTTGTGGCTGCCCAGCTGGGCTGTCCCTGGAGCCCGCAGCCGCCCACTCAGCCTCAGCACAGCCGCCCATTCAATTCACTGCATGGCTGGTTGGCAGAGACTAGAGGTCAGTTGACTGGTGAGTAATGTGAAGTGGGTGGGGCCCCATCTCCTTATTTTGTCATAGGTCTCTTTGCTCCGAGACACCACAAAGTTGGAGACACAGTGAGTAACACTACCCGTGATTAGAGTTCCCGTTAAATGTCCCCACTACAGTTCTCAGGTCAGCAGGTGACCTTAATCAAGAGCACCTAAGTTGGCTGATCAGAACTCCCTCCAACACTGCCACTGATCCCATTCCCCCCACCTAGGAGTAAGAGAAGGAATAAAAATAGAGAATACATGGAAGGGAGAGGAAAAGAGGGGAGGCACAAAGAAAAAGGGAGAGAAAGAATAAGAGAACAAGAAAGACGGTTAGAGAGAGGGATTGGGGGAAAAAAGCAAGAAATTAGGATAGAGAGAGATAAAAGGGAAAGAAAGGTGAACAAAGAAAATGTACCATAAGGGGTTTTAATACTGTACGAGTGGAAGGGACTCGGGGAGCTCTAAATGTCTGTTGGTTAGGGGCGCAAACCCATGCTACAAAATAATTTTACTGTTAGGGGTCCCCACAACTTGGGAAATTTTATCAAGGGGTTACGGCACTAAAAAGGTTGGGAACCACTGGCTTAGAAGAACCCATGGTGCTGATTGTTGGGGCAAGGTCAGATGAGTCTGGGCATTTAAAACCTTTGAGATTGACATCACCTGGTCTTCCCAGACGATGATTGAGAACAATCCATGACACTGGCAGCTCTCAGCTTTGCAAAGGGGTCAGTGCATGCTATAAATTCTGCAGGGTGCCCAAATTTTTGCAGACGCCTTTTTTTTGTTTTCTGTAATTTTGAAAGTGTAAATGATGGAAACAAAATCTAATTTTTTTTGACATATTATAAGAATGTCTAATCTGTAATTTGATGCCTTTTGGAGATTTTTCCATCTTTCCTTTGCTTCGTTATGCACAGTAATACAAATTTTTACCTGAGGTGTCCAAACTTTCGATCCCCACTGTAGCATGGTTGGAGGAATTGGATAGATTTTCTCATTCGACCATGAGTATGCCTGTATGACCGTATTTTTAATAATGGCTGTCTGATATCAGACTAAGCAAGCAAATCTTCTGATGAATGGACCCTACTGTGTAAACCTCCTTTTTGTACTGTATGTTATGTAAGTGTAATTAGGGCTGGCGCTAGTGCAAGGCAACATGGGAACTTGCCTTACGGCGCCAGCGCCGACCCTGGGGGGGCGCCAAACAAAAGCTCCCTGCTCGGGAAAAAATTCCAACCCGGGCCGTCCTCCTATGGCTGCGGCCGCCTCCCGCACTATAGCGGCGGCACGGCACTTCACTTGGGCTCCTGCACCGTTATATGTTTTTTTCAGACCTTCTGCCTGGTTGACTGGTGGAACTGTCTGTCTCCCTCGATGTGGGGGTGGGTGGGGGAACATACGTTTTTTTTCTAGGCTCGTTTGCGCGATTGGCGGGCGGCGGAGTGGGAGGCGCTGTGCCTCTGCGGTGTGCTGATTGGCCATATGGGATATGATGCCCATGATGTGCACATTGCTCTGTTTACTGCGTGGCGGCGGCGCCAAGTTTGGTTTTCTCCATCTGGAGCATCCAGCAGGGTAAGCAAAACACTCTCTCCTGTACCGCAGGGGAGAGAGAGAGACAGTGAGCAGTGCTGAGTAGAGAGCTGCTGAAGCTAACGTAAGTAAACCAGCAGGTGATTGCCCTCTGTTCAGTGCTGCTCACTGTCTCCCCATCTGCATGATTAATGTAGGAAGGGACAGAGCTGGGGGGGTGTCTGTGTAAATCTAAAGGGGTCTAGGGGTGCAGAGTGTTGCTGTGCAATGTAAAAGGGGTCCAGAGGTGCGGTGCTGTGTAATGTAAAAGGGGTCCAGAGGTGCAGGGTACTGTATAATGTAAAAGTGGTCCAGAGGTGTGGTGCTGTGTAATGTAAAAGGGGTCCAGAGGTGCAGTGCTGTGTAATTTAAAAGGGGTCCAGAGGTGCAGGGTACTGTATAATGTAAAAGTGGTCCAGAGGTGCGGTGCTGTGTAATGTAAAAGTGGTCCAGAGGTGCAGGGTGCTGTGTAATGTAAAAGGTCCAGAGGTGCGGTGCTGTGTAATATAAAAGGGGTCCAGAGGTGCAGGGTACTGGGTAATGTAAAAGGGGCTCAGAGGTGCAGGGTATTGTATAATGTAAAAGTGGTCCAGAGGTGTGGTGCTGTGTAATGTAAAAGTGGTCCAGAGGTGCAGGGTGCTGTGTAATGTAAAAGGGGTCCAGAGGTGCAGGGTGCTGTATAATGTAAAAGGGGTCCAGAGGTGCGGTGTAATGTAAAAGGGGTCCAGAGGTGCAGGGTACTGTATAATGTAAAAGTGGTCCAGAGGTGCAGTGCTGTGTAATGTAAAAAGGGTCCAGAGGTGCGGTGCTGTGTAATGTAAAAGGGGTCCAGAGGTGCAGGGTGCTGTATAATGTAAAAGGGGTCCAGAGGTGCAGGGTGCTGTGTAATGTAAAGGGGTCCAGAGGTGCGATGCTGTGTAATGTAAAAGGGGTCCAGAGGTGCGGTGCTGTATAATGTAAAAGGGGTCCAGAGGTGCGGTGCTGTGTAATGTAAATGGGTCCAGAGGTGTGGTGCTGTGTAATGTAAAGGGGTCCAGAGGTGCGGTGCTGTGTAATGTAAAAGGGGTCCAGAGGTGTGGTGCTGTGTAATGTAAAGGGGTCCAGAGGTGCGGTGCTGTGTAATGTAAAGGGGTCCAGAGGTGCGGTGCTGTGTAATGTAAAGGGATCCAGAGGTGCAGGGTGCTGTGTAATGTAAAATAAGGTTAGGTTTCTGTGGAGGACAAGACAGAGAGGAGACTTGCAATTAGGGGAACCCCAAAGCCAGGCAGCGCAGCAGCACACTGCAGCAGCAGGTGAGGCCAGGTACCGTCCGTACTATACTATAGTGAAGTCACAACGTACCTAACCTATCATGTGTATATTGTTGTATGAGATGTGTGCCAGGTTCCAACTGCCAGTGCCAAGCAGCCAAATGTATAGTGCTTGCTCAATATGGATTAAATAAATTAGAATTATGCATAGCCATAGATATCATAAATAAAGTGATTTGTGCAAGTAGTACCTGCTGTTGCACAAATCACTTGATTTATATCTATGGCTATGCATAATTCAAATTCATTTAAACCACATTGAGCAAGCACTATATTTGATTGGCTGCTTGCATCTGTTTGGTCATGTGCCTGGCACACGACTTAGGCTACTTTCACACTGGGGCGTTCCGCCGTCGGCAGTAAAGCGCCGCTATTTTAGCAGCACTTTACTGTCGTTTTTGCGGCACTATGTGGCGCTGTGCGTGCGTGCTGGGGAAATATGCACCTTCGCCTGACTTGGCAAAAATCCTTGCACCGGCCCTGAGTGTAATATGTGCAGATTCCTCAAGGGAACAATGTTTTTGGTGCCAGAACATATGGAAAAAGATAAATGAGGTTCATTAAAATGTTTCTGGGACCCTATAATACTCTCTCCCGCAGTGGTGTTCTCATTCGTTCTGTGCTCACAGTAGTATACTGTATATGGAACTGCAAGCTGCAGGCTGTTTACTCTTGCATATGATTATTGCTGCAGTTAAAGGTCAGGGCAGTATTTCTGTTGAACCACAGGATTAGTCCTAATATAAATTCATGCAAGATTTTTCGTCATGTATTCCCTGTTGTCTTCTGAATGATATTATTTTTGCCTTCGTCTTTTCCATTTGCATCCTTGGTTCTGTTCCAGGTAAATCACAGAACATTTGTTAAGAGATTTAAAGGATTTATTGCCAAAGCACTTTCTAGGGAATATAGAGTAAGGCACAGACGCCTGCCTGTACACCTGTACCTCATCCCTGATGAATATGATTTTTTTCTTCATGGCAAACAGTACAGCCAGGACCCCACTGGCACGCTATTATGTATGACTGTTGCATGGCCTGTTAAAAAAATTCCTTTTATATCTTGAGAATTAAAAGTTCTGATCCTTAAAGGAGCTTTTATATTGCAAGTACTCTTTGCAGCCAAACAGGACACATGGCCCAAGTAAATCTGACACTGTGACTATCCTTTCTGTGAAAATATTTACTGTTTATGATGTTCCTATGTCTGAATCTGAATAGATATAGGCAGATAATTGATATTCATCTTACACTGATGGGTCTATAGAGTGATTCAGACACATTATGGAACAACATAGTTAAAATACATGCCTCACCAGGAATATACTGATAGCTTGGACACCTGCTAGGTTGCAAAGACATAAAATCACAAAAAATACTTAAAATCAAACTGGTAGCTATGATTTCATGTTTAACCGCTTAAGGACCAGCCACCACAGTTGTACTACAGCCTGTTGGCTTTCCTGGGCAAATTGCTGCTTTAAATATATGACATGATTTGCAATGGTGGTGGAACGCGTCTACACATAAATACTAGGTGGTGGAATGATATTAGTGAGAAGTTATGCTTCTTGATTTGTTCTGTGATATTTGGTGGTTCTTGGTGTGTGAGTGTAGAGTGGTGATGTTACCCTCTGAATTTTGGGAATTATGGGCCAGATTCACAGAACAGATACGACGGCGTATCTCCTGATACACCGTCGTATCTCTTGTTCTATCTATGCGGCTGATTCATAGAATCAGTTCCGCATAGATAGCCCTAAGATCCTAAAGGTGTAATTGACTTACACCGTTGGATCTTAGGATGCAGTACCTCGGCCGCCGCTGGGTGGAGTTTGCGTCGTATTCCAGCGTCGGGTATGCAAATTAGCAGTTACGGCGATCCACAAAGGTTTTCCCCGTCGTTACGTCGGCGCAAGTCTTAGTTTCCCGTTGCAAAGTTAGGGGTGCTATTAACATGGTGTAAAATTACTCCACCATGTTAAAGTATGCCCGCCGTTCCCGCGGCGCTTTTGAATTTTCTTTCCCGGCGTAAGTACGTTACGCGCGTCGCGATTCACAAACACGTCGGGCCGCCGTAAGTTCACGCAAAGCACGTCGGGAAAATTGCGAACGGAGCATGCGCAGTACGTCCGGCGCGGGAGCGCGCCTAATTTAAATGGTACCCGCCCCATTTGAATTGGGCGGGCTTGCGCCGGACGTGTTTACGATACACCGCCGCAAGTTTACAGGTAAGTGCTTTGTGGATCGGGCACTTACACTGAAAACTTGCGGCGGTGTAACGTAAACGGGTTACGTTACACGGCCGCAATTCTACGTGAATCTGGCCCTATATTATTATTTCTGATGTTGGTACACATATCAACTTTTTGGGGTAAAATTGGGATCATTTGGAAATACTAAACACAAAATTGTAACTCATTTAAAATTTGCATCAACAATGGTATGGTTTGGGCTTTGCGAAGACACCAGTTGGCGTTGTGGATTAGATTTTTGTGAAAAATATATTTTACCAAAACATAAAAATATTACACATTACTAGCATTCTTAAAAAAATTATGAAGAAGAAGCAACATAAAAAACCAGCAAGGACAATTTATGTTAGAGACATAAACAATTCATCTCAAAATTATTATTATTATTATTTTATTTTTTTGTGGAAAGAACAATTGTACGATTACAATCAATGGTTGAAACTTGAATTTGGCTATATAGCGTGCGTTTTCACGTTCAAAAATGTATTTAAGCCAAGTGGTAATTTGAGAATTTACTATAGCGCTTGGTAAAAAATTAATGGGAATTAAAATGTAAGTATTTTGCATGTCTGAGCACCAAACCTGATTTAATCCAGCCAAGCCTGCAGTCTCATGCTTTTGATAGCGTGTATAATATGTGCAAGTTTTATGTCAGTACTGCTCTGCTGTTTGGATTCCCCTATTTATGACCTTGGATCACGTATAGACTATTGTCTGAACTCTGCCTGCCTTTTGATTGTGGATTGACCCCAACTATTCGGAACCTCGTCTGCCTTCTGCAAGTACCTGCTTGCTTTTCTTAGTTCGCTCATGCTCTGTTGTGGTAGCTAGGTATTATAGCAGTGTGTATAAGTCCTGGGGGCAACCGAGTACCAGTAGGTCTGCTTGCCTTATGAGAAAGGGGGCTACTAAAGGTGTAGAACACAGGCCCTAGCTATAGTGTCTGACCACCTGCATTAGGGGTAAGCGTGACACCCTTCTTCTTTTTAATTTTACCCAGTAATTCTGTGAATAACACAATTTCTGTCTCTGGATGCCTACACTCACTCCTCCTCTGTATCTATAGAAGGAGTGATGGTTGCCACTGTGACCTAGACCCTCTACCATAGGTAGTTAGGTAGGTAGGTGCTAGGTGTAAGTTTTTTGTGTAAGCTGCCAGTACAGGTACATTTAGGCAGACATGCTGTGAGGTAGGCCTGTTTGTTTTGATCTGGGGGAAGGGGAGTGGTTTAGTATAGCAGTAGGTGACTGACATGTGTCTCAGCTCTTGGGCGCCTCCTCTGTTTCCAGGGAGAAGGTTCTGGAAAAGGGGAAGGGCAGAGAGTGGGAGTGACATGGCATGCATATGGGAGCCCTGACCAATCCCCAACTAGGATTGGAAGGGGGCAGGCCTCCTTCATATACTCATGGTCAGCCTGCTGGGGGAGGAGTTGTCGGCTGGGTGAACTGGATGATGGAGGGTTAGACTGTCACGTCTGAGGGAACCCCCTTTTCTGGGAGCTGGGAGGAAGCCTCTCCTTAAACGGTCATGGAGAGGTGTCCTGGAACAGGAGCTGGAAGGACAGTTGATCAGCACATCCAGAGTAAAGTAATTCAGGAAGGATCCAGGACAGGTGTCAGTGAGTGGAAAGCACAGTGGAAAGCTCTGGAAGAGACATGCCAGGGGATCTGGATGTAGACCCAGAGGGAGAGACAGTGGGAGTTTTGTGTCAAGTCGCTGCAGCCAGGAGGTCATGCAGGGTTTGCATTCGGACTTTTTTTTTACATTTATTCTTCTCTATAAAAATCGGTTGCTACCACAAAGGGGTACTGCAGACCCCAGCCTACAAAGAGCTATCAAGGAAAGATACTAAGACTTATTCAGAGTAAGGCCTAGTCATGTGCTGATGGTGTAACAGGAGTACTAATGTTGGACAGTGAAGTAAGAGCTCCTAAGAAGTGTGCTGGAGGAAGTGTTCTGAGGTAAAGGACTGTCAAGTTTAGAGTTAACCATTTTGTTCTGCTGTGAAGTGTGATTAGGGTTGCCACCTCATCCCTTTAAAACAGAACACATATGAATTACACAGGTTCTGTGGCTGATTAAGGTGGTAATTGAACTCAAGTGGAGCCTTATCTAAATTCAATTATCCTCAGAACCTGTGTAATTCATATGTGTTCTGTTTTAAAGGGATGAGGTGGCAACCCTAAGTGTGATGCACTTACTTTTATTCTGCCAAACAATATTCATCCCTTTTCCCCAACCAAGTTTAATCCTCTAATAAAAACAAGTAAGAGACTGTTTATTGACTGAGAAGTGTGTCTAATGGAGGTCTGGGAGAAGGGTGAAATGTGTGGTTGCTGTAACACGTAGAAAACCCTTCAGGGCCATCGCCACAAGTTTATGGAAATACATTTTGTTTTTGCTTCCTGTTCAGGTCACAGAAAGTGACAAGGACATTGCATTTATGGTATTTTTTGTATTTGATAAAATAGGTTATTAGTCTGAAAACTTAAATCTAATGCAGCCTCCACATCTAAGGACTAGTAAGCTGAAATCTATAAGTTCCATGCTGCAAATAGATCCACATACAATCATCCAATCCAAATGACAAGGCTGCAGTAACACACCTGTCAATTGTATGTGGTAATGAAACCAGGCTCCCATGGACTCCAACAGCCTGACCACTAAAATGTGGGTCTTTATATATTCTTCCTCATCACGCCAGGTGCTAATCACCATAATGTGATGCGGACACAAGTGGGAGGGGCGACACATACACCCAGGTCAAACCCACACCCCAGCAGCTTCAGAACATGTTTGGGGACTAGGGTTGCCACCTCATCCCTTTAAAACAGAACACATATGAATTACACAGGTTCTGGTGCTAATTTAATGCAGGTAAGGCACCAAGTGAGTTTAATTACCACTTTAATCAGACACAGACACTGTGTAATTCATATGTGTTCTGTTTTAAAGGGATGAGGTGGCAACCCTAGTGGGGACAAGGCTCACAGGCAGATCCTGTCCACCAATGAGCACCGCCCCAGGAACAGTGTCCCCAAGCCCACAATTCAGAAGCACAAGCGGAGGGGAAACCCATGAGTGCATTCCCACCACAGACCATGCGCACCCAAGCCCTTCCAAGTGGACCGGTGTGGGGACCCCAAGCCAGCCGATCACATACGCCCCTCCACCCAGTGGGGTAAAACACCCCATCCCCTTTGTGTCGCCCCACAGATGACCTACCAGCATCCATAAGGGGCACAACCGCCAAGTGGACTATCAGGACTAGCAGGGCATGCTACACCAGCACAAAGGACTAAAAAAAGGGGGCGCAGTAAAAAAAAAAAAGAAGATAAAAATAATAATTAAATGAAGGTGTATGATACCATATATTTGCAATTAGCACCATACCTCTCTTGCAAAAGTGAAAAACAAGTTGTGAAACCCCACCTGAATGGATTGATGCATCCACTATACTGAAAATAACAAAGGACAAGTATAAATCTCAATCTCAATTGATCTGGATTTGACCACATAATCACTATACCAAGTATAAGGAGGTCTATATTATCAAGGTTATTTATACAGTATGACTCAGATTATTATTTATACAATAGGATTTTGATTATTTAAAGTGGAACTAAAGGGTTTATACTTACTATCCTCTTCCCTCGCCGGTCTGTGTGCCAGTCTTGGCACCGGTCTTCAGTTGTCTTTTATGGCCGGCACGAGATGACGTTACACCTGCACCTGCTGGAGCCAGTCATCATGGCACACAGGGATCGGGGCTGGCACTATAAGCTGAGCTGCACATGCAAAAAATAGTCAAAGGGTATGCTCTGCGCAAATCCACTCTAAGTGCTAAACTACCAGTGATAATATAAAATTATACAAATAAACCAAAGAAATAATTTTCAACATAAAAGGTTGCTGCTTACACCCTCATGTGTACTCCCACACCCTCACAAACGTTAGATAGAAAAAGTGTCGCACAATGCAATAATGATTCATATATCAACAACAACGCATGAAAAGATAAATGTGTTAAACTGTAAAAAAATATGCAACAAATCTATACCTAAAGATAATTAATATATGATCAACATATTAATGAACTATCACAACATATATAAACATCAAAACCATAAGATGAGTGAAATAACATATACAGTGGGGAAAAAAATTATTTAATCCCCTGCAGACTTGGTCAATTTGCCCACTTTACAGGGCAGGACAGTGCTGATTGGCCCTATGCCGAACACATGCACCCTCCCCCCAAAAAAAACTCTCAAGCAATACACACTATACTGAGCATGTGCAGAGTGCCTCCTAAGGCTCTGTACTATCAGGAGATGAATCGGGGACTGTTGAAGAAGAGGAGGATCAGAAGAGACAGGATCAAACAAGCCTTTTTACGCAATGTGCGGGATCAACCCCTTAGGCTCCACAGTGAGAAAAAATGTCCAATGATGCACTCCCTTAAATGTGTAAACAACCAGATGCTGTATTTTGTGTAGTCTTCAAACATCCTTTATAATGAATAAAGTGCAGAGGGTCCCACAACAGTTCACACTCTGCTGTCACCTTACCGTTTGGACCAATTTTGTTGAAAATAGGTCAGATGGGTATTTCCCTTTAAGGGGTTCACTCCAAGGCACCACTGCTCTCCCACGGTCCTCCTCAATGTTTCTTGGATAATAACTCTCCAACTCCACACCAACCTCCAGGACTCCTCTGCTCAAAAAAAGAAAGGCTTAGATAGTGTAATACCGAAAAACACTATGAACTATATTAAAAGCAAAACATTATATTACACTCACAAGTACAGTGCACCGCCTAAACAACATTTTGCAGATATCAGTGCTGTATCCCCTTAACGCTCAGACTCCTAGCTCCCATAAGCCAGCATGGATTCAGCCTCACTTCCTGGTGGTCGTTCAGATGTAACTAGGCCCTGCCCTGATGCATTTTGTCATGCTCTGTGACTTTTTCAAAGGGTTTTGTACAGTTAAGCTAAGCCAAGCTGGTACAATATTTTTTATTGGAATATAAAACAAAAGTATACAGATGCAACATTCCCACAATGGGCATATCAACATTAATCTCAAGGCTCAAACAACGTGTATTGTGCTGCCCAATAGGCATATCATTTGTTATATATAATACTGTTTCTCAACCATTTTCTATGTATGTTATGTTTTGTTTACATGCTGCCATCTAGTGACCTTTTGTGGTAATGCTCTCATTTGTAATTTCTTTGTCTGATCTATTACACACTTCCTTTCTGTGTATGCTCCACCCTTCTTCCTCAGTTTGTACTCCCTGCTTAATGGAGACAGCTTATAAGGCCGCATGTAACAAGGGCACATGTATTCTGCATTGTAAGCTACAGACAGTATCATCTTTTGACCACACAATACTACAACCTGTTCATCTGCTGTAACCCTTCATCTGATGTATTCTGATGTTTGGATTAAAGCAACTTCTGAATAGAATCGGTATTGGTGAGTTCAAGCTATCTGATAAGGATTGTCCTCAGCGATTATATCTGCTTATACAGGCCAGGCATAGAAGTCTCACAAGGGATAAGTCGCTTCACAACAATCGGAGTCAGAATATGTATAACTACACCTATGGGATGTGTTTTTTTTTTTTTAAAGAATAAATTATCGATCAACAGGAATCCTTTGGTCAAGGTCGGGTGGTACCCGAACCTTAAGGCACAGAGGCTGGAGTGTGGAACAATCCACATAAATATATGGAAACAAAGCTTAAACTTTAATGAGATAAAATTTAAAATTAAAACGGGGGTGGATGGGGGGCAAGGAGCAGGGGGGAGGGGGGAAAGAGAGATGAAAATAAAGACAATGGAAGGAGACAAAAGAAAGAGACAGGAGGAAAAAGTTCCCCCAGGCTGGGAGAGGGGTGGGGTCAATAAAAGAGGCCAAGGCTGGTCGGGTGTAGAGTAGAGAGAACATAAGACCACCACGGGACCCACACCTTGAGAAATGTGGTGTTATGCCACATACACACGATCGGTTCATCCGATGAAAACGGACCGATGGATTTTTTCATCAGATATCCGATGAAGCTGACTTTCATCAGTCTTGCCTAAACAATATGAGTTAAAACTCTGATCATGTCCAACGCGGTGACGTAAAACACAACGACGTGCAGAGAAAAATTAAGTTCAAAGCTTCCGAGCATGCGTCGACTTGATTTTGAGAATGCGTGGATTTTTGACCGATGGATTTCCCCACAGACGATCGGTTTTTTAACCATCAGAAAATTTTAAAACAGGTTCTATTTTTTTTCACCGATGGGAAAAAAAACGATGGGGCCCACACACGATCGGTTCGTCTGATGAAAACGGTCCATCGGACCATTTTCATCAGACGAACCGATCGTGTGTACAGGGCATAAGAGTCATGAAGGACAGTACTCATCATCTCATTGATCCCGAGAGTGGTGGATTTTATTTCAGAAGAGACCATGTATATCTCCTCTGCAATAAAAAACCTGTCTGTTCACAGTGACTGACAGAGGAACTTTAGTTCCGCTTTAAATTAGGCTGATCACGTTTACATAAGTATCTAAAAAAATGCAAAATGGCTTCCGTTTTCTTTAAAATTGCACCCCAGTGGCTTGTTAAGCAATCTTTTTAAATATTGTTTATCTTTGAAGCTTCACAGACATGCTTGCACTCAGATGTAGATACGAAGTGGCAGGCCATAAAGCGGTTTAATAAGCATGGACAAAAATATGTCTGCATACATAGACAAATCACAAGCAATTGGAACATGGGAGAATTGTCAGAAAGATTTTTTCAGGAAGATTAAATGCTAAAAACTAGCTTTGCTCTTCCACATTAGATGTGAGCATACTAGAGGAAGGGCGTTCTTGCAGAAAACAACATTTAGGTAAACAGGCAAATAATATGGATATTGTCAAAATAACTCCAGTGGAAAGGTGGTAAATATAATGAACTGTCAGTGAGATTGAAAAACTGTGCCTTTATATGAAAAGCACTGTGTAATTAGCGAATAAATGAAGACTAAAACACTGAAGAAAAAAGTGTGATATTTTTCTGACATTTTGCATTTACAATCTTTTTATATAAAGACAGATCCAACTTGATGGGATGTTTGTGAATGACTGTGCATAGTTCAGTTTCCTGCTGCCAAGTTATATTTAATTTCATGATCTGTTATGAACGATTCTGTACAATGTTTATAAAAATATAAATGCTTTGAAATATTAAGACTGAATTGCGCAGCAGTAAAGCATGTGCTGTGCTTCAGTGCTTTTCATTCTTAATGGAACACCAATGCACCTGTTTTCCAGCACTTCACAGCCCATCGTAATGCACGACCGTGCAGGGTTGCTAACCGCCAGTAAATTTACTGAATGTTTTGTCAGTAAAAAATGCGGTGGGAGGTTGGCAACCCTGCAAACATGCGTTGTGGTGTGCTACATTATTTAAAAAAGCGCATGCACCTTTTTTGGTACGTTTTTAATGCATTAGGCGGCCAGTTCAAATTAATTCAACAGAACACAGGTTAACCACTTTCTGAATATGTACTGTGGCGGGGTGGCAGCTGCAGGCCCACTCACATACAAATACCTGACTGTACCTCTTCTGGGTTCAGAGCATGCAGCATGACCACTGGGGTGTGCAGCATGCTCCTCCTGTGACCAAGGTATCCACTAGACACAGCAGATTACTGTGTACTAGTAACTGGGTATCGTATGATCGATATGATTGGTCATAGCGATCACATGATAACAATGTAAACAACCTGTCAAGAATGGCTTTCTATTCATTAACAGCTTGATTACTGTTGTGGTCTTTGATTGGGCCACAGTAATCACCTGGTATTTGGCTATCAGTACCATGTGATCAGCTGTAGCCAATAACAGATCAAAACCATAAGCAAGCTGTTCATGAATAAGAAACCCATTTATGACAGCAAAAACTATTGCTTATACCAATGTTTCTCAACCTCTTTTCAGTCAAGGCACCCTTTAAAATTCTGCACAATCTTGAGGCACCCCATTCTAAATTGTAATGCACTAAACAAATCGTTCTACATAATGCAGCAGCATCCACACACACATAGGATGCCCGACATTTATTATTACAATGCAATGTACCTTTGCACACTGGTATTGACTAGTATTCCAGTTTATCTTTTCTCCCTCTCTCAGCTAACATGACCCCAGTGCTGAAAAAGAGGGACAGGGGATGGGAAAACGAGGATGCTGTGCAGGCACCCGATGTCCCCCTTATCAACCAATTACATCACTAGTTTTTAGGATGCCAGTGGCTTGCCTGCATGGTGCCCAAGGCCGTAATGCTGAACAAATAAATATTTTGGCTATGTGTAATAAAAAGGTACTAGACAATTCAGATATGATCTAAATTGGATCCCTTGTGAATACTCAGTGCAGGTGACAAACAGATTTAAGGGATTAGATCTGATAGCCAGAGTGCCCAAGGAAATATAGAAGGAAGTCTGTAACATTGTACAAGCCAGCAATGAAAACCATCCCAAAGAAGAAGAAATGCAAGAAAGCAAAGTAGCTATCTGATGAGGCTATACAAATAGCTGAACAAAGAAGGAAGACAAGACCAGCCAATCTTGAAGGAAATCAACCCTGACTATTCACTGGAAGTACAGATCCTGAAGCTTAAAGGGGTTGTAAAGGTAAAAAAATGTTTTTTTTTTTAAATAACAAACATGTCATACTTGCTTCCACTGTGCAGCTCGTTTTGCAGCGAGTGGCTTTGATCCTCATCTTCTGGGGTCCCACAGCGGCTGTCTCGGCTCCTCCCCACAAGAACTAACCACCTTCATGCGAGCGAGCGAGCATGGTGGTTAGTTCTTGCGGACGCGCTCCCGTGATACAGCCAGCGGCTATAGCCGATCACTGTATCACTCGGCCCCGCCCCCGCGTGCCGTGTCATTGGATGTAATTGACAGCATCGCGAGCCAACGGCTGCGCTGTTTTCAATCAACCAATCAATGAGCCGAGAGGCCAGCGCATTCACGGCGTGGGACTTTCGAGGGGTCAGGTAAGTAAACAGGGGTGGGGGCACTAATACTCGGATGTTTTTTCACCTTAATGCATAGAATGCATTAAGGTGAAAAAACATGTACCTTTACAACCCCTTTAAACTCAAAAACTTTGGCCACCTTTTGTGAAGAGAGGACTCATTATAAAAGACCCCGATGCTGGGAAACATGCAAGGAAAAAGCATAAGAGGACGACAGAAAACAAGATGGATAGATAGCAGCATCAAAGCAATGAACATGAAGTTAAGTAAGCTTGGGGAGGCAGTGGAGGACAGAAAAGCCTGGCGCGCAATGGATTAAGAGGTCATGAAGAGTCAGACACAACTAATCTAGTGAACAACAACAATAAAAAGGCAGGCTTGATGCATTCACTGGCCCTTCCCACAAGTTTTGGGAAATTTGGAGCAATTTTAGAGCACTTTCCCAAGGCACCCCTGAGGAACCCAGAAAACACCCTGGTTGAAAAAGGCTGGCTTATACAGTGATCATCACTGTATATTAAATGTAGCGCCCCCCCTTTTTAGTTAGTTGGGCGTTACACTAAAGTTAGTAGGGAGTGGGGGATTTAAGTTGCTCCCACTCACAAATTGTTTAGTTTATGCTGTTGCCAGTTTGATACTGCCTCATGGGTCTGTCTGCGTGCCAGGGGTGTGTTATTACCCCTGGGCGACAGTTGGCGCTAGAGGGGTTCTGATGGACCTATCTTTCCTCAGCAGCCAATCAGAGTGGTTTTCCCTCTTCGGCATGCTGGCGGGGGGTATATCTCTGGCGACTGCCATGAGTAGTTCTGTTCTACGTTGGGCCAGAGTCCCAGGTGCGGCATCCACCTTAAGGGTGCACGCATCCATGGGCCCCGCCATCGAGGCCTGCCTGGCCGAAGCTACGCACCAAGCAAAATCTCACCTTGATGCTGAGAGGGACCCCAGCGTCTCGCTGGGTCCCAGATCCTAAGCTTGGAGCTGTACGATGGGGGGTCTGCTCGGGAGAACCTAGATACAGAGGTTGTCTGCGAGGTCTGGACGTGCCATCCGGGATCCGGTCACCACGCCACGTGACAGGTACATTTCAGCTGTCTATTGGTGACCCTGAATTGGACTTACTGGGAGGATTCGCTAGTTCTACCATTTAACCATATTTGAATATATACCAGGCCTGTGCAGGGGCCCTGTTTTCCTCCCAGTGACTTTATTTGCAAGTGACCTTCTGGCTGCCAGGCTCAAGTTAATCACCTGTCCAGGGGCACTTTACCTACTCCGGCGGGAGTGGCGTCGTTGAACTGTTTATGCTGAGAGCAGGCTTGCTCTCCATGTTCTTGATATCCAAGGCCTGATACTGCAGTTTTTCTCTCTGCTCATCAACCCTCTTCCTATTGTGTGCCATGTTGATGTTGGCTATGTTGGCCTTGGAATAAAGCATTGGAAACTCACACTGTTGTCTGAACATTTGCTCCCTATCCACACTCACAAGTTGTACCCCTAGACAAGAGAACTTGGTAACTTAATACGCCGATCCCCAAATTATCCAGCGGCTCCTTCGGGGGTGAGCGCTACATAAATAACAGTGTTAAATAAATAAGTACATTTGTGATCAAGTCCCCAGAGCAGTACAGTGTTACTATGTTGACACAGAGTTAAGCCTTGTACACACGATAGGTTAACCAGAGGACAACCGTCTGAAAGACTGTTGTCTTAGGTTAACCGATGAAGCTGACTGATGGTCCGTCACGCCTACACACCATAGGTTAAATAACCGATCGTGTCAGAACGCGGTGACGTAAAACACAACGTTGTGCTGAAAAAAACAAAGTTCAGTGCTTCCAAGCATGCGTCGACTTGATTCTGAGCATGCGCAGGTTTTTAACCAATGCTTTTACATACTAACGACCGGTTTTGACCTATCGGTTAGGCGTCCATCGGTTAAATTTTAAAGCAAGTTCCTATTTTTTTAACCGAAGGTTAACTAACCTATGGGGCCCACACACGATCGGTTTTGACCGATGAAAACGGTCCTTCAGACTGTTGTCCTCTGGCTATCCTATCGTGTGTGCGAGGCCTTACTCTGATGATAGGATGTAAAAAAAAAAAAAAAAAGTTAAAAAATGTAAGAATTTGTATTTTTTTTTTTTTTACATATTGTCACCAGTCATTATTCCTAATCAACCCCACACCAGTCATATAATGACACTGTATAAAATAAACAATTGTGAAGAAAATTTAAAAAAATTTAAATTTTTTATTAAAATTAAAACTTTAAAAGAACTTGCCATGCCTCTTATTGAATAGACTATCTACTTTCCAAAATGGGTCATATGGGGGTATTTGTACTGTTCTGGCATTTTTAGAACCTCAAGAAATTATATAGGCCATTAGTACATCAGGGTTGATCAATTTTCAAATACACAGTGCCTTGAAAAAGCATTCAAATTTTCCACATTTTGTCAAGTTACAACCAAAAACGTAAATGTATTTTATTGGGATTTTATGCGATAGACCAGCACAAAGTGGCACATAATTGTGAAGTGGAAGGAAAATGATAAATGGTTTTCCAAACCTTTTACAAATAAATATCTGAAATGTGTGGCGTGCATTTGTATTCAGCCCCCGTTACTCTAATAGCCCTAACTAAAATCTAGTGGAACCAATTGCCTTCAGAAGTCACCTAATTAGTAAATGGGGTCCACCTGTGTGTAATTTAATCTCAGTATAAATACAGCTGTTCTGTGAAGCCCTCAGAGTTTTGTTAGAGAACCTTAATGAACAAACATCATCATGAAGGCCAAGGAACACACCAGACAGGTCAAGGATAAGGTTGGAGAAGTTTATAGCAGGGTTAGGTTATAAAAAATATCCCAAGCTTTGAACATCTCAGAGAGCACTGTTCCAACCCTCATCCAAAAATGGAAAGAGTACAATTGCAAACCTATCAAGGCATGGCTGTCCACCTAAACTGACAGGTTGGGCAAGAAGAGCATTAATTAGAGAAGCACCCAAGAGGCCCATGGTAACTAATGATAGGTAGCAAAGATCCAGAATGCACTTGGATGAATTTGTCCACGGGACAACTATTAGTTGTGCACTCCACAAATTTGACCTTTATGAAAGAGTGGCAAGAAGAAAGCAATTGTTGAAAGAAAGCCATAAGAAGTCCTGTTTGCAGTTTGCAAGAAGCCATGTGGGGACACACAGCAAAGATGTGGAAGAAGGTGCTCTCGTCAGATGAGACCAAAATTGTACTTTTTGGCCTAAAAACAAAATGCTATGTGTGGCAGAAAACTAACACTGCAGGTCACCCTGAACACACAGTGTTCACACTGTGAAACATGGTGGTGGCAGCATTATGTTGTGGGGATTCTTTTCTTCAGCAGGGACAGGGAAGCTGGTCAGAGTTGATGTGAAGGTGAATGGAACCAAATACAAGGCAATCTTAAGAAGAAAACCTGTTAGAGTCTGCAAAAGTCGTTCACCTCCCAGCAGGATAACGACCCTAAACATACAGCCCGAGTTACAATAGAATGGTTTAGATCAGGGATATGCAATTAGCGGACCTCCAGCTGTTGCAAAACTACAGGTCCCATCATGCCTCTGCCTCTGGGTGTCATGCTTGTGGCTTTTAGAGTCTTGCTATGCTTCATGGAACTTGTAGTTTTGCAACAGCTGGAGGTCCGCTAATTACATATCCCTGGTTTAGATCAAAGCATATTCATGTATAGAATGGTCCAGTCAAAGTCTGGACCTAAATCCAATTGAGAATCTGAGGCAAGACTTGAAAAGTGCTGTTCACAGACCCTCTCCATCCAATCTGACAGAGCTTGAGCTATTTTACAAAGATGAATGGGCAAAAAGGTCACTCTCTAGATGTGCAAAGCTGGTAGAGATATACCCAAAAAGAGTTGCAGTGAAAGATGGTTCTACAAAGTATTGACTCAGGGGGGCTGAATACAAATGCACACCACACTTTTAACATATTTATTTGTAAAAAAAAATTGAAAACCATTTATCATTTTCCTTCCACGTCACAATTACGTGCCACTTTGTGTTGTTCTATCATATAAAATCCCAATAAACTACATTTACGTTTTTTGGGCCAGATCCACAAAGCACTTACGCCGGCCTATATATGCGCCGATGTATGTGGATCTACCCCTTTGTATGTAACATGACAAATTGTGGAACATTTTAATGGGTATGAATACTTTTTCAAGGCACTGTATATATTATAGTTTGTAGATGCTATGGGGCAGATTCACATACAATTGGACAGGCGCAGCGTATCAGAGATACGCTACGCCGCCGTATCTTACCTGGCGTAAATTCGAAACCAGGAAGAATTTGCGCCGTAAGTTACGGAGGCGTAGTGTTTTTCTGGCTGCGTATTTGAAATTGGGCGGGTTGGGGGCGGGTTTCATTTAAATGAAGCGTGTCCCTGTGCCGAATGAAATGCGTCGTTCCTAAATTTCCCGCCGTGCATTGCTCTAAATGACGTTGCAACGACGTCATTTTTTTAACTTACAAAAAGATACTTGGTGGGCACACCCTAAAAATCTATACATCTAAGCTGGTGCTGCTATAAGACCAAATACAGTACAAAACAGATTATAGCGCACACATGCAAAAATGACATTTATCCTGCAAGGCTAGTTAAAAACACCTGAACATATTCAAAAATACGGGGGTTTGGTCACACTATATAGTCATATAGTGCTAAGCTCACTTACTGCGACAAAGTACCCCGAATTAGTGGGTCCTACCCTAGTAATAGAATGAAAGAACCTGGGTCTCAACCATGGGAGATAAACTCCTCTATGTGGGAGAACTGAAGGGATTCTTCCTATACACTGGTGACCACTAATGTGAGGTAATGAAGAGGGGGAGGGGTGCTCCAGCCAAGAGACCTGGTCAGGGTCTATACAAAATACAAAAAGATACTTGGTGGGCACACCCTAAAAATGCTATACATCTAAGCTGGTGCTGCTATAAGACCAAATACAGTACAAAACAGATTATAGCGCACACATGCAAAAATGACATTTATCCTGCAAGGCTTAGACGTGACTTACGTCCATCCCTATTCACGGACGTCTTACGCAAAAAAAAAAAAAATTCAAATTTCGACGCGGGAACGACGGCCATACTTTAACATGGCAAGTCTATCTATACTCCACAAAATAGCAGCTTTAACTATACGCCGGAAAAAGCCGACTACAGACGACGTAAGAGAATGCGACGACCACGCGTACGTTCGTGGATCGTCGGAAAAAGCTCATTTGCATACTCAACGTGGAAAACGACGCAAACTCCACCCAGCGGACGCCGAAGTATTGCATCTGCGTTCCGAAGGCGTATGAAGCCGTACGCCTGTCGGATCTTACCCAGATGCCGTCGTATCTTGGTTTGAGGATTCAAACTAAAGATACGACGTGGGAAATTTGAAAGTACGCCGGCGTATCAGTAGATACGCCGGCGTACTTGCTCTGTGAATCTGCCCCTATAACTTTCACACAAACCAATACATATAGTTATTGTGATTTTTTTTTTTTTAAACCAAAGAGATGTAGCGCAATATATTTTGGCCTAAATTCATGAAGAAAATAGATTTTATTGAATATGTTTTATAACAGAAAGTAGAAAAATAATTTTTTTTTGGGGGTTTATATAATAATAAAATATAAAAAAATCCAGTGGTGAACAAATACCACCAAAAGAAAGCTCTGTTTGTGTGTATGAATTTCATTTGCGTACAGTGTTGCATGACTGAGCAATTGCCAGTTAAAATAGTACTGAGTAGAAAAACATGCCCTGGTCATGACATTAATGTACTGCATAAAGCACGTTAATGTGCATGGATTAATGCAGTACAACAGTATGAATCAAACGGACCCTTTAAATAAATAAAAAATTACTTAACTATAAGCCCAGGTTCACACTGAGCTGCGGAAATGAAGCCGTGTGAGTTCAGCTGAATTTGCGCGATTTTACTCCTGCATGTCAGTCCCGATTTTGGCTGCAATTTCACAGACTGTGCAGGTTTCTGCACAGATGTCAATAGAAATCGCACCCCGAAATCGCAAAAAGTAGTACAGAAACAACTTTTTTAAAATCGATGCAGCGCCCCAAATGCAGCGGTGCACCAATTAGAACAGTGCCATTGCCGGCAATTGCCGCCAATTTGACGTGCGATTTGACATGTCAAATCGCATGTCAAATTTCACCAATGTGAACCAGGGTTAAGGCTGTAAAAAATGCTCATTACAAATATACAGTATATACAGTTGGTGAAACAATTAAACATGTTTCATTTGAAAGACAAGGTGACAAAATGTCAAAGGATCTTATTTAAACAATCCCAAAGGTATACTACAATGCGTTCTACATCCCTGTATCCAAAGCAACCGCAGTCGTGACAATATATTAATCAATAAGCCACTGTTGACATAGACCTGACAGAGCTTGTGTCAAAAAAAGATAGCATGTATACCCTGCTATCACACAGAACAAGCGTCCATGTGTGTGTCCCTTAACTGACTTTAGGCTCATAAAGTAAAATAATTCTAATTAAATATAAGTATTTCGTAATTCATCAATATCATTGATTCACATAAAAGCAAGTTTCAAATAATGGCAAACAAACTGATAATTGCAAGACACTAAATTAATAAAATCGTGTAATTATTACGCTAATAGTAAAACAGTTGTAGCACTTGGACTAAATCTAAATAGGGAATAAAACACTGTATTGCAGTAAACAATATATTTGGCTAGAAAGCTATTTTCAGATGTTGAATGATACAAGCCAACAATTTTTAGCCACTGCGTATTAACGTAAAACATGTTAATAACATGTTACATAAGTAACTACGACAGATGTGTATGCTTATATTACATATATGCTTATATTACAAAGCTGTTAAAGGGGTTGTAAAGGTTTGTTTTTTATTTTCTAAATAGGTTCCTTTAAGCTAGTGCATTGTTGGTTCACTTACCTTTTCCTTCGATTTCCCTTCTAAATGTTTTCTTTGAATTTCTCACTTCCTGTTCCTCCTCAGTAAGCTGTTCTGGCTGACTAACCCCCAGCCAGAACGGCTCGGATGATGGGGGCAAGCTTACTGAGGAAGAACAGGAAGTGAGAAATTCAGACAAAGAATAAAAACATTTAGAAAGTAAATCGAAGGAAAAGGTAAGTGAACCAACAATGCACTAGCTTAACTGCTTGCCGACGAGGCAGCAGTTATACGGCGGCAGGTCGGCTCTGCTGGGCGAGATCACCTAGCTATACGCCATCTTGCCGGGCAGCCAATAGGGGCGCGCGCCGCCCGCTCGCCCCTGACGCCGACGCGCATGCCCGGCAGTCGCGATCCCCGCCAGGCACCCGTGATCGTTCGTTACAGAGCGGGAACCAGGAGCTGTGTGTGTAAACACTTACCCTTATGAGGATTGTTTTTTCATTTCTTTCTTCATGGGCGCTTCTTGTCATTTACACTGAATTTGGCTGTTTTTGATGCATTTTCACTGCATTTGTGTTGATATCATTTTTAACACATTTTATGATTTATATTGTGTTACACTTTATATACCCCTTTTTTCTGGTTATATGTACTGTTCATATTACTGTCCATATATCAAAAGGGCCTATTCATTTGCACATTAGGATTTATCACATTTTTATGGTTCCACCTGTGTCACTGTGACATTCATAGCGCTACAATTTATATTTTATTTTCCAGTACAATGGCTGTAATTTTGGCCTGGTACGATGTGATATTTTTGTACAAGATGGCCATCCCAAAAAAGGTAAATTTAAAAAGATGAATCTCTGGCGATTTACAATTTTCTAGGCTAAAGATTGCATTTACTAGCAAAAGTTCAAAAACCCTTGTTGACACCGGTGTGACTTGTCATGCGATTTTACAGATCCAAATCGCATAACAAGTCACACCCTATTGTCGGCAATGGAAATGTTCCAATCGGTGCGACGCCAACTTTGTGATGCAGCACCAATGTGAAAAAAAGTGCCTGCTCTATTTTTGAAAATTCCAGGAGCAACTTGTATACAGTGGGGATCGAAAGTTTGGGCACCCCAGGTAAAAATTTGTATTAATGTGCATAACGAAGCCAAGGAAAGATAGAAAAATCTTCAAAAGGCATCAATTTGCAGATTAGACATTCTTATAATATGTCAAAAAAAGTTAGATTTTATTTCCATCTTTTACACTTTCAAAATGACAGAAAACAAAAAAATGGCGCCTGCAAAAGTTTGGGCACCCTGCAGAATTTATAGCATGCAGTGCCCCCTTTGCAAAGCTGAGAGCTTCCAGTGTCATGGATTGTTCTCAATCATCGTCTGGGAAGACCAAGTGATGTCAATCTCAAAGGTTTTAAATGCCCAGACTCATCTGACCTTGCCCCAACAATCAGCACCATGGGTTCTTCTAAGCAGTTGTCTAGAAAACTGAAACTGAAAATAGTTGACACTCACAAAGCTGGAGAAGGCTATAAGAAGATAGCAAAGCGTTTTCAGATGTCAATATCCTCTGTTCGGAATGTAATTAAGAAATGGCAGTCATCAGGAACAGTGGAAGTTAAAGCAAGATCTGGAAGACCAAGAAAAATATCAGACAGAACAGCTCGCAGGATTGTGAGAAAAGCAATTCAAAACCCACGTTTGACTGCACGATCCCTCCAGAAAGATCTGGCAGACACTGGAGTTGTGGTACACTATTCCACTATAAAGAGATACTTGTACAAATATGGTCTTCATGGAAGAGTGATCAGAAGAAAACCTCTTCTACGTCCTCACCACAAAAATCAGTGTTTGAACTTTGCAAATGAACATATAGACAAGCCTGATGCATTTTGGAAACAAGTTCTGTGGACCGATGAGGTTAAAATAGAACTTTTTGGCCGGAATGAGCAAAGGTACGTTTGGAGAAGAAAGGGCACAGAATTTAATGAAAATAACCTCTGTCCAGCTGTTAAGCATGGGGGTGGATCAATCACGCTTTGGGGTTGTATTGCAGCCAGTGGCACAGGGAACATTTCACGAGTAGAAGGAAAAATGGATTCAATAAAATTTCAGCAAATTTTGGATGGTAACTTGATGCCATCTGTGAAAAAGCTGAAGTTAAAGAGAGGATGGCTTCTACAAATGGATAATGATCCTAAACACACCTCAAAATCCACGGGGGATTACATCAAGAGGCGTAAACTGAAGGTTTTGCCATGGCCTTCACAATCATCTGACCTCAACATAATTGAAAATCTATGGATAGACCTTAAAAGAGCAGTGCGTGACAGATAGCCCAGAAATCTCAAAGAACTGGAAGACTTTTGTAAGGAAGAATGGGCAAGGATACCTCAAACAAGAATTGAAAGACTCTTGGCTGGCTACAAAAAGCGTTTACAAGTTGTGATACTTGCCAAAGGGGGCAGTACAAGATATTAACTTTGCAGGGTGCCCAAACTTTTGCAGACATTTTTTTGTTTTCTATAATTTTGAAAGTGTAAATGATGGAAATAAAATCTAACTTTTTTTTTACATATTATAAGAATGTCTAATCTGTAATTTGATGCCTTTTGGGGATTTTTCCATCTTTCCTTGGCTTCGTTATGCACATTAATACAAATTTTTACCTGGGGTGCCCAAACTTTCGATCCCCACTGTAGATATCTGTGCATGAAATCGCACAGATGTCAGCCGAGTTGCACCTGAAGTCGCACTATCATAAAGCTTAGAAATTGTGCGACTTTTAGTGAAGTCGCACGATTTCAAAGTCGGATTCGTTGTGAACAGAGGTACATTTTGTAAATAGGTGACTCATTAAAAACGTCTACAGCCCGTCACTTAAACTGAAATGATGGCCGTAAAATATTCTTCTGCATCTTGGATGCGTGGGGGTGTTCAATATGTAATTGGGTTTTAGGTGTAATGTATTTGGAGGGGGGTCTTGATTTTTTTAATCTTTACTTGTTTTAGGTTAATGTTGCCAATCACTTGTTTAACAACCCCCCTCCCCCCCATCCTCTGGAGAGTAGAGCGATCTCCAGAGTGTGGTGCTGCACAGAAACCAGGGCTTAAATTAAATCCCTCACTCCTGGGTACTTGTAACGTTAATTACCAGTAGGGGGATTGGGAAAGGGTTATTTTTTTTTCGTTTTGAATAGAGTAAGGAGGGATTAGAATTTATGTCAGCTTTTTATAGCAGCCATCTTTGTTGAGGAAATTCACCCATGCTGTTTGCCCTGGTGACCAAGACAGAAACCCAACATTTTGGCAGCACCACTAGAACAAGAGTTGAAGGAAAATAATAGGGATTTGTAATCAAATGGGCACAGGCAGCAAAAAAATTTACTGACATGCTGACTTTAACCATTTCCCTGGTATACATACACACACGCACACATATACATATACACACAGGGACTGATTTACTATGCTCTGTGCGCTGCGCTGGTTCATGCCTTAATTAGTGCGCCGGGTGAAGCCTTAATTAGGCGCATGAACCAGCGTAGCAGCCGGCGCATTGAAATTAATATGTAAAGCCGCGCCGAACTCCCTATAGAAGTCTATGGGAGAAATCAAAAGTGTTCATTTTAAAGGCTAATCTGCAAGTTTTGTCCTAAAAAGTGTTTGGGGACCTCAGTCCTGCCCCAGGGAACATGTATCAATGCTTTTTTTATTTTTTAAAACGGCCGTTTTTTCGGGAGCAGTGAAATTAATAATGCTTAAAGTGAAACAATAAAAGTGAAATATTCCTTTAAATTTCTTACCTAGGGGGGGTGTAATGTCAGCATGTGAAATAGCGCATTTTTACCGCACTTAGAACTGTCTCTGCAAAAAATTACATTCTGAAGGAAAAAAGCCATTTAAAATTCACACGCGGCTATAATGAATTGTCGGCTCCCGGCAATTCTAAAGGGATTCATTCATAAAGGAAACCAAAAATGTGTAGGGGGTCCCCCAAATTAAATTACCAGGCCCTTCAGGTCTGATATGGATATTAAGGGGAACCCCGCCGTAAAAAAAAAAAAAAAAAAAGACGTGCGGTTCCCAGCAAATATCCATACCAGGCCCTTCAGGTCTGGTGTGAATTTTAAGGGGAACTCCACCCCAAATAAAAAAAAAAATGGCGTGGAGTCCCCCTAAAAATCCACACCAGACCCTTATCCGAGCACGTTAACCTGGCCGGCCGCAGAAAAGAGGGGGGGACAGAGTGCGGCCCCCCCCCTCTCCTGAACCGCACCAGGCCACATGCCCTCAACATGGGGAGGATGTCCCCATGTTGATGGGGACAAGGGCCTCATCCCCACAACCCTTGCCCGGTGGTTGTGGGGGTCTGCGGGCGGGGGGCTTATCAGAATCTGGAAGACCCCTTTAACAAAGGGGACCCCCAGATCCTGGCCCCCCCCTGTGTGAAATGGTAATGGGGTACATTGTACCTCTACCATTTCACCCCCAAAAAAATGTCAAAGTGTTAAAAATGACAGTAGCCGGTTTTTGACAAATCTTTTAATAAAATCTTTTTTTTAATTTGGGGTGGAGTTCCCCTTAAAATCCACACCAGACCTGAAGGGCCTGGTATGGATATTTGGGGGGACCCCACGCCATTTTTTTTTTGGTTTTTACGGCGGGGTTCCCCTTAATATCCATTCCAGACTTGAAGGGCCTGGTAATTTAATTTGGGGGGACCCCATACATTTTTTTTTTTTAGTTTTAATGAGCAACGAGCAACGCCTGTATTCTTTATAGCCATGAGTACTTTAAAATTACTTTTTGTTTTTCACTTCAGAAATGACATCTTGTACAGGGACAGTTCTAAGCACGGGAAACATGCGTGTAAACCCCCTCCCCCCCTGTATGAAATTTAAAGGAATATTTCACTTTTATTATTTCACTTTAACCACTTCCATACCGCGCCTATTCTGGCACTTCTCTCCTTCATGTAAAAATTATATTTTGTTCCTGGGGAATTACTCAGGACCCCCAAACATTATATATAATTTTTTAGCAGACACCCTAGGGAATAAAGTGGTGGTCATTTTTTATTTGATTTCCAACGGTATTTGCGCAATAATTTTTCTAACGCCTTTTTTTTTGGCCCAAAAAAAAAACACGGTCCATGAATTAAAAAATAACAAAACAGTAAAGTTAGCCCAATTTTTAGGGATAATGTGAAAGATGATGTTACACCGAGTAAATAGATACCAACTTGTCACACACTCATGGAATGGCACCAAACTTCGGGACATTAAAATATCCATAGGCGATGCTTGTTTTTTTTTATACAGGTGACCAGTTCAGAGTTACAGAGGAGGTCTAGGGCTAGAATTATTGCTCTCGCTCTAACGCATGCGTCAATACCTCACATGTGTGGTTTGAATGGTGTTTACATATGTGGGGAATTACATGCATATTCGCTTCTGAGTGCGAGCTTCTAGGGACAGGGGCGTTTTTTTTTTTGTTTTTTTAGCTCATATTTTTCTGCTTGCACTTTTTTGTCACTTTTTTGATTTTGGATCACTTTTCTTCCTATTACAAGGAATGTAAACATCCCTTGTAATAGGACTAGTGTGTGACAGGTCCTCTTTATGGAGAGAGGCGGGGTCAATAAGGCTGGAAAGCATGGTATTGGAAATGAAAAAAAGATCTCATGCTTTCAGCTGCAATCATGTTCGTTCAGCACTAAAAAGCACTAAAAAGTGTTGATTATAGTTCTAGTTTAAGCACAAATTTCATAGAGTTTTATTGAGGCCTAAGAAAATATAACCATGCCAATAGGCCAGGATACAGCGTTGCTAATATGTATGAATGTGTGTGTTAGAGCACCCCACAAACACCACCCAATGTTAACTTAAAAATTATTAATTAATTTCAGCAACTATGCTTGTACTTGCAGAGTGGCTTTGCCTTTACTAAACCCCAAACTAAATAATCATTTGGGGCAGGGATCCTCAAACTACGGCCCTCCAGCTGTTGTAGAACTACACATGCCATGAGGCCTTGTAATGCACTGACATTCACAGACATGACTAGGCATGATGGGAATTGTAGTTCCTGAACAACTGGAGGGCCGTAGTTTGAAGACCCATGATTTGGGGTGTACACAGCAGTGATGGAGTGCAATTTGCTTAATAGGGACACTAGTTAGATTGACCTGTGTCCCCAAGAAAAGACACTGGTAGGGTTTTAACCTCACTTCCTGTTCAGCTGTGTGACAGGAAGTGAAGCCAATTTTAAGAAAAGGGACATAAAGCTCAACCCCCAAAAAAACACAAGCAGGGGTTCTAACACTCACTTGGCTTCCCTCAAACACCCACAATTAGAATAGGATTGCCTTGCGCTAGATCAGTGGTTCTCAACCTTCTAGTGCCATGACCCCTTGATAAAATTTCCCAAGTTGTGGGGACCCCTAACAGTAAAAAAAAATTCATAGCGTGGGTTGAAAGCACCCAAGGCAAGACAAGTAATTTGCGCCCCTAACCCTCAGACATTTAGCGCTCCCTGAGTGCTTTCCACTCGTACAGTATTAAAACCATACCTCCCAACTGTCCCTGATTTCGAGGGACTGTCCCTGATTTGGAGCAATGTCCCTCTGTCCCTCATTCTCCTCATTTGTCCCTCATTTTGGTCTAATCTGATCCATATAGTTGTATATAAAATGCACTTTTTATCTGTCAAAAAGTGTTTCCCAGCACTAAACTTTCATCTGATTTCTAAATTGCTGCATTTGTAAATTCCAAAAGCCAATACAAAGGAATAGTAGTGGTAAAAAAAGCTCTTGTGGGTTTAACCAATCTTATTTTTTTGTACAATTCTCCTTTAAGGGGGCGTGACAAGGGGTGTGTTCTATGCCTGCATACTTTTGCTGATAGGTGTCCCTCATTCCCATCTCAGAAAGTTGGGAGGTATGTTAAAACCCCTTATAGTACATTTTAGGATGTACCACTCTTTCTTTGTTCAACTTTCTTTCCCTTTCATCTCTCTCTATCCTAATTCCTTGTCTTTCTTGCTCTCTCTTTTTTTCCTTTCTCTTCCTTTTTCTTTGTTCCTCCCCCTCTTATCATCTCCCTTCCTGAGAGATTGGTCTGGGGCTTCAGGAACAGCCCAGGATTTGGTGACCCCTGGCAAATCATCATTTGACCCCCGAGGGGGTCCCGACCCCCAGGTTGAGAACCACTGCGCTAGATTTAAGCACAGTGCTGTAAATCAGCACGTCAAGCCTGTCCACCAATAGCAACCCCCCCCCCACAGGCCATGTTTGCAGGTTTTCCTTCATCTTGCACATGTGCTTTAAAAGACAATCTGGACAGCAATTCTTGATAAGAGAAATCCACAAAACATGTCCTGTCGGGGGTACTTGAGGGCTGAGGACCACTGCAGTAAAAAGAAAACGGAAAATTGAATACTTACCTTTCCGTAATTTTCCTTTCCTGGTGCCTACCCATGGCAGCATACCAATGGTCATGGCTCCGCCCCCGACCGACCCACAGGACCTATTAACTCTCTAATAAAAGGAGTAATCCCCCCCCAGTTAGGCATTCTTAGTAACTAGACCTCAGACCCAAAGAGCAAGTCAACAAGGGAGGGTGTATGCTGCCATGGGTAGGCACCAGGTAAGGAAAATTACGGAAAGGTAAGTATTCAATTTTCCGTTTTCCTGGTGCCTCCATGGCAGCATACCAATGGTCCAATAACTCGCTTACAGGGAGGGTACTGCTCAAAAAATATATTTTAATGAATTACAGAACAGATTGCTGTAGCACTTTTCTCCCAAAATCGCGGGAGGTGAGAGCTGCTGGATCTAGGCTATAGTGAGCCATAAATGTGCTGAAGGATGACCAGCTTGCCGCCTTGCAGATCGTTTCCGGAGAGACCCGAGCCAAGGCTGCCCAAGATGATGCGATTCCTCTCGTCGAGTGGGCGTTCACCGCTTTGGGAATAGGGAGACCACTAGCCCGATAGGTGTTTTGAATAAGTTTCACAATCCAGTTAGCTACTGTTGTCTTGGAGGCCGCTTCTCCTTTCCTTGCCCCTCTGGGGATGATAAAGAGTCGTTGGCCCTTCCGGAACCCCTGTGTGAGTTTTAGGTAATGTTTTAAGGACCTGGCCACATCTAGCTCGTGTAAGTTCGAGGAGTTTTGATCTTCTCCAAATGCTGGAAGGACCCATTCCTGATTAAGATGAAAGGCCGAGGGGACCTTGGGAATGAATTGATGAATGGGCTGCAAAACCACCCTGTCTGGGAAGAATGTGACATAGGGTTCCTGAGCACCGAGAGCTTGGATCTCTGATATTCTGCGACCCGACGTGACAGCAATTAGAAAGGCCGTCTTCCAAGTGATGTCCTCCAGCGAGCATTCCTCTGTAGGGGCGAAGGGTGGACGTGCCAACGCCTCTAAGACTACAGTAAGATCCCACTTGGGATATAGCGTTTTCCTAGGGGGGCGTAATCTTAGGACCGCCTTAAGGAAACGATCGACTAGAGGGTCATGGGCCCATCTGGTATCCGTTAAGGCTGAGATGGCAGATACCTGGACCTTTAGTGTGCTGTGGCCAAGACCCAGGTCCAGACCTGATTGAAGAAACAGCAGTACATTATGGATCCCGGGAACTAGAGGGTTGAATTGGTTGGAATCCGCCAGAGCTATAAACCTCTTCCATATCCTGTAATAAGTGGCATTTGTGGAAGACTTCCTTGCCTGTAGGAGAGTTTGAATCACCTCCTGAGAACACCCTAAGCTGCCCAGCCTCCTCCGTTCAATCTCCAGGCCCTCAAACTCAGGATTTCTGGGCGTGGGTGAAGAAAAGTTCCTTGTGACAGTAGGCCGCTCTTGTGAGGTAGAGGAAGCGGATTGCCCAGTGCCAGACTGACCAAGAGTGGGAACCAGGGTCTCTTCGGCCAGTATGGAATTATCGCTAAGATGGTGACATCCTCCTTTGTCAGCCGTTGGAGAAAGCGTAGTATTAAGGGTGTTGGGGGGAAGGCGTACCCCAACCGGAAAGACCATGGCTGTATCAGGGCGTCCACCCCTGCCGAGGTCGGACAGGGGCCCCTCGAGAAGAATCGTGGGGTTTTCGCGTTGAGGGGTGAGGCAAAAAGATCTATTTGGGGAGTCCCCCACTGCCGGCATACTGTATTGAAGACTTCTTGGTCTAGAGACCACTCGTTGTTGCTCACAAACGACCTCGATAGGTGGTCGGCTAGTTGGTTTTCGGGACCCGGAATATAGGATGCCCTCAGGTTGCATAGGTTCTTCTCTGCCCAGGAAATTATTGGGGTCACCTCGCTGAATAGTGATCTGCTGTGTGTCCCACCCTGGTTCTGGACGTAGGCCACTGCTGCTCTGTTGTCCATTTGGAGGAGGATTGATTTCCCCCTGAGTAGAGGAGCTAAATGTAGAAGCGCCATCCAAGCGGCCCTGAGCTCCAGGACGTTGGAGATCACGCCCTCCGCACTGAACGGCCACTTCCCTTGAACTAATTTGCCTTGGGAGTGAGCCCCCCAACCGAGCTGACTGGCATCTGAGGTAAGAACAGTCCAGGCAATCGGCCCTAGGGACCGAGGTACTAATAGATTGGATGGCCTTGTCCACCACCAGAGGCCGGACTTCATAGAAGAGGTAATAATTATCCTCTGCCTGAGATGTGCTTTCCCCCATTGTGCCAGGAAACCCAATTGGAAGTCCCGTAGGTGCCATCTGGCCCACTTTATCATTGGGATGCACGACGCGAGGGAGCCTGTGAGGCTCAAGCAATCTGATGCTGACATGCTGTGGGATTCTAACGCCCTCTTCACCTTCTGGATTAATGCTGGTATTTTCTCTGGAGGAAGAGAGACTGCTCTCTCCGGGGTGCTGAATAAGGCTCCCAAGTACACCATTCTTTGTGTTGGCGCTAGCTGGCTTTTTGTGAAGTTGATCAACCAACCGAACCTGGTTAAGGTGTTTAACACTGTTTGAGTGTGTTCTTCCAGGGTACTTTTGTGTTGCGACAGAACCAGTATATCGTCTAGATAGTGCAATACTCTTATCCCCCTTTCTCGGAGGGGGGCCAGGATGGCTCCCAAGACTTTTGAAAAGGTTCTGGGTGCTGACGAGATTCCAAAGGGGAGGCACTGGAACTGTAGATGTAGATTGCCCACTTTGAAACGTAAGAAATGTTGGAACTGGCTGTGGATGGGGATGTGGAAGTACGCATCCTGAAGATCTATGGAGGCCATCCAGTCCCCCGGCTGGACTAATAGAATCACTGTGTTTAGGGACTCCATCTTGAAGTGTTCTAAACGAATGTACTTGTTCAGTCTCTTTAGATCCAACACGGATCTCCACCCTCCCGTCTTTTTGGGCACTAGAAAGACTGGAGAGTAAAATCCCGAGTCTATCTCTGAATCCGGAACTGGTAGAACTGCCTTTTGCTGCAGGAGCATCTGAACGTACTGAAATAATATTTCCCTTTTCTCCTTGGAGGCCGGGATTTTGGTGTTTTGAAAAGAAAATGGTGGAGGACGTGTCTTGAATCTCCAAAAATGACCTTGGAGAATAGTGGACACTACCCACTGGTCTGTGCAGCCCTCCACCCAGATCTGCGCATAGGATCTTAGCCTTGCTCCCACTACGCTGGTCTGGGCGGTAGGGGAGTCAAAAAGACTTCTGGTTATCCCCAACTGAGGTAGCGGGTTTTGGCTTTCCCAGCTTGAGGAAGGAAGCTTGTGAGCCCTTCCAGCCCCTTCTGTATTCTCTACCTGGGCGGTAAAATCTTGAGTCCCTTCCCCTCTGTTGAGCCGCTAGCCTAGGGGCAAACCTCTTTCTTCTGCTTCTGTCTTGAGGGATCAGACCACTCTTTCCCCCCGTGACTCTGGTGATTGCGGAGTCCATCTTCTCTCCGAACTGCGCCTTCCCGTCGTACGGGATGCGGCACCATGATTGTTTAGATGATGCGTCTGCCGCCCATGGTTTCAGCCACAGGGCCCTTCTGGCGGTAATAGAATACAGCATGGCTCTAGATGAACACCTCAGGACGTCTATGGCCGCCTCTGCCATAAAATCTGAGGCCAGTTTCAGCTCATCCAAGGCCTTTATAATTTCTTCGGAATCTATGCCAGCCCTGAGGGCTGTCTCAATGTTATCCGCCCATACTTTGGTCGCTCTAGAAATAGAAGATAAGGCTACTGCCGGCTTGCAAGCCCCTCCGGTCGCCTGGTAAATCTTCTTGAGGTCCGTGTCGATCCTTCGATCTAAGGTATCCTTGAAAGAGACTGCGTCTTCTAATGGCAAGGTCGTATTTTTTGCTAGCCTCATAACTGAAGCGTCTACGGAAGGGATAGAGTCAAAAAGTTTTGCATCCGATTCGGCTAATGGGTATAATTTCTGAAGACGGTTAAAGGCGACCGGCCTCTTGTCTACCTTTTGCCATTCTCCTACGATAACCCCCTTAATCTCTTCCATTAGGGGAAAGTTGGAAACTTTTTTAGTTAAATGCGGGAAGTACTTTTTTGTTTTGGAAGGAGGTTCCGGGTCTTCCTCCCATTGAATAGCGTCCTTGACCGCTACCACAAAGGGCTCAACCAGGCCAAAGTCAAAGGTTGAAGGCTCTTCTTCATTCAGGATTGACTCATCCTCTGAGATGCTTCCCTCAGGGCGAGAGACGGATGTCCCTGCGACCTCCTGATCAGCGGGAGGGGAGGCGGGAGTGCTCTGTACTGTGGCCAATTCCCTGATAGACTCCTTGATTAAATCTTTAATGGAACTAGAGGATCCTTGTCTTTCTGCTGTGGCCTCCAGAAAGCACTGGCCACAGGCTAATTTCCCAGGAAGGGCCTTTCTGCCACACACCCAACAATCGTCCCTCTTAGGTTTGGAGGACGCGTGGTGGGAGGAACTCTGGTGACTACTGGAATTGTGGGCTGAGTGTCCCGAGCTTCTATGGCTCCTTGAGCCTCTGTCTTGGGAAGATCTGCGAGAAGAGTCTCGTTGCGGGCTGGGAAGACAAAAAAATATAGGATGCTAATTTGACTCCCACCTGTTGTAGTGCTCTTTTATTTAAAAAAAAACTTACCTGCTGTTGCAGCCCTTACCTAGTGGAATGTTGAGGATCTTTTTGTAGCGGCATGACTATGTCCAGGGCAGCTAGGGGTAGATTTATTTCAGAAATTACTATCTCTCTTTTTTTTTTTTTTTAACTAAAAATAAAGCTATACATTTTATACACAAGATCAGCTGGATACCATATACACATATATATATATATATACATATACATATATATATATACATACCCATACACAAGCACAGCAATCCACTTAAAAGAAAGGATGGTTCTCCCTTTTTTTTTTTTTTTTAAATAAGTAATATTCCTCTGATAAGAAAATTAGCCTTACCCTGACAGGGGTCCATGATCAGAGCAGGAGAGGTGGAGAGATGCTTCCCTCAAGACAGCCTGTCCTCAAATGAGGCAACAGGCTGCCTTAAGTAGATGAGAGCACCAAGATGGCCGCCCGCGACGTACTGCGCATGCGCCGCCGCGCCGACTGAGGCCCCGCCCACCAAGATGACGAGGCTGAGCTCCGTGACGCGCGCGAAGCGCCGACAGCATGTGGAGCCGCAAGCAGGGGAAACAGCTGACCCGCTCCCCCTCTCCCTGCCGTACTGAGCGACGAGCGGAGGCTGGGGTGGCGGGGGTCAGGTAAAGTACCTCAGATGAGGCTGCGCTCCTGTACCAAGATGTGGCTTGTACTGGGGAAATGTATGTTTAGGACAGTCAGCCTGTGCACCTAACGAGGAGAGGAGAAGCTCCTGGAGGTTACAAGTGTGTGTATTGCCAAAAAAAGATCCACAGAAAAAAGGGCTCCTATACTTATCTGGTGCCTTTAGCAACCCAAGCGATAGGACTCCATCCTGCAGGAGAGCATGAACCTGCAACGGTACACCATAAGACGGTGAGGTAGGGCTGACGCGTGATCCTGCGGGGATGAGGACAGAAAAAAGAATGCCTAACTGGGGGGGGATTACTCCTTTTATTAGAGAGTTAATAGGTCCTGTGGGTCGGTCGGGGGTGGAGCCATGACCATTGGTATGCTGCCATGGAGGCACCAGGAAAATACTTACCACTTTGTCTTTAAAGTCATGGAGAATAAACATGGCAAACATTTCATGATTACACACCAGGAAAGAAGCTTAGACAAAAATCACACATAATTTGTTAGGCCCAAACCTATTTCAGCTGCAGCTGTCAAAATATGTAGCATGAAAAAGTCACAAAAAACAAACTTCAAAAATTTAAATTGATTTTTATTGGTCAACAAAACAAGGAAAGCAAAAAAAGACAAACAAACACACACACACACACACACACACACACACACAAACAAAAATACATTTAAAAAATCACAATAAACATAGCTTTAACGTCGCAACATCTTCACAAATTTTTCATAAAATAAAACAGCAGAGACAAATACATCAAAGTGAACATCATTTAAAAATAAACAAAAACCATTGGCAAAATAAAACAAAAACATGCAACAAACCACATTTGTGTTTGGCAACAGCATTTCTGCCTGCCTGCCCCTATGAGGGCAGCTGAGGACTGATCGACCTACGCTTTTTATAACAGTGCTAGTAATGAAGCAATTGAAATCACATGAACAAATTGCAGTCTCTCGTTTGGGTGAGCTTTTTAAGTGCTTCCACCTGGTATTAACCCAACCAAGCTTCTATGACCATCCAAGTGATTTTCACCTTTTAAAAAGAAAGGACATTTTTTTCTAAGTGTCTGAGCAGACTCAGTTCATCACACATGTAGGAACAAAGCTGCAATGGCATGAGAGCTTTTTTTTTTTTTTCCCCTGAATTCATGCTTTCCAGCCTGAAGGGGAGGTCTTAGTGAATTATTACGTAACAAAACTAAAGAATAATAATTAAAATGCCCCTGTCCTTACAGACAGAAGTAAAAACGCACATTTAATAATCTATTTGTGGGAAAAAAAAGGTTGGCAATTTTGTTTGGGAGCCACGTCGCACGACTGCGCAATTGTCAGTTAAAGCAACGCCGTGCCGAATCACAAAAACTGGCCCAGTCATTGACCAGCAATATGGTCCGGGGCTCAAGTGGTTAAAAATGAACAAAACACTAAAGTTAGCCCAATTTTTGGTGATAATGTGAAAGATGATGTTACACCGAGTAAATAGATACCTTACATGTCACGCTTTACTATTGAAAACACTCCTGGAATGGGGCCAAAATTCAGTACTTGAAATTCCCCATAGGCGACCTTTTTTTTTTTTTCAGGTTACCAGTTTATAGTTACAAAGAAGGTCTAGTGCTAAAAGTATTGCTCTCTCTCTAACGCACGCGTCAATACCTCACATGTGTGGTTTGAACGATGTTTATATATGTGGGCGGGACTTGCGTAAGTCCCGCCCACATATGTAAACACCGTTCAAACCACACATGTGAGGTATTGACGCGTGCGTTAGAGCGAGAGTAATACTTTTAGCACTAGACTTTCTCTGTAGCTATAAACTGGTAACCTGAAAAAAAAAAAAAAAAAAGGTCGCCTATGGGGAATTTCAAGTACTGAATTTTGGCCCCATTCCAGGAGTGTTTTCAATAGTAAAGCGTGACATGTAAGGTATCTATTTACTCGGTGTAACATCATCTTTCACATTATCACCAAAAATTGGGCTAACTCTAGTGTTTTGTTAATTTTTAACCACTTGAGCCCCGGACCATATTGCTGGTCAATGACCAGGCCAGTTTTTGTGATTCGGCACGGCGTTGCTTTAACTGACAATTGCGCAGTCGTGCGACGTGGCTCCCAAACAAAATTGGCAGCCTTTTTTTTCCCACAACGAGAGGTTTATTTTGGTGGTATTTGATCACCTCTGCGGTTTTTTATTTTTTAGAGCTATAACCAAAAATAGAGCGACAATTTAAAAAAAAAAAAAGAATAATTTTGACTTTTTGCTATAATAAATATCCCCAAAAATATATATTCAAAAAAATAAAAAAATCCCTCAGTTTAGGCCGATACATATTCTACATCTTTTTGTTTCCAAAAATTCGCAAATAGCGTTTATTGATTGTTTTTGGCAAAAGTTATAGCGTCTACAAAATATGGCATTTTGGTTATTTTTTTTTTTAACGAGTTATTGCGGCGATCAGCGATTTTTATCGGTACTGCGACATTATGGCAGACACATCGGACACTTTTTTGGAACCATTGGCATTTTTCGAGCGATCAGTGCTATAAAAATGCATTGCTTACTCTAAAAATGCCACTGGCAGGGAAGGGGTTAACACTAGGTGCGAGGGAGGGGTTAAATATGTTCACTGGGTGTGTTCTAACTGGAGGGGGGGTGGGACTGACATGGGTAAATGACAGATCGCTGTTCATGAAGGGTAACTCCAGACCAAAAAAAAAAGGGGGTTCCCCTCCAGGTGCATACCAGGCTCTTAGGCTTGGTCTGGAACATAAGGGGTTAAACCCGCACAGAAAACCAGCGTGGGGTCCCCCCCAAGATCCAAACCAAGCACTTATCCCAGGCACGCAGTCTGGCCCGTACAGGAATGGGGGTGGGGACGAGCGAGCGCCCCCCCCTCCTGAGCCGTACCAGACCACATGCCCTCAACATGGGGGAGTGTGTGCTGTGGGGGAGTGGGGCACTGCCCCCCACCCCAAAGCACTCTTGTCCCCATGTCGATAGGGACAAGAGCCTCTTCCCGACAACCCTGGCCGGTTGTCGGGGTATGCGGGCGGGGGGCTTATCAGAATCTGAGAGGCCCCTTTAATAAGGTGGTCCCCATATTCCGGCCCCCCACCCTATGTGAATGAGTATGGGGTACATTGTACCCCTACCCATTCACCTGGGGGGAAAAAATGTAAATAAATAAAACACCACACATTAATAAATTAATTTATTAGTCAGCCGGGGGTCTTCTGCCGGGGCCCCCCACCACCACCCCATTAGGCCCCGGGCTTCGCCGTCTTCTGCCGGGACCCCCTTCACCATGAGGCTCCTGCCTATGGGGGAGGGCTCCGGGCTTCGTCGATTTCTGCCGGGGGGGGTGTGCTGTAGCCCCCCTGGGCTGTTTTCTGCCGGAGCCCCCTTCACCAAGAGGCTCCTGCCTATGGGGGAGGGCTCCGGGCTTCGTCGCTTTCTGCGGGGGGTTCACCTACCCCCCCCGTCTTCTGCGCCGTATTTCGCCGGGACCCCCTTCACCATGAGGCTCCTTGTTGCCTATGGGGGAGGGTCCCGGGCTTCGTCGGTTTCTGCGGGGGGGGGCACCTGCTCCCCCTCGTCTTCAGCGCCGTATTTTGCCGGGACCCCCTTCACCATGAGGCTTCCTGCCTATGGGGGAGGGTCCCGGGCTTTGTCGGTTTCTGCGCGGGGGGGCACCTGCCCCCCCTCGTCTTCAGCGCCGTATTTCGCCGGGACCCCCTTCACCATGAGGCTTCCTGCCTATGGGGGAGGGCCCCGGGCTTCGTCGGTTTATGCATGGGGGGGGCGCACCTGCCCCCCCTCATCTTCAGTGCCGTATTTCGCCGGGACCCCCTTCACCATGAGGCTTCCTGCCTATGGGGGAGGGTCCCGGGCTTCTACGATGTTTTCCGCCGGAGGGCGCCATCCTCCGGGCTTCTGCGGTGCCTTCCGCTTCTACCTGGCTCCTCCGCGGAGCACAGGGCTTGTCTTCTTCCTTCTCTTCCATTCAATGTTGACACGGCGAGGTCCGGCGCTGGAGTGCCGTGTGAGCGATGGGCATTGACTTATATAGGGCAATGCCACCATGTGACCTCAACCCATGTGACATCACATTCCCATCATGCCCAGGGAATGTGATGTCACAGGGGTTGAGGTCACATGGTGGCATTGCCCTATATAAGTCAATGCCCGTCGCTCACACGGCATGTCAGCACGGAACCTCGTCGTGTCAACATCCAATGGAAGAGAAGGAAGAAGACAGCGCAGACAAGCCCTGGGCTCCCGGAGGAGACAGGCAGAAGAAGGAACAGAGAAGAAAGAAGAGGGAAGAAAGCCATGGCTCCGCGGGGGAGCCAGGCAGAAGAAGGAGCAGAGAAAAGACCGGGGAGTTGGCGCACCCCCGGCAGAAGACCATAAAGACCGGAACCCTGGCGGAAGGCACCGGAAAGACCGGGGGATAGGCGCCATCCCCCGGCAGAACTCGCCGAAGTCCGGATGCCCCCCCTAATGTAAAAGAGCTTAAATGGGGTGGGGGCCCCCGGCGGAAAGGGCTCCGGAGAGGACCGAGGGATGGCGCCCTCCCCCGGCAGAAATCACCGAAGCCCAGGGTCCCGGCGGAAGATCGGGAAAGAAGAAACCCCCCCTTGTGAAAGAGCTAAAGAAGAAAGGGGGGGCTCCGGAGCTGATTAATAAATTATTTTATTCTGTGTGGTGTTTTTTTTTTACTTTACACTTTCCCCCAGGTGAATGGGTAGAGGTACAATGTACCCCATACTCATTCACAAAGGGTAGGGGGCCGGCATCTGGGGGCCCCCTTATTAAAGGGGGCTCGCAGATTCCGATTAGCCCCCGCCCGCATACCCCGACAACCAATGGCAAGGGTTGTTGGGAAGAGGCTCTTGTCCCTATCGACATGGGGACAAGAGTGCTGTGGGGTGGGGGGGGGCAGTGCCCCCCTCCCCCACAGCACACACTCCCCCATGTTGAGGGCATGCAGTCTGGTACGGCTCAGGAGGGGGGGGGGCGCTCGCTCGTCCCCACCCCCATTCCTGTCCGGGCCAGACTGCGTGCCTGGGATGAGGGCTTGGTTTGGATCTTGGGGGGGGAACCCCGCGCCGATTTCAAGTTTGAAATTTGGCGCGGAGTTCCCCTTCATGGCTGAAAACAGGTCGGAGATTCCCGTGCGCCGCGTCACGCAGCGCAATCGCGGGTACGCCGCTTGGTATTTACCAAGATTTTCTCGGCGTACTGACAAGGCGCACGGGAATCCCTGCCATTTCTCTCTACGCATGCCCAGTATGCAAATGAACCTCCCCGAAGGTTCAGGCGCACTGTGTAAGCGTACGGGATCTGTTTTCAAAAAACACTTTCACTTTCAATTCGGCCCGCCAAACACTTTAAAACACATGTCACTTCACTTCCCCTGCATCACCCCACCTCCCCCCTAATAAACTCCCGCCCGAATCCCCGATATTTACATTTCAATGTGCCGTGTGCCAGGTTATAGTGGTGCACAATGCGCCCTCTCCTGGGCGCACTGAGCACATTAGTAACTACTGAAATACACTGCACTAGCAGCATATTTCAATAGTAAATGTCAAAACGGCTGCTACTCCTGCTTTTACTCCATGAGTCATGGAGTAAAGGCTTTGGTAAATCAGCCCCATAGTATGTACAGATACAGTGGGGGTAGCAGAGATACAACAATGCTTGGCCGGATGTCACATGATCATCCACATGGATTGATGAGTGTATAGGGTGAATATACATATGTACAGATGTCAAGATAACAGTATTAGCGAATATGTAAAAGTGAAAAAGACTGGTAAAAGCATATATAAAATATAAGATCAATTTAAGTATTGTCATAAAGTATATGTAGCATCCGTATTGGCCCGACGCGTTTCGTGTATTTAACACTCTTCAGGGGCAGATGCTTGACTTATCTAAAAATATATTAAGATTAAGATAGGGTATAGTAGGTAAATAAAATGTATTATATTTAACCAGTATAAGATGGAAACAATATCCACCTGGAGTACTCACATGGAATCTAAAGTAAATGAATGCGGTATGTATGGAGCCACGGCCAAGGGGATATGTCCGTCACGGGAGCTGAGGCGGCAGTAGAGCGCACACAAGAAGGGGCAGCAAGGAATCCTCCCATAGCAAAGTAGCATAGTGTTGAGCATGTATGGCATATAAAGCGAGAGAAAAAACCACTAAGAACAGCCAGCTGGAATCTATAAAAATAATAATAATAATGACAGACAGTTAGTAAATATAAGAACAAATCGGGAGGCAGCCAGCCCAAATAAATGGATAGGTATAATAACCTAATAGAGGCGTCCAGGATTCCCGGATATCCAGCAGGAAGGATAATGGTACATACAAGAGATCAGCCGTGATCCTGAGGATCACGGCTTTTCTCTGTTTTTTAAACGGACACCATTGTACAGACATTATACAATCAAATTGTATACTGTATGGATAGCTTTAGGCCGCGTACACACGATCGGTCCATCCGATGAGAACGGTCCGAAGGACCGTTGTCATCGGTAAACTGATGAACCTGACTGATGGTCCGTCGCACCTACACACCATCGGTTAAAAAAAACGATTGTGTCAGAACGCAGTGACGTAAAACACAACGACGTGCTGAAAAAAACTAAGTTCAATGCTTCCAAGTAGGGTTGTCCAGATACCGATACCAGTATCGGTATCGGGACCGATACCGAGTATTTGCGGGAGTACTCGTACTCGTGCAAATACCCCCGATACCTAAATAGAATACTTCCCCCCCCCCCTTCCCCCCCCGCCGCTGCCGCCGCATCGAGGCATATGGCTAGAGGGACATTGCTGCATATGTGAGGGACATGGCTAGAGGGACATTGCTGCATATGTGAGGGACATGGCTAGAGGGACATTGCTGCATATGTGAGGGACATGGCTGCATATGTGAGGGACATGGCTAGAGGGACATGGCTGCATATGTGAGGGACATGGCTAGAGGGACATGGCTGCATATGTGAGGGACATGGCTAGAGGGACATTGCTGCATATGTGAGGGACATGGCTAGAGGGACATTGCTGCATATGTGAGGGACATGGCTAGAGGGACATGGCTGCATATGTGAGGGACATGGCTAGAGGGACATGGCTGCATATGTGAGGGACATGGCTGCATATGTGAGGGACATGGCTAGAGGGACATTGCTGCATATGTGAGGGACATGGCTAGAGGGACATTGCTGCATATGTAAGGGACATGGCTGCATATGTGAGGGACATGGCTAGAGGGACATGGCTGCATATGTGAGGGACATGGCTGCATATGTGAGAGACATGGCTAGAGGGACATGGCTGCATATGTGAGGGACATGGCTAGGAGGGACATGGCTGCATATGTGAGGGACATGGCTAGAGGGACATGGCTAGAGGGACATGGCTGCATATGTGAGGGACATGGCTGCATATGTGAGGGACATGGCTAGAGGGACATGGCTGCATATGTGAGGGACATGGCTGCATATGTGAGGGACATGGCTAGAGGGACATGGCTGCATATGTGAGGGACATGGCTAGAGGGACATGGCTGCATATGTGGGGGGACATGGCTGCATTTGGGGACACATTTAAAAAAAGTATCGGTATTCGGTATCGACGACTACTTGAAAAAAAGTATCGGTACTTGTACTCGGTCCTAAAAAAGTGGTATCGGGACAACCCTACTTCCAAGCATGCGTCGACTTGATTCTGAGCATGCGCAGGTTTTTAACCGATGCTTTTGCATACTAACGATCGGTTTTGACCTATCGGTTAGGCGTCCATCGGTTCAATTTTAAAGCAAGTTCTCATTTTTTTGACCGAAGGTTAAAGAACCTATGGGGCCTACACACGATCGGTTTGGACTGATGATAACGGTCCTTCAGACCGTTCTCCTCTGGCGATCCTATCGTGTGTACGCGGCCTAAGGAAAGAACTGATCTCAAAGAGCTCAACATAACAGCCAGACAACTGGCTTTTTATATCTACTGTTGATTCTGTTTTCTTTTTGTTGTTTTTTTGCGCTAGGCTTTGAAAATTGCATTCAGATTATTTATTTTCAGTTTTATTATAACCATTCCTCTAAATTATGTATAGAATTCTGGTATACTCAATCTCTTTTATATGTGCTTTTTCTTTTCATCTTCTTTGTTATCCCTGTGCTTGCTGGTTTCTGTCTCTTTTTTCTCAGCTAATACACAGAGTTAACATTTCAGTCCAATTGTTCTTCATGCTTGATGCTTTCCTGTGGGGATTGAAGAATTCATAAGAATTAAACAATATTATTTTCCTCTTTCTTGCACTGTACCCATTCCCACTCCTATTCATTGATCTCGGTTTTAGTGCATAGTGTGTTTACCCTGGGGCTGATCAATATCTCCCCTACAACCACATGTGCTGTGGACCCAGGTCGTATCCCTGAGCACCACTTTGCATGTATATGGTATCTGATCACGCATACCTTATGAGGCCGGGTTCACACTAGTGCGAATTAGATGAGGGTTCCCCCGCATTCAATTCGCAATAGCAGGAGATTGTGACCGTCTCTCTATGGAGCCGGTTCACATATCTCTGCAGCGGCTCCAATGCGATTTGCACACTGTGCGTCTTTTGGTCAGTTTCAGGTCCGAATTCAGCTAAAAATTCAACCTGAAATGGTGAATGAGGACGCACCGGACTCCTGCTGTGAGCCAATGCCTGCTCATATGTGAACCCAGCCTAAAGAAGCAGTGGGAGAGAGATGAGAATGGGATGTAGGAAAGGAAGGTAAAAGGCAGGAGGAGGAGGAGGGGAATTAAGTGGGAGTTTTATAAAAGAATACAACAAATGAGGAGGTTGTCAGAATGCCAAGTTAAAAAAAAATCCTTAGCGTTAACTATTCACAGCAAATAAATAAAGACACATAATAACGTAATGCCATGTGATTATGATCTGATTCAAGACCCCAAATTCCATGCTCCCTTCGGGGGCTGCAGTCAGACGTCACCCGCATTATCCCTGGCACACAGAGCTGCCCTATTACCCTCGCCCCACTGGGTATTCAGGGCCCAGGGCCCATTCTGTACTAACACCATCCTTTCTTCTATTCCCCTAAAGGGAATGTCCTGCCAGGATCACAACACTCCGACCCCCTCCTCTTCTTTCCCCTCTGTTTTGTTTCTCAGTGTCATCCTGAGATTTCTTCATTTTCTTGCTCTATCCCTCTAACTCCCTCCATCATCTTTTTCTTTTTCATATCTCTCTATTTTTTTTTTTTTTCTGAATAGTCTCCTTATCCTCCCTCCTCTTTCCTCTGGCTGCTACGCTCATTCAATCAAGCCGCGCATTCACATCTCGGGAAGTGGCTATTAACACACAATACATCCTTGGGTCACAATCCCCCCTCCTTTATATCATCATACACCCACTCCTGTCCATCTGCCCCCTCCTAACATCACTCCAGCAGCCCCCTATTCTTTAATTCTGCATGTTCTGATGAGGGATCTAAACAAATGCATTTATTTTTTTATTTTTTTTAGGTAAAGCGTAACAGACAGAACCATTGCCTGATCAATACACAAGTGCGGTCACTTACTGGTGACCCTAATGTATAATAGACTTTTACAGTAAGAACACTTATGCTATGGATTTCAGAAATTGTGTTTGTATTGCAGTGGGCTCTGGCAGAATCTTGACCAACATATATATATTACATCCGTCATATAGCTGGAATGCTGAAAAGTATTAAAAATAAAAAAAATATGAAGCTGAACTGCATTATAAGATTCTGGATGATATAGGCTGTTAATACAGTAATACATTAGGAATATCTGATATAATTGTAATTTTTCCAATTTTTTTACAAACATTGGTACCCTCTGCAGTCCTGCGTGAGCTAGCAATACAGATGTTTGCCTCCCATGCCTCTCTTTCCCCTTCTAGTTGGCGTCAGCAGAATCTTTTTTTCTCTAAATAATTTATCCATAGACGTCACACTCCAAGTGGTTTTACATGTTCGGCAGATTTTTTAGCGCACTGTCATACGCAGACCAGTGTGTGTGTGTGCTTCACATACAAAGCAGGCTGACCATGCAGAGCAGTTAGACTTTATTACACAGTGATGTGTGCCATCATAAATGATCGAATGAAAAATCTAGGCAGCCTATTAACCGTATAATCACTCTTAATTTTGCTGTGCTGTTCCTGATAGTGCTGCTAATATGTATCAGCTATATAACTAATATCATACGGTTTTCTCTAGTTTCTGAAAGTTTTGGTTGGGATGCTGTGATGTTAATGGAAAATCCAAAAAAGATGAAATTCTTCAGTTGAGGAACATCCTTTTCTAGGGTAAAAAACACAGCAGGTTGAGACTTTAAATGAGGCATGTTCAGTGTGGCCAAAAAAAAAATTGTCAATAATAATATATACATGTATGTGTATATATTGTGACAGGAAGTCAGGTAAATCTGTGGGTGTTGTCACAGATGGGACATACATTTCTGCCTTGTTTTGACAATACACCAATTGTTATTAGGCGTCGGCTGCAAATGTAGCCAGGAAAGGTTTGAGGGCGTTGGAAGACTTCAGCTGTTCAGAATGAGGCAATTAAGGCCTCTATAAGTAATCCAGAGGATTACCACTGAATTGCTGCATCCTGAGGCTTTCTGAGTGAAAGAGAGCAGTAGCTGAAAGTCTTCTGAGGAGGTGAGGAGGATTGATTTTTCTGTGTGATAAAAATCAAAAGACTATTGTTTTTCTGCTGTATGACCAGCAGTGTCTGCCCAGCACTAGGCTATGCCAGACTCCATAGATAGGTTCCTGTGAGGTGAAGATAGATGCCCCAAGTGGCCAGGGTTTATTTTATGTTTGATTTTGTTTATTCTGTTTGGAGGCTTGCACTTGTTTCCAGCAAGGTGGGAGAATAAACCCAAATCTTTGTTTTCAACCGTCTTCGACTACCTGTCTGTATAAATTCAGTGTGTAGTGAACCCATCCAAGAGGGTCACACAACCCGCTACCGAGCTAACCCCTTACAATATATATATATATATATATATATATATATATATATATATATATATATATATTATCTAGACAGTAAAAAAACTGTCTTATAATGATTTACTGGAATAAAGTTTTAGAAACAATTGACTTTATAGGCACATAAAAATTGTAACACATTTTTATATTTCACAACATATCACATATACACATGATGCATCAATAGATAGATAATAATACACACAATACAAAATGGAAAACAGAAATTTAAAAACAAGGCCAGAGTGGTTTATCCCAAAGAAAATACTTAGTATATATGTTCTAAACTTGCTGCGGGGGTATTTTCACAATGCATGCACACGCCTCCTCAGGCGGTGTTGGGGACTATTTCCCCTTTCTTTGGGGAATGTCTTTTCTGGCTGCTGCATTGTAGAGCAAGGGTGACTGCAAACACTCTTTACTTCCACCAATCAAATTGAAGCTTCTGAGGAAGCGACGGATGAGGTCGCGAAACATGTAGAGCTAATTTTAAAATCTCTAAAGGACCTCGTGGACATACCCTGGAAATACTGTACACAGGCCCAGACTTCCGACAAAGGCCACCGAGGCCAGGCCTCAGAGCGGCAGGGTGCCAAGGGGCGGCAGCGGCATGGAGTCCCCCAACGCCCGGAACATACAGTTAATGGCAGTAAGTTGCTTTCTAGCAGGACTAAATGTAGTGTGGGGGAATCCGCTCGCTCGTTAACAAGTGATTGCGGCGAGGTCGTCAAAATCACTTGTAAAATGTGTGCTGCCATCCGTCCTCCCCTCTCCCCCCCCACACACATACCTCTCTCTGCTGGCTTTGTCTTCGGGTCTCCGTCCTCCCCCCAGCCGCCGAGTCTGTCTCCTGTCCCTGCCGCCGCCGATGTACACAGTGAGCTGTGCTCCTCCCATCTTAGCTGTGACAGGAGTTCTAGCACAGTGCCAGGACTCCTGTTTTGGAGGTGACATGGTCAATAAAGAGAACCTGTCACCTCCAATTGCTATCACACAGGGAAGTGTTTTCTCCTGTGTGATAGCAATAAAGTTAAGTGAAAAAAATTGATTAAAAAAATGTAAATAAAAAAATACTAAGAAATAATAATTAAATTAATAAAATAAAAAAGTTATTAAAAAGTAAAGAATAAGAAAAATAATATTAAAAATAATAAGAAAATTAAACAATAATAAGAGAGTAAATGACAAGCTACAAATAAAAATAAATAAAAAAAGTTATTAAAAAGTAAAAAAAAAAAGAAACAAGATTTGAACTAACCGTGCCGCCCCTGCACCCGGGTTGCCATTCTCTGTTGATTTGGGGGGAGGGGGGGTAGTTTAGTTGGCGGGGAGGGGGTGCATTGCGGAACCTGGCCTTGGGGCGGCAGGGAGAGCAAATCCGGCCCTGACTGTACACTCAGAGTGGGTTACAATATCGTTTATACCCCCGCAGCAAGTTTAGAACATATATACTAAGTATTTTCTTTGGAATAAACCACTCTGGCCTTGTTTTTCAATTTTTGTTTTCCATTTTCTATTGTGTTTATTATTATCTATCTATTGATGCATCATGTGTATATGTGATACACATGTTGTGAGATATTAAAATTTGTTAAAATTTTTATGTGCCTATAAAGTAATTTTTTTCTAAAACTTTATTACAATTATTACTAGGATGTGGCACTTTGCTAACTAGGGTGTGGATTACCACCCAAGGGCAATCATAATCAATATACAATTTATAATGAATTACAACAACTGATACATTTATAAAAAATATATATATTGAAGACCAATGTCCTATAAATAGATCATAACATAAAAGTACGCTGCATGTTGTAGCATAAAGTATTGTCCTCCATGCTCTATGTGGAATTCAAGCTAAGTGTTATAATAAAAAATCCTACTGAATCAAAGTCAAATAGACCATCTATAATAAACACAAGATGCATCCAGATATGCCCGACATGTTTTGTGGGTAAAACCACTTCAGGGGCGGGTGCATCTAAATGTGTAGAGAAATATATCTAAGCCAGTATAATATCATGTAAAAAGGAAAAAAGAATTGCATAATATGTAAGAGACAGTGGTAAACTATCCCCACATATACACAAATGAGAATGAAGCATAGAACTGCAAGACCCAAACCCGGAGGCTGTCTAAAGCCACGTACACGCGATCAGTCCATCCGATGAGAACGGTCTGATGGACCATTTTCATCGGTTAACCGATGAAGCTGACTGATGGTCCGTCGCGCCTACACACCATCGGTTAAAAAAACGATCGTATCAGAACGCGGTGACGTAAAACACAACGACGTTCTGAAAAAAACGAAGTTCAATGCTTCCAAGCATGCGTCGACTTGATTCTGAGCATACTAACGATCGGTTTTGACCTATCGGTTAGAAATCCATTGGTTACTTTTAAAGCAAGTTGGCTTTTTTTTAACCGATGGTTAAATAACCTATGGGGCCTACACACGATCGGTTTTGACCGATGAAAACGGTCCATCAGACCGTTGTCCTCTGTTTAACCTATCGTGTGTACGAGGCCTAAGGCCGCGGACCAGTTTCAGCAGACATGTTCGGTCGTCTGTACGGCCGACCGGACAATTTTCCGGCGGATCGGACAGGTTTCCAGTGGACGAATGTTTCTTAGCATGCTAAGAAACATGTCAGCTGGAAGCCTGTCAGTCCGACATGTTCGGTCGTCTGTACGACTTACCGGACATGTCCGCTCGGCCGAAAGCCCTCGCATGCGTCAAAGTGATTCGACGCATGCGTGAAAGCATTGACCTTCCAGGGTCGCGCACATCGCCGTGTCATCGTCGCGGCGATGGCGCAGCCACGTCACCGCGTATCCTGTCCGCGCGGATTTCGGTTTGATGGTGTGTACAACCATCAGACCAAAATCTCCGAGCGGACATGTCCGATGAAAACGGTCCATGGACTGTTTTCATCGGACATGTCCCCTCGTGTGTACGAGGCCTAAGATATCCATACCGGGAACTGTGGTAGAATGGGCCACCAGGGAGTCAGGCACACACATGGTCCCACATAGACTGAAGTACAAAGGGGGATTTAAATAGCTTTCTGAAGGTAGCAGGGAATGGCCAGTATATTCAGTATCTCACAAATGTGAGTACACCCCTCACATTTTTGGAAATATTTTATTATATCTTTTCATTACACTTTGCTACAATGTAAAGTATTGAGTGTACAGCTTGTATAAGAGCCAGTTCACACAGGGGCAACACGACTCTGGGCGCGACTTTGCGAGATGACTTCAGCCCGACTTGGGGCGACTTACAAGGCGGCTTCAAGTCGCCTCCAGGACAGGCAACTTGCTAGTGGCCAATCAAACAGTAATCAGCTCTGTGGGAGGAAGGGGTTTGCCTGAGAAAACTAGTTTCTCTTCCTGTAAAGTTGCTTCAGTTAAGATAGTGGATCCGACTTGGAGCTGACTTCCATTGAAATCAATGGTTACAAGTTGCCTAGAAGTCGCCTTGAAGTAGTACAAGAACCTCTTCTGAAGTTGGAGCGACTTCAGTAGTGTGCATTAAATAAACACCAAGGGCCAGATCCACATACATTTAGTTCCGTGCAGCGTATTAGAGATACGCTACGCCGCCGTACCTTACCTGGTGCATTTTCGAATCCTCAGCGATTTCGCACTGTAAGTTACGGCGGCGTAGTGTATTTCTGGCGGCGGATTTCAAATTGGGCAGGTTGGGGGCGGGTTTCATTTAAATGAAGCGCGTCCCCGCACCGAATGAAATGCGCATGCGTAGTCCATAAATTTCCCGCCGTGCTTTGCGCGAAATGACAGCGATACTTAACATGGCAATTCTATCTATACGCCGCAAAATACCAGCTTTAACTATACGCCGGAAAAAGCCGACTACAGACGACGTTAGAAAATGCGACGGCCGCACGTACGTTCGTGGATTGTCGTAAATCGCTAATTTGCATACCCGACGCGGAAAATGCCACCCAGCGGACGCCGAAGTATTGCATCTTAGATCCGAAGGCGTACGAAGACGTACACCTGTCGGATCTAACCCAGAAGCCGTCGTATCTTGTTTTGAGGATTCAAAACAACGATACAACACGGGAAATCTGTGGATCTGGCCCCAAATGAAATATGTGGATCTGGCCCCAAATGATAGATTGTTTGGGCTCCATTTCTGTGAAATTCAAAAATCAACTATAAATAAATACTATTGAGAGAGAATATCTTAATTTCTAAAATGGGGGGGATACAAGAGGAATGGAGCCCGACCCTTAAAATACTAGGAACATGGATAAAGGAAAATTACCTATTGGCACAAAATAGGTAATTTAAAGTCCCACCCTTTCCCCTTTCATTTATCTAGGTTTCATACACTAAAAAGAAAGCATTTAGTTAAGAATGTCTTTTAAAATAGGCAAAATATGTTTATAAAATTCGATTTTATTGGATTAAAGTGCAAAAAAAAGCAAAAAAACTAACAAAACATATATAGTACATCTCTGCAATATAGGCAGATTTGTTTTATCCGAGACAAACCAAGTACAGAAAAATACAAGCTGATCTGCCAGAAATGCATTTCATTTCTTATTCCTAAGCAGTAATAGCATAGCACTGCTGTACAACAGAGCGCATTTCAATGAACTTTTCTGCAGTGTTGAATGGGGAAAGACAGGTGATACAGCTGGGTTGAGTAGCAAACATGTTGTTACCTTATTTAACAGAACAGTCTTGCTACCAAATGCTCATTGAATGACTTTATTTGAGCAACATTTCTGTGCAAGATTGCACGCTGCTCTCCTGCTATTGATGGATCTTGCCCCGAAAAGCAAAAATGAAAAAAATAAAATAAACATATAAATTAAAGCAAAATACAGGGCAACAGTATCTAAAGCCAAAACCTTTTTTTTTTAATAGAGTGGGGAACTAACCAACATCACCAGGACTGATTGTGTGTAATTAATCAAAAATTGTCACCAGCAATCTACCAATTGGAACACTTACTGAAGAAATTACACTTTGCTACAATGTAAATTATTAAGTGTACAGCTTGTATAAGAGCCCGTTCACACAGGGGCAACACGACTCTGGGCACGACTTTGCGAGGTGACTTCAGCCCGACTTGGGGCGACTTACAAGGCGGCTTCAAGTCGCCTCCAGGAGAGGCGACTTTGCCAGTGGCCAATCAAACAGTAATCAGCTTTGTGGGAGGAAGGGGTTTGCCTGAGAAAACTAGTTTATCTTCCTGTAAAGTTGCTTCAGTTAAGATAGGCGATCCGACTTGGAGGCGACTTCCATTGAAATCAATGGTTACAAGTCGCCTAAAAGTCGCCTTGAAGTAGTAAAAGAACCTCTATTGAAGTTGGAGCGACTTCAGTAGTGTGCATTAAGACGGCTCTCATTCACTTCCATGTAATTTGTCATGTCGCGCGACTTGGGGGGGCGACACAGGTCACGGTGTAAACCGGCCCTAACAGTGTAAATTTGCTGTCCCCTCAAAATAACTGTGCCCGCTCACCACTACGAACATCAGATATATAGAGGGTTCTCTGTGTCTTTGCCCTGTAGAAATGGCGGCACTGCACCACGCTGCAGCTTCCGGTGGACTGGGTTGCAGGTTCCTCCGGATGGTCTGGAAAACAACAGAGGAAAAAAACACACATATAGCCAGATTCAGAAAGACTGGCTTAACTTTGTGAAGGGGTAGCATATCGCATATACGCTACGCCGCCGTAAGTCAGAGAGGCAAGTGCTGTATTCACAAAGCACTTGCCTCTTAAGTTACGGCGGCGTAATGTAAATGGGCCGGCCTAAGCGCGCCTAATTCAAATGAGGAACAGGGGGGCGTGTTTTATGTTAATGACTCGTGACCCGACATGATTGACGTTTTTAACGAACGGCGCATTGCTCCAAAGTACGCCACAAGGACTTATTGGTTTCGACGTGAACGTAAATGACGTCCAGCCCCATTCCAGCAAACGATGTAAAATTTTCAAAATTCGACGCGGGAACGACGTCCATACTTAATATTGACTAGGCCAGCTTTTTGTTCGACTAACTTTACGCCTGAAAACGCCTTACGTAAACAGCGTATCTTTACTGCGACAGGCAAGCGTACGTTTGTGAATAGGCGTATCACGCTGATTTACGCATTCTAGGCGCAAATCAGCGTTCACGCCCCTAGCGGACGGCGGAACTAGACAGCTAAGATACGACGGCGCAGGCCATCGTATCTTAGCTACATTTAAGTGTATCTCAATTTGAGAATACACTTAAATGTACGACGGCTTAGATTCAGAGTTACGACGGCGTATCTACTGATACGCCGGCTTAACTCTTTCTGAATCTAGCTAATAGAGTCCAGCATGGACTAGAGCAGTGGTTCTCAACCTTTCTAGTGCCGTGACCCCTTGATAAAATTTCCCAAGTTGTGGGGACCCCTAAAAGTAAAATTATTTTCGTAGCGTGGGTTGTCAGCACCCAAGGCAAGACAAGTAATTTGCGCCCCTAACCCACGTACATTTAGTCCCTTCCACTCGTTCAGTATTAAAACACCTTATGGTACATTTTGGGATGTACTACTCTTTCTCTTTGTTCTCCTTTCTTTATCTTTTATCTCTCTCTATGCTAATTCCTTGTTTATTTTCCCCATCCCTCTCTCTAGCTGTCTTTCTTGTTCTCGTATTCTTTCTCTCCCTTTTTTCTTTGTTCCTCCCCCTCTTTTCCTCTTCCTTCCATGTATTCTCAATTTTTTTTCTTCTCTTACTCCTTGGTTGGGGGGGGGGGGGTCGGGAGAGTTGGGATGAGTGGCAATGCTGGGGGGAGTTCTGATCAGCCAACTTAGGTGCTCTTGATCAAGGTCATCTGCTGATCTGAGAACTGTAGTTGCCATTAGAAGTCCCCACTATAATAACAGGTATTGTTACTCACTGTGTCTCCGACTTGGTGGTGAAACCTATGCCGAAATCTGGAGATAGGTTCTCCTCCAGCCCCTCCCTCTTCACATTCCTCACCAGTCAGCTCACCTTTAGTCTCTGCCCCCCCCCCCAGCTATGCCGTGAAGGAACAGCCCAGCTGGGGGGCCGCAAAAAGCCTGGGAGAGCAGTGTGGGCTTCAGGAACAGCCCAGGATTCGGTGACCCCTGGCAAATCATCATTCGACCCCCGAGGGGGTCCCGACCCCCAGGTTGAGAACCACTGGACTAGAGGGAGCCAAACCCATATAAGAACAACAAAACTGTCCCTTAGCCACCTCCCACCCAGCCACTGCACATATACAGCCAGGTGGGCACTTCCTCCTTCTGAGTGGACGTTCAGGAGCGTCCCTCAGAAGGAGGGGGATCGCGTGCGTGCACAGCGGCATGATCCCAATGCGCTTGTTTCCCCCGGATATGGCGCATCTCCGATCGGCAGGAGGGCTCTGTGATTGGCACTCCTGATCACATGACGGCTGTGTCCAATCACACCCATAATGTGATGTAAATAGAGAGCTGGTTGCTAGGCGATCGGATCTCCTCTCCTCACACAGAAGTTATCGGTGAGGCATGGCCATCTTAACCCTACAATGATGGCAGTGCAGGTAAACAGACATCAAGTAGGTAGGAGGCAGACTGCCTCCCCTGTGTATCTATCACTCTCAGTGCCATCATGGGGCCCCCAATTACGGGGCAGCGTGGGCTCAAGGACCAGCTGCTTTGGGGAAAGTGCAGGGGCCCCCCATGCAGCTAGGGCCCCTGGGCAGTGCCCAGGTGTGCCTTCTCATTAAGACAGCCCTGCAGTGAGGAGAGGAGAGCGGATCGCTGCAGCCGGCCGGTGATCAGTGAGTATGAGCTTTTTACAGCTTTTTACACACTGATAACCAGCCTAGTGTCCACACACATGTCCAAACACAATGTAAACACGCAAAGTCCCCAAAACACTGTCCCCACACACGTCCCCACATAGTAAAAACACATGTCCCCCACATATGTAACAGTAAAATTACTGTATTTGCTGGCGTATAAGACTACCTTTTACACTTAAAAAAACTGGCCAAAAAGCAGGGGTCGTCTTATACGCCGGGTCAGCTTTGGCTACATACAGTATATACCGCTTAGCCAATCCCGGTGAGCGATGTATTCAAATACAGAGCTTGCTCAGATTGGAGTAACAACCTCTGCCAATCCGAGCAGGCTACATATAGTAGCCTGCACGGATTAGCTTTGAGAGTCAGAGAGGCGTGGGCTGATGATGTTACAGCCTCTGCCAATCCAAGCAGGCTTTGTATTCATTAATAGAACACATCGCTCGCCATGATTGGCTCCAGCTCCAGCAAGAAGGAAGAAGAATATGGCTCCAGAAGGAAGAAATATGAAGCGTCGGAAAGGGGGTCATCTTATACAGTGAGTACAGGCAAAAAATCTTTAAAAAGATGTAAAATTAGGGGGTCGTCTTATACGCCCGGTCGCCTTATACACCGGCAAATACGGTATATGTCCCAATGATCATCTGCACACATATGTCCGTGATCACCTGCGCACATCTGTACATGATCATCTGCGTACATATGTCTGTGATCACACAAACCAATTATTATACACTTAACGGGATTTTTTTTACCAAAGACATGTAGCAGAATGCATTTTGGCTTAAATTTATGAGAAAATTTGATTTTATTCGATTTCTTTTAAAATAGAAAGAAGAAAAAAAAAATTTCCCCAAATTTCCGTTCTTTTTTCCGCTTATGAATGAATGAATGAATGAAAAACTTATATAGCGCAGCACATGCGAACTGAATCGCCTCTTATATCGCAGAAAATAAGTTGTGAATAAATACCACCAAAAGAAAGCTCTATTTGTGTTAACAAAATTATAAAAATGTAATTTGGGTACAGCGTTGCATGATCGCGCAATTGTCATTAAAAATACGAGAGCGCTGAAAGCTGAAAACTGGCCTGGGAAGGAAGGGGGTGAAAGTGCCCTGTATTGAAGTGGTTAATCATGAGCACAGTAGCAAACCTTGGCTACATAGAGAACCCCTATTTACAGATTTCAGTCAAAACCTTTGCTCATATTTTATCATAAGTGTTTAATGTATATTTAGGCTTATTCAATAAGTCAGTCAGTGTGTAAAGTATGGCATTTAGTTCATAAGGGCCCTTTCACACTTACGGATCCCGTGAGGATCCGTTCCTTTAATATCCACTTGCTCAGCGGGGATCGCTCCGTTGATCCCCACTGAGCCGGCAGATGACAGGGCGGTCCCTGCACACTGTGCAGGGACCGCCCTGTCAGATCTCCGCTCTCCTCTATAGGGGGATTGGATGAACACAGACCGTCTGTCTGTGTTCCCCCGATCTGATCTTCAGACAGATGGAAAAATAGGATTTTCCTCCGTCTGCAGAAACGGACCATAGCGGGACCGCTATTCCATAGGGATACATGTATGTCCGTCCGTATTTCATCCAAAAATGGATGGATGAAATACGGACATACGGTCCGCACGTGTGAAAGGGCTCTAACACTGAACTCATATTTTCAATAACCCATGGAAGTTTACTTTTCAGTCAACACTGCTGTTTACATGTCATAAATTATCTGTGATAAATAAGATGTATCACTTATGTCGAAATAATATATCCATTCGTATTTTACTCTTTAAAAGGTAGGGTTTTACTGGGTTAATGTATAGCATATACTACTATTGTGAGACTCAATGGTCTGTCAGTGATTAACAAATGGGCTTTTAATTGCAAGGCAAAGCACTGCAAAGGGTTAAGTCTTAAAAGCCTAGATGAAGTGGGCTGGTTTGAAGAACCATCTCACGGTATTGTTAGGGAAGGGCTGTGTTATGGTTATAAACTGTATATAGCGAGCAGCTTCTGTGATGCCCTTTTGTTCTTTTTTAAAAGGAGGGTTAACTACCAGTACTCACCTTCCTTCTCCTTGTATTGTTTGGTCCACTTTACCTCACAAAGATTTTTTGGCTTATTTATTAGTTATTTCATCTGCTCTTGAATCAGTTCCAAGTGATACACAATGCACCTTCTCTTTCTGTTACTTTCGGAAGCTGAGTCTTGCTGCACTGTTTACTGTTTGTCTTGCATGGTGTTGGGCAGGCAACTCATATACAGTATGTCAGCATCTCTTCTGCCTTGATTAAAATGGTGTATCAGCTACCAGTAATTGTCTTTCACACACAATAACAGGGAGGTATTTTATATATCTGGGTTTTGGTGCTGTGCATTGGGAAGAAGATACTGTTTGCTGCTTTTTTTTTGTTTTATTAATTTTCAAAACTTTCAAGCAAAATTCACCTTCTGTAGAGATGAATAGTAACCTATGTAGAACACACCCAAAATGCACTGAACTTAAAATGTCAAGGTGTGAATTGGTTTTAGCGATTGCAGATGCACAAGTAGCACCTCCTAGCTAGGTACTAGGATTAGTAAGATGTAGTAAAAAATGGAAAGATGTGTCCTTCGCGCTACTGTATAAAGTAATGTGAATGTGTAAAAACGCCGTCGTATCTCCTACCTGAATCTGGCCCAATATTTTTAACTTTTTGCTATAATAAATATACCAATTTAGAAAAAAAAAATATTTCCTCAGTTTAGGCCGATATGTATTCTTCTACATATTTTTGGTAAAAAAATCTCAATAAGCGTATATTGATTGGTTTGCATTATAGCATCTACAAAATAGGGCATAGATTTAATTTTTATTATTATTTTTTTTACTACTAATAGCGGCAATCTGCGATTTTTATTGTGACTGTGACATTGCGGCGGACATATCGGACACTTTTGACACTATTTTGGGACCATTCACATTTATACAGCGATCAGTGCTATAAAAATGCATTGATTGCTGTATACATGTGACTGACAGCGAAGGGTTTAAAACTAGGAGGTGATCAAGGGGTTAATTGTGTGCCCTAGGGAGTGATTCTAACTGTGGGGGCAGGGGACTGATGAGAGGAGGAGACCGATCATGTTCCTATATACACGGAACATACGACCAGTTCTCCTCTCCCCTGACAGGACGTCCCTGCTCTGTCCCGGTTCTGTGATGAGCAATCGCGCATAGTGTCCACAGTGACTCTTACATCAACAACAATAAAACAAGGGTATAAGATAAAAACACAGCGTTTTTGTGCCTTCTCACTGCGCGTATACGTCCACGTCAATCTCCGGGCACTCCCTACTAGTTACGTCACAGCACCTGACTATATTAAGTCCCCTGACGTGCTGTGATGTAATGCGCAGGGAGTAGGGATGAGCTTCCAGTTCGAGTCGAACTCATGTTCGACTCGAACATTGCCTGTTCACCTGTTCGCCAAACAGCGAACAATTTGGGGTGTTCGCTGCAAATTCGAAAAGCCGCGGAACACAGTGATTTTAATAATGCTTAAAGTGAAACAATAAAAGTTGTAAAAGTTAAGAAATATTCCTTTAAATTTCGTACCTGGGGGGGTGTCTATAGTCTGCCTGTAAAGCAGTGCTTGTTTCCCGTGCTTACAACTGTCCCTGCACAAAGTGTAATTTCTGAAGGTAAAAAAGTAATTTAAAACTCGCGGCTATAATGAATTGTCGGCTCCCGGCAATACAGAGAAAAGTCATTGATAAAAAAAAAATGTGTGGGGGTTCCCCCAAATTCAATTACCAGGCCTTTCAGGTTTGGAATGGATATTATATCCTTTGCACTACAGTGCACCTCCTACTAAGTGTTACTAAACCCAGAACCTGCATTCACTATCTCTGGTCTCCCACAATACACAGATCATGGAAATACAATTATTTTAGTAAATATAAACTGATAAATACCTTTTCTTATCAGCAGTATATAACAGCCTTGTAACTTCTATCAGTTCCTAGTAAAGCTTGTAGGAGGAGTTTTAATTCTTCCCTGATCCTTTGTCTGGACATGTCTGCACAGTGCCGATTGGCCCTGTACTGATCACATGCACGCTCCCAAGAAAAAAAAAAATACTCTCTCGCAATACACACTAAACTGAGCATGTGCAGCCTGTCCACTGGCCTGTGTATACCTTAGACTAAGTTGGCATTAAAAGCAGGCGTTTGCAAGGCATTAAAAACGTCCCTCAAACGCCTATGCAAATTATACAATGGACAGCACACAGTGCTGTTCACACAATCAAAATATGACATTGCATCACTTCAAAATTGAAGCCATATGTCGAGTCAGAAGGCGTTTAAAGCCTCCCATTTAAGTCTATGATAATGGTGCGGTTGCATTAAGATTAGTTTATTCCCTGCAATGGAATAGGCATTTGTGGAGCGGTTTTGATGCACATTAACGCTCATCAAACTCTTTTAAACTGCCTATAGGGTGTTTTGGGAGAATTTTAAACTTTTCAATAATGCTTGTAAAATGCTAGTCTAACACCCATACTAAAGCTTGTTAGCGCAAGTCTAACGCCCTTTACTAATGCTATAGTAGCATTTGTTAAGCGTTAGAAATTTAGTCAAGTGTGAACAAGCCCTAAGGGCGCTCTTGTTTGGTCATGTGATCAACTCCCAGCGCCGGCTTCGGGGAAGAGGAAGAATAGTGGACAACGGATGTCACATAATAAGCGTATGAGTAACGCCATCACCCAGGCAATCCAGCCATTGTCGCTGCTCTCTCCTCTCCCCTAAAACCGGCCACTGGGGAGATCACGTGACCGGAGTGGAGCGCCTTTAGATTGAGTAAGTATAAACTTCTTTCCCTTACAAGGTAGTTAGTATATGGTTTAGAATAGGGTGGAAGCAGGTTCAAGCTTAGTTTTGACTGGACTTTAGGACAGTTGTTTTTAAACAATCCTTTGTACTTCTTAGCTCAGTGGTGCACCACAACCATTTTGTCTCACATACTCACCAGAAGATGTAGACCTTGTAAAGGAGAAATAGGTCCCTACTTTTTAAAAAAAAGAAATGGGTGCACCTCACCTAATTATGGTAAAGCACATTTCTGTTGTGTGAAATGCATCTACCTTGACCACTGCTGGTGTTCTCTGGTGTCATTTTGGAAATTTTGATATTCCAATAAATTTTACTTGGAACCCACATAAGGTGCAGCCGTTTCTTATTTTGACGATTTACCACAAAGGCGAGCTGGGGCTAGCACTCAGGTGTGTGTTCCAGTAGGAGTATAAGTTTCTTTTCACTAGGGCCCTACTTTTCCTGGGGGTCACAGGAGTGCACTTAGTTCTACACTCTTGTGACCCATATTGAGCCAACAGAGGACTAAAATCCACTGTTGGCTGACATCACTCCGCCAGTCCAGACTCTGGAGGAATCCCGACTTTTTGGACTTCGAGATCCATCAAGATGCCTGGACCGGCAGCTGGCTCAGCCTCTGAGAGAACTGTGAGCCAGCCACTCCCAACCCCTCCACAGCTCGGCTCTCCAGTAAGCGCTGGAGGGGAAGAGTAGAGAGCTGGTGACTGACCATCACTGGCTCTCTGAAGACCAAGGACTGAGAAATCAGCAGTCGCTTTGATTGCTCAGTTCTCAGTGTAGAGGCTGAGGGGGACAGATGCAGCATCACACCGATTCTGCATCCAAATTAGTGAGTATAATTGTTTGCTTTTTAAATCCCACACTTCTCTTTTAAGATGAATGAATGAGTCTATCACTATATTATATATCACTGGGTTCACTGTGCACCGTTGCTCCACCTCCACCTCCAGGACACAGAGCCTCTCACTTTAACCAGCTAGATAATGCCACTCAATTCCTCAAGCAATTCCTTTCCTCGACTGCATTTCAGTTATGCTTCAAGATCATCATACTGCCATGTAGTGAAACACGGAAATCCCAAATGTTGTAAACCTGTTTTTAATTAAAATTAAAAAGATACAGCATGTATGCACTTACATATACTGTATTCAACTGATATACGGCAACCAGTGGGTGGTAAACCCTTCCTATTTCCTGTCATTGGAACGAATAGAGTGATGTATGGCAAACAGGCTCTCCAATGCGTTTCATCAACCAATGGACTTCCTCAGGAGTAGTTTTTGCCTTATCTTTTACATTTTAAATAAAAGCAGGTTTACACTATTTGAGACTTCATTAGCTAGCTGGTTGAGTGAGAAGTCTTCAGTCCTGGTACTGTGCAATGAAACATAATGAATCAGGACATTCTAAAATATAAGCTTTGATAGACACACTTGTTAATTTTAGAGGTCTACATTTTCCACAAGAGTGGTGTGTGGGCACACAGGAATGTTTTACAAAAAAACTGCCTTAAAGAAAACTTTTTGCACATCATGGATTGTCCATTTAAAGAATGAGATGCACTGTATTGCACAAATTAGTATAGTGACTTCTTGGAATAGGGCATCATATTTTGTGGATTATTGATTTGTTTTAATTTTACATGGATCTACATATCACAGATTTCACAGCTTAAAGGTGGAGGAGAAATGCAGTGCAAAGAATGTTTGCATAATGTAGCACATGTACAGTATGTAGCTTACTGAACATTTGTAATGTTGTTTTTTGCATTGCAAGTGTCACCGTTTTATGTGAAAAGGTCTGATTGTTAATAGAAGTTGCAATATATAGTTATTTATGCACATATAATTTGATGTATATTTTAAGTTTTTTTGGTTTATGTAATATGTGACAGATCATTGAGACTGTATTCACAATAGAAGGTTGTACTGTAAGAGCACTGCACAATTATATGAACCCATTTATAGATATCTGGGGAGATACTGTGGGCCAGATTCACAGAAGAAATACGCTGGAGTATCTACTGATACTCCGGCGTATTTTCAAATTTGCCGCGTCGTATCTTAATTTGTGATTCACAAACAAGATACGACGGCATTTGGCTAAGATCCGACAGGCTTACGGCTTCGTACGCCTTCGGATCTTAGGCTGCAATACTTCGGCCGCCGCTGGGTGGAGTTTGCGTCGTTTTCCTGCGTCGGGTATGCAAATTAGCTTTTACGGCGATCCACGAAGGTACTTGCGTGCGTTACGTCGTCGCAAGTCGTTTTTTCCCGTCGCAAAGTTAAGCCTGCTTTTTCATGGCTTAACTTTAGACCAGCCATGTTAAAGTATGGCCATCGTTCCCGCATCGAATTTCAATTTTTTTTTTCCTATGACGTCCGGGAATACGTTACGCACGTCGCCGCTCAAAAAAAAACACGTCGGGGCGCCGTCATTTCACGCAAAGCACGGCGGAAAATTTCCAAACGGAGCATGCGCAGAACGTTCGGCGCGGGAGCGCGCCTAATTTAAATGGTACACGCCCCCTTTGAATTAGGCGGGCTTGCGCCGGACTGCTTTACGTTACACCGCCGTAAGTTTACACGCAAGTGCTTGGTGAATCAGGCACTTGCGCTGAAAACGTAAAGACGATACGTTACGCTGCCGCAAATGTACCTGAATCTGGCCCTGTGTGTCCAAGCAGCTCGGGTAAATAAGGAATAACCATAAGCTTGGGGAAACCATTTAACATCCCAAAAAAAGGTTCATATGGGTGCTTTACAGACAATAAAGATATCTGTGTTTGCATCAAATTTTGGTATATCATATTTACATGGATACATAGTTAGTCAGGTTGATAAAAGGTATAAGTCCATCTAGATCAACCAATAAAAGAGGAAAACAAATAATATATATATATATATATATATATATATATATATATATATATATATATACAGCAGCCCTCACATTTTCCACTCGCCTACTCGCATTTTGCGAGTGGAAAATGAGGGCTGATGAGGAGCTGGGCTGCCTGGGAGTGGGGGGGGGGGGGGCGAGCACCGCCAGTGGGTGGGGTTGATTGGGAGCCGTTCTCCCGGTGGAAGAGTGACTGGAGTTAGAGGATAGCCACTGGATCACAGAGCGGTAAAACACACTGTAACAGCATTACATTGAAACTGTCTCTGCTCTGCTCAATGATCTTATACAGCCCCGCCTTCTTCTAACCCCGTGCCTGTGATAGACAGAATACATCCCAGCATTGGACCCGTGTTCTGTCTATCACAGGCATGGGATTAGGAGGAGGCAGGGCTGTGTGAGATCAGTGAGCAGAGCGGAGACAGTTTCAATGTAATGCTGTTACAGCGTGTTTTACCGCTTGTGATCCTGCAGCTCTCCTCTAACTCCAGTCACGATCCAGCCACCCTTCTCACTTCCTCCGCCCTGGCAAGGCTGCAATGGGGGCAATGTAAGGCTGCAATGGAGCTAATGTAAGGCTGCAATGGGGGCAATGTAAGGCTGCAATGGGGGCACTGTAAGTCTGAAATGGGTGCACTGTAAGGCTGCAATGGGGGCAATGTAAGGCTGCAATGGGGGCAATGCAAAGCTGCAATGGGGGCAATGTAAGGCTGCAATGGGGCCAATGTAAGGCTGCAATGGGGCAATGTAAGCCTGCAATGGGAGTACTGTAAGGCTGCAATGGGGGCACTGTAAGGCTGCAATGGGGGCACAGTGAGGCTGCAATTTGGGGCACGGTGAGGCTGCAATGTGGGGCACGGTGAGGCTGCAATGGGGGTAAAGTGAGGCTGGAATGTGGGGCATGGTGAGGCTGCAATGTGGGGCACGGTGAGGCTGCAACTTAATTAATTTAAGTGTCATTTCATGACATAATTTATGACAGCGTGATTAAGGGCATGGTAAGAGTTGGGTGGGGCAACTGGTGGCAAGTAACCCTTGAGACCTGGCTAGTAGCTCAGGACTTGAAATTTTGAGCCCTGCATATCACAAAAGAATGCTAATTCCACTTTTTCTCAAACAAAACATTTTTTGGCCACCTATGATTGAAAATTATTTTTTGTTTGCCAACGTCAACAAATCAAAAATCTAATGAACATTTCGAAATCCACTGTTTTCTAACATTATTCTATTCTTGTATACCCAGCATTAGTCACATTTCTACTTCAGCCTATTGATTGAACATTGAGAGAGCAGCAGCACATTGATGAGGTCACTCCCTGTGCTCTCCCTTCCTGTAGACATGTTTACTGTTAGGCTGTCAAACGCCAAGCAAAGCAATAGAGTAGGGGTCCTCAAACTTTTTTAAAAGGGGGCCAGTTCACGGTCCCTCAGACTGTTGGGGGGCCAGACTATAGTTTGAAAAAAATATAAACAAATTCCTTTGCACACTGCACATATTTTTTTTGTAGTGCACAAAAAACTGTTTTAATCAACATAAACCTATTAGTATTTCACAGAATCCCTTCATCACAGACTCCCCCCCCCCTCCCCATCACAGATCCCCCCATTACAGACTCCTCTCCATTAAAGACCCCCCCATCACAGACTCCTCTCCATGAAAGACCCCCCCCATCACAGACTCCTCTCCATCACAAACTCCTCTCCATCACAGATCCCCCCCATCACAGATCCTCCCTCATCAAAGATCCCCCCATCACAGACTTCTCTCCTTCACAGAGCCTCCATCACAGACTCCTCTCCATCACAGAGCCTCCATCACAGACTCCTCTCCATCACAGACTCCTCTCCATCACAGATCCCTCCCATCACAGACTCCTCTCCATCAGACTCCTCTCTGTCACAGATCCCCCCCATCACAGACTCCTCTCCATTACAGACTCCTCACCATCACAGACTCCTCTCCATCACAAATCCCCCCCATCACAGACTCCTCTCCATCGCAGATCCCCCCATCACAGACTCCTCTCCATCACAGATCCCTCCATCACAGACTTCTCTCCATCACAGATCCCTCCATCACAGACTCCTCTCCATCACAGATCCCTCCATTAGACTTCTCTCCAGACATCACAGACTCCTTTCCATCACAAAGCCCCCAATCACAGACTCCTCTCTATCACAGGACTCGTCTCCATCACAAAGCCCCCCCATCACAGATCCCCCCAATCACAGACTCCTCTCCATCACAGGACTCCTCTCCATCACAAAGCCCCCCCATCACAGATCCCCCCAATCACAGACTCCTCTCCATCACAGGTCTCCTCTTCATCACAAAGCCTCCCAATCACAAAGCTCCCCCAATCAATGATCCTCCCAATCACAAAGCCACTCATCACAGAGCCCCCCCAAATCACAAAGTCCCCCCATCACAGATCCCTCCAGAGATATTGCTGTCCCTTCCATATGATCGCAGCACTCCCCCCTCCCCTACCTTATTCACACAAGAAGGGAAGCATGACAGGATTGGACAAAGTGCAGGACTTTTCAAGTGAGCGGCAGATGATTGATTGCTGGGACCGCCCCACTGCCTAGTAACCAATTACAAGCTTCTTAACTCGAAAAGTCCCACCCTTTGTCTGGACCTGTCACGCTTCGTGTCTTGTGTGACAAATGTAGCAGAGGAGAGGGGGGAAGTGCTTCATAGGGAAAGTGCTGCAATCTTATGAACGGGACAGTCCATGCCGTGGGCCAGGTAAATCGCATTGGCGGGCCGTATGCGCCCCGTGGTCCGTAGTTTGAGGAACCCTGCAATAGAGCCTTGATTGACTATGAGTGTTGAAGCGTCCCCTCCCAGCTTGAGTGCTACAATGCAGGGGAACACAGGAGGCTCAAATAAAAACATATAGAGTAATGTACCTACACAAAGTGTTTACCATGTGGAAGTTTACATCGTTTATTGTCATATAACATTCAGTTAGTGTATTAAATGCTGCTTTTTGTTACTCTAACCAAAAGAAATATATTCTTAAATGTCAAAAGGAGAAGAAATCTCTGCAAAGTGAAAAAACACAAAGTAAATGATAGCAGAAGCATACACCCCCTCAAGTTAAAATTGAGCAGATGCACTGTTGGCATCAATCCCAGCCTGGAGTCTATGTAGGTAGGTCTATCAGCATTGCACATCTGTACACTGCAATCTTTCTTAATTTCTCTTTGTAAAACTGCTCCAGCCCTGTTAGGCTGCATTGGAATTGTGAGTAAACAGCCTTTTTAAAGTCACACCAACAATTCTCTATTGGATTTAGATCTGGGCTCTGTCTTGGAAAGTATAGGACATTAACATTCTTGTGTTTAATCCATTCCTATGTAGTTTTGGATTTTCTTGGGGTCACTGTCTTGTTGGAAGACAAATCTTTTACTTATGCTCAAGTTTTTGTGAACTTTATACAGTTTTCCTTCAGGATTTTTCTGTATTTTACTGTATTTATTCTACCCTGGCAAGCCTTCCAAAGCCTGCTGCAGAGAAGCATATCTATAGCATGATGATGCCATCATCAAGGGAGTAACTATAGCCATGGCAGATCATACAACGCATATGGGGCCACATGGGGTTTAGAATTGGTTGAGTACACAGTTATTTATACAGGTAGCTATAGCATTTTAGCATTTTGCTTATACATTTGAAAGAATAAAACCTAATATAAATATACTGCCATTAGTGAAAAGGCTCTGGTATGTGACAATATCAGACCCTCCAACCTGCCTGCCGGAAAAAGGTACACCATACTCTGTTCCTGATCATCTCTCCTTAATTTACTTAACACAGTCAATGCATTCATGTGATGGTTTTGCTTAGGTTTCCTGTGATTATAAAACAAAAAAGAAGATGATCAGGAGAAAATTTAGTTTTACCTGCTGGAGGGGGTCATATTGGTGGGTCTACAATATTACCACTGAACTCTTCGTGATTCTGTGCTTGCTGACACTATTTTTCAGTCGTATTTTACAGTCAAATGAATGTCCCAGGGAGATGAAAAAATTAGTTATTGTTAACATACCCAAGAAGTGAATGTAAGAACTGGTATCACACTCCCATCCTACTGAAAGGTACACCTCTCAGACAGCAGGGCAGACAGACTTAAATAGAAGAAGAGGATATGCTGATTAAGTAATTTGCTTAGCATCAAGTGGCAAAGCTATTATCCTTGCAAATATTAATGATGTCCACTGTGATTTTTAATCCTTCTATTGGTTGTTCTATGTGGTAATCAATTACTGATTCACCCAGGAGGTATCAGGTGTAGGGTTGAGCGAACCCGAACTGTAAAGTTCGGGTTCGTACCGAATTTAGTTTTTTTTTGGACCCGAACCCGGACCGAGTAATTTGCTGAAAGTTCGGGTTCGGGTTCGGAGTTCGGCTATGTAACGGCGCGCTGCACGGCAGCCAATCGCCATTTTTTTTACTACTGTGACTAAGAAGCCATCACAGCCATGCCTACTAATGGCATGGCTGTGATTGGCCAATGCAGCATGTGACCCAGCATGTGACCCAGCCTCTATATAAGCTAGAGGCACACAGCACAGCTCGTCACTCTGCTTTAGCTAGGGTAGGGAAAGGCTGCTGCTGATCTGAGGGAGAGATTGAGATAGGACTATCCTGCTTCAGAAATTTACACCAGCACTGCATCTGTCCCTGTGAGATACTTTGCATTAGACAGTTTAGGGCAAGGTTCCTGCTTGTTGCTATAGGGAGAGAATTATATAGGAGATACTCTGCATATTACACCAGCACTGCATCTGTCCCCTGTGAGATACTGTGCATTACATAGTTTAGGGCAAGGTTCCTGCTTGTTGCTATAGGGAGAGAATTATATAGGAGATACTCTGCATATGTCATGAGCAGTCTTGGCCACCAGATGGCGCATCGGCGCGCACCGGTGCACGCATGCGGGATAACGGCGCATCGGCGCACGCAATCGTGGCACGGTAACGCGCGCGGGAGAGCGCACTAGCGGCGGCGCGCGGGCACGTGAGGACGCCGTTCTGGCGCCAAAGGGGTCTGATCACAGTGCCTCTTGCTGACCAGTCTACAGCGTTTCCAGTGAGACCTCTGCACCTGTTACCCGTATTGAACCTGTTCCTGAAGACCCGGCTTGTACCTGTTTATCCCTGCCTTCCACCTGCCCTGAATCCGGCTTGTCTGACCATCCCTCTGCCTCATCCTCTGTACCTCCTGCTGCCCGCCAGTTACTGACCCGGCCTGGACTCTGACCCTGCCTGTACCAGCTCTACCTGCTCCTGACCAACCAGCCAGTTGGTGGACTTACCTGCTGTGACTTGTTCCTGCGTGTACTACGGTACACCTCCCCCGTTTCTGCTGCTGCTCCTGCTTCCAGTGACTCTACCATTTACCTGCAACCGTCAGCCTGCACCAGCTCCTCTGACGTACCACCGGAGACTACTGAAGCTTCACGCAGCCCCAGCACCAGCTCTACACCAGGCGCTTGTGCGACTCTGCAGTCCCGAACTCCCTGTCTGCTCTATCAGGGGTCCCGGGATCAGAGAAGCAAGGGCTGCCGCTCCCTGCACGTCGGGCTCAGCCACCAGGTACGTGACAGCAAATTACACCAGCACTGCATCTGTCCCTGTGAGATACTCTGCATTAGACAGTTTAGGGCAAGGTTCCTGCTTGTTGCTATAGGGAGATAATTATATAGGAGATACTCTGCATATTAGAGCAGCACTGAGTAGGTTCCTGTGAGATACTCTGCATTAGACAGTTTAGGGCAAGGTTCCTGCTTGTTGCTATAGGGAGAGAATTATATAGGTGATACTCTGCATATTACACCAGCACTGCATCTGTCCCCTGTTAGATACTGTGCATTACATAGTTTAGGGCAAGGTTCCTGCTTGTTGCTATAGGGAGAGAATTATATAGGAGATACTTTGCATATTACACCAGCACTGCAACTGTCCCTGTGAAATACTCTGCATTAGACAGTTTAGGGCAAGGTTCCTGCTGGTTGCTATAGGGAGAGAATTATATAGGAGATACTCTGCATATTACAGCAGCACTGAGTAGGTTCCTGTGAGATACTCTGCATTAGACAGTTTTGGGCAAGGTTCCTGCTAGTTGCTATAGGGAGAGAATTATATAGGAGATAATCTGCATATTACAGCAGCACTGAGTAGGTTCCTGTGAGATACTCTGCATTAGACAGTTTAGGGCAAGGTTCCTGCTTGTTGCTATAGGGAGAGAATTATATAGGTGATACTCTGCATATTACACCAGCACTGCATCTGTCCCCTGTTAGATACTGTGCATTACATAGTTTAGGGCAAGGTTCCTGCTTGTTGCTATAGGGAGAGAATTATATAGGAGATACTTTGCATATTACACCAGCACTGCAACTGTCCCTGTGAAATACTCTGCATTAGACAGTTTAGGGCAAGGTTCCTGCTGGTTGCTATAGGGAGAGAATTATATAGGAGATACTCTGCATATTACAGCAGCACTGAGTAGGTTCCTGTGAGATACTCTGCATTAGACAGTTTTGGGCAAGGTTCCTGCTAGTTGCTATAGGGAGAGAATTATATAGGAGATAATCTGCATATTACAGCAGCACTGAGTAGGTTCCTGTGAGATACTCTGCATTAGACAGTTTAGGGCAAGGTTCCTGCTTGTTGCTATAGGGAGAGAATTATATAGGAGATACTCTGCATATTACAGCAGCACTGAGTAGGTTCCTGTGAGATACTCTGCATTAGACAGTTTAGGGCAAGGTTCATGCTTGTTGCTATAGGGAGATAATTATATAGGAGATACTCTGCATATTACACCAGCACTGCATCTGTCCCCTGTGAGATACTGCGCATTACATAATTTAGGGCAAGGTTCCTGCTTGTTGCTATAGGGAGAGAATTATATAGGAGATACTCTGCATATTACAGCAGCACTGAGTAGGTTCCTGTGAGAAACTCTGCATTAGACAGTTTAGGGCAAGGTTCCTGCTTGTTGCTATAGGGAGAGAATTATATAGGAGATACTCTGCATATTACAGCAGCACTGAGTAGGTTCCTGTGAGATACTCTGCATTAGACAGTTTAGGGCAAGGTTCCTGCTTGTTGCTATAGGGAGAGAATTATATAGGAGATACTCTGCATATTACAGCAGCACTGAGTAGGTTCCAGTGAGATACTCTGCATTAGACAGTTTAGGGCAAGGTTCCTGCTTGTTGCTATAGGGAGAGAATTATATAGGAGATACTCTGCATATTACAGCAGCACTGAGTCGGTTCCTGTGAGATACTCTGCATTAGACAGTTTAGGGCAAGGTTCCTGCTTGTTGCTATAGGAAGAGAATTATAAAGGAGATACTCTGCATATTACACCAGCACTGCATCTGTCCCCTGTGAGATACTGTGCATTACATAGTTTAGGGCAAGGTTCCTGCTTGTTGCTATAGGGAGAGAATTATATAGGAGATACTCTGCATATTACAGCAGCACTGAGTAGGTTCCTGTGAGATACTCTGCATTAGACAGTTTAGGGCAAGGTTCCTGCTTGTTGCTATAGGGAGAGAATTATAAAGGAGATACTCTGCATATTACAGCAGCACTGCATCTGTCCCCTGTGAGATACTGTGCATTACATAGTTTAGGGCAAGGTTCCCGCTTGTTGCTATAGGGAGAGAATTATATAGGAGATACTCTGCATATTACAGCAGCACTGAGTAGGTTCTTGTGAGATACTCTGCATTAGACAGTTTAGGGCAAGGTTCCTGCTTGTTGCTATAGGGAGAGAATTATATAGGAGATACTCTGCATATTACAGCAGCACTGAGTAGGTTCCTGTGAGATACTCTGCATTAGACAGTTTAGGGCAAGGTTCCTGCTTGTTGCTATCCGGAGAGAATTATAAAGGAGATACTCTGCATATTACAGCAGCACTGAGTAGGTTCCTGTGAGATACTCTGCATTAGACAGTTTAGGGCAAGGTTCCTGCTTGTTGCTATAGGGAGAGAATTATATAGGAGATACTCTGCATATTACAGCAGCACTGAGTAGGTTCCTGTGAGATACTCTGCATTAGACAGTTTAGGGCAAGGTTCCTGCTTGTAGCTATAGGGATAGAATTATATAGAAGATACTCTGCATATTACAGCAGCACTGAGTAGGTTCCTGTGAGATACTCTGCATTAGACAGTTTAGGGCAAGGTTCCTGCTTGTTGCTATAGGGAGAGAATTATATAGGAGATACTCTGCATATTACACCAGCACTGCATCTGTCCCCTGTGAGATACTGTGCATTACATAATTTAGGGCAAGGTTCCTGCTTGTTGCTATAGGGAGAGAATTATATAGGAGATACTCTGCATATTACAGCAGCACTGAGTAGGTTCCTGTGAGATACTCTGCATTAGACAGTTTAGGGCAAGCTTCCTGCTTGTTGGTATAGGGAGAGAATTATATAGGAGATACTCTGCATATTACAGCAGCACTGAGTAGGTTCCTGTGAGATACTCTGCATTAGACAGTTTAGGGCAAGGTTCCTGCTTGTTGCTATAGGGAGAGAATTATATAGGATATGCTCTGAATATTACAGCAGCACTGAGTAGGTTCCTGTGAGATACTCTGCATTAGACAGTTTAGGGCAAGGTTCCTGCTTGTTGCTATAGGGAGAGAATTATATAGAATATACTCTGCATATTGCACCAGCACTGCATCTGTCTCCTGTGAGATACTGTGCATTACATAATTTAGGGCAAGGTTCCTGCTTGTTGATATAGGGAGATAATTGTATAGGAGATACTCTGCATATTACAGCAGCACTGAGTAGGTTCCTGTGAGATACTCTGCATTACACAGTTTAGGGCAAGGTTCCTGCTTGTTGCTATAGGGAGAGAATTTTATAGGAGATACTCTGCATATTACAGCAGCACTGGGTAGGTTCCTGTGAGATACTCTGCATTAGACAGTTTAGGGCAAGGTTCCTGCTTGTTGCTATAGGGAGAGAATTATATAGGAGATATTCTGCATATTACACCAGCACTGCATCTGTCCCTGTGAGATACTCTGCATTAGACAGTTTAGGGCAAGGTTCCTGCTTGTTGCTATAGGGAGAGAATTATATAGTAGATACTCTGCATATTACAGCAGCACTGAGTAGGTTCCTGTGAGATACTCTGCATTAGACAGTTTAGGGCAAGGTTCCTGCTTGTTGCTATAGGGAGAGAATTATATAGGAGATACTCTGCATATTACACCAGCACTGGGTAGGTTCCTGTGAGATACTCTGCATTAGACAGTTTAGGGCAAGGTTCCTGCTTGTTGTTATAGGGAGAGAATTATATAGGAGATACTCTGCATATTACACCAGCACTGCATCTGTCCCCTGTGAGATACTGTGCATTACATAGTTTAGGCCAAGGTTCCTGCTTGTTGCTATAGGGAGAGAATTATATAGGAGATACTCTGCATATTACACCAGCACTGCATCTGTCCCCGGTGAGATACTGTGCATTACATAGTTTAGGGCAAGGTTCCTGCTTGTTGCTATAGGGAGAGAATTATATAGGAGATACTCTGCATATTACACCAGCACTGAGTAGGTTCCTGTGAGATACTCTGCATATTACAGCAGCACTGAGTAGGTTCCTGTGAGATACTCTGCATATTACAGCAGCACTGAGTAGGTTCATGTGAGATACTCTGCATATTACAGCAGCACTGCATAGGTTCCTGTGAGATACTCTGCATATTACAGCAGCACTGCATAGGTTCCTGTGAGATACTCTGCATATTACAGCAGCACTGAGTAGGTTCCTGTGAGATACTCTGCATTAGACAGTTTAGGGCAAGGTTCCAGCTTGTTCTGATAGGGAGAGAATTATATAGGAGATACTCTGCATATTGCACCAGCACTGCATAGGTTCCTGTGAGATACTCTGCATATTACAGCAGCACTGAGTAGGTTCCTGTGAGATATTCTGCATATTACAGCAGCACTGAGTAGGTTCCTGTGAGATATTCTGCATATTACAGCAGCACTGCATAGGTTCCTGTGAGATACTCTGCATATTACAGCAGCACTGAGTAGGTTACTGTGAGATACTCTGCATATTACAGCAGCACACCCATTTAGGGCAAGATCCTACATTTTTGGAAATATGAGGAGAACGTCATATGGCTGCAGATAATACACTGCAGCCAGTGTATTATCTGAACGTGTATTTAGCACGGGAGGGGGCGTTATCACAGACAAGCGCAGCCGCCTGTCCAGAGCCAATGTGGACAAGCTCACGTTCATTAAAATGAACCAGGCATGGATCCCACAGGACTTGTCCGTACCTTGTGCAGAATAGACACTGGGCCGGCCTTACCCAGCCATTCTTTTTTTTCTGATCTTTCTAGGGTTGCCACCTCATCCCTTTAAAAGCAAAAACATATTAATTACACAGGTTCTCTGGCTGATTAAGGTGCTGCTACTTAAACTCACTTGGTGCCTTATCAACATTAAATTAGCCCCAGAACCTGTGTAATTACTATGTGTTCGGGTTTAAAGGGATGAGGTGGCAACCCTAGATCTTTCTCACTCTTTTGGGGTGTACTCTAATTTAAAAAATAAATCAATTAAAAACCAAAACCTGCTGTGTTGGCTACCTCGTCCTCCTCCACCGCCGCTTCCACCTACACCGCCACATCCACCGCCACCTCAACCTCCTACTCCATATGGACCTCGTCCTCCTAGGTCAAGATTATTATTATTTTTTTAATTTTATGTTATTTTTAATGTTATTTTAAGTTATTTCCCGATCCACATTTATTTGCAGAGTACTTGCCATGCTCTTCCCGACATTTTGCTGCCATTTGCAGCCCTCTAGCCCTTTCCATTAGTTTTTTAGTGACATTTTAGTACTCAAAAGTCCGGGTCCCCATTGACTTCAATGGGGTTCGGGTTTGGGGTCCAGTTTGGGTCCCGAACCCGGACTTTTTTCCGAAGTTCAGCCGAACCCGAACATCCAGGTGTCAGCTCAACTCTAATCAGGTGGATTCTTCTTCTATTATTAGGCAACTGTACTTTCCAGACATTATTGTTTTATTATCCTGTACTTGCCTTTTGCAGAAGACAGATTACTTGCACTCTTTGCCAGACAGCGGGACTTGAAGGTCAACCAAGGGAAGATAGAAAATATGACCTCTTCCAAATTGGCATCAATGAAAATTTACAGCCAAAATCTGCCATTGACTAATACTTTCACCTATCCTACTAGTAATGTCTAAAACAGTGCTGTTAATAAAACTAGGTACAGCACAGCAAGTCATGTGATGAAAACCCAGGATTGTTTGGGATCAGCAAAATACAACATTCAAAGAACATTCTTTTCCAGGTTTCATTTTATTATCTTGTATCGACCTTGGTCAAGGAATGGTAAGGCCGATGCATTATCAAGGATTATCATTAACAAGGAATTTGACTGAACCTCACCACGAAGGCAACTCTGAATGTAGTATGCTGCCTCGCAAGAACTTCCTAGGGGCCACAAGTTTCAAGACATTCTTGAGTCTCCTTAAGGAGGGGTATGAAAATGAGCCACTTCTCAATCATCCTCATATGGATATTAATCTTGAGTACAAGAACGGCTTTTGGACTCATGCACATGCCTCTATGTACCTGAATCTGCTCGGATTGAAGCCCTCAGGTTGGTTCAACTTGCTGGGCATTTTGGGATTTCGAAGACAAAATTACTCTTGTCACGTTCCTTCTGGTGGCGTAGCTATAAGAAAGATGTCAAACACTATGTAGCCTCATGCCTGACCTGTGCACGCAACAAGATTACCCAAGCATCTTCTTTGGGGTTGCTCCAGCCATTCCCTGTTCCATCAAGACCATGGGGGTCAATTTCTATAGACTTTGTGGTAGAGGGGGTAAACAAACTGCAGAGTTAATGGTTCGAGAAGTGTTTGAACTACATGGAATTCCTAATGATGTGGTTTCTGAGAGAGAAGGACAGTTTACTTAAAAAATGTAGAAAAGCTTTTGCTTAGCCTTAGGTGTAACAGTAAACCTGTCCTCCGCTTTTCATCCCCAGTCTAATGGTCAGACCAAGAGGACCAATCAAACTGTCAGGACTTTTGTGGTTAAAGATAATTCATTCCTGAGGCATTTATATTGTATATTTTTCATATACTATGAACAAGCCAGAAGCCATCTTGTAAAAAAAATTCTAAAGAGGTTAACTTTTGTTTATTGTCTTTGAAACTAAGGAACCCTCACCAGAAGGTTTTAAGTGTATTGTGTTACTGGTAAGTTCTCTTAAGATCATAAATTATCTTTTCTTCAGCCTGTAAGAATAAGAAAAGGATCCACGGGCAGTGTTTAGACTAAGAGACTCATATTTCAAATGAGCTTACAGACTTATTTTTTGTTTCCAGGAATGAGAGAAGGGGCTTATTCAAATACAACTATTTGAAACATATTGTATTATGTATTGCAAAAACAATCATATTAGCTATAATGCCAAATATATATTTACGTTATATCGACGTAATTATATACGTAATTGAACAGTGTCAAATATTTTGGGTTGTGTATTTGTTATAATATTGTTTTATAATACTCATATACAGTATGTACTTATTATCTATTGTTGAATATTGATCATGAAAATATTAATATACGATAGTAATATGGTTCAAATACTGTACATGAGTTGATATGTTTAGGAGTTCTATTAATGAGAATATTCATTAATAGCTGTTATGATTCTAGTCAGAACCATGACTTAATTTTCAAGAAATTTAACGATAAGGTAATTAGTGTGGGTATATTTTAAAGTAATAGATCTTAGGAAGTTTCCATCAGGTCTGAGTGGTTTGACAGAATTTAGACAGTTTTTGATAGTTGATGGCTTTCTGCTAAGCCAAAGTCAGAAGGTCATTAAATTATTAAATAAAATCAATTCTAATACAAAACCCCCCCCCCTGGTGGTAAAAACATTAAGAGTCCGAGATGACCGCCCAGACGAGGTTGTCATAGTTACATAGAAACAACCCATCGTTTGACATCATCAATTACGTAGTAGTGATACACACACACACACTTTTTGGGTGGGATAAAAGAGTATGCACATAACGGAAAGGGAGAGAGAGGTCTAAAATAATTTTGGGACAGAAAGAATCTTGGAAGACGAGAGTGGAAGGAGAGAGCGCAGAGATGTAGGAATGTTGGAAAAGTCCTCTGGGACACCTAACTTGATGCTTCTCAAAACAACAGAGTTCTTAAGCCCTGGTAAAGTATTCATCTTTTTATTTTTACCTTTTGGTAATTGAATTGTTTTAACATATACAAACAAAACCATTTAAATACATGACAGAGCAAATTGGAGTTATACTGTATTATTTTTACCTACAGCATAAAATAATTATATTCCAAATATTAAGAGACATACACATTTATGTCTGTCTCTACAAAGCTAAGGCCACAGGCTGTACAATGGTTTTGTCATGATATGTGTTTTAAAAACATTGATTCTAAATGTATTTGTTATTTATAAAAAGTCTTGGTTAAAATGGCCAAGTTTGTATATAGTTAACACAATTGTCCATATACTGTAAAAGTGTTTTAAGCTACTAGCACCGCATGGAGTAGGACGTGTTTGGGAGCAGCTCCGTCCATTACTCCTGTATTTTACCTATCCTATACACCGCAGACGACCCACAACCCCCTACCTTGACTCCCACGATACGCGGAACCTCCGGCGGCATGTCTCCCACAAAAGGACAGAAATCCACGGCCGTGGCAAAGCTGGATCAATATCGCCGGCAGGACAGAGAGGACGTGGAGGAAGATGGCACCGGGGAGAAGGCGGGAGGAGGGCGCACGGCAGGAGACACGGATCGGCTTCTTGAAGCCATCACCCTCTGCAGAACCAGGTAGGTTACTGAACATTTAGAATGTTGTTTTTTGCATTACAAGCATCATGATTTTTAGTGACATATAAAAACTTGCCAGATTTATTCATATAATTTGCAATATATAGGGCCAGATTCACAAAAGAGATACGATGGCGTATCTACTGATACCCCGTCGTATCTCTGTTTCTAACTATGCGGCTGATTCATAGAATCAGTTATGCATAGCTAGTCCTAAGATCCGACAGGTGTAATGGACTTACACTGTCGGATCTTAGGATGCAGTACCGCGGCCGCCGCTGGGGGCATTTCTCGTCGTAATCCAGCGTCGGGTATGCAAATTAGCACTTACGGAGATCCACAAAGCTTTTTCCTTTCGTTAAGTCGCCGTAAGTGTTAGATTGCCGTCGCAAAGATAGGGTACCTTTTACAAAGTGTAAAGTTAGTACACCATGTAAAAGTGTACCCGTCTTTCCCACGTCGCTGTCAAATTTTTTTTTTAATTCTTTTTTTCCCGCCGCATCTCTTTTTTACCCGTCGCGATTCACAAAACTCGGCGCAACGTAACTTCGCGCAAAGCACGTCGGGAAAATAGCGTCGGGAGCATGCGCAGTACGTCCGGCGCGGGAGCGCGCCTAATTTAAATGGACTCGCCCCATTTGAATTGGCCCGCCTTGCGCCGGACTGATTTAGGATACACCGCCGCAAATTTCCAGGTAAGTGCTTTGTGGATCGGGCACTAACTTGTGTAATTTGCGGCGGTGTAGCTTAAATCAGAAAAGTTACGTTGCGCCCGCTCGTTGTGAATCTGGCCCATAGGTCCTAGATATGCACATATAATTTTGTGCAAATTTTACATATTTTTGATGTAACAGGTGACATATCATGTAAAAATAGATAGCTATTGTTTGTACATTAGGATGTATTGCAGAAATCATGATAAAAAATTAAGCAAAATAACTTCAGCTTATTCATGTTTTAAAAATGAAAGCCATTGTAGACAGCCACACTGACATGACTCTAGTTTGTCTGACCTCCAGTGCAAGTGCATTTGTATTGTAAATGTCTTTTACAATAAAAGGTTGTGTATCAGTCACATGAGCCGTCGTGGTCATCTTTGTCAGCATGACACTTAATGCCTGTCTCATCATGGTTAACTTCTTCTCTATCACAGGGAAACACATTTTAGAAATTGCAGAAAACATTCCTTTGACATCAGGATTAGTTACTGCCAATTCTAACAAAAGCTCCATGTGGGAGAATTTGTCTTTATTCTTCAGCCATTCCTTTGTCCAAATCTATTGCCCTTCCCTTTTCTTCTGTTGCTTCTGTATTGCCAATTATCCAAGTGTCACCGCTGCTGTGTTAGAATTCTGTGTATCATCTATAAAATGTATCTTGTTAGTACACGTTATGGCTACAACGAACAAATAAATGTAGGGTTACATGCATAATTTAACATGATACCACTTCCGTTCATTACTGAGATCACGGAAGTAAATTCAATACAATTTTATATGACCACTGAACAATATTTTTGCAACATTTTGTATGAGTTTTGCCTACTAATTTAAATGAACATCATGCTGTGATGAATGTTTTTCAAAATATCTTCTATCTGAACAGTCATATGAAATTTTACATGTGTATATCAAGCATAAAGAGGTTGTAAACCCTTGTTTATTTTTTTTAAATAACAAATATGTCATACTTACCCCCACTGTGCAGTTTGTTTTGCACAGAGTGGCCCCGGTCCTCCTCTTCTGGGGTCCTTCAGCAGCAGCTGGTGGCTCCTCCCTGCATCGAGTGTCCACATTGGAGAAGGCTCTCCTAAAGTGGACACCTGTGCGGTCGCGCTCCCGAGTCCTGCATCTGTGTCTATTCACACAGAATGCAGGACTCGGCCCCGCCTCCGGTTTCGCATCATTAGATATGATTACCAGCAGCGGGAGCCAATGGCTGTGCTGCTATCAATCTATCCAATCAGGATGCGAGACACCAGCTAGAGCTGGTGTGTTTGTTCCCAGCCAGGGCCACCATCAGGGGGGTACAGGTAGTACACCTGTAAGGGGCCCGGAGGCCCCCAGGGCCCCAGATGGCAACCCCCCCTTTTTTTTTATTTATTTTTAAATAAATAAAAAAATGTTTTTATATATTTTTTTATTATTTTTTATTAAAGGGCCATTTTTTTTTTTTAGAGGTCCGGAGGTCACCAGGGGCCCCCGGAGGTCCCCAGGGCCCTGGATGACAACCCCCCCTTTTTTTTAATAAAAAAATAATCTTTTTTTTATATATTTTTTTTATTTCTTAGATTTTTTATTTTCATACATATATTTATATATTTTATTATTATTATTAATAATAAAGGGCCCAGAGGTCCCCAGGGCCCAGGATGGAAACCCCCCTTTTTTTTATAAAAAAATAAAAATAAATATTAATTATATTATTTTATTTTCATTTATTTATATATATATATATATATATATATATATATATATATATATATATATATATATATATATACAGGGAGTGCAGAATTATTAGGCAAATGAGTATTTTGACCACATCATCCTCTTTATGCATGTTGTCTTACTCCAAGCTGTATAGGCTCGAAAGCCTACTACCAATTAAGCATATTAGGTGATGTGCATCTCTGTAATGAGAAGGTGTGTGGTCTAATGACATCAACACCCTATATCAGGTGTGCATAATTATTAGTCAACTTCCTTTCCTTTGGCAAAATGGGTCAAAAGAAGGACTTGACAGGCTCAGAAAAGTCAAAAATAGTGAGATATCTTGCAGAGGGATGCAGCACTCTTAAAATTGCAAAGCTTCTGAAGCGTGATCATCGAACAATCAAGCGTTTCATTCAAAATAGTGAACAGGGTCGCAAGAAGCGTGTGGAAAAACCAAGGCGCAAAATAACTGCCCATGAACTGAGAAAAGTCAAGCGTGCAGCTGCCAAGATGCCACTTGCCACCAGTTTGGCCATATTTCAGAGCTGCAACATCACTGGAGTGCCCAAAAGCACAAGGTGTGCAATACTCAGAGACATGGCCAAGGTAAGAAAGGCTGAAAGACGACCAGCACTGAACAAGACACACAAGCTGAAATGTCAAGACTGGGCCAAGAAATATCTCAAGACTGATTTTTCTAAGGTTTTATGGACTGATGAAATGAGAGTAAGTCTTGATGGGCCAGATGGATGGGCCCGTGGCTGGATTGGTAAAGGGCAGAGAGCTCCAGTCCGACTCAGACGCCAGCAAGGTGGAGGTGGAGTACTGGTTTGGGCTGGTATCATCAAAGATGAGCTTGTGGGGCCTTTTCGGGTTGAGGATGGAGTTAAGCTCAACTCCCAGTCCTACTGCCAGTTTCTGGAAGACACCTTTTTCTAGCAGTGGTACAGGAAGAAGTCTGCATCCTTCAAGAAAAACATGATTTTCATGCAGGACAATGCTCCATCACACGCGTCCAAGTACTCCACAGCGTGGCTGGCAAGAAAGGGTATAAAAGAAGAAAAACTAATGACATGGCCTCCTTGTTCACCTGATCTGAACCCCATTGAGAACCTGTGGTCCATCATCAAATGTGAGATTTACAAGGAGGGAAAACAGTACACCTCTCTGAACAGTGTCTGGGAGGCTGTGGTTGCTGCTGCACGCATTGTTGATGGTGAACAGATCAAAACACTGACAGAATCCATGGATGGCAGGCTTTTGAGTGTCCTTGCAAAGAAAGGTGGCTATATTGGTCACTGATTTGTTTTTGTTTTGTTTTTGAATGTCAGAAATGTATATTTGTGAATGTTGAGATGTTATATTGGTTTCACTGGTAAAAATAAATAATTTAAATGGGTATATATTTTTTTTTTGTTAAGTTGCCTAATAATTATGCACAGTAATAGTCACCTGCACACACAGATATCCCCCTAAAATAGCTAAAACTAAAAACAAACTAAAAACTATTTCAAAAAATATTCAGCTTTGATATTAATGAGTTTTTTGGGTTCATTAAGAACATGGTTGTTGTTCAATAATAAAATTAATCCTCAAAAATACAACTTGCCTAATAATTCTGCACTCCCTGTATATATATATATATATATTATTAAAGGGTTCAGAGGTCCCCAGGGCCCCATGTGGCAAACCCCCTTTTTATTTATTTTTTATAAATGTTTTTTTTTGTTTGTTTATATATTTGTTTTATTATTATTTTTTATTAAAGGGCCCAGAGGTCCCCAGGGCCCTGGATGGCAACCCCCCCCCCTTTTTTTTATAAATGTTTATTTATTTTATATATTTTTTTATTTATTTTTTATTAAAGGGCCCAGAGGTTTATTTTTTTAATTTTTATTAAAGGGCCCAGAGGTCCCGGATGGCAACACCCCTTTTTTTGGAATTTCTTTTTATCAAAAAATATTATTAAAGCGCCCAGAGGTCCCCAGGGCCCCAGATGGCAACCTCTTTTTTTATATATATTTTTCTTTATTTCTTATTTTTTTTATAAAGCCCCCCCCCCCCGCTTCTCTGCTCTAGGGGACCCATGCCTGAAGGTGTGTAAGAGGCCCCATAATTCCTGATGGCGGCCCTGTTCCCAGCTGAAGGATGACAGCGCTTAGGTAAGTAAAACTGGGGGGCTGGAGCACTACAGAAGGTTTTTCATTTTAATGCATAGAATTCATTAAGGTGAAAAACCATGAGGGTTACCAACCCCTTTAAGGAAGTAAAACTATAGCAGCCACTTTCAACTACAGTAACCTATTGGGAATCATTACTATGATTTCAGTAGGGAAAAATGTGTAACTCTGCACAGCAAGGTTGATAAGAACTTTTATGCCGCGTACACACAATCAGGCTTTTGCCCGGCCAAATCACATCAGAATTCCGAAAATAGAACATGTTCTATATCTAAACTCCGATGGAATTAATTGGAATTTCCGATGAAAACATTTAGATGGGGTTACACACGATAGGAATATCCGATGGAAAAAGTGCGTCTGACATATCCATCAGAAATTTCCGATCGTGTGTACGCGGCTTTAGAGTAAGGTGGGTCTTGTATTTGAGATTCCAAAATAAGGACTTCTTCCTGGAGTTCCCCCAAACTTTGGGGTAGGGTAAAGTTAAGGTTCTAGGACAGGTTCCTTGTAAGGGTAGAATTTAGCCAGCTCAGTAATTTTTTACATAAAGGCAGCGCTTGCCTACAGTGTCTGATTAGATTAGCGTGGAATTCCAAGTGTAAGGTTAAAGTGATATTAATGGCAGATTTTTATTTTTTAAATATCAAAAATGTTATACTTACATTCTCTGTGTAATTGTTTTGCACAGAGTAGCCCCAATCCTCCTCTTCTTGGGTCCCTCGCCGATGCTCCTGGCCCCTCCCTCCTGCTGAGTGTCCCCATAGCAAGCAGCTTGCTGTGGGAGCACCTGAGCAGGCTCACTCCTGAGCCACTGCTCTGTATGTTCATTCTCACATTGAGCGTGGCTTGGCCCCGCTCCCACCATACTGGGGGAGGGGGAAGAGACCCAAGAGTTATCGTGCACATCACTGGATCAAGGGGGGGTCTGGGGGAAATCTACACACAGAAGGTTTTTTACCTTCATGCACAGAATGCACAAAGGTAAAAAATCTTGAGTCTTTGCAACCACTTTAAGCTTAGATTTAGGGTGGTGGGGCTCAAAAATTTTAAGGGCTTTTGCTTGGTTGGGTGTACCTTTTATTTTTTTTAATCAGATTTTAATTGTAAGACTTTTTGTGACAAGTACATAGAAATAAAGGAAACATAAAACACAAAAAGAGAAAAGAATCCATTTAACAAATAAAACATTAATGACAACAGTACTTGTAGTTTGTTATCATCTAATTATCATCTAATTTTCTTGCTTGTTTGTGCTTGGTTGTGAACAAGAACGATATACCCGTGTAAAACACGTTAACTGTGATTCCTGTACCTGTGTCGGGCATCTGACAATAAAGGTTTTCTATCAAGCAATTTTTTGGCTCCACTCCACTTCGTTTTGTTCTAAACATCTGCTGTGGACTGTGGTGAGCCGGGGTCTGCACCTGGGGTTTGATTGCACATACAGTCTGCCTGAAGCGGTGTGCTCTCTTTTGCTGACTTTATTCATATTTTAGTGGACTTTAGTGGCTGGGAGACTCAGGCTGCCTGCTATCGGTGAGTTCAGAAATAATGCTCTGCAAACCACAGAAGAGGAACTCCAGATTTGAGTCTGTCTGGATGGAACATGGTGAGTGTTTCCCCTCCCAGTAGGGTAGCAGCAATGTAGCAATGCTTAGCACTGTTTAAAATAACAGCCTCCCCAGACCGTCCCCAGTTCTCTGCCCTGTGTACTCCCTCACTCCCATTTACTTCCCTATCCCCATTTGCAGGTCACCTCTCCATCCCCAAAGTATAATGTACCCAACCCTGTGCACTCCCTCACTCCCATTTACTTCCCCATCCCCACTTGCAGGTCACCTACCCATCCCCAAAGTTTAATGTACCCTACCCTGTGCACTCCCTCACTTCCATTTACTTTCCCACCCCCAAAGTATAATGTACCCTGCCCTGTGCACCCTCTCACTTCCATTTACTTCCCCATCCCCACTTGCAGGTCACCTCCCCATCCCCAAAGTATAATGTATCCAACCCTGTGCACCCCTCACTCTTATTTACTTCCCCCATCCCCAAAGTATAATGTACCCTGCCCTGTGCACCCCCTCACTTCCATTTACTTCCCCATCCCCACTTGCAGGTCACCTCCCCATCCCCAAAGTATAATGTACCCAACCGTGTGCACCCCCTCAATCCCATTTACTTCCCCCATCCCCAAAGTATAATGTACCCTGCCCTGTGCACTCCCTCACTTCCATTTACTTCCCCATCCCCACTTGCAGGTCACCTCCCCATTCCCAAAGTTTAATGTACCCTACCCTGTGCACTCCCTCACTTCCATTTACTTTCCCATCCCCAAAGTATAATGTACCCTGCCCTGTGCACCCCTCACTTCCATTTACTTTCCCATCCCCACTTGCAGGTCACCTCCCCATCCCCAAAGTATAATGTACCCAACCCTGTGCACTCCCTCACTCCCATTTAATTCCCCTATCACCAAAGTATAATGTACCCAACCCTGTGCACCCCCTCACTTCCATTTACTTCCCCATCCCCAAAGTATAATGTACCCTGCCTTGTGCACCCCTCACTTCCATTTACTTCCCCATCCCCACTTGCAGTTCACCTCCCCATCCCCAAAGTATAATGTACCCTACCCTGTGCACCCCCTCACTTCCATTTACTTCCCCATACCCACTTGCAGGTCACCTCCCCATCCCCAAAGTATAATGTACCCTACCCTGTGCACTCCCTCACCCTCATTTACTTTCCCATCCCCACTTGCAGCCTGGCATTACAGCTAATGGAGTTTACAGGTTTTTTGTTATTCATATATTTTAAAGTTACACTTCTGTTTGTCAAAAAGTAATATTTTAGTTTTTTTTATGAAACTTGGTTTTATTTATAAAGACATTATATATCGCAATTTTCTAAATCTGTGTCTGTAGTGAATGTTCAAACCTTAATACCATAAGTAACAACATGTTATTTGATTTTTACTTCAGGAGTATATAATGAGTTTGGACATTCTAGAGAAATGTTTAAATAATGCATTACAATTTATCTAAACCCATTCGATTTTAGTCAACTAAAATGTACTGGAGATTTTAGTCGATAAATGAAAATTGGAATTGATTTTCGTCATAGTTTTAGTCGATTGACTTAATTCAAATTTTCATCACGGAAAACATGCAGCTGAGGAAAACTATGACGAAAATATTTTAGTCAACAAAATTAACACTGCTTTAGCCTTCCAGTTCTTGAAGCTCTCCGCATGGACATCTGTTAGTGTGCCTTTCTGAGCATGTCAGTTTCCTCAGTAAGGAAGTTGACAGGCTCAAAGAAGCATGCTGGCAGTGGAAGCTTTGAGGGCTGGATAGGGACAGTCAAAGGGCCAGATGTAGCCCTAGGGCTGCAATTTGCCCTGGTCCGCCAGGACACCAGAACAAGCGACAAGGAGAATCTTCCACTCAAGACACCTGTTGTGGTGACAACTGAAAACAAGGGAAATCTCTTGAATGGAACATAGACATAAAAATAAACTGATAAGAACTTTACAATTTTTTTACTTTATCTACAACAAAAAAATAATTCTGAGGATGCATACACTTTAAATGGTCTATTTATATATATTTTTTCACATAAGATTCACACGATTGTCACCCAGAATTCACAATTAATCTAATCAGAAAAATGTGCGACTCATGGAATAAAAGTTGTATGAAAACATTAAGAAAAAGTGTTTGGGATAGAATAGGAAACATTAAAAAAAATGTTAGATGAGACATTACTGGTAGGTTGAAGGCTATGGATATTGTGGGACTAAATTTATGTTTGGCAATGGCAAGTTTTCAGGATAAAAATCCCTGTTTTAAAAACGGTTGTTTCAGAAACAAATCTATCAGGTCAGGGCTGGTGCAAGGATTTTTGACACCCTAGGCAAAAACCTAATTTTGCCGACCCCTCACTCCACCCCCTTTGCCCTGCCCATGTGTACAGGAAACATCGGCTCTGTTTCCTCTAGCGCTGGCTCCAGTGCTGCGCCTCTAATTACACCGTCGGTCAGATGGAGCAGCTGCCTGAGACTGAGTTATTTACATGCTGTAGGCTGCAGAGCATGCAGACGTGGAGGGAAACCAGTGGCCAGGCGCCCCAAGGCAGCAGTGTGCCCTAGGTGGCTGCCTAATTTGCCTAGTGATAGCACCGGCCCTGTATCAGGTTTATGGGTTAGGTTAAGATTGAGTTCTATGGATAAATGTGGTGTTCTGGTGTGATAAATAAATTTTCTGGTGTGACAAAATTCTCTTGCTAGAAGCCATTATGCTAAAAAACAAATTTTTTTTTAGAAAAATTTTAAATGTACCAGGGGGATTCCCCTAAGAAAGCTTGGTCCAGAGTGCTAAAAGCTACTACCACAATCAAATCTGGAGCTGATGATTTTTTATCTATAGGTATGTCTTGGGGCTTATAGCATCAAAGCTTAAGCAGCTAACAGTTATATCCTATTTAATTTCAGTGTCAACACATGTCTCATTTATTTCCTTCTCTGCATCTTATTAAACGTTTTTAATCAGTTGTTCTAATTTATTTGCCCAGAGTTACATTCCTCTGATTAACATATATGTAAAAGAGATCCCAAATTAAGCAATTGCTGCGGTTTCAGCCACTTTATTAAGTACTACAAAAGTAAATACAGAATAGTAATTAAACCGTCAACAGAAGTAGAGGAGATGCACAGTGACACTCGCAGAGCTATACCCTGCAGAACTAGGGATAAACACAGCATACATATTCACTACACATCATATACAATGCAATTCTGTGTTTACTGAAGAATCGCATTACTCTTCTCTAGTATTATTTCCCTCTTTTATTTCTTTTGATGCAACATCCATTTTTAAGTCTTCATAGGCCACCAGTTCGGAAACCTTTCTAGCTCACGTGCCACATTTGTCTTATAAAACAGTTGGCTAATAAAAAATAACACTTAAAAATGTACGGTAATGGTAAACAGTTCATTGAAAATATATCATCTAATGTCTGATGTCATGGTTATAGGAAATACAGTATATAGTACAGCAAATATTAAAACAAATTATTCAAAGACTGGCACCTGCCAGGAGGCGACCACGAGCCCACAGCACAGGAAGTTGAGAGACTTTCTTGGATCATGAGCCACTAATGTGATATTATAGCTGTAGATCCTTTACATGGTGTGTGTTACTAACTTAACCACTGTTATCTTTATGCCCTGTAACACAAACTAACACATATACTGTATAAAACAAGTGATCCTTCTATTTAGCCTTAATTTACAGATATTTCTTTAAGTATGGTAAGTATTGAAATGCTTTACATCACAGTTCAAAACAAAATCTGCGGGAAATACTCTGCCATATTCCTCTGGAAAAGCTCAGAAAAATTTGTATAGTGGTTTCAGATAAAATGTTTCCTCTCTGTATGGTGGTTTAAACAATCTCAGTATGGCACCCATTGCTTGGCCCAGTAATATGTCCCTCAGGGTAACAGGACTTAAAGGTGTTGTAAAGGAAACATTTTTTTTTGCTGAAATGACTGTTTAAAGGGTATAGAGACATAATAGTTAACTGATTCCTTTTAAAAATGATTAAAAATAGATAAAAATCAATCATATAATGTACCTGTAGTTTCAGTTTCGTTTATGCATGCTTTTTCATGCTTCTGTGAAGTACAGAGACACTGAGCCAATAGAGGGCAGTGATGGTTTGTAAAACGAAAGTGATTGGTTCTGAGGGGTTTAAGACACACAGTAATCACACCTCCTTGATTAGTGCCACAGAGAGAAAGCTCCCATGACTTTTTTCATCAGGAAACAGACTGTTCAGAACAGAGAAGGATTACAGCAACATCATAGCAAAAATGAACAATGAGGACATGAAAACAGGACTGCAGTAAGGTAAAGGAAGCTATTTAGCTAAAAAAAAAAAAATCCTTTATTGACCCTTTAATCACCAGCATTCAGCTTGGAGTATTTATGTGCCAGTGGTTTAAATCTGAACTCCAGGCAAACAACTAATATTGCAAATGAAATATACATAAGGGGGTTGTTTTAAAAATGTAGACTTCTGTCCATCAAGTTTTGAAATTTACACAGCTCTGTTACAACGCATAGCTCTATCTAGCAGGTCTCAAAAGTCCTATGCAAATTTTGACGTTCAGAAAGTCAGTATTTACCTAGGTTTAAAAGTGAATTATGGCTAAAGCCTTTTTGGTCACGCTTCTCTTGTGGGTCACAGGAGTGAAATAAATTTTGCTCTCCTGTGACCCAGAGTGAGTTGACAGCAGGCTATTGGCCGCTGTCAGCTATCGTGGCAGAGCCGCTCCAGGCTCTAAAAAGAATCCTCACATTATTCTCAGGATCAACCCAGCTGCCTAAATGACAGCTAGCTTTGCCTCTCAGCATTAGGTGAGAGGTGGAGCCAGCTGTGCCTGCCCGCTCTCCTGCCCTGTGCTCGCCTGCTCTCTACTCTGAGCAGTGAATAGAGTATATGTGAAATCCATCCACCTACTGCAGTATGTGCTTTCCCTCAGCAGACCAAGAACAGAGTGATTAGTGGTCATGTGATAACCAGATTTGAGTTTTGGGGAGCTCTGGAAGCATGCTATAGGGCAGTGATGGCGAACCTTGGCACCCCAGATGTTTTGGAAGTACATTTCCCAAGATGCTCAACTACACTGCCAAGGTTCGCCATCACTGCTATAGGGGTGAAGTTACAAAGTATAAATGAAATTAAGCACATTATAGAGCCTTCTCTTCAACACTAAGAGCCGGTTCACACTGAGGAATCGCGTCCCATTCAATGCAATGGAACCGTTCTAATAGGAGCGACGCAAGTCGCCTCGACTTAGAAAAAGGTTCTTGCACGACTTTGGGGGCGGCTCGGGGCGACCTGCTATACAGAAGTCGTTTTGCAGGTCGCCTCTGAAGTCGTCTTCAGGACGACTTGCAGAGTCGCCCCCAAAGTCGTGCCGTGAAAGTGTGAACCGGCTCTTACAATACTTTTTGTTCCATGTGTTGGTACCTGTTTAATAATAAATGTACTTTCTCTTCATAATTTTTCTCCTATTTGCATAATTAACTTTAGGGAAAATGTAGAAAAATATTACAAATATAGATTATACATACCGTTGTATTTCTGTGTGTGTTGCCTGTAGCTATAATGAATTATGCAAAGATAGTATTTTTATGTGTATTCTCTGACATGAACTATGCACGTGCATACAAAATATATTTTTTTTCAGGTAGAGTAAAATACATTTTTTAAATTTTTTTGGAATTAAATGGGCTATACATTATGTATGTGCTAATCACAAACAAGCAATATCCTTTCCTACCTATATTATGTGAAAGGGCAATTTCGTGTGTTCATTGCTTGAAACAAAACGTTATTCTGTCTGATTGCACTCAAACACCACCATTCACACATGCACTTGCCTCTGGGAGAACAATTATAAGCAAACAACAAGTACTAGGTGATATAAGGGAGAAAATTTCAAGCAGAATTTGTTACAATCAAAACATGGATTGATTTCTATTGCAAAATATGGCTTGCAGCTTGAATGGAGAATGCAAAGTTTTATTTATACAGTTGTTATTTTGCACCCTGAGGACCCAACCCTCCTCCCTTTCATTGCTATGTTTATGATAGTTTTCTTGTTGGCATTGTTCGGTTTTATTTATGTAAGGTACAGGATAGGCCTTTACTTTGTTCTCTCTTGTTGCAGACCGTAGCTTTCAAAACAAAATCTAGCAAGATTATTTTATTTTGCTTGGGGAAGGGTTTAGACACTGTCAGGTTTTTATTGTTGTTGGTACCCCTGTTAAAGGGATGTTCCCTCACTTGACTCATGGGAAAGCCCTCAAAGGGGACACAGACAAAAGCAATAAGACATTTTTGTAAACTTGCTTAGGGTTAGAACGTCTAATGCAGGGGTGGGCAATTATTTTTTCGATGGGGCCACATGAGAAACTAAAAATATTTTGGAGGGCCGGGCCAAAAGGCTAAACTCAATACTGCATAAAATCAATTGTATTTCTTTATAAAAAGCAGTAAATATCATTGTTGGACAACTGGTACGAGTACTTGTTATAGACATGGCACAGGAGGGGGACAGAGGCTGGGGACATGGCACAGGAGGGGGACAGAGGCTGGGGACATGGCGCAGGAGGGGGACAGAGGCTGGGGACATGGCACAGGAGGGGGACAGAGGCTGGGGACATGGCACAGGAGGGGGACAGAGGCTGGGGACATGGCACAGGAGGGGGACAGAGGCTGGGGACATGGCACAGGAGGGGGACAGAGGCTGGGGACATGACACAGGAGGGGGACAGAGGCTGGGGACATGACACAGGAGGGGGACAGAGGCTGGGGACATGACACAGGAGGGGGACAGAGGCTGGGGACATGACACAGGAGGGGGACAGACGCTGGGGACATGACACAGGAGGTGGACAGATGCTGGGGACATGACACAGGAGGGGGACAGACGCTGGGGACATGACACAGGAGGGGGACAGAGGCTGGGGACATGACACAGGAGGGGGACAGAGGCTGGGGACATGACACAGGAGGGGGACAGAGGCTGGGGACATGACACAGGAGGGGGACAGAGGCTGGGGACATGACACAGGAGGGGGACAGAGGCTGGGGACATGACACAGGAGGGGGACAGACGCTGGGGACATGACACAGGAGGTGGACAGATGCTGGGGACATGACACAGGAGGGGGACAGACGCTGGGGACATGACACAGGAGGGGGACAGAGGCTGGGGACATGACACAGGAGGGGGACAGACGCTGGGGACATGACACAGGAGGGGGACAGACGCTGGGGACATGACACAGGAGGGGGACAGACGCTGGGGACAGGCAGCCACTGTTTAATCAATAACAATTGATTAAACAGTGGCTGCATGTGATGGCACAGTGGCTGCGTGTGATGGCACAGTGGCGACAATTGATGGCACAGTGGCTGCGTTTGATGGCATGTCACAGTGGTGACAATTGATGGCACAGTGGCTGCGTTTGATGGCATGGCACAGTGGCGACAATTGATGGCACAGTGGCTGCGTTTGATGGCATGGCACAGTGGCTGTGTGTGATTGCACAGTGGCTGCGTTTGATGGCATGTCACAGTGGTGACAATTGATGGCACAGTGGCTGCGTTTGATGGCATGGCACAGTGGCGACAATTGATGGCACAGTGGCTGCGTTTGATGGCATGGCACAGTGGCGACAATTGATGGCACAGTGGCTGCGTTTGATGGCATGGCACAGTGGCGACAATTGATGGCACAGTGGCTGCCTGCATATGATGGGCACAGTGAGGCTTCAATTTTTTTGTTTGTTTTTTCGTCTGCGCCCCCCCCCCCCCCCCAAAAAAAAATTTGAGCACCAGCCGCAGGCCACTGGACAAACTAATGCAGACAGACAGTGCACAGTACCATGAGGAAGTAAAAGCTGCCCAGGCCCCCAGCACACATGCCACAGCTATACTTAAATTTCTTTCAGTGTCTGAGAGGCTGGCTTACACACACTGTCAGTCAGGTCGGTGGTCGGCCACACTCAGCACAGTCAGCACTGCAGCTCTCTCACCTCCTTGTCCACTCCTCAGCCCTCAACCCCACACTTCCCTGAGTTCCCTCACGCTGTGGACTCGAGATGGGCAGACGCAATTTGCAATTAGGCTCGGAGGCGTGCTGTGAATGCTGGGGCGGCCGTGGCGTCCTCGGCTCCTCCTCCTGATGTCCTGATCACTCTGCTTGCTAGGTGCCGTTCGTTTGAACAGCTGTTTTCCCCTCTGCGCATAGACACGCCCCCTTGGACGGATCTGTCCAATCGCGAGCAAGGGGGAGTGTCTATGTGACTCCCCCTTGCTCGCGATTGGACAGATCCGTCCAAGGGGGAGTGTTTATGCGCGGCGGGGAAAACAGCTGTTCAAACGAACGCTGTCTGTAATGTTCCCCGCCGCGGTGATTAATGTGGCAGCTGCGGCGGCGGCGATTTCGGCGGCGGCGGGGGGGCCGGATTAAAAGGTCCGCCGGGCCGTATACGGCCCGCGGGCCGTAGCTTGCCCAGGTCTGGTCTAATGCCTCGTACACACGGTCAGACTTTCAGAGAAAAAAAATTCAGACAGGCTTTTTTTCTCGGAAAGTCTGGACGTGTGTAGCCTCCATCTGACTTTTTTGGTCGGAACTCAGACAGACCTTAGATAGAGAACCTGTTCTTTATCTTTCCGTCAGACTTCCGACGGACTCACGGCGGACTTTTGTATGGTCAAAAGTCCGACCGTGTGTAGGAGGCATAACACATAATAAATGCTTTTATTGCTGCTCTGCCCCAGTGAGGGAAACAACCCTCTTTCCCTTTTTCCTGGTGTCACAGGGACAAGAAGTGAGGGAAATTCATGACAGATTCAAATAAAAACCTAAAATAAATTTTACCTCCCCATGCTATAAAAAACTAAAAAACAAAAAAAGTGGCTGGATTGAAAACTCAACAAAAAAAACTCTCCTAACCATTCTATTAAAAAGGTGTTTTAATACTCCCTGTGTCCCTGTTTGGGGTTTATTCATATTTCCTTTCAAGGTAAAATGAAGTTAGAAGACATCTCCCAACATGGACACAGACAACAAAACTGAAAAAGCTTTTTAAGGGGACAATCACTGCTCTTGAACCCTTGAACACTACAACTGTCGACTTCTCTCACTTTGTTCCTGTGCTATTGAGTAAGAAAGAATGAGTACTCAGGACTCAACAGCTTCTTTCTGACTCAAGGAGCCTGTATCTCCTCTGGTAAACCTTGGCTGTCCAACCTTTCACTGTTTCAAAGATTACATTCTTTCCTCAGCTTCAATTCTTGAAGTGATACAATGGTGCCACCTTCCTAGCTCAGTACCTCAACCACAGGAACTTCTTTCCTGAAGTCACACACAACCTTGCTGTGGGTTTGTGACCCAGCACTCGCAAACTGTACCTACCTGACACTGGAAAGTGCCTTAAGCCAACCCTACAAGTATCATCTCCAGCCCTTGTCCCAGGAGACATGGGACCATACAATATCAGAAGAACATTTTGTTCTCAGCTCTTCTTCAACCCCCTTAATAGGGAAGAATCACACCTGGTTGCCCTTGCTCAACAATGAAAATTTTACTGTGAACAAGGTTTTAAGTAGGGAAGAACACTCTTCACAAAACGATAAAAAGTTCCTTCACATAAAAAGAAAATTGTGTCCATGCAGCCTCTTGTTGTACCACTTCACTCCAAACTTAGAGGAATAAAATAAAAGATAAAAAACAAACCCCTCAACTCCTTACCTTCCTTTTGCCTAAATCAAGGGTAGTCCAGCCTCTTTAAGGGGTAGCTAAGTTTAGTCACTCACATTTTTTCTTCTCTCTCTCTCTCTAAGTAGAGTTCCTCCTTTCTTTGAGGTTGATTTACTAAAGGCAAATATACTGTGCACTAGAAGTACACTGCAAGTGCATTTGCTTTAGATCTGAGGGGAAGGCCTGAAATGAGGGGAAGCTCTACTGATTGCTATGATCAAATCGTGCAAGCAAAAATGCTATTTTGTTTTCTTGCATGTTCCCCTCATATCGGGAGCAACTGTACTTGCAGTGCACAGACTATTTACCTTTAGTAAATCAACCCCACTGTCTCTCTTCCACGCCACAACCCCTGTGGTTCTACCCAAGTCTTCCTGTATAGCCCCAATCCAGACAAGGTGAGTGACAAGGTACTCCTATTGCAACAATCTAGGAGGTAGAACCATCCCTCAAAGGACCCTACAAGCTTCTTACACTCATGCTCACCAAAAAAATGGGTTGGCTGATGATGGGCCTTACTACTAATGGAGCTAACTAACTGTGCTTCCTAATGCCCTTGAGGAGTTCTGCTCACAAGACAGCTCAGTGGATACTGGGAAAGAGAAAACATCCCTTAAACTTGTCTAAATGATGAGTAGATCCAGAGATAAAGGCAGTTGAAACACTTCCTCTACTCACCAGTCCTTACTGGTTGACCTATAGCAGCCTTTCTCAACCTTTTTTAACAGAGGAACCATTAAAATAATTTTCAGGTCTCGGGGAACCCCTGATAAAACCCATTAATTGGGGGTAAGTGGGAACAATGCCCCTTACTTCAGTGAGAATGCCCTTTCTTACAGTGGTGGTAAGAATGGCCCTCTTACGGAGGGCTATAAAGATCATTGGCTCCTACGGGTGGCATTGGCTCAGGAGTATGCAGGCACCATCAAACAGGAGGTAAATCAGCCACAGCTCAAGGAACCCCTAGCCACCTCTGGAGGAACCCTAGGGTTACACAGAACCCTGGTTGAGAATGACTGACCTACAGTATCATATTCAAGAAATAAGGAGGTTCCTGAGGCAGAAAAAGGGGTGGGCCCAATTTGGACTTTTACAGGAAAAGTCAACATTTACAAATATATTTAGCTGCCCGGTCTTTGAATCTTCATTTTTTGAAGGCTTGTTTGGTTGAACTGCTCAGGTCTGCATCAGGTTTATTTTAAAGTGGACCTCTCATTAAAATTCAAGATTATATTATCTGGGATCCCCTACACCCCAAATAAGAATACTAAACAAAAGTTGAAAAAGCAGAACATTTTTAGGAAAAAGTAATATCATACTTATAATTTGTATGACCTGATCAATAACTCAAACAAAGGCTGCTTGCGGCCTAGTTGATTGACTGTAGATCAAGGGAGGAGGGGGAGTTGTTTGGGATTTTCGAGGCACTGATATGCAACAATGTAAAAAATAGTATAAATATTTATTTAACAAATTATAATGATACAAAAAATACAGGACATTTGGGACAAACCCCACAAATCAGTTCGATCACAAGACCGTTGGTCTAATCGGTGGAGTCGTGGTCTCGACCGGTTTCGCAGTATAAAACTGCTTCTTCAGGAGAATGTCTAGCAGCCCTGAACCCGGCCTATGGTCATTGGGTCTCAGGACTGCAAGGCCGTGCATCGACGAATGCGCGGCCGTCTGATTGGTGAGTCACGTCTACGTCGCGTCCACGTGACCTATGACGTGACTTGGGTTATCCCATTTAAGCTGCTCCACGAGCTAGCTGAATGAGACGCACGGAGCTCTCCCTGGGCACGCGCTGACACTTCGTAGAACCCTGTAAGTATACACTGTCCATGCTGAACTTGCACCGTATACTCCTATGCCTCTCTACTACTCTTGACATTTATTCCCAACTACATGTTTGGTATTATGTCTCTCTCCAGATTGGTTATTGCCTGTGTCTAACCACACTGGTTCTCCTGTCAGCTTGCTGGTTCCTTGCTTATAACTTTGTGTCACCCGCCCCAGTATCATCTATATTGATTGTTTTATCCTGGACGGTAAGCTAGTCTAAAATTAACCCATCCCACTCCAGCACGAATTGTCACCTCCTGGTGTCCCATTCATTCACTCAGCAGCACTTCTGGTTGTCCCAATTAATTTTCGTTTGGCTACCTTGGAACTTCTATCACCCACTCTTCCCTTCCCCATCCCTTCACTATTCCTTTTTGTCACTCACCTTCATTCCCCATTCTTCATCACTTTCACCCCCTCCCTTCTTTACGTCAGATATTTTTTTCTTCCTCCTCTTTCCCTTCCTTCTCCCCTTTTTCCTTTTTTTTTCCCTTTTTCTTCACCTTTTTTCTTCTCCGCCTCCCCCTTTCATACTTTTTCTTCTCCCTCTCTTATTTTTCTTTCCTTTTCCCTTTCTGTTCCCTTCCTTTCTTCCACCTTCCCCTCTCTTTAAATATTTTTGTTAATCCCTGTTTCTTTTTTTCTCCTTGTTTGGTTTTACCTCTGCTTCTTTCTCTTCTTCTTCCCCTTTTTCCCCCCCTTTTTTCTCCCCGTTCCCTTTTTAAATAATCTTTTCTTTCTGTTTCCCTCTTCTCCCTTTCCTCTCCTTTACCTCCCCCCTCAATAAACTCCCCTTTCTTCCCCCTTCCCCCTTCCAACTTACCCTCCCCTCCACGGTTCCTCACTTCATCCCGGCTCATCCTTGCACAACCGTCCTTAAATATATTAACCACCAGGATTAACCTATTAACCTCTTCCACCAGAGCCCGTCCTTATTATCCCCCACGTGCGCCCTAGGGGGTTTTCTTGCCCGAGCGTGTTTATGATCACTCAGGTAAACCAAGGTGAGTAGTCCTGTGACTCTCCTACAAAGCACAATATCGACCTTATGTATTTTTCTTTCTTATCAAATTATTGTATATAATTGCTTGTTGCTTTACTATATTTTATTTGTATACTTTGTAGACATTCTCCTGAAGAAGCAGTTTTATACTGCGAAACCGGTCGAGACCACGACTCCACCGATTAGACCAACGGTCTTGTGATCGATCTGATTTGTGGGGTTTGTCCCAAATGTCCTGTATTTTTTGTATCATTATAATTTGTTAAATAAATATTTATACTATTTTTTACATTGTTGCATATCAGTGCCTCGAAAATCCCAAACAACTCCCCCTCCTCCCTTGATCTACAGTCAATCAACTAGGCCGCAAGCAGCCTTTGTTTGAGTTATTGATCAGGTCATACCAATTATAATCAATAGGGATGCTGGCACATTTTACTGATATTTTTATCTAAATCTAAAAGAGGCAATACTCGCACTTTCCACTAATATCATACTTACCTTCGACCCCGTTTGTGTCTGCTTGCTAAAGGTGCCAATGATGTCAATGTTTACTGCTGCCTCCTGGGGGAGGACACATATTTTCATGGGATTTCAAGATTTCAGCTTGCTTAGAAAGCAGCAGCAGTTTTTTACTCTAGCTTTCATTTAAAATAAATCAAACTACAGTGTTCAGGTTTTTTGGGTGGGGTAGGGGCTCCCAGATAATCAGATGTTGCATTTTCATGTAAGATTTCCTTAAAACAAAAAGTTCAATATTTTTTCAATGTGTTTTATATTAACGCCAACCAGAGGCAATTTTCTAGCATACACAAGAAAGCGGTTCCTGCAGACAGCACCTTTATTTTCGAATCATTTGTTCTGTTGATGGTATAACGATCTTGCTAGAAAACCAGCTTATAATGAAGATCAATACATTTACACCAGGGTTTCTCTGAGCTGAATAAAAATGTTTTGGTTTTCAGATTTTACCCATATGCTACTTTCTGAATCACAAAGGAGTTCATTAGCTCTTTACTTTTTACAGTGAATTCTTTGAAGGCTGGCATTGCTTGGTCAGATGAAAATTTCACAGTATGTACATAAAGTTGTGTGGTGCATTTACACTCATGGCATCATAACCTTAAAGACGAACTAAACTTTCAGTATAAATCAGGTAAATAAAGGTGCATCAAAGCAAAAGATATGACAAGTCTTAAAATTCACCTTCTTTAGATAACAACCACAGCCTGAGTAAAAGAAAGCCTGTCCTCTGTCAGGTCCTAAGATGAAGGTCACTTGTTCTCTGTGTGGAAAAAATTGCCTCTCTGCTCTGATGCAATGGGAGCTAGAGCTCTGCAATGAACAAAGCTCATGACATCATAGCACATCCTTCTCCCTACAGTTTTACTGCTGGATTCAGCCACAAAAATCAAGATGTTGCTAGCAGAGGAATACAAAAAAGGAAAAAATGATCACAGGTTGTGACTTGGTGATGCTCCCTCTAATCCTACCACCTTAGGCACTAGCCTATGGGTGTCTTGTGGTAATAGTAGCCTGTAGAGTAGAATCAATACAGATATAGCTACGGAACTTGCATGCAAAAACAGATGTTTCAATGTAGATCTACAACCTTAGCATGGCTAGAGGGTAGGAGGAAAAGGAAGGCAAGCAGTGCAATATAAGGTTAGAGTCAAACATGTATGGATTCCTATATAAATAAATAAATACACATACTCAGTTTTGTTGGAGAGCAACTGTGGATCAAAGTGCACCTAATAACACACCTTACCCTGAGAATGCCATGCAGCAGGCAGTGCTGGTATAAAAATGGCACACAGACTTCAACCAGACTTGTGAAGCAGGTGGATACAGTATATGTGTGGCAGAATAGGAGTATTTCAGTAAAATAAACAGTTAAAGCGGGAGTTCACCCATTTATTAAAAAAAAAAAAAAATTCCCCTTAGATTCCTGCTCGTTTGGTCTAGGGGAATCGGCTATTTGTTTTAAAATATGAGCAGTACTTACCGTTTTCGAGATGCATCTTCTTCCGTCGCTTTCGGGTATGGGTCTTCGGGAGCGGGCGTTCCTTCTTGATTGACAGTCTTCCGAGAGGCTTCCGACGGTCGCATCTATCGCGTCACTCGTAGCCGAAAGAAGCCGAACGTCGGTGCGGCTCTATACTGCGCCTGCGCACCGACGTTCGGCTTCTTTCGGAAAATCGTGACGCGATGGATGCGACCGTCGGAAGCCTCTCGGAAGACTGTCAATCAAGAAGGAACGCCCATTCCCGCAGCCCATACCCGGAAGCGACGGAGAAGATGCATCTCGTAAACGGGTAAGTACTGCTCATATTTTAAAACAAATAGCCGATTCCCCTAGACAAAACGAGCAGGAATCTAAGGCTAAAAAGTGCTCTCTAAGGTTGAACCACCGCTTTAAGAAAAGAATACACGTATTGCCCTTTTGCAGCAATCAAATTTTCCCAGCCAAGCAAAACTGCAGGGGGCCCATTATCAGTAGCAGTGCCATTGCTGTCTCAACAGCTAGCATCTATCACAGTTACAATGAGCACAGATAAAGATTTTTCATCTGATATAGTAAATGTTTTAGCGACTTTTAAAAAGAACCTGTCAGTATAGAAAAACTAGGAACTATCTTCAATTACTTATTTTTAGTGGACCTGAATTTAAAAAGTAAAGAATTGCTATTTAATAGGGATCATTTAGAAAAGATGTTGGTTGTACCCAAGTAGTACCAAAAAAAAAAAAAAAAATACCCCTTGTCTTGAATTCCTAAAAAAAAAAAGGCATAGTAAATAAGTATTCTGAAAAGATCAGCTGTAGGGAGTTTACAACCAATACTGGTAACTACTATTAATTTCCCCTTTGCCTATTTTTTTTTTTTACATATATTCAGATGCCAGATTTTTTCTTTATAGGTGCATGATACAAAGTTGTTTTTCTATTCTTGCTTTACTACTTGGTGGGTCATTGACCTTGAACAAGCATGTGCTTACCAGATGTCAGATCATCTAACATGCACCTGCTTCTTCAGTGTCAATGACACACTTGAGAGTGAAATCAGGATGATTATTCTGGAGCATGACCATTAAAAAAGGAAGCAAGTTGTGCTCCTATATGAACAGATGTTTTTCATAAGTATGCTGCAGTCTACAGTTCAAAAAGCTGCTCTCTGACTTCTCGCCTACATAATAATTCCAAGGTAGTAAAGCTGAACCCAGAATGGGTATGTGATTTGACAAAGTGCGACCACTTAAATTAAAGTGTTACTAGACCCAGGACTCTGCATTCACCATATTTGGTCTCCCATAGTACGCAGAACATGGAAATGCAATTATTTTAGTAAACATAAACTGCTAAATATCTTTTCTCATCAGCAACATATAGCAGTCTTATGGCTTATATGAGTGCCTGGTTAAAGCTTGTAAGAAAAGCTTTCATACTGCACTGGCTGTCCTATCAGGATGCAGGACCCCTGACCGTCTGTCTGGAGAATGCTGATTGGCCCTGTGCTGATCACATGCATTCTCCCAAGAAAACAAAATCTCTTTAGCAATACACACCAAACTGAGCATGTGCAGCCTGACTCCAGTAACTCTGTCTTATCCAGACATGTTTCGGAGTCAGTGGAAGAAGGGGAGGATCTGTGTATACAGGATCAAGCAGCCTTTTTACACAATGCAGAGGATTAACCCCTTAGGTCCCAAAAGTGAGTATAAAAAGTGTGCTTTATGCATATTCAGACAGATTTTACTGTTGTGGGTTTAGTAACACTTAAAGAATTTGAGTTTACCTATTTGACAGGTTTGTAGAAACGTGTCAGGTTCCTTCTACATACAATCAAAATATGAGTGGGAAACAAAAGGTTGGTGAAGGTTCACCCTTCACGATTGAGCAGTAAGGGTCTATCAGGGAACAATATCTACCATGCCATTACTGGAATACATTTCTGTTTCTACATTGTGTAAGCCCATGAACAAAATGGGCACAAAAAGCCTAACAATACTGCTGTTTCAAAATATATCTTCCTGGCAACTTTTTAAAGATGAAGGAGGGAGCAGAAATATTTTGAGTTGTGATTTTTCAGTTTTGGCAGTATAATATAATATTCATATATAATTATTATAAAATATTTATAATTAATGTATATACACGTTTTGTACATAGCCAAGTAAGTAGAAATATGTACATCTTTATCAATTTAAATTATTTCTCTTCTCTTTTCTCTATACTTATTTGGTAATATTACGGCAGCAATATCAACTTCACTTCTTTTAACAGACCTTGACATGATTTACACATTATTTACATAAACTCAAACCCGGTCTGCACTCTAAATATCCCTTTAAGGGACACAATACAAATTACTAGGCAACAGACCTTAGTAATAACATCAATTAAAGTCTTTTTTCATTGCCATTTTGTGATGTGCATCTTTCGAATACTTCTTATAGAAAGATAAAAATATATATAATGATAATGGGATTCTATGCTCCTTTTGTGAAATCTACCAAATTTACAGCTGTTTTATTTATATACTTGAGTTGGTAGTAAGTCAGTTATGTATAAAGTCAAATGACTAAGAAGACTCTTCTGGATTCAATTATATTTCTTGTAAGAGAATTCAAGTTCTTTGTGCAAGTTGTTTATTGCTTCCTTTCTGAAAAAAAAAATCAGATCGATTCAGACCTTTCAATGGTGTTTGGCCCTTGCCCAGATAAAATCCTTAAGCATACATTTCTGATAAGAAGCTGGCTTTTTTTTTTATGAAGTTCAGGTACCTTTCTTCTGCTTGAGTAGGTGCTTTGTCCTGTACTGGCCATAACAGGTCGTGTGCAGCAAGACCTCATAGACTTTAAAGACAATCAAACGACACCTGAAAAATGTCTTCATTCTGCACAAGACTTGAAGATTTGTAAAGAAGAAACTCTACTTTTGAGGATGTAGAGTACATTGGGTCAAGGCAAAGCAGAGATGTTAAAACTGAGATCGGGAGGAAAAATGTTGTAGTCCATGCACTGGATTTGCTTCAACTGTCAAATCTTTCAGTGATTGGACACTTGTTCACAGCTAAAAGTATAGTCAAAATGTAATTTTATGGAAGATATTTAGGTAGCAATATCACTTATAAACTCTTTACCAATAAAACGAGTCTGATTGTCTGCTCTGTAGGAAGAGATTGAAGAAATTCAGAACACAGTAGTAATCATAAGAAAGTGTCACAATCACAATGCCTTTGTATTCTGGAACAGCATACAAAGCTAGACCCAATGTACCTACTGCTAAAATTCGGTGGTACTGGTAACCTGAGTGACTTCTGAGTTCAGATCGTCTCCTCGTCGGCCTCTGGATCCTCTCCTTCGGCCATCCATGTCTAGTCATACCGGCTTGTCTGGAGCATGTGACTGGGCACAAGTGGATACTTGGTCCCGGGTAGTGTTGCGGGCTCTGCTGAAACTACTTTGTTCACCATGCGAACGAAAGGATAGGCAGAACTCTCGGAAACATCTCTTGAAATTTTCATCTAAGAAGGCATAAAGCACTGGATTTAGGCTGCTATTGGTGTATCCCAGGGCAATACAGAAATGCCAGCTCGCCACAACGTAGGGATTCCTCTTGTCAATTTCCACCATGGTCCACACAATAACAAAGATATGGATGGGTGTCCAACAGATGATGAAGGCAGCCACCACCACTAGAACCATACGTGTTATGCGGCGCATGGCGCGGTCTTTCTCTCTTGATCCAGACAGGAGGCGTACACTACGAAGGCGAAGGATCATTAACCCGTAGCATACTGTAATTACCATGACTGGAATCACAAAAGCGAAGATGAAAACACAGATTTTGGTAACAGTATCCCAGTACCAGTCGGGGCGAGGAAATTGAAGCATGCAGGTGATTGTACCAGCTGTAGAAGTAGAGGAACTTGTTAGTAACTGATTTACCCTCTGTTATTACACATACAAAAAAACTAAACAAACTCCAAAAATGGTAGCACCGTCCTCCCCTTAAAATAACTTTATTCATAGTAACAGACACATAGTAGTCCTATTGGCGGCAGCTCTAATTTGCTCAGTTTTTTCTGTTTATTTTCACGTTCATCAAGCATGGGTGTTTTCACTATACATAAAATTTGTAATTGAAATTACATAAAACATTCCTTCTTCTGAAACGTGCTGCTAAAGTCTGCCCATTGCCTAACAATGTCAACATCTTTGCACCATTGTGCCAACATGAGTTGCCACAATAGAAATTAATGCCGATCCACTTCTGTTATGAACATTGTGCAGACACAGGAAGGTAGCACCCTCTAGTGTGTGCTAGGTGTTAATGTAGGTTTGTTAGTATGGGTTTGTTAGTGTAGGTAAATTTAGTCAGGGCTAGCGGCTAGGCCTGAACTGTGAATCTGGGTCAGGGTTCAGTGAATCAGGGCTGGGTGACTCATCCAGACAGCTGCTTTGGTGCCACCCCCTGGTCTAGAATATTGTAGAAACTTCTAGAGCTAGTGGGTCGAGATTAGGAGGAGCTGCCTGGAATATTTATGAGGGTCTCATCCAATCTCCAGTATAGGGCTGGCAGGGGGCAAGGCTTACCTCATAAATAGGCATGAGCTATGCGAGCAGAGGCTGGGGTTTGGGTGCTGGAAGGATCCTGCCATATCACATGGAAGAAGCCCTTCCTGGAGGCACGGGAGCAAGAGAAGGACAGTGTGAGTAGAGCAGCACTACTGGGGATTTACATGGGGAGAGACTGCCACATGTAGCCAGTTCTCCCTAAAGACATCGGTGTGCCAACTCTTCATCTCTTCCCTGGGAGATCACCTGCAGAGTCACACGGGTGGGCTAGTGTGAGTCAGTCTGGAAAACTGTAGAGGAAAGTTAGCCTTGGGGGCTAGTGAAAGGGGCAGCTGCAGCAAGATGAGTTGACAGTGCCTGAAGAGATGATGCTGGGACCAGTAGCCATAGGAAGGGAATGTACAAGCTGATTCTCCTATACAACATGAGGCTTTGAGTTCCTCCCTGAAAAGGGCTATTGCTAAATCTGACTATGCCTGTCAGATCCATTAACAGTGATCCAGCTGGAGTCTGCAAGCAAGTGAAGTGCAGGAGGAGTGTCAGAGACTGTATATAGACTGTGTATAGGAAGATGTCCCTGAAGTTGTTGCCAAAGTTAAGTGGGCATCCAATAACTTCCCATCCCCATCCAAGTTATTAACCCTCTCTGTCTCTGGAGTGCCTGTGAAAATTCAGTGTGCCTGGCTGTGCAGGGTGGGGGATCCCAGTTCATCAGCGGCTCTTAAGAGGGTACGCTACAGTAACATAAAAAGACACTGAAGAAGGGACCGTTTTAAGTAATGACTTTCAAAAAACAAATTTTTTCAGTGGGTGACATTTGGCTGGAACTCACATATAACTTTGGTTGTACCTTACAGCAAACCTGTGCTTTACCCAGTTAGGGCAGAACAGGTTTGCTTTTCCCATCCACCAGATGACAACCCAGAATATAATTATTTTTCTATAGCTTTCCCACTGCCTTGTTCAGCTTTGGAAGCCAAAGGAAGTACCTGGTAAATCACTCTATGTGATAATGCTGGCCCAATTAGTGCTGTCACATAGGGACTACATAGCCCTGTGTAAGCAAATGCTTATTTTTTTGCTGTCAATATCTTAACAAAGTGGCGGAGTAATGAAAGTAAAGAAACAATATGCTTCTTGGGAGGATAAAGTGAACCTGCATTGGCAAAGTATAGGTTCAAGTCAAGGGCATATGTGTACATGTGTCCTTTCTGACACATAAATTGTTTTTATCAGGGGATGCAAATTATATCAAATGATACATTCATGTTTATATTTTAAAGGGGTTGTCGAGGTACAATTTTTTTTCCTAAATAGCTTCCTTTACCTTTGTGCAGTCCTCCTTCACTTACCTCATCCTTCGATTTTGCTTTTACATGTCCTTATTTCAGAAGAACAGGAAGTGAGGATTTCTCAGATGAAATAAGGACATTTAAAACCAAAATGGAAGGATGAGGTAAGTGAAGGAGGACTGCACTGAGGTAAAGAAAGCTATTTAGGAAAAAAAATTGTACCTTTACAACCCCTTTAAAATATAAACATGAATGTATCATTTGATATAATTGTACCTTTACAACCCCTTTAACATTTTTTATGCATTATTATGCATATGCTTTTGCATACACTGAAATTCCACATGAAATCTTTGCACTGTCTTGTTTGTATTTACATGTTACCTACAGTACACTGACACAATTTAGCACACACATATTTTATCTGCATAGGACTGCAAAAAGTGACTTCAATAAGCATATAGCAGCATTTTTGTACAGAAGATGTAAGAAAATTACACAATGGGCCAGATTCTTAGAGGAGATACGACGGCGTATCTCCAATTACGCCGTCGTATCTCTGAGTCCGGCCGGTCGTATCTATGCGCCTGATTCATAGAATCAGTTACGCATAGATTTCCATTAGATCCGACTGGCGTAAGTCTCTTACGGCGTCGGATCGTAACTGCATATTTACGCTGGCGGCTAGGGGCGTGTATGCTGATTTACACTTAGAAATATGTAAATCAGCTAGATACGCAAATTCACAAACGTACGCCCGGCCCGACGCAGTACAGATACGCCATTTACGTTAGGCTTTTCCCGGCGTAAAGTTACCCCTGCTATATGGTGGCGTAAGTGCGGCGTACCAATGTTAAGTATGGCCGTCGTTCCCGCGTCAAATTTTGAATTTTTTACATCGTTTGCGTAACTCGTCCGTGAATGGGGCTGGACGTAATTTACGTTCACGTCAAAACCAATACGTCCTTGCGGCGTATTAGGGGCAATGCACACTGGGAGATTTCCACGGACGCCGCATGCGCCGTTCGTGAAAAACGTCAATCACGTCGGGTCACAGAACATTAACATGAAACACGCCCCCCTGTCCCACATTTGAATTAGGCGGGCTTACGCCGGCCAATTTACGCTACGCCGCCGCAACTTACGGAGCAAGTGCTTTGAGAATACAGCACTTGCCCGTCTAAGTTGCGGAGGCGTAACGTAAATCGGTTCCTTTGCGCCCGGGCAAAGTTACGCGGATCTACCTGAATCTGTCCCAATGCCAATAAATAGTAGTATCCACACATTAGTATAAATAATCTTTGGCTTTTGCTGGCTGTTGTATAAAAAAAATCAGAATGCTGCTATATGTCTGTCAAACACACACCAATGGCAAAAAAATATTTGTGCAATCAGCAATAGCCTTTTTTTTATATATAGAATTTTACTGTATATCACATGATGTTTATCCAAAATGAAAAAAGTTCTGCCTCATAAATAGTCGAAATTGCAATAGTTAATTAGAAATAAAAATCATGTTTTTTTTCTAGTTTGGTACCGATTGTCTAATGTCATTTATAAATGAGACTATATGCAAATAAAAATGGAGGAAGCTGTGATCTGATGCTATTGGTCAGTAAGTTGAAGGAAATGTTAACTATTCTCTTTTTCAGTGTATGGACCATTCTTATACTGTATATTACATAGTTACAAAGGGCCAGATTCAGATACATTTACCTTACTCCGCGGCGGAGTAACGTATCCCATTTACGTTACACCGCCACAGGTTTACAGCGTAAGTGCCTGATTCACAAAACTCTTACCTGTAAACTTGCGGCGGTGTAACGTAAAAGCGCTCGGCGCAAGCCCGCCTAATTCAAATGGGGCGGGCACCATTTAAATTAGGCACGTTCCCGCGCCGAACGTTCTGCGTATGCTCCGTGTTAAAATTTCCCGACGTGCTTTGCACGAAATTACGGCGCCCCGACGTTTTTTTGAACGGCGACGTGCCATACAGCGTTTCGTATTCCCGGACGTCTTACGCAAAAAAAAAAAATTCGACGCGGGAACGACGGCCATACTTTAACATGGCTGATCTAAAGATAAGCCATGTTAAAGCAGGTGTAATTTTGCGACGGGAAAAACCGACTAGCGACGACGTACGAGATTGCGACGAATGCGCGGATCTTCGTGGAACGCCGTATCTAGTCATTTGCATATTCTATGCCGACTGCAATGGAATCGCCACCTAGCGGCCGGCCTAGAATTGCATCCTAAGATCCGACGGTGTAAGTCAATTACACCTGTCGGATCTTAGGGCTATCTATCTATGAATCAGCCGCATAGGTAGGACGGGCGAATCACAGAGATACGACGGCGTATCAGGAGATACGCCGTCGTATCTCTTCTGTGAATCTGGCCCAAAGTTACATATGTTGAAAAAATACATACATTCAAGTTCATGTTTTGGAATTCCCATGATATTTAAGGATCTAAAACTATTACCTTAAATTCTATCACTCCAACAAAAAATCTACTGACAGGTGAAGTGTGTGGGCAACTAGGTCTACCACAGATATCTATAGACATCTCTAATGCCCTGTACACGCGGTCGGAATGTCCGATGGGAACTTTTCATCGGATATTCCGACCGCGTGTATGCCCCAGACTTTTTCTGTCAGAATTTCAGACAGACTTAGATAGAGAGCAGGTTCTCAATTTTTCAGACGGAAAAAATTCCTATCGGAAAATCCGTTTGTCTGTATGGAATTCCGATGGGAAAAAAACATGCATGCTCGGAAACAATTCGACGCATGCGCGGAAGCATTGAACTTCTTTTTCCCTCCTCATCGTAGTGTTGTACGTCACTGCGTTCTTAACACTCGAAAGTTCAGAGAACTTTTGTGTGACCGTGTGTATGCAAGTCAAGCTTGAGCGGAAATCCGTTGGAAAAACCATCCAACTTTTTTCCGACGGAAATTCTGCTTGTGTGTACAGGGCATAGGTCTCTGCACTACAATTTAAGGCATAGTTTAATTCAATATTAGATATTCCTTATCATACCATGTACAGACAACACTAAAGCTCCCGATTACCTTTATTTGTTTTGGTGACTGCCATAACCATGATTGGCACTCCAATAATTGATGACAGAATCCATATGCAAACATTTACAGCTTTGGCTTTTGAGGGGGTTCTAAAGTCCAATGCTCGCACAGGATGGCACACAGCTACATAACGATCCACGCTCATCGTGGTCAGCGTGAAAATACTGGTGAACATGTTGTAGTAGTCTATAGACAATACGACTTTGCAGAGAACTTCTCCAAATGGCCAAGTCTCCATGAGATACTTGGCACTTTGAAATGGTAAAGTGCTGGTTGCCAGTGCATCGGCCAAGGCAAGATTGAAGATGTAAATGTTGGTTGCTGTCTTCATCTTGGTGTATCTGTGAAGAACAGAAAATACTATAATCTGAAAGGGTTAATTTTCTGCAAAGAACCTTACATTTATTTATTACAGGTACCTACAGTATATAGCACTGCCAATGTATGCAGAACTTTACATATATCTTGTACATTCACATCAGCCCCTGCCTTCAAGGAATGTACAGTCCAGGCCCCTAACTCACATTCATACTGTAAATACAAATATTAGGGTCAATTAACCTACCAGCATGTATTTGGAGTGTGGAAGGAAACTCATGTAGGCACAGGGAGAACATGCAAACTCCAAGCAGGTTGTGCCATGGTGGAATGCAAACCAATGACCTTGGTGCTGCCAGGTGGAAGTGCTAACCTCGTGCTGGCACATAGCTAATACAATTTCAGCACATAAAAGCAAGACCTAGCTACCCCATTTTTTTCTTCTAATGTCACTGGTTGACAAATACATAGGTAGGGAGAAAAAGTCAAAGTGATACCATTTAGTGACTAACTAAAATTACTGAAACATACAGTATATTGCTGCTGATTGAAGTAGTGTGCAGCTGCTGTCTGACTCCCCTATGTGCTGCTGGCACAAGGTATTTTAACCACTACCGAACACTGAAAAAAGTAAAATAATCCCATATTTATTACTGCATATGCAGGCTGACTGCATTTTAGTAATGAATATCAAGGGCTCAACTGGGCTTTAAAAATACGACTATTCTCTGTGTTTTTCCACTGATAGAAATAAAAAAGTACCTTAAGATGCCAGGAACCCTAGTTTAATTCTAACCCTTAGGTCAGGGGTGCCCAACCTTTTAAAGCGCGAGGGCCACTTAAGCAACTTGGTAACCAGTCGTGGGCCACAATGAGTGGAGCAGGCGGATTACAGGTCATGGCTATTCTATAGGCCCTCCGATTCGATCCACCCAGATGGAAGGGGACAAATTCCCTTCTGTTTTTTTTTTGTGGATTGGATTGGAGGTAGGCGGGCGTAAGCGGAGAATTTTCTGTTTACATCTGCTGCTCTGTAGAGGTGAATTGAGGGTATGAATGGGTCGGCCTAATCAGTGTGAAAACAGTCCTAAGCCCTTATCACACGATGTGTTGCGATTTATGCATACCGCAGGTTCAGCGTAGTGCACCTGTGTCTATCTTGCGGGTTAGCTGAACTTTGCCATAGATCGGCTTATGGGGCCCTGCTCCGTAGCTGTTTTCTTCCTCAACCACCAGCTTCATTCACAACGTTAATGCTGTGGTATGGCTGGTCGGCAACCTGCGATCTGGGCTTGCCAACCCGCCATTTCAGAGCAGGAGGCCACATTAGAGGGCTCCGCAGACCACATGTGGGCCCCCGGGCCACTGTTTGGCCACCCCTGCCTTAGGTTGACCATAATAAATAGTGTAATATCTTGTTTCATTATCATCGTATAAGTAAAGATTGCCATAGTGATGCTTATTTCATTGGTTTTTGCTTTGTCATACAAGCATCAAAATCCAGTTTTCTATGCCTTGGGTTTTATTGCCCCAAAAATGATGAGGATGGCAACCCTGAAAATCTAGTCTGGGGCTGAGGCAGTATATATATTATGGTGATTATGTTCCATGCATCCCTCTGACTCCATTTCCAAGGAGAACTTGCATTAGTATTATGCAATGTGTAGGCATTATCCTACCTCCTGCCTGCTACCTTAGGGCGCCAGGAAAAGGAGGCAGTCAAATCTGAATCCCCAGCCACTTTCTAGAGTGTTGGATTTTTACAGTGCTGAAGATGTATTTTTTTACACACTCCCGGCCGCTGTAGTGACCTGGAGTGTGTGTACTTTAGTAAAGCCGACTTTCACGGGGAAGTGATAGAAGCAGCTGTGAAGCCACCTATCACTTCAACCACCGTCGCGACCCTCCCCCACCATGCTCACAAGGCTCGGCTATCCCACCTGCGGGCCTGGTGTTGTCATGGCGGGTGTTGCTGGCAAGGGCGACGGGAGCTCAGCGGACCTTTGTTGGCTCAGCCTCCCTCCTGTAAACAGACTGAGAGGGGACGTGTATGACATCGCTTTCTGGATTGGAGATGTCATTCTCAGTAATCAGTGCTGGGGGAAGCAGCTAATTGAACGGGGTCAGCTGCAGTGGATTAGAGAGGAGACATCCAGGGTCTAATAGAACGCTGGGGTCTCCATAAAGAGAACCTGTCACCTATATGCTATCAGATAAGGGGCTTATGGTCCCCTATGTGATAACAATGCAAGTTATGTAACAATAAATACAAATGAAACCAAAAATATTTTAGGCTATATCCTTATATAGGAGACATATAAAAAATCGAATTATTTTTTTAAGTGCCCCCCCACATACACACCCATACCTACAAAAATGCGTGCGTTGGGGCACCTATGTTTGAAAATGGCAATTATCCTACACATGTTATATATCACCATGCACGCCAGAGTAAGAGCAATCATTTTATCACCAGTGCTCCTGCATAACTCTAAACTGATGACCTGTATGGGCTTTTAAAGCATGGATCATCTTTTATATATTTTTATAATTTAAAAAAAAAAATCGATAATAATAAGCATTTATGTGCCCACAAATGAACTTTAATGTATTTTTTACTGAAATCTTGCCTTACATAAACAGTTATGCTAATGTCGTGTAACATAAAAAATTAAAACTACCAACATTTTATTCTCTAGGGTGTCTGCTTTCAAAAAAATTAAAATAATATTTTGGAGGTTTTAAGTAATCTTCATACCTAAAATGATTTTTAAAATATGTAAGCAGAAAAAATAAATGGCGTGAAAGGGGTGGTGGGAGGATGGTGGGGGGAGGACGGTGGGATTAGGGGCAGCAAAATGCTCCTTCGCCTATGTAGACAAAAATTCTTTGCACTGGCCCTGCCTCCTCTTATTATCCCCCTTCAGTGCTGTACAGGAATTGCTGTCCATCAACAAAGCCATAGTCGGTGCTGTCTGAGCTGCACCTTACTGAAGTTAAAGCTGAAGTGTGCTCACTACATAGGACAAGCTCATAGTGCAGGACAAAGTCATGGCAAGGAGGGTGACAATGCAATCCTTGCAGGGGAAACCAACAAAGCAATCTAACAAAAAAATATACGCTTTAATAGAGGAAGGAACAATATTATATATATATATATATATATATATATATACACACATATATATATATATCTATATATATATATATATCTATATATATATATATATATATACACATATATAGATACAGTATATACAGTACACACCAAAAGTTTGGACACACCTTCTCATTCAAAGAGTTTTCTTTATTTTCATGACTATGAAAATTGTAGATTCACACTGAAGGCTTCAAAACTATGAATTAACACATGTGGAATTATACATAACAAAAAAGTGTGAAACAACTGAAAATATATTTCATATTCTAGGTTCTTCAAAGTAGCCACCTTTTGCTTTGATTACTGCTTTGCACACTCTTGGCATTCTCTTGATGAGCTTCAAGAGGTAGTCAACTGGCGCATCACCCCATCACTCTCCTTCTAGGTCAAATAGCCCTTACACAGCCTGGAGGTGTGTTTGGGGTCATTGTCCTGTTGAAAAATAAATGATGGTCCAACTAAACGCAAACCGGATGGAATAGCATGCCGCTGCAAGATGCTGTGGTAGCCATGCTGGTTCAGTATGCCTTCAATTTTAAATAAATCCCCAACAGTGTCACCAGCAAAGCACCCCCACACCATCACACCTCCTCCTCCATGCTTCACGGTGGGAACCAGGCATGTAGAGTCCATCCGTTCACCTTTTCTGCGTCGCACAAAGACACAGGGGTTGGAACCAAAGATCTCAAGTTTGGACTCATCAGACCAAAGCACAGATTTCCACTGGTCTAATGTCCATTCCTTGTGTTCTTTAGCCCAAACAAGTCTCTTCTGCTTGTTGCCTTTCTTTAGCAGTGGTTTCCTAGCAGATATTCTACCATGAAGGCCTGGTTCACACAGTCTCCTCTTAACAGTTCTAGAGATGTGTCTGCTGCAAAAGGTGGCTACTTTGAAGAAGTTGTGTCCAAACTTTTGGTCTGTACTATATATATATATATATATATATATATATATATGTATATATATATATATACAGGGGTCAAGTCCTGGGAAAAAAAGTGTGGGAACTCCCACCCAAGATCCACTCCCCCACCAAAAAAAAAAAAAAGATACGCTCATATGCATAATTACTAAACCGCATGTTTTTTCTAAAGCAAGTTCTTTCTAAATCCCGCGATAACTCGTGGCAGACATCCGCAATGTCTCCTGGGAACAATGAAAAAAAATCCCAGGAGACATTGCGGCATCGAGGAAGTGACGGAATACCCGCACACTACCTGATGAATCCATATACAGGAAGCGGCCAGTAACATAAAGGATGACTAAGGTTCGCCTGCCCCTGACAGTGACTCGAGCTGGGCATCGCCGCTTAGTGAAGGATTGGCTCGGGCGGCTCGGGCGGCTCGGCTGCTCCCGGCTGCTCTAGTCCTGCAAAGGGAACTGCATTCCTGCTGTGAAAAAAGTGCAGGAACTCTGTTCCCACGCGTTCCCGCAGGACTTGAGCCCTGTATATATATATATATATATATATATATATATATATATATATATATATATATATATATAAATTAATTAAATGTAAATGAACATTATATTAATTTTTGTAATCATTTTTAACCACTTAAGGACCGCCAAACGCCGATATACGTCGGCAGAATGGCACGGCTGGGCACAATCACGTACCTGTATGTGATTGTTAAATGTCAATAAACCAGATAAATTGGTTGTGTAAATTCTTTGATTAATAATCAACCTGTTCCATTCTTATCTATAGAATTTAGTGACCAATTTGTAGTCCCAGACTACTGGCTTTTCTATCATTCCTTATTCCCATTGAAAGCTCTTATGATCAGGACTTTTACACTTTTTATATTCTATATTGAGCTAAATAGTTTGGATATATTGTAGCATAGTGTTTTTTTTTTCCATTTCTTTGTTTAAAATAAAGTCCACAATCTATGGTATATATCTGAAATTTGAGCAATCCCGATGTACTGACTGCCTATTTCATTTCTTGAGGCCCAAAAATGCCAGGACAGTACAAATGCTCCCCAAATGACCCCTTTTTAGAAAGTAGACAGTCCAAGGTATTTAGTAAGAGGCATGGCAAGTTTTTTGAAGTTGTCATTTTTTGTCACAATTTTTTGTGGAAAAAAAAAAACATTTGCGTTTTAGCGCTAGATATAGCACCTGAAAAAACTGCCTCCCATTCATTGCAATGGGTGCTTTCACACCCAGGTGGTGCGCTTGCGGGACTTAAGAAAAAGTCCTGCAAGCAGCGTCTTTGGGGCGGTTTGGGTGCCAAACCGCCCCTGCCCATTGCATGAATGGGCGGCGCTTCCAAAGCACCTGAAAAGCGTTTCTGAAGCGCCACAACACGGGAGTTTTTAAACCTTTTTTGCGGTTAAAAGCACGCTGCTTAAACAGCGGTAAAGCGCCGCTAAATAGAGCCATGCTTTACCGTGAACGCCCGGGTAGCCCCAGTGTAAAAGTGGTCTTATCTGTAGTGTGTGTGAACTGATCCCTAAACGGGACAGCAATCAATCTAAAAGAAGATTCCATAAATTGGGCTGAAAGGGTGTGATGAAGGTATTGATAAAACCTATGAGAGGGTATACCAAATTCCATTTGTATATCGTGAAAAGATTTTAAGTGGTCATTAGCATATAATTGAGATAGGAACAGGAAACCACCTAGAGTGCCAGTCATCAAAACCCTACAATTTACTTATTTCTTCTAAACATCGTCCCTTCCAAATGGATAAAAATTGGGATACCCCATCATATCTCAATAAGAGCTTCATCTCATCCCAAACCTTGGACATAAGGGTTAAGGTAGGATAATGAGGACTTTCCTATGGTTCAAAATGTCCCAATCAACAAAGTGTTATAATTGAGCAGCCAGGAAATACAATCTTGCAGATGGAAAAGCTAATCCCCCACCATCCTTGGGTAATTGTGGTATAGTAGACAGATTCTTGGATTTTTACCTTTCCAAATAAAAATTTGAAAAAGGGAATCAATTTTTTTAAACCATTGTAAATTAATCCATATTGGTGCATAACGTATAACAACTGCGGTGCCCAGATCATTTTAATCAGATTTGCTCATTCTACCACCGACATTGGAAGTTTACACCATGTTTTACATTTAAGTTTACATTTGTCCAGAAGGACCTATACTGTAGGTTATATTGTAAATACGCCTCTACTTTGGGATAAACCCATACCCCGAAGTATTTAAAAGAAGACACTATCTTAAGCCCTGTACACATGGGAAAAATGTTGGGAGACATTGGCCAGTTGAAAAGAATGGCCGACATTCGGCCCATGTGTATGCCACCCTGTTCGGCATAAGCTGGCCAGACGTCCGGCTTCTGTCAGACAAGCATGCTGGAAAACCAGCAGGCTAACTTTACATAGTTACTGTAGTACAGCGGCTCCAACTGAAGCTGGCAGAATGAGAAAAAACGCATAGTGTGTTGAAGGCTTTTATCTGTTGATCACAATGGGGGTGTCACCTGTTGAGTATCTAGGGGAAGAAGAACAGATTTGTCCCAATTAATTGTGAATCCTGAAAAGGATCCAAATATCGAGATAGTTGACATAAGTGCGAACACGGACGCACCAGTATCTCATAGACGCAGTAGTGTGTCGTCGGCATAAAAGGCTATTTTATCCTCCCTCTCCCTCCTCCGGAAGCCTACAATAGGGTCGGACTGACAGATCACTGATTTCAGTGGCTCATTCACAAGTGCAAAAAGGAGAGGGGAAAGTGGACATGCTCATTGAATTTTATTTATTTTTTTGTTGTTTTTTTACTTTTGTTTTAATTTCAGTAACCTCTACTTGTATATTTCTCAGTGTTTACATGCAGATGAAGCTGTCCAGCAAAAATGGCAGCGAGAGATGTTTAAAGCGGAGATCCACTTAAAAGTGGAGCTTCCGCTTTAAGCACTCCTCGCCCCCTTACATGCCACATTTGGCAGGTAATTTTTTTGGGGGGGAGTGGGGGCTTCGGTAGGAGTGGGACTTCCTGTCCAACTTCCTCCTTCTGCCCAGGGACCGCCTCTACGACTTCTCCTCTTGCCTTAGGCAGCCCCTCCCTTTAGGCGATCTCCAGGGACACGTAACAGGTCCCAGGAGATCGCCTGTCTACTCATAGAGTGCAGCGAGTGCCCGGCCATGAAACCGAAAGCTGTCACGGCTAGGTGCCCACACTATGAATGGAGGCGCCGACCGGAGAGGAGCGGAGCTCCGGGCGGCGGTGGCCCTGGACCGTGGAGCAGGCAAGTGTCTGTTTATTAAAGGTCAGCAGCTATGCTTTTTGTAGCTGCTGACTTTTAATAAACACTAAAAGGTTGGAACTCTGCTTTAACAGACTGTAACATTGCCATTGGTGCTTACATCTGTCATAATTTATTTACAAGATTCAAACCTTATTTAAAACAAAAAAATAAACTGTTGCTGCAACTAAGGTAACACCGCTAACACAGTCACTTTCGCTGCTGTTGCTTTTATATTTCTGTCTTTGTCCCTATTGCAGATTTTCTCTTACTTCCTGTCCAGTGAAATCATTGTCAGAAAGACAGGAAATAAGGGTACATCTCTTAAACAAAGCCCTGGATAGCAGAACAAAGAAACAATAGAAGTTCTTATTCTTCCCCACTCTATCCAAAACTAAAATAAAAATGCAATTGGCAGTGAAAAAACATTTCTGCAAAGTGAGGGGAATTCTACTCTTAGGCAGTTGTCATCGGAACAGGTGCCTCTATTACAGGCATCACTAAATGGCGGACCGCAGTCCAAATGCGAGGTCCCACTATTTAGTAGCCTTTTCTATCCCTTGCTGACGCTTTTTAATCCTCGCAGAGCTGACAGCAGGAGGCAGGACAGTCGTTGATGGAGGATGGGAGCTGCCCGAGGTTAACAAGCAGGTGATGGGCAGCTGGGATGAAGGGCTGTCCTATCAACCAATCACTATCTTGCAACTCCTGACCTCCATTCAGACATGCTGCGTCTCCCTCCTACCTGTTGGTGTCTAAGTTAAGACAGTGAGGGAGGTAAAGTTAAAGAGGGTGAGAACACTAGTGTGAAGAGTGGTTGAAAAGGAGCAGAGGACTGAATGTGTGTGTGTGTGTGTGTGTGTGTGTGTGGGTGGTGCTGGTGGTGGGGGGGGACTGAGGATTGTAATATGGGGTTTTAAGGATATTAAAGTGGGGAGGTGCTGAGGACAGTGATGTGGGGGGGCTGAAGACATTGAACTTGGAGGAGCCTGAAGACTGTAATGTGGGGGACTGACGACATTGAAGTGGGGGGGCTGAGGACTGATGGGGTGGGATGAATACTGATGTGGGGTGAGGACATTAAAGTGGGGGGACTGAGGACGGTGATGTGGGGGGCTGAGGACATTAAAGTGGGGGTCATCTAAGGACTGGAATGTGGGGGCAGCTGAGGACTGGGATATGGGGGGAGCTGAGGACTGGAATGTGGGGGGAGCTCAGGACATTATAGTGAGGTAAGCTGAGGACTGTTGTGGGGGGGCTCAAGACTGAGGACTGGAATGTGGGGGCTGAAGACAGTAATGTGGGGCGACTGAGGATTGTAATGTGGGGGATGATGTAAAAAGTACTGTTGGGAGGGGGGGGGGGGTTGATGTCAAGGAATTGTGAGACCACTACTTTGGAAAGGGGTGGAGAGGCTGATGTAAAAGGGGAGCTGATGACGCTCATCAAGAGGAGATCATGATGTGAAGGGGGGACTGTTATGTGCAGACCTCTGCTGGAATAGAATTTTACTGACCAGACCTCTTGAATTTTAATTTAATACCACATCTCTATTGGAAGATTTAACCACAACTCCTGTTCTGGTGATAACTACAAATTTTCATTTCCCATCATTTTCTGTCTCGGTTACAATGGCCCCAGGACACAGGGGTCCAGGGACAAGGGATCTACCAAGCCATACCATACCATACCATATTCAAAACTAAAACAAGTTGGCTATGTATACACTTTAATTGCATAGAGCTATCAGAATATCACAATTTCCCAACAGAGGTCCTTTGACAAAGTTGTATAGTCATTCCTAAAGAATAAGCTTTTCTCTGTTCTTGTCCTATGTACAAAGGTTTAAATACAGTACAGTTAGCTTGCCACCTATTTACCAGTTTGTACATTATGTAGATGTACAAAGCAATTGTAAAAGGTAAATAAAAAACAAAAACAAAAAAAACTAACAAACGTGTCTATACTTAACTGCTCTGTGCAATGTAATTGCACAGAGCGGCTGTGACCCTCTTCTTCTCAGGTCCCCTGCCAGCGCTCCCATAAGGGCACTCGTGCATGCTCATGAGCCCCATTGCTGTGCCTGTTGACACAGACAGTGGGACTCCGCCCCCGTCTCCAGTTCCAATGTCACTGGCTTTAATTGACAACACTGGGAGCCAATGTCTCCTGGTGCCCCAGCAAAGCCAGCGAGACCCGGAAGTGAGGGGAGAAAAGATCTGCACATGTTCACAGGGCTGGATTGAATGAGGGCTCAGGTAAGTAAGTAAAGAGGGGATGGCGGATAATGACACCAAATGTTGTTTTACCTTAATACAAGGAATGCATTAATAAAGGGGTTGTAAAGGTTTGTTTTTTATTTTCTAAATAGGTTCCTTTAAGCTAGTGCATTATTGGTTCACTTACCTTTTCCTTCGATTTCCCTTCTAAATGTTTATTTTCTTTGTCTGAATTTCTCACTTCCTGTTTCTCCTCAGTAAACTTCACACCATTATCCGAGCAGTGTTTTGTCAGCCAGAACAGCTTACTGAACAGCTTACTGAGGAGGAACAGGAAGTGAGAAATTCAGACAAAGATAATAAAGAAAAAAAACATTTAGAAGGGAAATCGAAGGAAAAGGTAAGTGAACCAACAATGCACTAGCTTAAAGGAACCTATTTCGAAAATAAAAGAAAGAACCTTTACAACCCCTTTAAAAAATGTTTAGGCTTTAGAACCCGGCTTCTCATAGATTACCAAGTGAGACCCTCCATTATTATAAAGTTATATTTTATTGAACATTGCAGAAAATTATTCCCAATAGAAACTGTAAAATTTCCAAGCTCTAGGGAGTGCTCCACTGGTTTTCAAACCTAACTTAGCTTGAGGATATTTTGGTGTGCAAAATAAATATCCCTTTGACGTAGAATAATGGTTGGTTCTAGCTTGAGACGCAGGAGGTAAATGCCTGGGGCAACAGAGGCAGAGGCAATCTTCACCTTTCATATAGGTTATTTAAATGTAATTTGCAATGCATATAAAGCCAATGAAATCTGAGACGTAAGAATCAATATGACTAGAAAAATGATGTTTTGTTAACAATATATACTGTATATCTATATATAGATATATCTATAAATCTATATATATAGATATATCTATATCTATATAGATATACACAGTATCTCACAAAACTGAGTACACCCCTCACATTTTTGTAAATATTTTATTATATCTTTTCATGTGACAACACTGAAAAAATGACACTTTGCTACAATGTAAAGTAGTGAGTGTACAGCTTGTATAACAGTGTAAATTAATATCTAAACCACTGGCAACAAAAGTCAGTACACCCCTAAATGAAAATGTCCAAATTGGGCCCAATTAGACATTTTCCCTCCCCGATATCATGTAACTCGTTAGTGTTACAAGGTCTCAGATGTGAAAGGGTAGCAGGTGTGTTAAATTTGGTGTTATCGCTCTCACTCTCTCATACTGGTCACTGGAAGTTCAACATGGCACCTCATGGCAAAGACCTCTCTAAAGGATCTGAAAAAAAGAATCGTTGCTCTACATAAAGATGGCCTAGACTATAAGAAGATTGCCAAGACCCTAAAACTGAGCTGCAACACAGTTGCCAAGACCATACATCGGTTTAACAGGATAGGTCCCACTCAGAACAGGCCTCGCCATGGTCGACCAAAGAGGTTAAGTGCAGGTGCTCAGCATCATATCCAGAGGTTGTCTTTGGGAAATAGATGTATGAGTGCTGCCAGCATTGCTGCAGAGGATGAAGGGGTGGGAGGCCAGCTTGTCAGTGCTCAGACCATAAGCCGCACACTGCATCGAATTGGTCTGCATTGCTGTCGTCCCAAAAGGAAGCCTCTTCTAAAGATGATGCACAAGAAAGCCTGCAAACAGTTTGCTGAAGACAAGCAGACTAAGGACATGGATTACTGGAACCATGTCCTGTGGTCTGATGAGACCAAGATAAACTTATTTGGTTCAGATGGTGTCAAGCGTGTGTGGCGGCAACTAGGCAAGGAGGACAAAGACAAGTGTGTCCTGCCTACAGTCAATAATGGTGGTGGGAGTGTCACAGTCTGGGGCTGCATGTCTGGGGCTGCCGGCACTGGGGAGCTACAGTTCATTGAGGGAACCATGAAAGCCAACATGTACTCTGAGGCCCCGTACACACGGCCGAGGAACTCGACGTGCCAAACACATCGAGTTCCTCGGCCAGTTCAGCCCTGAAGCCGCCGAGGACCTCGGCGGGCCGAGAGCTCTCATAGAACAACGAGGAAATAGAGAACATGTTCTCTATTTCCTCGCCGAGGTCCTCGTCGGCTTCCTCGGCCGAAAGTGTACACACGACCAGTTTCCTCGGCAGAATTCAGCCAGAAACTCGGTTGGAAGCTGAATTCTGCCGAGGAAACTGGTCGTGTGTACGGGGCCTGACATACTGAAGCAGAGCACGATCCCCTCCCTTTGGATACTGGGCCGCAGGGCAGTATTCCAACATGATAATGACCCCAAACACACCTCCAAGGCGACCACTGCCTTGCTGAATTAGCTGAGGGTAAAGGTGATGGACTGGCCAAGCATGTCTCCAGACCTCAACCCTATTGAGCATCTGTGGGGCATTTTCAAATGGAAGATGGAGGAGCGCAAGGTCTCTAACATCCACCAGCTCCGTGATGTCGTCAAGAATGAGTGGAAGAGGACTCCAGTGGCAACCTGTGAATCTCTGGTGAACTCCATGCTCATAAGGGTAAGGACAGTGCTGGAAAATAATGGTGGCCACAAAAAATATTGACACTTTGGTATTATACAAGCTGTACACTCACTACTTTACATTCTAGCAAAGTGTTGTTTATTCAGTGTTGTCACATTAAAAGATATAATAAAATATTCACAAAAATGTGAGGGGTGTACTCACTTTTGTGAGATACTGTATATACATATATATATATATTCTCTCTTTCTTTTGCTTCATAAATGCTTTCACATCAATGGGAAAGAAATGTTGCCTTCAACTCTTCAATGCTTGCATGTCAAACCTATCACAATCCTGGGCAATTCAAGAAAAATGAACAAGCAGGGGTTATCCTCCATGAAAGCTGCATGTCAAAACAATTGTTATGTCCAGAATTCCCCCTTCTGAGCCTTCTTATTGGGGAGTATGGCATCTAATCATATTGAAGGCCCAAAAGGGAGATTCAGGAGGTTGGAGGAGTCAAAGCAAATATAAGCTGAATTCCATGCAGATATAAAAACACATAGGGGAGATTTACTAAAACTGATCTGGTGCAGCTCTGCATAATAACAAGCTGAAGTTAGAAGCTCATTGGTCACCATGCATAGCTGCACCAGATTCTGTGTTCACCCATTTTAGTACCCCCCCCCCCCCCCAAATATTGCTGTAGTTTTTTTTTAATACAAGGAATGTAAGTAAATAAATTTGACCTGGTATTAGCCTCTCGCAATCCACTATACAGCAAAGTTCAGACTGGTAAAGGGAAAAGCAGCATAGTGACAGTCAATGTACTCTTGTCCTAACAAGGGGTGTAGCGCTACCCCCTCAGGAGCCGCTGATTGTTTTGGGATCGGCGTATTAGGCCTCGTACTCACGACCAAACATGTCTGCTGAAACTGGTCCGCGGACCAGTTTCAGCGGACATGTTCGTTCGTGTGTAGGCAGTAACGTACAGAATTCCAGCAAACAATCGTCGGCCAGACCGTTTTCCAACGAACAACTGTTTCCTGGTCTTGCTTTAAAACAGTCTGCTGGAATCGTGTCCGTCAGACATGTTCGGTCGTCTGTACACAAAAGCAGCGTACAAAAACCCCGCGCATGCTCAGTCCAAATGAGGAGACGGGAGCGCTCGTTCAGGTAAAACTCGCGTTTCTTTGGGATATGGCACATTCGTCATTAGAAACCTTTTATTCTAGCAAGAGAACAATGTCTTAAAAAGGCGCACTAAACCACATTTTAAAGCCTCGTTTTCTTAATTCTTCTCTTGCTAGAATAACCCCGTTCTCTTGCTGATGCAATTTCAATAGAGTTGTCCCATACTGAAATGTCACATTTCTTGCTTGTGATGTAATCCTTTAATAATGTTTTCTATGCCAGACGTGTGTTTTGGTTGGTGGTCCTCCATAATTTAGAGTAGTCATTTTTGTAAAGGAATGTGCATTTTTTTTATTTTTTTTTTGTTTCTAGTTATGTCACCATTTAAACAATTTTTTTTTTACATGTTTTTTTAAATTAATTTTTTTTTTTGGTGTTTCATTAGAGAATATTAAACCATGTTGGCACACCAAATGTCCCCCCCCCCCCCCCCAAGGAGTGTGTCCTTTGTAAATTACCCATTGTATATTTATTAAAGGTTTGCTGCCTAATAATCCCCACAGTATATCAAACAATAGGCATGTTTTCAAATTAAAGCAAAAGGCCTTTTATTCAGGCAAATGTCATCACAAAAAATAAAAAGAACGGCAGCACTAGAATAGATAGCAAACTATATGCAAACTTGCATTTCCAACATGGTGAAGGATAAACTTCCAAGCCTCAGGAGCCAAACACAAAAATATGAAGCAGCAGCACACAAACAAAGGAACCCAAACTGTGGTAGTACAAACAAGATGTCCTTTATGTGGAAGGAAATGGAAGGCAGAAAATCAACGTTTCCTCCTCTTTCCAGCCTTCCCTCCAGGCAGCCTTCCAGCGGATCGAACACGGGGTCTTGCAGGTGGGGTTGATGTGGCAGCAGGAGGATGGTGTTCCGCAAGCCGGGCTGGATCACATAGCCCAGTGTCTGGGGTCAGCAGGCCCCTCTGCATCCACCAAAGGACCTGGTTCATCAGGGCCTTTGCCAGTCTTCTCTGGTCCTCCTCCCCTTCATTTAAATCATGGGCCAATGAGGCACTGAAGGCCTCTGTGGGGTTGAGGGGGGCCCTCATGATGGCGCTTGCCTCCTGGATCATGCGGAGGCTTGCCTCCTCCACAGGCCTCAACTGCCTCCTTCGGCCTGATGGCCTCACCTGGGGGGGAGAAGACTGGCTGGTGGTGGTTCTCCTGGCCGGGTGGACCTGCTGCAGGCCACTGGGCCCAGCCTCCTCCTGGCTGCCACTGACCCCGGCCTCCTCCTGGCTGCCACTGACCCCGGCCTCCTCCTGGCTGCCACTGACCCCGGCCTCCTCCTGGCTGACAGACACCTGAGGATCTGCCACCTCCTGGCTGATCTCTTCTTCCTGTGTGGAAAAAAAAGGAATTTTTTTACAATTTCGCTAAATAAAACCACACTCATTTTCATGTTTTTCGTTTAGTATTTTCTGTTCATTATTACTTGAATACACTCTACTTCTGACCCCTGCAGTTGTCATCCCTGACACCTATTTGTCTGTACACCTTTTTGTTTGCTTTTTCCCAGCTTGGTTTTTTTTTTACAATATCTAATCATTAATCCACCAAGAATTATTTACGCCATAAATATAGAGGAAACTACTATACCTCCTCATCGAAGGGTGGCAGATCTGCATCTCTGTCAGCCAGGCCCTCTTCCTCCGACTCTGCAGGGCTGTGGTCATCTGGGGAATGTCCGCTGGAAGGTAGCATGGAGGAAAGGTTGGAAGAAAGACTGGACATCGTTTTCCTGCCTTCCATTTCGTCCCGCAAAAAAGCCATCTGTTTATAATACCACAGTTTGGGTTCCTTTGCTTGTCTTGCTGCTGCTCCCGATTTTTGGCTTTTATTAGCTTTGTATGCTCTCCTGTATGTGCTTCTGAGGTTGGCAAGTTTATCCTTCACCATGTTGGCAGTGCATCCTGGCACCCAAGTTTGCATATAATTTGCTAGCTCTTCTAGTGCTGCCGCTCGTACCTCTTTATTGCAATATAAAGAGTGCTTTGAATTCCACAGGATGGGCGTGTCCTGGTATTTTTGAAGTAAGGCCTCTATAGATTCCTTGCTTTGTAGGAGGTCCATTGTAATTTTTCCCAAATTATATTTCTTTTTGAGTCTAGATTACAAAAACATAAACCACAGAAAAATAAATATTCCAAAGGATCAGCGTTGACCTTGATCTAATATGTGTCTTCAAATTTATTACCTATATCTAATTACAAACACAGTCTCTCTTGTTTAAACAATGATTGGCAGCTCGGCCGCATTGCTTGTACCAAACATTGATTTGCTAGATGCAGAGCCATTGTTCACATTGCAGTAAATATTTTAAATATATAAAATTAAACAATGCTTACAAATGACAGTTTTCATCTAGGCACTCTTTCATGTGTAAATCTCATGCCCCTGACAATGGATGACATAAAAGACACTTCCTAATGACCTCTGTACAACCAACACTTGAACAATACTTTGCCTGATCTGAATACACCATTCAAAAACTTGTCAATGAGGTACAGCATTGTTCACATCTCTATTTTGTGAGGTGTCCAAAAGCATTTGGATACCAAAATAACATTGTGGTACCCCATAGACAGAATAGCTTAAAAAGGGTGCAACCAACAGCCCAAACCCCCATCCCATGTGTCTACATTTTCAAGGCCTCTGCTGATCACATTTTTAATTTCCTTACCTTCCTGTCTCTCGCTCCTCGTTTCTCACGCTCGCCTAATTACCGCGTAAGATGCGTAATCACGGCGTAAACCTTTTAAACACTCCGCGTATTTATGAAACCCCGCCCTCGTCACCTTTGCGAGGCCCCTAATCAATGAGTTTAGGAAATATGGCGTTAACTGTGTATGTTCTGGATGCGCTCGAAGATTCTCCGCGTAACCGACGTAAACACGTTGTTTGCATTCTCTACACTCCGCGTATGTATTAAACGCCGCCCTCTTCTCCGCCCATGGCGTAAGAATTCATCTTTTCCACGCCCATAATCTCTGTGGGAAAGGAAAGATGGCGATGTCACACGAGCGGGCACGATGCTCTCATGCCACAAGTGAAGGGACAGAGGCAGGGACGTCCCGATCAAGGAAAAGAAGATATAAAGCCACTAATATGCGGTTCCAGGAAATGGTGGAGTTAGTTTACATCATGCGAAAGAAGGACTATGATGGTGAATTAGGGCCATACAAGACCCCTAACCGCCGAAAGGCACATATTATGGACAAGGTGGCGAGGAGAATGCAGAGGATGTTTGGGATCACCAGGTCCAAGGAACAGCTGAGGAAACGATGGTCAGACTTAAAATTGAGGGAGCCACATCAGATGAAGAAAATACTTAAAATTCTGCGTAAAAGTAAGTAAATATATATTGGGGTTGGGGGGGGGGGGGTGATTGTCTGCAATAATGTGTTGCCATGTATATTTCACCATCTGCCTCCTTGGCCTGCTTGTAATTTTAAAGACATGTTGTCATTTATTTTTTAGGACATAAATAACTACATATTTACAAACAGTGTTCTTAGTAAACAACGTAACATCACATAGTTTATCAGAAAGGCTCGGTTATTCCAGGAACAACACACCTGGACATGGCTCACTGGCCAAAAACTTTGTTTGTAAACATTGTGTAAAAGCTAGTTCTAGAAAAAAAAAGTATGAGAATGGGAAAGGCAAACAGGATACATTCTAAAAACAGTGGTACTAAAGCAGATGTTTTCACATCTGCAATGCAGAGCACCTGTGTCTCCACAAATAAAAAATGGGTTTTGGTAGGGTCTCCCAGAAATACAGTTTAGGGGGGACATCCATGTGTGTCACTTTGCTAAAAAGGGGCAGGATCAGAGCTTGCCATATAGAAGTAATTGCTAAATGTAGGTTTGGTGAAAGATAAAAGTAACTAAATGAAAGCATCTTCTAAGCAATGTGTGCGATTTATGCTCTCCAATATCTGTGTGCTGATGAGTCTACATTTTTTTTGTTTTATTTCAGGGGAAAGAAGTCGCCAGCATTTGGAGGAGGCAGAGAGGGCCAGACAAGGCCAAAATCTGCCATCTCAACATGTGGAGGAGGAGGAGGATGTGGAAGGAGAAGAGGATGTGGAAGGAGAAGAGGATGTGGAAGGAGAAGAGGATGTGGAAGGAGAAGAGGATGTGGAAGGAGAAGAGGATGTGGAAGGAGAAGAGGATGTGGAAGGAGAGGAGGATGTGGAAGGAGAAGAGGATGTGGAAGGAGAGGAGGAAGGAAGAAAGGAGGAAGGAAGAGAGGAGGAAGAAGTAATTTTGGACTTAGAAGTCATAGCAGATGAAGGGCAAGTGGCGGAAGAACAATTTGGCGAATTGAAAGAAGGTGGATTGATGGATGAAGGAGGAGTCCAAGATGATGGGGAAGTGGTGGAAGAAGGAGGAGTGATTGAAGATGATGGGGAGGTGGTGGAAGAAGGAGGAGTGATAGAAGATGTCGAAGAGGTGGAAAGGAGAAGCCCATCAGGTCAGTGTCACCCTAGCTTGATTCAAAAAAACATATGTAGATAGGCCTCATCGAAAAATAATGTTGTAAATGCCTTTTTTTTTGTTGGTTTTAGGGGAGGAGGATGGTGTGCCAATATTTTCACGTGCAAGTGCTGCTATAATTATTCAGCAGGTAATGGAGTGCAGCACTGAAATGCACAATATGCGTGAAAGGATGTTTCTCATGGAACAGAATGTAACAAATGTGCTTTTGGAATGCAGCACGGAAATGGACAATATGCGGCAAAGAATGATGGTCATCGAATCTAATTTTAAGAACATTATTGACATGATGGGCCGTGTCAAAGACTGAAACACCCCCCGCCCATCCCCCGCCCCCACAAACATTTTTACAGTTTGAATAATGAATACGCCAAAATTTGAAGATACACACACAGTGTGCCAACATGTGCTATCTGCCATCACAGAATATCTAATGTCTGTGCTTTGTGGGTCCAACCCCCTCCTCCATCCTCAAGTAGTTGAGAGGAAGGGTTTGCTCCCACAAAACACAGACATTGATCACCCATGATGTCAGATAGCACATGTGGCCATTTGTCTGTTGAACCAATGACATTTGGCGAGTTTGCACTGAATGTGTGTATCTTCCAATTTTGGCGTGTTCCAGTGTGAAAGCACACCATGACTGACTGCTGTTGTGAGTTTTTATATTTTTGGAATAGGATTTTGTTACTTTTTGACCATGTTGAACATTTTGGGATACTATAAAGTTTAGACCATAAAGAATAAACAACGGTAAAAAATTTAAAATATATATATATAGAATTATAAATCTCTCTAATCACTGAATTTAGTGAAGTAGAGATTTGACTCCAAATTCTCACCTAAAAATTTAGTTTTAGAAAAACACACCAAAAACAAAAAAAATGTTAAAAAATTATTGTTTTTTGTGCATAAAAATATGCCCAAAAAAAAAATTAAGGCGCTAAACACCCCACCAAATATAATCTATATATATATATATATATATGTAAACAATAAATCTAACTATATTTGATAAAAAAAAAAGTGAACTTGTTAATAAATGTATAATCTGCATAATATTTTTGGTTGAATTACCTGAAAAAAAAAAAAAAAAAAAAAAAAAATTTTTTTGACTCCTAAGTACAAAAGCAGGGAGTAATGAAAAAAATATAAAATAATTTTTGGGGTCATGAACAAGCAAAAATTAAAATACTTGACCTCAAAATTTACAAATGGAGTTGCTTATTATTTCTAGACTCAATACCCTGTTTGTAGATGAGTGAATACTGTGCAAAATGTGGTTAGTTACTAAAAGTGGAGAAATCAATTATGCATTACAATTGAAGAAGTTAGTTAGAGAACCAGGAAGACAGAGAAAAAGAGAAAAAGCATTAATGACAAACAACTGTATAAAGTCCAATGGTCTAATTATTTATTATTTGAGAGAATATTCCTTTCTTTGGGGGCCGAATTAGAAAGAAATATGATCTGGCATAGCAATGGCCCCCCGACCCATGAAGTACTCAACATATTTGTCGCGTACCTCACGAGCTGATTGGGGGGCCAAGCCAGCGCGACCAGTGTCCAGCCCGGGAAGGGGATCTGAGGGTAGTCTTGCCTCAGAACCGATGTCGGGTAGGTACGTCTGGGAGTGCCTGCGTAAAAAGTTGTGCAAAATGCAGCAGGCAAATACAACGGTGTCCAATTTATATTCCGCCAGATGTATCGATGTCCTGAACAGGCGGAACCGGTTGGTGAGTATCCCAAAGGCATTCTCGACTACCCTCCGAGCCCTGGCCAACCGAAAATTAAACACACTCCTCTCTGAGGTGAGGGTCCTCTGGGGAAAAGGCCGCATGAGGTGAGGACCAAGCCCGAAAGCCTCGTCCGCTAGGAACACAAACGGAAGTCCTTCCACATTATCTTCATCTGGTGGCAATGCCAGACCACCAGCTTGGAGACGATCATAGAAATCAGTCCGTGCGAACACTCCCCCATCAGACATCCGGCCGTTCTTCCCCACGTCCACATATAGAAACTCATACTGTGCCGACACCACCGCCATCAACACAATACTATGATAACCCTTGTAATTATAATAGTAGGACCCCGAGCGGGGTGGGGGCACAATGCGGACGTGTTTCCCATCTATTGCTCCACCGCAGTTTGGAAAATCACACCGCTGGGCAAATTGGGAAGCCACAGACTGCCATTCCTGTGGTGTGGAGGGTAGCTGTGGGGACAAACAAAAAAAGAGATTTAGTACTTTGTAACAAAAACATCCTACAAGCATCCTTGTGACAGTTCACAGTATTAAAATTGCATTAGAAAAATGTGCATGGAGAATTTGGGAAATGAAATATATAGGGCCACTTCATTAAGAGACTCCACAGCCCTCTGATGGGGACAATAAAAGTTTGAAGGGGGGGGGGGGGGGACACAAAAACCAAAAAGTCCTGTTTGAAAAAATGGCAAGGTGGGTTTGTCCCTAGGATAGCATGCTGGACAGGTTAATATTGGGTAAGGGACAAATATGCAGGTAGGCCAAGAATAAAACATGTAAAGCTGATATCAACATGCATAGGGAGAAAAGGTAACGTTAGTTAAACACACAGCATATCTGGGAAAATAAAAATAAAGTTAGTTGGCCACATTATTAGAGCCAGGAAACTTACCTTAATATACTCCTCATGCATAACTTTGATGATGGCAGCACACGTGTCCGGTATGATGACCCCAAGCGCCTGCGGAGAGATGCCTGTCGAGAACTTGAGGTCCTGCAGGCTCCTCCCAGTCGCCAGGTACCGCAACGTGGCAATAAGCCTCTGCTCGGCCGTGATGGCTTGGCGCATCACAGTGTCCTGCCTCGTGATATAGGGGGACAGAAGATCCAGCAGACGGTTGAATACGGGGTCCGTCATGCGGAGAAAATTCCTAAAGTCATTAGGATTATTCTCCTGGAGTTCCCTAAGCAGAGGCATATGTGAGAACTGGTCACGCTGGCGCAACCAATTCTTGGTCCAGAAACGCCTCCGCCCCCTGTTTCTGGCCAAAGTACTGGACAAATGAACATATCCAGCAGCCATCCCATAAACAGCACCAACTCGCGAAAATTGACGCTGCTGCTCCATCATGGCTTCAAACCGGCCGGCTGGTCAGTCAAGAACACACTGAAACAGAAAGCACTCGCAAATCCAGCACTACCTGCGACAAACGCGTGACAAACAGATACGAGCGCACAGGATGCAACTGCTAAAGCAGAAACAACCTGCTTGCCTATAGCCGAATGACAACTACGTTACCGCAAGCACACGCACTGAACCCGTGAATACACGCTGTCAAAGCCTGGAGACCGAGAAGCGCGAATCAGCTCTAACCAAACCTTCACTAACACGAGCAAACCCATAACTAGCAAAAGAGGAACAGAGGGCGGCGCCATTAACTTTGGTCTTCCCCTTTATAGTGACGTCGTACGTAGTTTACGTGCACGCGTTCCGGTACGACGGGAATTTGGTCCGCTGGTGTGTACACGCCAGCGGAACAAAACACAAATCAGCCTTGTACGCCGGAAACTGTCGGGCAGACAGTTTCCAGCGCACAGATCCGGTCGTGAGTACAAGGCCTTAAGTTACCTCTATGTGTTGTCTAGCGGTGAAGGTATTGAGTAGAGCAATAAGCGAATGTCGAATTTGTAGATAAGGTTTTCTGAATGCTTTATTTCTTGGCCCAACACGACCAACATCAACTTGAGGTAGAACAGGAAAGGTTGATGAAGTAAAGGAACTTTGCGGTATCAGGCCTTGGATATAAGGAAAGCAATCCTGCTTTCTATAGTAGTACAGTTCGTCGCCACTCTAGCCAGAATGGGTGAAGTGCCCCCGGACAGACCTATGCCACTAGGCATGTGCAAAAGGTAAAAATTTGTTTCGTTTTAATTCGTTATTTAATTAATTTCGTTAAGTTAGATTCGTTACATGTGTTAAATTCGTTTTCGGAATTCGTTCGCTTTCGACCAAATTTGAAAAATCCGGTCGAATTCGAAAATATTTCGATCGTATTCGATAATATTTCGACCGGATTCGAAAACAAATTCTATTCGATTCGAATTCGAAAACAATTCTTCTATCCATCTTCTATCTATCTTCCATTTTCTGAAATTCAAAATTCATATAGAATGAACTCAAATTCAAATAGAAAAATATTAGAACAGTAGAATAATATATATATATATATATATATATATATATATATATATATATATATATATATATATATATACATACTGTATATACATATATATATATATATATACAAATATATTTTATTCTACTCTATTCTAATATTTTTCTATTCGAATTTGAGTTCCTTCTATATGAATTTCGAATTTCAGAAGATGGTTATATATATAAATGTAATTATATATATATATATATATATATATATATATATATATATATATATATATATATATATATATATATATATATATATATATATAATTACATATTAGAATAGAGCAGAATAATATATATATATATATATATATATATATATATAAATAAATATATATATATATATATATATATATATATATATATATATATATATATATATATATATATTTTATTATTCTACTCTACTAATATTTTTCTATTCGAATTTGAGTTCATTCTATATGAATTTTGAATTTCAGAAAATGGAAGATAGATAGAAGATAGATAGAAGAAGCCAGGTCATATTCTATTGTATTTGATTACATTCTATTAAATTCCATTCTGTTCTTTACTATTCTTTGATTTTCATTCTATTGTTTTATTATTTTATATTCTATTTTTTTGTATTCTTTTTTAGAAATCGATTTATATTTTTTAGATTTTGATTCAAATTTGCTTTCAATTTTCATTCGAATTTGTTTTCGAATCAAATTGTTTTCTAATTCGATTCGAATAGAATTTGTTTTTGAATTCGAGTCAAATAGAATTTGTTTTCGAATTCGATCGAATTTCGTCCGCGGGTTTTCGATTCGAAAACGTTCGTTCGGATTCAGTTAAATTCGTTAATATTACAATTCGGGAATTCGTATGCATTCGAATGTCCGAATAATGAAAAATTTGTCCGAATTTTGATTCGGAACGAAACGTAATGCACATGCCTATCTGCCACAGGCCTGGCAGCGGAATGTCACTTTAGGTTGCTGGGAGGAACAAGTCTCTGCCACCGACTTGACTCTGATTAGATTGTTAGATACACCCAACTGTGGGTATGGAGTTGGGTGTATGGGATTGTACTGTGTTTTTTATTTTGTTTGTTTATTTTTTTTGTGGTTGAACTGGATGGACTTGTGTCTTTTTTCAACCTGACTAACTATGTAAAGATTAGGATGCCAGATGAAACCTCTGCCACAGGCTCAATGCTGACAATGTGAACAGCAGAGCGAATCCTCCCAATAGATCACATCAGGGTCACCGGTTGACAGTGAAAGTGTACCTGTCAATGCTCCGGTCACCAGATCCCTGATGGTTCGTTCAAGCCCTTTTGGATAACCTGCCTCCGGGTTTTCCTCAAGCCGATCCCCCACCGAACGGCATACAGCCTGGGATCTCCTTAGTAGAATAGGGGACCCAGTAAGTCACTGGGGCCCCTTTGTGGCATCAGTTGCTCCAGGCCAGAAGGGCCCAGAGTCTGGAACTCCGCGTTGCGCGTGACCCCAGGCCAGGTAGGCCATAGTGGTTGGGCCCGCGATGTGCGCACACCCTAAAGGTGGTGCCGCACCTGGAACCCACGAAGAACCCAGAACAACGGCCTCCGCCACAGAAATACCCCCTCCCAGCATGCACAGCGAGGCTCAACTCCTCTCATTGGCTGCTGGGAAGAAGTGGCTCCGCCTGGATCCCTCTGGCTCCATCTGCCGTCCAGAAATTAGACTGTATCTCTGGACGCACAGACTGACCCACAGAACAATCCAGATTTGGCGACAGCCAAATTTAACATAATTAAGAATGAGAGCAACATACCTCTCTCGTTCTCCCACTAACTTTAGCGTAGTGCCCTTACTGAAAGTAAAGGGGGCGCTACAGGGGCATGCTGATAGCTGAGAGTAGAGTGACAGAGAACTCATTAGTCTGCTTATTCACCATTCACTGTCCAGTGACAGGCTGGAAGAACAACCAAGACCTTTAAAGCAGAGGTCCACCCTTAAAAAAAAAAATAGGCAAAAAGGCTAAAAAAAAGAAAATATACTTATCAGAAGTAGCTGTTACTAGGCAGGTCGTCCTAATCTGCCACTTCCGCGGTGGTCTTCTTTCTTCTCCTCGCGCTGCCTCCTGGGAAATTGGGAGCGGTGTCTTCTGGGACCTTGTGTGTGTCCCAGGAGACTTCCGCCCATTCACGTAGCGACGCACGGCTCGCACATGCGCAGTAGGGAATCAGGCAGTGAAGCGGCAACGCTTCACTTCCTGATTCTCTCACTGAGAATGGCGGCAGGGAAACCGAGACCCGAGCGATTGCTTGGCTTCGGCTGCCAACATCGCAGGCACCCTGGACAGGTAAGTGTCCTTATTAAATATCAGTGTTTGTAGCTGCTGACTTTTATTTTATTTATTTTTAAGCCGGACCTCTGCTTTAAGTGCCACTTAAGTTAACTGCAGCAGAGAAAAATCAGGTCTCCCTGCCATACAGGGCTCTGCTGTACAACAATGCTGTGTATATTTTAGAACTGGATGGACAGGAATACATCCTTTATCAGGCAAGATAGCACCATTATATGTATTATTCTGTGTATTTAGACTGGAGTTCAACCTTATGTCTATATCTTTGGATCCTGTCATGGGTGCTCAACCTGTTGCCCTCCGGCTGTTGAGAAAGTCCCATCATGTCTTTGCTTTAGGGAGTCATGCTTGTACCTGTCAGCCTTGCAATGCCACATTATACTTGTAGTTGTGCAACAGCTGGAGAGCCACAGGTTGAGCATTAATTTTTAATTGTTTTGACATACCATTTTTACTGAAGATGAAGGCTTATGCATTTTCTTTAATCCTGTGATCTGAATTTTTTTCTAACCTAGATACTATTTAAATTCAAAGGTGTAAACAAGCTGACCAATGCCAGTGCTCATACCCATTACAACAGCAGCAGTGGAGCAGGTTTGGCTTCAGTAAATCTAATTTTGATTTATTTACTATTTCCTTCACTTTTTTTTGTACAGTATGTATTGAATAATCCCACCAGTGGCGGCTGGTGCTCAAAATCTTTTGGGGGGCGCAAACGAAAAAATGTATAAAAAAACAATTGCAGCCTCACTGTGCCCATCAAATGCAGCCACTGTGCCCATCACATGCAGCCACTGGGCCCATCAAATGCAGCCACTGTGCCATTAATTGTCACTACTGTGCCATGCCATCAAATGCAGTCACTGTGCCATGCCATCAAACGCAGCCACTGTGCCATCAATTGTCACCACTGTGCCATGCCATCAAACGCAGCCACTATGCCATGCCATCAAACGCAGCCACTGTGCCATCAATTGTCACCACTGGGCCATGCCATCAAACGCAGCCACTGTGCTATCAATTGTCACCACTGTGCCATGCCATCAAACGCAGCCACTGTGCCATGCCATCAAACGCAGCCACTGTGCCAATTGTCGCCACTGTGCCCTTTCACCACTGTGCCCTTTAATTGTCACCACTGTGCCCATCGATGTCACTGTGCCCATTGTCGCCACTGTGCCCATTGATGCCACCATGCCCATTGTCGCCACTGTGCCCTGTATAATGCCCCCCCCCCCCCGGCACTTACCTTTTTAGGGTCAGCCATCCTCCTTCCACGTCCCTCAATGTCTTCTCCCGCCCTCGATGACGCTTTAGCCAATCAGGTTACCGGTAACCAGAACCGGTGAACCTGATTGGCTGAGACGCCTGTCAGTCTTATCTAGGAACGCACCACCCGTACGTCCCTTAGATAAGTTTCCGGGAGCCAAGGGCTGTACTCGGAAAGCCTATCAGAGCCGCTCTTCCACACAGCCAACCAGCTGCCGTTATTCAGGTGGCCGGCGCTCACTGTCCGGCCATCTGAATAGTCAGCGGCAGTGGTCGGCAACAATAACATAGATTAATGCAATGCATGAGCCAGAGGGGGCAGCGCTCTCTATAGACACACAGCCACTGAATCCCACATGTGTACATTAAGAAAATGAGATAACCAAAGACAGAGCCAACAAAAGACAGGGTCAGAATGGGTGCCAGTAGTAGTGGACAATGGAAGTCTATGAAAAGGAGGATTTACCCCCAAATTTGGCCCAAGATAATTTTTTCACCCTGGGTCATATGATATTGTTGTAGATAGATGTTAGCCCTGCAAGTTTACTGCTGACCCATAATGGGTTAAATATCAGCAGAGAATGTCCTAAATAACCTTTCTTAGCATACAGTCTGCATCCAATATTCCCATTTTCACATCCTTTCTGTTTAGAAGTGAATTTGACTCTTGACTAATTCTTTTCACACATTTACATTCTAACCAGTGCTTGCCTTCTTCTAAGCTCAGCAACATCTATTGCGTCATCTCAAGCATGATATAACCGAGATACGGGTGCATGGTTCATCACCTGCACTAATTATTGTAACACCAGCTTTTGCAGCATTCCAGAACAAAGTGACACAATTCAGAATCTGTCACCTCCTCACATCTAACCTCTAGATACTTTAATCCAAAACATTTGTTGTGCTCCTGAAATTGTTTCTTCCTCTTTCTTTTGCCAGAACTTCTATAATGCTATTCCCTATCCCTGGAACCCACATGTGCCGTTAAAGGAAATACATAGTCACAATAGCATACACTTCATTTTATAACATCAGCATTGTAATAACTAGGGTTGTCCCGATACCAATACCAGTATCGGGACCTCGTACTATCGGTACTCGTACTCCCGCAAAAATACCCCGATACCGAAATAGAATACTTGCCTCCCCCCCGCTGTCCTGCCGCAAACCCGCTGCCGCAAACCGCAAAACCGCCGCCGCCGCGTTAATCAGCGTGCGGGGAACATTACAGCTTTCGTTTGAATAGCTGTATCCCCGCCGCGTATAGACACTCCCCCTTGCGCGGGATTGGACGGATGATCTGTCCAATCCCGAGCAAGGGGGAGTGTCTATACACGGCGCGGCGGGGATACAGCTATTCAAACGAAAGCTGTAATGTTCCCCGCACGCTGATTAACGCGGCACGTGCGGCATCATCCAGGTATGTGGGACATGGCTGCAATATGTGGGGGGACATGGCTGGATTATGTGGGGGGACGTGGCTGCATTATGTGGGGGACATGGCTGCATTATGTGGGGGACATGGCTGCATTATGTGGGGGACATGGCTGAAATATGTGGGGGACATGGCTGTAATATGTGGGGGACATGGCTGCATTATGTGGGGGACATGGCTGTAATATGTGGGGGACATGGCTGTAATATGTGGGGGACATGGCTGTAATATGTGGGGGACATGGCTGGAATATGTGGGGGACATGGCTGCATTATGTGGGGGACATGGCTGCATTATGTGGGGGACATGGCTGCAATATGTGGGGGACATGGCTGCAATATGTGGGGGACATGGCTGCAATATGTGGGGGACATGGCTGCATATGTGGGGGGACATGGCTGCATTTGGGGACACATTTAAAAAAAAGTATCGGTATTCGGTATCGGCGAGTACATGAAAAAAAGTATCGGTACTTGTACTCGGTCCTAAAAAAATGGTATCGGGACAACCCTAGTAATAACACTACAAACAATAGTTATGTTTGACAATCCAGTATAAATTTACATGAAAAATCTCCTTTCATGTTGTGAGTTCTTCCTATCTGCTGGCCTGCTCTTTCCACAAGTTCCTGAGTTCCCTGCATGCTTTGCAGCTTCTCCTCTACGGTTTAGTTTCAATTTTTAAGGACTACATATCCAATGGTACCTTGCTCCCTGCAAGCATTGATTCATATACTGACTCCTGCAGCTTTGTAGTACAAATTGCAGACTCTGTGAAATTTGTGACACAGTAGTGCCTTTTCACAAGGGCACAGTGAATATGAATTTAAATAAGTAAATGTGTGGGGGTCTTCACAGAGTAGGTTTACAGATATTATTTTACTGAAGGGGTAGTTGATGCTTGGAACTACTAGCAGAAGTAGTGAGACAGTCAACAGTAAATGGCTTCAAACATAGATCTATACTCAGACAAAATGAATGATAACACAAAAACTTTTCTTTCACTCATTGTTAGTTTTTGACTGAAACCATTTATTATCAATCAACGGTGTTTACTCTTTTTTAATCATAATGGCAACAGAAACTACCCAAATGACCCTGATCAAAAGTGTACATACCCTGGTGATTTTGGCCTGATAACATGCACACAAGTTGGGGTTTGAATGGCTATTAAAAGTAACCATCCTCACCTGTGATCTGTTTGCTTGTAATTAGTGTGTGTGTATAAAAGGTCAATGAGTTTCTGGACTCCTGACAGACCCTTGCATTTTTCATGGGTGTTTCTGGATTCTGAGTCATGAGGAAAGCAAAAAAATTGTCAAAGAATGTGCGGGAAAAGGTAGTTGAACTTTATAAAACAGGAAAGGGATATAAAAAGATATCCAAGAAATTGAGAATGCCAATCAGCAGTGTTCAAACTCTTTCACACTGGGGCGGTTTGCAGGCGCTATTGCGCTAAAAATAGCGCCTGCAAACTGACCTGAAACAGCGGCTGCTGTTTTTCCAGTGTGAAAGCCCCAAGGGCTTTCACTCTGGAGCGGTGCGCTAGCAGAACCGCTCCAAAAGTCCTGCTAGCCGCATCTTTAGAGCGGTGAAGGAGTGGTGTGTTTACCGCTCCGCCACCTCTCCTTCCCATTGAAAGCAATGGGAAACCGCAGCAATCCTGCCGGCAATGCGCCCGGTGTTATTAACCCTTTTTCGGCCGCTAGCGGGGGGTAAAACTGCACCGCTAGTGGCCGAAATTCCGACAGTAAAGTGCCATTAAAAATAGTGGCGCTTTACTGCCACTGCACCTCCCGCCCCAGTGGGAAAGGGGCCTAATCAAGAAGTGGAAAATGAGGGGTTCTGTTGAAACCAAACCACGGTCAGGTAGACCAACTAAGATTTCATCCACAACTGCCAGGAAAATTGTTCGGGATGCAAAGAAAAACTCACAAATAACTTCAGGTGAAATACAGGACTCTATGAAAACATGTGGTCTGACTGTTTCAAGATGCACAATAAGGAGGCACTTTGAAGAAAGATGGGCTGCATGGTTGAGTCGCCAGAAGAAAGCCATTACTACGCAAATGCCACAAAGTTTCCTGCTTACAATACGCCAAACAGCACAGAGACAAGCCTCAAACCTTCTGACACAAAGTCATTTGGAGTGATGGAACCAAAATTGAGCTTTTTGGCCACAACCATAAACACTACATTTGGAGAGGAGTCAACAAGGCCTATGATGAAAGGTACACCATTCCTACTGTGAAACACGGAGGTGGAAATTTGGTCAAAATTGATGGCAAGATGAATGCAGTAAGTTATTAAAAAAATACTGGAGGAACATTTGCATTTATCAGCCAGGAAGCTACGCTTGGGACGTACTTGGACATTCCAACATGACAATGATCCAAAACACAAGGCCAAGTCCACCTGTCATTGGCTACAGCAGAATAAAGTGAAGGTTCTGGAGTGACCATCTCAGTCTCCTGACCTCAATATCATTGAGCCACTCTGGGGAGATCTCAAACGTGCAGTTCATACAAGACAGCCAAAGAATTTCCAGGAACTGGAGGCTTTTTGCCCAGAGGAATGGGCAGCTTTACCATCTGAGAAGATAAAGAGCCTCATCCACAAATACCACAAAAGACTTCAAGCTGTTATTGATGTTAAAGGGGGCAATACACGGGATTAAAGTGGAGGTTCACCGGTAATATGCTGTTTTTACCCTTAGATGGATGCTCATTTAGTCTAGGGGAATCGGCTAGTTGTTTTAAAATCCGAGCATTACTTACCGTTGTAGAGGGTGATCTTCTCCGCCACTTCCGGGTATGGGCTGCGGGACTGGGCGTTCCTTCTTGATTGACCGTCTTCCGACAGGCTTCCGACGGTCGCGTCCATCGCGTCACGATTTTCCGAAAGTAGCCGAACGTCGGTGCGCAGGCGCAGTATAGAGCCGCACCGACTTTCGGCTTCTTTCGGCTACTCGTGACGCGATGGATGCGACCGTCGGAAGCCTTCCGGAAGCCTGTCGGAAGACTGTCAATCAAGAAGGAACGCCCAGTCCCGAAGACCCATACCCGGAAGTGGCGGAGAAGATCGCTCTCTACAACGGTAAGTAATGCTTGGATTTTAAAACAACTAGCTGATTCCCCTAGACTAAATGAGCATCCATCTAAGGGTAAAAACAGCATTTATGGGTGAACTCCCGCTTTAAGAACTGGGGTATGTAAACTTTTGATCAGGGTCATTTGGGTAGTTTCCTTTGCCATTATGATTTAAAAAGAGTAAACACAGTTGTTTGAGAATAAATGGCTTCAGCTAAACACTAACATGAGTGAAAGTAATGTTTTTGTGTTATTCATATTAATCATAAATTCTACCAGGGTATGTAAACTTATGAGTACAACTGTATATATATTTATTTCTACAGATATATATACAAAAAAAAACAGGCAGACTCGGGGGGACTACGCAGTCTTTTTTCTATAAACAATAGTAGACCGGAAATAATGAATATACAATGTGGAAATTTATATATTTTTTTACTGTTTGACCATAGACCTGCTTTAAGATACTTTGCTATTTTAAAGTATAAAAATATATTTTGCATTTTAAAGTGAAGACACTGTACATGAAGCAGGCCCCAAAACTTGCTGTTAGGGCCAAATCCCCAGCCAATGCCAAAGCTTGGCACTTCCTGATAGTGACAAAATTTGCCTGCCCCTTCCTGCATTCTGCACACATCTATTGGCCAATGAGACAGCCCGTAATGAGCCAACAGGAATCTTTGGAGGGTGTGAGGTAACAGCAAGCTACAACAGAACCTTTAAATAATGGAAGTATGCCTGTCGGTATGGCCGGGATTTGGACATAACATTGGGCTATAAAAAAATGATAATAATAGCTACTTGTACAGTCGTTTTTGTTTTGTTTTTTTTTATAAATGGCAGAGCCTCTTTTTAAAGGGTATCCAAAAACAAAAAATTTATGTATTGCAGCTTACTTTCTTTTAACATTTTTTTTATTTTCCACACACAAATTACTATTTACTTCAGATTTAAGATTTAAAGGAAACGTACCCACCCATCCGTGTCTCTGTTTTATTTTGTTGAGAAACCACTTGGAAAAACACCGCTCTAACATTTCTAGCAGTGGCCATCTTGAGTGAGGCCCCGTACACACGTCCGAGAAACTCGACGGGCAAAACACATCGTTTTGGTCGTCGAGTTCCTTGTGAAGCCGCCGAGGATCTCGGCGGGCCGAAATTTCCGATTGAACAACGAGGAAATAGAGAACATGTTCTCTATTTGGCCCGACGAGATCCTCGTCGGTTTCCTCGGCCGAAAGTGTACACACGGCCGGGTTTCTCGGCAGAATACGGCTCCGATCGAGTTTCTGGCTGAATTCTGCCGAGAAACTTGGTCGTGTGTACGGGGCCTAAGGGCAGATGATTGGTAAAGTATATACTTCCTAGAGTCCATCTGCCCCAAACTCAGGCATGCAGGCAAGAGGGTGTGCATAGCTGAGAAATCCCCTCCTGCCCTCCTCTAAGTGGAAGACAAAAAATTGCCCATGAAGACGCCTGGGATGTATGACATCATTTTGGCCTAGGCCAGAAACCAGGAAGTAAATAAATAAGTAAAAATAAAAAAAGGTTAAAAAAAATACATATATTATACCTTCCTGCCTTAGGGTGACCACATTTCCAAACTACAATTTAGGGACACCCCCCCATCCCAAAAATCAGCTTGTGCTGTAACGAATCACAGAACAGTGATTGGACACAAGAGGCGGGATTTACGATTTCTCCAATCACAAGCAGGGGGCGGGATTGTGCTCCTCCAGGCATTCCCGGCCAGGACAAGTACTGTCAGTGAGTAAAGTGGTGATGTGGCAGCCTTTTTTAGGGGCATCAGATTGGACCGGGAGGGTGGCTGTGTCAGTTTCATTCCGGGACACTGTATTGTCCTTGAATGAAGGTGCCCGGGACAGACATGCAAAATGCGGGACTGTCCCGGGCAATCCGGAACACGTGGTCACCCTATCCTGTCTATTTACTAAGGCTAGTGGGATAAGGATTATAATGATTGAGAGAGTTTATTTCCACTTTACATGTGGTAGTTGCACTTGTTTTCTTTTCTTTTTTTTTAGGTCCCTTTCACACTTGTACGACTTGTCCCACGATTTGTGAAGGCAAAGTAGCATAATAAGTAGTTTCCCATGATTTCCAATGACAACCATTCATATTAGTACGACTTCAAGTCGTTCCGACTTCAAAGCAGTCCCTGCACTACTTTGGTCCAATTTTGATGCCACTTACACAGAAATTCCCTGAAATCGCGGGAAAAATCGCGGCCGCAAATCGCGGTAAAATCGTGGTAAAATCGTGCGACTTTGAAGTCGCAGTAGTGTGAAAGGGGCCTAAATTGTTTGTCCTAAAATTCTAGCTGCCAATTGGCCTGTTAGGGGACAGTGAAAACAAACTTACTGGCTAGATCAACAGGTGAAAATAGAGGAAAAAAATAAGCAAATGCATTCACCACATTTAACCACTTCCATACCGGGCCTATTCTGGCACTCCTCTCCTACATGCAAAAATCATAATTTTTTTGATAGAACATTACTCAGAACCCCCAAACACTATATATGTTTTTTTATTAGACACCCTAGGGAATAAAAATGGTGGTCATTGCAACTTTTTATCTCGCACGGTATTTGCGCAATAATTTTTCAGTTTACCAGTTTAGAGTTTCAGAGGAGGTCTAGTACTCTAACGCACGTGGTGATACCTCACATGTGTGGTTTGAACGGTGTTTACATATGTGGGCGGGACTTGCGTGTGTGTTCGCTTCTGAGTACGAGCTACCCAGGACAGGGGTGTTTTAAATAATTTTTATTTTTTATTTTTATATTTTTAATTACCTTTTTGATTACTTTTATTCATATTACAAGGAATGTAAACATCCCTTGTAATAGGAATATATTGTGACAGGTACTCTTTATGGAGAGATGTGGGGTCAATAAGACCCCACATCTCTCCTTCAGGCTGGAAAGCTTGAGATCGTGAAAAAAAATTCACCGATCTCATGCCGACAGCCACGATTGCGGCTTTGTTTACTTCCGGGTACCCGGGCGTGACGTCATCACAGCGTGCCCGGGCCTCCGATGGCCATAGAGATGACTGGGGACCATCTGGTCGCCAGTCATCTCTATGCTTCCCATCCGACGCCGGCGGATCGTTTCTCCGGGTCCCCGATGGCACGGGAGAGCCCAGAGAAGCACCAGATGGTGGCAGGAGGGGGGACGTCCCCTCCCATTACCTATAAGAATGATCAAGCGGCGGAACTGCCGCTATGATTGTTCTTATGTTGCACAGAATCGCTGGCAGAAAACAGTGATATCTGAATGATGCCTGTAGCTGCAAGTCCAGGACGTCATATGACGTCCTTGGGCGGGAAGTGGTTAAGGACTCGTAATCTGCAATATATTACAGTTTTTGCTTTTGGGCTTAGATACACGTTAAGCTTTTACCAACACGTCAATTTTTTTAAACGTTCCCCCAGATTCATTCTTTTCTGTAAGATGTGTACCATTAATTAATAAATCTCTTCCACCACCTAATTGTTATGTACAGTATCATTACTGCTGCCAAATCCTCTTATTGTTCAGACCTTTTATAGCAGTGGTTCTCAACCTAGGGGTTGGGACCCCCTCGGGGGTCGAATGGCAATTTGCCAGGGGTCACCAAATCCTGGGCTGTTCTTAAAGCCCGCACCTCTCTCCCAGCCTTTTTGCAGCCACCCAGCAGGGCTGTCCCTGGAGCCCATGGCTGCCCACTCAGCCTCTTTGCAGTTGCCCATTCAGTTCACGACATGGCTGGGGGGGCAGAGACTAGAGGTCAGTTGATTGGTGAGGAATGGGAAGTGGGAGGGGCTGGAGGAGACCCTATCTCCTGACTTTGGTAGAGGTGTCACTGCTAAGAGACACCACAAAGTCGGAGACACAGTGAGTAACAATACCTGTGATTATAGTTGCCATTAAAAGTCCCCACTACAGTTCTCAGATCAGCAGGCGACCTTGATCAAGAACACCTAATTTGACAGATCAGAACCCCCCCCCCATCATTGCCACTGATCCCAACTCCCTGCCAGCACTGCCACTCATCCCATTCCCCCCCACCAAGGAGTAAGAGAAGGAATAAAAATAGAGAATATGTGGAAAGGAAAGCAAATGAGGGGGAGGAACAAAGAAAAAAAGAGGAAAAAGAACAAGAAAGATGGAGGGAGAAATTAGGATACAGAGATAAAAGGGAAAGAAAGGAGAGCAAAGAGAAAGAGTGGTACATCCTAAAATGTACCATAAGAGTTTTAATACTTTACGAGTGGAAGGGACTCAGGGAGCACTAAATGTCTGCGGGTTAGGGGCGCAAATTACTTGCCTTAGGTGCTGACCACCCACGCTACGAAAATAATTTTACTGTAAGGGGTCCCCACAACTTGGGAAACTTTATCAAGGGGTCACGGCACTAGAAAGGCTGAGAACCACTGTTTTATACTGTATGATAAGACAGTAAGCTCCTATATCTTTCATTCCCTAGTTATTCCTATTTTAGTGTTTCAGCCCTTGCTTGCCTTATGTACACTGCTCTTGAAGATAAATGGTACTAGATAATTCAGTGATTATAAGAATCATGTTAATTTAGGCTGGAATTCTACTAATGTTTCTAATATGCTGTATGTGTAAATGACTCTCTTAATATATCCACTAAGACAATATTGTTGATCGGAAACTCTTGTACAGTAAGTGCTATAAAAACTGTGAACTCATAACAGAGTGAGAAGATACAATTTAAAGATGCTTAAATTTCACATTTAACTCGTATTGTATGTCTGCTAATTTTCTTACACATGCTGAGTCTCGAAATTTAGAATTGATTCCAATGTAAATAACTCCTCGGAACTGTAATATTGCCTTAATCTGGCTCAGCACGTCTATGCAATAATGGATTCATCAAATGGCTTTAACAGACCTGGTCTGAGAGTTTTCTCACTTCCTCTCCTATACACTAGAAGAAATCTTTAGTAAAGTGGTTGGCAGTTTTAAAACCTGTGAAAACATCCAGTAGATGTTTCATCATTTTCTTTTCATATTGGCTAAAAACCTAGGTAGACCTTGACTCTACGCCAGGGGTCTCCAAACTTTCTAAACAAGGGGCTGGTTTACTGTCCATCAGACTTTGGGGGGGGGGGGGGGGGCGGACTGTGGCCATTTAGAGTAGAAATTGTCCTGCAGTCAGTGGGAGTAAACAACGCATGTTTAGTATAAAGGGAAGAAATAGCACCCCATCAGTGTCAGTAGGAGGAATAATGTCCCATTTTGGTGTCAGTGGGAGGAATAGTGTCCCATCATTCAAATCAATGAGATGAACAGTGCCCTATAATTGGTGTCAGTGGGAGGAATAGTGCCACATTGTTGGTGTCAGTGGGAGGAATGGTACCCCATTGTTGGTGTCAGTAGGAGAAAAAGTGCCCCATCATTGGAGTCAGTAGAAGAAATAGTGGCCCATCATTGGTATCAGTGGGAGGAATAGTGCCCTTTAATTGGTATCAGTGGAAGGAATAGCATCCCATTGTTGGTGTCAATGGGAGAAATAGTGCGCCGTTGTTGATGTCACCTCCAAGAATTATGCCCCATTGTTGATGTCAGTAGGAGAAATAGTGTCTTGTATCAGTGGGAGAAAAGCACCTCAAGTGGCGCATAAATGCGAGCACATCCGGCCCTAAGGCCACAGTTTGGAGACCACTGCGCTACACGATACTGTATGTTCAGCCGTCTCTAGCCATAGGACTAGCGTAGTGATGTCATTAATACGTTTTGTACCATGTTAGCCATACATAGTATCTGAAAAGTAAAATGGTATGCAATAACTTTCATTGGCTGAGAATATTTTAGGGTGTAAGCAAGCCATTAAAGTCTTTTTGATGCAGAAAACTGGATGTTTTTCAAAGCTTTCACCCGAATCACATTCAGTTAGCCAATGAAAGGTATTGTCTGGATTTGTGGTTCCCAACTTGGGATATGCGTACCCCCAGGGGAACATGCCAGGGCATTTGGAGGTATGCAAAATAATTCAGTAATGGCACCACCTAGAAAGCCTTTGTCATTAGTTGCTAGTATGTAGGCAGCTGGGTCATGCAGGGGAGGAAGAGGAGGAAACACATACACATATGTGAAAGGTACACAAGCTGCAGGTCACACACTCCGAGGAGGAAAAGGAGCTCAGCTATAATGCTGCACTCCAGTACTGACCAGTACAGTTGTCAGTTTCTTTTAGCTCATTAAATACACTACTCCAACCTCGGTCCCACTTCCACTCTCATGCCCACTGGTTTTCACAAATCATATCTGTGGATGTGTTTATAACACTGTTAGTTTAATTCTTACTAATTGGGGGGGGGGGGGGTGGGGCAATTTATGGAAATGGGCTGCCAAAGGGGTATGGAAGTGAAAAAAGTTTGGGAACCACTGGCCCACATCATTGCTAAGGCCGGGTACACATGAGCCGAATGTCAGGAGACATTTGCTGGTTCAAAAAAAAAAATGTCCGACATTCACCCCGTGTGTATGCCGGTCTGTCTGACAGAAGGCAGGCAAGCATGCTGGAAAACCAACAGCCGACCGACTCCTGATCAGCACTCTCAGCCAATGGCAGAGCGCTGATCGGAGTGTTTTGGCGGGGGGAGGAGCACAACAGCTCAGATTTTTTTTTAATAGTGTGTACCAGGCTTAGCAATGTGTCAGACATACCAGCAATTTCTATCTATTTATGCAGAGGCGGCTCTAGGCTTTGTGAGGCCTTAAGCAAAACTTAGACATTGGGCCCCCACTCGTGCCCATAATGGGTAAAAAAATTCAAGCAAATAAAAATGGCTGCAGAAAGTTGCACGGATCTAGCACACAGTGTTTGAGCAGAGGCAAATTAGGCAGCCGCGAGGCCCCTGTGAGTGCGAGGCCTTAGGCGACCGCATCATTTGCCTAATCAATAAGCCGCCTCTGTATTTATGTTTCTTTATTCATCCTTTATAAAATCAAGAAGCACCTTTTATTTAATTACAAAGAGCCTTTAACCACTTGACCACTGGGCACTTAAACCCCCTTAATAACCAGACCAATTTTCAGCTTTCGGTGCTCTCACATTTTGAATGACAATTACTCACTCATACAACACTGTACCCAAATTAAATTTTTGTCCTTTTTTCCCACAAATTGAGCTTTCTTTTGGTGGTATTTAATCACTGTTGGGTTTTTCATTTTTTGCGCTATAAAAGAAAAAAGACTAAAAATTCTGTAAAAAAATGAATTTTCTTTGTTTCTGTTATAAAATTTTGCAAATTTGTAATTTTTCTTCCTAAATTTTGGCCAAAATGTATACTGCTACATATCTTTGGTAAAAATAAGTACAAATTGGTGAATATTATTTGGTCTTTGTGAAAGGTATAGCGTCCACAAGCTATGGTGCCAATATCTGAAAATTGTTCGGGGGTATTGCAGAGTATTGTGCGGGGGTATTGCAGAATATTGTGCGGGGGTATTGCAGAGTATTGCGCAGGGGGTATTGCAGAGTATTGTGCGGGGGTATTGCAGAGTATTGTGCAGGGGGTATTGTAGAGTATTGTGCAGGGGGTATTGTAGAGTATGGTGCAGGGGGTATTGTAGAGTATTGCGCAGGGGGTATTGCAGAGTATTGTGCAGGGGGTATTGCAGAGTATTGCGCAGGGGGTATTGCAGAGTATGGGTATTGCACAGTATTGTGCGGGGGTATTGCAGAGTATTGTGCTAGGGTATTGCAGAGTATTGTGCGGGGGTATTGCAGAGTACTGCGCAGGGGGTATTGCAGAGTACTGCGCAGGGGGTATTGCAGAGTATTGCGCAGGGGGTATTGCAGAGTATTGCTCAGGGGGTATTGCAGAGTACTGTGCAGGGGGTATTGCAGAGAACTGCACAGGGGGTATTGCAGAATATTGCGCAGGGGGTATTGCAGAATATTGCGCAGGGGTATTGCAGAGTATTGCACAGGGTATTGCAGGGATGGCTGAGCAGGGATGGCTGCATCAAATGACGCCGGTTTGTTTACATGTGATCGCTCCGTCATTGGACAGAGCGATCGGGTGGTAATCAGCCGATATCAGCGGCAATTTACCGCGATCCGTGATGCCCCGGGTCCTCTGGACCCCGGCGGTCACGGACACACCTGTGTGCGCGCCCCAGGTGGCACGCGGGAGCGCGATTCTGGGAGGACGTCCATGGACGTCCTCCCAGAGTTAAGGAACCGCCTTGTAGCCATAGTTCGGCTATAAGGCAGTGATTAAGTGGTTAAACTGTTCTCGTATGTTACGTAAAAGGCAAGATGTCTGTTTTTCAAGGAGACATTTAGTCCCATTATGCATTGTTTCAGTAACTGTTGGGTACTTGCATCCTCATAGGCAAGCTGCATCTTCTGTTGGGCTTAAAACAGACTTGCAGTTATTTTAAAAAGCCAATACAAAACCCCCAACTAAAATGAGTAATAGAAGAAAGAAGAAAACGACAGTAAATTTGGGGAATTTATATCCTGTTGATCATGCGTTTGCTCCTGATAATTCACTTAGACAACCAGTCCACCTAAAATTCCGTTTTTAGTGGATGTTAGCGAGATACCTGCACTTGAGTTCTAAGGTCTATTAACCTGCAGTAACCATTATAAGGGGGTTCCACTGTGCATGTTTAACCATTATTACAGGGAGATCTTGCTGTGGTAGTATCCAAGACATTTAAAAAATAAGGGGCTGACTCAGCTCACAAGGCTTTGCTTATAATTTAACTATAACTTTTGGGTGAACTGTAGCCTATCACAAGCCCGTTGCATTAGCTGTTAGTAACTTGAATATATCACACATTTGTTGTCCAAGTTGCACTCATTTAAAAAAATTAATTTGTCATTTTGTTAAAAACCCATCTGCTGGAAACTGCCATTGTCTGACTTACAAGCTCCATACTTGTTCCTTGGCATGTAGACAATGGCACTTTGTGTCAGAAAATATCTGCAGCTTGATGGGGAATTTGATGGTGGAATTACGACTTTAATTAGGTATAGTCTAGAGAAAAAACGTGCTTAATGATTTTGCTTTAGTGGATATTAAAAACCTTAGGCATTTACAACTAACTACGCAAAAAAATAATTGCTCTTGCTCTAACAAATGAACAAGGCAATAACCACACAGGTTATGGTGAGAAGGGACTAAAGAAATTAGAAAGCCCTCCAACCATAGAACAAAATGAATTCACGTGTCTCAGTTCATCACATTAAGAAGTTTAATTCTCATTTCGGGACAGTGGGGGGGGGGAGCCATTAATTAATTATTTTATACCCCAACAGTCAAACAAATACAATTTTTTTGCATCCTACCCAATTCTTGTTTTAACATGATAATATTGGTCCATTTATAGCGGCCTGCAGCACAGCAATGGACATTCACCTAATGTCAAACATAAGTACCAAAGCAATAATTCCCAGTACTCATCCCACTAAAATCAATAGGGTGTTAGCAGATTTGTTGGTACACGAAGCCAGATAAAAGGCTGACATACAATAAGCATTCTGGTTGTCCTTGGTCTAATCCTTTCCATATGTCAAAATGCCAAGGACCAATAGTGACTTTAGTGTTGATATATATACTAACTGTGGCCAGATATCTGGACAACTTTGTGAGTTGCCATGTTGTATATTAAGTCTTTTTGCAAACAGTAGGCATTGCCCCTTGTGTGTGATATGCTTCTAAATGTATTTTTTTTACCTTTTATGTATGCAAATCTTTTAAACAAAGAAGGCACATGGGCCTTTAGAAGGCATTTAATTACATGTTTTACCAAATTAGCTTATAGTCACTGTTTAATTATTGGTACAAAGCCTAAATGCTTAATAAATTAGAAGTATATCACAACTCCCTAAGGAATTCTGGATGAAGGATCACAGCAGTAGGCATGTATAGGATCACAAATCATTCTGCTTCTCCATTCTATGCCAGCTGTCATCCTTTACTACGGAGCCAGTGCCAGAAAGAGAAGAATATGTTTAGACAGACTCTTGCTGAACCAACAACCAATAATTTGGTTGTTGCGATAGACACTTTTTAGTTGAATACTAATGAATAATACCAAGTTCCCAAGAACATTTCACTGCTGCTTGCTTAACTGGTGAAATTTACAGTCATAGCACTCATTTAGTAATAACATCCTGAAGAGGTAAATATTTATATACTGTGTTCTCTATGGCAGACCAACAAATATAAAGGGGGTTATTACGAAAGGCAAATCCACTTTGGACTACAAGTGCAAACTACTTGAAATTGCACTGAAAGTGCACTTGGAAGTGCAGTCGCTGTAGATCCGTGGGGGGAAATGCAAGGATAATGAAAAACAGCATTTTAGCTTACACATGATTGGATAATAAAATCAGCAGAGCTTCCCCTCAGTTCAGATCTACCCCTCAGATTTACAGCGACTGCACTTCCAAGTATACTTTCAGTGCAATTTCAAGTGCACGTTGCACTTGTAGTTTGCACTTGTAGTGCAAAGTGGATTTGCTTTTTTGTAAATAACCCCCAAAGAGTGAAGAGAAGCAATATGTTTAAACCATATTAAAGTTAAGTGCCCATACTGTATCAACTTATAAAATATGAATAACTAATGGAAACAATATTACACCAAACGTGTATTACTTGATATGTAGGAAGCTGTTAGGTTAAGTTTTAGGGAGCAGGCAAAGTATACAACAAGTTACATAGTTATTCAGGTTGAAAAAAGACACAAGTCCATCCAGTTCAAACATGAATAAAAAAAAAAAATATCGTACAATCCCATATACCTAATTCTATACCCACAGTTGATCCAGAGGAAGGCAAAAAACCCCAGCAGAGCATGATCCAATTTGCTACAGCAGGGGCAAAAAATCCTTCCTGATCCCCCGAGAGGCAATCGGATTTACCCTGGATCAACTTTACCTATAAATGTTAGTACCCAGTTTTATTATGTACTTTTAGGAAAGTATTCAGGCCTTTCTTAAAGCAATCTGGACAGAACCACCTCTGGAGGGAGTCTGTTCCACATTTTCACAGCTCTTACTGTGAAGAAACCATTCCGTATTTGGAGATGAAATCTCTTTTCCTCTAGACGTAAAGAGTGCCCCCTTGTCTTTTGTGTTGACCGGAAAGTGAATAATTCAACACCAAGTTCTCTATATGGACCCCTTATATATTTGTACATGTTGATCATATCCCCCCTTATTTTCCTCTTCATAAGAATGAATAAATTCAGTTCCTCTAATCTTTCCTCATAGCTGAGCTCTATGCATAATGCATCAACAAGATAGAATATAGTTATGGAAAGTTATAGATGATAGTCATATGGAGAAAGAGGGGGAATAGAGGTCAGCTATAGGTAGAAATAGGAGAATTAATAGGGAGAACTTTTACTTGGAGGACCAGAAGTTTATGAAGCTATAGTAGGGATTTATAAGGATTAAATGCCTAGCAATAGTTAAAGCATACATAAAGATATGCAAGCTATAGGCATAAAAAGAGAAAAACATTAATGCTAATATAATAGATTATTGGCCAGTAGCCTAAGAGCATTACTGCGGAATTCATATAAATATTATAGTAGATTTAAGTTACTTGGAAATAAGGGAGAAGTAGGTTGTTACATGCATTACACAGGGAGATGAGACTAGACTAAAGAAATTAGAAAGGAATAGCATTCCCCTGCCCTCTCGTTTCTAAAATGCCAACCTAATTGAGATATCTGTCTTCAGGTCATTCATACTCTTATTACCAGTGGATCCTGGACATTTACTGCAAATAGAGGACAGTTGTGGCACACACACAGTACACACAGCAGTATTCTTAAACAAAAAAATGCAGAATAAGCACACCTGCTCCGAAATTGGTTTACATATACAGCAAAAAAAAACCGCCTTAATGAACAAACTTAGAATAAGTGAATGCATTCTTGCATTTTCAGTCTATACTAATGAGCAGTACAGTATCTCATGATTGTCCATACACATGCATACGCCACTTCATCTATCTATCTATCTATCTATCTATCTATCTATCTATCTATCTATCTATCTATCTATCTATCTATCTATCTATCTATCTATCTATCTATCTATCTACCTACCTATCTATCTATCTATCTATCTATCTACCTACCTTTCTTTATCTATCCAGGCTCAGAGGTGACATACAGAAATGAACAATTATCTCCAGATTTTGCACGTTGCATACACCCACTCCTCATAACTATTCATTACAAATATCCTCAGCAACATAGGATGTACTCTGGCGAGTAAAGAAAACCTGACACTTAAGAGAAGAAATGGTTAATGTGCCGTACATCCAGGCAGGTCCAGCCCGTACCTCACAATCCCATACATGACCAGGATGTTGCCGAGGAGCCCCACCACGCACACCACTGAGTAAAGGGCAGTGATCGCCACGGCCATAATTATTGAAGCATGGTTTCTGGAGACCCCTTGGCCTGGGACACTGAAGCTGCTGTTGGACGTGGGAGAGAAGGAGAGGTTCTGTGTGGCATTGTAGAAGAGGATGTCTGAGTACAGTCTGGAAGTGGATAGCTCAAGCTCCATATTCAAGCAGTGGGATAATGCTTGCTCTTGCACGGCTGCTAAGTACAAATGGTACCCGAGTCTGGGTTGCCGTGGAGACAGCAGGAAAGATGTTGAGGGCAGGATGCTCGATTCTCAGCAACTGAAAGGAAAGGACGGAGTGGAAGAAAGAAAAAATACTCCTTCTCTCATGAATGCTGATCCTCCTCTACCACCCTTTGCTTTATTATTTCCCTCTCCAACAGTTACTCCTCCTACTCATACATTCTCTTCATCCCCAAAGACGTTCTCTGTTTCCTCTAATCATATTTTGTTCCTTACAGCAATACACTCACCTTCTATGCACCTCTTGTGGCTTCTATGAATAATTCTTACATACCTCCAGTAAATCTTTTCCTCTTACTTTTAAATATATTTATCTCTCTCTGCTTCAGTACATCAGTGTAAAAGCCCCCTTATCAGTTTCCTTTTTTTTTAATCTGTCATCCATACTTCCGCTGCAATATCAGATTTTTTTATATTCCTACTGCCAAAAAGACTGTTAATTAAACTAAGGTCTCACCTTATTCTTACCTCTCGTCTTCTTCACAACCCTTCAAAAAAAAAATCACAGTTTGCTTTTTTTTTTTAATACTTTTTCATTGTGTTAAATACTTTAGCCTTTTGTGTCTCATTCTCGACATGTCAAGGTCAATCAACCATACTTTACCATTGTTAATTAAGTGTGATGTGATTAGCAAAGAATCTGTTTTATGCTGTCATAATGACAAGGCTCATACTTGCCTTGAAATAAACAAATACAAATTATATAAACAGTGACAAAGCTAATTAAAGTCATAAGCTGACACCTCAGGCAAAGCTTTCGCATCAATAAACAAGATATGATATACTAGTCAAAATATGTTGATATTGAGAGCCTATTCAAGGCTGTCTGTTTCTATAGGTGCATTTAGGCCACGTATATCCAGGGCCGATCCGCCCTATAGGCTTACTATGCAAGCGGCTTAGGGCCCCACAAAGCTGCAGAGGGCCCCCCAAATTACTAGAGGAGAAGTCATTTTTGGGCCTCACCCGCCTCTCAACTCGCTGGCTGCATGGGAGAAGAGCTAAGAAATCAGTAACCCCCGCTTCTCACTTTAATGTAAGATGTCATTTCCGACAGCAATCCCCCCCCCCCCGCGTTTTAACTTTAATGTGACATGTCATCTTCGGCAGCCCCCCCCCCCCCCTGCTTCTCAACTTTAATGTGACATGTCATTTTGCTTAGGGCCCCAGGGAGGTCATAATTGGCACTGCGTATATCGTATTTAACCACCTCAATACCGGGCACTTTCACCCCCTTCCTGCCCAATCCATTTATCAGCTTTCAGGGCTGTCACAATTTGAATGACAATTGCGCGGTCATGCAACACTTTACCCAAATTACATTTTTATCATTTTTCCCCACACATATAGAGCTTTCTTTTGGTGGTATTTGATCACCTCTGCGTTTTTTCTTTTTTTCGCTATAAACAAAAGCAGAGCGTCAATTTTGAAAAAATTCAATATTTTTTTACTTTTTGCTATAATAAATATCCCCAAAAATATATAAAAAATCGAATTTTTTCCTCAGTTTTGGCCGATACATATTCTTCTACATATTTTTGGTAAAAAAAAATCGCAATAAGCGTATATTGATTGGTTTGCGCAAAAGTTATAGCGGCTACAAAATAGGGGATAGATTTATAGCATTTGAATTTTTTTTTTTTACTAGTAATGGCGGCGATCAGTGATTTTTATTGTGACTGCGATATTGTGGCGGACACACCGGACACTTTTGACACTATTTTGGGACCATTCACATTTATACAGCGAACAGTGCTATAAATATGCATTGATTACTGTGTAAATGTGACTGTCAGGGAAGGGGTTAACCACTAGGGGGCGATCAAGGGGTTAAATGTGTACCTTGGGAGTGATTCTAACTGTAGGGGGAGGGGACTGACTGGGGGAGGTGACCGATCTGTGTCCCTATGTCCCTATGCATCGGTCTCCTCTCCCTGACAGGACCGTGGATCTCTGTGTTTACACACAGAGATCCATGGTCCTACTCAGTTACTGGGCGCGGGTGCCCAGAGGACATTGCGGCCGCTGGGCACATGCATCGGGTTCCCAGTAATGCGGCGGGTGCGCGCATGTACCACCTAGTGGCTCGGCAAGGCGAGGACGTCATATGATGTCCTCCCAAAACTACAGCATTATTGTGCTGCCGGTAGCAAAGTGGTTAAACCCAAGAACAACAATATTGCAGCTAACCACTCTTTAGATATAGTGGCTGCATTGGTCTTCTTTATTTAGCTTTTTCCTTTACTCTGAGATCCTGCCAGCAATGCACTTCTTGGTTCTAAGGTGACAATGCTTACTCACCTAGCTATTTTCATCCTAGGACAGAAAGTGTGTTAAAACAGCTTCCTGTTGTTTCTACTCCATTACACAGGGGTGTGTTGCATAGTTCACATAGATAAACTCTGCATTAATTTTTTTCTCAGAATAAACTGATTTTTTTTCTCAACCAAAGGCACGCTTGAATGAACTGAGAAATAGATGTCGGCATGTCTTTTTTTTTTCAAAATGCTAAAAGAGAGAGTGTCAGGACCTGTGCCTCTTTTAACAAATGCAGATATTAATATACAGTGGAACCTCGGTTTAAGAGTAACTTGGTTTGAGAGCGTTTTGATTTGCGAGCAACTTATTTTTTTTTATTCTGCCTCGGTTTGCGAGTGTTGACTCGCAAGACAAGCAGAATTAAAGCAAAATAGGCATGCAGTACCATATTTGGCCTGAGGTACGGCGGCGCAGGAGCCGAGAAAAGCCAAACATTGGCCTGCAGTACCTCATTTGGCCTGAGGTACGGGAGCGCAGGAAGCGAGCCGAAGTGTCCTTCAGACCTTTTTGGCCGTTTTCGGCGCTCTCTGGCGCCCCCCCACCTATGCCCGCATTCGGTATTGCATCCCATTGAAGTCAATGCAGTCAATGCAGAACAAATTATTTTCTTTTCCATTAACTTCAATGGGAAAACTCGTTTTGATATGCGAGTACTTTGGAGCATACTTCTGGAGAGGATTATGCTTGTAATCCGAGGTTTAACTGTACGGCCTTTGGAATAGATAGGCAGCTTCTGTGTCAAAAACAGCAAAGTATTTACTCAAACAACTTTCTATGTGACCAGATACCCTGCAGAACCAGAGTCGAACCTTTGTAACATACATGTCTGTTCAGTTCTTTTCATTTAACCTCCTTAGCGGTAATCCCGAGTTTTTTACTTTCAATAGATTTTTATTTTTCCAAATATAGAATACAATTACAGTATGACCAAAGGCCGTGTCTACAACATCAAAACATTCAACAAATAAGGCAAAATGTCAGCAACAAGGCCTCAACCGACTTCATATTGCCCGATTGTAGGCTGATTAAAGGAAATATACGAGCTTGCTAACAGGGGAAGGGGAGGAAAAAAATGAATATAGTAGTCACTCGCTCAGGGGAGTCCTACCTGTCCCGGGCACCCCTAATGGGATCATTCTGTGCCCCGGCCAGGCCCCCCCCCCAATCCACCCCCTCCAATAAAAGCATACGTAAGAAAATTAGTGGGTTCGAATTTGACTTCAGTGCACTTCTAGCTCGTACTTACGAATTCAATTAGGCCTATAGTGTTGCCAAATTGTTTTTTATAAAAAAACGAATATAAAACATTACCCTTAAGTCAAACAACTATCTTAAAAGGATAAGAGGTAGGAAAGAGAAAGAGAAGTGGGGGGAAGAGAAAAAGAAAGGGAAGGGAGCATGTGCCTAATTAGAGCTGGAGGATGCAGGTTGCCCAGGGTGTACCCCAGTATCTAGAGATAAACCACAGTGGGACGCCCATGGTTCCCATACAGCTTCAAATTTTTGTTTCGTGTTAGATAGGATGCTGGCCAGCTTTTCCTGCATCATGATCCACAAAATCTTGCGGTTTACCGCTTTAATGAAAACCCTGGGTTGTTTCCAAGCCCTAGCGATGGTAATTTTAGCCCCGAGGAGCATAAATCGGATCAGCTTCTGATTGGGCTTGGATATACCCGGAATCCGAGCGTTTAGGAGAGCAACAGATGCTGACCTGGGGACCGAGCATTTAGTAACTGTGTAGATGAGGTTAAAAATCTTCTTCCAGACTGGTCTAATTCGGGGGCATTCCCACCAGACATGCACCATCGAACCCAGGAGTTGGCATCCTCTAAAACAACTGGGATCTGATGATGGGTAGATGGCCGCAAGTCTGGCGGGAGTCATATACCACCTCATGAGAACTTTTAAGTTTGCTTCCATCAAGGAAGTATTTAAAATACCCTGAAATGAATCAAAGCAAGCCGCTTGCCAGGTCTCCAGGTCCCATTCAAGTTGGAGGTCGGCCTCCCATGCCATCATGTAGGAAGACTTCTCGGTCGGGCGAGTGAGGGAAGAGTAGATGACAGATATCCCTCCCCTTTGTCCCATGGCCTGCCCGCACCAGAGCTTGTAGTCTGTGAATTTGGGAGGTAGAGGTCTCTCCGTCCATAGAGTGTGTAGGAATTGTGATATCTGTCTGAATCTGAATTTTTCAGTGTCAGGGAGATCCAACTTGGTTAAACACTGGTCTAGGGTAAGAGGGCCCTTGGTTGTGAAATAGTGTCCTATGCGGTACAGGCCCTTGTCCAACCACCAACTGAAGGCCTTATTGTCCATTCCAGGTGGAAAATTTGGGTTTTGAAATATATTGGCTAGAGGTTGCGCTTTCGAAACCAGGGCTGGGAGGTGACGGATTCTATCCCAAAGGGCGTAAGATTGAGAGAGGGAGGGGGACAAAATGGGTGGTCTTCTCTTTTGGGGGCACCAAAGTAAGTAGTCTAGGGAAAGATGGGGGACAGCCTGTTTCTCTATGTGGACCCAGTCCGGTTTATCAAATTTGGAGTAAACTACTGATAGTTGAGCCAGCCTGGCGGCTAAGAAGTACTTATATAGATGCGGTAATCCCAGCCCCCCTCTTTTCCTATGGTTATATAGGGTGTTTTGGGGGATTCTGTAACCTGACTTGCCCCAGATGAATTTGAGTATTTTGCTTTGTAAAGACTGCAACTGGTCTTTTCTGATGGGGATGGGAAGGGAGCGAAATAGATATAAGATTCTAGGAAGCAAGGTCATCTTTATAGAGTTAATTCTGCCTAGCCAGGAAAGTTCATATTTGGCCCAGTTATTCATGTCTGCTGTAAGTTTTCGGTATAGGGGAGGATAATTGTTTGTGTATAGGGATTCTGTACGCGCTGTTAAGGAAATCCCTAGATATTTGATGGATGAGGGACACCATTCAAATTTGAATGACTGTTGGAGGAGGGATACTGTGGAAGGTGGGAGGGACACATTCAAGGCTTGTGATTTGGCATAATTAACCTGAAGCCCAGAGATTTTAGAGAATTCTGAAATTACCCTGTAGAGGTTTGGTAAGGAAGTAATGGGAGAGGTTAGAAATAATAGTAAATCATCGGCAAAGAGCCCACATTTATGAGTTTGATCTCCGCATGATACACCCAAAATGTCAGGGTTCTGTCGGATAGCTATTGCCAGGGTTTCAATTGCCATTGCAAAAATGATTGAGGAGAGAGGGCATCCCTGTCTGGTACCCCTAGCTATGTCTATTGGGGAAGAATAGTACCCTTGGATTCGGATTAGGGCCTTGGGGTTGGAATAGAGAGCTTGTATCACCCCCAGGAATCTCGGGCCAAAGCCCCATCGCTCTAGTAGGGGGAGGAGATATTGCCAGGACACAGAATCAAAGGCCTTCTGCAGATCAAGTGCTAGGAGAAAGCCTTGTTGTTTCGGACCTCTGTCCCAGTTGGATTGCAAGATTGAGACAATGTCTACTGCCCTTCTCACTTGATCTGGGCCTTGTCGACCTGGGATAAACCCAACTTGGTCCTTGTGAATATATTTACCAATGAAAGAGGAGATGCGGACAGCTAGAATTTTTGTAAGAATTTTTAGGTCATTATTTATCAGGGATATGGGGCGGTAATTACAAACTTCTTCTAGATTTTTCTCCGGTTTTGGAATAACCGTAATGTATGCAGTATTCAGTTGTGTACCCAAGGGGGAGCCTTGAGTCTTGAAATTAAAAAAGTTTGTCATATGTGGGACTAGGGTATCTGCAAATGTTTTATAATAGGGGACTGATAGACCATCTGGGCCTGGTGCTGAACCCTTACGGAGGCCCTTGATTACTGTCGCCACCTCCTCAACCGAAAAAGGTGCTTCCAACCTGTCTCTATGTTCTGTGTCTAAGGATGGGATGGATAGGCTGTCCAGGAAATCATCGATCGAGTCCCTGGGAAGCTGTGGAGGAGCACTATACAGGTTAGAATAGAATGTTTGAAATGCTTCCAGAATCTTTTTTGGATTGGCCGTAGGTTCTTGACCCGCTATGCGTATCTTGGGCAAGGAATGAAACCTTGTTTTAGGGGACAATTTGGTCGCTAACATCTGACCTATCTTTTCTTTTTGGGTGTAAAACTTATTGCCACTCCAGCGGAGAGATCTCTCCGCTTTTGTTGTGAGAACTAAATTAAGTTCTAGTCTCAGCTTGTCAATATTCTCTAGTAAGGCTAAAGACGGTTTCTTTTTGTGTTGTGCCCTTAGGGTCCTGTATGACCTCTCCAATCGCACAACGTCCGCTTCGTGTTCTCTTTTGATTCGTGTGGAGATCTGAATAATTTTACCTCTAATACAAGCTTTATGGGCTGCCCATAGGGTCTCTGCGGAGATATCCTCAACATTGTTAATTGTGAAATATTCTTGAAGAGCTTTATTGATTTCTGTTGTTGTGGTTGGATTAGAGAGAATGGACTAGTTTAGTCGCCAATGTCCACTCTTTGCCATACCGGCTATAGTGCGTATGGACATGATGACCATGGAGTGGTCAGACAGGACCGTGTCTCTGATTTGGGCCTTGATCACTGCCGGAAGGACAAATGAAGGAATTAAAATATGGTCAATCCTGGCATAGGTATTATGCGGGTGAGAGTAATGGGTGTAGTCTCTCTTTGAAGCATTAGACTCCCGCCAGACATCCGTCATCCCCCTGTCATGGAGTAATTTGGAAATTTTCAGGCTGACCCTAGTGGGTCTAGTAAGTTGGGCAGATGGAGGTTTGGATTTGTCCAAACCTTGGTCAAAAGCCACATTGGAATCCCCCCCCAAATGACTGTGCCTTCCATAAGGGGGGTTACAGTATCCAAGATTAGTTGGAAAAACTTGTCTTGCCCTTTGTTGGGAGAATAGTATGAGACCAGGGAGTAAAGATGACCCTCAATTTTGCCCTTAACCAATATAAACCTTCCCTCTGGGTCTTTGAAGTCAGAGAGATATTCAAAGTTACAGGATTTGGAGAGAAATATTGCAACCCCTTTAGTTTTATTCTCAGCATTAGCCAAATAGAAAAGGGGAAAATGAGAGTGGACAAATTTGGGACTGTACCGCCCAGGAAAGTGGGTCTCTTGTATCATTAGGATGTCAAGTCCGAGTGCTTTGTAACTATCAAAGATCTTTCGCCTTTTGACGGGGGAGTTCAGGCCCTGAACATTATGTGTGGCTATTTTGAGGGAGCTCTGTACGTGATCAGCCATGGGGATCCGAAAAGTCACTGTGTCTGTCTCCACCTCCACTCACCCTTAGATGTCTTCCGCTCTCCCAAACCTGCCAGCTGTCAGGATGGACATCAGGCAGCCAGGTGAACACCCTTTGTTCATAGGTAATGCAAGCTGTAAAATATTGAAAGGTTAGGCACATGTGGGAAAGGCAAGGAACAGAAAAGGAAAGAACAGAATCTAAAGAGAAAAAGAGATGAAAGGAAGGTCTCCCAATCCAACTAAAGGAGAATAGGTAAAAAAAGCGAAAATACATTCTCGGGGGGGGGGGGGGGGTTGGGAGACGCCCCTCGAGAACTTCTACCAAGGTAGAACAAGTCAAGCTTGCTCCAGGAGGGAACAAGCGACCTCGCCCCCAGAGACCTTCTGGAGTCTGAGGGAAAGGCGGAGGTACATGGGGCCCACCCCAGCCAGGGCGCCCCTGAAAAAATGCATGAAACAATTTTCAAAAACAGTAACTGGAAGGAATCAAGTAAGTCAAGACCCAGTTCGGTCGGATCTAGGTCCGACCCGAAAGTCCCCCCGTCCTCCCCTCTGAGGGAATCGAGGAGGGAGGGACCCCAAAATCAAGGTGGGGACATCCCCCTGCAAAAAAAAAAGAAAAAGGGGGGGCCGATCTTTTAAGGAAGTGAAGTAACGGTGTAATAGCAAGTGTCCAAGAAATTGTTAAGCTGATCAGAGAAAGTCTAATCCTCAGGCTTAGGTCCATCCGAGATCCTCCAAAGTTCAAGGTGAATATGACCAATGTGTCAACCAAGGTCAGATGGGTCCGCCGTCTCTAGCCTTCTTGGACTTTGACCTGGTCCAGAGCAGGGATTGAGGACTGGTGGGGGTCGGTCTCTTGGAAGTATTTGGAATACTATGAGAAGTATCCATGGCGGGTTCTTGCGATATGAGCTTAAGGCGTAGAAGTAATCTTTCACCATCAGGGAAAGTGGAGAAGGAGTAATTCTTCCCTTTTTCTGAGAACTTGACCGCAAAGGGGAATGCCCATTTATATTTTATATCCTTTTGGGCCAGGACTAGAAGTAGCGGTTTCAATGACCGTCTTCGCTGCATTGTGGAGGGAGAAAGGTCTGCGTATATTTGGACGGGATGACCTTGACACAAAACATTGGGCACAGAACGTGCTAGTCTCATGACTTCATCCTTTACTGCATAAAAGTGAGGTTTGGCGATGATGTCCCGCGGTAAGCCGTCCTTTCTGGGTGGCACCAGGGCTCTGTGGGCTCTGTCAAGCTCTAGGCGGTTTTGAGGAATGTTAGGGATCAGACCCTGGATCACATTTTGTACCGCTGCTGGAATGTCAGTGATGGATTCAGGCAGACCTCTGATCCGGATATTATACCTCCTGGATCTGTTCTCCAATTCGTCAATCCTGGAAAGGGCCACATCCAATTGCTCCTGTACTGTTTGGATATGCTCTGAGTTCTGGTTTGTTGCTGCCACAGTTTGATCAAGCTTGTTTTCTATAGCTTCAATTCTGGTGCCCAAATTCTGAAAATCTGCTTTTAATTCTCCTGTTATCTTGGTAGCAGTTTGAGAAAGTCCCCTATCCAGAAGTTCAGCCAGTGCCTGATATAAATCAGTCACTGAGAATGCAGAGGCTGCAGTCAGGGGGCTGACAGAGAATTGAGCAGCCTGATTTCCTATGTTAGGTCCCATGAGGGGAATTGCAAAGTCCTCCATATTACAGCCTACCAGGGGTTCTGCAGAATTTATTGAGGGGAGTATATCTTGCTGATTATTCACTTGAACCAGGGGGTTAAAAAGTAGGGGAGCCGCTTCTGAAAGATTCCTTCCCTCAGGCATCTCCTCAGCTCTGCTCTTGTGAGGTGCAGCAGCAGCAGCCATCTTGGATTTCTGCCGTTTTTTGCAGTGTTTTTAAACAGCAAAATAACAGCTTTAATGTGTCCCTTTAATTAATCCAAGTATATAGAGGGGTGCCCTGGTGTCTGGGGGTGCTGTGTGTAGCGGTGGCACGACTTCCAGACTGTTTTTGGCTTACTTACAGGCACCGCTGGACTGGGGTGGTGAGGAGCTCCCGGCTCAAGCAGCCATCCTCTGGGCTCCTCACATGCGCCTCCATCCCGAGTTTTTTATACCAAAAGCGGTATCCCCGAGCCAGACTCAGGATTGCATTGCAGGATACAGGGGGAAGTTACTTACCTTGTCCCTGGATCCTGCGATGTCTCCCCGCTGTGTGTGCGGGCTCCTCCGCTGTGTTTTCTCCTTTGATTCACAGTGCCGCCAAGCTCCATTCCCTGCAACGTTACGAGTTCAGCGCCAAATTCAAAAAGTGAAAAACACAATACACATACAGTATACTGTAATCTTACAGATTACAGTACTGTATGAAATAAATACACACCCCTTTGTCCCTAGTGGTCTGTCCAGTGTTCTGCATGCAGTTTTATATAATAAAAACTGTTCTTTCTGCCTGGAAACTGGAGATTGTCCATAGCAACCAAAAAGTGTCCCTTTACATCAAAAGTTCTTTTAGACCAGCTAGAAAACAGCGATAATAAATTAGAATCACTTGCAGAATTGAGCGATATCGATTTGTGGGTAAATTCGTCATCAAACAATAAAAATAAAATTTCAGTGTTTTTGATTTGATTACATTATTGAATAATTTTTATTATAATTATATTATTGTTTGTTATAATTATTTATAGTTATTTATTATATTATAATTTATGATTTTGTGTTTCAAACTTTATCATACCCGGGATGTCTACTAGATTCTTGTTTGGACAGATTTAATTGAGTTATTCCTAAGACTTGCAGGCCTACAATATAAAACGCCAAATTTCCATGCAAAAAATTGTACCGTTTTTGGTAGAAAATTCCAGACAGTTAAAAAAGTGCTTTCTGGAACAATGCTGGATCTATGGACAGCCAGATGTACATATATTTACGTTCATTTACATTAGACTACCCCTGATCCATGATGTGTTGGTCCAAAAAAATTTTAATATTTCTATTTATTTTTCTGGGTCGGAACGGATGTTACTGGACAAATGTCCGTTTGCACTACATTACCAAAAGTATTGGGATGCCTGACATATGAACTTTAATGGCATCCCAGTCTTAGTCTGTAGGGTTCAATATTGCATTGGCCCACCCTTTGCTGCTATAACAGCTATAAGGACATGGACCTTGCTCTGTGCACTGGTCCAGACCATTTGGTGGAGGAGGAATTATGGTGGGGGGTTGTTTTTCAGGGGTTGGGCTTGGCCCATTAGTTCCATTGAAGGTGTCAGCATATTAAGACATTTTGTACAATTGCATGATCCCAACTTTGTGGGAACAGTTTGGGGATGACCCCTTTCTGTTCCAACATGACTGCGCACCAGTGCACAAACAAGGTCCATAAAGACATGGATGAGCAAGTTTGGGGTCAAGGAAATTGACTGGCCTCAGCCTGATAAAGCACCTTTGGGATGAAATCGGGTGGAGACTGCAAGCCAGGCCTTCTGGTCTAACATCAGTGATTGACCTCACATTCTTCTGGAAGAATAGTCAAGCAATCCCATAGATACACTCCTAAACCTTGTGGGCAGCCTTACCAGAAGAGTTGATGCTGTTATTGCTGCAACGGGTGGGCCAACTCAATATTGAACCCTACGGACTTAGACTGGGATGCCAATAAAGTTCATGTGCATGTAAAGGCAGGCATTCCAATACTTTTGGCAATATGTATAGCTAGATTCAGGTAGTGTTAGGTCGGCATATCAGTAGATACGCCGACCTAACTCTGAATCTGCCCCGACCTAGGTTTAAGTGTATTCTCAAACAGAGATACACTTAAACCTATCTAAGATACGACGGCTTGCGCCGTCCTGTCTTAGGGTGCAATATTTTGGCTGGCCGCTAGGTGGCGCTTCCATTGCGGTCGGCGTAGAATAAGTAAATCACTAGTTACGCCTATTCACGAACGTACGCCCGGCCGACGCAGTACAGATTCGCCGTTTCCGTAACGCATTATCAGGCCTAAAGTTATTCCATCTAATAGATGGAATAGTAATGTTAAAGTATGGCTGCCGTTCCCGCTTCGAAATTCGAACATTTTACGGTGTTTGCGTAAGTCGTCCGTGAATAGGGATTTACGTTGTTTACGCCCACGTCGAAATCAATAGGCCCGTGCGGCGGACTTAGCCACAATGCACACTGGGAAATGTAGACGCCCGGCGCATGCGCAGTTAAATAAAAACGTCAATCACGTCGGGTCAAGCCTCATTTTCATAAAACACGCCCCCTCAGACAAATTTGAATTAGGCGCCCTTACGCCCGCCCGCTTTAGGCTACGCCGCCGTAACTTAGCATGCAAGTACATTGTGAATCATGTACTTGCCTCGCTAACTTACGGCGGCGTAGCTTAAATGCCTTAAGCTACGCCGCCTTAAAGTTGCGGCCATCTATGTGAATCTAGCTAAGAGTGTTTATATATATCTGTCCACCCATAGACTTACTTGGAGTTTCTGAAAAACTGACAGGCAGACCTAATCAAAGGCCCATGCAAATAGACCCTAATGGGTCAATTAACCACTTACCCCCCGGACCATATTGCTGCCCAAAGACCAGAGTACTTTTTGCGATTCGGGACTGCGTCGCTTTAACAGACAATTGCGCGGTCGTGCGACGTGGCTCCCAAACAAAATTGGCGTCCTTTTTTTCCCACAAATAGAGCTTTCTTTTGGTGGTATTTGATCACCTCTGCGGTTTTTATTTTTTGCGCTATAAACAAAAATAGAACGACAATTTTGAAAAAAATTAATATTTTTTACTTTTTGCTGTAATAAATATCCCCCACAAATATATAAAAAAACATTTTTTTTCCTCAGTTTAGGCCGATACGTATTCTTCTACATATTTTTCGTAAAAAAAAATCGCAATAAGCGTTTATTGATTGGTTTGCGCAAAAGTTATAGCGTTTACAAAATAGGGGGTATTTTTATGGCATTTTTATTAATATTTTTTTTTACTAGTAATGGCGGCGATCAGCGATTTTTTTTCGGTATTGCGACATTATGGCGGACACTTCGGACATTTTTGACACATTTTTGGGACCATTGGCATTTTTATAGCGATCAGTGCTATAAAAATGCATTAGATTACTATAAAAATGCCACTGGCAGTGAAGGGGTTAACACTAGGGAGCGGGGAAGGGGTTAAGTATGCCTGGGTGTGTTCTTACTGTGGGGGGGGGGTGGCCTCACTAGGGGAAACACTGATCTTCTGTTCATACATTGTATGAACAGAAAATCAGCATTTCCCCTGCTGACAGGAACGAGAGCTGTGTGTTTACACACACAGCTCCCGTTCCCCGCTCTGTACCGTGCGATCGCGTATGCCCGGCGGCGATCGCGCCCGCCGGGCACACGCACGGGAGTCGGGGGCGAGCGCCCCTAGTGGCGGCTAATAGGCAGGACGTCATATTACGTGCTCTCGCCTAGGAGAGCCACCTTGTGGACGTATTTCGACGGTGCGGCGACGGCAAGTGGTTAAAAAAACAATAATAATTGGTTCCTGGGTCTGCATATACAAAACATTTACTTTACAATAGCCTCTTTTTTCACACAAAACAAAATAATGTTTTTAACTCTACTGATATGAAAATGGATAGCAAGCTTCTGGGTCTAAAACTGCAATGTATTTTCTCAAAATAAATGTAAAATTCTTTACCCAAAAAAATTGCACTTTTAATACACTGACATTAGATGTAGATAGCTAGCACCTAGGTCTAAAACAGCATTTGAACAACAAAGACCTCCATTTTTCACCACAAAATGCACATTTTAAATGACCAAGAATACAACTTTTGGGCCTAAAGCCGCACATATTTTCTCAAACAACAGACCATTAATTTAAGCAAAAATCTTCCCAAAAATTGTAGTTACTTGTAAAATCCTATGTTCATGTACACATCAGAATCCCTGAGACTGCTGCTGGATCCCATCATCTTGAATACGATTTCACCAGCCCCAGCAGACTCTGTGCTATCACTCAAGTGACACTCTACAATATTTCCTTTATGTTCCTCCGTGTCAGTTACATGAAAGATTATGTAGGAAGGTGAGGGGAGGCTGGAGATGCTGGACCTGCACTGACAGTAATAAGGCAGTCCCGGAAGAGAATAGGGTGATCACATGAAAAGTGGGAGAGGGTAGTGGGAGAGTGCAACATTAAAAAAATGAGGTGTCACAAAACATACACCATAGTAAACATTTAGCCCACATAACAAAACTCAGTATGGAATATCATCTCTTTGCATAAATTTTAAGGACTACAGTGCAAATACAAGTGCAAACCAAACATAAGTGTAGTGACATAGTAAGGACTTTCATATAGATAGCAACAACCAATCGGCGTTGGGATAAGGCACATTCCCTCAGCATACATGAGTAACCTGAAGATATTATACGTGTAGCGGGGTCGTCCTGTCAGAGTTATATGACAGGCCATTCCCGCTGGAACTTTATCCATACCATTGTAAATATGCGTGTTACCTTTAAGGAGTTATGCATTGTGGGATTGCAAGTAGCAGGAGATATGGACTCCATTGACTCTTAGGAGAAATAGACTACATTTCCCACAATGCCCTATGCTATTTGAACACGTGACACCTCCGCACAGACTTATGGGGGAGGTTACTTAAAGAAAGGGCGCGGCTGATTTCGCTCTCTCGGGACCTGCACTCCTCTCCTCTGCGGAACTGTTGAGAGGACACAGCCAGAAGCCCAGGCCTTAATTCAGCAAGAGACCTGCCGTCCGGAAGGAAGCAAGAATCCAGCATCCAGTCCACGCACCCGGAGATCGTAGAGGCAATCCAGCTGTCAGCTGAACCAGTGGAACATCCTCGCCCGGGATCTTTGTGCTGTGGAGCGGTGATTCGCCAGCGTTCCTTCTGAGGAGAATTCAGGCGGATCGGCCTGTCGGGTGAGGGAGCATTTGCTCAACTTCTGACTCTCCATTTACACAGACACCTAGAGCCACCTCACAGGCCGGAGACATGTTCTCGGCCTCAACCCGAGACCCAGAGGCCCAGTTAATTGCTTGGTTGTCCATAGCAGTGACTGACACTGACGAGTGCCAGCCCACCACCGTCCACTCTTCCAGACATTCTGTTTGTAAGTTCCCTCATCAATTACCACTTTGGATTACAACTTCTTATGTGCACCAACTGGCCACGACATGATCACTAACTGTTCTATAGGACTGCCCACTAGAGGGCACTCGCGAGTATAGACTGTTCACCTTAGTTTAAATGAGTGGTACCATCCCTAGTTAGATTTTCCTCACTGTCATTGATTGATGATTCCTGCAAGGGCCCTTGCAAATCATAGTGGGTGATTGTTTATTAATCGTTACTGCAATTATAACCTATGCTTGTTGCCTCAAGTTTCACCAAGTAAACTTATTATTTTTTACTTTCAACATATCTACTGTGTAAAGTGTATTTTCTTGCCTGGAAGAACCACTGATAGCAGGCAACTTGGTTGTTGTTTTATTACTGCTATTGTGACCCCAGCTCAACAGAGGCCACAATATCTCAACCACCAGGCTTCTGATGTGTCAAGGGAGGGTTCGAGCTAGTTAATAGAGGTGAGCTGAGCCGAACCGAGAGAGAGTAGATCCCAAATCAACCAGCGGCTCCTTCAGGGGTAGCGCTACATACAGTAATTGTAATAGCCTATCCATGACTAACTGTGGTATAGCAAAAACCGGGATATTCAACCATCCCTGTCAAACCAAATTAAAGTGGAAGTAAAGTGAAAACCTAACTAATGATGGGGCAGCACTATTCCTCCCAGGAACACCAATGATGGGACACTATTCCTCCCGAGAACACCAATGATGGGGCACTATTCCTCCCGGGAATACCAATGATGGGGCACTATTCCTCCCGGGAACATCAATGGGACACTTTTCCCCCCCAGAAATACTTATGAACATGGGGCACTTGTCAGTAGTACATTCATTTCTGTGATGACAAGTTAAGTATTGTATAGACGCTAGCTTATATCACTTCACATCACTGATACAGCTCAGCGCTCAGGGCAGCTTCTCACCTCTCTTTATTCCCTCGAGGCAGCAGCAGGCAGTGCTGAGAATATCAGGGGGGAGCTGACGTCAGCGAGGAGGAGAGAGGTGGATGTGCCTGGTCACATGAGCACCGCTGTATTCTCATGAGAATACGGCGGAGCCAGCGGCTTTTAACACAGGATTCTAATACTGGGATGGACACTTGACTGGCAGGGAGGAAGGTGCGTGGCGTTAGACCAACTAATCACTAATGAAAATCGTTGACAATGATTTTCATTATCGATTATTATTGATTTTATCGAATTATCGTTTCAGCCCTAGTCACTTCCCAGCCATTGTCGGCTTTCTCCTGCACACAGAGGGCGCCGCTGGAGACTGGACCAGAGCGGCTTCAAAATAGGTAAGTATAGCTATCTTTTCTTTACAAGGTTAGCTAGATTAGGCTTACAATGTGGTAAGGAGTAGGTTTAGAGTTAGCTAGGTTTTTCTTTTACTTCCACTTTATATTTACGATGGGCATTAATGTGGCGATAGGTAAGTTGTTCCTGCAACAGCAGGGACTTAACATAATCCACCCATTTCTTTCTAGTCGGAGATGCAGGAGACATCCAGTATCTAGCAATCAATTTTCTAGCGAGATATAAGAGCCGCAAGACCATGATGTAAACCCCTGGTCAGTATAGTTCAGCATTTAATGCGTCTAGGAGACACACCAATGGATCCAAGGGTATATTTTGTTGGACAGCTAATGAAATAGTTTGTACTACCTCTGTCCAATATCTATAGAGCTTTGGGCAGTGCCACAACATGTGGATGAAGTCCCCATATGTGCTAAACATTTAGGAACATCTCTCCAACCCCATTGAAACAATATATCAGGCGTCCGATAAATCCGATGAAAGATAAACAGCTGAGGAAGCTTATGGGAGGCTGACAGCGAAATTAGGGGGATTAACCCTAATGCCAAGTTCCACTGCTTTCCACTAATCTCTTCTTAGGAATCGTACACACGACCGAGAAACTCGTTGTAAATGAAACATCGTTTTCCTCGACGAGTTCCTTGTCAGGCTTGTCGAGAATCTGGTCAAGCTTGACAGTGTGAAGCCTCGTACACACGACCGAGGAACTCGACGGGCGAAACACATCGTTTTCCTCGCCACCACAAGCTGATCTCCTTATCAATAACCGAGACCCAGGGAGAGAAAATAATCCAGGATAGTGTGATATTGTATATGTCAAAACAAGGATTAAAAGTATAAATTTGCCACTCACATTTAAAGTTGCTATAGTGAGCACCAACACAACCAGCCTGATTGATTATCCTGCACACTGCTCGGCCCGAGCCAGCGTGCGTTTCAAATGGCTGAATATTCAAACCAAATCGAAACCCAGAAATGACGTCACGTATGGCACGTTATTTGCAGAATTTGATCTGCTTTGAACATTCGGCTGTTTGGAACGCACGCTGGCTTGGAACGAGCCCAAAGCACCCTCTCCATGTTGAGGGCATGTGCCTTGGTATGGATCAGGAGGGTCTTTTCCCGACCTCCAGGCTGCATGCTCAGATAAGGGTCTGGTATGGATTTTGGTGGGGGACCCTACGTCAATTTGTTTTGACATTTTTCACATATTTTGCTGGTAGCCGGCAATACATTATCGCCGCGAGTTTAGTTTAAATTAAAAAAAAAATCCTTTTAGAAATGTTATTATTTCTGCGGCATGTTCTATACATCGCACAGATGTTCCACTTTACAGGAAGACTAAGGGGACCCCCAGGCATGAGGAATATTTTATTTTTATTATTTCACTTAAAGCATCATTAAAATCACTGCTCCTGAAAAAACGATTGTTTTAAAAACTTTTTTTTGCATTGACACATTGACTCGGGGTCCCCGTACACTTTATGTCAATAACTTACATACAAGTCTTCAATAAGGACTTTTGATTTTGCAGGTTCGAGCCTCATTGACTTTAAAGGGTCACTAAAGGATTTTTTTTTTAGCTAAATAGCTTCCTTTACCTTACTGCAGTACTGGTTTCATGTCCTCATTGTTCGTTTTTGCTTTGAAGTAGCTGTAATTCTGCTGTGATCTCCACACTTCCTGGTTGCCTGTTTCTTTATAACCATGATACTGGGAGATTTTCACGGTGGTCTTAGCTGTCATTACTGTGTGTCTAAAACTCCTCAGAACCAATCAGATTCATTTTAAAAACAAAACACTGCCCTGGATTTGTTTGTTTTTGTTCTGTAAATCTTCCCGACTCACCTCTCACCCGGAACTTCATGTATGTACCTTTAAAACCGAAAGTGAAACTAGAGGCACATTATATGATAGATTAAATTCAATTTTTAATCATTTTTAAAAGGAATCAGTTAACTTTTATGTCTCTATACCCAATAAACAGTCATTTCAGCAAAAAAACATTTTTCCTTTAGTGACCCTTTAACTATTTCTGCTTATGCCGATTTGACAGGCAAGTTCGCCGGCAATAGTGCGATTTTCCATTTGCATGTCCACCCAGTTGAAGTCTTTGTTGGCTTAATTGGGCACTATTATCATGTACCACGGGATGGCATATTCTCACTATAGTAAATGACCCCCTTAGATTGCACAGCCAGCACACAGCTAAGCTGGCTAAAACTAACACACGATCGGAACTTCTGACAACAAATGTTCGATGTGAGTTTTTGGTCGGATAATTTCCGAAAACAAATGTTTGAGAGCTGGTTCTCAATTTTTCCGACAACAAAAGTTCTTGTCGGAAATTCTGATCGTGTGTATGCAGTTCTAACGCACAAAAATCCACGCATGCTCGGAATCAAGCAGAAGAGCCGCACTGCCAATTGAACGCCATTTTTCTCTGCTCGTCGTATGTGTTGTACGTCACCGCGTTCTTGACTTTCGGAATTTCCAACAACATTTGTGTGACCGTGTGTATGCAACACAAGTTTGAGCCAACATTACGTTGGAAAAAAATCCACGATTGTGTGTACGCGGCATTACTGATCAAAATACACAGCATAAAGAATATAGGAAATCACTACATCCCTACACATACAGTATATAGACTAATTTTATTGTTGTGGGTGTAGTAACACTTTAAGTATCTGAACTTTCATCTGATTCGTCATTTGAGCCTGAGTGTAGTTAATTTTCTTCATTGAAAGATTTTGCAGAATTTGTCGGACATTGACTTGCATACTCACACAGGTCCCAAATCCCATAAATGCAGAGATTCTGCTGGTCAAGTTAAGTAGGGGAACACCAGACAAATTAAAATCCAAAGCATGAAATCCAAAATAAATATTTTATTGGTGTAAAAAACAATTCAGTGCATTTTAGGAGTCAAGATTAGATTAATACATACAAATAAATATTTAAAATATCCAATCATGTGAAAAGCAATTTCCTGTTCATTTTGAATACCCAATGATGTGCAGATGCTTTTCGTATTTATAAGGTGCAGCAGAGCCTTCTTAGAACAGAAAGTATTCACATGTTGCATTTCATCATATTCATCATTTTCAGTGGAGCTAGGCAAATTATTGCTAAGAAAAAAGAAAAAAGGAATTTTTACAAATGTACGTTATTGACAATAAAGCATTTATGTTGAGGTACCTTATACTTTCCTGTCTCAAAAAAGTAATGACATTTTTACTCCTTTTCTAAGCAAAGCAATTTTTCACACCCAACACACTTTCAGATGTGTCATGCGTGCATCCTCTGCTGTGCTTTGAGGTTCCTCCTGCCGGCTCCTACTCCACTGCTACACTATATTACCAAAAGTATTGGGACACCTGCCTTTACACGCACATGGGGCCAGATTCACAAAGAGATACGACGGAGTATCTCCTGATACACCGTCGTATCTCTACGTTTCGGCGGTCGTATCTATGCGACTGATTCATAGAATCAGTTACGCATAGATATTCCTAAGATCCGACAGGTGGAACTGTGTTACACCGTCGGATCTTAGGCTGCAATTCCAGGCCGCCCGCTAGGTGGCGTTTCGGTTTACGAACGACTGCCCGGCGTTTTTTTTTACGTCGTATGCGTTCGGCTTTTTCCGGTGGATAGTTACCCCTGGGTCTATGAGGCGCAGCCAATGTTAAGTATGGCCGTCGTTCCCACGTTGCGATTTAAAAATGTTATGTTGTTTGCGTAACTCGTCCGTGAATGGGGCTGGACGCCATTTACGTTCACGTCGAAACCAATGACGTCCTTTGCGGACGGCGCATGCGCTATTCGATCGGCGCGGGAATGCGCCTGATTGGAATAGTACACTCCCCCTAGCCGCGGAATTTGAATTCTGCCGGGGGATTTACGATACGCCGCCGCAAGTTTTAAGGTAAGTGCTTTGTGAATTACCCACTTGCCTCAAAAACTTGCGGCGGCAGATCTTAAATCAGATAGGTTACGCGGATCTAAAGATCCGCTAACCTATGTGAATCTGGCCCATGGACTTTAATAGCATCCCAGTCTTAGTCCATAGGGTTCAATATTAAGTTGGGCCATCCTTTGCTGCTATAACAGCTTCAACTCTTCTGGTAAGGCTGTCAAGAAAGGTTTAGGAGTGTGTCTATGGTAGTGATGGCGAACCTAGGCACGCGTGCCACAGCTGGCACGCCAAGCCCTCTCTGTCGGCACGCCAGGGGAATCCCCCAGCCAGGCAGTCACTTGCACTGAGGATACAGGCACAGAGGAGCCGACTCCATTCCTTGCATCAGTGGCAGCAATGTCGGCGTGAGGGGCAGCCATTCACCTTGTCCCATGTGCGATGTTTAAGGGGGTGTAAAATTCTTTCTCCACCGTCCAGACTGTGTTCTGCAGCTTATTGTCTCCCCTGGACCCCTACACCTCCGGTAAGGCTTTCGGACATTCCTTTATGCAGGCACCCTATTCCAGCTTCCCATGCTCCAGGATGACTTTGGTTCAGTCTGTCCCTCTAGTGCAGCCTGTGAAAAAGTGGAGGGGGAGGGGCGGTGCTTGGAGCAGATCATACATGGCCATGGAGAGAGGTTTAGTGGCTGCTAGCTTTCCTCTTGGTGGCGGGTATATCGAGGAGCGGCTGGATGGTGGGGATTCCTACCAAACTGCCCAGGGAGAGCTGGACGATGAGGCCATGGAAAGGTAAGGAGGAGGATGGATCCTCCGATCTACATTGTACTGTGTGTGGGGGGAAGGGGATGTGAGTAGTGCAGGAAGTATGTGTCAGGTAGGTGAGTGTAATGATCAGGAAATTGAGTGCATGTGTTAGGTAGGTGAGTGCATGTGTCAGGTAGGTGAGTGTAATGGTTAGGTAGGTGAGTGCATGTGTCAGGTGAGTGTATGTGTCAGGTAGGTGAGTTTAATGGTCAGGTAGGTAAGTGCATGTGTCAGGTAGGTGAGTGTAATGGTCAGGTAGGTGAGTGTAATGTGTCAGGTAGATGAGTGCATGTGTCAGGTAGGTGAGCGCATGTGTCACATAGGTGAGTGTAATGGTCAGGTAGGTGAGTGTATGTGTCAGGTAGGTGAATGTAATGGTCAGTTAGGTTAGTGCATGTGTCAGGTAGGTGAGTGTAATGGTCAGGTAGGTCAGTGCATGTGTCAGGTAGGTCAGTGTATGTTGCACAGTGCTTTCTGAGCACAAGGCATTCCTGAACCCTGCATTTTGGGCGAATCTGGCAGAAATCCAAAGTTTTTGGTCCCTTAGGGCTCATCCAGAGGGATGATCAGTCCCACCCTCTGTAGAGAGACGCTGTTAGGTTTAATTCTGTGTTGGCACATTGAAATAAATAAGTTGGTTTTGCGTCGCGGTTTGGGCAGTCAGCTCAAAAGGGTTCGTCATCACTGGTCTATGGGAATGTTTGACCATTCTTCCAGAAGCACATTTGTGAGACCAGGCACCTTGGATGAGAAGGCCTGGCTTGCAGTCTCCGCTCTAATTCATCTCAAAGGTGTTCTATTGTATTGAGGTCAGGATTCTGTGCAGGCCAGTCAAGTTCCTCCAACCCAAACTCGCTTATCCATTTCTTTATGGACCTTGTTTATGCACTGGTGCGCAGTCATGTTGGAATAGGAAGGGGCCATCTCCAAACTGTTCCCACAAAGTTGGAAGCAGGAAATTGTCCGAAATGTCTTGGTATGCTGACACCTTCAATGAAATTAAGGGGCCAAGCCCAACCCCTGAAAAACCCCACACCATAATTCCTCCTCCACCAAATGATCTGGACCAGTGCACAGAGCAAGGTCCATAAAGACATGGATGAGTGAGTTTGGGGTGGTGGAACTTGACTGGCCTACAGAGAGTCCTGACCTCAACCTGATAGAACACCTTTGGGATGAATTAGAGTGGAGACTGCGGGCCAGGTCTTCTGGTCCTCATCAGTGCCTGACCTCACAAATGCGCTTCTGGAAGAATGGTAAAACATTCCCATAGACACACTCCTAAACCTTGTGGACAGCCTTCCCAGAAGAGTTGAAGCTGTTATAGCCGCAAGGGGGGGGCAACTCAATATTAACCACTTCTATACCGGGCACATATACCCCCCTCCTGACCAGGTGAAATTTCAGCTTCCGGCACTGCGTCGCTTTAACTGACAATTGCGCGGTCGTGCGACGTGGCTCCCAAACAAAATTGGCGTCCTTTTTTCCCCACAATGAGAGCTTTCTTTTGGTGGTATTTGATCACCTCTGCGTTTTTTTTTTTTTTGCGCTATAAAACAAAAAAAGCAACAATTTTGAAAAAAAAAAACAATATTTTTTACTTGTTGCTATAATAAATAGCCACATTTTTTTTTTCCAAAATGTTTTTTCTCAGTTTAGGTCGATACGTATTCTTCTACATATTTTTGGTAAAAAAAAAAATAATAATAATTAAAAAAAAAATCGCAATAAGCGCTTACAAAATATGGGACAGAATTATTATTATTATTTTTTTTTTTTTTACTAGTAATGGCGGCGATCTGCGATTTTTTGATTGGGACTGCGACGTTATGGCGGACACATCGGACACTTTTGACACATTTTTGGCGCCATTCACATTTATACTGCGATCAGTGCTATAAATATGCACTAATTACTGTATAAATGTGACTGGCATTGAAGGGGTTAACACTAGGGGGTGAGGAAGGGGTTAAATGTGTAGCCTAGGTGTGTTCTAACTGTGGGGGAAGGGGGGTGACTGGGGGAGGTGACTGATCTGTGTCCCTATGTACAAGAGACACAGATCGGTCTCCTCTGTCCCCTGACAGGACGTGGAGCTCTGTGTTTACACACAGAGCTCCACGTCCCTGCTCTGTCACTGCTGATCGTGGGTGCCTGGCGGACATCGCGACCGCCAGGCACGCGCATCGGCATCTCGGGGACGCGCCGGCCGCGCGCGCGCCCCCCAGTGGCCGGAGGAATCCAGGACGTCAATTGACGTCCTGTTGAGTTTCCAGAGCCACTGTGAAGTCGTCATTTTACATGCGGCTGGTATTCAAGTGGTTAAACCCTACAAACTAAGACTGGAATAATATTAAAGTTCATGTGCGTGTAAAGGCAGGTGTCCCAATAGTTTTGGTAATGTAGTGTGTGTCCTGCACACTCCTTCACTTGTCACTGAAAATAAGGACATTTGGGACACCTTACAACAAGCAGTGTGCTATTTTTACTTCATTGTACTCTGCAGTGGGTTGATCTGCAAGTTTCCAACCCAAGTAGTTTACATGCCAGGAATAAAACCACGCTTACGTCTAACATCTTTGCTGTTTCTGCAAACGTTTTTGTACGCATCTTTCCCTACGCTTTTTCTTAATATAACAACCATTATTAAACCCAGCTATCTACTATTCTAGTTTGACCCAACAGCTGTGGAGCACGTGGCATCATTACTTCCCAGCAGACAGTATTCTGTATTCTGTATTCTCCACCTGCATTAGACTATTCGGAATTCATATGTGTGTGTATTACAGAAAAGCCTATGCATGCCTTCTTTAACCAAATGAAATAGAACATTGAACGTAAAAGCTGCCTCTAGACATTATATCAATGAGAATCATTCAACTAGGATTATTTGGTTAGGTAAAAAGTAATCTGGAAAATGAGGTAAGCCATAACAACTAATCAGAAATATTATTAATTTGCAGCTTACTAACTTTGTTTTACTGAATAGGGTTGTCTGTGATTATTATTATTCTGGATTTATATAGCGCCAAAAGTTTGCGCAGCGCTTTACAATGTTAGGGCAAACAGTACAGTTACAACACAATTCAATACAGGAGGAATCAGAGGGCCTTTCTTTATTAGAGCTTTCAATCTAAAAGGGAGGTTCAAGTGATACAAAAGGTAATAACGGTGGTGGATTAGCTGATGGAGAAAATAAAAGTACAGTTGTTAGGTGGAGGCAAGATAGGCTTCTCTAAACAGAAACTTTTTCAGGGATCGCCTAATAGTGGATAGAGTAGGAGATATTCGGGCAGATTGGGGTAGGGAATTCCAAAGGATGTGAGTCTTGGGAGAAGTCCTGGAGGCGAGCATGGGAGGAGATGACAAGGGAACTAGAGAGCAGGAGGTCTTCGGAGGAATGAAAATAATGATTTGGTTGGTATTTTTTAGATTAGGTTAGGGATGTAGCTGGGGGCCAAACAGTGGCAGCGGGTGCTCAAAATTTTTGGGGGGCACAAACAAATAATAATAAAAAAAAAACATTAAATGCAGCCACTCTGCCATCAAATGCTCCCAATGCTGCCACTGTACCATCAAATGCTCCCACTGTGCCATCAAACGCAGCCACTGTGCCATCAAATACCGCCACCATGCGCACCCAATGCTACCACTGTGCCATCCAATGCTGCCACTGTGCCATCCAATGCTTTCACATCAAATGCTCCCACTGTGCCATCCAATGCTGCCACTGTGCCATCAAATACTCCCAATGCTGCCACTGTGCCATCAAATGCTCCCACTGTGCCATCCAATGCTGTCACTGTGCCATCAAATGCTGCCACTGTGCCATCCAATGTTGCCACTGTGCCATCAAATGCTCCCAATACTGCCACTGTGCCAACAAATGCTACCACTGTGCCATCCAATGCTGTCACTGTGCCTGTAAATGCTCCCAATGCTGCCACTGTGCCATCAAATGCTCCCACTGTACCATCCAATACTGCCACTGTGCCATCCAATGCTGCCACTGTGATCCCTTCGCCCCCCCCCCCCCGGCTCACCATCTGCCTGGCACTTACCCTGTCTCGGTGGGGCAGCAGGTGACGGCGAACAGTGTCTTCCATGCATCTTCTCCCCTTCATGTGTCTTCTCCCCTCCATACGTCTTCTCCCATCCATGTGTCTTCTCCCGTCCTCTCCTATGATTGGACGCCTGATAGGCGCCCAATGACAGCACCTGACGTTTCCGCCAATCAAGCGGACTGTAACAGACCCAGCAACCTGATTGGCTGAGAGGCGGGTCAATTTTAGCAAAGCAAATTCTTTCGGCTTTGCTAACAGGAGCGCACAGCGTTGTGCTCGCTTCTCACTTTTTTGGACGCCTATTAGAGCCAAAGGCTCTAATCAGGTGCTTCCAAAAAACACACCCACCGCTGTAATTCAGGTGCCGGTGACCGAAAAGGGGCCGGACAACTGAATAGGGGGTGTCAGCAGCGACCATAGATAGATTCATGCAATGCATGAATCTATCTATAGTAATTAGAGAGTGACAGGAGAGGGGGGAGGGGATGCACTCCTGCGCCCTTGTGGACGCACTGCCGCTGGGACCAGGCTGGTACTTGACCTCCATTCCAGAAGCACCACAGTTTGGTCAAGAAGCAACCACCCCCAGCCTGTTGATTGGACAATAAAGCACACTGTTCTCCCTGCTGTGCAGGAAATTACAAAATAGTGTCAAGTGATAAATATGTGCATGCTATGACAGCCTTCAAAGCAAGACTAATATGTATACTGTAATGCAGAATGTTATTTAAAATGAGGTAAATAACTATACAATCACTGCCAAAAAAAAACATAATACATAACGCCCAAACAGCTATTGCCCTGTTTATGGTTTATTAAACCTATATGAACCAAAAAGCTTATTTTAACCTATCAATATGTTTTTTATTTGTAGGAGGGAACCAGAGTACTTGGAGCATAGTTGGCAAACAGTCTTGCAACTCAGCCCTTTGGATTTGTTTCACTATCCCACAAGGCTGTCCTCCAGGATCAATGGAAACAATGCAAAGTGACATTGGGGATATTTTCTGTGTTCCAGCACCTGGCACTGACCCAACAATAACACTGGTACTATCAGGTGGAATGACATCAGATCTACACCTAATCTGACTAGGCGAAGATCTGTGTCTAATGTATGTGCCATGTTGTACACAAGTATATTATTAGTATATTATTATTAGTATATTATTTCATAGGGTGCAGAAACTGCGACATTCCTTTGACAAATTGCAATTTGCACTTTCACAGTTTCTGGTGTACATAGGTGCATTATGTTTTTTATTTGGCATTTGTTAAACAAGATGTCTAACCAGAGGACAAAAAAAGCTTGTTAAATCCAGACTTGCCACCACATGGCAGCTATACAGGGCAAAGAGAGGGTGGAAAGTGTCAGCCTGTGTTGTTGTAAATGATTACAGCTGGAGAATAGCCGCTTTCATTCACAAAAACACAAGCTGACAACAGCATATGCAAGCTACTGCACTAGTCTCTCTCGAACAAGTGTAGTACCTAATTGTGCTGTTGTCAGCTTGTGTTTTTATGAATTAACAGCGCTATTCTGCAATCATTCACAAAACCACAAGTTGATAGTTTCCACTGTATCAATGCTCTGTATAGCTGTGGGGTCGAGGCTGAGTCTGCACTAAAAAGCACTTATGCCCCTTACACACGATCGAAAATTTAGACAGCAAAAGTCCGAAGTGAGCTCCATACCAGATCTGAAGGGCCTGATATGGAATTTGGGGGGACCCCCACGCTTTTTTTTTTGGTTCGGGGTTCTTCTTAATATTCATACCAGACCCTAAGGGCCTGGTAATGGACTGGGGGGGGACCTCTGCCGTTTTTTTTCAATGACTTTGATCTGTATTGCCAGGACCCGACAATTCATGAATAGTCGTGAGTTTTAAATGACTTTTTTCCTTTAGAAATGACATCTGTGCAGGGACAGTTCTAAACACAGGAGACATTCACTACTTTATAGGCATACTATACACACCCCTCAGGTAAGAGATGTAAAGGAATATTTCACTTTTGTTTCACTTTAAGTATTATTAAAATCACTAAAAATAGGAATGAATTCTCACGCAAAATCTAAAACACTAATAGTGTCACACTAATAAACTATACATATAGTGATGAGTGATAAAAAATCAATAACGTGTCAATACACAAAAATAAAAGCCCATAAGTGTTAAAGCAGCTATACTGCCAAAGAGGAGAAAAAATTGAATAAGTGTAATGTCCACAGATCTTGAAAATAAATAGCTTGATCCCAAGTGTATCTGGTCTCACAGAACTCTCGCCTTATCAATAAATACAATCAGCATCAAGGATAATAAAAGGGCACCTCCATATAAAACACGATTTCAACACTTTTCCACACTTCCCCTGGTACCTCTCAGGCTTATTTGGGGCTTATTGATAAAACCATATCCTCATCCAAACTCCACGACCAATCTCTATTAATCTCCAATCAAGGAAATATAAGGGAGAGAAGAAAAGAGAGAGGGCCTCCAATGGTGCAGTATTAAAATCAAGGCGAACGTTTATTAATGGTGATATGCTCTTACATAAAAGTATTAAAACAAGTGCAAATAAATGAATGAACAGCAGCATTCTCAACGCCTCCTCACGTCACTCCTGGTGTATGTCTGCCCACGGCCAATCCCTTAGAATCACTAACGGCAGTTTTTAAACTTGTTTTTGCATTGATACATGTCCCCTTGGGCAGGACCCAGGTCCTCAAACACTTTTTATGGCAATAACTTGCATATTAACCTTTAAAATTAGCACTTTTGATTTCTCCATAGACTTTTAAAGGGTGTTCCGGGGCTTTTCGAATTTGCTGCGAACACCCTAAATTGTTCGCTGTTCGCCGAACGGGCGAACATGCAATGTTCGAGTCGAACTCATGTTCGAATCGAACATAAAGCTCATCCCTACTTATAATAAATAACCCCAAAAAAAATTTCAGGCTAAACATTATGAACAATAAACACATGCTAGTTTGGAAATTGTGTTTAAATAAATAACATATCACAAAAAGATACTGGGGCAGATCCACAAAGCGAGTACGCCGGCGTATCTACTGATACGCTGGCGTACTTTCAAATTTCACGCGTCGTATCTTTGTTTTGAATCCTCAAAACAAGATACGACGGCATCTGGGTTAGATCCGACAGGCGTACGGCTTCGTACGCCTTCGGATCTAAGATGCAATTCTTCGGCGTCCGCTGGGTGGCGTTCCTGTCGTTTTCCGCGTCGAGTATGCAAATTAGCTATTTCCGACGGTCCACGAACGTACGAGCGGCCGTCGCATTCTTTTACGTCATCTCTAGTCGGCTTTTTCCGGCGTATAGTTAAAGCTGCTAATTTGTGGCCTATAGTTAGACTTGCTATGTTAAGTGTGGCCGTTGTTCCCGTGTTAAATTTGATTTTTTTTTTTATTTGCGTAAGTTGTCCGTGAATCGCGGGATGGACGTAATTTACGTCCAAGTCTAAACAATGACGTGCTTGCGACGTCATTTCGTGCAATGCACAGCGGGAAATTTAGGGACGGCGCATTCGCAGTTCGTTCGGCGCAGGGACACGCTTCATTTAACTGAAACACGCCCCTACCCGCCCAACTTGAATTCCGCGCCGTTACTCCACTTGAGATACACTACGCCGCCGTAACTTACGGCGCAAAATCTTTATGGATTTGAACCAAAGCCAGGTAAGGTACGGTGGCGTAGCGTATCTCAGATACGATGCACCGCGGCAGATCTTTGTGGAGGGAACATTGGTGGGGCAGGAGGGAACATTGGTGGTGCAGGACCAGTACTTGGCTCTAGGCACTATCAAAAGTCATGTTTTTGAGACTTACATCTTAGTTTCAGAGACTATGAGCCTCTTACTCCTTAACCACTTCCCTACCGGCCCATAGTAAAATGACGTCCACAAAGAACCTCTGCCGTTCAGAGTGGACGTCATATGACGTCCTGGGCTTTCCGGGTGGATATCTGAATGATGCCTGCAGCTAGAGGCATCATTCAGATATCCTTCTCTTGTGCCGGCGATTCTGCACAACTTAAGAATGATCATAGTGGCGGTTCCGCCGCTAGATCGTTCTTACAGGCGGCGGGAGGGGACATCCCCCCCTCCCGCCGCCATCCGGTGCTTCTCCGGGCTCTCCCGTGCCATCGGGGGCCCGGAGAACGAATCGTCCGGCGCTCGCAGGAAGCATAGAGATGACTGGTGACCAGATGGTCACCAGTCATCTCTATGACCGTCGGAGGACCCGGGCGCGATGTGATGACGTCACGCCCGGGTCCCCGTAAGTAAACAAAGCCGCGATTGCGGCTGCTAAGCAACCACAAGCATGAGATCGGTGAATTTTTTTTCACCGATTTCATGCTTTCCAGCCTGGAGGAGAGATGTGGGGTCTTATTGACCCCGCATCTCTCCATAAAGAGTACCTGTCACACACATTCCTATTACAAGGGATGTTTACATTCCTTGTAATAGGAATAAAAGTGATAAAAAAAAAAAAAAATTAAAAGAAAAAGTGTAAAAAAAGAAATAAATATATATATAAAAAAAAAAAGAAATAAAATTTATTTTTTTAACGCCCCTGTCCCCGGTAGCTTGCGCGCAGAAGCGAACGCACACGCAAGTCCCGCCGACATATGTAAACGCCGTTTAAACCACATATGTGAGGTATCGCCGCGTGCGTTAGAGTGCCAGCAACAATTCTAGCACTAGATCTCCTCTGTAAATCTAAACTGGTAACCTGTAAAAAATTTCAAATCGTTGCCTATGGAGATTTTTAAGTACCGAAGTTTGGCGCCATTCCATGAGTGTGCGCAATTTTAAAGCATGACATGTTAGGTATCTATTTACTCGGTGTAACATCATATTTCATATTTTACAAAAAAATTGGGCTAACTTTACTGTTTTTTAATTTTTTTAATTCATGAAACAATTTTTTTCCAAAAAAAAGGCGTTTGAAAAATTATTGCGCAAATACCGTGCAAGATAAAAGGTTTCAATGACCGTCGTTTTATTCCCTAGGGTGTCTGCTAAAAAAACATATATAATGTTTGGGGGTTCTGCGTAATTTTCTAGCAAAAAAATTATGATTTGTACATGTAGGAGAGAAGTGCCAGAATAGGCCTGGTATGGAAGTGTGTATAACTGCCCTGTATGGAAGTGGTTAAATAAGAATTTAAAATAAATGGAATGTTAAAAAAGGCCACAAACAAAGGCCAGCTCTGCCTGTGTCAGGAACAAGTTGCACAACCAAAGCAGACATGCGTGAGGGTGGCCAGCCTTTGTCCTTTGACTTTCCCCCTGCAGCTTTGGCTCCAGTTTAGTGGAATAAAGTCACCAGATGAAATAAAAATGATGTCAGCTATGACAAACAGTGGGACAAAATAAAAGGGGGGGGGTGCTATACTGTAGAGTCAACATCTGCTGTGCAAAATTGTGTGGTGATGTGCTGCATGCAAAGGACAGCAACAAGTCTGAAACCGAGGCCATCTTCTTAGGAGGATGGACAGACTTTTCACATTCAGTGTTTCCCCTTCAGCAATGCCTACAGGCCCGTAGATCCAGCCACCTTCAGGAGATGGGGAAAGGAAGGCCTTTGTAATGCTACCTTGGAGTGGAGCACTTTGTAATTCCTTTGGATGAAGGCAGGATAAGGATTCCTTGTGCCATTCTCCCTTTGGATCACGGAAAGATGAAACATCCCCATTGAACCACCAAAATGTCTTTCTTCTTCACAGTACCAGCAGCACAATCCTACTTCTTCTCACAACCAGCACCCCATCCCTCCATCCCCTATTGCTCCTCTTCTGCCTCCTGCTGTCTCAGGCTTACAGGGAGTAGGCAACGGATCTTGCTGTTCCTGAGACAATAGGATATTTTCCTCTTCACCAGATTGCTGTTTCTACAGTGGTACGGCACTGCGTTGCTTTAACTGACAATTAGTCACGTCTACTTTTTTATTGTTTTTACTTGTAATGGCGGCGTTCTGTGTGACTGCGACATCGCGGCGGACAAATCTGACCCCAAATTACACTTTTTGGGGACCAGTGACATTATTACCCAGTACTGGCCGGCCATAGGTCCCCTTGACCCCAAACTTGGCACACATATAGCCCCACTTCCTCTACAAGCGTGCAAAGTTTTTTGTCCGGGGGACCTACGGCCGGGGAGCACCGATATTTCAAAGTCAGGCACCCCTTCTATAGATTCCCATGTTAAATGGTAATTTCTCTGGTAAATTTGGGGACCAGGTACTGATTTTTCAAAGTCGGGCACCCCTTCTATATACTACCATGTTAAACGTAAGTCTAGTCATGGACACAGTGAGGCATGGGTACAGTGAGGCATGGACTCAGTGAGGCACAGTGAGGCATGGGCACAGTGAGGCATGGACACAGTGAGGCATGCACATGGACACAGTGAGGCACAGTGAGGCATACAGATGGACACCCTAGGCTTATACTCGAGTCAATATGTTTTCCCAGTTTTTTTGTGGTAAAATTAGGTGCCTCGGCTTATATTCAGGTCAGCTTATACTCGAGAATATACGGTAAATGTAACTCAATTAGAGTATGGAAATGCACATACCTTAAAAGTTTTTTTCTAGATTACTCAATATTATACATTATTTTTGTAAATGTAAAATGTGTGTTTTAAGAACTAATAAAAATTAAATAAGGTACTTAAAATATCAATGTAAATTAATTAACATTTATTTTTAAGTTGAAAATTATAAAAATTATAAAAAATGTATGTTAAAATTACAAGCCGACAGAATCATTTTTATCAGTGTTTGCTTGCTGCCAGTCAGTGAGATCATTTCCAAAAGTCTGTAGCTACTACCATGCAATCAATTTTTTTTTTTTTTTGGCACAGAATTCATTATTTTGTAAAGTTAAAAAAAAAACTACTTGAGTTTGTTGGCTGCAGTCCATACTGTGTAGAAGTGAATCAACAGGCTTCTTCAGTTTCTATAGACACAAGCAACATTGTATTATGTGTAAATAATAACAGCTTGCCCCCTCGCTAAATTCCAAGGACACTTGTGTTTCTAAAGACTTGTCCATTATATTTTGCTACAATATATCCTACCCAAGGTTTTTCAGCTTCTTGTTTAATTGGCAAGAATTATTCACTGTGAAAACCTGAAATAATTTGTAGGCATATTCAGAAGTCAGGTCATGTTACGCTTGCAATGCCCTAATTTTTCATTGTGTTCATACCTCCAGATTTCTGCTAGTGAAGAAGACACCTTTTTTAATATTAATTTTCCTGCTTTTATAGTTACATGCACTCACCAACGTTAGTCAGTCAGAAACAATTAGCTGCAATGCGCTGAAAAACCTAGAATGCTGTTTACAGAAACAAATTGCAGGAGATTTTTAGTGTCATGCTACGGTCATGGTTTTATCTGTATTCTTAGCTTAAGCGCTTGGAAACTATTCTAGACCATATATACTACCCCTATGTGAAGATCTTATATGGCTTAGTTTGGGGGTGTCCATACGGTGACACATACTGGCGCAGGATTTCGCCCCCCCTCAGCTCAGCGCCCGGGGCAGACGCACCGGCTGCCCCCCCGGTAGTTACGCCACTGGTCCATAGTATCCAGCAGCTTGGTTGTGAGTCCCAGTGAAAGCTAGGATCACAGAAGATGTGTCTACGGCATAAAAATTTACAGGTGGTACAGAAATAACACTGGAGAAGAAAAAATCTATTATTCTCTATGGAGATGGTTCGCATCTCCACCCGAAGTCGCCTGAAGCCAAATGCGTTAAGCTCAAAAAAGTTCTGGAGATTTTTTTGTTGTTCACATTGGACAGATTTGCTAATTTTTGGCACATTTTAATTAATGGAAATTAGTTTTTGTGCACATTCGTGCATTTTATCGCAATTTTTTGCTCAAAAGAAAAAAAAATAAGAACAATTAATGAATAAATAAATGTAAAAAAAAATCATAAATAAATAATAAATACAATTACAAAATATTTAATAATACATAAATAAATAATAGTACAATTAAAAAAGGGTGCACTTGGCCAATATAGTGAAAGACTGCAGCACTGAAATTGGATTAGTGGGATGTGGTAAATGTGGTATTAAGTGTAAAGTGCGCTGACAAAAAATATATATATATGTGTGTATAAAAAAAATAGTCCATCTGTGAATCAACTGCTAGATCCCCCCCCAAAAAATGTCCATCCAAAACAATACAAGAGTAAAGGTTCAGTGCAAACATATCCAAAAATACTTCACCACCATGCTGAAGAATAAAAAGATGGCAGCTTACCAGATCCAACGATCCTAAAAAGATCTATATATATGTGCATGTCTACACACTGGTAAATCACTTGCTGGAACTCAGGCTGAACACTGACTCCACCTGCTGCTGAAGAAATCCCAACAGGATCTTGGTGCATGTGTGTCCCCCCCACCAGGGTAATTCAGCTAGTTATGATCAGTCGCTGGGATTTACATTAGCCACTGGCTTGAAGTGCTCAAATCTAGGCGTGTTGGAGAGGTAGAAAAAAAGTTCATACTGCATTAACTTTTTAAACTACAAGAAATTTGATAAAATAGTACAATAGTGTGAGAATGACCGCCTGCAGTACGGTCTGCACACTAAAATGCCATGCTGCTAGCTCCTGGGTCAGACACGTTTCCCCTGAATAGGCGTCAACTGGGATTAATTCATAATAATTAACCCCTAACCTTAAAAATATATATTAAATTAACTATTATTAATAATAATAGTAATAATAAAATAGTAAACACCCAAACCTGAACAAACAAAATATTATTAATAGTAATAATAATAATAATAATAATAATAATAATAATTATTATTATATAATAATGTATTTATTTATTTTGTGTTAGGGTTATGGTGTTTAGTTATTTATTATTATTTTATTATAGTTTTTTTGTTTTTAAGTGTTAGGGATTAAGGAGTTAATTATTTAGTTATCATGACATACTATTCGTTTATTGTACTCATTTATGATTATTTTTATTGATTTGTGTACTTATTTTACATTTATTTAAAAATGTATTATTATTATTGGGGGTAGTAGTAATGGTAGTATTAATACCCTAACAAAAATTGGCCCAGATTCTTGTACAATGGGCGTATCTCTGCGGCGGCGTAACGTATACGATTTACGTTACGCCGCCGCAAGTTTTTCAGGCAAGTGCTTTATTCACAAAGCACTTGCCTGTAAAGTTGCGGCGGCGTAGCGTAAATCACCCGGCGGAATTCAAATTCGGCGGGTAGGGGGCGTGTATCATTTAAATGAAGCGCGTCCCCGCGCCGAATGAACTGCGCATGCGCCGTCCATAAACTATCCCAGTGTGCATTGCTCCAAATGATGTCGCAAGGACGTCATTGGTTTCGACGTGAACGTAAATGACGTCCAGCCCCATTCACGGATGACTTACGCAAACGACGTAACTTTTTTAAATTTCGATGCGGGAACGACGACCATACTTAACATTGGCTGCGCCTCATATAGCAGGGGCAACTTTACGCCGGGAAAAGCCTAACGTAAACGTCGTAACTTTACTGCATCGGCCGCGTGTATGTTCGGGAATTCGCGTATCTAGCTAATTTGCATACTCAACGCGGAATTCGACGGAAGCGCCACCTAGCGGGCAAAAAAGATTGCAGTTTAGATCCGACGGCGTAAGAGACTTACGCCTGTCGGATCTAATGGATATCAATGCGTAACTGATTCTAAGAATCAGTCGCATAGACACGACGGCTCAGATTAGGACTTACGACGGTGTACATGTCGCTGCGCCGTCGTAAGTCCTATGAGAATCTGGGCCAAAGTAAATAAATAACCCTAACCCCCAACCGAACCTTAACTATAATCCCTTACCCTAACAAAAAAATAATAATAATGAAATAATAATAACAATAATAAAAAAAAGAAATAAAAGCTGAAGGAAAAGCTAAAAAAGCTGAAAAGCCTAGAAACAACCATGATGCAACACATAATAGTTTTCTCTATCTAGCTCAAAAACGCTGCATAAAATTGCACAAATAGCACATAAAACATGCAAAAAACTTCAGGAAAAAGATCAAAGACCATATGCTTAAAGCGGTGGTTCACCCTTATTAACATGTTTTTAGCATAAAAATCGGCATAGTAGCGCGAGCTACAGTATGCCTGTCTTTATTTTTTTAGTCCCGTACTCACAGTGTAATCGTAGACACAAGATTTCGACTCCCCGCGGGGAATGGGTGTTCCTATGGAGAGGGAAGGTGATTGACGGCCGGCTCTGGCACGTCACGCTCCCCGAAGACAGCCGGAACAGGTCTCGGCTCTTCACGGAGCTATACGGCGCCTGCGCACAGACTATGCGCAGGCGCCGTGAAGCGCCAAGTCCTATTTCGGGTATTTCCGGAGAAGCGTGACGTGCCAGAGCCGGCCGTCAATCATGCTGCCTCTCCATAGGAACGCCCATTCCCCGAGGGGGGTCGGAATCTTGTCGCTACGATTACACAGTGAGTACCGGACTAAAAAAATAAAGACAGGCATACTGTAGCTCACACTACTATGCCTCATGTTATGCTAGAAGAAAAACATTTTTTTTTTGTATTAATAGGGTGAACCCCCGCTTTAAGTGTAAATGCAGCCTACAGTAATGCCGCATACACACAACCGTTTTTCATGATGAGAAAAATTCAATTTTTTAAATTGGTCATTAAAAACGATCGTGTGTAGGCTCCAGAGCATTTTTCTCGACGTGAAAAATGGGCATTAAAAATTTTAGAACATGCTCTAATTTTTCTCGTCGTTTTTCACATCGTGTGTAGGCTTTAACGATGGGGAAAAAAACTTGCATGCTCAGAAGCAAGTTATGAGACGGGAGCGCTCCTTCTGGTAAAACTAGCGTTTGTAATGGAGATAGCACATTCGTCACGCTGTAACAGACTGAAAAGCACGAAGACTGAAAAGCGCGAATCGTCTCTCACCAAACTTTTACTAACACGAAATCAGCAAAAGCAGCCCAAAGGGTGGCGCCATCCGAATGGAACTTCCCCTTTATAGTGCCGTCGTACGTGTTGTACGTCACCGCGCTTTGCTCGAGCATTTTTTTTTTCGCAATGCAAGGCAGGCTTGACAAGAATCACGTCGAGAAAAACATTGTTTTTTTCCAAGACGTTAAAAACGGTCGTGTGTACGCGGCATCACTGTTTCTCTAGGCAGCCCATGCCGCCTGGGCAGTGTACTGAGGTGTCTAGGTTTAATAACACTTGTTTTCTTCCAAACACTAATTTATATGGGTAAATAGAGATTGTCATTCAGTTCAGGGATGTTGCCAACATGCTGTCAGTATTAGGGTGCAATATTATCACCATTGATATACCACCAACATAATATCAAGCTTCAAGGGTGAAAAATTCATCACTACTGTTCATATTTCCATTAATTTTGATGTGCTTCTTCATCCACATGCACTCTGTTGGAGATTTTGTGGTCTTTGTCTGAACTCCCCCAAAACCTAAGGTTAACACCCCTGATTTCTATCAAAGCGAATGCTTACGTCTTTCGTGAATACGTATGAATACATATAAATAATGTTTACAGCATGGTGTTCCTTTTCCCTTTACATATATGAATTATTAAACATTTTTTTGCACAGTTTGATCTGCTGTCAGCAAAGCTACTTGGCAATTACCATGTACCAAATACGCTTTGATCAATTGCTGATTATTATGCTTTGTATGAACAGCATATGGGTGACTATGCATTGCAGGAAGACTTCTACCTGCTTTTGAACTCACTGGAACCCAAAGCAATTTTCTGTATGGCTCAGACATTAGGGATGAACTTCAGGTTTGGGTCAACCACGAGCTTGACCTGAAACTCCAGCTGTTTTCCGTTTGGGGGCAAAGGCATGTGCAAGCTAAAATTATGTTTTTTATTTTCCTTGCATGTCCCCCTCAGATCTACAGTGACTACCCTTCCAAGTGCACTCGTAGTGCAAAGTGGATTTGCCTTTCGGTAATAACCCCCTGTGTGTTGTACAGTTGTCTAGAGATTTGTGTAACAGAGACAGGTAAGCTGGCCACACACAACTCAAATCTAGGAAGATGTCTCTGAATTTGAGTTGTGGGTGGCCCTGCCAACACCACCCAATTTAAAAAAGGACTCAGGTTAAATCAGATTGTCCGACCATTCAGGAGGCGCAGCACAACCCGTAAATGCGCAGTGTGCACCCGGCTGTGAAGCTGCAAGCTGTCACAGCTGGGTGCCCACAGTTGAATTGCTGGCACCAGGCAAAGGAGTGGTAGAGAAGCCACAGATTGGGTGACCACATCGCTGGATCCTGCTAAAGGCGAGTGTGTGATTTTTAAAACTCAGCAGCCACACTCTTGTAGCTGCTGACTTTTAATTAACACAACAACGACAGGAGCTCCAGTATAAATTGGCACACAGTGTGTGTTTTTCACACTCCTATAGCAGATTTTGGAGACTCCAAATGTTTTTTCCAGGCAGATATACATTATTTCAGTTGCTGTTTGGCCAGGGTACAATTTTTTTTTAATTCAAGTTTACTTTATTTGTTCTTTTAGATTTTTTTTTTCTTACAAATAGATTACACTTTAACATGGATTTCTAAATTTTAAAAGGTTGTTCAAATTTCAGACCAGTGCAAATAATTTGATACTGCAAGCGTAGGTACTACAATCTTTTGCGGTGTTTTCTGGGAATAAACAACACTGTAATGTTGATATGTGAATTTAAAATTGGTTGTTGAGGTTCCTGTTCAAACTGTGGCCAAGTGCAAATAATTTTAAAAGAGTAAATGTAGTTGAAACAATATTTTGTGGGCTTTTTTTTCTGGTAATAAATGACACTTTAGGGCTTCATACACACTGTTTACTATTGACACTTTTTTCTCCTACAGGAGTTTAGCAGCAGCAAAAATGCAGCTTTTTTGCATGTGTGTTCATTTGCATTTATGCAGGTTCCCACGCATTTATGCTCATTCCTGTGTCTGGCTTTATTACATTCTGTTGGCCATAATGTACATCAGGGTTCGACAAACCCCAGGCGCCAGGTCGCAACTTCGACTAGAATTGGCGACCTGGCGTCTAGGGAGGCACAGCTGGGGTCTCCTGTGTCTCCGTGCGCTCCCGCCGCGCGATCGCGTCGAGCCGGCCGGTAATTGAGGCTGCGGCTTTGTTGCCTTCTGCAGGCCTATGCTTCCTTCTGTCATCTGGCGACATTTTGTGGTGGTGGTTGGTATGACAAGAAGAAAACCAGCAATGCTAATGGGGCTTCCTGCCTGTTTTACTGGCCGCCCATCTCCTTCCCAAAAGGGAGAAGAGAAGGAAGTGTTTGCAGCCGTCATCTGGCACCTTTTGCCTAATGGTGAGTGCTCACCTGTCAGTGCCCATCTGTGCCACCTATCCATGCCAACCATAAGTACCCATCAGTGCCACCCATAAGTACCCATCAGTGTGGCCTATAAGTGCCCATGAGTGCCGCCTATGAGTGCCCATGGGCACCGCCTATGAGTGCCCATCAGTGCCGCCTATCAGTGCTGCCTATAAGTGACCATCACCAGTGCCCATCAGTGCCACCTCATTGGTGCCACCTCATCAGTGCCCATCAGTGCCGCCCTATCAGTGCCCATCAGTGCAGCCATATCAGTGCCCATAATTGAAGAAGAAAACTTATTTACAAAAATCTTAAAACAGAAAAAAATAAAGGGCCATATTCTGAGTATAGTTACGACGGAGTATCTCAGGAAACTCCATCGTATCTCTCTTTTTTGACCCGCGTATCTATGCGAGTGATTCCTAGAATCATTTTCGCATAGATACGCTGAAGATCCGACATGTGTAAGTCACTTACACTGTCGGATCTTAAATGTAATTACCCAGCCGGCCGCTAGGTGGCGTTTACGTTCAGGTCTCATTTGTTTATGCAAATGAGCCTGATACGCCGATTCCCGAACGAATTTGCGTCGCGTAACCATCGCTTACGTCGTTTGCGTAATCGTAAGGTTACCCCTGCTATATGAGGGGTAACCTTACGCCAGTCCCACGTATGCCATGTTAAGTATGGCGTCGGGTCCGCGTCGTCTTTTCCCGTCGGGTACGTCGTTTCCCTAAGTCGTTCTTGAATACGACTTTACGTCAATGACGCACACGTCGGCGTCATTGACGTTTTCCGCCGAGAACTGGAGCATGCGCACTGGGCTATTTTTAGCCCGGCGCATGCGTTGTTCAATCAAAACGGGGGCGTGCTTAATTTAAATACAAGCCGCCCCCTTGGAATTACGCGGGGATACGCCGGGCCAATTACACTACGCCTCCCCAAACTACGGAGCAAGTGTTTGGGGAATACAGCACTTGCTCCTGTAAGTTGGGGCGGCGTAGTGTAAATGGCTTACGCTACGCCCGCCTCAACTCTACAAGAATATGGCCCAAAAACTATTTTTTTTTTTTTAATTTTCAGTCTTTTTTTATTTGTTGTGCAAAAAATAAAAATCGCAGAGGTGATCAAATACCACCAAAAGAAAGCTCTATTTGTGGGAACAAAATGATAAAAAAATTGTTTGGGTACAGTGTAGCATTGTCATTCAAATTGCAACAGCGCTGAAAGCTGAAAATTGGCTTGGGCAGGAAGGTGCCTGGTATTGAAGTGGTTAATTAAAAAATAAGACAACAGTAACGTTAGCCCAATTTTTTTTATATTGTGAAAGATAAAGGTTACGCCGAGTAAATTGATACCCAACATTTCACGCTTCAAAATTGCGTCCGCTCATAGAATGGCGACAAACTTTTACCCTTTAAAATCTCCATAGGCGACATTTAAAAAATTCTACAGGTTGCATGTTTTGAGTTACAGAGGAGGTCTAGAGCTAGAATTTTTGCTCTCGCTCTACCAATTGCGGCGATACCTCACATGTGTGGTTTGAACACCGCTTTCATATGAGGGCGCTACTCACGTATGTGGTCGCTTCTGCGCGCAAGCTCGGTGGGATGGGGTGTGTTCCTGGCTTCTAACTTTTTTATCTGGCTCCTAAATTCCAAGCAAATTTGTCAAGCCCTGATGTACATAACACAACTAATTATACATACAGTATATAAAACTATATATTATGTAGGGCTCATTGGTAATGTAAGGGGCTGTACCTGGGGCTCAATATATATCAGGTAAATTGGCTACAACTACTCTAGAAAAGCCCAGAGCAGGGGAACGCAGTGGACTCGGTGGAGGGCTGGCATGACTGACGTCACAGGGGACAGCAAAATCAATGGTTGGCTGTCAGTACCCGGGGGGCGGGGAATGGGAGTTTATTTATTGGTTGGTTCCCGCCCTCCCGGCAACACAGCGCGGAGGAAAGTTCAGGGAAGATGTCTGAGGTGCAGCTCATGTTAGCCCAGCTGCAGGCGGAGGCGTCGGCGCACGGCCCGGAGTGGCTTTGGGACCAGCTGCGGCCTATTTTCGGTAGGTCGGCAGCTATTGAGGACGCGGGGGGGAGGGACACAGGACGCGCCCGGCGTTCTCGCCCGCCGGAGCGCTTTTCCCCGGACACATCCCCCAGGGCCCAAAGAAAACAAGGGAGCCCCCGTTCGCGGGCCCCTCCGGGCCCCCCCGCCAAGCGCGCAGCATTGCCCACAAAGGGGGGGAACGGGAGGAATCCCTATCGGGGCCGTGGCATGGCAGCAGGCCGGTCGGCCAGCCCTGGAGCAGCACCTGGGCCCGCGCGGCGTACGGATGGTGATTCGGCGGGCCCCGCCCCCCGCTCCACCGTGGGGGGTGCGGCGCCTCAGCGTGGGAGACCTAGAGGCCCGGCTGCTGGGCTTCCCATTTCCTCGGCCCACAGCCTTGCCGCGGTGCGGATGGAGGGGGAGGGGACCACCGGCGACTTAGTTGGGGGCAGCAGGGCTGGGGAGACCCCCCCAGGCCCACGAAAAGCGGCGCAGAAATCGGTGAACGGGTCGGGCGCGCGGAGGAGTGACCAGGCGGACGCCAGGCCCACGGCAACCAGGGATCCTTCCCCTGGGGTGCAATCAGCAGAGGAAGAGGATCCATCCACGCTACGGTCGGAAGGGGAGCTGACGGATTCGGAGGACGACCAACCATCCAGGACGGTGGCAGCGGCGGTGGAGACGGGACGATCGGCTGGTGGGTCATCACCTAGGCAGCCCGGTAAGTCACTTTTATCTTTGCCTGGTACTGTGGGGAGGGGTGTGATGTCTGCTGGGGGTAGCGGGGGGGGGGGGTGTCAGCTCGGGGGGGGCGGATACAAGGGCAGGGGGCTCTCAGACTGCGACACCGGGCGGGGGGGGTGTCCCTGGGGGGGGGGGGGTTTGCAGGTTTCTTGGCAGGCATAAAAGAGTTGGTGGGTAGATTTGAGGGCTCAGATGGGGCGACTGCGAGCCCGGTCGCGGCTTGGGTCCCCCCTGCGGTTCCGGTGGGGGGAGGGGTGGTCGCTACGCTTAACACTCTGCCGGCGGTGGTGACGGCTGGGCCGGTGGTGGCATCCGCCCCCGCGGTGAGCGTGGTTTCGGGAGCAGCTGCAGCTCCGGCGGCTGCAACAGGGGAAAAAGGGGCGGTGGCAAGTGAGGCGGCGCGACAGGAAATAATCCGCCTCGCTGACGCGGCGAAATGTGAGGTGTACTTATGCTATGAGGCGTCGCTGGGTACACATTTGAAGGCTGAGGTCCGCGAGAAGATATGGAAGGGTGAGTATGTGGAGATTTTCGCGTTGCTCCCATTAGAGAAGTTCAACCTGGACAGGGGGAAGCCGGACGAATCCAAGAAGGAGGAGGAGGAACGGCGCAGGTATCGCTTGATTCCACGGACGTTTACCAATTGGCTGCAGGCGTTCAGCGTCCTGGCGTGTGTGGTAGGGGAGAAAAAGCCGGAATGCTGCTCAGGGCTCTTCATATATCAGAATGCGATAGGGGAGGCACACAGGATCTACGGAGGATCCGCTTGGCTGCGATACGATGAACAATTCCGGCAACGGATGGCGGTGAGGCAGGACCTGCGCTGGAATCAAAAGGATATGAACCTTTGGCTGTGTTTGATGACGGCGGCGAGGGTTCCGGGGCAGTCCTTTCAAGGGGGGGCCGGGGGTCCATCTTCCCTTGGACAACCGGCCGGTCGGGCAAAAGGGGTGTGTTGGCAGTTTAGCTCCGGCACTTGCAAATTCGGAGGCACCTGCCGATACAAACACGAGTGCTCTGGTTGCGGAGGCTCCCACCCGTTGTCCAAGTGCTTCAAACAGGGTAAGGGACGTTCCGGAGATTTTGCGAACAAGAGGGACGACGCCGGTGATGGTGGAAAGGATGCGGCCGTTTCTCGGTAGGTATCCGGACAGGGGGGCGGCTCGGGCACTGGAAAAGGGTTTCTCAGAGGGTTTTCAAATACCGTGTGCGCTGGGGGTGGTACCCCCGGTCCCGCGCAACTTGCGGTCTGCGCTCTTACATCCAGAAGTGGTTTCGGAGAAGCTGCGGAAGGAGGTAGCTCTGGGGCGCATGGGAGGTCCTTTTTCGGTGGCACCCTGGGGGGATCTGGTGGTTTCTCCGCTGGGGGTGGTGCCCAAAAAGGAACCTAACAAGTTTAGGCTGATACACCACCTCTCCTTCCCAAAAGGGGGGTCGGTTAATGACGCTATAGACCAGGAGGCGTGCACAGTGAGCTACACGTCATTCGATGCGGCTGTCCATTGGGTGCGACATTATGGGCGGGGGTCCTTGATGGCAAAATCGGACATTGAAGCGGCTTTCCGCTTATTGCCAGTGCACCCGGACAGCTTTCGGCTGTTGGGGTGTCATTGGGGGGGGCAGTTTTATGTGGACAAGTGCTTGCCCATGGGGTGTTCCATTTCTTGTGCACTGTTCGAGATGTTCAGCTCATTCTTGGAATGGGTGGTTAGGGACGTGGCCGGGGTGAGCTCCATCATCCACTATCTGGATGACTTCCTGTGCGTGGGACCGGCGGCGTCACGGATCGCGGCGATTCTGCTGGCAACGCTGGAACACATGGCGGAGCGCTTCGGGGTCCCCCTGTCTCCCGAGAAGACGGAGGGCCCAAGCACGGAGATGACTTTCTTGGGCATAACATTGGATTCCATGGCAATGGAATGCCGCCTGCCGGAGGACAAACTTGAGGCGATGAAAGCAGAAATCAGGGGCATGCTGGGGGTCAGGAAAGTGAAGCTGAGAGCGCTACAGTCGTTGCTCGGTAAGCTTAATTTTGCGTGCCGTATTTTGCCCATGGGGCGGGTGTTTAGCCGACGGCTGTCGGCGGCGACCGCGGGCGTGAGTTCCCCCAACCACTTTGTCACGCTCGGCAGGGTTCTTAGGGAGGATCTGAGGGTGTGGCACTCCTTTTTGGAGTCATTCAACGGCCGGGCATTGTGGATGGCGGGCCCGGTCAGTAACTTTGACTTGGAGCTGTACACGGACGCGGCGGGCGCCACAGGCTTTGGGGCATTCTTTCAAGGCAAGTGGAGTGCGGGTCCTTGGCCGCAAGACTGGGTGGACGCGGGTTTCACTAGGAATTTGGTGCTATTGGAATTATTTCCAGTGGTTCTGGCGGTGGAGTTGTGGGGCTCGGAGTTCAGGGATCAGAAGGTCAGGTTCCATGGGGATAACCTGGGAGTGGTTCAGGTCATTAACAGGGTATCGGCTTCATCTCCGCCGGTGGTTCGGGTGTTGCAGCATCTGGTTCTACGGTGCCTACAGTTGAATATTTTTGTCCATGCAGTTCATCTGCCCGGGGTTGAGAATGTCATTGCTGACGCGCTGTCTCGATTTCAGTGGGACAGGTTCCGAGAGTTGGCCCCGGAGGCGGAACGACACGGAGAGCCTTGTCCGGATTGGCTGTGGAGGGTTGCATTGGCGTGATATCAAAATGGCTCAGGAGGTCGGTGAGTGAGGCCACTTGGGGGGCGTACAGCAAGGTGTGGTTGGAATGGGAGGCTTTGGCGAGAATGGTGGCTGTGGACCCGTTCGGGTCTGAGACACGATGGCTGGTGTTGTACTTCGTGGCTAGGAACATGGAGGACGGCACGTCTGTGGCCACGCTGAACAAAAAGATGGCAGGTCTTGCGTTCCTTTTTAAATTGCGGGGTTGTCAGGACTTTACGAAGGACTTCTGGGTGCGGCAGGCGCTGAGAGGTTATAGAAAGGCAGGAACGACAAGGGACTCCAGGCGCCCCGTGTCGTTTGCTCTACTGGAAGGAATGCTGGAAAAATTACCGGCTATTTGTTCCTCGGAATATGAGTTTTTGCTGTTCAGGGCGGCCTTCACGTTAGCTTTCTTCGGGGCTTTCAGGATCAGTGAGCTGGTCAGCCCGTCTACCAAATGTCAAGGGGGCTTGGGCTCTCAAGATGTGGCTTGTGGGCAGGACAGGGTATCTATTTGGCTGCCGAAGTCAAAGACGGACCAGGGGGGACGGGGCAAGTCCATACAGGTATTTCCAATTACGGGTTCTCTTTTATGTCCGGTGCAGGCGGTGCGGGCCTTCGGGGCCGAACGGCCTGAGGCGACGGGGTCGTTTCTGGTACATAGGGACGGGTTGCCGTTGTCAAAATATCAGTTCGGGGCTGTTTTTAGGAAGTGTTTGTTGGCCATGGGGTTGGATGGCAAGGGTTTTTCTTCCCACTCCTTTAGGATAGGTGCGGCCTCTGAGGCGGCCCGTTGGGGATTGGGTACGGAAGCCATACAGCGTATAGGCAGATGGGAATCCAGGAGGTTTCAAAGTTATGTCCGCCCCCACTTATTGGATGTATAGGACGGTCACGTTAAGTGGGGGTGGGGAGGGAGTCTGGGTGTGGTGTTATTTGTTTGAGTGTTGCTGGGTTATGCGGTGGATTACCCGGTGCAATTGTCTTTTTTCTTTCAGGTGGGACCCCGGCACTAGTATGGATAATGGGACATTCTTATGTCTTTTGGGGGGCAAAACGGGCTGAGCTTAGACATAGCGGTCGGCAGTTGGGTTTCCCGAGGGAAGAGGCTAGCGTGCACTGGTTAGGGATTCCGGGAATGCTCTGGGGCAGGGTGGTCCCGGAAGTGCATCGCTTTGCGCGGCTGGACAGGCCCCCCGACGTCTTACTCTTGCACGTGGGGGGCAACGACCTAGGGGTCAGAGCAATGATGGACATCACTCGGGATATCAAGTTTGATATCTTGAGACTTCGGATGGCCTTTCCGGATATGATCGTCGTGTGGTCCGACATTGTGGCTCGGACTGCATGGCGTATGGCTAGGTCTGTAGCGGGAATCAACAGGGCCCGGAGGAAAATCAATAGGGACGTGGGCAAGTTTGTAGTGAGGAACGGGGGGTTGGTGGTACGCCATATGGAATTAGAGGAAGAGACCTGGAGGTATCTGCGAGGAGACGGGGTCCACCTTAGCCCAGTTGGGATTGACATGTGGGTGTTGGGGTTACAGGATGGGATTCAGAGGGCCATTAGGGTGTGGAGGGGCACCCAAGGGTAAGGTTTTACCTTTGGGTGCTGGTGGCGTTGGTTGGTCCCTGCGGGTAAGGAATAGACTTTGAGATTGGAATTAATGACCTGTCGGTGACAGGCGATGATGAGGGTGATGCCAGTTAACGGAGGTTAGCTGGAAGAATGGAGTATGGAGCACTACGGTCGTGAGACGCCTTTGAGCCTGTTCGGCTTGAGGCCTGCTGAGGAATCCGAAGACCGGAGTGCATCAAAAAGGGCATATATATATATGTTTATATATATATATATAGTTTACGGAAGGATAGAGGCTTTGCCTGCGGGGACCAACTTCAGGTAGTTTAAGTTAGCAGATGTTCTTGCTTAGTTTGTGTTAAAATCTATTATGTTAATAAATCAGGCTGCTACGGCCTATTTTTCCCCAACAAGCAATGGTGTGGTCTCAATTTAATGGGCAGAGGTTGGGGGGATACTAAGGTTTTGTTAAGGTGGTAAGTTAAGTGAAGTAGGACATCTGTTGTACTAAAGTCAAGAAAAGCCCAGAGCAGGGGAACGCAGTGGACTCGGTGGAGGGCTGGCATGACTGACGTCACAGGGGACAGCAAAATCAATGGTTGGCTGTCAGTACCCGGGGGGCGGGGAATGGGAGTTTATTTATTGGTTGGTTCCCGCCCTCCCGGCAACACAGCGCGGAGGAAAGTTCCCGCCCACCCACCCCTTATGGTATTGGTAGAGCATCAGGGGGGTTGTAGTATGTGTGATTTGTGTGTTTTTGTTTGTCTTTTATATTTCTGTTACAGGTTCAAAAAATGGGTTGTCGTGGCAGCGTTGGTTGGTCCCTGCGGGTAAGGAATAGACTTTGAGATTGGAATTAATGACCTGTCGGTGACAGGCGATGATGAGGGTGATGCCAGTTAACGGAGGTTAGCTGGAAGAATGGAGTATGGAGCACTACGGTCGTGAGACGCCTTTGAGCCTGTTCGGCTTGAGGCCTGCTGAGGAATCCGAAGACCGGAGTGCATCAAAAAGGGCATATATATATATGTTTATATATATATATATAGTTTACGGAAGGATAGAGGCTTTGCCTGCGGGGACCAACTTCAGGTAGTTTAAGTTAGCAGATGTTCTTGCTTAGTTTGTGTTAAAATCTATTATGTTAATAAATCAGGCTGCTACGGCCTATTTTTCCCCAACAAGCAATGGTGTGGTCTCAATTTAATGGGCAGAGGTTGGGGGGATACTAAGGTTTTGTTAAGGTGGTAAGTTAAGTGAAGTAGGACATCTGTTGTACTAAAGTCAAGAGAATGGCCTGGGGTGGTGTTATATGACAACACAGATGCTAAAAATACAGCTGAAGCAGCTAATTACATTCTCTTTTCCTTTAAGTCTCTTAGAACCCTTTCACACAGGCTTTCTGATCAGGTCTGCCTGTCAGTTTTTCGAAACCTCCATTCACTCCTACTTTTCGGAGCCTTCATTCACTCCTATTGAGCTGTGGATGTCAGTGTTGAAATGTCTGCTGACATTCGCAGATATCTGATCCGATCTAGTCCATGAAATCCAGAGGGATGGTGACTGTCATGAATCAGATGTGATCAGAACTGTGTGGACTGCACAAGTGAACCAGACGTATATAGGTGAAGAAAGTAATAATTTAATAATGAAATGTGAATAATATGTAACACAACCACCTCCAATAATACACAGTGCACAACAAACCAATATCAGACAAGACCCCAAAATAACAATAATCAGACGAATAAATATCGCCAAAAGGGAATACCGGAATCGTAGTCTAGCTATAAGCCAGGGTCATAACGGGAGGTCAGCAAATGGGGGACAAGGAGCAATGGACAGGGAGAGGGTGGAAGGGATCAGATAGCAGGGCAGGGATACAGGGATACAGGACTGACAGGAACAGGTACAAATAGATTTGGGATCAGGATCAGAGTCAGGATCAGGTTCAGATAACAGGTTCAGATAACAGGTTCAGGAACAAGGTTCAAATCAGGGCACAAGACGAAGCCAAGGCAAAGTATGTTGAACCTGGAAGGTTCTTATACCATTACCTGCTATCAGGTTCAGGTGATTCCTCATTGCAGGAGGAGATATCTGCTCCATCCTGCCAGGATCCACCCGCTGGTGGACGCCAGTACTGAGGCCCAAAGATCACAGAACACCAGCAGGGAAAGGCTCTCCTGACAGTTCCAAACTGTCAGGAGACACCTGCTGGTGGACATCAGTACTGCACGCCAAATATCAGATGGTATCACCAGCGAGTGGAACCTTTCCTGACAGTGACCCTATTTTCCATCCGTCTGGCGGATCGGAACGGAAGGGGTCGGATGAAAATGGGCAGGCGGTCTGTTTTCATCTGATCTCCTCATAGAGGAGAGTGGGGCTCTGACAGGTCCTTCTCTGCACAGTGAATGGAGACGGACCTGTCATACGCCTGCTCAGAGGGGATCAGTGCAGCTAACTCATTTTTTTTTTTTTTTTTCATCCTGTCATCAGTGTAGTTCAGTTACCATAGTGACATTGTACTACTCTGGGGTTTGTTTTACACTGGTATTGCTTATAACAGTGATGATCAATGTTATAAACAAAAAGAAAAAGGTCTGGTGTCACCCACAAACCACCTCCAACCCAATATATGAAACAAAAAACAGAAGATCGCCCCGGGACTTTAAATGAGGTGAATACGGTTAGCTAACAATTGACAGAGTAAATGCAGTCTCAAAATTTATAAAAATTGTCATGCAAACATACACATTAATCATAGCCAAGCCATTGAATTGATGCATACAGTAAAAAAATTCATTACACGTATAAAATGTAAATTGCAAAGTACACAGGCATGAAAAGTATTCCAACACGTTTTGCAAGACCATGCTCACTTCATCAGGGGTAGATGTGTTTTTTATTACATCAAAGGCTAGATCAGACTACCCGTTGCTGGATACCCAGAGGCGGCAGTAATGAGCGTCCGGCTCTGGAACTGAGGAGGCAGAGGAAAAACCAACCCAACAGAGAACAAATGGGGGGCAGACATGGCTGGGGTGGGGAAATGTGTCCCCAAAGATCTCCCAGTATGCATTAGTAATGTCAACTTGAATGAAGTGAAACTACTGCATGTGAGTGAAACAGGAAACAGGAAGTGACAAACAAATATGAACAATAGAGAAAGAAGGTATAGTACTGCGCTGCCCAAAAATGTGTAATAAACAAAAAAGCTGCCAGCACCAACAAACAGAAAATTTGTGCCAAGGTGTAAGAGAAAAAAGTGCGGCGCTGATAATATACAAAATTGAAATAAGGCAACCTATATGCAATGTGAAAATAAAAAACTGGTGAACAGACGTAAAAATGTTACTAGTACGTGTAAGTATATGACACTAGCAAGTATTGTGAAATAAACAAATGAATGTCTTTGCAACAAACAATCCCCAAATGGAATGGGAACTCAGGCCCAGATTCACATAGGAGATACAACGGCGTATCTCCAGATACGCTGTCGTATCTCTGAGTCTGAGCCGTCGTATCTTGGCGCCTGATTCAAAGAATCAGATACGCCAAAATGTCACTAAGATACGACCAGCGTAAGTCTCTTACGCCGTCGTATCTTAACTGCATATTTTGCTGGCCGCTAGGGGCGTGTACGCTGATTAACGCCTAGAAATATGTAAATCAGCTAGATACGCTAATTCACAAACGCACGCCCGTCCGTCGCATTACAGATACGCCGTTTACGTTAGGCTTTTCCCAGCGTAAAGTTACCCCTGCTATATGAGGCATAGATGAGGCGTACCAATGTTAAGTATGGACGTCGGAACAGCGTAAAATTTTTCACGTTTTACGTAGTTTGCGTAAGTCGTTCACGAATAGGGCTGTGCGTCATTTATGTTCACGTCGAAAGCATTGGCTTCTTGCGGGTTAATTTAGAGCATGCACACTGGGATACTTTCACGGACGGCGCATGCGCCGTTCGTAAAATGCGTCATTTACCTGGGGTCACATTAAATTTACATAACACACGCCCACATCTTCCACATTTGAATTACGCCGGCCTATTTACGCTACGCCGCCGCAACTTTGGTTTGAGAATACTGCACCTGCCTGTCAAAGTTGCGGAGGCGTAACGTAAATAGGATACGTTACGCCTGCACAATGATGCGCGCTTCTACGTGAATCCGGGCCTTAGTCTCCAAAAGACCTCACAAACGTGCAAAACATGAATAAACAAATGGGGGGCAGACATGGCTGGGGTGGGGAAATGTGTCCCCAAAGATCTCCCAGTATGCATTAGTAATGTCAACTGTGAAGTGAAACTCCTGCATGTGAGTGAAAGGAAGTGACAAACAATTATAAACAATAGTTTTAAATGTCATGAATGGCTTTCATTCATAACAGCTTGCTTACTATTGTGATGCTGTGATCAGCTACAGCTTATCACATATTGCAGGTTGCTGTGATTGTCCCAGGTACCATGTGATAGCTGTGGGTAAATCACAGCATTACAATAGTAAGCAAGCTGTCATGAATGGCTTCCTTTCATGAAAGTTTTGCTTATATTTGATCACTATCACTGTCATAACGATTACATGATACTCTGGCCGCTCACAGCAGTCCAATAATGAGCACTGTGGTTCGCTGTGTCCATTGTTTTGGGATTGCACCACTGCACTCCCCCAGGGGGCGCGCCTCTACGCATGTGCTGAGCAATGTACCAGTACGTCGCTTGGCCTGGAGCTGCTCACTGTCCACAGTAAATGTACGGTGGGCGGGCGGCAAGTGGTTAAGTTATTATAGATCTCACTCAATTTATCTTTATAGTTTTGAGTGTTTTCTAACATATGTAGTTATAGTAACATTTATTTTACTTATATTAATTGACTGATACTGCAAATCTATTTATTCTAACTATTAAAATGGTTGTAAAGGCTGAAGGTTTTTTACCTTAAAGTGGAGTTCCACCCATAAATATAACATTACATCAGTAGTTTTAAAAAAATGTCATTAGTCCTTTAAGAAATTTTTTTTTTTTTTTAGATGCCTTCAAAGTGTTGTTGCTAGGCAGAATAGTTAATCTTCCCTCTTCCTGCACCTAGGTGCTTAAGCTTCCTAACCTACACCGCACAGACTCCTGGGAATGTAGTGGGTGTAACTTTCGTTTCCAATATTTTTTATTAGGTTTAAAAAAAAAAAAAAGGGTATACAAAAAAAAAGGAGGGGAGGGGGAAAAACGATCATAGTCATCATCTGGAGGACTAGCATATAGATACAAATTTTTGCAGATCAAAAATATATCATTAACATACCTTATGTCCTTAAGTGCTCCTACTGCAATTATCTATCAGAACGGAGAACTTCAGACCCAGCACAGGGTCTGTCATTCGAAGCACTATCTAGACCCGAGGGGCCAACAGATAACAATCAATTAAGTGGGTGTAACTTTCCAGGAGTCTGTGCACTCACCAGTCTAGAAGAATCATGTGACTTGGACAGTACAGGTGCTGAAACTTGATCTGAAACCTATTACACTGCTTGTGCAGCACTGAGCATGTGCGAGATCTGCAAGGCTGAAATCCAGGAAGTCATACAGTCTGGCTTCATGATGCCCACACTTAAGATGGCCCCAGTCAATTTCTATTTTATAAAGTGTCTAAATGCTGTAACAACCTAACAAAACGGACCTTAGTTTACAGACTAACTTTACTAGAATACATTAAGCTTGTGTATTACAGGGGTATTTATATTTAAAAAGTGAAATTATGTCCGGAACTCCGCTTTAATGCATTTTCTGGAAAATGTATTGCAATTTAAAACAGTCCTACAGTACATGTACATCATAGACAGTATAGCAAATATTTCTGAGGTTGTTACAAATATATATAAGCATGAATTTACATGTCCCCACGGTAAGTAATGTACAGCCGACTCACTTATCCAGCCTCATACACATACTGTCTTTTCTGGATTCAGCCTACATCCAGAAGTAGTTAATGCAGACTTGATTTGTCTCTGCAGCGCCTGAATTCATGCATTTCAGGTGCATTATTCTTTCGTTTATTCAGAATGATGTCAAGCATGAACTTACACCTACAGTCACCGCAGTGATCAATTATGCCTGTGTTCACTTATGTACACTTTGACTTTGGTTTACAGTGTACACAGCTGTGACATCCACATAACTATACAAAACAAACCGATCACTGCTGATATATACACAGCAGGTGTATCTTTTGGCCATGTTAAACCCCCCAAATAATATAACACTCTGTACACTATGTTGAGCACAGTAATAACAATTCCTACCAGTCTGAATTAGGTATAATAGACATCAAGAGACAGATAACAGTCTCATGAATCCTGCAGTGCCAACAATTCTATTGTGTAAACCCAGGGGGCTGTCACTTGGCCCAGTACGTTCAAAAAAATTAGATTCATTTATTATCAGAGACAGGAGCTTGGTGTTGGTAGCTTGTAGTGCAAGATTCTCAGCACTGAAATGTGCATAGTGAAAGAATGTAGAAAGTATAATGAATTCCCTACACTAATTTACTCCTCAACACTTAACTCTACCCTACAGTGCTTAAAGCGGATCTCCACCCAAAATTAAACATGATCGCATAAATAATACTTCTCATAAACAATGCTGAAACCGATATTTTTAATTAAAATAATATGTACTGTACCATGAAACTGGATGGGCTTCCGGTCTGCCTCCCTCGGGTTTTTTGACGGGTTTCTCTGAGTTTCCTGTCCCGCGTAGTGTCTTCTGGGAGCTTGTGTCATAGCTCCCTTGATATCGTATTCTACCCTGTTAGACTAAATATCGCGCAATTTCGAGTGACACGGGATGTAAACAAAGGCAGGAGGGCGGGCTTTACAAAAATCTCCATTACAGGACAGATACGCTCACGCCGCCGGTCACCTTTGCCAGTGCGCATGCGCGATATCGAGCGGTGGATGCTGGGACAGCATCCACCGCAAATAGGAAGTGCCTGCTTATGGGCCCAAAACGCCCAAAGCTAAGATGGCAACGGGAGGAAACAAAGAATATAAGTATTTATTCGGGACAGAATCACAGCGGAGCGGCCGTGGGACACCAGAACAGTGAGTTTAGCAATGCAGCGCTAGTAACAATTTAAATACCCCTTAAACAAAAATTCGATTTGGCGTGGGAGATCCGCTTTAAAGTGGAGGTTCCCCTAAAAATAAACTTCTAACATTGCATTTATGAGATTAATGACAATTAGAATCGGCTGTTTTATTAAAAAAAATACGTCCGTACATACCGTTTCCTAATTGATTGACGGGCATCGACCGACGCATACAGCGCGGCACGAGATGCCGAAAGAAGCCGGACGTCAGCGCTCAGGTGCCGTATAGGGCCGCACCGACGTTCTGCTTCTTTCGGCATCTCGTGACGCGCTGTATGCGTCGGTCGATGCCCGTCAATCAATTAGGAACGCCCAGTCCCGACCATCATACCCGGAAGCGGCGGTGAGAACACATATAGAAAACGGTATGTACAGACGTATTTTTTTAAAAAAAACAGCTGATTCTAATTGTCATTAATCTCATAAATGCAATGTTAAAAGTTTATTTTTAGGGGAACCTCCACTTTAACTAAAGCAGAGAGGATAATGGGATGGGATTTTAATGGCACCAATAAAGTACTTTTTATGGTTGTAATTCTTTGGTGCCTTTAAAATCCCACCCAGGGCTGGTGCATGGATTTTTGACACCCTAGGCCACAGGTGTCAAACACAAGACCCGCAATTTCCATAATAAATGATATATATTTTTTCGAAAAACGTCCATCCACTTCGTGTTTTACACTTATGTGCCTTAAAAGTCCAGTCAGGGGACCCATTGTTTTCTTCTGATTCTTTCCTTGGATGTGGCACCACATAGAGACCTAGACCGATAATCTGTTTTCCATCTCCATTACACAAGCTAGTTTTACCAGAACGAGTGCTCCCGTCTCATACTTTATTCTGAGCATGTGCGGTTTTTTTCCCCTTGGAGAAGCATACACACAAGCTGTTTTCTCAACGAGGAAAAGACTGACGGGAAACACGAAGGGGAAAAATAGAGTAGGTTCTAATTTTTTCGCAGGCAGTTTTCTCGTCTGGAAAACTGCTATGGAGCATACACACGACTGGTTTTGCCGTCCAATCTAAAAAATGGCAGTTTTCTCATCGGGAAAACTGGTCGTGTGTACGAGGCATAAGCCTGAAAACTTTCCTGGGGAAAAAAATAGCAAATAAAGAAAAAATAGTAGAGCGTGTACAATTGCAACACAAGTCATATTGCAATTGAATGTTATTAAAAATTACCTTTTCTTTTCAATCTGCAGCCATTATAATTTTCTATAAATGCAAAACAATATGGCTACCTGGAGTTGTTCTGTACACTAAGGGCCAGATCCTCAAAAGAGATACTCCGACTTAAGTGCTGTTCAGTCTGTGTGTAACTTTGGAAACGATCCTCAAAAGGCTTTTTCCAAAGTTACACAGAAGATCCGGCATGTGTAATTGATTTACACTGCCTAATTTTAGGATGCAGTACCGCATCCGCCGCTGGGGGCATTTCGAGTCGAAATGCCGTTGCTAGTATGCAAATTAGCACTTAAGGCGATCCACAAAGCTTTCTAGCTTCTTTTTTGCGCCGAAAGTGTTATTTTGCAAGTGTAAAATTAGGGCTCGTTTTACAAAGTGTAAAGTTAGTCACACCTTGTAAAGGCCCATTGCAGCGACGGCATTTGGTATGCTTTCCCGAGGGAGAACTCCACGTCAATTTGTAAAAAACAAAACCGGCATGGGTTCCCCCCCAGGAGCATACCAGGCCCTTAGGTCTGGTATGGGTTGTAAGGGGACCCCCCCTACGCCGAAAAATTGACGTAGGGGGTCCCCCTACAATCCATACCAGACCCGTATCCAAAGCACGCTACCCGGCCGGCAAGGAAGGGAGTGGGGACGAGCGAGCGCCCCCCCCCCTCCTGAGCCGTGCCAGGGCGCGTGCCCTCAACATGGGGGGGTTGGGTGCTCTGGGGCAGGGGGGCGCACTGCGGGCCCCCCCACCCCAGAGCACCCTGTCCCCATGTTGATGAGGACAGGACCTCTTCCCGACAACCCTTGCCATTGGTTGTCGGGGTCTGCGGGCGGAGGCTTATCGGAATCTGGGAGTCCCCTTTAATAAGGGGGCCCCCAGATACCGGCCCCCCACCCTAAGTGAATGGATATGGGGTACATCGTACCCCTATCCATTCACCTGGAGGCAAAAAGTAAAAGTTAATAAACACACAACACAAGGCTTTTTAAAATAGTTTATTATTCTGCTCCGGACGCCCCCCCTGTCTTCGTTATTAGCTCAATTACCAGGGGGGGCTTCTTCTTCCGCTCTCCGGGGGTCTTCTTCCACTCTCCGGGGGTCTTCCGCTCTCCGGGGGGGCTTCTCCGGACTCCGGGGGGCTTCTTCCATCTTCTCCCCTCTTCCGCTCTTGACTCGGCGAACCCCGGTTCTTCTGCAGCTCTCCGGTGCCTTCTTCTTCAGCGCTGGCTGCCTGCTATGTTTGTGTGTTAGCTCGATTTCAAACAGGCAGCCGGCGCGGTCTTCTGTGACGTCAGGGTCTTCTGGTCTTCTGTTCTTCCGATGTTGCCTCGTCGCCTGTTGTCGCTGTAATGATGGAAGCGCGCCTTGCATCACATTTATATAGGCATCACCGTCCCATCATGCTCCGGTAGGTACCCACGTGGTGGGTGCCTACCCACGTGCACCCACCACGTGGGTACCTGCCGGAGCATGATGGGACGGTGATGCCTATATAAATGTGATGCAAGGCGCGCTTCTATCATTGCAGCGACAACAGGCGACGAGGCAACATCGGAAGAACAGAAGACCAGAAGACCCTGACGTCACAGAAGACCGCGCCGGCTGCCTGTTTGAAATCGAGCTAACACACAAACATAGCAGGCAGCCAGCGCTGAAGAAGAAGGCACCGGAGAGCTGCAGAAGAACCGGGGTTCGCCGAGTCAAGAGCGGAAGAGGGGAGAAGATGGAAGAAGCCCCCCGGAGTCCGGAGAAGCCCCCCCGGAGTCCGGAGAAGCCCCCCCGGAGAGCGGAAGACCCCCGGAGAGTGGAAGAAGACCCCCGGAGAGCGGAAGAAGAAGCCCCCCCTGGTAATTGAGCTAATAACGAAGACAGGGGGGGCGTCCGGAGCAGAATAATAAACTATTTTAAAAAGCCTTGTGTTGTGTGTTTATTAACTTTTACTTTTTGCCTCCAGGTGAATGGATAGGGGTACGATGTACCCCATATCCATTCACTTAGGGTGGGGGGCCGGTATCTGGGGGCCCCCTTATTAAAGGGGACTCCCAGATTCCGATAAGCCTCCGCCCGCAGACCCCGACAACCAATGGCAAGGGTTGTCGGGAAGAGGTCCTGTCCTCATCAACATGGGGACAGGGTGCTCTGGGGTGGGGGGGCCCGCAGTGCGCCCCCCTGCCCCAGAGCACCCAACCCCCCCATGTTGAGGGCACGCGGCCTGGCACGGCTCAGGAGGGGGGGGGGCGCTCGCTCGTCCCCACTCCCTTCCTGGCCGGCCGGGTAGCGTGCTTTGGATACGGGTCTGGTATGGATTGTAGGGGGACCCCCTACGTCAATTTTTCGGCGTGGGGGGGTCTCCTTACAACCCATGCCAGACCTAAGGACCTGGTATGCTCCTGGGGGGGGAACCCATGCCGGTTTTTTCTTTGAAAATTGGCATGGAGTTCTCCCTCAGGAATGCATGCCGCTGTCATTTTTTTTTCCCCGACGCAACTTTAAGCCGTCGCGATCCTCAAAACTCGGCGTAACGTAACTTCGCGCATGCGCAGTACGGCCGACGCGCATGCGCAGTACGGCCGCCGCGGGAGCGCGCCTCATTTAAATGGGACTCGCCCCATTTGAATAGGAACGCCTTGCGCCGGCGGAATTTTAGTTACACAGCCTGAAATTTCTAGATAAGTGCTTTGTGGATCAGGCACTTAGGTAGAAACTTTAAGCCAGTGTAACTTAAATTGGATTTTTTAAGTTACGTCAGGTTTTTGTGGATCTGGCCCTAAATGTGTACTGACCACTCCCCAGAAACATAATTTTCTGCTTGTGTGATACATTTTTGGTGAGATTTTTCCAAAAGGAAGATGTCTAAAGGGATACAGGCCCAGCAGCTTTCCTCATTAGTGCCCTGCAACTGCCACAACTGACTGATAATTATGAAACCACTCCCATTAGACCCACTTAGGCCCAGAGGCACAGACAAACACACATGGATTTCTTCAGAATAACAAAATATAGGAATCTGCAAAAAAGGTTGTTTTAATCCTTGTAATGGGGGGGGGGGGGGTTGTTTTTTCTCAACAAAAGTGGAGTTACACTTTAAATTTTTACTTTCAACCCAACATTAAACCATTCACACAGCATTCCTATTTTTTTTCTTACCTTTTAGATGTCTCTTAGGAAAAGGTGTATAGGGGAAAGGGTTTGGCACTTTATATGAAGTATGCAGCCAGGGAGGCATCACGACATGAATGTATCTGGCGGGTACATTGTAAGTTGTGACCATATATATTACATAGTGACATAATACATGCAAACATTTAAAATAATGTAAGTAGGTGGTGCCCCTTCACTCCAATCAGCTCTCAGAGCTGTCCTCACTGAGCCCTGTAGAGTGTAATTTCAGCTCTCCTCCCCCTTTTTAGTGAAAGCTCAGAAAAGTTTTATACATTCTAGACTTCTAGACTTTGAACGGATGTACAGGAGAGAACAGGTACAACTTATGTGGGATGATTTGTTTCATCTCTGTATGGCACCATATCATCTCCCAAACGATTGGCTAAATCCTGTTTATACACACACATCCCCATTCTGGCTCTCGTGCCCCCGGCGATTCGTGGAAATGTGCTGACCTGCCGCAGTATAATGGCGGCGGCTGAGTGAGTGAGTGAGTAACTTGTATAGCGCAACAAATGCTGTTCGGCAAGTGGTTAAAATAGTAATAATAATAATAATATCAACCAATGCACTCCTCACCCAACACCATTTTGCATAGGGCTTACAGATAAAACATCAAAGCTGGGTCAAATCATAATAAACATAATAATTGGGTAAAGCCACATGATAAAACGTCATGTAGTGAAAATATTATATGGTGTTTAATTATGCTTTTGTTATATACTACAGTACTTTGCAAAGGTTTTAGGCAGGTGTGAAAAAAATGCTGTAAATTAAGAATGCTTTCAGAAATAGCAGTGTTAATATTTTTTTATCTTTTTTTATCAATTAACAAAATGGAAATTAAATGAACAGAAGAGATATCCAAATTAGATCAATATTTGGTTTGACATCCTTGCCTTCAAAACAGCATCAATTCTTCTAGGTACACTTGTACATAGTTTTTGAAAGAACTCAGCACAGTTCTGTTCTAATGGCACTGCAGGACATCTTCTGATGTCAAAGGGAAGTAAGCATGATGTGACTTTCATCTGCTGCATTACGTTTCTCTGGCCGAGCACTGCGTCTACGGTCCTCAATGTTGCCATACCATCATGGAGGTACGTGATTGGCGTCAAATTTATTCTGCAGAAAGACAATGACCCCAAACATACAGCCAAAGTCATTAAAAACTATCTTCAGCGTTAAGAAGAACAAGCAGTGCCGTCTTTAATGTTGATTGGACCCTGGGCAAAAAGTTTCTTGGGGCCCCCTCCATGCAATTTGGTTCTCCACCTGCTCTAAGTCATACAATAAATATCAGCTAGACTTAAAATCAGTTTACTGTATGAGATCAGGCAGTAATTGCGATTGGTTCCCAGAGGTTACAGGATATCATTACCACTTACTGACTGGTTGCTAGAGGTTACAGCACACATTACGGCTCTCTGATTAGTTGCTAGAGGATACAGCACACGATTTCTTCTTGTTGATTGTTTGCTAGAGATTACTGCTCACTGATTGGTTGCTAGAGGTTACAGCACATCATCTCTTCATTGCAGGGGGGCATGATATACATGCCTTTATTTTCATATGAATGCTGTCAACCTCAGCTATTTACATATGAATCCCGTCGCTATTCACATATGAATGCTCCCATTATTTACATATGAATGATGGGTATTTACATGTAAATACAGGGTCTGGAGGTGAGTCATCTGTACACAACAATAGGGCAGAGCTGGGCAGCATTAGTAACAGCACTTGACACTGAGATATAAGGACACAGTACAGGACTAAAACTTCAAGGGACAAGGGAATGTAACTGGGATAGTTGGAAAGTATGAGGCAGCTGCTTTGGGCCCCACAACAATGACAGGGCCCAGGGCAGCTTCCCCTTTTGCCCTGCCTTTAAGACGGCCCTGAGAACAAGGAGTCCTGGAACTGTTGGATTTGCCCCCACAGAGCTCTGATCTCAACATCATCAAGTCTGTCTGTGATTTCATGAAGAGACAGAAAGATTTAAAGCAGCCTACATCCACAGAAGATCTGTGCTTATTTATTTGTGATGTTTGAAACAACCTACCGTCTGAGTTCCTTACAAAAACTGTTTGCAAGTGTACCCAGAAGAATTGATGCTGGTTTTAAGCCAAAGGTTGATCTCACCAAATATTGATTTGATTTAGATTTTCTTCTGTTCGCTCACTTTGCCTTTTGTAAATTTATAAAAATATGCAATTAAAATATATATTTTTGAAAGCATTCTTACTTTACAACATTTCTTCACACCTACCTAAAAATTTTGCACAGTACTACAGTGGGGATCGGAAGTTTGGGCACCTCAGGTAAAAATTTGTATTAAGGTGCATAACGAAGCCAAGGAAAGATGGAAAAATCTCCAAAAGGCATCAAATTACAGATTTGACATTCTTATAATATGTCAAAAAAAGTTAGATTTTATTTCCATCATTCACACTTTTAAAATTACAGAAAACAAAAAAATGGTGTCTGCAAAAGTTTGGGCACCCTGCAGAGTTAATATCTTGTACTGCCCCCTTTGGCAGGTATCACAGCTTGTAAATGCTTTTTGTAGCCAGCCAAGAGCCTTTCAATTCTTGTTTGAGGTATCTTTGCCCATTCTTCCTTACAAAAGTCTTCCAGTTCTTTGAGATTTCTGGGCTGTCTGTCACGCACTGCTCTTTTAAGGTCTATCCATAGATTTTCAATTATGTTGAGGTCAGGAGATTGTGAAGGCCATGGCAAAACCTTCAGTTTACGCCTCTTGATGTAATCCCCCGTGGATTTTGAAGTGTGTTTAGGATCATTATCCATTTGTAGAAGCCATCCTCTCTTTAACTTCAGCTTTTTCACAGATGGCATCAAGTTACCATCCAAAATTTGCTGAAATTTTATTGAATCCATTTTTCCTTCTACTCGTGAAATGTTCCCTGTGCCACTGGCTGCAATACAACCCCAAAGCATGATTGATCCACCCCCATGCTTAACAGTTGGACAGAGGTTCTTTTTATTAAATTATGTGCCCTTTCTTCTCCAAACGTACCTTTGCTCATTCCATCCAAAAAGTTCTATTTTAACCTCATTGGTCCACAGAACTTGTTTCCAAAATGCATCAGGCTTGTCTATATGTTCATTTGTAAAGTTCAAATGCTGATTTTTGTGGTGAGGACGTAGAAAAGGTTTTCTTCTGATGACTCTTCCATGAAGACCATATTTGTACAAGTATCTCTTTATAGTGGAATAGTGTACCACAACTCCAGTGTCTGCCAGATCTTTCTGGAGGGATCGTGCAGTCAAACGTGGGTTTTGAATTGCTTTTCTCACAATCCTGCGAGCTGTTCTGTCTGATATTTTTCTTGGTCTTCCAGATCTTGCTTTAACTTCCACTGTTCCTGATGACTACCATTTCTTAATTACATTCCGAACAGAGGATATTGACATCTGAAAACGCTTTGCTATCTTCTTATAGCCTTCTCCAGCTTTGTGAGCGTCAACTATTTTCAGTTTCAGTTTTCTAGACAACTGCTTAGAAGAACCCATGGTGCTGATTGTTGGTGCAAGGTCAGATGAGTCTGGGCATTTAAAACCTTTGAGATTGACTTTTGTAGACACCATTTTTTTGTTTTCTGTCATTTTGAAAGTGTAAATGATGGAAATAAAATCTAACTTTTTTTGACATATTATAAGAATGTCTAATCTGTAATATGATGCCTTTTGGAGATTTTTCCATCTTTCCTTGGCTTCATTATGCACATTAATACAATTTTTTACCTGGGGTGCCCAAACTTTCGATCCCCACTGTATGTACAGTACATATTATCACTGTGACACTGGAAATTGGTGAATCGGAAAAGTTAACTTCTATATTGTAAGCTCCAACGAGGGCCCTCTGATTCCTCCTGTATTAAATCGTATTGTAACTGTACTGTTTACCCTAACGTTGTAAAGAGCTGCGCAAACTGTTATGCCCTGTACACACGATCGGTTTGTCTTATGAAAACGGTCCGACGGACCGTTTTCATCGGATGAACCGATCGTGTGTGGGCCCCATCGTTTTTTTTCCCATCGGTGAAAAAACGTAGAACCTATTTTAAAATTATCTGATGGTTAAAAAAACGATCATCTGAGGGCAAGTCCATCGGTTAAACATCCACGCATGCTCAGAATCAAGTTGACGCATGCTTGGAAGCATTGAACTTAATTTTTCTCAGCACGTCGTAGTGTTTTACGTCACCGCGTTCTGACACGAACGGATTTTGAACTGATGGTGTGTAGGCAAGACTGATGAAAGTCAGCTTCATCGGATATCTGATGAAAAAATCCATCGGTCCGTTTTCATCGGACGAACCGATCGTGTGTATGTGGCATTAGTGCTATGTAAATCCTGTATAACAATAATATTAATAACTTGATGCATGTAGCAGCTAATGAGATGTCAACTTTCATTTGGAAATCAGAGAGAACAATTGTTAATTAGCTAATGATTTACTAGACTAATTTCCAAGTAACAAAAGAAATATTAATTTTAGAAAGGAGTGAATAAAAACAATATGTTACTACTCACACAAATAACACCTAAATTAATTTATGAGAGCTATGCCCTGGTACATGTCCTCACATACAAGTCATTGCAAGATCATGTAGGGATGTGTAGCTGACTAGCATCTGTTGCTTCTTATAGGCTACAAAAAGTTGACAATGTCAGTTTTCCTTATCCCATATATTAAACATAATCTGTCTTAGAGATTCATATGTTCTAGGGGTTGGAAAATGTTTAATGGTGCAAGCCAATAGGCTTTTAAGTCAGTACGCTAAAAGAAAACAGAAAACAAGATGACACTCGAATGCTAAATAAGGATGTACAGTGATGAAGCCTGAAATGTAGCAAGCTTTAGAGGACAATCAGAATCTATTTGCCTGTGATCTACAATAATCTGAACTGACTTGATACCACAAACTTCTGCATTTTCCACATCATCATTGCTCTATGTGCTGCTTCAATAAATAAACCCTTATGCATTGTGCACATGTAATAACAATCTTATTCAATATAAATGGAGGTCGTTCTACATTTCATAGATGATGAAAGCTGCATTGCACATTAAAATTGTTGTAAATTCTTAAAGTGGCTGTAAACCCTCATGTTTTTCACCTTGCAGTGTCCGGCCCCCCAGCCCCCCCCCCATTTTACTTACATGAGCCCCGAATTTCCGTGGGTGTGATCCTGCGTCGCTCTCTCCACGGCTTCTTGGCTCTTCATAGGATAGATTGATAGCAGCGCAGCCATTGGCTCCCGCTGCTGTCAATCAAATCCAATGATGCGGTCGCCGGAGGGAGGGGCTAAGTGATACACTCGGCGGCTATGGACGCCGAGTGTATGACACAGTAGCGCGCCCCCAAGGTAACCCCCTTGGCAGAGAGTTTCCTAGAGGGGGTTATCTAATGCATGGAGGAGCGGTGAGAGCCGCCGTAGGACCCCAGAAGAGGACGATCTAGGGCCACTCTGTGCAATACGAACTGCACAGTGGTGGTAAGTATGATATGTTTGTTATTTAAAAAAAATAAAACTTGAACCTTTAATATCACTTTAAGTTTTTTCACCTTAATGCATTCTATGCATTTAGGTGAAAAACCTTCTGTGCTCCAGACCCCCTCTTTTTCTTACCTGTGCCCTATCCCATCCAACGATGTGCACGAGCACAGCGGCTCCAGCTGCTGTCGCTCTCCTCATTGGACAGATTGATAGCATCAGGAGCCATTGGCTCCCCTGCTGTCAATCAAAAGCTGTGACACAGGAGCAGGGGGGCAGGGGGTAGGGCTGAGTCCTGCGGTCAGTGTCAATGGATGCGGCAGCAGGACTTTGAAGCAAGCCCGCACGGGTGCCCCAATAGAAAGAGGCTTTCCGTGGGGGCTCCCAATGAAGAGGAGGAGCCAGGAGCGCCAACAAGGCACCCTGGAAGAAGAGGATAAGGGCTGCTCTGTGCAAAACCATTGCACAGAGCCGGTAAGTATAAATATGTTTGTTTTTTTATTAAAAAAATCAAAGGCTTACAATCACTTTATACAACCTATGTAGACATCACTGCTATTGCCCCAATGAGCAAAGGCAGCCAAGAGATTCTACTCTCTGCATAAACATACATGTTATGCCAGAATGATCTTCAAGTTTTGCATTACGTTCCATCTCCTGTAAGGGCAGCTTTATTCATAAGAAATGGTTTCATCTTATTGTAAGTGATGTTGCTTTCACAGCTATAACAGATGCATTCAGGGGTGCTGTTAGAAATCATGGGACCCCATACTGCCCTATTGCGGTTCGCTCGCATGTTCTTCTGCCTTGGCTGAAATCCTTGCCAGCCACCTACCTATCTCCTTGCCTTCCCTGGCGGAGTGATCTTCCTCCGCTCCCCATCCATTAGTAGAACCCGGGGCCCAAAGAGTAAGGCCCCATACACACGAGAGGATTTATCCGCAGATACGGTCCAGCGGACCGTATCCGCGGATAAATCCTCTTGAGGATTTCAGAAGATTTCTATGCGATGGCGTGTACACACCATCGCATTGAAATCCGCGCTGAAATCCTCTGGCGATGACGTGTCGCGCCGTTGCCGCGATTATGACGCGGCGACGGCGCGACGCTGTCATATAAGGAATTCCACGCATGCGTCAAATCATTACGACGCGTGCGGGGAATCCCTTTGGACGGATGGATCCGGTAAGTCTGTACAGACGAGCGGATCCATCCGTTGGAATGGATTCCAGCAGATGGATTTGTTGTGCATGTCAGCAAATATCCGATCTGCTGGAATCCATCCCAGAGGAGATTTCTCCGCGGAAACAGATCCGCTGGCGTGTACACACCATAGGATCTATCCGCAGAAACCCATTTGCTGGGATTTATCTGCGGATGGATTCTATCGTGTGTATGGGGCCTTAGACTTGACAGGCTGTGAGGCGGGCGGCGATGGGCAGAGAGTCGCTGATTGTTGCAATTACTAGTAAAGCAAAAATATGTCCCCGGATTTCATTTAAAAAATCTGGTCACCTAACCATATGGACATTATCTGCACTGCGTTTAAAAAAAAATAAAAAAATATTTAATCAATTTTATTTCATTTTATGGAATTTTAGTGTGAATATATTTATTTATAGTTACACATGTCACATGATGATGCCATTTTAAAGATTTTATGAGTTTATTCTCACATCTATGTTGTGGTACACTTCTCACAGTATTTGGACACTTTATGAGTCCATTGTTTATACTGTCACAGTTGATTATTTATATTTTATTGTTGCTATTTTGACCATTCATTTATTTCCTTTCAAGTGTACCTGTCACGTAAGCACATTTGCACTTTATCACCTATTTATGCACAGCGCAGCACTACTTCTACATTTATACTTACCTGGGTCTTGATACTACCTCCAGTGCTTGCTGCAGTACCCCACCTTTTAGACTTGGCCAGTGCGGGAATATCTTTTAATGACTTTTGGGGGATGGGGGCACGAATGCTAGAACTGCTCCTCCTGCAGCACAGCTGGAGGGAGTAAGTGAAGGATAAGCCCAAAGTGCTGCTGGGAAAAGGGAGCACAGGGGGGGGGGGCTGGAAAGCAGGGGGATAGGGGGTGTGGAAGCTAGAACTGGAGGGAGTGAGCGAAAGGATAAGCCCAAAGTGCTGCTGGGAAAAGGAGAGCACAGGGGGGGCCTGGAAAGCAGGGGGATAGGGGGCACGGATGCTAGAACAGATCTCCCTGCAGCACAACTGAAGGGAGTGAGCAGACGAGAAGCCGGAAGCGCTGCAGGGGGAAGCAGAAGAGGATCAGTGACTGCAGTAAGACAGTACAGCTGGCCCTCCTGTTCAGCAGGTGCCTGGGCCCCCCTTTTGAACTGATGGGGCGCAGGCCCAGTACAGGAGGGTTGGCTGTACTGCCTTATCTGCGGGCCTGGATGCATTTACATGTTTGTTGCTTCCGGTAATGATTTACCATTTTCTTTGCCCTCTGCCACTCCTCCTCCCAAAAGACAAACTGAAATGAACCTGGGTAGGGAATAGGAAGCCATGCTCTACTGTCTGAAGTAAATGTGCCTCAGGCCATTTCTTAACTTTCAGTCTGCATTTTAAAAACCTTTAATGTCTCCCTCGCAACGGCTCCTCTTCCTTCTTTTATCTCATATTTGTATTTATTCACTTTTGTTTTCATCAGCCTTGATTCCTCTCCCCTGCCTTTTATCATTTCTTTTCTTTCTGAGACCCCCCCTTCCCCCGTTTACATCCCTATGTGTTCACAGTCCTCGGTATTCACTTTCCTCCATCCATACGTCCCCCCCACTGCTTTATTCCAACCTCCTCTTGCTACTCCCTCCCTCTCCTCTCTTTCCTTTTACTTTTCCATTGCATGAAATCCTAATTATGCTCAACAGGTTATATAACGCATAACAACATATAGAAACATTACATTACAATGGCAGCTTGAAAGCTATGCTCTACTAACAATTGACATTCAGATCGTCTGCAGCACAAGATGCTAAAACAGATTAAAAAAAAGATTAAATAAGACTGAGAGATTCTCTCTCTTAGGGGTGACAGACTATACAAGCAGTATTATAGCTAAGGATGGATTTGTAATTACTATTTTACTTACGCTACATACAGACTGGTATTAAAAAATGGGTTTGTTTTACTGGTTTGCTTCTCGTATACATTGTAATTTCTTATTACTTAGCTTAATATTTAATATGGTCTACTGGTATTAATTTTTATGTTTTTATTTTTGTTTAAAACAGTACAATGTTATTCACGTGCAAAAATAAATGTCAATGGAAGCACATCAGCTCCCTGTGGAGGATAGCATGCTAGTTTGAAATAACTGTAATTTAACACCCAAACGCACATGACTCTTCTTCTAGAAGGATGAGAGATTCAAAGCCATAGCAACTGATTTGATTATTGGAACTTGTAAGAAAAAAAAGGTCAGTTTAATAACTTGAATTTCATTCTCGTGTTGACTGAATGCCAGGGAAGAGACTGGAAAGAGGAGTGGTGAGAATCAAAGATAAATCTTGAGGTTGAAACCATGATAGGTAAAAGAAAGCCCAATCAGTGGAAGACTGGACGGGAGATGTTTCAGTAGTCAAGACAAAATATTATAATGATATGGACAAACCTTTTTGTACTCATCGTGTGTCCCAAATCCAATTGCACCCAATTCCCCTCCCCTCCCACATTTTAGGTGTTACTATTGACCAGTGAGGCTGTATCAAAGTAATACTCATGCCGCTTACACATGATCATTTTTCGGCATGAAAAAAACGTTGTTTTTCAAAAACGTCATTGAAAATGATCGTGTGTGGGCTACACATAATTTTTTAGGTTCTGGAAAACGAAAAAAAAAAAAAAATTCTAACATGCTGCATTTTTTAACGTCGTTTTAAACTATGTCGTTTTTCGGGTTGTAAAAAATGATCGTGTGTGGGCTAAAACGAAGTAAAAAACCTGCGCATGCTCAGAAGCAAGTTATGAGACGGGAGCACTCGTTCTGGTAAAACTACTGTTCATAATGGAGTAAGCACATTCATCACGCTGTAACAGACAGAAAAGCGTGAATCGTCTTTTACTAACACGGAATCAGCTAAAGCAGCCCAAAGGCGAATAGAACTTCCCCTTTATAGTGCTGTTGTACGTGTTGTACGTCACCGCTCTTAGCTAGATCATTTTTTAAAAACTATGGTGTGTAGGCAACGTCGTTTTAATGATGAAGTTGGGAAAACGTTGTTTTTTTTCATGCTGAAAAATGATCGTGTGTACGCAGCATTAGGATTGATATGGAAAGTTGGCTGTATGCAGAGCACACAGCCAAATCTCATGTGCTAAATAAGCACACATTTTGTCTTAATGATATAATGCATCTAAGCTAAAAATCCACTCACCAATCATTCGATTTCCCATTCATTCAAGTAAAAAGACATCACCAATCATATCCAGATTATACTATTATTGCTTGTGGAAGGGAGACTATCTGCAGGCGTGCAATACGAATCCCAACCATGCTGATCAGACATAGCAGAGACAAGAGCGCACATCCGCCTATAACCAATAATGTCCTTGCAGAGCGAACATCTAATGCACAGGGGCCCTTCGTCGGTGGACATATCCCCACTCTGCAATACATCTCTCTCCAACCTTAAGACGTTTTCCACTACCATATATATATATATTCGCCAGCACACCAGGGATCATAACGTCCAAAGGTTTAATGCATATCTATTATTTCAAAAAGAGCAAAGTTTCGAGGCCACGCAGGACCTCTTTGTCTTTTTGCCTGACGAAGAGGTCCTGCGTGGCCTCGAAACGTTGCTCTTTTTGAAATAATAGATATGCATTAAACCTTTGGACGTTATGATCCCTGGTGTGCTGGCGAATATATATATATATGATTTGCTTTCCGGTTCCCAGCCGGTGATCGTTTCAGCACCCTTTTACTACTTGGCCATTTTGCCAGAAGGTGTGCAATCGGAATATTTTTGAGTTTTCCACTACCAGACGGGACTCAACCAGCGTCTACCCCAGTCAGCTCATTAGAGCGGGTTGCGGAAGAACTAACAATGGGTGACTACATATTAAATACATCTTCATAAAATTTCCACGACAGGATGCAGGAAGAAAAGTTCAGCTTTCTTTTTTTTGACCCAAAAAGTTGAGTCAGTACATGTTAGCAGAGGTAACTTCAGTTTTGGGATAGCGGGGATGCAGAAATGGAAAACAGGTCTGATTTGTGCAGCCAACAGTATATGGAAGCATTTTCCACTTCGGTTTGGCTTTAACACAACCTCCACAGGGAACAAAGCTTAAAGCCCTGTACACGCGATAGGTTAACCAGAGGACAGCGGTCTGAAAGACCGTTGTCTTAGGTTAACCGATGAAGCTGACTGATGGTCCGTCACGCCTACACACCATAGGTTATATAACTGATCGTGTCAGAACGCGGTGACGTAAAACACAACAACGTGCCGAAAAAAACAAAGTTCAATGCTTCCAAGCATGCGTCGACTTGATTCTGAGCATGCATGGATTTTTAACCGATGGTCGTGCCTACTAACGATCGGTTTTGACCTATCGGTTAGGAATCCTTAGGTTCATTTTAAAGCAAGTTGGCTTTTTTTTAACCTATGGTTAAATAACCTATGGGGCCCACACACGATCGGTTTTGACCGATGAAAACGGTCCTTCAGACCGTTGTCCTCTGGTTAACCTATCGTGTGTACAAGGCCTAAGAGATGCTTCTGTCATTTTAATGTACAATTAATACTGTGGTGGTGGTGGGACTCTGTGCTGGTTTACACCAGATTTTGGAGAGAAAGACACACTGATTGCACAGCTGTGTGTTTTGGCTATTTAGTTCTGACCTGACTATGGCTCAGGGCCCCACCCAACAGACAGGAAGTCTGTTCCTGGGAGTCAGGTGGACTCCCATCCCTCTGAAAGGAGTCAGAGGCTGCATGTCTGCAGGAGACAGATGTCATTGGTGATTGAGCAGCAAGGCGCTGATCAGGAGTAAGCTAGGAGCAAGCTTAACTCTAGGAAACTGTTCTGAGGAGCTGACTTAAGGTCTAGGCTAAAGGACTGAAACAGCAGGATGGCAAGAATGAAAGCAAGGAGGCTAAAGTGTTGAGTATGCAAGATACAGTAATGGTGGAACCCCCCTGCGAGGGCTACTGATGTATTTGTGAACTTTTTGTGCTTTTAAATAAAAGTGGGCTACCAGGCCCTTAAAAATTCAGTTCTGGACTGGCGTACTCACTAAAAAACGCACCTACCGCTGGAGTCTGATCAGTCCAATCTTACAATACATATATGCTAAATTTAAAGCAGACATTGTAGTCCACAGCACCTGAGTTGTATATGTTATCTCCCTTTGCTAAAGAATGGAAAACATTTCTGGATCGACATTTCTAATAGTGTATGTGGTTTTTGTTCGGGGAAGTCCATTCGTTCTATAATTCAATGTTAAAAGAAAATTAAATTTTGAAGTACTTTCGAACCACATACTTCATGTCAGTGAAAAAATCAATTTTTGTGCAAATGTTAGTGTGAATTTTGTTTGAAAATCTGCTAGTGTACTGGCAAACTTAGGTGAAGGCAAAAAGGTGGAAGCCAAGGTTAGATTTGTTTGCAGTGGCAAAACTACCATGGTCGCAGCAGTCGCCATTGCGACTGGGCCCTGGCGTTCCACACTGGGCCCCTCCCCCAGCAAAATCCATTTTAGACAGGTTGTGCTAATTCCCGAAACACAGTGCTGGCGGAGCAAGTTCCAGAACTGAGCTCCAGTTCTCTGGCTAACGGAGTGCACCAGCATGGGCACTTGTGACATTTGCCCCACATCTCTTGTGGGGTGCCCCGTGTCCCACATGTAGCGACTTCCCCCCTCTTTGGCAGCCGGCATGTCTCCCCGCTGACTGGCTGCACACCTCACTGAAGTTGGCACCTCCTCCTTGGCTTTGATGTTCTCCTGTACATTCACAGAAAGGAGGAGTATAGAACTGGAAGAGCCACACTGCTGAGGTCTGTGTGTTTTTATGTATTCAGAGGAGGGGGACAATAGTAACTGGGAAAGGGAGGGGGGGGGTTAACATAAATACACTCCGAGGAGTGATGAGTGGGGGGTAAGAGGATATGTGCTAGGGGATGCTTTGGAAAAGCAGAGGACAGGGTGATGGGGGAGTCGGATTTGACACCACACCTTGTAAGTCCTGTCCCCTCCCAAAGTGCCCCCCAGCACATATTCTCTTATCCCAAATAGGTGCCATTTGTTTCAGAGAGGGTGATTGCAGTATCTGGGACACCTGGCACCCTGTAAGAGATGCGGGGCAAGTGCCCCCGGGTGCCCACTCTGAAACATTGGGGGAGGGGGATTAGGAGATTTTGCACTGCAGAGAATTAGGGGAGTGGAGAGGATTTGTTCCAGGATGGAAAGGACAGGGGCGTATGTACATGGATTACAATTGCAGCATATAGAAGAGGGTGGCATACAAAGCAACCAAACCCCTCAATTTTCCTCCTGCAGCCTTTCAGCGGCTGCAAAAGGAAATTGAAGGGCATCGGTTCCTCTACATGTCACCCCAGCCACCCCTCCTAGCCAGCTTCTGCTGTTCCCAGGCCCCTGTGTACTCCCCTGGCTCCCATATGTCACTGTAAAGAGGACCTGTCGTGTCATATTCCTATTACAAGGGATGTTTACATTCCTTGTAATAGGAATAAAAGTGATCAATTTTTTTTTTTTAGGTGTCAAACTAAAAAAAGAAAGTATAATTAACAATAACATATTTTTTTAAAGCGCCCCTGTCCCCGTGTGCTCGCACGCAGCAGCGAACGCATATGTAAGTCCCGCCCACATATGAAAACGGTGTTTAAACCATACATGCGAGGTATCGCCGTGAACGTTAGAGCGAGAGCAATAATGTTGGCCCTAGACCTCCTCTGTAACTGAAAACATGTAACCAGTAAAAAAAATTAAAGCGTCGCCTATGGGGATTTTTAAGTACCGAAGTTTGGCGCCATTCCATAAGCATGTGCAACTTTGAAGCGTGACATGTTAGGTATCCATTTACTCTGCGTAACTTCATCTTTCACAATATGCAAAAACATTGGGCTAACTTTACTGTGTTGTTTTTTTTTTTTAAAGCACAAAACTTTTTTTTCCCCCTTGCGAGATAAAAAGTTGCAACCACCGCCATTGTATTCTCTAGGGTCTTTGCTAAAAAAACATATATAATGTTTGGGGGTTCTATGTAATTGTCTAGCGAAAAAATGTAGGAGAGAAATGTCAGAATTGGCCTCGGTTGCAAGTGGTTAAATTTTTTTTTTTAGGAGAATACAACGCATAATGCATAAGATTACCTGAATACAGGGCAGCCATCACAAATTTTGGGGCCCCTTACACAGCTTTAGGCAGGGCCCCCCTGGAGCAGAGAACTTGGTGGGATGCTGACGAAAAAAAAAAAAAAAAAAAGAAGTGTAATATCTTCTCTCCTGATGCAAGATAATAAGCGGGGGGATGGGACTGGGCACCATCAGGGGCCCCTTACAGGTGTAATGCAAAAGAAAAAATGGGAGGGGCCTGTAAGGGCCCCTGGGGACCATCTTACATGTGTAATGCAAAAAAAAAATCAATAAAAAAAAGGGAGGGGGGCCAGCCGGCCTCTGGGGACCATTGGGCCCCTTACAGATGTAATGCCTGTACCCCCCTGCCTGAGTATCAGATACATGGCAGTATAATAACATGTCAATAAGAAAAGTAACCCATACAAAAGGTAACAATCGCTACTGGCATGGGGCATGGCAAGATCACTTAGTAGAACAGGCCAGGGCAGAGAAAGAACTTTATAAAGAACTCAACAAGAGTGTTCAGGTAAGCTGAGAGATTGGGTGCAAGAAATACAGAGGACAAAAAACAAAGGACAGATCCAGGTAAATACGAAGAATTGCAGGTAGCGTTTTTAGGCTCCTTTTCACATATTTATCCATTCATAACATGATGAAAAACAAGCCAGTTGTTTACAGGTTCCATATCATGACCTCTATCAGTGTGGATGAACGAATCTGCAGTGCTCGCTATTGTATTCTGACAGCCAGCATTCGTGGCTGTCAGAATACCTGAACAGCGCCTGCATTTGACTGGAAGCAGCTGCTATTCAGATCAGAATTTTTCACCTAGCTCCTTTGACAAAAGGTATTGAAAAAAATGCTTTTGTTGAGCCAGGTGAAGCCAGCAGGGCAAGCCAGTTAACACATTTTTGCTGATTCCACAAGCAATCAGCCAAAATTTGATCAGTGTATAGACAGCTTTAGGCCCATTTTACACGTTCGGTCTGCAAAGATCCGCCTGTCCGTTTATCAGGTGGATCTAAGCGGGTCACCAATTGACTTGTATGGGCAGGCAGATGTCAGCAGAGATATGTCCCCTGAGCGGATCTGCCCTGTGTGAAAGGGGCCTAAGTGTACAGCTCAGTCAGATATGTCAGTTAGACAGAGGTGGGATAACAGACAGGCTTTGTTTCGATGCCTCCTCTAGATAACACATAAAGATCCAGGAATCATTTGCCATGAAATAAATGTTCGTTAAAAAAAAGTCTACACAGTGGAACCTTGGATTACGAGCATAATCCGTTCCAGGGAAATGCTTGTAATCCAAACATATCGCATATCAAAGCAAGTTCCCCCATAGAAATCAATGGAAACAAAGATAATTTGTTCCCCTTTGACTTCTATGGCATGCAATACCGCATGTGGCCAGAGGTGGGGGGGGGGGCCCGGAGAGCCTCAGAAATACTTGGGGACAGCTCGGCTGATCTCGGAAACCCTCGGAAAGGTTTGAAAACACTCGGGACCAGAGTATTTCCGGGGATTTCTGAGTGATTCCGAGAATTTCCGAAATGGCTCGGAACGGCTCCGAACCGTTCCGAGTGTCACTGGCGCCCCCGCATCTTTGGCCAAATGCGGCACTGCACACCCCGTTAGCTTGAATTCTGCTAGTTTTGTGAAACAAGACTTGCAAACCGGGTAAGGATTTAAAAAAAATTAAAAAAGTTGCTCGTTATTCAAAATGTTCGTTAACCGCGTTACTCATAAACCAAGGTTCCACTGTATACTGTACATAAAACAACAGCTTAAACCACATACATTTAAGGATGTGCTAATGAATAGTTTGCAGTTCAGCTTTAATTTATTTGAATTTTTTCATACACAAGCAACATAGGTACCTTTTGTGTGTAAAAATATATATTTTTGTGTGTCACTGGTGCAAAAAAAAACCAAAAAAAAACCTCAAACCCTCTTTTTAAGTATTATGGGTCTGCTGCAGTACAGTGTACACCACCAATGTTGTGGAGTGTTCAAACAATAAAATAAAAAATATATGATACTGCGCCAACCCCACAGTAATGCTACTATGCAAATAATAGTGTTTATAGTGAACCAAGGAACCGATCATTGCGCAATATATTGAGCTTTTATTATAAAAATCAACACTCACATTTATAAGTGCCTCCAGACCGGCACCAAGTCTTTCCAGCAGTACTGTGTGCTCCACGCCACGCTCCACGCCTCCGTTCCGTGCGGGTCAGCGGCAGGAAGTGACGTATGACGTCTGACGTTTACCCAGAAGCCTCTATGCGTTTCGCAGTATATCGTGTGTCATCAGGAAGCTTCTGCGATATACTGCGAAACGCGTAGAGGCTTCTGGGTAAACATCAGACGTCATAGGGTCTGGAGGCACTTATAAATGTGAGTGTTGATTTTTACATATACACTTTTATAATAAAAGCTCAATATATTGCGCAATGATCGTGACTCACACGCTGTGGAGCGTCTTTTGCACAGTACTGCTTCTGACAAAAAGTGAGAGGCACTGTGAGCTCATCCTCTTAAGGCTCATACATGCGATAGGTTAAACCAATGAAAACGGTCTGATGGACCGTTTTCATCGGTCAAAACCGATCGTGTGTGGGCGCCATAGGTTATTTAACCTTCGGTTTAAAAAAGCAAACTTGCTTTAAAATGTAACCGATGGATTGCTAACCGATAGGTCAAAACCGATCGTTAGTATGCAAAACCATTGGTTAAAAACCTGCGCATGCTCAGAATCAAGTTGACGCATGCTTGGATGCATTAAAAAAAATTTCAGCACGTCGTTGTGTTTTACGTCACCGCGTTCTGACACGATCAGTTATTTAACCTATGGTGTGTACGCGTGACGGACCATCAGTCAGCTTCATCGGTTAACCTAAGACAACTGTCCTTCAGATCGTTTTCATCGGATGGACTGATCGTGTGTACGAGGCTTTAATCTTCTTGAAACAGGGTGTGCCAGCTTGTATTTAAACTGGCCGCTCTGTATGTAGCTTCTGTAAGGCTACACAAGAAGCCCCGTATCTCTGGATCTTTAGGTGGAAGGAGCCCAAAATTGACCCGTGGTGGGGAAGGACTTCAGCTACCTACTCCCCAGTTTGGGGTCTCTGATCGCCAAGCTACCACCCTCGAAGCTCGATCGTTTTTTTGTTTTTTTTTATGTTCATTGCTCTGCCTCACCTGCCTCCCCTGACTGCACGTCCCTGCTTAGGAGACAGCCAAAGACTGTAGACACATTACATGAGCCTGTTACAGATCACTGAAATTACCACCCCTTTCCAAACTAATGTTCCCACATTTGTGCTACCCAAAGCCACCTTAGGAATAATTTTTGCCATGTGTGATATTTCTCACAGCAAGAACCATTATAAATGATCAGAGAGGAAAACAACACAAAAAGAGAAAAGGAATAGACAGCACAGGAAAGCATAGTGTAAACGAACTACATCAAGCCATTTAACTACTAGAAGCCAATCTACAGAATATCTATCTTTCGTTGGTTTTAAAAAGTACAAAAATCACAGATTGCTGAGAGTCTTACAATCAGTGTCAAAAGGCCACAGTTCATGCACCAGGAGTCTGATCATGCTAGCTAAGAGGAGACCACATCGTAGAAGATGGGCCAGTTTTTTCCTGCTTCAGATATATTTAGCTTTTATATAATTACATCATATGTTTTTCCAGAGAAAGAAAATTAATTTTATTACACTATAATGGTGCATTTGAAAACATCGGAGTTGCAATATTCTTCTAACCTAAACAGTGGTTCAATCTCTTAACCTAGATGTACCATAATGTAAAGGTCCCACAGGAAAAGGATGAGGTTTTCGCACATTCATAAAATGTTTCCAGACATTGAATATGTGCTGGTAAGTGTCGTTCCACTTATGCAGTTGGGAATTTGTGTAGTAAAATTATATTTTATGTGACTGGTAAAAATGCTAAAAGCTTGTCCGAGTTTTTATTTAACATGATTATCTGGAGGAAGAGTTATGGAATTATTCTGGTATGAAACACAGGCGGAAAATGGCCTGCTGTAAGACCAGAGGACTTTTTGGTGGACCCAGTGGCAAGACTACTAGCATAGCATTCCATGTAGCTGCTATGGGGCCATGGGCAGAGAATAACTCAACCTGCCTGCCCTAGCTCTACTCGACTACTTAAAGCGGGAGTTCACCCGAGTTTTTTTTTTAAGATTAGATTGATGCTCATTTTGTCAAGGGGAATCGGGTAGTTTTTTTAAAATCCGAGCAGTACTTACCGTTTTAGAGAGCGATCTTCTCCGCCGCTTCCGGGTATGGTCTTCGGGACTGGGCGTTCCTATTTGATTGACAGGCTTCCGACGGTCGCATACATCGCGTCACGAGTAGCCGAAAGAAGCCGAACGTCGGTGCGGCTCTATACGGCGCCTGCGCACCAACGTTCGGCTACTTTCGGAAAATCGTGTCGCGATGTATGCGACCGTCGGAAGCCTGTCAATCAAATAGGAACGCCCAGTCCCGCAGCCCATACCCGGAAGCGGCGGAGAAGATCGCTCTCTAAAATGGTAAGTACTGCTTCGATTTAAAAAAAACTACCTGATTCACCTCATCAATCTAATCTTAAAAATTTACTTTTCGGGTGAACCTCTACTTTAAAGGGTCACAAATGCCTCGTTTCCACTGAGCGGATCGGTTCGGTACGGTACGCTTTTTTGGGTGTTTCCATTATGAAAGCGTGCCATAAAAGCGAACCGTACCGGACCATTCTGGGTCCTGCTTCAGATGTGGGGCCATAGAGAATGGAACGGTTCCATTAGGGCGGACCTACAAATACATCTCACTGATTGGTGGACGTGCTAGGCTTTTTTTCTAAACCTTGCATGGTCCCGGATGGTCCGATTTGCAGTGGAAATGCTCTGCAGAATAGACCGGTCCCATTCTAACCGCTCCATTCTTTCTGACCCGAACCGATCCGTGCAGTGGAAACAAGGCATAAAGGAATTTTTTTTTTTTTAGCTAATCAGCTTCCTTTACCTTACTGCAGTCCTGGTTTCATGTCCTCATTGTTCGTTTTTGCTTTGATGTTGCTGTAATTCCTCTCTGTTCTGGACACTTCCTGGTTGTCTGTTTCCTGATCACCACAGTACTGGGAGATTTCTCACTGTGGTGACTAATCAAGGAGGTGTGATTACTGTGTGTCTAAAACTTCTCAGCAACAATCCAATTTCGTTTTGCAAAACCTTCACTGCTCTCTATTGGCTCTTTGTCTCTGTACATCAGAGAACCAGGAAACAACAGCAAAAACAAAACTAAACTGTAGGTAAATTATATAATTGTTTTTTATCTATTTTTAATCATTTTTAAAATGAATCCGTTAACTATTATGTCTCTATACCCTGTAAACAGTAATTTCAAGTAATTTTCCTTTAGTGACCCTTTAAGCACATACCCTTCTATTGTGCAGATGTGTGCTTTGTGAAATCAACCAATTACAGGGTGGGATAATGCTACACATTTACTGATACTAGGAGTGTGTGTTCACCTATGTGCCCTGTAAAGGAGGCAGCTCAGGATTGGTGGGAGAAGTGAGTGTACCATATGGGGCTGAAGAAGAGCTGCTATGTGCTGGGAGGAGGAAAATTACAGTACTTCTTGGAGGGAGAAGGAGGAGAGACATGTGCTCGTAGGAGAAGTATTATGTACTGGAATGATCAGAAAATGGTGTGTATACTGCAGGGGGTGGAAACAGGGGTGTGTATACTGATGTAGGAAGTGCATGTAGTATATAATTGTATATAATGCATAATATATATATATTGTGATTCGGGGGGTATAAAATAAGTGGTGTTGTGCCTTTTCATTGAGACCACAGCAAGAGTCAAGAAGTCCATTTTAGGGCTTGTCGGAGCAGTTGCCCACACAGGGGGGTTTCATCATCAAAAACAGTCACAGTCAAAATAATACAGAGCCACATGTCTCTCTTTTAAACAGCACTCCTGCTTAGGCCCAAAACCCTGGCCTTTGGCTTTTGTCCCTCAGACTGTCTCACCCAGATTTCATGTCTGACTGGGTTCTCTTGGCCTGAAATGTTCCACAGACTGTCTTACCAAGCTCTCCTAACTTCCTGGGTTCTCCTGGCTCTCAATCTTTATTTACTGCACTCTGCTGCTAGGTCCAACACACTGGCCTCTCAATAGATGATCTCCTATCAACCCTCCTGTCTCCTAGCTTGAAAACTCCTGGCTTACGAGTGGAGTGCAAATGTCCCCTCAACAGAGCAGACCTGTTTCCTGGATGGAACACACCTGTTTCCTAACAGGAACACTGAGCTATGGCCAAACCTATCATTACAAGGGCTGTGTGTACCTGGACACACATCCTGTTGGTCTTCAGCAAGACCTGGACATTGGGTTTGAGATTTCTTCCCTACCAAATCACTTTGAAATCTCCAGTCTCTGGGGCCCAAATCTGGGAATACCAAAAACTGGAGAAAGAAAAAAAATTGTGTTGCACGCAGAAGAGTTGAGTGAAACACGTGCAGTGGATGTTGATATTTTCAATTGTAGCACTACCCCCGAAGGAGCTACTACTCATTGGGAACAGGGTGCTACACACTTCCCCAGCCACAACAGACGATATCCCCATTGTCAAGGAAAGTTTAACCCTCAGTCCTGAGGGTCGATACCTGAATCAGTAAAGCTTGGATGGGTAAGGGAGGGGTAAGGCAGTAAGAAGATCCAAGATTTAACATCTACATACAGCAATCTTATCACTATGCAATACAATATCCCTCTCTCTCTATCTAGCCACCCACTCTCAAGCAGCTTGAAAGAAGATCCAGCGTACTTGAAAAACAAAACAGCACACACAAGCAACGATGTAAAACATTTCTGTACAACGGAAGCAAAGCCTTACTTCCTGAGAAATAAAACTCTTTCCATATATATATATATATATATATATATATATATATATATATATATATATATATATATATATATATATATATATATATATATATATTTCCCTTTGCATAAGTAACTAAGTGCAGAAAAGTCCAGTTTCTGCTGAGCAAATCTCAAAACCTAGTGGTTGAAGAACAACATAACAGAGTCCTTTTTATACAAGTACTGAGCCGGGTAGAGAAATCTTGACTCAAAGTCTTCAATGCCCTAGCACTACCTAACTATTCACCCCAAGTCCTTCCATGAAAAAAAAAAAACAGAACAAAAATCTTATTTTTTGCAAAAGTGACCATCTGGAACAGTCACTATAGATGATCACCAGTAAAAACAGGGGTCAGGCAAAGTTAGTGATTTTCCTTGCTTGTTCAGAGTCGTGACAAAATATACATAGTCCTCTTTCCCGGGCTGGCAGATGATTACTTTGTCAGCATAAATGTGCCGACCATAGCTCCAATGTAGTAGGCATCCTTTAAAACGTTTGTCCATAGTGAAGGAATGGCCTATCTTCCGGAACGGTTTAGGTACTTCAAGGTAGTCCCACACTGCTTCCCTGTACCATTCCTCTCTGTTGGCCTCGATCTCTTGCATGATTTCCCTAGGAACGTAGGGAAATTCTAATCCATACTCAGTGGCTACCGGTTTGTTTAGCAATCTTTGTGACCGGGCAAGCCTAGACAAAGATTGTATAATGTTTTATTGCAGTTTGTTAAGAGCTTATTGATTGATTTAATTTTAGTGGTGCCATGATACTTCTGATGGATAATATCATTTTTGTTGTAACTTGATATCATGTGCTATAATGGCCACATATAATGTGCAATCGTGAGATATATTGTGCTGTTGTGGCTTGGTATGCCATGTACCAGTATCATGATTTAATGTACTATGGTGGCATTGCATAAGGTGTAGGCCTGTCAAAACATTAAAATATGTCCATGCCTCATTTACAAAAATCTGCACTAACTATTCACATCGAAGCATTGTACGCACCACTGTGAGTTGAGCCCCACTCTCATTTCCTCTGGTGGGCCTTAGGTATCCAGTCTGACCCTAATGATGCAGTTATAAATATAATTGATTTATTTTGCATAAAATGTCTTCTTAATATAATAAAACTTTCAGATTCTTTATAACACCTGAAATACCACAATGTAATATGCTTCCACCATGTAGGTGAGATAAAATAATATCCCCAGCATAAGTTGTTCTCTAAATGAAAAAGCTTGCAAGGTGTGACAGTGCCAAAAACAATGTATTGCATAGATTGTGCTTGCCTAAGGACCCTTTCACACGGGGCTGATCAGTAATGATCCGCCTCCGTGTGTCCGTAAGCTCAGCGGGGATCGCTCTGTATATCCCCGCTGAGCCGGCGGCTGACAGGGTGGTCCCCGCAGACTGTGCAGGGACCTCCCTGTCTTTTCTCCGCTCTCCCCTATGGGGGGATCGGATGAACAAGGACCGTGTGTCTGTGTTCATCCGATCCGATCCGCAGACGGAAGAAAAAATAGGGTTTTCTTCTGTCCGAAAAATTGGATCTTTGCGGAGGCGGGTGATTACGGGTGTCAGCGGATGTTTATCCACTGACACCCGCAATCACATAGGGACCAATGTATGTCCCTTTTTCATCCGCAAAAGGATGGATGAAAAAGCGGACATACGGTCCGCACGTCTGAAAGGGGCCTAAGCATTTTGCTGCCCTGCAAAGCTTTATTTTGTGTCATTGTAACTATTTAAGGGCTGGAGAGTTGGCCCCGTAAAGATCAGAAATCATTTTATTTGGTCATTATAATATAAGATCATAATAACTCTTTATGTAGATCTAAACAAATCTCATATGAATGTAAAATTGTTAAAGTGGAGTTCCACCCATAAATATAACATTACATCAGTAGTTTTAAAAAAATGTCATTAGTCCTTTAAGAAATCTTTTTTTTTTTTTAGATGCCTTCAAAGTGTTGTTGCTAGGCAGAATAGTTAATCTTCCCTCTTCCTGCACCTAGGTGCTTAAAGCGGTGGTTCACCCATAAAAACGACTTCCCCCTATTACACTGCCCCCCCGCATTACAATACGAATATGCCATTCATTTTTTTTTGGCTGCTGTACATACCTGGGTACAGCTATTCACCCGTGTCCTCCGGGTTGCGAGTCCTGCGGGAGTGGGCGTTCCTACCATGGCGGTGATTGACGTTTTGACTAAAAAACGAGCTCCCCCCGTCGCGTAAGCAGCGTCACGATTGGCGGAAGGAGCCGAACGGCGAGTCGGCGCTATACTGCGCCTGCGCATCGCAGTTCGGCTCCTTTCGCCAGTCGTGACGCGGCTTACGCGACGGGGGGGAGCTCATTTTTTAGTCAAAACGTCAATCACCGCCATGGTAGGAACGCCCACTCCCGCGGGACTCGCAACCCGGAGGACACGGATGAATAGCTGTACCCAGGTATGTACAGCAGCCAAAAAAAAATTAAAGGCATATTCGTATTGTAATGCGGGGGGGCAGTGTAATAGGGGGAAGTCGTTTTTATGGGTGAACCACCGCTTTAAGCTTCCTAACCTACACCGCACAGACTCCTGGGAATGTAGTGGGTGTAACTTTCCAGGAGTCTGTGCACTCCCCAGTCTCAAAGAATCATGTGACTTGGACAGTACAGGTGCTGAAACCTGATCTGAAACCTATTACACTGCTTGTGCAGCACTGAGCATGTACGAGATCTGCAAGGCTGAAATCCAGGAAGTCATACAGTCTGGCTTCATGATGCCCACACTTAAGATGGCCCCAGTCAATTTCTATTTTATAAAGTGTCTAAATGCTGTAACAACCTAACAAAACGGACCTTAGTTTACGGACTAACTTTACTAGAATACATTAAGCTTGTGTATTACAGGGGTATTTATATTTAAAAAGTGAAATTGTGGCCGGAACTCCGCTTTAATGTAAATTCAAAAGTTGTTTCCAATCTTTCCAAACCTGTTCACACCTGAATTGCACAGCACGGTGTGATTTTGCAGACCATTCATTTAGCTGTATCGCACAAAAAGCATTGTGTGGACTACTTTTCAAAAACATACCATCCCCTGCCCTACTGACACCAACCTCTGCTCTATTGACACCGTCCACTTCTCTACGTTCTCTGCACTACTGACAAAATCCACTGCCCTACTGACACTGTCTTCTGCTCTACTGACTGACACCATCCACTGTCCTACTGATGCCAACCTCTGCCTCAATGACACATCTACTACTGTACTGACACCATTCACTGTTCTGCTGAATGTATTTTATTGTAATTTTATGTGATAGACCAACACAAAGTGGCACATAATTGTGAAGTGGAAGGAAAATGATAAATGGTTTTCAACATTTTTTACAAATAAATATCTGAAAAGTGTGGCGTGCATTTGTATTCAGCCCCCTGTACTCTGATACGCCTAACTAAAATCTAGTGGAACCAATTGCCTTCAGAAGTCACCTAATTAGTTTATAGAGTTCAACTGTGTGTAATTTAATTTCAGTAGGAAATACAGCTGTTCTGTGAAGCCCTCAGAGGTTTGTTAGAGAACCTTAGTGTACAAACAGCATCATGAAGGCCAAGGAACACAACACACCAGACAGGTCAAGGATAAAGTTGTGGAGAATTTTAAAGCAGGGTAAGGTTATAAAAAAAATCCCAAGCTTTGAACAAAAACTGTTCAATCCATCATCTGAAAATAGAAAGAGTATGGCACAACTGCAAACCTACCAAGACATGGCCGTCCACCTAAACTGAGAGGCCGGGCAAGGCAACCATTAATCAGAGAAGCAGCTAAGAGGCCCATGGTAACTCTGGAGAAGCTGCAGAGATTCACAGCTCAGGTGGGAGAATCTGTCCACAGGACAACTATTAGCCGTGCACTCCACAAATCTGGCCTTCATGGAAGAGTGGCAAGAAGAAAGCCATTGTTGAAAAAAAGCCATAGGAAGACCCATTTGCAGTTTGCGAGAAGCCATTTGGGGGACACAGCAAACATGTGGAACAAGGTGTTCTGGTCAGAGGAGACCAAAATTTAACTTTTTGGCCTAAAAGGAAAACACTATTGGCCAGATTCAGAGAGCTTTATCAGTAGATACGCCGTCGTAACTCTGAATCTGCGCCGTCGTACATTTAAGTGTATTCTCAAATTGAGATACACTTAAATGCAGCTAAGATACGACTGCGGGCTCCGTCGTATCTTAGCTGGATATGTACGACGGCCGCTAGGGGCGTGTACGCTGATTTACGCCTAGAATGCGTAAATCAGCGAGATATGCCTATTTACGAACGTATGCTTGCCCGTCGCAGTAAAGTTACACCGTTTACGTAAGGCGTTTTCAGGCGTAAAGTTAGTCCAACAAAAAGCTGGCCTAGCCAATGTTAAGTATGGACGTCGTTCCCGCGTCAAATTTTGAAATTTTTACGTCGTTTGCGTAACTCGTCCGTGAATGGGGCTGGACCTAATTTACGTTCACGTCGAAACCAATAAGTCCTTGCGGCGTAATTTGGAGCATGATAAAGGAGATAACTAAGGGCTAGTTTTTGGACTTTTTAGGCACAGTTTGGTTGGTCAGAATATATTCACACAAGAAAAGATTTTCTCTAAAAAGTAGGTTTGTTTATTTAGATATAAAATATCGTAATATATATAGAACAAAGAAAGAAGAAAAAGTATTGCCGTTTCCGGCAAGAAACTATCTAAAAGGCTAACTAGGCAAGCCTATCCATAAACATTGACAGGAATTATAAATAAAATATAACAATGTATCCACAATGAGGTTGAACACTTCCAGAAAAATTTGGAATAAAGTGCATAAACATAATTAGTAATCCTGTCAAGTTGTGGAAATGCAGGCAAAGATATGTCTGCGGTGGTTTGGCTTGCTGCGTTGGTAGACTCAACCGGTTTCGCGCTTTAGCAGCGCTTCCTCACGGAGTCAGCAGTGTAGTTTTGACTGTAGGACAACATTGAACAATAAAACAAAAACAGATAAAAACAGTATATCAATTTGGATAGTAACATTAATGAAGCAGTAAATAAAAATAAACAAGAATATACATACGGGCAAGTAGAAAGGGGAGAGGGGGGAGGGGGGGAAAGAAGGGGGATAGAAAGGGGAGGTGGAGGAAAGAGAAAAAAAGAAGGGGAGAGAGAAGAGGGAATGAGGAAGAGGGAGGGGGGAGGGAGAAGAAGGAACATGGAGTCCTGATAGGTAAATGCAACCCCAGAGCATTTCCTCAATGATGCAGTGGGAACGAGGGTATGTATGTATATATAGTAGAATAGTTTAGGGGAGGAGAAGGTAATAGGGTAGAAGAGCTACTATTGATACTTACAGATAGTATTAGTTAGTAGGGGGATCAATCCATAAAATTTCCTAGCAATAATAAAGGAAGAGGCAGACTGTGTCCGGGCTGCTGGACGTTGTAAGGGGTATATAGAAACGACCCAAAATAAAATAAAAAGTAACAGTCTGAAGAATAAAGAAATATAATGAGTATATTATAAAGCTAGTGCAGAGTAATAGCAAAATGGTAACAGTGGAGGCATCCTACCTTCAATGAAGGAGGGCAAAGCCTGAGGAAAGGGAGGAAGGGAGAGAGTAAATAGTCCCCTCTGTAAATCCTCAATGAATGCTGCACTTCCTGGTAGCAGAAGTGAACAACCAGATCTGGGTGCCGGCTGGTAGCCAGGTATTAAGGCAGTAGTAAGCCTGATATAATAAAAATAAATGGAACCTGTTAGTTACAGAGAGGGGGGTGGAGATATAAAGAGGGGTAGTAGAGAGGGGCATACCTGGTTGTAATCGTGCGACAGCGATCTCCTCCACAAGTCTCCCGAGAGACTGCAGCGATCATGTCTCGTGTGCGGGGACTTAAATAGAGCCTCGCTCAGTGCGGAGAGGACGTAGCACACGGGGATTGCGTGTGACGTCATCCGCAGCAGCCGCGCGTCTCCTCATCATGCGTGTGCGCCGCAAAAGCATCACGGCGCCACGCATGAGAGGCATCGCTCCAGGATGGATGGCTCCATCTAGTGGTGCGAATACAGATCTCTGTAAAGAGATCTGTGATGCGCGGCCAACCACTGCATCGAAAGGGGGAGGGAGGAAAAAATCTCACAGGGTAGAATGAACCATGGCAGGACTAAGAAAAATCATAAATGATAGAAAATGACATAATAAGGGTGAAGCAGAGGGAAAGGGGAGGTCAGAACATGGATAGTTGCCCGTGTGTATATAATGCTAAGTACTAATTACAATATTAATGGTTATTGAGATATGACACATAAAATTCCATTAATAATTGAATATTCCTTGAATAGATAGAATAGTATAAGAACTTTTGTTCTTATACTATTCTATCTATTCAAGGAATCTTCAATTATTAATGGAATTTTATTTAATATTTCTTTGTTCTATATATATTACGATATTTTATATCTAAATAAACAAACCTACTTTTTAGAGAAAATCTTTTCTTGTGTGAATATATTCTGACCAACCAAACTGTGCCTAAAAAGTCCAAAAACTAGCCCTTAGTTATCTCCTTTATCATTTATATTAGGACGTGGCACTTTTCTTTTACTTTATAATATCCACATGCACACTACATGTGAGGATATTGTCATCCCTCCTCTTTCAAGTAATTTGGAGCATGCGCACTGGGATACGTCCACAGACGGCGCATGCGCCGTTCGTTCAGAACGTCATTTACAACACAATTTGAATTAGGCGGGCTTACGCCGGCCCATTTATGCTATGCCGCCGTAACTTAGGACGCAACTTACGGCGGCTTAGCGTAAATACGATACGCTACGCCAGCTAAAACATACGCCACCCTACGTGAATCCAGCTATATCTGTTCGGCCGAAAAAACACACCATCCCCATCCCCTGCAGAACAGCCAGGGCAAAGGGGCATGTGAGCGCGCTCTCTACCCTGGCACGTGGATCATGTACTAGTATACTGTATGTGCGGTGGGCGGTCGTAGCAGTTAAAAAAAGCACTTGTGGGTTTAACTAATCTTCTTTTTTATATAATTCTCCTTTAACGGGGCGTAATACTTACTTTTGCTAATAGGTGGTCTCATTCCCAACTTAAAAAGTTGGGTTGTATGGAAGTATGCACTAAACAAAAGTTGTGCATGTCATGTGAAAAAAAGTATATTGCAATAGTTAGCCTTTCTGTTTTTGTCTTGCAGGTTTGCTCTGGTTTCTTCTCAGTAAGCTTGTTGCACATTTATACTGACTGTTAGTCATGTTATCCAGAGAGTAAGTAACCCTGACAGCTAATTTAGGTTTAATGCAATATACTGGTTTGGGATATAGTGATTTACTAAATAAATACTTTTCAAGTGCAATTGCATAATTTTAATAGTATTTCCATTATTAAATACACATCCACAATTCAGCATAAGAACTAATAATTATGTGACTGCAGAATATTATAACAAAACCATTTTTTTATAAGTTTTTATAAAGAATTAACTAGCAAAGTAGAGGCAGAGAGGGCTTATACAATATGCATACCTTGATCAAAATGAAATGATATGCCCTGCCATATATATGAACAAATTAATGTGAGCATAGTTTATGCCTCCTTCTGTCCAGAGCTCAGATGAATGTTGACTTGGCTGGGAAACGGACATCTGCTCCCCTGTCTCTGGAGCGCTAATGACACTGGACAGGCCCCAGTAATCCTGCAAGGCATGTGTACTGTGATTGCCAAGGCAGACATCAATGGCTCATTCCTACCAAACCTGCTAATCAGGACTGTAGTTATTCACAATCTAATGATGGCCACATAAAACATATTGTAAGAGCCAAAGGGATCTCAGTACTTTAAACGATAAGATTATATCACAAGTTCTGGTACTTTTTATCTGATGTGATTACTTTGGAATGATCAATTACAGCAGGCGTTATAACTAAAATGCAAGGTCTGCTTTTAAAGTGAGCCCCACCTTTCCCTTGCTAAAATGCACCATAAACATGTAAAAAAACTGTAGGAGTGAAAAAAAATGTAGCCAAATGTTGGACTATAGCAACATGGACGAGGGGTAAATGCCTTCTGTTGCTCCTCATTTATCTGTAATGCTGATATTATGCTCCGTTATCCCCTCCAACCAGCAGGGGGAAAGCAAAGCTAAGCCAGACTATTGAATCACGGGAGTTGTAGTTTGCAATAGCAGCCATACAATACAGTAGGACAATTTATACTACAGTTCCCACAAAGCACAGAGGAGCTGGGGGAGGCATAAGATGGCTTTTTAGGATTGCCAGGAAAAACTTCACTCTCTTGGCGCCAGAGGCTTGGGGAGTGCATATCTGTAACTGGGGTTGGACTGCTGCCAGGCCGGGCCAGATTGATCAGGAGGCCCAAAGAAAGAGACATCCTTGCTGCACACTACAGACATTAACGATCAAGTTGTACTATTGCTAAAAGGGGGCCACGGAGGGAAAGAGAGTGAGAACGTGGTGTCCCATTCTACATCAAGCATTCGGCTGCATCATAGAGATTGGTAAGAGGACTGATTGCCCAACATATGCGCCGGTAAGCAGGGCCTCAGTTATTTGATGCAGGACATTGAGCATACCACATTCCACCAGTGCCCTACCTAATCTGCAATTATACCCCCCTTAATACAGCCTCTGTGCCATATCTGCCACCCTCATACTGCATGCTGGTCTTTTGGGACTGCCAACAAGTGGACCAACACTCCTTAAAAGGCCCCAACAATAGTCAGCAGAGGAATAGTTTAAAGGTCTGCCCCTTCGTACCCTCTGGTCCTCTTTTCATTTCAATCATACTACCATTTCCCAACAGAGTATGCCAGTCAGTCTAGGCCTAACATAACCACCATTAATAGTCCATTATTTATTATTTCATTACTGGCCACTGCTGCACCTACAGTGGCATTGCTACTGTTTATGCTGATCTGTAAACCAAATGTCATTTAATTTTTAACGTACATCCTTTTGTACATTGAGAGTGTTACTACCATTATTGACTCAACCTTGCTTGCTTCGGTATCAACTTTTTTTTAGCAACAATATATTACGTTTTCTTTTATTAATTTGCCTAAATGCTATTCCTTTGACAAGGCGTTCTTGTTGATTGCCAAGTGCCGTTCCAAGTGTCATTGTATGTCTATATATTCAACTCAACGTGTCAGAGGGGCTGAAGTCTTTAAGAAGGTTGAGGCAAAGAACACAAGACCCACTTTATCGAGTGGCTCCTATGGGGATAGCGCTACAAAAATAAGAAAGTATACAGACTTTTTCCTTGTCTTTTGCCCCAGATGCAAGACATGAGGTATGAAGTCATCCTCCTTCTGTTGAGCTCTGGGTAATCGAAGAATACTTCAAATCTCATTGACAAGATACTTCCAGCACTATGCTGTAGCATCTTGTAAGATTTAAGGTAATTTTCTTGGTGATCCGGGCAGAAAAAGTATGTCATCACCCCCTGCACACAGAAGCCAGTGAAGAAGTGAGTATATTAATTTCGTTACATATCAGAAAACAAGCTATTTGCACAGGTTACTGACTTGTTTACCGTAATTACAGAGACAAAAAAAAACATCTGTCAACTGAAATGGGAACAATAGTTCATTGTTATGTATATAGATATTCCTGCGCTACCATGTACAAGAGAGGGAGGGTGGAACTGCTGCAAGCACCGTAAGAGGGTCTAACCATACCCAAAAAGAAAAAGAGTAAAGTGGGGGTTGGTGCTGCGCTGTTCCCAACAAAATAGAGAAATGTACCGCTAAAGCTAGCTGTACATATATAAATACAGTGATAATAGATGAAATTACTGGTATCATGATGAAGTCACGTGACAAGTGACGCCACACGTAGGGACGGGAAGGCTATCAGACTGACGTAGACTAACAAGCTCGCTGCTTGTGGAGATAAGTTTTACTGTTTGTTTATGTTATACAAAGACAAGTACTGACCCACAGTGGCCCAGCAATACAAGGGAGGAACAGGCATTACAAGTATATACATACATGCAGTTGTCTCATTACCGCAAGGCCACTTCTACTGGTGTGTTTCTGCACGAAGAAGAGATCTTTATCTCTCCAGCACTTTTTGCTTTGCACATGTTTAGGTAGATTCACGTAGAAAGGCTTATCTTTAGGACGGCCTAGCCTAGCCTGTTTAGGCTACACCGCCGTAAATTAGTTAGGCTAGTAGTGATTTTCAAGCCACTTACCTGCTAATCTACGGCGGCGTAGCCTCAAACGAGCGGGCGTAAGGGCGCCTAATTCAAATGACTTGGAGGGGGGCGTGTTGTATGGAAATGAGGCTTGACCTCACGTTTTTTTAAGTTTTTTGACACTGCGCATGCGCCGGGCGACTACATTTCCCAGTGCGCATTGCGGCTAAGTACACCGTACGGGCCTATTGATTTCGACGTGGACGTAAACGACGTAAATCCCGATTCGCGGACGACTTACGCAAACGACGTTAACATTTCGAATTTTGCGGCGGGAACGGCGGCCATACTTAACATTGGCTAGGCCACTAGAGCATAGCTCTAACTTTAGGCGGCCTATCCCTTACGGAAACAACGTAATTCAACGGCGTAGGCCTTGCGTACGTTCGTGAATCGGCATATCCCCTCATTTACATAATCTACGCCGGCCGCAATGGAAGCGCCATCTAGCGGCCATCAGAAACATTGCAAGCTAAGATAGAACGGCGCAAGCCGGCCTATCTTAGCTTTGTTTAAGCGTATCTCTGTTTGAGCATACGCTTAAACAAACGCCGGCGTAGATTCAGAGTTGGGTCGGCTTATCTACTGATAAGCCGGCCTAACTCTTTGTGAATCTACCTATTGGAATGCTTATTTGCACAAAGAAGAAAATGTTTTATTGCAGTTTGATCACAGTCTGATCGCATTCTTTTGGACGAGTTTGGACATTATATAGTAGAATCGCAGCCGACACCAATTTCATTGTATTTTTTTGCACAGGATACTTGCACTTTGCACAAGAAGTTGCTTTTGCTGATCTTTGCACATTTCTGTGTTTGCTATTTTGCACAGCTGATATGTTACACAGCATATTGTTTAGGATAGTCATCACAGTGTTATTAGCTATTTGTTTTAGCACTCTGCTCTTTGATACTAGTCACTATATATATATATATATATATATATATATATTTTTTTTTTATACATTGCATATATTGATGTTCTTTTGGTATTTTTAGCATTCATGCACTTTGCACCTTTGATACCAGTCATTTATTCTATTATCACTGTATTTATATATGTACAGCTAGCTTTAATATTTTATTGTTCACATTGTATTCAGCGGCATTTGTTTTAGAAGTCCACTTAAACACTCAAAAGTTACCTGATTTCTGTTTCTTTAGCAAACTACTAAACAGATTGTCCCATGTACAGTTATGTCTTATTTAAAAAAAATCATATATATATTTATCAAACACAAGACATTTACAGAATCTGGCCTGAAACACAGAAAACAAATGCAGCCACCACATCTAATGATTTGTAAGCTGGTTTTGGGTTAAATATCGCTTTATTTGTATATAAAAGTTGTATATATAAAAAAAGTTGTTAAGTTACTGGAACAGAAAGTTAATTTTGCTTGCAACATTTGAGTTGCCTGGTATATGGTGTAAAAAAAAGTAAAAGTAGTATTTTATAAAAAGAAAAACATACACAGCTATTGTTTATGATAGACAGGGCTTTAGCAAACTGTCATCAGCTTAGGTTTAGATCTACTTTAAAGTGAAACGTCCTGCTTCCATAGCTGCTTAGATTCTGGCACCATTGACAGTCCTATGGATGGGACTAGCAAGGATGCAGCAATTCAAAGGAAAAGGTGGCACAGCTTCTCCTTTAAGCATTTGTTTTATGTAACGAGTAATCCACATTTTTGGTAAAGCATTATTTTTCCTTCAAAAGTTCAGCTCTATACAACAAGATACTTACATACAGGAAGATACTTAGGGCCTGATCCACAAAAACCCGGCGTAACTTAATTTTTCCCGTTTAAGTTACACCGCCGCAAAATCTCTACCTAAGTGCCCGATCCACAAAGCACTTACCTAGAAATTTTGAGCGGTGTAACTTAAATCCGTCCGGCGCAAGGCGTTCCTAATCTAATAAGGCGAGTCCCATTTAAATTAGGCGCGCTCCCGCGCCGGACGTACTGCGCATGCTCCCGACGCGATTTTCCCGACGTGCATTGCGCGAAATTACGTTACGCCGAGTTTTGTGAATCGCGCCGGGTAAAAAAAGTTGCGTCGGGGAAAAAAAATTTAAAAAAAAATTTGACAGCGTCGCGGGAAAGAAGGGTCTACTTTTACATGGTGTACTAACTTTACACTTTGTAAAAGCAGCCCTAATTTTGCGACGCCAAACTAATACTTACGGAGAAAAAACGAAGCGTAAAAGCTTCGTGGATCTCCGTAAGTGCTAATTTGCATACCCGACGCTGGATTTCGACGAGAAATGCCCCCAGCGGCGGCTGCGGTACTGCATCCTAAGATCCGACAGTGTAAGTCCCTTACACATGTCGGATCTTCTGCCTATCTATGAGGAACTGATTCTGTGGATCAGTTCCATAGATAGAAACAGGGATACGACGGCGTATCAGTAGATACGCCGGCGTATCCCTTTTGTGGATCAGGCCCTTAATGTGTGCTTATTTAAAGTGATTCTAAGGGCTGAAAGTTTTTTTAACTCCATGCATTCTCTGCATTAAAGCGGAGTTCCGGCCACAATTTTAAAAATAAAAAAACGTTTTAAATATGAAAACCCCTGTAATACACAAGCTTAATGTATTCTACTACAGTTAGTCTGTAAACTAAGGTCCGTTTTATTAGGTTGTTACAGCATTTAGACACTTTATAAAACAGAAATTGACTGGGGCCAAGTGTGGGCATCATGAAGCCAGACTGTATGACTTCCTGGATTTCAGCCTCGCACATGCTCAGTGCTGTACAAGCAGTGTAATGGTTTCAGATCAGGTTTCAATAGCAACGGGAGTGTCAGAGGAAGTTACCGCCCCTTATCTATGCAAACCTCTCCTCCCCTCCTCCTTCCAGGAACCAGTAAATATACGAAATAATTTGTTCCTGTGCAGATATATCTACATAACAAGATGATATATATCTCTTGTTATATATGTGGTGTGTATACATATACCAGACATGTTCACTGTCAATAAATTATTTTTGTTTAGTTCCGTTTCGCATTAGTCGTTATTTCGTATTTTGTGCCCGAAACTCAATTCGGATTTGTACGCTCATAATGGGCACAGCAGGAGTACAGCCACAGGAAGTCAGCACAGAACAGGAATGGTGGGAACCCTTCATGAGGGATTCCCACCATCCCTGCACTGAGTTCCCGGGTCTGTACACCCGCTGTGCCCCATTATGAGGGGTTCACACCATCCCTGTGCTGAGGTCCCGGGTCTGTACACCCGCTGTGCCCCATTATGAGGGGTTCCCACCATCCCTGTGCTGAGTTCCTGGGTCTGTACACCCGCTGTGCCCATTATGAGAGGTTCCCACCATCCCTGTGCTGAGTTCCCGGGTCTGTACTCCCGCTGTGCCCATTATGAGGGGTTCCCACCATCCCTGTGCTGAGTTCCCTGGTCTGTACACCCGCTGTGCCCATTATGAGGGGTTCCCACCATCCCTGTGCTGAGTTCCCTGGTCTGTACACCCGCTGTGCCCATTATGAGGGGTTCCCACCATCCCTGTGCTGAGTTCCTGGGTCTGTACACCCGCTGTGCCCATTATGAGGGGTTCCCACCATCCCTCTGCTGAGTTCCCTGGTCTGTACACCCGCTGTGCCCATTATGAGGGGTTCCCACCATCCCTGTGCTGAGTTCCCTGGTCTGTACACCCGCTGTGCCCATTATGAGGGGTTAATTTTGTTTATTGAAATCTTACAAACAACAACATATACAATAAAACCATAATAAATAAGTAAAACATATTTACAAAATAATTGAATATAAATACAAACAGAAAGAACAAGAACAAAATAAACATAATCCCTACGAGAAGCCAGACTAAGAAACATCACCGTCACCATGCATGTAGCCTTTTATCAAAAATATATTTGATCTGAAAATCTCGGGGAGTGAAGCAAGGATAGAAAGAAAGCCGCACACCCCGAGATCAACAGGCAGCAGCTACAGAGTCCTGATATTCCTCCACGCCTTTATCCAGGCCTCCTGCTGCCACCTGTTTTTCTCAAGACCCCGAATCTTCCCAACCTCACCCAGAATATCCTGCACCACCACATCGACAGGGAGGATTTTACTCCGTAAGGATACCTGACACCGTGCACTCCATGTGAAAAAACGGACTACTAGACTAACTAAAAAAAGTGTTTCCAAATCATAATCCCGATGAGTCTGGAATGCCCCATACACCCACTCTGTATAACTCATATGGGGGAGGAAGGGTATACTCAGAGCCCTCCCCACCCTCCTGTACACCTCTATATTGAAAGGGCACTGAAGCAGAAAGTGATCCATGGACTCCACCACTCCTCCACACTCCACTCTCGGGCAGCCCCAATCACTCATGGAAAGAAACTTCAAGTTGCCCTTTACATATAGTTTTCCATGAAAGGCAAGCCAAGCCTGATCCCTAAACTTCATTGGGATTCTCTCCAAATTAATCAATCGCAAACCCGCCCCCAAAACCAGGCTTGGGCAATCCCTTAAGGCCAGTGGCTCGCAAAAAGCAAAGCTCATGATCCGCTTCTCAAGAAGTTTCCTTGGAAGGGATCTGACTTCTCCTGCCGTTACTTGCCACTGCCGAAGCATTTTCAAACACGGGGCAACATAAGCCGGGAGCTTGTCATGCTTGACCCTCAGGCTTTTCACTGGCCCACCATTTTCCCAGTCTCGCAGAAAGGGCCTAAACCAGGACTGGAAAATACCAACCCACCCAGGCGGTCTCTCTGCCAACATATTACCAAGATTGTACTTCACAAACATCAGAGAGAAAAAGACTACAGGGTTGATCATCCCTAGACCACCCTCCCGCCTAGGAAGGTAAGTCACATTCCTTTTGACGAGGTTTATTCTGTTCCCCCATAACAGCTGGAAGAAACAACTGTAGATCCTGGTATAGAGAGAAGCTGGCAAAATGCAAACAAAACTGACATACAGAAAAATCGGAATCAGGTAAGTCTTGATCAGGTCAACCTTTTCCCTCAAGGAAAGCCGCCAGCCCTTCCAGCTTGCCACCTTGGCATCGGCATTCTCCAGCCTGTTCACCCAATTTGCATGGCCATAGTCACCTGGGCCGAATTCAATGCCTAGAACTCTAATTTTTTGTTGGGGCTGCGGGAAGTCCTCCGGGAGAACAAAGCTCTCACCTTCCACGCCCATCCAGAAAGCTTCACACTTGTCCTGGTTGACCTTTGAACCTGATGCCTCTGTATACTGCCTTATCACTGAGACCACCTCCTGCGCCTCCCCAGTCCCAGAGACAAAAACAGAAACATCATCAGCATAGGCCACAACCTTCAAAGCAGGCTTACCAGCGATGCCCAAAGGTACCCCGCACAATGGTCCACTCTCTAGCCTTCTGACGAAGGGGTCAATTGCAAACACATATAGCAGAGGACTCAATGGGCACCCCTGACGCACGCCCGAGCCAACCACAAAGGGCTGCCCGACCCAACCATTAACCAGAGGAAAGCTTTCAGCCCCTTTGTACAAAATCTTGAGCCAATCAATGAAACCCCCCCCAGGCCATATTTGCCAAGAAGGAGCCATAAGTACTCATGATTAACCCGATCAAAGGCCTTAGCCTGATCCAATGTCAGCAAAAATTTACCCCAACCAGCAGCCCTACAACGTTCCAAGGCCTCCCGGACAGCTAATACTGCTGAGAAGGTACTTCTACCTTGGATCGAGCAGTGCTGGTGGTGGGATAACAAACTGCCTGCCACTGGTGATAATCGCCAGAAAAAAATCTTTGCCAGTATCTTTCTATCGACATTAAGAAGGCTGATGGGGCGCCAATTCTCAATCATCGAAGGATCTTTACCCTTTGACAGAAGGATCACTGCAGATTGCCTCATGGAGGGAGGGAGAGAACCCTCTTGTAAACAGCCATTAAAGACCTCCGCAAGGTAGGGAGCCAGGATCGTCTTAAAACATTTATAAAATTCGGCTGTCAAACCATCTGGCCCTGGCGTTTTCTTGATGGCCAGTTTCTCAATAGCCCGGATTACCTCATCTGCAGTGATTTCATCTGTCAAATTCATCAAAGGAACATTACTTTCCAGTCCTGGTGTAGAGTCCAAAAAACCCAACATCCTTGTCCGATCAAGGTTCCTTCCTTCCAGGAGATCGGCATAGTATGACCTGACAACCTCCAGGATCCCTGACCTAGACTTCGTCAGAGAGCCCGTACTGTCCTTCAGGCCATTGACCGTCTTAACTGCTACGCTCTGTTTACAGTTCTGGTAAGGGTCAGGCGAATGGTTTTTTACCCGTAATCCCTCTCCTGAACCAAAGAGGCGTGCCGGTCATATTGATGTCTCCTAAGGAGGAGCTTCACCTCAGAGATCGCCCCAGAATCTCTTCCATTCGAAACAAGGCGGTCAAGTTTCCTCCGCAAACGCTGGTAGGCGATATACTTATTCTTCTGCTTCTTTTTCCCTATGGCCTTGAAAAGCCCAACAGTCCGCTGTTTTACAAGCTCCCACCATTCTGACTTGCTGTTGCAAAAGTCTAGGATCGTTACCTGTGCTTGAAAAAAATCCTCAAAGGATTGTCTTACTCTCTCGTCTTCCAGGAGGGTCAAATTCAATCTCCAGATACCCCTCCCCCTAGGTGGCGTGTCTGAGGCATTCAGAGTCACAGATAGAATACAGTGATCAGAAAACTCCACTGCCCGACACACAGGTGCCGAAAAAGCAGAGTCTCCCTTTAAAAAAAACCTATCTATCCTACTCTGACTATTACCTCGCTGAAACGTGAACCCCGTGCTGTCTGGGCAGCGCTTAATGTGAGCATCTACCAGACCTGCTTCCCTAACTATCGTATTAAGAAAAAGGGTGTCATAGCCCAGCTTATCTCTGACACCTCTCCTGTCTTTAGACCTAGTAATGGTGTTGAAATCACCTCCAAAGATAACCTGCTGGGCCGTAAAAAGAAAAGGCTTAATCTTTGTAAAGAGGCATTTCCTGTCCCACTTCGTCTGGGGACCATAGATGTTAATCAGGCGCAGGTCCTGCCCCTTCACAGAGACGTCCAAGACCATGCATCTCCCAATCTCTACCTCAATTACCCGCCGGCACGTTACCATACCAGAAAAAAGGACCGCAACCCCGCTGTAAGGCTCGGCCGCAAGAGACCAAAATGAGGGACCACGCCTCCACTCCTTCTTTGCCAGATGTACATCGGCCAGACTACTCAGATGGGTCTCTTGCAAAAACAAAATGTCAGCATCAAACTCGCTGAGCAAAAATAAGGCCATATGACGAGCACTTACTGATCTTAAGCTGGCAACATTAATGGTTGCCACTTTTAACGGAGTGGGAACTGCCATTAGGGTAGTTGAGGCAGCCGTTTCTTAGCCTGACTATTCCGTCTCCCTGGAGAACCAGCGCGCTTTGCTGCACCCTGGCACTCATCATCCATAGAGGATGCAGAACTGAATGAGTCCCATTCCTCATCATCAGCATCATCATCATCCTCATCAGACAGTACCTTAAATTTATTCGCCAAAGGCAAAACCTCAGGACTTAAGGTAACTGTACCTCCTTTTTTTTTCTTCCTTTTGCCCCTCCTCCTCCTATCCTCCAACCACTCCATATCATCCTTGGACAAACTAGAGTCAACAGCCTCCCCACACCTATCCTCCACTTCACCCCCCTCCCCCCCACACTCCCTTCCCTTGTCCACCACCAGGCCAGCCTCTTCACCATCCTCCCCACTCCTCTGCACCCCACGATCCTTAACAGGAACCCTGCAGCGTCGAGGGAGGGGGACTGGCACTGCACTTGATGCACCAGCACCTCTTGCTGCCTCTGAAATTTTAGAAGACACTGACACACTAGGTAAACGCACAGACTGGGGCACCACAGACTGGGGAGACACGGGCACATTGGGTGTTGGCACAGACTGGGACACCACTGACTGGGGCACCACAGACACATTGGGAATTGGCACAGTCTGGGGCACCACAGACACATTGGGAATTGGCACAGACTCAGATGGACTCACAGGCCCTCCAGCTGTTGAGCTCCGAGCATCCTCCATGTCCAGGGGGAAGAACTCTCTCATGAGCTCAGGCTTATTGTGCATTGCCTCAGGACACTGGCTATAAGGATGCCCCACTGCATTGCACAGATTGCACCTTATGATGTTACAATCCTTAGCCAGATGTCCTATACCCTGGCACAGAGAGCACTTTATCACTGGACAGGAGGATGCAAGGTGACTTTTGTCTCCACATTTATTGCACAGCTTTGGCTGGCCCGGATAGAAGATGGTCAGCCTGTCCCTCCCCAGGAAAGCTGAGGACGGTAGATGCTGGACGACATTATCAATGATCTTTAGTTTTAACTGAACAGACCACCCCCCCGTCCATATTCCCCGATCATCCAGAATCTTCTTTAGGGGGCCCAGGACGTCTCCATACCTCCTCAACCATATACATAGATCCCCCGGTGGTATGGACTCATTACGGACCAGAATCGTGACCACTTTAATGAGTGGCTGGCGGGAGACAAGTTTGGGCATGAGCCCCTTCCAGTTCGGCAGGCCCCTACACACGTGCTCATATTTCTCCCAAAAAATGTCCAAAGACTCCGGGCGGAGAAAGGACAAATCATACTCATAGGAACCTGCCGGACTGATCAGGGCGAAGATATCTGCGGGCGTGAACCCCATCTGCAGAATCTTATCTACCACCGCCCTCCTGTGTGGGGGGATTCCACCGCCTTCCCACCTCAGCTGCACAACATTCCTCCTTTTAAACAGGGAGGAAGACAACCCATTCCCATGCTCCTTCCCTGCTTGTTCCCCCTTCCCAGATCCTGCAGCAGCAACACCAGCATAGGATTTCCTTCCACCCCCAGCATTTGCAGACTTGTCCTTAGACACATTCAAACCTGCCGGCAAAGCGTCTGATTCAGCTGGGATTATATTAGCAGAGGCAGGACCCACCCCCTCCCCCCGCTCTGTACACACAGCTCCAGTCCTGTCCAATGCAGACTTCTGCTGAGTTGTGGCACCACTGCACCCAGCATCACCTCCATCATTCTTAGGTACAGCCGCTGTGCCTGGTCCAGGCAAAGTCACTGTATTGTCCATGGACCTCTCCGCAGACTGGCAGTTTTTATCAGGTGTAGGCTGTACATTGTCTATGGGCTCACTGCCTGCAGCACTACAACTCTCAGCAAGCTTATTGTCAATAATAAAGTTCCCACCACCATCCTGCACACACACTGTACCTGCTTGCTGGGTTGTCACCTGTGCGATTTTATGGCTGGGATCAGAGCTTCCCTCAGCTGCTGCAGACTCCATGGTGGATCTTGCTCTCTCCACAGGACTAGAAACGGCGTCCATCTTGACATCACCATCCGGGGAAACCGCATCTGGAGGGGATTCCAACTTGGTTATGAAATCCAGCATGGCAGGACCTTCACCCTCCTGAGATGTGCCACATTGCTGGGGTGTGAAGGGGGCAGAGGGCTCAGCGGATGTCTGAGGTGTTGAACTGATGGGCTCATCCTCCGGGCCCACCTTCTCACTCACCGCCGACCCTGCCTGTACCTGCATCTCCTCGCTGGCTTCCCCATCCTCCATGCATGAAGCGGCTCCTCTTCTCATGCGATTAAATCGCTCCTCATTCCTATATTTTTCTTTAAATATTCCGCTGTTCTCCTTCAGAGAGCTCACCAGTTCTTTCTGCTTCCTTAAAGCTTGTTCCAGGTCCTTCAGCTCAGGCCTTAGAGCCGGTCTTTTCTTACTGTATACTTTAGCACAGATCTGTTTTTTCTTCCTGAATTCAGCCATCAAGACCATCAATCTCTCCTCCTCCTTCTCAATCCGCTTCAACTTACTGACAGTCCTCTGTCTGAAGGCTGACAGGGACTCATCTTTCCTTTGGGTAGGCCCAGAATCTTCCACAGGCCTATCCAGGGGGGCCCCGCCCGGCTCTTCCCCAGGATCCAGCATCCCTCCTGGGGGAAGAGAAGCCACTCTAGTCTCTGGAGCACAGGAGCAAAGGAACCAGCAACCACACCCTTCACTGACAGGAGTGGAATGGCAGTTTCCCACCATCCCTGTGCTGAGTTCCCGGGTCTGTACACCCGCTGTGCCCATTATGAGGGGGTTCCCACCATCCCTGTGCTGAGTTCCCTGGTCTGTACACCCGCTGTGCCCATTATGAGGGGTTCCCACCATCCCTGTGCTGGGTTACCGGGTCTGTACACCCGCTGTGCCCATTATGAGGGGTTCCCACCATCCCTGTGCTGAGTTCCCGGGTCTGTACACCTGCTGTGCCCATTATGAGGGTTTCCCACCATCCCTGTGCTGAGTTCCCGGGTCTGTACACCCGCTGTGCCCATTATGAGGGGTTCCCACCATCCCTGTGCTGAGTTCCCGGGTCTGTACACCCGCTGTGCCCATTATGAGGGGGTTCCCACCATCCCTGTGCTGAGTTCCCGGGTCTGTACACCCGCTGTGCCCATTATGAGGGGTTCCCACCATCCCTGTGCTGAGTTCCCGGGTCTGTACACCCGCTGTGCCCATTATGAGGGGTTCCCACCATCCCTGTGCTGAGTTCCCGGGTCTGTACACCCGCTGTGCCCATTATGAGGGGTTCCCACCATCCATGTGCTGAGTTCCCGGGTCTGTACACCTGCTGTGCCCCATTATGAGGGGTTCCCACCATCCCTGTGCTGAGTTCCCGGGTCTGTACACCCGCTGTGCCCATTATGATGGGTTCCCACCATCCCTGTGCTGAGTTCCTGGGTCTGTACACCCGCTGTGCCCATTATGAGGGGTTCCCACCATCCCTGTGCTGAGTTCCCGGGTCTGTACACCCGCTGTGCCCATTATGAGGGGTTCCCACCATCCCTGTGCTGAGTTCCCGGGTCTGTACACCCGCTGTGCCCATTATGAGGGGTTCCCACCATCCCTGTGCTGAGTTCCCGGGTCTGTACACCCGCTGTGCCCATTATGAGGAGTTCCCACCATCCCTGTGCTGAGTTCCCGGGTCTGTACACCCGTTGTGCCCATTATGAGGGGTTCCCACCATCCCTGTGCTGAGTTCCCGGGTCTGTACAACCGCTGTGCCCATTATGAGGAGTTCCCACCATCCCTGTGCTGAGTTCCCGGGTCTGTACACCCGATGTGCCCATTATGAGGGGTTCCCACCATCCCTGTGATGAGTTCCCGGGTCTGTACACCCGCTGTGCCCATTATGAGGGGTTCCCACCATCCCTGTGCTGAGTTCCCGGGTCTGTACACCTGCTGTGCCCATTATGAGGGGTTCCCACCATCCCTGTGCTGAGTTCCCGGGTCTGTACACCCGCTGTGCCCCATTATGAGGGGTTCCCACCATCCCTGTGCTGAGTTCCCGGGTCTGTACACCCGCTGTGCCCATTATGAGGGGTTCCCACCATCCCTGTGCTGAGTTCCTGGGTCTGTACACCCGCTGTGCCCCATTATGAGAGGTTCCCACCATCCCTGTGCTGAGTTCCTCCTGCTTCCTTCTTCCCCCAGCACAGCACATTGCCACCATAACATTGCCCACCGCATCGTCTCCGGCACAGCACCCCGCATCGGCCTCGGCACCCCGCATCGGCCCCGGCACCCCGCATCGGCCCCAGCCCACCGCATCATCCCCGGCACAGCACCCCGCATCGGCCTCGGCACCCCACATCGGCCCTGGCACAGCACCCCGCATCGGCCCCGGCACAGCTCCCCGCATCGGCCCCAGAACCACAACCAGACCCAAATGTCAGTGCCCACCAGTGCATTATCAGTGCCCATTAGTGCGGTGACACCAGTTCATTATCTGTGCAGTGGCACCAGTGCCTTATATCAGTGCGGTGACAACATTATTAGTGCCCATCAGTGCGGTGACAACATTAGTGCCCATCAGTGCGGTGACAACATTATTAGTGCCCATCAGTGCGGTGACAACATTATTAGTGCCCATCAGTGCGGTGACAACATTATTAGTGCCCATCAGTGCGGTGACAACATTAGTGCCCATCAGTGCGGTGACAACATTATTAGTGCCCATCAGTGCGGTGACAACATTATTAGTGCCCATCAGTGCGGTGACATTAGTGCCCATCAGTGCGGTGACAACATTAGTGCCCATCAGTGCGGTGACATTAGTGCCCATCAGTGCGGTGACAACATTAGTGCCCATCAGTGCGGTGACAACATTAGTGCCCATCAGTGCGGTGACAACATTATTAGTGCCCATCAGTGCGGTGACAACATTAGTGCCCATCAGTGCGGTGACATCAGTGCGGTGACAACATCAGTCAGTGCGGTGACAACATTATTAGTGCGGTGACAACATCAGTCAGTGCGGTGACAATATCAGTGCGATGACAACATCAGTCAGTGCGGTGACAACATTATTAGTGCGGTGACAACATCAGTCAGTGCGGTGACAATATCAGTGCGGTGACAACATCAGTCAGTGCGGTGACAACATTATTAGTGCGGTGACAACATCAGTCAGTGCGGTGACAATATCAGTGCGGTGACAACATCAGTCAGTGCGGTGACAACATTATTAGTGCGGTGACAACATCAGTGCGGTGACAACATTATTAGTGCGGTGACAACATTATTAGTGCGGTGACAACATCAGTCAGTGCGGTGACAACATTATTAGTGCGGTGACAACATCAGTCAGAGCGGTGACAATATCAGTGCCCAGTGCAGAGTGGGGAGAGTTACAGATGATCAGGATGACAGAGCGCATCTCTGTCTGTGTAGATCTGTATGTGAGTACACTGATCGTAGTACAGCCCCGCCTCCCTGCACTAGAATTGTAACACACAGTGCAGAGCGATGTTGCAATGTACAGGGAAGCGGGGCTGTACTACGCTCGGTGTTCTCACATACAGATCTATCAGACAGAGATCCGCTCTGTCTGTCTGATGATCTGTATCTCCGTGCACCGGAGACAGATGGCAGGCGGGCGGGTGGTGGAGGGGGGAGGACGGGGGCGGGGCTAGGACGGGGGAGGAGTTAGAGAGGCAGAAGAGGAAGGACACCACCTCTATGGGCGGCACTGCCCTCCCTCCCGCCCCCCGAGACGTTCAACCACGGCTGCGATGTTCAGCCCAGCCTGGGGATGATGACACACATCTCCCAGGAGGCATAGCAGCGCTGGATGCGGTGGGGAGGCCATTCCGCCGCGGCGGGGGGGTATGACACTCAGGGATAAAAACGTGAGTTTTTAAGAGAAAAAAAAAAAACATCCCAAATGTATTTAAAGGGGCAGTGTTAAAACTAATGGCCCAGATTCAAGAAGCACTTGCGCCCGCGCAACCATAGTTGCGCGGCGCAAGTGCTTACTTGCTCCGGTGTAACGAGTGCTCCTGATTCAGGAACCTCGTTACACCGACTGCAGCCTAGGATCTGACAGACATAAGCCTCCTTATGCCTTCACATCCCAGGCTGCATTCTTGCGTTGGCCGCTAGGGGGCGCGGCCATTGTGATCGGCGTATAGTATGCAAATTGCATACTACCACCGATTCACAAAACTTGCGCGTGCCCTGCGCACGCAAGGTACGGAGTTTCCGTACGGCGACTTTAGCGCAAGGTTGCTCCTGCTAATAGCAGGGGCAGCCAATGCTAAAGTATAGCTGCGCTTCCCGCTCGTGAAATTTAAATTTCACGTCGTTTACGTAAGTGATTCGTGAATGGCGCTGGACGCCATTCACGTTCACTTAGAAGCAAATGACGTCCTTGCGACGTCATTTGCCGCAATGCACGTCGGGAAAGTTTCCCGACGGAGCATGCGCTGTTCGCTCGGCGCGGGAGCGCGCCTAATTTAAATGATTCCCGCCCCCGGCAGGATCATTTACATTAGGCGCCCTTACGCAGGGCCAATTAGCATAGCGCCCGCGCAATTTACGGAGCTACTGCTCCGTGAATCGCTGGGCAAATCGAAATATTTGCGTGGGCGCAGAGAAAAATCTTTGCTCTTTGCCCACGCAAATATTGCTCCAATCTACCTGAATCTGGGCCACTGTTGATAAGTTGAAAAATAGGGTGGAACTCCGCTTTAAGGTAAAAAACCTTCTGAGTGCCGTTCTTTCCCCAGCCCCCCCCCTTATACTTCCCTTAGCCTGATCTCGATCCAGTGATGGTCAGTAAAACAGCGGCTCTCTCAGTTTTCTCCCTCCTCAAAGACTCAGAGACAGCAGTGGGAGCCACTTTCTACTGCTGTTGGGGGGTAGGGCTGAGACATGCTCTAAACACAATCTCTCTTAGCATATAAAAGATGATCAAATTATACATATATGTAAGTGTGAAACTGCTTAAGCAATGTGGGAAGGATTATAAAAGGTGTATGAAAGATCTAATCTCAGTAATAAATTGTATTTGATTAGAAAGCTATACCAAACCAAGCTGATGAAAGGCCAGGATATACAGGATTAAATAAAGCACACATTGGAAATCGTTGAATGCCTGAGAGGTATAGGAGAAGAAATAAAAGGTTTTCATGTTGGAGCACTATTACTCAGTGGCTAACCAGAAAGTTATGAAATGCTTATCACAGCACTTCATGCACATTCAGATGATGAACTGACATTGGAAGTTGTTAATGGCAAGCTTATGGATAAATATAAGCATAAAACTGAAAGCATAAATAGTGACGGTGCTTCTGTCGCAGAGTCTGCTTTCGAAAAATAGGAATAAAAACAATAACATGCAACAAGAAACATGTGAATGTTTTGTGTGTAAGAAACAAGGTCATTTAAAAGCAGACTGCAGAACCTGGAAGGCTAGAACGCAAAAACAAACCAAACTACAAAAGGACAAAAGAGCAAAGAAAGAAACTGATTTTTCTTCAGATAACGCATATGTTTTCAATCCAAATGTTGCACTTCATCTTTGCAGGCATGGTGTGTTGATTCAGGAGTAGGGATGAGCTTTATGTTCGCCGAACAGGAACAATTTGGGGTGTTCGCGGCAAATTGGAAAAGCCGCGGGTAGTAATCAGGTAGGGAGCTGTCCAGCATCTTAGGTGGCTCAGCAAGGAGTTCTACTGCCGCAGTAAAGTTGTAAGTTCTGATCCTGGTCCTTACATTCCTCCTCTTCTTCCAGGATGCCTTCCAGGATGTCTTCGGGCCGGGTTTGTGGTGAAACCTCTGGTGGAATTTCCTTTTTTTTTCTTCTCGGGTTCCCAAGAATTGAACCAGATATTGTAATTTATTCCTAAAGGTTCTGGAATCAAGAATTTTCTCAACCATATATTGTTCTTCACCTTGCACGTCCAAGGGTGGAGGGGGTGGGAAAATCCTCCCAGAGAAAGATTTTCATGAAATAGTTTGAGCAAGTATACATGAAACACAGGATGAATCTTCTTACTGGCAGGAAGTTTTATCCAAAAAGTAACTGGGTTAATTTGAACTGACATTTGAAATAGTCCCACACACTTGGAACATGTACCTTAATTTTTTTGGTAGATAACCAAACTTTGTGATTCACATGAAAGGTAGACAGTGATCTGCGATGTCTATCAGCACCTTCCTTGTAACATTCCTGAACTTCCTTGAAAGTCCGATCAACTTCTCTTGGATCTCCTGTAATGTAGTTAATCTGTTGGTAACAGCAGGAATTGGAGTTGAGGTAGGAAGTTTAGGAATTAAAACTGGATGATATCCAGTGTTTGAAAAAAAGGACTTTAAGCAGTGGAGCTACGTATGTTTAGAATATTTATAAGCAAATTCTGCAACAGGAAAATAGTCCACCCAGTCATCCTGAAGATAACTGACAAAACATCGAAGGTACTGCTCCAGAGTTTGACTGGTCCTCCTGGTCTGACCATTAGGCTGGGAATGAAAAGCAGAGGATGGATTAATTGTAACACCTAATGCAGAGCAAAAGCATTTTTCTAAATTTTTATGTAAACTGTACTCCTAGGTTAGACACCACATCATCAGAGATTTTTACATTTTTCAATTTGTTCATTATACTTATGTAGGGACTTTATTTATTTGTGATATTAATTTCTCAATTTTTACTATACTTACGTATCAATGATCTGGGAGTGCAACTTAATAATTGAAAGTTACATCGAAATAAAAAACAAAAAGCTAGGGTACACAGAGCTTAGTGAGATGAAAACAGGTCTCTTTATTTGTACAACAATAATATTAAGGACCCTTTCACACGGAAAGGATCTGTGGTGATCCGCCCCGTGAACCTCCACTTGCAGGGACCGCCCTGTCTTTTCTCCGCTCTCCCCTATGGGACCGTCTGTCTGTTTTCACCCGATCCGCTCTGCAGACAGATGGAAAAATTGTATTTTCCTCCGTCTGCAAAATTGGAGGATTGCGGACACCAATGAGATCGGGTGTCAGCGGATGTTCATCCGCTGACACCCGCTATCTCATAGAGATCAATGTATGTCCCTTTTTCATCTGTACACACATGTGTGAAAGGGGCCTAAGAGAATACAGTGAGCTAAATAGATACAAGGCAGGCAGTATAATGTGCACCTCTGCTGACACCAAAAAGTCCTGATGACTTTTTAGTATAATAATGTTATTTTAAGAGATACAGATAACCTGCAGTTATCTTTACAGCAGCCACCCATAAAATATTTCCTGTAGCATTCTATTAAGGGAAAACTTAGCAAGGATTTCATGGAAAAGAACCTTAATTGTTTAAGTCTGTTTTGCATTGTTAGAATATGCATTCATTAGACACATGTCAATCATTTCCATGCTTTCCAATGTGTAAAAAAATGCTAATATCCTCATGTTGGCCTTTCATCCATACTTTATTTTATATATTACAATACAAGGAATTTAAAGCTTTAACACTCATTATATAAATGTATATTAGATTAAATGACTGAAAACAGTAGACTCTCTTTAAGGCTAAACATAAGAACAAATCTGCCTGGGTTGGATTTATGGGAGGTTAATCAAACCCTGCTTAAAGACAGCCTTACATGTACAGCAAGCACTTGCAAATAACTTTACATGTGTCAGTAAGTATACAGAGTAATAATAACTTTTTACAACTCAACCATATAAAAGCCAATACAGTATCCACCCTGATATAAACATTCATGCGTGAATCCCCCATCTATAGCTTTAGATCAGACTGTTACATTCACCAGGAAGAGATAAACAGTCTAGCCAATGAGTAGTCTGTCCATCACCAGTTCCAACAGGCTCGGACCTGGGGTATGCAGTCCAGGTCTGAGCCTGTCCAAAAATAAGTTGTCAAATTTATGGGGACGGCCCCTATGTTGATAGATACACTTTTACAATCTGAGGATTTCTCCCATGCATTGTATACTTTCTTTGTGGGAATGAAAGTCAGTAGACTTCCAGTGCCAGAGTATCATCCTCTGGATTTGAAAAATAACTCTAGCTACCAGAGGCGTACTAAGCATGGGGCGGAGGGGGCGGGCCGCACCGGGTGCCACACCCTGGAGGGGTGTCAGGCCGACGCCCCCCCTCCGAGAATGAAGAGGACTGTAGCGTGCGGCATGATGATAGCGCGGTAACAGGGAGGCAGCGCTAGCGGCAGTCTAGGTAAGGCTTTTCAGGGGGGAGGGGGTGTGACTCGTGCGAGCCGCCCGTACCCATACCCGAGACCGCAATTATCCCCTTCTCTGTGGCAGCGCAGCGCCCGCGGCTCTGATAGATACGGCTGTGACTGGCTGACACTGACAGTCACACAGCCTAGGAGCGTGAAGCTGCAGCCGCCTCCCCCTGTGCTGTGCTGCCTGTGTGTGTAGTGTAACACGCGGCGCGCTGATGATCATCTGTCTGACGGCATTAAGGGTCTGAAGGCAAGGGGGGTGTGTGCACTATTGTAATGGGGGTGTTCTGTATATGAGGTGGGGGGTGTTCTGTATATGAGGGGGGTTCTGTATTCTGGGGGGTTCTGTATTCTTGGGGGGGGGGATGTTCTGTATTGTAGGGGGTGGTATCTGTATATGAGGGGGGTTTTGTATTCTGGGGGGGTTCTGTATTGTGGGGGGTGGTATCTGTATAGGGGGGATTCTGTATTGTGGGGGGGGGGAGTTCTGTATTGTAGGGGGGTGGTATCTATATAGGGGGGTTCTGTATTCTGGGGGGGGGGTGTTCTGTATTGTAGGGGGGATTCTGTATTCTGGGGGGGTTCTGTATTGTGGGGGGTGTTCTGTATTGTAGGGGGTGGTTTCTGTATATGAGAGGGGTTCTGTATTCTGGGGGGGGGGTTCTGTATTGTGGGGGGGGGGGTGTTCTGTATTGTAGGGGGTGGTATCTGTATAGGGGGGGTTATGTATATGAGGGGGGTTCTGTATTGTAGGGGGGTGGTATCTGTATAGGGGGGATTCTGTATTCTGGGGGGTTCTGTATTGTGGGGGGGGGGGTGTTCCTTATTGTAGGGGGGTGGTATCTGTATAGGGGGGGTTCTGTATTCTGAGGGGGTTCTGTATTGTGGGTGGAGGTGTTCTGTATTGTAGGGGGTGGTTCTGTATATGAGGGGGGATTCTGTATTCTGGGGGGTTCTGTATTCTGGGGGGGTGTTCTCTGTATAGGGGGTGGTTCTGTATATGAGGGGGGGGGTTCTGTATTGTGGGGGTGTTCTGTATTGTAGGGGGGTTCTGTATTGTAGGGATGGGTCTGAACTGTAGGGGTGGGTCTGTATTGTAAGGGGGTTCTGTAGGGGGGTCTGTATTGTAGGGAGGGGTCTGGACTGTCCAGAGGTGCAGTCTAATGTAAAGGGGTGCAGTGTAATGTAAAGGGGTCAAGAGATGCAGGGTGCTGTGTAATGTAAAGGGTTCCAGAGGTGCAGGGTGCTGTGTAATGTAAAGGGGTCCATAGGTGCAGGGTGCTGTGTAATGTAAGGGGTCCAGTGATGCAGGGTGCTGTGTAATGGAAAGGGGTCCAGAGGTGCTGTGTAATGTAAAGGGGTCCAGAGATGCAGGGTGCTGTGTAATTTAAAGGGGTCCAGAGATGCAGGGTGCTGTTTAATGTAAAGGGGTCCAGAATTGCAGGGTGCTGTGTAATGTAAAGGGGTCCCGTGGTGCAGTTGTGGAGAGGGGGTACACAGTAGTGACAAAGAGATATTGAAGGATGCAGGGGGCACAGTGGGGTGTTTTTACATTTTACCGTGGGTGGTGCCAGATATTCGATCCGCCCCGGGTGCCAAATGTTCTAGGTACGCCCCTGCTAGCTACATTTTCTCTCGTGGGAGCTGGCAGTTGAAAGTCATCTAAAATAATCAAGAGGCATGGTTTCGGGGCGAGTTGTATGGAGGTCTGAAACATGGAGTTTATGGTGTTAGGGCACCTCCAGGTTAGGTGAATAAAGTCCCAATGGTCCCTTGAGCACTTGCCACATATAGGGGAGTCAAGAATGGCCATTGCATAAAGTCTGGCTGGGGTGAAATGGGCTCTGAGGAGTAAGTACAGTTGCATTTTTTTAATGCTTTACATTAAAGTGGATGTAAACCCGATTCATGAAATTTGAATTGAGCACATATACCTGCAGTATTTTGTTATCTCTTTTCAAAGACCATAGTCTTTTAGATCTCTTCTGAACGGTTCCTCTGTTATCAGCCTGAGAACTCCTGACATATTTTTTGACTTTTTAGACAAAAGCAGCCTGAATCTTTTGTCAAAGGAGGTTGCTAAAATAGATTAGCAGAGAGCAGCTCCTATTACAAAACACCTCTGAGAGTCTCTGCCTATAATGAGAGGGGGTGTGTGCCTTTCCTCCAATCAGCAATGTTAGCTATCTTTGCTGTATGCCCAGACATCACACTCTGTGTTAACCAGGAAGAGAAAATCTCCTAACAGGATCTCAACTTTCTAAGCAGTATATACATGTGAAGACAGCAGATATACATATACAACCTATATATGGAGATTTGGTTAATCTCTGTGTATCATCTGAGGCTATTCACTTCACTGGGTGTATAGGGGGGGGGTTACATCCACTTTAAGAGAACTCTGAGGTAAATCTTCCTCCCATTGATCATCTACAAAAGGACCTAAATCCCTCTACCACCTCTTGCCTACTTTCCAGGGAAACAACGTTAAGAATTCAATTGGTAACATCATATAACATCTGAAAATAAATCCCTTGGTAGAGATGGTTTCAGCCATCATATTAAACACTTGAGTTGCTGCCAATCTACTGCTGAGCCCTGTGTTGCAACGGCATGCTTAAGCTGGATATAGTAAAATAGCATGGACCTTGGTAAGCAAAACTTAATGCTCAGTTCCTAAAATGAGAATAGTGTCCCATTCTTAAAAATATGGTGGAGGTGAACTATGCCCCACTTACACCAGTTTGTGAACTTTATTTGCAGTACAATTATTTATTGTCTTAAAAGTATAAAAACAACAAAGGGGACCAAAATACTTCAAAACCACAATCCCTGGGGCATGGCTGCGGCATTAGAGCGTGAAGAAGTGTTTTCACTCAGCTCCAGAGACCCGCCCACTGCATTGCTTTTCCAGCAGCCATCCGGGGGAGATTTACACCCGCAATGATGCTCCCAAATAGATAGCCCTCCCTGTCATCACAGTGGACTGCTCAGGGCTGTTCTGGCTCTCTGGACCTGTACTTTACAGAGACCCGCCGGGGAAGTGGGATCATCCAAGATGGCGTCGGGTGAGCACGCTGACCGTGCAGCCTCTCCTATGCCTTCACCATCCCTACCTCTGCACTCGCTCCCTCTCCCCTCCTCTTCCTCTGGTTAAGATAACCAGGAAAGATGCTGAGATGGCAGGAAAGCCCTGGGAGATAAAGATCTGCACTCCCACATTCTCTCCCTCCCTACCAAAGCTGATCTGGTGCTCCTTACACACAAGGTGGAGAAGGCCCTGTGATAGGACATTGAGGCCCTGTAAGCTGACACTGTGCACATTGGGGGCCAAGTTGAAGACCTGGAGGCACGCTGGGAGGAACTGGACCCCATGATCCTGGCCCTCACTGAGAAATGTAAGACACAGAACCTCCGAATTAACTATATGTTAGATCAAATGGATGATCTAGAAAACAGGAGTTGCAGAATAAACATTCGTATTAGGGGGCTGCCCGAAGCTACTGCACCCCAGGACATAGTCCCTACCCTGCAGGGGGTTTTCAAGCAAATACTGGGCCTCAAGGTGCCCACGTACATTGAAATTGATCGTGCACATAGAGCCCTTTGCCTGCCATCAGAGGACCCTGATAAGTCTCGAGACATCGACTCCAAGCTCCATAAATACTCCCTGAAACAACGCATTATGTTTAATGTCAGGGGAAAGCGCTTTGTGGACTTTGATGGTGCAAAATTGTCCTTTTTCCCAGACCTCTCTCGCCGCACCCTGCTGCAGCGTCGAGCCATGAAGCCATTGTTGGAGGTTCTCTAGGATGCAAAGCTACTTTACAGGTAGGGGTTCCCCTTTAACCTCTCAGTCACCAAAAACGGCCAGCAATTTATCCTACAGAACAAAGGTGATTTGCCTCAGTTCCTGAAAGATCTGGAGTTGCCTTCAGTGGACATCCCAGATTGGCAATCTGCACCGGAGATACCACTCCACATTCGCCCACAGCCCTGGAATCCTGCACGTTACTGAGGTTGGAACAGGAACCGTGGTGGTGCATCACATCCAATGCAGCAACTCTCCTCTTCCAAAGGGGCACCTTGAGACCTGGGATTTACTGCTCCCCCTGTTCTACTCAGGATTATCCTGTCCTGGCTGCTGTGAACTTGGCACTGTGGTGGGCACTGAGAGACTTTATTGAGGGGTACTGACTGGCAAATATTGGGCACTGGTTGATACATCTGATGGGGGCTGTGCTGATAATCAATGTGCTGATTATCAGCACAGTCCCCCCTTTAACAGGGAGAGCTGCTGATCGGCTCTCCCTGTCAGCACAAACCAAGGAATGCCGTTTACCAGCATTGCCTGGTTCACGTGATGATCAGCTGTGATTGGTCACAGCTGATCACGCGGTAAGAAGCCTCTGTCAGATCAGACTGACACGCCGCGCTCATGATTGCCACATGCCATCATATGACGCCAAGTCAGGATAACAGAACCACTTCCCGGCTGTCAATCTGCTATAGGCCAGGTGGGAAGTGGTTAAAAGAGAAATTAGAGTGAATTATTTGACAGTAGCCACAAATATTTTCCGCGTGCCAGAGCACTGAAATAGGCAGCAAACAGTGCAAAGAATGATTTTAGCTAGAGCAAAGAGTAAAATTTTGCAACTGAAGTCCACCTGCAGAAACACTGTATGTCACCAGTACAGTGCCTGAGCACTGGAATAGACCACAAACTTTGAGACACAATGCAGGAATTACCCTACAGAAAATATTAGGGATTTGACAGCTGAAGTCCAGTCACAGAAACATTGTGTGGCACCCCAAAGAAAGTTACTGGAAAAGCCTGAAAACGTAAAGCAGTTTTTCAGTCATCTTTTGAAAAACTGTAGCTGTTGACCTTTAATAAATAGACGCTCACTTGGAAGACTGAGGATGTTCTATGAGTTCAGGGAGCCATGTACCCCTCTAAGGGTACATCACCACAACACCCTGTATGTGAAGTGTAAAGTTGCAGAGTGGCGTTGATATTATTATGTCCAGGAGAAGATCGAGGAGGAAGAGGACCCTGTAAATCATTTAAAAACCTGAAAAAATCTAAAAAGGGTAAGCATGCAAAAAAAATAAAAAATACTGGGTATCTAGGGGATGATATGCTGGTGGGGACTGAGCTTGGAGTTGATTTTTAAAGAACAAATTGTAAATAATAAAAAAGTGGAAGCCCATCTAGCTTAGTAAAGTGAGGGGAAAGATTTCTTTCAGCTATTTATTTGTGTCTGTGTCTCTATTGGGGGATATTGCCCTGTTTCCTGTACCACAGAAGGAACAGAATAGTAAGAAATTTCCCCTCTACTCTACAGTTGTTACTGTAAAATTTTAGATTTTTCATCACTTAGGGCCAGATTCACAGAGGAGATACGACGGCGTATCTCCTGATAGGCCGTCGTATCTCTGAGAGTATCTATGCGATTGATTTATAGAATCAGTTACGCATAGATAGCCCTAAGATCCGACAGGTGTAATTGACTTACACCGTCGGATCTTAGGATGCAATACTTTGGCCGCCGCTGGGGGGAGTTTGCGTCGTTTTTCAGCGTCGGGTATGCAAATGAGCTTTTACAGCGATCCACGATTACGTCGTCGCTAGTAATTTTTTCCCGTCGCAAAGTTAAGCATGCTTTTACATGGCTTAACTTTAGACGAGCCATGTTAAAGTATGGCCGTCGTTTCTGCGTCGAATTTCACATTTTTTTTTTTGCGTAAGACGTCCGGGAATACGAAAGTAAGTTACGCACGTCGCCGTGCAAAAAATGACGTCACTTCGCGCAAAGCACGGCGGGAATTTCAAAACGGAGCATGCGCAGTACTTTCTTACGTCTTTACGATACACCGCCGCAAGTTTACAGGTAAGTGCTTTGAGAATCAGGCACTTACGCTGAAAACTTGCGGTGGTGTAACGTAAAGACGATACGTTACGCCGCCGGAGTTTTTTGTGAATCTGGCCCATAATGTTTAGTGGAAAAAAAATGAAAGAGAATTTTCCCAAAGGGAAGATAGATGGCAATAAAAACTTGGCAGAAGTTCTACAACTAGAAAAAAATTTGGATGGAGTTCTACATCATGAATAAAAGCATGTAGCTGGAAGGCATCTAATGTTTCATTCTTAAAATCAGCTAATCATAAAAGGGAGCCCTGCAAGGATATTTAACCACTTAAGAACCAGAAGAATTTACCCCCTTAATAACCAGGCCATTTTCTGCAATATGGGACTGCGTCACTTTAACTGACAATTGCGCGGTCGTGCGGTGCTGTACCCGAACAAAATTTACGTCCTTTTTTTCCCACAAAGAGAGCTTTCTTTTGGTGGTATTTGATCACCTCTGCGTTTTTTTATTTTTTGCGATACAAACAAACAGAGAGCAACAGTTGTGAAAAAAATTTTTTTTCACTTTTTGCCATAATACATATCCCCCAAAAATATATAAAAACACAAATTTATTCATCAGTTTAAGCCGATATATATTTTTCTACAAATTTTTTGGTAAAAAAAATCACAATAGGCGTATATTGATTGGTGTGCGCAAAAGTTATCACGTCTACAAACTATGGGATAGATTTAGGGACTTTTATTTTTTTTTATATAGTTTTAACTGGTAATGGCAGCAATCTACAATTTTTAGCAAAATTGCAGTAGAAAAATCTGACCCCAAATGTCACTTTTTGGGTACCAGTGACATTATTACTTTGATCAGTACTATAAAAATGTACCGATCAATGTAAAAAAGCCCTGGCAGGGAAGGGGTTAACACTAGGGGGCGAGCAAGGGGTTAACTGTGTTCCTTAGATGTGGGCTGCCTGGGACATGACAGGAACCACTGTTCCCAATTACCTTGTACAGTAGAGCTCTGTCATGTCATCTGTAAGAATGGGATCCGCCTTGTTTACAAAGGCAGATTCCCATTCTGCCTCTGTACTAGGCGATTGTGGGTCGCCGACAAACATTAAGTCTGCCTGTGCAGCGGGCACAAGAGTGCGCCGCCGGCAGTGCGTACCCACCGTAACTTCGCCTGCACGAGCCGTCAAACATGTACAGCGATTCATGCAGAAGAGCAGAAATGCCGCAGTACAACTGCAGACAACAAATTAAAGAGGACAAGCCCACATAATAAATAAAAAGTCACTTTTCCAGTTTAGAGAGGGTAATAAACAGAAAAACAAACACTATTTGAAGCTGAGCTCCGGTTATAAACTCAAACCCCCCTTCCATCACCACCACTACCACCACCAATTAATCATTGGGTTGGATTTTAAAACCTACAGTAAATTTAAAAGCCAATTTCTTTCCTGAAGTTCGTGATTACATGACAGGTCCAAAGTCTTACATCTTCTTAACTGTGGAGAGAGAGGGCCCCCTTTTATCTTGGGTGTCATGTTGCTGCTTGGGTGGTGTGAATACTTCCAAATTAGTTGCCCAGTGGCAGAGAGAGAGTTCAGGTTCAAGATGTGACAATTACAAAAAAAGGCAACTGGTTGACGTGGGTATAGCCTGCATCGTAGGATCACTGGTCGTCAAAATCTAAAGTGGCTTTACATGACAGACTAAGGACAGCATACAACTGTTCAGAAACTTTGTATTTTAAAATAAATAAACTGGTGAGAAGGGAGTGGGAGAGGGACATGGGTAGGCATGTTATTTTCTTGGATATGGTCTTTAAAATGGTCCTTATATGAACATGGAAGGTTTGCTTCTTTTGCAGCGTAAAGCAAAAATAGAATTAGAAAGTTTGAATAGGAAGCCAAATATAAAGAAAAGTTACTTTTACACCTTGGCTTTTGGCTGCTTCCTGTATGCTAGGGTGAAATCACAGAGCCTTCCTTAGAGAATCTGGGAAAATTGGGGAACCTGTACTGGAACAACTTTTCCCAATATTTAAGCTCCTCGTCCCCTAAAAACAAACAAAACATGTAACATGTGACTCAGGAAATTTATAATTTACAAACTCCCACTAAGGACAGGTAAGTTGTACTGTACATAATACCTCCTAGGAGTGAAAAGTGTCCAGTAGGTGTTCACAACAAGCCAAATGTTTTGACTTTTTTCCTGAAATATACGCCTGGTACAGACGAGCTTAAATGGTTGTATTCGCATAACAAGCAGCCTGCACAATCACAATCTATCGGTTATGGAGATAGCAGCTTACAGGTGTTCCACACTGGTAATCCTCAGAATGGGAAGCATATTATTTTTTTTTATGTAAGGAATACTCCAAATCTTGATAAAAATGTATTAAGCATATATAATTACTAAACGTGTTTTATTTATAGTATGTAAAATGATATATCTATTTTCATCTATAGTTATCTAATTTTCTTAAAATAGAACATCATTCCTAATTTTTAAGGACAACTTACTGCCTGGAATATTACCATCTGATTTGCAAAAAGCAAACATAATACCAGTATTCAAAAATTGGTCAGAGATATATTTCTGGAAACTACAGACCAGTCAGCCTAACATCATTAGTATGTAAACTGTTGGAAGGAATGATACAGTAAGTGACCATATCCAAGAATTTGCTGACAACAATAGTATCATTAGTAGTAACCAACATGGATTTATGAAGAATTTTTCTTGCTAGACCAACCTTTTAACATTCTATGATGAGGTGAGTTGTAATATGGACACATGGGGCCTGTGGACGTAATGTATCTAGATTTCACTAAAGCATTTGATATCATACCCCATAAATGTAAATGAACATACAAATTAAGGTCTTTTGATATTCATGAGACTGTACTGTATGTACCTGAATAGAAAACTGGTTGTAGTGGGTGGTGATAATTGTCATATTTTCTGAATGGTCTGAAGTTGTAAGCAGGGTATCCTATGACTCTGTACTGGGACCATTTATATTTAACATGTTCATAAACGATACATAGGTTGGAATAAATAGTTCAATCACAGTGTTTGCTGATAACACAAATCTAAGCAGGTCAATACCTTCACAACAGGATATAGCAAATTTACAAGAAGACAAAATAGAGGGGATGGCAGCTATATAGCTAATGAGGTTTAAAATTGAAAAATATAAAGTAATGCACTCGGGAGCTAAAAATATGAATACAGGGGGGCGTGGTCTAACCTCGCTGGAAGATGGACGCTTAATACCGGAGCTCCTTCCGCTCAAGATCCCGCTCTCCCCGTAAACAAACAAGCGATTTAAACCTTACCGTGACTGCTTTATCCAAGAATCAGAGGCGCAACATGGCCACTACCCGTCAAAACTCCCCACAGAATACGGTACAGTCATCAAACGATAACCAACTTGCCTTCTCTAACGTAGAACACGGAGAACTATCGGGTCAATCTTAACGACAACCCAGCATTTGTTATCTTCACACAGTAGCAGCTGACATAAAAGACACTCTATCAGTGGCTATTGCAGATCTACGCATTGACATCCGCGCCATAGCTGACAGAGTTGAAAAAACTACTGCGCAACACGACACAGTTCTCCACCGGGTTACACGTAAAATGGATAATCAAACTCTTCAACTCAGAGACCTACAACGCCATTTAGAAGATCTTGAGAATAGAGGACATCGTCACAACCTGAGAGTCCGTGGTCTACCTGAATCGGTAGATTCAACTCAACTTGATACCGTTGTTACTAATTTATTCAATGACGTCCTGGATAGACCTCTACAAACAGCTATATAAATGGAACGACTTCACCAAGCATTGAGGCCTAGGGGGAAAGACACAGACCCCCCCCCCCCCAGGGATGTGATATGTTGCCTGGTTGATTTTAAACTAAAAGAAGACAATCTAATAAGAGCAAGAAACAAATCTTGTCTTTCTTATAAGGATTCTGTGATTCACATATATCAGGACCTATCCAGCATCACATTGCAACACAGAAGGGATTTGAAACCTTTACTGGACATCCTACGCACCAAAAATATAATCTATAAATGGAAATTCCCTTTTGGCCTTTCTGCTAATTTCCAGGGTCGTACAGTGATACTACGTGTGCCAGAGGACCTTCAATTTTTTTGCAATACAATGGATATTCCAATTGTAGATGTCCCAAACGGGTATGCCAAATTTTGTCACGGTCATATAAGAAAAATACCAAGAAATTAAGAACCGATGGATGCTCAAGAGACTAGATTTCGCAGACGACGCTCCCCATCAGAAGACAGGTCTCGTGCTTCACTTCAAGGATCTCACATTGAACCAAGTCCTACCTGTTTTTCCGAGTTCAAGACGGGCTAGACGCAAATATTGAATTTCTTTAATTTGATTCTTTATATTGTTGAACGGTATACAAGAGGATGCCTAACATCATATTTATCTCTTTGTTACTTAAACACTCCTAATTGCTTTAATAACAACGACTTTTATGCTAATAGTACTGTACAACAATGCTCACCTACTAGCTGTGATATTCTCAGGTATCGTATTGAATCCTGATCTCCCCACACTGTATTCTAATTGTGACAGTGTTGAATGTTATCTGCTATAGTCGAGGGAAACTTGTATATCATCTGTTTCATAAGACTGAAGTTTATTTCTACCTCCTTTCTATGAACATTCCATGACACAATATAGATGTAAAAAGATTCATCATTCAATATTGATATATTTAAACACTAATCCTCATACTCTTTTCCACCTTTATGAGAAAGTTGATACATTTTCTACATTTAACCTCCAAAACTCTATATCACACTCTTTAGTTGTTACAATATATAACTATATTAGTTTTTCTTTTTAGATACATCCAGTCATAACACTGGAAACCTTTCTTTTCGATCTTAAATATGTATTTCTCGATAGTATTACACATAATACGAGTCATTTTAACACTTACCTCGTTCTCCTAGATATCTTATTTCTAATGTCACAGCGCATATATACTTTATTTTAATCCATAGAAATATGAACATATTCTTGAACCCCTAATAAATATATACAGATATTCAACTATTACTTTTAACCCATTTTTATGTAATGTATATCACATTCTGATATTCATTTCATATTATTCATATCTTATAGATTTTTCTGATAACCTTTATCTCATACATCAACCCTCTATTTAATTAAATACTCTGATACATGACAAAGACTTTCTTTTCCTAAAATTTTTGGAGTTAGATTATAGTGATGCATACTCAATAATTTTTCAGTATATATAATTGTTAAAATCTTACTACTAACTAAAATACTTCCTATTTTCCCTAGGTACATGATTGTTTATAATTAGATCTTATATACATCCTTGATTCCTCTTTCGATGTGCTTTAAAACATCGGTCATGTCACTCCTTTAATATATGTTGAAGTTTTAGCTATTTATATTTTAGAAATCTACATGCTTGTAATTTTTTAAAATGTATATATACTCCCTAATCCTAATTACATATATACTCCTATATATAGGCAACTTATTGATCAGACTATCCATTGAACAAACTCTCTATACTGATAATAATTTTTTCAGTATGAATAAATGAAACTGTAACGCAAACTCATCCATACATAATTATTTTTATACCGTACATTTATTTATTTATTTATTTATTTTTTAAACGCTTTCCTTACTAACCCTCATTTACTTTATGAACCATATTGTCAGATCTTTCCTCTTATTAGTCCATACAGCCGGATTTTTCCAACTCCACTATAGTGTCTAAATTTAGTGTTTGCTCCTCTCGGCAGCCATTCACTAACTTTCCACTATATCTTACCGTGTTTTTTTTTTTTTTTATCTTTCTTTCTTTTTTTTTTATTTACGTTTTAAAGTAGGGATTATTCCCATTTCTTCTCGGTTTATTGTTTAGGAGTATTTTTTTTCTTACTCCTTGCCCCTTGCCTTTTTCCTTTACCCCCTTCCCTTTATTTCTTGATAGATTATTGTTTGTGAATAAATTATAACCTTTATAGAATGTCTTCTTTGAACAATATTCGATCACCTCCCCAGGTCAAGATTTATTCCCCAAATGTTAAAGGACTGAATGTTCCCGAAAAAAGATCTCAATTATTTTTACTCTTACAGAAAGCTAAGGCTGATATAGTCTTTCTTCAAGAAACTAACTTCAAAACTAATAATATGCCTAATCTACACAACAAAATATATACCACTTCTTATCATGCTACCAATTCTGAATCCAAGTCTAAGGGTGTTTCTTTATTAATCTCCAAGAACTGCCCTATACAAATTCAAAATACATTAATAGATGATGACGGACGATTCATCTTTCTAAAAGGTTCATTGTACAATAAACCCATTACTCTCGCTAACCTGTATGCTCCAAATAAACAACAAATTCCTTTTTTCGAAACACCTTAGAACTCCTTACTACATTTCACAAAGGAATGCTTATTGCGGTAGGGGATTTTAATCTATCTCTATCCCCTTTGCTTGATACATCTTCAGGCTCCTCCGCCTTACCATACAGGGCCCTTCGCTCCGTTAAAACATTACTTAAAAATTTAACTCTTCACGATACTTGGCGCACTCTACACCCTAACACTAAAGACTTCACTTTTTTTCACCGCCCCATAATAAATATTCGAGTATTGACTATTTCTTTTTAACACAAATGGACCTTGAATCTCTCATGGCAGCAACCATTGATCCCATGATCCTCTCGGACCACCATCCCATTTTGATCACTCTTAAATTTTTAGAAATGCCCAGTAAATCTAATATCTGGAGACTTGATAACTCCCTTCTCAATGATCCTGAAACCGTAAATTCTATAAAATCTCACCTGATAAATTATTTTAAAGATAATGATTCTTCTGAGATTCATCCATTGACCCTTTGGGCTGCACACAAATGTGCGATCAGGGGTGAACTTATTTCCATTGAAAACGACCAGACGCAAATTCACATTAACACGCAAACTATTTTATGAATTTGGTAATAAGTCTGGAAAATTTCTTGCACGAGCTCTTTAATCTAATAAAGCTGATTTTAATATTCATACCATTTTAGATCCTGCAGGTAATAAAATACACACCTCTCCTGGAATTGCTAATCAGTTTAAAATATTTTATTCCAAATTATATAATCTAACCTCAACTAACTCAACAGATCAATCCAATAAAAGAAAAAAATTGGTCACAGAATTTGTCTCAATATAGTCCTAATCCCATTACCCCTGAAGAGGCAACAGAATTGGATAAACCAATTGCTCGGGATGAATCAATCACAGCACTGAAACAACTTAAAATAGGAAAATGCCCTGGCCCTGATGGTTTATCAGTTGGATATAACAAAAACTTTACTGATACGATCTTGCCATATTTTTTAAAAACATTTAACTCTACCTCAGATCCTTCTCATTATAATAAAGATCTTCTTGAAGCTCACATTACCATGATTCCAAAACCAGGTAAAGACTCTTTAATCGTCTCAAACTACAGACCCATTTCACTCCTAAATGTTGACGTGAAACTTTATGCAAAAATTCTTGCTAATCGCATAATTCCCTTAATCCCTAATTTGGTCTCCTTGGACCAAGTTGGATTTATTCCTGGAAGAGAGGCACGGGACAATACTATAAAAGCCATCAATATTCACCACTATTTATCCAAATATTCCATACCAGGCTTCTTTCTCTCCCTCGATAGGGTGGCATGGGATTATATGTATAGAAAAAAACAAGAGGAAAAGCGGCTCTGAGTGATCTGTATTTAATATATGCAAACAAATGTATCCAGCACTTACATCATATAAGGCGATGTAGAAGTCCGGGAGGCTGGTGTAGAACTTTAGGGCTGATTAGTGAAGCCAGGATCGAGAGATGGTATCGTATAACCAGGTGTCAGCAGCCACTCAATGCCGGAAGGAGCCGACTGTATCAGCAGTGATGGTATACTGCAGGGCTGGAGTCTCGTATGCTGGCGTGTGACGTCAGCTGGACGGGGGCAAAGGAGGACCATGACACGTTTCAGAGCATACGCAAGTCAGGGAACAGTCCTGCGCGCTCTTTTTTAAAGTGTGTTGACGTCACACGCCAGCATACGAGACTCCAGCCCTGCAGTATACCATCACCGCTGATACAGTTGGCTCCTTCCGGCATTGAGCGGCTGCTGACACCTGGCTATACGATACCATCTCTCGATCCTGGCTTCACTGATCAGCCCTAAAGTTCTACACCAGCCTACCGGACTTCTACATCGCCTTATATGATGTAAGTGCTGGATACATTTGTTTGCATATATTAAATACAGATACAGGCGCTGTTCCTCTTGTTTTTTTCTTTGCATATTCTGAGCTGGCTTCACTTCTGGAGAGCTGCCCTGAGCACCTGTTACCATCCACAATGGTTATATATAGCCACCAACAACAGCCAAAATGGCACCTTGTTTGGACTGATCCCTAACGGACTTATTAATTTTTAGACCATATACGCCGCCGTTTTGGTTTTATCTCACTATTAACTATATATAATCCTGCCCTATGACTGATTGCTTGTGCAGACATCCTGAGCGCTGTAACCCCCTGCTATTTTGGGATTATATGTATGAAGCTCTTAATAAAATGGGATTCCAGGATCGCATGCTTCAATATATCCTTGCTTTGTATTCGTCACCGACTGCGAGAATAAAGGTCAACGGTTGCTTGTCGAATGCCTTCTCCGTGTCAAACGGAACACGCCAGGGTTTCCCCTTATCCCCTCTCCTCTTCATACTCACTTTGAAACCCATTCTTCGCAGAATACAGACTAATCCGGACATTAAATGGGAAGACATAAAAAATAAACAATATAAACTAGCTGCATATGCAGATGACATTTTACTCTTTCTTACTAGCCCCATCACCACAATACCCAACTTATTAAAGGATTTCTCCTTCTTTAATTTGATTTCCAATTTACAAATCATTTTTACTAAATCCAAGGCTCCTATCATATCCCTACCTACTAATACAGTTTCCCTTTGTCAAAAAAAAATTCCTTTCGGTTGGGGCACAAATGATATTACATATCTTGGAATACATGTACTTAAAAAACTTCAAGATCTTTATTCCAGGAAGTTTCTTCCAATTCTTAAAACTATACAAAATGACCTTCAAAACTGGAATAAAGTTTTTTTCTCTTGGTTTGGGAGGGCGGCAATAATAAAAATGAATATCCTACCCAGAATCCTTTATCTTCTACAAACCATTCCAATCAAACTACCGGCATCTTTTTTTACCACATATAAAAAAATGTGTTTGAACTTCATTTGGACCTCTAAACAACCTAGAGTAAAATGGGACAAATTAGTTATTCCTAAATTATTAGGTGGAATCGGCCTCCCAGACATACGCAAATATTACTGGTCATGTCACCTTCATTCTAAAACAAAAGCATGGATTGATCTTGAGGAAACTGCTTCCAACCATTACACCATTTACCATGGATTAATTCTCGTAAAATACCAAAAGAAAATAAAACTCACCCCCTTACAGGTCCTACTCTAATGATCTTTCGCTCACTTTGTAACAAACTAAACATAGCTTCTTCTCCTGGTCCCATAACCCCTATTAACCGTAATCCAGATCTCCCCTACGAGATTTCGGAACTGTATACTCATGGCTTCCCTATCACATCCTCTATTAGAGCTAAGAGTTTTTTTGATAATGGGAATTTAATTTCTTTCAACGACTTTATTACTCGGAACCCAGACATTAATATCCCCTTTTTCACTTATACCCGAATCAGAAAATGCTTACTAGCCTCCAAATCACATTCTCAGTGGTACAGAGATCTAACTACATTTGAAAAGATATGCACCAGTTCATTACCCCATAAACATACTATTTCAATAATGTATGCTCTTTTGTTCACTAATATCAACCCCAATGAAGACATTACTAACAAAAAATGGGAAAAAGAACTTGAAATTGATCTTTCTAATAAAGATTGGGAACGCATATTTACGCATATACACAAAGGCTCTTTGGATGTCTTGGCGCAAGAAAATGGCTTTAAAATATATTCTAGATCAGGTATATGCAATTAGCGGACCTCCAGCTGTTGCCAAACTACAAGTCCCATGAGGCATAGCGAAACTCTGACAGCATCAAGCATGACACCCAGAGGCAGAGGCATGATGGGACTTGTAGTTTGGCAACAGCTGGAGGTCCGCTAATTGCATATCCCTGTTCTAGATGGTATAGAACACCTGACAAACTTCATAAATTCAACACCAATACAACATCACTATGTTGGCGCTGTGGAATCGCTCAGGGATCAATCCTTCATAATTGGTGGAATTGTCCTCTAATACAGCCCTTTTGGAAAGAAATACACCGCCTTATTTCCCACATCACATCTTACACACCAGATTACACACCAGCCCAATATTTACTTCACCACACATCTTTAACCCAATCAATCTATAAGGCCCCGTACACACGAGGAGACATGTCCGATGAAAACGGTCCGCGGACATTTTTAATCGGACATGTCTCCTGGGAGCTTTTGGTCTGATGTGTGTACACACCACCAGACCAAAATCCCCACGGACAGAGAACGCGGTGACGTAGAAGACACCGACGTTCTCAAACACGGAAGTGCAATGCTTCCACGCATGCGTCGAATCAATTCGACGCATGCGTGGGATTTCGGGACGCTGGTTACACGTCATAACCAGCGGACATGTCCGATTAGGTGTACTAACCATCGGACATGCTAAGAAACTTTTGTCCGCTGGAAACCTGTCCGCTAGGCTGTACACACGGTCGGACATGTCCGCGGAAACTGGTCCGCGGACCAGTTTCAGCGGACATGTTCGGTCGTGTGTACAAGGCCTAAGAGATCTGTCATGTTGCATTTCATTAACGCAGCTAAACTTTGTATTCCTGTACACTGGAAAGAAAGTTCTCCACCCAGCATATCTGAATGGATAAAAAGAGTCGGAAGAATTGCTGAGATGGAAGACTTGATACAACAAAATAGAGATTCCCCTACTAAATTTCATAAAAAATGGGCTTGTTGGATTCACTTTACAGACTCTACAGAATATAACACTTCTTTGAATACTCTACCTTGACTTATCCTGGAACAGATACCTTTCCAGAACATTCATGTTATAATTCTCAAATCAATAAAACACATACTATCCCTCCCTCATCCTATTATATACTTTTAATTGAATGAAAAACTTGTTTTACATACTGTTTATGTATCATCTCTATTACCTCATCTACAATGTTCCCTATTGTTTGGATGTATTGTATTTCTTTATATTCAACTCTGTTCAAATAATAATACTTAAAGCGGAAGTAAACCCATTGATTTAACAGTTTCAAAAAGCAGTTACATTTCCGGCATGCCGGGATTGCTAACTGTCCCATTGGTTGTGCTCTCAACCAAACAGTCAAACCATCCAATGGCTGGTGTCATAACTGATCACATGTGCAGCACCATGGCAGTTGAAGAATAAATATAGGCCAAGATGGCAGCTTCCTTGGCTGAAAATGATAAGTGGGTTTACTTACACTTTAATAAAAACATTGAAACAAAAAAAAATATGAATATAAGTTACATAGAAGGGGTAGAACCTCTGGGGGAATCAGGTATAGAAAAGGATCACAGATTCAGCAATACCATGTCAAAACAAAATGAAGGAGAGAAAAGTGTCACTACCTAAGTGTAGAATTTATTAAAATATTTATTAAAATATATTTATGAAATGAAGAACAATTTTATTTTTATTTTTTATTTAATAAATATTTTTTTAATTTCAATAATATGTTCAGACTATAAAAGGGCATTACTACTTAAGATAAAACTATAATTCTACCAGCCTACAAACTTCTGGTTTGGCCACATCTTGAGTATGCGGTCCAGTTTTGGTTGCCAAACCTGAGGAAGGATGAACTGGAACTGGAGATGGTGAAGAAAAGGGGCAACAAAGCTAATAAGGGGGCTGGGGGACCTCAGTTATGAGAAATGACTACAAACATTAAAGCAGCAGACCAATATTTTTTTTTTTTTAGGGGGCCTTTTCCCTGTTTTCCTCTGGTGATCTGTTCAGTTACACACCTCCAGTATTAGTGAGACACAACTCTGTAAAGCCTCGTACACACGATAGGTTAACCAGAGGGCAGCAGGAAAAGGTGGAAAATAGATATGGGCTTTAAATCTGCTCTGTAAATGCAGACCTTGACTGAAAACAGCAAGAAAGGTATCTGTTCAACAAACTTATTCAAAACTTTTCATATCTATCATGCACTGCACTAATGTAATAATTTGAGAGACAGGTCAGAAATCGGTAGAAAAACAAGGCAGATGCATATACTGTATTCATCGAAATCCTGGCCATCCATATCCCATTAGATTCCAACTGTCCAACTGTAGAAAGAAGAATGCACATCTAAAGGGTTTCTAGATAGTGATCTGCCCAGGTTCGATTCAGTAAGGATGCTAAAAACCTTGTTTCAAATTTGACAAACTGTTAGATTTTGAATTCATTACTATTTTATGTGATAAAAGTTTCTGAGAATTAATATTTAAACATGGCCATTTTGAGGTTTCTTGAGGACAGACGAAGGTCAGTTGCTGTGCAGGTTACATGAATTTTTGGAGTTCTACGTCAAGATAATGGGTGGAGATGTGTTACTTAATATATACAAGCGGGTGTTACGTTTGTGACAGTTGTACACCACCTTTCTTGGAGCTATTCTAAAATAAATGATGCTTAGATTGGCTTTTAGAACAGTATAAGAATCCATGTGGTGTGAGTAGCTAGCAAGGACCTCGGGGTCACCCGACCCTGCAGGGAGATGGAGGTAGGAAGCCCACCCAGCAGGAAGCTTTCTCTATGGAAACCCAGCAGCGATCCTCCATCTGAAACCTTCTGAATTACCATCATGCCATGTGTTATCAGTTGTAATTATGTAAGCATTGTCGTTTTGCTTGTCCATCTTGAAGAATAAACTTCACGTTATTGAAGAAAGCCGAAATCTTGTATATTGGGAACGGAGCGCCTGGGAAGGAGACACTATTGACATAACACATGACACGTGTTAAAAATGTCCCTTCTCCCCCACTCAACACAAACCCAAACTTTGAAGTGAATCTCAGTCTATGGGGCAAATATTGTTCTTAAAATCTAGCCATTTTTCTGGCTAAAAGGGAATCTACTGTAACAAAAACATGGGAAGATGGGTGATGTCATGGGGGACAAATACTGTGACAAGTTGGGGAATTTGTAGCTGATTGGTAGCGCCAAACAATGAGTTTTACTCCACTCCAGAAGTACATTTTAGGACTTTTTCTGCCCACTTTTATTTAAAACAAAGCAAAAAGTTCACACTTTAATAGTTTCCCATGCAGGGGGTCTGCATTATCAATGCAACAAAATATAGAATTCAGCCTCCTGGCTCTCTTTGCAGCTCAATGACCCCCTTGGGAGGGTGGGGCCGCTGACCTCTAAGGGCCCTTTCACACAGGCGTATCCCGCCAGGATCCGTTCCTTATGCATCCACTTGCTCAGCGGGGATCGCTCCGTTGATCCCCGCTGAGCCGGCAGGTGACAGATCTCCGCTCTCCCCTATTGGGGGATCGGATGAACACAGACCGCCTGTCTGTGTTCAACCGATCCGCAGACGGATGGAAAAAATAGGATTTTCCTCCGCCTGCAGAATCGGACCATAGCAGGGACCAATTAGATCGGGTGTCAGCGGATGTTCACCCGCTGACACTCGCTATTCCATAGGGATACATGTATGTCTGTATTTCATCCGAAAACAGATGGATGAAATACGGACATACTGTCCACACGTGTGAAAGGGGCCTAACTCTGTCTCTAACATAAACCCAGCACACACCTGCATCATTAGTGTGCCTGTTTCCTGCAAAATCTGGCCTAGATTGCCATTTTAACCACTTAAGGACCGCCTCCTGCACATATACATCGGCAGAATGGCATGACTGGGCACATCCACGTACAGGTACGTCCTGTACTAGTACCCAGCCGTGGGTCGCGGGCACGCGCCGGCGGCGCGCTCCCGCGACCCGGTCCGAAGCTTCGTGACCGGGACTCGCGGACCTGATCGCCGCTGGAGTCCCGCTATCGGTCCCCGGAGCTGAAGAACGAGGAGAGCCGTGTGTAAACACGGCTTCCCCGTTCTTCACTGTGGCGGCAGCATCGATCGTGTCATCCCTTTTATAGGGGGACACAATCGATGATGTCACACCTACAGCCACACTCTCCTACAGTTGTAAACACACTTCAGGTCACACATAACACCATCAGCGCCCCCTGTGGTTAACTTCCAAACTGCAATTGTCATTTTCACAATAAACAATGCATTTTAAATGCATTTTTTGCTGTGAAAATGACAATGGTCCCAAAAATGTGTCAAAATTGTCCAAAGTGTCCGCCATAATGTCGCAGTCATGAAAAAAAATCGCTGATCGCCGCCATTAGTAGTAAAAAAATAATAACTAATAAAAATGCAATAAAACTATCCCCTATTTTGTAAACACTATAAATTTTGCGCAAACCGACCGATAAACGCTTATTGCGATTTTTTTTTTACCAAAAATAGGTAGAAGAATACGTATCGGCCTAAACTGAGGAAAAAAATATTTTTGGGGGATATTTATTATAGCAAAAAGTAAAAAATATTGCATTTTTTTCAAAATTGTCGCTCTATTTTTGTTTATAGCGCAAAAAATAAAAACCGCAGAGGTGATCAAATACCACCAAAAGAAAGCTCTATTTGTGGGAAAAAAAGGACGCCAATTTTGTTTGGGAGCCACGTCGCACGACCGCGCAATTGTCAGTTAAAGCGACGCAGTGCCGAATTGCAAAAAGGGGCAAGGTCCTTTAGCTGCATTTTGGTCCGGGTCTTAAGTGGTTAAACAGTTTCTTGTGCTCGACTAAAGAACCAACAGATCCTAGTTCAGTTTGTTTATGCCCTTCCTGCAACAAATCTGAACCTAATCCTAATCCTGAATGCTCTATGATTTAAAGCCCTGGTCATGTTATCTTCCCTGCAGTTAATTTATGCATTTAGGATGACTTTAGATGTGCATTCTAGGCCTGCCCTTTGCTGAAGGCATTAAATGAGATATGTGGAGCAAACGCCATTTTTTTTTGTTTTCATTCATGGTCTGCAGTTACAACATACATTGAAGACAGGCTGAATCTAAACAATAAAATGTTTACATTCTGAACTTACATTCTAATTTTGTAATGACAAATCTGAGGGCACAGCAGAAGAAAACTCAGAGGTAATATGATTAATTTGCAAAGTTGCATGATGCCCTTGATATATTTAAAAAAAGCAAATTTGTCTTAAAAGTACAGTTGTCGTTTACCATTTATTTAAGCCTTTTTTTTAGCTTATAGTAATCTTTGACAGTGTCCTAATACTGCTTGTAATTATTGCTCAGTGTCGCATGCAGTCTTTCCTGTAGCACTTGTTAATGAATCAATCTCTAATCAGCATGACATGTTGAGCCATAATTACACTGCTCAGTTTATCAGATTTAGATACATTAAACCATGTGTATGGATGCCACTGCAAAAGGTTAACTACATAGTACATGTCATGTCAATCAATGATTCTGACACTTTGGCTTTTTCTACTGCTTGATGCAGGTTTTTGTACAACCTTACACAGGGGAACTAAGACCCAAATAAAGGCTAAAATAAAGTATGCACTTATATACATAAGCTTATTAACCTCTTGACCACTGGGCACTTAAACCCCCTTCCTCACCAGACCAATTTTCAGCTTTCGGTGCTCTCACAATTTGAATGACAATTACTCAGTCATACAACATTGTGCCTGAAATTTTTGTCCTTTTTTCCCCACAAATAGAGCTTTCTTTTGGTGGTATTTGATCACCTCTGCGATTTTTATTTTTTGCGCTATAAAAGAAAAAACACTGAAAATTCTGTAAAAAAAAAAAAATCTCGTTTCTGTCATATTAGCAGGTATTGCGGAGTATTGGGGGTATTGCGGAGTATTGGGTGGTATTGCAGAGTATGGGGGGGGGTTATTGCAGAGTATGGGGGGGTTATTGCAGAGTATGGGGGGTTAATTGCAGAGTATGGGGGGTTAATTGCAGAGTATGGGGGGTTAAATGCAGAGTATGGGGGGTTAAATGCAGAGTATGGGGGTTAATTGCAGAGTATGGGGGTTAATTGCAGAGTATGGGTGGTTAATTGCAGAGTATGAGGGGTATGGGGGTATTGCAGAGTATGAGGGGTTAATTGCAGAGTATTGCACAGGGAGGGAGGGATGGATCTGTGACTGCATTTGTCACAGATCCAGCCACAGCAGCTGCTGCTGCTGCCGCTCTCCCCCCTCTCCTCTCACACTGTACCGATCGGTACAGAGAGGAGAGGGAGGAACCGGCGTCATGACATGACGCCGGTTTGTTTACAAATGATCGCTCTGTCATTTGACGGAGCGATCACGTGGTAAACCGCCGCTATCAGCGGCGATTTACCGCGATCTGTGATGCGCCGGGTCTTCTAGACCCGGCGCTCACAGATGATTCCGGGAGCGCGCCCCAGGGGGCGCGCGAGTGAAGGATTCTGGGAGGACGTCCCAGGGACGTCGTCCCGGAATAACTCCACCGCGCTGTAGCAGTATTTTCGCTATGGCGCGGTGGGGTAGTGGTTAAACTGAGCTCAAGATTCTAATTCGTGAGCTAACTGCTGCAATGCACTTATGTTCTAGAAGTATGGTAAGTAAGGCCCCTTTCACATTGGACCTGTAGCCGCGGTGGCGGTATATCGCCGCTAAAAATAGCGGCGCTATACCCCTGGGATTGCCGCGAGAATCAGCCGCTAGCGGTGCGGTATTAACCCCCACTGGCGGCCGATAAAGGGTTAATACCGCCCGCAATGCACCTCTATAGAGGCGCATTGCGGGCGATATTGCCGCAGTTTCCCATTGTTTTCAATCGGAAGGAGCGGTGAAGGAGCGGTATACACGCCGCTCCTCTCACCGCTCCAAAGATGCTGCTGACAGGAGATTTTTTTTTTCTCCCGCCAGCGCATCGCCTCAGTGTGAAAGCCCTCAGGCTTTCACATTGAGTCTGCAGTGAAGGAGTTTTTCAGGCGGGATAGCAGCGCTATTTTTAGCGCTGTACCGCCTGAAAAACTCCTCAATGTGAAAGGGGCCTTAGGGTATATACTAGCCTATTGTTAACACTTTCACTGCCAGAGTCGTTTTTTTTTTTTTTTTTATAATTTTAGGCCCAAAAATTAGTTAAAACCCCAAAAGTATATATTTTCCGAAAGCAAAGACCTGGAAGATTAAAATAATTTCCCATCTGTTTGATATGGACTCTGGTTGCTAATGGAATGATTCATGGGAGACACTTGGATACAGGGCCCTAACCACTTTGAGAGCATTAGCATTACTGACTATATATATGTAGATTAATACCTGTTTCTGCTGCCTTCTGTGTGTTCAGGACTTCCTGTCCCATATTCTGATCTCATATATATTATACCTGTTATTGCAAATCTAAATCCTGTCGGCTATTCCCATGGGTCGGTAGACGCTATCCCCATCTGGAGATCCATGTCAACCTTTTCTTTTGATTTTATAATGCCTGTAGGAGCTACATACTCTCACTAGAAATTGATGTGTCAATTTGGAAGACCCTCTGAAGCTATAAAGGCCCTGGTTGGGTATGAAGCCACAAGCGCTTGTGACAATTTGTAATGAGAGGTCCATATACAGTATCACAGAAAAGTGAGTAAACCCCTCACATTTTTGTAAATATTTTATTCTATCTTTTCATGTGACAACACTGAAGAAATGACACTTTGCTACAATGTAAAGTAGTGAGTGTACAGCTTGTATAACAGTGTATATTATCTGTCCCCTCAGAATAACTCAACACACAGCCATTAATGTTTAAACCACTGGCAACAAAAGTGAGTACACCCCTAAGTAAAAATGTCCAAATTGGGCCCAAAGGGGTGGATTTACTAAAGGCAAATAGACTGCGCACTTTGCAAGTGCAATTGCTCCAGAGCTTAGTAAATGAGTTAAAGCTTTCCTTTTGCAAAGAGTACCCAATCATGTGGAAGGCAAATTAAAAAAAATGCATTTTTGCTTGCACGTGATTGGATGATAGAAGTCAGCAGAGCTTCTGCTCATTTACTAAGCTCTGGAGCATCTGCTCTTGCAAAGTGCAATTGCACTTTGCAAAGTTCAGAGTCTATTTGCCTTTAGTAAATCAACCCCAAAGTGTCAATGTTTTGTGTGGCCACCATTATTTTCCAGCACTGCCTTAATGCTCTTGGGCATGGAGTTTATCAGAGCTTCCAGAGGTTCACAGTCCTCTTCCACTTCTCCATAACGACATCACAGGGCTGGTGGATGTTAGAGACCTTGCACTCCTCCACCTTCCATTTGAGGATGCCCCACAGATGCTCAATAGGGTTTAGGTCTGGAGACATGCTTGGCCAGTCCATCACCTTTACCCTCAGCTTCTTTAGCAAGGCAGTGGGTCTGAGCACTGAAGGCTTATACAGCACCCCTTCAACCTCTGCAGCAATGATGGCAGCATTCATACGTCTATTTCCCAAAGACAACCTTTGGATATGACACTGAGCACATGCATTCAACTTCTTTGGTCGACCATGGTGAGGCCTGTTCTGAGTAGAACCTGTCCCGTTAAACCACTGTATGGTCTTGGCCACTGTGCTGCAGCTCAGTTTCAGGGTCTTGGCAATCTTCTTAGCCTAGACCATCTTTATGTAGAGCAACAATTTTTTTTTCAGATCCTCAGAGAGTTCTTTGCCATGAGGTTTCCTGTTAACCACTTAAGACCCGGACCATTATGCAGGTAAAGGACCTGACCAGTTTTTGCGATTCGGCACTCCGTCGATTTAACTGACAATTGCGCGGTTGTGCGATGTGGCTCCCGAACAAAATTGGCATCCTTTTTTTCCCACAAATAGAGCTTTCTTTTGGTGGTATTTGATCACCTCTGCGGTTTTTATATTTTGCGCTATAAACAGAAATAGAGCGACAATTTTGAAAAAAAAACAATATTCTTTACTTTTTACTATAATAAATATCCCCAAAAAAGATATAAAAAAACATAATTTTTTCTCAGTTTAGGCCGATACGTATTTTTCTACCTATTTTTGGTTAAAAAATTGAAATAAGCGTTTATCGATTGGTTTGCGCAAAATTTTTCTAGCGTTTACAAAATAGGGGGTAGTTTTATGGCATTTTTATTAATAATTTTTTTTTTTACTACTAATGGCAGCGATCAGCGATTTTTTTTCGTGACTGCGACATTATGGCGGACACATCGGCCAATTTTGACACATTTTTGGGACCATTGTCATTTTCACAATGAAAAGTGCTATAAAAATGCACTAATTACTGTGAAAATTACAATTGCAGTTTAGGAGTTAACCACTAGGGGGCGCTGAAGGTGTTAAGTGTGACCTCATATGTGTTTCAAACTGTAGGGGGGCGGGGCTGGACATGTGATGTCAGTGATCGTCGTTATCTATATCAAGGAACAGACGATCACTGACATTGCCACAGTGAAGAACAGTGAAGGTGTGTTTACACACACCTCTCCCTGTTCTTCAGCTCCTGTGACCGATCGCGGGACACCGGCGGCGATCGGCTCCCGCGGGCGCAGTCACGGAGCTTCGGACCCACGGCTGGGCTCTTACCTGTACGTGCCTGTGCCCAGCCGTGCCATTCTGCCGACGTATATCGGCGTTAGACGGTCCTTAAGTGGTTAAACTTCCAGTGACCAGTATGAGAGAGTGAGAGCAATAACACCAAATTTAACACACCTACTCCCTATTCACACCTGAGACCTTGTGATTAAACCACCACCAATCTAAGGATGTGCTCTTACAAGAGAGCGTTGAACTCCTATAAGTGGGGTCACATAAGGCTCTTGTATCTCAGATGCTCTTGCACCGTTGGGTAGTCCGCATACGGAAGATGGGGGAGATCACTCCAAATAGCCTGTGGGAAAGTCAACAAATTCTCTTGTTCCAGCAGAAGCACCAAATGGCATACCCCAATGAGAGAGAAGATGCCCAAATAGTGTAAAATCTTTTACAGTAATCAGTGGCGTCTCCAGCTTTCATATTTAGAGGGGGCATATGGGGGGACAGGGACAAAAGTAGGGGGGCCAACGATAAAATGCAATTATATATATACAGTATATATCCTGGGGCCCCTTACTACAATCCCACAACAGGCCCTTTCACATGTTCTGCAGTGAGCTCCCTCCAGGGTGGCAGAAAACAAGAGTTATATGTCACCAGCACACAAAGAAAAGGGTCCAAAGCAGTAGGAGAACTATCAGGGTTGCAAAGGTTGTCTTGTCACCGGACCCTTGTGTTCTGCCACTGTGGGGTTCCCCAGCTGTCCTGTCCCTGCTATTGACAGCGCTGGTCTGGCATCTGTCTCCTTGGCAGCGGCAGCAGTCTATTAGTACTTAGTGCTGGTGACATTATGGGTGCATGCAGGGGAAGGCTGGCACTATTGGTTGCAGAGAGCCAGGCCCCTAGCTGGTCACCTAGCAGCAACAATGCTGTATTATCTTCTCTGACATGCTGATCTGGTATGTGTAATTTTGAACATGCCCAGCCCATCTCTAACAACAAATTGTGCTGGTCCTACATCAGCCCCATAAAGTAACCAACACTGCGTTTCAATGTGCTGCCTCCACTGCGATGGAGACAAAGACCAGCGCTGTGAATAGCCGGGACAGGACAGCAACTCTGGTTGTTCCAGCACTGGTCCACACTGGGAGGATTCCCCCATCCACCTATAATGTGTAGATGGGAAAATTGGATCATTTCCTTTTTTTTTCATTCAACCTAATAGTTGAATGAAAAAAGTGATCAATCATTGATCACTTTTTTTCATACATTGATCATCATGGTATGGGCTGCCTAAGAGCTAAGACCAGCCATAGACAGTTTAAATCTCAGCTGGTTCAGCAGGAACTGGCTGAGATTTGAACCATTAATGAGCAGATTCTCTTATGATTATCACTAGTGGTTGCTATAGCCACTAGTGATAATCACTGTTTGTCGGGAGAATACAATTGCTGGGCAGGAGGGATCTTCCCCTGTCACCACTGTCTGTGTTGATGGGGGAATCATGCAAGTTTCTTTCCTGCAATCTGTGGATGCAGGAAAGAAATTTGCACCATATATTATTTGCCTAACTGAAAGTGAAAGTAAATTGTGAATGTCTTGAAAGAACAGGAGAGGGGAGGGAGACAGATGGAGGAGAGAAGGGATGGAGATAATGCAGTTCAGTGATTACAGTGTACTGCAGTCTGCAGTGCACACACTTACCCACGGTCCAAGCTAGAATCTCAGGCATCATTCACACACAGCCAGGAATGCTGCTGATTTTCATATTTCCCGCCCATACATCCCCTCTTTTCAGATACAGCACGCCGGGATAGTGTAGGCTGGACTGGAAGGAGGAGGAGGAGCTGTATTCCTCCCTGCTCGTATGTGAGGAGAGTGAGGGGGGGTGGCTGGACTCACTGGGCTGTGAAAGAGTGTCATAGACTGACACTCGGCTCAGCTTGCAGTCACCACTCTCGGAATATACAGGCTGGTTCTCCTGTCCTAAGGTAACTTTTCAGTGACTGAGATGAAAGTTTGCCCCCCCCCCCCACAGTGCTCGTGGAGTCCTTCCTGCAACTCGCTCTTCTCCGTACCAATGAGGATGCAGGGGAAGGAGCAGATCGGGGTGGCTGTGGTTGTGTGTGCGCTCGCATTATGCAGTGTCAGCAAGCAGAGGGAGGGGGAGGAATCCCCGCAGAGCTGACTGGGGACGCTCTCCCTCTCAGGAGAGACTGTGTTTCTCCAGTGGTGGCCCGAGCAAATGATGGGGCACAGCATAATGTTGGGGGGGGTCAGGGCCCCCTCTGCCCCCCCTAGGGACGCCATTGACAGTAATGCACCTACATGTCAACAAATAAAAACAGCATGTGTACTATGGGCACATAAGCATTCGTGTGCTTCGCAAATTGCCGTAAGTGTACGTTGGCCTCATACAAGGCAATCTGTGGGTGCTTTTATTGGCTAGCAAAGGAGCCAATGAGTGTGTCCGGCGGACTCGATGTCCGCCGGCCACCCGTGATTGTTCCCTGCAGTGACAGAACGGGGATCTGCCTGCGTAAACAAGGCAAATCTCCGTTCTGACAGGGAAGATCACACAGATCCTGTCTTTCTGCTATGCAGGAAGAAGGATTTGTGTGTTGTCCCAGTGAGCCCCTCCCCCATACAGTTAGAACACACAGTGAGGGAACACAGTTAACCCCTTGATCGCCCCTGATGTTAACGCCTTCCCCGCTAGTGTCATTAGTACAATAACAGTGCATATTTTTAGCACTGATTACTGTAGTAATTTCACTGGTTCCCAAAAAGTGTCAAAAATGTCTGTTAGGTGTCCGATCTGTCCACAGCAAGATCGCAGTCCCGCTAAAAAATCGCTGATTGCCGCCATTACTGGTAAAATCAAAAAGCAAATAAAAATGCCATAAATCTATCCCTTATTTTATAGACGTGGTAACATTTTTTTTACCAAGAATATGTAGCAGAATACAAATTGGGCTATAGTGACAAGTAAATGTTTTTTTTTACATTTTTTTGGAAATGTTTTATAGCTGAAAGTAAAAATGTATTTAATTTTTTTTCAAAATCTTTGCATTTTTTTTGTTTTATAGCATAAAAAATTAAAACCGCAGAGGTGATCAAATACAAACAAAGGAAAGCTCTATTTGTGGGAAAAAAAGGACATGAATTTTGTTTGGGTACAGTGTCGCATTACCACACAATTGTTAGTAAAAGCAACGCAGTGCCGTATCGCAAAAGATGGCCTGGTCATTAGGTGGTTAATGCTTCCGGGACTGAAGTGGTAATAAACTGCAAGTTACAGTTGCTCTCTATCTGATTATCCAACCAATTACCCATTCCAATACACTAACGTATTTTAACTGTGAGTACCACATTCATCAAATTGTATTTTTCCAAAAGAAAAAATATGAAATAAAACCCATTTTGTCTTTCCTCCTGCGACCTATCAGATTCACATTTCTTTCTCATACTGCACTAGCTGAGGTAAAGAAAGTATTAATTGCAACAGGCAACAGAGGCATTTTATCCTTTATAATATATATATTATAATTACTGCTATTCACTCTACCTCTTCTCTCACATCTAATCTTTCCATTCCGCTTGTGCGCCTCTCCTTCCCTCTCCTATCTTGGTCACATTTGCTCCATTCATTTGAGGCCCTGCCCTCCCTCCTTCCATCTCCCCCTGAGCTCTTAACATCTCAGATAAAAGACAGTATGCCGCAGTGAGTGACGCTCTCCTTCCCGTGTGGGAGCGTGGGAAGATAAAAGTGACATGTTTAGGGTTATTAAAATATTTTTTTTAACGATTTTTCTTAAGCGACTGATGGGTGGTTAACCCTTCATTGGTATGGCATCTGCGTAAAATACTTTGCAGGGATCTCTGTATTGTGGTAATGAAGTTACAGCTGGGAATGTCTATTAAAGGAGTTTTTTTTTTCACCTTAATGCAATCTATGCATTAAGGTGAAAAAACATCTGATGACGCCGCCCCCCCCCCCCCCCCCCGAGCCCCCGTTTTACTTACCTGACCCCTCGAAAGTCCCGCGCGCAGTCCCGAGATCCTCTTTGCCGCTCAGCCTGGCCGCTGATTGGCTAGAGCGGATGGATTGAGAACAGCGCAGCCATTGGCTGGCGCTGCTGTCAATCACATCCAGTGATGCGGCGCGCCGAGGGGCGGGGCCGAGTGATACAGTGAGCAGCTATGGCCGCTCACTGTATCACAGGAGCGCGTCCGCAATTACTCACCACCAATGCGAGCTCTCTCGCATGACTGTGGTCAGCACTTGCGGGGAGGACCAGAGACAGCCGCCGAGGGACCCCAGAAGACGTGGATCGGGGCCACTCTGTGCAAAACGAACTGCACAGTGGAGGTAAGTATGACATGTTTGTTATTTTAAAGGAAAAAAAAATTCTGTTACTAACCCTTTAATGATGCTTTGCAGGAATGACAGGGACTGTTACTAAGCAAGTCAAGAAGAATCAGTGTCACTCATACACTCTAGATATCTGGAATATGAAGAGTTCTATGCCACACATAGAAGGGAGCTCTTGCTTGCTTACACCTGGGACACTCGGAAGCTTTTAATTAGCAGCAACCTTCCCAGACACTCCTGCTCCCTGACAAGTGGCAAGGACATAAAAGGTCAATAGAGGAAACACTAATTACTGACATGATGCTCCATACTGATTAGTATCAGCATATGCCGTTTCATATGTATTGGTGGTGGGCTGGATAAAAAGAAGGCATGCTGAGATGTGTTAAAAGTGTGTGCAAGTTCATCTGAAGCATAAATAATTGGTACATATTATAAGCTAAAAGTTAATATAAATTATTTACCATGTAAAAATTTATAAATACCATAGTGGTGGGGATACGGTCAATATATGCCTTCCCATGCCAATTCTTTAGTATTTCCCGGCCTTTGCTATGAGCATTCTTTATAGATGATCATTCGAATCCTTGATTTATAGAATAATATAATGCAATAGTTGAGAACATATGCAATACAAAATACAGGCATCTTTCAGGCTCCCTCAAGCCAGCCATGACTATGTTAATGGTAGAACTGGGTGCACCTAGGTCTGCTCCTAGAAAATTCTTATATCATGGATGTTGGGTATAGTAACATCTTAAAGTGATTGTAAATCTTTATTTTTTATGTAAAATAAAAATAAAAATTACAAACATGTCATACTTAACTCCACTGTGCAGTTCATTTTGCACAGAGTGGCCCCGATCCTCCTGTTCTGGGGTCCCTCAGCAGCTGTCTTGGATCCTCCCCATAACAGCTAACCCCCTCTGGGGAAGCTCTCTCCGAGGGGGTTAGCTTGTGGGCACACTCCTTGTCATACACTCGGCGTTCATAGACACAGAGTGTATGACTCGATCCCGCCCCCATTGGATTTGATTGACAGCAGAAGTGTGTGTACGAGGCTTTAGAAGCAAAAGTTCAAACAGGTTTAGGATTGTGAAAACAAGCATACACTGCAGAATAATACAAGATAGATCCTGAAAGCTGGATAAACATGGACTCTTCACAGAAATGACTCTGTTGCTTACTCTTACTACTTACTGCATAGTATAGTCTCTATAATACTCTATAACAGCAGAAAGTCTAGCTGTGAATCTCTACTTAAATAGAAAAAAGATCAAAGACAGTTTCTAATGAAAAGCATCTATTTCAGTGAAGTACAGGGTATTTCTGGTATTATGCAAACAGCTGAAGGGATCAAAGAGACCTACGGACATGGGTAAGAGGGGGGGGGGGACTAGAGTATTCTGATAGCCATTGGGGAGGTGCTCAGCACAGCTGGTTAGTGTGAGAAACTGCATGTTAATTACTGTTCAATACTGTTCAGACAGTGGAGGGCCTGGCTGCAGATCACTTGCAGAGCTACCTCTACCTCAAACCAAGTGTGGTCTCTTTGAGCTGCTGAGGAAGGAGACCTGATGAACCTATCTTCCCTGGGAGAGTCTAAGAACCAAGGATGTTGTGGAAAATATACTTAAAGAGGCATGTGCCTGCATCCTGCGCAAAGTGTACAGGGAGTCTCCCAGAGTTAGGTCAATGGGAGCGCTTCAGGGATTGAGTCTCTGCCATCTTCTGGCATGAGAAGTAACATGTTTTTGTCTTAAGGCACATCAGTGAATGGTGGTTCAGAGGGCTTATAGCAAGAGCATGGACCTGTGTTGGGTAACCATTGGGCTATGTAATATTGTCAGGATCCATGGCTGCTCCTGTGAATCTTAATAGTGGAAGAACAGGTAGCAGCCACCATTGAACCTCTGGTGACAGAGGCATGTGTGGCTCACCAACTTGGACTGAATATTCAAAAATCTTTTATGGGCCTTCTGTGGGACTCGTTTGGTTTGAGGATTTTACTGTGCGGCATCTTAGTTTTTCTTGTGTTGTTCCTCCCCTGATATTGTAGACTGTTATGCTAGGAATCAACTATTCTAAGATGGCTTCATGGACTTCTCCCTATGGTATTTGCAATTTTTCTTGCAGGTGTGAGTCTTTATGTCAGACTAGCACTCTGTCCCCAGGTTAAAGGTCAGAGTCTGCCGCTTCCATCTCTTTGTGCTCCATCCAAGACTGGTCTTTAACATACTGTTGGACTCCACACAAGTGGAGTTTCCAAGACCAGTTCTTCTGTGGGTGTGCAGCCCAATTTGGGCCTCCTGAGAGTGCAGCCAACATGACATGGTATAATGAGTGGCCTGTCTCGGAATGTACTATATGATTGTATTTCCAAATGACTTTGGTCAAGTAGTAGGTCCACTTCCAATGTTTCCTATGAGCTAGGCCTCTCAACAGTTGCATCAAGGGGTGATTGGAATTCTCACTTTATTTTGTGGATGGTACGGAGTAGTGTGCGACTTTTTAATGACTGAGTGGCACTATTCTTATAAATTTTCTTTCGAAAAAGGGTCCCTGTTCTGAATGTGTCTTTTGCAGACAGACATATGGAAGACAGAAGTGTTTCCACACCATCTGGAAGGCACTCCTCTTCTGGACAGCAGTCTTGATGGTCTGGTCATGGGTCATTACCAGCACCACAAATTTCATAAGGTGGTCTACCATAACTAGAATGCAATGGTATTTTCTGACATGTTAAGTGTTAGAAAGTCAATAGTCAGTACTTTCAGTGGGGCAGATGTGTGCCAAGTCAGGTGGAATTTGAGCCCTTAGCTTCCTTTGGTACTAAAGAAACAGTTGTTTAAACAACCTAAACAGACTCACAAACGGCTTATCTTTTAAAACAGAGAAAACATTTGGGGATCCCCCAACTATTCTGCTTCTGCATTGATTCTTTCTACCATAGAAAGAGCTCAGGCCTTTTATAGTAATACTTGCAAAGTCACTGATGAGTCATTGGGGAACATTATTCTGTGAAACAGTATACCATCCCTCAAGATAAGAATGGACAATTCAGTCTCTTGGTTTTTGTTAATAGCTTCAATATTTTTTTGGGATTAAGCCACCATCGTAACTGTATCACCTCTATTAGAAAATAACCACTGGATCCTCTCCCTGTGTTTTTGCCCAATTACACTCTTCTCGTACATGGATGATATTCCCCTATGCATACTCTTATGCCCTGTACACACAAGGGGAATTTCCGTCTGAAAAAAGTTGGATGGTTTTTCCAAAGAAATTTTGCTCAAGCTTGGCTTGCATACACACGTTAAGAACGCGGTGACGTACAACACTACGTCAAGGCCAGAAAAACAAGTTCAATGCTTCCGAGCATGTGTCGAATTGTTTCCGAGCATGCTTGTGTTTTTTTTTTTTGGAATTCCATACAGACGAACGGATTTTACGACAGGAATTTTTTCTGTCGGAAAAATTGTGAACCTGCCTTCAAACTTTTGCTGGCGGAGCATACGCACGGACGGAATTTCCGATGAAAAGCTCACATTAGATTTTTGCTGGTGGAAATTCCGCTCGTGTGTACAGGGCATAAGGCTTTGTACAGTCAGGTCAGGGATTTCTATCTCTTCAGTTTATTCATGTACATCTTGGGTACCCTGCTAGGGTGTCTACCACCTTGATGCACTTTCCAGGGTGCTAATATAAACTTTTCTCCAGAGTACCAAACTGGAGATGCATCAGTGCATGTCCACTGATATGTCCAGATCTCAAACTTGGCACCTGATGTGTACTAAGTAAAGCTTTCACACTATAGCCAACAGTTTCAGCTCGAAAGAGTTGTAATTTGCAAGGTTCCTCTCAGTGGCACTCAGAGTTCAATTGGCATATAGGTGATGACCCACCCCTGGCTACCTTGCAAATTGTTCAATGTTGAAAGGACATAACTCTTTTCTGGACTCCCAGTGGAATTTTTTACTGTCAGATGCAAAAGCTAACAATATAATGCCCAACTAAATTGTTGATTAGTTGGTTCATAGATTTTGGAGATGATCCATTATTTTATGGCTTTTCTAAATCCACATTAATAACATAATAACTGACTGGATCCAATGCAGATTTGCTTTGTCTTATCACTGCTTGCAAACAATTGATGCTATTAGTTTGATTGAGTACACTATAGTTCACTGTGTCCTTGCTACCACTGCATACAGTTTATAAAAAATAATGCATTTTACTTCTGATATTTATTAGATACCCATTTCTCTTTGGGTAATTAAGGATTTTTTAAATGGATTGTCCAATTCCAATACAAATGATTCTTCGCTGGTTGTAACCATGCTGCTGCTGTTAGTTTGCTTTTTTTGCAGGCACTCTGTAGTTTGGCTTAAATTGATTTAACAATATGCAAAACACCAAATTCATGAGCAATGTTTTAATATTTATAGTTTTTCTAATGGATACATCAGTGGTAATCAGTTTTACTTTAAGTTGATCTTTATGTACTCAATCAATAGCAGAGCAGAAGGCAGCATTCTCCAGTGCTATGGATGAATACCCAAGTTTAATATATTCCATTTAGAAATTGACTATTTAGTGACTGTCTGTCTCCATTATTGAGTATGTGCAGTAGTTACCACTGATACCTGGAAAGTCAAACTGACCATCTCTGAGGAGAGTTACCTTTCTTCCTGTCATTGATGACAGTATTTTTGTTCTTTCTTTAATGCAATATTTTATAATGGTAGGAAAAATAAATCTTCACTGATTGCTGTAATGGGTACTATAAGAAATGACAGCCATTTGAAGCAAAGGATAACACTAATACAGCGTACACACGATCGGAAATTCCGACAAGAAAACCGTGGATTTTTTTTCAGGTGGAATATTAGCTCAAACTTGTGTTGCGTACACACGGTCACACAAATGTGGTCGGAAATTCCAACCGTCAAGAACACGGTGACGTACGACGAGCCAAGCAAAATTAAGTTCAATAGCCAGTGCGGCTCTTCTGCTTGAATCTGAGCATGCATGTTTTTTTTGTGCGTCGGAATTGCATACAGACGATCGGAATTTATGACAAGAAATTTTCCCGTCTAAAAAATTTGAGAACCAGCCCTCAAATTTGGGGTCTACACACGTTTGGAATTTCCGACCAAAAACTCACATCGAACTTTTCTTGTCTGAATTTCCGATCGTTTGTACGCGGCATAAGAAATGTTTAAATAGTTTGAACCACTGCACAATAATGCATTTGAGAAGACAAGATTTCCCAAAGGCATTCTTGCAACAAGCGGTCAACTGGACCACAAATTTATGTTTCTTTGCATATACAACCAGGGCTGACCCCCTTTGATGTTTTTTAAAGAAATGTAATAGAACCATTGAAACTACTGCTAAATTAACACTGAGCTGACAATAAAAGATAACACAAGAATTGGAGACAGGGGGGTAGATTCAGGTACATTTGCGCATTTTTTACGGAGGCGCAGGGCAACGTTTTTGCCCTGCGCCCCCGCAAATTTTCTGCGCTACCCGCGATTCACGGAGCAGTAGCTCCGTAAATTGCGTGGACGCTCCGGCAAAATGCCCGGCGTAAGCGCACGCAATTTAAATGATCCCGTAGGGGGCGGGAATAATTTAAATTAGGCGCGTTCCCACGCCGATCGTAGGAGCGCATGTTCAGTCAGGAAACTTTCCCGACGTGCATTGCGGCAAATTCACGTACGCAAACTACGTAAAGTTCAAATTTCGCGACGCGGGAACGACGGGTATACGTAACATTGGCTGCCCCTGCTAATAGCAGGGGCAGCCTTACGCGAAAACCGCCGTACGCAAACGACGTAAACTGCGTACGTAGGGTTTGCGTAACGTTGTGAATCGGCGTTAGTATGCAATTTGCATACTATACGCTGAGCACAACGGGAACGCCACCTAGCGGCCATCGCAAGAATGCAGCCTAAGATATGCGGGCATAAGAGCCTTATGCCACGCATATCTTAGGCTGCTGTCGGCGTAATGAGGTTCCTGAATCAGGAGCATTTGTTACGCCGGCGCAAGTAAGCAATTGCGCTGCGTAACTATGGTTACGCAGGCGCAATTGCTCTCTGAATCCGGGCCAGGATGTTTTTATCTTTCACCCTATCAACATTTTCATTATCATCTGTAATATGTTCGATCAAGAGTCGATTAAAAAAAAAATTATGCTTAAAGGGTAACTCCACTTTTATGGGGAAGAAAAATAGCAAATAAAGATAAAATAATATAGCGTATATAATTTCGACACAAGTCATATTGTTATAAAAAATTACCTTTCCTTTCCAATCTGCAGCCACTGTTATTTTCTGAAAATACAATGCAATATGACTACCTGGAGTTGTTCTGTTCACAGAATGTGTACTGAACACGCCCCAGTAACATAGATTCCTGCTTGTGTGATTGGCTCCCAGATTTTCCAAGAAGTCTACACTAAGATACAAGTTAGATTTCAGGCATCTCCTGCAACAAAAATTTAATTTTTGGTGAGATACTCCCAAATGGAACACGTCTAAAGGAATGCAGGCCCAGCAGATTTCCTCATTAGTGACCTGCCAGGTGCACAGCTGATTGATAATTATGAAACCACTCTCATTAGACTCACTGAGCCCAAGGGCACAGAGGAACAAACAGGGATTTGTTCAGAATAACAAAAGGTAGGAATCTACTACAAAGGTTGTTATAATCCTTGCAATGTACATTGATCACCTAGAGGGGAATGTTTTTCCTCAACAAGTGGAGTTACGCTTTAAGCTTATCTTTTTCAAATTCATCCTCCTTTTCTACACTGGGATTAGGGACGGGCCGAACGACCCCCTGTTCGGTTCGCACCAGAACTTTTGGACGTCGCAAAAGTTTGGAACCGATTAACGAACCCCATTAAAGTCTATGGGACCTGAACTGGAAAAATCTAAAGTGCCCAATTTAAAGGCTTATATGCAAGTAATTGAGCATGCAATGGTTATGGGGGTCTGGGTACTGCCCGGGGGACATGTATTAATGAAAAAAGGTTTGTAGATGTAGCGCTACCCCCGCAGGAGCCACTTGAATATTGTTGGTTTCCTTCTCTGCTTCTTCAACCCCAAGGACAGACTCAACCCCACTGGCACACCTGTCAGTAGTGTAGTGTAAGTACCTCAGTAAAGGACACAGGTTGGTGAAATCAGTAGTAACTTTTACTGTGAGCTTGCTTAAAAGAGAATGGAACAAACAATCACAGTAATATAAGGCAGTAAACAATTATGGTGAAATATAACAAAGGACAAAAGTTACAGGAAAAATCAACAAGATCAAGCTGAGGGGATTCCTTTAAGTGAAATGGCCCCAAGAGCAGAGGTAAACACATGAGAGTAACAAGTCAAAAATGTAACATTAACTTCAAAAGAGCACCTGACAACCTCAAATAAATTGGGCTATATGAGTCTAGGTAGGAGGAACGTAGAGGAATGACATTGTTTTTGTCTGTCAGTCCTCTTCCTTCTTCACCCCAGCACCACAATCCCAGCAGGCATGCCTAATCACGATACCTAACCCAGTGCACTGAAGCAGCCCCCAATGTGGATCGACTAGTAAGTGACCAATGTCCTGAATACAAATGGGGCCCTTAAGACTTTGGGTGATTTTAGGGTAGTGTACTTGTTGATCTGTCATGAGGTGAACACAGTACATCCAGAATGGCCTGGCATGCAACCAGTATTTTAATCCTATAGGGTAGTGGATAAGGGTGTTAACTGCCAGGCAGGGTGTAACAGCAACCCGTGTAAATAAGAAAGGCAGAGCAACAAATATATTTCAGAGTCCTGGCTTAGGGAGGATTGGGTGAAATCCCTCTCACAAACTCCTGTGTGCAAAAACCGCAGGGGAAGATACTGTGCTACCGGTCCTTACAAGTGCCTGATTGACACCTCCTCCTGGGAACATCACGCACTGAATGGGGATGCCTGGAGATGCACTCAGGGTCCTTCTTTAACTCTGGCTGCTAGCCTCCGGATGGTAACAGGCGCAATCCCCCAGATCTCAGACCGCGAAACTTGGTCCCCCAAGTCCAGTCTCTTTTTCACCTCATGGTAGCTTTCCCTTCTCCCAGAAAGCCTATGGGGTAAAACTTTTCCCATGCAGCAGTGCTTCTTGGGATGTGTAGTTCTCTGTGTGTTGATTTCAATCCAGCAGCTTGAGCTGAGAACTCCATCTCCCAGAGTTCATTGTCGCTGCAGCCTGAGCACATGTCTATGACTCATCTCACAATAAGAAGGGAACAAAAAGAGAGGGGGGAAACCACTCCTACAGAGCTGACAAGCTGTGTCTCTTCAGTGAATGTGAATGAAAGCAGGTTAATTCACACAAGAAATCAAATAGTTTGCATTAGCATAAAGACATCCTGCCTACAGGCCACCTTAATTGGAATGGCCCAGCCAGATTTGTCAGGGAGTGGGCTAGAGACGCCTCCACCAAATCAGTGGTAGGAGGATCAGGTGCTTCAAGAGTCCTTTGATAGGTGAGAACAACCTCCTTTAAGCTTTCACCTAAAATGTCATATGTTAGTCTCTTAGGTCGGCGAATAGTTCTACTCTCCCTCTGCTCCTTGGCCTCAGAGGCTGTGGGCTCATAGCCCCTTCCTTCCCCTCTTCTGCTTCAGCTTCTACTTCCTCAGCGGGCAGGGGAGAATCCTCAGGGTTTGCTGCTGACAGGGGGAATCGAGAATCTTCCAGATCTTCTGAATGCTGACACCGGAGCAGAAATTTCTGGTGCCTCTGGCTTGAGAATCCCAGCTTCTTTCACCTTGGGAGGAGAGGAAGGGGAAGCAACAGGTTTGGGATGGCAACAGCCAATCTACTCCCATCTCTTCATACTCGCTGTCCTCATCTTCTACATCCAGGGATGCTGACTGAGATCTAGTCACTTGACGAGATCTTTGTGGACCTGTAGGTGTAGGCTAAGGACCCGGTTGTGGTGGCACATGGACTGCTTCTGACAAGGGCAACAGATGATTACAATGCCAGGTCTTCAGCGGACTGGTACCTCCCTCCGTCCGGATCTGATATACTGGTAGCCCTGGTAGCTGTTTACAAATTACATAGGGCTGTGACTTCCAAAGATCATCAAACTTATGTTTCCCTGGGACACCCAGGTTTTTTCCGCAACACTCTGTCACCTGGTTATAAGTCCTTCACTCGCACTTTGAGGTCAAAATTTCTCTTGTTTCTCTGTCCTCAGGCTTTCGAGGCAGCTTGAGTCTTTTCATAGGTGATCTTTAAACTTCTCCTCAGGCGATCCACATATCCCTTCTCCACTGGCATTGACACATAGCTCGTATGGCTTAGTTGAATCTGCCTAGACCAGGACTGGAGTCGTGGTTAAACTAGACTTCAGCTGCAGAAATGCCTCCTCACACTGTTCAGTCCACTGTTTCTGAATAGACTCTTTAGGTTTCCCGGGCCTCCAGCTATTCTGACAGTCTTAGCTAGGTCTGAGTGCTCAGCTTCCTCTTCATTTTTCAGCAGTTTGTTGAGGGGGATAGCTATCTTAGCAAATCCCTCAACAAATCTTTTGTAGTAAGAGCAGAACCCTAGATATGACCTAAGCTCGGTCACATTGGAGGTGACGGCCTCTAGCTTCTGAGGGTCTGTGGCCACTCCTTCAGAAGACACAATATGGCCAAGGTAGTTGACTGAGGGTTGATAGAACTGCCATTTCTTTAATGATAACTTCAACACCTCATCATAGAGTCTCTTCAGAACCTTCTCCAAGTGCTCTTCTTATTCCTCCAAAGTCTTGCCGAAGACAATGATAATTGTCATCTAGGTACACCAACACCTTGATCAGGTTCATATCACCCACAGTCTTCTCCATTAGCCTTTGGAAAGTAGCTGGGCCACCAGACATGCCTTGAGGCATGCCATCAAATTCACAGAACCCCACCGGGGTAATGAAAGCAGTCTTCTCCCGATCCAATACGCTAAACCATTTTGCCCTCAACGGGCTCTGCAAAGCTTTGTCTATTCTTGGGGTGGTATATTGGTCAGGAACGGTCCTTTGGTTTAATGTCCGATAGTCAATGCACAACCTCAGTTACCCATTCTTCTTTCATATCACCACTATCGAAGAAGCGTATGGACTTCTGGACTCTCGGATGATACCCGTCCTCTTCAGTTCAGCCAGTTGCTCATACAGGTCTTCCAAGTCCCCTAGAGGAATCCATCTGACCATTTCTTGGCTTATCTTCTTGGAGATGAATCCGATGTTTGGTGCTTTTTGCACACCCTACATCGAACTCACTCTTGGAGAATGCCGCCTACCATCTAAGCAGCTGGGCCTTACCCTTTTTTTCCATTTAGGAAGAAAAAAAGTATTCTTTGTATAAAACTCTAAGACAGAGACTCCATCCTTTGCTCCCTCCCACCAAATCAGATGTTGAGGCTGAGGTTTCTGGATTCACCTGTCCCAGCAACATTCGAGCTGGCATCTTCACTGGGGCGGTCGTTATGTTGTGGACACTAACTGAAATCCTCCTATGACTTCTTTGTAACGCCTTGGTTGAAACCACTTCTGGGATTATTTCCACATCTATATCTGTCCCCTGGCCATCCGCTTCAGGGACAATGAAAGGGCCTGGTTGCTTCCAGTTGAGCTTGATAGTTGCTTATAGGCAAACCACTTCCCCAGCCTGTAACACCTTCTCTTTCTGGTCTAGGCACCATATCTTTCCCACCCCTTCAGCTGGGTCCTTCTTCTTCTGCACTAGGCACTGGTAGGCTTGTCTTTATAGGGTGTACATTGGTGGTTGAAGTACTAGGCTCCAGCACAAGAGTTGTCAATAGTCTTTGAACAAGATCAGTGTTGGTTCCTATGTTCATGAAATTAGCTTAGCAGGGAACTTGTAAGAACCGGTGGCTTTGGCTTGTTCCGTGGCTTGTATCTGAACTCCTTTGTTACGAGAATTCTCCCCCGCCTGGAATCTCTGTGGATTTCTAGGGGTTTGTTATGCATTTATCCCCCGATGATGGTTAGCTGAAGGATAACTGTGTTGCCCTGGGAGTTGGGTAACTCCACAATAAAATTCATAGACAGGTGGATCCAGGGCCTCTCTCCATTGGGTATGAGTTGTAGGAGGCCCGCTGGAAGGTGTCGTGGAGTCTTACTCTGAGCACACATGGAACAGGCAGCTACAAAGGGGGTTACATCAGCATGTAGACTAGTCCACCAGAATTGTTGGGAAATGGCCCAAAAGAGTTGATTCTTCCCAGGGTGGCCAACAGCCTTGGGAGAATGGTAAGTCTGGAGCATGGCAGTACAGAGACTCTCTGGGGCAAAAGCAACAATCACAAGGTTTCTCAGGAGGAGAATTTTGTCACTCAAAGGAGAAGTGAGACTGGTGCAAACCGTAGCCAGAATACAATCAGAAGGCATCACAGGAACAGACTCCATCTTGAAAGTGGAGGAAAATTGTCGTGACAAAGCGTCAGCCCTTACATTCTTAGTACCCGGTAAGAATGAGACAATGTAATTAAAACTTGACAAGAAAAGAGACCATCGTGCCCTTCTGGGAGAGGGATGTTTAGCCTCAGACAAGAAAGTCAGCTTCTTATGGTCAGAAAGAATGAGAACCGGCACAGTGCTACCTTAGAGGAGATGTGTCCATTGTTTCAGGGCTAAAATGATCGCTAACACCTCTCTGTCACCAATCTCGTAATTGCACTCCGCAGGTGACAATTTATTGGAAAATTTGCCACAAGGATGCATAGCGCTGTCAGAGGTAGGACGTTGAGACAGAGGGGTGCCAACTCCAGTCTCAGCCTCAAGGATCAGAAACAAAAGCAGCCTTGAGACTCTCAAAGGCCTTAATGGACTCCGGAGACCAACTGTGTGGGTTACCGTCCTTTCTGGTCATATCAGTCAGGGGCTTGACCAGAGAAAAAAGGTTACGAATAAACTTCCGTTAATAGTTGGCAAAGCCAAGAAAACGCTGCAGAGGATGTAAACCCACGGGTCAGGGCCACTGTAGGACTGCTGAAAGTTTCTCCGAGTCCATCGAAAAACCAGCAGTGATTGACGTGAGGGAGAAGGAGCTGAGGGAGGGAGGGGAGATGTGGAGTTTTCTTTTCTTCTTCTTTACCTTTCTCTCTTTTCTTATCTTTTTATATTTATGTTCTACATTTTAATTTCTATGATACTTTTGCTTCTTGTTTTGGGGGATAACCAGGGTGTAGGGATGAGCTTCGTGTTCGAGTCGAACCCATGTTCGACTCGAACATCATATGTTCGATCGTTCGTCGAAATACGAACGTTACGGGCCGTTCGCGCCAAATTCGAGAGGCGCGTCACGGCCCATATTTCACTGCGGCATTGCTGGCTGATGATTGGCCAAGCATGCACTATGACCCACATGCTTGGCCAATCATAGCGCGCAAAAAAACGGAGAGCCATAATTGGCCAAAGACAGGGTGGCTTACACCGTCGGATCTTAGGCTGCAATTTCACGCTGGCCGCTAGGTGGCGCTTCCGTTTGTTTACGCGAGGAATATGCAAATTAGTATTTACGTCGATTCAGAAATGAACGACCGCCCGGCGTTTTTTTTTTACGTTGTTTTCGTTCGGCTTTTTCCGGCGTATAGTTACCCCTGCTATATGAGGAGTATGTGCGGCGTATCCTATGTTAAGTATGGCCGTCGTTCCCGCGCCGAGTTTTGAAATGTTTACGTCGTTTGCGTAAGTCGTTCGCGAATACGGCTAGACGTAATTTACGTCGCGGCCGGCGTATGCGTAGTTCGTTCTGGGCGGGGACGCGCATCATTTAAATGATACACGCCCCCTACCCGCTGAATTTGAATTCCGCCGGGTGGATTTACGCTACGCCGCCGCAACTTTACAGGCAAGTGCTTTGTGAATACAGCACTTGCCTGAAAAACTTGAGTAAATGAGTTACGTTACGCCAGCAGAAAGATCCGCTGATCTTTCTGAATCTGGCCCTGTATAGTTTAGCTAGATCAGTTCTTCCTAATTTACTGACAGGCAGTTGATTGTCTGTGCTAGCTGCAGTATTCTCACGTGGTGTATTGCCTGTGTGGTCTGTAGTTTGCACCTAAAGCTACTTGGTGTGTACTGCACGGTTGCTCTGTAGTTTGCACCTAAAGCTACTGCCCGTGTCCTCTGAAGTTTGCACCTAAAGCTACTTGGTGTGTACTGCACGGTTGCTCTGTAGTTTGCACCTAAAGCTATTTGGTGTGTACTGCACAGTTGCTCTGTAGTTTGCACCTAAAGCTACTTGGTGTGTACTGCCCGTGTGCTCTGTAGTTTGCACCTAAAGCTACTGCCCATGTCCTCTGTAGTTTGCACCTAAAGCTACTTGGTGTTTACTGCACGGTTGCTCTGTAGTTTGCACCTAAAGCTACTTGGTGTGTACTGCCTGTGTGCTCTGTAGTTTGCACCTAAAGCTACTGCATGTGTCCACTGTAGTTTTCACCTAAAGCTACTTGGTGTGTACTGCACGGTTGCTCTGTAGTTTGCACCTAAAGCTACTTGGTCTGTACTGCATGGTTGCTCTGTAGTTTGCACCTAAAGCTACTTGGTGTGTACTGCCTGTGTGCTCTGTAGTTTGCACCTAAAGCTACTGCCCGTGTCCTCTGTAGTTTGCACCTAAAGCTACTTGGTGTGTACTGCATGTGTGCTCTGTAGTTTGCACCTAAAGCTACTTGGTGTGTACTGCATGTGTGCTCTGTAGTTTGCACCTAAAGCTACTTGGTGTGTACTGCACGTGTGCTCTGTAGTTTGCACCTAAAGCTACTTGGTGTGTACTGCCCATGTGCTCTGTAGTTTGCACCTAAAGCTACTTGGTGTGTACTGCCCGTGTGCTCTGTAGTTTGTACCTAAAGCTACTGCCCGTGTCCTCTGTAGTTTGCACCTAAAGATACTTGGTGGAGGCGTGGCCAAGATGGCGGACTGAGCAGACGTGTACCCTGAGCTCTCCTGGAGTGTGATCCGACTTTTATCTCCTATCTCCTGCCTGGGCCTGCCGTGGGGCTCCACGGTGCTCTGGATGTCGTACAAAGCATTCGGGAGGCGTAAGAAATCTAAGAAACTGAAGTTTCCTACCTGCATCCCGGAGGATCCTGTGCCGGCTGTTGTCTCCCCGCCATCTCAAGCGCGCCTCTGAAACATGGCATCGCAGACGGACCACGAGGAAAGTGACATCCCGACCACCCCTGGCATACCTGAAGTGATGGCGGCGATCACGATGTGTCAGGCGGCCCTGACTGACAAAATAGAGGAAGTCCAGCTGGATGTGAGTCTGATTCGGCAGGTCTTCGACAAGATCAGGTCGAGAGTGTCGGAGGCCGAGCGGCGCGTGAGTGAGGTGGAGGACACAGTGTCGGATCATGACGCCTCTATTAGGGCCCTGAAATCGAGGGTCAAGGTGCTCGAATATCGCGTGGAAGACGCCGAAAATAGGAGCCGCCGCAATAACATCCAGATAGTGGGCCTACCGGAGGTGGTGGAAGGTCGTGCCCCAGCCCTATTCGCTGAAGAGCTCCTTCGCTCCGTGATGCCTGCGGCCCAGATGTCCTCGTACTTCACAGTGGAGCGCGCTCACCGAGTTCCCCCTAAGCCTGGTCCTGAGGGATCGCCCCCTCGTACATTCATACTTCGGCTGCTGAATTTCAGAGACCGGGATGAGCTGCTTCGAGCCTCCCGGGCCGCTGGAGACCTGCCATATCGCAACGTAAAGCTGCTGCTGTTCCCAGATTATACTATGGAGACCCAGAGACAGCATCGCCCCTTTGATGCAGTCAAGGCTACTCTCCGCCGTAAGGGTATTAAATATAGTGTCCTGTTTGCAGCTAAGCGGCGGGTGGTGGATGGAGAAACGGTGCGCTTTTTTACCTCCCCGAGGGATGCCTCTGCTTGGGTGGATACTTTACCTTGATCAGTAGCTCCGTCGGATGCCTTGTTTCGTTCTTTCTGGTGGACTAGCAGGACTGTACACGTACTCTCATCGGTATCGGGTAAGCTTCTATGATTCCCCCCCTGGAGAGACTGTTTGGCGCAGGGGCTCTGTTGCTGGGCTGGGATTTTGCTATCATTCGTTCCACTTTGCCCTGTTCCTGTAACCCTGGCCATTGCCTGATCTATGCCTGTTTGTTTGCCCCTGCCCCATCGGGTCCATAGAATGCTGGGTGGGCGCTGCTGGGTTGGGCCGAGACCTTTTAGACTGCCTGGGCTGCTGCTAAGTGCCCTTAACCCCTGCTCCCATGTGATACCGTGCCAACACCGCTGAGACTGCCCACTACCCCCGCCAATACTTGGTTTGCAACAGTTTAAGACTGTGCCGGAGAAATGGATGACTTATCATTTGCTCTACATCACTCCAGTGCTGGCGGGAAGAGACTTGTGCTTCACCTTCCCTCTTGACCCTCTGGTTGATGGAGGTGTTTTGACGTCTGACACTGGCTACACGCCCCCGGCCTTTGTTTTAGGCTCCTGTACTATGGGGTTTTTGGGGTTTAAGTGCTCCTTATGTTCTCGAGGTGCATGGGGTGGGGGGTGGTTGGGGGTTCCCGCCGATGTTCGGCTGTTTGGTTCTTTTTTTTCAATTATTTTTCTTTTGTATGTTTTATTTTGTTTGGTCTGGGTCTATGCCTTAATATTATGCTGCTCTGTATGATTGTTTGGTGTGGTGCTGCTCTGGGTCTGATGGACTGGTCGGTCCTGGCGGGATGGGGGTGGATGGTTCGCCTTCCCCCTGGCGTGCTGGGTCTGACCTTTATAGTGGGATGGACGGCTCTGTTATGTTATCTAGCCCTCCTCATGACTAACTGTCGGGTGGTTTCATGGAATGTGCGGGGTCTCAATTCGGCAGTGAAACGATCTTTGGTGCTTAACTATCTGAGGAAGCTCCACCCCCAGGTGTGTATCTTGCAGGAGACGCACTTGATGGGTTCGCAAATCCTGAGTCTAAAGAGGGCATGGGTCGGTGCGCACTATCATGCACCTTACTCTAATTACGCCAGGGGCGTTAGCATTCTTGTGCATAGATCCATGCCCTTTCAGCTTTTGGACGTGAAGCTGGACCCGGGAGGCAGCTATGTGCTCCTGCATGCCTTGATCTCTGCGATTCCTTTTGTGCTGGTGGGGGTGTATTTGCCCCCCCCCAGGCGGATTTGGATGTCCTCCATTTCCTTATGCAGCAGGTTACTATGTACAATGTGGACAATGTGCTTATCACGGGTGATTTTAACTTGGTCGTGTCCAGGGACCTGGACAGGCTACACGCCTCTGGCCCTCGGCAGCATGGTCTTCCCGACTTGGTCTTCCCGACTGGGCATCTGCCTTTCATATGATGGATGTCTGGCGCCATGTGCATCCCTCTACTAGGGGGTACACCTGTCTCTCGAGCACTTATCGGACCATGTCCCGCATCGACCTGGCGTTTGCCTCCCCCGGTCTGTTACGAAGGGTGGTCGATGCTGAGATACTCTCTAGAGGTATTTCGGATCATGCCCCGCTTTCTGTTACCATCCAACTTTCTCGGGAGATGGGAGTGCGGCTGTTGAGGCTGTCCAGGTACTGGATCATGGACCCTGAGATTCAGGAGGAGATGCCGGAGGCCTTGTGCGCGTTCTGGCTAGACAATGAGGGCTCTGCGGGGCCCCTGGTTGAGTGGGATGCCTTTAAGTCCTGGTTAAGGGGTGATTTTATGGCTCGGGTTGCGGTGCGTAAGCGAGGATCTATGCAGTCTCTGAGGGAGCTCGAAGACCGAGCTAAGATTCGGGAGGCCGAGTATGTTCGCTCCCCCGACCCTGAACATTATGTGCCCTGGCAAGACACCCTGCGGGACCTATCCTTGCTCAGAGTTGACCTTACCAGGAAATCTATGCTGGAGAGTGCCCAAAGGGTCTTTGAATACTGGGATAAAAACGGCAGGCTGCTGGCTTGGCTTGCCAAGGGACAGCGGCCGATGACCCATGTTAGCAGATTGAAGGATGGTACTGGAGGGCTGCTTACGTCCCCTGCGGATATTGGAGCTCGGTTCCTGGATTTTTACCGGGCTCTGTATTCCTCTAGGGTACAGTATGATAGCTCTGAGCTGCTTTGGTACCTGGATCGGGTCTCCTTCCCCTCCCTGACCGATGCGCAGTGTGAACAGTTGGACTCTGATATTTCTCTGGAGGTACAGGTGGCCCTGAACTCCATGCAGTCCGGGAAGACCCCTGGGCCGGATGGGATTCCGATTGAGCTCTACTCGGTGTATCAGGAGCTTATTGCTCCTAGACTTACCTCTCTGCAGCAGAGTTCTTTCTCTGTGGCGTCCCTACTAGATTCAATGTCAGACGCAATAGTTGTGTTGGTGCCCAAACCTGGCAAGGACCCTGAGGAGTGCGGCTCGTACAGGCCTATCTCCTTGATCAATGCGGACGCGAAACTCCTTGCAAAAATTTTAGCTACTAGGTTTGGTACAGTGATCGAGATATTGGTTCAAGTGGACCAGACCGGATTTATGCCGGGGAAAGGCACCGACATCAACATCCGTCGTTTGTTCTTGAACCTGGCTACTTCTTACAGCAATGGGGGGACTAGGGTCGTGGCCTCTCCCGATGCTGAGAAGGCCTTCGACTCCGTGGAGTGGGGGTACCTGTGGGCAGTATTGAAGAGATTTAGTCTAGGGCCTAAGTTTCTCCAGTGGCTCGAAATGCTATATAAGTCTCCAAGGGCTAGGATTAGGGTGAATGATTTTCTGTCAGATTATTTTCTCCTCCAGAGGGGGAACCGCCAGGGGTGCCCTTTGTCACCCAGCCTGTTCGCCTTGGCTTTAGAGCGCTTTGCGGTGTTGGTCAGGGAGTCGGACCGTATAGTTGGACTTCGGGTTGGCCCTCTGGAGGAGAAGATATCTTTGTATGCAGATGACACTCTTCTCTACCTCCACAATCCTGTTGACTCCTTGGGGTCTGCCTTGGAGATGTTTGATGAGTTTGGTAAGTATCCTGGGATACGCATTAACTGGTCTAAATCTGTTCTGTAGATGTGAAGGCAAGAGAGGTGGCCCCGTTGACGGCATTACAGTGGGTGGATGAGTTCACATATTTGGGCATCAGGGTCTCCCGTGACCTTCAGTCCTTTGACCGTCTCAACTTGAGACCGGTGGTTGAACGACTCAGGGATCACTGCACACGCTGGCGTAATCTCCCGTTGAACCTTCTGGGGCGAATTAACGTCTTAAAAATTATCTATCGGCCTAAACTTAATTATATATTTAGGAACTGCCCTGTGTGGATATCTCCTTCCTTTTTTAGGAACTTGGATGGCTGCATTGGCTCTTTTCTGTGGCGGGGTTCTCCCCCTCGGTTGGCCAGGTCCACCCTTCAGCTGCCTGTTAGTTGTGGGGGATTGGCCCTGCCCAACTTGCTGGTCAACTACTGGGCTGCTGTACTGGTTACGGCGCAGTGGTGGTTTGAGCAGTCCAGGGCTAATGCAGCCGTCTGCCTTGAGGTGGCGATTGTCGGATCTCTCACTGAGTTAAGTAATTTGCTTTATAGGGGGTCCTCTGCATACCCCACACTACTGGGTCCATCGAAGACTACGCTTCGGGTGTGGGGCATGGCCAGGTGCCGTTTTGTCCCCCCGGGATACTGGTCTCCTTTCACCCTGTTGTGGGGTAACCCTAAGCTTGGCCACTTTCGCTCCATGCCGGACCCACAGCTGTGGGCCCGCTGGGGTGTCAAACTGTTGCGGGATATTGTCTCGGGTGGATCTCTGTTGTCCTTTCATGATTTGACGAGCCGGTACGGCCTTCCGCCCTGGATGCTATTCCGCTACCTTCAGCTGCGGCATGCCTTTAGGGCACAATTCCCCACTCCGCCTGTACTTCAGGCGGAGGCTGTTGAGGACCTGCTCGCTCAAAGCTCTCTAACAAAGACCCTGTCCTCCTTGTACTTGACGCTTCTCACTAAAAGCTCCCCTAAGATGGATTCCCTGTGTAGAAAATGGGTGGGGCATGTCCCGTCCCTAGATAGGGAGACATGGGAAGATTGCTTTGAGGATAGTTATAAATTGGTGACCTCTTCTAGGGATAAGTTGATACAAACTAAGTTCTTGCACAGGGTATACTTTACACCTCAGAGACTGCATGGGATTTATCCGCAACGCTCCCCGAATTGTCCACGATGCTGTTCCTCTGAGGGTACCTATATTCACATGTTTTGGTCCTGCCCCAAGCTTGCAGACTTTTGGTCCGCAGTCTTTGAGACCGTTAATGTCCGCCTCCATCTGAGTGTTCCAGTCTCTCCGGAGCTGGCTCTGCTGGGGGTGCAGGATGATGAGCAGAGACCTAAGTTCACCAAGCTGTTAATGTCTTTCCTGTTTTTTTACGCCAAAAAGGCAATTTTGGTTAAATGGACATCTAGGGTCTCCCTCACTCTGGGAATGTGGATGGATGCGGTTAACGCTGCCCTCCCTCTATATAAGATGACGTATTTGAGCAGGGGTTGTCCTCTGAAGTTTGAACGTGTGTGGGGACCATGGACTGATCCTTTATGATAGTGTTTGGCATTGTGCTCATTGTTAGTGGTGGGTTCCTCTGCCTCCTCTTGCTCCCTCCCCCTTCCTCTTCCCTCTGCTCCTTCTCTTCCCCTTCCCTTCCTCCTCCCCCCTCTCTTTCCCCTCCCCCTTCCCCCTGCCCCCTCTACGTCTGCAGTAAGCAATGAAGATATGTTGCTTCCCTCCGGTCTCATGATGGACCTTATACGTGATTTGATATGGATTGTACTGTTCTTTTTTTTTTTTTATGTACTACTCCCTACTTGTCATTTTTGCACTGTACTCTGCTACTTTGTATATCTCTTTTTATTTTGAATTAATAAAGACCAACCTTGTTGTTAAAAAAAAAAAAAGATACTTGGTGTGTACTGCACGGTTGCTCTGTAGTTTGCACCTAAAGCTACTTGGTGTGTACTGCCCATGTGCTCTGTAGTTTGCACCTAAATCTACTGCCCGTGTCCTCTGTAGTTTGCACCTAAAGCTACTTGGTGTGTACTGCACAGTTGCTCTGTAGTTTGCACCTAAAGCTACTTGTTGTGTACTGCCCGTGTGCTCTGTAGTTTGCACCTAAAGCTACTGCCCGTGTCCTCTGTAGTTTGCACCTAAAGCTACTTGGTGTGTACTGCCTATGTGCTCTGTAGTTTGCACCTAAAGCTACATGGTGTGTACTGCACGTGTGCTCTGTAGTTTGCACCTAAAGCTACCTTACTTGGTGTGTACAGCCCGTGTGCTCTGTAGTTTGCACCGAAAGCTACTTGCTGTGTACTGCCCGTGTGCTCTGTAGTTTGCACCTAAAGCTACTGCCCGTGTCCTCTGTAGTTTGCACCTAAAGCTACTTTGTGTGTACTGCACGTGTGCTCTGTAGTTTGCACCTAAAGCTACTTGGTGTGTACTGCACCTGTGCTCTGTAGTTTGCACCTAAAGCTACTTGGTATGTACTGCCCGTGTGCTCTGTAGTTTGCACCTAAAGCTACTGCCCGTGTCCTCTGTAGTTTGCACCTAAAGCTACTTGTTGTGTACTGCACGTGTGCTCTGTAGTTTGCACCTAAAGCTACTTGTTGTGTATTTATTGGGTTTAGGTCTGCTTTAAGTGGCATCGGGGACAGACACAGACAAGCGATCATACTGAGCATATTCCTTGATGTTATTTTTAATTCAGTCTGTTTTTGATACATTAGTCTGCATTGTATTTTGTTTTGTTAGCAGTATTACAGGTTTTCTTCTTTTTTTTGTAGGTATCAAGCTGTTATGTACAATGAGCTGTATATAGTGGTTGATGAACTGCAACCAGACTATTGGTTTTTATCAAACGATGCTTAGTATTTTGCTTTGCTATTTATTTTTACTAAATTTTATTGAAGAATTGTACAGAAAAAGACAGAACTATTCACAGCCTTGGTGGATCACACCAGGATATGTACAACATAGATACAGCAGTGACATTTGTAGTGAATAATGCTTGATATATAGACATGCAATAATAAACTCATGCTTAAAACCCATTTTGTGTTTTTTTGTCCTGTGTATTGAACCCTACCATGTAGTATTCCTCTATTCTCCTCCATTCTCACTAATTAGATAAGCTTGTTAATCCACCCCTGAGTGGTCAGGTTTACACTGGTTTTTCATTTCCCTGGGAGTCGTGGCCCATGTTGCAAGTATAAAAAAGTAGAGGAAAACTTTCTTAGAATTTGAATAAAAGTGGTTGTAACCCTAGGGAAAAAAATGATCCTGCTACTTTAACCACTTGACCTTCGGAAGATTTACTCCCCTTTACGACCAGGCCATTTTTTTGCGTTACCGCACTGCATTACTTTAACTGGCAATTGCGCAGTCATGCAACGCTGTACTCAAATACAATGTATGTCCTTTTTTTCCCCACCAATAGAGCTTTCTTTTGGTGGTATTTGATCACCTCTACATTTTTTTATTTTTTGTGCAATAAACAAAAACAAGATAGACGATTAAAAAAATAAATTAATAATAAAAATGTCATTAATATATCCCCTATTTTGTAGACACTTAGATATTTATTATAGCAAAAAGTAAAAAATATTGGCCCGGATTCAGAAAGAAGTTACGTCGGCATATCTCCAGATACGCCGTCGTAACTCCGAATGCGGGCCGTCGCATCTCGGCGCCTGATTCATAGAATCAGATACGCCTCAATGTTGCCTAGATACGAGCGGCGTAAGTCTCCTACGCCGTCGTATCTTAGGGTGCAATATTTACACTGACCGCTAGGGGCGCTTCCCAAGACTTCTGCATTGAATATGCAAATTAGGTAGATACGCCGATTTTATGACACAAAAAACGACGTTTTGAAAAACGCCATAAAAAAATTGAAGCATGTTCGAATTTTTTTTTGTCGTTTTTCAGAAGACATAAAACAAAGTTTTCCCCACACATGGTCATTTTAAATGACGTTTTTAAAAATGTCGTTTTTTTTCATCACAAAAAAAACGACGTGTGTACGCGGCATAAGTGTGTTCAAGGAAATTCCCCCCAATATCTATGCGAAAAATTAAAATGTCACAACCCCAATCGCGTTCTGCGATCCACCAACCAACCAACCAAATCTACTCCAGATACCCAAAGCCAGATACAAGTCCAAAAGAAGAACGAAGATTTGGAATCCAAGGACCTAGACTATGGAACGCTCCACCAACCAGCATCCGGTTGGAGGTGAATCACCTGGCCTTCAGAAAAAACATATTTTCTGAGGGCAAAAGTACAGTAGGGAAAAGAAAATAAGCGCCCAGAGGCGATTCAGTTCGCATGTGTTGCACTATATAAGTTTCTCACTCACTCACATTTCCCATGATGCTCATGCACTCTGCTGTGTAGTTGAGGATCATGGGAAATGTAGTTCCAAAACATCTGGGGTGCCAAGGTTCGCCATCACTGGCCTAGGAGAAAGCAAAGGATACAGACAAGGGTGCACACACCACCTCAGGAAAAGAAGGGGGGACACACCTGATTCAAGGTGCTAATCCCAACTCACCATCGTCAGTAGAATAAGTAGAAAGAATCTGATTGCACACTTGAATCCAAAAAGATGCTGCTGAAGTTTTCTTTATTGTCACACCAGACAGACTTGCAAGAATATATAGTTGATGCGTTTCACACGAAAAGAGCCATGCTTGTTCAAGCACAGCTCTTTTCGTGTGAAATGTGTCAACTATATAGTCTTGCAAGTCTGTCTGGTGTGACAATAAAGAAAACTTCAGCAGCATCTTTTTGGATTCAAGTGTGCAATTAATTTCTTCCTTAGGGGAAAGCAAAGCAGCACAAGGAGCCAATGGGTTGCTGATAGGATGAAAAAGAAGACTGATAGAGCAATGAGCTCATCACTATCCTGCTTCTCGTTTCACTGTCCAGTCACAGTGTGGGGGAGGGGTGAGACCTTAAAGTTACTGAACTGTGTCAGGGAAAAATATATCTTGCCTTTATAGACAGGGATGTGCTGTGTGGTACAGGTGCATAGACTTAGGACTGGATGGACAGAAATATAAATCATTTGGCATCTAAAAACAGCTCATATATGTATATAAGTAGAAAGAAACGTGACGTTGTCACTCATGGCAACCAATTATATCCCAGCTGTCATATGTGTAGTGTAGGTTATAGACTTAAAATAAGGAGAATATAAGCTTTTTTGTGCTACCATTTTAAAGAATACCTATGTATTTTTTAGGTCCTCAGAACAACCTAACACCTTTTTACTGAAAGACTAAATCAGACAGGATATGAGAATATGCCGCTTTTATACCTAGAATCAGCCCAGATGGCAATTTATTTCTTTGGAATTGCCACCACCTTTTATGTAAAAGACACTATGATTCTAGCAAATCTGTGCCTTTGACATCATTTTTGTTCCACTGCATTGCACTCAGTAAGTCACTCTACAGTACTTCTCTTTAAATCAATGTTACATTCTGTTCAGTGAGCAGAACATCAGAAAATATTATTATCTGCAAGAGTAAGCACATTTTGCAAAAGCAGTGTAATAGGAGTACAATTTAAGGGGCTTGACTTCTGTTTGAAGAAAAACTCCAGTTTTACTAAAAAATCAATATAAAGCGTGCAGTAAAAGAAATGTCGAATTACTTTTTGTAAAAATAACCAAAATTTGTTTCCAAAACTGTCCAAAATTACTACATCCCCCTTGTAACATGCAACAGGCTTATATTGTAGTTGGATTTTCCAGATTGTTCTTTGACACACAATTGTGCATAGATGTATAAATCACATGCAACCTGTTGTGTGAAATATGGGATTTACCAAATGTACTTAGATGTAAATATATGAGCTGGAAAATGAGTATGAAGTTCTTAATCAAATGTGTTTCTAAGTCCACAACAGTAAAATCCGAGGTTTATTCTCCCAAAGATATGACAGCAAACAACAGTCAATGCTTACATAATGACAGCTGATAACACATGGCAAGATGGTAATTTCAGAAGGTTACAGATGGAGGAAATAGATGTAATGATGGTATGATGGTACGTCTTTCTGCTCGGCTTCCATTGAGAAAGCTTCCTGCTGGGTGGGGCTTCCTACCCCCATCTTCCCGTAGGGTCGGTGACCCCAAGGTCCTCTAGCTCACTACACTCACCACATGGATACTTATACAGGTTTAAAAGCTAACTAAGCATAATTGACTAGCTTCCAAAGAAGGTCGGTGATGAACGTTAACACCCACTTATGTATTTTTAAGTAACATCTCCATCCACTTTCTTGACGTATGTCTTCAAGAATAGATGTGGTCTACAACAGATGTACTGTCCTGTAACTGACCTTCGTTTGTCTTTAACAAACCTTCAAAACTACCATGTTTAAACCAATGATTCAGAACCATTTATCACATAATAAAAATGAATTCCCCCTTAATGCACTATAATTAACAAACAAAATAAGTGCATTCATCTTAAATAATAAAGGTTTCTGATCCACTTTTTTTTCCAATACAAACAATACAATTTAACATTTCAGATATTGTACATAAACTTTTTCCAAAATTCTGAGATATTCCTGTGAAATATTTAACCATTTGATTCCTTTAAGAAACTATAAATTATTATATTATTAATTAATTTTAATTTATTCTCCATCTAAATTATGTAATATTAAAATTGTTCTTCCTTTACCTTCATAAATTTTACTTCCTATAACTTCAACCATATCGTATAATTATTTTATCATAAAGAAGAAATAAATATATTTGATGTATCAAATTATATTATTCTATAATATTAATTATTAATTAATAAATACAATTTTTTTCATTTCTCTTGAAATTTAAATTACCAAATAATTTCTACAGTATAAGTTTTTTATACATTATCCTTGACACTGAACAATTATACACATAATCTACTTGTTTGTGGATACATAAAAACATAACTTTCCCATTATTTGATTGTCATATTTTTATATATTCTATCTTTCTTTCTATTTATTTTTCTATCTTTTTAATCTATTTATCTATCCATTTAATTTATTTATCTATCCATGACCAGCAAGCAACTCTTTCCTTTATTTATTTTTTCAATGTTCCATATTATTTAATTCAACAATAATTTTGTTTAGACACTTTTAAAATCCTTTTCTTCCACACAAGCCTGTATGTAGTTTAACTATATTAATACTTCAAATGTATACTTTGTTATACATTCTTGTAATAACAAACTATCCATCCAATGTTCCCAAGTTATGTGTTTTATAAAAATGAATAAAAAATGTATTCTATGTGAAATAATAATTCTATGTGTATCAATATGTATTCTTACAAAAGATTTAGAAACCAAAATATAACAACTATTTTTCCATATTTCAAAAAATTCAAAAAAATTTCTATATTAGAATTACATAATGATCGACCGATCAATATGTCACTTTTGATGTAAGTCCATATGAATAAATCATTGAAGTTCATCCAAAAATGATGATCCTTGATAACATAATCAAAAAAATTATTTTGAAAAAACTAGAAGTAATAACAAAATAGAATTTTAGTTGTGCTTGTTTCATGGTCATGGAAGAATCCAAAAAATAAAATAACCTTCCCGATTGAAATCTGATATTTCAGTTGGCATTCCTATTGACATCCCTGGTACGTTCAGATCTATGGGCCAGATTCACAAAAGAGATACAACGGCGTATCTCCTGATACGCCGTCGTATCTCTGTGTTAGGGCCGTCCTAACTATGCGACTGATTCATAGAATCAGTTACGCATAGCTAGCCCTAAGATCCGACAGGTGTAATTGAATTACACTGTCGGATCTTAAGGATGCAATTCTAGGCCGGCCGCTAGGTGGCGAGGCCATTGCGGTCGGCGTAGAATATGTAAATGACTAGTTACGGCGATCCCCGAACGTCCGCGCTGCCCTATAAAATTAGGGCTGAGCCCTAGTTGTCCTAAGACATGTTAAGTATGGCCGCCATTCCCGCGTCGAAATTTAAAAAACAACGTAGTTTGCGTAAGTTGTCCGTGAATGGCGCTGGACGCCATTTACGTTAACGTCAAAACAAATGACGTCTGTGCAACATCATTTAGCGCAATGCACGTCGGGTAATTTACCCGCCGGAGCATGCGCAGTACGTTCGGTGTGGGAACGCGCCTAATTTAAATGGTGCCCGCCCCATTTGAATTGGGCGGGCTTGCGCCGAGCGCATTTACGATACACCGCCGCAAGTTTACAGGTAAGAGTTCTGAGAATCAGGCACTTACGCTGTAAACCTGCGGCGGTGTAACGTAAATCACATACGTTACGCTACCCAGGAGCAACGTCATTCTATGTGAATCTGGCCCTATATTCCTAACCATAACTTTAGCTACTGGAATAAATTATGAAACATACTCATAAAAAGTAGAAATCTTATTTAAAACATAATTTCTATTCAAATTTAGCAAAGGCCTAGCCATGTTTTGTGAACAAACTTCTGAAATTCCTATACTTGTACTTTGTCCTATGCAACAGATTGCAAATAACTATGTATGCTAATTTTAAAAAGACATAGAAGAACAGACATTCTTCATCCTGTCATTAACTCAAAAAAATTTAACCAACCCTTACTTTAGAAAAGGTTTTAAACCAAAAATATAACAGGTAAATAAGTCACCTAGTATTTACCTTTTCTTGAATCATCTTACCCTATTTAGATTTTAAAATACTATTGTAGCGTTCTATTATATCTGGGTACTAAAAATGATAAGAAACAATAAACTTCATCAAATACTAAAATTGCATACATGTCCTTCATCACCTGTCCTATAAAAATGAAAAAAATCATTATCTGATTCCATGGTTTGAAATCCAACCCCAATGGAATGTGACAAAGATCATAACTTAGCTTTCATTAAAAATATATAAATTTTTCTAGAATTACCTCAATTAATTTTATCAACAAAATTAACTAAAACGGAAAAAACATCCTTATATCCTCCTTTAACAGGTGAAAAAAATCTAATATACTCAATCTACATAGATTGCAAATTTCTTAATACTTTATAGTATCTGATCACTCTTTGCCTTTTGGATTGCTCTATAAACATAATAAAACAATATTCAGAAGTCTGATGACAAAAATGCTCTAATAATGAGTAGTTCAAAATTTCTTTCATTAGCTCAAACAAAAAATCAATTAATCAATTTGTCAGTCAATCTGTCAGGTACCTGGATATGCAAAAATAAATATTTTCATTTAAAAATAACTCAGTATCCATTATTGTTGGAATCAATTATTTTTACAATGAATTTTATCTTCATTATCAGTCAGTACTGAGACAACATTTTCATTGTCCCTCACTTTATTCTGTGACTAATTATATTTTGTAAAAGTAGTATTTTTACCAGATTATAGTATTTTTCTTTACTATACTTTACTTATAATTGCTTTAATTTTGCAAAAGAACATTTAGGTTGGGTTATCCTAAATATTTTATTTCTAAAAGAAACTTAATCACTTTTAAGTTTTTTTTACTGAACCAATCATACAGCATGATTAATTGAACCACATGCCCTGTCACTCTGACTGCTAAACCAACAAGTCTTAAGATCATTTTTCAGTGTAGACAGATATTCAGAAAGTTCAATTCTGCAAATATATGGATCCGTTATAAAAGCAAAAAATTCCTTCCCAATAAATATCCACTGAAAAATTGATAAAGTAACCTTTGCATGATTAATTTGCATCACTGTGGCTTATCACACTGCATAATTTTAGCTTCAATGTCCCATTTCAACTGACCTTACATCCAGTTGTCACTAGCTTAGTCAAAGCGTATTTTGACACCTCATGTTTCAAAATAACACCTTTAGTTTTTCAAAACAAATGGTGCAAAACCCACGTGTTTTTTCAAAACAATTACTTTAGTTAGTAATACCTTTTTAAATATTTTTTCCCCATCCATGAACCTTTATTTCAGATTTCTGAAAAAAGATTTAAACACTAAAATGTGTTTAGATTCATAGAGGTGAAAAACTGTCATGGCATGACTGACCATCTGCTTTGTAACTCGACCTCCATTTCTCTGTTAATAGTACATTCTTTTACATGTCACACTCCCAGAGAATGATCTGTCACTGTCAGTCTTAACTACCATGCTACCATTTACTATACAATCTGTCTAAACCAATCTAATTTTATCGTTTTTACAATTTTGAACCTTTTTTTAAAAATTGTAAGCATATTTGGTTTGTACATCTGCTAAAAATCATGTACATTACATTATAATATGACTTTTCTTGATTATAGTAATGACAACAAATTGTTTAGGAGACAATCTCACGAAACTCACAGATTAGGCCATTTTCCTGAGAATATTTCTCCAAACAAAATCCTCATTCTTATGAGAAATAGTCAATTATAAAAACTTTTAACAATAGTTTTTTCTTCTATTTTTGCTCATTTTGGATTGAAGAAAACTTTCATATTTTAATATTTTTCCTGGGTAAACTTAAGTAAACAATCTACTGCTTTTAATTTAATAACCAAAACCAAGTTTGGAATCTTTTGTAAAAATTGCTCAATCCTTAACTTATTATTTTCTACAACCAAATCTGTAGGATTTTTGTTAAATACTAAAATACCTTGTTGTTTTCCATTAACTGAATTTTATACAGTTCTTACATCATTTTAATCAATAGTTTTTCCTTAAACTTCTGCCCCTGTTAGTGCTTTGAATGACATGCAATAACACATTTCTGTTGTTTAGGCCTAAAATGTTCCTAAACATATACAAGCAGCATTAAACTTAATTTCCTTATTAAAGAACTTCTTTACACTCTGGTATTAATTAATTAATGACCTTACTACCACTATATGCCTGTATTGCATATATATATATATAATATATCAATTCCTGAATAGTACAGGGATATACTTCTGAACTTTGAGATTTTTAACCATCCCATGTTAAACCACTTATATAAAAAACATATTTACCCCTTGTTTAGAATGATTTTCCTGTGCACTTAAAAAAACAAGAGATGCAATGTCCTTTTAACTTTGTCTTATTAGTTTCTTTCGTTCGTTACTTTGTCTTTGTTGATTTTTTCTTGTTGCATTTTCATGTTGCTGTATCTTCATTCGTTGCTTTATCTTGGAAGAATAATGTCCTTTTTCTTGTTCTCTGGCTCGCCTTCTTCTTTTGGCTGGTGTAAATGTAAATGTTTAGTTAAGCTGTAGGTATCCTCAAGTAAACAAATGTAAAGATGCGTGCGTAAAAAAGAATGTATTTCTCCTTTTTGTGTATGCGAAAGGAATGTATAATGTATAGTGTATTCTTGGACTTGTCCAAAACATCAAAAATCCGACTTTCATTTTAGCTCACCCAAAGTGTACATCTGCCTGGTGTAACTACAATGGTAGCCTTTAAAAATATTGTGAAGCTTTAGATCCTATTTCAACACTTCTTCTGTGAGACATTCTCACCTTTTTTAGAATCTTCTTGACAGAATCTTCACGTGAGTAAACGTTTACGATTTTTCTCCATAACCAGAAAGTCACCTCTGAATTTTCCACGATATTTTGAAACATTCTTGTCCAGATAGCTGGCCCATCAGCCTCTTAAGCCTTGTGAGTTATTTTTTCTTCTCTACAGGTGAGAAAACAAACAGCGTAAAAACTCACCCTTGTGTTTTTGAGCCTTCTGTCGTCTGTTGGAACACAAACGCCTCTGTTCTTTTGATCATTTTTTTTCTTCAAGACTTGAACAATCATCTCGTCTCTTCATCTCCCTCTGTTTCAAGGCTTTAGGAAAAAAGATGACCAACGTGGCTGGCGCGACAATGTAGAATGTGGGAGAGAGGGGACATTTTTAACACGTGTCATGTGATATGTCAAAAGTCTCCTTCTTCCCAGGCGCTTTGTTCCCAATATTCAAGACTCAGATTTTCTTCCAAAGTACGAGGTTTATTCTCCCAAAGATATGACAGCAAACAACAGTCAATGCTTACATAATGACAGCTGATAACACATGGCAAGATGGTAATTTCAGAAGGTTACAGACGGAGGAAATAGATGTAATGATGGTATGATGGTACGTCTTAGGCAAGTGCAAAAGGGAAAAATTAGTTTTGTTTCGTTTCGTTTTAATTCGTTATTTAATTAATTTAGTTAAGTTAGATTCGTTACATGTGTTAAATTCGTTTTCGGAATATGTTTTATATTTCGACCGTTTTCTGAATTCGTTCATTTTCGACCGAATTTCGAAAAATCCGGTCAAATTCGAAAATATTTCGACCGTATTCGAAAACAAATAGTCTCTTTTCGAATAGAATTTGTTTTCGAATTCGATTCGAAATTATTATTATTTTTTTTCGAATTCCGATTGAAATTATTTTTTTTCGAATTACGATCGAATTTCGTCGGCGGGTTTTCGATTCGGAAACGAAAACATTCGTTCGGATTCGGTAAATTCATTAATATTGCAATTCGAGAATTCGTATGCATCCGAATGTCCGAATAATGAAAAATTTGTCCAAATTTCGATTCGGAACGAAACGAAATGCACATGCCTAGTACGTCTTTCTGCTCGGCTTCCATTGAGAAAGCTTCCTGCTGGGTGGGGCTTCCTACCCCCATCTTCCCGTAGGGTCGGTGACCCCAAGGTCCTCTAACTCACTACACTCACCACATGGATACTTATACAGGTTTAAAAGCTAACTAAGCATAATTGACTAGCTTCCAAAGAAGGTCGGTGATGAACGTTAACACCCACTTATGTATTTTTAGTAACATCTCCACCCACTTTCTTGACGTATGTCTTCAAGAATAGATGTGGTCTACAACAGATGTACTGTCCTGTAACTGACCTTTCGTTTGTCTTTAACAAACCTTCAAAACTACCATGTTTAAACCAATGATTCAGAAACATTTATCACATAATAAATATTAATGAATTTAAAATCTAACACTGCGACATTGCGGCGGACTGATTGGACACTTTTGGGGCCATTGACATTTATACAGTGATCAGTGCTATAAAAATGCACTGATTACTGTGTATGCACTGATTACTGTGGGAAGGGATTAACCTCAGGGGGCGATCAAGGGGTTAACTGTGTTCTCTAGGAGGTGTTTCTAACTGTGGGGGGATGGGACTAACTAGAGGAGGAGAGAGATCACTGTTCATAATCACTAGGAACAGCAGATCTGTCTCTCCTCCCCTGTCAGAATGGGGATCTGTCTGTTTTCATTGACAGATCCCCGTTCTGGCTCTCTGTGGAGCGATCGGCCAGCAGACATCGCGGCCATTGGCCAAGCGCATCGGCTTTGGCATTGCGTCCGCGTCCCCTAGAGCTCTTAAACCGGCCGACGTACAATGATTGCGATTCACCCAGGAGAGCCAACCTGCTGCAATACAACTGTGGTGGCTGGTCTTCAAGCGATTAAGTGCATGCCCAGGAGGACCTTGGGGCCCCTTGAATACTATCTGTATGTTTATATATTTATATGTTGATATGTTTAATATGTCATTTATATTTAGTTATTAAAAGGCTGCTATGGCCATTAAAACTCCAGGGGGTGTCATGTCTGGTTAATCTATTATAGTGGTCAGAGGAGTGGTGGTCAGTACCCTAGTCATGATATGCCAAATGTTGTGGGGAGATTTAAAGTAAAACATCCCCTTTTGGGTGAAGTTCCACTTTAAGAACTAATACTCAAATATAAGAATCCGTTATTAAATAATGGCTGCAATAATTTACTGCTGACCAATTATGTCTGTTTAAAATGAACCTGTCCAACTCTAGAAAGTAGCGTTAACAATATTGCTAAACTGCCTGAAGCTACCTGCATTAGTCCTGAAAATCAATTGCTGTGGAGACCCTTGGATTCCAGGGCCAAGCTGTACACAGGTTATAGCTAAACTTCTGCAAATACTTTTAACCCCCAAGGCCAGGGGTCAAGTCCTGGGGAAAAAAGTGTGGGAACCCACCCAAGATCCACTCCCCCACCAAAAAAAAATGATACGCTCATATGCATAATTACTAAACCGCATGTTTTTTTTTTCCGGTCCACTGTACCTTAGTAATTTTGTTACTGGCCGCCTCCTGTATATGGATTCATTTGGTAGTATGAGGGTATTTCGTCACTTTCTCGATGCCGCAATGTCTCCTGGGAGCTTTTGTCATTGTTCCCAGGAGACATTGCGGAGGTCTGCTGCGAGTTATCGCAGGATTTAGAAAGAAGCAAGTTCTTTCCCGCACACTACCTGATGAATCCATATACAAGAAGCTGCCAATAACATAAAAGATTACTAAGGTTTGCCTGCCCCTGACAGTGACTCGAGCTCGGCACCGCCGCTTAGTGAAGGATTGGCTCGGGCAGCTTGGCTGCTCTCGGCTGCTCTAGTCCTGCAAAGGGAACTGAATTCCTGCTGTGAAAAAAGTGCAGAAACTCCGTTCCCACGCATTCCCGCAGGACTTGAGCCCTGCCCAAGGCCATCAGATACTCTGTGGACACCGCTAGCTGCCACCACAGAGCAGGTCCAGGCCTGCAAATACCCTATACCTTCTGCCATCCTATTGCTGTGATCCACTTTTTTTTCCTGCTGCGTATCACCACCACTATGGAATCCCTGATTGCCTTGTGAAATGTGCCTAATTACCATCAGATTGTGATTTTATGTTTTCACTGCTCTTAAAATTACTTAAAATACACAAGGCCTACTGTACACCCTTCTCTTTTTTTCACTGTGCCAGTGCTGGTGGGAAAAGGTGAATTTTATATATTAACATTTATTTATCCACTACAGCTCTTGCATCTCGATATCCTATATGGGCCAGAGCAATTTTTACAGTTCTGCTATGGGCTTTTTCATTTGGCGATATTTTTTTTTAATTAAACAATATATGTACAGTATTACTTTGTTATCTTAAGGACAAACAAGGTTTTCTCTTGCTGAAGTTGTATTGCACAAATTATTTTATTTTAAAGGCAATCTGTAGTCACCTTTTTTCTATTTTGACTAGTGTTAGTTTTAAAACAACCATTCGTGTTATTAAGGATAAAAAGAATGCATTTTTACTCTATAATTTATCTTATTTATTTTGACACTAAAATTATGATTCTGGTAAGAAGCATTGCAAATGCAACAGGCGCCAGACTCTAGGATCTGATTTCTGTTAAGGCGTATTTCCTCTTTTTGCAGTCGATTATACCCCATTATTTATGTTTAGCACTACCCCCCAAGGAGCTGATGGATATTTTCGGGTGGCATGTTACCTCTTTCTCCTCGCCGTCCAGAGTAATAGATGAGAGTTGAAAAAGTTCAATGTCCACACTTTACACTTCTTTTCTTATGCCCCGTACACACCATCACTTTATGTGATGAAAAAAACCGACATTTTCTGTGAAGTAAAAAATGACGTTTTTGAAACTTCAATTTTCAAAGACGAAGTTGCCTACACACCATCGTTTTTCTCACAATGTTCTAGCAAAGCGAGGTTACGTTCTCACCACTTTTTCCATTGAAGCTTGCTTCATAAGTAGCTTCTGGGCATGCACGGGTGAAAAAACGTTGTTTTAAACAATGTTTTTTACTACACACGGTCAATTTCTGTGAAGTAAAAGTTGACGTTTTGAAAAACGACACATAAAATTGAAGCATGCTTCAATTTTTTTTGGTCGTTTTTTAGAAGACATAAAACGACATTTTTCCCCACACACGGTCAATTAAAGTGACGTTTTTAAAAACGTCATTTTTTTTTCATCACATAAAGTGATGGTGTGCACGCGCCATTAGATTTAGCACTAGGCCTGTGGCAGAGGTCTCATCTGGACATCCAACTCTAATTTAGAGCCAAGTCTGTGGCAGAGACTTGTTTCCTTTCCCAGAAGCTTTAAGTGGCGCTCTGGCTGCAAGGCCTGTGAGAGGGGTCTGTCCAGGGGCACTTCACTCATTCCGCCTGGAGTGGCGACGCATACAAATACTATTGCTAAAGGGCAGAACTGCCTTTATTATCTATAGCCTGATACAGGCATACCCCACTTTTAAGTACACAATGGGACCAGAGCATGTATGTAAAACGAAAATGTACTTAAAGTGAAACAATACCTTTTTTCACTTATAGGGTGTAGTGGGGGGTCAGGGGGTGTAGTAGGGTTGTTAGGAGCTGTAGTTAAGGTCTCAGGGGCTGTAGTGGGGGTGTCAGGGGCACACTAGAACAGGGCGGGCTATGCTCTCTGAGCTTCAGCTCCTTCTACTGCGGCTGCAAAATGTCTGTATAGTGCTTGTAAGGCACTTTACATACACTCACAGGTATGTCCTTACTCGCGAGTGTATGTAAAGTGAGTGTACTTAAAGCGGGGTATGCCTGTACTGTGAAGTTGCTCTACCTTCACCAACCTATCCTGTCTACCTCAAGTTTACATGTTGGTCGTGTCTGACCAGGAAAATAAAGCATTTGAAAACGTCAACCAACGGTCCTGGACATTCTGTTATTGCTCTCAGCACTACCATCACCCCTAGACACAGTGAAGAGGTAACTTAAATACGCCGATCCCAAATCTAATCAGCAGCTCCTCCGGGGGTAGCTCTACATGTATACAGAGGCGTTGCTAGGGGGGTGTGGTCCGCACCCGGGTGACACCCGCTAGAGGGGTGACACCATCCCGACATTTAAAAAAAAAAAAAATTAGTTTTTTTTTTGCCGACATGCCCAGCGCCGCCGCGTGTGTGTCTTCCTCCGCTCCCCTACTGAGCCAGCCACCTGCGAGCGGCGAGCCTCAGCAGAGCTCAGCCTGTGCCTGCCTGTCACACTGCACTGTGTGATGATGTGACGTCAGTCATATCATCACACAGTACTTTCAGTTTCTCCGCCGGGCGGCGCGGCTCAACTCCTGCACGTGTGACCTGCTGCCTTGATGCCCACATCTGTCTTCCCTCTTTCTCCAGAATCGGGCGCGGCATATAGAAACAGGTGCATGTCCACCGCTGACCGCGTCATTATGACAACAGGTGCGGGGGTGTCCATCGCCGGCCGCGGCAGGCATAATAGGAACAGGTGCGGGGGGGGGGGGGGTCGTGGGTATCCACTGTGTGCCACCAGTGAGAAGAATGTCTCCCCCCCCACCCCCCCTCTCTCTCTGTCTCACCCCCTCCCTCTCTGTCACCTCCCTCCTCTGTCACCCCCCCCCTTCTGTCACACCCCCTCCATCTCTGTCTCACCCCCTTCCTCTGTCACCCCCCTCTCTGTCACACCCTCACACCCTCCCTTTCTGTCACCCCCCTCTTTGTCATACCCCCACCCCACCGGATACTGGCTGTGGTGTGTCATCTGTCACCCCCCTCTCTGTCACACCCCCACCCCACCCCCTCCATCTCTGTCTTACCCCCACCCCCTCCATCTCTGTCTTACCCCCACCCCCTCCCTTTCTGTCACCCCCCTCTCTGTCTCACCCCACCCCCTCCATCTTTGTCAGACCCCCACCCCCTCCATCTCTGTCTTACCCCCCCTCCCTCTCTGTCACCCCCCTCTCTGTCTCACCCCACCCCCTCCATCTCTGTCACACCCCCACCATCTCTGTCTTACCCCCACCCCCTCCATCTCTGTCTTACCCCCACCCCCTCCCTGTCACCCCCCTCTCTGTCTCACCCACCCCCTCCATCTCTGTCTCACCCCCACCTCCTCCATCTTTGTCTCACCCCCACCCCCTCCATCTCTGTCTCACACCACCCCCACCATCTCTGTCTTACCCCCACCCCCTCCATCTCTGTCTTACCCCCACCCCCTCCCTGTCACCCCCCTCTCTGTCTCACCCACCCCCTCCATCTCTGTCTCACCCCCACCTCCTCCATCTTTGTCTCACCCCCACCCCCTCCATCTCTGTCTCACACCACCCCCACCATCTCTGTCTTACCCCCACCCCCTCCATCTTTGTCTCACCCCCACCCCCTCCATCTCTGTCTCACACCACCCCCTCCATCTCTGTCTTACCCCCACCCCCTCCATCTCTGTCTTACCCCCACCCCCTCCCTGTCACCCCCCTCTCTGTCTCACCCACCCCCTCCATCTCTGTCTCACCCCCACCTCCTCCATCTTTATCTCACCCCCACCCCCTCCATCTCTGTCTCACACCACCCCCTCCATCTCTGTCTCACCCCCACCTCCTCCATCTTTGTCTCACCCCACCCCCTCCATCTCTGTCTCACCCCACCCCCTCACCTACACTCTGTACCCACCTGCACCCCCCTGCATCTACCACCCACCTGCACTGTGCACCCATCCCTCTGTACCCCCCTGCACCCACCTGCATCTACCACCCACCTGCACTGTGCACCCATCCCTCTGTACCCCCCTGCACCCCCTTCACCCACCACCCACCTGCATCTACCACCCACCTGCACTGTGCACCCATCCCTCTGTACCCACCATTCACCTGCATCTACCACCCACCTGCACTGTGCACCCATCCCTCTGTACCCCCCTGCACCCACCTGCATTCTTCACCCTGCACCCTCTACCCACCTGTACCCTGAACCCACCTGCACCCTTCACTCTGTACCCACCTGCACTCTGTACCCATCTGCACTCTGTACCCACCTGCACCCACCACCCACCTGCATCTACCACCCACCTGCACTGTGCACCCATCCCTCTGTACCCCCCTGCACCCACCACCCACCTGTATCTACCACCCACCTGCACTGTGCACCCAACCCTCTGTAACCCCCTGCACCCACCTGCATTCTTCACCCTGCACCCTGTACCCACCTGCACCCTGAACCCACCCGCACTCTGTACCCACCTGCACCCACTTGCACCCTGAACCCACCACCCACCTGCACTCTGTACCCACCTGCACTCTGTACCCACCACCCACCTGCATCTACCACCCACCTGCACTCTGTACCCACCTGCACTCTGTACCCACCTGCATCTACCACCCACCTGCACTGTGCACCCATCCCTCTGTACCCCCCTGCACCCACCTGCATTCTTCACCCTGCACCCTCTACCCACCTGTACCCACCTTCACCCTGAACCCACCTGCACCCTTCACTCTGTACCCACCTGCACTCTGTACCCATCTGCACTCTGTACCCACCTGCACCCACCACCCACCTGCATCTACCACCCACCTGCACTGTGCACCCATCCCTCTGTACCCCCCTGCACCCACCACCCACCTGCATCTACCACCCACCTGCACTGTGCACCCAACCCTCTGTACCCCCCTGCACCCACCTGCATTCTTCACCCTGCACCCTGTACCCACCTGCACCCTGAACCCACCTGCACTCTGTACCCACCTGCACCCACTTGCACCCTGAACCCACCACCCACCTGCACTCTGTACCCACCTGCACTCTGTACCCAGCTGCACTCTGTACCCACCACCCACCAGCATCTACCACCCACCTGCACTGTGCACCCATCCCTCTGTACCCCCTGCACCCACCTGCATTCTTCACCCTTCACCCTGTACCCACCTGTACCCACCTGCACCCTGTACCCACCTGCACCCACTTGCACCCTGAACCCACCACCCACCTGCACTCTGTACCCACCTGCACTCTGTATCCACCTGCACCCACCACCCACCTGCATCTACCACCCACCTGCACTGTGCACCCATCCCTCTGTACCCCCCTGCACCCACCTGCATTCTTCACCCTGCACCCTCTACCCACCTGTACCCACCTGCACCCTGAACCCACCTGCACCCTGCACTCTGTACCCACCTGCACCCACCACCCACCTGCACTCTGTACCCATCTGCACTCTGTACCCACCTGCACCTACCACCCACCTGCACTGTGCACCCATCCCTCTGTACCCCCCTGCACCCACCACCCACCTGCATCTACCACCCACCTGCACTGTGCACCCAACCCTCTGTACCCCCCTGCACCCACCTGCATTATTCACCCTGCACCCTGTACCCACCTGCACCCTGAACCCACCTGCACTCTGTACCCACCTGCACCCACTTGCACCCTGAACCCACCTGCACTCTGTACCCACCTGCACTCTGTACCCACCTGCACCCACCACCCACCTGCATCTACCACCCACCTGCACTGTGCACCCATCCCTCTGTACCCCCTGCACCCACCTACATTCTTCACCCTGCACCCTCTACCCACCTGTACCCACCTGCACCCTGAACCCACCTGCACCCTGCACTCTGTACCCACCTGCACCCACCACCCACCTGCACTCTGTACCCATCTGCACTCTGTACCCACCTGCACCCACCTGCACCCACCTGCATCTACCACCCACCTGCACTGTGCACCCATCCCTCTGTACCCCCCTGCACCCACCACCCACCTGCATCTACCACCCTCCTGCACTGTGCACCCAACCCTCTGTACCCCCCTGCACCCACCTGCATTCTTCACCCTGCACCCTGTACCCACCTGCACCCTGAACCCACCTGCACTCTGTACCCACCTGCACCCACTTGCACCCTGAACCCACCACCCACCTGCACTCTGTACCCACCTGCACCCACCACCCACCTGCATCTACCACCCACCTGCACTGTGCACCCATCCCTCTGTACCCTCCTGCACTCTTCACCCTGCACCCTCTACCCACCTGCACCCTGAACCCACCTGCACCCTGCACTCTGTACCCACCTGCACCTACCACCCACCTGCACTCTGTACCCATCTGCACTCTGTACCCACCACCCACCTGCATCTACCACCCACCTGCACTGTGCACCCATCCCTCTGTACCCCCCTGCACCCACCACCCACCTGCATCTACCACCCACCTGCACTGTGCACCCAACCCTCTGTACCCCCCTGCACCCACCTGCATTATTCACCCTGCACCCTGTACCCACCTGCACCCTGAACCCACCTGCACTCTGTACCCACCTGCACCCACTTGCACCCTGAACCCACCACCCACCTGCCCTCTGTACCCACCTGCACTCTGTACCCACCTGCACCCACCACCCACCTGCATCTACCACCCACCTGCACTGTGCACCCATCCCTCTGTACCCCCTGCACCCACCTGCATTCTTTACCCTGCACCCTCTACCCACCTGCACCCTGAACCCACCTGCACCCTGCACTCTGTACCCACCTGCACCCACCACCCACCTGCACTCTGTACCCATCTGCACTCTGTACCCACCTGCACCCACCACCTACCTGCATCTACCACCCACCTGCACTGTGCACCCATCCCTCTGTACCCCCCTGCACCCACCACCCACCTGCATCTACCACCCACCTGCACTGTGCACCCAACCCTCTGTACCCCCCTGCACCCACCTGCATTCTTCACCCTGCACCCTGTACCCACCTGCACCCTGAACCCACCTGCACTCTGTACCCACCTGCACCCTGAACCCACCTGCACTCTGTACCCACCTGCACCCACTTGCACCCTCAACCCACCACCCACCTGCACTCTGTACCCACCTGCACTCTGTACCCACCTGCACTCTGTACCCACCACCCACCTGCATCTACCACCCACCTGCACTGTAAACCCATCCCTCTGTACCCCCCTGCACCCACCTGCCTTCTTCACCCTGCACCCTCTACCCACCTGCACCCTGAACCCACCTGCACCCTGCACTCTGTACCCACCTGCACCCACCACCCACCTGCACCCACTACCCACCTGCACTCTGTACCTACCTGCACCCACCACCCACCTGCATCTACCACCCACCTGCACTGTGCACATATCCCTCGGTACCCCCCTGAACCCACCACCCACCTGCACTCTGTACCCACCACCCACCTGCATCTACCACCCACCTGCACTGTGCACCCATCCCTCTGTACCCCCCTGCACCCACCTGCATTCTTCACCCTGAACCCTCTACCCACCTGCACCCTGAACCCACCTGCACCCTGCACTCTGTACCCACCTGCACCCACCACCCACCTGCACCCACCACCCACCTGCACTCTGTACCCACCTGCACCCACCACCCACCTGCATCTACCACCCACCTGCACTGTGCACATATCCCTCTGTACCCCCCTGCACCCACCACCCACCTGCATCTACCACCCACTTACACTGTGCACCCATCCCTCTGTACCCCCCTGCACCTACCTGCACCCGGCACTCTGTACCCACCTGCACCCTGCACTCTGTACCCTGCACCCACCTCAACTCTGCACTCTGTATGTAGAACCCTCATGGTATTTAATGACCCTTTAGGACCCTCCCACACCCAGTTGCTGTGGCACGCTCACCCCCCCCTGCACCTTTTCCCTGAGAAGAATGCCCTGGGTGACACTATCAATTAGCACTGCAGCAGGCTGGGGGACGACGGCATGAGAGGCGCATAATGCCCTACTGCCTATCCTGCTGGGGGGGGGGGGGGGGGTGACACCATGTTTCACCGCACCGGGTGACACCAACCCTAGTGACGCCACTGAATGTATATTACACCTATATACTGCAGAGCAAGTAGAACACCTATACCAGTGCTTGAAAGGACTTTTGTGGACCTGTTAGGTAGTGATTTGTGTCGCTACAGTCTGTCCCTGCTGGAAACGCCAACCTGTCCCTACACTGACAAAAAGTATATAAATGAATGTATTACACACCTATATACTGCAGAGCAAGTAGCACACCTATACCAGTGCTTGAAAGGACTTTTGTGGACCTGTTAGGTAGCGATTTGTGTCGCTAAAGTCTGTCCCTGCTGGAAACAGCAACCTGTCCTTTCATTGACAAAAAGTATATGAATGTATTACACACCTATGTACTGCAGAGCAAGTAGCACACCTATACCAGTGCTTGAAAGGACTTTTGTGGACCTGTTAGGTAGCGATTTGTGTCGCTAGAGTCTGTCCCTGCTGGAAACGCCAACCTGTTCCTACACTGACAAAAAGTATATGAATGTATTACACACCTATGTACTGCACAGCAAGTAGCACACCTATACCAGTGCTTGAAAGGACTTTTGTGGACCTTTTAGATAGCTATTTGATTGAATACAGCATGTCCCTGCTGGAAACACCAACCTCTCCCTACACTGATTAAAAGTATATGAATGAATTATACACCTATATACTGCACAGAAAGTAGCACACCTATACCAGTCGTTAAAAGGACTTTTGTGGACCTTTTAGATATCTTTTTGATTGAATACAGCCTGTCCCTGCTCCAAACAGCACCCTCTCCCTACACTGACAAAAAGCAGAATGTAAGATGGCCGCCAGATCCGGTCTATTTATAAGGTAGGGGGTATGTCCATGTGCTGAAATGTCTCAATTGGCTGTTCTGCACCACCTAATGGATGTGTCATAGGTCAAAGTTCTTACCCATGTAACATTGCGGATCCACCGCGAACATTGCCAGAAGTCCGCCGGCTTGGCGGACCGCGAACAAGCAAAGTTCTCCGCGAAACGACCGCCGGGCGAACCAGCAGGCCATCTCTACTGAAGATGTCAAGATTGATCAACATCACTTAGAGATAACAATAGAAATGAATAGGGCTAAACCTTGTGGTGGAAAGTTTGAACTTCATATTTTATACCAGTGCAAAAGATGAATGTATGTTTTACGATGACAGGGCCACGCTTGTACTGTAGAAGGCATCTCCTGTCGTGGGAATCAGTAAAAGGTGTCAGGTATTAATTAAATGAGCTAAATCATCCTTTTGTCTTGAAAGGAAGCTCTGATAGTCTAAAAGGCCCCATCACAGTAGGGGCCCTTAGCATGCTAATGGAGCAAATGGTCAAACCACGCATCAAAGGAACGTTTGACATACCCTAGACTTATAGGTTTTTTAGATTAGTGCATGCTAGAAACATCTTTAGGAGGCTTGGAAGGCAACCAATCAGGATTCGGATGGAACTCGGAACCAATGAATATCTAAGTTTGAGATTCAACCAATCCGTTCGTAAGGCAATGTTACACCAATAGCATCCTGAGGATTTTGAATCCTGGAGGGAGGGGGGGAGAGGAGGGCAAGGGAGCATAAAGGTCAGAGAGAAAACTCTGAGAGCTCTCTCTTGCCCTGCAGATGTGGACCTGAACAGTGGTGATGTAAACCCTTGTCCCCCTCTCTCTCTCTCTCTCTCTCTCTCTCTCTCTCTCTCTCTCTCTATACCTCTCTCATTCTCTCTCTCTCTCTCCTTCCCTCTATCTCTCTCTTCTTAAGCTTAATCTCTGTAACTTTTCCTTTCCTATGAATTGTCTTGAGATACTGATGTATTCATTTTAGCCGTATTACTGTTTGTATAATTGTGTGCCTTGGATATCATCTTGTTTTTTAAAGGTGTTATAGGTTATGTTATGCTTGTAAATATTGTAGTAATACCAGTTTCTACTCTGTATCAATAAATGTAATATTTTTTTGCTTTTTCGCAGCGCTATTCTTTGCTTTAATTTTTATATAGACAAAAAGGTTTTTATAGCTTATTTTAATTATTTACGTGCGATATTAATATTTCTCTGATTATTAATTATGTACGTGCGTTATTAATTTTTCTATGACAAAATGGTGCCCCGTGTGAAAGGAGAGTTAACTTTTCAGAACTTAACCTTTTCTTTTTTGTCTATGCGAATGTGTTTATGAGACTGATTTTGAATAATGTAGATATATATATAGAATGAAATTGCAGCCGTGGGTCCTAATCCGAGCCGTCGTATCTATGCGCCTGATTCTTAGAATCGCTCACGCATAGATATCCATAAGATCCGACAGGCGCAGGTCTCTTACACTGTCGGATCGTAACTGCATATTATTTTTTTTTTTTTCCTGACCACTAGGTGGCGCTTCCGTCGAATTCCGCGTTGAGTATGCAAATTAGCTAGATACGCGAATTCCCGAAAGTACGCCCGGCCGACGCAGTAAAGTTACGTTAGGCTTTTCCCGGCGTATAGTTGCCCCTGGTATATGAAGCATAAGTATGGCTGTCGTTCCCGCGTCGAAATTTGAAAAAGTTACGTAGGTTGCGTAAGTCATCCGTGAATGTGGCTGGACGTCATCTACGTTCACGTCAAAATCAATGACGTCCTTGCAGCATACTTTGAAGCAATGTACACTGGGAAATTCCACGGACGGCGCATGCGCCGTTCGGCAAAAACGCCTATCACGTCGAGTCACAGTAGATTTAAAAAAAAAAAAAAAAAAAAAAAACACGCCCCTGATCCAAATTTGAATTAGGCGGGCTTGCGCCGGCTGATTTGCGCTACGCCGCCGCAACTTACAGAGCTGGTACTTTGAGAATACAGCGCTTGCCCGTCTGGGTTGCAGAGGCGTAGCGTAGAGCGGATACGTTACACCCGCACAAATTTACCCCGCTGACTGTGAATCTGGGCCTGTGTGCGTCTATGCAGTTGACCCTTTGAATGAGATTAGGCCAATCTTTGTGAGTGAAACACACCTATGCTTTGGTAAATAAACAGTGGGGCGATGGCGCCGCTATAATGATTAATATTCAATAAGGTGTGGGTGTAGTGGTTATTAAACCTCTCTATTATGTACAGGGGCCTTGAATGTTGTTTTTTTCTCAGAGGCTGGGGTTTATTTGTTTTGCACGGTGGACATCTCTGGCATCCGTGGAGTCCTTCAGGTTCTGGACAGGTGTTCGCTTCCCTGGGGGGATCGAGTGCATTGTGGACGGGGTGTGTTAGTGGTGTTGGTGCTCTGCGGTGGGTGAGTCTGGGTCGTGATGGCAATACCGCTACTAAAGTTCTGTGCTCTCTGAAAATGGGCCAATACTTTTTGGAGATCTTTTCCAATTGTTGGTATTGGTTGCTGTATACTGTGATAAAGGCCAGATCCATAGTAGGTGCTTAATGAAGCTTTTTCTTGTTGAGCAAAGCTTCCCTATCCATCTCACAAATGTTAATTTTCAGTTGTTGTCAGCACCTATGCTTTTGGGCTGCGTTTCCACTGGTGCAACTCCAATGTGGCCTGATTCAAGGTGCGATTTGGAAATGCAGCTTTAGTGCGACTGTGGTGTGGCTTTGAATGCGTTTTTTTTTTTATCCAGAAGTCGCATCAAAATGGTGCAGGTACCTTTATCGGTCGCTGCAGCATTGAGCCACATAGATTGGAATGGGTGCTATTGAAATCAATGGGCTGCGAGTTGTAATGCGACTTTGGGTCCAAAGTCGCATGGCAAATCACATCAGTGGAAACAGAGACTAAAATCACACTGAATTATCTGGATGTATGTGAATCTATTCCTCTGTGTAAACAAATAACTGGGGATGGTAAGCGGTGTAATAAGATCTGTAAACACTGACTATATTGTAACTGCTAAAAATCATTATTAGGTAAGCGTCAGTTAAATTAGTGCAATTAGGTGCCTCTTGCACTGCAAGCAATCATAACGATCTAATAAGTAAGCATTTCTTTTAGAATGTTGCAGAAAAGTTCACGGGAGGACAACTAATTTAGTTGGGAAAATCCCCGGGCTAATTTTTTTGAAGGACTATAGTCAGTCATTGTTCTGACAAGTAGTGAAAAAAGATCAGCAGAGGGGCAGTACCGGTCCACTCAATCAGGGGTCAAAGCGTAGCTAACTTTGGGAAAAAGCGACCTTTAAGGGTTTGCGGGATCAGCTCAAGGTCCTTCGTCCGCAAAAAAGGATGGGAAATCAAATCGCTTCAAAACGGATGTCGAACTGTGGGGAGCCGTACCACTGGACTCCGAAGGAAGAAATGATAGATGAATATGGACCTTGGGTTGTGAAATAGATTGGGATCAGTGGACAGGAAAGCAATATTCGAAAAAGGGTACTTTCAAGCCAAGCGCTTGGGAAGCCCTGTGGTGCAGTCACCACGGGAAGATGATACGAACAAATGAAAAAAAGATGCTTGGAGGGCAGGGATGGTAGGATATCAGAACTGATGAGGTGAGTATTTTTAATAGGGAATCCACATCCCCAGAGAAGTGATGATGAACAGAGTTTATGGGTAAGTAGGATATAGAACATGTAAGGTCTTGAGGTCATATTTGACCTAGATAAATTTTGTGAGGGTGTGTGAAACAGCTGTATTGTCATGCAAATTGAGTGAGCGGAGTGAATGGTAAAGCGAAAGTAGGATGCCTTATGTGTATGTATATATATATATATATATATATATATATATATATATATATATATATGTATATATATATGTATATATGTGTGTATTTTTTTGTATTAACGGTAATCTTTGTTTCCATAGAAGTTTCTTTTTGAAGTTTTCCAATGTACTCAGAATAGGTAAGTATGATTGTCTTGCAAGACAAAAGGGAAACTTATAAAAAATGTGTTTGTTTTAAAACTGCTCATTTTTAACCATGGTGAATACATTTTTAGGGGGGAATTATTGGTATACCATAGAACAAAAATCCATATGGCATTAATATGTATTATAGTAATACATATTAATGAAACGTTGAGCTCAACAATTTTTGGTATTTTAAAAGAAAGTGCACGGTTTATGTAATATAATGTAATGTATATTTGTGTTTTATATGATAATGTCTTGTTACAGATATATAACCATTGTTTTTTGTTTCCAGGTTAAGAAAAAATTGAATGTTTATTACTAAACTTTTATTTTGTGTTTTATCCCTCAGAATCGATAACTGTGTTTTTCAGGATTTCAGAATAAGAGGAAATCTTTATGTTGGTCAGTCGGTCGGGTTTCACAAGGGTTAGGTTTTCATGACCATTATCTAGTTGGAACGTCTAGTGGTCAGTCCATTTGGCTATGTTTTGGACCACCTAGTGGGGGTTACATGTGCTGATCCACTGAATAGCAGAACCAACTAACTGAGGTCCGTGTATTAGTTTTTTATGAAAAATTGAGTAAGACTGCAAGGGATAATTGGCACTCTAACACATATATTAGGCTAAGTAGCGTTCAGGGGTACCACACTTAGTGGTAAAAGGGTTTTGGGGTATTCTCCAGAGGTTGAAATGGATCGACCATAGATCCGTAGCATATCTGTTTTCTTATTACCGAAGATCAGCCATGCTGACACGTGTAGTTCCATAGATCTAATAGGTAAAATCCTGATGTTACTTTGGCCAGACTTGTGTTTTTAGGACTTCTTAAACTCCCCCCCGCTGTTAAGCCTGGCTGTACAAGGTTGCATTGCCTCAGTGCTACAAGGAATTTTCTTAGTCTATTGGTCAGCACCCGCTGCCTTAAGCTGGACACACATTATGCAATTCTTGTTTTCCAGTTTCTTTTAAATTTACCGGCAGACATGTAGTACGAGGGCCTGCCCGGTGGCATACGAGTTGAAAGTGCATAGGTCTGACCTCGTATCGTATAGTTTTAGGGTTGAGTCTGGAGAAAAGGCGTGCAGGAAGATCGCATGGGGTGATACCAGCTCTTGCCTGTTCCAAGGGCCCTCACTTCCGATATATATGTGGGCATGCAGTATTCTCCTCGGTTAATATCCATAGGTGTCCTTTCTATCCTAGATTACTTGTGTACCTTAACTGGTGGTCTGTGACTTGCATGCCAAGAAGATCAGTGCCCCAGGGTGGCAGTAGACTCCTGTCTTTCATGGGAGTCCTGTCTGAATGGTGAAGGCAGCTTGTTTTGTAGGGGTGAAGGACAACATAGTCTAATTACTGAATTGATAGAGGAGGGAGAAGGTGTGCAGCCTCTATGAGGGATCGGGTGTACCTGGTGGCAGGTGGTTTCCAATCCGGGTATCCAGACTATTTCCCATACTTAAAAGAGGCTCAATGGCGCCTGTCTTTGGAGCGGGAGGTGGGTAATTGGATACCGTAATCACTATAGAGCTGGAGATAATCAAGAACACATTGGGAGGCCCTGGGCTACATATCAGGGAAGGGTTAGAAAAATCTAACTCATTCTATTCTCATCCCTAAGGGCAGGGAAGGAACTTTGGGCATGGACGGAACTTTGTGCATATATCACGGTCAATTTGGGTACTATCCTATCTGACTCTACTGGGTTATACCCTGGAGTCCATTCCTGTTCTGAGGGTCATGAGTCCAGACAGGAATTGAAAGAAATATTGGAATGGGTGACTAGTATGACATAAATGTATGTGGTGCAGGTACCCAGGAGACTGGCATCTATGCATAATAGGGTGTCTGTTGGCCAAACTAGAGGGTGCCAGGTGATACATCAATGGGGTGAAAACTTCCTTGTAGAGGCAGTGTCTAAAGCTTAGCAGTCCTATAAAGAAGCTTTCGCTTACTGGACATGGGAGAGGTACACCTAGTTGATGTCTCACCTGAGAGGTTGAATCCCTGCACAAGTAATGACAGTAACTACATACAGGAACATGCCCTGTTAAATAAAGAGAAAACACGCGGGCAAACAGGGTACAGTAGGCCTTCATCACATGGCGCTGCAGCATCTCACAGTGGTTGATAGGACTATTGCCCTGTATGTGCTGAGTATACACTGAATCAAGTGATTATTAAGTGACCAGTGGCTTTCTCCCAGAGATGTGCAGACACAACATAAGGTTGACGCAGGATGCTTATTTCTGAGGAGTAACCCAACAGAGGAGGAGTGTATTCAGCACTATATAGGGGGAATAGGAGCTGAGATGGGTGTTAGTAATAGAGAGGACAGCGGTCTCCTGAGGAACAGACCCTCCGCCATGGCTTCAGACAATAAGCACGGCTTTGTTGCTCTGAGAGATTGGTGACAATTGTGACAACATGCAACAAAGTTACATAAATACCCAGTTTAATATGGCTCACAATTTTATCGACCATGTTAAGAGGTTGGAAGAGGGTGTGATAGGGTATAGGACAAAAACATGTCATTGGCTCTGGCGTACATGCAGGGGCAGGCGGAGTTAGTGACCAGTATCAGGCTGAGTGTACAAATCTCTGTATGATGGGCGGTAGCCTGAGGAGTTAGCATCACCACTCAGTAAGACTTTGACAAAACTCGTCGCTTACACTAATCCAAAATGATAGTCAAACGCCGGGATGGGCTGTACTGGTTTGGATTGTGAGAAATGAGGTGCTGTATGATCCCATATACGGAAGTGCAGACTCGGTCTGTAGATAGGTTGGCATCAATGAGCTTACTGACTGGGGATTCTATCTTGGTGCATTTGGGGCTAAGTGACCCACATGTGATCAGAGGGTACGGAAGCTGAGAGCAGGTTGATATTTCCCCCTGTCAGAAGTGTGACCACGATGTCTTTTGCATTCCAGGTCAATACACGGTGGTGAAGGAGGAATGTTGGGAAGGTATTTCACTGTGGGTTCTGGATGGGGAGATCATTACGGGGGAGGAAACACCTAGGTATAATTTAGGACATAGGCGAGTTTTGTTTCTTTGTCCTAGAGGATACCGATGGGGTGTTAGTCATGGAACTAGGGTGTTCCTTGGACCTACCAGGTGGTAGTGGGGCATGGTCACTGAAATCAAGTCACAGGGAGGGAGTTTTTGTGGGTTTTGTCATTGTTTCAATGGTATATGTGCTGTTGTACTCAATACCGAATGCTGGGGTATGGGTGCTGGTCTAGTGATGCACTGTTGTCAGAATTAGGTTAAATTGTACTCAGCAGGGTACACCACCTTGGGGAGTCTATTGTACCTATTCTCTTGTCCTTGGGATGGATATAGACGGAACCCCGGTTTACACCCCGAGTTGCCCTGAAGAAAGGTTTTATAGCAAACCTGACATCCCCTTTACACTTACTGAAACTTCCGTTGGGATTCGGGGAGGAATTAGAAGATAGGTAGTTAAACTTTGGGCAACAGGATTTAAATGGTGCCAACAGTTTGTGCAAGGCGTGAATAAAAAGGCCCGGCTCAAGGGATTTATAAGCTAAGGGGAGGGGGTGGAACAAATATAATAACTGCTGGGAATTATCGGACATGGAGCTGGCTGAGAGAACATTTTAGGTGGAGGTGGGGTAGGCTTCCTGGATAAAACATTTTTTTTTTTTTGGACACCTAGGTGTGGAAAGAGTAGCGCCTGGCTGGACATATGGGGGGGGGACAATATTCCCCCATTAGAGCAAAAAGAGACCTAATAGATACTGCCTTAGGAACAGGAGGTGTTGTCCTGAGTAGCCTAAACACAAGGGATTTAGAGGTACTCAGAAACTAGCTAGGTAGGTTGGCGCAGTAGGTAGGGTAGTATCCAAGTGTGCTATGAGTCATATGGATTGGTGGATGACTCAATTCCATGGCTGTCAAAACCTGATTTGCACAGTCTCATCCCTGATTCCGGTCGCCGGGATTGAACATCGTGCTTATACCACAGTTAATTTGGGTACTATCCTATCGGGAACTACTGTGTTATAAACCATCAGATCATGTTGGACTCGGGGGTGTGAGTCTGAACAACCTCAAATTATGGATACTGATGGGTGCTGGAGGAAGGAAGGGGTGGTATTATGTCAAGGGAAACAGGATAGGATCATGAGACAACAATGCTGGCACAAAGAAGGGTCATGTCTCATGGATGCCGAGGAATTGTCCCAACCTTATGTAAAATACTTGGGGCAAGGGTATTGGTGCTGGTATCAAATGTCCAATGATGCTCTATATTCTGCCTACGGGTTGAACTGTACTCAACGGGGTACATTACCTCAGGGAGTCTACTGTACATCTTCCCCAGTCCTGGGAATAGATATAGCCGGGACACAAGGACGTACCCCTGTTACCCCAGAGAAAAGGCTTGATATCAAACCTGACACCCCCATACATCTACAGAAACTTCCTCTGGGATTTGGGGCTGAGTTAAAGGCTTGGCTGGTAGATTTTGGACAACAGGATGAAATATTAAATGTGCTGAGAGATGCTGAGAAACAAGCCACTATACGACTCACCCATGATCAAATAAGTTGATCCAAGTATCCCACGCTTTAGAGGAAGACGCTAAGATTTCCTGGTGGGAAAGTATATTTGGGTATAGTCCTAACGCGTCAGCTTTCCTAAACATTTTGCTCCACCCTGTTGTCCTAATCTGTGTAGCTTTATTGCTTTCCCTGATGCAAGTAATGATGTGCATTACTATCAGGAGAATGAACGCCAAAACTATGAGAATGTGCACCTCAACGAGGTATCTTCTCTCAAGGAACAGAAAAGCCACTAACTCAGAAACAAATCTCCGAGGAAGCCTGTCCAAATCCAGACCAGTACGAACGTACCGTTTTTTATACTCCTAGTTTAAATTTTTATCATGTTCGTGTAATTTTTTAGTAATTTTTATTTCTATTTTTTTTATTTTGTATTCATTTTTTTCCATTACAATTTTTTTTCACTTTTCCTTTTTATACGTTTTTTTTAATTTTTTTTAAAGTTATTTTGTTATTCATTTTTTCTCTCTCGGTTTTATTTCAATTGTTATTCATTTTTTAATCAATTTTCTCATTTCTCATTTTCTTTTTTTTTTTTTTTCAGTTTTTTTTTCTCTCATTTTTCTCCCTGAAGTGTTATGGTTATAATTTTTTGCTTTTAATTTTTTTGAAGTTTTTTCATTGTTATTGTTTTTGTTCCCTCTCATTCCATTCAGGTGAGAAAAGTTCCAAAAGGTTTGAACTTTTTCCACCTGAAGGGGGGAGTAGTACATAGACCTGGAGGGAAAAGAATAAATAATGCATTGTTTTTAATTGCCCTTTTGTTGGAGAATTTATTATTATTCTTTGGTTTGGGGAAGAGCCTCTAAAAAATTTTTTAGTAAGAAGTACAGTCGGGTTTGACTAAATTCTAAAAAGTTTGTTGGCAACCATTGTTTAGTCGCTCCTTTTTAATATTTTAATTTTTTATCTTTTTAAACCGACTTGTACATTGTTAAGTGACCATGATCATGTTCACCTGTTGATCACCAATAGGGCAGAAAAGTCTATTTTTTTGTTTTGTTTTGTTCTTGTTTTTTTTTAGAGAGGACCCTAGAACTATATTTTTTCCTGTTGATCTAGGAATAAGCCTCTTCAATTTGTAATAATAAAGTGCGGTCAGGTTTACCAAAATTCTACAAATTTAAATCATATCTCTCTTATTGTACCTGACCAGCAAAAATACCACCAATTACTAGTATGAGAGAGGAGTCATTTTTCAAACGGAACAATGTTTTATTTTTTATCTCGCTGTCAGCTAAAATTGACAGGGCAACTAGGTATTAGGTTTTTTGAATACCGATTCAATGCTCTTTAACAATCTAAAGTGGAATGTAAACTGGAGATCTTGGTTGGAGCAGCATTAAATCTGTAGTTTTTATTTTTTTTCTATTTTCCTTATTCTTTTTCATTACTCACCTCTCTTCCTTTCCTCCTTTAGTATTATGCTCTCTAAGTTTTTATTTTTGGCTGCTATCATACATCTTCTCAGGATAACGTAACTAGGACATCAATCATATCATTTTGTTTTAAGGCTCGTGAGCATTAATTCTACCTCCCCTAGTCTACCGACTGCTTTAAAGTCGTAAAAGTCACCCCACTGCTCCTGTCTGACATTCCTCCAATAACTGTACACTGACGTTCTCCTTTCTCCTTTTATATTCATACATGGCTGTCCGGAGGCCCACCCAACCACCACCTGAAGAAGCAACAACAACCAAGTCATTCTTTTTGAGACAAACGTGCCACGAAGAAGACTCTCCTGAACTTTCCTTCATCCTGCTGAAAAAGTGCTGTCTCGCGGTCCGATCCAATTGTGACAATCATAACACCATATTTCCAGGATACAGGACTAAATATGTAAGGATCCCGCCATCAATGTTGGAGTTCCACTCCTCCAATGCAGAGGGGTGATGAAACATTGCAGTACAGACACTCATGGTTCGGATCTGAAGTCTCAAAGGCACCAGGACTGTCTCAAGTCTACATTGATGAGTTACGACGAGTTCAAGAAATGAAGAAGCCGCAGTGGTGGTGGGGGGAAGGGTCAGGGCTTCTGGGCCGTTGTGAGGGGGTACCGGATCCTTGAAGGAGGACATAAGTTCAAGAATGAACTTCAGGGGGGACTGTGGTGGAAAGTTTGAACTTCATATTTTATACCAGTGCAAAAGATGAATGTATGTTTTACGATGACAGGGCCACGCTTGTACTGTAGAAGGCATCTCCTGTCGTGGGAATCAGTAAAAGGTGTCAGGTATTAATTAAATGAGCTAAATCATCCTTTTGTCTTGAAAGGAAGCTCTGATAGTCTAAAAGGCCCCATCACAGTAGGGGCCCTTAGCATGCTAATGGAGCAAATGGTCAAACCACGCATCAAAGGAACGTTTGACATACCCTAGACTTATAGGTTTTTTAGATTAGTGCATGCTAGAAACATCTTTAGGAGGCTTGGAAGGCAACCAATCAGGATTCGGATGGAACTCGGAACCAATGAATATCTAAGTTTGAGATTCAACCAATCCGTTCGTAAGGCAATGTTACACCAATAGCATCCTGAGGATTTTGAATCCTGGAGGGAGGGGGGGAGAGGAGGGCAAGGGAGCATAAAGGTCAGAGAGAAAACTCTGAGAGCTCTCTCTTGCCCTGCAGATGTGGACCTGAACAGTGGTGATGTAAACCCTTGTCCCCCTCTCTCTCTCTCTCTCTCTCTCTCTCTCTCTCTCTCTCTCTATACCTCTCTCATTCTCTCTCTCTCTCTCCTTCCCTCTATCTCTCTCTTCTTAAGCTTAATCTCTGTAACTTTTCCTTTCCTATGAATTGTCTTGAGATACTGATGTATTCATTTTAGCCGTATTACTGTTTGTATAATTGTGTGCCTTGGATATCATCTTGTTTTTTAAAGGTGTTATAGGTTATGTTATGCTTGTAAATATTGTAGTAATACCAGTTTCTACTCTGTATCAATAAATGTAATATTTTTTTGCTTTTTCGCAGCGCTATTCTTTGCTTTAATTTTTATATAGACAAAAAGGTTTTTATAGCTTATTTTAATTATTTACGTGCGATATTAATATTTCTCTGATTATTAATTATGTACGTGCGTTATTAATTTTTCTATGACAACCTACTGCATCAAAGGAACCACAAATCAAGCAAGCCATTCAGTCCCCCAACAAAAATTACATGATATCTTGGGAAAATGTTCAGAAGAAGTCATCTACATGACACAACTAACTAATGGTAAGCCAGCCCTCCCTACCATAAATTTGGTAGGGGCGACATGTACTCATCTACTGACACACCCAGGTGGACCATTTCTGCATTATTGGCCAATAAACAAGATAACCTCCCTGACAACTGGTGGTAGGTTCCCGTGTTGATCTCAGGTGTCAATTGATGTTTCTGTTAAGTTATTTACTCCAGTTAAGCTAATGTTATGGACACTATGGCCCAGATTCACGCAGAGGGCGCATCTTTTGGCCGGCGTAGCGCATCTCATAAGTGCTACGCCAACGTAACATAGAGAGGCAAGGCCAGTATTCACAAAGCACTTGCTCCGTACGTTAGGCAGGTAGTGGGCGTGTTGTATTAAAATGAATCGTGACCCCATGTAAATGAAGCGCCGAACGAACGCCGCATGCTCAGAATCACGTCGAATTTACTCCCTAAGATACGCTGGCTCAATTCATAAGACGTGAACGTAACCTACGCCCAGCCCCATTCACGTAAGACTTACGCAAGCAACGTAAAATCCGACGGCAGTTCCGATGTCCATACCCTACACGACTTAGACCAGCTATTTGGTGGGTTATCTTTACGCCGGACGTACGCCTTACATAAACGGCGTAGCTTACTGCGACGGGTGCAAGTACGTTCGTGAATCGGCGTATCTAGGTAATTTACATATTAGATGCGTAAATCAATGGAAGCGCCCCTAGCGGCCAGCGTAAATATGCACCCATGATACGACGGCGTAGAAGACTTACATCGGTCGTAGGAAGCCAAAATTCAGGCGTATCTTGTACTGTGAATACGGCACATAGATACAACGGCGCATCCGTGGACTTACGCGGCGTATATAAAGATACTCCGGGCCTGTGTGCTTAAATGACTTTGTCCCATCTTTGAGGACTAAAGATTTTTAGTTGGGGAAGTATGTAGCCAGGTGCTGGGCTACAACAACATGAAGAAGGAGCCATTGCTCTTTTATGCCTCTCTCCCTCTACTTACTCGATATTAATAATATGCTGCACCATCCCTCACCAGCCGGCAGGGCTAAGGCCAAGCAAACCTATAGGCATTAATGAGATATCAGCCCTATAATGTCTGCACTAAAATGGTTGACACTAAAAATCCCAATGTGCACTGTGTAGTAGGGATCACTCTTCCTCTTGGCACCAAGGGAGTTAGAGGGATAGCACATCTGTCTAAATATTTCCCTGTCAACTGGAGACCATACCTGCAGAGATCTGAGCCTAAAGGTACACACAATCAGACTTTTGTCCGAAGGGCATTGGCCATGAACTTGTCTTGCATACAAACGGCAAAGAATTGTCGGCTAACAAACACAAAACTATGTTTTTTTTCAGCTCTTTAGCACCACCCTTTGGGCAACTTCTGCCAATGTTGTGTTATGATGAGCATTGCTTCTGAGCATGCGTGTTTGTACTTTGTAGTTTTGTCCGAAGCACTTCTGTACACACGATCGGATAATCCGACAACACACATTTGTTGGCAGAAAATTTTAAAGTATGCTATCCCACATTTGTTAGCGGAAAATCCGACAACAATTGTCCGATGGAGCATACAAACGGTCGGATTTTCCAACAACAGCCTGCCATCACACAATTTCTGTCTGAAAATCTGATCGTGTGTTCAGGCCTTAAGACTGGGAGTGAGGACACCCGGGGTCAGCGCAGCACCATCCACATCACAGCACCAAGAGGATTTTGGGAGAGACCAGGGCTTTTTTTCAGGGGGAACGTGGGGGAATGCAGTTCCAGCACCTCCTGCACTGAATGTTTGTAATGGTAAATGGGTGCTGGGGTGTGCTGGAGGGTCTATTGTCACTGGTGGGGATCTTTTTTCTATGGGATCTTTTTTTTGCGTGAGGATCTATTGTTGCTGGTAGAGGAGCTATTTTTTGCTGGGAGGGACATGCTTGGGGTAGGTGGGGAGTGGAACCAAGGGACATGCTTGGGGGTGGGTAGGGGGAGGAACCAAGGGACATGCTTGAGGGTGAGTAGGGGGAGGAACCAAAGGACATGCTTGGGGGTGGGTAGGGAGCGGAGATGAAGAGTGACCCAGAAGGGAGAAGGGCAGAGTTAATGCACCTACTTTCTGGGAAAAAAAGCCCTGGGGGGGACAAATGGGTCCCCTCTTCTACAGCGGGGGGTCAGCGCAGCATCCCAGGGACTGGTGAGAGGGATATTCGCCCATTGCTGATACTGCTATCAGGGACTGAGTCATTGAGTTCAGGACAACAAGGGTACCCAGTCCATATTCACTGATACTGCACTCTATACTGCACTTATTCCAAAGAATAACTGCACCTATACCAACCCAATACTGCATTTTAAAGTCCCAAAACCCCTTTTGCTTTCCCTATACTGCATTTTAACGAACCTTTACTGCATCTGACCCACATCTACCTTACACCTGTGCTGAGACTATACCGTACCTATACTATACCTATACTGCATGCAGGTTAACTGGTACTGTTGTTAAGTGCACCGACACCCTTAAAGTGTCCCCCTGATGATAGCTGGCCAAAGAACATCTAAAAGGACTGCCCCTCCTGTAATAATTATTCTGCAAGCCCCCTTTTGTCCCCTCATCCACTACCATCCTCCTTTTCTTTTGGAAAATGGATACCCAGTCAGTTGAGAACAAACATTGCTGCCATAAATGCGCTCTGGTAGTATAGTTACAGCACTCGGTAGATTACACATTACTACTGCTCACTGCTGCACTTGAGCTGGCCTTGCTTTTTTTATGCTGATCTGGACACCAAGGGGGTTATTTACCAAAACCGGAGCGTGCAAAATCTGGTGCAACTCTGCATAGAAACCAATCAGCTTCCAGGTTTTAATGCCAAAGCTTAAAGTGGTTCTAAAGGCAGAAGTTTTTTAGTTTTTTATTTTATCTTAATGCATTCTATGCATTAAGATAAAAACACTTTTGTATGCAGCAACCCCCCCCCCCCCCATACTTACCTGAGCCCCATCTCGATCCAGCGATGTTGCATGAGAGTCGGGGACTCTCCCTTCTCATTGGCTGGGAGAGCAGAGTGTGCCATTTGCTCGCACTTCTGTCAATCAAAGTCTGTGAGCCAATGAGAAGAGAGAGGAGCCAAGCTGCAGCTTTGTGTCTGAATGGACAAGCAGAGCAGCAACTCCGGTGCCCCAATAGCAAGCTGCACAGAGCAGGTAAGTATAGCATGATTGTTATTTTTATACAAAAAACAAAATAAGGCCCCATACACACGAGAGGATTTATCCGCGGATAAATCCTCTCGAGGATTTCAGCAGATTTCTATGCGATGGCGTGTACACACCATCGCATTGAAATCCGCGCTGAAATCCTCTGGCGATGATGTGTCGCGCCGTCGCCGCTATTATGACGCGGCGACGGGCGCGACGCTGTCATATAAGGAATTCCACGCATGCGTCAAATCATTACGACGCGTGCGGGGAATCCCTTTGGACGGATGGATCCGGTGAGTCTGTACAGACGAGCGGATCCATCCGTGGGATCCGATTCCAGCAGATAGATATTCTGTGCATGTCGACAAATATTTATCTGCTGGAATTCGGAAATATCCGCGGATAAATATCCGCCGGAGTGTACACACCATAGAATCTATCCGCAGAAACCCATTCGATGGGATTTATCTGCGGATAGATTCTATCGTGTGTACGGGGCCTCAGACTTTATTAGCACTTTAATTGGAAAGCTAAAGTGAGAAGCTGATAGGCTACTATGTACAGCTGATCCATAATCTGAGTGCACCAGTTTTAGTAAATCTCCCCCCAAATGTCATCCATTTTATGCTTGCATAGTTACCAACCAAATTGGGTGAGAGTATATTAAGTTTGTCTTTACTTCCTGGTTTGGTGCCTGTTTTCTTTGATATACTGTAGCACTATTTTTTGGGTACTAAGTTTTACTTTCAGTGATTTCCTGTGATATTGTATGTTTGTACACTCAACCTGGTGTGTCAGAGGGGCTGAGGCAGGGCCTAGCGCAAGGCAAGTCGGGAACTTGCCTTACGGCGCCAGCCAGGGAACAGGGCGGAAAATCAGCACTCCAGCAGCAGAGTGTGCAGGGTGCAGTTCACCCAGGCGCCACAGGGGTGAAGGCGCTCAAGCACCGGAGTGCTCCTCTCCCTCCTCCTCTATTTGTCTGTGTCCGTGGCGAGGCACCCGTCCCCGTCATTTGTGCTGTTAGAACTCGTAGACGAGTCCTCATCTTCTCCACCCTGGCGGCGCAGCTCTGCATTCTTTTATAGTACCGGCGGTCCAGTTACTGTGGACTCCGCCGTCTCCATGGCAGCCAGGTTGTTGCTACAATAATTGACGTCACACGGCCGTGCTGCGCCTTGTAAGAGAATACCCCAGGCCTGCGCACACTGCCTAGAAGGGTGACGGACAGTGACTGCTCCGCTCCAGTGAAAATACATTACTATCCAGCCTGTTCACTTCACATCCTCTCCTCTCCAGCTGCCGCCTGGGTGGGGTTTGTCCTGGGGGGAGGGGGGAAGGGGGTCTGATGGCAGGACCACTCTAGCCAGAACATATCAGGATCACCCATTATTATATTAATGAAAGGTGTAGGTTTGTAGGGGGGTCTGTACTAATTGTGGGGGGTGGCTTGTGGGGGGGTCTGTACTAATGGGGGGTGGTTTTTGGGGGAGTCTGTGCAAATGGAGGGGGTGGTTTGTCCGGGGGGTCTGTACTAATGAAAGGGGGGTCTTTACTAATGGAGGGGGGTGGTTTGTCCTGTGGGGGGTCTGTACTTATGGGGGGGGTCTGTACTAATGGAGGGGGGTGGGAGGTCTGTACTAATGGGGGGTGGTTTATGGGGGAGGGGTCTGTACTAATGGAGGGGGGGTGGTTTGTCCTGGGGAGCAACAGTGTGTGTGGACTGCCACTGCGGTCGGCATCTGAAGGACGAGTCCAATGCCGCTTTCACCACACAGGCCGGACACATGCACGCAGAGCCGCCGCCGCCACAACTTACAAGGGTTCAGAAACAGGTAAGGGGTAACTGTTTTAAAGTTTCCTTTAAAAAAATAAAAAAAAAAACCAAATCCCTGCAATAATATATTAAGCAGCCTGTATAATGTATTATTGCTGGGATTTGTAGTCCTCTGTAACAGCTGGTATTATGCATTGTGTTTTATGTAATGTATTATTGCTGGGATTTGTAGTCCTCTGTAACTGCTGGTATTCTGCATTGCATTTTATATAATGTATTGCTGGGATTTGTTGTTCCTCTATAGCTGTTGGTATTCTCCATTGCGCTGTATAATGTATTATTGCTGGGATTTGTAGTTCCTCTATAACTGGTCAGTGATAATCTGCATTGCACAGTGTAATCATTATACAGCGCAATGGAGAATACCACCAGCTATAGAGGACTACAAATCCCAGCAATAGTACTGTGACGGTATCGGTATGATATCCCCGTCAACGTTCCCTTCTTCCCATAACGAAAATCACCCCAATATTCCACGAGGAGGGATATCCCTGGAGTCGCCCAGAAAGCCACACATGAGACCAGCTTACTGCTTGAACAACACCGACTTTAATGTTATAACACACAGCTTATATGTCATTTCCAAAACTGTTACAATGACAAATCTCCGCCCCCCTCACACTGGGGCTTCCATACAGATGAGTAGGTAGACACGACGGGGCCGATGCTGAAACACATTTTCTTTAGACAATGACATCAATGACGCTGAGCACTAGCTGTACTGAATACATCAACCAGACCGCTGGACCCCGCATATAGAGAGATAATTACCACAATGAAGCAATCAGAATAATTAACACAAGCCACTTAAACCCAGCTCTCCTTCACACAACACAATAGATCAATTAACCTTTAGAAATAGTGAGGGGACATTAGCACATCAATAACCTGGCTAGCAGGGAGCAGTAAACTGAGACATATAGGCACATGTATCACAATGGCCCCCCTTTTGCTCCCTGCTCCGGCAAACCCGGTTGGACCTTCCCTGGTCCAGTAGGGTTGACGGGTTCAGAGCTATTAGTCAGAGGTTAACTCCGTTTGGCATGACTGACCTCCCTTGGCAACTGCTTCAGACTCAGGTATGTCACCGGGTCGTCAGATCACACGCCGGTCAGTCCCCAAGTCTTTGTGCGATCTGCAAAGTCACCAGAAGTCAGTGTGAAGACAGCGAATGGGTCTGTGCGCCGCCGTCTAGGTGTCCCGCTATGGGAGGGGGCAGGTTATGGCTCTGAAGTGACAATCCCAGGAGATTCATAAAAAGAAAAAGTTATATTTGTTGAAATGCTGTAGCACTGGTGCTCAGAGTCCGGGGGGGGGGGGGAGGGGAATCAGAGCCCCATAAGGTCAGCCACCCCCTGCTCCCTCCGCAGCCGCCGGTTCTCCTCTTGGAGCTTCTCCAGCTCCATCTCCAGTTCATGCTGCTGTGACCTCAGGTGGTTGTTCTCCTCCTCCATGCGGCTTATGCACTCCTCCAGCTCTATGTACTCACGGATCAGCTCCTGCTTGCTCATGTCCTGCAGGCTCTCCACGTGGTCCTTCATCATCAGGAACTGGGTGGTGGTGTAAGGGGCCACCGGTGGGCCCTTGGCGAACATCTCGGCACGCATCTGGGACGCCCGCTGCGACTCCCTCTCCTCCAGTCGCTTCTTCTCCTCCCAGGTCAGCTTGTTATACGGCTTCCAGGACCTCTTCTTCTTGAAGGGTGGCCGGCGGTGCCTCTTTCTGCCCAGCTCCCTCCAGGGCCCCTCCGGCTCAGGGCTGTCGCCCATGACCAGCTGACAATGGTGTTCCCTGTTGTCCGTAATAACAGATTGTACCATGAGGGCTTCGTAAGGGGTGCCCAATGGTTCTTCCTGACCCAGCTCCTTTGGATCCCAAGCCGAGTCTACACAATGGGCTGCTGCTGGTGGGCGGTACCCAGGTTGAGACCAATTTGACCTGGTGTTGTCATTCATGGGGCAATTCTGCTTGAAGTGACCCAGCTGTTTGCACCGGAAGCAGCGTTGTTCGTTGCCCTCCTGGCGATGATAGCGAGGGCTAGATGTCACCGGTCTGTTAGGAGGTTGGTATCTAGCGGTTGGTGGGTGTGAGGGCACCGTTTGTGGTGGAGGTTGTTCCTGTGGTGTGACCTGGTTCGTCTTGCGAGTATCTGCATATTCATCCGCCAACTTCGCGGCCTCTGGTAGAGTCATGGGCCTGCGATCTCTCACCCAATCCTTGACGTCCGTCTGGATGTGATTGTAAAATTGCTCCAGGAGCATTAGTTGCAAAATGTCCTCTGCGGTGGTGGCCTGGCTGCTGTTAGCCCAGTTAGAGGCCGACCGGGACAATTGGCATGCCCATTCCGCATAAGAGTCTTTCGTGGTTTTGCGTGAGTCCCTGAACTTCTGTCGGTGGGACTCTGGGGTTACTGCATAACGAGCCAGGAGCACTTCTTTAACCCGGGCGTAGCTATGAATATCCTGATCTGGCACGGTCCGGAAAGCATCAGAAGCTTTGCCTGACAGTTTGCCTGACAATATTGCAACCCAGTCTCCTCTAGCTATTCGGTGCAGGTTACATTGTCGCTCAAAATCCGCCAGGAAGTTATCAATCTCACAGTCCTTTTCATCAAAAGCTTTAAAAGCGCTAAACGGAATCTTCCTTGCGTCTGCTGTGCTGTACTCACTGTTTGGAGAAGGTGCGGCTGCTTGTTGGACTGCTGCCAGTTTTAACTGTAGCTCTGTGTCTCTTATTTGTTTATCCTTCTGTAGCTCTGCGTTTACTAACATGTCCATCACTTTCAGTACCACATCTGGCGTTGGGTTCGGGCCGAACCACGCTAGCTTCTCTCTCATTAGCTTGTTGGCTGGCGATTCCTCCTCCTGAATCACTGGTGTCTCCATCTCTTGTACTGCTGGCGTTGCTGCAATCCCGTCCTCCTGGTCTAGCTCCATTGATTCTGCTATGATGACCCGCTTGGTTTTGTTGCTAGCAATCCTTCCACGAACTTCCAGTAGTTCTTCCAGTGTCTGCTTGGAATCCGGGTGTGAAGGGGAATAGAAGGGAAAAATCCCACTGCTGCCACCAATTGTGACGGTATCGGTATGATATCCCCGTCAACGTTCCCTTCTTCCCATAACGAAAATCACCCCAATATTCCACGAGGAGGGATATCCCTGGAGTCGCCCAGAAAGCCACACATGAGACCAGCTTACTGCTTGAACAACACCGACTTTAATGTTATAACACACAGCTTATATGTCATTTCCAAAACTGTTACAATGACAAATCTCCGCCCCCCTCACACTGGGGCTTCCATACAGATGAGTAGGTAGACACGACGGGGCCGATGCTGAAACACATTTTCTTTAGACAATGACATCAATGACGCTGAGCACTAGCTGTACTGAATACATCAACCAGACCGCTCGACCCCGCATATAGAGAGATAATTACCACAATGAAGCAATCAGAATAATTAACCACAAGCCACTTAAACCCAGCTCTCCTTCACACAACACAATAGATCAATTAACCTTTAGAAATAGTGAGGGGACATTAGCACATCAATAACCTGGCTAGCAGGGAGCAGTAAACTGAGACATATAGGCACATGTATCACAAGTACATTATACAACGCAATGGAGAATACCACCAGCTATAGAGGACTACAAATACCAGCAATAGTATATTATATACAACGCAATGCAGAATAACGCCATCTATGCTATCTTTCTCTGTAAAAGATAAATAAGTTAAACGATCACTTTAAGCATCATAACCATTAAAGTTTAATGGAGCACATATATAATGTATGGGGTGTGTGTGTGTGCGTGCACGCACCGGGGGGGGCTTCAAAATGCACCTTTGCCTTAGTTGGCAAAAATCCTTGCACCGGCCCTGGGCTGAGGTTCTTGACAAGGTTAAGGCAAAGAACAGAGGACCCAGCGGCTTCTAAGGGGTTAGCATTACAGTAAATTTTGTATTTAATTTTTTTTATTATGTTATGCAATGTGAATAGGAATATGTAACAAATATACTGTAAAGGAAATGTTATCCCAATTTGGCTGCAAAGTGGAAATACACTTTTAATTACTTACCAGCCAGTCTGGTTACTTTTATGTACCATTGCATTTGAGAGTATGAAAAGCTCACGAAAACACATAATGAAACACAGAAGCATGCTCTGAGGTATCCAAAAAAGGGCGCAGGAACAGCTTAGCAAACTGAACAGGACCCAAGAGGACAAGCTACCAGGGAATAAAATTCTGCTAACTGCCCAAAGAACAAACCCCTCAATGGTTGACTGTTGGATGCCTGGCTAGGTGACTTCAGAGCAGATATGTTTGCAACACATGTCTCAACTGAGATCATTTCCATAACTCAACAATAAATCCGTTCCAGGAGAATGCTCGTAATCCAAAGTACTCGCATATCAAAGTGAGTTTCCCCTTTGAAGTCAATAGAAACTAAAATAATTTGTTCCACATTGACTTCAATGGCATGCAATACCGCATGCAGCCAGAAGCGGGGGGGGCGCCGGAGAGCCTCAGAAACGGCCGAAAAGGCCCGAGGACAAACCTCGGAAAGACTTTGTTCCCGAGATTTGCAGAGGTCAGCCAAGCTTTCCTCTGGCGTTTTCGTGCATGTCCGAACGACGGCGTTCAGCTCCGGCGCCCCGAACCCACCTCAGGCTTAACGCGGTACTGCACACCGGTTTGGTCTGGATCGTGCTCGATTTGCGAGACAAGACTCGCAAACCGAGTTACAACTTTTTAAAATACAGCGCTCGTATTGCGAAATGCTCGTTAACCGCGTTACTCGCAATCCGAGGTTCCACTGTACTTGCCAAATATGCTGCAGAAATGTCCCTCCACTGAGTCTGGCTGCATCCATTTTAACTGTGGGCAGCTGAAGCTGCTGCCTGTTCACTTTCTGGATTTACACAGACACACAGAGGCACACCTCCAGCTCTGCAGCTCTCATTGGCCCTCTTATGACTTTTCCCTCCTCCCTTCCTGGAAAACTTTCACAAGAGAAAGAGAGAGAGAGAGCGCTGTGCATGATGTTATAAGCCTAGGCTAATGACCAGACAAGAAACAGGAAGTGGGCTGTATATGGTATTTACTGGCAGACAAAAAATGTTTTACTATCCAAAGTTAAAACAACAAGGGCAGAAGATTTAATAGATGGAAAGATTAAAAAATGACTGATAAAAACGACAGTTAAAAATGACTAAATAAGTTCCGCTTTAAGTAGGCATACCATTCTTTTTTTAATGTCTACATTAATCTTTTAGTTTGTTTGCTAGCCTTTTATTGAGAAACTGAATATTTATTTTCTGTGCAATTAGGGAAAATGTAAGTTACTTTCCAGCCCTTGATTTGCAATGCATATCTTCAATAACAAATCATTTTAATACATTAAATTCACTTAAAAAAAAATACATACAGTTAATCTTCAGGCAATAATCTGCATATAAAAATATTAGTAGCATCTTTTAATTGACCCCTGTAGGATATTTTGCGTAAATAATGAGCAGTTGCAGTAGGCACTGGGGATATATACAGACTGTTAGCTATCATTTTCTAAACTACACAAAGAGGCCTATCTATAAAAGTTTGAATTTGGAATATCGGAGTTTCATCAATTTTTTTACTGCACCCTTGACCATGCGTAGTCTGAAGTCAGCCTCAGAAGGTTGCACTGGCTCATTAGCAAATCTTTTATCACAGTTAAGCTGAATCATTTGTACAATTTGAATGGTGGCATTGCAGGCTTTATGTGATAGGGTTGTGCAGCAATCAATGATTTATAGTATAGAAATCAATTAGCCTATTAATATGTATTATAGTATGTTTACCTGTAGTTGAAAATTATTGGCTAATAATGAGAAGCAGCAGGAAATGAATTGCAATGTCAAATTTGGCATTTTTATTGGCTTAGAGTATCTAGGGAACACGTACTATTAGATAAAATGTGGAGAAGCAGTTGAAATGTATATAGGTCATTTCTATTGCTTGCAGGAAGATTTGTAACTCTGTAAGTCTGCAGTTCTGTTCACCAGTCTTTTAAACCCCTGTCAACAAACAGTTCAGTCACAGTTTCATCAACCCCACACACCCCCCATAAATGCTTCCATTTTAATTACATACCTTATTTTAGGTGTAGCACCCTCCCAAAGAGGCTGCTAATTTTAGTTAGGCAAATTTAGTTATGTGAACCTCCTGTAATCAGCAGAGCAGCATGTGATTGCATTAGGCTGTTCTGGGCTCTGCAGGTTGCGAGTTCGATTGCTTTCCCCTGTCTTCTGGAGACTTCTAGAATACAGTGGGAGGGAGAGTCAAATGATTAGCCTAAATATTTATGCAGCTCCAACCAATCCCTGGGAAGGTGTGCCCAGATGGTGGTTGGGGAGTGTTTAAATAGTTTGTAGCATCAGAGAGCAGGGTTCTTCCCCAGGGAGAGGGGTTCTCAGCAGGGTGGGCTGCTTCCCTTCCTGGCAGTCCAGCTGAAGATCCTGTCTGTTTTATCTAGGTCCCATCTGTGCATAGCTGGGGGGCCTATACTGCTGCTCAACCTGTGAGAGCTGGAAGAGGGGTTTCACTGAGGATCCAGTCAGTGTCATCTTAACATCATTATAGGCCCCCGGACAATACAGTGCACTGGGGCCCTGTCTACACAATCACGCACGAGAATTTACTGACAAAAATCATAAAATCTACTGGCAGAACCACATTTTTTACTGCCACTGCAAAAAAAGTACCTAAAATTACAGTTTTCAGTGCCGAATAATGCAAATGTCATTATTTAAACTATAAACATATAGATAGTGCTATTAGCAATGTGTTTAAGTTAAAAAAAAAAGTAAAAAAAAAAAAATATGTCTTCATTGACATAAAGGTCAGGTTACTATAACCCAGGCAGCACAGAGTTTCCTCTAACATCAGAGTCTGCAGAATTCCCCCTTACAGTGAAAGGGAACTCTTATGTAAAGGGGAACGCTGCAGATCATGATCTAAGGGGGGAACTCTGATGTGAAGGGGGGCTCTGGTGACCAGAGACCACCTTATATCAGAGTCCACTGCTTTCTCTTTCCCACTTAAATCAGGGTCCACAGACTGAGTTCCCCCTTGCATTGTAAGGGGGAATCCTGCAGACTCTGATGTAAAGGGGAACTCTGATGTGAGGGGCACTCTGGTGACCAGAGACCACCTTCCGTAGAGTAAATACACTAAGGTAAGGGGTGTCACTTATATAGGAGGGGGAACCTTTATATCAGTGCCCCCTTACATTCTTGCATTTACTCCCCCCTTACATCAGCAACCCCCCGCACTCGTGGAGGACCAGATCTTCTCTGTAATTTCCGCAAACTGGGCATGGGCAGTTCTAACCCGTCACTCTCCACATTTTCTTACTGGGCAGCCGGTGGGGCCCCCCAGGCAAGCGGGGCCCCCGGGCAACTTCCCAGCGTGCCCAGTGGAAAAGATGGCCCTGGATCCAGTGTTAATGATTCACTGAGAAGTCTGTCTGGGAACACTGTGGGCCAGATTCAGATACAATGGCGTATCTTTAGTTGGGCGTAGCGTATCCTATTTACGCTACGCCGCCGCAACTTAGACAGGCAAGTGCAGTATTCACAAAGCACTTGCTCCGTAAGTTGGGGCGGCGTAGCATAAATGGGCCGGCGGAAGCCTGTGTAATTCAAAGTAGGCTGGTAGGGGGCGTGTTGTATGGAAATGAATCGTGACCCCACGTAAATGACACACCTAACGAAAGGCGCATGCGTGCGCATGCTCAGTATCACGTCAAATTTTCTCCGGAAATTACACCGGCTCAATGATAGTTGACGTGAACGTAACCTACGCCCATCCCCATTCACGTACGACTTACGCAAACGACTCCATGACTGAAAGAATTGAAATCAACTGAAAGGCTCCATGCACACTGAAGCTAAAAAAAGCTATAAAAAACGCCAGTAGCTTTGCAGGGAGCCTTTCAATGTTTTTTTTTTTTGCGTTTTTGCAATAGCTTTAATCAGCGTTTTTCAGTGTAGCTTTTTTTTTTTTTTACTTTAAAAAAAAAAAAAAACACTCAAAAACGCTGGCGTTTTTGAGCGTTTTTGATGTTTTTTCTGCGTTTTGTGTTTTTTCCCGCCGAAAAACTGCACTTTGAACGCAAATTTCGGGCGTTCAGAAAAAAACAATAAACTCCAAAGCTCATTAACACTAAAAAACGCCCAGGTGTGCATGGGCACATAGGCTAACATAGAGTTCAGTTTATGGGCTTAAAAAACTCTGACTTGCTTTAGCTTCTAATGCACACACTCTGAATCTACGCTATCGTAAATGTAAGCGTATTCTGGAAACCAGATACGCTTAAATTAGGCTAAGATACGAGCGGCGTAAGTCTCCTATGCCGTCGTATCTTAGGGTGCATATTTATGTTGGCCGCTAGGTGACGCTTCCGTTGAGTTCAGCGTAGAATATGCAAATGACTAGATACGCCGATTCAGAAACGTACGTGCGCGCGGCGCATTTTTTTTTACGTCGTTTACGTAAGGCTTTTTCCGGCGTAAAGTTAGTCGAACAAATAGCTGGCCTAGCCAATGTTAAGTATGGCCGTCGTTCCCGCGTCGAAATTTGAAATTTTTACGTTGTTTGCGTAAGTTGTCTGTGAATGGGGCTTGATGTAATTTACGTTCACGTCGAAACCAATACGTCCTTGCGGCGTACTTTGAAGCAATACACACTGGGATATGTCCACAGACGGCGCATGCGCCGTTCGTTAAAAACGTCAATCACGTCGGGTCACCAGTCATTAACATAAAACACGCCCCCTGGTCCACATTTGAATTAGGCGCGCTTAGGCCGGCCCATTTACGCTACACCGCCGTAACTTAGGAGGCAAGTGCTTTGTGAATACAGCACTTGCCTCTCTAAATTGCGGCGGCGTGGCGTAAATGACATACGCTATGCCCGCACAAACTTACGTCCCCCTACCTAGTTTGCAGTGAAATCAGAATACGTCATTTCAGTACAGGAGATAAGACTGTACAAATGTTCAAGACTGATGGGAAGACTGGAGTTCAGCTTTATAGCAATGAAAAATGTTTTATGTCTAATATAAAGCAACATTCAGTATATTAAAGGGTCACTAAAGGAATTTTTTTTTTTAGCTAAATAGCTTCCTTTACCTTACTGCAGTCCTGGTTTCATGTCCTCATTGTTCGTTTTTGCTTTTAATGTTGCTGTAAATCCTCTCTGTTCTGGACACTTCCTGGTTGCCTGTTTCCTGATAACCACAGTACTGGGAGATTCCCCACGGTGGTCACTAATCAAGGAGGTGTGATTACTGTGTGTAAAACGAAACTGGATTGGTGCTGAGGAGTTTTAGACAAAGTATCACTGCTCTCTATTGGCTGACTGCCCTCTAGTGGCTCTCTGTACATCAGAGAACCAGGAAACAACAACAAAAACGAAACTACACTGCAGGCACATTATATGATTGTTTTTTATCTATTTTTTAATCATTTTTAAAAGGAATCAGTTAACTATTATGTCTCTATGCCCTGTAAACAATCATTTCAGCTAAAAAAAAAAATTCCTTTAGTGACCCTTTAAGGTGCAGCTATAATAGCTGAAAGTCTGAGCCCCATAGAAAAATCTGAAAATTGCTCATATTGACATTGTATATATGCTTCACATATAGATCTGGCCTTGCCAGAACACTGAGCATTCTGTAATCCCAAATTTTGTTAAAAGACAATTACAGGATATATATTGTTCTGGGGAATATATTGAAAAGGGTAACCGTTCTCTATTTATTGTTGCAAATTCAATGTTGCTATAGTAACATGTACTGATTTGCAATAAAAAAAATGCATGCAGTATATAGTATAGCTCTCTCCACACTTAGATGTACATTACACTCACGCAGCACTCAGTTTGGAAAATTGCATCGGAAGCTGATATGTTTTCTGTCTTCATATTTTACCAAACTGTAAGAGAATTTACATAAACGCGTTTTACCTAAAATCAAAACACAATTAATATGCACATTTGACCACATTAAAGGGGTTGTAAGGGTTTGTTTTTTATTTTCCAAATTGGTTCCTTTAAGCTATTGCATTGTTGGTTCACTTACATTTTCCTTCGATTTCCCTTCTAATAGCTAGATTCACAAAGAGTTAAGCCGGCGTATCAATAGATACGCCGTCGTAACTCTGAATCTAAGCCGTCGTACATTTAAGTGTATTCTCAAATTGAGATACACTTAAATGTAGCCTGCGCCGTCGTATCTTAGCTGTCTAGTTCTGCCGGCCGCTAGGGGCGTGAACACTGATTTACGCCTAGAATGCGTAAATCAGCGAGATACGCCTATTCACGAACGTACGCTTGCCCGTCGCAGTAAAGATACGCCATTTACGTAAGGCGTTTTCAGGCGTAAAGTTAGTTGAACAAATAGCTGGCCTAGCCAATGTTAAGTATGGCCGTCGTTCCCGCGTCGAAATTTAAAAAAATTGACATTGTTTGCGTAAGTCGTCCGTAAATAGGGCTGGACGTAATTTACGTTCACGTCGAAACCAATACGTCCTTGCGGCGTACTTTGGAGCAATGCACACTGGGATATGTCCACGGACGGCGCATGCGCCGTTCGTTAAAAATGTCAATCACGTCGGGTCATGGTTTATTTACATAAAACACGCCCACCTCTTTACAATTTGAATTAGGCGCGCTTACACCGGCCCATTTACGCTACGCCGCCGTAACTTAGGAGGCAAGTGCTTTGTGAATACAGCACTTGCCTCTCTGACTTACGGCGGCGTAGCGTAAATACAATACGCTACGCCGACTCAATAATACGCCGCCCTACGTTAAATTCAGCAGTAAATGTTTTTTTTTGGTCCGAATTTGTCACTTCCTGTTCCTCCTGAGTAAGCTGTTCTGGCTGACTAACCCCCAGCCAGAATGGCTCGGATGATGGGGGCAAGCTTACTGAGGAGGAACAGGAAGTGAGAAATTCAGACAAAGAAAAAAACATTTAGAAGGGAAATCGAAGGAAAAGGTAAGTGAACCAACAATGCACTAACTTAAAGGAACCTATTTATAAAATAAAAAACAAACCTTTACAACCCCTTTAAAGCATATCTCCCAACATTTTGAGACGGGAATGAAAGGCACCTACCAGCAAATGTATGTAGGCATAGCAGGGGCGGATCCAGAGTCTAGTTTCGGGAGCGGCACTGTCGGAAAATAAAGTGTTGCTTACAGAACTGTATTTAACGTATCATACAGTCCTAACCTTGTTTAACCACTTCCATACAGGGCACCTACGCACCTTCCTGCCCAAGCCAATTTTCAGCTTTCAGCACTGTCGCACTTTGAATGGCAATTGCGCGGTCGTGCTACACTGTACCCAAACAAAATTGGCGTCCTTTTTTTCCCACAAATAGAGCTTTCTTTTGGTGGTATTTGATCACCTCTGCGATTTTTTTTTTGCGCAACAACTAAAAAAAGATTGTAAATTTTGAAAAAAAATTACATTTTTATTTTTTTCTGTTAATTTTTTTGTAAATAAGTAAGTTTTCTCTTTCAATTACGGGCACTGATATGGCGGCACTGATGGGCACCGATGAGGTAGTACTGACGGGCACAGATGAGGTGCCACTGATTGGCGGCGCTGGTATGCGGCACTGATGGGCACACATAGGCGGCACTGATGGGCACACATAGGCGGCACTGATGGGCACACATAGGCGGCACTGATGGGCACACATGGGCGGCACTGATGGGCACACATGGGCGGCACTCATGGGCACACATGGGCGGCACTGATGGGCACTCATGGGCGGCACTGGGCACTCGTAGGTGGCACAGATGGGCACTCATGGGCGGCACTGATGGATAATTATGGGTGGCACAGATGGGCACTGATAGGTGGGCACTGGGCATGGATGGGCACTGTGGGGTGGCACTGATGGACACTGTGGGGTGGCACTGATGGACACTGTGGTGTGGCACTGATGGACACTGTGGGGCGGCACTGATTTACACATGTTGCCAATCAGTGCCCATTTGTGGGCACTGATTGGCATCTTTTTTTATTGCTTTTTTTTTCAGACTTTTTTTTTTTTTTTTCAAGACTTTTTTTTTTTTTTTTTTAAGATTTTTTTTTTTTTTTGCCCGCTTCCCTGGTGGTCCAGGGTGGGCTTCCCTGGTGGTCCATGTGGCGATCCGAGGGGGGGCTGCGCTGATAAACAATCAGCGCGAACCCCCCCTGTCAGGAGAGCCGCCGATCTGCTCTCCTCTACTCGCGTCTGTCAGACGCGAGTGAGGAAGAGCCGTCGACGGCTCTTCCTGTTTACATCATGATCAGCCGTGGTTGGACACGGCTGATCACGTGGTAAAGAGTCTCCGTGAGAGACTCTTTACCGAGATCGGTGTTGCGGGGTGTCAGACTGACACCCCGCAACAACGATCGCCGCGATGCGCGCCCCCGGGGGCGCGCAGCGGCTGAGAATCCTGAGGACGTCATATGACGTCCGGTCAGGATTCTACAACCACTTTGCCGACGTCAATTTGTCATTGGCGGGCGGCAAGTGGTTAAACCAGTGACACTGTTTTAAAGTGTTACATGCATCCCATTTATTCCTACTGAGACACACAACCGCATTATCCCAATATGACATGCTGGTGCAAGTCCCTGGGACCCGCACGCATGACATATTGAGATATAACGGTTGTGTGTCTCAGTAGGAATAAATGGGAATGCCGGCATTGGGATGCATGTAACACTTTAACCACTTCCCGACCTCCTCATGTACATTTACGTCGGCAGAATGGCACGGACAGGCACATCAACGTACCTGTACGTGCCTGCCTAGACGTGGGTGGGGGGTCCGATCGGGACCCCCCCGGTACATGCGGAAGGTCGGGTCCGCTCGGGGAGCGATCCGGGACGACGGCGCGGCTATTTGTTTATAGCCGCTTCGTCGCGATCGCTCCCCGGAGCTGAAGAACGGGGAGAGCCGTGTGTAAACACGGCTTCCCCGTGCTTCACTGTGGCGGCGCATCGATCGAGTGATCCCTTTTATTAGGGAGACTCGATCGATGATGTCAGTCCTACAGCCTCACCCCCCTACACTAGTAAACACATACACAGTGATCCCTAAATGTTACAGCGCCCCCTGTGTTTAACTCCCAAACTGCAACTGTCATTTTCACAATAAACAATGCAATTTAAATGCATTTTTTGCTGTGAAAATGACAATGGTCCCAAAAATGTGTCAAAATTGTCCGAAGTGTCCGCCATAATGTCGCAGTCACGAAAAAAATCGCTGATCGCCACCATTACTAGTAAAAAAAATAAAAAAAATAAAAATGCAAAAAAACTATCCCCTATTTTGTAAACGCTATAAATTTTGCGCAAACCAACCGATAAACGATTATTGCGATTTTTTTTACCAAAAATAGGTAGAAGAATACGTATCGGCCTAAACTGAGGAAAAAAAAAATTGTTATATATGTTTTTGGGGGATATTTATTACAGCAAAAAGTAAAAAATATTGAATTTTTTTCAAAATTGTCGCTCTATTTTTGTTTATAGCGCAAAAAATAAAAACCGCAGAGGTGATCAAATACCACCAAAAGAAAGCTCTATTTGTGGGGAAAAAAGGACGCCAATTTTGTTTGGGAGCCACGTCGCACGACCGCGCAATTGTCTGTTAAAGCGACGCAGTCCCGAACTGTAAAAACCCCTTGGGTCTTTAGCCAGCATATTGGTCCGGGGCTTAAGTGGTTAAGCATCCCCAAGCCAGTAAAAGACAGCCCTGCATGTTAGATGCATGTCTGCAGCATGCCCTGTGTGAATAAAGCCTAAAGATTCATTTTTCTGTCATTCTATATCATCATTATTATCATAATAATCACACAATACAGGTGCTGTGGCCCAATTCACCTGTACTGTGTGATGATCATGATGATGATGATGATAGGTCGTTGTAATATGGCACATGGAGGGGGTTAATGTACTCACTGATGTTTTACTGACCAGTGATAATTAATTAACCCCTTTGTAGTGGCAATGTTTAAAAAGGGGCAGCATAAAAGGGGTTAATTTACACTGATGGTGCCACTGACTGTGATTAATGCAGCACAAAGGGGTTAATTGCCACTGGTCAATAATACATAGGTGAGTACATTAACCCCCCCAGGCTCCATGTGCTATATTACAATTAGCATTGTAAATTATTTAACCCCCCCCCTCCCCCAAAGCATTAACCACTTCACACATCTAAGACAAGGTGTTAAATACAGCATTGTTATGTAAATGAGCTACGTTATTACTCACTTGCAGTGCACTGAGCTCTGGCTACAGGTCCTGAATCTATCAGCAGCATCTTGTTGTCTTCAATTCCGCGCTCCCAGCCTCTGAATGGTGACGTCACACCAGCCGGGACTAGGAAGCTCCTGTCGGGTGGAGATCACCTGGGAGGCGGGGAAGCAGAAATAAAGTCCCTGGAGTTGATGCCTTGTAACGCAAATCTGGCGAGGTGGCGGAGGGAGAAAGCCTTGGAGACTGTATTATTTTCTGGGGGGGGGGCAATTTCCCCGTTGCCCCCCCCCCTGGATCCACCCCTGAGGCATAGGACACCCCCAATGACACGCACCCTTAAAGGGGACCCCAAAAAAGCATAATTAAATCCACAAGCGCTTTTTTTTTTTTTACCACTACTATTCCTTTAGATTGGCTTTTAAAATTTACAAATGCAGAAATTTAGAAATCAGATGAAAGGTTTAGCACTGGGAAACTCTTTTTGATAGATAAAAAGTGCATTTTATATACAACTATATAGGTCAGACCAAAATGAGGGACAAATGAGGAGGAATGAGTGACAGAGGGACATTGCTCCAAATCAGGGACTGTCCCTCGAAATCAGGGACAGTTGTAAGCTATGTTAAAGTGTCACTGTCTTGTAAGTCCCGTTCCTATTTGTAAACTTTCATGAAACAATTTCCCTGCCTCTAAATTTCTGAATGTTTAGTGATGCACTCCTTGTGCAGGATTAGGGATTGTATATATTGTAACAGCTATCCTATAGGTTCAAAGCCACACAGCGCTCTTTGGGCCCCATTCACACTATAATATGCAATGTCAGGCATTTCTTTGGGCGTTGTCACGCTACACGCACAGGGCCACCTATTCAATGGGCAGCCTTTTACGTGACAAAAGCAGCAGAGTGGCACATGCACCTTTTTGAGCTTTGAAAACAGCACTGCAAGCACAACACGATTCAAGAATGCATGTAGAATCACACAATTTATCGCACATTAACGCACTGCTCTAGTGTGAATGTGTCTAAAAGACAGGGTATATGTTAAAACTTCTGGCTTATATGCTCTTCTCTAGTGTCACAACGCCATAGGGGCAGATCCACAAAGAAATTACGCCAGCGTATCTATTGATACGCCGCGTAATTTCAAAGTTCCCGCATCATATTTAGGTTACCTCTATGTTGTGTCTAGGGGTAATGGTAGTGATAAGAGCAGTAATAGAATGTCCAGACCGTTGGTTGACGTTTTCAAATGCTTTATTTCTCCGGTCAACACGACCCACATGTCAACTTGAGGTAGACAGGACAGGTTGGTGAAAGAAGAATGAACTTCGCAGAATCAGGCTATGGATAAATAAAAGCAGTCCTGCTTTTACAGCAACTCTTTCCTCGTCGCCACTTCAGCCGGAGTGGGTAAAGTGCCCCTGGACAGGTCCCCCTCCCGAACCTGGCAGCCAGAGCGCCACTTAGAACTTCTGGGAAGGAACAAGTCTCTGCCACAGACTTGGCTCTAATTTACTTTTGGGTTTAAAGATGAGACCTCTGCCACAGGCCTAGTACTTGAAAGTTTGAACGGTAGAGCGAATCCTCCCAGTATGTCTTTTGGGGTCACCGACTGACAGCCTGAATGCAACCTGTCAGTGTCCGGTGCCCAGATCCCCGATGGTTCGTTCAAGTCCTATTGGATCACCTGCCTCCGGGTTCTCCTCAGACCGATCCCCCACCGAACAGCACCCAGCTTGGGATCTTCTCAATAAGCATGGGAACCCAGTAAGTCACTGGGGGTCCCCTGGCAGCATCAGTTGCTCCGGGCTATGAGAGCCCAGAGTCAGGAACTCCGCGTAGCACGCGACCCCGGCCTGGTAGGCCATAGTGGTGGGGCCCGTGATGTGCGCACACCCTAAAGGTGGGTGCCGCACCTGGAACCAGGAACCTGCGGAAAAGAAAGAGCCCTGAACAACGGCCTCCGCCACAAAAATACCCCTTCCCAGCATGCCCCGCGAGGGAAAACTCCTCCAATTGGCTGCTGGGAAGAAGCGGTTCCGCCTGGACCCCTCTGGTGCCACCTGCCGCCCAGAGATGAGACTGCATCTCTGGAGCACAGACTGACCCACAGGACAATCCAGATTTGGCGACAGCCAAATTTAACAAATCAAATGAATGAGAGTAATATAACTCTCTCATTCTCCCACTAAATTTAATATAGCACCTGTACGAAAAGTACACAGGCGCTACATAATAAAAACTGTTCTTTCTGCCTGGAAACTGGAGATTGTCCATAGCAACCAAAAAGTGTCCCTTTATGTCAAAAGTGGTTCTAGACAGCTAGAAAACAGCGATAATATATTAGAATCACTTGCAGAATTGAGCGATAGCGATTTGTGGGGAAATTCGTCATCAAAAATTAAAAGTAATGACAGTACAATTCTGCAACTGAGCAAATTTCTGTGTTTTTGATTTGATTACATTATTGAATAATTATTATTATAATTATATTATTATTTGTAATAATTATTTATAGTTATTTATTATATTATAATTTATGATTTTGTTTTTCAAACTTTATCATACCCGGGATGTCTACTAGACTCTTGTTTGGACAGATTTATTTTAGTTATTCCTAAGAATTACAGGCCTACAATGTAAAACGCCAAATTTCCATGCAAAATAATGGTACCGCTTTCAGCACCTAAAATCTGAAATAATCATACCGCCAGGGAGGTTAAATGTGCTTATTTCTTCTGAGAAATCCTCACTTCCTGTTCTTCTGTCTGTAACTAAACGCAGTAATGGGAGGCTTTCTCCCTGGTGTGGAAAAAGCCCTTTGAGGGGGCGAGCAGGAGTGTCAGGACACCCACTTAGGCCGGGTACACACGGGCAAACGTGTACGATGAAACCGGTCCGTCGGACCGTTTTCACCGTACATGTCTGCCCGGGGACTTCTGTACGATGGCTGTACTAACCATCGTACAGGAAGGGGGTGTGACCGGAAGATGGTGGAGTAGAGACAGACACGCTCCACAGCTACAGCCACGCTCCTCCACCCCCGACCAGGACTAGATGAAGTGCCTATCATACAATACCTGAAAGACCTGAAAAACACCTGAAAATTAGCTGCATGCTACGGCGATACGGACTGTGAATATCGCACCCCCCAAGAGACCCTCCCGGATAGAGGGTTCCGGGGGACCAGGCACGAACGGGTGATCGGGTAATGAGGAGGAAAAAGGAGGCTATCGAATCACCTGGAGAGAAGCGGAATAAGGAGCTGTCCCTGGAGCCGCAGACATCCAAGCCGTCCGGATCGGGTAGACAGCCTAGGCAGATCCCCCTGTCTCAGCCGGAGATCCAGCGCTACTTCCCGCTGACACGGTCAGCTGCAAGCAGGCATCGCGAGACCGGGTCACGTGTAGTCGTGACGTGTGAGGAGACGTTCAAGCCCGCGGCTGTTCTCTCTACGAAGCTGACAGGGGGGACGGTGATGCTGCTGGCCGGAGGAGGAAAGGTAAGGGGGAGCGGAGGAGGAGGTGAAAACCTGCAGGCTCAGAGAGACCTGGGAGAGAGAGGGACAGTTAATACAAATCCCTCAATAGGAGACCAGGGGTCAGAGCTGAAGGAATTGAAAGCTATGTTATTAGCTTTGCCAACTAAGACTGATATGGAGACCTTGGTGAAGCGCATGGAGGAAGCCCACCGAAAGAACATGGAGGTGGTCCGAGAAGAAGTAATGCAGATATCAGATAAATTGGATAGAGATGAACAGTTGTTGGCAAATATAGATGCACGGGTCTCAGTTATAGAACAGACATACATGTTAAAAGTTGACGACATGCAGCTGAGGTTGGAGGAAATGGAGGACCGGAGCAGACGTAGGAATTTAAGATTTAGAGGGGTCCCTGAAACGGTTGAGAAGGAGACTCTGCAGACAATGATAAATGGCCTATGTAACCAGTTGGTGCGATCCCCTCCCCCTCAGGGGTTTGAATTTGAAAGACTTCATAGAGCACTGGGTCCCAGCTCAACGAACCTGGACAGGCCTAGAGATATAATTGGGTGCTTCCATAGATATGCTCACAAAGAGATGGTCAGCAGAGCAGCATGGGAAGCTGGCGAGATTATGTTTGAAGGGGTGCAAATAAAAATCCTCCCTGACCTATCTAAGGCAACGTTGCAACGAAGGGCCATGTTGCGCCCTTTACTGGACAAAGTAAAAGGGGTGGGGGGGAGTTATAGATGGGGGTACCCAATATCGGTATCAATTAGAAAGGGGATGGAGTCTTTCCCTCTACAGCAGCATAAGGATCTCCCTGCCCTGTTCAAGTTTTTGGGAATGGAACCTATGGAGGTACCAGATTGGCTACAGCAATTACCGGGGTTACCCAGAATAAGAAAATAAGGAAGGATAAAGGTTGAGGAGTGCCAGAAGAAGAGACTTTTTTTTTTTCCCCGGGTGGGGCCCCCTCCAAAGGAGAAGAGAGGAGGGGAAAGGAGGAAATATACCTCCTTTTTTTTTTTTGGACGTTTTTTCTGTCCCCTTCCTACCGGTTGGCCCACCAAAGTGTTTTTCCTTTTTATTTCTCTCTCACTGGAGGGAGTTTTTATGGGACACGAAATAGCACAATAGCACAATTCATAGGACTAGAAATTAAGATAAAAACTGAGATAAGAAGAAGACTAGAACTAAGGGTCCGAGACACGAGACTAACACTGAATTTTTAGGGGGGGTTGTATATTTTGGGGTAGTAGATTGTGGGGGTACATATTTCCCCCCCTGCGCCCCTTCGGGAGGGAGCAGCGGGGGTCCTCTGTGGAAAATTTGCAGTGTTTTTTTTTTTATTTAGGCCCCATGGGAATAGAACCATGGGGTAAAATGTAGTAGGCTTTTTCTGTTTTTTCTTTTTTTTTTTTTTTGCACAAAAAGGTCACAAAATGTCACTGATTCACAGTATACACAGGATTTCATAGGTTTGAGTTAAGAGTTAAGAGAACTTGTGTATAGGAAAATTGGAGAGTAGAGATTGATAAGCGCATGTGAAGAGATATACACATGGGGCTTCTCGTTTCTCTTTTTTTTTTTTTTTCCTTTTCTCTCACTAAAACATGGAGGACCGAGGGAGGGAGGGGGGTGGAGAGGGAACAGAGAACAGAGGGGGGGGCAACACCCGGGGGATAGGCGGTTTTTCTGGGCTCCCGGCTTGATACATGTTGGATATATGTTGGATACATGGTAATAAGGATAATAAAGATAATAAACATAAGGGGGAGTGGCCAAGGTGAGGGGTAGGGGTAGTGAAGATAGTGAAGATAGTTAGGCCGTAGCGGTTGACAGGATGACAGGATGAAGGTGGTTTATTTTTTCTTTCTTTCCCCATTTCTGCTTATGCTTAAAGTTTTTTAAGTTTATACTTTCCCTGAAATGAGCCCCCGCCTCACCCCACCAGTATGAGTAAGTTTTAGTGGTCAGCTTTATTGGTCAATTGCATAAGGAAGGGAGGGGGGACCCCCTCGAAGAGGAGGGCATAGGACCTTTGGAGTTTAGTAGTACTAAAATAAGATTAATTCGGAGTAAAGTTGACCGGAAAGTGAGATAGATTGAGTAAGAGAGTAACGAAGTGAGAGAAAAGGCAAAATAAGAATAACTGGATGGAGAGACGGGGGGAGGGAAGGAAAGGGAAGGGGAGAATGGAATGGGGAAGAAAGAAAGAAAAAGAGATAGAAAAGCAGGATGAAGAGGGTCGGGGGGGGGGGTGGAGGGGAGCTGGGTGGGAGCCACTTGACCATTCTGTCACATCCCCCTAGAGTGGTACACACCCATGGTGATTGCTGGAGAAGGATCCAGCCTTGGGTGGTTGTTTTTCCCTTAGGGGCAGAGAAAAGGGGGTGGGGATAGGTACAGAGGTACCAGGGCAGTTTTCTTTTTGGGGTTAAATTTTATCCCCCCTTTTCTATTGGGGTTTTTTTATTTTATTTTTTTTTTTATTTATTTTTTGGGTTTTTTTTTTGGGGGGGGGGGGTTTCGCGGTCTTCCTCTCTTCCCTTCCTTTCCTCTACTCGTCCCCTTAAGTAATATTGAGATGGGGACAATAAAGGTAACCTCCCTGAATGCTAAGGGACTTAATATTCCAGAAAAACGGAAAATGATGTTAAAGGACTTAAGTAGATGGGGAACAGATGTGGCTTTTGCACAGGAAACCCATTTTAGGGGAGGGAGCCTGCCATTCCTACAGAACAGATTCTTCCCATGCGTATATCATGCGATGAATCAGGAGGCGAAGTCTAAGGGAGTATCAGTTTTGATCTCTAATCGAATAGCGTGGACTTTACAAGAAAAACGTTTAGATCCCAATGGCAGGTTCCTTTTCCTGAAGGGGAGTATAGGAGGGGTCAAGGTAACCCTGGCTACGCTGTACGCACCAAATATTAAACAAGACGTATTTATTAAGAAAGTGCTTACAGATCTGGTTGAATTTTCAGAGGGGAAATTAATTTTGGGAGGAGATTTCAATATTACTTTAGAGCCCAAAATGGATGCATCCTCAGGGGTCTCGTCGATTCCAGGAAGAATCAGAAGGGGGATAATAAAGAAACTATACGAGGTACAATTAGTGGATGTGTGGAGGACTTTTCATGCAGATGAAAAGGACTATACTTTTTTTTCGGTTCCACATCAGGTATATACACGTATAGACATGTTTTTTATCCCTCATTATCTGATTACTTCAGTATCAGAAATTACAATTGGAAATATAACCTGGTCAGACCACGCCCCGATTAGTATGTGCCTCTCCCTATCTAATACGGTATTTGCCCAAGATAGAATATGGCGGTTGAATGAGAGCCTGCTGCAAAATCCAGAAGTTAAGGAGGACGTGACTAGGGAGATTGCGGCATATTTCCAGGTCAACGATATACCAGGTAGCGATCCAGGAATAGTGTGGGAGGCACATAAAACTGTGATCAGGGGGATCCTGATAAAACATGGGTCCTACCTGAAGAAAAAACGTGAGAAACAGATTAAGGAGATACTGGAAGAAATTCAGAGATTAGAAATTCAACATAAGGAAAAACTATCAGCGGAGGTAGGGAGGGAATTAGGACAATTGAGGAGGCAGATATCAGAGATTATGCGATTTAAAGCTAAAGCAAGTATACAGAGAGGGAGGAAGGCTAAATATGAGATGGGGGATAAATGCAGCAAGCTGCTTGCAGGGAAATTGAAAGAGAAGAGTAGAACAATTTATGTCCCTCAAATTAAAGGGAAAGAGGGGAAACTGTTAAAAAAAACAAGAGAGATAGCACAGACGTTTGAGGAATACTATTCAGCCCTATATAATTTGTCATCAGAAGGGGACACACAGTCGGGGATAGAGGAATATCTGCTGGGAGCAGGTATGCCCAGATTACCTTCACTGGCCCGAAAGAAATTAGAGATACCTATATCTACGCAAGAAGTAGGGGAAATCATAAAAAAGGTGAAGTTAGGGAAATCTCCAGGCCCGGATGGATTCTCGGTGAGTTACTACAGAGAATTCTCCGGGTTATTGAATGGACAGATGGCAAAGTTTTTTAATGCACTGGGGGGTACGGCGGCATTCCCTCCGGAAGCCCTTTTGGCACATATTACCGTGATCCCAAAAGAGGGGAAGGACCCGGCGGACTGCGGTAGTTACAGACCTATTTCACTGTTAAACGCAGATTTAAAGTTTTTTTCAAAAATAATAGCATCTAGGCTCCAACCATGGATAGCGCAGCTGGTAGATATGGATCAGGTGGGATTTGTGCCGGGGAGGGAGGCTAAAGACAATACGATCAAAATTCTTAACCTGGTAAATTATGTAGGAGAAAAAAAAAATTCCTGTGTATTTCTTAATACCGACGCAGAAAAAGCTTTTGACTGGGTAAGCTGGCGGTTTTTAGAGGAAGTACTGAGACAGGTGGGTTTGGGAAATTGCATGATCAGATGGATTATGAGTGTATATACAAACCCACGGGCCTCAGTAAGGGTTAATGGAGTACTTTCATCTCCCTTTAAAATTAAAAATGGTACAAGACAGGGATGTCCACTGTCGCCCCTGTTGTTCGTCCTTACAGTAGAGCCCTTACTAAACAGAATTCGACAAAATGTAGATATTCAAGGAATACAGATGGGAAAACAGGTACATAAAATTGCAGCATATGCGGATGACCTGCTTTTCTCAGTGACTAATCCCCATACGTCACTCCCCAACCTTTTACGAGAAATTGAGAAGTATGGTAAAGTTTCAAATATGAAGATTAATAAAACCAAATCAGAAGCGATGAATGTAGAGAGTCGGGGAGTAATAGGAGATACAATAAAACAGAACTTTAGGTTTAAATGGGTGTCAGTACTAAAATACTTAGGCACATATATAACATCAAATATCAAGAACATCTTTGCCCTGAATTTCTCTCCACTATATAATGCAATGAAATTACTGCTAGATAAATGGGGACAAGGAATGCACTCATGGTTTGGGAGAGGAAGCATAGTAAAAATGTGCATTCTACCAAAAATGCTGTATATGATCCAGGCCCTGCCAATTTCTATACCGATAACTTTTTTAAGACATGTAAATCTCCTGTTTATGAGATTTATATGGGCAGGGAAAAAACCTAGAATCAAAAGGGAACTATTGAGAATGCCCAAAAATGTGGGAGGGATGGCAATCCCAAACATAATAAATTATTACAGAGCATCTCATCTGACTAGATTGGTAGACTGGTGTAGACATGGAGGGCCATATTCTCATACATTTCAGGCGGCGGAACGTATGTACTTTACGTTACGCCGCCGCAAGTTTAAGTGGCAAGTGCCGGATTCCCAAACCACTTACCTGTGAACTTGCGGCGGCATCGCGTAAAGTCCACCCGCGTAAGCCATCCTAATTCAAATGATCCAGGCAGGGGGCGTGGATCATTTAAATTAGGCGCGCTCCCGCGCCGATCGTAATGCGCATGCTCCGTCGGGTAAATTACCCGACTTGCATTGCGCTAAATGACGTCTCACGGACGTCATTTGTTTTGACTGTAACGTAAATGGCGTCCAGCGCCATTCACGGACGACTTACGTAAACGACGTTCAATTTTGAAATTTCGACGCGGGATCGACGGCCATACTTAACATTGAGTACGCCACCTAGGGGGCATCTTTATCTTTACGCCGCGTATCGCTTACGGAAACGACGTTAAAACACTACGGCGGGCAAGCGTACGTTCGAGAATCGGCGTGACTAGTCATTTGCATATTCTACGCTGACCGCCACCTAGCGGTCAGCGTAAATATTGCAGCCTAAGATACAACGGCGCAAGCTGTCGTATCTTAGGCATGTTTAAGTGTATCTCAGTTTGAGAATACACTTAAACATAGGAAACGGACTTACGTAGGCGTATCTGTTGATACGCCTACGTAACTTGTTTGAGAATATGGCCCGGAGAGTTCAAAAGGTGGGTAAATATAGAGCAACATGCAAGCCCGATCCCGCTATCTAGAGCAGCATGGTGCTATCCGTCACTCCCTAGATATCTTAAGAGACACCCTATAATAGGTCCAACATTGCAAATCTCGGCTAAAATATGCGGAGATAAGAAATACACACCAGGCAAATCACCATTGATACCTGTAGTAGGAAACCCTAATTTTACTCCAGGGTTGGAGCAGGCTATAGTTGAAAAGTTCAGAAGAAAGGGCCTTAGCCAGGTGTTAGACTTTATAAAGTCAAGTGAGTGGCCCTCAATTAGAGATTTAACAGAAATAGGAGGTGCATATGAACTTGCACTGTGGCAGGCACTGCAGGTAAGCCATTTTCTAAGATCTTTGGGACGGATAGGGGAATTTCAAAGACAATTGACATCATTGGAGAGATGTTGTAACGAAGTGGAACCATTATCTGGAGTGTTGTCGAAAATGTATGGGTTTTTGAACGCACCTCCAGAAGATTTTTTGATGCCAAGTATTCGGAAATGGGAGAGGGATCTGGGGAGAATTTTCACCCCAACCCAACATAAACAGATAATATTTATGGCAGTCAATTCTTCGGTGTGTTCAAAGACGCAAGAAGCGAACTATAAGCTCTTAACACAATGGTACTATACTCCAGAAAGGTTACACCAATTTGATAAACAGGTAGACGGAAGTTGCTGGAGATGCGGTAGAGAACAGGGTACACTTTTACATATTTTTTGGTCCTGTAATAAAATGAGGTATTATTGGGAGGAGGTACGAAGAATCAGTCTTTTTACTGCATAGTTCACAAATACCTTGGAAAAAATATAGAAAATCAGTGGTGTGCCACATGATAAATGCAGCAAGGGCAGAAGTCACGCTGAGGTGGAGGGATACAAGGACACCCTGTATTTCAGGGTGGCTCAATAGGATCCAAGAGGTAGGAGCAATGGAAGATCTGGTGCTTTCAGCGCAGAATAGGAGGACACAGTATAATGATACTTGGTCAGGATGGAATACGTTCACGAGATCTGAAGAAGGAAAGAGGCTTATGGAGGGGAATAGAGAGGATCCATAGAGGACAGGAGGGAAGGAGGGAAGGTTTTTTTTTTTTTGTTTTTTTTTTGGGGGGGGGGGGGGGGTGGGAAAAAGGGAGTAATAGGAATGAATACTGTAAAGATAAGGCTCTGGAGTAGGACAGTTTACGTGAATTATGTATTTGTAAATGTAATATTATTGGTAGAAGTAATTTAAGTCAATTGTATGGTATTCGTTGGAGAAAATAAAAATAAAAGATAAGTAAGAAAAAAAAAAATAACCATCGTACAGAAGTCCGCACGTAAACAATACGCGGGGCGTGTCTGCGCCGTCGCCGCGACGATGATGCGGCGACGTGGGCGGGCCTGCCTTTTAAATGCTTCCACGCATGCGTCGAAGTCATTCGACGCATGCGAGGGACGGCGGGCGCTCGGACATGTACGGTAGGTCTGTACTGACGACCATACATGTCCGAGCGGGCAGGATTCCAGCGGACGGTTTTAAAACAAGTCCAGGAATATTTGCCCGCTGGGAAAAGGCCCGGCGGGCAAATGTTTGCTGGAATTCTGCCCGCTCGCGCCTACACATGACCGAACATGTATGCTGAAACTGGTCCGCGGACCAGTTTCAGCATACATGTTTGGTCGTGTGTACGGGGCCTTACACACAGCTCCTTTCTCTATCTGCAAAGTAGAGAGCGAGGGAGAAAGCCTTGCATTACTGTGTGTAGTCTCAGAAGAAATAAAGACATTTAAAAGCAAAATCGAAGGATGAGGTAAGTGAAGGTGGACTGCACTAAGGTAAAGGAAGCTATTTAGGGAAAAACATTTTTTACCCTTACAACCCCTTTAACCAGTCGGGCTCTGCTGCATGCACATGTGCTAACAGTAAACATACTGATTGTAGTAGAGATAAGAAGGATGACCTCATCAGTCTGCTACATTGTCCCGTCACATCCTGGGGCAATGAAGCAACCAAGCTTTATTGTTTAAAGGCTAAATTCTCCTTTTCTTGAGACAGACCTAACCAGGACAGGGGCTTTTGGAGAAAGTCTCTTACCCACTGACTATGAGCCCTGGCATTTAAGGGAACACTACTCTTTGGGAGGTGTATGCCTGGGGAATCCGTGAAGTGGTCTTGTTTCTGATTCAAGTTCAAGTTCATGTCTCCCCAAAACACACAGACTCTGGGAACTGGAGGTTCCATATCCATATTTGGGCCCTCTATGCCTCAAACCATCAATGAATGTAGATGTTAATGTAATCCTGTAATAATGGGGGTTATCCTCAAAAGAGATACTCCGACTTAACTGCTGTTCAGTCTGTGTGTAACTTTGGAAACGATCCTCAAAAGGCTTTTTCCAAAGTTACACAGAAGATCCGGCATGTGTAATTGAATTACACTGCCTAATTTTAGGATGCAGTACCGCATCCGCCGCTGGGGGCATTTCGAGTCGAAATGCCGTTGCTAGTATGCAAATTAGCACTTAAGGCGATCCACAAAGCTTTCTAGCTTCCTTTTTGCGCCGTAAGTGTTATTTTGCAAGTGTAAAATTAGGGCTCGTTTTACAAAGTGTAAACTAGTTACACCTTGTAAAAGCCCATTCCAGCGACGGCATTTGGTATGCTTTCCCGAGGGAGAACTCCACGGCAATTTGTAAAAAACAAAACCGGCATGGGTTCCCCCCCAGGAGCATACCAGGCCCTTAGGTCTGGCATGGGTTGTAAGGAGACCCCCCCACGCCGAAAAATTGACGTAGGGGGTCCCCCTACAATCCATACCAGACCCGTATCCAAAGCACGCTACCCGGCCGGCCAGGAAGGGAGTGGGGACGAGCGAGCGCCCCCCCCCTCCTGAGCCGTGCCAGGCCGCGTGCCCTCAACATGGGGGGGTTGGGTGCTCTGGGGCAGGGGGGCGCACTGCGGGCCCCCCCACCCCAGAGCACCCTGTCCCCATGTTGATGAGGACAGGACCTCTTCCCGACAACCCTTGCCATTGGTTGTCGGGGTATGCGGGCGGGGGCTTATCGGAATCTGGGAGTCCCCTTTAATAAGGGGGCCCCCAGATACCGGCCCCCCACCCTAAGTGAATGGATATGGGGTACATCGTACCCCTATCCATTCACCTGGAGGCAAAAAGTAAAAGTTAATAAACACACAACACAAGGCTTTTTAAAATATTTTATTATTCTGCTCCGGACGCCCCCCCTGTCTTCGTTATTAGCTCAATTACCAGGGGGGGCTTCTTCTTCCGCTCTCCGGGGGTCTTCTCCGCTCTCCGGGGGGGGTTTCTTCTTCCGCTCTCCGGGGGGGGGCTTCTCCGGACTCCGGGGGTCTTCTTCCATCTTCTCCCCTCTTCCGCTCTTGACTCGGCGAACCCCGGTTCTTCTGCAGCTCTCCGGTGCCTTCTTCTTCAGCGCTGGCTGCCTGCTATGTTTGTGTGTTAGCTCGATTTCAAACAGGCAGCCAGCGCGGTCTTCTGTGGCGTCAGGGTCTTCTCTTCCTTTCTTCCGATGTTGCCTTGTCGCCTGTTGTCGCTGTAATGATGGAAGCGCGCCTTGCATCACATTTATATAGGCATCACCGTCCCATCATGCTCCGGCAGGTACCCACGTGGTGGGTGCCTACCCACGTGCACCCACCACGTGGGTACCTACCGGAGCATGATGGGACGGTGATGCCTATATAAATGGGATGCAAGGCGCGCTTCCATCATTACAGCGACAAGAGGCGACGAGGCAACATCGGAAGAAAGGAAGAGAAGACCCTGACGCCACAGAAGACCGCGCTGGCTGCCTGTTAGAAATCGAGCTAACACACAAACATAGCAGGCAGCCAGCGCTGAAGAAGAAGGCACCGGAGAGCTGCAGAAGAACCGGGGTTCGCCGAGTCAAGAGCGGAAGAGGGGAGAAGATGGAAGAAGACCCCCGGAGTCCGGAGAAGCCCCCCCCCGGAGAGCGGAAGAAGAAACCCCCCCCGGAGAGCGGAGAAGACCCCCGGAGAGCGGAAGAAGAAGCCCCCCCTGGTAATTGAGCTAATAACGAAGACAGGGGGGGCGTCCGGAGCAGAATAATAAAATATTTTAAAAAGCCTTGTGTTGTGTGTTTATTAACTTTTACTTTTTGCCTCCAGGTGAATGGATAGGGGTACGATGTACCCCATATCCATTCACTTAGGGTGGGGGGCCGGTATCTGGGGGCCCCCTTATTAAAGGGGACTCCCAGATTCCGATAAGCCTCCGCCCGCAGACCCCGACAACCAATGGCAAGGGTTGTCGGGAAGAGGTCCTGTCCTCATCAACATGGGGACAGGGTGCTCTGGGGTGGGGGGGCCCGCAGTGCGCCCCCCTGCCCCAGAGCACCCAACCCCCCCATGTTGAGGGCACGCGGCCTGGCACGGCTCAGGAGGGGGGGGGGCGCTCGCTCGTCCCCACTCCCTTCCTGGCCGGCCGGGTAGCGTGCTTTGGATACGGGTCTGGTATGGATTGTAGGGGGACCCCCTACGTAAATTTTTCGGCGTGGGGGGGTCTCCTTACAACCCATGCCAGACCTAAGGGCCTGGTATGCTCCTGGGGAGGGAACCCATGCCGTTTTTTTATTTGAAAATGGGCATGGAGTTCTCCCTCAGGAATGCATGCCGCTGTCATTTTTTTTATCCCCGACGCAACTTTAAGCCGTCGCGATCCTCAAAACTCGGCGTAACGTAACTTCGCGCATGCGCAGTACGGCCGGCGCGGGAGCGCGCCTCATTTAAATGGGACTCGCCCCATTTGAATAGGAACGCCTTGCGCCGGCGGAATTTTAGTTACACAGCCTGAAATTTCTAGATAAGTGCTTTGTGGATCAGGCACTTAGGTAGAAACTTTAAGGCAGTGTAACTTAAATTGGATTTTTTAAGTTACGTCAGGTTTTTGTGGATCTGGCCCAATGTGTTTATTGTAAGTAGATCTCCTAATATAGTCTGTTGCCTACTAGTCTCAGAGTGGGGTGAGATCACTGTTTGTTATGTGATTATTGTGCTAATTAACTAATCTATTGTCTGCTAGCAATTTACTGTGATATGTTAAACTTATGTGTAGCACTACCCCCGAAGGAGCTGCTGGTTTGTTTTGGGTGGAATGTTACCTCTATTCCTCTGCCATCTAGGGTACATGATGAGAGCTGAGAAGAAACTGCAATGTCCATTACACGCACATTCGCACTTAACTTCCCGCCTGTTCTCGCGAAAGCTCGCTCTCTGCTTGAGAGGTGGAGCAAGGGCCTACATTCATGGTTTGGTAGGGGAAGCCTAATAGAGATGTGTATCCTACCCAAGTTCCTTAACCTATTTCAAGCCCTCCCTATAAACATCCCACTCTCATTCTTTAAACAGGTTCACGCGCTCTTCACTCGCTTCGTTTGGGCAAACAAAAAGCCCCACTTACGGCGCGACTTGCTCTCGCTTCCCAAGCAAAACGGTGGCCTGGCCCTACCTGATGTCAGACAATACTACCAAGCCACCCATTTAGGCCGGATTCTGGACTGGAGACGTAACAGGACAACTAAATTATGGGTGCACCTTGAGCAGTCACACGCGTCGGTACCCCTAGGGAGCGCGCTTTGGTGCCATGACGGCCTCCATCCGAGACTGAAGTCGCACCCAACGATAGGGGCCACTTTGAGCCATGGCAATAGGGTGGCCATGAGATCGTCCCTTACGTCAGGCTCCTCGCCGCTCTACCCGATTCTGGGTAATCCCAACTTTACTCCGGGACTGTGTTCCGCGGAATTTGCCACTTTGAGGGATGAGGGCGTCGAGTGTGCCTCCAGTTTTGTATTGAGGAATAGATGGCCAACTATTGTGGAACTGACAGAGGAGACAGGGGCCTTTAGGCTCCCCTTCTGGAGCGCAGTGAAAATACACCACTTTTTACATTCTATCCCCGACCCCCAGGCTTACACGCGTCAGCTGACAATGTTTGAAGAACTCTGCTCTGAATCTGGCCCGGTGTCGCAGACACTCTCTAAAATGTACTCTTTGCTGAATACTCCGCCCACGCAGCCTCACCTACCCTTTATTGAGAGGTGGGAGAGGGACCTGGACCGAAGCTTCTCAACGGCACAACAGCAGCACATTATCAGCTGTGCACTTAAAACGTCAATTTGTGCCAAAATTCAGGAGACACATTATAAAGTCCTGACAAGGTGGTACCTTACGCCGGCCAAACTCCGTAGATGTTTCCCGTCCGCCTAGGATTGCTGCTGGAGGTGCGGGAGGAAGGTGGGCTCGCTCTTGCATGTCTTCTGGTCCTGCCCGAAATTGAGGGGCTTTTGGGAGGAGGTGCGCCGCATATCTCAGTCCTTCACGGAATACGAAATCCCAGACGACGCGGCGTTCTTCCTGCTTCACCTCTCGACGATTTCCTTCAAATCATACAAGAAATCGCTGCTGCGTCACCTACTAAATGCTGCCAAGGCCTGTGTCCCTCTGTTCTGGAAACAGCAAGCTCCACCGACCGTCTCAGGTTGGCTGAAAAAGGTGGAGGAGATAAAAAAAATGGAAGATTTGGTCCTCACTGCGCGGCATGAGCACGAGAAATACTCTGAGACCTGGAACATCTGGAACGTATTCATTTTCTCTGATGAAGGGATGGCCCTTTTGCGACAGTGACTCGGCGGTGGTTCGCCGCTTCATGTTGGCGTCCTTCCCGGCTCCGGCGCCCCCTCTCTGGTCTGACCCCCCCTCCCTTGTGTGTCTGCCCCCCCCCGGCCCCCTTTCCTTTTCTTTCTCTTTCTTTTCCCTTTCTTTCCCTGTTTCTCTTTGCTCTCTTATTTCTCTTCTCTTCCTTTCTTTCCCTCTTCCTATCTACACCTTACTCGTTCTGAGATTCTACGAGGAAAAATGAAAAGGAAGTGGAGAGGTGCCATATTTTCAGTCGTCTCTTTTAAGATGATAACTTTCACCCTAGATGATATTGTACAGTTGTGCATAGATCCACTTTTGTGCAATGTCTTGCTGACGCACTTGTAACCTGTTTTGTGTGACTGTAATGGCTGTAATGTGGAGAACTCTCTCCTTGGTGTTACTCAATAAAACTTATATTTGAAAAAAAAAAAAGAAACTGCAATGTCCACACTTTAAATGTCTTTTTCTGTGCTTTATTACCCAACGGGGTAAAATTATAAAAGTGGTAGTAGTTGAGAAAGGTAGAAGGGATAGTAAGTAGTAGGTTCAGGCGTATAACTTTGTTCACAAACAGTCCTGCTTCCGGCGATAAACTCTCGTCGCCACTCTCTCACCAGCCTAGCAGCCAGAGTGTCACACGGAACTTTAGTAAAGTCTCTGCCACAGATCTTCCCAAAGGTGGAGATATTCTCAGTCCAGAATCCTTCTCAACACAGGATTAAGCACCTGGATCTCTCTTGAATAAAATTTAGTCAATTCAGGACTGACATGCGACCATCATCCAGCCTCTCAGTAATGGTGCATCCTTCGATGAAGTCTAAAGCCTCTCCTGAGATACTAGCCTCGTGCTCGGTACTTCCCCAGACAGGTTCTTCATCGGGCGGCTTCCTCCCTCAGGACGGACAGCACAGGATCACTCTGCAACTGTAGACCCAGTCTGACTACGGCCGTGGGAGGCCTTCACATAGCCCACCTTCTTGGTGGCGAGACGAGCGGGCACCATCGCCATGCACGCGGTCTCCGTAGCAGCATCCACACTTGCTGTGGGCACATCTCTTTCACTTGTACCACAGTCACTTACGGTGGGAGACACAATTGGCGTGGCGACCGAAGCAGAAGCAGTAGTGGCAGCAGTAGCAGTAGCGGGCCAGGGAGTAATTTCCTCCACAGTAACAGTCCATTTAACCCAGTCCACCCGATCAGCGACTCCGTAGGCTGATCACTTGAAAGAGGTACTTACCACACCTCACACATCGAATGAATGGCAGTGTTGCCAACCTACCAGATTAATATTTACTGGCACGACACCAATAATTTAATGGCACGTTTTTACTGGCATTTCACAAAAGTTACTAAATTACATTTTTAGGTGCAACTTTCGGTATTTAGGCTACAAACAAGTACACTAAGCAAATAGCAATGTGATTTAAGGTAGATATTAAGGTAAAAAAACATATTTCTGTTATTTTTGATATAACAAGGGCAAATTATTTAGTCACATCACCCCCTGCCTCCACCCCCCTCTGCCACCAACACCCCCTGCCTTCACCCCCCTCTGCGGTTCCACAATCTCTCCCTGACTCCAATCACCCCCTGCCTCCAATCTCCCCCTGCGGTGCCATCAACAACCCCTGTCTCCATCCCCCACCCTCTGTGGTTCCTCCATCCCCCTCTGTGGTGCTACCGCAGCCACAATCACGTCCTGCCTCCAATCACCCCCTGCCTCCATCGTCCCCCTCTGCCACCATCACTTGATGTCACTGTCGGCTAAGCTGTCTGTCACTGTCTGTCCCCAACTCCCCTGTGAACTGTGTATTGCCTGGCAGGCTCCTCCATTTCACCACCGCCGCTTGCTGCTCAGCCTTTGAGTCCTGACTCCTGCTCCAGTGCTGTGCTCCTCCGACCTCCTGGCTACTTACAGATTTAAAATTCTAGTGTGCGCGCCTGGCGGGATGCCCTAATACATCACTCGCCGGCACCACGCGGTACAGCCTCTATAAAATCCACCCCCGCCGGCCGAATACAGCATATTCTCGGCTCGGCAAGCTCCGGAACTGCGCATGCACAGTTCCAAGCCGAACCGATCTTGGCTATTTTTACTGGCACATTCCCGCAACTACGAACATTTACCAACGGGGGGGAACGTGCCCGTTTTTACGGACGGTTGGCAACACTGATGAACGGTTGGATCCGGATTGTCAGCTCCGTACATCTTAGGCAGGACACGCCGAGTGCCTCCACGCTACCACTCGTGTAGAGCACAAAACGCCCCCGCGGCTTCATGCAAATTCCAGTGTCTGTTGCAAAGCTCCAGTGGGAACAGGAATTGTGCTGGCTTCAGCGAAGCACATAGTAGGCCTCAGCCTCTCTGATGGCGTTGGGTACGCCGACATACTTGCACACGATCCTCTCTCCAGGACGGGCAAATCACACTGTCTCTTGGCGCCAAACTCAACTACATCTCACGCAGGGGTGAGTAGCTCCACCCACTTTGAGTTATTTTCTGGGCACGTTGCCTTAACATGTCACTCCGCTGCACGTGCGGTCAACGCCCTGAGCAGACAACCTGACCTTAACCCCTTCTTCACAAGCACAGTCCAACACCTTGACAATTTTCAGACTCTCAATGGCGAAGTAAAGTCTCAGTTCTGTTGCGAGGGGTCTTCAGAGGTAACAGCCAATCCCGGACGAGCCCCCACATGTAGCACTACCCCATAAGGAGCTGCTGGTTTGTTTTGGGTGGCATGTTACCTCTATTCCTCCGCCATCTAGGGTACACAATGAGAGCTAAGAAAAAAACTGCAATGTCCACACTTTAGATGTCTTTTTCTATGCTTTATTACCCAACGGGGTAAAATTATAAAAGTGGTAGTAGTTGAGAAAGGTAGAAGGGATAGTAAGTAGTAGGTTCAGGCGTATAACTTTATTCGCTACTCTAGCCAGAGTGGGTATAATGCACCTGGATAAGCGGATAAGTGACATAGGATGCCCAGAGATTTTAGCACTTTAGTAATTTACAGAATAAGGCACAGCAAAGATTGTAGTTTAGTGAGCTGCGTCACTGCAGACTATTGCTCCCTTTATGCTGCACTACTTAGAACAAGTCACTCGGAATGACTTTTTGTGGTGATAAACAGCCATCCAGATGTCAGTCCTGTGTCCGGAAGGTATCCTCATACACCCCCCTCCGACCCCACAGTCCATCTAGTAGCAAATGGTAACTGCCGGACTACTAGGCCCAAATAGTCCAGTGATGGAAAGGCTGAGTTCCCCGGCCACAGCCTCCCATAATGAAATGAAATGAGATAAGGTTAGAGTCCCTCCTTGTAACATGCTGCTGTGTAGGACTGACCGTGCAACATCCTGTCTAAGACACCCCCTTGTGGCTTTCAGTTACTAGTAGCAACAGCAGACATTCCCAAGCTCCTTAAATAGACTCCTCCGGTCCCATCACTTGCCGTAATGTACCCACTGTCCTGTTCCATGGTCCCCGATCCATGGAAGAGACATGGTTCAACCACAAAGTCCAGCAGTAACAGTGCCAGGTTCCTTTCTCTTAGTATAGAATTCCTCTTTTGCGGTGTTAAAGAAAGGTGGTCCTCCATCAGGACTTTCTCCTCAGCACCTGGTAGGCCCTCAGGCCTGGGGCCCTCACACAGAGACTACTGCCACATCTTCTTCCCTCTTAAGACTCTCCCCAGTGGCATGTTACCTCAACTTATATAGCAGGCCCGCCCCCTGCCAACCCTAGTTGGGGATTGGTCAGAGCTGCCACACAAGCGCCTGTCACTTCCAGCTCTGCCCCCTTCCAGAACATTCTTCCTGAAAGCAGGGGAGGAGTTCCAGAGCCTGAGCACAGGTGGCCACACCCACTGCTACTCTGACACTCCCAGTCCCAGATCAAAACAACCAGGCCTAGCATAAGGAATAGGCCTGACTAGATTTTGCCTGCACTGACAGTTTAAAACAAATAAACACTATTTTAGCACATACCAAAAGGTAGTGGGCGCTACATATTGTTAGGGTAATATGATCAGGAGGGGGATGTCCTCCTGTGGGGTATATATTCTGTCTGAGTTTGTTCAATAAACGTTCCAGTTTCATACAAGCTATTTGTTGGCTAGTCTTGTACGGTCAGCTACAATATCTGGTGTCTGTGTCCAGACTGGAGGAAGCGGTATACTGATGAAAGCACCAAAGCTGGGTACTGGGACGGTTCCGTCACAAGCCTATTCAGTCAGGGAGCCCCAGTAGATATTTAAAAAAAACTGTGGCTTTAAAAAAATTTTATTAATTTTATTGTCATACCTGTACGCCATTTGGGTACCACAGAAGCCTGACCAGAAATACTCCCACTTAGCAATCTCAATGTCCTGCCTTGTTGCTAGGACCGTTGTTTTCCACTGTTTTGTTGCTGTGAGTGAGTGTGCAATGGCTTTAACCTTCTAGTAACAAGGCAAGACATGGGAGATGTTGTTGTTTTTTTTTTGTTGTTTTTTTGGCCAGGCTTCGGGAGGGGGGGGGGGGGCACATGGCCTACATTCATAGCAATGTAACTAATGAACATTTTACACAGCTGCACAGTTGTTCGGTATTCACTGGGACCCCTAGGTTGCATAGGCTATTTTCTGGAATAAAATGACCTTGGCCTTTAACTAAAGTAGAGACAAGTCAGGCCAGCAATCTCAGGACAGAATGTACAGAAATACAAAAAAAACTGCTGCTACATATATATTTCATCTGTGGATTTAGCTGTTTGTATGGTGTTCATCTTTTAATTTACAAGTTTGTGGTGCATTGAAAAATATTGGCTTTAACAGTATGGTAGTTAAATGTTTTCAAACTAATTAATACATTGATTGTTACTACATGGTGCCGGATTTCTATTTGTTTAATCCCTTCATCAAACAGCATATGGTTTTAGTTTAGGAGGTTGATGTAGCTGCTCAGCAAATATAATTCTAAATAAAATGTATTTTACCAAAGCACAATGGGAAATTGTAATCCTTGTTCGGAGGCGTAAATTATTTACTTAAAAAACACACTGACAAATATTCCATGTTGTTAGGTAAAGTACAGTGTGGTTAAATGGGGGGGTGGTAGAGTGTGGTCACAAGGGTTTCTGTTAGTAATCAAGGGGCCCCTTACAGCCTACCGAATAGGGTAAGGTGACCAGATTTTTAAAATTAAATCCGGGGACATCTTCTTTTTTTTTTTTTTTAATACTATTAATGGCGGCAATAAGCGACTATCTGCCTGTCGCTGCCGCCGCCCACCTCACGGCCTGTTAAGTCTTACTCTCCGGGCACCCGACTACTACTGGGTGAGGAGTGGAGAAAGATCACTCCACCAGGGAAGGCAAGGAGATAAACAGGCAGACAGCTGGCCAGGACTTGAGCCAAGGCAGAAAAACATGCGAGCTGAGCTGAATGGGCATGTACCCGAAACTGAAGAAATAGTCCCTCCACTCTGGCCAGCACATGATCATCAGAAAGGGGCACAGATAATGGAAACAAATTCTGTACTGACTGTCTTTGAAATTACCCCAGCCCCTGTTCAAATCCAATCTGGGACCAAAACCGTGGACAGACTTGGTCGGGGCCCGGGGGACAGTGTCCTCAATCTCCGGAAACCGGGGATGTGTGGACACCCTATAATAGGGCCCCCACCCTCTTCGAAAATATCAAACAATATTTTCTCTAAAATGCCATGATGCTATGCTTTGCAGCCATGGCAGAAATGTTACCCTCATCGAACAAGACCCATTCAATTGAAAAGTGTTGTTCTGCAGGACATAGATTCATCAGTCCCTTTCTCTGACGCCCCAGCTGCATTGGACAGTGAATGAATAGGAAGTGCTCTTAGGCTTCCTGTTCATTCTCAAACTAAATCATAGTAAACACTGTTTGCTATGCCTCTGTGATGAATAGACACAGGACAATCATTACGGATCCCTTATTGTGTTCACTCAGTAAAAGAAGGGGCAGTATATATGACATATTTACCTCCCCTTCCCCTGCTTTTTATCCTGAAACATCCCCCTTTGTGCCCTCAGCAGCCGACAGGAGAGGAGAGCATACCTCCCAACTTTTTGAGATGGGAATGAGGGACACATATCAGCAAAAGTATGCAGGCATAGGACACACCCCCTTGCCACACCCCATTGAAGGAGAATTGTACAAAACAAAAACAAGATTGGTGAAACCCACAAGTTATTTTTTACCACTAATATTCCTCTATTTTGCTTTTGGAATTTACAAATGCAGCAATTTAGAAATCAGATGAAAGGTTTAGTGCTGTAAAACACTGTTTGATTGATAAAAAGTGAATTTTTCATACATCTATATAGATCAGACCAAAATGAGGGACAATGAGGAGGAATGATTGAGGGACAGAGGGACATTACTCCAAATCAGGGACAGTCCCTCAATATCAGGGACAGTTGGGAGCTATGGAGGAGAGGAGGGAAACTGGCAGCGCTACGGGGAAGGGGGGCACACAGGGGTCAGGTAGAGAGGGGCGCAGAACCTGGAACCAATTCCCCTGCAGTGCAGAAGCCAAAAGCACTGCAGGGGGAGCCACAAGAGTTACAAGTGAGAGCAATTAGGGCAGTACAGCCGGCCCTCCTGCTCGGCAGGTACCTGGGCCCCTGCTTTAAACTGATGGGGCATGGGCCCTGTACAGAAGGGCCATCTGTATTGCCTTATCAGTGGCCCTGGTGGTGACACACATGACAACATGGTACAGTGATAGGACAGTTTGATACAGTGGTACTAGTACAGTAGGGCCTCAGTTTGTATAGTGTAACAATGGACTCCCATTTGTGTAATATATTTAGGTATGTGCATATGTGTATAAAGGTCATATGTTTGTATACTACAGGGTGAAGCATGAAAAAACATTGAGATTTAGAGGGGTTGATTTACTAAAACTGGAGAGTGCAAAATCTGGTGCAACTGTGCACGGTAGCCAATAAGTTTCTAATTTCAGCTTGTTCAATGAAAGTGGTTGTAAACCCGTTTTTTTACTTTTTGCTACAGGTAAGCCTATATTCTGGGGTCCCTCGGCGGCTGTCTCTGCTCCTCCTCGCAAAAGCTTTCCACCTTCATGCGAGCTCGCTCGCATGGTGGAAAGCTTTTGCGAGCGCACTCCCGTGATACAACGGCGGGCATAGCCGCCGACTGTATCACTCGGCCCCGCCCCGCGGCGCGCCGCGTCATCGGCTGTGATTGACAGCAGCGCCAGCCAATGGCTGCGCTGCTATCAATCAATCCATCCAGCCTAGCCAATCAACGGCCAGGCTGGGAACCGAAGAGGATCACGTGGACACGCGCGGGACTTTCGAGGGGTCAGGTAAGTAAAACAGGGGTTCGGGGGGGGGGGGGGGCGATACTGTCGAATGTTTTTTCACCTTAATGCATAGGATGCATTAAGGTGAAAAAACATTTACCTTTACAACCCCTTTAAGGCTTACCTGTAGCTAGCCTGGATATCTCCTAAACCTGCACGGTTTAGGAGATATCCCCCTGTGTCTGCATGTGCCGAAGTGATCGACACATGCGCACTGAAGCAGTAGCACGTCGTGCCGCTGCTTCAGTTATCAGTGCCGTTAACGGCGGCTCCCGCGCGCATTCGTGGGAGTGACGTCATGGCGGCTCTGGCCATTCACAGCGCCGGAGCCGCGATAACTGGAAGCAAGCTCCGGGAGAGATGTCTGCGGCCAGAGCGAGGCGGTCGAGGATGGCTACGGGGGCTTTGATCTAAGGTAAGTGAGACATAATTAGCTAGCATGCTATGCATACTAGCTCATTATGCATTTGTTTTTTTGTTTGTTTTTGTTTTTTTTAATTACGGGTTAACAACCACTTTAACCAACTTAAGGACCGCCGCACGATGATATACGGCGACAAAATGGCACGGCTGGGCACAAGGGCGTACATGTACGTCCCCTTTAAGATCCCAGCCGTGGGTCGCGAGCGTGCTGCCGGCGGCGCGCTCGCGGCCCGGTCCTCTTCTCCGTGGCCGTCCCCGCGGTAACAGTGGACCCAATCGTGTCCCGTGATCGGGTTACAGAGAGATAGAACGGGGAGAGGTAAGTGTAAACAAACCTCTCCCCGTGCTTTCTAGTGTGGCTGTCACTGATCGTCTGTTCCCTGTGTTAGGGAACGACGATCAGTGACGTCACACGCACAGCCACGCCCCCCCCCCCCACAGTAAGAACACTCCCTTAGTGCACACTTAACCCCTACAGCGCCCCCTCCTGGTTAACCCCTTCCCCGCCAGTGTCATTTTTACAGTAACCAGTGCATTTTTATAGCACTGTTCGCTGTAAAAATTTCAATGGTCCCAAAATAGTGTCCAAAGTGTCCGATGTGTCCGCCATAATGTTGCAGTCATGATAAAAATCGCTGATCGCCGCCATTACTAGAAAAAAAATATTATTAATAAAAATTCAATAAAACTATCCCCTATTTGGTAGACGCTATAAATTTTGCGCAAACCAATCAATAAACGCTTATTGCGATTTTTTTTACCAAGAATTTGTAGAAGAATATGTATCGCCCTAAACTGGAAATTTTATTATTTTCAAAATTGTCGCTCTATTTTTGTTTATAGCGCAAAAAATTAAAACCGCAGAGGTGATCAAATACCACCAAAAGAAAGCTCTATTTGTGGGACAAAAAGGACGCCAATTTTGTTTGGGAGCCACGTCGCACAATTGTCAGTTAAAGCGACGCAGTTCCGAATCGCAAAAAGGTGCCAGGTCCTTTAGCTGCATAATGATCCGGAGCTTAAGTGGTTAAGCTTTGACAAAAAAAAAATACTGTAAGCTGATTGGTATCTATGCAGAGCTGCACCAGATTTTCTACTCTCCAGTTTTAGTAAATCAACCCAAGTTAAATGTAAAGTACATTAAGTACATTATTACCCATAAGGGGAAATGAGCATTACACAATGCATGAAACAAATAAAGATTCATGGCCTAGCAAAGCAGTAAATAAATAAACTCTAACTTCACATTAGTTTTAGATGGGTATTAAATTGGGTCCCCAGAGCCATTGGGTCCCCAGAGCCATTGGCTCCCGCTGCTGTGTGCCGCATCTTGCCTGTGGGCCGCAGTTTGCAGACCACTGCCGTAGACGTTTAAGAGCAAATAGGTAAGTGGGTGTTATTAAAGAAGAGACATAGCATGCCTCTTTTGCAATAAAGATCTGCCTGCTCACAGTCTTTTAAGAATTAGTTACGCTTTAAACTACCAAAACCCACCTTAACCACTTCAGCCCCGGAGGATTTGACTGCCCAATGACCAGGCCATTTTTTGCGATTCGGCACTGCGTCGCTTTAACTGACAATTGCTTGGTCGTGAGATGTTGTACCCAAACAACATTTACATCCTTTTTTTATATTGGTGGTATTCAATCATCTCTGCGGTTTTAATTTTTTGCGCTATAAACAAAAAAAGAGCGACAATTTTGAAAAAAAAAGCAATATTCTTTACATTTTGCTATAATAAATATCCCCCAAAAATATATATTTAGGCCGATACGTATTGTTCTAAATATTTTTGTTAAAAAAATTGCAATAAGCGTATATTGATTGGTTTGTGCAAGTTATAGCGTCTACAAAATAGGGGATCATTTTATGTCATTTTTTATTATTAATTTCTTTTTTTTTATTAGAATTGCGGCGAACTGCGATTAATATTAGCTTCCTGGTTGACTCCAATGCATTTTGTTAAATTGGTGACATTTTACTTACATCTCCTGATTTTTTTGCTGAAATTCAAGGGAACTGAACTCTCAGGCCCCGTACACACGTCCGAGGAACTCGACGGGCAAAACACATCGTTTTGCCCGTCGAGTTCCTTGTGAAGCCGCCGAGGATCTCGGCGAGCCGAAATTTGCCATTGAACAACGAGGAAATAGAGAACATGTTCTCTATTTCCTCGCCGAGGTCCTCGTTGGCTTCCTCGGCCGAAAGTGTACACACGGCCGGGTTTCTCGGCAGAATTCAGCTCCGACCGAGTTTCTGGCTGAATTCTGTCGAGAAACTCGGTCGTGTGTACGGGGCCTCAGTTGCACTCTTTCCTAGACCACGATATTGTTTCCAAGCAGTTTTGCAGCAGATCTAGAAAAATAAAGAAAAAAACAGTTAAGATGTCTGACCTAAATCTCTCCAATTACACAGGTATACATGCCTGTAGTTGTGAAAGAGTTAATACCAGTCATTTTTCTTTTTCTCTTTCTCATTACTGGGGAAATTACATTTCACACAATTTTCAACCATTTTACAGCATGGCCTGCTCCTTTTTATAGTCTACTTCCTGTGGTGGTGGCAATCCTGGTAAAAAAAAAAAAATATCATTATTGTACAAGTCTGATTGTTATTCGTTACATGCCTAGTTCTCACAGATGGCAATAAGACATCTGTGAGTCAAAAGACACACAAACCACACCAAGGTAGTGGTACAGTACAACTAAACATGCTGCGCTTAAAGTGGACCTAAGGCCATTAATTTAAAGGGGTTGTAAAGAAAAAAATGTTTTTCCCTAAATAGTTTCCCTTTAACTTAGTGCAGTCCTCCTTCACTTACCTCATCCTTCGATTTTGCTATGAACTGATGACCCACCTTTAGAATTAAAGGGGTTGTAAAGGTACAATTTTTTTTTCCTAAATAGCTTCCTTTACCTTAGTGCAGTCCTCCTTCACTTACCTCATCCTTCGATTTTGCTTTTAAATGTCCTAATTTTTTCTGAGAAATGCTCACTTCCTGTTCTTCTGTCTGTAACTCAACACCGAAATGCAAGGCTTTCTCACTGGTGTGGAGAAAGCCTCTTGAGGGGGAAGGGGGCGAGCAGGAGTGTCAGGACGCCCACTAACACACAGCTCCTTTCTCTATCTGCAAAGTAGAGAGTGTCCTGACTTGCCTGCTCGCCCCCTCCCCCCCCCCCCAAGAGACTTTCTCCACACCAGGGAGAAAGCCTTGCATTATGGTGTGTAGTTACAGACAGAAGAACAGGAAGTGAGCATTTCTCAGAAGAAATAAGGACATTTAAAAGCAAAATCGAAGCATGAGGTAAGTGAAGGAGGACTGCACTAAGGTAAAGGAAGCTATTTACAACCCCTTTAATTGTTTCCTAAAACAGTCACATTCTAAAAATGCTGTGAATGAGAACTACAACAGTTGCATGTCAAGCCATTAGATCTTTGGTGTCACTATTGATTACATGTGGAGCACTATGGCAACTGCAGATCAAACAGAGGCAAAATGGCAGCTTCCTTGACTACATACAGATTACATGTCTATTTAAAATGGTAATTAGTAGATTTTCCTTGGCATTTATGAAGATGTCCCCAGTTATAATATTCCCTTCCCATAAAGTTCATCCCTTCCATCATGCATACCAATGCCTATTTATGGCACAGCTCTGTGAGGTCATGAAGCTGGATGGCACCAATGGCATACCCATGTAAGAAATTGCTACCATATTTAACGACTTCAGCTCCTATGCACCCTGTGTACCCCTTGTAGACCAAAGCAATTTTTATATTTCTGCAATGGGCCTACCAATTCAGCAATAATTTGGTCATTATTTATGATACTGTAATTTATATAGCAATATATTTCAGGACAGGCAAGGCTTTTTTTTTTTTGTGATATTTTCTTGCAAAATGTGTTTAATTTTATATGTATAATAAGGGACAAAGAAAAAAACGTTATTTATTTTTTCTAATTAGCATTTTACTACCTATATGACATTCAGTAAGGGTTTGCTACTTTATCAGACCTGTCAGTGTCTAGAAGTCATACACTAAATCATACTGTATGCAGTTTGTCATCAGTATCTCCTATGCTTTCTCTATCACATTGTCAATATGGCTGCTGTGACCTCACTCTTTTATTGTGAGTGGGACGAAGGGGATCATTAGCTTAGTGTAGACATGTGCAGAACGGGAACATTTATTTTGTTTAATTTCAAATAGGTTTATGTTACTAATTTAGTATCTTGAAACGTTTTGGAATTTGTTTAGTTTAATTTAGTTTCATTTAATTTAGTTTTGTTTATTTTCTAACGAATTTCAAATTTTTGGAACAATTCGAATTTTAATTAGTTGACAAAATTATCGACCGATTCGAAATTCTGTGTGAAGTATAGCTGGTTGTTATGGAGCAAGCCAGGAAAAAATATATAATTTTTTTTTTACATTTTAAAATGGTAAATCTTCAGCTGTCAGCTTGGCCCGCAGGCCCACCCCCAAACCACTCGCCAAGTTTGTGGGGCCTCACTTGTCTTCTTTGCCGGCCAGGCTGAATGCTCAGATAAGGATCTGGTATGGATTTTGGGGGGAACCCTATGCAATTTTTTTTAAATGTTGATGTTGGGTTCCCATTAAAATCCATACCAGATCCAAAGGGCCTGGTATGGATTGGGGGAGACACCATGCTGCTTTAAAAAAGATATGTAGAAATCAGAGAAGCTGGTTGTTAAGGAGTGGGTGGCCGCTGGCGTTCTTAACAACCATGACTCGCATCATATGTGAACGAGTATGAGGTACACACACACACACACACATAGTACCTCCAATCCCTTTCACCAAAAAGGTGTAAAAAGTAAATAAAAACACAGAGACCGTTTTTGACAAGTCCCCCAAAGTAGACCCAACATCAATCACAGTGCCCACTGCTACCGCCGTCCCAAAGAGAAAGAACAATTCTGCACCCGACGAAGGCTCCCATCGTCTGCCAGCTCCGTCACCTGACAGTTCTTAAATAAGGGGCAGGGCCACCTGATGGCATCATCAGAGCCCCCTTGTGACATCATCAACTGGGCATACTGGGTTGATGATGTCACAAGGGGCTGGGTCACCAGTGACTTTTCTGGGTGGCCCAGCCCTTTTTTTAAGTCAGCGGTAGCGGTGGGAATTGTGATTGATGTTGGCTCTACTTCAGGGGACATTTATTTTTTGTTTGTTTTTTATGTGTTTTTTTTGTGTTTTTATTTACTTTTTACACTTTTTTTTTACAATGTACCCCCTACTCATTCACATAGGGGGGGGCGGGATCTGTTGACGTGGGCTTCCATATTCTGCCTGCAGACACCCCAACCACTGGCCAGGGTTATGGGGAAGATGCTCTTGTCCCCACCAACATGGGGACAAGGTGCTTTGGGAGGGGATAAGCTCCCCCTGCCCCAAACCCCCCCCCCCCCAGGTTGAGGGCATGTGGTCTGGTATGATTCAGGATGGAGGGCTCGCTTGTCCCCCTCTTTCCTGGCCTGCTGAGCTGCATGTTCAGATAAGAGTTTGGTATGGGTTTTGGGGGGGGGGGGGCATACTTTTTTTTTATTTTGGCTTAGGGCTCCCCTTAAAATCCAAACCAGACCCAAAGGGCCTGGTAAGGATTGGGGGGAGGATCCCACTCTTTTTTTCTGTATTTTTAATTGCCGGCATTCTTTTGTTTGCATTTACATTCATCTGTCAGTGGGGAAGCCTGCTAACAGCTGAACAAGAGACATCGGATGTTACAAAATTGGCGGCCGAGAGTTCTCCTCTCCCTGCCTGCAACCTTCTGGGACTCGTCACAGAAGGCTGTGGAACCATTCACAAAGTGGTCACATCAGGCTGCCTACAGTTTAAATGCCAGAGTCAGGGACCGGAAAAGTGGTGAAGAACCGGTCTGGGTGAGGGCAGTGCTGGATTCTTGGACAGATGAGTGTCTGTTTAATAAAAGTCAGCAGCTACAGTTGTTGTAGTTACTGACTTTTAAGTTTTGCACATCTGACTGAAGCTCCTTTTTTAAGTTCAGAGCAGGCAGTGCACTATGGCTACAAATACCGTATTTATCGGCGTATACCGCACACTTTTTTCCCCTTAAAATAAGGGGGAAATCGGGGGTGCGCGATATACGCCGATACCCGCTTCCCGCTCTCAGTTTGAACGCCGCCGCCGACATATACCGAGCGCAGTACACTCGGGTACATTCGGCCAGGCTCGGCTTCGCTCGTGGTCGCGCTCTGTGACGTTTATGCGTGAGAAGCCGAGCGTGGCGGAGCGTGCCCGAGTGTACTGCGCTCGGTATATGTCGGCGGCGGCGTTCAAACACAGCGTGGGAAGCAGGGATTCGACTCGGAGACAGCGCGGGAGAAGCGGGGAGGACACCACCGAGGCCGCAGACGGACGCCGAACCGGACAAGGCCGCCGATGGATGCCGGGCAAGACACCAAAACTGTAAGTAATAAAATGTTTTTTTACAGGAATTTCAGGTCAACATTAGTGATGCGCGCTATACGCCGGAGCGCGCAATACCCCGATAAATACGGTAATTCAGTCTGGCAAATTTTACATGAATTTCCCAGGACTGCAGATTTCAACTGGATACTACTATGGATAGCTACTGGATCTGCTATAAACCCATGGTAGCAGTGAAACTGAACCTCATCCCTAGGCCCTAGCTGCCACACAGGCCTCGTGATTGCTCATTTTTAATGCAAAGCTGATAGCATTCTCCAAACTGTTCTTAAAGTGGTAGTAAACTCTTCACTACCACCCTATAATAAGGCTTACCTGTGGGTATAAAGAATATCTCCTAAACCTGTACGGTTCAGGAGATATTCCCCTCGCAATGCGCCGCTGCAATCTGATTGCAGCGGCGCATGCGCAGCAGGGATCCTCAGCTAAAGGCCCGGCAGCCGCCGGACCTTGCCGGAATGAAGTCTCCAACGCACATGCGTGGGAGTGACGACATCACCGCTCCAGCCAATCACAGCGCTGGAGAGGCGATACCCGGAAGACATGCCGAGGCAAGATGACATCTCGCTCGGCGTGGACCAGGTAAGTTCTCTACACCTCGTATTTCATATTTTCATAATACTAGCTCATTATGCCTTTTGCCTTTCAGGTGTAAAAAAAAAAACTTGTTGCGGATATACAACCGCTTTAAGGTTTATAATATTCAAGCTGTGTTGGCCAGTAAGCACTTTCTTCTCTAACTGCATGCTTGCAATGCTTCTCTCATTTCTTCATGACTTAATGACTCCATTTAGACTTGAAATGAAGGGAGTGTTCACTGTCTAGCCCCAGTTGCATATCATGGACACTGAGTGATGTAAAGGTTTCTCTTCACCTGCATTTGTCTATCTATGTATGCACATTGACTAAATTTCAATGCTTGGACAGCATTTGAATGAGTAGGTTTAAAAATTGTTCTTCCAAAGAAACCCGTTGTTGACCATGTCCATCAATGATCCACAACACCAGTGCAATGGCTTGGAAATTGCCAGGTACCATGGAGGCTGGAGAAGTGAGCTGAAGAGGGCTGTGGCAAAAAAACACAGGTTGTAGTAGCCCAGATATCTCAAACATTGCAGCACACAAGGGGAAGTAAAGAACACACAAGAAGACATTTACAGTGCTGACATTATTGTTTCTGCTGCCCAGAAATTCTCTTCTTTTTCTGCTGCTCTTCATGCGATCCCTGATATTACATCAAGACCTGCTCTTCTATGTTTACCACAGGGCAGAAGCCGTGGTGGGCAATACAAGTAGTATACACTGGGGAAATAAACTGTGCACTACCATACACATTTTACATATACTGCAAGTCTCTAATGCCGAAACAACTCTGCCCTAGAACATGGCTTATGTGCCTTGCCCTAATATTCACCCAGGCTCTCTATAAGTGTGCATTGATTTGGTGCATTTCTGAATGTAAAGGTTAAAAATTAGTGGAGCATTACTTTTTCTTTTGCAAAGTTTTATTGATAGAAAAATAGTCACAACAGGTTAGAGCAACAATGTGATGGTTACATCAAACAGAAAATGGAAAGGGAAATCCCAGCAGCGAGATGCCAAATACATTGTACAACATTCAATGACACAAGTAGAAAATAAGAGAAACGACAAAAAAAAAGGGGAGGGGGTGCATATATATATATATAATTCTACTGTACTGTGATCATATAGAACACAAAAAACAAAACAAAACAAAAAAAACATAGCTGTTAAGTATGTATCCCCCATTTGGTCTCTCAAAATTAGGTATCTTGTATCACTGTAACCATCGTCACTAAGTCGACTCCAAAACATCAGGAGTCTCACAAAAGAGTACACAGAAATAGGGAAAGAAGTAGAAAGACTGCAGGGAGTGGGGGGGACCTACAAGAGAGAGAAGAAACAATAGAAGAAGAGAAAAAGGGGGGGGGGGAGTCAGGAAAAAAAAAAGAGAGGTGGGGAGCATCCAGAGACACTTAGATTGAGAGAAGTTGACTATCAAACCTGGAGGGTTGGTGATTCGATATCCATGGTTGCCAAATCCTAAAAAATTTACTGTGGGTATCAGAGGTGAAGGACTCGAAGCTAAGTACGGGTGTTTTCCAAGCTCTCGCAATGGTCAACTTGGTAGCATTAAAGAGGTGTTGGGCTAATTGGCATTCTGGGCGGAGAAGTTCAAGGATGGGTTTACATAAAAGGGCTTCATAATAGTGGAGCATTACTTTTTCAATGCTTTGCATGCCTACAGAGACCACAGCTAGAAATAAGGAGCTGAAGTCTTTTGGAGGGAGGACAGGATCATATGTATCGTTACCCCCGCAGGAGCCGCCGGTTGTTGTTGGGATCGGCGTACCAAGTTACCTCAGTGTTGTCTAGGGGTGTAGTTGATAAGTAGAGTAGCTTAGAGTAGTGAGCGAATGTCCAGCCAATAAATGAAGGTTTTCAAATGCTTTATTTTCGGCCCAACATAGCCAACATCAACATGGAATAGGAAGGAAAGGTTGATGAAGCGATAAAGAACTTGCAGTTTCAGGCCTGGATATGAACAAGAGCAATCCTGCTCTCAATTACACAGTAGTAGTAGATACAGTTCGTCGCCACTCTAGCCAGAGTGGGTGAAGTGCCCCCAGACAGACTTCTGCCACAAGCCTGGCCGAAGTGTCACTTTAGATTTCTGGGAGGAACAGGCCTCTGCCACAGACCTGGCTCTATGGCCTTTGCCACAGGCCAATTACTTGAATGAGCTAAATGGACAGATTGAGATTGAGCGAATCCTCCCAGTAGATTAAGCATAGGTCACCGGATGACAGCAATAGTGTACCTGTCAACATTCCGATCACCAGATCCCCTATGGTTCATTCAAGCCCTGTTGAACAACCTTCCTCCGGGTTCTCCTCAAGCCGACCCCCCATCGAACGGCACCCAGCCTGGGATCTTCTGAGTACAGTGGGGAACCCAGTAAGTCACTGGGGCCCCTCTCAGCAACATGGAACTTCGCGTAGAATGAGACCCCGGCCTGGAAGGCCATCGCCGGGGTCCGTTGGATGCGCACACCCTAAAGGTGGGTGCTGCACCTGGAATCTGAAACCCGCGAAGAACCAAAGAAAATGGCGCCCGCCACAGATATACTCCTCCCCAGCATGCACCGCGAGGGAAAACTCCTCTAATTGGCTGCTGGGGAAAAGTGGCTCTGCCAGGACCCCTCTAGCGCCACCTGTCGCCCAGGGGTAGAAACAACACCCCTAGAGCGCACAGACTGACCCACAGGACAGTTCAGGAATGACAGCAGCCTAAATTTAGCAAATTGTGAATAGGAGCAAAATAACTCTCCCATTCCCCACTAACTTTAGCGTAGTGCCCATACTGAAAGTAAGGGGGCGCTACACATATAAGAGTTTTTCTCTAAAGATCAAAAAGAGGCCTAAGATTCTAACTCTTCCACTCTCAAAAAGGAATGGAGTCCCACATTAATGAAGCCAGACTGCTTCAATTTGGCACCATACTCACTTAACTAGAAACTGGGAGTTTTATTGTGGTATGCATTCGTGGTTCGAAAGATTCATACAACAATAAAACGTTAACACATTTCATGTTACAATAAATATGTGCCTTGGGTGACATGGTGATCTCATGTGTTGCTGCCTTTATATTGCTTAGAAACATATTTTCTTTTCACTCTAGGACAAATGAGTGTGATGTATGTGCATCTTTCTATTCACATCATTGTATTCAATAATAGAATGCAATCACTGGTGTATATTACTTCTTAGATTCCTGTTTTCAGCATCATAGGGAATTGGAGTGGTACATTGCTCTGTGCGCCAAGTTATTAAATAAACCCATCTGCAAAAAAATACTTGTGCGGCACTAAATATTCACAAACAGATAGGAATAGTTATTTCTTAGTATGCTAAGAACACAAGATGTTATCAGCCAGGTGAAAAGGTGGCAGATTTGAAGCAGCAAGAGACTCTTTCCGTCTTTAGGATATAGCAAACTAATTTAAGCACTAGGAATATTAATGAGTTGTTAATAGGGTCATTAGGGTCCCACGGGTTCCTCTATTAAATGGTTCTCTCTCCTCATATCTGTTTGGAATTCACGCTCACTAATAGGGAGAATTAGGCAGTTTGGCGCTACACAGTATAGAAAGGGTTTCACAAGGGACAGGCTGATTTTAGAAATGCATATCTGTATTCTGATCAAAGCCTCTACCTTGCTATATAATATCACAGTCTTCCTGCCTTTGTAAGTGAATAAAGACATGATGACTGCAGGTCGGAGGTGAAAATAAGAAGAAAAGGCAGTGGGGGAGAGACCTAAATTAAAACAGATTCTGATATGGGTATGTTTCAGGGAAGCCAGAATTTAAAAAGCGTGCAGACTGACACCTTGTGGATAGGAAGAGAGTAACATTAGGTTTGTGTGACATGAACTATAATGCCTCGTTCACACGATCGGTTTTCCCGAAAACCGAGGGGAAAACCGAGAACCTGCTTGGTTGCTTTTCCCCGTGTACACACAGCCGGTTTTCCCGACAGGAAAACTGCCATGACCGCTTTGGTTGGGAAAACCGGCCATGTGTATGCTCCACTGCCTTGTTTCACATAGGAAAACTGCCGAGCAAAAAAACGCTGAGTTCTCATTTTTTTGCTTGCAGTTTTCCTGTCGGGAAAACTGCTATGGAGCTTACACACGGCCGGTTTTCCCGACCAAAAGCAAACATGGCAGTTTTCCCATCGGGAAAAGCGATCGTGTGTACGAGGCATTAGGCCTCAAGAACACTGAATGTATTTAACCCCTTCCCTACCGACGCATTGTCAAATGACGTCGGCAGGAACCCTCCCTTAATCTGGGTGGACGTCATATGACGTCCTGTATTCCCGGCGTTCTAGGGAGCGCGCGCCCGCAACACCGCTCGTGACCCGGCGCGCGTGGCCGGCGGCCGCGATTGCCGCCAGGCACCCGCGATTGCCGGTGATCAACACACAGATCCACCTCCTGTCAGAGGTGAGGAGACCAATACTGTGTTCCCAGTACAGAGGAACACACATAGGTCTCCTCCCCTTGTGAGTCCCCTCCCCCCTACAGTTAGAACACACTATAGGGAACATTTTAACCCCTTCAGCGCCCCCTAGTGGTTAACCCCTTCCCTGCCAGTCACATTTACACAGTAATCAGTGCATATTTATAGCACTAATCACTGTATAAATGTGAATGGTCCCAAAAACGTGACAAAAGTGTCCGATGTGTTCGCCGCAATGTCACGGTCACAATAAAAAAACGCAGATCGACGCCATTACTAGTAAAAAAAATTATGAAATAAAAATGCCATAAATCTATCACCTATTTTGTAGACGCTATAACTTTTGCACAAACCAATCAATATACGATTATTGCGATTTCTTTCTTACCAAAAATATGTAGAAGAATACGTATCGGCCTAAACTGAGGAAAAAAAAAGTTTTTTTTTTAAATTGTGATATTTATTAAATAAAAAAGTAAAAAAATTAGTTTTAAAAAAAAAAAATCGTTCTTCTTTTGTTTGTAGGGCAAAAATAAAAACCGCAGAGATGATCAAATACCACCAAACGAATGCTCTATTCTAAAAAACATAAAGATTTAGTTTGGGTACAGTGTTGCATGACCACACAATTGTCATTCAAAGTGCAACAGCGCTGAAAACTAAAAATTGGTCTGGGCAGGAAGGGGGTGAAAATGCCCTGTATGGAAGGGGTTAATGGCGCTCCTAAGGTCACCTGGTGTTTTTTTTGCCTCTAAACACTAGCCTTTTTAGCCTATGTGTCCATGTACATGTAGGCATTTAGAGGAGTTTAGAAAAAAAGTTGCAGAAAAAAACACTGCCAGCGCATCCAGGAGCAGAAAAAATGCTTGAAACATGTAAACACATTGGGGTGGATTCAGAGAGAAATTACGCCGGCGTATCCATAGATACGCTGCGTAATTGCTAAGTAGCGCCGGCGTATCTACTTTCTGTATTCAGAATGCTAGATACGCCGACTGTAGCCTAAGATACGACTGGCATAAGTCTCTTACGCCGTCGTATCTTAGGGTGCATTCTGACGCTGGCCGCTAGGTGGCGCTCTCGTAGTTGTCAGCGTAGAGTATACAAATTGCATACTTACGCTGATTCACAAACGTACATGCGGCCGGCGGTCATTTTTTATGTCGTTTGCGTACGTCGTTTTCGCCGTAAGGCTGCTCCTGCTATTAGGCGGCGCAGCCAATGTTAAGTATGGACATCGTTCCCGCGTCACGATTTCAAAATTTTACGTCGTTTACGTTCACGTCAAAGCCAATGACGTCCTTGCGACGTCATTTACGTCGCAAGGACGTAAATGCTACTGCTCCCTGTCATCGGGAGCAGTGATCGCTGTCATGTTAGTGGTAGCCCACCCCCCCCCCCACAGTTAGAATGACTCCCTAGGACACATTTAACCTCTTGATCGCCCCCTAGTGTTAAACCCCTTCCCTGCCAGTGTCATTTGCACAGTAATCAGTGCATCGCTGTATAAATGACAATGGCCCTAAAATAGTGTCAAAAGTGTCCGATCTGTCCACCACAATGTTGCAGTCCCGATAAAAATCGCAGATCGCCGCCATTGCTAGTAAAAAAGTTAATAATTAAAATAATAAAAATCAATATACGCTTATTGTGATTTTTTTTACCAAAAATATGTAGAAGAATACATATCGGCCTAAACTGAGGAATTTTATATATATATATATATATATATATATATATATATATATATATATATATATATATATATATATATATATAGATATATATATATATAGATATTTTTTGGGGGGGGATATTTATTATAGCAAGTAAAAAATATAGCTTTTTTTCAAAATTGTTGCTATTTTTTTGTTTATAGAGCAGAAAATAAAAACATCAGAGGTGATCAGGTACCACCAAAAGAAAGATCTATTTGTGGGGAAAAAAAGGACGTCAATTTTGTTTAGGTGCAATGTCGCACAATCACGCAATTGTCAGTTGATGCGATGCAGTGCCGTATTCCAAAAAGTGCTCAGGTCAGGAAGGGGGTAAATCCTTCCGGGGCTGAAGTGGTTAATAGAGTCTGAGATGACTTACATAGTGCAGAATACAGTCATGTTAAATAGGGAACGTACAGTGCGGATTGTACGGCGGTGGGTATTATGTGCAGAAGAGGAGTATGGAGTGTATGGTAGTGGTTAGTATGTGCAGAAAAGGAGTATGGAGTGTACAGTGGTGAGTAGTATGTGCAGCAGAGGAATATGGAGTGTATGGTGGTTAGTAGTATGTGCAGGAGAGGAGTATGGAGTGCAGGGCCGCCATCAGGGGGGTACAGGCAGTACACCTGTAAGGGGCCCAGAGGTCCCCAGGGCCCCCGGATGGCAACCCCCCCCCCCCTTTTTTATTTTTTTTATAAATTTTCTTTTTTCTTTTTTATATATTTTTTTATTTTTATATATGTATATATATTTTATTTTTATTAAAGGACCCAGAGGTCCCCAGGGCCCGGATGACAACCCCCCTTTTAAAAAAAAAAAATTATAAACAAAAATATTTTTTTACATTTTTTTTATATATTTTTTTAATTTCTTGTTTTTATTAAAGGACCTGGAGGTCCCCAGGGCCCCGGATGGCTACCCCCCTTTTTTTATAATTTTTTTTAATATATATATATATTTTTTTTTAATTTATTTTTTTTGTAAGGGGCCCAGAGGTCCCCAGGGCAACCCTCCCAAATCGTGCCCCCCCCGCTTCTCTGCTCCAGGGGGCCCATGCCTGAAGCTGTGTAAGGGGCCCCATAATTCCTGATGGCGGCCCTGATGGAGTGTATGGAGGTGGGTAGTATATGCAGGATGGTGTCAGAAGGGCAGTGAACAGTGTCAGTAGTTCTTTATTTTTCTACTAGCTGAATACCCGGCGTTGCCCGGTCTTCCTATCTTAACCTTTTGGGGAGGAAAATCATATTAATATAAATATACCCATTTTTTATATAAGGGTGTAGGTAAGGGTTAATTTAACTGTCATATATTTTTATTTGGCATATAAGTAATATGTGTACCAGGTATTATTGAAATATCTCCAGGCGTACAGAAGTTATGTGGGAACATACATTTCCCATTGATTTGCATGGGACTTTAAACAAAAACCCCGACCCTCACAAATGGGGGTAGTTAAGGGATAAATTAACTATCCTATAGTTTAAGTGGACATATAAGTAACATGTGACCAAGTGTTATCGAAATATGTACAGCTGTTTGGAAGTTATGAAGTAACATGTATTTCCCATAGAGTTGAATGGGACTTTAAAGAAAAACCCTGACCATGGCAAATGGGGGTGGGTAAGGGTTAAACCACCTATCCTATGTTTGTTGCTGACATATAAGTAACATGTGTGCCAAGTTTCATGTTAATATCTTTAGCCGTTTGGACGTGATGCTGGAACATACATACATACATACATACATACACACACACACACACACGTTGAGTTTTATATATATAGATTATTCTTTTGTTACAATTACCTTTTTTAGTATTACATTTTCTTTTCAAAATGCTTTTTGGGGGCCAGTTGATGGTGTCAGTTTTATTTTTATTTTTTACAATTGTTATTAATGATTTTTTACAATTATTTTTAGTATTTTTCGTTTTTCACTGTGATTTGGGGGGTGGACAGTGTCAGAAGAGCAATGGAGTAGTCAGTAGTTTTTGTTTTTATTATTGTATCTATTATTTTTTTCTATTTTTTTGTTTATTATTATTTCTTTAATCATTTTTATTTTTTTTGTTTATTATTTTTTTTACAGTGTTTCTGGGGAAAGGGGTGGAATGGAGGTATGTGGCAGCCCTGTTGGTAGGCTCCGGTGAGATATCAGGGGTTTAAACAGACCCCTGAAATCTCCCCTTTGAGACAGAGAAAGGGAGTGAGGACACAGATTCCCCAGTTCTTTTCTCAGCATTGAAAATTAATGAACAGGAGACAGAGGCTGCTGTCCATTCATAAACTGAAGCAGAGTAAATACACTACTAGTAGGACACAGGATCAAGCGATAGCTCACTGTGTCCAATTCAGAAAAGGAAGGGGCCGTTAAATTACATATTTACAGGTCCCTTCCTCCACTCTCCATCCTGACACCCCCCCCCCCCCAGCAGCCGGCGTGAGAGGAAAGAAGAGGAGGGAAGCCAGCGGGGGGACAAGGGGGAGCAGAGGAGGAGGACAGGGGAAAGGGAAGCATACTGGAGGATGCCGGGGAGGACACGGAGGGGGATTATCGGTTTGGCGGGAGGGACAGCTTTGAGCACCGATCTCCCTGTATAGCTATTTAGCTGAAAGCCACGGGAGGGAGTGGAGGAGAAGCGGCTGTCAGCTAAAAAGCCATGCAGGGAGATCTGTGCTCACAGGTGTCTCTCCCACCGAACCGATCATTCCCGGCTCTGAACCCACTGCTGTCCAGGATCGGCCCCGCAGCCAGGATAACGCATGGCACTCGCGGGTGTCAGGGAGTTGCAGCCCACATGCAGGAGACTCCCACACCTCGCAGGAAACTTGGGATGTTTGCATGCCTAAATTCGCCTAAACACGTTACACAAGAGTTTTTTCTGCCAAAACTCTGCTGCCAGGAGGAAAGGCACCTAGGAGTATTGAGAAAATGCCCTGTGTGCATGAGGCCTAATGACGGCAAGAGCTATAGGTACATGAACATGCCTATGGCTTCCTGGTGCAGCATGCACAGATCATATACAGTGAGGCCCCCATTCACACCTCAGCGTTTTGTATCATGAAGCTCCAAAATGCTGGAGGAGAAAAAAACAATTATTCTTTATGAAGATGGTTCACATCTCCACTCCAAACGCCTGAAGCTCAAAAAAGTTCTGGAGCTTTTTTTGTAGCTTGAATGCATCAGATTTGAGCATTTTTGGCATGTTTTTATTCCATAGAAATAAACAGAAATACACCATTTGTGTGATTTTGTGCACATTTGTGCATTTTTTTTGTGTGCTTGTATGTGATTTTCTGCTTAGATTAAAAACTGTAAAACATAAAATAGCAATATTATATAAATAAATAAATGTAAACTAAATTCATAAATAACAAAAAATCATCATTAAAGCGGTAGTTCACCCTCCTTCACCTCATTATTCCATTACTTTCGGCATCGTAGCGCGAGCTACGGTATGCCGGTCTTAAATTTTTAATCCCCGTACTCACTGTGCTATTGTTGATTGAAGAATCCGACTCCCGCGGGGAATGGGCGTGCCTATGGAGAGGGAGGATGATTGACGGCCGGCTCTGGCACGTCACGCTCCCCGAAGACAGCCGTAGTAGGTCTCGGCTATTCACAGCGCCTGCGCACAGGCTATGCGCAGGCGCCGTGAATAGCCAAGCCTATTTCGGCTATTTCCGGAGAAGCGTGACGTGCCAGGGCCGGCCGTCAATCACCTTCTCTCACCATAGGAACGCCCATTCCCCGGATTCTTCAATCAACGATAGCACAGTGAGTACGGGGATTAAAAATTTAGGACCGGCATACCGTAGCTCGCGCTACGATGCCGAAAGTAATGGAATAATAAAAAAAAACATTTTTTTTTTTTTTTTAACAGGGTGAACCCCCGCTTTAAGCAAGTTGCAGGGGGCGAGAGTTGCGCCGGGAGTCTTGCTGAAGGAGGCGGGGTGCTCATCTTAGCCCGCGACTGGTAAGGAGTGAGAGCTGGGAGCCGAGATAAGGAGCAGCTCCCGGCCAGGTCGCGAGGTAAGGAGCACCTTACCTCGCGACCTGGCTGGGAGCCATGAGATAGGCAGCAGCAGGGGGCGGGGCACACATGTAATGTTATTGGGTGCAGGGACGCAACCAATGGCGGTGAAGCAGAGGCATTTAACACTGGAGGCCTGGCGGTATGAACAAAAGCATAGTTCGGTCTGTGTTCGGACTGTGGGCCATCATTTGATGATGACCGGTATATAGGAAGATGTCCCTTGAGTAGTTGCCAACATTTTGTTGCTGAAGTCAAGCGGGCATCCTATAACTTTCCATCCACATCCAAGTTATTAACCCTCAATAAACTACAGAAAAAAAAACAAAGTCACGGACTGTTCTCTGTCTCTGGAGTGCCTGTGAAAATTTGGTGTGCCTGGCTGTGCAGGGTGGGGGATCCTAGTTCATCTGCGGCTCCTTAGGGGGTGCACTAAACTCAGTTGTTCTAAGCTCTACCCTCAATGCTCTAAAAAGTGCGCACGTTTTTTTTGCGTATTCAGGCATCTTTGCCCACAGTGGACTTCAACCAGTGCACTTGTAAACACGCAAAAAAAATGCATTTGCACATGATTTTGCGCTCATTTTAATGCCTAGAAAATCTCCTCTAGATTTGCTCTCCTTCCCTTGCTCAGCAGAGGAAGCAAATACCTGAAGCTTGATACACATACAAAAACACCTGCACAAAGCTTCAAAAATGGCTGTAAAACACTAAGCATATGCTTTACTTACACTAAGCTCAGGTGTGAGTTCAGGTGAATATAACAAGATGTTGTGCTGGTTTTGCTGCTGTTATTTATGCAGATTCACACATAAACAGAGGAATTATGTATGGCAGGTGTGCCTAACCTTTTGAAGAGTGAGGGCCACTTAAGCGACTTGGTAACCGTTCGCGAGCCACGTATTGGAGCCTCGTATTGGAGGTAGGAACTTGTGAAAGGACACTAGTCCATTTACCTTTGCTACTCCTTAGAGGTGAATGCAGGGTCCAATTGGGTTGGACTGACTGTGTGAAAAGGGCCTAAGGCTGCTTTCACACTGATGCACTGTTGTTTTCCAGCACCACGAGTGCAGCACAGTTCACCTGTGGCTTTACTGCAGGTTAGCTGCACTTTGCCATAGACTTCTATTATATCCTGTAGGTGTAGTGCACTTTTAGAAAGCTCACCAAACTCGCAGGTAATAAAAGTCTATGGCTCAGTGCAGGTAACCCGCACTGTTCTGCACCTGTGGATCAGTTTAAAAGCCCAGTAACCACTGCAGACAGATATGCTCATACATACACTGTAATTTTAGTAATAAACTTACTTTTAATAAAATTCTATTCTATTCCATTCCATTGCACAGCAGGCCACATTAGAGGGCTCCGTGGGCCACATGTGGCTCCCGGGCCACTAGTTGGGCACCCCTGATGTATGGTAACTGCTCATTTCTAGCTAATAGCTAGAGTCATAACTAGTGAAAATCTGCACCTCCTACTTCAATAGTAGGAAGATGGCTGTATGTAAAGGCTAGTGATGGGCCAGATGTTCATTTGTTCATAAAACATATGGGACCAGCTACCGCTTAAGCCCTGTACACACGGCCCAGAATCTCGTCAGGAAAAAAAACGTTGTTTTTCCTGATGAGATTCTTGGCAAGAATGACTTGTCGGCTGAGTGTACAGACACTCGATTCAAAAGAACCACCATTCTTTTGAATGGAACGAATGCTAGGAAGCTACCGCGCATGCCTCAAAGTCATTTCGAACATGCGCAGGTTTCCACGGCGACAGGTAAGTATACACACTATCGGGTTTCTCGGCAGGAAAACATGAGAATCACGACCAGAAGATAGAGAGCAGGTTCTCTATTTTTCTCATCAAGATTTTGGGCAGTTTTCTCGGCAAAGAAGCTCTGCCAGCAGTTTTCTTGCTGGTTCTTGCCGAGAAAACCGTGTGTGTGTACGAGGCTTAAGACTCCACTCTCAGGGAAAGCATCCGCACCAAGGAGCAGGGTCTACATCTCAAATGACAGGGGAGTGTGTCAGAAGCTTCCTCCATACCTAGAAGTTCCATATAAATCACTTCACTTCCTTGGAAGAAAGGAAAAGCTGGGAAGTGAAGGGAAGGTAATGATACGTAGCTGCAGGGACTCGAGTAAAATTGTTGCATTGCCTTTCACTGGCTAAGCTTAGGTTTACTTTAATAGTCCACTCTAATTACACATACCAGTTTAACATTTTATTACAAACAGTGGACAAAGTTAATCTTTGTGATGTTTTTGTTTTCCAACCCACCAGTGCTTGGGGGCATAATACCACCCTCTACTACAAGATTCTGTGGTATTGTAAACTATGTATTTCAAATCTACCTATTCTCAAGCTGCAATAATGGCAGCCAATCCTCAGACACGACCCAGTGTGAAGATGATTAACAGTTGTGAACCGCCACCATATGGACTGAGGCTTACCAATAGGTAATTAAATAACAGCGTTATTCAAATTACTGCAGGATACTCCAGAGTGCGGGATCACAGCCAGGAATACACCAGGTCACGGCCCTTTAAGAGATCCACGACGGGATGCAGCAGGATATACTAACAGTACTCGTCCTCATACCATCTCACAGCCCAGTCGGTGTAAACATAAACGGAAGGAGACCGCACATAGGGTAGTATGCACTAACAGGTTTATTTAAAAAGTTAAAAACTACTTACAAACGAAGGTAAATAGGAAGCAAGTAAACATTTGCCGGCCGGCATCTAACAGGAGCCCTTCCTGTACGCGGTGACGTCACTGCACTCCGTCCCAGACGCGTTTCGTCACAAAATGACGTTCTCAATTTCCCATTGAGAACGTCATTTTGTGACGAAACGCGTCTGGGATGGAGTGCAGTGACGTCACCGCGTACAGGAAGGGCTCCTGTTAGATGCCGGCCGGCAAATGTTTACTTGCTTCCTATTTACCTTCGTTTGTAAGTAGTTTTTAACTTTTTAAATAAACCTGTTAGTGCATACTACCCTATGTGCGGTCTCCTTCCTTTTATGTTTACACCGACTGGGCTGTGAGATGGTATGAGGACGAGTACTGTTAGTATATCCTGCTGCATCCCGTCGTGGATCTCTTAAAGGGCCGTGACCTGGTGTATTCCTGGCTGTGATCCCGCACTCTGGAGTATCCTGCAGTAATTTGAATAACGCTGTTATTTAATTACCTATTGGTAAGCCTCAGTCCATATGGTGGCGGTTCACAACTGTTAATCATCTTCACACTGGGTGTTGTCCGGTTTGGATTCATCGTTTATGGACTTTGATACTGGATTTTTTCATTTATTCACGTTTTAAATGCACTCATATGGTGCATAATTTTTCTATTTTCACTTGTGGGAAACACAAAGGACTTCACTGTTTATATTATTGGTTGGCGCAATTTTTTCCTTTCTTCCATTATTTTGTGTTAGTTCACGCTATTGCAGCCTTCCCATTTATTCACTTAATTTGTATTTGATTAGCGCAATTTTTCTTTCCTGAATCCTCAGACACACCTACAAGGGTCACTCTAGAACAGTGGTTCTCAACCTTCTAGTGCTGTGATAAAATTTCCCAAGTTTTAGGGACCCCTAACATTAAAATTATTTTCGTAGCGTGGGTTGTCAGCACCCAAGGCAAGACAAGTAATTTGCGCCCCTAACCCATGGACATTTAGTGCTCCTTGAGTCCCTTCCACTCGTACAGTATTAAAACTCCTTAAGGTACATTTTTTCCGCCCATCCCTCTCTCTAGCCGTCTTTCTTGTTCTTTCTCTTATTCTTTCTCTCCCTTTTTATTTATTCCTCCCCCTCTTTTCCTCTCTCTTCCACGTATGGGATGAGTGGTAGTGCTGGTAGGGGGTGGGATGAATGACAGTGCTGGGGGGGAGTTCTGATCAGCACTTAGGTGCTCTTGATCAAGGTCATCTGCTGATCTGAGAACTGTAGTGGGGACTTTTAATAGTAACTATAATCACAGGTAGTGTTACTCACTGTGTCTCCGGCTTCACGGTCTCTCCAACTTTGTGGTGTCTCGCAGCAGTGACACCTATGCCGAAATCAGAAGATAGGGTCTCCTTCAGCCCCTCCCACTTTACATTCTTCACCAGTCAGCTGGCCTCTAGTCTCTGTTCCCTAGCCATGCTGTGAACTGAATGGGCGGCTGCGAAGAGGCTGAGTGGGCAGCCGTGGGCTCCAGGAACAGCCCAGCTGGGCGGCCACGAAAAGGCCTGGGAGAGCAGTGCGAGCTTCAGGATCAGGATTCAGGATTTGGTGACCCCTGGCAAATTGTCATTCGACCCCCGAGGGGATCCCGACCCCCAGGTTGAGAACCACTGCTCTAGAAGGTAGGGTGGCAATAATCTACATATTTATTCCCATTGTAGTTATGCTCATCTTGGGATCACCCCGTTCTGTTATATAAGCCCTTGGCCCTGTGCAGTCTTCACCAAGCTTGGAATTTACATGGTATATAATGACTATCCAGAGATTGCCATCCTACCAGAAGCAATCCCAAGGATTTGCCTGCAACGATCTAGGGGAAACAAGTTAAAACTCACGCTGAGGTTAACCAAGTACACTTCCTAACACATGTATAACGGATTCTTTCTAAAACAAGAACAAATAACCTAACTGTGCTCTAAATGTGAGCCTTGAGCAAGATTTGTATCGTCACTGTAGATGGTAGCATTTAACTAATTGTACAACATTAAGATAAATTGGTGGCAAAGACAGACTTTGATGCAAAATGTTCAGACACGAAGATGGACAGATGACTCCATAAGAAAAATATCAGTGAAGGACCCTTATAAATTTGAAGCTTTACAAAACCAATATGTTTTCCTCTAGCAGCTTTCAATTTTGTACAGAAGTGCGGAAAGATACAGCTGAGTGAAATGAATAAATGTGTACCAATCAATATGTATCAGCTTATACCAATTACTGGAGCAGCGGTGGGAAATTGGTTCTTATGCACGAAATAAAGGACAGCCAGGAGATTTAAACTGGATAAATGTTCCTTTTTACTCCTAATACATGCTGACTGATGTGCCATTATAATCAGGCAGTTTCTAGCAGTTCCAGATATCAAGGGACAGATACAAGTTTTAAAGATTTGCTCAAGAAATATTTGACTTGTATAACATATGTTGGCTTGCAAATTCAAATATCATTAGCTTTTCTTTTTATACATCCTGGAAGAATATATCTTGATAAACTTTAAGGCTTCATTTCCATGGACGTTTTTACAGCCACTTTTTTTTAGCCTTTTTTACAGCTTAAAAAACGCCTGTCCATGTTCTTTTTTTTTTCTTTTGAGCTGGAGCTCAAAAACGCAGCGGTACAGTTTTTGGTAGTTTTTTTAGCGTTTTTGAGCGTTTTTTAACGTCTGGCGTTTTTACAGCTCTAACACTGGAGCTTCAGAACGCACTGGTCCTGGTTTTTTTTTTTGCAGCTTAAAAACGGCTCAGCCATCTACAGCTCAAAAACGTCATGGTGGGCATGAGGCCATAGACTAACATGGAGAGCCGTTTTTAAGCTGCAAAAAACGCTCAGAAAAGTGGCTGTAAAAACGTCCAAAAACATCCATGGAAATGAAGCCTTAATGTTACTACCTTAACCTTTTGAAAGCCAGTATGGTAAACCTCCTTCATGTCCAGGTCATTTTTTTTATTTTCAGCGCTGTGATAGTTTGACAATTACCGGGTCATGCAATGGTGTACTCAAATTAATTTTAAATATTTTTTTATAGACAGATAGAGCTTTCAGTGTTTAATAAGCACCAAGATTTTTATTGTTTACTATATAAAGAGAAAAAAAGACCATAAATGTGAACAAACTGTTTCCCTTACTTTCTGTTAAAAAAAAAGCAAATAGAAAATGCCAGGACAATATGAAAACCATGAAAATTATGCCATTGTGGAAAGTAGACATCTCAAGGTGATCTAAATTTAAGCTAACATTTTTTTAGAAATACAAAAAAAACATGCCATATTGAGGGTTAAAACATGGGGATTAGAAATAGTGCATTAGATTCAAGAAATGTACACACAGAGGGAGGAGGAGGCGAAGGGGTTAATGTACAGGTCACATACAGTGACAGGATGGAGATGAAGGGATTAGTGTACAGATGTGCAGGATAGGGAAGGTGAGGGGTTAATATACAGATCAGGATGGAGCTGACATATACTGTAGATGGGTGAATGGAGACTGGTACTGGATTACACCTCAGTCATTATATACATTGTTGGATGCTGTGATTGGTCACAGTGATTACATGCTACAGTGCCACTCTCATTGGCACTGTACCCTATTTCTGTGATCTGCACTATCTAATAGACAGTGCTTTAAAAATGCTTCCTGTTCTGGAAATGCTACCATCTGTCTGTTTATGTAAAATAGCAAGTGGTTAATATGGTGTTCTGTCTTGCTTTTATTAAGGATTTTCAAAGACTATATACACTCACCAGCCATTTTATTAGGTACACCTTGCTACTACACGGTTGGACCCCTTTTCGCCTTCAGACCTGCCTTAAAGGGGTTGTAAAGGTACAATGTTTTTTCCTAAATAGCTTCCTTTACCGTAGTGCAGTCCTCCTTCACAGGGCTGTCTTAATGAGAGGGCACACCTGGGCACTGCCCAGGGGCCCCAGCTACATGGGGGGCCCCTGCAATTTTCCCAAAGCAGCTGGTACTTGAGCCCACGCTGCCCCGGAATAGGGGGCCCCATGATGGCACTGAGAGTGATTGATACACAGGGGAGGCAGGCTGGTAGCAGTGCACCGTGCTGTGCAGAACGATACCTTTTTTACAGCCAAAAGGGAGGGGCGGCACCGGAGCACCAGTGATGCTCTGACCCTGCCCCATGCAGCTTGAATGCTCGGGATTCGAAGGCTGCGGGGTAGGAGCTGGAGTGGGAGCTGCTGAGTCGGCAGCACTGAGAGCCCACCTGCGGACATAGCATTGTGGATGGTGTCATGGTGAGCCAAGCTGTCCAGCACTGTTTGCACCGAAAGGCTTGGAATGCCCGGAGGGATGCTCCCTGCTCTGTCCCTCCTTCTGCCTGCTTGATTGGTATAGGTGAGTGCAGTACTGGAGGTGGGCACAGATCCAAAAGTTTACATGCACTGTATCTCCACTGGAAAAGGGGGTACTACATGGATGGAATAATGGTGCTGGGGGATATCAAGGGTGTATGGGGGAAAACAATGCTGAGGGGGGATCTGGGGTGCTTAACCACTTAAGGACCGGACCAATATGCTGCTAAATGACCCAAGGGGTTTTTACAATTCGGCACTGCGGCACTTGCGCGGTCGTGCGACGTGGCTCCCAAACAAAATTGGCGTCCTTTTTTCCCCACAAATAGAGCTTTATTTTGGTGGTATTTGATCACCTCTGCGGTTTTTATTTTTTGCGCTATAAATAAAAATAGAGCGACAATTTTGAAAAAAATTCAATATTTTTTTACTTTTTTGCTATAATAAATATCCCCCAAAAACATATCTAAAAAATGTTTTTTCCTCAGTTTAGGCCGATACGTATTTGTCTACCTATTTTTGGTAAAAAAAATCGCAATAAGCGTTTATCGATTGGTTTGCGCAAAATTTATAGCGTTTACAAAATAGGGGATAGTTTTATTGCATTTTTATTAAATTTTTTTTTTTTTACTACTAATGGCGGCGATCAACGATTTTTTTCGTGACTGCGACATTATGGCGGACACTTCGGACAATTTTGACACATTTTTGGGACCATTGTCATTTTCACAGCAAAAAATGCATTTAAATTGCATTGTTTATTGTGAAAATGAAAGTTGCAGTTTGGGAGTTAACCACAGGTGGCGCTGTAGGAGTTAGTGTTCACTTAGTGTGTGTTTACAACTGTAGGGGGGTGTGGCTGTAGGACTGACGTCATCGATCGAGTCTCCCTATAAAAGGGATCACTCGATCGATACGCCGCCACAGTGAAGCACGGGGAAGCCGTGTTTACATACGGCTCTCCCCATTCTTCAGCTCCGGGGAGCGATCGCGACGGAGCGGCTATAAACGAATAGCCGGGCCGTCGTCCCGGATCGCTCCCCGAGGGAATCCGACCGCCGCAAGTACCGGGGGGTGTCCCGATCGGACCCCCGACCCACGTCTAGGCAGGCACGTACAGGTACGTTGATGTGCCTGTCCGTGCCATTCTGCCGAAGTAAATGTACATGCGGCGGTCGGGAAGTGGATATGGGTAGCAATGCTTGGGTGGCTATTATAGTGCTAGAGTTATCAGGGATGTAGAGTAGGGGGTATCAGGGATGTAGTGGGGTCACAATACAAGGGGTATCTTATGGTATATGGTTACAGTGCTGGGGGGATATCTGGGGTGTAGAAGGGTCACAGTGATGGGGGGATATCTGGGGTGTAGAAGGGTCATGGTGCTGGGGGATATCTGGCGTGTAGAGGGACACAGTTCTGGGGGGATATATGGGGTGTAGAGGGGTCAGAGTGCTGGGGGGATATATGAGGTGTAGAGGGGTCAGAGTGCTGGGGGGATATCTGGGGTGTAGACGGGTGAGAGTGCTGGGGGGATATCTAGGGTGTAGAATGGCTATAGTGCTGGGGGGGATATCTAGGGTGTAGAGGGGCCATAGTGCTGGGGAGGCATCAATCTAGCAGATATATTATTTGCAAGGGTGGCTTGATTGGTATAGGTGAGTGCAGTACTGGAGGTGGGCACAGATCCAAAAGTTTACATGCACTGTATCTCCACTGGAAAAGGGGGTACTACATGGATGGAATAATGGTGCTGGGGGATATCAAGGGTGTATGGGGGAAAACAATGCTGAGGGGGGATATGGGGTGTATATGGGTAGCAATGCTTGGGTGGCTATTACAGTGCTAGAGTTATCAGGGATGTAGAGAGGCCACAGTGTAGGGGGTATCAGGGATGTAGTGGGGTCACAATACAAGGGGTATCTTATGGTATATGGTTACAGTGCTGGGGGGATATCTGGGGTGTAGAAGGGTCACAGTGATGGGGGGATATCTGGGGTGTAGAAGGGCCATGGTGCTGGGGGATATCTGGTGTGTAGAGGGACACAGTTCTGGGGGCATATCTGGGGTGTAGAGGGGTCAGAGTGCTGGGGGGATATCTGGGGTGTAGAGGGGTCAGAGTGCTGGGGGATATCTGGGGTGTAGACGGGTGAGAGTGCTGGGGGGATATCTAGGGTGTAGAATGGCTACAGTGCTGGGGGATATCTAGGGTGTAGAGGGGCCATAGTGCTGGGGAGGCATCAATCTAGCAGATATATTATATGCAAGGGTGGCTTTGTTACTTTATGTATGTTGTATTTTCACACTGTTTCTTTGCTGTACAGAATGATTATTCATGTAGCTAAAGCGGAACTCCACCCAAAAGGGGAAGCTCCGTTTGTGTGCCTCCTACCTACTTTATGCTTTATGTCTGTTTACCTGCACTGTCTCCATTGTAGGGGCCCCAGATCATTACTTTGTCCTGGGGCCCGTGATGCTATTAAGACGGCCCTGCTCCTTCACTTACCTCATCCTTCGATTTTTCTTTTAAATGTCCTTATTTCTTCTGAGAAATCCTCACTTCCTGTTCTTCTGTCTGTAACTCTACACAGTAATGCAAGGCTTTCTCCCTGGTGTGGAGTGCCGTGCTCGCCCCCTCCCTTGGACTACAGCAGAGTCAGGACGCCCACTAACACACAGCTCCTTTCTCTATCTGCAACGTATAGAGTGTCCTGACTCTCCTGTAGTCCAAGGGAGGGGGCGAGCACGACACTCCACACCAGGGAGAAAGCCTTGCATTACTGTTTGGAGTTACAGACAGAAGAACAGGAAGTGAGTATTTCTCAGAAGAAATAAGGACATTTAAAAGCAGAATTGAAGGATGCGGTAAGTTAAGGAGGACTGCACTAAGGTAATGGAAGCTATTTAGGGAAAAAAAATTGTACCTTTACAACCCCTTTAATTCTTCGTGGTATAGATTTAACAAGCTGTTGGAAACATTCCTCAGAGATTTTGGTCCATATTGACATGATAGCATTACGCAGTTGCTGTCAGCTGCACATCCATGATGCAAATTTCTTGTTCCACCACATTCCGAGGTGCTCTATTGGATTGAGATCTGGTGACTGTGGAAGCTATTGGAGTACAGTGACCTCATTGTCATGTTTAAGAAACCAGTGGTGAGATGATTTGAGCTTTGTGACATGGTGCATTATCCTGCTGGAAGCAGCCATCAGAAGATGGTTACACTGTAGTCATAAAGAGATAAGCATGGTCAGCAACAATACTCGGGTAGGCCGTGGCATTTAAACAATGCTCAATTGGTACTAAGGGGTCCAAAGTGTGCCAAGAAAATATCCCCCACACCATTACACCACCAGCCTAAACCGTTGATACAGGCAGGATGGATCCACGCTTTTATGTTGTTTATGTCAAATTCTGACCCTACCATCTGAATTTCACAGCTGAAGTCAAGACTCAGACCAGGCAACATTTTTGCAGTCTTCTATTGTTCAAATTTTGGTGAGCCTGTGTGACTTGTAGCCTCAGTTTCCTGTTCTTAGCTGACAGGAGTGGCACCCGGTGTGGTCTTCTGCTGCTGTATCTGCTTCAAGGTTCGATCTTTTGTGCATTCAGAGAAGGCATTCTGCATGCCTTGGTTGTAATGAGTGGTTATTTGAGTTACTGTTGCCTTTCTATCATCTCAAACCAGTCTGCCCATTCTCCTCTGACCTTTGACATCAACAATCGTCCACGCAACTGCTGCTCACTGGATATTTTCTCTTTTTCTGACTATTCTATGTAAACCCTAGATATAGTTGTGTGTGAAAATCCCAGTAGATCAGCAGTTTTTCAATTACTCAGACCAGCCTGTCTGGCACCAACAATCATGCCACGTTCAACGTCACTTAAAGCGGGGGTTCACCCTTAGAGGGCACTTTTTCCCCTTAGATTCCTGCTCGTTTTCTCTAGGGGAATCGGCAATTTGTTTTAAAATATGTGCAGTACTTACCCGTTTACGAGATGCATCCTCTCCGTCGCTTCCGGGTATGGGCTGCGGGAATGGGCGTTCCTTCTTGATTGACAGTGTTCCGAGAGGCTTCCGACGGTCGCATCCATCGCGTCACGATTTTCCGAAAGAAGCCGAACGCCGGTGCGCAGGCGCAGTATACAGCCGCACCGACGTTCGGCTTCTTTCGGCTACGAGTGACGCGATGGATGCGACCGTCGGAAGCCTGTCAATCAAGAAGGAACGCCCGCTCCCGAAGACCCATACCCAGAAGCGACGGAAGAAGATGCAGCTCGAAAACGGGTAAGTACTGCTCATATTTTAATACAAATAGCCGATTCCCCTAGACCGAACGAGCAGGAATCTAAGGGGAGAAATTTTTTTTTTTTAGAAATGGGTGAACTCCCGTTTAAATCCTTTTCTTCCCAAATTTGATTCTTGGCTTGAACATCAGCAAGTCATCTTCACCACATCTAGATGCCTAAATGCATTTAGTTGCTGCCATGTGATTGGCTAATTAGCAATTTGTGTTACCAAGCAATTGAACGGGTGTACCTAACAATATGGCCTGTGAGTGTATATTGCAGCCCTCACTGGAGTGCATGTATAATAACAGAAAGTAGCTGCAGGAGATCAGCTACACTTATATGTAATAAAGGCTGAAAAAAACATTATTTTATTAAAAACAAACTAGTGGCAATTGTTTCTGCAGTCACTTCCCAGGGCAGCACGTAAAAGAGCCTCCACCTACCTAAAACACATCATCCACAATCAATAAAAAGAGTATAGTCACCTTAGTTATTTGTTTTTCCTTTGGCCTAACATCGAAACTGTTTGTTATTTAATATTGCTATCACTGGTTTTACTAGGATTGGTGTCAACTGGTGCGGTAAAACATGGCGTCACCCTATCCCCCACCCCCGCTAGCCTGCCATAGTGCTCTGTCCTGCCGCTGTAGAGTGACAGTAGGGCACTGAACAGGCTTGCGCATTGGCACATCTCTCCCCCCCTAGCCTGCCACAGTGCTACTTGATGGTGTCATCCAGGAGTGTATTATGAAATCAATTGGCCAGTGTGCAAGAAAAAAAATTGGAGACCCTTGCTTGATAAAGAAAAAAAAATGTGGTGTGCTGTAGTGAAGAGTGGGTATGGTGTTCATTGTGTCAGGGATGTTGTTAGGATTGTAAAAGACCATGGGGTAACATTGGGAACTAAGAGTAGGGTAGTGATGCAGCGTTCTGTGCATCCCCTGGCGGATAGTGGTTTTGGCCAAATTGTGTTTACAGTGGAATGGGCTTAAAGGGGCATAGTTACATAAAAAAATATCCTTCTTGTACCGATAAAATATGCTTAGGTTTGGTTGCTGTGCCATAAGTAAGAGTCTCACAGACTGTATTGCTAGTAGTTTTTGGCTACATCAGGAGGTTCAGTGGAAGTCACACTTTAGCTATTGCAGAAACTTACTGCATGTTTTTCCAGGACTTGACAGTTCTAGTAGATACAGTATAAACCCACACCAGTTTTATGGGGATTAGAAAACAGTAATTCCTTCTCTGTTTTGAAACCAATCCAATGATATCAAGCTACTTCTCTGTGCTTAGAATTATGCAGACCCATACTATTTTAGCTTAATGTCCGTACACACGATCGGAATTTCCGACAGCAAAAGTCCGATGTGAGCTTTTGAACGGAAATTCCGACTGTGTGTATGCTCTATCGGACTTTTGCTTTCGGAATTTCCGCCAACAAAAGATTGAGAGCTGGTTCTCAAATTCTTCAACGGAAAAAATTCCTATTGGAAAATCCCATCGTTTTTAGCAATTCCGATGCACAAAATTCTGACGCATGCTCAGAAACAATTCAATGCATGCTCGGAAGCATTGAACTTCATTTTCTCGGCTCGCCGTAGTGCTGTACACCACCGCGTTCTTGACGGACGAAAGTTCAGAGATCTTTTGTGTGACCGTGTGTATGCAAGCCAAGCTTGAGCGAAATTCCGTCGGAAAAAACATCCAAAGTTTTTCGGATGAAAAATCCGATCGTGTGTACAGGCATAAGAAAGACAAATAAGAAAAATCAAGAAACAAAAAAAATAGCCTCTTGATATTATTTACAGAACCCAAGTGAGTTGTTATGATGTCTCAGAACACTATAGATGGGTGGATCAGATTTATTTTTTCAGAGTATACTCTACATACTTTTAAACGTAAGCCCCCCCCCCAGTGTTTTTAGGTAATTTCACAGGTCTTTGGCCTCAGAATGGGCTGGGAACTAGTGGTTTGCCTGAACAGCTCTACAGAGCTACCACTTAGTCCAATTTTTTCATGGTAGTTCGAAATATCTAGATTGGCCTAATCACCTGTCAGAGCCTTATGGAATAAGGTCCTGCAAGCCAAGTCATAGCCCCATCCTAATTGGTTGTTTCTCGCTTGTCCTCTCATGTGCTGTCCTGGAAGAAGATCGGGGGAAAACATAATTAGTTACCTGGTAACTCAATTTCCAGGAATTTTCCTGGACATTGGGAATTCCCACTCTATATTCTGTGTTGTATTATGTCGTCGTTATTCCATTAGATACCTTGAGTTCTTGCTTAAAACTGAGGTGAACAGGTCACTATGCTTTTTTTATTGATTGTAGATAAGATGTTTCCTGTTTTGGGAAGATGGAGCATGTCTCATGCTGTCCTGGAATATTCCTGGAAATTGAGTTACTAGTTAGGGTTAATATATACATTAAACTTTGTTGTAGAAACTGACTGCAAGGTAGTAAGGTAGTAACAACATCTGTATAAGCCCCTATTTGTGGCCAGGCTACGTAGGGTCAAGCCAGGTTTGAAGCTTACTAACCTACTTAGAAAAAACAGGAAAATGAAGCACAATAATATAGAGTGCCATAATGTAAGCACGATAAGCAATGGGGTTGATTTACTAAAACTGGAGAGTGCAAAATCTGGTGCAACTGTGCATGGTAGCTAATCAGTTTCTAATCTTCGCCTGTTCAATTAAAGGGGCTGTAAAGGTACAATTTTTTTTTCCTAAATAGCTTTCTTTACCTTAGTGCAGTCCTCCTTCACTTACCTCATCCTTCGATTTTGCTTTTAAATGTCTTTATTTCTTCTGAGAAATCCTCACTTCCTGTTCTTCTGTCTGTAACTCCACACAGTAATGCAAGGCTTTCTCCCTGGTGTGGAGTGTCATGCTTGGCCCCTCCCTTGGTCTATAGGAGAGTCAGGACGCCCACTAACACACAGCTCCTTTCTCTATCTGCAATGTAGAGAGCGTCCTGGCTCTCCTGTAATCCTAGGGAGGGGGCGAGCACGACACTCCACACCAGGGAGGAAACCCTTGCATTACTGTGTGGAGTTACAGACAGAAGAACAGGAAGTGAGGATTTCTCAGAAGAAATAAGGACATTTAAAATAAAAATCTAAGGATGGGGTAAGTGAAGGAGGACTGCACTAAGGTAAAGGAAGCTATTTAGGAAAAAAAAATTGTACCTTTACAACCCCTTGCTTTAAAAAAAAAAATGGAAGCTGATTGGTTTCCATGCATAGCTGCACCAGATTTTGCACTCTCCAGTTTTAGTAAATCAACCCCAATATTATTATTTCAGAACAAAAAATGAGGCTATGTAAAGGTGGGTCATCAGTTCATAGCTTAAAGAAGAAAAAGCGCTATATTTGTCTGTAAAATATTTCTGCCTCAGCTCTGCAAAAAAATAAAAAGGAAACAAGATATTAATTAAAATGTCCTTGGTGATTAAAGACCAATGCCAACACTATTGACTACTACACAGTGGTTTCAGTGCGCTTCTAGCACTGAAGAACGAGATCCATTTGGCAAACGTAACTTTTGTAGTTGGATACGTTTTCTGTTTGCAGGAGATAGTGGCTCTAAAGAACTGGTAGTACCTCTCTCCAGCTCTACATGACTGGCAGGCATATACTCATTAATCATTCTTATTTGTGTTAAATTCAAAAATGTTATCTGAACATTTTAGATAAGGCATTTACCCAAAGGTATATTCTCTAATTATTTTCTGTAAGAAAGCAATATAAAATACAAGAAATATACTCTACCAAATACATAACGCAAGGCTGCCCATAAATGGCTCAAATAAGCAAGCAATGCTTTGGGGCAATTTTGTGCATGCTTGCAGTTATTAGGCCAATTTAATGTGCTAAAGGTGAAAACAAGTAGGATGTCGTTGGTGCTTATTATTGTATCAGTTGCCAGATCAGAGAAGACCTTTCTAGACACTGAGCAACAATTGTGGAGGGTCCTGATGTTCAGTCTACTCAAGTGAGGATAAGCACATTTATGGCCAGCCTCCAAGACACAATCACAAAGACAGTGGAAGACGATGTTGACTCTGGAGTCACTGTAGATCACAGAACTACGTGGCTGTAACAGAGGTAATCGATCAGCAAAACTGCAAGAGAAAAACATTTTTTTAGAGCATTAAAACTGATGAAACACATATATATGTATTCTATCATATTAGAGAGGTAAATACATTGCTAAAGAGGCAAAAAGTATTTTCATACTAAGAGCTTATAAATTGGATCTGCACTTAAAATGTACCTACCATTTATCGACTCCCTCTCCACCTCCTCTAACAAATATGTTTTGTTTTTCTTTCAGGAAGCAAGTACCTTTTTGTGACAGGTACCCGCTCCCACGTCTACCCCTCCCCGGCCGCAAACCTCCTGGGACAAAATGAATTAACTTTTTGAACAAATGTAGTGGGGTGCAATATGCTGGTCATTTTGCATTACCTTATTGAAAATTGTCAAAATTTATTTTTCAACTAATTCCAAATCATTTATTTCGGTCTCGGCTACATGTGAATTGAGTTTGGTGGTCTCAGCCCGGCTCCCGGTGGGTGTGCTTTGCGAGGTAAGCCTGCTTAGTACGCCCACCCCCCTCCCACAAAAACCACCACACTTACACACGCACTCGAAATTGGGTTAACATGCACGCACTTTGACCACGCGGTCTCTAAAAAGAGAGGCGAAGGACTAACGGGGGTGGTTGAGCGGGCTAGATCCTCTCACTCCCTTATAGGGAGTCCCTCTGCCCCATTGGGCTTCAAAGCGGAGCAGGTAGGGCGGGCTATGTGGAAGGACCCCCTCACACACCTGCCATTGCCACCCGGGGCATGGAGAAAGGTGGCAGAATGCCTCTGGGGGAGGCCTGCCTACTCCCAACTCCTGCAGTCCGGCTCCTCTCTCGAGTACACGCACAAAATACACTAAAAAAAAAAAAAAAAAAAGGAACAAAAAATAAATAAAAAATTGCCTGCCTATGATTTAATAATGGAAGTGAGTAGAGCTTCACCCCATTGACTATACTAAGGGCAATTTCCTTCCAGAGTGAAAATTTCCCCCTGCAAAGTGGACTGCTTTTAGTGAATCAACCCCATTGCATACAGAGAAATTATACTAATACAATTAAAAATAAAGAGGCATCAATTCTAATAGGTATTCATTAGCAAATGATGGCCTTAGTTAATAATAAGTTCTGATTCTAATGTGCAGTAACCAACATTTATTAATCAGAATCCATCATGTATTGATCTGATCTCTATAGCGTGAGTCAGTTGCATTTTTAAAAACTAGACCACATTTATTCAATAGACAAGTGGTTTGAAAAATATATTACTCTCCCATCAGTGCATCACTCCAAAGTAGTGAGGTTACCTATGGCGTTGTATTCCTTGTCTCCAAGTCTAATTATTTTATGGCAGTATTCCCAGATTGTCCTCTCAAATTCAGTTGTGAAATCTCCTTCTAGTACGAGTACTGTGTTTTTATTTATTTTAAACTGTTTGTGAATGATTTTTGAGTGCAGTTTTTGGCTCATTTCCCTAACCTAGGTCCCTCCTGTGGGACACGTGATGTGTGAATGTAAACTGCAATTGATGAGACACAGCCTGGAATGTGATTGTGCAGCTGTGAGTTTGTTTTTTGTATTTGGAACGTGTACAAGTGTGTGCATGTATGTGTAACGGTACCCTCCGTAGGGGCTGCTAAGTGTAGTAGTCCGTCTGTCACCCTGCCCAGCCAGGCACACACTTTTCAAGCATCCAGAGACATGAAAGCAGTCCTTGCACTTAATCTTTTTTTTGTATTTTATTGAGGGGGATTTAACTTGGATAGGGATAGGAAACTTATGAGATGCCCAGATAATTGACAGTCAAAATTGGGACCAACTATATACACCACGATATATATAATCTCCTCTTCTCCTCCTGCACTTCCTTGCTTGCAGAGCCCAGGTCCGAGGTCACACCCCCCCCCCCCCCCCCTCCAGACTAATTGGTTACACTCAAGGGCCACCGACAGCCTAACACTTCATCTCCAGCTTCCACCTAAACTCCACTGCCCCAGCTAGGCTGACCCTATTCTGCCAACCCATCTGTTGGGGATTGATCAAGGCCCTCAGAATACTCCAAGCAGCTCCTCCTCACCTCCACACCCATTCTTAGGGAAGTTTTGAGCAAGTTCCAAAAGTAGGGGGAGGTCTCAGAGATGCTGCATGTGAGTCATCCAGCCCTCCTTGAGTCACTTAAACCCCGACCCAGAAAAACAAAGGCTTGGCTACCAGCCAAGCCAAATAATTTACCTATTAAAGTGATTGTAAACTTTTTTTTTTTTTTAATATCAAACATGTTATACTTACCTGCTTTGTGCGATTTTGCACAGAACAGCCCCGATCCTCCTCTTCTGGGGTCTCCCGTTGGCGCTCCTGGCTCCTTCTCCCTTCAGAAGACCTGTCCGGTCTTGACCCCGAGCCACGCTGAGTGTCCGTTGACACACACAGCGTGGCTTTGCCACACACTTCACTCCCTCCTCACAGGCTGTGATTGACAGCAGCAGTAGCCGATGACTCCTACTGCTGCCTTTTCAGTGACAGTGTGCACACCGCTGGATTGAGATTGGGATCAGGAAAGTATAAGGAAGGGCTGGGGATCAGGGAATCCTGTGCACAGAAGGTTTTTCACTTTAATGTAGAGAATGCATTAGGAGGGCAAAAAGCCCTTTACCTTTACAACCACTTTAAATTTACATCCTAGAACTACATGAAATTGTATTACAATCTAGGGGAATTACATTTTATCCAAAATAAGATGTTTAATCTTAGAGGAGGGAAGCAAACGTAATTATTAAATACGGAATATGTTTATAGGCTAAATATATTATCCACAAAGAGTTGATAATCATTCTGATTTACTGAGAACCATCAAACAGCAGGCCCCCAACCCAGGGCTGGACTGGGACAAAAATTTGGCCCTGGACTTCATCCAGACTGGCCCACTTTCACAGGTCTCTCCCATGGCGGCCGGACAACTCCCGCAACCCCCCCCCTGGCCACCCGAACCCCCTCTCCCCCTTCACTAGCCATTCTACTTTATTAGATACTAGTACTCTTATAGGCAGTACCAGTGGGGAAGCTAGACATTATTTCACCCGGGGCAAAGAATCAGTTTGGTGCCCCCCCTTATGGGACAAGATTAGGCAGAAGTGAGAAACTCCCAGGCCATAGCTGTTGAGTCAGCTGTCTGTCCCCTCCTCCATGCTTCTCTGTTACCCCCAGGTAAGCACTGCAGGAAGGGAGAGACAGAGAAGCGGAGGGGGGCGGCAGTCCGCTGTCACTGAAGCCGGCCCACTGAGCCATCGGCCCACCGGGAAACTCCCTGTAGTCCCAATGGCCAGCCCATCCCTGCCCCAACCTATACTCCAGTGGGACAATTGACTGTAGGAAATGTTTCCAAATGTGCCTCTTTTATCCTACAGGCATCCTCTGAATTTCTGAACTTATTTGAGGTTCTTAACCAAATCTCAATAAAAAAGCCAATCGTTATGCAAAACCAAAGGATGCGAGTTGTGACTAACCAAATACAAATACTGGACTCACAGTGGTACTATCACATCACAGGCCATTTGTTGTGTGCCTCAAAAACATTCACATAATACTGCACACAAAGTATCCCTACAGAAGGATTATTATTAGGGAAACAAAACAAAACTGTGCGCTGAATATGTAAAGGCATTTTTGATAAAATTGACATGATTCATTTTTTTTTCATTCAACCAGTGGGTTGAACAAAAATAAATAAAAATATCCAATACCCCCATTACAATCGATGTGGATGGGGAAATCCTCCTACTGTGCTATTGCATCCTGTTGGCAAGGAGCCTTCCCCACTGGCAGAATACAATGGTCAGTGTTGCCAGCTATAACCGGTGGCACAGATAATTTTTTGGAAAAACCCAACAAGCTGTCATTTGTTAGATTGACTTGTGTACAACCAGCTAGTCCATACAAGGATCGAAATTCAGCCAGTTCCCGCTGAAAGACAGGGGTCATGGCACCATCTGCCACAAAGGACAGACCTCTTATACATTTGTCATTGTACTGCTAATGAGCATCTATTACCGCCAATACCCATCCTTTGTTAATGATGACATTTGCATTTTATCAGTATACCATTGACCTTTTAGACTATTTTATGTGGTAACATAACAAACACCAGCTGCTTTTGATGCTTTTGGGGAAGGTGATGTATTTGATAAGTAAAAATATTAAAGTGGTATTAAACCACAAACCAGAAATGTAATATATTGTATCTTAGCAGTCATTAAAGGAGTTGTAAAGGCAGAAGGTTTTTTTTATCTTAATGCACCCAGCGATGTCCACGATCCCCTCCACTCCACAAACTTTTAATTTTGTGGGAATTTCAGAGACCTGGTTCAACAGCTCTCATGATTGGCTGGCAACCATTCAAGGGTATTCCCTTTATCGCAGGCATAGAGAGGGTAAAAAAAGGGGAGGGGTATGCCCATATACCAAGAATAATGTTCAAGTGAATGTGAGAGATGACATCAATAAGGGAGCTAGGGAGGAGGTGGAATCCTTATGGGTAGAGCTCCAAAGGGATGAAGCTAAGGGGGAAATAAGATGGACCTCCTATCACAATTTGGATTAGCAGCAAGGATGGGAAGTGTTATCATGGGGGATTTTAATTAACCAGACATAGACTGGGTGGAGGGAACCACGCATTCGTGGTTCCCTCCCGTGAGGCCTCGTACACACGACCGATACCGGTCGTGTGTACATTTTCGTTGAGGAAACTGTCGAGAAACTCGACGAGCCAAAAAGAGAGCAAGTTCTCTATTTCCTCGACGGGAATGGAGAAACTTGCCTTGTCGAGTTCCTCGACAGCCTGACAAGGAACTCGACGAGGAAAACGATGTGTTTCGCCCGTCGAGTTCCTCGGTCGTGTGTACGAGGCTTGAGGCTCGTCAGTTCCTAAATGTCTTGCAGGACAATTCCATGGGTCAGATGATAGACGCACCAACTAGAAACAAGGGGTTACTAGATCTACTGATTACCAACAATACAGACCTGATTATGGATGTGGAAATACAAGGCAATTTAGGAAACAGTGATCACAGGTCGATTGGCTTCAGTATAAATCACACAAATAGGAAACACAAGGGGAACACAAAGATGCTGAATTTCAGAAGAGCTAACTTCCCTAAACTACGAACCTTGCTAGAAGATATAAATCGGGAAAAAATCTTAGACACAAAGAACACAGAGGAGAGATGGGTTTGCTTTAAGGGCATTAGCCAGTGCATCCCATTGGGAATTAAATTTAAAAGAGCGAAAAAAAGTCCTGGATGGCTTAACTCATGGGTGCTCAACCTGTGGCCCTCCAGCTGTTGCAGAACTATAAATCCCATCATGCCTCTGCCTTTGGGAGTCATGCAGACTGGCCCACTTTCACAGGTCTCTCCCATGGCGGCCGGACAACTCCCGCAACCCCCCCCCTGGCCACCCGAACCCCCTCTCCCCCTTCACTAGCCATTCTACTTTATTAGATACTAGTACTCTTATAGGCAGTACCAGTGGGGAAGCTAGACATTATTTCACCCGGGGCAAAGAATCAGTTTGGTGCCCCCCCTTATGGGACAAGATTAGGCAGAAGTGAGAAACTCCCAGGCCATAGCTGTTGAGTCAGCTGTCTGTCCCCTCCTCCATGCTTCTCTGTTACCCCCAGGTAAGCACTGCAGGAAGGGAGAGACAGAGAAGCGGAGGGGGGCGGCAGTCCGCTGTCACTGAAGCCGGCCCACTGAGCCATCGGCCCACCGGGAAACTCCCTGTAGTCCCAATGGCCAGCCCATCCCTGCCCCAACCTATACTCCAGTGGGACAATTGACTGTAGGAAATGTTTCCAAATGTGCCTCTTTTATCCTACAGGCATCCTCTGAATTTCTGAACTTATTTGAGGTTCTTAACCAAATCTCAATAAAAAAGCCAATCGTTATGCAAAACCAAAGGATGCGAGTTGTGACTAACCAAATACAAATACTGGACTCACAGTGGTACTATCACATCACAGGCCATTTGTTGTGTGCCTCAAAAACATTCACATAATACTGCACACAAAGTATCCCTACAGAAGGATTATTATTAGGGAAACAAAACAAAACTGTGCGCTGAATATGTAAAGGCATTTTTGATAAAATTGACATGATTCATTTTTTTTTCATTCAACCAGTGGGTTGAACAAAAATAAATAAAAATATCCAATACCCCCATTACAATCGATGTGGATGGGGAAATCCTCCTACTGTGCTATTGCATCCTGTTGGCAAGGAGCCTTCCCCACTGGCAGAATACAATGGTCAGTGTTGCCAGCTATAACCGGTGGCACAGATAATTTTTGGAAAAACCCAACAAGCTGTCATTTGTTAGATTGACTTGTGTACAACCAGCTAGTCCATACAAGGATCGAAATTCAGCCAGTTCCCGCTGAAAGACAGGGGTCATGGCACCATCTGCCACAAAGGACAGACCTCTTATACATTTGTCATTGTACTGCTAATGAGCATCTATTACCGCCAATACCCATCCTTTGTTAATGATGACATTTGCATTTTATCAGTATACCATTGACCTTTTAGACTATTTTATGTGGTAACATAACAAACACCAGCTGCTTTTGATGCTTTTGGGGAAGGTGATGTATTTGATAAGTAAAAATATTAAAGTGGTATTAAACCACAAACCAGAAATGTAATATATTGTATCTTAGCAGTCATTAAAGGAGTTGTAAAGGCAGAAGGTTTTTTTTATCTTAATGCACCCAGCGATGTCCACGATCCCCTCCACTCCACAAACTTTTAATTTTGTGGGAATTTCAGAGACCTGGTTCAACAGCTCTCATGATTGGCTGGCAACCATTCAAGGGTATTCCCTTTATCGCAGGCATAGAGAGGGTAAAAAAAGGGGAGGGGTATGCCCATATACCAAGAATAATGTTCAAGTGAATGTGAGAGATGACATCAATAAGGGAGCTAGGGAGGAGGTGGAATCCTTATGGGTAGAGCTCCAAAGGGATGAAGCTAAGGGGGAAATAAGATGGACCTCCTATCACAATTTGGATTAGCAGCAAGGATGGGAAGTGTTATCATGGGGGATTTTAATTAACCAGACATAGACTGGGTGGAGGGAACCACGCATTCGTGGTTCCCTCCCGTGAGGCCTCGTACACACGACCGATACCGGTCGTGTGTACATTTTCGTTGAGGAAACTGTCGAGAAACTCGACGAGCCAAAAAGAGAGCAAGTTCTCTATTTCCTCGACGGGAATGGAGAAACTTGCCTTGTCGAGTTCCTCGACAGCCTGACAAGGAACTCGACGAGGAAAACGATGTGTTTCGCCCGTCGAGTTCCTCGGTCGTGTGTACGAGGCTTGAGGCTCGTCAGTTCCTAAATGTCTTGCAGGACAATTCCATGGGTCAGATGATAGACGCACCAACTAGAAACAAGGGGTTACTAGATCTACTGATTACCAACAATACAGACCTGATTATGGATGTGGAAATACAAGGCAATTTAGGAAACAGTGATCACAGGTCGATTGGCTTCAGTATAAATCACACAAATAGGAAACACAAGGGGAACACAAAGATGCTGAATTTCAGAAGAGCTAACTTCCCTAAACTACGAACCTTGCTAGAAGATATAAATCGGGAAAAAATCTTAGACACAAAGAACACAGAGGAGAGATGGGTTTGCTTTAAGGGCATTAGCCAGTGCATCCCATTGGGAAATAAATTTAAAAGAGCGAAAAAAAGTCCTGGATGGCTTAACTCATGGGTGCTCAACCTGTGGCCCTCCAGCTGTTGCAGAACTATAAATCCCATCATGCCTCTGCCTTTGGGAGTCATGCTATCAGCCTTGCAATGCCTCATGGGACTTGTGGTCCTGCAACAGCTGGAGGGCCACAGGTTGAGCACCCATGGCTTAACGTTAATGTAAAAATGCATAAAAGCAAAATACAAGGCTGAGGGATGATCACCAGCATTTAGACCTTACAAAGAATGCAACAAGATATGTAAGGGTGCAATTAGGGCGCTTAAGATAAAACACGAAAGACACATAGGGGAGGAGAGTATATAAACTATAAATAAAGGGAGGACAGACCATATTGTCCCCATAAAGAATGAGGAAGGACATCTGGTTACAAAGGATGGGGAGATGGCAAAGGTATTGAATTTATTCTTCTCCTCAGTCTTCACTAGGGAATCGGGGGGGGGGGGGGCTTCCTCATGACACATCACAGGAAGCACCCTAATGGCTAGCAGAGGACAGAATTAGAAATAGACCTGGGAAACTTACCATTAATAAATCACCGGGATGGTTTGCACCCAAGGGTACTTAGGGAACTCAGTCAAGTAATTGCCAGACCATTGTTCCTAATTTTTACTGACAGTTTCCTGACTGGAATGGTACCAGCTGATTGGAGAAAAGCCAATGTAACGCCAATATTTAAAAAGGGCCAAAATACATCCCTGGGAAATAAAGACCAGTTAGCCTAACATCAATAGTATGCAAGCTCTTGGCAGGGATGATAAGGGACTATATACAAGATTTTAGTTATGAAAACGGTATCATTAGCAGTAATCAACATGGATTCCCGTCCTCTCTGGATCACAATGTGATGATGTCAGATGAGGAGTGGCGTGCTGACGTCATTGCGTGGTGATCTCAAGAGGGTGGGTGTTTGCTAGCCAGACAGCTTTTAACCTTGATGTTTTATTATTCACTTCTTATGTAAGTGCAACCTTTTATTTTAATAAACCTGTGTGATACGATTTACACTATGGTGAGCTCTTTCCTTTTTGGGTAAATTGCCTGGTACACGTCCATGATCACTGAATAACCGAGTCTTCCTGGTCGATTGGCAGGTGTCCTTCCCTTATCATACTAAACATCTGTCTGTGAGCTGCCATCCTGGATAAAGGCCTTGGCTGGGTTGATAGCCACAAGCTTATGATAGCTTGCCTTCCGGTAAGCATGCACTTTATGTGGTGGAGGTTCACGAGTTTGTAGCGGTGTTGAGGGCTGTTTCAATATTTTGAAAGAGTATGCACATTCATCTGTGTTATATGGACTAATTTTACACATCGATGTTTATCCAATTTTTACTTGTTTAGCGCGGCTCCTTTGAAACTCTTTATGAATTCCCCTCAATTAATTTTACTACAGTACAGGTGTTCAGAAACCCAGGCTACTCGTTGGTTTGAGCCCACATTTTTGCACAATACTGCCTGACAAAGAACTAGAAGATGATAAAAAGAAAAGGAATGTAATGATATTAACTGGACTACTAACCTTCCAGCGGTGGCCACACTCATTGCAAAGTACAAAAGTTGTCATTGGCTCATCTGCACTGCGTGTCTGCACCTAAAGGAGACAAGGTATTGACAAGTTATTGAGAATGACACTGCCCTGTCCCACCAGAAATTATTCAGACTTTACTGCGCTGAAAGGTTCTTATTGTCAAAATGGACTCTATGAAATCTTATTATATCTTGGCCACACTTTCAAGCACTATATGGCAGCAATTACTCTTAGTGCTCATGTGCCTTGCATCTCCTACAGGGTGCTCTGGGTCCGCGAGCGCCCACACACTGACTGTAATCGCACGCTGATCACAGGCAAAAGGCACATAGTCATTCTGTATAGACATATTCAGGTTTTTTTTTTGTATATGATCCTTTAAGATTTTACAGTGTGAAGTTGATTTATAAAAGGCAATTAGGCAATTAGACTGTGCACTTTGCAAGTGCAGTTGCTTCAGAGCTTAGTGCATGAGGGGAAGCTCAGCTGACTTTCATCCTCCAATCATATGCAAGCAAAACATTTTTTTTTTTTTTTTCTGCATGTGATAAGGTATTCTTCAACTGAGTCTTCCCCTGGAGGAGACCCTATCTCCTGATTTTGGCATAGGTGTCACTGCTACGAGACATCACAAATTCGTAGAGACACAGTGAGTAACACTACCTGTGATTATAGTTGCCATTAAAAGTCCCCACTACAGTTCTCAGATCAGCAGATGACCTTAATCAAGAGCACCTAAGTTGGCTTATCAGAACTCCCCCCAGCACTGCCACTGATCCCACCCCCCCTCCCCCACCAGCACTGCCACTAATTCCAGCAGCCCACCAGCACTGCCACTCATCCCATTCCCCCCACCAAGGAGTAAGAGATGGAATAAAAATAGAGAATACATGGAAGGGAGAGGAAAAGAGGAGGAGGAACAAAAAAAAGGGAAGAGAAAGAACAAGAAGGATGGGTAGAGAGAGGGATGGGGGAAAAAAATAAAAAATAGCATAGAGAGAGATAAATTGGAAAGAAAGGCGAACAAAGAGAAAGAGTAGTACATCCTTAAATGTACCATAAGGTATTAATACTGTACGAGTGGAAGAGACTCAGGGAGTGCTAAATGTCCGTGGGTTAGGGGCGCAAAATACTTGTCTTGCCTTGGATGCGGACAACCCATGCTACAAAAATAATTTTACTGTTAGGGGTCCCCACAACTTGGGAAATGTTATCAAGGGGTCATGGCATTAAACGGTTGAGAACCACTGCTCTATAGCTTTCCTGAATGGCCTTAAAGTAAATCTAAAGAGAAAAAAACGTTTTTTTCGTTTTGGATAGAGTAAGAAAAGCTTATAACCCCTGTGAGTTTTTGCCATCTCCCATTGGGGAGATTTCCCTTCGCTTCTTGTCCCATAGCCAAAACAGGACATAAGAAGAAACCCCCTCCAAAGTGAGGGACTCCAGGTTGAGTCAGGGTATTTCTGATATAAAATTATCAATGATATGAACATCAATGAGATTTGCAGTCTAACTTCATACCTACCCAGCATTTCAAGTGTTTAGCAGTCTCAGAACTGAAAGAACCTGAGGAATAATTTTCAAGACGATTAAGCCTGCCAGGACGCACTTGAATGAATATTCTTACAATGTTAAAGCAACGCTGTCACTATACAAAATAATCCAGCAAAGAATGGTTACTTACCTTTCCACCTGCCCCACATCTCTTACTGGTTTCTACTGCCAACCTCCAATGAAAAGTGCAAGCAGCGAGGGGCCCATGAGATAGACATTTCTGGATGGGCCAGTTTCTCAGTAGACTTTGGAGAACTCTTCGAATCAGAGTGGTGTTAGGCAGCAGGAAAGGTGAGCATTTACCTTCCACTTTTACAGGTAGGCTTTGCACGTAATTTGTTTGTACAGCAACAGGATCGCTTTAATACCAAAGCAGTTGAGCACCAGTGTTTTACTCATCGCCTACAGTTGCTCTGCAAGAATGTTTCTATTTTAATTATCAGCGGTATTTGTGCAACCTGGAGTTAAACCATAATGACAACAGCAATAATTGTAATTAATATGAATCTAGTGTGACATGCCTGGTTGTAGGAGCAATTTTTCTTCTTGCACTTATCACATTGAAGCAAGTCTGTCTGAGTTCCTCCAGTCTTTGCCATCTGATGTTCTCTAATGGCTACTTGTGTCAGCGTATTCCTGAGCTCCTTCAGCTCTTCACTTGCCATAGCCTGTCATTCAAGAGTGGTCCAAGTCACTTACTAGAGTATGCTTTCTTGGAAGAAGTATAACAGTCAGGAGAAAACAAAAATTCACAATTCCGCAAGAAAAACACAAGTCCATGATGTGAAAATAATGTACCCCAGCAAAGTAAATATAGTCAAAGCTTCTTTCCTTGGTAGAATAGATATCTATTATAATATTGGATTTAATTAATCTTTACACATTTGCACTATAGAATGTAAATGAAAAGTTTCTTATTAATATAGTTATTATTAAGTTCTTAAATTTTTGTATGTAATAAGCAATAACAAAAACAAAATAAAAATTACTTGATTTAAAAAAAAAATAGTCAAAGTTATATTCTGGCCAAATTAAATTTACACACATTTTTGCAGTTCTGTATTTAATAGTAAATTCTTAAATATCTTTTAAAATACAAACAGTGTAAGTACCCTAATAACATGAGCCATGCTGATTGAAGGAGAGCCAAGACATAAGAATAAGGCAGTCAGTGTGCTGCTTGTCCATTCACTGTCCATTCACTATCCAGTCACAGGGTGGGATTAGGTGGGGGGGGGGTGGAGACCTGTATATCAAAGTGATATTGTAACAAAGAAAGACCAGGTCCCCATTCCTGCTAGGCAGGGCTGTGCTTTTTGGGCGGAACTGTGTAAATCTCAGGAATAGATAAAAAGAAATACAAATCCTGATGGGTAAAACAGCTCTTATATTTGTATCTTATCTGCATATTTAGAAGTTTGCATGGGAGTTCAGCTTTAAATACACTATAATCTCAAAAGTATTGGTACGCCTGCCTTTACACGTACATGAACTTTAATGGCATTCCAGTCTAAGGCCCCATACACACGATAGAATCCATCCGCTGAAAAATCCCAGCGAATGGGTTTCAGCGGATAGATCCTATGGTGTGTACACTCCAGCGGATCTTTTTCCGCGGATATTTATCCCCTGGGATGGATTCCAGCAGATAAATATTTGCTGACATGCTAAACAAATCTATCCGCTGGTCTGTATAGACTCACCGGATCCATCCGTCCGAAGGGATCCCCCGCATGCGTCGTAATGATTCGACGCATGCGTGGAATTCCTTATATGACAGCGTCGCGCACGTCGCCGCGTCATAATCGCGGTGACGGCGCGACACGTCATCGCCAGAGGATTTCGGCGCGGATTTCAATGCGATGGTGAGTACACTCCATCGCATGGAAATCCGCACAAATCCTCGAGAGGATTTATCCGCGGAAACGGTCCGCTGGACCGTATTCGCGGATAAATCCTCTCGTGTGTATGGGGCCTTAGTCTGTAGGGTTCAATATTGAGTTGGCCTATAACAGCTTCAACTCTTCTGGAAAGAGTGTGTCTATGGGAATGTTTGACCATTGTTCCAGAAGCCCATTTGTGAGATTAGACACTGATGTTGAACGAGAATGCCTGGCTCGCAGTCTCCGCTCTAATTCATCCCAAAGGTGTTCTATCGGGTCGAGGTCAGGACTTTGTGCTGGCCAGTCAAGCTCCTCCACCCCGAACTCGCTCATCAATGTCTTTATGGACCTTGATTTGTGCAGAAGTCCAAATCATTTGGTGGAGGAGGGATTATGGTGTGGGGTTGTTTTTCAGGGGTTGGGCTTTGCCTGTTAGTTCCAGTGAAGGGAAATCTCAAGGCGTCAGCATAGGACAAAGGGTGGGCTAACTCAATATTGAACCCTACGGACTAAGACTGGGATGCCATTAAAGTTCATGTGCATTTTGTCTGTTACTCTCTATTTTATGTTTTCTCAATAAAGACCAAAAAAAGTTCATGTGCGTTTAAAGGCAGGCTTCCCAATACTTTTGACAATATCATGTATATGCAGCCACCAACCAGGATGGAAGATTCACATGTCATGGCCTGAATATAGAAGATCTGAAAATGTCAGCACTGGCCAAAAGGGGGCATGGCCTTCTAGGTAAAAAAAAAAAAAAAAATACAAAATGTTGGACATCCTATGCTGGACAAACTTATAGTTATTGTGAGATGTGTGTCACTGTTTTATTTTTAGATCTCCACATTCACACTCCACAGACCATGACATGCACATCTTACATTGTTATTGTATACTGTATATTTTACTATATTTGCTTTATGAAATATTGTATCATGCTATGGCAGTGACCTTTTGTTTGTTTTTTTCAGTAGCATATGAATTTTTTTTCCCTGAGTGTTTTGCCAGATGGCCAGCGGAGAATGATTAATAAGCTCTCCCACGACTGAAAATACAAATTCGATTTTTATTGTGGATACGGCTGTTGCAGTTTATATTATATAATTGTATCTATTTGATATGATATCATAATTGTGGTTCAATATTCAGAGCACTGCTTTGGTTTGGCAGAAGATAACAATAAAAGGAACATGGGATTTGATTTGCTTAAATTCATTTTAATGTTGAGAAATTAGAAAGTTATATATTGTGCGTAGTGCATATAGTTTTTTTTTGGGGGGGGGGGGGGTCAAAGGTTTGCTTTGGAGTTATTTTATTTTATATTTTAAGGCGTCAATGCAGAGTCCCCCCGAGTCGCCCCCAAAGTCGTACAAGAACCAAGTCGGAGCGACTTGCATCGCTCCTATTAGAACGGTTCTATTGAATACAATGGGACGCGACTTGTCAGGCGGCTGAGTCGCCTGACGAGTCGCCCCAGTGTGAACCGGCTCTAAAGCTGTCCAGGGATAGTTTTAACATAACTGTTTTTACTGTACATAGAAATTACAAATTATTATTATTATTATTATTATTATTATTATTATTATTATTATTATTAAACTTTTCCTGCTTACTGTTAAAATTAAACCTGAAAAGTAAAAAGTTGCAAGCATATAGATGTACTTGTATATATGGTAGAAGAGACACTGTATGTCTTTTCTGACATATAACAGTTTTCCCCTGCCTGCTAATAGTTTTTTTTATGAATGCTTCTTCACATGCAACATCTTATGCCTCGTACACACGATCGGGATTTCCAAAGGGAAAAAGTCAGTCCGGAATCCCGACGGGCAGCTGGTTCTCTTTTTTTTACCGGCGGATTTTGGCAGTTTCCCTGTTTGAAAAACTGCGAGGGAGCATACACATGGCCTGGATTCCTGGCCAAAAGCTCTCCTCGCAGTTTTCCCGGCGGAAAACCCGGTCATGTGTATGAGGCATTACACATGCCAGGAGTAAGTTCCGGGTGCCAGGGTGAAGACTCCTTGACCAGCAAGACAGGAGGAAAATGGAAGCCTTGGAGTGACAAGGGAGATTCTGGACATTCCAGTGATGGAGGGGGGTACTCTCTAAGGTAAGAAACCCATACTGTGAAAATATGCTGTGTGTGGCAAAAGATCCAGTGAGACCAAACACTTTAAACTCACTTTAAGTTTCTAAAATAAAGTATGGTAAAGTTCTTTACAAATATAATGGCTATTAAAAAGATACTCTAAAAAAACTACATTAATAAATAATTTTAAAAAAATCTGCACATATACTGTAAATGTTATAACAATTTGATGATACGAACCAAACACGGTGTATTAGATTTTGAACAGACAGAATTAGCTTTAACTGACATTTTAGGCAGATCAAAAACACACCTCTGATCTGTAGTAACATTGCAAATACAGTTGGTAGCAAAATGTTATACCGTTGCAATGTAAAGTTGTTACAGGGATAACTGAACTTTGAAACTGGCATTCATTCTCATTGTGGGTCCACATGAGGAGGGTCATTGCAGGGGCAGGTGACAGATAGATTGCATCCCTTCCTTGTGTTCGTTCATAACGGAGGCATGGTAAACTGTTTGTGAATGAACAGTGCAGATCTCTTAAGCCTCGTGCACACGATCGGAATTTCTGATGGAATTACTCCGATGGGGCATACACACGGACGGAATTTTCGATGGAAAAAGTCCGTCCGACTTTTTCCATCGGAAATTCCATCAGAAATTCCGATGAATTCCATCAGAGTTTACATAGAGAACATGTTCTCTTTTCCTCTGATGGAATTCCGTCGGAATTCCGATGTGAATTTGGTCGGACAAAGGTCCAATCGTGTGTACAGGGCATTACTATTCATTCATTTTGTGTAGTTAAGGCTGCAGAGATGGAGTTTGAGGACTGTGTCTTCAATATCCTTTCTCTGGCTCAAAAATTAGACATTAGGGAGGTCAGGGGTTTTCACTAAAGCCCCCCCAACAGAGCTGCTAATTTTTTTAAAAATAAAACATAAAATTTTTCTAAAAATAATAAAAAAATATGATTGTAAAAATGATAAAAAACTAAAATGACCGACTCCCTCCAATGCCTTACTGATGCCGACCTCTACCCTACTGACACCATCCACTGCCCTACTGACAAAGTTCACTGCCCTACTGCCAAAGTTCACTGCCCTACTGACAAAGTTCACTGCCCTACTGACAAAGTTCACTGCCCTACTGACAAAGTTCACTGCCCTACTAACACTGTCCACTGCTCTAATCACAGACACCGTCCACCCCCCTACTGATACCAACCTATACCCTACTGACATATTCTGCTCTACTGACACTGTCTACTAGTTTACTGACTGACACTGTCCAATTTTAAGGTAGGCTAAGTTTATATTTTTTCAGTGACATTTGTTTTATTATATCTTTCTACGTTTTCCTTACTATTTGGTTAGGACTTGCAAGTTAATTTCTTCTTCTTCAAAAAAAAACCATCTCTTTCATGTTGTTCAGGCAGATATTTGCCTCTCAAAGGTTGACACCCCTGTTCTAGGATGTACATCAGTTCTTTCATGGCCTCTGTGTGCTTTAATTTCTTCCAATCCAAACAGTTAAAGTGGAAGTAAACCCTGATGGGTTTTACTTCCTTTTTGTTTCCCTGCAAAGGTAAAGCATAATGGGCTACTATGCATCGCATAGTAGCCCATTATGTGACAGTTACCTGCAGGAGAAGCTCCCAATGTCCCCGTCTTACTCGCTGGCAGCTAGCATCCATTCTTCAATCCTCTTCCTTCCAGGGCTCTGTGAGTGGCCGGAGTCACGTGACGTCACTCCCACGTCACGGCATGACCCCAGTTTGAAACGGCACAGAGTGCCCTTTCAAGTCAGTGCATGCGCAGAAGAGGCCTTTGTTCGGGGACATTGCAAATATCTCCTAAACCGTGGAGGTTTAGGAGACATTTTAAGCACCTACAGGTAAGCCTTAATCTAGGCTTACATGTACTGTAGGTGAAAATTGTCCCTGAGGGTTTACAACCACTTTAACTGATGCCTGTCCAAAATTATAATGAATTTTGTTATTAGTGGCAGGTGACAGTCCTTTGTACCCTGTAAACCACTGTCTGTCCAATACATTGCTGTTATATGTGGAAAATAAAAAAATATGGAAACTGACAGGTTATAATACTAACAGTGAATGTTCAATGCTTGAATATAGTTGTAACTATATTTGGTACAAACACCGACATTTTATCATACTAGCAATGCGTTTTCATCTTGAATGAAAACTTTGTTTATGTACCAAATTTGTACACTCTGGCCACTATTCTTTAGACATCTTAAAAATCTCCATTTCATAAGAATGATATATGGTCCAAAAAACAATGTACTTGGTCTTGTAAGATCTGGTTACCTCAGCTGTCATTGTTGCAATATTCTGTGTCGATACAGTGCCACACAGGACATTTCGTCTCAGAGATGGATTCTTTGGATCCTTTAAATTACTAATCCGACTCCGAATTCTGTTTCTGTATTTCATATCTGTAGCCTTTATTTCTCTATATACAAGTGAGAATGTCATGGAAAGCGACAATAGGATGTAAAATCAAGCCTTTCCAAAAAAAACAACATCAAGCACAGACAGTATGAGAAGCACAAAATCCACACTGTGTAAGATGACCTTGATGATTGCTCAATGTCACTACGTGGTGGTCATGACAAATATGCCTATAGTATAACCTAAGGCAGGGGTGCCCAACCTTTTGAAGAACAAGGGCCACTTGAGCGACTTTGTTTTTGGTCACGGGCCACAGTATGGGTCTTCCAATCTGCCCATATGGAAGGGGACAGATACCCTTCTGTTTTTTTTTGGGGGGGGGGGGATCAGATTGGAGGTAGGTGGGTGTAAACGGACACAAGTCTGTTTACATCTACTGCTCCCTACAGGTGAATTGAGGGTCCACTGATCGTGTAAAAGAGGTCTAAGGTGGCTTTCACACTGATTCACTATGGTTTACCCCCACCGCGGGTGCAGCGCAGTGCACCTGTGGCCTTCCAGCAGGTTAGTTGCACTTTGCCATAGACTTCTAATATATCCTGCAGGTGTGGAGCACTTTTTGAAAGCGCACCAAACCTGCAGGTTAAAACAGAGTGCATTGGGTATCACTCCATTTGTGGCAGGAGCCAGCGCTATACAGGAAGCATCAGCTTCGCAGCCGTTTGCTTCCTCTACCACCATCTTCGCTCACAACACTGATTCTCTGGGATGGTGGGTTGGAAAACCGTGATCTGGGCTTGCCAACCCACCATCCCAGAGAAGGAGGTCGCGGGCCACATCAGAGGGCTCTGCGGGCCACATGTGGCCCCCGGGCCACTGGTTGGGCACCCATGACCTAAGGCCTCGTACACATGACCGAGTTTCTCAGCAAAAACCAGCAAGAAACTTGCTGTTTTTTTTGCCCAGGAAACCGGTCGTGTGTACACTTTTCGACGAGGAAACTGCCGAGGATCTCGTCGAGCCAAAAATAAAGCATGTCTTCTTTTTCCTCTACGGCAATGGGGAAATTTGGCTCGCCGAGATCCTCAACAGCCTAACAAGAACTCGACGAGCAAAGCGATGTGTTTCGCCCATCGAGTTTCTCGGTCGTGTGTACGAGGCTTAAGCCATCTTGTAAGATTTTGCTTTAAACAATTCTGCTTGCACATGTAGTATGTTGCTAAAGCTGGCAGGAGTTTCCTGTTCATTGTGGCTATAGGAGAAGATTCTATGTAACTTGGTTATGACTTGGCTTTGATGAAGTCAGTTTGATGAAACGCATAAGGACAGGGCCTTGTCATGCAGTCTATCCTAAGGAGTGCAGGCACTGCAAGAAAGGGTGGGGCAGTTGAAGGCTCATGCCTGTTAAAATGCTGTCATGCATTTATTCATGTGAGTGGCAACTTGTTATGCTTTTAACTTTATAAGGCTAAGTTCCCACTAGAACTTGGTGTGGGAAACCCGCATTCCATGTGCGTTTCCAGGAACCACATCCTGCATCGGTTTTCAATGTTAAGTTAACAACATTTTAAGCACAGATTGCAAACACAGTGGCCCAGATTCTCAAAGGCGTTACGACGGCGCAACACCATTTGCGCCGTCGTAACTCCTCATCTGGCACCGGGTAGCTATGCGACTGATTCTTAGAATCAGTTACGCATAGATACCCATTTGATCTGACAGGCGTAAGGCTCTTACGCTGTCAGATCTTAAAAGCAATTTTTTTTCCCGCCGCTAGGTGTCGCATCGTCGTTTTCCCCGTCGTCTATGCAAATTAGGTAATTACGCGAGATTCCCGAACATACGCGCGGTCGACGCTGAGAATTTACGTTGTTTCCGTAGCGTACGCGTAAGGTTGCCCCTGCTATTAGGAGGGGCAACCAATGTTAAGTATGGCCGTCGTTCCCGTGTTGAATTAAAAAAAAATATGTCGTTTGCGTAAGACGTCCGTGAATGCCGCTGGACGCCATTTACGTAAATGTCTAAGCAAATGACGTTGGGGCGACGTCATTTAGCGCAATGCACGTCGGGTAATTTACCCGACGGAGCATGCGCAGTACGCTCGGTGCGGGAGCGCGCCTAATTTAAATGGTGCCCATTTGAACTGGGCCGGCTTGCGCCGAGCGATTTAACGATACACCGCCGCAAGTTTACAGGTAAGTGTTCTGAGAATCAGGTTGTAAACCTGTAAACCTGCGGCGGTGTAACGTAAATCACATACGTTACGCTGCCCAGGAGCAACGTAAATGTATGAGAATCTGGGCCAGTGCCTTTGCCTGTACCATGGTACAAAAGCTGCAGTGAGTTTCCAAGAGTAGTGCAGTACTTTTGGTGCGATGCAGTGCGATTTTAGCCCATTCAAAATTAATAGGTTGCAATCGCACCACACTGAATCGCATGTAAATTGCACAGGAATGTGCAATTCATAGTGTGAACTGGGGCTTATAGTATAAGGGTTTTAATTTATACGCAGTTTAATTTTCAGTTTATGATATGGAGACAACACCCTATTAAAGGTGAGCACACCAAACCGAGGAGATATATGTCACTACAAGAAGAGACAGGAACACTACATTTCTATAAAGAATTATTTTCTGTATTAAAATGTTTTTAGCTAAAAAAAAAAAAAGAAGAAAATAAATGCAGCCAGCACATTTAAGGACTGTAAGCTGCAATACATTACATTTTTTGTTGTTTGATTTTGTTATCTTTTAAATGAGAAACACATGGATTCACTTTGGAAGAAAATTATTTATTGTATTTTTTTTTAATAGTCTTTTATTCTTTAGTTATATAGAATTACGTTTAAGTTATACGTTTATTAAGTTATAAAGGATTAAGAATACATTTATACGATTTATGATTTGTCACTATTAGGAGATTTCACTGTAGGTTGTGAATGTTACATATGCACAGTTGACTGTTGTTTTAAATAAATATTATTTATTCACTATTTATTTATTATCAGGAAGAAATTAAGGACATATTTTAACGCTATTTGAGTCCTTTCTGGCCTTGCTAGAAAGATTTTCTGCAACGTTAAGGTGACAATAGTGACTTCAAAGGATACAAATGCAGACACAATACAAAATTCAGTTATAAATATGTCATTGACACTGGTCAATGACATATTTATGACTGAATTTTGTATGGTGTCTGTATTTTTGTCCTTTGAAGTCACTATTGTCAAAAGAATAAACTTTTTGGACCTATGGAAGGCACCATGATTCTGTGGATTCTAGACCACAATGTATTTATTTTCCCAAATGTAATTCCATCCAGCAATTACCTACACCCAACCCTGTATCTTGGCCTAGGCCAACAAGGCCCAGACCTAGGGCAGCACTTTGCAGGGGGGCAGCACGAAAAGAGTCCCCGCCGGCTTGCGCTACACTTTTAGTGCAGCACGAGTATTATGAGGTGGACTGGGCTACAAGATAAATCGGTCTGGTGCCCACATAGAGTAAAGGGATGGTTTTAGCCCCTGTTATTTTTTTTTTTTGCCATCCGCTAATTTCCCTTAATTTCCTGCCCCATAGCCAAACAGGAATTAAGAGGAAATCTCTGCAGATGAAGGGAATCTGCAAGACCCTGAGAACTAGTGTCCCCACTAGAAAATTTCAGGGCAGGTCTTAAACAGGAAGGGGTGTGACCTTGACAGGAAGGGGTGGATCATATTTAAATTAGGGGTTTGCACGAGTTTAGTCAGGCCTAGGGCAGCATAAAACTTAAATACACCACTGCCTACACCCCCTCCCGCATAAAGAGTTGGAGACCTTCCTTCTTTGGCTGCAAGGAGCTGATATCAAATTGTATCCCTCAGTAACAGGTAATGCAATGCAAGTGCATAAAAATATGATCGTATTTCATTTTTATCATGATCAGAGATCTTCTTGAACAGAAATAAAAATCATATTCACATTTCAAAAGGATATATTCTTCTATCTCCCATGCAAGCCTGTCACAGTTTGCTTCATACTCTATATAGTCACCTAGAAGGAAAGATAGGAAATAAATATTTAGGATACCCCATTTTGTTACTGTGAAGCTTTCCTCAACCTTGGGGGTTGCCATACATTTCATGGCGCAGTCTCAGTGTGTCATACCTTGCTGTGCCCATTGCAGTCCCACTGTGCCATACGGTACTCACTGTGCCCATTGCAGTCTCACTGTGCCCGAATACCTGAATTCTTGACAGGCGTCCATTTTTAAAAGTAGCGTCTTCCTCCTGTCGTTCCGTTCCGTGATAGGCATTTGACACTGTATTCCGCCTATCACGGAGGTCCTCTCATCCTCGGACTCAGTTTCCCAGCAGACACTGTGTTCCGCCAATCACGGACATTCTTTCATCCTCGTACAAGAGATTGGCAGAACACTGAACACAGTGTCTGCTGGTAAACTGTCCGAGGATGAGAGGACCTCCGTGATAGGCGGAACACAGTGTCAAATGCCTATCACGAGGAAGCCGTGACTTTTAAAAAATGGACACCTGTCAAGAATGCAGGTACACTGACTCAAATATAAGCAGAGGGGAGTATTTTCAGCCCTAAAAAAAGGGCTGAAAAACTTGGCTTATACTCGAGTATATACGGTACTTAAAGTACATCTGAAAAAAATAATTGTTTTGGATAGCATAGAGAAGAACTCAATCCTTTATTATGCAATCTGTCTGGCTATCTCCTTCTCTGTCCACTTATAGGCATTCCCTGAAAACTAATCTCTTCAGGGGAGCCTATCCTACCTTCAGCTACTGAATCTTTTATTTTTCCTGTCAGTTCATCCCTCAGTTATTACCTTTTGTTCCACCAGCCTATTAAATTGTAAGCTCACAGGAGCAGGGTCCTCCTCAGTGGCGGCTGGTGCTCAAAAATTTTGGGGGGGCGCAAACAAAGAAAAAAAAAATTCGCACCACTGTGCCATGCCATCAAACGCAGCCACTGTGCCATGTCATCAAACGCAGCCACTGTGCCATCAATTGTCACCACTGTACCATGCCATCAAACGCAGCCACTGTGCCATCAATTGTCACCACTGTACCATGCCATCAAATGCAGCCACTGTGCCATCAATTATCACCACTGTGCCATGCCATCAAATGCAGCCACTGTGCCATGCCATCAATTGTGGTCACTGTGCCATCAATTGTCACCACTGTGCCATGCCATGAAATGCAGCCACTGTGCCGTGCCATCAAATGCAGCCACTGTTCCATGCCATCAATTGTGGTCACTGTGCCATCAATTGTCACCACTGTGCCATGCCATGAATTGCAGCCACTGTGCTATGCCATCAAATGCAGCCACTGTTCCATGCCATCAATTGTGGTCACTGTGCCATCAATTGTCACCACTGTGCCATGCCAAACGCAGCCACTGTGCCAATTGTCACCACTGTGCCCATTCATGCCGCTGTGCCAATTGTCCCCACTGTGTCACTGTCCAGTCATCCATCCACCTCGGAGCTTTATATTATAACCTGCTGGGACTTGTAGTTCTCCATCGTCTCCTGGGGCTCAGGTGCATGCAATCCACCATCTTTGTCCAGTTTTTCTCACTGCTGGGACTTGTAGTCCCATAGATGGTGGATTGCATGCACCTGAGCCCCAGGAGAAGATGAACTACAAGTCCCAGCAGGTTATACATACAATAAGGCTCTGAGGTGGATGGGTGTGGATGGCATGCACCTGAGCCCAGGAGAAGATGGGGAACTACAAGTCCCAGCAGGTTATAATATAAGACACCCATCCACCTAGGAGCCTTATATTATAACCTGCTGGGACTTGTAGTTCCCCATCTTCTCCTGGGCTCAGGTGCATGCCATCCACCTCAGAGCCTTATTGTATGTATAACCTGCTGGGACTTGTAGTTCTCCAATCTCCATCTTCTCCATTAGCCCCAGGAGAAGATGGAGAACTAAAAGTCCCAGCAGTCTAACTACAATAAAAGGCTCCGAGGTGGATGGGTGGGGATCAGGCAGTGAATGTGCATTTTAAAAAAAAACAATAATAGGGGGTGCTTCCTGACGGCAGACATTTAAAAAAAGTTTTCAACCAGCGGGAGGGGGGGGATCGGCCGGCCGCCGATGCTGTTGCTGCTGCCGCCGAAGCACAGAACAGTACAAACTGGGGTGAGGGGAAGACATGGAATGCAGCTTACCTGTTCCACGAACGGGCGCACTGAGCTGGATAGTGCCGACGTCACTTCCTGTTTGTCCAGTGACGTCGGAACTAGCACAGAGACGGGCGGGTGCACATAGAAAGTGTATGCACCCGCCCGCCAATGACAATACTACTGTCAATCGCGCCGGAAGCATATGGCGCGCTGGGAAGCGCCACAATGGCATATTTTGGCTGCCAATGTAGCGCCACGTCTGCAATCCCGTGATTGCACAGACGTGGCGCTACTCCTACCGCACTGTCCCCGGCGCCCGGCGCGCGGACACAGTGCACATAAGGACCTTTTTAGGATTTTTTTTTTTTTAAAGGCACAGGTTTAAATAATTTTTTTTTTTTTTTCTTCTGACTGGGGAGGGGGGGCGGCGCCCGGGCTCCCCCTATGGACGGGCCGCCACTGGTCCTCCTAACCCTCTTGTATTAAATTGTATTGTTGCTGTATTGTCTCCCTTTATATTGTAAAGTGCTATACAAATTGTTGGTACTATATAAATCCTGTATATTATTAATAATAATAATAATAATAAGAAGAAGAAAACGATGGAAAATACTAGCACACATACTGCAAATGCATCTACTATAAACCGATTAAAAAACCTTAATAATGTCAACTGGTCAAAAAGGGTGGTTTGAGGGGACGGAAAAGCTGCTAGCTGGCCTAAGGCCCAATTCTGTCCTAATCTGTCTGTGACCTAACATCTGTATTCTCACCATCAGTCCTCAGAGCAGCTGCCACCATCTCCACACACTTGTCCCTAACAGAGTTTCCTGTCACATAAGAGGGATGTAGAAGTACAGACGAAGGAGGACTGCCACAAGTAGGGGAGCTTCCCAATGCATCACTTGACCTACAGGATAAAAAGTATTTATCAGTAACAGAGAGATAAATAACTCTGTTTGCTTTAAAGCTTTATTCACCTTTCTTCTTTGGTATGTGTGGAGGGTTTGCTGGATCCATTCCGAACATTGGTTGTTGGACTACTAACAGAGGTTCTTCTGAGTGGAAAAAAATGAAAGCAATCAATATTTGTCTTTTTCTTCTTCAAATGCTAATGCTACTCAATTGACTTTACCTTTCTTCTTTGTGGGTGGTAAAACTTTTACTGGAGGCAGATGATGGTGAGGCATTCAGAGACAACCTCCTAATAAACGTACATAAATAGGATGATCAAGGAGGCTCAACTTGCATTAGAAACCACATCAAATACTAACTTACCTTTCTGACTTCTTGGAAGTATGAGATGAAGACTGAACATCAGTAGAATGACTCCTGCAAAGAGTACAACATTAGTATATCCTGCTATACTAATAAATCTAGTAATGGCTGCATATAGAGCATACCTGGAAGAAGTCATCAAAATATATTTATCTGTGCTTCTAGACCCTGGGTGCCCAACCAGTGGCCTGGGGGCCACATGTGGCCCGCAGAGCCCTCTGATGTGGCCCACGACCTCCTTCTCTGGGATAGTGGGTTGGCAAGCCCAGATTGCGGTTTTCCAACCGACCATCCCAGAGAATCAGTGTTGTGAGCGAAGACGGCGGTAGAGGAAGCAACCGCCTAAGCTGATGCTTCCTGTATAGCGCTGGCTCCTGCCACAAACAGAGTGATATCCAATGCACTCTGTTTTAACCTGCAGGTTTGGTGCACTTAAACAGTGCTCCACATCTGCAGGATATAATAGAAGTCTATGGCAAAGTGCAGCTAACCTGCTGGAAAGCCACAGGTGCACCCGCAGTGGGGGTAAACCACAGCGCATAAGTGTGAAAGCAGCCTTAGACCCCTTTCACACGATCAGTGGACCCTCAATTCACCTGTATGGAGCAGTAGATGTAAACAGACTTGTGTCAGTTTACACCCACCTACCTCCAATCCGACTCCCCCCCCCCCCCCCAAAAAAAAAAAAACAGAAGGGTATCTGTCCCCTTCCATTTGGGCAGATTTGAGGGCCCATACTGTGGCCCGCGACCAAATACAAAGTCGCTCAAGTGGCCCTTGTTCTTCAAAAGGTTGGGCACCCCTGTTCTAGACATATACTACCAAACTTCTGTCAGCCTAGCATCTTAGAAGGCAAGCATTGGTACTATTCATGTCCTAGAATGCCAAGGGAGGATTGGGAACCTTTGGCTTTCTATGGACAGATTTCTGTTTACTATATAAAGTACATCATGAAAAATATGCCGTGGTGCCTCATTGATTGGTGGCCGTGGTAAAAGGTTGTTTTTACTAAAGAACATGATTTATTGTGACAATTTTTTTTCACTTTTTGCAGCACCAGCTTTCTACAGGGTGTCACTGGATGTCTCAGAGCCGCAAAAGAAGTTGGTGCTGGAAGACCTCCCTCTGCTACATACTGAGATTACAGTTCTGAATAAGGTAGGTATAAAATGCTAGCCATGTGTCATTGACTGCACGTATTACTCTTATTGATGTCTAAATTAGGAAGTTTCTCCATTCAGGGCCACCAGCCCAACATAACAGGGAGAAAATGGCCCTCTGCCTCTCAGAGATCCCAATGTGAGACTGTGTATAAGATACAAACCATAGTATAAAATACCCTCAAAGGTCTATTACCAGTGAAAAAAAAACATGCTGTCAGTTCTCATTAGACATTTTATGCATTAGGGCAAAAAAAAACTTCTGCATGCAGCTTCCCACAGCCCTCCCTTATACTTACCTGAGACTCGATCCAGCGATGTGCACAAGAACAGCAGCTCTCTCTGCTCTTTCTCTCCTTATTGGCTGGCTCTCTCTCCTCATTGGACAGAGAGGCAGCAGTGGAAGCTATTGACTCCTGTGGCTGCCAATGAGGAGAGAGCGAGGGGGGGGAGCAGCCACAGAGCTGGCTTGGGAGTGAGCACACTAGTGTCCTCTCACAGCAAGTGACACTCAGCAGGGGGGAGGAGCCAGAAGGTTGGTGGGGGAACCCCAGGAGGTGAGGGGAGGGTTGGGGCTGCTTTGTGCAAAATCATTGCACAGAGAAAGGAAAGTATGTCATATTTGCTTGTTTTTTCTATTTAGAATCACTTTAACTATATCAATTTCCAGTTCATTCTACTACTGTACCAGACATAATTGCACATCACCACTCACAGTCTTCAAGGTGCTCAAATTATTTGCATTGTGGCTTGCAAAAAAATATCTGTGGTTGAAATCACAATAAGCTGGTTTAAATTTCTTCTTTTCACTAGCAGAATCCTAGATCGCAAACCGTAGTCTGTGCATGGAATATCTTTAATGGTAAAAAAACATGTTTTATGCTTATGTGCTACTGATATGATGTGTCCTGACACACACTTTACCTTTTAAGCTTTGTTTCCTTAGCGGTTGCATGCTGTGTCATGGATGGAGAATTCAATTCAGGGTATTCCCTGCATGAGAAAATTGTAATGTGAACAACAGATTCTTGCTGTAAAACTATTAATGCACAGTTATCATGATAATACCTTAACCTAAAACCTGCATTGCTACAAACGCAGTGGCTGACACCCACTACAATCATACACCCACAGAAGTTAACTACAGTGCCTTGCGAAAGTATTCGGCCCCCTTGAACTTTGCGACCTTTTGCCACATTTCAGGCTTCAAACATAAAGATATAAAACTGTATTTTTTTTTTGAAGAATCAACAACAAGTGGGACACAATCATGAAGTGGAACGAAATTTATTGGATATTTCAAACTTTTTTAACAAATAAAAAACTGAAAAATTGGGCGTGCAAAAGAATTTAGCCCCTTTAATTTCAGTGCAGCAAACTCTCTCCAGAAGTTCAGGGAGGATCTCTGAATGATCCAATGTTGACATAAATGAATAATGATGATAAATAGAATCCACCTGTGTGTAATCAAGTCTCCATATAAATGCACCTGCACTGTGATAGTGGTGGTGCGTCCATAAAGGGCGCACAGGCACCACCCCTTCTCTCCTGCCATCCCTCTATCACCAGAGATAGATTCATGCATTGCATGAATCTATCTATGGTCGCCGCTGCCACCCCCTATTCAGGTGCCCGGCCCCTTGTCTGGCGCCAGGCTCCTGAATTACAGTGGCGGGGTGTTTTTTAGAAGCACCTGATTAGAGCCTGATGGGCACAGTATCAACAATTGATGGGTACAGTAGCTGTGTTTGATGGCACAGTGGCGGCGAGTGAAGGGCACAGTGTCAGCAAGTAATGGGTACAGTAGCTGCGTTTGATGACACAGTGGCGGTGAGTGATGGGCACAGTGTCAGCAATTGATGGGTACAGTAGCTGCATTTGATGGCACATTGGTGGCAATTTATGAGTACAGTGGCTGCATTTGATGGCACAGTGGCTGCAATTGATGGGCACCGTGGCTGCGTTTGATGGCACAGTGGCTGCATTTGATGGCACATTGTCAGCAATTGATGGGTATAGTAGCTGCGTTTGATGGGCACAGTGGCTGAAATTTATGTTTTTTTTTTGTTCAGTTTTTTTGCCCCCCCCCCCCCCCCCAACATTTTTGAGCACCAGCCGCCACCGCTTTTCATTGTATAATTTTCAGACCAAAGGGAGAAAATAAAATAAGTTCATTCTAGGTGTAAATCAGCGTACACGCCCATAGCGGCCAGCGTAAATAGACAGATAAGATACGCCGGCGGGCATATCTTAGCAACATTTAAGCGTATCTCAATTTGAGAATACGCTTAAATATACGACGACGCAGATTCGGAGTTACGAAGGCGTATCTAATGATACGCCGTCGTATCTCTACCTGAATCTGGCTAATAGTTATTTTTATGCTTGACATTTGCCAAGCCTCCAAAATCTTATTAATGTTGTTATTTTCTTGCTTCCTTTTCATATAATTACAGGGCAATTATTATACAGTACTGTCTTTTTAGATTTGATTGTGGCCCACAATGCTTCCCCAACCTTTCACGACTCCTACAGGGCCACCAAGTCTACTGCACAGTCCTCAACCTTCATCTTCCCCCCACAGAGACATTAAGGTCCATCCAGAGCCTTCCAACATTTCAATGCAGATTTTACTAATTTTTTGAGTATTGAGTATTAACTTTATTTTTTACTGTTGGGGCATGGAAGGTTTTGGAAGAATTTTCTGGGTCCTGGTCTCAAAAAGGTTGAGAACCACTGGCCTAGATAATGTCTTTCACTGGAAAAAATAAGGAGGGAAATCCAGTTGTCATCATAACAGATAGTAAGGGATTTTTCATCTCTACAAAAAAATGTATTGACTTCTTTTTAAACATAATGTCTCATTTGTGTTGAGGGGCACATTTAACTGCACTTCATCTGACTATATTCCTGGGCAGGGGCGTAACTAGAAATCACAGGGCCCCATAGCAAAATGTTGTATGGGGCCGCCCCCTGCAAACAGCCCCCCCACAAAAAAATGAACTGATGCCATTGAACAACAAATTACCACACCCATGTGGCACAGTACCCAGGCAACAGCTTATATTAATTTCGAACAACAAAGTATGCAGTATACTGTATGCAGACCCTGAAGGACACACATTGCCTTCAGGGGCTGCATAACCAATTTCACTGTGCCCATCATTGTCGCCTTACCGTGCCAATCATTGACACCTTACTGTGCCAATCAATGTAGCCTTACCGTGCCCAACATTGCCACCCTTATCGTGCCAATCATTCCCGCCTCACCATGCCAATCATTGCCTCCTTACCGTGCCAAACAATGTAGCCTCACTGTGCCAATCATTGCAGCCTTACTGTGCCCATCATTGCTGCCTTACCATGCAAGGCATTGCCGCCTCACTGTGCCAATCATTGCCGCCTCACTGTTCTAATCATTTCCGCCTCAATGTACCAATCAATGTAGCCTCACCGTGCCCATCATTGCCGCCTCACTGTGCCAATCATTGCCTCCTTACCGTGCCAATCAATATAGCCTCACTGTGCCACTCATTGCAGCCTTACTGTGCCCATCATTGCTGCCTTACCATGCCAATCATTGCCGCCTCACTGTGCCAATCATTACCTCCTCACTGTGTCAATCATTTATGACTCATTGTGCCAATAAATGTAGCCTTACTGTGCCCATCATTGTCACCTTACTGTGCCAATCATTGCCACCTTGCCGTGCCAATCATTGACGCCTCACCAGTTAGTGGCAGTGGATTACGTACAGGCAAAGCGTGCATCTCACGCTGTGTCACGGAGCTCAGCCGGAAATGTTTGGTCGCGCTGTGACAAAAGTCCCGCCCTCCTCCTAGACCAGCTTGTGTGATAGACAAAACACTGCATCTATCACACGAGCTGGTCTAGAAGGAGGGTGGGACTTTTATCACAGAGCGACCAAACCTTTCACACTAAGCTCCGTTACACAGCGTGACTTCGCTTTGAGCTATGCTGCAGCCACAGCGTAGTGCCCTGTACACACGATCAACGAATCTGATGAAAACGGTCTGATGGATTTTTTCATCAGATATCCGATGAAGCTGACTTTCATCTGTCTTGCCTACACACCATCAGTTAAAAAAATGATTGTGTCAGAACGCAGTGATGTAAAACACAAAGACGTGCTGAGAAAAATGAAGTTCAATGCTTCCGAGCATGCGTCGACTTGATTCTGAGCATGCATGGATTTTTAACCGATGGACGTGCCTACAGACGATCGTTTTTTTCTATCGTTTTTTTAACCATCAGATCATTTTAAAACAAGTTCCTAGTTTTTTCACTGATAGATAAAAAAACGATGGGGCCCACACACGATCGGTTCGTCTGATGAAAATGGTCCATCAGACTGCTTTCATCAGACGAAATGATCGTGTGTATGCGACATTTCTCAAAGAGGCCCCAGGGCAGGCGGCCTACCGGGAAATGTCCTGGTATCCCGGTAGGCCAGTCCGGCCCTGCCAGGCCCCATTTGGCTGCAGGCCCCATAGCGCCCACGTGGGTCGCTGGGGTGAAGGATCTATGGGATCACAACTGGTGGTCCAGAATCAAGTAGAGGTAACCCTAAAATACAAAATGTACCAGTCATCCTACTAAGTCTCTGCTTGATTAAGCAAAATCTTCCACCCCACCTTCAATCACAGGCTCCAAAGGTATGCATCTGATTTGCAAGGTAAGAAGTGAAAACTTATCTTTAGAGGAAATTACATAATTTTTTTTTCATTTTACAAGAAAAAGTCCAGAATAAGTTGCAGTCTTTAATAATTTTTTAACATGTTTTATGCTTATGTGCTACTGATGTGCTGCTACTTGGCGTTCTGACTGTACACACAACTTTACCTTTTTAGCTTTGTTTCCTTCGTAGTTGCCTGCTCTGTCAGAGATGGAGAATTCAATTTGGAGTATTCCCTGTATGAGAAAATTATGATGTAAACATCAGCTTTCTCCTGTAAACATATTACTGCACAGATATCACTATAGTACCCCAACCTTGAGGTGATACCAGGGCTCAAGTCCTGCAGGAACGCGTGGGAACGGAGTCCCTGCACTTTTTTCACAGCAGGAACGCAGTTCCCTTTGCAGGACGAGAGCAGCCGAGCCGTCCAAACTAATCCTTCACTAAGCGGCGATGCCCAGCTTGAGTCACTGTCAGGGGCAGGCGAACCTTAGTAATCCTTTATGTTATTGGCCGCTTCCTGTATATGGATTCATTGGGTAGTATGCGGGTATTCCGTCACTTTCTCGATGCCGCAATGTCTCCTGGAAGCTTTTGTCATTGTTCCCAGGAGACAATGCGGAGGTCTGCTTAAAGTTCTTTCTAAATCCCGCGATAACTCACGGCAGACCTCCGCAATATCTTCTGGGAACAATGACAAAAGCTCCCAGGAGACATTGCGGCATCGAGGAAGTGACGGAATACCCGCACACTACCCGATGAATCCATATACAGGAAGGGGCCAGTAACATAAAGGATTACTAAGGTACAGTGGATCGCAAAAAAAAAAAACATGCGGTTTAGAAATTATGCATATGAGCGTATCATTTTTTTTTTTTGGTGGGGGAGTGGATCTTGGGTGGGAGTTCCCACACTTTTTCCCCCAGGACTTAACCCCTGGGTGATACATAGTATACAAGGAATGCAGAATGTGAGAACACTGGAGAGAGAGGAGAGCTCTATCCCCGGAACACTATATGCTAAGAAGAGGTGCAGAGCAAGAGATGTGATGGTGGTAGAGGAGAGGGGGGAGTACTGGTGGTTGAGAAGAAACACACTCTAAAGCTGCAGGAGAGGGAGCAGTGCACAGTGATGATGCAGGTAGAGGAAAGCAACAGTACTGGGTGAACCTTAGTTTTCCCTTTCTCCATGGTTCCACTGACCTGGACACCAGGGCCAGATTAAGAACATCATGGGCCTGGTGCTGAGGATTTTGGTGGGGCCTTTTAGGCTGCATTCACACCTCCGCGACAAGTAACGCCGCGTACGCGGCGTATTTTGCCGCGAATAGTGTAACTTTTTTTTTACAAATCCTTCCTATTGCTTTGTATGGCCGAACGCCAATGCCGCCTGAAAAAAAGGGTCCGGGACTTTTTTTCATGCCGCAGGTGTACGGCGTCTATGAGATGTGAACCATCTCATAGACAGCAATGGGAATTCTCCCCTCCAGCGGCACGAGCGGCCGGCGTCGGGCGTTTTGTCGCGGAGGTGTGAATGGGGTGTAATAAATAATAAATAAATGCGTGGGAATGACATGAACGCAGCCCAGCCAAGGCAAGTGACCAAAGGCACAGAACCCAGAAGGAAGACCGGGTGAAGATGGAAGCGCCCAGGCCCCGCCTGATTCAGCGCAGCACTGGAGGGCTCAGTCTGAAAATTTAAGTGTACACTAATGTGCTAATATTCTGTGCATACTTGTACGTTGTGGCATAACCTACCCCAGGGCCTCTAAAAAGTAGTAATGTCAGGAAAGTTTACTACCGCTTTATTATCACAGGATCCCAGGAGCCTCTCATGGGGCCCCCTACTGACCCGGTGGACGGTGGCCCTTGGGCAGTGCCTAAGTGCACAGTTGCCAACATTTAAAAAATATTTTCAGGGCCACTTTTTTATATAAGTGCTATATTTAGAGTAGCTGAGATCCCCGATGTTCCTCTATACATCATAGTAGTAATCACAAAATTAAATGAGTACTAATAATGGGGCAGAACAAATATGAGAACTGATATTTCCTTTAGTTGAACTAACAAAAGTGTGTCCATTCTAGAGCTGGTAACATTGAGGATATTCAGTATAATTTTAAAGAACTGTTTTTGTGGGTAAGCGACATAGGGGAGGAGTATGGACGGTATATAAGTGGGAAGTATGTGCAGGTGAGGGAGAGGAATGTGGAGGGTCTAACAGTGGGCACTATGTACAGGAGAGGAGTACAAAGGGTACGGAAAAAAGCACTATGTACAGGAGAGGAGTGTGAAGGGTATGACAATGGGCAGTATGTACAGGAAGAGTGAGGGGGTATGACAGAGGGTAGTACGTACCAGAGAGAAGTGTGGAGGGTATGATGGGGCAGTATGTACAGGAGAGGAGTGTGGAGGGTATGACAGTGGGCAGTATGTACAGGAGAGGAATGTAGACGGTATGATAGTGGGCTCTATGTATAGGAGAGGAGTGTGGAGGGTATGACAGTGAACACTATGTATAGGAGAGGAGTGTGGAGGGTATGACAGTGGGCACTATGTATAGGAGAGGAGTGTGGAGGGTATGACAGTGAGCAGTATGTACAGGAGAGGAGTGTGGAGGGTGCGACAGTGGGCACTAAGTGCAGGAGAGAAGTGTATGACAGCAGGCACTATGTACAGGAGAGGAGTGTGAAGGGTATGACAGTGGGCTCTATGTATAGGAGAGGAGTGTGGAGGGTATGACAGTGGGCACTATGTACAGGAGAGGAGTGTGTAGGGTATGACAGTGGGTACTATGTATAGGAGAGAAGTGTGGAGAGTATGACAGTGAGCACTATGTACAGGAGTGGAAGGATATTTAGGGACTGAGTAGTGGTTAAGCGGGTCATACATGGATTGAAATTACGCCAATTATGCAGAGACCAGCCATAGTCAATCTATGTATGGGCTAGCTGGTTTTACACAAGTCAATCTATTAATCAACTTGAGTACAACCAGCCTGGTTTTTTTTCTTAAAACAATCAGTGCTGCCAGCTAAAGTTAGCAACACTGATCATTGTACGCACTGGCAGAACACAATAACACTGCAGGAGTGATTCCCCCATCCACAGGTCAGCAGGTGAGAGGGTGTGTGGGGACAGGCTGGGGAGAGATACTAGTCAGTGGCTGGGTAGGCACTGGTAGTATCAGAGCCAGATACACACAGGTTACATACGCCACGATCGTTAGAGCGAGAACAATAATTCTAGTACTAGACCTCCTCTGTAACTCTAAACATGTAACCTAAAAAAATGTAAAGCATCGCTTAGGATACCAAAAAAAAAATTGTGCTAACTTAACTAACTGTTTTTTTTAATGAATGAAACATTTTTTTCCAAAAAAACATGTTTGAAAAATTGCTGCGCAAATACCGTGCTAGAGCTGCACAATTAATCGTTAAAAAAATTGTGATCTCGATTCAACCCCCCTGACATCTTCAATGCAGAGTTTGCTGATTCTTTCATATAACAAGTGGAGAGACTTTCAGCTGTCAAAAGAAAATATCTGGGCAGTCTGCCAAGTTTTTAACAGGAAACATTGTAACTGACACTTCCTTCTTAGATCAAAGGGATACACTTCTGTGTGTAAAGAACAAATCTGGGCAGTCTGCGAAGTTTGTAAACAAAATGAAACATTGTAACTAATATTGTAACTAAATTTAACCACTTAAAGTCCAACACTTGTTTCTTAAGTTATAAAGCAATATTATTTGCTAGAAAATTACTTGGAACTGCCAAACATTATATATATTTTAGCAGAGACACTAGGGAATACAATGGCTATTGCTGCAATATTTTATGTCACACTGCATTTTCCCACTTCAATGAATAATAAAAACCATAAAAACAAAACAGTAAAGTTAGCCCATTTTTATTTATTTTTTTGTTTTAATGTGAAAGATGATGTTACGCCGCAACAATCGTGAGAGAATCGCGATCTATCTTCTAAGCAAAAAAATTGCAATTCTCATTTTAGCCAGAATTGTGCAGCTCTACACCGTGCAACATAAAAAGTGCAAAGACCACCATAGAGTAATTTTCTAGCAAAAAACAAATGATGATTTTTACATGTAGTAGAGAAGTGTCAGAATTGGCCTGGGTGGCAAGGGGTTAATTACCATGAGTAATATACAAATAATTATTATAAGCACTGTGATCCTATCAGTCTGCTGTAGTGTGTCAGCTTGTATTTATATTGGCCGCTCTGAATGTAGCTTCTGACAGGCTGTGCAAGCAGGCCCGTATCTCCGGAACCATAAATGATAGCCGTCCCATATTTTAACCAGTTGTGGGGTAGCTCTTCCCATGCCTACCCCCAAATGTGGGGTTTCTGTGACCTCTGGTCATCGAGCTACAACCCCCCAAATTCGATCTTAAAAAAAAAATTCTTAAAAAAAAAAAAAAAAAGAAAAAATGTTTTTTTTTTTTTTGGGCAAATGGGCCTATCTTGAGAAAGGGGCCTGGAGCTGCAGCTCCATCAGCCCCATTGTTAATCCGGCCCTGCTGGACACCTATAATGGCAAATCACTAATGCAGGCAGGACTCAGCAGGAGGGCATTATTTGAGCTGGACCAAAGATGCTGCCAATAGATCTCCCCAAGAAATTTCCCATAATTTTCCAGTCTCTTTACAAAGGGACACAGCATTCAGTTGTGCTGAGACAATTGGGTTATGCTGGCAAACAGAATAATCATTGAAAGCCAACCCCCTTATAACACTGCCCCTAACCATTGTGCTTCATTTTTTTGCTAGTGTCCAAGAAAGATCTAGGTAAATTTTATTATTATTATTTATTTATTTATTTTTTTATAAATTCTTTATTATATCCACTTAAGGACCAGCCCATGTACATATACGTCCACAATATGGCACGTACAGGCACATGGGCGTATGGGTACGTCCTCCCCTATTAGCGGGTGGGGGGTCCGATCGGGACCCCCCCCCGCTACATGCGGAGGTCGGGTCCGCTCGGGGAGCGATCCGGGACCACGGCGCGGCTATTTGTTTATAGCCGCTCCGTCGCGATCGCTCCCCGGAGCTGAAGAACGAGGAGAGCCGTGTGTAAACACGGCTTCCCCGTCCTTCACTATGGCGGCGCATCGATCGCGTCATTCCCTTTATAGGGAAGACACGATCGATGACGTCATTCCTACAGCCACACCCCCAAACAGTTGTAAACACATACACAGTGATCCCTAACTCCTACAGCGCCGCCTGTGGTTAACTCCCAAACTGCAACTGTCATTTTCACAATAAAGAATGCAATTTAAATGCATTTTTTGCTGTGAAAATGACAATGGTCCCAAAAATGTGTCAAAATTGTCCGAAGTGTCCGCCATAATGTCGCAGTCACGAAAAAAATTGCTGATCGCCGCCATTAGTAGTAAAAAAATAAAAAAAAATAAAAATGCAATAAAACTATCCCCTATTTTGTAAACACTATAAATTTTGCGCAAACCAATCGATAAACGCTTATTGCGATTTTTTTTACTAAAAATAGGTAGAAGAATACGTATCGGCCTAAACTGAGGAAAAAAAATGTTTTTATATATGTTTTTGGGGGATATTTATTACAGCAAAAAGTAAAAAATATTGCTTTTTTTTCAAAATTGTTGCTCTATTTTTGTTTATAGCGCAAAAACTAAAAACCGCAGATGTGATCAAATACCACCAAAAGAAAGCTCTATTTGTGGGGAAAAAAGGACGCCAATTTTGTTTGGGAGCCACGTCGCACGACCGCGCAATTGTCTGTTAAAGCGACGCAGTCCCGAACTGTAAAAACCCCTTGGGTCTTTAGGCTGCATATTGGTCCGGGGCTTAAGTGGATATTTAAAAAAATATATACAAACCATATGACTAAAACACTTTGCGTTGCAGAAAATACTTTACAGGAAATGAAGGGCGCAATAACAATACCGTCTCATTTGCCACTATAAGGCCTCATGCTCACTGGATGTTTTAACAGCTGATGTTTTTGGCGTCAGATGTTTTTTTTTCTACAGCATGTTATCCTATGTGTCCATGCACACATAAGGCTGTTATCAGCAGTTTTTGGCAGGGGCGTTTTCTGGCTAGAAAAAAAAAATACCCTGGAATAGTGGGTTTTGAGAGGAGTTTTTCAACTAGAAAACTGCTCTAACTCTGAAAAAAGCTTAAGGGCCAGTTCACACTAGACGCAGTTCCGTGTGCTTTTTTTCTGCACAAAATGCATGCACAGTGTTTTCCATGTAGTCCAATGACTCTAGTTGGCTCTAGTTCACACCATGCAGTCAGTTTTTGGTAAGTTTCTGCACAGTAAACTGACCGAAAACTGACTGCATGGTGTGAACTAGAGCCAACTAGAGCCATTGGAATACAGTAAAACCTTGGTTTGAGAGTAACTTGGTTTGAGAGCATTTTGCAAGACAAACAAAATGTTTTAATAAATTTTGCCTTGATATACAAGCGATGTCTTGATATAAGAGTAGCGTCATGGCCCAACTGAGTATAAAAAAGAAGAGAGGAGCCTCTAAGTGTAGCAATATGGTTACATTTAATGAAGGTACAACATTTAGCAACTTATTGCTACACTAATGCTGCGTACACACGATCGGATTTCCGATGTAATAAAATCCGATGGAATTTTACGTCGGAATTTCGATGAAGCTGACTTTCATCAGTCTTGCCTACACACGATCAGACTGAATTCCGAACGTCCAAAACGAGGTGACGTAAAACACTACGACAAGCCGAAAAAAAATGAAGTTCGATGCTTCTGAGAATGCGTCAACTTGATTTTGAGCATGCGTGGATTTTTCTCCGATGGAGTTCCACACAGACGATCGGAATTTCCTATTGTTTTTTTTTCCATCGGAAAATTTTAAAACATGTTCTATTTTTTTACACCGATGGAAAAAAAGTCCGATGGGGCCCCCACACGATCGTGTGTACGGGAAAAAACGATCGTGTGTACACGGCATTAGAGGTGCCTCTCTTCTCTTTTATACCCTGTAAAAAATGCTTTGATATACAAGTGCTTTGGATTACAAGGATGTTTCTGGAACTAATTATGCTCGCAAACCAAGGTTTTACTGTACATGGAAAACACTGTGCATGCATTTTTAGTGAAGAAAAAATGCACGCAAAACTGTACAGAACTGCGTCTGGTGTGAACTGGCCCTAAAAACTCTAAAAAAGGCGGCTATTCTGTGTCAGTGTTTTTTGAGCAATAAGCTTTTGTGGGAGTATAATTTTGTTTAAAAAAGCTAAAAAATATTACAGCTAAAAAACGCCATTGCAAAAAGAAAAAAAATGAAAAACTCATTCTACAGCTACAGCTTTCTACAGCTAACGTAGTCAGAGCAATATGTGGAGTCAAACCACATAGAACCAGATTTTACTAAACAATTCCTCCTTACCATCGGCGTATAGCACTTTTTCTTAAATAAGTTGAGTGTCACAAATAATCTTTCTAATTTTCCTAATGAATTTATTTCCTTTTTTTCCTTTATTTTCTATCTAGTGGCCATATTGTAGTGTGACGGATCTCAGATACCCCAGGTGGGCACATCCGCCAGACCTGTGTCTCCTGTCCTCCAAATGCACCCGCAGCCTGCAACCTCGCCATAACCAGCCCTTAACCCCTCAATCACGAGACAATCCACACAGGTGTTGAGGGTTAAACATCCAGAGCTTAAACTGTTTATTAAATTCCAAGACATACAGTTACACAGAGCTAGGGACATTCCCCTTAGCCAACAACCAATGGGAACTGAACATTTGTACATTGAAACAGTCTACAGATACCCAATGAGTTTATGGTAAGCAGGCAGCCTCAATACACACCCCCTGCGGAGAGATGTCTGCAGTCTAGGCCATTGTCTATGTGTCATGAATCAACACAATTAGACACAGCAACAAGAGGGGGGGTGGGGGAGAAGGGTTGTAACATTACATTACATCCATGCCAGCTTGTCCCGGGTCTCCAGTATCTTCGGGCCCATAGTCTGTCGGTAGGAGGCACGGACACAGTTCTTTCCAAAACACACAGTTACATTCTGGGTTCTGTCACATTTCTCCCCTTTTAAAAACAGACTAACCAGGTTCCTGACCCCCAACTGGTCTGGACCTGCGTTAGTCACAAACTTCCACCCCAGGCAACCAGGAAAAGTAAAAGTACGACTCTGGCGCTGGGGAGCAAAACTGCACATAGGGTCTCCCATGAATAAAAACAGCCGCTGCAGAGTGGGAACAACTGTCTGCACTCCTCTGATCCGGGGCTGGGTTGCAGATATTGGAGGGAGCTGAATAATCCTCTGCCCCAATGACAGCGCTTCAGCTGGGAGGGAACATAGGCTGGTAGGGCTATGCATTTTGGGAGGAAAAGGTACTTGCTTTTCTCCTGGTGTAGTTACCAGCCGCTGAGAAGGTATCTTGCAGGGACTATCTCCCGGATTCTTCATCTCTTGTTCTGATGCTGGGCAGAGACCATCAGCGCTCTGTCCTATAGCAAGCGCTTCTGCCGGGGGGACATATGCAAAAGTTGGGTACAGCCACTGGAGAGGGGGAAGGGTTTTCTTCCCTGCCGGTTCTGTGACCAGCCACTGGGGTGACTTCTGACAGGGGCTGTCTCCCAAACCCTCCAAAAACATACTGAGGGCTGGGCAGGGGCCAGCAGAACTCTGCCCCGTAGCCAACGCTTCTGCTGGGGGGATAAACACTGGGGTAGTGTCCAAGTGCTGGGGAAACAGCTCACTGAGGTCCTCCCTCGGACTCCCTGGATCTAACTCTGAGGGTGGGCAGAGGCCAGCGGCACTCTGCCCCGTAGCCAGCGCTTCTGCTGGGGGGATAAACACTGGGGTAGTGTCCAAGTGCTGGGGAAACAGCTCACTGAGGTCCTCCCTCGGACTTCCTGGATCTAACTCTGAGGGTGGACAGAGGCGAGCGGCACTCTGCCCCGTAGCCAGCGCTTCTGCTGGGGCACCAGATGAGATACTCTGGACTTGCTGCTGATCACCATTTCCCAGCCTTCCAGCGCCTGTCTCAACTCCTCTTTCTGAGACCTTAATGCTTCTCGCTGCCTGGGAAACCTCCGTTGCATTCCGGCATTCTAGCACTCGCAGTGCCCTCTGTATCATCGCTGCTTCTTCCATTGCGGTAAGGACGGGAAAACGTAGGGTCACCCCTGGCCCCATTTGCTCCTCATCTTTTTGTATGTCTGCAATTTCTCGTGGACAGTCCCAGGCAACGGGAGCCATGCCAGGCTGCTGGTTACCGTCAAACAGTCGCTTGTAGGCAATCTCGAGCTCCCATTCCTGCTCAACCAGGAACTCCAATTCCTCCGGGTCACACGCCTCTTCGGGGAGGTCCAGCACCTCATCTCGGAAGTCCAGGATGTTTTCCAGCCTCCACTCCTCATCGCTCCCAAAGTCTGGGTCTCCGTACATTTTTTGATGGAGCAGCCCCACGCCGCCGTAGCCAACGCCTTCTGTCGTGCTGCCATCTGCTGTACTTGGCCACAGTTGAGCTGCGAACCACCGGAGGGCTCTGTAGCTGGCGTCCAGCTTCATCTCCTCCTGGACCAATCTTCCGAGCTCCGTCTTCCAATCATCTCGCGGTCGTTCCCTCAGGAACACCTCTCGTGCACGGTACTGCGTCCAGTACATCTCTGAGGAGGAGGGAAGGATCTTCCCCTGCTGGCGCCGCTCGTAGCTTAGCGCCTCATGCCAGAGTTGCCGGCGGATCACATCCTCCCAGCCGAGCATGGTGCGCTCTGTCACTGGTCCCTGATGTTTCTTCCGCATGCCTTGCAGCCTCCTCCCGAACTCCGCTCTCATGCTGGCTGGTCCCCGTATCGCTCCTCGGCAGCTGCCCAGATCTTGAATCCTGGTGGTGGTTTGGATGTCCTGGACTGCAGGAGACGTCCCACTGCTGCCACCACTGTGACGGATCTCAGATACCCCAGGTGGGCACATCCGCCAGACCTGTGTCTCCTGTCCTCCAAATGCACCCGCAGCCTGCAACCTCGCCATAACCAGCCCTTAACCCCTCAATCACGAGACAATCCACACAGGTGTTGAGGGTTAAACATCCAGAGCTTAAACTGTTTATTAAATTCCAAGACATACAGTTACACAGAGCTAGGGACATTCCCCTTAGCCAACAACCAATGGGAACTGAACATTTGTACATTGAAACAGTCTACAGATACCCAATGAGTTTATGGTAAGCAGGCAGCCTCAATACACACCCCCTGCGGAGAGATGTCTGCAGTCTAGGCCATTGTCTATGTGTCATGAATCAACACAATTAGACACAGCAACAAGAGGGGGGGTGGGGGAGAAGGGTTGTAACATTACATTACATCCATGCCAGCTTGTCCCGGGTCTCCAGTATCTTCGGGCCCATAGTCTGTCGGTAGGAGGCACGGACACAGTTCTTTCCAAAACACACAGTGACAGTGGGTTCTGTCACATGTAGCATTTCCCTGACTGAGGTATTTTCGGAAAATTCAGCATTCTGGCCACTAGATGACAACAAAAAGGAAATAAACATATTAGGCAAATTACAGGGATTATTCCTGGCAGTTATACGAATGCTTGGGACATCCGCACAGCAATTATTTTTATAAATAGCCCCCTTTATGTACCGTCTTAGTTAGCCACAGGGTGCTCTCAAGGTCTAGAATCATGGCACAGCCTCTGGTGTGACCCAGTCTCTGAAGACTCATTCTGTAAATTGGCTAGGAAGAGGCAAAGATAATCTGGAATCTGACGTTTGGGAACTGGGGTCCGCATTGTGTTACTTCCCAGACCCATGTGTACTGTGCCAGTTTCACATCAGTAGTAGAGCTTGTGGTGTAACCCAGTCTCCAATGACTGCCTGTGCAAGTATGTCTCTTTAGCCCAGAGAGGCTGAGTACAAGGACTCTGCCGCTGTACTAAGGGCAGAGCAGACAAAGAGACAGAGAGTTAGCCACAGAGAGATCTTCGGTTTCACAGCAGTGGTAAAGCTTCTGGTGTAACCCAGTCTCTGATGTTTTCCAGTGTACCAAAAGGACTTGGTGCTCCACACTTGTTTGTTTCAGATTGAAGGTCTCCTTCCCTATCTCCCTTTAGATCACTCTTGAGAGATACATACCTCCCAACTTTTTGAGATGGAAATGAGGGACACCTATCAGCAAGAGTATGCAGGCATAGGACACACCCTTGCACGCCCCTTTAAAGGATAATTGTACAAAAAAACAAGATTGGTTAAACCCACAAGTGCTTTTTTTACCACTACTATTCCTTTATATTGGCTTTTAGAATTTACAAACGCAGCAATTTAGCAATCAGGTGAAAGGTTTAGCACTGGGAAACACTTTTTGATAGATAAACAGTGCATTTTATATACAACTCTATAGATCAGACCAAAATGAGGGACAAATGAGGGACAGAGGGACATTGCTCCAAATCAGGGACAGTCCCTTGAAATCAGGGACAATTGGGAGGTATGGAGATATGTATAATTTTGGATCTTTCTAGGTATCCTAGACTTTGGCCTTTACTTTACAAACATTCTTTCATTGTTGACCACTTAACCACTTAAGGACCGCCTCATGTAAATATACATCAGCAAAATGGCACGGACAGGCACATGCACGTACCTGTACGTCCTCTGCTTGATGTGGGTCGGGGGTCCGATCGGGACCCCCCCCCGGTACATGCGGCGGTCGGTAAGCCTCGGGGAGCGATCCGGGACGACGGCGCGGCTATTCGTTTATAGCCGCCCCGTCGCGATCGCTCCCCGGAGCTGAAGAACGGGGAGAGCCGTATGTAAACACGGCTTCCCCGTGCTTCACTATGGCGGCGCATCGATCGAGTGATCCCTTTTATTGGGGAGACTCGATCGATGATGTCAGTTCTACAGCCACACCCCCCTACAGTTGTAAACACACACAAAGTGAACCCTAAATGTTACAGCGCCCCCTGTGTTTAACTCCCAAACTGCAACTGTCATTTTCACAATAAAGAATGCAATTTAAATGCATTTTTTGCTGTGAAAATGACAATGGTCCCAAAAATGTGTCAAAATTGTCCGAAGTGTCCGCCATAATGTCGCAGTCACGGAAAAAATCGCTGATCGCCGCCATTAGTAGTAATAAAAAACAAAAAAAAAAAATGCAATAAAACTATCCCCTATTTTGTAAACGCTATACATTTTGCGCAAACCAACCGATAAACGATTATTGCGATTTTTTTTTACCAAAAATAGGTAGAAGAATACGTATCGGCCTAAACTGAGGAAATTTATTTTTTTATATATGTTTTTGGGGATATTTATTATAGCAAAATGTAAAAAATATTGCATTTTTTTCAAAATTGTCGCTCTATTTTTGTTTATAGCGCAAAAAATAAAAACCGCAGAGGTGATCAAATACCACCAAAAGAAAGCTCTATTTGTGGGGAAAAAAGGACGCCAATTTTGTTTGGGAGCCACGTCGCACGACCGCGCAATTGTCTGTTAAAACGACGCAGTCCCGAACTGTAAAAACCCCTTGGGTCTTTAGGCAGCATATTGGTCTGGGGCTTAAGTGGTTAAAGGAGTTGTAAAGGGAAAAAAATGTTTTGCTCAAATGACTGTTTACAGGGTATAGAGACATAATAGTTAACTGATTCCTTTTAAAAACGATTAAAAATAGATTAAAAAAAAATCATATAATGTACCTGTAGTTTCAGTTTCGTTTTTGCATGTTATGCTGCCTCTGTGCTGTATAGAGCCATAGAGAAGTGAGGGTTTGAAAACGAAACTAGAATCTCCCAGTACTGTGGTCCAAAGGAAACAGACAACCAGGAAGTGTCCAGAACAGAGCAGAATTACAGTAACATCAGAGCAAAAACGAACAATGAGGACATGAAACCAGGACTGCAGTAAGGTAAAGGAAGCTATTTAGCAAAAAAAAAAAAATCCTTTAGTGACCCTTTAACAATTGCTCTAAGTTTTCTCCCACCAGTTTTTCCTTATGTTGGTTGCTTGGTTATCCTCCACATTCTTGGGGTTCATTCATTCATTCAGAAAGCAATCTCCATTTAGTGCCCTGTCCTGCTCTGGATCACCAGAGTCTTTCTTGGAGCCTTTCCTTCTTGGTGGTGATTTTTTTTTTATTTGCTCCCCTTATTTTTCATGTAGCCCTGCTCAGGTATTTGTTTATTTGGGTATTTTTCTAGTAAGATTTCCATATCTGTTGGATGACTCAGTGTCTTTTGTCCATCCGTATGTGGTACACCCCTCTGTGTTCATTGGCCCTATGTACTGTTTGTTCACAAAACCTAAGCATGATGGTTAGGGGCAGGGTTATTCAGAGGCTGACCTGTTTGCCAGCATAAACCTCCTGGGGGCAGCTGCAAAACCCAGTTTTCTCAAAACAACGGAATCCTGTCCCCTTTAGTGAACACCAAGAAATGCATTTAATTGTACAACAACAATCTTGTTTTCCTGACAAAATTTATAATCAATAATCACTTAGCAAATGTTGCTTTCACTAATTATTATGCTTGTTTCAGTGTTTGTTCTGGTCATTTACAGCACAAACAGGGTAATGAATCCATACATTGCAGCAATGAAAGTAGATATACCCTGTAAGTTATTTTGTGAATTTTTTTTTTTAGATATCCTTGAAACAAATTTTTTATAAATTTCTCATAGTAGGTGTCCAGCAATGTGCGGCAATAAGGATTAATGGAACCCTATCTCCGCCTTTTGAATTATTTAACCACTTCCCATCCAGCAGCCGACTATTTACGGCCACAAGGTGGCTCTAAAATGCCGGGAGGCCGTCAATATACTGCGGACGGTGATGGACTCCAGGACAGGTAAGTGTCCTAATATTAAAAGTCAGCAGCTGCAGTATTTGTAGATGTTGATTTTTAATATTTTTTTTTTCAGCGGACATCCGCTTTAAGGCACAAAATTAAGGCACAAAAGGGGATTATTTTTGATAGATGAATGGTGCTACTATCATTTTGTAACGACATTACCACAGCCAATAAGAAAGATTATTCCATGCAAACTCCCCCATTCATCCATTCATGTCTCCATCCATGCTTTTGTTTGTTGAAAAATCACTTTGCAAAACACCCCCCTAGCATTTTTGGCTGTGGCCAACTTTAGCAATGGCAGATGATTCATGTAGCATTTACTTCCTGGAATCCATCTTCCCTTAGCTTAAGCATGTATTGTATGCAGAAGAGTGTGCTTAGTTGAGATAATCTCTCCTCCTCTCCTCCCATCCTGAAGACTCCTGGGATGTTTGACATAATTTGCCTGGGCAAGAAACCAGGAAGTAACTGAAGAAATGTAAAAAAAAAATGTAAAACAAGTAAATATGATATCTATGATATCTATTTACTAATGCTAGCAACATGAGGATTAAATAGAATCAATTTTGATTTGGAGAGTGATGTTTTTTGGCTTCAGGAGTTCTTAGTACTTTGATTTCAGGAATTTCTAAGTCACAGACCCAAAACAAATACATAGTGATGTAAAATTCAGACTTGTCTCTGACTTTCATTTGCTGCCTGATTGTTTTGGATCAGAGACTCAGCAAGAAGAACCAGCAAGAAAACTGCTGGAAGAGCTTTCTGGCCGAGTATACCATGCGTGTGTACGAGGCTTTTAGGTTTCTTGTCAAGAAAACTGCCCAAAATATCAACGAGAAAAATAGAGAACCTGCTCTCTATTTTCTCGTCGTGATTACCTGTCGCCATGGAAACCCACGCATGCTTGAAATGACTGACGCATGCGCGGTAGCTTCCTAGGCATAGGTAGGGTGTAGCAAGATGGCGGCGATGGCATCGAATGTGACCAGCGCATGCTCGTCATAGTCGATGACGTCACTGCGTTTGTTCCATTCAAAAGAACGGCGGTTCTTTTGAATGGAGTGTCTGTACACTCGGCCGGAAAGAGATTCTTGCCAAGAATCTTGTCAGGAAAAAGTTTTTTTCCTGACGAGATTCTGGGCCGTGTGTACAGGGCTACAGACTTGGGTCTGCAACTCTATGATGGACTTTTCAGCAAAAAAACAAACAAAAAAACACTCATGATTTGATGATAACCCATCTTAAATCTCTTAAGGCATTTGCTTAGTATGCTTACTTTTTTTGCTTTGGCTCCTTTACAGGAGATTGCAGGCTTGGGGACCGAGGGACATCAGAAGAAGCACTAAATGACAAAAGAATGTCAATGGTTGTATAAAACGCTATTGCTGGCTAGTGGAATATTTAGAAGAGATGGAGTCCAATTTGGTTATGTATCTATTGGTGCCACATTCCATAAAATATAAGAAAGTAATAGCAAAGAATAGGAAGATTTTTTTAGGCACCAAACAAGTCAGACAATAATTAAAAACATCATATTTATTATGCCAAATTAATAAAACCTTGAAAACACTGTTATATCGCAGAAAAAGACTTGGTCCATAATCAAGAGATAAAAACCACACTATGATACATAGACATAAAGATGCATGTTAACTCTGATGCGTTTCATGTTATTTATACAAATCTTCATCAGGAAAATAAGTATCATGGTGGTGAGTTAGAACCAGTAAAAGATCATCATATTTCCTGGAGAAGATGAATCCTTCCCCCAATAGACCAAGTACCAAAGAGATTTGGACTTCTCCTGTCTCCCTTAGGCCTCGTACACACGACCGAGAATCTCGTCGTAAATGAAACGTTGTTTTCCTCGACGAGGTTCTTGTCAGGCTTGACGAGAATCTTGTCAAGCTTTGCTTGCATACACACTGTCAAGATAAAATCTCGTCGTTCTCAAACGCGGTGACATACAACACGTACAACGGCACTATAAAGGAGAAGTTCGATTCCACTGGCGCCACCCTTGGGGCTGCTTTTGCTAATCTCATGTTACTGTGTGTTAAGTAAAAGTTTGGTGAGAGAGGATACGCGCTTTTCAGTCTGTTACAGCGTGACGAATGTGCTATCTCTATTACGAACGATACTTTTACCGAAGGTGCGCTCCCGTCTCATACTTTATTCTGAGAATGCGCGGGTTTCTAAGCATACACACGAATGTGATTCTCGTAAACCAGCCCGACGAGAAACACGACAAGGAAATTGAGACTCCCTTTTTTTCTCGTCGAGATCAGCGACAGTTTTCTCGACGAAAAACATACACACGACCGACGAGGAAAGCGGTCGTGTGTACGAGGCCTGACAGTTGATCTAGATTATTTCAGTGGTTGTTTCCATGCTGTTCAATCCATCATGTGTTTGGTTTTATTCATTCATTATGTATTCACTGTTTCAATAAATGTTGTATTTTTATGACATTGACATCACTGTTTATGGTCCGTTCAAAATCCCACCCTTTGAGGAACCTTCCTTTCAATGGACCAAGGAGGTACAGAATGTTGGAGCACAAAAGACTCCATGAAAATTTACAGACAATTCTAACAAGGACCTCCAAATCCACAAAAAAGGTGGCGATAGATGCCACACATATTTAATGATATCTAAGACGGCCACAATATGAGGGGCTAGGTATGTTGAAAAATCATAAAAAAAGCAAAAAACTTGCTAGCAAACATCAAAGACTATACATAAATTCCACTGCCAGCTGCATGAACGTTTCTTACATTCCCATGAATGTGTTAAAAATATTTTAAAAAATATATAAAACTGACACTGATTGTTTTTTTTTTATATGTTGAAAATCATACAACTAGAAGTGAAGATAGTCAGGCCATGCATCCATCGAAAGGTCGGCAAATGAATCAATGCTTTCAGAATTGTGGCCATTCAACTTCAAGAGCCAGCAAACAAGCAAAAATTGTTTTTCTGCCACTTTTATTGTGGACCATAAAAAAGGCAGCAAAACTTTTCTGGCATAATAAATATGATGTTGTTAATTATTGACTGACTTATTTGGTGCCTAAAAAAAACACCTTATTTTTTGCTACTATTTTCTTATGGTGGAATATTTTATCCAGTACACTGAAACATTCGATATATGGTACTTCTCTAAAATATTGCTAACCACCAACAGCAATTAATATTGTATTTTTTCTAGGTCCTGACCTAAATGATTTTTAGTGTGTGTTTTTGCACATACAAAGCTTAGATCTTTTCTCTTTGTCATTTACATAAATGATTTCAATGACCTTGGGATTTGTAAAGACAGTTTTCTAGAATAGTGAACAATGTACACCTTGGGTAAAAATATGTTTTAGAATGTGGAATAATGTACACATTTTCCTTTCATTGTAACATTTTGTTTGCTTTCTATGTTTCATTGTTGGTAAAATACTTGGAAAACTGTCTTGACTGTGATCAGCAGAAGTTGGTTTTATTATTTTGTTAAATATAAAGTTCAGGGGTCCACTAACAAAAGAAATATGTTGAATTGCATTTTTCGTTGTCACTGTTTTATTCTACTCTTCATATTTTGCTGCATTACATACGAACTTCAGATATACTTACTGCAAATCCTTTATTCTTTGTATTCTTTTTGTATAGCATGGTATTAACTATCCATCTACAGCTACCTAGCTGCAATTGAAAATAGATTTCTTGAAAATGTAGTCAATTAATGTTTACTGTATCTTTTGCTTTTTTAAATAAGCATTAAGTGCATATAGTTTTAGATGACACATTACTTTTGCACAAATGTGCTATATATGTGTGCATATAGTATTATTTTGATTAAATATATTTCTATGAAAATGTTTTTAAATGTATACTAGCTGAAGTAACATTGACTGTTTTGCAATATTCAGCTAATAGTCAAAAAATATATGGATTCAGTTTATAGTCCAAAGGACAAACATAATTCTAATGAGTACCTTTAAGCAGAAGGAAATGTGGTTAGTAGGAAATCTAATTATAATTTTCCCCACTGGGCCACTGAACTCCTGAAAATCAATAATGGAAGTCTCAGGTGAAAATAAACACTTTGCTTTTGTATCACATAGAGAGGTCATAGTCAGCTGAAAATTGGACTGATGAAAAAGGAAATACTTATTTATTGATAACGTTTAATGGCAAATCCCAACTATTTAATAAGTGGTTATTGCTTATTTAAAAGTTTTTTTTTACACGCTCCATTTTACCAGCTCCCTGTATAGCATTTGGGCTCATAACTAATGTTGTAGTTTTGTATACAGGCAGTCCCCGGGTTACAAACAAGATAGTCACTGTAGGCTTGTTCGTAACATGAATCTGTTTGTAAATTGAAGCAGGTAAATTTTCTAAGGGTAGCTCCAGCCTATAAAACTATTTTTAAGGTTTTTGGATAACATAGAGAAGGGTTATCACCCCTGTAACATTTGTTTTGCTGTCTGTGCCCCTGTTCAGAAGATTTCACCTCACTTTCTGTCCCAATGACAATTGGATTTTGAACATTTGGGGTTATTAAGGAAATAAGGATCATGATAAAGCATCAGTGGAGACCAGGGGTCAAGTCCTGGGGAAAAAAGTGTGGGAACTCCCACCCAAAATCCACTCCCCCACCAAAAAAAATATAAAATGATACGCTCATATGCATAATTGCTAAACCGCAAGTTCTTTCTAAATCCTGAGATAACTTGCGGCAGACCTCCACAATGTCTCCTGGGAATAATGACAAAAGCTCCCAGGAGACATTGCGGCATCGAGGAAGTGACGGAATACCCGCACACTACCCGATGAATCCATATACAGGAAGCGGCCAGTAACATAAAGGATTACTAAGGTTCGCCTGCCCCTGACAGTGACTCGAGCTGGGCATCGCCGCTTAGTGAACAATTGGCTTGGGCGGCTCGGCTGCTTGAGGCTGCTCTAGTCCTGCAAAGGGAACTGAGTTCCTGCTGTGAAAAAAGTGCAGGAACTCTGTTCCCACGTGTTCCCGCAGGACTTGAGCCCTGATGGAGACACTTTTTTCCCATATTAACTCTTACAGGAGAGAATTTCCCTTCCTAGGGGTAGATTTCCTCTCACTTCCTGTTGTCTCCCTCCGTTTGTAAGTAGGAGTCGTTTGTAAGTCGGATGTTTGTAAGTAAGGGACCGCCTGTAAGCAATTATTGGGGAAAGGTGGAATGTGATGACCCAAAACTGTTTCCTTTTGGAATGTAACAATATCATGATTTTTGTAATAGATAGTCATTACTTATTTGGGAATCAAGGAATAATTTCTTTCTTTGGCACATCACTAAAAAAAAATGTTTTACACAATGAATAATTTAATTAAATTGGGGAATGGAAGGGCTATTTGGAGATGAACAATCATTTGTATTAAAAAAAAATGACCACCAGTTAAAAGTATTATATAAATGAGAAGAAAATAGTCTATGTACAATTCAGCAATTTATCATGTAGTATTAGCTCATTCTTAATCTTCTAGCTGCATACTTATGAAACTCAGTCAGTTATAGAAGGAAGTTGTCACAGGTTGTTGCAGGGTGCTTCATTAATATATACTGTGAAGGCACAGCTTCTGCTTCAGTATTAACACTTAGCAATAACAATGTGTTTCATATTTTACCAGGGCAGCCTTGACTATGCAATTAATTAGAGGGACCTCTATAAACAATTATTTGTACTGTATATACCGGTAATTTTAGTAAAAAAAACACTGAAGGCGTGAAATAAGTACCTTTCGTTGGTAGGATGTGGCTTCTTATGTGCAGATGAAGGATGCCTGCTGGGGACCAAGGCATAAAAAAAAAAGATATTGTTAAACTTAAAAAAAACTTGAAAATTAGCTCATGTTTTACGTACATACTGAATTTTCCTACATATCAAAATGGGAAAATTATTTGGCATTGACATATAAATCCAGGCATTCCTATACCCAGGTGAATCTTTCTCATGGAATGTTTACTTAAAGGAAACTGTAATGGCGTAGAGTCAATTTTATTATCAAGTTATTTATTGCAAGTAATTTTTATTGGTTTTAAATTAGAAAGTACAGAGATAAAGACTATACAGGTTATGATAGACATTACAGCATTATGTATGAAAAACAATATTTCTTAGGTTAACACAGGTAACTGTAGATGATTGCATGGCTTACATCTCTGAGGGCAATAACCATATATGGCTGGAGATAAAGGGTGGTAGAACTACCTGTGTATCGCTACCCCCGCAGGAGCCGCTGGTTAGATTGGGACGGCGTGTTATGTTACCTCTGTGATGTGTCTAGGGATGATGATGATGATGATGATGAGAACAGTGACGGAATGTCCAAACAGCAAGGTGTCGTTTTCTGTGCTTTTATTACTTGCCCAACACGGCAAACAGTTAACTTGAGGTAGATAGAGAAAGGTTGGTGAAAGGAGAGTTTGCAGATTCAGGCCTATGAGGTCACCGACTGACAAGTTGCAGCATACAACTTCTCAGTATCCGGCCACCCAGATCCCCGATGGATTGTCTAAGCCCTGTTGGATCACCTGCCTCCGGGCTCACCTCAGACCGACTCCCCACCGAACAGCACAACTCGCTTGGGATCTTCCTCATAGAACGTGGGGACCCAGTCGATCACTGGGGCCCCTTCTCAGCTTCATTTGCTCCGGGCCATGAGGGCCCAGAGCTGGGAACTCCTCGTAGCATGTGCGCCCCGGCCTGGTAGGCCATATCGGCGGGGCCCATGATGTGCGCACACCCTAAAGGTGGGTGCCGCACCTGGAACCAGGAATGGGAGAAGAACCCCGCCAAAATGGCGTCTCCTCTGATTGGCTGCTGGCAGGAAGGCGCCACCGCCTGGACTCCTCTGGCGCCACCTGTCACCCAGAGATGGAACGGTATCTCTGGAACACAAAATGAAACCACAGGACAGCCCAGCCTGGCAGAAACCTAATTTACATGAATTAACCAGATGAGAGCAAAATAACTCTCTCATCTCCCTCTAAATTTAACATAGCACCTGGACTGAAAGTACACAGGCGCTACACCTACATATGGATATGTTCTTGGTGGTGGTATAGGGTGTTCAGGCTACTGGAGATATAAAAAGGTGTGCTGGGAATATGAAAGACAGGTAGCAATTTAGGAGTGGATTTGGAGTGATTGGAAGGAGCTTGGGTGCCAAGGTGGGAGCATTGCTGTTTGGGGTAATCTAGAAGTTGGCGTGGGTAATGGGGGACTGAAGGGGTTTTGGGGGAGGTTGGGCAGGGCGAGATGCCTAAGTGATTGATGTGTTAGTGGGTCCTGTAGCTAGGTATTAGCCTATGTATATCGGGTGGGTTAAGGACTTCATGTCTAGGTTTTTCCCTCATGTAGGAGGATCTGAGTTTTTTCTGAAATGTATAATTTGTTTGTATGTGTTGGTTAGATTAAAAAACATTTTAATGTATGGGGTCATGTTGTCGTTGCTGATGTGTATCAACTCTTCTATTGCCGCCATGTGGCCTATCCATCGAAACCAGTCTTTATTTTCCAGCACATTAGTAGTTTTCCAAAATCTTGCTATTACCATTTTTGCAGCATTACTTGCGTGGAATGGAAAGGAATGTTTATATGTGGAGAGTGGCATGGTTGAATGATGTTACAGATATAAAGCTGGGTAGAAGAGGAGGTCATGGCCACAGATGTTTTCTGTCAAATGGTGTACCTGGGGCTAGAAAGGCTGGATCTGAGGGCAGGTCCACCAAATATGGATCAGGATGCCCCTAATTTGGATATTTTTATATTATGTAGCAAATCTGATGAGCAGTGTAAGTTTGAAGTTTGTTTATTGTATATTGACATTGATGGAACCCTTTATAAGGATTGTGTTAATTTATTACAAGCTGTTCTCTGGTAGGGCAAATCTAGGTCTCCGATCCAGACTACAACTGCAGAGTCTCTATTTGATGTGTAGTTCTGTAATAAGCTTGAATATATGTAGGACTAAGTGAAATGTTGGAGTTGTGCAGCATTTAAAAATTTGTAAGGTGCCTAGTACAGTACTATCAGCTTTCTGAGGCAAGAAGGTATCTGATCTGAAAGTATTACCACTGTGAGATGTTGCCTATTTGGGTAGGGTCTTGTAGTTCTTGTAGAGTAAGAAAGGTACCCTGTTTAAATAAGGTTTGAGCAGGGAGAAATGGCTTTATCCACCAAGTGTTAAGGAAGGTCAGACATTCCTGGCGGGAGTTTCGGTCTAAATCTCAAGGGGGTTTCAATTGGTAAAGAGGTCAACATTTTTGTTTGAAAGGTCACTTTGATTTATGGGTGTTTGTTGATTGTTTGGGGATATGGATTTTCTTGATCCAAGGTCAGGTATGTAAAGGAATTTCGGAGATTGCACGCTTAAGTGGCACCCAATTCTTGAGCATCGAGTGAATATTCCAGTCCACTATTCTGGACAGTTGGCTTTCCTAGTAGTATTTCTGCATTTATTTTTTAAGCGTATTTAATTCTAAAATATTGTAAACCAGTTTATTAAATATAAGTATAGAATCTGTAATACACAAATAATTTGGGAATATTTCATTCACAAAGCACTTTGGGTTATCCAAAGTTAGGGAACAGCAGTAGTTGTTCCTTTCCAGGACATATTTAATTTGATTGAAAGGGCAGAAGGAGGTGTTTGCAGGGAGAGGCAGTGAGAGGACTGATTTACTATTTTGATTCATTCCGTTACATGTGTACATTTCAGCTTGTGCTACTGAGCTTTGTAGACAATAGGATTTTTACAACAAAGCAGATAGGATGTAACCAAGGAAAACAGGGAAAACAGGAACGTCATATGCTAGAAGGATATGTAAAAAAAAAAAAAACCTCTTGCTATTATGATGTTACCTTATGTTTGCTTTGTAAGTCATTGGCCTGGAACATGTAAAAAAATTCTCCTGTAACGTTGGTGTGGGCCCCAATAATAATTCCTCTCCTAATTGCCCCCTACACCATAAAAAGCAATGCCAACAATTAGCAAAAAATGTATTTGCTGCATTGCATGGGCATAGGCGTTGATACTGCAATATAAGTTGGCTCTTTTCTAGAAGTCAGTCAGTCAATAAACCATCTCTCATTAGAGTCCTGACATCATTGTTTCTGGATTTCAACTTTGTGTAATGATTGTATAGACAGTAAACAGCTTATTAAACCTGGAGATATCTGTTTAGATATCAACCCAGGTGAGATTGTAGAAGTTGTTGTGTGATTTTATTGTTTGAATTTGGTCATTATATGACGGTTTGCATTCCTCATGCTATTCAGACATTTGACTAAAGTTTAAAAAAAAAACTGAGACTGATTATTATATGTAGAGACTAGGGTTGAGCGAACCCGAACTGTAAAGTTCAGGTTCGGTACGGACTTTTGTTTTTTTTGTACCCGGAACCGAACCCGAACAATTTGCTGTAAGTTCGGAATCGGGTCCGGTGTTCGCCAATGTAATGGCGCGCTGCAGGGCAGCCAATCACCATTTGTTTTACTCCTGTGACCTAGAAGCCATCTAATGGCATGGCTGTGATTGGCCAGTGCAGCATGTGACCCAGCATGTGACCCAGACTCTATATAAGCTAGAGGGACATAGCACAGCTCGGCACCAGCACTGCATATGTTCCTGTGAGATACTCTGCATTAGATACTTTAGGGAAAGGTTCCTAATTGTTCTTATAGGGCGAGAAATATATAGGAGTCAGTACTGCTTCACAAATCAAATTGCAGCAGCACTGCATATGTTCCTGTTAGATACTCTGCATATTGCACCAGCACTGCATATGTTCCTGTGAGATACTTTGCAATAGATACTTTAGGGAAAGGTTCCCGATTGTTCTTATAGGGAGATAAATATATAGGAGTCAGTCCTGCTTCACAAATCAAATTGCAGCAACACTGCATATGTTCCTGTGAGATACTCTGCATATTGCACCAGCACTGCATATGTTCCTGTGAGATACTCTGCATTAGATACTTTAGGGAAAGGTTCCTGATTGTTCTTATAGGGAGAGAAATATATAGGAGTCAGTCCTGCTTCACACATCAAATTGCAGCAGCACTGCATATGTTCCTGTGAGATACTCTGCATATTGCACCAGCACTGCATATGTTCCTGTGAGATACTCTGCATTAGATACTTTAGGGAAAGGTTCCTGATTGTTCTTATATGGAGAGAAATATATAGGAGTCAGTCCTGCTTCACAAATCAAATTGCAGCAGCACTGCATATGTTCCTGTGAGATACTCTGCATATTGCAGCAGCACTGCATATGTTCCTGTGAGATACTCTGCATATTGCACCAGCACTGCATATGTTCCTGTGAGATACTCTGCATTAGATACTTTAGGGAAAGGTTCCTGATTGTTCTTATAGGGAGAGAAATATTTAGGAGTCAGTCCTGCTTCACAAATCAAATTGCAGCAGCACTGCAAATGTTCCTGTGAGATACTCTGCATATTGCAGCAGCACTGCATATGTTCCTGTGAGATACTCTGCATTAGATACTTTGGGAAAGGTTCCTGATGGTGCTTATAGGGAGAGAAATATATAAGAGTCAGTCCTACTTCAGAAATCATATTACACCAGCACTGCATGTGTTACTGTGAGATACACCCTTTATATACTTTTCTTCTATTGTGCTATTCAAAAAACATCCATTTAGGGGGGGAAAAAATTGCAGTGTTTCCTCCAGTGTTTGCAGTGTTTCCTCCATATCTGTACGTGTGAGATAAACACTTTAGCCAGTGTTCTTCTATTGTTCTATTCAAAAATCACCCATTTAGGGCAAAAATATATATTTTGCAGTGTTTCCTCCAGTGTTTGCAGTGTTTCCTCCATATCTGTACGTGTGAGATAAACACTTTAGCCAGTGTTCTTCTATTGTTCTATTCAAAAATCACCCATTTAGGGCAAAAATATATATTTTGCAGTGTTTCCTCCAGTGTTTGCAGTGTTTCCTCCATATCTGTACGTGTGAGATAAACACTTTAGCAGTGTTCTTCTATTGTTCTATTCAAAAATCACCCATTTAGGGCAAAAATATATATTTTGCAGTGTTTCCTCCAGTGTTTGCAGTGTTTCCTCCATATCTGTACGTGTGAGATAAACACTTCAGCTAGTGTTCCTCTATTGTTCTATTCAAAAAACACCCATTTAGGGCAAAAATATATATTTTGCAGTGTTTCCTCCAGTGTTTCTCCGTGTTTCCTCCATATCTGTAGGTGTGAAATAAACACTTTAGCTAGTGTTCTTCTATTGTTCTATTCAAAAAACACCCATTTAGGGCAAAAAAAAAATATTTTACAGTTTTTCCTCCAGTGTTTGCAGTCTTGCCTGCATATCTGTACGTGTGAGATAAACACTTTGCATACTGTTTTCTATTGTTCTATTCAAAAAACACCCATTTAGGTCAAGATCCTACATTTGAGAAATATGAGGAGAACGTCAAATAAGGGACGTGGCCGCGGTCGTGGTGCTGCTGGTGGAGCTCCTGTTACAGGGAGAGGACGTGGTCGATCTGTGCCAGCTACACGCACAAGTGAAACACCTTTCTCAGGTGCGAGTAGGCGACAGAGCCTGCAGCGGTATTTGGTGGGGCCTAATCCGGCTCTACGAATGTTGAGGCCAGGAGCAGAACAGGTGATAGTAGATTGGGTTGCTGACAGTACCTCCAGTTCCTTCACACTGTCTCCCAACCAGTCTTGTGCTGAAAGATCAGAGTTGGCACCTGCAGCCAATGTCCTTTCACCTCTGTCACCACAGTCTCTTCTGCTTTTTGATGAGTCTGTTAGCATGGTTTCCCAGGGCCATCCACCTAGCCCTGCCCCAGAAGTGGAAGAGATTGAGTGCACCGATGCCCAACCACTTATGTTTCAAGATGAGTACATTGGGGGACCATCACAGCACGTCTCGGATGATGATGAAACACAGTTGCCAACTGCTGCTGCTTTCGCAATTGTGCAGACCGACAAGGAGGGCAGTGGTGAAGACTGGGTGGAAGATGATGTGGTGGACGATGAGGTCCTCGACCCCACATGGAATCAACCTCATGCAGGTGACATATGTAGTTCTGAGGAAGAGGCCATGGTCGCACAGAGCCACCAGCAAAGCAGAAGAGGGAGCAGGAGCATCTGTCCCCTAGACAGTACCTGCCACCCCGCAATCAAACATCTCCACAATGTCCCATGGAAGCGTTCAGCTCTCTATCTCCCAAACACTGGAGCAGAAGAGGAAGTACCCCCCTACCCACCCACGATCCCTGGCCCTGAATGCCAGCATTTCAAAATTCCTGGCCTTTGAAATGCTGTCATTCCGTCTGGTGGAGACGCAGAGCTTTAAAAGCCTGATGGCATTGGCTGTCCCACAGTACGTCTTGCCCAGCCGGCACTACTTTTCCAGGCGAGCCATCCCTTCCCTGCACAACCAAGTGAGGGACAAAATCAGGTGTGCACTGCGCAACGCCATCTGTGGCAAGGTCCACCTAACTACGGATACGTGGACCAGTAAGCACGGTCAGGGACGTTATATCTACCTAACAGCGCACTAGGGAAAATGCTGTGGCGGTTGGGCCTGAGGCGGATAGCAGTTTGGCGCATGTCATTCCACCACCGAGGATTGCAGGGCGCTTCAGTTTGCCTCCTGTTGCTAACTCCTCCTACTCCGCTTCCTCATCCTCTACCGCCTCCTCATCCGGTCAGCATAACACATTCACCACCAACTTCAGCACAGCCATGGGTAAACGACAGCAGGCAGTTTTAAAATGTTCCTGTTTGGGGGAAAAACCCCACACCGCGCAGGAGTTGTGGAGGGACATGGAACAACAGACCGATGAGTGGTTAGCGTCAGTGAGCCTCAAGCCGGGCATGGTGGTGTGCGATAACGGGCGAAATCTCGTAGCAACTCTGGGCCTAGCCGGTTTGATGCACATCCCTTGCCTGGCGCATGTGCTGAATTTGGTGGTGCAGAGGTTCCTTAAAACTTACCCCGATATGCCACAGCTGCTGCAGAAAGTGTGGGCCGTCTGTGCGCACTTTCGGCGTTCTCACCCTGCTGCTGCTCGCCTGGCAGCGCTGCAGCGTAACTTCAGCCTTCCCGCTCATCGCCTCATATGTGACGTGCCCACAAGGTGGAACTCCACCTTGCACATGCTGGCCACACTGTGCGAGCAGCAGCAGGCGATAGTGGAGTTCCAGCTGCAGCACGCACGCGTGAGTCGCTCTGCGGAACAGAACAACTTCACCACCAATAACTGGGCCTCCATGTGAGACCTGTGTGCCTTGTTGCGCTGTTTCGAGTACTCCACCAACATGGCCAGTGCCGATGACGCCGTTCTCAGCGTTACTATCCCAGTTCTATGCCTCCTTGAAAAAACGCTTTGGGCGATGATGGAAGAGGATGTGGCACAGGAGGAGGAGGGGGAGGAATCGGGATAATTTCCAAGGCTTTCAGGGCAGTCATTCACAAGTGGCTCCGAGGGTGGGTTCCTGCACCAACAAAGGCCAGGTACACAATTGTCCAGCAAGGGCACAGTTCTGGAGGATGACAAGGTGGAGGATGAGGAGATGGAGGAGGAACCGTGTTCACAGCAGGGTGGCACCCAGACCAGCTCATGGCCATCACTGGTGCGTGGCTGGGGGGATACAGAGGACACAGATGATACACCTCACACAGAGGACAGCTTTTCGTTGCCTCTGGGCAGCCTGGCACACATGAACGATTACATGCTGCAGTGTCTCCACAACGACCGCCGTGTTTCGCACATTTTAACAGGTGCTGATTACTGGGTGGCCACGCTGCTGGATCCCCGTTACAAGGACAATATACCGTCCTTAATTCCCTCACTGGAGCGTGATCGCAAGATGCGCGAGTACAAGCGCACGCTGGTAGACACGCTGCTGGTAGAATTCCCACCTGACAGCGGGGGCACAGTGGAAGCACAAGGCGAAGGCAGAGGAGGAGGAAGAGGTCGCCAACGCAGCCGGGGCACCGCCAGCACCTCAGAAGGCAGTGTATTATCTGAACATGTATTTAGCACGGCAGGGGGCGTTATCACAGACAAGCGCAGCCGCCTGTCCAGAGCCAATGTGGACAAGCTCACGTTCATTAAAATTAACCAGGCATGGATCCCACAGGACTTGTCCGTACCTTGTGCAGAATAGACACGTATACCGGGGTGGCCTTACCCAGCCATTCTTGTTTTTCTGATCTTTCTAGGGTTGCCACCTCATCCCTTTAAAAGCGAAAACATATTAATTACACAGGTTCTCTGGCTGATTAAGGTGCTGCTAATTAAACTCACTTGGTGCCCTATCGACATTAAATTAGCCCCAGAACCTTTGTAATTACTATGTGTTCGGGTTTAAAGGGATGAGGTGGCAACCCTAGATCTTTCTCAATCTTTTGGGGTGTACCCTAATTTAAAAAATAAATAAATTAAAAACAAAAAGCTGTGTTGGCTACCTCGTCCTCCTCTACCGCCACTTCCACCTACACCACCACATCCACCGCCACCTCAACCTCCTAGTCCATATGGACCTCGTCCTCCTAGGTCAAGATTTTTTTTTTATGTTATTTTAAGTTATTTCCCGATCCACATTTATTTGCAGAGTACTTGCCATGCTCTTACCGACTTTTTGCTGCCATTTGCAGCCCTCTAGCCCTTTCCATTCGTTTTTTAGAGACATTTTAGTAGTCAAAAGTCAGGGTCCCCATTGACTTCAATGGGGTTCGGGGTCAAGTTCAGGTCAAGTTCGGGTCCCAAACCCGGACTTTTTTCCAAAGTTCGACCGAACCCGAACATCCAGGTGTCCGCTCAACTCTAGTAGAGACACTTTATTATCTTTGAGTGTAAAAAGTAACTTAATACCTTACAATTAATTCAGTATAGACTAGTAAAATATGATGCATTCTGTGATTGCATGATTCTGTGATAATCTATATTTAGGTGGCGTGGTTCATTGTCTCTAAGCTCCCATGGGTAAAGAGTTGTGCATCTTTAAAAATTAAATCAGTCTTTGATGTAGAATCATCAGAATTAGCTTACAAATACAGATCACGGCTACATGGCTATATTCTAACAACAGCCTCCTTATTAAATATTTATTACTGCAGTAACGTTTTTCAGTGCAACTTTTTTCTTCTTTCATTGTGTATAATTGGAAATGTCAGCAAATGGAAAACGATTGAAAGGAAGAATAAGGAACATAACTGAGAGGCCTAGCCACCTTTTTCACAATAGAAGCAGGTCTGGGGCATTTTGACACTTACCTTGGAGGCTCAGTCTTATCAAGAAACTGCCCGACCACAGGAACAGAAGTACCATTACTCTTGTATGAGGATTCTGGTGGAAAACACACAGTAAAATAGGAAATATATCAAGGATACAGGCAAGAGGGAAAAAAATCACAATGTAAGTAGAAGAATGCACAAAGTCAGCAAATTGTTTCCGTGTCATTTATGGCCATCTTTGTACTAGAAAACCTGAGAATGTCTGTCTCTTCTCTGATAAAATATGGAATTGTAACTAAAGAAAAGCATACCTCCAATTGTCCCGGATTCTGCTGAACTGTCCTAGGATTTCAAACGAAATCCCTGCATCCTGTGGATCCAGACTGTGTCCCGGATGTCCAGTGCCGGAACACGCATTCCTCTTATGGCATACACTTTAAATGCTAGCTAATTCTGTGAAGAATGAGCGCATGTCTGTCAGGTAATAAGAAGTAATACTTGTGATTGGACTGACTAATACCATAGACTGTCAAAGTTGCACAACCTGCAGTTATGACCTAGCTAAAATACAATCCCATTCCCAGTTTTCTTTATTCCAACAAATAAATAATTCTGAATTAGAAGAACTGACAGTCAAGAGGAGCATGCGCATGCTACCATCTAGGCAGATTGACTGCACACCAACAGACCAATTTTTAACCACCAGACCACAATCTTCTCTAAGAATATTTACACAATGTGCATATATACCTGCAGATGTCTTATCTTTCATTACTGTACCCACTTACCGAGTAGTTTCTTCCAATCCCTGATGATGACCTTGGCAAGTTCTACAATGTGGTGGTCCTTGTTGTGTTTCTTTAACTTGTTTACAGTGACCCCAATCTTTGTGATCTGGGGATGAAGAGGAAAACTGCAGTCTAGTCATGTTGTAAAAACTGAAAATTACCCCTATCAAGCATTAAATCTGATCCATCTATGGGCAGGTTGGTTGTAGCAAAGTCGATCCATCTAACTACCCGGATACAGTGGCGTAGCGTGGGGGGCAAGGGGGACGTTGCCCTGGGCGCGACATTTGGAGGGGCAAAGTGACAGGCGGGAGATTTAGCGGGAGATTAGCAGCTGTGCGCTATAATAAAACAATTGCGGTGCGGCTTGGGCACCAGCGTCGCGCTAACACTGAACACTTCTTCTTCGGCATCATCGTCTTCGCTCACTCTGCACTGTTCAGTCACTCACTGCAGTGTCCGCAGTAAGTGACTGAACAGTGCAGAGTGAGTGAAGACAATGATGCCAGCATTGCCAGGGAATGTGACCGGGCACTTGCAGCGTGTGGAGAGTGGGGGCTGCGTGCGGGGTTGAGGGGGTGCGCTGTGTGCGAGGGTGTGCAGGGTTGAGGGGTTACATCAGTTGTAGGATTGGGGGATCTAACTCCAATGTTAGGTGCGTTTTCCAGTGAGTACGCCAGTCCAGAACTGAGTTTTTAAGGGCCTGGTAGCCCACTTTTATTTAAAAGTTTACAAATACAAATAGCAGCCCTCGCAGGGGGGTTCCACCATTCCTGTATTTTGTCAATTCAACAGCCGCACACAGCGTCTGATTCAAACACAGCGACTTATCCGCACACAGCGTTTGAGCTTCTTGGACGCACACAGCATCAATCTTCTTGAAGCACACAGCTTATTTTCTCACACAGAGACACCAGCCGATATCTGCCTCCTGCAGATATGCATGCTCTAGCTGCAACCCATGCAGCCTCTCTCTCCTCTCAGAGAGATGGGAGCTCACCTGGCTCCCGGGAACAGACTTCCTGTCTGTGGGGTGGGGCCCTGAGTAGGGTTGCCACCCGCTCGGGTTTCACCCAGACAGTACGGGTTTTGAAACATGTGCCAGGGTCTCTGGCCGCTTGAGACCCGGGCACATGTTTCAAAACCCGTCAGTGGCTCCCTGTGCCTGTGCCCGAAACTGCTGCCACGGCCGTGTGCATCTCAAATTCGTGACTTATTCTCCTACTGCCTGAATGCAACTACGAGCACCTCTCTATTTACAATCCCCGCCCCCACCCTGTCACTGCACCTCTGTCCGCTCTGTGTGCTGCAGATGGATGGGACACAGAGGCTCCATGTTCCCGGGTACTCTCTTTTGGTTGGCTGCAGAAGGGACAAGGAGGTGGGGTTGAAGGCGGAGCTTCCCCATTCCCTGCTGCTCTGTAGGAAAGTGTACAGAGATCGTGCTGAGACTGGAGCTCAGCTTGTAAGGTCAGTTTTTGCCATGCTAGCATTTCAGTACTTTCACCCCCCCCCTCCACCCCACCATACACTACTATACATACAGTCCTCACCACTCTCCCCCCCCCCACCATACACCATATATACAGTTCTGCCACCCCCCTCTCATATACCATCCATCCATATAGTTCTCCCCCCCATACACCATCCATATATACAGTCCCCCCCCATATATACAGTTCTCCCCCCATACACATCCATATATACAGCCCCCCATATATACAGTTCTCCCCCCATACACATCCATATATACAGCCCCCCCCCATATATACAGCCCCCCCATATATACAGTTCTCCCCCCATACACATCCATATATACAGCCCCCCCATATATACAGCCCCCCCATATATACAGCCCCCCCATATATACAGTTCTCCCCCATACACATCCATATATATACAGCCCCCCCATATATACAGTTCTCCCCCCATATATACAGTTCTCCCCCCATACACATCCATATATACAGTTCTCCCCCCATATATACAGCCCCCCCCATATATACAGTTCTCCCTTCCATACACCATCCATATATACAGTTCTCCCCCCATATATACAGCCCCCCCTATATATACAGTTCTCCCTTCCATACACCATCCATATATACAGTTCTCCCCCCATATATACAGCCCCCCCCCCATATATACAGTTCTCCCTTCCATACACCATCCATATATACAGTTCTCCCCCCCCCCCCCCCTCATATATACAGTTCTCCCCTCCATACACCATCCATATATACAGCCCCCCCCTATATATACAGTTCTCCCCCCATACATATATACAGCCACCCCATATATACAGTTCTCCCCCATACACATCCATATATACAGTTCTCCCCCCATATATACAGCCCCCCCCATATATACAGTTCTCCCTTCCATACACCATCCATATATACAGTTCCCCCCCCCCTCATATATACAGTTCTCCCCTCCATACACCATCCATATATACAGCCCCCCTATATATACAGTTCTCCCCCATACATATATACAGCCACCCCATATATACAGTTCTCCCCCCATACACCATCCATATATACAGCCCCCCCCCATATATACAGTTCTCCCCCCATACACCATCCATATATACAGCCCCCCCATATATACAGTTCTCCCCTCATATATACAGCCCCCCCAAATATACAGTTCTCCCCCCCATATATACAGCCACCCCCATGTATACAGTTCTCTCCCCCCCCCCATAAACCATCCATATAGGTAGTTCTCACGGGGTGACACCGTCCACTGCCCTTTTGACACTGTCCACTGCCCCACTGACACCGTCCACTGCCCTTTTGACACTGTCCACTGCCCTACTGACACCGTCCACTGCCCTACTGACACCGTCCACTGCCCTACTGACACCGTCCACTGCCCTACTGACACCGTCCACTGCTCTACTGACACCGTCCACTGCCCTACTGACACCGTCCACTGCTCTACTGACACCGTCCACTGCCCTACTGACACCGTCCACTGCCCTACTGACACCGTCCACTGCCCTACTGACACTGTCCACTTCCCTACTGACACCGTCCATTGCCCTACTGACACTGTCCACTGCCCTACTGACACTGCCCTACTGACACCGTCCACTGCCCTACTGACACCATCCACTGCCCTACTGACACCGTCCACTGCCCCAGTGACACCGTCCACTGCCCCACTGACACCGTCCACTACCCCACTGACACCGTCCACTGTCCCACCGACACTGTCCCACTGACACCATCCACTGCCCCACTGACACCGTCCACTGCCCCACTGACGCCGTCCACTGCCCCACTGACACCGTCCACTGCCCCACTGACACCGTCCACTGACACCGTCCACTGCCCCACTGACACCATCCACTGCACCACTGACACCGTCCACTGACACCGTCCACTGCCCCACTGACACCGTCCACTGCCCCACTGACACCGTCCACTGACACCGTCCACTGCCCCACTGACACCGTCCACTGACACCGTCCACTGCCCCACTGACACCGTTCACTGCCACCGTCCACTGCCCCACTGACACCGTCCACTGCCCCACTGGCTAACAGTGTCCATTTTTAAGGTAAGCTAGTTTCGTATTTTAACTGACATTTCTTTTATTAATCGAATCATATTTTATGGTAACACTAATGCTTTTGTTTTATTTAACCATGCCCCTTTAAGTCCCCCCACTGTTAATGCAATTTGGCCACAGCCACTGTTCACTGTAGCACACCTCTCTTTGGGTAAACCAAAAGGTGTCCCAGGTATTTTATAATCCTATAGCGTGTACTACAAAAAAATTGCCATGTGCCGCGAAAGTGTTCGGGTTTGGCTTGAAGAAAAGGTGGCAACCCTAGCCCTGAGCGATGTTCAGGTCAGAACTATATAGCTGAACACACAGCTGTCCAATTAGTGTGTTTTTTCCTCCAGAATTTGGCGTAAACCAGCCATTTCTCACACAGCACAGGGTCCCACCCTTACACTGTGTACATCTCCCTCTCCCCCAAATACAAAGCTCTCTTCCCCTCAGCTTAGCTCTCCTCCTAGGCTCGGTTGCCACCATGCAGTACATACTCACTCACTCTGCACTGTTCAGTCACTCACTGTGGTGTCCGCAGTAATTGACTGAACAGTGCAGAGTGAGTGAAGACGATGATGCCAGCATTTCCAGGGAATGTGACCGGGCACTTGCAGCGTGTGGAGAGTGGGGGCTGGGGGGAATTTAGGGCAGTCAAGGGCGGCATCCTCCGTCTCCATATATGTGACTCTGAGTCCTCCAGGATCCCTGCTCGCTCTGTCAAGGGAGCAAAACAAGAATGTCAAGGGAGCAAAACAAAAATGTCCAGGGAGCAAAACAAAAATGGCCGGGGAGCAAAACAAAAGTGTCAAGGGAGCAAAACAAAAGTGTCAAGAGAGCAAAACAAAAAAGTCCAAAGAGCAAAACAAAAGTGTCCCGGGAGCAAAACAAAAGTGTCCCGGGAGCAAAACAAAAATGTCTAGGGAGCAAAACAAGTGACCCGGGAGCAAAACAAAAGTGTCCCGGGAGCAAAACAAAAGTGTCCAGGGAGCAAAACAAAAGTGTCCATGGAGCAAAACAAAAATGTCCAGGGAGCAAAACAAAAGTTTTCCGGCAGCAAAACAAAAGTGTCCCGGGAGCAAAACAAAAATGTCCAGGGAGCAAAACAAAAGTGTCCATGGAGCAAAACAAAAGTGTCCGGGGAGCAAAACAAAAGTGTCCAGGAAGCAAAACAAAAATGTCCAGGGAGCAAAACAAAAGTGTCAAGGGAGCAAAACAAGAATGTCAAGGAAGCAAAACAAAAATGTCCAGGGAGCAAAACAAAAATGGCCGGGGAGCAAAACAAAAGTGTCAAGGGAGCAAAACAAAAGTGTCAAGGGAGCAAAACAAAAGTGTCAAGAGAGCAAAACAAAAATGTCCAAAGAGCAAAACAAAAGTGTCCCGGGAGCAAAACAAAAGTGTCCAGGGAGCAAAACAAAAATGTCCAGATAGCAAAACAAAAGTGTCCCGGGAGCAAATCAAAAGTGTCCAGGGAGCAAAACAAAAGTGTCCATGGAACAAAACAAAAATGTCCAGGGAGCAAAACAAAAGTGTCCAGGGAGCAAAACAAAAATGTCCAGATAGCAAAACAAAAGTGTCCCAGGAGCAAATCAAAAGTGTCCAGGGAGCAAAACAAAAGTGTCCATGGAGCAAAACAAAAATGTCCAGGGAGCAAAACAAAAGTGTTCCGGCAGCAAAACAAAAGTGTCCCGGGAGCAAAACAAAAATGTCCAGGGAGCAAAACAAAAGTGTCCATGGAGCAAAACAAAAGTGTCCGGGGAGCAAAACAAAAGTGTCCAGGAAGCAAAACAAAAATGTCCAGGGAGCAAAACAAAAGTGTCAAGGGAGCAAAACAAGAATGTCAAGGAAGCAAAACAAAAATGTCCAGGGAGCAAAACAAAAATGGCCGGGGAGCAAAACAAAAGTGTCAAGGGAGCAAAACAAAAGTGTCAAGAGAGCAAAACAAAAATGTCCAAAGAGCAAAACAAAAGTGTCCCGGGAGCAAAACAAAAGTGTCCAGGGAGCAAAACAAAAATGTCCAGATAGCAAAACAAAAGTGTCCCGGGAGCAAATCAAAAGTGTCCAGGGAGCAAAACAAAAGTGTCCATGGAACAAAACAAAAATGTCCAGGGAGCAAAACAAAAGTGTCCAGGGAGCAAAACAAAAATGTCCAGATAGCAAAACAAAAGTGTCCCAGGAGCAAATCAAAAGTGTCCAGGGAGCAAAACAAAAGTGTCCATGGAGCAAAACAAAAATGTCCAGGGAGCAAAACAAAAGTGTTCCGGCAGCAAAACAAAAGTGTCCCGGGAGCAAAACAAAAATGTCCAGGGAGCAAAACAAAAGTGTCCATGGAGCAAAACAAAAGTGTCCATGGAGCAAAACAAAAGTGTCCGGGGAGCAAAACAAAAGTGTCCAGGAAGCAAAACAAAAATGTCCAGGGAGCAAAACAAAAGTGTCAAGGGAGCAAAACAAGAATGTCAAGGGAGCAAAACAAAAATGTCCAGGGAGCAAAACAAAAGTGTCAAGGGAGCAAAACAAAAGTGTCAAGAGAGCAAAACAAAAATGTCCAAAGAGCAAAACAAAAGTTTCCCGGGAGCAAAACAAAAGTGTCCAGGGAGCAAAACAAAAATGTCCAGATAGCAAAACAAAAGTGTCCCGGGAGCAAATCAAAAGTGTCCAGGGAGCAAAACAAAAGTGTCCCTGGAACAAAACAAAAATGTCCAGGGAGCAAAACAAAAGTGTCCCGGGAGCAAAACAAAAGTGTCCAGGAAGCAAAACAAAAATGTCCAGGGAGCAAAACAAAAGTGTCAAGGGAGCAAAACAAGAATGTCAAGGGAGCAAAACAAAAATGTCCAGGGAGCAAAACAAAAATGGCCGGGGAGCAAAACAAAAGTGTCAAGGGAGCAAAACAAAAGTGTCAAGAGAGCAAAACAAAAATGTCCAAAGAGCAAAACAAAAGTGTCCCGGGAGCAAATTAAAAGTGTCCTGGGAGCAAATTTAAAGTGTCCCGGGAGCAAAACAAAAGTGTCCAGGGAGCAAAACAAAAGTGTCCCGGGAGCAAAACAAAAGTGTCCAGGGAGCAAAACAAAAGTGTCAAGGGAACAAAAGTGTCCCGGGAGCAAAACAAAAATGTCCAGGGAGCAAAACAAAAGGGTCCAAGGAGCAAAACAAAAGTGTCCGGGGAGCAAAACAAAAGTGTACCAGGAGCAAAACAAAAGTGTCCCGGGAGCAAAAGAAAAGTGTCCATGGAGCAAAACAAAAGTCTCCCGCGACACTTGTTTTGCTCCCCGGGCACTTTTGTTTTGCTCCATGGACACTTTTGTTTTGTTCCAGGGACACTTTTGTTTTGCTCCCTGGACACTTTTGATTTGCTCCCGGGACACTTTTGTTTTGCTATCTGGACATTTTTGTTTTGCTCCATGGACACTGTTGTTTTGTTCCAGGAACACTTTTGTTTTGCTCCCTGGACACTTTTGATTTGCTTCCGGGACACTTTTGTTTTGCTATCTGGACATTTTTGTTTTGCTCCCTGGACACTTTTGTTTTGCTCCCCGGACACTTTTGTTTTGCTCCCTGGACACTTTTGTTTTGCTCCCTGGACACTTTTGTTTTGCTCCCTTGACACTTTTGTTTTGCTCCCGGGACACTTTTGTTTTGCTCCCTAGACATTTTTGTTTTGCTCCCGGGACACTTTTGTTTTGCTCCCTGAACACTTTTGTTTTGCTTCTGGGACACTTTTGTTTTGCTCCCGGGACACTTTTGTTTTGCTCCCTTGACACTTTTGTTTTGCTCCCTTGACACTTTTGTTTTGCTCCCGGGACACTTTTGTTTTGCTCCCTGGACACTTTTGTTTTGCTCCCGGGACATTTTTGTTTTGCTCCCTGGACACTTTTGTTTTGTTCCCCGGACACTTTTGTTTTGCTCCATGGACACTTTTGTTTTGCTCCCTGGACATTTTTGTTTTGCTCCCGGGACACTTTTGTTTTGCTCCCGGAACACTTTTGTTTTGCTCCTGGACATTTTTGTTTAGCTCCCTTGACACTTTTGTTTTGCTTCTGGGACACTTTTGTTTTGCTCCCGGGACACTTTTGTTTTGCTCCCTTGACACTTTTGTTTTGCTCCCGGGACATTTTTGTTTTGCTCCCTTGACACTTTTGTTTTGCTCCCCGGACACTTTTGTTTTGCTCCCCGGACATTTTTGTTTTGCTCCCCGGACACTTTTGTTTTGCTCCATGGACACTTTTGTTTTGCTCCCTGGACATTTTTGTTTTGCTCCCGGGACACTTTTGTTTTGCTCCCGGAACACTTTTGTTTTGCTCCCTGGACATTTTTGTTTAGCTCCCTTGACACTTTTGTTTTGCTACTGGGACACTTTTGTTTTGCTCCCGGGACACTTTTGTTTTGCTCCCTTGACACTTTTGTTTTGCTCCCTTGACACTTTTGTTTTGCTCCCGGGACACTTTTGTTTTGCTCCCTGGACACTTTTGTTTTGCTCCCGGGACATTTTTGTTTTGCTCCCTGGACACTTTTGTTTTGTTCCCCGGACACTTTTGTTTTGCTCCATGGACACTTTTGTTTTGCTCCCTGGACATTTTTGTTTTGCTCCCGGGACACTTTTGTTTTGCTCCCGGAACACTTTTATTTTGCTCCCTGGACATTTTTGTTTAGCTCCCTTGACACTTTTGTTTTGCTTCTGGGACACTTTTGTTTTGCTCCCGGGACACTTTTGTTTTGCTCCCTTGACACTTTTGTTTTGCTCCCGGGACATTTTTGTTTTGCTCCCTTGACACTTTTGTTTTGCTCCCCGGACACTTTTGTTTTGCTCCCCGGACATTTTTGTTTTGCTCCCCGGACACTTTTGTTTTGCTCCCTGGACACTTTTGTTTTGCTCCCTGGACATTTTTGTTTTGCTCCCGGGACACTTTTGTTTTGCTCCCGGAACACTTTTGTTTTGCTCCCTGGACATTTTTGTTTAGCTCCCTTGACACTTTTGTTTTGCTACTGGGACACTTTTGTTTTGCTCCCGGGACACTTTTGTTTTGCTCCCTTGACACTTTGGTTTTGCTCCCTTGACACTTTGGTTTTGCTCCCGGGACACTTTTGTTTTGCTCCCTGGACACTTTTGTTTTGCTCCCGGGACATTTTTGTTTTGCTATCTGGACATTTTTGTTTTGCTCCCTGGACACTTTTGTTTTGCTCCCCGGACACTTTTTTTTGCTCCCTGGACACTTTTGCTTTAATCCCTGGACACTTTTGTTTTGCTCCCTGGACACTTTTGTTTTGCTCCCGGGACACTTTTGTTTTGCTCCCTAGACATTTTTGTTTTGCTCCCGGGACACTTTTGTTTTGCTCCCCGGACACTTTTGTTTTGCTCCCTGGACACTTTTGTTTTGCTCCCTGTACATTTTTGTTTTGCTCCCGGGACACTTTTGTTTTGCTCCCGGAACACTTTTGTTTTGCTCCCTGGACATTTTTGTTTAGCTCCCTTGACACTTTTGTTTTGCTTCTGGGACACTTTTGTTTTGCTCCCGGGACACTTTTGTTTTGCTCCCTGGACACTTTTGTTTTGCTCCCTTGAAACTTTTGTTTTGCTCCCGGGACACTTTTGTTTTGCTCCCTGGACACTTTTGTTTTGCTCCCTGGACACTTTTGTTTTGCTCCTTTGACACTTTTGTTTTGCTCCAGGGACAATTTTGTTTTGCTCCCTGGACACTTTTGTTTTGCTCCCTGGACACTTTTTTTGCTCCCGGGACACTTTTATTTTGCTCCCTTGACACTTTTGTTTTGCTCGCCGGACACTTTTGTTTTGCTCCCGGGACACTTTTGTTTTGCTCCCTTGACACTTTTGTTTTGCTCCCTTGACACTTTTGTTTTGATCCCGGGACACTTTTGTTTTGCTCCCTGGACACTTTTGTTTTGCTCCATGGACACTTTTGTTTTGCTCCCTGGACATTTTTGTTTTGCTCCCGGGACACTTTTGTTTTGCTCCCGGAACACTTTTGTTTTGCTCCCTGGACATTTTTGTTTAGCTCCCTTGACACTTTTGTTTTGATTCTGGGACACTTTTGTTTTGCTCCCCGGACATTTTTGTTTTGCTCCCCGGACACTTTTGTTTTGCTCCATGGACACTTTTGTTTTGCTCCCTGGACATTTTTGTTTTGCTCCCGGGACACTTTTGTTTTGCTCCCGGAACACTTTTGTTTTGCTCCCTGGACATTTTTGTTTAGCTCCCTTGACACTTTTGTTTTGCTACTGGGACACTTTTGTTTTGCTCCCGGGACACTTTTGTTTTGCTCCCTTGACACTTTGGTTTTGCTCCCTTGACACTTTGGTTTTGCTCCCGGGACACTTTTGTTTTGCTCCCTGGACACTTTTGTTTTGCTCCCGGGACATTTTTGTTTTGCTATCTGGACATTTTTGTTTTGCTCCCTGGACACTTTTGTTTTGCTCCCCGGACACTTTTTTTTGCTCCCTGGACACTTTTGCTTTAATCCCTGGACACTTTTGTTTTGCTCCCTTGACACTTTTGTTTTGCTCCCGGGACACTTTTGTTTTGCTCCCTAGACATTTTTGTTTTGCTCCCGGGACACTTTTGTTTTGCTCCCCGGACACTTTTGTTTTGCTCCCTGGACACTTTTGTTTTGCTCCCTGTACATTTTTGTTTTGCTCCCGGGACACTTTTGTTTTGCTCCCGGAACACTTTTGTTTTGCTCCCTGGACATTTTTGTTTAGCTCCCTTGACACTTTTGTTTTGCTTCTGGGACACTTTTGTTTTGCTCCCGGGACACTTTTGTTTTGCTCCCTGGACACTTTTGTTTTGCTCCCTGGACACTTTTGTTTTGCTCCCGGGACACTTTTGTTTTGCTCCCTGGACACTTTTGTTTTGCTCCCTGGACACTTTTGTTTTGCTCCTTTGACACTTTTGTTTTGCTCCAGGGACAATTTTGTTTTGCTCCCTGGACACTTTTGTTTTGCTCCCTGGACACTTTTTTTGCTCCCGGGACACTTTTATTTTGCTCCCTTGACACTTTTGTTTTGCTCCCCGGACACTTTTGTTTTGCTCCCGGGACACTTTTGTTTTGCTCCCTTGACACTTTTGTTTTGCTCCCTTGACACTTTTGTTTTGCTCCCGGGACACTTTTGTTTTGCTCCCTGGACACTTTTGTTTTGCTCCATGGACACTTTTGTTTTGCTCCCTGGACACTTTTGTTTTGCTCCCGGGACACTTTTGTTTTGCTCCCGGAACACTTTTGTTTTGCTCCCTGGACATTTTTGTTTAGCTCCCTTGACACTTTTGTTTTGATTCTGGGACACTTTTGTTTTGCTCCCGGGACACTTTTGTTTTGCTCCCTTGACACTTTTGTTTTGCTCCCTTGACACTTTTGTTTTGCTTCTGGGACACTTTTGTTTTGCTCCCTGGACACTTTTGTTTTGCTCCATGGACACTTTTGTTTTGCTCCCTGGACATTTTTGTTTTGCTCCCGGAACACTTTTGTTTTGCTCCCTGGACATTTTTGTTTAGCTCCCTTGACACTTTTGTTTTGCTTCTGGGACACTTTTGTTTTGCTCCCGGGACACTTTTGTTTTGCTCCCTTGACACTTTTGTTTAGCTCCCTTGACACTTTTGTTTTGCTTCTGGGACACTTTTGTTTTGCTCCCGGGACACTTTTGTTTTGCTCCCTGTACACTTTTGTTTTGCTCCCGGGACATTTTTGTTTTGCTCCCTTGACACTTTTGTTTTGCTCCCCGGACACTTTTGTTTTGCTCCCGGGACACTTTTGTTTTGCTCCCTTGACATTTTTGTTTTGCTCCCTTGACACTTTTGTTTTGCTCCCTTGACACTTTTGTTTTGCTCCCGGGACACTTTTGTTTTGCTCCCTGGACACTTTTGTTTTGCTCCCTGGACATTTTTGTTTTGCTCCCGGGACACTTTTGTTTTGCTCCCGGAACACTTTTGTTTTGCTCCCTGGACATTTTTGTTTAGCTCCCTTGACACTTTTGTTTTGCTTCTGGGACACTTTTGTTTTGCTCCCGGGACACTTTTGTTTTGCTCCCTTGACACTTTGGTTTTGCTCCCTTGACACTTTGGTTTTGCTCCCGGGACACTTTTGTTTTGCTCCCTGGACACTTTTGTTTTGCTCCCGGGACATTTTTGTTTTGCTATCTGGACATTTTTGTTTTGCTCCCTGGACACTTTTGTTTTGCTCCCCGGACACTTTTTTTTTGCTCCCCGGACACTTTTGCTTTGCTCCCTGGACACTTTTGTTTTGCTCCCTTGACACTTTTGTTTTGCTCCCGGGACATTTTTGTTTTGCTCCCGGGACACTTTTGTTTTGCTCCCGGAACACTTTTGTTTTGCTCCCTGGACATTTTTGTTTAGCTCCCTTGACACTTTTGTTTTGCTTCTGGGACACTTTTGTTTTGCTCCCGGGACACTTTTGTTTTGCTCCCTTGACACTTTTGTTTTGCTCCCTTGACACTTTGGTTTTGCTCCCTTGACACTTTGGTTTTGCTCCCGGGACACTTTTGTTTTGCTCCCTGGACACTTTTGTTTTGCTCCCGGGACATTTTTGTTTTGCTATCTAGACATTTTTGTTTTGCTATCTAGACATTTTTGTTTTGCTCCCGGGACACTTTTGTTTTGCTCCCCGGACACTTTTGTTTTGCTCCCTGGACACTTTTGTTTTGCTCCCTGGACATTTTTGTTTTGCTCCCGGGACACTTTTGTTTTGCTCCCGGAACACTTTTGTTTTGCACCCTGGACATTTTTGTTTAGCTCCCTTGACACTTTTGTTTTGCTTCTGGGACACTTTTGTTTTGCTCCCGGGACACTTTTGTTTTGCTCCCTGGACACTTTTGTTTTGCTCCCGGGACACTTTTGTTTTGCTCCCTGGACACTTTTGTTTTGCTCCCTGGACACTTTTGTTTTGCTCCTTTGACACTTTTGTTTTGCTCCAGGGACAATTTTGTTTTGCTCCCTGGACACTTTTGTTTTGCTCCCTGGACACTTTTTTTGCTCCCGGGACACTTTTATTTTGCTCCCTTGACACTTTTGTTTTGCTCGACGGACACTTTTGTTTTGCTCCCGGGACACTTTTGTTTTGCTCCCTTGACACTTTTGTTTTGCTCCCTTGACACTTTTGTTTTGCTCCCGGGACACTTTTGTTTTGCTCCCTGGACACTTTTGTTTTGCTCCATGGACACTTTTGTTTTGCTCCCTGGACACTTTTGTTTTGCTCCCGGGACATTTTTGTTTTGCTATCTGGACATTTTTGTTTTGCTCCCTGGACACTTTTGTTTTGCTCCCCGGACACTTTTTTTTGCTCCCTGGACACTTTTGCTTTGCTCCCTGGACACTTTTGTTTTGCTCCCTTGACACTTTTGTTTTGCTCCCGGGACACTTTTGTTTTGCTCCCTAGACATTTTTGTTTTGCTCCCGGGACACTTTTGTTTTGCTCCCCGGACACTTTTGTTTTGCTCCCTGGACACTTTTGTTTTGCTCCCTGTACATTTTTGTTTTGCTCCCGGGACACTTTTGTTTTGCTCCCGGAACACTTTTGTTTTGCTCCCTGGACATTTTTGTTTAGCTCCCTTGACACTTTTGTTTTGCTCCTGGGACACTTTTGTTTTGCTCCCTGGACACTTTTGTTTTGCTCCCTTGACACTTTTGTTTTGCTCCCTTGAAACTTTTGTTTTGCTCCCGGGACACTTTTGTTTTGCTCCCTGGACACTTTGGTTTTGCTCCCTGGACACTTTTGTTTTGCTCCTTTGACACTTTTGTTTTGCTCCAGGGACAATTTTGTTTTGCTCCCTGGACACTTTTGTTTTGCTCCCTGGACACTTTTTTTGCTCCCGGGACACTTTTGTTTTGCTCCCTTGACACTTTTGTTTTGCTCCCCGGACACTTTTGTTTTGCTCCCGGGACACTTTTGTTTTGCTCCCTTGACACTTTTGTTTTGCTCCCTTGACACTTTTGTTTTGATCCCGGGACACTTTTGTTTTGCTCCCTGGACACTTTTGTTTTGCTCCCTGGACACTTTTGTTTTGCTCCCTGGACATTTTTGTTTTGCTCCCGGGACACTTTTGTTTTGCTCCCGGAACACTTTTGTTTTGCTCCCTGGACATTTTTGTTTAGCTCCCTTGACACTTTTGTTTTGCTTCTGGGACACTTTTGTTTTGCTCCCGGGACACTTTTGTTTTGCTCCCTTGACACTTTTGTTTTGCTCCCTTGACACTTTTGTTTTGCTTCTGGGACACTTTTGTTTTGCTCCCTGGACACTTTTGTTTTGCTCCCTGGACACTTTTGTTTTGCTCCCTGGACATTTTTGTTTTGCTCCCGGAACACTTTTGTTTTGCTCCCTGGACATTTTTGTTTAGCTCCCTTGACACTTTTGTTTTGCTTCTGGGACACTTTTGTTTTGCTCCCGGGACACTTTTGTTTTGCTCCCTTGACACTTTTGTTTAGCTCCCTTGACACTTTTGTTTTGCTTCTGGGACACTTTTGTTTTGCTCCCGGGACACTTTTGTTTTGCTCCCTGTACACTTTTGTTTTGCTCCCGGGACATTTTTGTTTTGCTCCCTTGACACTTTTGTTTTGCTCCCCGGACACTTTTGTTTTGCTCCCGGGACACTTTTGTTTTGCTCCCTTGACATTTTTGTTTTGCTCCCTTGACACTTTTGTTTTGCTCCCTTGACACTTTTGTTTTGCTCCCGGGACACTTTTGTTTTGCTCCCTGGACACTTTTGTTTTGCTCCCGGGACATTTTTGTTTTGCTCCCGGGACACTTTTGTTTTGCTCCCGGAACACTTTTGTTTTGCTCCCTGGACATTTTTGTTTAGCTCCCTTGACACTTTTGATTTGCTTCTGGGACACTTTTGTTTTGCTCCCGGGACACTTTTGTTTTGCTCCCTTGACACTTTGGTTTTGCTCCCTTGACACTTTGGTTTTGCTCCCGGGACACTTTTGTTTTGCTCCCTGGACACTTTTGTTTTGCTCCCGGGACATTTTTGTTTTGCTATCTGGACATTTTTGTTTTGCTCCCTGGACACTTTTGTTTTGCTCCCCGGACACTTTTTTTTTGCTCCCCGGACACTTTTGCTTTGCTCCCTGGACACTTTTGTTTTGCTCCCTTGACACTTTTGTTTTGCTCTCGGGACATTTTTGTTTTGCTCCCGGGACACTTTTGTTTTGCTCCCGGAACACTTTTGTTTTGCTCCCTGGACATTTTTGTTTAGCTCCCTTGACACTTTTGTTTTGCTTCTGGGACACTTTTGTTTTGCTCCCGGGACACTTTTGTTTTGCTCCCTTGACACTTTTGTTTTGCTCCCTTGACACTTTGGTTTTGCTCCCTTGACACTTTGGTTTTGCTCCCGGGACACTTTTGTTTTGCTCCCTGGACACTTTTGTTTTGCTCCCGGGACATTTTTGTTTTGCTATCTAGACATTTTTGTTTTGCTCCCGGGACACTTTTGTTTTGCTCCCCGGACACTTTTGTTTTGCTCCCTGGACACTTTTGTTTTGCTCCCTGGACATTTTTGTTTTGCTCCCGGGACACTTTTGTTTTGCTCCCGGAACACTTTTGTTTTGCACCCTGGACATTTTTGTTTAGCTCCCTTGACACTTTTGTTTTGCTTCTGGGACACTTTTGTTTTGCTCCCGGGACACTTTTGTTTTGCTCCCTTGAAACTTTTGTTTTGCTCCCGGGACACTTTTGTTTTGCTCCCTGGACACTTTTGTTTTGCTCCCTGGACACTTTTGTTTTGCTCCTTTGACACTTTTGTTTTGCTCCAGGGACAATTTTGTTTTGCTCCCTGGACACTTTTGTTTTGCTCCCTGGACACTTTTTTTGCTCCCGGGACACTTTTATTTTGCTCCCTTGACACTTTTGTTTTGCTCGACGGACACTTTTGTTTTGCTCCCGGGACACTTTTGTTTTGCTCCCTTGACACTTTTGTTTTGCTCCCTTGACACTTTTGTTTTGCTCCCGGGACACTTTTGTTTTGCTCCCTGGACACTTTTGTTTTGCTCCATGGACACTTTTGTTTTGCTCCCTGGACACTTTTGTTTTGCTCCCGGGACATTTTTGTTTTGCTATCTGGACATTTTTGTTTTGCTCCCTGGACACTTTTGTTTTGCTCCCCGGACACTTTTTTTTGCTCCCTGGACACTTTTGCTTTGCTCCCTGGACACTTTTGTTTTGCTCCCTTGACACTTTTGTTTTGCTCCCGGGACACTTTTGTTTTGCTCCCTAGACATTTTTGTTTTGCTCCCGGGACACTTTTGTTTTGCTCCCCGGACACTTTTGTTTTGCTCCCTGGACACTTTTGTTTTGCTCCCTGGACACTTTTGTTTTGCTCCCGGGACACTTTTGTTTTGCTCCCGGAACACTTTTGTTTTGCTCCCTGGACATTTTTGTTTAGCTCCCTTGACACTTTTGTTTTGCTTCTGGGACACTTTTGTTTTGCTCCCGGGACACTTTTGTTTTGCTCCCTTGACACTTTTGTTTTGCTCCCTTGAAACTTTTGTTTTGCTCCCGGGACACTTTTGTTTTGCTCCCTGGACACTTTGGTTTTGCTCCCTGGACACTTTTGTTTTGCTCCTTTGACACTTTTGTTTTGCTCCAGGGACAATTTTGTTTTGCTCCCTGGACACTTTTGTTTTGCTCCCTGGACACTTTTTTTGCTCCCGGGACACTTTTATTTTGCTCCCTTGACACTTTTGTTTTGCTCCCCGGACACTTTTGTTTTGCTCCCGGGACACTTTTGTTTTGCTCCCTTGACACTTTTGTTTTGCTCCCTTGACACTTTTGTTTTGCTCCCGGGACACTTTTGTTTTGCTCCCTGGACACTTTTGTTTTGCTCCATGGACACTTTTGTTTTGCTCCCTGGACATTTTTGTTTTGCTCCCGGAACACTTTTGTTTTGCTCCCTGGACATTTTTGTTTAGCTCCCTTGACACTTTTGTTTTGCTTCTGGGACACTTTTGTTTTGCTCCCGGGACACTTTTGTTTTGCTCCCTTGACACTTTTGTTTAGCTCCCTTGACACTTTTGTTTTGCTTCTGGGACACTTTTGTTTTGCTCCCGGGACACTTTTGTTTTGCTCCCTGGACACTTTTGTTTTGCTCCCGGGACATTTTTGTTTTGCTCCCTTGACACTTTTGTTTTGCTCCCCGGACAATTTTGTTTTGCTCCCGGGACACTTTTGTTTTGCTCCCTTGACATTTTTGTTTTGCTCCCTTGACACTTTTGTTTTGCTCCCTTGACACTTTTGTTTTGCTCCCGGGACACTTTTGTTTTGCTCCCTGGACACTTTTGTTTTGCTCCCGGGACATTTTTGTTTTGCTCCCGGGACACTTTTGTTTTGCTCCCGGAACACTTTTGTTTTGCTCCCTGGACATTTTTGTTTAGCTCCCTTGACACTTTTGTTTTGCTTCTGGGACACTTTTGTTTTGCTCCCGGGACACTTTTGTTTTGCTCCCTTGACACTTTGGTTTTGCTCCCTTGACACTTTGGTTTTGCTCCCGGGACACTTTTGTTTTGCTCCCTGGACACTTTTGTTTTGCTCCCGGGACATTTTTGTTTTGCTATCTGGACATTTTTGTTTTGCTCCCTGGACACTTTTGTTTTGCTCCCCGGACACTTTTGTTTTGCTCCCCGGACACTTTTGCTTTGCTCCCTGGACGCTTTTGTTTTGCTCCCTTGACACTTTTGTTTTGCTCCCGGGACACTTTTGTTTTGCTCCCTAGACATTTTTGTTTTGCTCCCGGGACACTTTTGTTTTGCTCCCCGGACACTTTTGTTTTGCTCCCCGAACACTTTTGTTTTGCTCCATGGACACTTTTGTTTTGCTCCCTGGACATTTTTGTTTTGCTCCCGGGACACTTTTGTTTTGCTCCCCGGACACTTTTGTTTTGCTCCCTGGACATTTTTGTTTTGTTCCCGGGACACTTTTGTTTTGCTCCCGGGACACTTTTGTTTTGCTGCCAGGACACTTTTCTTTTGCTCCCTGGACACTTTTGTTTTGCTCCCTGGACATTTTTGTTTTGTTCCCGGGACACTTTTGTTTTGCTCACTGGACATTTTTGTTTTGATCCAGGGACAATTTTGTTTTGCTCCCTGGACACTTTTGTTTTGCTCCCTGGACACTTTTTTTGCTCCCGGGACACTTTTATTTTGCTCCCTTGACACTTTTGTTTTGCTCGACGGACACTTTTGTTTTGCTCCCGGGACACTTTTGTTTTGCTCCCTTGACACTTTTGTTTTGCTCCCTTGACACTTTTGTTTTGATCCCGGGACACTTTTGTTTTGCTCCCTGGACACTTTTGTTTTGCTCCATGGACACTTTTGTTTTGCTCCCTGGACATTTTTGTTTTGCTCCCGGGACACTTTTGTTTTGCTCCCGGAACACTTTTGTTTTGCTCCCTGGACATTTTTGTTTAGCTCCCTTGACACTTTTGTTTTACTTCTGGGACACTTTTGTTTTGCTCCCGGGACACTTTTGTTTTGCTCCCTTGACACTTTTGTTTTGCTCCCTTGACACTTTTGTTTTGCTTCTGGGACACTTTTGTTTTGCTCCCTGGACACTTTTGTTTTGCTCCATGGACACTTTTGTTTTGCTCCCTGGACATTTTTGTTTTGCTCCCGGAACACTTTTGTTTTGCTCCCTGGACATTTTTGTTTAGCTCCCTTGACACTTTTGTTTTGCTTCTGGGACACTTTTGTTTTGCTCCCGGGACACTTTTGTTTTGCTCCCTTGACACTTTTGTTTAGCTCCCTTGACACTTTTGTTTTGCTTCTGGGACACTTTTGTTTTGCTCCCGGGACACTTTTGTTTTGCTCCCTGGACACTTTTGTTTTGCTCCCGGGACATTTTTGTTTTGCTCCCTTGACACTTTTGTTTTGCTCCCTGGACAATTTTGTTTTGCTCCCGGGACACTTTTGTTTTGCTCCCTTGACATTTTTGTTTTGCTCCCTTGACACTTTTGTTTTGCTCCCTTGACACTTTTGTTTTGCTCCCGGGACACTTTTGTTTTGCTCCCGGGACATTTTTGTTTTTCTCCCTTGACACTTTTGTTTTGCTCCCCGGACAATTTTGTTTTGCTCCCGGGACATTTTTGTTTTGCTCCCTTGACATTTTTGATTTGTTCCCTTGACACTTTTGTTTTGCTCCCCGGACACTTTTATTTTGCTCCCTGGACACTTTTGTTTTGCTCCCTGGACACTTTTGTTTTGCTCCCTGGACACTTTTGTTTTGCTCCCTGGACACTTTTGTTTTGCTCCTGGGACACTTTTGTTTTGCTCCAGGAACACTTTTGTTTTGCTCCCTGGACATTTTTGTTTAGCTCCCTTGACACTTTTGTTTTGCTTCTGGGACACTTTTGTTTTGCTCCCTTGACACTTTTGTTTTGCTCCCTGGACACTTTTGTTTTGCTCCATGGACACTTTTGTTTTGCTCCCTGGACACTTTTGTTTTGCTCCCTGGACATTTTTGTTTTGCTCCCGGGACACTTTTGTTTTGCTCCCGGGACACTTTTGTTTTGCTCCCTGGACATTTTTGTTTAGCTCCCTTGACACTTTTGTTTTGCTTCTGGGACACTTTTGTTTTGCTCCCGGGACACTTTTGTTTTGCTCCCTTGACACTTTTGTTTAGCTCCCTTGACACTTTTGTTTTGCTTCTGGGACACTTTTGTTTTGCTCCCGGGACACTTTTGTTTTGCTCCCCGGACAATTTTGTTTTGCTCCCGGGACACTTTTGTTTTGCTCCCTTGACATTTTTGTTTTGCTCCCTTGACACTTTTGTTTTGCTCCCCGGACACTTTTGTTTTGCTCCCTGGACACTTTTGTTTTGCTCCCTGGACACTTTTGTTTTGCTCCCGGGACACTTTTGTTTTGCTCCCTTGACACTTTTGTTTTGCTCCCTTGACACTTTTGTTTTGCTCCCGGGACACTTTTGTTTTGCTCCCTGGACACTTTTGTTTTGCTCCCGGGACATTTTTGTTTTTCTCCCTTGACACTTTTGTTTTGCTCCCCGGACAATTTTGTTTTGCTCCCGGGACACTTTTGTTTTGCTCCCTTGACATTTTTGATTTGTTCCCTTGACACTTTTGTTTTGCTCCCCGGACACTTTTATTTTGCTCCCTGGACACTTTTGTTTTGCTCCCTGGACACTTTGTTTTGCTCACGGGACTTTTTTGTTTTGCTATCTGGACACTTTTGTTTTGCTCCCTGGACACTTTTGTTTTGCTCCCCGGACACTTTTGTTTTGCTCCCTGGACACTTTTGTTTTGCTCCCTGGACACTTTTGTTTTGCTCCCTGGACACTTTTGTTTTGCTCCCTGGACACTTTTGTTTTGCTCCCTTGACACTTTTGTTTTGCTCCCGGGATACTTTTGTTTTGCTCCCTAGACATTTTTGTTTTGCTCCCTGGACACTTTTGTTTTTCTCCCGGAACACTTTTGTTTTGCTCCCTGGACATTTTTGTTTAGCTCCCTTGACACTTTTGTTTTGCTTCTGGGACACTTTTGTTTTGCTCCCGGGACACTTTTGTTTTGCTCCCTTGAGACTTTTGTTTTGCTCCCGGGACACTTTTGTTTTGCTCCCTGGACATTTTTGTTTTGCTCCCTTGACATTTTTGTTTAGCTCCCTTGACACTTTTGTTTTGCTTCTGGGACACTTTTGTTTTGCTCCCGGGACACTTTTGTTTTGCTCCCTTGACACTTTTGTTTTGCTCCCTTGACACTTTTGTTTTGCTCCCTTGACACTTTTGTTTTGCTCCCGGGACACTTTTGTTTTGCTCCCGGGACATTTTTGTTTTGCTCCCTTGACATTTTTGTTTTGCTCCCTTGACACTTTTGTTTTGCTCCCCCGGACACTTTTGTTTGCTCCCTGGACACTTTTGTTTTGCTCCCTGGACACTTTTTTTGCTCCCGGGACACTTTTATTTTGCTTCTGGGACACTTTTGTTTTGCTCCCAGGACACTTTTGTTTTGCTCCCTTGACACTTTTGTTTTGCTCCCGGGACACTTTTGTTTTGCTCCCTGGACACTTTTGTTTTGCTCCCGGGACATTTTTGTTTTGCTCCCCGGACACTTTTGTTTTGCTCCCTGGACACTTTTTTTGCTCCCCGGACACTTTTTTTGCTCCCCGGACACTTTTGTTTTGCTCCCGGGACACTTTTGTTTTGCTCCCTTGACACTTTTGTTTTGCTCCCTTGACACTTTTAATTTGCTCCCGGGACACTTTTGTTTTGCTCCCTGGACACTTTTGTTTTGCTCCCCGGACAATTTTGTTTTGCTCCCGGGACACTTTTGTTTTGCTCCCTTGACATTTTTGATTTGTTCCCTTGACACTTTTGTTTTCCCCCCCCGGTCACTTTTGTTTTGCTCCCTGGACACTTTTGTTTTGCTACCTGGACACTTTTTTTGCTCCCCGGACACTTTTGTTTTGCTCCCGGGACACTTTTGTTTTGCTCCCTTGACACTTTTGTTTTGCTCCCTTGACACTTTTGTTTTGCTCCCGGGACACTTTTGTTTTGCTCCCTAGACATTTTTGTTTTGCTCCCGGGACACTTTTGTTTTGCTCCCTGGACACTTTTGTTTTGTTCCCCGGACACTTTTGTTTTGCTCCATGGACACTTTTGTTTTGCTCCCTGGACATTTTTGTTTTGCTCCCGGGACACTTTTGTTTTGCTCCCGGAACACTTTTGTTTTGCTCCCTGGACATTTTTGTTTAGCTCCCTTGACACTTTTGTTTTGCTCCCGGGACATTTTTGTTTTGCTCCCTTGACACTTTTGTTTTGATCCCCGGACAATTTTGTTTTGCTCCCGGGACACTTTTGTTTTGCTCCCGGGACACTTTTATTTTGCTCCCTTGACACTTTTGTTTTGTTCCAGGGACACTTTTGTTTTGTTCCAGGGACACTTTTGTTTTGCTCCCTGGACACTTTTGATTTGCTCCTGGGACACTTTTGTTTTGCTATCTGGACATTTTTGTTTTGCTCCCTGGACACTTTTGTTTTGCTCCCTGGACACTTTTGTTTTGCTCCCCGGACACTTTTGTTTTGCTCCCTGGACACTTTTGTTTTGCTCCCTTGACACTTTTGTTTTGCTCCCGGGACACTTTTGTTTTGCTCCCTAGACATTTTTGTTTTGCTCCCGGGACACTTTTGTTTTGCTCCCCGGACACTTTTGTTTTGCTCCCCGAACACTTTTGTTTTGCTCCCCGAACACTTATGTTTTGCTCCATGGACACTTTTGTTTTGCTCCCTGGACATTTTTGTTTTGCTCCCGGGACACTTTTGTTTTGCTCCCGGGACACTTTTGTTTTGCTCCCGGGACACTTTTGTTATGCTCCCTTGACATTTTTGTTTTGCTCCCTTGACATTTTTGTTTTGCTCCCCGGACACTTTTGTTTTGCTCCCTGGACACTTTTGTTTTGCTCCCTGGACACTTTGTTTTGCTCCCGGGACACTTTTGTTTTGCTCCCTTGACACTTTTGTTTTGATCCCGGGACACTTTTGTTTTGCTCCCTGGACACTTTTGTTTTGCTGATGAGAAACAAGAAAAAGGGGAAGTGTCCCATATGACAACCAAATGATGTAAGGTATGCACTACTCTGAGAAGACGCTCCCCCAAATGAGAGGGTATTTGCCGTAACCAAAACTACTAGTCAAAATACAAAAAGAACCTGGGTGAAAGCCTTAGAAAAATAGGCTAATCCCAGAAATGAGGTTACTATTGGCAAATGATGGACTATACTCAGTTGATACAAATGTATAAATGATTTATTAGTATCTACAAAACATCAATAAAAATTAGTCTGCGATGTAATATAGACCACGTGGCAGAACAAATACTATGAATGGTATGCTACCGCGTGAGCGGTATAGCTAATAAGACTCACAAACATAAAACTAACTAACAAACATGTAACATAAACCCAGGCAATCCGGATGCTGTAGTGTTACTTCTGTGGTAGTTCACTAGGGGCAGGAACCCCGATCGGTGCGATCTGTGAACATGTATTGGTAGTAGAACCTGATATTAGTGAAAAACCACAGGAGCGACACTGCGGGGAGGGGGAAGCAGGTTGTGCTGGAAAGGCCCTGAACCTGGAGTTCAAAACATATGTGTATCTGAATTCCTATCTAGTCTGATCGACATAATTGAAGTCCATCAATCTGGTGGATTCTATCCTGTGTGGGGAAATGTCAGTCCACCAATAAGAGAAGTTCAGGGTATCGAGGAAAGAGAGGCAGTAACTTCTGTTTATCTTTTCCTAAAGGGTGTTTACATCAGACTGATAATGTCCATTGGAGATCCTGCTCTCATAATTAGTATATTGCCGAGAAGGCACGGCAAGGCATAATAGTCACGGGAGTTCCATATAGCACATACAAGACTTGTGTGTGAATTTCTGGGTGGGCCAATCTGTATGTGTCAGGCAAACCACCGTATCAATGATTCAATTGGAACGGGCTTACCGGATGAGCGGCTTGCTGATGGAGTTGAACCGGTGTCTTCCCGGCAGCTTGCACAGGTTTTAGCTCAGTCCTCTGGTAATCCTAAGGGATTAAGGGATATACCCGTCGAGTAGGCGCCTTTTGATCACCGTGTGATGCCGTATGCCGGATCGTGTACAGGGATCTGTACCGATGCACTCGGAGCCAGCTGGTCTCCGAAGCGAATCCTCCTGTCACAGCTGCTTCCTCTGTAATCCGCCCCCAGATGGAAGAAGGGGTGTGCCACAGCGTCCGGGGCCCGAGCGTGATGACGTCAACGCGTTTCGCAGATGACTTGCGTAGCTTCGTCTGGACGCTTGGAGATGGGCCGTGCAACACTCCTTTTTGTACTTGTTGCTATGCACGCCCACTCTCCTAAACCATTAAGGTCTCGAGTGATTCTTGGAGTGATTGTTTGTAATGACATGTTATGTCCATTGAGTCTAGCTGATGTTATTACGGGCTGCTCAGCAGGGATTTTATTGTTGTTATTATTACATTATTCATTCTTCTGTTTACTTTTGCTTGTTGTTTTCCTGCTATTTACTTTTCTTTTTTTCTCTCATATCCTCCTCTCTCTTTTCCCCTTCTCTCTCCTCGCCTCATCTCATCCTGCTCTCTATCTCTCCATTTCTTTTCTTTCCTTTCATTGGTCATAGGGTTCTTTGCGCTGCAGTCATTATGAATGTGCGAGTGTCATAATAACATGTCTTTCACCCATTGAGAACACATTTTTAAATCATGGGTTGCGTTTGACAGCATGATTCTCTACAAAGTTGCCTAATACATAGTTAGTTGAGGAAATGCTAGTGGAAATAAAAATGAAAATAAAAAATGAAAATAATAATATTAACTCACTAACCCCACATATGTACCGACAAAAATACAAGAACCAAAAACAAAAAACAAAGACCGAGACATTATACTATCCCATTACGCTTATTAATATTAAATATGTATCTTCTAAGGGGATAAGGTATTATAACACTCAAAGGTCAATAATAAACTCTGACCACAGAGAGCAACTGAAATATCATAGTAACTTACTGGGACAGGGGGTGACTAGGTCTGGGGAGTAGGGGTGGAACCCCGAGAAAGGAAATGAACAGATCATGTATTGGGATGGACGTATGGGTAAGATGAAAGATCCTTAGGCCATGTAGGTGTAAAAGTATGTGTACCATAAATTAAAATTGATATTATGGGAGATAACAGGAAATAAACAACATAGGTGATAGATGAAAAAGAACTATAGGAAAGATTGCATGCTTAGCTCTGTGTTAATTCCAAGAGGCGCCAATGATTTTAAAGTGTATATCCACCATTTTTCTTTTTGGTTTAATATCTTGTCATGGTCACCTCTTCTGGCAGGCAAGTTTAACGTATAGAAGCCCTTGACTTTGAGGCCATCCGATTTGCCGCCATGGAATTGCAAAAAATGTCTGGCTACTGGGCTGTCGTGTAATTTTTCAATGTATCCGGGTTTTTTTCGTTTTTCCTCTTCTTTTTCCTCATTTCTGATATCCCTTAAATGCTCTCCAATTCTGATCTTTAGTTGACGCTTGGTCTTGCCTACATATATTTTTGGGCATGGACAGGTGAGCATATAAATGACCCTTTCAGTGTTGCAATTGATGAGCCCCTTAATTGTATAGGTGTTCACACCCTTTGCATCGCAGAAAGTATTTGTCCTATCAACAAATGGACATACTTGGCACCTCCCACAAGGAAACATTCCCGTACTTCTGGGATATTCCGACAGCCACGAAATCTGCGGCTGTTTGGTAAACTCGGAATGGACCAGCAGGTCCCCCAAGTTTTTAGTTCTTCGGGCTACCATAAGGGGGCCGGAGCCCACAATTTTAGCCAATGTTTTATTGCCGGATAGGGTTCCCCAATGTTTCTTGAGGAGGCGTCTGACGTCTTCCCATTGAGGGCCATACGTTGTAATGAACCTCACTGGGTTAGTGTCTTTATTTGAGGATGTTGAGGGTCTGGGTTTCGCGGTGAGGAGACTGCTTCTACTACGCTCGGCTGCTTTCTTTTTAGCATATCTGATCTGTTTGTGGGAATAACCTCGTTCCCTGAATCTCTTGTAAAGCTCTCTACTTTCCTGATCATAACTTGACTTGTCAGAACAATTCCTTTTTATCCTGATGAATTCCCCAATGGGTATTCCGTTTTTTTGCCATGTCGGATGATGACTATTGGCCTGTAAAAGGGTATTGGCCGCTGTTTCTTTACGGAAGGTGTGTGTGAAAATTTTTCCCTCTCTGAGGCCAATTTTAAGATCTAGGAAAGAAATCTCTTTTTTATCATAAGAGAAAGTGAGATTAATATTACGTTCATTGATGTTGAGTTTCCCTATAAAGGACTGGAAAGAGTCGACGTCACCTGCCCAGATGACAAAAATGTCATCTATGTATCTTAACCATGTTCGTACATGTTCCTGATATTCTGGTAGAGTGTAAACGTCTTCCTCCTCCCATAAACCCAGATGGAGGCAAGCATAGGCCGGAGCCCATGCTGCCCCCATTGAGGTTCCTTTGACTTGCTGAAAAAATTGTGACGCAAACTGGAAGAAATTATTTTCCTGTGCGAATGCCAGAAGGTCCTCGAGAAACTCATTTTGGGTTCCCATCTGTGGGAAATGTAAGTCAAGGAAAGTTCTTATTGCCTTGATGCCGCAAGAGTGGGGGATAGAGGTATAAAGGGACTCTACATCTATGGCAATAAGCCATACGTCTTCCTCTACAGTAAGTGCCTCTAATTTAGAAAGCACGTGTCTCGTGTCCTGTACGAAAGACTTTAGTTGGAACACGACTTCTTTGAGTAGGAGATCAAGGTAGGTCCCTACTTTGTCAAGTGGTCCACCTATGGCAGACACTATGGGTCTGCCCGGTGGATTCTCTACTGATTTATGTATCTTTGGAATACAATAAAATGTTGGGATATTGTATTCCTTGACAAAAAGATGGTCATATTCTCGTTTTGATAAAATCCCTACCTCTCTTGCGTTATCAAGCATATCATTAAGAAGTTGAACCATATGGGGGAATGGATTCCTTTCTAGTTGACGGTATGTGTTGCTATCGCCTAATAGTCGTCTCACTTCAGCTTCATACTTTGAATCCTCCATAAGAACAACGTTCCCCCCTTTGTCACTTTTTTTGATAATTATATTCTTAGCTTCTCTGAGTTCCTTGAGTGCCTGTCGTTCCTCTAATGAAAGATTGTCTTAATTTTTAGGTTTCCAATTGAGGTGTTCCAAATCATGTTGGACAAGCTCAAGGAAGACGCTCAGCCACTTATTCTTGTTAAGAGGTGGCATTTTATTAGATTTGATTATCATCTTAGCCTCTCTTCTAGTTGGATTATTGACTGCAGCTGTATCATTCTCCTCCAATAGGGAATTCAAGATATCGAGAGCATGTTGGTCATCTACATCTGGAGTTGGTCCTACAACATCGCCTTTTTCATACAGTGATCTGTAGAAGATTTTGCGGAGAAATAATATGATGTCCTTATATACAGTGAATTCCTCCATGTTATTTAAAGGAGAGAAGGAAAGTCCCTTTTCAAGTAAAGAGATATGTCTTCTCTCCAAGGTAAGTTTAGCTCCCTTGACACTTTTGTTTTGCTCCCTTGACATTTTTGTTTAGCTCCCTTGACACTTTTGTTTTGCTTCTGGGACACTTTTGTTTTGCTCCCGGGACACTTTTGTTTTGCTCCCTTGACACTTTTGTTTTGCTCCCTTGACACTTTTGTTTTGCTCCCTTGACACTTTTGTTTTGCTCCCGGGACACTTTTGTTTTGCTCCCTTGACACTTTTGTTTTGCTCCCCGGACAATTTTGTTTTGCTCCCGGGACATTTTTGTTTTGCTCCCTTGACATTTTTGATTTGTTCCCTTGACACTTTTGTTTTGCTCCCCGGACACTTTTATTTTGCTCCCTGGACACTTTTGTTTTGCTCCCTGGACACTTTTGTTTTGCTCCCTGGACACTTTTGTTTTGCTCCCTGGACACTTTTGTTTTGCTCCCGGGACACTTTTGTTTTGCTCCCTTGACATTTTTGATTTGTTCCCTTGACACTTTTGTTTTGCTCCCCGGTCACTTTTGTTTTGCTCCCTGGACACTTTTGTTTTGCTACCTGGACACTTTTTTTGCTCCCCGGACACTTTTGTTTTGCTCCCGGGACACTTTTGTTTTGCTCCCTTGACACTTTTGTTTTGCTCCCTTGACACTTTTGTTTTGCTCCCGGGACACTTTTGTTTTGCTCCCTAGACATTTTTGTTTTGCTCCCGGGACACTTTTGTTTTGCTCCCTGGACACTTTTGTTTTGTTCCCCGGACACTTTTGTTTTGCTCCATGGACACTTTTGTTTTGCTCCCTGGACATTTTTGTTTTGCTCCCGGGACACTTTTGTTTTGCTCCCGGAACACTTTTGTTTTGCTCCCTGGACATTTTTGTTTAGCTCCCTTGACACTTTTGTTTTGCTCCCGGGACATTTTTGTTTTGCTCCCTTGACACTTTTGTTTAGCTCCCTTGACACTTTTGTTTTGCTTCTGGGACACTTTTGTTTTGCTCCCGGGACACTTTTGTTTTGCTCCCTTGACACTTTTGTTTTACTCCCTTGACACTTTTGTTTTGCTCCCTTGACACTTTTGTTTTGCTCCCGGGACACTTTTGTTTTGCTCCCGGGACATTTTTGTTTTGCTCCCTTGACATTTTTGTTTTGCTCCCTTGACACTTTTGTTTTGCTCCCCCGGACACTTTTGTTTGCTCCCTGGACACTTTTGTTTTGCTCCCTGGACACTTTTTTTGCTCCCGGGACACTTTTATTTTGCTTCTGGGACACTTTTGTTTTGCTCCCAGGACACTTTTGTTTTGCTCCCTTGACACTTTTGTTTTGCTCCCGGGACACTTTTGTTTTGCTCCCTGGACACTTTTGTTTTGCTCCCGGGACATTTTTGTTTTGCTCCCCGGACACTTTTGTTTTGCTCCCTGGACACTTTTGTTTTGCTCCCTGGACACTTTTTTTGCTCCCCGGACACTTTTTTTGCTCCCCGGACACTTTTGTTTTGCTCCCGGGACACTTGTTTTGCTCCCTTGACACTTTTGTTTTGCTCCCTTGACACTTTTAATTTGCTCCCGGGACACTTTTGTTTTGCTCCCTGGACACTTTTGTTTTGCTCCCCGGACAATTTTGTTTTGCTCCCGGGACACTTTTGTTTTGCTCCCTTGACATTTTTGATTTGTTCCCTTGACACTTTTGTTTTGCTCCCCGGTCACTTTTGTTTTGCTCCCTGGACACTTTTGTTTTGCTACCTGGACACTTTTTTTGCTCCCCGGACACTTTTGTTTTGCTCCCGGGACACTTTTGTTTTGCTCCCTTGACACTTTTGTTTTGCTCCCTTGACACTTTTGTTTTGCTCCCGGGACACTTTTGTTTTGCTCCCTAGACATTTTTGTTTTGCTCCCGGGACACTTTTGTTTTGCTCCCCGGACACTTTTGTTTTGTTCCCCGGACACTTTTGTTTTGCTCCATGGACACTTTTGTTTTGCTCCCTGGACATTTTTGTTTTGCTCCCGGGACACTTTTGTTTTGCTCCCGGAACACTTTTGTTTTGCTCCCTGGACATTTTTGTTTAGCTCCCTTGACACTTTTGTTTTGCTCCCGGGACATTTTTGTTTTGCTCCCTTGACACTTTTGTTTTGATCCCCGGACAATTTTGTTTTGCTCCCGGGACACTTTTGTTTTGCTCCCGGGACACTTTTATTTTGCTCCCTTGACACTTTTGTTTTGTTCCAGGGACACTTTTGTTTTGTTCCAGGGACACTTTTGTTTTGCTCCCTGGACACTTTTGATTTGCTCCTGGGACACTTTTGTTTTGCTATCTGGACATTTTTGTTTTGCTCCCTGGACACTTTTGTTTTGCTCCCTGGACACTTTTGTTTTGCTCCCCGGACACTTTTGTTTTGCTCCCTGGACACTTTTGTTTTGCTCCCTTGACACTTTTGTTTTGCTCCCGGGACACTTTTGTTTTGCTCCCTAGACATTTTTGTTTTGCTCCCGGGACACTTTTGTTTTGCTCCCCGGACACTTTTGTTTTGCTCCCCGAACACTTTTGTTTTGCTCCCCGAACACTTATGTTTTGCTCCATGGACACTTTTGTTTTGCTCCCTGGACATTTTTGTTTTGCTCCCGGGACACTTTTGTTTTGCTCCCGGGACACTTTTGTTTTGCTCCCGGGACACTTTTGTTATGCTCCCTTGACATTTTTCTTTTGCTCCCTTGACATTTTTGTTTTGCTCCCCGGACACTTTTGTTTTGCTCCCTGGACACTTTTGTTTTGCTCCCTGGACACTTTGTTTTGCTCCCGGGACACTTTTGTTTTGCTCCCTTGACACTTTTGTTTTGCTCCCCGGACACTTTTGTTTTGCTCCCGGGACACTTTTGTTTTGCTCCCTTGACACTTTTGTTTTGCTCCCCGGACACTTTTGTTTTGCTCCCCGGACACTTTTGTTTTGCTCCCGGGACACTTTTGTTTTGCTCCCTGGACACTTTTGTTTTGCTCCCGGGACATTTTTGTTTTTCTCCCTTGACACTTTTGTTTTGCTCCCCGGACAATTTGTTTTGCTCTCTTGACCTTTTTGTTTTGCTCCCTGGACACTTTTGTTTTACTCCCGGGACACTTTTGTTTTGCTCCTGGGACACTTTTATTTTGCTCCCTTGACACTTTTGTTTTGCTCCATGGACACTTTTGTTTTGCTCCCTGGACATTTTTGTTTTGCTCCCTTGACACTTTTGTTTTGCTCCCAGGACACTTTTGTTTTGCTCCCTGGACACTTTTGTTTTGCTCCCGGGACACTTTTGTTTTGCTCCCTTGACACTTTTGTTTTGCTCCCGAGACACTTTTGTTTTGCTCCCTTGACACTTTTGTTTTGATCCCTGGACATTTTTGTTTTGCTCCCGGGACACTTTTGTTTTGCTCCCTTGACACTTTTGTTTTGCTCTATTGACATTTTTGTTTTGATTCCTTTACACTTTTGTTTTGCTCCCTGGACACTTTTGATTTGCTCCCGGGACACTTTTGTTTTGCTATCTGGACACTTTTGTTTTGCTCCCTGGACACTTTTGTTTTGCTCCCGGGACATTTTTGTTTTTCTCCCTTGACACTTTTGTTTTGCTCCCCGGACAATTTGTTTTGCTCTCTTGACCTTTTTGTTTTGCTCCCGGAACACTTTTGTTTTGCTCCCTGGACATTTTTGTTTAGCTCCCTTGACACTTTTGTTTTGCTCCCGGGACATTTTTGTTTTGCTCCCTTGACACTTTTGTTTAGCTCCCTTGACACTTTTGTTTTGCTTCTGGGACACTTTTGTTTTGCTCCCGGGACACTTTTGTTTTGCTCCCTTGACACTTTTGTTTTGCTCCCTTGACACTTTTGTTTTGCTCCCTTGACACTTTTGTTTTGCTCCCGGGACACTTTTGTTTTGCTCCCGGGACATTTTTGTTTTGCTCCCTTGACATTTTTGTTTTGCTCCCTTGACACTTTTGTTTTGCTCCCCCGGACACTTTTGTTTGCTCCCTGGACACTTTTGTTTTGCTCCCTGGACACTTTTTTTGCTCCCGGGACACTTTTATTTTGCTTCTGGGACACTTTTGTTTTGCTCCCAGGACACTTTTGTTTTGCTCCCTTGACACTTTTGTTTTGCTCCCGGGACACTTTTGTTTTGCTCCCTGGACACTTTTGTTTTGCTCCCGGGACATTTTTGTTTTGCTCCCCGGACACTTTTGTTTTGCTCCCTGGACACTTTTGTTTTGCTCCCTGGACACTTTTTTTGCTCCCCGGACACTTTTTTTGCTCCCTGGACACTTTTGTTTTGCTCCCGGGACACTTGTTTTGCTCCCTTGACACTTTTGTTTTGCTCCCTTGACACTTTTAATTTGCTCCCGGGACACTTTTGTTTTGCTCCCGGGACACTTTTGTTTTGCTCCCTTGACATTTTTGATTTGTTCCCTTGACACTTTTGTTTTGCTCCCCGGTCACTTTTGTTTTGCTCCCTGGACACTTTTGTTTTGCTACCTGGACACTTTTTTTGCTCCCCGGACACTTTTGTTTTGCTCCCGGGACACTTTTGTTTTGCTCCCTTGACACTTTTGTTTTGCTCCCTTGACACTTTTGTTTTGCTCCCGGGACACTTTTGTTTTGCTCCCTAGACATTTTTGTTTTGCTCCCGGGACACTTTTGTTTTGCTCCCCGGACACTTTTGTTTTGTTCCCCGGACACTTTTGTTTTGCTCCATGGACACTTTTGTTTTGCTCCCTGGACATTTTTGTTTTGCTCCCGGGACACTTTTGTTTTGCTCCCGGAACACTTTTGTTTTGCTCCCTGGACATTTTTGTTTAGCTCCCTTGACACTTTTGTTTTGCTCCCGGGACATTTTTGTTTTGCTCCCTTGACACTTTTGTTTTGATCCCCGGACAATTTTGTTTTGCTCCCGGGACACTTTTGTTTTGCTCCCTGGACACTTTTATTTTGCTCCCTTGACACTTTTGTTTTGTTCCAGGGACACTTTTGTTTTGTTCCAGGGACACTTTTGTTTTGCTCCCTGGACACTTTTGATTTGCTCCCGGGACACTTTTGTTTTGCTATCTGGACATTTTTGTTTTGCTCCCTGGACACTTTTGTTTTGCTCCCTGGACACTTTTGTTTTGCTCCCCGGACACTTTTGTTTTGCTCCCTGGACACTTTTGTTTTGCTCCCTTGACACTTTTGTTTTGCTCCCGGGACACTTTTGTTTTGCTCCCTAGACATTTTTGTTTTGCTCCCGGGACACTTTTGTTTTGCTCCCCGGACACTTTTGTTTTGCTCCCCGAACACTTTTGTTTTGCTTCCCGAACACTTATGTTTTGCTCCATGGACACTTTTGTTTTGCTCCCTGGACATTTTTGTTTTGCTCCCGGGACACTTTTGTTTTGCTCCCGGGACACTTTTGTTTTGCTCCCGGGACACTTTTGTTATGCTCCCTTGACATTTTTGTTTTGCTCCCTTGACATTTTTGTTTTGCTCCCCGGACACTTTTGTTTTGCTCCCTGGACACTTTTGTTTTGCTCCCTGGACACTTTGTTTTGCTCCCGGGACACTTTTGTTTTGCTCCCTTGACACTTTTGTTTTGCTCCCCGGACACTTTTGTTTTGCTCCCAAGACACTTTTGTTTTGCTCCCTTGACACTTTTGTTTTGCTCCCCGGACACTTTTGTTTTGCTCCCGGGACACTTTTGTTTTGCTCCCTGGACACTTTTGTTTTGCTCCCGGGACATTTTTGTTTTTCTCCCTTGACACTTTTGTTTTGCTCCCCGGACAATTTGTTTTGCTCTCTTGACCTTTTTGTTTTGCTCCCTGGACACTTTTGTTTTACTCCCGGGACACTTTTGTTTTGCTCCTGGGACACTTTTATTTTGCTCCCTTGACACTTTTGTTTTGCTCCATGGACACTTTTGTTTTGCTCCCTGGACATTTTTGTTTTGCTCCCTTGACACTTTTGTTTTGCTCCCAGGACACTTTTGTTTTGCTCCCTGGACACTTTTGTTTTGCTCCCGGGACACTTTTGTTTTGCTCCCTTGACACTTTTGTTTTGCTCCCGAGACACTTTTGTTTGGCTCCCTTGACACTTTTGTTTTGATCCCTGGACATTTTTGTTTTGCTCCCGGGACACTTTTGTTTTGCTCCCTTGACACTTTTGTTTTGCTCTATTGACATTTTTGTTTTGATTCCTTTACACTTTTGTTTTGCTCCCTGGACACTTTTGATTTGCTCCCGGGACACTTTTGTTTTGCTATCTGGACACTTTTGTTTTGCTCCCTGGACACTTTTGTTTTGCTCCCGGGACATTTTTGTTTTTCTCCCTTGACACTTTTGTTTTGCTCCCCGGACAATTTGTTTTGCTCTCTTGACCTTTTTGTTTTGCTCCCTGGACACTTTTGTTTTACTCCCGGGACACTTTTGTTTTGCTCCTGGGACACTTTTGTTTTGCTCCCTTGACACTTTTGTTTTGCTCCCTTGACACTTTTGTTTTGCTCCTGGGACACTTTTGTTTTGCTCCAGGGACAATTTTGTTTTGCTCCCTGGACACTTTTGTTTTGCTCCCTGGACACTTTTTTTGCTCCCGGGACACTTTTATTTTGCTCCCTTGACACTTTTGTTTTGCTCCCTGGACACTTTTGTTTTGCTCCCGGGACACTTTTGTTTTGCTCCCTTGACACTTTTGTTTTGCTCCCTTGACACTTTTGTTTTGATCCCGGGACACTTTTGTTTTGCTCCCTGGACACTTTTGTTTTGCTCCATGGACACTTTTGTTTTGCTCCCTGGACATTTTTGTTTTGCTCCCGGGACACTTTTGTTTTGCTCCCGGAACACTTTTGTTTTGCTCCCTGGACATTTTTGTTTAGCTCCCTTGACACTTTTGTTTTGATTCTGGGACACTTTTGTTTTGCTCCCGGGACACTTTTGTTTTGCTCCCTTGACACTTTTGTTTTGCTCCCTTGACACTTTTGTTTTGCTTCTGGGACACTTTTGTTTTGCTCCCTGGACACTTTTGTTTTGCTCCATGGACACTTTTGTTTTGCTCCCTGGACATTTTTGTTTTGCTCCCGGAACACTTTTGTTTTGCTCCCTGGACATTTTTGTTTAGCTCCCTTGACACTTTTGTTTTGCTTCTGGGACACTTTTGTTTTGCTCCCGGGACACTTTTGTTTTGCTCCCTTGACACTTTTGTTTAGCTCCCTTGACACTTTTGTTTTGCTTCTGGGACACTTTTGTTTTGCTCCCGGGATACTTTTGTTTTGCTCCCTGGACACTTTTGTTTTGCTCCCGGGACATTTTTGTTTTGCTCCCTTGACACTTTTGTTTTGCTCCCCGGACAATTTTATTTTGCTCCCGGGACACTTTTGTTTTGCTCCCTTGACATTTTTGTTTTGCTCCCTTGACACTTTTGTTTTGCTCCCTTGACACTTTTGTTTTGCTCCCGGGACACTTTTGTTTTGCTCTCTGGACACTTTTGTTTTGCTCCCGGGACATTTTTGTTTTGCTCCCGGGACACTTTTGTTTTGCTCCCGGAACACTTTTGTTTTGCTCCCTGGACATTTTTGTTTAGCTCCCTTGACACTTTTGTTTTGCTTCTGGGACACTTTTGTTTTGCTCCCGGGACACTTTTGTTTTGCTCCCTTGACACTTTGGTTTTGCTCCCTTGACACTTTGGTTTTGCTCCCGGGACACTTTTGTTTTGCTCCCTGGACACTTTTGTTTTGCTCCCGGGACATTTTTGTTTTGCTATCTGGACATTTTTGTTTTGCTCCCTGGACACTTTTGTTTTGCTCCCCGGACACTTTTTTTTTGCTCCCCGGACACTTTTGCTTTGCTCCCTGGACACTTTTGTTTTGCTCCCGGGACACTTTTGTTTTGCTCCCTGGACACTTTTGTTTTGCTCCCGGGACATTTTTGTTTTTCTCCCTTGACACTTTTGTTTTGCTCCCCGGACAATTTTGTTTTGCTCCCGGGACACTTTTGTTTTGCTCCCTTGACATTTTTGATTTGTTCCCTTGACACTTTTGTTTTGCTCCCCGGACACTTTTATTTTGCTCCCTGGACACTTTTGTTTTGCTCCCTGGACACTTTGTTTTGCTCACGGGACTTTTTTGTTTTGCAATCTGGACACTTTTGTTTTGCTCCCTGGACACTTTTGTTTTGCTCCCCGGACACTTTTGTTTTGCTCCCTGGACACTTTTGTTTTGCTCCCTGGACACTTTTGTTTTGCTCCCTGGACACTTTTGTTTTGCTCCCTTGACACTTTTGTTTTGCTCCCGGGATACTTTTGTTTTGCTCCCTAGACATTTTTGTTTTGCTCCCGGGACACTTTTGTTTTGCTCCCTGGACACTTTTGTTTTGCTCCCGGAACACTTTTGTTTTGCTCCCGGAACACTTTTGTTTTGCTCCCTGGACATTTTTGTTTTGCTCCCGGGACACTTTTGTTTTGCTCCCGGAACACTTTTGTTTTGCTCCCTGGACATTTTTGTTTAGCTCCCTTGACACTTTTGTTTTACTTCTGGGACACTTTTGTTTTGCTCCCGGGACACTTTTGTTTTGCTCCCTTGACACTTTTGTTTTGCTCCCTTGACACTTTTGTTTTGCTTCTGGGACACTTTTGTTTTGCTCCCTGGACACTTTTGTTTTGCTCCATGGACACTTTTGTTTTGCTCCCTGGACATTTTTGTTTTGCTCCCGGAACACTTTTGTTTTGCTCCCTGGACATTTTTGTTTAGCTCCCTTGACACTTTTGTTTTGCTTCTGGGACACTTTTGTTTTGCTCCCGGGACACTTTTGTTTTGCTCCCTTGACACTTTTGTTTAGCTCCCTTGACACTTTTGTTTTGCTCCCTTGACACTTTTGTTTAGCTCCCTTGACACTTTTGTTTTGCTCCCGGGACACTTTTGTTTTGCTCCCTGGACACTTTTGTTTTGCTCCCGGGACATTTTTGTTTTGCTCCCTTGACACTTTTGTTTTGCTCCCTGGACAATTTTGTTTTGCTCCCGGGACACTTTTGTTTTGCTCCCTTGACATTTTTGTTTTGCTCCCTTGACACTTTTGTTTTGCTCCCGGGACACTTTTGTTTTGCTCCCGGGACATTTTTGTTTTTCTCCCTTGACACTTTTGTTTTGCTCCCCGGACAATTTTGTTTTGCTCCCGGGACACTTTTGTTTTGCTCCCTTGACATTTTTGATTTGTTCCCTTGACACTTTTGTTTTGCTCCCTGGACACTTTTGTTTTGCTCCCTGGACACTTTTGTTTTGCTCCCTGGACACTTTTGTTTTGCTCCCTGGACACTTTTGTTTTGCTTCTGGGACACTTTTGTTTTGCTCCCGGGACACTTTTGTTTTGCTCCCTTGACACTTTTGTTTTGCTCCCGGGACACTTTTGTTTTGCTTCTGGGACACTTTTGTTTTGCTCCCTTGACATTTTTGTTTAGCTCCCTTGACACTTTTGTTTTGCTTCTGGGACACTTTTGTTTTGCTCCCGGGACACTTTTGTTTTGCTCCCTTGACACTTTTGTTTTGCTCCCTTGACACTTTTGTTTTGCTCCCCCGGACACTTTTGTTTGCTCCCTGGACACTTTTGTTTTGCTCCCTGGACACTTTTTTTGCTCCCGGGACACTTTTATTTTGCTTCTGGGACACTTTTGTTTTGCTCCCAGGACACTTTTGTTTTGCTCCCTTGACACTTTTGTTTTGCTCCCGGGACACTTTTGTTTTGCTCCCTGGACACTTTTGTTTTGCTCCCGGGACATTTTTGTTTTGCTCCCCGGACACTTTTGTTTTGCTCCCTGGACACTTTTGTTTTGCTCCCTGGACACTTTTTTTGCTCCCCGGACACTTTTTTTGCTCCCCGGACACTTTTGTTTTGCTCCCGGGACACTTTTGTTTTGCTCCCTTGACACTTTTGTTTTGCTCCCTTGACACTTTTAATTTGCTCCCGGGACACTTTTGTTTTGCTCCCTGGACACTTTTGTTTTGCTCCCCGGACAATTTTGTTTTGCTCCCGGGACACTTTTGTTTTGCTCCCTTGACATTTTTGATTTGTTCCCTTGACACTTTTGTTTTGCTCCCCGGTCACTTTTGTTTTGCTCCCTGGACACTTTTGTTTTGCTACCTGGACACTTTTTTTGCTCCCCGGACACTTTTGTTTTGCTCCCGGGACACTTTTGTTTTGCTCCCTTGACACTTTTGTTTTGCTCCCTTGACACTTTTGTTTTGCTCCCGGGACACTTTTGTTTTGCTCCCTAGACATTTTTGTTTTGCTCCCGGGACACTTTTGTTTTGCTCCCTGGACACTTTTGTTTTGTTCCCCGGACACTTTTGTTTTGCTCCCTGGACACTTTTGTTTTGCTCCCTGGACATTTTTGTTTTGCTCCCGGGACACTTTTGTTTTGCTCCCGGAACACTTTTGTTTTGCTCCCTGGACATTTTTGTTTAGCTCCCTTGACACTTTTGTTTTGCTCCCGGGACATTTTTGTTTTGCTCCCTTGACACTTTTGTTTTGATCCCCGGACAATTTTGTTTTGCTCCCGGGACACTTTTGTTTTGCTCCCGGGACACTTTTATTTTGCTCCCTTGACACTTTTGTTTTGTTCCAGGGACACTTTTGTTTTGTTCCAGGGACACTTTTGTTTTGCTCCCTGGACACTTTTGATTTGCTCCCGGGACACTTTTGTTTTGCTATCTGGACATTTTTGTTTTGCTCCCTGGACACTTTTGTTTTGCTCCCTGGACACTTTTGTTTTGCTCCCCGGACACTTTTGTTTTGCTCCCTGGACACTTTTGTTTTGCTCCCTTGACACTTTTGTTTTGCTCCCGGGACACTTTTGTTTTGCTCCCTAGACATTTTTGTTTTGCTCCCGGGACACTTTTGTTTTGCTCCCCGGACACTTTTGTTTTGCTCCCCGAACACTTTTGTTTTGCTCCCCGAACACTTATGTTTTGCTCCATGGACACTTTTGTTTTGCTCCCTGGACATTTTTGTTTTGCTCCCGGGACACTTTTGTTTTGCTCCCGGGACACTTTTGTTTTGCTCCCGGGACACTTTTGTTATGCTCCCTTGACATTTTTGTTTTGCTCCCTTGACATTTTTGTTTTGCTCCCCGGACACTTTTGTTTTGCTCCCTGGACACTTTTGTTTTGCTCCCTGGACACTTTGGGCCTGATTTACTATGCTCTGTGCGCTGCGCTGGTTCATGCGTTAATTAGTACTCCGGGTGGAGGCTTAATTGGGCGCATGAACCAGCGTAGCAGCCGGCGCATTGAAACTAATATGTAAAGCCGCGCCGAACTCCCTATAGAAGTCTATGGGAGAAATCAAAAGTGTTCATTTTAAAGGCTAATCTGCAAGTTTTGTCCTAAAAAGTGTTTGGGGACCTCAGTCCTGCCCCAGGGAACATGTATCAATGCTTTTTTTATTTTTTAAAACGGCCGTTTTTTCGGGAGCAGTGAAATTAATAATTCTTAAAGTGAAACAATAAAAGTGAAATATTCCTTTAAATTTCGTACCTAGGGGGGGTGTAATGTCAGCATGTGAAATAGCGCATTTTTCCCGCACTTAGAACTCCCCCTGCACAAAGTGACATTCTGAAGGAAAAAAGTCATTTATAAATTCACACGCGGCTATAATGAATTGTCGGCTCTGACAATTCTAAAGGGATTCATTCATAAAACAAACAAAAAAATGTGTAGGGGTTCCCCCAAATTAAATTACCAGGCCCTTCAGGTCTGGAATGGATATTAAGGGGAACCCCGCCGTAAAAACCAAAAAAAAAAAAGACGTGCGGTTCCCGGCAAATATCCATTCCAGACCCTTCAGGTCTGGTGTGGATTTTAAGGGGAACTCCACCCCAAATTGAAAAAAAAAATGGCGTGGAGTCCCCCTAAAAATCCACACCAGACCCTTATCCGAGCACGTTGACCTGGCCGGCCGCAGAAAAGAGGGGGGGACAGAGTGCGGCCCCCCCCCCTCTCCTGAACCGCACCAGGCCACATGCCCTCAACATGGGGAGGATGTCCCCATGTTGATGGGGACAAGGGTCTCATCCCCACAACCCTTGCCCGGTGGTTGTGGGGGTATGCGGGCGGGAGGTTTATCAGAATCTGGAAGACCCCTTTAACAAAGGGGACCCCCAGATCCTGACCCCCCCCTGTGTGAAATGGTAATGGGGTACATTGTACCTCTACCATTTCACCCCAAAAAAAATGTCAAAGTGATAAAAATGACAGTAGCCGGTTTTTGACAAATCTTTTAATAAAATCTTCTTTTCTTCTTTCCTTCGGGTTTCTTCCGCTGCTTCTTTCTTCTAGTCCACATCTTGCCCGACGTCTTCTTCTATCTTCTCCGTCCGTCCTTCCGCCTTCTGGTCCCGCATCTTGCCCGTTGTCTTCTCCGTCCGCCTCCTCGTCCGCATCTTGGGTCTTCTGCGGTCTTCTTCTCGGTCCGCCGCCTTCTCGTCCCCTGCGTTTGAATTTGATTTGGCCGCCGTTTTCCCGCTCCTGGGACCCGCCCCCCTCTGACGCCACAAGTAAACTCCTTAGAAGGTCATGTGCGTCAGAGGGGGGCGGGGTCGCAGAGCGTCACACAGCGGGGGAATTCAATTTCAATCGCGCCGCCCGGAGAAGAAGTTCCCGCCGTGTCACACTCATGTGACCCCGCCCCCCTCTGACGCACATGACCTTCTAAGGAGTTTACTTGTGGCGTCAGAGGGGGGCGGGGTCACATGAGTGTGACACGGCGGGAACTTCTTCTCCGGGCGGCGCGATTGAAATTGAATTCCCCCGCTGTGTGCCGCTCTGCGACCCCGCCCCCCTCTGACGCACATGACCTTCTAAGGAGTTTACTTGTGGCGTCAGAGGGGGGCGGGTCCCAGGAGCGGGAAAACAGCGGCCAAATCAAATTCAAACGCAGGGGACGAGAAGGCGGCGGACCGAGAAGAAGACCGCAGAAGACCCAAGATGCGGACGAGGAGGCGGACGGAGAAGACAACGGGCAAGATGCGGGACCAGAAGGCGGAAGGACGGACGGAGAAGATAGAAGAAGACGTCGGGCAAGATGTGGACTAGAAGAAAGAAGCAGCGGAAGAAACCCGAAGGAAAGAAGAAAAGAAGATTTTATTAAAAGATTTGTCAAAAACCGGCTACTGTCATTTTTATCACTTTGACATTTTTTTTGGGGTGAAATGGTAGAGGTACAATGTACCCCATTACCATTTCACACAGGGGGGGGGTCAGGATCTGGGGGTCCCCTTTGTTAAAGGGGTCTTCCAGATTCTGATAAACCTCCCGCCCGCATACCCCCACAACCACCGGGCAAGGGTTGTGGGGATGAGACCCTTGTCCCCATCAACATGGGGACATCCTCCCCATGTTGAGGGCATGTGGCCTGGTGCGGTTCAGGAGAGGGGGGGGGCTGCACTCTGTCCCCCCCTCTTTTCTGCGGCCGGCCAGGTCAACGTGCTCGGATAAGGGTCTGGTGTGGATTTTTAGGGGGACTCCACGCCATTTTTTTTTTCAATTTGGGGTGGAGTTCCCCTTAAAATCCACACCAGACCTAAAGGGTCTGGAATGGATATTTGCCGGGAACCGCACGTCTTTTTTTTGGGGGGTTTTTACGGCGGGGTTCCCCTTAATATCCATTCCAGACCTGAAGGGCCTGGTAATTTAATTTGGAGGGACCCCCTTTTTTTTTTTTTTTTTTAATGAGCAATGACTCTATTCTTTATAGCCATGAGTACTTTAACCACTTGCCCACCGGGTTAATTCTGGCACTTCTCTCCTTCATGTGAAAATCACAATTTTTTGGCTAGAAAATTAATCAGAACCCCCAAACATTATATATTTTTTTTTAGCAGACATCCTAGGGAATAAAATGGCAGTCATTGCAATACTTTTTGTCACACCGTATTTGCGCAGCGGTCTTACAAGCGCACTTTTTTTGGATAAAAATCACTTTTTTGAATTAAAAAATAAGACAACAATACATTTTGCCCAATTTTTTTCTATATTGTGAAAGATAATGTTACGCCGAGTAAAATGATACCCAACATGTCACGCTTAAAAATTGCGCCCGCTCGTGGCATGACGTCAAACTTTTACCCTTTAAAAATCTCGATAGGCGACGTTTAAAAAATTCTACAGGTTGCATTTTTTGAGTTGCAGAGTAGGTCTAGGGCTAGAATTATTGCTCTCCCTCTAACGATCGCGGCGATACCTCACTTGTGTGGTTTGAATACTGTTTTCATATGCGGGCGCTACTCGCGTATGCGTTTGCTTCTGTGCGCGAGCTCGTCGCGATGGGGCGCTTTAAAAATTTTTTTGGGGGTTTTCTTATTTATTTTTATTTAGTTTTATAATGTTTTACACTGAAATAAAAAAATAAAAAAAAAATGATCAGTTTTCTTCCTATTACAAGGAATGTAAACATCCCTTGTAATAGGACTAGTGTGTGACAGGTCCTCTTTATGGAGAGAGGCGGGGTCAATAAGGCTGGAAAGCATGGTATTGAAAAAAAAAAAAAAAGATCTCATGCTTTCAGCTGCAATCATGTTCGTTCAGCACAGTGGTGTAGTGTATAGCACTTTGACCTAGCAGCAAAAGAGTCGTTGGTTCGAATCCCGCCCGTGACAGCATCTGCATGGAGTTTGCATGTTCTCCCTGTGCCTGCGTGGGTTTCCTCCCACAATATAAAAACACGCTGTAAATCGGTTCCGGTCTAAATAAGCCCTAATATGCAGTAGTATATTAAGGTTTGGTTCTGCCCTAGGCCTGACTACATATCTGCACCTCCTAATAGAAAAATGACCCACCCCTTCCTGTCAAGGTCACACCCTGTTTTTGTATAACCCCGCCCAGTAATTTTCAGGGGACCCACACACTAGTTCTGGGGGGGCACTGGATTCCCTTAACCACTTCCATACCAGGCACTTACGCACCTTCCCGCCCAAGCCAATTTTCAGCTTTCAACACTGTCGCACTTTGAATGGCAATTGCGCGGTCATACAACACTGTACCCAAACAAAATTGGCGTCCTTTTTTCCCCACAAATAGAGCTTTCTTTTGTTGTTATTTGATCACCTCTGCTTTTTTTTTTTGGCGCAACAACTAAAAAAAGACTGCAAATTTTGAAACAAAAAAAACTTTTTCTTTTTTTAGGTAAATTTTTTTGTAAATAAGTTTTTCTCTTTCAATTACGGGCACTGATATGGCGGCACTGATGGGCACCGATGAGATGGCACTGATGGACATCGATGAGGTAGTACTGACGGCACAGATGAGGTGGCATTGATTGGCGGCGCTGCTATGCGGCACTGATGGGCACTCATAGGCGGCACTGATGGGCACTCATGGGCGGCACAGATGGGCGGCACTTATGGGTGGCACTGATGGATACTTATGGGCGGCACTTATGGGTGGCACTGATGGATACTTATGGGTGGCACAGGTGGGCACTGATAGGTGGGCACTGTGCATGGATGGGCACTGTGGGGTGGCACTGATTTTCCCAGTCAGTGCCCATTTGTGGGCACTGATTGGCATCTTTTTTCTTATTTTTTAATGCTTTTTGTTTTTTTGTTCTATATTTTTTTTGTTTTTGCACACCCTGGTGGTCCAGGGTGGGCATCCCTGGTGGTCCAGTGTGGTGATCCGAGGGGGGGCTGCGCTGATAAACAATCAGCGCGAACGCCCCCTGTCAGGAGAGCCGCCGATCGGCTCTCCTATACTCGCGTCTGTAAGACGCGAGTGAGGAAGAGCCATCGATGGCTCTTCCTGTTTACATCGTGATCAGCCGTGATTGGACACGGCTGATCACGTGGTAAAGAGTCTCCGTCTCCGTGAGAGACTCTTTACCGAGATCGGAGATGCAGGGTGTCAGACTGACACCCCGCATCACCGATCGCCGCGCTGCGTGCCCCCACAGGCGCGTGCGGCATGAAATCCTGCAGGACGTCCTGTCAGGATTGTGTAACCACTTCCCGGACGTAAATCGGCCATAGGCTGGGCGGGAAGTGGTTAATTTGCATAGTTTTTCTCTCACTTCCTGTTTGGCTATGGGGCAGGAAGTGAAGGCAAATCTCCCCAATTGGACACAGATAATACAAAATAAACTGACAGGGCCTATAACCCTCCCTCACTCTATCCAAAATTAAAGAAAATAAAACTTGTTGATTATAGTTCTTGTCAGGGGCGGACTGACCATTGAGTCACTCGGGCACTGCCCGAGGGCCCCATGCCACTAGGGGGCCCCATCCGGGTTGCCAGGCTCAGTAAAACCAGGGACAGTATGTAAAAATCTGTGGTTTTTTTTAGATCTGTCCCTGATATGTCCGAAAATGACATGCTTTTAATGTGAATATCCCAAGATTTTAGCTGCCCGCCTCTGCACTACCTCCTGGCGTGGTGGTCATCTGTAAGCCAGAGGGGCCCCATAATCTTCTATTGCCCAGGGGCCCCATGAGTTGTCAGTCCGCCCCTGGTTCTAGTTCAAGCACAAATTTCATAGAGTTTTATTGAGAGCCCTAAGAAAATATAACCATGCCAATAGGCCAGGATAGAGCGTTGCTAATATGTAGGAATGTGTGTGTTAGAGCACCCCACCCAATGTTAACAAAAAAATTATTAATTTGCAAATAAGTATTATCTGCTCATTTTTTTGGGGATGTCTGCACCCCTGATAGTGACAACATTTGTGAGGTGTCTTCACCCTTTCTAATTCATTCACTTCCTGTCACATAGCCAAACAGGAAGTGAGGGTAAAACCTTACTAATATCTTTTCTTGGGGACACAGAGATCAATCTAAATAGTTTCCCATTATGTAAATTGCACTCTAGCATTTTGCTGTGTACACCCCAAATTATTAGGGATCTTGGACTTTGGGGTCCATTTACTAAAGGCAAATCCACTCCTACAAGTGCAAAGCAAGGAAGAAAACAAAACAACTTTGCTTCTACAGGATTGGATGTTAAAACCATCAGTGCTTCCTCTCTGATTTTCAGCAACTATGCTTGTACTGCAGAGTGGCTTTGCCTTTACTAAACCCCAAACTAAATAATCATTTGGGGCAGGGATCCTCAAACTACGGCCCTCCAGCTGTTGTAGAACTACACATCCCATGAGGCCTTGTAATGCACTGACATTCACAGACATGACTAGGCATGATGGGAATTGTAGTTCCTGAACAACTGGAGGGCCGTAGTTTGAAGACCCATGATTTGGGGTGTACACAGCAGTGCTGGAGTGCAATTTGCTTAATGGGGACACTAGTTAGATTGACCTGTGTCCCCAAGAAATGACACTGGTAGGGTTTTAACCTCACTTCCTGTTCAGCTGTGTGACAGGAAGTGAAGCCAATTTTAAGAAAAGGGACACAAAGCTCAACACAAAAATAAAAAAAAACACAAAGCAGGGGTTCTAACACTCACTTGGCTTACCTCAAACACCCACAATTTGAATAGGATTGCCTTGCGCTAGATTTAAGCACAGTGCTGTAAATCAGCACGTCAAGCCTGTCCACCAATAGCAAACCCCCCCCCCCCACAGGCCATGTTTGCAGGTTTTCCTTCATCTTGCACATGTGCTTTAAAATAGTCTGGACAGCAATTCTTGATAAGAGAAATCCCCAAAACATGTCCTGTCGGGGGTACTTGAGGGCTGAGGACCACTGCAGAATAAATAAAATACTTACCAGTTTTTGTCTTTAAAGTCAGGGAGAATAAACATGGCAAACATTTCATGATTACACACCAGGAAAGAAGCTTAGACAAAAATCACACATAATTTGTTAGGCCCAAACCTAGTTCAGCTGCCGCTGTCAACATATGTAGCATGAAAAAGTAACAAAAGACAAACTTAACAATTTTAAAGTAATTTTTATTGGTCAACAAAACAAGGAAAGCGAAAAAAGACAAACAAACAAAAATACATTTCAAAATTCTAATTAACCATAGCTTTACACATTTTTCATAAAATAAGGCCACATAGACAAATACATCAAAGTGAACATCATTTAAAAATAAACCAAAACCATTGGCAAAATAAAACAAAACCCATGCAACAAACCACATTTGTGTTTAGCAACAGCATTTCTGCCAGCCTGCCCCTTCTGAGGGCAGCTGAGGACTGATCGATCCAAGCTTTTTATAACAGTGCTAGTAATGAAGCAATTGAAATCACATGACCAAATTGCAGTCTCTAGTTTGGGTGAGCTTGTAATTGGGCACACCTGCAATTAATCCAAACCACGCTCTATGAGCATCCAAGGAGTGTTTTTCACCTTTTAAAAAGAAAGGATATTTTTTTTCTAAGTGTTTGAGCATGCTCAGTTCATCACACATGTAGGAACCAAGCTGCAATGGAATGAGAGCTTTTTTTTTTTGGTTTCCCCTGATCTGATGCTTTCCAGCCTGAAGGGGAGGTGTTAAAGACAGAAGTAAACACGCACATTTAATAATCTATTTGTGGGAAAAAAAAGGTTGCCAATTTTGTTTGGGAGCCACGTCGCACGACTGCGCAATTGTCAGTTAAAGCGACGCCGCGCCGAATCACAAAAACTTGCCCGGTCATTGACCAGAAATATGGTCCGGGCTCAAGTGGTTAAAAATTAACAAAACACAAAAGTGAGCCCAATTTTTGGGGATAATGTGAAAGATGATGTTACACTGAGTAAATAGATACCTTACATGTCACGCTTTACTATTGGAAACACTCCTGCAATGGGGCCAAAATGAATTCCGTGAATATCCCCATAGGCGACCTTTTTCTTTTTTTTCCAGGTTACCAGTTTATAGTTACAAAGAAGGTCTAGTGGTAAAAGTATTGCTCTCGCTCTAATGCACGCGTCAATACCTCACATGTGTGGTTTGAACGATGTTTATATATGTGGGCGGGACTTGCGTAAGTCCCGCCCACATATGTACAAATTATTTTTACTTTTTGCTATAATAAATATCCCCAAAAATATATATTCAAAAAACTAAAAAAAACCTCAGTTTAGGCCGATACGTATTCTACATCTTTTTGGTTCCAAAAAATCGCAAATAGCGTTTAGTGTTTGGTTTTTGCAAAAGTTATAGCGTCTACAAATTTTTTTTTTTTGTTGTTTTAACTAGTTATTGGGGCGATCAGCGATTTTTATCGGTACTGCGACATTATGGCGGACACATCGAACACTTTTTTGGAACCATTGGCATTTTTCTAGCGATCAGTGCTGTAAAAAATGCATTGCTTACTCAAAAAATGCCACTGGCAGGGAAGGGGTTAACACTAGGTGCGAGGGAGGGGTTAAATATGTTCCCTGGGTGTGTTCTAACTGTAGGGGGGGGTGGGACTGACATGTGTAAATGACAGATCGCTGTTCATGAAGGGGAACTCCAGACCCCCGAAAAAAAAAATAAGGTGGGTTCCCTCCAGGTGCATACCAGGCTCTTAGGCTTGGTCTGGAACATAAGGGGTTAAACCCGCGCAAAAAAAAATAGCGTGGGGTCCCCCCCAAGATCCAAACCAAGCCATTATCCCAGGCACGCAGTCTGGTCAGACAGGAATGGGGGTGGGGACGAGCGAGCGCCCCCCTCCCTCCTGAGCCATACCAGACCACATGCCCTCAACATGGGGGAGTGTGTGCTGTGGGGGAGGGGGGCACTGCCCCCCCACCCCAAAGCACTCTTGTCCCCATGTCGATAGGGACAAGAGCCTCTTCCCGACAACCCTGGCCGTTGGTTGTCGGGGTATGCGGGCGGAGGGCTTATCAGAATCTGAGAGACCCCTTTAATAAAGGGGTCCCCAGATTCCGGCCCCCCACCCTATGTGAATGAGTATGGGGGTACATTGTACCCCTACCCATTCACCTGGGGAAAAAAATGGAAAAAAATAATACACCACACATGAATAAATTAATTTATTAGTCAGCCGGGGGTCTTCTGCCGGGGCCCCCCACCACCACCCCATTAGGCCCCGGGCTTCGCCATCTTCTGCCAGAACCCCCTTCACCAGTGAGGCTCCTGCCTTTGGGGGAGGGTCCCGGGCTACTACGACGGTTTCTGCGGGGGGGGGTGCACTGGCACCCCACCCCCGTCTTCAGCGACGTAATTCACCGGGACCCCCTTCACCAGGGAGGCTCCTGCCTTTGGGGGAGGGTCCCGGGCTTCCACGACGGTTTCTGCGGGGGGGGGTGCACTGGCACCCCACCCCCGTCTTCAGCGACGTAATTCACCGGGACCCCCTTCACCAGGGAGGCTCCTGCCTTTGGGGGAGGGTCCCGGGCTTCCACGACGGTTTCTGCGGGGGGGGGTGCACTGGCACCCCACCCCCGTCTTCAGCGACGTAATTCGCCGGGACCCCCTTCACCAGGGAGGCTCCTGCCTTTGGGGGAGGGTCCCGGGCTTCCACGACGGTTTCTGCGGGGGGGGGTGCACTGGCACCCCACCCCCGTCTTCAGCGACGTAATTCACCGGGACCCCCTTCACCAGGGAGGCTCCTGCCTTTGGGGGAGGGTCCCGGGCTTCCACGACGGTTTCTGCGGGGGGGGGTGCACTGGCACCCCACCCCCGTCTTCAGCGACGTAATTCACCGGGACCCCCTTCACCAGGGAGGCTCCTGCCTTTGGGGGAGGGTCCCGGGCTTGTACGGTGTCTTCCGCCGGAGGGCGCCACTCTCCGGGCTTCTGCGATGCCTTCCGCTTCTGCCTGTCTCCTCCGCGGAGCACAGGGCTTGTCTCCGCTGTCTTCTCCCTTCTCTTCCATTCGATGTTGACACGACGAGGTCCGGCGCTGGAATGCCGTCTGAGCAGTGGGCATGGACTTATATAGGGCAATGCCACCATGTGACCTCAACCCATGTGACATCACATTCCCATCATGCCCAGGGAATGTGATGTCACATGGGTTGAGGTCACATGGTGGCATTGCCCTATATAAGTCCATGCCCGCCGCTGACACGGCATGTCAGCGCGGAACCTCGTCGTGTCAACATCCAATGGAAGAGAAGGGAGAGGACAGCGCAGACAAGCCCTGTGCTCCCGGAGGAGACAGGCAGAAGAAGGAAGAGAGAAGAAAGAAGACGGAAGAAAGCCCTGGCTCCGCGGGGGAGCCAGGCAGAAGAGGGAGCAGAGAAAAGACCGGGGAGTTGGCGCACCCCCGGCAGAAGACCAGGAAGACCGGAACCCTGGCAGAAGGCACCGGAAAGACCGGGGGATAGGCGCCATCCCCCGGCAGAAGACCCCGAAGTCCGGATGCCCCTCCCTAATGAAAAAGAGCTTAAATGGGGTGGGGGCATCCGGCGGAAGGCTCCGGAGAGGACCGAGGGATGGCGCCCTCCCCCGGCAGAAATCACCGAAGCCCAGGGTCCCGGCAGAAGATCGGGAGAGAAGAAACCCCCCCTTCTAAGAGAGCTAAAGAAGAAAGGGGGGGCTCCGGAGCAGATTAATAAAATATTTTATTGTGTGGTGTTTTATTTTACTTTACATTTCCCCCATGTGAATGGGTAGAGGTACGATGTACCCCATACTCATTCACATAGGGTGGGGGGCCGGCATCTGGGGGCCCCCTTATTAAAGGGAGCTCGCAGATTCCGATTAGCCCCGCCCGCATACCCCGACAACCAATGGCAAGGGTTGTCGGGAAGAGGCTCTTGTCCCTATCGACATGGGGGCAAGAGTGCTGTGGGGTGGGGGGGCAGTGCCCCCCTCCCCCACAGCACACACTCCCCCATGTTGAGGGCATGCGGTCTGGTACGGCTCAGGAGGGGGGGGCGCTCGCTCGTCCCCGCCCCCATTCCTGTCCGGGCCAGACTGCATGCTTGGGATGAGGGCTTGGTTTGGATCTGGGGGGGACCCCCGCGCCGAATCGGCGCGGGTTTAACCCCTCACGTTCCGGACCAAGCCTAAGAGCCTAATGTAGCCCTGGAGGGGGACCCGCGCCGATTTCAAGTTTGAAATTTGGCGCGGAGTTCCCCTTCAGGGCTGAAAACAGCTCGGAGATTCCCGTGCGCCGCGTCACGCAGCGCATTCACGGGTACGCCGCTTGGTATTTACCAAGATTTTCACGGCGTACTGACAAGGCGCACGGGAATCCCTGACTTTTCTCTCTGCGCATGCCCAGTATGCAAATGAACCTCCCGAGGTTCAGGCGCACTGTGCAAGCGTACGGGGATCTGTTTTCAAAAAACACTTTCCCTTTCAATTCGGCCCGCCAAACACTTCAAAACACATGTCACTTCACTTCCCCTGCATCCCCCCACCTCCCCCCCTAATAAACTCCCGCCCAAACCCCCGCAATTTACAGTTTAATGTGCCGTGCGCCAGGTCTGTACTGGTGCACAATGCACCCTCTCCTGGGCGCACGGAGCACATTAGTAACTAGGGAAATACACTGCACTAGCAGCGTATTTCTTTAGTAAATGGCAAAACGGCTGCTACTCCTGCTTTTACTCCATGAGTCATGGAGTAAAGGCTTGGTAAATCAGCCCCCACGTTTTGCTCCCGGGACACTTTTGTTTTGCTCCCTTGACACTTTTGTTTTGCTCCCCGGACACTTTTGTTTTGCTCCCTTGACACTTTTGTTTGCTCCCCGGACACTTTTGTTTTGCTCCCTGGACACTTTTGTTTTGCTCCCGGGACATTTTTGTTTTTCTCCCTTGACACTTTTGTTTTGCTCCCCGGACAATTTGTTTTGCTCTCTTGACCTTTTTGTTTTGCTCCCTGGACACTTTTTTTTTACTCCCGGGACACTTTTGTTTTGCTCCTGGGACACTTTTATTTTGCTCCCTTGACACTTTTGTTTTGCTCCATGGACACTTTTGTTTTGCTCCCTGGACATTTTTGTTTTGCTCCCTTGACACTTTTGTTTTGCTCCCAGGACACTTTTGTTTTGCTCCCTGGACACTTTTGTTTTGCTCCCGGGACACTTTTGTTTTGCTCCCTTGACACTTTTGTTTTGCTCCCGAGACACTTTTGTTTGGCTCCCTTGACACTTTTGTTTTGATCCCTGGACATTTTTGTTTTGCTCCCGGGACACTTTTGTTTTGCTCCCTTGACACTTTTGTTTTGCTCTATTGACATTTTTGTTTTGATTCCTTTACACTTTTGTTTTGCTCCCTGGACACTTTTGATTTGCTCCCGGGACACTTTTGTTTTGCTATCTGGACACTTTTGTTTTGCTCCCTGGACACTTTTGTTTTGCTCCCGGGACATTTTTGTTTTTCTCCCTTGACACTTTTGTTTTGCTCCCCGGACAATTTGTTTTGCTCTCTTGACCTTTTTGTTTTGCTCCCTGGACACTTTTGTTTTACTCCCGGGACACTTTTGTTTTGCTCCTGGGACACTTTTGTTTTGCTCCCTTGACACTTTTGTTTTGCTCCCGGGACACTTTTGTTTTGCTCCCTGGACACTTTTGTTTTGCTCCCGGGACATTTTTGTTTTTCTCCCTTGACACTTTTGTTTTGCTCCCCGGACAATTTTGTTTTGCTCCCGGGACACTTTTGTTTTGCTCCCTTGACATTTTTGATTTGTTCCCTTGACACTTTTGTTTTGCTCCCCGGACACTTTTATTTTGCTCCCTGGACACTTTTGTTTTGCTCCCTGGACACTTTGTTTTGCTCACGGGACTTTTTTGTTTTGCTATCTGGACATTTTTGTTTTGCTCCCTTGACACTTTTGTTTTGCTCCCCGGACACTTTTGTTTTGCTCCCTGGACACTTTTGTTTTGCTCCCTGGACACTTTTGTTTTGCTCCCTGGACACTTTTGTTTTGCTCCCTTGACACTTTTGTTTTGCTCCCGGGATACTTTTGTTTTGCTCCCTAGACATTTTTGTTTTGCTCCCGGGACACTTTTGTTTTGCTCCCTGGACACTTTTGTTTTGCTCCCGGAACACTTTTGTTTTGCTCCCTGGACATTTTTGTTTAGCTCCCTTGACACTTTTGTTTTGCTTCTGGGACACTTTTGTTTTGCTCCCGGGACACTTTTGTTTTGCTCCCGGGACACTTTTGTTTTGCTCCCTTGACACTTTTGTTTTGCTCCCGGGACACTTTTGTTTTGCTCCCGGGACATTTTTGTTTTGCTCCCTTGACATTTTTGTTTAGCTCCCTTGACACTTTTGTTTTGCTTCTGGGACACTTTTGTTTTGCTCCCGGGACACTTTTGTTTTGCTCCCTTAACACTTTTGTTTTGCTCCCTTGACACTTTTGTTTTGCTCCCGGGACACTTTTGTTTTGCTCCCGGGACATTTTTGTTTTGCTCCCTTGACATTTTTGTTTTGCTCCCTTGACACTTTTGTTTTGCTCCACCGGACACTTTTGTTTGCTCCCTGGACACTTTTGTTTTGCTCCCTGGACACTTTTTTTGCTCCCTGGACACTTTTATTTTGCTTCTGGGACACTTTTGTTTTGCTCCCGGGACACTTTTGTTTTGCTCCCTTGACACTTTTGTTTTGCTCCCTTGACACTTTTGTTTTGCTCCCGGGACACTTTTGTTTTGCTCCCTGGACACTTTTGTTTTGCTCCCGGGACATTTTTGTTTTGCTCCCTTGACACTTTTGTTTTGCTCCCTTGACACTTTTGTTTTGCTCCCTTGACACTTTTAATTTGCTCCCGGGACACTTTTGTTTTGCTCCCTGGACATTTTTGTTTTGCTCCCTTGACATATTTGTTTAGCTCCCTTGACACTTTTGTTTTGCTTCTGGGACACTTTTGTTTTGCTCCCGGGACACTTTTGTTTTGCTCCCTTGACACTTTTGTTTTGCTCCCTTGACACTTTTGTTTTGCTCCCGGGACACTTTTGTTTTGCTCCCTGGACACTTTTGTTTTGCTCCCGGGACATTTTTGTTTTGCTCCCTGGACAATTTTGTTTTGCTCCCGGGACACTTTTGTTTTGCTCCCTTGACATTTTTGTTTTGCTCCCCGGACACTTTTGTTTTGCTCCCTGGACACTTTTGTTTTGCTCCCTGGACACTTTTTTTGCTCCCCGGACACTTTTTTTGCTCCCCGGACACTTTTGTTTTGCTCCCGGGACACTTTTGTTTTGCTCCCTTGACACTTTTGTTTTGCTCCCTTGACACTTCTGTTTTGCTCCCTGGACACTTTTGTTTTGCTCCCTGGACACTTTTGTTTTGCTACCTGGACACTTTTTTTGCTCCCCGGACACTTTTTTTGCTCCCCGGACACTTTTGTTTTGCTCCCGGGACACTTTTGTTTTGCTCCCTTGACACTTTTGTTTTGCTCCCTTGACACTTTTGTTTTGCTCCCGGGACACTTTTGTTTTGCTCCCTGGACACTTTTGTTTTGCTCCCCGGACAATTTTGTTTTGCTCCCGGGACACCTTTGCTTTGCTCCCTTGACATTTTTGATTTGTTCCCTTGACACTTTTGTTTTGCTCCCCGGACACTTTTGTTTTGCTCCCTGGACACTTTTGTTTTGCTCCCTGGACACTTTGTTTTGCTCCCGGGACATTTTTGTTTTGCTATCTGGACATTTTTGTTTTGCTCCCTGGACACTTTTGTTTTGCTCCCTTGACACTTTTGTTTTGCTCCCGGGACACTTTTGTTTTGCTCCCTAGACATTTTTGTTTTGCTCCCGGGATACTTTTGTTTTGCTCCCTGGACACTTTTGTTTTGTTCCCCGGACACTTTTGTTTTGCTCCATGGACACTTTTGTTTTGCTCCCTGGACATTTTTGTTTTGCTCCCGGGACACTTTTGTTTTGCTCCCGGAACACTTTTGTTTTGCTCCCTGGACATTTTTGTTTAGCTCCCTTGACACTTTTGTTTTGCTTCTGGGACACTTTTGTTTTGCTCCCGGGACACTTTTGTTTTGCTCCCTTGACACTTTTGTTTTGCTCCTGGGACATTTTTGTTTTGCTCCCTTGACACTTTTGTTTTGCTCCCCGGACAATTTTGTTTTGCTCCCTTGACACTTTTGTTTTGCTCCCCGGACACTTTTGTTTTGTTCCAGGGACACTTTTGTTTTGCTCCCTGGACACTTTTGATTTGCTCCCGGGACACTTTTGTTTTGCTATCTGGACATTTTTGTTTTGCTCCCTGGACACTTTTGTTTTGCTCCCGGGACACTTTTGTTTTGCTCCCGGGACATTTTTGTTTTGCTCCCTTGACATTTTTGTTTTGCTCCCTTGACACTTTTGTTTTGCTCCACCGGACACTTTTGTTTGCTCCCTGGACACTTTTGTTTTGCTCCCTGGACACTTTTTTTGCTCCCTGGACACTTTTATTTTGCTTCTGGGACACTTTTGTTTTGCTCCCCGGACACTTTTGTTTTGCTCCCTTGACACTTTTGTTTTGCTCCCTTGACACTTTTGTTTTGCTCCCGGGACACTTTTGTTTTGCTCCCTGGACACTTTTGTTTTGCTCCCGGGACATTTTTGTTTTGCTCCCTTGACACTTTTGTTTTGCTCCCTTGACACTTTTGTTTTGCTCCCTTGACACTTTTAATTTGCTCCCGGGACACTTTTGTTTTGCTCCCTGGACATTTTTGTTTTGCTCCCTTGACATATTTGTTTAGCTCCCTTGACACTTTTGTTTTGCTTCTGGGACACTTTTGTTTTGCTCCCGGGACACTTTTGTTTTGCTCCCTTGACACTTTTGTTTTGCTCCCTTGACACTTTTGTTTTGCTCCCGGGACACTTTTGTTTTGCTCCCTTGACATTTTTGTTTTGCTCCCCGGACACTTTTGTTTTGCTCCCTGGACACTTTTGTTTTGCTCCCTGGACACTTTTTTTGCTCCCCGGACACTTTTTTTGCTCCCCGGACACTTTTGTTTTGCTCCCGGGACACTTTTGTTTTGCTCCCTTGACACTTTTGTTTTGCTCCCTTGACACTTCTGTTTTGCTCCCTGGACACTTTTGTTTTGCTCCCTGGACACTTTTGTTTTGCTACCTGGACACTTTTTTTGCTCCCCGGACACTTTTTTTGCTCCCCGGACACTTTTGTTTTGCTCCCGGGACACTTTTGTTTTGCTCCCTTGACACTTTTGTTTTGCTCCCTTGACACTTTTGTTTTGCTCCCGGGACACTTTTGTTTTGCTCCCTGGACACTTTTGTTTTGCTCCCCGGACAATTTTGTTTTGCTCCCGGGACACCTTTGCTTTGCTCCCTTGACATTTTTGATTTGTTCCCTTGACACTTTTGTTTTGCTCCCCGGACACTTTTGTTTTGCTCCCTGGACACTTTTGTTTTGCTCCCTGGACACTTTGTTTTGCTCCCGGGACATTTTTGTTTTGCTATCTGGACATTTTTGTTTTGCTCCCTGGACACTTTTGTTTTGCTCCCTTGACACTTTTGTTTTGCTCCCGGGACACTTTTGTTTTGCTCCCTAGACATTTTTGTTTTGCTCCCGGGATACTTTTGTTTTGCTCCCTGGACACTTTTGTTTTGTTCCCCGGACACTTTTGTTTTGCTCCATGGACACTTTTGTTTTGCTCCCTGGACATTTTTGTTTTGCTCCCGGGACACTTTTGTTTTGCTCCCGGAACACTTTTGTTTTGCTCCCTGGACATTTTTGTTTAGCTCCCTTGACACTTTTGTTTTGCTTCTGGGACACTTTTGTTTTGCTCCCGGGACACTTTTGTTTTGCTCCCTTGACACTTTTGTTTTGCTCCTGGGACATTTTTGTTTTGCTCCCTTGACACTTTTGTTTTGCTCCCCGGACAATTTTGTTTTGCTCCCTTGACACTTTTGTTTTGCTCCCCGGACACTTTTGTTTTGTTCCAGGGACACTTTTGTTTTGCTCCCTGGACACTTTTGATTTGCTCCCGGGACACTTTTGTTTTGCTATCTGGACATTTTTGTTTTGCTCCCTGGACACTTTTGTTTTGCTCCCTGGACACTTTTGTTTTGCTCCCTGGACACTTTTGTTTTGCTCCCTTGACACTTTTGTTTTGCTCCCTTGACACTTTTGTTTTGCTCCTGGGACACTTTTGTTTTGCTCCATAGACATTTTTGTTTTGCTCCCGGGACACTTTTGTTTTGCTCCCCAGACACTTTTGTTTTGCTCCCCGAACACTTTTGTTTTGCTCCATGGACACTTTTGTTTTGCTCCCTGGACATTTTTGTTTTGCTCCCGGGACACTTTTGTTTTGCTCCCCGGACACTTTTGTTTTGCTCCCTGGACATTTTTGTTTTGTTCCCGGGACACTTTTGTTTTGCTCCCGGGACACTTTTGTTTTGCTGCCAGGACACTTTTGTTTTGCTCACTGGACATTTTTGTTTTGCTCCCTGGACACTTTTCTTTTGCTCCCTGGACACTTTTCTTTTGCTCCTGGGACACATTTGTTCTGCTCCCGGGACACTTTTGTTTTGCTCCCTTGACACATTTGTTTTGCTCCTTTGACATTTTTGTTTTGCTTCCTGGACACTTTTGTTTTGCTCCCGTGACACTTTTGTTTTGCTCCCTGGACATTTTTGTTTTGCTCCCTTGACACTTTTGTTTTGCTCCCCGGACAATTTTGTTTTGCTCCCCTGACATTTTTGTTTTGCTCCCTGGACACTTTTGTTTTGCTCCCGGGACACTTTTGTTTTGCTCCCAGGACATTTTTGTTTTTCTCCCCGGACACTTTTGTTTTGCTCCCTGGACACTTTTGTTTTGCTCCCTGGACATTTTTGTTTTGCTCCCTTGACACTTTTGTTTTGCTCCCCGGACAATTTTGTTTTGCTCCCTTGACATTTTTGTTTTGCTCCCTGGACACTTTTGTTTTGCTCCCGGGACACTTTTGTTTTGCTCCCAGGACATTTTTGTTTTTCTCCCCGGACACTTTTGTTTTGCTCCCTGGACACTTTTGTTTTGCTCCCTGGACACTTGTGTTTTGCTCCCTGGACACATTTGTTTTGCTCCCGGGACACTTTTGCTTTGCTCCCGGGACACTTTTGTTTTGCTCCCGGGACACTTTTGTTTTGATCCCTGGACACTGTTGTTTTGCTCCCTGGACACTTTTGTTTTGCTTCTGGGACACTTTTGTTTTGCTCCCGGGACACTTGTGTTTTGCTCCCTAGACATTTTTGTTTTGCTCCCTAGACATTTTTGTTTTGCTCCCGGGACACTTTTGTTTTGCTCCCGGGACACTTTTGTTTTGATCCCTGAACACTTTTGTTTTGCACACTGGACATTTTTGTTTTGCTCCCTGGATACTTTTGTTTTGCTCCCTAGACATTTTTGTTTTGCTCCCCGGACACTTTTGTTTTGCTCCCTGGACACTTTTGTTTTGCTCCCTGGACACTTTGTTTTGCTCCCGGGACATTTTTGTTTTGCTATCTGGACATTTTTGTTTTGCTCCCTGGACACTTTTGTTTTGCTCCCTTGACACTTTTGTTTTGCTCCCGGGACACTTTTGTTTTGCTCCCTAGACATTTTTGTTTTGCTCCCGGGATACTTTTGTTTTGCTCCCTGGACACTTTTGTTTTGTTCCCCGGACACTTTTGTTTTGCTCCATGGACACTTTTGTTTTGCTCCCTGGACATTTTTGTTTTGCTCCCGGGACACTTTTGTTTTGCTCCCGGAACACTTTTGTTTTGCTCCCTGGACATTTTTGTTTAGCTCCCTTGACACTTTTGTTTTGCTTCTGGGACACTTTTGTTTTGCTCCCTGGACACTTTTGTTTTGCTCCCCGGACACTTTTGTTTTGTTCCAGGGACACTTTTGTTTTGCTCCCTGGACACTTTTGATTTGCTCCCGGGACACTTTTGTTTTGCTCCCCGGACACTTTTGTTTTGTTCCAGGGACACTTTTGTTTTGCTCCCTGGACACTTTTGATTTGCTCCCGGGACACTTTTGTTTTGCTATCTGGACATTTTTGTTTTGCTCCCTGGACACTTTTGTTTTGCTCCCTGGACACTTTTGTTTTGCTCCCCGGACACTTTTGTTTTGCTCCCTGGACACTTTTGTTTTGCTCCCTTGACACTTTTGTTTTGCTCCTGGGACACTTTTGTTTTGCTCCCTAGACATTTTTGTTTTGCTCCCGGGACACTTTTGTTTTGCTCCCCGGACACTTTTGTTTTGCTCCCCGAACACTTTTGTTTTGCTCCATGGACACTTTTGTTTTGCTCCCTGGACATTTTTGTTTTGCTCCCGGGACACTTTTGTTTTGCTCCCCGGACACTTTTGTTTTGCTCCCTGGACATTTTTGTTTTGTTCCCGGGACACTTTTGTTTTGCTCCCGGGACACTTTTGTTTTGCTGCCAGGACACTTTTCTTTTGCTCCCTGGACACTTTTGTTTTGCTCCCTGGACATTTTTGTTTTGTTCCCGGGACACTTTTGTTTTGCTCACTGGACATTTTTGTTTTGCTCCCTGGACACTTTTCTTTTGCTCCCTGGACACTTTTCTTTTGCTCCTGGGACACATTTGTTCTGCTCCCGGGACACTTTTGTTTTGCTCCCTTGACACTTTTGTTTTGCTCCTTTGACATTTTTGTTTTGCTTCCTGGACACTTTTGTTTTGCTCCCGTGACACTTTTGTTTTGCTCCCTGGACATTTTTGTTTTGCTCCCTTGACACTTTTGTTTTGCTCCCCGGACAATTTTGTTTTGCTCCCCTGACATTTTTGTTTTGCTCCCTGGACACTTTTGTTTTGCTCCCGGGACACTTTTGTTTTGCTCCCAGGACATTTTTGTTTTTCTCCCCGGACACTTTTGTTTTGCTCCCTGGACACTTTTGTTTTGCTCCCTGGACATTTTTGTTTTGCTCCCTTGACACTTTTGTTTTGCTCCCCGGACAATTTTGTTTTGCTCCCTTGACATTTTTGTTTTGCTCTCTGGACACTTTTGTTTTGCTCCCGGGACACTTTTGTTTTGCTCCCAGGACATTTTTGTTTTTCTCCCCGGACACTTTTGTTTTGCTCCCTGGACACTTTTGTTTTGCTCCCTGGACACTTGTGTTTTGCTCCCTGGACACATTTGTTTTGCTCCCGGGACACTTTTGCTTTGCTCCCGGGACACTTTTGTTTTGCTCCCGGGACACTTTTGTTTTGATCCCTGGACACTGTTGTTTTGCTCCCTGGACACTTTTGTTTTGCTTCTGGAACACTTTTGTTTTGCTCCCGGGACACTTGTGTTTTGCTCCCTAGACATTTTTGTTTTGCTCCCTAGACATTTTTGTTTTGCTGCCAGGACACTTTTGTTTTGCTCACTGGACATTTTTGTTTTGCTCCCTGGACACTTTTCTTTTGCTCCCTGGACACTTTTCTTTTGCTCCTGGGACACATTTGTTCTGCTCCCGGGACACTTTTGTTTTGCTCCCTTGACACTTTTGTTTTGCTCCTTTGACATTTTTGTTTTGCTTCCTGGACACTTTTGTTTTGCTCCCGTGACACTTTTGTTTTGCTCCCTGGACATTTTTGTTTTGCTCCCTTGACACTTTTGTTTTGCTCCCCGGACAATTTTGTTTTGCTCCCCTGACATTTTTGTTTTGCTCCCTGGACACTTTTGTTTTGCTCCCGGGACACTTTTGTTTTGCTCCCAGGACATTTTTGTTTTTCTCCCCGGACACTTTTGTTTTGCTCCCTGGACACTTTTGTTTTGCTCCCTGGACATTTTTGTTTTGCTCCCTTGACACTTTTGTTTTGCTCCCCGGACAATTTTGTTTTGCTCCCTTGACATTTTTGTTTTGCTCCCTGGACACTTTTGTTTTGCTCCCGGGACACTTTTGTTTTGCTCCCAGGACATTTTTGTTTTTCTCCCCGGACACTTTTGTTTTGCTCCCTGGACACTTTTGTTTTGCTCCCTGGACACTTTTGTTTTGCTCCCTGGACACATTTGTTTTGCTCCCGGGACACTTTTGCTTTGCTCCCGGGACACTTTTGTTTTGCTCCCGGGACACTTTTGTTTTGATCCCTGGACACTGTTGTTTTGCTCCCTGGACACTTTTGTTTTGCTTCTGGGACACTTTTGTTTTGCTCCCGGGACACTTGTGTTTTGCTCCCTAGACATTTTTGTTTTGCTCCCTAGACATTTTTGTTTTGCTCCCGGGACACTTTTGTTTTGCTCCCGGGACACTTTTGTTTTGATCCCTGAACACTTTTGTTTTGCACACTGGACATTTTTGTTTTGCTCCCTGGACACTTTTGTTTTGCTCCCTGGACATTTTTGTTTTGCTCCCGGGACACTTTTGTTTTGCTCCCGGGACACTTTTGTTTTGCTCCCTCTACATTTTTGTTTTGCTCCCGGGACATTTTTGTTTTGCTCCCATGACAATTTTGTTTTGCTCCCGGGACACTTTTGTTTTGCTCCCGGGACACTTTTGTTTTGCTCCCGGGACACTTTTGTTTTGCTCCCGGGACACTTTTGTTTTGCTCCCGGGACACTTTTGCTTTGCTCCCGGGACACTTTTGCTTTGCTCCCGGGACACTTTTATTTTGCTCCCTTGACACTTTTGTTTTGCTCCCTGGACACTTTTGTTTTGCTCCCAGGACACTTTTGTTTTGCTCCCAGGACACTTTTGTTTTGCTCCCAGGACACTTTTGTTTTGCTCCCAGGACACTTTTGTTTTGCTCCCAGGACACTTTTGTTTTGCTCCTTTGACACTTTTGTTTTGCTCCTTTGACACTTTTGCTTTTCTCCCGGGACACTTTTGTTTTGCTCCCGGGACACTTTTGTTTTGCTCCCTGGACACTTTTGTTTTGCTCCCTGGACATTTTTGTTTTGCTTCAGGGACACTTTTGTTTTGCTCCCAGGACACTTGTTTTGCTCCCTAGACATTTTTGTTTTGCTCCCGGGACACTTTTGTTTTGCTTTCTTTTCGCTCACTCTTTACTATTCAGTCACTCACTGCGGTGTCCTCAGTGAGTGACTGAACAGCGCAGAGTGAGTGAAGACGATGATGCTAGCATGTGACCGGGCACTTGCTGCGTGCGGAGAGTGGGGGCTGGGGGGAATTTAGGGCAGTCGAGGGCAGCATCCTCCGTCTCCATACATGTGACTCTGAGTCCTCCAGGATCCCCGCTCGCTCTGCCCGCATTTTCTTAGCCCGCCCCACAGCCCGGACTTCCGCCGCCGCTTCTCCTGAGTGACGAGTCTGACTCCTGTTTGTCACTGTGCTGCTACGGCACCGACCGCCCCAGGACTGTCTGGAGGAAACCCAGGCCAGGAGGAAAAAGATGCAGTATCCACACAGACAGAATCCCCGGCCCCCTCCTCACTGTCAGCCTGCACGTACACTGTGAGTATACTCGCTCTGTATGTACTGCATGGTGGCAACCGATCCTAGGAGGAGAGCTGAGCTGAGGTGAAGAGAGCTTTGTATTTGGGGGAGGGGGAGTTGTACACAGATGTAACCCTCAACCCTGGATGCCCCCGCACACAGCGCACCCCCTCAACCCTGCACGCAGTGCACCCCCTCAACCCCACACAGTGCACCCCCTCAACCCCGCACACAGCGCACCCCCTCAAACCTGCACGTCGCACACAGCGCACCCCCTCAACCCCGCACAAAGCGCACCCCCTGTACCCTGCACACAGCACACCCCCTCAACCCTGCACGCTGCACATGGCGCATCCCCTCAACCCTGCACGCCACACACCCCCACACACAGCGCACTCCCTCAACCCTGCACGCCACACACAGTGCACCCCCTCAACCCTGCACACCACACACAGCACACCCCCGCACACAGCACACCCCCGCACACAGCGCACCCCCTCAACCCTGCGCGTCGCACACAGTGCACCCCCTCAACCCTGCACGCCACACACAGTGCACCCCCTCAATCCTGCACACTGCACACAGCGCACCCCTCAACCCTGCACGCCGCACACACTCATTCACGTACAGCGGCGTTAATTTAGGGCGGCGTAGCGTAGCCTGTTTAAGCTATACCGCCGTAAATTATTTAGGCTAGTAATGATTCTAAATCAACTTACCTGGTAATTTACGGCGGCGTAGCCTAAACCGAGCGGGCGTAAGGGCGCCTAATTCAAATTGGTTGGAGGGGGGCGTGTTGTATGGAAATGAGGCTTGACCTCACGTTTTTTACGTTTTTTTTACACTGCGCATGCGCCGGGCTCCTACATTTCCCAGGGCGCATTGCGGCTAAGTACGCCGTACGGGCCTATTGATTTAGACGTGTACGTAAACGACGTAACTCCCGATTCGCGGACGACTTACGCAAACGACGTAAAAAAAATCGAACCTCGCGTCGGGAACGGCGGCCATACTTTAACATTATTATTATTATTATACAGGATTTATATAGCGCCAACAGTTTGCGCAGCGCTTTACATCAGGGAAGACAGTACAGTCACAATACAATCAATACAGGAGGGATCAGAGGGCCCTGCTCGTTAGAGCTTACAATCTAGAAGGGAGGGTCAAGTGGAACAAAGGGTAGTTAGCTGTGGGGGATGATCAGATGGACTCAAATGAAAAAACAGTTATGTGTGGGAAGGGTAGGCTTCTCTGAAGAGAAGGGTTTTCAGGGATCCTCTAAAAGCTGATAGAGAAGGAGATAGATGGATAGATTGGGGTAAGGAGTTCCATAGGCATGGAGAGGCTCTAGAAAAGTCCTGGAGACGAGCATGGGAGCAGGTGATGAGAGAGCTAGAGAGTAGGAGGTCTTGAGAAGAACGAAGAGAACGTACAGGTTGGTATTTAGAAACTAGGTCAGTGATGTAGCTGGGGGCAGAGTTGTGGATGGCTTTGTAGGTATTTTCATTTAACATTGTTATTCTACCTCATAGGCCGCCTAAGGCCTTACGGAAACAACGTAATTCGACTGTGGCGGCCTGGCGTACGTTCGGGAATCGGCGTACAAGCTCATTTACATAACCTACGCCGGCCGCACTGGAAGCGCCATCTAGCGGCCAGCAGAAAAATTGCAAGCTAAGATAGAACGGCGCAAGCCGTCCTATCTTAGCTTTGTTTAAGCGTATCTCTGTTTGAGCATACGCTTAAACAAACGCCGGTGTAGATTCAGAGTTAGACCGGCTTATCTACTGATAAGCCGGCCTAACTCTTTCTGAATCTACCTAATAGTGTCTAAAAGTCAGCGGATTAGGGGGCGCAAATTTCTTGCCTTGCCCCGGTTGCTGACAACCCACTCTACGCCACTGCCCGGATACACCCAGCCTGTCAGATTTTTTACATGTGATTTCTGCTGGCAACTATAGTCACTAGCAGCAATAATTGCAATTTGCTGGCTGGGAAGGCTTCCAGTACCCCATTACCCTCCCCCCTCGGCAGCACAGGAAAGTGCTGCGGGAGGCATTTCCCCATCAACAATAGTGTTGAGCAGAATATGCCATATTCGATTTCGCGATATATCTCGAATATATATTCGAATATTCGAGATATATTCGCTAAATTCGAATATTCGTGATATTTTATCGAAATTAATTGAATGCGATTTTTCGCTATTGCGAATGCGAAAATAATTGCGATTTTTTAATAACTGCGGTAGGAGCGCTCTGATTGGCTTAGAATATTCGTGATATTTTATCGAAATATCGCAACATGCGAATGCGATATTTATTGCGCAATTTCGAGATATGCTGGAGGAGCGCTCTGATTGGCTCAGAATATTCGTGATATTTTATCGAAATATCGCAACATGCGAATGCGATATTTATTGCGCAATTTCGAGATATGCTGGAGGAGCGCTCTGATTGGCTCAGAATATTCGTGATATTTTATCGAAATATCGCAACATGCGAATGCGATATTTATTGCGCAATTTCGAGATATGCTGGAGGAGCGCTCTGATTGGCTCAGAATATTCCTGATATTTTATCGAAATATCGCAACATGCGAATGCGAAATTTATTGCAGATATTTCGAAAACTGCTGTAGCAGCACTCTGAAATCGAATATGTATGATATTTTAACCAAAATACATATTGCGATTGCGATTTTTCGATCGCGCATGCGCAATTGCGCGAACAACACGCGACCATTTCCTGGAGCCTTGCCAGTTTCCCAATATTACAGCAACATGGTGGGAAGCAATTTCTCAAAGTCTGAGGAAAAGTTGCTGATTTGTGTAAGTATTTTGACCACTGTTATTTCATCATCTTCAACTGCATTTAAGTCTAGTTTAAAAGTTAGTATATATGATCAGATATTAGTATTTAACCAAAAATGTGTCTCCTGCTTTTACAAAACTACAAGTCCCAGCATGCCTGGACAGCTGCAGACACCCTGGTTGGCAAATGTGTATTTAGGCACTTTTCCTTGTTATTTAGCATAATGAATTTAAAATTTTTTTGGACATAGGACGTATGCGAACGTCCTGACTTCAGTGTCCTCAAGGCCCAAGGACGTTCGAATACATATTGCCCTTTAGATGTTGCAGAACTACAACTTCCAGCATGCCTGGGAATGCTGGCACTTCTAGTATTGTAAGTTCTGCAGGCCCACATTTTTCAGGCCTTTATGCACGGGTCTCTAAACTGTGGCACCCTAGATGCAGCAAAAGTAAAATTCTTAGCATGCACTGAAAGACCGTGGCTGATGGGAGTAGTAGTTTTGCAACAGCTGGAGGTGGACTGGTCTTGAAACCCAGAGTTAGGTAACAAACCCGTAGTGTTTTGCAACCATTCTGCCTCCAGCTGGTTATTTTCTGTTGAAAAGCCTGTGGCGTGCAAAACACAACCCAAAAACTCCACCCGGTGCAAGGAAAAATTTGCACACACCTAAAGAGTGACATCACAAAAAACTGCGACGGTTGCATACGTCAGTGGTCCTCCGAAAAGGTCCCGTCTCTGACCCCCCGGGGCGTTAGGCTCCTAGGCTCCTGACAGGGAAAAGAGTTACTGTGGTCCATACAGCCGAAGCCATATGGACCCATCTCGGTCCAAGCAGCGCAATCAACACGCGAACAACACGCGACCATTTCCTGGAGCCTTGCCAGTTTCCAACTTATGATCGCAGCGCAATCACACAGCAACATGGTTGGAAGCAATTTCACTAAGTCTGAGGAAAAGTTGCTGATTTGTGTAAGTATTTTGACCACTGTTATTTCATCATCTTCAACTGCATTTAAGTCTAGTTTAAAAGTTAGTATATATGATCAGATATTAGTATTTAACCAAAAATGTGTCTCCTGCTTTTACAAAACTACAAGTCCCAGCCCAGCCCAGCATTTAAGTCTAGTTTAAAAGTTAGTATATATGATCATATATTAGTATTTCACAAAAAATGTGTCTCCTGCTTTTACAAAACTACAAGTCCCAGCATGCCTGGACAGCTGCAGACACCCTGGTTGGCAAATGTGTATATTGGCACTTTTCCTTATTATTTAGCATAATGAATTTAAAATTTTTTTGGACATAGGACGTATGCGAACGTCCTGACTTCAGTGTCCTCAAGGCCCAAGGACGTTCGAATACATATTGCCCTTTAGATGTTGCAGAACTACAACTTCCAGCATGCCTGGGAATGCTGGCACTTCTAGTATTGTAAGTTCTGCAGGCCCCCATTTTTCAGGCCTTTATGCACGGGTCTCTAAACTGTGGCACCCTAAATGCAGCAAAAGTAAAATTCTTAGCATGCACTGACAGACCGTGGCTGATGGGAGTAGTAGTTTTGCAACAGCTGGAGGTGGACTGGTCTTGAAACCCAGAGTTAAGTAACAAACACGTAGTGTTTTGCAACCATTCTGCCTCCAGCTGTTTTTTTCCTGTTGAAAAGCCTGTGGCGTGCAAAACACAACCCAAAAACTCCACCCGGATGCAGTGAAAAATGTGCACACACCTAAAGAGTGACATCACAAAAAACTGCGACTGGTACATACGTCAGTGGTCCTCCGAAAAAGGTCCCGTCTCTGACCCCCCGGGGCGTTAGGCTCCTGACAGGGAAAAGAGTTAGCAACGCATATCTCCCCTATACGTGTATCCTGTGTTGTTAATAATATATTCATAATTATGCAAATGATAATGGCTGCTATATTTATGCAAAAAAGGTGGCGACCGAAATGGCAGGATATAAAATCTTTCATGTTACCCCTGTCATTGATTAATAAGGCGAGAATGCTTCCAATTGTTGAATAGCATACATTTACGTCATATATCCATAAGGCTGTCAACAGAAGTATTACAATATACTTTGTTCTTCATCTTGCAGAAGTTCCTGGAAACAGGATATGATGACCTGCGGCGGCAGCCACAGAAAAGGGCTGTGGTCAGCGCCCTAATCGCTGACTTTGGCGGCCAACATGACCACAAGGCCATTGTTAAGAAGTGGTCTGACCTCAAGAGGCGCCAAATGGGTAATGTCAGACGTCTTCGGGCTAAATATCATCCAGGTAAGTTATTGTTGACAGTTATGTTTTTTTTTAAAAAAGTGTATTTTGTGCGTGAACTCGAAAGAGAGAGGAGCCGGCCTGCAGGAGTTGGGAGGCCTCCCCCAGAGGCAATCTGCCACCTTTCTCCATGCCCCGGTTGGCAATGGCGGGTGTGAGGGGGTCCTCCCAACCCAACCTCGCATAGCACACCCACCAGTGGCGGGGCTGAGACCACCAAACTCAATTCACAGGTAGCCGAGAGCGGGATCCGAACCCCTAGCTGCAGAGGTGAATCAGTTGTCAGTGCAGTGGCAATCGCGTGGAGCCACCGCAGCTCCTTTGGTGACAGTTATGTAAGGTCATATGTAATTCATGTAAGGTCAGATGTTGTTAACCAAGATGCCATGTTGTGCTAACATATATCACCACCGGCCAAGGTATTCATAGTACTGTTGAAAAAAGACATGGGGCAGCAGACAGGAACACAGAAGTTATGTGGGAACATAATTTTCCCATTGCTTTGCATGGGACTTTAAAGAAAAACCCCGACCATGGCAAGTGGGGGTGGGTAAGGTTTAAACCACCTATCCTATGTTTGTGGCTGACATATAAGTAACCTGTGTGCCAAGTTTCATATAAATATCTTTAGCCGTTTGTACGTGATGCTGGAACATACATACATACATACATACATACATACATTTATGCACACACACACGTTGAGTTTTATATATATAGATTACCACTAAATTCCTGTGTTAGGAGTGGGGTTGTTATAGTAATCCCGTGTGCTCCATCAGGCCCTTTTTTTAACATGAGATGGTCTGAACAAAACAAAGGAGACAAAAACAGCTCATTTTAACATGGTTGCATCCCAGCTCACGCTCAGTCCCCTGTAGTGCCCACAAGACCCTTTAATATAACATTGTCCCATTGGTTAACTGTCTATATAAATCAATTTGTATTCATATACAATACAGCACAGTACACAGAATTTGCATACGTCATTAGAAAACATTTTTATAATATATGAACATTGTGTTATTATAGGAGCTCCAATGCCAGTTGTCCGCGCCAAGCGCAGAAGGCGCCAGGCCGATGAGGAGGAGGAGGAGGATGCGGCAGAGGAGGATGCGGCAGAGGAGGACATGGATGAGGAGGAGCAGCCAGGGCCCTCCCACTCCCCAACCCCAGCTCCTGTTGAGGAGCAAGCTGAGGAGCTTCCCCCCCCCACCACCCCAACTTCTCAAGCAGAAGAGCAGGAGGAAGAGAGCGGTCCTGTGAGCCTCATTCAGGAAGGTAAATATGTGCACAATGATTAATAACATTTCAACAACAAAATGTAGATATAAAAATGGACAACATATAAAGCGCACCTGTCAGATTGTATAACCATAATATGGTATTGATGCTAGAAGTATACAGGTAGTGCATAATTATTAGGCAAGTTGTATTTTTTGAGGATTCATTTTATTATTGAACAACAACCATGTTCTCAATGAACCCCAAAAACTCATTAATATCAAAGCTGAATTTTTTTGGAAGTAGTTTTTAGTTTGTTTTTAGTGTTAGTTATTTTCGGGGGATATCTGTGTGTGCAGGTGACTACTATTACTGTGCAGAATTATTAGGCAACTTAACCAAAAAATAAATAGATAGCCATTTCAATGATTTATTTTTAACAGTGAAACCAATATAACATCTCAACATTCACAAATACACATTTCTGACATTTAAAAACAAAACAAAAACAAATCAGTGACCAATATAGCCACCTTTCTTTGCAAGGACACTCAAAAGCCTGACATCCATGGATTCTGTCAGTGTTTTGATCTGTTCACCATCAACATTGCGTGCAGCAGCAACAACAGCCTGCCAGACACTGTTCAGAGAGGTGTACTGTTTTCCCTCCTTGTAAATCCCACATTTGATGATGGACCACAGGTTCTCAATGGGGTTCAGATCAGGTGAACAAGGAGGCCATGTCATTACTTTTTTTTATTTAATACCCTTTCTTGCCAGCCACGCTGTGGAGTACTTTGACACGTGTGATGGAGCATTGTCCTGCATGAAAATCATGTTTTTCTTGAAGGATGGTGACTTTTTCCTGTACCACTGCTTGAAGAAGGTCTCTTCCATAATCTGGCAGTAGGACTGGGAGTTGAGCTTGACTCCATCCTCAATCCGAAAAGGCCCCACAAGCTCATCTTTGATGATACCAGCCCAAACCAGTACTCCACCACCACCTTGCTGGCGTCTGAGTCGGACTGGAGCTCCCTGCCCTTTACCAATCCAGCCACGGGCTCTTCCATCTGGCCCATCAAGACTCACTCTCATTTCAGCAGTCCATAAAACCTTAGAAAAATCTTTCTTGAGATATTTATTGGCACAGTCTTGACGTTGCAGCTTGTGTGTCTTGTTCAGTGGTCATCGTCTTTCAGCCTTTCTTACCTTGGCCATGTCTCTGGGTATTGCACACCTTGTGCTTTTGGGCACCCCAGTGATGTTGCAGCTCTGAAATATGGCCAATCTTGTGGCAAGTGGCATCTTGGCAGCTGCACGCTTAACTTTTCTCAGTTCATGGGCAGTTATTTTGCACCTTTGTTTTTCCACACGCTTCTTTTGTTTGATGATCACGCTTCAGAAGCTTTGCAACTTTAAGAGTGCTGCATCCCTCTGCTAGATATCTCTCTATTTTGGACTTTTCAGAGTCTGTCAAATCCTTCTTTTGGTCAATTTTGCCAAAGAAAAGGAAATTGACTAATAATTATGCACACCTGATATAGAGTGTTGATGTCATTAGACCACACACCTTCTCATTACAGAGATGTACATTACCTAATATGCCTAATCTGTAGTAGGCTTTCGAGCCTATACAGCTTGGAGTAAGACAACATGCATAAAGAGGATGATGTGGTCCAAATACTCATTTGCCTAATAATTCTGCACTCCCGGGATGTGTTAGACACATAACAAGTGTATACACATGATAATGATTGATTAATAAGCAAAAAAAAATATTTATTTATTTGGTAACGTTATTTGAAATCCAAATGTTTTTTTATTATATCCTAAAAGCATCAAGAGATCTGAAGAGGCAAAATATACTCATTGAAAAGACGCACCAGAAGATCCTTCAGAACCAGCGTAAGATGAGCTACCTCAACCAACAAAATGCTCTGCTAGAGCAGCAGCTATCGGGTCAGATTGCGGAAATGCACCGCATTCAAAAACGGATTGAGAGCTATATTTAAATTTATTTTTGTATTAAAAAAACTTATTTTTTGGAAATGTTTCATTTCTTTTTGAGATAGAGTTGTAGGTTTTTCAACACATCTAACTTCACATCAAACAAATCAACATCAACACATTTAACTTCATAATAAGCAAAAACATTTTATACTATTATTTTATTTAACATTAACCTAGGACAAACTAAAGCACACGACACAGACACGACGAACACAAAATAAACTGTTGAAAAATGAACATAACAAAAGCAACAATATATATATATATATATACAAAGAGAGAGAGAGGGAGAGCAAGAAAGAGAGAGAATGCAGATGAGCTCTTGCAGTCAGCCCAATGGTTGCAGTATAAATGCCGCAAAACAGGGTTTAACATAAGGTTCATTGTTATAGTTACACTTGCTGTTTAGATCCGGTCTGGTAGTCCGGTCTGGTAGCTTGTAGCGGAGGCTGTTGGTGGATCCGCTGTGCCAGAAAGGTCATGAAGCTTTACTCAGCATGGAGGCAGCAGCAGGAGTATTAAAATATAATATAACTAGACAATGCATTTCCTGAGGAAAATGCGAGTGGGAATGCTTAATTGGTGAGCCCCTTGCCAAAGACATTCACCATAACCACTACACTATCTTTAGGACACACAGCTTCTTTCTCTATCTGCAAAGTATAGAGTATGCTGACTTCCTGGTCGCCCCTCCCCCCTCAATAGGTTTCCCCTCCCCCCCAGGTCAGTGAGGAGGAATATTGCACTGAGGTCAGGAAAGTTATTTATGGAAAGAAATAACATTACAAACGCTTTTAATTCACAGATCTAATACATGATTTAAGCCTCCAAACAAAGCTTAATAAATCCTCAAACGTACATGCAATTGATACAACGACTACACCGTTTGAAATACACGGCCCTTGTAAACGCATCGATATGAAATTTATGTAGATAAACTTAAAAATGTGGCCATTTCTGCGATTTAGAAAAGAGCGTCTTTGTGAGTTCTGCAGCAACATTTTTTAGATAATTTCACATGAGAGTCTATGAGACATAATTTCTGGCTGTTGCTCCAATAATTAAAACTAAAATACGTATCGCAGAATTGGTCACATTGCCATAAACCAGACAAGCATAGCTACGTTTTGATCTAAAAATTGTGTATGAAAAGTAGATCTTGTGGGCGTGAGACCAATTTGTTTCCCCTTTTTGTAAAGATATTTTTAATTACAAAGATCTCCAATGTTAAGGTCACCTGACAGACTCTAAATCCCCTCCATAGGATTACATTATAACCTATTGCATTTTTGTGAAAAATTCGCAAAACGTAAATTGCGTTTTCACCAAAAAATTGTAAACGATAACGATTTGAAAAGTCATAGCCGGATAGCTAAATATTTTGTGACCGCTTTAAAGTTTTTTCAGTGTCTGTAAGTGAAAGTATGAAGTAGCTGAAACTTTTGGCATGGCATGTGAATTCAAAGGGGAAAAGGATGTTCTCATTGACTTCAATGTTTAATAAAAGGGTCTAAAAGCTTAAAATTTATAAAAGTGTAAAAAGTAGAAAAAAACTTGAAGAAGTCCCATCATTAGCTGAACGAGACGAACATTTTTACAGTTGAATGGTCTCAATAGTTGAAAGTATGCCGAAGTTACGCAGAACCAAAAAACTTAAGGAATAATAAGATTACTAAATTTACGGATATCAATACTGGAAATGTTTATTAAAGCATTCACACTAATTAAGATTAATACATTTACGGGTATCCATACTAGGAATGCTTATTAAAGCATTCCCACTAAGTATCACACAGGCATGATTTACAAGCAGTAGTGGTAATAGTAATACATAGCATAAAAACACTTGGGGAATACTTTACAGCATCAGTAGTGGTCATAGTAGTCAATAGTGTACCAAAAAATTGGGACACAGGTGTCTTGACTGAGCTGTAATAGTAGTAGTAGACATTGACAATACAGTGTCAAATCACTCGGGCAAGAGGTGCCATGATGAACAGCAGTCTTAATAAGAGTATATAGGGTGTGAAATAACTGCTGACATAGGTGTCTTGACTGGGCAGCAGAAGCAGCAGTAGTAGTATTAACAGTAGTAGTTGATACAGAGTCATATCACATGGGCAGGAGGTGCCATCATGAACAGCAGTAGGAATAGGAGTATATAGAGTGTCAAATAACTGCTGACATAGGTGTCTTGACTGGGCAGCAGCAGCAGCAGAAGCAGCAGCAGTAGTATTAACAGTAGTAGTTGATACAGAGTCATATCACATGGGCAGGAGGTGCCATGATGAACAGCAGTAGGAATAGGAGTATATAGAGTGTCAAATAACTGCTGACATAGGTGTCTTGACTGGGCAGCAGCAGCAGAAGCAGCAGTAGTATTAACAGTAGTAGTTGATACAGAGTCATATCACATGGGCAGGAGGTGCCATCATGAACAGCAGTAGGAATAGGAGTATATAGAGTGTCAAATAACTGCTGACATAGGTGTCTTGACTGGGCAGCAGCAGCAGAAGCAGCAGTAGTATTAACAGTAGTAGTTGATACAGAGTCATATCACATGGGCAGGAGGTGCCATCATGAACAGCAGTAGGAATAGGAGTATATAGAGTGTCAAATAACTGCTGACATAGGTGTCTTGACTGGGCAGCAGCAGCAGCAGAAGCAGCAGCAGTAGTATTAACAGTAGTAGTTGATACAGAGTCATATCACATGGGCAGGAGGTGCCATGATGAACAGCAGTAGGAATAGGAGTATATAGAGTGTCAAATAACTGCTGACATAGGTGTCTTGACTGGGCAGCAGCAGCAGAAGCAGCAGTAGTATTAACAGTAGTAGTTGATACAGAGTCATATCACATGGGCAGGAGGTGCCATCATGAACAGCAGTAGGAATAGGAGTATATAGAGTGTCAAATAACTGCTGACATAGGTGTCTTGACTGGGCAGCAGCAGCAGCAGAAGCAGCAGCAGTAGTATTAACAGTAGTAGTTGATACAGAGTCATATCACATGGGCAGGAGGTGCCATCATGAACAGCAGTAGGAATAGGAGTATATAGAGTGTCAAATAACTGCTGACATAGGTGTCTTGACTGGGCAGCAGCAGCAGAAGCAGCAGTAGTATTAACAGTAGTAGTTGATACAGAGTCATATCACATGGGCAGGAGGTGCCATCATGAACAGCAGTAGGAATAGGAGTATATAGAGTGTCAAATAACTGCTGACATAGGTGTCTTGACTGGGCAGCAGCAGCAGCAGAAGCAGCAGCAGTAGTATTAACAGTAGTAGTTGATACAGAGTCATATCACATGGGCAGGAGGTGCCATCATGAACAGCAGTAGGAATAGGAGTATATAGAGTGTCAAATAACTGCTGACATAGGTGTCTTGACTGGGCAGCAGCAGCAGAAGCAGCAGTAGTATTAACAGTAGTAGTTGATACAGAGTCATATCACATGGGCAGGAGGTGCCATCATGAACAGCAGTAGGAATAGGAGTATATAGAGTGTCAAATAACTGCTGACATAGGTGTCTTGACTGGGCAGCAGCAGCAGCAGAAGCAGCAGCAGTAGTATTAACAGTAGTAGTTGATACAGAGTCATATCACATGGGCAGGAGGTGCCATCATGAACAGCAGTAGGAATAGGAGTATATAGAGTGTCAAATAACTGCTGACATAGGTGTCTTGACTGGGCAGCAGCAGCAGAAGCAGCAGTAGTATTAACAGTAGTAGTTGATACAGAGTCATATCACATGGGCAGGAGGTGCCATCATGAACAGCAGTAGGAATAGGAGTATATAGAGTGTCAAATAACTGCTGACATAGGTGTATTGACTGGGCAGCAGCAGCAGAAGCAGCAGTAGTATTAACAGTAGTAGTTGATACAGAGTCATATCACATGGGCAGGAGGTGCCATCATGAACAGCAGTAGGAATAGGAGTATATAGAGTGTCAAATAACTGCTGACATAGGTGTCTTGACTGGGCAGCAGCAGCAGCAGAAGCAGCAGCAGTAGTATTAACAGTAGTAGTTGATACAGAGTCATATCACATGGGCAGGAGGTGCCATGATGAACAGCAGTAGGAATAGGAGTATATAGAGTGTCAAATAACTGCTGACATAGGTGTCTTGACTGGGCAGCAGCAGCAGAAGCAGCAGTAGTATTAACAGTAGTAGTTGATACAGAGTCATATCACATGGGCAGGAGGTGCCATCATGAACAGCAGTAGGAATAGGAGTATATAGAGTGTCAAATAACTGCTGACATAGGTGTCTTGACTGGGCAGCAGCAGCAGAAGCAGCAGTAGTATTAACAGTAGTAGTTGATACAGAGTCATATCACATGGGCAGGAGGTGCCATCATGAACAGCAGTAGGAATAGGAGTATATAGAGTGTCAAATAACTGCTGACATAGGTGTCTTGACTGGGCAGCAGCAGCAGCAGAAGCAGCAGCAGTAGTATTAACAGTAGTAGTTGATACAGAGTCATATCACATGGGCAGGAGGTGCCATCATGAACAGCAGTAGGAATAGGAGTATATAGAGTGTCAAATAACTGCTGACATAGGTGTCTTGACTGGGCAGCAGCAGCAGAAGCAGCAGTAGTATTAACAGTAGTAGTTGATACAGAGTCATATCACATGGGCAGGAGGTGCCATCATGAACAGCAGTAGGAATAGGAGTATATAGAGTGTCAAATAACTGCTGACATAGGTGTCTTGACTGGGCAGCAGCAGCAGAAGCAGCAGTAGTATTAACAGTAGTAGTTGATACAGAGTCATATCACATGGGCAGGAGGTGCCATGATGAACAGCAGTAGGAATAGGAGTATATAGAGTGTCAAATAACTGCTGACATAGGTGTCTTGACTGGGCAGCAGCAGCAGCAGAAGCAGCAGTAGTAGTATTAACAGTAGTAGTTGATACAGAGTCATATCACATGGGCAGGAGTTGCCATGATGTACAGCAGTCTTAATAAGAGTATATAGGTTGTGAAATAACTGCTGACATAATTGTCTTGACTGATCCAAAGGAGTCATGGGAGAAAATCATGTGGTCAGATGAGACTATAATATAATTTTTTGATCATAATTTCACTAACCGTGTTCGGAGGAAGAATAATGATGAGTACCATGCCAAGAACGCCATCCCTAATGTGAAGCATGGGGGTGGTAGCATCATGCTTTGGTGGTGTTTTTCTGCACATGGGACAGGGTGACTGCACTGTATTAAGGAGAGGATGACCGGGGCCATGTATTGCAAGATTTTGGGCAACAACCTCCTTCCCTGAGTTAGAGCTTTGAAGATGGGTCGAGGCTGGGTCTTCCAACATGAGAATGACCCAAAGCACACAGCCAGGATAACCAAGGATTGGCTCTGTAAGGAGCATATCAAGGTTCTGGCGTGGCCTAGCCAGTCTCCAGACCTAAACCCAATAGAGAATCTTTGGAGGGAGCTCAAACTCCGTGTTTCTCAGCGATAGCCCAGAAACATGACTGATGTAGAGAAGATCTGTGTGGAGGAGTGGGCCAAAATCCCTCCTCCAGTGTGTGCAAAGCTGGTGTAAAACTACAAGAAATTTTTGACCGCTGTAATTGCAAAGAAAGCCTACTGTACCAAATATTAACATTGATTTTCTCTGATGTTGAAATAGTTATATTCAGCACTGTAAATACATCAGGTCCGGGGCTTCATCAGGGAATGCATGGCAAGGGACCCTTCAGCGCCCTGAACCGACGACGGGTGCCAGAAAGTCACCGCCGATCCAGGACTCATTCATCTTTATGAATGTGAGTCTGTCCACGGACTCTGTGGACAGACGGGTCCTCTTGTCCGTGACCACCCCACCTGCCGCGCTGAATGTCCGCTCAGATAGTACGCTGGAGGGGGGGCAAGACAATAACTCCAGCGCATACTGAGCGAGCTCGCGGCAGGTGTCCAATCTGGCAACCCAGTACTCCATGGGGTCGTCGGTGCTCATACTGTCAGAAGCACCGACGGACGCCATGTAGTCTGCCACCATGTGGGCCAGCCGCTGGTGGTGACTGCTGCTGCTGCTGCTGGTGGTGGTACTGGGTCGCTCGGTTTGGAAGAACATCCTCATCTCTTCCATTAGGTCCCCTGCTCGGCTGCAGCTGGGTGCAGCCACCTGCTGGGTGAGATGAGGGGGGACAACTGGAGGCCGGGGAGTTGCCTGCTCCAACCGTCTGACAATGGCTGCCTGCAGTTCCTCCATCCGGTGCTGCCTCCGGCTGGCTGGGATGAACTGCTCCAGTTTCCCCTTGCACCTGGGATCCAAAAGGGTGGCCATCCAGAAATCATCCCTCGTCTTGATGGTCTTAACCCGGGGGTCCCTCCTGAGGCATCTGAGCATGTGGGCAGCCATGGGGAAGAGCACAGCCCGCTGTGACTCCTCAATGCTGGCCAGGTTAATGAGGTGCGACTCTTCTTTCCTGAGGCGCTGCTGGTCAAACTCAGACATGCCCAACCCCCGGACTATCGGTGCCCCCAACACCGGCTCTCCCTCCTGACCAGGCCCTGACTCCGGGACGACACCAGCAACCACCTCCTCCTCCTCTTCATCATCATCCTCCTCCTCCTCCTCCTCCTCCTCCTGGTCCTGGCCCTGGTCTCGGTGGAGCATTGCTGACTCCTCCTGCTCCACCAAGGCACTCTCCCCAGCCTCGAGCAGGCGATCTAGTGTCCTCTCCAGCATGAACAGTATTGGCAGCACGCTATTGAGGCCAATTTGCTCACTGCTGACCATCTTGGTCGCCTGCTCGAAGGAGGACAACACTTGGCAGACCTGGTTTATCTGCCCCCACTGCGCACAGGCGATGAAAGGGAGTTGTGGTGAAGCCCTCTGAGTGCCTAGTTCCATCAGGTACTCCCTCACCGCCCTTTGCTGCTCCCACAACCTCTTCAGCATGTGGAGGGTGGAGTTCCACCGCGTCACACTGTCCACAATCAGCCTGTGAAGGGGCAGATTGTACTTCCGCTGCAATTTGGACAGGGACGCGGTAGCGGTTGGGGAGCGCCTGAAGTGGCTGGCAATCCTACGCGCCTTTGCCACAATGTCACTCAACCCTGGATAAGTGCGCAGGAACTTCTGCACCACCAGGTTGAGGACATGTGCCAGACAGGGCACGTGCGTCAGACTGCCAGCATGGAGGGCGGCGAGTAGGTTGCTGCCGTTATCGCAGACAACCATACCTGGCTGGAGCCTTCGGGGTGTCAGCCACTTCTGGACCTGAGCTTGAAGTGCTTTCAGCACTTCTTCTGCAGTGTGTCTCCGGTCCCCTAAACTAACAAGCTGGAGCACGGCCTGACAGCGCACGTGCCCCACACTTGAGTAGCTACGGGGGCGCTTGCTGGGAGGCTCAGCAGCTGCGGAGACAGTGGCTTGAGGGAGACCAGCAGTTCTCCCCTGGACACCCCGGGGCGGCACCACAAGATCGGTTGCCGACGATCCCTCACCGACGCCTCGGAGGGAAACCCAATGGGCCGTGAAGCTGATGTAGCGTCCCTGCCCATGCCTGCTGGTCCAGCCATCCATTGTCAGATGAACCCTGTCGCTGACAGCGTGATCCAGCGACAGGGTTACATTCTGAACAATGTGCTGGTGTAGGGCAGGGACACCAGTCCTGGCAAAGAAATGGCGGCTGGGGACACGCCATTGGGGTTGGGCCTGCTCCAACATCTGCCTGAAGGGGTTGCTGTCAACTATGTTGAAGGGCAGCAGATGTTGGGCAATAACCCTTGCCAGGAGCCCATTGAGGGAACGCACACGTCGGTCTCCAGGGGGGAAGGGAGTGGTGCGGTCAAAGGCGTCTGAAATCGACGCCTGGCGCCGGACGGCAGTGCGGGACACAGACGTGGAGGGTGCTGTGGAAGTAGAGGTCTGGCTGCCGGTACCAGTACCTCTACTAGAGGGAGCGGGGGGGCATGACCTGCTGGAAACAGATGAAGATGTGGCAGGGGCTGCTGTACCCTGCTCACTTGTGGTGGTGGCGCTGCTACCACCACCACGCTTCATCTCCTCATACAACGCCCAGTGGTTTATCCTGAGGTGCTGGTTCAGGGCTGTGGTACCCACCCGAGCCAAACACTTCCCTCTCTTCACCCTCACTTTACAAATCCGGCAGATGGCCACGGTAGGGTTGTCTGCCACCAGGGTAAAGAAATTCCAGACAGGTGACTTCAGCACCGCCCTCCTGTCAGATGGGGTGACGCTTACTTGCACCTGCTGGGATTCGGTGCGCACAGGTGGAGCTGCCTGCTGCTGCTGCTGCTGCTGCTGCTCCTCCTCCTGACACCTCCTGCTGCCATCACCAGTGGAGACCCTGACGATGGTCTCCCTGGTGGTGACCTGGCGCACCGTTTCACCAGGGTGCCTACCTTCCCCGTCGTCACTGACGTAGTGAGCCGACGCGTCAGATGGCAACCATGATGGGTCACCCTCTTCGCCCCCAGAGATGTCAGACCAAGGGCTGAGATGTGTTGGTCTGAGGGAACCACGTGACATGGAGCCTCTAGCCTGGCTCCGCTGTCCCCTCACCCACGCCTGGGTCTGACTAGGTGCTGCTGTTTCCTGCACCAAAACAGCAGCACCAGTTTGAAGGGATGTCTCTGGGATACTGCCAGCAGGTATCCCATCCTCCTCATCCATCCCTTCAAAAAGGTCCTGACCATCAGGACAGAGCTGGAGGTCTGCCTGATGCATGGCCTCCCCCAAGAGATCCCTATCACTGTCGCTGTCGAACAGTAAGATGCTGGACTCTTGGGGGCTGGGGGGGGGTAGTACAGGCAACGGTGTAATGGTGGTACTACTGTGAGTCGGGACCGACGACTCAGTGGCACTGCTGTGCCCCATGTAGTCCACCACTACTTGAGCCTGAGATGGCAATATCGGGCGGCTGCCCGATGGGAAGAACTCCCGGATCAGGCGTACTCCCCTTGCACCCGATCCTCTACCACTAGTAGGGGCACGAGAGGTACCCCGTGCTGGCAGCGATCCAGCACTGGGAGTAACTCCCCTACCCCTACTGCCACGGCCACGGATGCCGCTCATAATTGCTGATATGTGTGTGGGGGGGTTAAACTTTATTGGGGGGGAAAATGTGAACAAAATGTGTTTTTGTGTTTTTTTTACAAGACAGGCACGCAGACAAAGACGTACACAGACAGCTACTAAACTATAAGAAAAGTAGTACACCAGACAAGGACTACAAAATTAAAGAAAAAAAAAAAAAGCACTAAACAAACACTAACTTTTTTTTTTTTTTTTTTTTTTAAACACAAAACACAGACACTAAACACACACTAAGCTAAGCTAGATGAAATAAATGTACACTAACAGTGTGTACACTTACTACACAAAATTTAACTAAACTGAACACAAAACTTAGCTTTTATAAAAGCTCTTTAGGGAAAACTAAACAAAATTTGAACTGAGATGCCTATCAAATATCACTGAACAGTGAACCTGCAAGATCTGACAGTAACACAAGATGAACAAAACTTAGCTTTTAGAAAAGCTCTTTTATAAAGCTCAGATCAATATGTGTTCTGAAATCTCTTGCAAATATAACTGAACAGGGAGGATTGCAGGATCAAACAGTAACACAAATGAAAAAAACAGCACAAAACAGCACAAAACGTAGCTTTGAAAAAAGCTCTTGGGTCTATTGCTTTGAAAAAAGCAGTTGATATACTGGAAAAGATCCACTGGAATCACTAAATAGCAATGCTGGTGATGATCTAAATCAATCAAGAACAAAGACACAGGAAACCAGGAAACCAGGAACACAGAAACAGCCTCCACACTCTATAGCAAGCTTCTGAATCTGCAATGAAATGGTGCTGGGAGTGAGCTTATATAATGTCCATGCAGGCAGGTTCCTATTGGTTGCTAACCTGTGACGAGTGTGGAAGGAGAACTCTGATTGGCTCTGATGCAAAAGGGCGGAGCAAATAATCGCGCAATATTCCTATTGCCGAATATTCGCATTGCGATTATTCGGCAATATAAAATGATCGCTTCAGCTACTCGGCCCAATGGCTCTAATCATACCAGCAATGCTTTCAGACGTCTATGGAGATCACTAGGATGTGATCTGTTTTAAAAATGAAACTGTAAAAATCGCTCTGATGCGGAAGATCGGGGCGAGGAAAATAATCGCGCGATATTGCGTTTGCCGAATAATCGCATTGCGATCTTTCTGGAAAATTCAATGAACGCTTCAGCTACTCGGCCCAGGGTCTCTAATGATACCAGCAATGCTTTTAGACGTCGATGGAGATATCTAGGATGTGATCTGATTCAAAAAAAAAATTGTAAAAAATCGAATATTCGGAATTGCGAATATTCACCGCGAATTTCGAAATATAGCGCGATTTCTCGAATATGCTATATTCGAGTCGAATATTCGCAATGCGAATATTCGTGAGCAACACTAATCAACAATAGCTGCATTGATGAGGGAATCAAGATATTTTTTTTAGTTCTACCCGTGATGGAAGAAAAGAAAATAGCATAATCTATGGAATGCCTAACTCATCAAACCGTATTATCTTGAGGACACTGCTATTGACAGCCAGTAGGTTCAGAGCACTTATGCCGCGTACACACGATCAGAATATCCGATGGCATAAAATCCGATGGATTTTTCTATCGAAATTCCGATGAAGCTGACTTCCATCAGTCTTGCATACACACTGTCAGACTCAATTCCGACCGTCCAAAACACGGTGATGTAAAACATTACGACGAGCCGAGAAAAATTAAGTTCAATGCTTCCGAGCATGCGTCTACTTGATTCTGAGCATGCGTGGGTTTTTTCTCCGTCGGAGTTGCACACAGACGATAGGAATTTCCGATAAATTTTTTTCCCATTGTAAAAAAATAAAACACGTTCTGTTTCTAAACACTGATGGAAAAAAGTCCGATGGGGCCTACAGACGATCGGAATTTCCGATGAAAATAGTCCATCTGACTACCTGGAAAGGTATCAGCAAGTCCTTCATCATGTAATAAAACTGCCTGTTAAGATAGAGCGGGACATGACCGGAGCATGGTAAAGGCTGCAAACTGGATCATTTCCTCAACTAACACACTACTGAAGCCTCCTGATTTTTTTTTTTTTCATAATGGAAGTCTGGGGCTTCTTCTGGCAGGGGGCCCAGGACAATTTCCTATTTTGCCCCCTTATAAATTTGGTGCTGTTGACTGGGACTTGGAGGAGGGATCAGAGAGGCAGGCGCAACACAATTGCAGTTTTCATGATGCCATGGAAATATCTTCTGTCAGTTACATTACAGTGTGTGGCCATGATGGGCAGGACAGACCAAAGTTCTCCTGGCCCTTCCCTCAAAAAGCACAATGGGAGTGGGTGGGTCAGACCTGTAATCTGATGTCAGGGTCTCGCTTACTAGATTGAGCAGCAGCATGATGACATTCTGCTTGCTCTAATACAGATCTAATGAGGGGAAGTTACAAGACTGAGGGGATTTGCAAGGATTTTGACCATTGGTCTTGTTGAAAACATAACTTTTTTGGTACTTGATTAGACTGATAAAGGAGACTTTTGTTTTACTTTAACCTATACCACATTAGGTTTCTAGAAAATCATTATTGATCATCTGAGCATGCCTCTGACCTGGGAGTATGAGCCATTCTTACCCGAAGAAGGGGGACTGTCACAGGAAATCTCTGCAGTTCCTTTAGGAGATCCAGAATTCGATCCTAAAGAATAAATAGTAAGGAATATGTGACAGTGTAATGTGGACATGAAAACCAAAACAATAAAAGCATGGAGATGTACATGGCTGTTGAGTCAGTCATTCTGCAGTGTCTCTATAAGTGATTAAACAAAAACCTTTATGAATAGAGATGCAGGCCCTAGGCACTGGCCTATAACATTTTAGTCAATACAGTCCTGGTTGCATGGTTGACTTTAAGTCAGTGACCTGATACAAAGTTTAGACATTCATACTGAAATTTTAAACAGACTTCTTCCAGATCAGTTTCCGGCAATTAGGGGTCAACAGGTAGGTCCTAATACAGGTGACCTCTAATTTCAGGTAAGACGCATTTGGGATCCAATCATTGATTACACCAGTATAACTTATATATAAGTACTACCAGTTATTTTGGAAAACAAGTTAGTAATTGTCCAATTACATTGTATATAAATGGAAAATAATAAATGAAAACTCCAGCTTAATCTTTTTGGCTTTAGTTTGGACAGGGAGGAGAAAGGTAGAATCTCTATTGAGTTTATAGAACTTTCTTTGTAATGATCGGTAACACTCTATGTTGTAAAACTGTTTAGTTCATTAGATCCATGAGGAAGTCATGTGACCAGTGACGCAACGCATCGGGTGGAGCCTTGTGACGTCAGTTCTGGTGGTGTTTTAACAGAAGTACGGTGAGGCGGCCTGTGTGTCACTACTCCCATTGCCTTTTACTGCGGTTTTTATCCTTACTTGATGTAAGCATTTTTTTTTTTTCAAAATAAATTTACTTTTCATTTGGTAATATTGCACTATGGCTGTTCTTTGTTTTCTTTTGAGCGCCATTTATACAAGAAGTGCCATTCCTTTGAGCGAGCTATTTCCTCTATATGTGGAATTACCCAAGATGTTTTGATGCCAAGTTTTGGACGTAGTTCTTTGTCTTTGCCTGGAACCTGGATGCCTTTACAGATCCATAAGCAGGATTCCTTATCTGACTATCTGATGAGCCTTGTTTGACCCTTGGGTCATTGTTGGACGTGAGCGGCCAATTCATAAATTTAACAGTCGATGCTTGGATAGATGTTTTATCTGTTATTTCTTCTATCTTTTGCCTTTATATGAACTAACTCCTACCATTGGGCTTTAGTTGGACTTTATTCACATTTTTTTATTTGTATGTTTGGATACTCATCATATTTTTTCTTTGAGTATATTAATAAATATGGCACATTATTGAATAAGCACACCATTCCCATCTTTTTCTTTATGTTTAATTCATTAATTGTCGTTATTGTGTAAACCCTAACAATTAAATTCTTTTATTGCTCCCCCTTGGACTATTTAAACTGCAACTCCACTTTTAGACAAAATATTCCCCTCTAGGTGATCTATGTACATTGCAAGGATTTTAACAAATTTTTTTGTAGAGTCCAGTGGCGGCACGTAATGCAGGGGCACCTCCCCCCTAATCAATGCGTCTGGTCCCCTAATCTACATGTGGGGCACCGGACGCATGTATTCCAATGTTTTTTTGTTTTTTTTTAAAGCACGTGATTAGAGCTAGAGGCTCTAATAAGCTTCAAAAAAGGGTGAGCTTTGTGCCCAGAGCCCACCCAGTTGTTTGACAATAGCGATTTTATATTTGCTATTGTCTTCCTGATTCTCCTCCCAGCCAATCAGAAAGTGGGTCCTGAGACCTGTAACCCAATTGGCTGAGAGGAGAAGCTATCCTATTGGCTGCCTGGGAGGAGGGAGGAGAAGCAGGGGAAGCCACCATGAAGCACCAGGAAGAGGATACGCTGCCTGCCACCTGCTGCCAGGAGGAAGCATAGGACTAGTGACCGACCATAGGGGGGTGCCTGTAACCCGACTGACAAGAGGGGGTGGCGGCGGGTGGATTGTTTGCCGCCCCCAGGGCTGATCCTGGGCGGGTGCACGGGGTGCACTGCACCCAGGCGCCTCAGAGGGGGGGCGCCAGAGTGCCAGGGTATCCTGATCGTAAGTCCCGACTCCCGAGTGTGCTGCCTCCCACCCGCGGCAGTGTGCATATTCACCGCCCCCCCCCCCTCGCGCCCGCGGCACTCAATATGTTAGCAGCATTAGTATATTCCTTCCCCGCCCCCATCACAGAGTATATTAGCATTCCCTGCAGGGCCTGCCCCCCGGCGCGCTCGCGGCTTTGTGCACAAGATTTATTTTCTTGTCTGGCGGCTGCAGTACATTATGTGCGAGGAGGAGGGAGGCTAGGTCTGCCCCACCTCCTCCCCATGTCCCGCCTGTGTCCACCCACAACCCCTTCGTGCAGCCAATCTGTGCCTGGGAAGGGGATGTGGGCCAGAGATTTCTAACCAGTCAGCGATCCTGCCTGTCCTGATGTCGCTCTGCTTGAGTGCCTTCCCTGCAGTGCTGCACATGATCATCTCTCGCCCCACGCCCGCTGTATTTTCCTTACAAGGAGGAGGTAGGCTAAGTCTGTCCAGCCTCCTCCCCATGTCCCGCTACCCCTTGTGTGTAGCCAATCTGTCCCTGGGAAGGGGGTGAGGGCGGGAGATTTCAAACCAGCTAGTGATCCTACCTAATGCCGCTGCCTGAATGCCTGTGCTGTGCCTCTGAAGACAATGCAGCCTGGGTTAGTGATCTCTTCCCTCTCTTCTCTAAATGTGCCATAGACTTCCAGGCTTCCATGTATTGCCTTCCATGTGCCATAGCCGCCCAGCCTTCCATGTGTCATAGCCGCCCAGCCTTCCATGTGCCATAGCCTTCCATGTGCCATAGCCTTCCATGTGCCATAGCCTTCTACGTGCCATAGCCTTCCAGCCTTCTGTGTGCCATAGCCTTCTACGTGCCATAGCCTTCCAGCCTTCTGTGTGCCATAGCCTTCCAAATCTCCCTGAAGTGCCCCTTATTCTCAAGTTCAAAAGTTGTGAGGCATGCGTAATACATGGGCAGGGCAAAGGGGGTGGAGTCAGCGGCGGAGTCAGGGGGAGGGGGGTTGGGCAAAATGAGGTTTTCGCCTAGGGTGTCAAAAATCCTTGCACCAACCCTGTTTGGTGGGCACTAGTAAGGCTGCATTTGGTGGGCACTGGTAAGGCTGCATTTGGTGGGCACTGGTAAGGCTACATTTGGTGGGCACTGGTAAGGCTGCATTTGGTGGTCACTGATGAGGCTACATTGATCTCTTGTATAATTTTTGCAGTCTCTGACCATTTCTTTTATCATGTTTGCAATCCCTGACCATCTCCTGTAGTATGTCTGCAGCCTCTGACCACCTTTTGTGTCATATCTGTAGTCTTTGACCATCTCCTGTAGTATGTCTGGGGGCTCTTTCTAACAGACTCTAACAGAGGCCCTCTCTGGGTGCATTAGAGAGACCCCCTCCCTCCAGGTCCCATTAGCGTACTCCTTGCTCTTTCTGTATTTTTTTATTGTTAAGAGATCATGGGAGGATCCCAGGGTAACGAAGACTCCTTAGGGGAGCATCTCTGTGTTTGAGTCGTTGCCATAGAAACACATGTAAAGGGGAGGAGTTAGTAAAGATAACCACGCCCATGTGCGGGGCGCCAGAAATATTTCTGCACCCAGGCGTCTGTGACCCTAGGATCGGCCCTGGCCGCCCCCACAAAAAATATCACTGCCACTGGTAGAGTCCTACTCTGCGTTATTCTGAAGGAATAGCTGTTTGTTTCTGTCCATGTGGAGAGTGAATCTGTATGAGAGTGGTTTATTATCAATCAGCTTTTGCACCTGCTGGGCTCTAATGAGGAAACTGGCAGGGTCTGTAGCCCTTTAGATGTGATTTTCCTTTGAGGGTATCTCACAAAATTTGACATTTTTGTTGCAGGGGATGCCAAAAATCTGACTTGTATCTTAGGGTAGACTTCTGGAAAAATCAGTAAGCCAATTAAACAAGCGGGAAATTAAATTTTCAGGGGGCGTTCTGTACACCACCTGTGTACAGAACACCTCCAGGTAGAAATTATGCATTGCATTTTTCTGAAAATGACAGGCTGCAGATTGACATGGAAAGTTCATTTTAATAACATTCAATTACAATATGACTTGAGTCACAGGTGTATACGCTATATTATTTTTTTCACTATGCTATTTTTTTGTCCCACAAAAGTGGAGTTACCTTTTAACCACTTTAATACCGAGCACTTTTACCTCTTTCCTGCCAAGGCCAATGTCCAGCTTTCAGCGCTGTGGCACTTTGAATGACAATTGCGCTGTCATGCAACAAGGTACCCAAATACAATTTTTATCATTTTAACTAGAGCTTTCTTTTGATGGTATTTAATTACCACTATGTTTTTTACTTTTTGCTAAATAAATAAAAAAAGACATGAAAATTTTGAAAAAAATGCATTTTCTTCATTTCTGTTATAACATTTTGAAAATGAATAATTTTTCTTCATAAATTTAGGTCAAAATGTATTCTGCTTCATTTCTTTGGTGAAAATAACCCAAATCAGTGTATATTATTTAGTCTATATTATTTAGTCCACAAACTAAACGGTTTGCCTACAGCCCAGACCATCTCTATTTTCTCAGAAACTCATCCCAAAGACCAGGCCTTTCAGATGGCGGACCTATTCCAGACATTTTCAGAACTCCTGAACAGGGGACTAGTCCACACAGCGGCCAAAATTACTGGGGACCAGAATCTAGGATTAGGAATAAACACAATAGAATGTAAAATGGAAGAAACAGTGGCTGCTTCAAATCAATATACAAAGGGCCAGATCCACGTAGCATGGCGTAATTTTAGGCAGGCGTAGCGTATCGTAGTTATGCTACGCCGCCGCTACTTTGAGAGGCAAGTGCTGTATTCACAAAGCACTTGCCGCGTAAATCCGCCAGCGTAAGGGCGCGGAATTCAAATGATGAACAGGGGGGCGTGTTTTATGTAAAATAAGCTTGACCCCACGCAAATGATGCTTTTTTTGTACGGCGCATGCGCGCGCATGCTTAGTATCACGTCTAATTTTCAAATTAAATTACGCCCGCTCAATGCCAAGACGACATGAAATTTACGCAAAGCCCTATTCGCGAACGTTTTACGCAAACGACGTAAACAACGGAAAATTCTACGCTGGCCCGACGTCCATACTTAACATTGCGTACGCCTCATAGAGCAGGGGTAATGCGCCGGGCGGACGTACGTTTGTGGATTGGCGTATCTAGCTAATTTGCATACTCAACGTGGAAATCAACGGAAGCGCCACCTAGCGGCCAGCGTAAATATGCACCTTAGATCCGACGACGTACTAAGACGTTCGTCAGTCGGATCTAGCCTAGCTTTAGGCGTATCTTGTTTTGTGGATACAAAACAAAGATTTGTCGGACCATCTTAGAAGTTACGCAGCGTATCAATAGATGGCCGTGGATCTGGGCCAAAGCATTTATCCACAGTTCAGGAGCAACCTGATTATGTCATCTCCAGAATTGATGACCTGGAGAACAGGTCCCGCAGGTACAACATCAGGATCAGGGGGTTACCTGAAACTGTGCTGGATGTCTCATTGGCAGTCCAGGAGCTACCTAATGTCCTCCAGCACCGTCTTGAGCTAGACAGGGTTCACAGAGCCCTAGGTCCCCCCATAAAAAAATGGAAAACTTAGACATATTGCCAAGACTCATTTTTATTCAGTGAAGGAAGAAGTCATGAAACAAGCTAGATCTGCTCCCCAAGTAATATGGCAAGGACACCTGATCCAGCTATACGCTGATCTTTCCCCCTCCACAATTCAACGTAGGACAGCACTAAAACATTTATTATTACTGGTCTTGACTCAGAAAGAAATCAAATATAGATGGGCCTTTCCTTTTGCAGTCAAGTTTTCTGATAAAGGAAGATCGTACTCCTTCAGTCTCAAGGAGGGAGAACGCATAATGCTACAACTCAAGCTCATTTCCAACGAGGCTGATATCCATATCCATACCTCCACAACCACCACCGGCTCAACCAAAAGACTGACAAGTTTACAATCTCCCCTTTGGAACAAAGGAAAGGTGAAGAAAATTAAAGATAATGGCCCCACCTGACTAAGATCCTTCTCCCATAACCATTTTTTTATTTCGGACCTAGAGTCCGACCACAGACCTATCTCTGACCATTGTTAGGGGAAAATTTCCTCCTAAGTTCAGTTTGTTTTCCATGTCTGTTCTACAGTTATTCGCAGTTCTATGGACTTATTTTTTCTTTAGTCTTGTTCATCCATACTATGTTCATCTGAACTGTTAAAACATCCAGACCCCCGGATACTATACTGGGGGTCATGACGTCACAAATAAGCCCAAAAATGATTTGCCATGCTAAGCTTAATGTTTATTTTTGTTATGGTCGCCCTGTACAGGGGTGGTCCACATGTGCCTCCACCTACCCCTTGGAAACCCGTGGATCTCTGAGGGTTGGGTTGTCTAATCTACACAGGTCAGACACCTTTTGTGCTTGTTGAAAGGCTTTGGGGAGCGTCTCCCCTCCTGAATTCTAGTTCTACATGTTAGGAGACTTTTCTCTTACCTTTCTTCTTCCTCCTTTCTCTTTATTCCGTTATGCTGTTTTATTTTTACCTTCGTGCCTAACCTCCTTGTATATTACAGAACTCTGAATCCTCAGATCAACTATGAACATCACACGCCACACCTACTTGTTGGGGGAAATTTCTGTAATGTTTCTGGATTGAAGACTACTAAGGGTGAGTGGGGACGTTAACAGCGGATATGCCTCTCCTGGTCTCCATGGCTAATAACACACATACACACCTTAAAATAGCCTCCCACAATATTCAAGGTTTAAACTCCCCAATCAAACGGAAGAACATTTTGGACTATTACAAATCCCTCAAAATAGATGTCCTCTTGCTCCAGGAGACGCACTTTTCTATACGATATAGTCCTAAATACATACACCCGCATTTCCCTCAATTTCACCTAGCCAGTGTAGAAAGTAAAACCAAGGGGGTGGCCATTATTTTTTTAAAGTCCTGTAAATTTGAAAAGTCTTTTGAACACATTGATCCTGAAGGAAGAATTCTATCGATACAAGGTACAATAGAAGGTCAACTTTACTCCCTAATATCCTATTATGCTTCCAATAGAGGCCAAGCTGTCTTTTTTAGGACCATGATGGACACCCTGAGCCCTATGCTAGTAGACACAGTCGTTTTTGGGGGAGACTCGAATGTAGCATTCAGCATTCAATCAGGCTCTTGACAAATCCAAATCCACCATTGACCAAATAACTTGTCCGACTAAAGAAAAACACAAAATTGCCAGAATAATTTCGGCTCAAGGTCTTGCTGACACCTGGAGGGAATTAAATCCTTCTAAACAGGATTTCACTCACTATTCACATTCTCACAACACATACGCAAGAATAGACCATATTCTTACACCTACTCCCATTTATAGTTAACACTCACATTAAAGATACGGTCCTTTAACCACTTAAGGACCTTGGCTGTTTTTCAGATTTGGCTTTACAATACTAAAACATTTTTTTTTGCTAGAAAATTACTTTAAACCCCCAAAAATTATAATTTTTTTTCTAACATTAAAAAAGAATAAAATGGCGGTCATTGCAATACTTTTTGTCACACCGTATTTGCGCAGCGGTCTTACAAGCGCACTTTTTTTGAAAAAAAAACACTTTTTTTAATTAAAAAATAAGACAACAGTAAAGTTAGCCCAATTTTTTTATATGTTGTGAAAGATAATGTTACGGCGAGTAAAATGATACGCAACATGTCACGCTTTAACATTGCGCCCGCTCGTGGAATGGCATGAAACTTTTACCCTTAAAAATCTCCATAGGCGACATTTAAAAAAATTCTATAGGTTGCATCTTTTGAGATACAGAGGAGGTCTAGGGCTAGAATTATTGCTCTCGCTCTAACGATCGTGATACCTTACTTGTGTGGTTTGAACAACGTTTTCATATGCGGGCGCTACTCACGTATGCGTTCGCTTCTGCGCGCAAGCTCGTCGGGACGGGGCGCTTTAAAAAATATTTTTTTTTGTTTTCTTATTTATTTTTATTTCTTTTATTGATTTTTACACTGAAAAAAATGGATCACTTTTATTCCTATTACAAGGAATGTAAACATCCCTTGCAATGGAAATAAAAAATAAAAAATAAAAAATATTTGTCATTTGAAAAAAACAACAACAAGAAAATATTGCTTTAAGAAGCATGGGCGGAAGTGACGTTTTGACGTCACTTCCGCCCTGCTATGCTATGGGGATGGGTGGGGGCCAACTTGCCCTCACTCGCATCCACAGCAAGCAGGAGACAGCACCCGATCGCCTCCGCCCTCCCGACGGCTCCGGTAAGCTCTTCCATCACCGATAAAGGTGATCTCGCGGCGAATTCGGCGTGGAGACCACCGTTATTGTTTACAGGACCGCTCAAGGAAAAGATGGATATCTCGGTTGTGGCAGCAGCTGCTGCCGTTACCGAGATATCCATCTTTAAAAACAGGATGTATATAGTCGTGAGCGGGTCATTAAGTGGTTAAGATCACTCAATAGTAATTCTGGGCCAGATCCACAAACGAATTACGCCGGCGTATCTATGGATACGCTGCGTAATTTCAAAGTTCACCCGTCGTATCTGTGTTTTGTATCCATTCTACGCAAAGCCCTATTCGCGAACAACTTACGCAAACGACGTAACATTTTCAAAATTCAATGTGGGAACGACGGCGATACTTAACATAGGATACGCCTCATATAGCAGGGGTAACTATACGCCGTAAAAAGCCGAACGCAAACAACGTAAAAAAAGGGGCCGGCCGGACGTACGTTCGTGGATCACCGTATCTAGATAATTTGCATACTTGACGCGGAATTCGACGGAAACGCCACCTAGCGGCCAGCGTAAATATGCACCTACGATCCAACGGCGTACTAAGACGTACGCCTGTCGGATCGAGCCCAGATTCCGTTGTATCTTGTTTTGTGGATACAAAACAGAGATACGACGGGGGAACTTTGAAATTACGCGGCGTATCCATAGATACGCCGGCGTAATTCGTTTGAGGATCTGGCCCTCAATCTCTAGGTACTTAGACCATCTTCCCATCCCAACCCTAAACACCACACACAAAAATGTACTTGAAGCTCCTTTTACGGCAGAGAACGTTTTGGAGGTCATTAAAAGCCTCAAAAACGGGTCGCACCGGGTCCCGATGGTTTATCTATACCCTATTATAAGGCCTTTGCGAGCACCCTAGCACCCTTCTTAACCAAATTCTTTAATGCTAAAACGCAAGGCACAACCCTAGACACGCACCTCAATACTAGACATGTGCAGGATGAAAAAATGTGTTTTGTTTCGTTTCGATTCGTTATTTAATTAAATTTGTTTAGTTAAGTTTGTTGCATTCATTACATTCGTTTTCGGGATTCATTTCGAATTCGAAAAAAATTCTACCGCATTCGAAAAAACTCTACCGCATTCGAAATAATTCTAATGCATTTGAAAACAAATCTACCGAATTCGAAAAAAATTATCAAAATCGAAATAATGCTACCACATTTAAACGAAACTATATATAAACATTTCCTGAAATTCGAAATTCGTATAGAATGATTTTGAATTAGAATATAACAGATTAGAATAGAATAGAAAATAGAATAGAATAGAATAGAATAGAATAGAAAAACAATAGCACAGAATAGAATAAAATCGAACATATGTTATTCTAGTTTATTCTTTTCTATTATTTTTTATACTAATCTTTTGTATTCAAATTCAAATTCATTCTATACGAAATTTGAATTTTGGAAGATGTTATATATAAACATCTTTCAAAATTCGAATTTGGATAAAAAAGATTACGATAGAATTTAAAATAATAGAAAAACAACAGAACAGAAAAAGAAAAATGTATATATATATATATATATATATATATATATATATATATATATATATATATATATATATATATATATATATATATATATATATATATATAAAAACATCTTCCGAAATTCAAATTTCGTATACAATGAATTAGTATTCAAATAGAAAAGATTAGAATAGAGTAGAAAAGAATAGACTAGAAAAAACAATAGAACAGAATAGAATCCAATATAATATATATATATTATATTTTATTCTGTTCTATTGTTTTTCTAGTCCATTCTTTTCTACTCTATTCTAATCTTTTCTATTCAAATTCATTCTATACAAAATTCGAATTTCGCAAAATGGTTTTATATATATATATATATATATATATATATATATATATCTATATATATATATATATATATATATATATATATATATATATATATATATATATATATATATATATATATATATATATATATATATTGTAATGTTTGGGGGACCAGCTTGATCGCAGGACACAGGCTTCTTAAATCAAAACTGAGGTTTATTAAACTTAAATGGCTTCCAGCAGCAAAAACAAAAGAAATAACAGTTAAATAGTCCTTCCAGGTAAGTCCTTCAGTAGCAGGTTTTTAGGCAGGACACTGCCAAGTCCTTTCACAGCTTTTCACAGCTTTTCATAGCTTCCACAGCTTTCCTTGTCCACCATTCACCATGCATTGGACTCTCCTACACTCCTTCTCTCTCACCTGCACTTCCTGTCAGCTTTAAACTACTTCCTTAGACAGGTGCATTAACCCTTTCCGTTCCCTTAAAGGCACCACAGTCCAAACAGAGGGGAAATATAACGTCCTTCCAGGACCCAGCCATGGCGTCCTGTACATATCCCTCCCCTGTGCCCCAACGCCAAGGAGGTGGAGGCAACAGTGGAGCTCAAACAATGGACTCGGGAGAGGGCATCTGCATTTTGATGCAGTCTCCCGGGCCTATGCTCCACTATAAACTTAAACTCTTGGAGCGCCAGGAACCACCTGGTAATCCTGGCATTAGTCCCTTTACCTTGCCTCAGCCACGTTAAAGGGGCATGATCAGAAATTAACCTAAATTTCCTCCCCAAGAGGTAATATCTGAGGGACTCCAGAGCCCACTTAATGGCCAGACACTCTCTTTCAATAATAGCGTAGTTTTTCTCTGCTGGTGTCAACTTCCTACTGAGGAAGACTACTGGGTGCTCCTCACCATGAATAACCTGTGATAATACCGCTCCCAATCCTACATCGGAAGCATCAGTTTGGACAATGAACTCTTCAGAAAAATTGGGCGCTATCAAGACAGGGTGTTGGCACAGTGCTGACTTAAGCCTTCTCAGCGTCTGCATTCCACTCCACCATGACCGATTTCCGGCCCTTAGTCAGATCGGTCAATGGAGCCGCCAATGTGGCAAAGTTGGGTACGAACCTCCTGTAGTATCCCACCATGCCCAGGAATGCACGTACCTGCTTTTTTGTGAGGGGGCGGGGCCAACTCTTTATAGCGTCTACCTTGCTGACTTGAGGTTTCACCACCCCTCTACCCACGATATAGCCCAGGTATTTCACCTCCTCCATTCCCAAAGCACATTTTTCAGGGTTTATTGTAAACCCCTCCTTCCAGAGAGAGTCCAGTACTGCCTGGACTTTGGGCAAGTGTGACTCCCAGTCTCTGCTAAAAATGACTATGTCATCCAAGTACACTGAGGCATACTCCCGATGAGGTCGTAAAATCCTATCCATTGCTCGCTGGAACGTGGCTGGAGCAGTTTGCAGTCCAAAAGGCATTCGTCTGTACTGAAAACTCCCCTCTGGGGTAGAAAAAGCAGTTTTCTCTTTAGCAGCCTTAGTTAACGGGATTTGCCAATACCCCTTGGTAAGGTCTAATGTTGTGATATACCTGGCTGGACCTAGTCTCTCGATAAGTTCATCTACCCGGGGCATGGGGTAGGCATCAAACCGTGAAACCTCATTAAGTTTCCGGAAATCATTGCAGAATCGCAGAGTCCCGTTGGGCTTTGGTACCAACACAATCAGGCTCGACCACTCACTCTGCGACTCCTCAATGATCTCCAGGTCTAGCATCTTCTTTACTTCCTCTGAAACGGCCTTCCTTTGAGCCTCTGGGATGCGGTAGGGCCTGACAAAAACTTTGACTCCAGGTTCCGTGATAATATCATGCTTTATGATACTAGTTAGCCCCGGCAAGTCTGAAAACTTCTCTTTATTTCTCTGCAAGAACTCCTTTGCCTGCTGACTTTGGTATTTAGATAGGGTATTTGCTACTTGGACACTCTCCACCCCAACCTGAGGCTCAAGTCTTGCACTAGCCAGGGAGGTCACCGGTTCCCTGTCTGTCCAGGGCTTTAACAAGTTGACATGATATATCTGATACGGTTTCCTCTTGCCTGGCTGGTGGACTCTATAATTGACCTCTCCCACTTTTTCCACAACTTCAAAGGGTCCTTGCCACCTGGCTAAGAACTTACTTTCCACAGTGGGAATTAGCACCGCTACTCGATCCCCCACTTGGAAGTGCCTTATTTTAGCAGCCCTGTTATAGACCCGTCGTTGAGCCTCCTGGGCCTTTTGCAAATGCTCTTTGACTAGCGGCATCACGGTTTGGATCCTTTCCTGCATTTGGGAGACATATTCCAGGACACTCTTATGCTGAACAGGTTCACTTTCCCACTCCTCTTTAACCACGTCAAGAAGTCCACGAGGTCTCCGCCCATATACCAACTCAAAGGGCGAAAACCCCGTGGAGGCCTGGGGCACTTCCCGGATAGCAAACAGGAGAGCTGGTAACAGGCAGTCCCAATCTTTCCCATCCCTTTGTACCACTTTCTTGAGCATAGACTTAAGGGTCTTATTAAAGCGTTCCACCAACCCGTCCGTTTGGGGATGGTAGACCGATGTGCGTAGCTGTTTAATCCGGAACAGCTTGCAGACATCGGCCATAACCCTTGACATAAACGGGGTACCCTGGTCTGTGAGTATTTCCTTGGGGAAACCAGTCCGTGTAAACATCTGGAATAATTCCCGGGCAATGGCCTTTGAGGAGGTATTCTGCAGGGGTAGCGCCTCAGGATACCGGGTGGCATAGTCAAGAATCACCAATATGTAGGAGTGACCTCGAGCTGACTTTACCAAGGGACCCACTATATCCATGGCTATCCTCTCGAATGGGACCTCAATTATGGGCAGAGGGACCAAATGGCTCCGAAAATGAGTCACCGGCGCGGTCAACTGACAGGTGGGACAAGAGGTACAGTATCTCTTTACCTCTGCTTTCAGACCTGGCCAGTAAAACCGGTCGGTGATCCGTGCCCCCGTTTTTTCAACTCCCAGGTGTCCCCCTAACACATCGTCATGGGCCAGGTCCAGAACCTTTCGTCTATATTGTTGGGGTACCAACAATTGCTCTACCACATTTTCTCTCTCCTTGGTAACCCGATACAGCAATTCATTATATATTGCAAAGTGTGGCCACCTCTCATTCGCACCTGGCTCTTGGGGAACCCCATTTACTACTACAACTTGTTCCCGTGCATGGGCCAAAGTGGGGTCCTGCATCTGAGCAGTCCCAAATGCCCCCTGGGGAACACCCAAATCCGGCAGCGCAGGGGTAGAGGCCACTTCCTCATCCTCTTCCCCCAGCATTACCTGAAGTGGGAAAGGCTCCTCCCCCTTAGTGTTTTGGTAGGTCTGTGGACCACATATCTTGACATCCTCAATAGTATCAACACTACTTTCATCACCATCAACCCAATCATTAGCATTTTCCTCATCTGGGTCCACATTAACGTTTGGCAGTTTAGGGTTATCCCTCTCAGCAGCAGGAACAGGGGGGCTAGTTTCTCCCCAGTCTCTGAACTGTTCTCCTTGTTCCCACAGTTTTGTAAACAATGGACAGTCTCGTCCTATTATAACATCATGCACCAAGTTCTTTACCACCCCCACCTCTTGAGTAACAGTGCCACATGCTGAGGAGATAGACACCGTGATGAGCGGGTACTCTCTAGTGTCCCCGTGAATGCATACCACCCGTAAAGTTTTTCTTACCGGACCGATCTTCCCAATCACTCTAGGATGAACCAGGGTTACCATGCTTCCAGAGTCCAACAAAGCCCGGGCAGGGAGGTGGTTCACTTGGACTTCACACTCAAACTTTTCCTCATCCAGGTCGAGGTGTGTGGTGCACACTTTATGGGCACAAAAAGACCCCCTCCGAAGAACCCCGCATTCCATGGGCTCCTCTTGCAGTGGGCAGTGTGTCCGGGTATGACCCCAGGAATGACATCGCCAACATTGTACATCCCCTCCTCTCCGAACAGGAACAGAACGCTGAGGAGGTACCGGGAGTGACTCTTGGCCTTCCAGGGTGTTTGTCCCAGGGCTCCTTGGAACATCCTTTCGAAGGGCAGCAGTTGGTCGAACAGGCCGTGACAGACTAGGCCCTATGCGCTTGGTAGGTCCGAGCAGGTCCTCCACCACTGTATATCGTTCCACCATCTCAACAAGGAGGTTTGCGGTTTTGGGGTCTCCATGGCTGACCCACCGTTGAAGGTCATCTGGAAGGGACCTCAGGTATCGGTCCAGCACGACCCGCTCCACGATTTGGGGGCCGGACAATACCTCAGGCTGCAGCCATTTTTTTACTAGTTGCACCAGGTCATGCATTTGAGACCGGGGTGGCCGATCTGGACAATATTTCCATTGGTGTACACGTTGGGCCCGAACGGCCGTAGTCACCCCCAGACGAGCCAGAATTTCTGCCTTTAGCTTTTGATAGTCTTTAGCATCATCTGGTGGCAGGTCAAAGTAGGCTTTTTGAGGATCTCCAGTGAGAAAAGGAGCAATGAGGCCAGCCCACTGGTCCTGAGACCATCCTTCTCTCTCCGCTGTCCTCTCAAACGTAGCAAGAAATGCCTCGACATCATCGCTTAGGGACAATTTCTGTAAAAAATGGCTTGCCCTCACAGTCACCTGGTTGCCAGGGGCAACAGCCGCTGGCTCCTGAACCTGAGACAGCCGCTGCACCGCTTCCTTTAAGGCAGTAACCTGAGCCTGCATAACCCCTTGCTGGGCTGCTTGCTGGGCTGCTAACTGGGCCACCAACAGGCGAGTATTTTCTTGCTGCAGAGCCAGCGCCTCTTTGTGGTGTTGATTAGCTTCCTCATGGCGAGTCTGCGCTTGCATGTTAGCCAAGGTCAGCTGTTTAATTAGCTCCTCCATTGCTTCAGCTTTCAACGTTTGTGCAGCTTTAACCCAGGACATAAATCCAATGTACTGTCCCTTTAAATGTCAGTTCAACATAAAGTCCAATGCAAAAAGAAAAAAAACTTTTTTTTTTTCTCTTCTTATGCCTGTTATTCAGTCCTGCCCGCATTCGAGCACCAGTGTAATGTTTGGGGGACCAGCTTGATCGCAGGACACAGGCTTCTTAAATCAAAACTGAGGTTTATTAAACTTAAATGGCTTCCAGCAGCAAAAACAAAAGAAATAACAGTCTCACCGACTTGTACAGCTCAGAACTGCTATCGCAGTTAAATAGTCCTTCCAGGTAAGTCCTTCAGTAGCAGGTTTTTAGGCAGGACACTGCCAAGTCCTTTCACAGCTTTTCACAGCTTTTCATAGCTTCCACAGCTTTCCTTGTCCACCATTCACCATGCATTGGACTCTCCTACACTCCTCTCTCACCTGCACTTCCTGTCAGCTTTAAACTACTTCCTTAGACAGGTGCATTAACCCTTTCCGTTCCCTTAAAGGCACCACAGTCCAAACAGAGGGGAAATATAACGTCCTTCCAGGACCCAGCCATGGCGTCCTGTACAATATATATATATATATATATATATATATATATATATATATATATATATATATATATATATATAATAGGGTTAGGTTTAATCCTAAACCTAATATTTATATATATATATCCATTAGTGTTTAAATTTGTTTTATTCAATTTTTTAAAACACAGATATAATTTACATTTAATTTCCGAAAGCGTACAAAAGGAATCACTTTTTAAAATTAATTCGACATTACATAAACGTAAATAACAACAATATGGGTCAATCCTACATCCTCCTGATTTTTCATCTCACTTCTACCTCTGCCCTCTCCTTTCCCTCCCCCCTCCCAAAAAGAGGAGAAAAAAAAAAAAACATAACCATGTAAACATATATATCCATTATTCGAAAATTCGAATTTCGTATAGAATGATTTTGAATTGGAAAAGAAAAGATTAGAATAGAAAATAGAAAAAAATAGAATAGAAAAACAATAGAACAGCATAGAATAAAATATAACATATATTATATTTCATTCTATTCTGTTCTATTGTTTTTCTAGTCTATTATTTTCTATTTTTTTCTATCCTATTTTTTTCTATTCAGATTCATTCTATACGAAATTCGAATTTCGTTTTATATATATATATATATATATATAAGATATAGAATAGAAAAACAATAGAACAGAATAGAATACAATTTAATTTGTTTTTCTAGTTTATTCTTTTCAATTTTTTTTCTATACTAATCTTTTGTATTCATATTCGAAATCATTATATGCAAAATTCGAATTTTGGAAGATGTCATATATATATATTACATTTTTTCTAACATATACTGTAAAACGAATTTGGATAGAAAAGATTAGGATAGAATCTAAAATAATAGAAAAACAAAGGAACAGAACTTATAAAAACATCTTCCGCAATTCAAATTTCATATACAATGAATTTGAATAGAGAAGATTAGAATAGAGTACAAAAGAATAGACTAGAAAAACAATAGAACAAAAGCGAATAAAATATTATATTTTATCCTATTCTGTTCTATTGTTTTTCTAGTTTATTAACTTTCTATTATTTTCTATTCTATTCTAATCTTTTCTATTCCAATTCGATTTCATTCTATATGAAATTCGAATTTTGGAAAATGGTTATATGTAAAAAAAATCGAAAGATTAGAATGGAATAGAAAAGAAAAACAAGAGAATAGAATAAAATATAATATATATTATAATTGATTCTATTATGTTCCATTGTTTTTCTATTCTTTTATATTTTAGTTTCCATAAATTTTAATTATTTTCCAATCTATTCTAGAATTCAAATTTATACTATTTGAATTTCTGAAGACTGTCATGTTCTATTTTATTACATTCTATTAACTTATATGCTATTATTTTTGATTCTATTGCTTTATTGTTTTATATTCTATTTTATTGTAGTTTTTAGAAAATCGATTTCTATTTTTTCAAATTCGATTCGAATTTGTTTTCAAATTCGATTCGAATTTGTTTTCAAATTCGATTTGAATTTGTTTTCGAATTCGATTCGAATTTCGTTCGCGTTTTTTCGAATTTGTTTAAATTCGTTAATTTTGTAATTCGGAAATTCAGATGCATACGTATTTCCCTCATAAATAATGATATAAAAATAATGCCAAAAATAATGGCCAATCGTTTAGCATCTTTTATTAACACCTACATACATAAAGATCAAGTGGGCTTCATTCTGGGCAGGCAAGGCCCAGACCAAATAAGACGAGCGACAAATATAGTATCAATACTGCAGTCTAACTGGGAGGGAGGAGCGAAGCAGCAGGGGCTTCTCTTGTCATTGGATCTACAGAAGGCCTTTGACACAGTGTCTTATCCATATCTATTCTCCCTCATAGAACTTTGGGGATTTGGAGAGAGCTTTACGGGTCTTTTACATTCCCTCTACTCTCATCCTAGGGCACTAATTCGATTACAAGGATATTACTCTAAACCAATTGATATAGCACGAGGCACTAGGCAGGGGTGCCCGCTTTCCCCTCTCATATTTGCTATCGCCATAGAAACTCTGGCGATAGCTATTCGACAAAATCCTGACATTAAAGGGGTAACATGTGGAGATCGAACTTTTCGTGGATGATATCCTCCTATGACTTCTCCGTTGATTTCTCTTTCCAACATTTGCCAAGTTCTAAGAAACTTCTCTAAGGTTTGAGGCCTTAAAGTCAATTACACAAAATCACAGGCCTTTAATGTCTCACTCCCCCTCCCAAGTGTCTCTCTGCTAAAAAAAAATCTTTCAAATTTGAATGGACTGACACCTCAGATATCTGGACATCACACTAATAGCCCGCACTGAGACTCTCTATATACATAATTATCCACCACTGTTCAAAAACTGTTTAAATAACTAGAAAATTATGATTTGACCTGTTCCAAACATGAACTATCCTGGTTGGGTAGGATCAACTTGATCAAAGTGACATTGCTCCCAAGAATCTTATATTATTTTAGGTCTCTTCCTATCCCCATCAATAAAAACCATTTGAATTCAAAGTCAAATAATCAAATACTCTTGGGGTTCCTCTGCCTATCGAATACCCCAAAACACCCTATTTCTTCACAGAAGTAAGCGAGGACTAGGTCTTCCTTATTTACATAAATATTACATAGCAGCTAGACTAGCACAGATATCCATGATCTACTCCAAAACAGAAAAACCGGACTGGCTCAATAATGAAAAACAGGCAGTACCCTGCTTCAATTTAGATTATCTGTTGTGGTGCCCACCAAAAAAAAAAGACCTTCCATACTGGCCCCATTCATATCTCAATCCTTTGCGCTCTGGGATAGCCTCAGAAATCAACCGGCCCTTGTCTCCGCTGAAAGACCACTTGCACACATGTTCCATAACTCAGACTTTCCCCTGGATTAGATGTAGAAGTGTTTAAATGGTGGGTGGACAAGGGACTATACCGTATAGGACATTTCTTCAACTCTGGAGGACCTATAACCCTCAATCATTGCATCAAAAACCTGGAGCTCCCAGATTCTGAAAGACTTTGGTTCGATCAAACCTCACAATTACACAATTATTACACCAAGTTTGGAAGGAAAAAACGTTAAACCCCCCCCCCCCCCCCCATTTACAAAATTTTAAAGATGGTGTGGCCAGGCAGGAGGACAAAGGGGAGGCATATCCGTGATATATTCGTGCCTCACTCACCCTGTAGCGAAATCTTCCTATATGGAAGCTTGGGAAAATGATCTCCAAAGTAGTTAGGACCTGGACACCTGGCATTCAGCCTTTTCAAAGTCCTTTAAAGGAATTCTGAATGTCTCCAGGATGGAGGCTAATTTTAATGTCTTAACCAAGTGGTATCTAACCCTCTCTAAACTTGCAACCATATACCCTGCAGCGGATCCGACTTGTTTCAGAGTTTGCCAACTCTTAGGGTCTATGTCCCACAATTGGTGGGAATTCCCTAAAATCCGCCCCTTTTGAAGCAAAGTGTTTATTATGATTTTCAAGGTAACTGGTTGACAGGTCCCTAGGTCTCTATCAGTCGCTCTCCTGAATGCTCATATACCTCACATACCAAAGGCTACTCAAAAACGAATTCACTTCATCTTCACAGGAGCCAAGCATGGGAGAAACCTAAACCTTTCTTCTTGGAAACCAAAACAAAAATATCCAGGATAATGACTCAAAAAAATCTGGGAACCTTGGGCTAGATTTGTAGGGATTTCGCTTGTCCGTGGTGCTTCATTGACTCTTAGGCCTCGTACACACCACAGGACATGTCCGATGAAAACAGTCCGCGGACCGTTTTCATCGGACATGTCCGCTCGGAGATTTCAGTCTGATGGCTGTACACACCATCAAACCGAAATCCACGCGGACAGAGAACGCGGTGACGTAGACGACACCGACGTTCTCTACCGCGCGAGTTCAATGCTTCCACGCATGCGTCGAATCAATTCGACGCATGCACGGGATTTCGGTCCGCTGGTTAGACGTACTAACCAGCGGACATGTCCGACGGACAGCTCTCCAGCGGACAAGTTTCTTAGCATGCTAAGAAACTTTTGTCTGCTGGAAATCTGTCTGCTAGCCTGTACACACGATCGGATCTGTCCTCTGAAACTGGTCCGCGGACCAGTTTCAGCGGACATGTCCGGTCGTGTGTACGAGACCTTACACAACCTTAGGATAGGCACGTACGCCATCCTTCTTCCCCATTACCCCTTTCTCTATTTTTTTTTCTTTTTTCTCTATCCTCACCTCTTTCTCTTCTCCCCTACAATAGGGGTTCCTGGAGATGACTTTAGGGAATTCTATTTCCCTTCTATCTTTTTCTAAAAATAGAAATAATAGACTAGTTAATTTTATATAATGTTCACATGGTTTGTCTCTTCTGACCTGGTGGCTTTGGGAGCCCTGAGACAAAGCTGTGGGGTTGGTGGGAGGTCTCCTCACCTGGTGCAGTTAGATCTTGATAGGGGCACCAGGCGGTCAAGAGTATCTCCATCTCTCAGTTGGGGGACTTCTCCTGTTTAAATGCATTATATTAATCTTTTTTTTTTTCAACATACAGAGACCACATCTATTGATATATTAATTTGTCTTTATTTGCTTACAAGGTAAAAGTGAATATCTAAAGCTGTAATTTCTCATTAATTTATTGTTAACAACATTTACTGTAACAAAATAAATTGTACTGTTTATTTATTAAAAATAAAATATTTTGAAAGAAAAAACAGCCACAAATATGCTCCACTTGGTATAATTGGACATAAAAATTACTTTTTCAAACTCTTTATAAACAAAGCGACTATAAACCTGTTTGAGGGCATTAGGATGTGCATGAACAATCCTCAGGCATTATTGCCTGGAGTTTCATTGGAGTTCAAAGCTTATGTTTATATGAATAGAGAAGAGTGGGAAAGATGATGAGCAGCACTTACATTAGATCATTACCCTCTCTAAAAACAGGCATAGTGTTACTTCATGTCTGTGGGTAGCTGAAACCAGGTTTGTGCTTCATAGAGAAAGTATATACCTACTGAGACTTGCTTCTGTAATAGGATGGGTAATCAGACAAAGACTTAGGGCCAGATTCTCAGAAGAGTTACGACGGTGTATCTCAGGAAACACCGTCGTATCTCTGTTTTTTGACCCGGGTATCTATGCGAGTGATTCCTAGAATAATTTTCGCATAGATACGGCCAAGATCCGACAGGTGTAAGTCACTTACACTGTCGGATCTTAAATGTAATTCGCCACTGGCCACTAGGTGGCGTTTACGTTCAGGTCTCATTTGACTATGCAAATGAGCCTGATACGCCGATTCCCGAACGAATTTGCGTTGCGTAGTCGTCGCTTACGTAGTTTCCGTAGACGTAAGGTTACCCCTGCTATATGAGGGGTAACCTTACGCCAGTCCGCTGTATGCCATGTTAAGCATGGCGTCGGGTCCACGTCGTCTTTTCCCGTCGGGTACCTCGTTTTCCTAAGTCGTTCTTGAATACGACTTTACGTCAATGACGCACACGTCGTGAGCTGGAGCATGCGCACTGGGCTATTTTTCAGCCTGGCGCATGCGCAGTTCAATCGACGCGGGGGCGCGCTTAATTTAAATACAAGCCGCCCCCTTTGAATTACGCGGGTATACACCGGGCCATTTACACTACGCCGCCGCAAACTACGGAGCAAGTGCTTGAAGAATACGGCACTTGCTCCAGTAAGTTGCGGCGGCGTAGTGTAAATGGCTTACGCTATGCCGCCGCAGAATCTACCAGAATCTGGCCCTAAGTGTGAATTGCAGTTTACTAAACAGGTGTTTAGTTAGAATTGATAAAGAAAAACAGGGTCAGCAGCATGGCAAAGTGCATGTATTCACTACAGAATAATGCAAAACAGATTATTAAAGCTGCACAAACATGGACTCTTCACAGCAATGTCCACTTTTGAAAAAGGAGCCAGGTGAAAAATGTTCAATCCAACAGTGCCTGCATTCATTCGGATGTGGACGCTGTTTAGGTATTCTGAGAGTCAGCACCACCAGCTGTCTGCATAAAAATGACCAAAACGGGAGTTTCATCCAACCATCCATGCTATTAGTATTGATAGAGTAATCTATTAAGTGGACTGAACAGAACAAATCTATACGTGTTTGGCCAGTTTCAGTGTATTTACTGAGCACCAATGGATTGTCAGTGTTATTCTTAATTATATTATGTATGCTTCTATTATTGTATCTACAACTCACTGATCACAATGGAGACCTGAACATCGTTCCTATAGAGTATAGTTCACTATTTCCACAATGTATAAAGCTGTTTTTAAAGTTTCAAAAACTTGCAATACTCTCTGCATAAATTCTCTTCACATTGGGGCAGTGGCGTTGCTAGGGGGTGGCTATTGGTGCTAAAGCTCCGAGTCTGGAGCGCATAGTCCAGAGTCTCTTACCGGGAGGGTGCAATCCCGCAATTAGTGCATGTCCCACTCCGGAATGCAGGGGACAGGGGCGGACTGAACCGTGGTAGCGCTGGCTCCAGCTCCGCCTTGCCTCCACCTGACTCTACTCTTGGCCACTAGTTGCTAGAGCCGCTTAGGATCTAGCAACCAGTGACGTCATGGCCGCAACTCCCTCCCTGCCCAGCATTCCAAGCGGAGGAGGATTCCACTTCCTCCTCCTCCGCGCTAGTGCTCATGGGGCCTAAAGAGTTTAGCTCAGCCCCCTTGTCATGGTCCTTGACTGGATTCCCCCAACGCTGGTCCGGAGGCGGTAGGGTGCAGGGCAGTGGCATCTTCAAACAGGGAGAGGGAGGCCTGGGCAGCTGGCAAGAGCCCATGGAGTGAGAGAAAGAGAGAAGAAGAGGCCTCACCACCACTTTGAGAAGCATCCCTGGCACCTCCCAGAGCCTGCACTTCTTCTCTAACCTCTTCTACCAGCTTGCTGTGACTGTCATGGAACAGGAAGAAAACAGGCTGACTGAGGACAGGCGGAAGGTAGGTGGATCACACATGCCTACCCACACAGACAGGGGCTGGGACAGGGCTAGGGGGACACTCTTTCCTACCCCCTCTCTCTCTTTCACCCCCTCTCATCCAACTCTCTGGGGACCCTGATGTATAGGGGGCTCTCTGGGGAGCCTGATGTATGTGGAGGCTCTCTGGGGAGCCTGATGTATGTGGAGGCTCTCTGGGGAGCCTGATGTATGTGGAAGCTCTCTGGGGACCCTGATGTATGGGGAGGCTCTCTGGGGAGCCTGATGTATGGGGAGGCTCTCTGGAGACCCTGATGTAAGGAGAGGCTCTCTGGGGACCCTGATGTAAGGGGAGACTCTCTGGGGACCCTGATGTAAGGTGAGGCTCTCTGGAGACCCTGATTTAAGAAAGGGGCTCTCTGGGGACCCTGATGTAAGGAAGGTGTTCTCTGTGGACCCTGATGTAAGGAAGGGGTTCTCTGTGGACCCTGATGTATGGGGGACTCTCTGGGGACCTTGATGTATGGGGAGGCTCTCTGGGGACCCTGATGTATAGGGGGCTCTCTGTAGAACCTGATGTATGGGGAGGCTCTCTGGGGACCCTAATGTAAAGGGAGGCTCTCTGGGGACCCTGATGTAAAGGGAGGCTCTCTGGGGACCCTGATGTAAGGGGGATCCGCACTCAGATATGTAACAATATTTATATATGCTGTAAATATATATATATATATATAGGGGGCTCTCTGTAGATAGACCCTAGGGGGCTCTCTGTAGACCCTGATGTATAGGGAGGCTCTCTGGGGACCCTAATGTAAAGGGGATCTGCACTCAGATATGTAACAATAGTTGTATATGCTGTAAATATATATATATATATATATATATATATATATATATATATTAGGGCTGTGCAAATTAACTTTTAATTAATTGATCTATCTAATTTTTTTGATCGATCAAAATCTTTTTGATCGATTAAAATTCTTTTCATTGGTACTCACCTCTCCGCCGGCTTCTGGGCCTTCAGGGAGTTCCGTCGGAGATCCAGTAACGTCACGGACACCAGCGGGGCTTGCCATGTCCATCTGAAGGGCTCCTTTGCTGTGCCTTCATATCTGCATGCCGGCGGGACCTTACTATCTGTTACACTTCCCTCTATCACTTCCCTCTATCAACCTGGGATTCTACAGCCATCCACTGGGAGTTGTGATAGTTCCCTTCATGGGACATCTATATGCAGACAGACTGATGTTAACCTCTCCTCATCTGGATTCAGCAGTGGTATCGTTGTACACATTTATATACCAGTATCATTCTTAGCTACATGTTTTTATGACTGCTTTTGGTACCGTTTGGCATTACTGGCACCATTTTTACAGTTTATGTAGCTACATCGATTTTATCTTCTGTACAATATTTATTTGGTTACCTACTTGAAGACTATAAAGGTTTTAATGCTATTCCCATCGAGCGCTGCCTTTGTGTGTTTTTCGTATCCTGCCATCCATTTTTCCAGTGGTTGGAAGCTGCACTGGGAATCAGCCTGCAAGGAGATCAGCTAAAAGTAGTTGGATCTGTATGTGCGTTATAATTAATCAAAATTAGTCGATTAATCGATTTAAAAAAAAAAAATTAATCGAACAGAAAATTTTTGATCAGTAACAGCCCTAATATATATATATATATATATATATACACATATATATATATATATATATATATATATATATATATATATATAGGGCCAAATTCTCAAAAAACCTGCCTAACTTAAATTTCAGCAGTTAAGTTACACTGACTTAAAATTTCTACCTAAGTGCCCGATCGTCAAAGCACTTACCTAGAAATTTCAGGCCGTGTAACTTAAGTGCCGCCGTCGTAAGGCGGTCCTCCTCTCCTGGGGGCGTTTAAAATTTAAATGAGGCGCGCTCTCGCGCCGGCCGTACTGCGCATGCGTGTGACTTCATTTTCCCGACGTGCAGCGCGCGAACGTAATTAACGCCGGGCGGCTTTGAGAATTTCGACGGGACACTAAAGTTGCGACGGGTGAAAAAAAAAAGACGCGCCGGGAAAACAAATAATTATAAAAAAAAATGACAGCGTCGCTCAGCATGCATTCCTGAGAGGGAGAACTCCATGCCAATTTTCAAAGAAAAAACCGGCATGGGTTCCCCCCCCCAGGAGCATACCAGGCCCTTAGGTCTGGTATGGGTTGTAAGGAGACCCCCCCACGCCGAAAAATTGACGTAGGGGTTCCCCCTACAATCCATACCAGACCCGTATCCAAAGCACGCTACCCGGCCGGTCAGGAAGGGAGTGGGGACGAGCGAGCGCCCCCCCTCCTGAGCCGTGCCAGGCCGCATGCCCTCAACATGGGGGGGTTGGGTGCTCTGGGGCAGGGGGGCGCACTGCGGGCCCCCCCACCCCAGAGCACCCTGTCCCCATGTTGATGAGGACAGGACCTCTTCCCGACAACCCTTGCCGTTGGTTGTCGGGGTCTGCGGGCGGGGGCTTATCGGAATCTGGGAGTCCCCTTTAATAAGGGGGCCCCCAGATACCGGCCCCCCACCCTAAGTGAATGGATATGGGGTACATCGTACCCCTATCCATTCACCTGGAGGCAAAAAGTAAAAGTTAGTAAACACACAACACAAGGCTTTTTAAAATAATTTATTATTCTGCTCCGGATGCCCCCCCTGTCTTCTTTATTAGCTCTATTTCCAGGGGGCTTCTTCTTCCGCTCTCCGGGGGTCTTCCACTCTCCGGGGGTCTTCTTCCACTCTCCGGGGGGGGTTTCTTCTTCCGCTCTCCGGGGGGGGCTTCTCCGCTCTCCGGGGGGCTTCTTCCATCTTCTCCCCTCTTCCGCTGTTGACTCGGCGAACCCCGGTTCTTCTCCAGCTGTCCGGTGCCTTCTTCTTCAGCGCTGGCTGCCTGCTATGTTTGTGTGTTAGCTCAATTAGTAACAGGCAGCCGGCGCTGTCTTCTGTGACGTCAGGGTCTTCTGTTCTTCTCCCCTCTTCCGATGTTGACTCGTCGCATCTTGTCGCTGTAATGATGGAAGCGCGCCTTGCATCCCATTTATATAGGCATCACCGTCCCATCATGCTCCGGCAGGTACCCACGTGGTGGGTGCACGTGGGTAGGCACCCACCACGTGGGTACCTACCGGAGCATGATGGGACGGTGATGCCTATATAAATGGGATGCAAGGCACGCTTCCATCATTACAGCGACAAGATGCGACGAGTCAACATCGGAAGAGGGGAGAAGAACAGAAGACCCTGACGTCACAGAAGACCGCGCCGGCTGCCTGTTACTAATTGAGCTAACACACAAACATAGCAGGCAGCCAGCGCTGAAGAAGAAGGCACTGGACAGCTGGAGAAGAACCGGGGTTCGCCGAGTCAACAGCGGAAGAGGGGAGAAGATGGAAGAAGCCCCCCGGAGAGCGGAGAAGCCCCCCCCCGGAGAGCGGAAGAAGAAACCCCCCCCCGGAGAGTGGAAGAAGACCCCCGGAGAGTGGAAGACCCCCGGAGAGCGGAAGAAGAAGCCCCCCTGGAAATAGAGCTAATAAAGAAGACAGGGGGGGCATCCGGAGCAGAATAATAAATTATTTTAAAAAGCCTTGTGTTGTGTGTTTACTAACTTTTACTTTTTGCCTCCAGGTGAATGGATAGGGGTACGATGTACCCCATATCCATTCACTTAGGGTGGGGGGCCGGTATCTGGGGGCCCCCTTATTAAAGGGGACTCCCAGATTCCGATAAGCCCCCGCCCGCAGACCCCGACAACCAACGGCAAGGGTTGTCGGGAAGAGGTCCTGTCCTCATCAACATGGGGACAGGGTGCTCTGGGGTGGGGGGGGCCCGCAGTGCGCCCCCCTGCCCCAGAGCACCCAACCCCCCCATGTTGAGGGCATGCGGCCTGGCACGGCTCAGGAGGGGGGGGGCGCTCGCTCGTCCCCACTCCCTTCCTGACCGGCCGGGTAGCGTGCTTTGGATACGGGTCTGGTATGGATTGTAGGGGGACCCCCTACGTCAATTTTTCGGCGTGGGGGGGTCTCCTTACAACCCATACCAGACCTAAGGGCCTGGTATGCTCCTGGGGGGGAACCCATGCCGGTTTTGAATTTTAAAATTGCCGTGGAGTTCTCCCTCGGGAATGCATACCAAATGCCGTCGCTGGAATGGGCCTTTACAATGTGTGACTAACTTTCCACATTATAAAACCAGCCCTAGTTTTGCGCAGGCAAATTCGTCTCATTTGAATACGCAAAGCTGCATTTCAATGAGAAATGCCCCCAGTGGCGGATGCGGTACTGCATCCTAAAATCTGACCGTGTAAGTGTCTTACACATGTCAGATTTTCTGCCTAACTTTGGAAAAAGCCTTTTGAGAATCGTTTCCAAAGTTAGGCACAGAGATAAGCAGGCTGAACAGCAGTTAAGTCTGCGTATCTCTTTTGAGAATCAGGCCCATATATCACACACACACATATTTTATATACAAGTGTATGCCCGCCCAAGCGTATGACTTTCTTTACTTTGCTTCTATGGGCTCTAGCCCCGGATCTTTTGTAGACCTAGCAATGCCTCTGCATTGAGGATAATTTCATATACACAGGTTAAATGCTAGCAGTTCTCTGTGGTGGAAACCCATAGCTAAGCTATACATATACAGTATTTAATTTGGTGTTTTTCATAACACGTACTCTACATGCTCCCCAGCCTTCTTTCACCTGCTCTGCTACATTCTCTATATTCCTCACTATTCATATCTATTCATATCGTACTAGTTTGTCTCCCCCTTATCCATCTCAAGTGTCATGAAAGATCATGTTTCTTCTTTTTCTCCACAAAGGCTAAGCTCATCATTTTCTTCCCTACTATAACTACATGTTCATTTTCTCCTTAGTTCCTATTTTATTAAAGGATAACTAAATTTTCAGAAACAGTTTATCAGAAACAGCTTTTCGAGTGTAGTAATAGGACTCTGTGATGTCAACTGTATTTATACTTTGTCCTCCTAGATCAGCTAGTGCCATTCCTCTCCAACTTTAGTCAACTTTCTAGCCTTAAAGCTAAAGTTTGATCTGCTTTTAAGATGTCTTTCTGGTTTCTTCTTTCATCCTCAACATTATGCTAATCAAATATTTAAATAAAATCTTTCCATTTTCATTACATACCTTATTTTAGATGGAACTATATAATCTCTGTGTGTCTCTATACAATGCAGGCAGATCATGGCTGCTGGCGGGAACCAACAGTTTTTGTCTACTTAGGCAAAGGTACATTTTGGTGCCCCCCCAGCAACTGTTTGCCTGCCGCCCCCCCCTCCCGTCCACAATGCAAACCCCCACCCCATATGCCTTCACATTATAACCCCATTGAGGCACTCTTGATGAGAGCAATAATTGGCCTTGCTGTCAAAAATTGCAATGATATGCATCTGTCAAACAGGTGCAGAAAAATTGGTCTTTGGGTATCAATGGTGCCTTCACAGGTACTCTTGATGAAAGCAAAAATTGGCCTTACTGTCAAAAATTTAAATTTGGTGCCCTGCTCAAACAGTTGCGGAAAAATTGGTCTTTGGGTGTTGGGGGTGCCTTCACACCATAACCCTCTCAAGGTATTTTTGATGAAAGCAAGAATTGGCCTTGCTGTCAAGAATTGCAATTATATGTACCTGTCAAACAGGTGTGTAAAAATTGGTCTTTGGGTGTTAATTGTACCATAAAACCTACACCAAAACATTTCTTCCAGATGAAATCAATGCCCACGAAGCTAGACAGCCTAGACAGTATTTCAGAGATTTGAGATCTATAAAGCACTCAATCAGCGACATCGGCATCAAGGGCTTGATACCTGCTGCTAATCCAGGACTGATTCATATTGATAAATGTCAGCCGGTCCACGGAGTCTGTTGACTGATGCGCTCTCTTATCTGTCACAAAACCTCCGGGAGCACTGAATTCCCATTTTAATGTAGGGCAGCCTAGCAGCTCTATTGCATACTGGGCAATTTGTGGCCAGTGGTCTATTCTCATGACTCAGTAACCCAGTGGATCGTCAAATGGAAAGCTCTCCATTTCTGTTTTTGCCTCTAGATAATATCCCACCATATGATGAGGATGCTGCCGATAGGATGTGGAAGCTGACAGCCCTGGGCACCAAGAACCAAAACAAATTTGAAAGTTATTACTGAGGCAGCCCCCTTCTTTACTGCTTCTCTCTTGACCAACAGAAGCCTCAAAATGATGTTTTCCACCAGACTGTAACCTAAGTCAGGAAAGGCATTACATAAACTCCTCTTTAAGGTGTCCTTAAGAAATTTCATCCTCTTCTCCCTCTGTGGGGACGGGTTGGGTTCCGAGACTTTCCCCTTGTAATGGTGGTCAAGGTGGGTTGCCAACCAATAGTGATCCTTCTTGATGCTACTTATTCTCGAGTCTTTTCGCAGGCTTTGAAGAATGAGAAGCATGAGAAGCAGACTCCTCGGGATCACTGAGGATTACAGTATCTGGAACTGCCTCCTCCCAACCACGTACTACTCCCAAGGGTTCTGGGGATAGGAAACCATCTGTTAAGGGTGAACGTATGTCTTGCTCTACTTCAATGCCTCCAAAGCTACCAGAATCCTCCTCTTCCCTCTCCTCTTTTGTGTTCTGTGGTGTAGGAAGAATGGTGTTAGCATAAATCACACCACTGCTCTGCCTCGAGTGCCCTGTCCATAATGCCATGCAGAGTCTGCTCCAGCAGGAACACAACAGGAATTGTGTCACTGATGCATGCATTGTCACGGCTCACCATTATTGTGGCCTCCTCAAATTGTCACAGTACAGTGCATGCATTCCTTATCAGCAGCCATTTGCATGGGAAAAAAAAGTCGGCCTGAGCCTGTTGTGCTATAGTTACACATGTACTCGTTGATGGCCCTCTGCTGCATGTGCAGCCCCTGTCAAAAGTTGAGTTCCACCTGGTGGGCATGTCACAAATCAGGCAGTTTACGGGCAGGTGGAATTCCTGGTTAATTTCAGCCAACCGAGCACTGGCTGTGTATGACCGCCTGAAATTACTACAGACTCTTCTTGCCTGCTTCAGCAGATCTTCCAATCTTGGGTACCTATTTAATGTAGGCATTGCACATGTGTCAGGGCGGACAGGAGGTTTGTGCCATTATCGCACTCCACCATTCTTGGCTCCAGCTTGCCCCTGCAGAGCTGCCAGAATCTCTGCTCCGGTGTGGCTCCTGTGTCCTTGACTGACCAGCTGAAGCACTGCATTGCACTGTTGAGCCTGACTCATTGAATAGTCCCTTGAACGTTTGGGGGTACTTGTGGTTAGAGGGACAATTCAGCGGAGGAGGGCATGGAGGAGAAGGAGGGGATTGAGCTGACAAATCCTGCATCATCACCACTAGCTGTATGGAGACATGGCGGCACAAAAAGGTGCAGTACTGAGTGCTGTCCTGCATCCTTCCGAGTTGCAAGCAGAGTTACCCAGTGTGCTGTGAACTAAATATATCGTCCCTGACCATGAATTGTAAAGCAGCTTTGACAAGCTTGAATTTAGATGCTGGGCATGTGGGTGGCAGTGACTGTATTTTTTTTCCGCTGCAGCAGATGGGGCAGAGAAATTTGCCTGCTGTAGTCGACAGCTAGTGGTGTGCTACTGGCAGATGGGCTGCAAGGACCTAGGACACCCTGTGCAATACCATCATCCCTGTCAGTGGAGGCTGCTGAGAGGTCATTAGGCATAGCAGGGGTAGCCCGGAAAGGTGAGGAGGAGCAGAATTGTGTCCCTTTTGTGTGGCTTTCAGGTGCTCTTGCCAATGGGCTGTGTGGTTAAATGCCTTGTCAAACATGTGGACCCAAATGGCTGGTGTTTTTGCCACTCTTGATGTCCTTGAGACAAAGTTTGCAAATTGAAATGCGATCGGCTGCACATGTGCTAAAAAAGGCCCAAACAGCTGAGCTGTGGGAAGTGGGCCGGGAGATAATAGCTCTACAACCTAGTGGAATAGGGTGGCTGCTCTCTACTCTTCCATGATGGCTGCCTCTTTGGGGTTGTGCCTCACCTTCACTTTCCTCCTCTGCTCTATCCGGCACCCAAGTCTCATCAGTGACCTCCTCATTTTACTGGAGAGAACTTGTCAATACGCTGCGGCTGGAGGAACATGAGTGACAATTTGTTGTTTACCAGTGTTCTCCCCTCTCTGTAGGCTCATGTTCCTACCTTCCTCAACCTCAGAACCAAGATATGAATCAAGTAATGGCTATGCATCGTCAAAGTGCAAGTGGCTGATACTGTGTTTAAATAACTCAGCTGACTCCTTCATGCCTGAAGCTGAGGCTATGGCAGGAGTAGCTGTGGACAAGGAGGCAGAATAGGCCACTCCGGTAGCTGCAGTGGACTGCTCATTAGTCTCTGCTTGGGTGACGGAGGATGAGTTCGATGATGATGGTTTAGTTAGCCAGTCCACCACCTCCTCTGCATGCTGTGGCTGGAGGCACAGGCAACATCACTAAACAGAGGAAATTATTCCCTGCCTGAGGACAGACCATGTCCATCGTTGCCTGTAGACACATACACTGTTGGCCCCCTCACAGTGCCATGTGAACGTCTAGCTCTCCTTGCTGGCCTACCCAGACATGATGGGGGGCGCTTATTAACAAAATGTAATAAAGATGTGGAAATATGTGTACGCACATTAATCAATGGAAAGTGGTGCTTGGTGCACTTTAACTTGAGCACTCACTACATGGACACGCTCCACTGACACACTACAATATACTGCAGTAAAACTTCACTGACACACTGCAATATCTTGTGATAAAAGTGCACTTACGCACTCATAATTCGGGTGTTATGTTGAATGGGCCAACAGCCATTGTTCGGCCCAAACTCATGCTCGGGCCGAACCATTCACCCAACGCTATAGGTCACCATTAGACCTTTTCTGAGTGAACTAACACTTTAAATTAAACAATTGGCAACTAAGAGTCCTCCTTTTGGAGTCCTGCAACTATCTCTAAAATCCCAGTTATCCTTTAGGCTGCTTTCACACTGTAACCGCGGCCACGTTGGCGGTAAGACGCTGCTTGTTTTAGTTTTGTTTTGCCCGCTAGCAGAGCGTTATTAACCCGCTAGCTGAAGAAAGGGTTAAAACCGCCCGAGTTAAGGCGATTCCGAAGCGCTTTTCAGGCGCTTCGGAAGCACTGCCCATTCATTCCAATGGGCAGGGGCGGTTTGTATGCAGCGCTTCCAAACCACCCCAAAGATGTTGCTTGCAGAACTTTTTTTTAGATCCCTCACTCAGCACTTAGCACTCAGACTTTCACACTGGGGAGGCATAAAAGGCAGTTTCAGGCACTTTACAGGCTCTATTTTTAGCGCCTAAACACCGGAAAACTGCCTCAGTTTGAAAGGGGTCTTAAAGTATGTTTTTTTTTTTACTTTCACCTATTTCACTGCTCAGTATTCTGTCTTCTCTTCTAATTCATGTAGATACCAGTTTTTTTCAAATAACCTAGAGAGACATTGAACTAAGCCAATGCACAAAAAGTGGACTGGCGGTAGGAAACGCCACATAAAAAGAGTTTATTTTTGAAGTGTTAAATTACAATTAGATCTGTTGCCAATTAGCAGTATGTGTCAGATGAAGTATTTGTGTTTCGGTTGGCAATTTGTTATGTTAGCTTTCAAAGCAACATTAGGCAGCTGAGATCTACAGAGAACAAATATTTGGTGCCCACATTGTAAGTGTGAAAGTCTTGCAAAGTTATTAAATATCTCCAGGGGAACAGTCTCAAAAATAATATCAATATATGCCAAACATGGAGACATGGGACTGGCAAAGAGAAATTGTGGTTGCAAGTTGAAGGTCGGAGAAAGATGAATACTTAAAGCTGAACTTTGGTGCCAAAAATAAATTGTTAGGAGAATGGTTTTTCTAGCAGAATATCATTTTTGCAACAGCAGAGGAACAACAGTTTCACATTAACATGTACAAATATTGCTAAAAATGTGATCTCAAATGATTTCACTGAATGAAATTCAGCATCTTTTGTTACCCAGGCTCAACAAAGTCTATACATCATAAGCAGAAAAATATTGGCACCCCAAAGACGTAAAGTAGAACTGAAGGTAAAATGTTTTGATATAGTAAGGAGGAGTTATAACCCCTGGCAGGTATTTTTTGCCACCTGTGTCCCAAAGCCACAACAGGAAGTGAGAGGAAAAGCCTCTAAAGCGGGGGAAATCCCAAGTAGTCACCAGGGTCAATGGAAAAATTGCCCTCTATTCCTGTTTTGATGACCAGTCAAAGATTGTGATTTTTTTCCATTTTTCCATTTAATTATTAGTGTAGCGCACCCCCAAGGAGCCGCAAGTAAACTGGTATCCCCCGCCCTGCTCAGCCAGATACACCAAATTTCCACAGGGACTCAGAGTCAGAGAATAGCCAGTGACTTTGTTTTTGTTGTTTATTCAAGTATAATAACTTGGATAGCGATTGGAGATTATGAGATGCCCACTTTACTTCAGAACAACTTCAGTGACAACGCTTCCTATATATATTCCTATATACAGTCTCTATGTACACTTCACTTCTTCCTCCAGCACTCGCTTGCAGAAATCCAGCTGAGACACTTGTGAAAAATCTGACAAAATCACTCAGCTTAGAGCAATAGTCTGTTATAGGTAGGAACCCAAGGCCCCTTGGATGTGTAGCAAAAGTTCAGTTTACATACCTCTTGTGGCTACTGATCCCAGCACCACCTCTTTGGGTACTGTCAACCCGCCTGGCTGCAGCTGCTCCTTTCACTAGCCCTCCAGGCTATCTTCTCGCTTGAGTCCACCAGACTGACACTCACCAGCCGAGACTAGGGGGCACCCTCAAGGGCCACCGACAGCCTCCTTAGCACTTCATCTTTTACCCGACTACCCCTGTTGGCATGACTCATGCCTATTTATGAGGTGGCCTTATCCCTTTCAAGACCCTTTTTGCTGGAGATTGGTCGAGGATCTCATAAACATGCATGACAGCCTGTCCTTACTCCCACCCTCAAGCGCTGGAAGTTTCTATCACCTTTCAGACCAGGGGGAAGTGTCAGAGAGATCTAGCAGATGAGTCATCCAGCCCCTGAATCACTAAACCCTGACCCAGGTTTACACCCAAGCATGGCTCTCAGCCAAGCCAATGTTCCTACTTTAACAACTAATCTATTTATATCTAGCACACTAGGGGGTGCTACATTAGTCATTGACCAATAGAGAGGGTGAATCTCCCCAATGGGGCACAGACAGTAATAGATTGCCAGTAACTCACAGAATCCCTTAAAGTCGCTGATTTACCAGTGAAGGTGTGATCCAGTTATTCAAAGTTAAACACAAAAAGAACAATGTGGGGAAGTACCTCACATACAAGAGATTACTAAGGACCATGCAGCTTAAAATAAGGGAACTTTAATACAAAATTACAAATAGTAATACAAAAACTGGGTAAAAAATTCCCACCACCAGCACCTTAGCCAAAAAAGTTAAAAAAGACAACGTTGTCTAATCAAAATGCAGCTGCAACATTCAGAACTGCTCACAGACACATATCACAATCATAGCCCTTAAGTCTCATACACAAGATCTTATTTTCCGACGGGAATTGTGTGTTGACAGACTATTGGCTGAAAATCTGACCATTTGTACGCTTCAGTGCCGTTTGTATGCAAGTAAAAATCCTGGCACAAGCCCTTCGGACATAAGTCTGCCGCTTTGTCTGCAGGAAAACGTGTGTACGAGGCTATACAGTGGGGATTGAAAGTTTGGGCACCCCAGGTAAAAATTTGTATTAATGTGCATAACGAAGCCAAGGAAAGATGGAAAAATCTCCAAAAGGCATCAAATTACAGATTAGACATTCTTATAGTATGTCAAAAAAAGTTTGATTTTATTTCCATCATTTACACTTTCAAAATTACAGAAAACAAAAAAATGGTGTCTGCAAAAGTTTGGGCACCCTGCAGAATTTATAGCATGCACTGTCCCCTTTGCAAAGCTGAGACCTGCCAGTGTCATGGATTGTTCTCAATCATCATCTGGGAAGACCAGGTGATGTCAATCTCAAAGGTTTTAAATGCCCAGACTCATCGGACCTTGCCCCAACAATCAGCACCATGGGTTCTTCTAAGCAGTTGTCTAGAAAACTGAAACTGAAAATAGTTGACGCTCACAAAGCTAGAGAAGGCTATAAGAAGATAGCAAAGCGTTTTCAGATGTCAATATCCTCAGTTCGGAATGTAATTAAGAAATGGCAGTCATCAGGAACAGTGGAAGTTAAAGCAAGATCTGGAAGACCAAGACAAATATCAGACAGAACAGCTCGCAGGATTGTGAGAAAAGCATTTCAAAACCCACGTTTGACTGCACGATCCCTCCAGAAAGATCTGGCAGACACTGGAGTTGTGGTACACTATTCCACTATAAAGAGATACTTGTACAAATATGGTCTTTATGGAAGAGTCATCAGAAGAAAACCTCTTTTACGTCCTCACCACAAAAATCAGCATTTGAACTTTGCAAATGAACATATAGACAAGCCTGATGCATTTTGGAAACAAGTTCTGTGGACCAATGAGGTTAAAAGAGAACTGTTTGACCAGAATGAGCAAAGGTACGTTTGTAGAAGAAAGGGCACAGAATTTAATGAAAAGAACCTCTGTCCAACTGTTAAGCATGGGGGTGGATCAATCATGCTTTGGGGTTGTATTGCAGCCAGTGGCACAGGGAACATTTCACGAGTAGAAGGAAAAATGGATTCAATAAAATTTCAGCAAATTTTGGATGGTAACTTGATGCCAACTTTTGCAGACGCCATTTTTTTGTTTCCTGTCATTTTGAAAGTGTAAATGATGGAAATAAAATCTATTTTTTTTACATATTATAAGAATGTCTAATCTGTAATTTGATTCCTTTTGGAGATTTTTCCATCTTTCCTTGGCTTCATTATGCACATTAATACAAATTTTTACCTGGGGTGCCCAAACTTTCGATCCCCACTGTAGAGTAGTACACTGTTTTTGTATAGTGAAATAAAGATCCACAGGATGTGTGATCAATTGTTGAAGTTACTACCCAGGTTTCAAACTCATATAAGCAAATGTGTGGATGTGTGACTCCATAGTGGGTCTTTATTTCACTATACAATACAATGCCAGTGTACTACTGTATATGAGCTATGATTGTGTCTGTGAGCAGTTCTGAATGTTGCAGCTGCATTTTGATTAGACACGCTGACCTTTTTAACTCTTTTGGCTAAAGTGCTCTTGGTGGGATTTTTTTTTCCATTTTTTTGTATTACTATTTGTAATTTTATATTAAACTTCCCTTATCTTAAGCTGCATGGTCCTTAGTAATCTCTTTTAGGTGAAGTACTTCCCCACCTTGTTGTTTTTGAGTACTAAATATTTGGCAGGTGTTGTAATCCCCCTCCACCAGGGCCGGACTTACCATTGGGCTTGACTGGGCTCAAGCCCATGGGCCCCGTCCAATAGGGGTCCCCAGGGGTCCGGGGGCCCTGGAGACCTCTGGGCCCTTTAATAATAATAATAATAATAATAATATATATATATATATATATATTTTTTATATATTTATATATATTTATATATATATATATATATATATATATATATATATATTATTATTATTATTAAAGGGCCCAGAGGTCTCCAGGGCCCCCAGATGGCAACCCCCCTTCTTTTTTTCTTTTATAAAAAAATTACATTTTTTTTATATATTTTTATTATTATTAAAGGGCTCAGGGGTCCCCAGGGCCCCATGTGGCAAACCCCCCCCCCCCTTTTTTTTTATAAATGTTTATTTTTTTATTTTGGTTTATATTTTTTTCCCCAGGGCCCCCGGATGGCAACCTCCCTTTTTTTATGTATTTTTTTATAAATTTTTATTTATTTTTATTATTTTTTTTATTAAAGGGCCCAGAGGTTTCTTTTTATTAAAGGGCCCAGAGGTCCCCAGGGCCCCCGGATGGCTACCCCCCCTTTTTTATATATATATATATATATAAATATATATTTTTCTTTATTTCTTCTTTTTTTGTAAAGGCCCCCCCCCGCTCCTCAATTTGCGGCAGCCCCCCCGCTTCTCAATTTCAGGTGGCAGCACCCCCCCCCCCGGTTCTCTGCTCCAGGGGGCCCATGCCTTAAGCTGTGCAAAGGGCCCCAAAATTCCCGATTCCATGTGCATACCTCCCAACATGCACGGATTCTGCGGGACTTTCCCGCACAGACAGCTTCTTCCCGTGGTCTTGCGAAAGGGTTAATTTTCCCGCACTGCAAGAGGAGGCAGCACGGAAGCAGGAGGAACCAGAGCGGTGTGTGGAGGACTGTGGCTGCTGAAGGGAAGAAAGCCGACAGCCGGGCTAATGACAGTCTGTGGCCCCTCAGGTGAGAGGCACTCCCCCCCCGCTCAACAACTGCAAAACCCGCCCCCCCAGGAGGAACTGGAGCGGTGTGTGGATGTCTGCTGAAGGGAAGAGAGACGACACATTCTGTGCACAGGTGAGAGGCCCCCCCCCCCGCTCAACAACTTTAATGCGCACGCCCCCCCGCTCAACAACTTCAATTCGCCCCCCCCCCCGTTCAACAACTTTAATGCGCACCCCCCCCCGCTCAACAACTATGATCCCCCCCCTCGCTCAACATCTTCGATCCCCCCCCCAATTCTCGGCTCCAGGGGGCCCCTTCAACTCTCAAGCCCAGGGGCCCCTACCACCCTAAGTCCTGCCCTGCCCTCCACTGTATCCAAGACGAAGAAAAAAAAAGTTTTGCCTTAAGTTATTCTTTACAGAAAGGATTTTGCTCAGATTTCAATACAGTTCACTACTTCAGATTAAAGCGAGCCATCCTATTCCTTTTGCTATAACAGTACTTGTGCATAGAGGCTGTTGTAAGAATATTCTTGAAATGTCTCTTGTCACAACTTTCTAGCAATCTCTAGACAGCAGCTGTGGAACTGTATAAAAATTGAGCTTGCCTTAAGAAATTGGATACAACAACATCATCTCTCCTTTCTCGACTGGCTGGACATTTTTTTACTACTGTGACAGGTTAATGTTTTATGTTATGAAAGCAAATTATCAGCCAAAAAAAGTTACTAATATATCGCTTCTTGTGTTTGTAAAGTAGTTTTATATTTTATTATACAAATTTCATGAAATATGGTTAAAACCAAAGACAATGGAAAAGTAAATAACATTTCAATCATATAAATCATACATGATTAATTAGACCATATTATTTGTTCCCATTGTTCAAGGCTCCAGCTTTTGTTTTTATTTGCTTTTTTCTCTATACTAAGTTATGACTATTTGTACACTAGACGTGGATACAAGCTCTGTCCAAATGGAAGCTTTGCCATACATTCTCTCTCAAGCTGGCCAAACGTGGATCAAATCCTGATGAATTGGCTTAAATTCTCTGTTGTCAACACCTGGATCAACAAGATTGATTTTTCAATCAACTTTTGTCCAAGGACTAGGGTGGAAAATTGTCAGTCTAAAAAAGCCTTGTACACACGATCCAACTTTATGACCATAATTGTCTAGCCTCGTACACACGGTCTGACTTCCATTGGACTTTTCCGTGGATTTTGGTCTGCAGGGGCATTGGCCATGAACTTGGTATGCATCACACAGCAGAAATTTTTCAGCCAAAAAACACGAACGTAGTGACGTAATAGACGTACTACGTGTTTTTTCTGCTCTATAGGGCCACCCTTTGGGCAACTTCTGCTAATGTTGTCTTATGGTTAGCATTGGTTCTGAGCATGCGTGTTTGTACTTTGGACTTTAGTCCGATAGACACACGATTGGTTGATCCGACGTAACACATTTGTTGTCAGAAAGTTTGAGAGAATGCACAGCGAACATTTGTCCATGGAAATTCCAACAACAATTGTCTGATGGAGCATACAGACGGTCGGATTGTCCGATAAAACATGTCCGTTGGACCACTGTTGTCGGAAAGTCTGATCGTGTGTATGGGCCTAAAAATGCATAGGTGTGAATCCAGCCTAACAGCATCTGCATTTATTCAGATATAGGCACTCTTTGGGTATTCTGACAGTCTCCAATGCCAGTTATCAGAACACAATAACCCACTGCAGGAGATTTATCCATCTGGGCTGTTTAACCACTTCCATACAGGGCACTTATACACCTTTCTGCCCAGACCAATTTTCAGCTTTCAGCGCTGTTGCACTTTGAATGACAATTGCGCGGTCATGCTACACTGTACCCAAACTAAATTTTTATCATTTTGTTCCCACAAATAGAGCTTTCTTTTGATGGTATTTGATCACCTCTGGGATTTTTATTTTCTGCTAAACAAATTAAAAAATGACCGACAATTTTGAAAAAAAAAAAAGTTTGTGTCAGTTACAAAACATTGTAAATAAGTACGTTTTCTCCTTCACTGATGGGCACTGATAGTACTGCACTGATGGGCACTGATAAGGCGGCACTGATGGGGACCGATGAGGTGGCACCAATGAGGTGGCACTGATGAGGTGGCATTGATGGGCACTGATGATGGGCACTAATATACGGCACTGATAGGCAGCATGGATGTGCACTGATAGGCGGTACGGATGGGTACTGATAGGTGGCATGGATGGGCACGGATAGGCAACACGGATGGACATGGATAGGCGGCATGGATGGGCACTGATAGGCGGCATGGATGGGCACTGATAGGTGGCACGGATGGGCATAGATAGGCACTGATAGGTGGCACTAATGTACTGTAATGTGTTGTACTAATAGATGCCAATCAGTGCCAAACAATAATGCCTGCCAATCAGTGATGCCCATTGTGGGCACTGATTGGCATCCATTATTCATTTCTGATTGTCATCCCTGGTGGTCTAGGGTGGCATACCTGTGGTGGGCATCCCTGGTGGTCTAGTGGCATCCCTGGTGGTCCAGTGTGGGCATCCTCTGGAGGGCTGTGCTGATAATCAATCAGCACAAACCCCCCTGTCAGAGTAGCAGTCGATCGGCTAACAGACGCGAGTGAGGAAAAGCCGATTACCGGCTTTTCCTGTTTACATCGTGATCAGCCGTGATTGGACACGGCTGATCACGTGGTAAGTCTCCGTCAGAGACTCTTTACCTAGATTGGTGTTGCGGGGTGTCAGACTGACACCCCACAACAACGATCGCGGCTGGGGCGTCATATGACGTCTGGTCAGGATATTAAAACCACTTTGCCGCCGTCTTTTTGTAATAGGGCGGGGCGGCAAATAGTTAAATAGGTTAATTCAGCCTATTTGTGTATGGGCAGCTTAATGAAGGATGGTAAAGAAAGAACGGGGGGTGGTTTGTCCTGGGGGGTCTGTACTAATGGAGGGAGGGTGGTTTGTCCTGGGGGATCTGTACTAATGGAGGGGGGTCTGTACTGAGGCAGGGGTTTATACTTAGTGGGGAGTCTGCACTGACGTAGGGGGGTCTATACTTAGTGGAGGGGTGTCTGTACTGAGGGGCGACTATAGTTGGTGGTAAACATGTGCACAACAAAAAATTTCGTATTTTTTTGTTCTGTTTCGTCTGCACAACAAAAAATTTCGTATTTTTTTGTTGCGTTTTGTCTCGTTCCGTGGATTCGTAAGGATTCGTAATTTCATAAGACTCAAGTTTTCCTATTCGGACCCGTTAGTATTTTGTAAGATGCAAGTTTTCCTATTCGGACCTGTTCGTATTTTCGTAACAGGTTTATTTTCGTTTATACTGAATGATTCGTAATTCTGTCTAATTTATTTTCGTTGATTCGAAATTCGTAATTTTGTTAGATAATAATTTTCGTTTACCACGTGGGTACCTGCCGGAGCATGATGGGACGGTGATGCCTATATAAATGGGATGCAAGGCGCGCTTCCATCATTGCAGTGTCAAGAGGCGACGAGTCAACATCGGAAGAGGGGAGAAGAACAGAAGAGAAGAACCTGACGTCACAGAAGACCGCGATGGCTGCCTGTTACTAATTGAGCTAACACACAAAGATAGCAGGCAGCCAGCGCTGAAGAAGAAGGCACCGGACATCTGCAGAAGAACCCGGGGTTCGCCGAGTCAACAGCGGAGAGCGGCGAAGAGAGAAGAAGACCCCCGGAGAGCGGAGAAGCCCCCCCCCCCCGGAGAGCGGAAGAAGAAGCCCCCCCCCCCGGAGAGCGGAGAAGACCCCCGGAGAGCGGAAGAAGAAGCCCCCCCTGGTATTAGAGCTAATAAAGAAGACAGGGGGGGCCTCCGGAGCAGAATAATAAATTATTTTAAAAACCCTTGTGTTGTGTGTTTAATAACTTTAACTTTTTGCCTACAGGTGAATGGATAGGGGTACGATGTACCCCATATCCATTCACTTAGGGTGGGGGGCCGGTATCTGGGGGCCCCCTTATTTGAGGGGACTCCCAGATTCCGATAAGCCCCCGCCCACAGACCCCGACAACCAACGGCAAGGGTTGTCGGGAAGAGGTCCTGTCCTCATCAACATGGGGACAGGGTGCTCTGGGGTGGGGGGCCCGCTGTGCGCTCCCCTGCCCCAGAGCACCCAACCCCCCCATGTTGAGGGCATGCGGCCTGGCACGGCTCAGGAGGGGGGGGGCGCTCGCTCGTCCCCACTCCTTTCCTGACTGGCCGGGTAGCGTGCTTTGGATACGGGTCTGGTATGGATTGTAGGGGGACCCCCTACGTCGATTTTTCGGCGTAGGGGGGTCTCCTTACAACCCATACCAGACCTAAGGGCCTGGTATGCTCCTGGGGGGTGAACCCATGCCGGTTTTTTCTTTGAAAATTGGCATGGAGTTCTCCCTCAGGAATGCATGCCGAGCGACGCTGTCATTTTTTTTTTTTTTCCTGACGCAACTTTTTTAAGCCGGCGCGATCCACAAAACTCGGCGTAACGTAACTTTGTGCATGCGCAGTACGGCCGGCGCGGGAGCGCGCCTCATTTAAATGGGACTCGCCCCATTTGAATAGGAACGCCTTGCGCCGGCGGAATTTTAGTTACACGGCCTGAAATTTCTAGGTAAGTGCTTTGTCGATCGGGCACTTAGGTAGAAATTTTAAGGCAGTGTAACTTAAATGGGATTTTTTAAGTTACGCCAGGTTTTTGTGGATCTGGCCCCCTGCTCCTTATTACATTCTTGTTGTTAATACAATGTTATGAAAGTATGGTATTTTGTCTACCCTCTGCATCTGTATAAACCTACAATGCATTATTTTGTCTAGGAGCTCTGAGGAACACTATCATTCCCACACAAACGTTTATAGAAGGAAAAGTGTAAGCTACCTTGCAGTCTACATTTCTAGTGATCAATGTTATTCAATTGGACTCTTCCATGTAAGCACAACTTTGTTCTAATGCCGCGTACACACGATCATTTTTCGGCTTGTAAAAAACAATGTTTTTCAGCCTCTTGAAAAAACAAAGTTTTTTCCAACTTCATTATTAAAACAACGTTGCCCACACACGATCATTAAAAAAAATGCTCTAGCAAAGTGCGTTGACGTACAACACGTACAACGGCACTATAAAGGGGAAGTTCCATTCAAACGGCGCCACCCTTTGGGCTGCTTTAGCTGATTTCGTGTTAGTAAAAGACGATTCGCGCTTTTCTGTCTGTTACAGCATGATGAATGTGCTTACTCCATTACGAACGGTAGTTTTACCAGAACGAATGCTCCCGTCCCATAAGTTGCTTCTGAGCATGCGCAGGTTTTTAACGTTGTTTAAGCCCACACACGATCATTTTTTACAATCCGAAAAATGACATCATTTAAAACGTTGTTAAAAAATGCAGCATGTTTGAATTTTTTTTTTGGTGTTTTTCAGAACCCGAAAAATTATGTGAAGCCCACACACGATCATTTTAAATTACATTTTTTTTAAACGTTGTTTTTTACATGCCGAAAAATGATCGTGTGTACGCGGCATTAGACCTCAAGATAATGTCCTTCCTCAAACATCGCAATAGATAGAATAAAAAGGAAAATCAAACATCAGTTATGGTATGCCTATTATGCCAAGGCATGCTGGGTCAGTGACATCACAAAGGGGCGGTGCCACCAGGTGACATAGACAGGTGGCCCCATCCCTTATATATTAAAGATTTAAGAAATGTCAGACGGAGCAGGCAAACGGCAGGAGCCTTCTGCGCAAGCAGAACTTTTTATTTTCTTGGGTCAGCGGCCTTTCCCTGCATGGCTGTTCTCCTGTTGAAGTCTCGGAGTCTGCCAATTAATCTTGCAAAGGGTGTCCTAGCCCTAACCCTCTCTCCACCAAAAAGTCTGCACCCATGCTTGACAACCCACTACATACAGAACGATGTCAGCTATCCCTGGCCCTGGAGGTTCTCATTAATTCAAAGGAGGCCTGGGACCTTGTTACATCTTCTACATGAAAACCTTTACCTCTACTTGTCAAGGGTAATATTTTAAACTCTTTATTAGAAGTATGTATAGCCTCCTCTATTTGGGAACCACATATCATGTTATATCATTTTATTAGTTTCCTCTAGCTAAAGGGGAAGTAAGGCAGGCTAAACCATGGTTTGAATTTTGGCAAGTTCAGCCGGAATGCCCAGACTGTATGTACCAAGTTGATTGATCAATCAACATGGGTACCATTCACCCCGTCAGGAAGAGGACAATTGTTCGGTAGGAGGGATTCCTGCATCAACACTGTCTGTGTTGATGGGGGGAATCAAGAAAATTTATTTTCTGCAACCCGAGATTGCAGGAAAGAAATTTGCTCCGTGTGTGGCCAGTGCATTGCCACGAAATGAGATTTGCCATCGGATAAGATGGTCCGCCTCCATCACATCCTATTGGCTCACTCCTGTCACGTGACATATTTAAACGTCAAGTATCGACGCGAACATCAGTCTCAGCTAGGCTATCATAGGGAGAGGATCTCCTCTCCCTGTGATAGCTGAAGCTGCACGGAGCTGGTGCACGGAGCTCACATGGCCTCTGTGGCCCGATTCCGAGAGCGGAATCGGGCCACATAAGCTCGTACATTTACTAGGCTAATAAATGTTCTCCTTTATTACAATGTCAGGCTAATAAATGTTCTCCTTCATTACAATGTCACTTCGGGATCTACAGCGATATCGGGATCCCTCTGCCCGATAGCGCTGTCATGCCTCCCCGCGAGCGCGATACATCCACAGCGCTATCGGGATCCCAATGCCCGATAGCGCTGTCAGCGTGCCTCCCGCCAGCGCTAACTACACCCCGCGCCCACAGCTCTACTCCCCGTCCCCCATTAAGGCTCAGGGAACGGGGAACAGAAAATAGAGCATCGGGTGCAGGTAAAGTAGTAGTGCGCAGGCGCAGCACTACGCAAATAGCTCCCTATGATAGCCTAGCTGAGACTGATGTTCGCGTCGATACTTGACGTTTAAATATGTCACGTGACAGGAGTGAGCCAATAGGATGTGATGGAGGCGGACCATCTCATCCGATGGCAAATCTCATTTCGTGGGAATGCACCGGCCCTAGTGAACACTTTCAAATATTACATTCAAGCCATCACTAAAGGATTTACCATCATAGTGTGCTCCAGACTATCTTTCTCATACCCTCAACCCCATAGCATAGGGAGAGGTGTTTTGAAGTTCATAGAAATAGCTGGGAGCAATCTAACTGATAAAGAGTTCAGGTAGAGGGCGCAGGAATGTTTCAGGTTACAAGAGTTCAGGCAGAGCCAACAGATATATTTTTTCACTTGAACAGACATAACAAAACAATGATAGATTTAATAGCATTGGTAAAAACTCCTACCGGCTCCTTGTGTTTTACACCTGAAAAGGATGTACATTAGCCACTTAAATACTGGGCAATTCCCCCCTTCCTGCTTGGACCAATTTTCGCACTTTGAATGACAATTGCACGGCCATGCTGCGTTGTACCCAAACAAAAATGTGGCTCTGATGGGTACTGATAGGTGGTACTGATGGACATTGATGGGTGACACTGATAGGCAGCACTGATGAGGAGGCACTGGCAGGATTTTCTATTGGGCACTGATTGTCATCTAGAATGGGCACTGACTGGCACCTTTAAAGTTAATACCTGGTGGTCCTGGGTGGCATCCCTGGTGGGCATCCATGGTCGACATCCCTGGTGGCCATGGGTGGGATCCCTTGTGGTTCTGGGTGGGCATCCTTAGGGGGCTGCGCTGATAATCAATCAGCAGTGGTCCTGGTTGCATCCCTGCTGGTCCTGGGTGGGCATCCATGCTCAGCATCCCTGGTGGCCATGGGTGGGATCCCTTGTGGGCCTGGATCAGGAGACCAGTGGATTGGCTCTACACTACTCGCGTCTGACAGATGCGAGTGGAGGAAAAGTCGAGAAGATTCTCTGTCAGGGGCTCTTGACCCAGATCAGAGATGTGGTGTGTCAGACTAACACACCACATCAATGATCGCCACGTTGCACGCCCGCACGGGCGCGGGTTATTATGATCACGTCATAAGATATCCAGTCTGGATAACAGAACCACTTTGCGCATGTCATATTGCTATCTGGTGGTAGAAAAGTGGTTAATTATGTAGTTTTATGGTGTCTTTTGTTGCCCTATATGCACAACCTATAGTAGAATAAATCTTCAAATTCAGGAGTCAACGGTTTCAGTTTGTGTTGAAACATAAGGCTTGGGTTGGTGCATTATCTATGTCTGTAGTGAGAGACCTGACAATTCCTGGGTCCCTCAATCTAGTGCTGGTGCAGGTGAGATCTACACAGCTAAAGTCTGACACAGACACAGCAGGCAGAGCATTCACAGACTTACGTAGAGCTTACTCATGTGGTGTTTCAACACATTAGTACTCCTACATTTGTGATGCAACACAGAGGTGGTGAGGAGGCATCTATTGGATGCTGTGTGACCCGAAACACGAAATTGTTTTGTCCCTTTGGCGCATAGGGACAAGATAGCTGATGCAACATGTGAGCTCATCAATACAAGGTAAGGCAAAAAATAACACAGGGACTTTAACTAAACTAATAGCTATTTAAAACAACAAAATCTTTTGAAAGGGAAAAATAATAGAAGTCCATTGTTAAGGTTTATATACACTTCTAATGTGGCTGGTTTGCATGTATGTGCTGTAGTTTGGTATGTTTTTAAAAGGAAAATTAAAGAGCCCATTCATATTTATGTATGTGTGTACAGTATGTAAGCAACCCAAATACATAGGTGTGACTGGGCATAGCTACCAACTGTACCTGATTTCGAGGGACTGTTCCTGATTGGAACAAAGCCCCTCTGTCCCTTTTTCCTCCTCAGTTGTCCCCCATTTTGGTCTGATCTATATAGTTGCATATAAAATGCACTTTTTATCTTTCAAAAAGTGTTTCCTAGCGCCAAACCTTTCATCCAGTTTCTAAGTTGCTGCATTTGTAAGTTTCAAAAGCCAATATAAAGGAATAGTAGTGGTAAAAAAGCACTTGTGGGTTTAACCAATATTTTTTGTACACTTCCCCTTTAAGGGGGTGTGGCAGGGGGGCGTGTGTTATGCTCACATACTTTTGCCAATAGGTGTCCCTCGTTCCCATCTCAACAAGTTGGGAGGTATGAATGGGGTCTCAGGCTGGGTTCACACTACTACACTACTTTCATCCTACTTTGCTCTGCTACATTGGTCCTACATTTATCCTACATTGGTCCTACATCCATCCTACTTTCATGAACAGGATACTACTTTGGTCCGACTTCAATGATATTCAATGGGCCTGAAGTAGGATCAATGTAGGACCAAAAGTAGTACAGGGAGCATTTTCAAAGTCGGACCGACTTGTGTAGGACGCTACAAGACGCTCTCATAGGGAAACATTGAACACAGAGCAAAGTAGGATCAAAGTAGTGTAGTAGTGTGAACCCAGCCTAAAACCCATTTCCATCAAGTCTGGGTTTCAGTCTTCATGATTAGCTGTGAGTCAACAGCACCATTGAAAGCAATAGGTGGTTGTCGGTGCTCACAGCTAATAGCGACCACATTCATGTAATCTCTCAAGCAACAATCACAGGAGAGTGATCGGCCGTGATGTGTGCTGGGCCAATCACACGCATGTGATCGCTGCATGAGAGCTTACATGATTTGCTGTAAGAACTGGCACCCTCCTAATGGGGCTGTTGACTCACAGGTAATAGTAGGTGCCCCCCCGGTTCTCGCATCTAATCGCAGGTGTGAATTCGACCAAAATTGACTGGCTGCTATGCACGCTACATCTTTTTATCACATTTTTTTTTTAATCAGCCCTGTATGCACACTTCATTCTACGGATCAGTTTTACTAATATTGCAGACCACCTGCTAATGTGATATATTAAGATCTACACTATACAAGTATTCCATATAGTATTTCTCCTCCGGAGTTCAGCCTACAACTCAAATATCTAAAAAACAAAACTGCGTAGTTCCACTTACCATGTTCTGATCACTGATTCTCTTCTCCAGTCGCCTACCAATCTTCCGTAAGTCCTCTTCTGATCCCATAAAGTCAGGTGAATAAGTGTTACAGGTAATAATAAAATGTGATTTTTGTGCACAAGTCTCTATATGCGTTTCTGTGTTACTTTCAGATACAGTAGACTTTACATCTACATACTAGTGTATGTATTTTATATGGATTTTTGCTATGTGTTTACAATCTAATGGGAATAAGTTAGTATGCAGTAAGTTCTGATAGTAGATGCCTACTCGGTGGTTTGTAAACACGTGTGTTTTGTATAGTGTGTCACTGCGTGAGTATATACCAGTCCGAAGTGTATACAGTTTTCTTCTGCTTGGCTTTCCTAGGGGGGTGTGTCTGAAATTATAAATAGTCCCAAGGTCTTTCAGCCGGACACTGGAAGTTGGGGGGGGGGGGGGTAGTGACAGCTGTGCACATGGCACACACAGATCTAAACACAGCAGAAAACCATATGCTATATGTTACATGCTTAACCACATATGCTGCATTGGGCACCAATACACCCTTGCACCTGTTGAAAGATACAGTGTTAATGTAAAAGTGGATTATACTGAAAGGTTTACTCTTATGTGCCGAGCAATCTAGTAGACAACACAACTGCAAAGAAGAGATCAACAGCTACTGGACCACAGTGATACTCTGTAAATGCATTGAACATAAACCCTATGGCCCGAATTCACAAAGCACTTACGCCAACGTATCTCGAGATACGCCGCGTAAGTGTAAATATGCACCGTCGTATCCATGCGCCGTGCCCACAAACTGAGATACGCCTAAAAATACGCTTCCTACGACCGACGTAACTTGCCTACGCCGTTGTATCGTGGGCGCATATTTACGCTGGGTGCATTTTCCACTCCCATTGATTTTCTATGCACATATGCAAATGAGGGAGATACGCCGATTCACAAACGTACTTGCGCCCGGCGCATAATATACGTGGTTTGCGTAAGTCGTACGTCCGGCGTAAAGTTATTTCCCATATATGAGGCGCAACTCATGCTAAGGTATGGACCAGTGAACACAGCCATCGTATTTTACGTCGTTTACGTAGTACGTGAATAGGGCTGGGCGTAGGTTACGTTCACGTCGTAGGCAGTGATCTGTCGTATCTTAGGGAGTAGTTCCGATGTGATTCTGAGCATGCGCACTGGGATACGTCCACGGGACGGCGCATGCGCCGTTTGTTTTATGGCACTCGGCCCATCATTTGCATGGGGTCACGCCTCATTAGCATGGCTCACGCCCACTTCCACCTACGACGGCTTACACCGAGGGAACCCAGCGCAGTTTGGGAGGCAAGTGCTTTGTGAATTCGATGCTTGCCTCTCTTCGCCGGCATATTAGATACGCTACGCCGGCATAAATATGCGCCAATGTATGTGAATCCGGGCCCAAATATATACAGTCCTGATCAAAAGTTTAAGACCACTTGAAAAATGGCCAAAAATCATATTTTACGTTGTTGGATCTTAACAAGGTTCCAAGTAGAGCTTCAACATGCAACAAGACGAAATGAGAGTGAGACAAAACATTTTTTGAGCATTCAATTGATTGAAAATAACGAATAAACTGAAACAGGCTGTTTTTCAGCTGATCAAAAGTTTAGGACCACACCTCCAAAAAAAAACTAAACACCCTCAAAGCAGAAATCCAACTTCCAAACATGAACTTAGTAATGAGTTGCTTCGCCGTTATTGTTGATCACTTCAAAAATTTGTTTCGGCATGCTTGATGCAAGCGTTTCCATGAGGTGAGTGGGAACATTTCTCCAAGTGGTGAAGACAGCCGCACGAAGGCCATCTACTGTCTGGAACTGTTGTCCATTTTTGTAAACTTCCCTTGCCATCCATCCCCAAAGGTTCTCAATTGGATTTAGATCAGGGGAACATGCAGGATGGGCCAAAAGAGTGATGTTATTCTCCTGGAAGAAGTCCCTTGTCCTGCGTGCAATGTGTACTGTAGCGTTGTCCTATTGAAAAACCCAGTCGTTACCACACAGACGAATGCCCTCAGTCATGAGGAATGCTCTCTGCAACATCTGGACATAGCCAGCGGCCGTTTGACGCCCCTGCACTTCCTGCTCTCTTGCAATGTCCAAATGAGCACTTCTATTGCGTTCAAGGAGACAAGGTTTTTGAAGACGTTTTTGTTTTTGAAGCCCTTCAGTCTCAGATGCCGTCTGATGGTTATGGGGCTGCAGTCAGCACCAGTAAGGGCCTTAATTTGGGTCGAGGATCGTCCAGTGTCTTGATGAGAGACCCTGCTTATGCAGTTCAGCAACCCGACCACGTTCAAAAAGGGAGAGTTTTTTTGCCTTTGCCATCACAATGTGTGACTACCTGACAGAAAATTACAATGAATCCACATCTTTGCACAGATTTGGCCTTTTAAAGGCATGTGGTCCTAAACTTTTGATCAGCTGAAAAACAGCCTGTTTCAGTTTATTTGTTATTTTCAATTAATTGAATGCTCATGTTTCACTCTCATTTCTTCTTGTTTCATGTTGAAGCTCTACTTGGAACCTTGTTAAGATCCAACAATGTAAAATATGATTTTTTGTCATTTTTTAAGTGGTCTTAAACTTTTGATCAGGACTGTATATATATATATATATATATATATATATATACGTGTAGCACTAGCCCCGGAGGAGCGGCTGGTTTGTTTTTGGGTCTACGCTCTGTGGTCAACCCCTGAAAGTGTCTCAAAACCCTCCCTTGGCACAACTGGTAAAAATGGGAATCGTGAACCCCAATAAAATGCTGGAGGGCACAATATCTTGTTACAGTTCAACAAAGTATGTAAGTTAAAGGTTACCTTAACTTGAATGGATCCTGCAGCATGACAGATAGACTGTACAGTGTAACCAAAGTGATATTTTACTTGGAAAATATAAAGCAAAGAAACAAAAGGGTAAAACAGTGATAAAATACCTCACCCAGCTCTCTCTAATACTGCACAATATAATAAAAACAGTTACTCAATTAAAGAATATAAATTAATATAAAATGGATATCCACGCTTGGTGATAACTAAGTAGGCAGTCTTAAAGTAGTATCCCTAACTAATGCGGTTTGGCGGGCCAGGCCAAACCTCAGTTCAAATTATCCCAAGAGTCTGTGCAGTGATACGTTGGCATGTGTTGGCCTGCAAGGGGTAATTTGTAATCCAATATGGTAACAAGTAAACTGGCAAAAGAACCCAAACATTGAAGTCTCGCTAGTCAATGGGGACGATCCTTCTTCCAACAACACAGTCAATAGGTCTTTGGGTAGGTGCCCGTCTCACCCAACCAACTCAGGCCTTGTCCTTCCGTGATACTCAGTCTGCGATCTCCGGTCACAGTCCTGCTAGACGGCAGCCTCCAGTTCTCAGACAGGTCGCAGGGATACTGGAAGCCCGTCCGATCACTCCGTCAAATGTTCCGTCACTCCTCCTCAAAGGCGCTCCGCCCAGGCGTATGTAGGCCTCAGTTACGGCCTACTCTACTTGGGGACACTTCCACAGGTGTCCTCCTGGGTTGAAGAGGCGGTCCAGAGAGAGCGTGCCAAACACGTCCTCCCCCTTAAATTACCTCCCCCAGCAGGCTGCGCGGAGGGCAAAGCATCCTGGGATTGTACAGCTGCTCTCTGGCTCTATTTTTTGTACCTGCACACCCTCTATTGATGCCAGAAAGCTGGGGATTATTTTTTCCTGTGGAGGGATACAGCTGCTCCGGCCACATAAGCTTATAATCTTTAGTTAGACCTGGCAGCCTAGGTGGATTGATATACAGCCTCTCTGCTGCTTCCTCAGCCAAGGAGAAAGCATACCTGCCCTCTTCCTCAGCCCGCCTGATTTGACTTCTAAGCTAAGCTGTATCAGGAGGAGGTGCCAGCAGATCGATAGGAGAGGGACATGAGAGGAGTGGAGAGAACATAGCCTGCCATGGAGGATGGATTTAAAGAGGGAAACGGATCATTTCTCAGCCTCTGCAGTGAGCCCGTGATGTGAATCTAAAGAAACAGATTCTGCCAGAAATGAGAGAGCAGAGGCTGTTTTCACAGTGTGTGATATAGAAAGTTAGAAGAGCATCTATCCATCCCTCCCACCATCCCTTCCTCTATCCATTTATTCCTCCCTCCATCCTTATATACATCCCTCCCTCCATCAATCCATCTCTCCATCCATCCCCCCATCCATTCCTCCTTCCATCATCCAGCCATCCCTCCCTCTATTCTCCATCTTTCCCTCCCTCTATCCATCCCTCCCTCTAGCCATCCATCCCCCTTCTATCCAACCATCCCTCCCTCTAGCCATCCATCCCCCCTTCTATCCAACCATCCCTCCCTCCATCCATCCCTTCCTCCCTCCATCCATCCCTCGATCTAACCATCCATCCAATCATCCCTCCATCCATCCCTCCCTCTAATCATTCCTCCCTCACCCTTCCCTCCACGGTCGAATTTCAAACTAATTTTCTTTTCAAAATCAGAATTTTTTTTGTGATCCGATGATGCCACCATTGATTTTCAAAATTCGACCGACCAAGCCTTCATGTTGCTACAGAAAATAATTTTCATGGCCGGGAATATTCTTTTCTCTCCGGGATTTTTCTTTTCTTGCACATTTGTTTTCTTGCACATTTCTCGCACGATTCTCCCATCATTGACATGTCTGATTCCTCAAATTTGATTGCCGCATGAAAATCGTCTGTTGCTGCAGCCCACTAACGGTTCTAAATTCGTACGAAAATTCTTTGATACTATTTTCGAAAGAAAATTGTCTCAGTCCTAATTTGTTTTTTCTTGTTGAAGTTTGTGCATAATATAGTGACTGGATTTGGTACTTGTTTATACAGAATGCTTTAGTTGTACTTTAAATTTAGATGGGGGGGGGGAGGGAATCATAAGGTAGAGGGTAGATAACGGGTAAAAATGCCACTTGAGCTGCCACTTAAATGTCCTCCAACTTTATACACTGCTCAAAAATATTAAAGGAACACTTTTGAATCAGAACTCCTGGGATATTGATCTGGTCAGTTAAGTAGCAGAGGGGGAGGGGTGTATACAGAGGGGGTTGTTAATCATTTTCAGCTGCTTTGCTGTTAATTAAAATTAATAACAGGTGCACTAGATGGGCAACAATGAGAATCGTTTTTCAGTTGGAGGTTTCTGAATTTTTTTTCCCCTACTCATCTTTTCTGACTGTTTTTCACTAGTTTTGCATTTGGCTAGGGTCAGGGGGCCAGATTCACAGAAAACTCCGGCGGCGTAACGTATCGTCTTTACGTTACACCGCCGCAAGTTTTCAGCGTAAGTGCCTGATTCACAAAGCACTTACCTGTAAACTTGCGGCGGTGTATCGTAAAGACGTCCGGCGCAAGCCCGCCTAATTCAAATGGGGCGTGTACCATTTAAATTAGGCGCGCTCCCGCACCGGACGTACTGCGCATGCTCCGTTTTGAAATTCCCGCTGTGCTTTGCGCGAAGTGAAGTCATTTTTTTGAACGGCGACGTGCGTAACGTACTTTCGTATTCCCGGACGTCTTACGCAAAAAAAAAAAATTTTAAATTCAACGCGGGAACGACGCCCATACTTTAACATGGCTCGTCTAAAGTTAAGCCATGTAAAAGCATGCTTAACTTTGCGATGGGAAAAAATTACTAGCGACGACGTAACGAATGCGAAAACCTTCGTGGATCGCCGTAAAAGCTCATTTGCATACCCGACGCTGGAGAACGACGCAAACTCCACCCAGCGGCGGCCGAAGTATTGCAGCCTAAGATCCGACGGTGTAAGTCAATTACACCTGTCGGATCTTACGGCTATCTATGCGTAACTGATTCTATGAATCAGCCGCATAGATACTCTCAGAGATACGACGGTGTATCAGGAGATACGCCGTCGTATCTCTTCTGTGAATCTGGCCCAGTGTCACTACTGGTAGCACGAGGCGATACTTGGATCCTATAAAGGTTGCACAGGCAGTCCAACTCCTCCAGGATGGCACATCAATACGTGTCACTCCCAGAAGGTTTGCCGTGTCTCCCAGAACAGTCTCAAGAGCATGCAGGAGAGTCCAGGAGACAGGCAGTTACTCTAGGAGAGCTGGACAGAGCCGTAGAAGATCCTTAACCCATCAGCAGGACCGGACCGGTATCTGCTCATTTGTGCAAGATGGAACAGGATGAGCACTGCCAGAGCCCTACAAAATTACCTCCAGCAGGCCACTGGTGTGAATGTCTCTGATCAAACAATCAGAAACAGACTTCATGGGGGTGGCCTGAGGGCCCGATGTCCTCTAGTGTGCTCTGTGCTCACTGCCGGACACTGTGGAGCTTGATTGGCATTTTCCATTGAACACCAGAATTGGCAGGTCCACCACTGGTGCCCCATGCTTTTCACAGATGAGAGCAGGTTCACCCTGAGCATATGTGACAGACGTGAAAGAGTCTGGAGAAGCCACGGAGAACTTAATGCTGCCTGTAACATCGTTCAGCATAACCGGTTTGGTGGTGTGTCAGTGATGGTCTGGGGAGGCATATCCATGGAGGGATGCACAGACCTCTACAGGCTACACAATGGCACCCTGACTGCCATTAGGTATCGGGATGAAATCCTTGGACCCATTGTCAGACCCTACGCTGGTGCATTGGGTCCTGGGTTCCTCCTGGTGCATGACAATGCCCGGCCTCATGTGGCGAGAGCATGCAGCCTGTTCCTGGAGGATGAAGAAATTGATACCATTGAATGGCCCCCACGATCACCTGACCTAAATCCAAAAGAACACCTCTGGGACATTATGTTTCGGTCCATCTGGTGCCGCCAGAGTCTGTTCAGGAGCTCAGTGATGCTCTGGTCCAGATATGGGAGGAAATACCCCAGGACACCATCCTTCGTCTCATTAGGAGCATGCCCTGATGTTGTCAGGCATGCATACAAGCACTTGGGGGCCGTACAAACTACTGAGGACCATTTTGAGTTGTTGCAATGAAATTTCAGCAAAATGGACTAGCTTGCTGCATATTTTTTTCACTTTCATTTTCGGGGTGTCTTTGAATTCAGCCCTCTGTAGGTGGATACTTTTCATTTCCATCACATGATGTGCCATCCTTTCATTCCTAACACATTACCCAGTCCATATCAGTATAGATATCCAGCATGAGATTTTTGCCTGTTGAGATCTGATATGTTTTCAAAGTGTTCCTTACATTTTTTTGAGCAGTGTACATCATTGGTCACATCTGAGCCATATGCATCAATCCTGGCTGACCATATTTTGTAAAACGTTTTCAGACAGTTTCTGCTCTCATATGTTATCTGATACAATGGCAAAACCGCATCACCGCAGACTTCCAACACAGTACAGTAGGAGGAGCAGGTTGTTTCCATTTTAGAAGTAGATCCCTACGGGCATAATAAAGTGCAAAAAAAAAACTTAAAATATCTATTAGATCCTATATCTTCCATAATTCCCAGTAACATCATTCACGGTTGCAGAACAGAAGGAAAGCAGCACCATCTAAGTGCAGTAATGATATAACATTTATTTCAAGGATAACAGTAAAAACCCACAAGATAAATATGATTTCAGCACAGATGTATAGCGGTTCATCCTTTCCCAGGAAGGATGACCTGTGGTCATTCATGGATCATTCACGAATCCAGCTGTAATGACAAGTCACCAAGGGCATTCAGAGCATCAATCACCGAATTCCCAATACGAGCGAATAGATGGGCATTACTTTGTCTATATTCCCATCCAGGGCTTTTTTTCAGCTGGAACGTGGGGGAACGCAGTTCCGGCACCTTCAGCACTGAATGTATGTGATGGCAAGGGGTACTGGGATATGCTGGGGAATCTATTTTTGTGTGGGGGTCTATTGTTGCTGAGGGGGTCTATTGTGGCTGGCAGGGGGTCAGTTGTTGCTGACTGCTGGAAATCTGTTGATATTGCTGGCGGTCTATTGTTGCAGGGGTGGTATTTTGTAATGGGCAATCCATTGTTACTGAGGGAGTGTACAATTTTACTTGGTTCTGTACTCTCTAAAAAGGGCTGGTACTGGGAATGACTGGCAAGAGATGGTGCTCAGAGGTGGGTAGGGGCGGAGGCAAGAAGTGATTCAGTAGGGGAGAGTTCCTGCACCTATTCTCTGAGAAAAAAAGCCCTGTTCCCATCACACACATTCCTGAATCACAGGCTCATCTGTAGCAGGTGCTGTAGTGATTACCAGCTGGACACTGGATATCACAGAACAATATACCGTATTTTCCGGCGTATAAGACAACCTTTTGTACGTAAAAAAATGCCTCAAAACTCAGGGGTCGTCTTATACGCCGATACCTGTCTCAGTCAGATTGCAGGTATCCATTATTCAAAAGCCGCGCCTCCTCCTCGTGCTGTTCCGTAATAGGCGGAAACCCTAATTTTTCCAGCGGAGCCTTTGTTCAGTGTTTCGCCCATCATGGATGCCTTCTCATTCTCGACCTCGGACGAGAGGACATCTGTGATAGGCGGAACACTGAACACAGGCTGTGCTGGGAAAATGAGTGTTCTGCCTATAGCGGAACAGCACGAGGAGGAGGCGTGGCTTTTGAATAATGGATGCCCGCAGTCTGACAAACTCTGCATACAGGATAAGGTAGGGAGATTGTCGAGGTATGCAATGGCACAATGAGGTAGGCAATGGCACATTGAGGCATGTAATTTAATGGCACAATGAGGTAGGCAATGGCACATTGAGGCATGTAATTTAATGGCACAATGAGGTAGGCAATGGCACATTGAGGCATGTAATGTAATGGCACAGTGAGGCATGTAATGTAATGGCACAGTGAGGCATGTAATGTATTGGCACAGTGAGGCATGTAATGTAATGGCACAGTGAGGCATGTAATGTAATGGCACAGGGAGGCATGTAATGTAATGAAACAATGAGGCATGTAATGTAATTTAATGGCACAGGGAGGCATGTAATGTAATTTAATGGCACAGTGAGGCATGTAATGTAATGGCACAGTGAGATCTGAAAAAAAGCAACGGTTGTTCGGGCTACCCCTCAGCTTCCAGACAGACTAGTAGGAAGGGGTCATCTTATATGGCAAGTATATCCCAAAATCAAATGTTTTGCTGGAAAATTAAGGGGTTGTCTTATACGCCCAGTCGCCTTATACACCGGAAAATACGGTACATACTCGCCAGCACACCAGCACACCATGGATCTTGAATTGCAGTTCAAAGCTTTTATTGTAGAGAGATCACATCACAAAATTACAAGTGAAACTTTTGGAGCCACGCAGGACACCTTCACATGCCTGATGGTACCTGTAGAGGAGTAACAGTGTGTACAGAGGGGACTAACCAAGGGGTAAATGCCTGCTGGTCTCTGTAGGGTATTGTAAGCCCTATGTAAGAACTTTAACTGTATAAATCTATCTCTAGGAGAAATCATATTAGAAACATAGGGGACTTTACAGTTTTCCCAGTCATCATCTGTAAGGTCAGGAATGTCACATTTCCATTTGTCGAGGGTTCTAATAAAATTAGTGGCATAGGCTACAGACACACAAAGATAAATGACTTTCCAAGCACCAGGCGTTAGCAAGCGCTCCACCGAATCCGATTGCAGGACACGTGGCTTAGGAAATTGGGCCTTAGCTGTAAATATCGACAGTACATGGAAGCCGATAACCCAAACTTCCCTCGCAACTGCAAAGGAGGAAAATTTCCCATCTGTGATACCATGCCTTAAGGCCACAATTCCCTTAGTCACCCACACCTGGGGTTCTGTACGTTTAAAGAGGTTTTACCCCAAAGGGGAATGTGAGGGGAATAGGTAGCATCCTCCCTGTAGACTGCTCTAGCCTGCACCCAAACACGAATTGCCGTATGCACGGGTCTCGTAATTAAGGGATGGGTTTTAGGACCCCGATAAACCAAGTTGGAAACGGCAGCATAGAATCCCAGAGGGGCTGACTTTAGAGTAACCATTGGGTTGGGTGTAGGCTGACTAAACCACCAGCAAACCATGACAAGTACTGTCACCCAATAATAAAGTTGAAAATTAGGCAGGACCAATCCTGTTGGGCAGTTGGAGTATTTTCCATGCCACTATAGGAGTCTTACCTGCCCATACAAATGAAACAATCATACCATCCAGCCTAATAAAAATGGGTATGGGCACTGGAGTGTTCCTGAAGAAATAGAGAACTTTTGACACATAAACCATTTTTAACAAATTAATTTACTGACAAATTGGGAAAACAAAAGGAATAATGTTGTCATCCAAATAATTAATGGAATATTAATCATCCAAATAAGCCTCAAGTTTGCCCCTTATCCAGACCCCCAAGTAGGTGAACTGTAACAGCATGCATGTCTCTACTCCAGGACCCAAGGCATGAAGGGATAAAAGGACTGACTTATCCCAATTGACGCAAATGCAAAAATAGTGACCAAACAGATCTAGGATTTCAAGGCAAAGTGTAAAGGAGAGATCCGCGTCCTTGAGGTACAATAAGGTGTTATCTGCCTGAGAAATTTTCTCATGTCAAGACCCAAATTCCCTTCATCCTGGCATCCTGATGTAAGAGAATTGCCAAGGATTCAATAGCTAAGGCAAATATATGCCTGGAAAGGGTGGACAACCCTGCCTTGTCCCTCTATGCAAGAGGAAAAGGGTGGACAACACTCCATTAGCCCTAGCAACCAGACTATGGTTGAATAGCTTCAGCCACGCAATAAAATTGGGCTCAAATCCAAAACACTCCAACACCCTCTAAGGCCTTGTACACACAATAGGTTAAACAGAGAACAACGGTCTGATGGACCGTTTTCATTGGTCAAAACCGATCGTGCGTGGGCCCCATAGGTTATTTAAAAAAAAAGCCAACTTGCTTTAAATTTAGGCACAACCATCGGTTAAAAATCCACGCATGTTCAGAATCAAGTCGACGCATGCTTGGAAGCATTGAACTTCGTTTTTTTCAGCACGCCGTTGTGTTTTACGTCACCGCGTTCTCACACGATCGTTTTTTAACCAATGGTGTGTAGGCGCGATGAACCATCAGTCAGCTTCATCGGTTAACCGATGAAAGCGGCCCATCGGTCCGTTCTCATCGGATGGACCGATCGTGCGTACGCAGCATAAAGGTACTCCAACCGGCAACCAAATCAAATGCTTTTCTAGCGTCTAGAGAGGCTACCACCCCGGGGATCCTCAGCTGCTATAGCAAAGCATCTAATATTAATTTCTGTACCTCTACCTGGCATAAACCCAGATTGGCCCGAATGCACCAACGCTGTTATAACCGAATTTAAACGAAGAGCCCAAATTTTAGTAAGTAGTTTGGCGTCCACATTCAACAACGAAATGGGACGATAGGAGAAATACAGTATGTATTTTTACCAGGTTTGGGCACTACCACTATCACCACGTCAGACATCACAGAAAGAAGGGTCCCAGTCCTCAACGAGTTTACCATTATGGCATGTAGTCAGGGTGCTAGGTGGTCTGCATACATTTGACAGAATGCAACGGAAACTCATCGGATCTCTGGGTTTTCCCGCATTGCAGAGAAGATATAGCAACCTGCACTTCTTTCAACGTAATGGGAGAGTCTAAACCGTCTCTATACGTAAAAGTCAATACTGGGAAGTCAACCTCTGAGTTGGGGTCAACTATATGGGGCACACTCATAGCAGGGGATTGTTCTCGGGCAAGCCAGACCGACCACAACTGTGTTAACTATCCATGTTAACACCTATAAGTCAGTTTTAAAGATTCCCAATGGTAAATGTTATTTCTTTGGCCCTAGCAACCTTATATGCTATAGTTTTTTCTATTTCTCTTACCTGATAGAGCATTTAAAGCAAAATTATAGCAAATCTTAAACCCCAAATAATCCTCAATAAAGCTGTATGAAACCCCTTTTACATGTATTACATTCCCTACCATTCCAGCGAGGTCAGTTGTCTGACCCTCAGACTTTTTTTTAACAGAAAGATTTTTTTATTAACAAATCAGCAATACAATATAGTCAGCAGTCGACGACATTAAAGTACTTGTATTTACAGTGTCAGTCTGAGATATTCATTTCCAGATTATAACATTTCACAAATCCATAAAGCCTTCTTCCTAACATTTCCCAACCAGTGAATTCCAAGTATATTCCCATCTAATGCCCGCCCTCACTTTCAGTAGGATATAGACTTGCTCTCCCCATGGGAAACCCCCAGGTACATAACAAGTATGAGCAATTCGATTCAATCCTCATCAGGCAGGATCGGGCAGCGCCCGACGCAATGAGGGGAGGGCAACTGACCCCCAGGCCGAACAGGGGGGCAATCCATCACTCAGTCCCCCTCCTCCCCGGCCCCTCACCCGCGCCCATCCACCCAAGCAGACCAGACCTTGGGCCAGATCCACGTAGATCGGCGTAATTTTAAGCAGGCGTAGCGTATTGTAGTTACGCTACGCCGCCGCTACTTTGAGAGGCAAGTGCTGTATTGACAAAGCACTTGCGTCTAAAGTTACGGTGGCGTAGCGTAAATGTGTCGGTGTAAGGGCGCGGAATTCAAATGACAAAGATGTGGACGTGTTTTATGTTAATTTAACTTGACCCCACGTAAATGATGTTTTTTTTGCGCATGCCCGAAATCACAATGCAAATAGTCAATGCTTTAGACGTGAACGTAATTTCCGCAAAGCCCTATTCGCGAACGTTTTACGCAAACGACGTACACAACGGAAAATTCGACGCTGGCCCGACGTCCATACTTAACATTGCGTACGCCTCATAGACCCAGGGGTAACGTTACGCCGAAAAAAAGCCTTACGTAAACGACGTAAAAAAATGCGCCGGCCGGACGTACGTTCTGAGAATCGGCGTATCTAGCTAATTTGTATACTCTACGCGGAAATTAACAGAAGCGCCACCTAGCGGCCAGCGTAAATGTGCACCTAAGATCTGACGGCGTACTAAGACGTACGTCAGTCGGATCTAGCCCCCATTCAGTCGTATCTTGTTTTGTGGATACAAAACAAAGATACGACGGGGCATCCTAGAAGTTACGCGGCGTATCAATAGATACGCCAACATAACTTCTTTGTGGATCTGGCCCCTTGTCGAATTTAGCAGGGCACTGCCTACTCTCGTAGGTACGTTTGTAAAGGGGTAGCACTGAATCCACCGCCTTTTTTTCAGGAATTAAGGGTGGGGGGCTCGGCTGATTTCCAATGCAGCATTATCTCCCTCCTAGCATAGAACAGTGAAAATGTAATGCAGAGCTTAGTGTATCTGTCTCCCTCCACCTCTCCTAAATGGCTGAGAAGGAGCTGATCCTCAGTCTTACTTACTCACAGTGCTGGACCACCTTGATGGAATGTTGTTTCCCTATGACATTTGCAAGATATTTGATCTTCTCATGGTGCTCCACGATGATAATACCTGCTGCTTTGACTTATTTCGATGGATATCGAACAAGGGCGGATGCTTGCTGCCTCCAGTCTTTTTACCTCTTTGAATATAAAAATGATTTTATTCATGCCTTGTGCTACTTCTTGAAGTGACTTTAGTTTCCTTTAATAACACACAATATATGTTTTTCTAAAATCTATCCATTGTACATGCACGTTACCATATTTTTGTTGTGTGTATATATGCCCCATCATAAAGTTTATGCAGAATTTATATGTTATGTTTATAATAAGACTTTATTGCCAATCTCATGCTTTTGCACAGCAGTAATTATCCATGAATAATGAACTGGCCTTTTTATGCAAAAATGTGTTGAGTACATTTTGTATCCTATTTATCTAATAAAAAGATGGTATAGTTTTGATTAATGTATCCATTTTTATTACCAATGTCCCAATTATTGTTTAGCAATGCAGAGAACTCATGTAAAAAGAAAAGTAAGCAATCAACTTTGCTTCTGCTACCATATGTCTTCTTTACCTGACCACCATGCTCATCTGGATTGCCAGGAGTGTTCTCAAGATGATTCTCCTGGGGCTAAAGATTTTTTTTTTCTGGATGAACACAAATGAACACAACTATAATAGACACTTTTCAATAAATGGTTTCAGCTCCCAGATCCATTTCCCAGGTTCCTGCACAAGGGAATTCTTCTTCTGATTTGTTAGTCAAAATGAGTCAGTGAGGATGTCCCTGAAGGTCAGGTGCATTCTTCTTCATCTGAATATAAAACCGCAGGGATAACTTTTTGTTTCATAAAGTGGATCCTAAGAACTATGGGCCTAATCCTCAGCCAGGCGGCGTAACTTAACTTTCAGCAGTTAAGTTACACTGACTTAAAATTTCTACCTAAGTGCCTGATCCACAAAGCACTTACCTAGAAATTACACGCCGTGTAACTTAAGTGCCTCCGTCGCAAGGCGGTCCTCCTCTCCGGGGGGCGTTTAAAATTTAAATGAGGAGCGCTCCCGCGCCGACCGTACTACGCATGCGTGTGACGTAATTTTCCCGACGTGCACCGCGCGAACGTAATTGACGCCGGGCTTTGTGGATTGCGACGGGACACTAAAGTTGCGACGGGTGAAAAAAAAAAAAGCGCCGGGAAAACAAAAACAAAAATTGTCAGCGTCGCTCGGCATGCATTCCTGAGGGAGAACTCCATGCCAATTTTCAAAGAAAAAACCGGCATGGGTTCCCTCCCCCAGGAGCATACCAGGCCCTTAGGTCTGGTATGGGTTGTAAGGAGACCCCCCCTACGCCGAAAATTCGACGTAGGGGGTCCCCCTACAATCCATACCAGACCCGTAAGCACGCTACCCGGCCGGTCAGGAAAGGGAGTGGGGACGATCGAGCGCCCCCCCCTCCTGAGCCGTGCCAGGCCGCATGCCCTCAACATGGGGGGGTTGGGTGCTCTGGGGCAGGGGGGCGCACTGCGGGTCCCCCCACCCCAGAGCACCCTGTCCCCATGTTGATGAGGACAGGACCTCTTCCCGACAACCCTTGCCGTTGGTTGTCGGGGTCTGCGGGCGGGGGCTTATCGGAATCTGGGAGTCCCCTTTAATAAGGGGGCCCCCAGATACCGGCCCCCCACCCTAAGTGAATGGATATGGGGTACATAGTACCCCTACCCATTCACCTGGAGGCAAAAAGTTAAAGTTATTAAACACACAACACAAGGGTTTTTAAAATAATTTATTAGTCTGCTCCGGAAGCCCCCCCTGTCTTCTTTATTAGCTCTAATACCAGGGGGGGCTTCTTCTTCCACTCTCCGGGGGTCTTCTCCGCTCTCCGGGGGGGTTTCTTCTTCCGCTCTCCGGGGGGGGGGGGTCTTCTCCGCTCTCCGGGGGTCTTCTTCTATCTTCGCCGCTCTCCGCTGTTGACTCGGCGAACCCCGGTTCTTCTGCAGCTGTCCGGTGCCTTCTTCTTCAGCGCTGGCTGCCTGCTATCTTCGTGTGTTAGCTCAATTACTAACAGGCAGCCAGCGCGGTCTTCTGTGACGTCATGGTCTTCTTCTCCCTTCTTCCGATGTTGACTCGACGCCTCTTGTCACTGCAATGATGGAAGCGCGCCTTGCATCCCATTTATATAGGCATCACCGTCCCATCATGCTCTGGTAGGTACCCACGTGGTGGGTGCCTACCCACGTGCACCCACCGCGTGGGTACCTACCGGAGCATGATGGGACGGTGATGCCTATATAAATGGGATGCAAGGCGCGCTTCCATCATTGCAGTGACAAGAGGCGACGTGTCAACATCGGAAGAGGGGAGAAGAACAGAAGAGAAGAAGGTGACGTCACAGAAGACCGCGCTGGCTGCCTGTTAGTAATTGAGCTAACACACGAAGATAGCAGGCAGCCAGCGCTGAAGGAGAAGGCACCGGACAGCTGCAGAAGAACCGGGGTTCGCCGAGTCAACAGCGGAGAGCCGCAAAGATAGAAGAAGACCCCCGGAGAGCGGAGAAGACCCCCCCCGGAGAGCGGAAGAAGAAACCCCCCCCCGGAGAGCGGAGAAGACACCCCCGGAGAGTGGAAGAAGAAGCCCCCCCTGGTATTAGAGCTAATAAAGAAGACAGGGGGGGCCTCCGGAGCAGACTAATAAATTAATTTAAAAACCCTTGTGTTGTGTGTTTAATAACTTTAACTTTTTGCCTCCAGGTGAATGGGTAGGGGTACAATGTACCCCATATCCATTCACTTAGGGTGGGGGGCCGGTATCTGGGGGCCCCCTTATTTGAGGGGACTCCCAGATTCCGATAAGCCCCCGCCCGCAGACCCCGACAACCAACGGCAAGGGTTGTCGGGAAGAGGTCCTGTCCTCATCAACATGGGGACAGGGTGCTCTGGGGTGGGGGGGCCCGCAGTGCTCCCCCCTGCCCCAGAGCACCCAACCCCCCCATGTTGAGGGCATGCGGCCTGGCACGGCTCAGGAGGGGGGGGGCGCTCGCTCGTCCCCACTCCCATTCCTGGCCGGCCGGGTAGCGTGCTTTGGATACGGGTCTGGTATGGATTGTAGGGGGACCCCCTACGTCGATTTTTCGGCGTAGGGGGGTCTCCTTACAACCCATACCAGACCTAAGGGCCTGGTATGCTCCTGGGGGGGAACCCATGCCGGTTTTGTTTTTACAAATTGCCGTGGAGTTCTCCCTCGGGAATGCATAACAAATGCCGTCGCTTGAATGTGCTTTTACATGGTGTTACTAACTTTACACCATGTAAAAGCAGCCCTAATTTTACACTTGCAAACTAAAACTTACGGCGAAAAAAACGAAGCTGAAAAGCTTTGTGGATCGCCCTAAGTGCTAATTTGCATACCAGAAACGGCATTTCGACTCGAAATGCCCCCAGCGGCGGATGCGGTACTGCATCCTAAGATCCGGCAGTGTAAGTGTAAGTGTAGAACCCAAGGGCGGATCCAGAGTCTAGTCTCGGGAGGGGCACTGCCAGAAAATAAGGTGTTGCTTACAGAACTCAATTAGGTGTCCGATGTGTCCGCTGCAATGTTGCAGTACCGCTAAAAAATCAATGATCGCCGCCATTACTAGTAAAAAATATTTAAATATAAATGCCATAAATCTATCCCATAGTTTGTAGACGATTGTCAGGGACTGCAGACATGGTACAAGAGATGGTCAGAGACTGCAGACGTGGTACAGGAGATGGTCAGAGACTGTAGACGTGGTACAAGAGATGGTCAGAGACTGCAGACGTGGTACAGGAGATGGTCAGAGACTGCAGACGTGGTACAGGAGATGGTCAGAGACTGCAGACGTGGTACAAGGGATAGTCAGAGACTGCAGACGTGGTACAAGGGATGGTCAGAGACTGCAGACGTGGTACAAGGGATGGTCAGAGACTGCAGACGTGGTATAAGAGATGGTCAGAGACTGCAGGCGTGGTACAAGGGATGGTCAGAGACTGCAGACGTGGTATAAAATATGGTCAGAGACTGCAGGCATGGTACAAGGGATGGTCAGAGACTGCAGACGTGGTATAAGAGATGGTCAGAGACTGCAGGCATGGTACAAGGGATGGTCAGAGACTGCAGACGTGGTATAAGAGATGGTCAGAGACTGCAGGCATGGTACACGGGATGGTCAGAGACTGAACACATGGTACAAGAGATCAATGCAGCCTCATCAGTGCCCACCATTGCAGCCTCACTGTGCATATGAATGCAGCCCCACCTTTGTGTATAAATTCAGTCCCACTTTTGTATATTAATGCAGTCCCACTTTTGTATATCAATGCAGACCCACTTTTGTATATCAATGCAGACCCACTTTTGTATATCAATGCAGACCCACTTTTGTATATCAATGCAGACCCACTTTTGTATATCAATGCAGACCCACTTTTGTATATAAATGCAGCCCCACTTTTGTATATAAATGCAGCCCCACTTTTGTCTATGAATGCAGTCCCACTTTTGTATATGAATGCAGTCCCACTTTTGTATATACATGCAGTCCCACTTCTGTATATGAATGCAGTCCCACTTTTGTATATACATGCAGTCCCACTTCTGTATATGAATGCAGCCCCACTTTTGTCTATTAATGCAGCCACACTGTGCATGGCACTCACCATGGCATTGCCTCGATCACACACAGCAGGTATCTCCTCTCCCGACGTGTGTCATGGAACAAACAGGAGCTGTAGGTCTGTGTTCGGCTCTAGCAAAGTCCCCCCTTAGACGGGCTTGTGTGATAGACAAAACACTGATTCAATCAGTGTTCCATCTCCATCTACTATCACACGAGCAGGTCTAGCACAGGCAGCACAGCCGAACACAGACTCAGCTCTCACACACAGCCAGAGATGCCCGGTGTCATACACGCAGGAGAGAGGGGAGTGCTGCAGTCAGCTACAGCTCAAAGCAGCCTACCAGCCCTGGTGATGAGAGAGGGAGAGAGAGTTAGAGTCTCGGCAGCGGGAGCTGCAGGCACCACAAAGCAGTTTAAAAGCCAATGTGACATGATTGCCTCGGGGGGAGAGCAATTGCCATGTTGCCATGTTGCCCCCCCCTGGATCCGCCGTTGCCACAAAGCAGTTTAAAAAAAAATAGTAAAAAAAAAAAAAAAAATTTTTTTTTTTAAAACCAATGTGACATGATTGCCTCGGGGGGGAACAATTGCCATGTTGCCCCCCCCCCCCTGGATCCGCCGTTGCCACAAAGCAGTTTAAAAAAAAATAGTAAAAAAAAAAAAAAAAAAAATTCTTTTTTTTTTTTTTTAAAGCCAATGTGACATGATTGCCTCGGGGGGGGGGGGCAATTGCCCTGTTGCCCCCCCCCCTGGATCCGCCGTTGGTAGAACCAGGGATACGACGGCTTACTCCGTCGTATCTCTTTTGAGGATTTGGCCCAATATATATTCTATGTATGAAAAAGGGAAACAGATACAACTTCTAGCAAAGGACAAACTGTTCTTTTTTTCAGAAATGAAAGGTTGGATCATTCATTTTATTGCATATTTTTATAAAAGAGGTTATATAAAGCCAACAGCCAATTGGCGGAAACTAACAAAGGAAGAAATGGAAGCGCAGACCTTTTGTAGCTGGCCAGCTAGAACCTGTCCTAGGTAGCTAATATAACCTACATGTATACAGCTAAACCTGCTAAGAACCTAAATGTAATACACATGTTTATATGTGAGAGACAAAAGAAAAGTTATTCACTGTGATTTTTTGCTTGAATGTCATATAACAGATGTATGTTGTGTTCACAGAGGCAAAAGAAAAAATATGCCTTTAAGAATCGTTTATTTATATGACAGTGAAGGTAAGCTCAAATTACACAGTAGATTTCATACCAGAAAGCATAGAGTTAAGCTTTTGTGACTCATCAGTAGCCTTGCCCAATCACAGCTAATCTCACATTGAGCAGAGTTTTGACCTATCACAGCCACCTTTGCATCCATTCTGTCTGGGAGGTTCCTAATACTGTACATGTGCTGCAAATTCATTCCACATGGAGACAGAGAGCAGAGCAGACATACAGAGTTCAGTTTTATGGAAGCAAGGGCCCAAATAGGTACGTTACACAAGTTATACACAAATTATATATATGTTCTTATTGTAAATAGTGTGATCAGAACTGTATACTGATCTAGTTGTGTGTTCACTTGTAGTTCCACCAAACACTCGAACGAACTAAGTCACATCCATCCATCCACTCTAACAAGCTAACTGCACCGAGTTAACAAACCCTGCAAACCAAGTTGCAAACCACAGTTATACCTTTCAGAGAAATCAGAGAATGCTTTGATAACTTACAGAGAGAGAGAGAGAGAGAGAGAGAGAGAGAGAGAGAGAGAGAGAGAGTATAAATACTGAAGAAAGAAATATATCCACCATTTTATGTTGAATGACAAGATTGAATATTTTGTGATACTTATTCAACACGTGTTTGTATATGGACTGTCTGCTGCAAATCAGCAGTGTTATCTACGAGGAAAAGTGTGCTCTTTAAACCTTACTGCTTCCATAGAATGGCAATAGAGGAATTTCAGAGTAATAGACAGTCTTGTTGGACTGAAAAGTCAGAGATATCACAATTCTTCTAATGCCACAGCGCATGAGGCACTTTATAGTGCTGCGCCTGCCACACCTTTTGTATTTGCACTCATGTTTAAATGAAGTCACACATGCATTTCAGCAATGTTACATAGACCAAGAAGATGCTCTGGCTTCCTCTAGGAGAGACATACTCCAGAAAAGATGGATGGATGGAGCAGCAGAGGGACAAACGTTTTGCACTCCTGTGACCCGTTTTCAGCAGAGAGTGGGCTGAAGTCCGCTCTCTGCTGACGTCTCCAAGATCAGTCCAGAAGTCTGGATCCGCCAGGTGCCTGAACTGATGGCAGTCTCAGCCTCTCAGCGAGCCACTGTGAGGCTGAGACAGCCGCTCCCCCACCACTCCACAGCTCAGTGCTCCAATGAGCGTGGAGGAGCAGAGCAGGAGAGATGATGATTGACAGCCAGCAGCTCTCCTCTCAGGGAGGAGTGAGAACTGAGTCAGAGACCGCAGGGGGACTGATGCAGCATCGGTCCGATGCTGCATCCACCTAGGTAAGTATGAATATGGAAAAAACCCCAAATCCATACTTCTCGATTTAAAAGTCAGCATCTACAAAAAGTTTAGCTGCTGACTTTTAATAAACAGGCACTCACCTGTCCCACAGTCCAACGTTGTGGCCGTCTGAAGCTTTGCTTCTCTCCTTCTCCTTTCTGCAGCACCGGCATTGCAAGTGCGGGCACCTGGCTGTGACAGCTTGCGGCTTCACGGCCGGGTGTGCAATGTGTTTGCGCAAGTCACGCTGCGTGTTTTGAATGGCCGGGCAATCTTCTGGGACCTGTGACATGTCCTAGAAGATTGCATGGAGGGAGGGGGGAGAGGAGAGCGTGCCATGAGCAGAAGTAGGAGCTGGGTACCTGTCAAAACAAGGTACCCCCTAAAAAAAAAAAAAATTACATGCCAAATGTGGCATGTCAGGGGGTAAGAGGTACTTAAAGCAGAAGTTCCACTTTTGGGTGGAACTTCACTTTAAGGCATAGCCTACAGTAGATAATTAAAATGACTTAAAGGGGTTGTAAAGGTAAAAAAAAAATCCCCCTAAATAGCTTCCTTTACCTTAGTGCAGTCCTCCTTCACTTACCCCATCCTTCCATTTTGCTTTTAAATGTCCTTATTTCTTCTGAGAAATCCTCACTTCCTGTTTTTCTGTCTGTAACTACACGCAGTAATGGGAGGCTTTCTCCCTGGTGTGGAGAAAGCCTCTTGAGGGATGAGGGGGCGAGCAGGAGTGTCAGGACGCCCACTAACACACAGCTCCTTTCTCTATCTGCAAAGTAGAAAGCGTCCTAACCCTCCTGCTCGCCCCCTCCCCCCTCAAGAGGCTTTCTCCACACCAGAGAGAAAACCTCCCATTACTGTGTGTAGTTACAGACAGATGAACAGGAAGTGAGGTTTTCTCAGAAGAAATAAGGACATTTAAAAGCAAAATCAAAGGATGGGGTAAGTGAAGGAGGACTGCACTAAGGTAAAGGAAGCCATTTAGGGGGAAAAAAACAAACCTTTACAACCCCATATCTAGCAACACATTTTGGATTGTCTTAAAATATTTGGAACTGAATATAACCCAGAGTGTTATAACCACTCTAACCACTTAAGGACCCCTTCACGCTGATATACGTCGGCAGAATGGCACGGCTGGGCACAATCACGTACCTGTACATATCTCTTTAAGCCTAGCCGTGGGGTCGCGAGCGCGCCGGTCCTAAGCTCTGTGACCGCGCCTGTGGGACCCGCAGACCCGATCGCCGCCGTTGTCCCGCGATCCGTCTCCGGAGCTGAAGAACGGGGAGAGGTGTGTGTAAACACACCTTCCCTGTTCTTCACTGTGGCAGTGTCATTGATCGTCTGTTCCCTGATATAGGGAAAGACGATCAATGACATCACACGTCCAGCCCCGCCCCCCTACAGTTAGAAACACACATGAGGTCACACTTAACCCCTACAGTGCCCCCTAGTGGTTAACTCCTAAACTGCAATTGTCATTTTCACAGTAAACAGTGCATTTTTATAGAACTTTTTGCTGTGAAAATGACAATGGTCCCAAAAATGTGCCAAAATTGTCCGATGTATCCGCCATAATGTCGCATTCATGAAAAAAATCGGTGATCGCCGCCATTAGTAGTAAAAAAAAATTATTAGTAAAAATGCAATAAAACTATCCCCTATTTTGTAAACGCTATAAATTTTGCGCAAACCAATCGATAAACGCTTATTGCGATTTTTTTTTACCAAAAATATGTAGAAGAATACGTATCGGCCTAAACTGAGGGGGAAAAAAAGTTTTTTTTATATATTTTTGGGAGATATTTATTATAGCAAAAAGTAAAAAATAGCATTTTTTTTCAAAATTGACGCTCTATTTTTGTTTATAGCGCAAAAAATAAAACCTGCAAAGGTGATCAAATATCACCAAAAGAAAGCTCTATTTGTGGGAAAAAAAGGACGCCAATTTTGTTCGGGAGCCACGTTGCACGACCGCGCAATTGTCAGTTAAAGCGACGCAGTGCCGAATCGCAAAAAGGGGCAAGGTCCTTAACCTGCATAATGGTCTGGGTCTTAAGTGACTAAACTATTGTTGCGATACTGTCAATTTTCCTATGGTTGGTAACTGTTTTTTTTTTTCTATTTTGAGGACTCATTTTCTACATGACTAATGAGTAGGTCTTATTATCTTCATCTGAAAATAATGCAGTTTCAGAAAGCTTATGCATGATTCAGTTCAGTGAATCTAAAGTAGCGATAGTTATCTGGTGTTGAGTTCCATGAGAGCTGGAAAGTGTATGTCGGAGATTGCTGTTGTGCACTCTATTTATCATTATGTTTGTTTTGGCATAATATAAATTAGAGCCATAGCAGGATAGCATCTATATAAGCCAGACTGATCACACAGGGTGAAATGTGTCTATAATATTTTAAACATTATTTTAAAGGAGAACAAGGCACATTTTAAAGCATATATATTCATTTGCATACTATACCCTTTTTATTTTAAATATACAGTATCTATGCGTCTTTAACAAATATTTACAACTCGTATATTTGGTGAAGCTAATTGACAACTTTCTTTTTTTTATCATTCAAGTATCATGTTATAAGGTCCCGGTGGAGGCTGCTTGGCCTCCTATCTGAGCTCAGGGGCTGATAGCTAACACTGGCATACTGAGAAGGGTAAAACTGTCAATCAACAAAGCCTTTCATTTTTTTTTTCATTTAATCTTGACAGCACCTTTGTTACATGTGACCTATATTTTTGGAGTATCTGTTATCAGCACTAAACTCAGGTAAGAGATAGGATGGCCTTAAGGCCTGACACTCAGCCAGACACGTCTGCTTTGACAGGAAGTAAAAAACTAGTAAATAATAAAAAATAATGTACTTCCCCAGAGTTGGACTAAACTATTACAATCAATTAGGATATTCAGATTACCTAAGATTCACAGGGGTGGCTGGTTCTCTTTAACCACTTCAGCCCCGGAAGGATTTACCCCCTTCGTGACCAGAGCATTTTTTGCGATTCGGCACTGTCGCTTTAACTGACAATTGTGCCGTCGTGGCTCTGATAGGCTTCCCGATTACAGCCTGTGGGCTGTAATAGGCTTTCAAATAGTTAACCATAGGGCACACAGCCACACGCCTCTCAGCCAATCAGGTTCACCTGGTCAGGTTACCGGTAACCTGATTGGCTGAAGCGACATCGAGGGCGGGAGAAGACATTGAGGGAGCGTGGAGGTCTGGAGGATGATGGCTGAAACCCGAGAAAGGTATGTACCGGGCGGGGGGGGGGGTCAAACAGGCGTTTTTTGTGGGGCAAACTGGCGTTTTTTGTGGGGGCAAACTAGCGGCAATTGATGGCATGGCACAGTGGTGACAATTGATGGCATGGCACAGTGGTGACAATTGATGAAATTACACAGTGACGACAATTGATGACATGGCACAGTGGCGACAATTGATGGCATGGCACAGTGGCGACAATTGATGGCACAGTGGCGACAATTGATGGGCACAGTGGCTGCGTTTGGCACAGTGGCGACAATTAATTGGCACAATGGCTGCGTTTGATGGGCACAGTGAGGCTGCGATTGATGGGCTTTTTTTCGTTTGTTTGCGCCCCCCAAAAAAAATTTGAGCACCAGCCGCCACTGAGTGGGATTAAAACAATTAGTAATTGTGCTCCATCGTTGGTGCAGTGAAAGAGATAGTGCTGTATCATTGGTGTCAGTGGGAGGAATAGTGTCTCACCATTGGTGTCATAGGAGGAATAGTGCCCCATCATTGGTGTCAGTGGGAGGAATAGTGCCCCATCATTGGTATCAATGCAACAGTATTCCATTGTTTATATCAATGGAAGGGAGGAATACTGTCCTATCTTAGGGCATCAGTGGGAGGAACTTTGTTTCACTGTTAGTGTCAGTGGAAAGAATGGTGCCACATTTCAGTGGGAGGCATACTGCCGTAAAGGGCTGGATAAATGCCAGAAAAGAGCCACAGTTTGGAGTGCTCTGAACTGAACCATCATATCAAACATCAATCAAAATTACCTAACCAGACCAAGGTCCAGTGCCCGTGAACACAGCTTGTTACATATTTCTTTCATTCCTTTCAACATTCAATGAAATGACTGTTTATAATAATATCTTGGAGCCCCGGCTTCATTACAATAATGTAGATTTGCATCTTAATAGGATCAGTTACTTCATAATTTCCTAGTTGCATTTAAATATTCATGGTCCCATGAGGAGCTGTTTCATTTTCTAATTTGTCATTATGCTTTATTATACGGCGCCTGTCAGTTAAAGGGTGCGTGCGTGTGCGTGCGCGCGTGTGTGTGTGCAAGTGTGTGTGTAGGAGGCAGCAAAATAACTACATTATTGTACTTTTACCGACCGCAAACATTATAAAACACGTTTGATCATAGTGCCTGCATCTTGTAACGCCTGCAATATATTTGTGTTGCCTATGATCCATCACTGGTAAATAATGAGACACATATGTTATATTAATCACATTGTACAGACTATTGTTTAGTCTCACTGCAAAATAATGTTTAGAAGGGGATGGCTCGCTTTTCAACATATTTTTAAATTGACAGCATTTGCAAATATGGGCATTTTACATTCAATGTCATCTGGGAAGCAATTATTAAAGTTACTAATAATATGCAACAAACTTTTTAAATATTCTCCATCTATGGCTAAGGACAAAGAGTAATGAGTCATGCCACATAATCCTCAGCCCTATTACTAAAATCATATGTATTACTGGAACAATATTAAAACCTATAGCTTAATCCAAATATATTACATCAGATGCTTCACTAGTACTTAGGTATCTCATCGGGGATCTGCTGACTCTGTCTTAAAAAACTGTTCACATTATATTACATTGTTTCTATTAAAGCAGAATTAAACCTTAAAAAAATCCTGACAGGTAGTTTTTTTTATGATAGAAGAGACCCTGTTGGACTCCTCTGTTATAAACTCCTTTCACTGCCTGTCAGCATTGGTGTACACTGAGCTGTGCATGCGCACCTCAGTGTACCTTTATAGCAGTGGCGGCTGGTGCTTTAAATTTTTGGGGGGCGCAAACGAAAAAAAATTAAAATAAAAATTGCAGCCTCACTGTGCCCATTAAATGCAGCCACTGTGCCATCAATTGTCACCACTGTGCCATGCCATCAAATGCAGTCACTGTGCCATGCCATCAAACGCAGCCACTGTGGCATCAATTGTCACCACTGTGCCATGCCATCAAACGCAGCCACTGTGACATCAATTGTCACCACTGTGCCATGCCATCAAACGCAGCCACTGTGCCATCAATTATCACCACTGTGCCATGCCATCAAATGCAGTCACTATGCCATCAATTCGCACCACTGTGCCATGCCATCAAACGCAGTCACTGTGCCGTGCCATCCCATCAAAGCTGCCACTGTGCCATCAATTGTCACCACTGTGCCATGCCATCAAACGTAGCCACTGTGCCATCAATTATCACCACTGTGCCATGCCATCAAATGCAGTCACTATGCCATCAATTCGCGCCACTGTGCCATGCCATCAAACGCAGTCACTGTGCCATGCCATCAAACGCAGCCACTGTGCCATGCCATCAAACGCAGTCACTGTGCCATGCCATCAAACACAGCCACTGTGCCATCAATTGTCACCACTGTGCCATCAAACGCAGCCCCTGTGCCCCTCAATTGTCGCCACTGTGCCAATTTTCACCACTGTGCCCTTTAATTGTCACCACTGTGCCCATTGTTGCCACTGTGCATGTCACTGTGCCCTTTAATTGTTGCCACTGTGCCCATTGTAACCACTGTGCCCATTGTAACCACTGTGCCCATTGATGCCACTGTGCCCTTTGTCGCCACTGTGCCCATTGATGCCACTGTGCCCAGTGTCACCTCTGTGCCCATTGTCGCCGCTGTGCCCTGTAAAATGCACTTACCTTTCTCCTTCTACGTCCCTCGATGTCTTCTCCCGCCTTGGTGACGCTTCAGCCAATCAGGTTACCAATAACCAGAATCAGTGAACCTGATTGGCTGAGACGGCCGTCAGTCTTATCCAAGGAACGCACCCCCCGTACGTTCCGAGGATAAGCTTCCGGGAGACGAGGGCTGTACTCGGAAAGCCTATCAGAGCCGCTGGCACTGATAGGCACTTCCGCACAGCCAACCAGCTGCCGTTATTCAGGTGGTCGGCGCTCAAGTTCCGGCCATCTGAATAGACCAGCGGCAGCTGGCAACAATAACATACATTCATGCGGTGCGGAGCCACCAGAGGGCGCGGCGCTCAGCGCCCTCTATGGAAGGACCGCCCTTGCTATATAGCATTGCTTTGTGCCATGACAATATGACTCTATGCATGCCAGGGAGTGACATCATTGTGGCCTGGCCAACCAAGTGGCCAAAGAATTGGTACCTGGTAGGAAGACTGGGAGAAGGCAGCAGTGCCCATGACTGACAGGATTGCTGACAGCACAGCGCTGGAGGGGATCACTAGCAAGGTAAGTATACCATAATTGCTAAGATGCTGTACATACTAGCACATTATGGTTTAACCCTCCTTTACATTTGTGCTGTCCTCTTAAGAGCATTCCACGTTCAGATCACTCTTCAGAGGGCATTTGACAGGCCCTCCTCATATGTACAGCCCCCTTCCACTGCCTTAGCAGCTTAAGAGGGAGAGTTTGAGAGCAGTAAAAACATGAATCAAGCACACTGCTCCCCAGCCTCAAGTGTAAACAAGGCCTAAAACTTTTATTATGTGACACTTACCTGCAAACAAAGCCTGCATTCAACTTCATGTCTGGATAAAATGTGTGTGTTCCAACATTTAGAAGCTGTGTTTATCTAACTCATGTATTTAATCCTTTATATTTAAAAAAAAAAACGTGTTTCATGTTTATCATGCATGCCATAACCATTAAAGAGAGTGACAAGGGAGGTAACATTGTCCTCATGGACAACGAGCAATACAGTCGAATGTGTCTCAACATCTTAAGTAATCGTGACTGGTATCGTCCAGTTGGTTCTGACATAATGGAGGCTTTCAACAAAAATGTTTGTAGATGAGGCCTTTCAAAATGGGGTCATCTCGAAACAAACTTGGGACTTTATTCGTACCCAAGTGACGACTTTCTACGCACACCAAAAAATACACAAAAATGCTGTTGACCCTCCAGGCAGATCAATACTTTCTGGTAATGGTGCAATTAGTTGATGAGCACAATTAGTTGATGAACACATCAGACCCTTTGTCCTCACCATTCCATCGTACATTCGTGATACTATTCATCTCCTACAAATTATTGAGGGTGTACAAGTGTCGGGTCAATGCATCCTAGCAACAATTGATGTAGAAGCTCTCTATAGCTCAATTCTGCAGCGGGCTTGCATGCATCCACAGGGTGCTGTCCCAAATCCGCCACCATGAAGCCCCTTATAACAATTTTATACTTTCTTCTTTGAATCATATATTAAATCCCAATGTTTTCTCTTTTAATGGCCGTTTTTTCCTCCAGGTACAGGGAGTAGCCATGGGCACCTACTGTGTCCCAATCGACATCTAACCCATGAGGCACATAGGATCTCATATCAAATATCCACCTCGTTTCAAGTTTGGATATGGAGCGGACCCTATTTGTACCTCTCCAATGCGGACAACGTTTTTCTATGGGGACAAACAGAGTTCCTATAATTTGTCGATTGTGACATTTGGCATAATACTTGGGAAAACCGCGTCTTATATTCCCCACATGCTCTTCTAGACGTATGTGCAAAGCCCTCTTAGTACGTCCAATGTATTGCTTAGCGCATGGGCACTGGATAAGATACACCACACATTCACTGGAACATGTGATAAAGGAGTCAATATCATAGATTTTATCTGTCTGCGTAGACTGAAAAGTTTCTAATTTGCACCCTTGGAAAAAGTTTAATTGGCATATTTTACACTTCTCACACGGAAAAAAACTTTTCATCTTTTGAAAGAAAGAAACGGTTAGTGGGGGGTCAATAACATTGGGGGCTACTCTATGACGTAAGGAAGGTGCCCCTCTAAAAATAACAACTGGACAGTCAGGGATAACAGGGCACAAAATTCTATCGTTTTTTTAAGTATTCGGGTGTTTGTTGAAAATCTTTTTAACTGAAAAATGTTGGTTGGAGTAGCCTGTAATCATTGAACATCCAAACCGATTATCTGTGGCTTGGTTGACCCTACCCAATCTGGTAAGCATCTGGTTACGATCCACGTCATTAACCATCTAAATGGTATTGTCAATATTTGTCTCAATATATCCCTTTTCCAGAAATCTCTGCTTTATCTTCTAACATCAGACTCCACAGTAGGGCCCTTTGTGCCTCCAGCCCCTACAGTGGGATACAGACAGGCCACATCCATGGGCGATCTTCTGGTTAAGAGTGAATTCCGTGGCCCATATCGGGGTGATCCATACAAAATGATTGGGACATTTCCCTGCGGATCCTGCACATACTGCAAATATATGCACTCCAGAAAAGACGTATATTTGCCTAACGTCATGCACTTCATCCCCAGACATTATTCAAACTGTCAGACAAAGAGGGTGGTTCATCTTCTACTATGCAGTTGCAATTGCTTCTATGTAGGAAAAACTGTGCAAAAGCTCTGGCAAGACTGTATCGACATATTAAAGCGATGCAGACTGCCAATCCTGAGTTTCCATTAGGCAGACATGTTGCACAGATCCATGGAGGCATTTGCCCTAAGATTTCTGTCCTGGTACTAGATCGAGTACACCCCAGCTCTCGCGGAGGAGATTGCAACAAACTTCTCCTGCAGCGCGAGCTGAGGTGGATATCTAATTTAGACGCCACTCACCCACCCAGTTTAAATGAGGCTTTCAATTTGAAGCCTTTCTTACCGGTCTTTGCTACTGAAGGCTTCAAAAAGAACCTTTAGGACTGTCCAAAATCCCATGCTTTCTTCTTTTGGCTCTCCTTTTCTTTCTTTTGAATTCTCGGGATCCATGTAACATGAATCGACAAATTAAAGTATCAATATATGTTTCTCTTAAGCCGTGTACACGCGATCGGTTTGTCCGGTGAAAACAGACCGATGGAAATTTTCTTATTTATTTTAATACATTTTGTTAATTTTTACACTGTTTTAAAAACCAAAAATGGGTCACTTTTATTCCTATTTGAAGGAATGTAAACATCCCTTGTAATAGAAAAAAGCATGACAGGTCCTCTTAAATATGAGATCTGGTGTCAAAAAGACCTCAGATCTCAAATTTAGACTAAAATGCAATAAGAAAAAAATGTCTCTTTAAGAAGCATGGGCAGAAGTGACGTTTTGAAGTTGCTTCCGCCCAGCTATGCTATGGAGATGGGTGGGGGCCATCTTGCCCTCACTTATATCCCAGCCAAGCAGGAAGAAGGGGGGGGCCCTCTCCCACCGCCAATAACGGTGATCTTGCGGCGAATCCGCTGCAGAGACCACAGTTGTCATTTACAGGACCCCTCACAGAAAATATGGATATCTCGGTTGTGGCAGCAGCCATGTGTGTCCGCTCCATAGGGCAATGGAGGGCGCTTGCCCCCCCTAGAAACCAGTGCCATGATCCTCGGGGAGAAAAACAGCCCGCAGGAAGCAAGGCGGCGGCACGGCGAATCCAATTAGAGCCGCTCTCTCTCTTCTATCTCCAGCTGACAGAGAGGGGAGGAGGGCGATCGGGGGGAGATATACAGTACAGCCAGCCCGCGGCTCTCCTCTCCCTGTCACAGCTCCGCTGCCGAGTTCTCTGGTAAATGGAGCAGCTGCGCTGTGACAGGGAGAGGAGAGCCGTGGGCTTGCTGTACTATATATCTCCCCCGATCACCCCCCTCCCCCTCTCTGTCAGCTGGAGCTAGAAGAGAGAGAGCGGCTCTAATTGGATTCGCCATGCCGCCGCCTTGCTTCCTGCTCTCCTCGCCATGATTGGCCACAGCAGAGGGCCAATCAGAAGATTATGGGGACTGGGGGCATCATGGGAAATGTAGTCCCTTAGGAGAGGCGGCCCCAGCGTGTCCACAGACACCATGCTAAAGCCCCCAGCATGCAAACACTCTGCTGGGGGGTTACAAGAGGAGAAAAGAGAATACTGTGCTCATGCTGGGGGAAGCCAGAGAGAGAGAGCCACGCTGAACCCGCACCAACCTGAGAGCCGTGCTGTACCTGCACCAACCAGAGAGCTACGCTGTACCCGCACCAACCAGAGAGCCACGCTGTACCCGCACCAATGACTAAGCCCCTTCCCTTCATGACATTGTCAAAAAGGGACCGAGCATGGATGACCTTAAAATGATGCCCCCCCCCCTGAAAAAAGTTCAGCGGACGCCCATGGCAGCAGCTGCTGCCGTTACCGAGATATACATCTTTAAAGTACCAACGTAAATGTACATGAGCGGGTCCTTAAGTGGCTAAACATGCAGCTATATTTAAAATGGCAGCTTTTCACAACATGGAGTCTTGATAGTTCATTTATATTATTACAATTATTTCAGTAGTGGCCAGAAAGCATCACTGGATGTCAGCGTACTACTAAAAAAAATTATAACCCAATGCAATTCAATACAAGGCATATAAAATACAGGGAATTGGGGCAGAACAGAGTCACTGAAGTGATAAGGGTAAAAGCTGGCCAGGCCATGGGGAGCATTACATAACTGACACCATTCAGATGATAGCTAAGTTAAACCCCAAAGCATAAATGTAATTCAGTAAATTGCAGTTTACCAGTCCTTAGATGTGGTGGCTGCATTTGTTTTCACTTTTCAGGCTAAAAAGAATTTCAGCAAATAAAACCCGTTGATCTTGCCAAAGGTTTAATGTCCTTGTCACTTCCTGTGAGCTAAAAATAAAGCACAAACATGCTTGTATTTTTGGGGGGTAAACTACTAACATGTAATGGAGAAGGACATGCTTGTACAGACTGTGTGATAACCATGGCTACCTTCATAGATACAGCGAAGAAATTAGTGTAGACATAAAGTGAAAGGAAATGTGTTATACATAGGATTACCAGGTAGAAAACAAAAGAGATTTCACCTACAAACACGGTGAGGTTTCTTCACAGTAAGAGCTGTGAAAGTGTGGATTAGACTCCCTCCAGAGGTGGTTCTGGCCAGCTCAGTAGTTTGTTTAAAAAAAGGCCTGGATTCTTTCCTAAATGTACATAATACACTGCTCAAAAAAATGTAACACTTTTAAACTCCTGGGATATTGATCTGGTCAGTTAAGTAACAGAGGGTGTATACAGAGGGGGTTGTTAATCAGTTTCAGCTGCTCTGCTGTTAATTGAAATTAACAACAGGTGCATTAGATGGGCAACAATGAGACGACCTCCAAAACAGGAATGTTTTTTCAGTTGGAGGTTTCTGACATTTTTTTTCCCTACTCATCTTTTCTGACTGTTTTTCACTAGTTTTGCATTTGGACCCTATAAAGGTTGCACAGGCAGTCCAACTCCTCCAGGATGGCATATCAATACGTGTCATTGCCAGAAGGTTTGTCGTGTCTCCCAGCACAGTCTCAAGAGCATGGAGAAGATTCCAGGAGACAGGCAGTTACTCTACGAGCCGTAGAAGGTCCTTAACCCATCAGCAGAACCGGCATCTGCTCCTTTGTGCAAGGAGGAACAGGAAGAGCACTGCCAGAGCCCTACAAAATGACCTCCAGCAGGCCACTGGTGTGAATGTCTCTGACCAAACAATCAAAAACAGACTTCATGGGGGTGGCCTGGGGGCCCGACGTCCTCTAGTGTGCTCTGTGCTCACTGCCGGACACTGTGGAGCTCGATTGGCATTTTCCATTGAACACCAGAATTGGCAGGTCCGCCACTGGTGCCCCATGCTTTTCACAGATGAGAGCAGGTTGACCCTGAGCATATGTGACAGACGTGAAAGGGTCTGGAGAAGCCACAGAGAACTTTATGCTGCCTGTAACATCATTCAGCATAACCGTTTTTTGGTGGTGGGTCAGTGATGGTCTGGGGAGGCATATCCATGGAGGGACGCACAGACATCTACAGGCTACAAAATGGCACCCTGACTGCCATTAGGTATCGGGATAAAAACCTTGGACCCATTGTCAGACCCTACGCTGGTGCAGTGGGTCCTGAGTTCCTCTTGGTTCACGACAATGCCCGGCCTCATTTGGTGAGAGCATGCAGCCAGATCCTGGAGATTGAAGAAATTGATACCATTGAATGGCCCCCACGCACCTCAGTCTGTTCAGGAGCTCAGTGATGCTCTGGTCCAGATCTGGGAGGAAATACCCAAGGACACCATCCGTTGTCTCATTAGGAGCATGCCCTGATGTTGTCAGGCATGCATACAAGCACTTAGGACCATTTTGAGTTGTTGCAATGAAATTTCAGCAAAATGGACTAGCTTGCCGCATAATTTTTTCACTTTTTGGGGTGTCTTTGAATTCAGCCCTCTGTAGGTGGATAATTTTCATTTCCATCAAATGATGTGCCATGCTTTCATTCCTAACACATTACCCAGTCCATATCAGTATAGATATCCAGCATGAAATTTTTACCCATTGAGAGCAGTGTATAACTGGATACTAACATTTATACGTAAAGTTGACCCAGGGGATATCCAATTTCCTCTCGGGGGATCAGGAAGGAATTTTTCCCCTGCTGGAGCAAATTGGATCATGCTTTGCTGTTTTTTTTGCCTTCCTCTGGATTAAACATGTGCATGACGAAAAAATGTGTTTTGTTTAGTTTTGATTCATTAATCTAGTTATTTTGTTTAGTTAAATTTGGTTGATTCGTTCAATTAACATTTGGGATTCGTATTCGGAATTGAATCGTTTGAATCGAAAACTTTGCACAGCATTCGGGAGTGGTAAACTGCAATATATAGAATTTTTGTTTTTGTGATTAGCTCATACCTGAGCAATACCTGCTATATTTGCCAGAACTGAATGATATGAGCACTCACGTCATGTGTCAACAGGTTCCATAAACACAACAGAGAGATGCTCCCCTCTCTACTGTCAGTAGATAATTGCTTAGTGACTGATGGGAAAGGTTGTATATCTACACAAACCAGTCACTGATGTATACAATTTGTTGCAAATTGTTTTAATAATAAGTGAGACAAAATAAAGATAATGAAAAGCAATTAGAGTAGATACCACAATAACTGCGCAGGCCCTAGAATTAATTACATAAAATAAATTACACCAATTTTAGACGTCAGGTTTAAATATGAAAAGGTTAAATGATATACTTACATAATCAGCTTTTAAAATGTGGATTCTATTGTTTTTATCTAAATTGGCAGTGATTGAGAAAGAGGTCAGAATGAAACATTGTTCATCAAAAAGCTGAGCCTCGTAGCGTATTTTATGAAGAGAGACTTTGTAATAGGATGGATGCAGAATGCAGGTCACAGCTCTATGGTAACTTCAAAATCAACCAAACCCCCCAATATATAATTTTCAAAGACCCTCAAGACCTTACAAATTGCAAATTTTCAAAGATTTTAGTATTTTAGCTCCATGGTTTCCAATCACTCTTGATGAGACCTATACAGTGCCTTGAAAAAGTATTCATACCCTTGAAAATGTCCACATTTTGTCAAGTTACAACCAAAAACGTAAATGTATTTTATTGATATTTTATGTGATAGACCAACACAAAGTGGCACATAATTGTGAAGTGGAAGGAAAATTATAAATGGTTTTAATTCTTTTTTACAAATAAATAGTTGAAAAATGTGGCATGCATTTGTATTCAGCCCCCTTTACTCTGATACCCCTAACTAAAATCTAGTGGAATCAATTGCCTTCAGGAGTCACCTAACTAGTAAATATAGTCCACATGTGTGTAATTGAATCTCGGTATAAATACAGCGGTTCTGTGAAGTTTATTAGAGAACCTTAGTGAACAAACAGCAAAATGAAGGCCAACACACCAGGCAGGTCAGGGTAAAAGTTGTGGAGAGGTTTAAAGCAGGGTTAGGTTATAAAAAAAAAATATCCCAAGCTTTGAACATCTCACGGAGCGCTGTTCAATCCATCATCTGAAAATGGAAAGAGTATGGCACAACTGCAAACCTGCTAAGACATGGCCGTCAATCTGAACTGACAGGCCGGGCAAGGAGAGCATTAATCAGGGAAGCAGCCAAGAGGCCCATGGTAACTCTGGAGGAGCTGCAGGGATCCACAGCTCAGGTGGGAGAATCTGTCCACAGGACAACTATTATGCCGCATACACACAACGTTTTTTCGGGTTCTAAAAAATGAAGTTTTTTTTAATGTCATTAAAAACCATAGTGTGTGGGCTTCAGAGCATTTTTCGGGTTCTGAATAACGGACACATTTTTTTTCCAACATGCTCTATTTTTTCACAAAGTTTTTAACGTTGTCGTTTTTCGGGTTGTAAAAAATGGTCATGTGTGGGCTTTAATGACGTGAAAAATCCGCGCATGCTCAGAAGCAAGTTATGAGACGGGAGCGCTCGTTCTGGTAAAACTACCATTCGTAATGGAGTAAGCACATTCATTACGCTGTAACAGACAGAAAAGCGCGAATCGTCTTTTACTAACACAAAATCAGCTAAAGCAGCCCAAAGGGTGGCGTCATCCGAATGGAACTTCCCCTTTATAGTGCCGTTGTACGTGTTGTATGTCACCGCGCTTTGCTAGAGCATTTTTTTTCACGATCGTGTGTAGGCAAGACCGTTTTAATGATCAAGTTGAAAAAAGCGTTGTTTTTTCTAGAGCCTGAAAAACTTTGTTTTTTACAACCCGAAAAACCAAGTCCTTTAAATAGAAGGGTATATATCAACAACTGACTCTTCCTAACAGGTAGTCTTTAAAAAATGTGTCTCACTAGTGTGGTTTGGTTGATCAGACCAAACCTCAATACGATCGTTCTGAACAGTTCGCGAATATACTCGATTGGCATGCGATGGCGCTCAATAAGTAATTTGTAATCCAAATAAGGGACAGCTAAACCTGGTAGAAGATGTCTGGGTGGTTAAAGTGTATTGGCAACTCACACGCCAATTCCTCTGACAATCAGTCACCACCGAATGACAATTATCCTGCATGTGGCGTGTGGGCCTTCAATTAACAATGGCAAGTCTACAGGATTCACCTCCCTGCAACACGGTCAGTATTTTTGGGCAGGTGCCCGTCTCACCCAACCAGGCCCGGCCTTTCTGGATTGCTCCGTCTGCGAAACTCCGATACTCGCCCCTTTTCGTCACCGACAGTTCCTGGTCTTCCACGTGGCTGTCACACACTGCCGATCAAACAGGTCACCAGATGCTCTTGGACACGGTCCAGTCACTCTGTCAGGAATCCCCCTCACAGGATGGGAGATCAGCACAGGCGTGGATAGGCCCAGGCTTCTCAGACCTAGGCTCCCAGAGACAAGCCTCAACACAGGCCTACTTCTTGCTTGAAGAGGCAGTCCAGAGAGAGCGAGCCAAGGACGTCCCCCTCCTTAAATTCCTTCCCCCAGCAGGCCGTGTGGGGCGCAAAGTATTTTGGGATTGCACAGTTGCCCTTTAAACATTGTAGTCTGTCAACTGATCAGGGCAATGGAGTCTTTATCTCTGTACTTAAAGCGGATGTGCCATGGGAACAAAATATTAAAAGCCAGCAGCTACAAATACTGCAGCTGCTGACTTTTAATATTAGGACACTTACCTGTCCTGGAGTCCAGCGCCGATCGCAGCAGAGCACGAGCGATCGCTCGTCACTCTGCTGCTCCCCCCGCCATCCACGCTGAGGGAACCAGGAAGTGAAGCTCTGCGGCTTCACTGCCCGGTTCCCTACGGCGCATAGGCGAGTCGCGCTGCGCCCACCGATTGGCTCACACTCTGTGTGCTGGGAGCCGAGTGTTCCCAGCACACAACGGGCGACAGACGGGATGTGACGGAATGCCCGTCTTTCGCCCGTAGCGTGTGGCCGGAAGTGGGTGCAAATACCTGTCTTTAGACAGGTGTCTGCACCCCCCTCCCCCCTGAAAGGTGTCAAATGTGACACCGGAGGGGGGGAGGGTTCCGATCAGCGGGACTCCACTTTAGGGTGGAGAACCGCTTTAATTTGCCAACATTCATTGCTGTACCAGGGTAAAACAAACAGGAGGTGGCTATAATACATACAATATATATTGGCCACCGGAGGGAGCTGAGTTCCTTCTTTATCTACAAACGGCAGTCTTTTATCCATATTAAAGTGGTACCTTGCTACACCAGCAATAAGTAATGACGTTAGATAACATTAACAATAATGATAACCAATACTATAACACAGTAGGCTAAATCCACTTTATCTACTCTATATGAATGGCAGCGATGAAATTTAAGATTTCCTAAAGAGGTACATCTTACTATGGACAATAGGCAAAGCTCTTGTAAAGCAACTGAGTGAGCAGTTTGTAGCCCTAGTTCTTCAGCCAGCTAGCATTGGGGTCCAGTCTTTACAATGGCGCACACGAGTACAATCTCAGTAAATTCTGCATGCATTAGATGATGCTGCTAGATAAATGGCCAGTCTCTATGTGCTCAGTCTATGCTAACAGCAACAGGTTAATGGCAACAGTGTCCCTCTCACCATTCCCAGCGATAGAGCAACAGGGTCCTGCTAATGGATGGAGTAAGGCCTGTTGAAGGAGCAGTGAAGCTCCAAGTGTGTAGCCTGTCTGCAGCACCTATTCTTTACCACTGTGATGTCACATCCTGTCCATGTGTGCACTCCAAGTTGGCCTAGGAGACTTCTGGCTTGCCATTTAGCATCCCAGCCTGACTCCATCAGCAGCCGGGAGAACACTGGCAGACTCTACAGGACGGGGACAAGCAGTGGTGCCTCTTTTTATGATGAGTGATCCAGTTTATCCTATCCTGTAAGTGTTTTTAAGCATTTGAGATTGAAATCTGCTTTTAATACTGCACTTTGTGGGCGCTTTCTCTTGTTCTCTTAAAATAAAGAAGAAGTCTTCTCTGAGCTATGCCTTCTAATCTGGAACCTGACCCTGTGCTAAATACACAAGCGAGTTAATTTCCTTACCACACACTTGCCAGAAGCACGCTGAAATTACTGGTTTTATTGTCAAAGTTTAACCACTTTAGCCCTGGATTTGCCCCCTTAATGTCCAGGCCATTTTTTGCGATACGGCACTGCTCCGCTTTAACTGACAATTGCGCGGTCATGCGACTATGTACCCAAACAAAATTGACGTCCTTTTTTTCCCCACAAATAGAGCTTTATTTGGGTGGTATTTGCTTATCTCTGTGGTTTTTATTATTTGCATAATAAACAAAAAAATAGTGGCAATTTTGAAAAAAATATATATTTTTTACTTTTTGCTATAATAAATATCCAAAAAAGAAATAAAACATTTCTTCATCAGTTTAGGCCAATATGTATTCTACATAATTTTGGTCTAAAAAAAATCTCAGTAAGCGTATATTGATTGTTTTTCACAAATGTTATAGCATCTACGAAATAGGGGATAGATTTATGGTATTTTTACTAGTAATGGCAGTAATCTGCCATTTTTAGCGGGACTGCGACATTGCGGCGGACAGATCGGACACTTTTTGGGACCATTGACATTTATACAGCGACCAGTGCTATAAAAATGCACTGATTACTGTATAAATGTCACTGACAGTGAATGGGTTAAAATTAGGGGGTGATCAAGGGGTTAAATGTGTTCCATCATTAGTGTTTATAAATGTGGGGGGATATGACTGACTGACCTCTATGTAAGCCAGGTAGGCAGAGGATATGGCTGTGGATGGAAAGGCTGTGTGTGTGGGGGGTTAATTAAAGGTGGTGGCAGATGAGAAGGGGTGGAGCACATTATTGTGATAGGAGGAGGGGCATGTGAAAGGGGAGCAGTGCTGTGGGGGAAGGGGTGCAATACTGTTTTAATACATTTTATATTGTGCATACTGAACTTCACTATGGGGACTATTTTGTTTGTTTTTATGTTGGCTTCTATATGAGATCTGGCCATAAACGGTTGCTCCTGAGTGAGAAATAGGGGTCCAGCATACACATATTGAGACTCTGTGACCAGAGGACCTTGTGAATCTTATACAGTACTGATCTAATTTGGGTCTAACCACTATTTAGTGGTCATATAATTCGGGTAAGCCTCCAACTGCTGCACAAGGGTGCAGCAGTTGGAGAAAATTTTACTGTTTTGCTCAATACCCCTGATTCATGGTATTAGGCCAACTGCAGGAAAGAAGGCTAACTTTACCTGCCTACAGACCTTCTAGTTATAATGATTCTTACTTTGTACCAAACCCAAAACATGGCTGAAGTTATTTTTAATTGTTGGTCAGGGTTATTACTTTACATGAAGACACCTAACAAGAGCAAATTGATGGCCTTTGTTCCAGAAGTATACCTCTATAAAGGCTGAGAACTAGGGTTGTCCCGATACCGATACCAGTATCGGTATCGGGACCGATACCGAGTATTTGCGCTAGTACTCGTACTCGTGCAAATACTCCCGATACCAAAATAGAATACTTTTTTTTTATTTTTATTTTTTTTGTGACATCGAGTGGTGCATAGAGGCAGGGCCGGATTAACCATGGGGCTGATGGAGCTGCAGCTCCAGGCCCCCATCATAATATAGGCCCAAACTTAATTCTCTCACCAGGGCCCGGCGGCCGGCCGACGACCGCTATGTAATAAATCCACACGTCCAGGCAGCTGCAGTGCCATTGGATGGCACTGATAGGTGGCACTGGCATTGATTGAATGGCACTCATAAATGGATGGCACTGATAGGTGGCACTGGCATTGATTGGGTGGCACTGATGAGATGCACTAATAAGCTGCCTCCCTGCACTGATGCACTAATGGGCACTGATCTGCACTGATAGGTGGCACTGGCTAGCTGCACTTTTGGGCACTGGCACCGATGAGCTGCACTGATAGGTGGCACTGGCAGTGATCACTCCTTCAATGATATGTACCGCATGCTAAAAAACAGCCCCACACCATGATGTACCAGTTCTTCATAATTCTAAAGAAAATATCCTTAGTCTGTATTGTGGTTTGAAAACGGTCACATGACATTTAAAAAAAAAAAGTATCGGTATTCGGTATCGGCGACTACTTGAAAAAAAGTATCGGTACTTGTACTCGGTCCTAAAAAAGTGGTATCGGGACAACCCTACTGAGAACTATGGGATCATAAAAAAATAAACAATCATCCTTACCTTGATGGCTGCAGCTGTCCCCTGCCGCCTCTAAGACTGAGAACTGAGCGATCAAACACCTCTGATTGCTCACCTCTCTGTCTTCAGCTTGCAGAGAGTCAATGTTCGTCAGTCACTGCTCTCTGCTCTGCCCCTCCAGCGCTCACTAAGGGCTCGGCTGTGGAGGGGGCACGAGTGGCTGACTCAGCCTCTCGCTAAGAGACTGAGCCAGCTGCCAGTCTAGGCTTCTGGGTGCATTCTGTCCATATGGTGGGGATCTTTTCAGAGCCTGGACTAGGTCTTTGATGTCAGCTGAGAGAGGGCTTTAGCCCGCTTTTGGCTGAAAATATATCACAGGAGTGCAGAACTAACTGCACTCCTGTGATCCATAAGAGAAGTACGGGTACCTCCCATACAGGCAGACAATTTTTAAGCTGCAGGAAGTGTCAGTGAACTATGAGGGTGCTGGGGTGATTGCCCTGATAGTTCATTGAGAACTACAAGCCACAGTGGCAGACAGGACTTGAATATTGTGCCTTCTATTCTATTTGGCCCGTGGCATCAGGGTTTAGAGCAGGGGTGCCCAACCTTTTGAAGAGCAAGGGCCACTTAAACAACATGGTAACAAGTCGAGGGCCACAATGAGCAGAGCGGGCGGATGACAGGTCACGGCTACGCTATGGCCCTCCGATCCACCCAGACGAAAGGGTACCGGCTCTGTAGAGGAAGCATCGGCTTATAGGACTCTGCTCCGCAGCCGCTTTCTTCCTCTACCACCAGCTTCATTCACAACACTGATGCTGTGGTATGGTGGGTCGGCAACCTGCGATCTGGGCTTGCCAACCCACCATTACAGAGCAGGAGGTCGCGGGCCACATCAGAGGGCTCTGCGGGCCACATGTGGCCCCCGGGCCACTGGTTGGCCACCCCTGGTTTAGAGGAAGCTGTTTCACAAACAATCTTTCTTTTCCTTCTTTTACCTGGGGTCATAGGTTCTCTTAGGGCCTATTGGTCATTACTGCCTGATTTGTTCTTATTCCCATTTCATTGTACAGTGGAATCTTGGATTACGAGCATAATCCGTTCCAGGAAAATTCTCGTAATCCAAAGCACTCGCATATCAAAGCAAGTTTCCCCATAGAAGTCAATTAAAACAAAAAGAATTTGTTCCGCATTGACTTCAATGGCATGCAATTCTGCATGTGGCCAGAGGTAAGGCCCGGAAAGGGTCGGAAACACCTGGGACTGGAGTGTTTCCGAGTATTTCCAAACGACTCTGGCGCCCCCGCATCTCAGGCCAAATGCGGTACTGCACACCCCATTAGCTTGAATTCTTCTCGTTTTGCAAGACAACACTCTCAAACCGAGTCAGTCTTTTTTTTAAAAGTTGCTCGTCTTTCAAAATGCTTGTTAACAGCGTTACTCGTAAACTGAGGTTCCACTGTAAATGCTCTGAAATTCTGTTTAATTCTAAATTTCACAATTTGAGGAATATTTACATTCTTCTTTTTTTGACTCAAGAACATATAGTAAAATACTAATTTACCAATCCTATTGTTCTACTGTTTCTATTTCTCTGGTGTCTTTTGCAAGAGAATTCTCTCTTTGAAATATGTCAGAACCCAGTGTTTCAGAGGTGTCAGGAGTCTTGCAAGGTCATGGTAACCTTTGAGCAAAGTCATCTTCCAGCGGCCCCTAGGGGGGTGGTGCTACACTCCTTATCATTTATTTTACAATTACCACTACGTCATGCTATTCATGCACAAATTGTCTCCTTAAATAACCCTTCGGGAAAAATACTATGACGCTATGATCGATGTAAACTTATTTCCGAATACTATTCGGCATTGAAGACTGGCTCCAACCCTAGATTCCACACTGCTCAGAATAGATGGGCTGCATTAGGCATATCATTTCTAGACTCGGACTGGACTGAGTTTTGTGATACTTTTAAGACCTCTGTTATCTCTTCAAAAGATAGAATTATTCAACTAAAAGTTTACCACCTTTCCCATCTTCCCCCTGCTAGACTGTTTAAGTTGGGTCTGTACTACAGCTGTATGTTTTAGAGGTGGCGGTCAAGTGGCTGATTTCCTACATTGTTTCTGGTCCTGCCCGGTGGTTTCAGAGATTTTGGGAAGAAGTCGGATCTTTTCTCTCTACCATGTTGGGCCTTTTCCCAATGTGTTGAATCCCACAAAATTGCCTTGTGTGCGTCTTTAGGAATTTGTCCCTTTTAAATATGCAAAAAGCTTCTAAATATTTCTATGCTAAAAAATTGATTTTGTTGTCTTGGAAGGGGCCAGTTCTACCTAATTAATCCCACTGGCTTAAAATCATTAATGACTCCATTCCGCTGTACAGGCTTACTTTTGACCTACGAAAAAACCTGAAATGATTTAATGATTTAATAAACTATGTGGCAGATGGCTAACTAGTCCTCATACCTTAGCCCCCTTGGATTCAGGGTACTAAACTTTCCTTTTCTATTTATATTTCTGGTGAGACATTATATTGGAGTGCCTTATATTTTGTGATTCATGTTCTTGTATTTCGCTAGTGTACCGTATATACTTGAGTATAAGTCGACCCAAATATACTATTGCAACTTGAGTGCAACTTTGATCTGACTTTACACTCTCTGAGACAAAGTCACATTAAAAGTCGGATCAAAGTAGTGCAGGAACCTTTTCAAAGTCGCTGCAACTTTAAGTCGCATAGATTGGAATGGGTGCCATTAAAATTAATGAGCTGTGACTTGTCATGTGACTTTATGTGTCCAAAGTCGCATGACAAGTCGCACTAGAGGACAGGAGCCTAAAAGAAGAAAAAGATGTATGAGTTCCACTTCAAGAATTGCTTACATGCCAACTGATTGGACATTAAGATATGCTTAAATGACAACTATAAAAAAAAACTTGTAAATAACTGGACTGAAAAATAGGATAAGGTATACTAGAAATGAAACACATTAGGTCCAGTTCACACCAGATGCAGTTCCGTACAGTTTTGTGTGCATTTTTTCTGCACTAAAAATGCATGCACAGTGTTTTCCATGTATTCCAATAACTCTAGTTTGCTCTAATTCACACCATGCAGTCAGTTTCCGGTCAGTTTGTTCACAGGAAACTGACCGGAAACTGACTGCATGGTGTGAACTAGAGCCGACTAGGGCCATTGGAATACATGGAAAACACTGTGCATGCATTTTTAGTGCAGAAAAAATGCACACAAAACTGTACGGAACTGTTCATTGAGAACTGTGTCTGGTGTGAACTGGCCCTTAAAGAAAATAGCCTCTGTATTTAAGGATCCCCGGTAGATAATAAAAAAAATGTGCAGCTTTGTAAAATGTTCATGAATTTGTAGGCCATTTGGGTCCACCAGAAGCCTGGCTGAAAAATTCCCAGTTAAGCACCCCCCCATGTCCAGCCATGTTGCTAGGACATGAACACCGCTGGACGCTCCAGCATTGCAGGGAGACGGCTAACTGGACGTTTCAGCCAGGCTTCTGGGTGGACCCAAATGGCCTACATGACAATAACATTAATGAACATTTTACAAAACTAAACAGTATTCTTAATATCTATTAGGGCCCCTTGACCGCATAGGCTATTTTCTGGAAAAGGTGAGCCTAGCCATTATTGCAAGTTATCAGCTTATTTTACATGTAGAGGTAGCACTGCGGTACTGCGATAAAAAAATGCAGGTGGTTAAAAAAAAAATTCCCAGCATGGCAATGCATACTAGCACATTATGATAGACTTGCCTTAGAGCAAAACCGTCCAACGTCACAATTTCACTACTGAGATGGCTGACAACTTTCCCCGATCTCCCTTCCAGGTTTGCGGCCTCCAGCTGCATGAGTGTTCAGGGGCGTAATGATGTCACTACCGTGCATACGTGCCACGGGCTCTGAAGGCCCAGCACTGTAAGCCGAACCTTCAGAGCCCATCATGTCACCCACTGCATGCACTCTTGAATATTTCCTAAACTGTGCAAGTTTAAGAGATATTCACATTACCAACAGGTAAGCCTTATTAAAGGCTTAACTGTAGGTACAAGCGGTGTAACAGAGTTATCTACCAATTTAACCCCTTGCCATTCAGCCACAGTCATTATACTGAGGCAGGTCGGCACGATCCCGCGAGCCGTCATAGCTGTACGTCGGCTCCTTTAAGCTAGGGTGATCAGACATCCCCGGTTTCAGGGGACAGTCCCCAGATTGAGGACACTGTCCCCGGACTAAGTCTGTCCCCAGTTTTGTCCCCAGATTGGATTTGAACAGGGGCTGGGGCAATTTCAAAGACAGTCAGTGCAGAATAAAAAAATCAAAAAAATCTGAATTACACACCCTCACTTCGCTGCTCCTACTAGCTTAGGGGAGTGTATTTGTTTCCATTATCTGTGCCCCTTTCTGATGATCATGTGCTGGTTGGAGCGGAGGGAATACGTCTTCAGTTTCGGGTGCATGCCCATTCAGCTTCGCTCGCATGTTCTTCTGCCTTGGCTCAAGTCCCGGCCAGCCCCCTTCCTGCCTAACTCCTTGTTTTCCCTGGCAAAGTGATCTTCCTCTGCTCCCCACTCAGTAGTAGCCTAGGGGCCCGGCGAGTAAGACTTGAGAAGCTGTGAAGCGGGCGGCGGTGGTGACAGGCAGAGAGTCTCTTATTGCCACCATTACTAGTAAAAAAAAATATGTCCCCGGATTTCATTTTAAAAATCTGGTCACCTTAATTTAAGCAGGATACTTGGGCTGCGCTGAACAGCGGGTGTGCCGATGCTCATGGCCGGCGATCGCGATGACCGTCGGCAATGCACGATCGCGGGCACGAGAGGCAGAACAGGGATGTGTGTGTGTAAACACACACATCCCAGTTCTGTGAGGAGAGGGGAGAGAGATCATGAGTTTCTACTAGCTGGAAACCACGATCTCCTATAGTCAGTTCCCTCCCCCACAGTTAGAACACACACTAGGGAACACAGTTAACCCCTTTGTGCCCCCTTCCCTGCCAGTGACATTTACACAGTAATCAGTGCATTTTTATAGCACAGATCTCTGTATAAATGACAATGGTCCCAACAATGTGTCAAAAGTGTCCGATCTGTCCGCCATAATGTCGTAGTCCTGATAAAAATCGCAGATCGCTGCCATTACTAGTAAAAAAAAAAATAATAATAAAAATGCCATAAATATATCCCCTATTTTGTTGACGCTATAACTTTTGCGTAAACCAATCAATATACGCATATTGTGATTTTTATTACCAAAAATATGTAGAAGAATATATATCGTCCTAAACTGAGAAAAAAATTTGAGATATTTATTATAGCAAAAAGTACAAAATATTGTGTTTGTGTTTATAGAGCAAAAAAAATGCAGCGATGATCAAATACCACCAAAAGAAAGCTCTATTTGTGGGATAAAAAGGACATCAATTTTGTTTGGGTACAGCATCGTACGACCGCGCAATTGTCAGTTAAAACGACACAGTGCCATTTCTCAAAAAATGGCCTGGTCATTGAGCAGCCAAATCTTCCCGGGGCTGAAGTGGATAAGGGCATATTCATATCTCTCAGGTCCAGATATCTATCTGTACAGAATTTATGTGTATCATACACTACTGTGTGTGTCTGTAGCCCAATACTACCGACAGAGAGAGAAGCTTTTAGCGTTGATTCTACTGTGACACGAGTTGCACCCTGTTCATACGTAAATTCAATTATTTAAAATATGGCCATTTCCTCTGCTCGTTCTGCTGAGAAGGGAGCTTCACATGAGAAGAGGTAATACAGCGGATGTCTGTTATGGCAGTACAAATCTATTCTCTTGTTGAAGTCAATGGTTTCCATAGCAACTAGACCTCCTCACAAAAAAGAAATCGCTTAGGCGAATGAAGAGCCTAATAAAAGGGCCTAGGGTTGCCCAATTTCATTCTGAAAGATTATGTGATGTAATGATGTCATTAAAGGTGACATTAATTATACAAGTTTCATTGTATTCCCACAGGCTGAGTTGCAAGACATCACAAAACTCCTGGATGCAAACACCATTTCGAGAATCCATGGTTTTGTGAACTTACGTACATTATCTACTCACAATATTGAAAACATTCCTTGATTTATACTTATGCCTAGTACACACGACCGGTTTTCACGACGAGAAAACTGCCATTTTTTATATTGGACGCGAAAACCAGTCATGTGTATGCTCCCTAGCAGTTTTCTCGGGAAAAAAATTGCCCACAATTTTTTTTTTAACTCAGCTCTCTTTTTTCTCGTCTTTGTCTCGCGAAAAACGGTTGTGTGTATGCTTTTCCGAGGAAAAAAAAACACGCATGCTCAGAATCAAGTATGCAGCCCAAAAGCAGCCCAAAGGGTGGCACCATTTGAAAAGAACTTCCCCTTTATAGTCCCGTTGTTCGTGTTGTACGTCACCATGCTTTGGTAGGACGTTTTCTTTGCATGAACGTGTGTATGCAAGTCAGGCTGGAGAGGAATCACATTGTTTTTTTTTCCTACCGAGAAAAATGGTCGTGTGTACGAGGCATTAGACATGACTACTATTTTTATTTTATAAAATATTTTCCTACTAATAGCCTTGAGTGGTTATTTAAAGAAGCGTTAGGGCCATGTTACACTGGGAGCCAAGCCAAGGGTGAGTGAACTCATAGAATCCCTTGTGGGACATGGCCATCAAGCTGCATGTCACAGGTGCAGACCATTGAATTGCATTTTCTGAGCAGTCGATTAAGCTTTACAACATGAATGACAAGCTGTATTTATCTCTGTGGATGAACAAAGCAGGTATTTATATGCAGTGGTGTGTGCCTATACTGCATTTTAAAGGCCTGATGATTTTCATCCATAGATATGAATGTTTAACGGAATAGGTAATTGACTGGATAATCAGACAAGGAGTAACTGTAATGCCTCGTACACACGATCAGAATTTCAGATGGAAAAAGTCCGTCTGAATTTTTCCATCTGAAATTCCAACCATGTGTATGCCCATCTGAGTTTTTCCATCTGATATGCCGAGGAATTCCGATGTGAATTTGGTGGGACAAAGGCAAACGAGGCATAACTTTACTACAGTTTACTAGACAAGTTAACAGTTCAGAACACAAACAGAAGCTTATGATTATCCTCATAGCCAGCTTCCTTCACAGTAAAGTCTGGGTTAGTTTTGGTAATGCAGATGAACAACTGGGGGGATCCAAGGACCAATCATACAAAGGACCACCCAACTGGAACTGGCGCACTCTGGTAGCAATCCGGGAGGGGATCCCCTTAGTAACTGGGTATTCTACATGTAGAGCTACCCCCCCAAGAGCCGCTTGTAATTTGGGTCCTCTGCTCTTGGTCCAGCCCTGGGTGAGGCCTCACCCTCACTGACACCACCAATATACCTTTCTGTTAACCTCAGCAGGCACACAGGAATAAGACTCAAATCTTTATAAAAAGATAAACAGACTATATTGACAGGTTAAAATTGTAGAAATATAACAGGCTGTATTGGCACTTTAAGTCAATCAGCATTAACACAAGGTTAGAGGTATAACTGACCCCTCAAATCTTTTAGTAAAAGATCTGGACTCAGCTTACACTAGTACATTGTGAGCAGGTTAAAATTGTAGAAATATAACAGGCTGTATTGGCACTTTAAGTCAATCAGCATGAACACAAGGTCATGCCTTGTACACACGAGGGGTAAACCGAGAACCAGCTCGGTAGCTTTTTCCCCCTATACACGGCCGGGTCTCCCGGCAGGAAAACTGGCATGAGAGCTTTGGTCGAGAAACCTGGCCGTGTGTATGCTCCACCGCCAGGAATCCCGGCGGGAAAAAAGAGAACATGTTCTCATTTTTCCTGCCGGGATTCCCGATGGTTTTCCTGTTGGGAAAATGCCTGTCTGACTCTTTCCATCAGAAATTCCGATCGTGTGTACAAGGCATTAGATTGTAGAGTTAGAGATATAGTAGATTTGTTGTGTCTGATTGGGCTGTCAACTGTCATATGCCGAACATTATTCATAAATGTTCAGCACAAGAAGACAGCTTCTGATCTGAGGCTAGAAAAGTATCTTCACCTAACAGGCACACTCTAGTGTTTATTAGACAAGCTTACCATAGCCTGGATCAGTTGCATCCCAGCAGACAACATTTATAGATGTTCAGAATTTACTTTGAAGTATTGTGACATTTCTTCTACATAGTTTGTATCAGTATGTTTGGTATTGACAGCAATATAATTTCATAAGGGACACCTAAAAAGAAAAAAATTACCATGTATACAGAGTAAACTGATTATTAGTTTTAATTACTTACTTAAAGCAAACCTGTCACAAACCCGAACAGTTCAAAATGATGAAAAAATGTATAAGAAAATTTGAGTTTTTCAGATCTGACAGGTTTACTTTAATTAAAGGATAACTGTTGTTTGGCTTTCAGGTCTGAAACAGCAACTGTAAGTACAGAAAATTCATCAGTGAGTTGGATACCTTATATTTGCTAAAGTTGGTTGAGCATTTTCTAGCCTAGAGGGTAAGTGCAGCAGTTAGGTCCTCTGTTGTTTCATAAAGAGGGGGGGGGGTCCTACTGCTAGAACCATAATGTAATACACAATATGACTGTTTCAGGCATTTATGGTAGTATACAGGGACTCTGTGGTGGGAGAGCATAAGTATCAGTGGGGAGGGAAAGGTGAGTTTTCTCGAGAATATTTATGTCCTGTGGTCTGATGAGACCAAGATAAACGTATTTGGTTTCAGATGGTGTAAGCGTGTGTGGCGGCAACCAGGCGAAGAGTACAAAGACAAGTATGTCTTGCCTACAGTCAAGCATGGTGGTGGGAGTATCATGGTCTGGAACTGCATAAGTGCTGTCGGCACTGGCGAGCTACAGTTCATTGAGGGAACCATGAATGCCAACATGTACTGTGACATACTGAAGCAGAGCATGATCCCCTCCCTTCGGAGACTGGGCCACACGGCAGTATTCCAACATGATAACGACCCCAAACACACCTCCAAGACGACAACTGCCTTGCTAAAGAAGGTAAAGGCGATGGACTGGCCAAGCATGTCTCCAGACCTAAACTCTATTGAGCATCTGTGGGGCATCCTCAAATGGAAGGTGGAGGAGTGCAAGGTCTCTAACATCCACCAGCTCTGTGATGTCAGCATGGAGGAGTGGAAGAGGATTCCAGTGGCAACCTGTGAAGCTCTGGTGAACTCCATGCCCAAGAGGGTTATGGTAATGCTGGAAAATAAAGGTGGCCACAAAAAATATTGACACTTTTGGCCCAAATTGGACATTTTCACTTAGGGGTGTACTCACTTTTGTTGCCAGTGGTTTAAACATTATTGGCTGTGTGCTGAGTTATTTTGAGGGGGACAGCAAATTACACTGTTATACAAGCTATAAACTCACTACTTTACATTGTAGCAAAGGGGTTGATTTACTAAAGGCAAATTCACTTTGCACTACACCTGGAAGTGCGGTTGCTGTAAATCTGAGGGGTAGATCTGAAATGAGGGGAAGCTCTGATGATTTTATTATACAATCATGTGCAAGCTAAAATGCTGTTTTTTATTTTCCTTGCCAAGTGTACTTTCAGTGCACTTTCAAGTGCACTTTGCACTTGTAGTGCAAAGTGGATTTGCCTTTCGTAAATAACCCCTATAGTGTCATTTCTTCAGTGTTGTCACATGAAAAGATATAATAAAATATTTACAAAAATTTAAGGGGTGTACTCACTTTTGTGAGATACTGTAGCTACCTACAACTTAAGCATTTTCTTCAACCATTCATTAAATTCCGCCCTACTCCATACACTCTGACTTATTTTGGGAGCCTACTGTATGTAGAGCCAGACTCCACTCTCCGGGTCTGATATCATTGATACCCTGTATATTCATAATTTCTGCAAAAAAGCCTAGATTAAAGCCCTATCATCTTCAATGGGAAAAAGAACTGGGGAGGCAGTTAGATCCAGAGACTGGCAGATTATGACCATAGCCCTTTCCAAGTGTTTGAGAAATGTTCTTTTATTGGAGAATGCCTATAAAGTACTGTATAGGTGGTATTATACACTGGCTAGATTGGCCCACTTTATCCCAACTTACACTCGTCTCTGTTTTCGGGGATGCTCACAAGAAGGCTCCATGGCACATATTTGGTGGTCATGCCCGAGAGCATGCAGTCTATGGGTCAGGGTCTATACCCTTCTTCGTAATTTATTCCACATTAACCTTAAGAGGGACCCCTTTATAGCCCTCCTTGGTAAACCAATTGTTGAGTTCCTACGGCAGTTGGCCCAACATCTTTTTACTGCAACAAAATTAACTATTGCGAGGGCATGTAAAACCCCATGCTCAGCTTTGAGGCGGTCAAAAATCGTATGAATAATGTCATGGTGAATGAGAAGTTACTTTCAGACACTCATGATGAATTTCTGATGCCGCGTACACACACCTATTTTTAATGTCCTAGAAAAAAGGTATTTTTTCTCGACGTGATTCTTGTCAAGCCTGCCTTGCATACACACGATCGTGAAAAACAAAATGCTCGAACAAAGTGCGGTGACGTACAAAACGTACGACGGCACTATAAAGGGGAAGTTCCATTCAGATGGCACCACCCTTTGGGCTGCTTTTGCTGATTTCATGTTAGTAAAAGTTTGGTGAGAGACGATTTGCTCTTTTCAGTCTTCATGCTTTTCTGTTTGTTACAGCGTGACGAATGTGCTATCTCCATTACAATGCTAGTTTTAAAAAACGCGCATGTTCAGAAGCAAGTTATGAGACGGGAGAACTCGTCCCGTCTCATAACTTGCTTCTGAACATGCGCGTTTTTCCCAGGTCGTTAAAGCCTACACACGACCGTTTTTCACCATGTGAAAAACGACTAAATGAAAAACGACGAGAAAATTTTTGAGCATGTCCTAAATTTTTAATGCCCATTTTTCACGTCGAGAAAAATGCTCTGGAGCCTACACACAGTCGTTTTTAATGACTAATTCTTGTCATGAAAAACACTTGGGTGTACGCGGCTTTAGAGTTTGGCAGCCATGGATTACACATATTCAGCCTTTTGACAGTACGCTTCTCACAATTTAATGCTCCCCTGGCGCACACCCCATGGACTCTCCTACTCTTTTCTTCTCCCTTCTTCCTGTCTTCTTCTCTTCTAACAGATTTCCTCATTTTTTTCTCCTCATTCTATTATGCTTTTTGCTTTTAATCCATAGGTCTATAAAGCCACCAGGTATTTCCCTGGTCGGAAAGGTTTTATTTAAAACATTATGTTTTTTATATTGATTCTATTTAGTTTTAATTGTTATGCTGCATCTTCCCCGATAGGGAGATTTTTGCTCGCAAAATTGTGTTTGGCTATTCAGGTTCTACATATGTACATTCTCATTTGCAGACACCCCATGATCCCTAGGACATCTCGGAAAGCTATTTCTGGACTTCTTTTTTTTCTCTTTGCTCCATGGAGCAAAGAAAGTGCACTGAAAGTACACTTGGCAAGGAAAATACAAAACAGCATTTTAGCTTGCACATGATTGTATAATAAAATCATCAGAGCTTCCCCTCATTTCAGATCTACCCCTCAGATTTACAGCAACCGCACTTCCAGGTGTAGTGCAAAGTGAATTTGCCTTTAGTAAATCAACCTTGTTGTCCCAAGGGGTAATCTTGGAGTTAGCCCCAGAGGATCAGGGGTCCTCAATCTGAAGAAATCTTCCTTGCAGCGTCAAAAAAGGCTAGAGTACTTGGGCTAGATTATAGACAAATCCCTAAGCAAGGTATTACTTCCCAAGGCAAAAGCCATAGGAGACCTGGTCCGAGTGGTAAAGGCAAAAAGAAGGCCTTCCATCCATCTCTGCATGAGATTATTGGGAAAGATGGTAGCCTCATTTGAGGCTGTCCCTTACGCCCAGTTCCACTCAAGACCGTTACAGGGCAGAATTCTGTCAGCTTGGAACAAAGATGTTCATGCCCTGGATCTACCTATGATCTTATCTCCAGAGGTTCGCCAGAGTCTGAAGGAAAATCCCTCACTCCAGTTACCTGGAAAGTTGTGACCACAGACGCCAGCCTTCTGGGCTGGGGGGCAGTACTAGAAGATGCGTCTGCCCAGGGGAAGTGGTCCCGGGCCGAAAAGCTCCTACCCATCAACATTCTGGAGATTCAGGCAATTCATTTGGCCCTCAAAGTTTGGTCTTACAGACTGCAAAGCTGGCCTGTTCGGGTTCAGTCCGACAATGCTACGGCCGTAGCCTATATCAATCACCAAGGAGGCACCAGAAGTCTGGATGTCCAAAAAGAGGTGAATCACATCCTGGCCTGGGCAGAAAGGTATATTCCTTGCCTATTTGCGGTCTTCATTCCATGGGTAGAAAATTGGCAGGCAGATTTTTTAAGCCGCCAGAAGCTGAGTCCAGGGGAATGGTCCCTACACCCCTACATGTTTCAAATCATATGTCAGAAATGAGGAACCCCATATGTGGACCTGTTGGCTTCCAGGTTCAACGCAAAGCTGGACCGCTTTGTGTCAAGAACAAGAGATCCCTGTGCTCAAGGGTCAGATGCCCTGACAATCTCATGGGGTCGGTATTCCCTGATTTATGTGTTCCCTCCACTTCCGCTTCTCCCATGATTCCTTCAGAGAGTCAAGAAGAAAGGAAGGTCAGTGATTTTGGTCGCCCCGGCTTGGCCCAGGAGACCCTGGTACGCAGAAATCGTAAGGATGGCAGTAGGAAGACCTTGGGTTCTCTCACTATGCCCAGACCTACTGTCTCAGGGTCCAATATTCCATCCTGCCTTACAAAGTCTAAATTTGACGGTTTGGCTGTTGAGACCCACATTCTGAGGAAACGTGGCCTCTCAGGGCCAGTCCTTTCCACTCTGGTTAATGCTAGGAAGCCGGCCTCCAGGCTAATCTACTACAGAATCTGGAAGGCATATGTTTCCTGGTGTGAACCCAGAAAGTGGCATCCTAGGAAGTTTGCCATTAATAGGATTCTTGCCTTTCTTCAGTTGGGCTTAAATATGAAGTTGGCCTTGAGCACTATCAAGGGCCAAATCTCAGCCTTGCCTCTCATTCCCTAGTAAGGGCCTTTGTTCAGGGTGCACTGCGTTTTAATCCGCCAGTTAAGTCTCCCGTGTGCCCATGGGTTTTGAATTTGGTATTATCTGTTTGACAGAAGCTACATTTTGAACCTTTACACCAGGTTTATCTAAGTCTGTTGAAACTGTTTTTTCTTGTAGCCATATCCTCAGCTAGGAGATTATGGAAATTGGTGTCTCTTTCGTGTAAAGAACCGTATATGATTATTGATGAAGACAGGGTGGTGCTGCGTCCTCACCCGAATTTCTTACCTAAGGTGGTTTCAGGTTTTCATCTGAACCAAGATATAGTCCTACCGTCTTTCTTTCCAGATCCGCAGTCTGCAGAGAAAGAGTCTACACTCTCTAGATGTTGTAAGAGCGGTAAAGGTTTATCTACAAGATACGGCTCAGATAACGTAGACTGATTGTCTATTCATTCTGCCACAAGGCCCAAAGAAGGGCCAGGCAGCGTCGAAATCCACTATTGTGAGATGGATTCAACAAGTCATTATTCAGGCCTATGGTTTAGAAAAGAAGATCCCTCCTTTTCAGGTGAAAGCGCACTCGACTAGAGCAGTTGGTGCTTCATGGGCAGTGCTCAGATCTGTAAGGCTGCTACTTGGTCTTCGGTCCATACATTTACTAAATTCTATGAGGTAGATGTGAGAGGTTACGAGGATGCCGCCTTCGGACGTAGTGTGCTGCAGGCAGCAGTATAGATCCTCTGGCTCGATGTCATATTCTGATCTGTGTCTCCCTCCCCTCAAATTTTAGCATTGCTATGGTACATCCCATTAAAGTGGAGGTTCACCCAAAAAATAAATTTTTAACATTACATTCAGCCGAGTTGTCCTAATGCCAATCGGCTGTTTTTTTTATTTTTTTCGTACATACCGTATTTTCACTGCCGCTTCCGGGTATGTCTTCTGCAGGACTGGGCGTTCCTATCTGATTGATAGGCTTCCGACCTTCGCATACTGCGCGTCACGAGTTGCCAAAAGAAGCCGAACGTCTGTGCGCAGGCGCCGTATTGAGCCGCACCAACGTTCGGCTTCTTTCTTTTAAGTAATTAAGGCTCTGTGTCCCGTGATGTATGATCAAGAAAATAGGATTTTTTAATACAGCTTACCTGTAAAATCCTTTTCTTGGGAATACATCACGGGACACAGAGCTCCCACCCCTCTTCGGAGTTTAACGTGAAACACTTATTGCTTTGCTACAAAACTGAGGTACTCTCCATAACCCTTACATAACCCATTAAGTAATTAAGGCTCTGTGTCCTTAATTACTTAATGGGTTATGTAAGGGTTATGAGTAGTGTTGCTCACGAATATTCGCATTGCGAATATTCGACTCGAATATAGCATATTCGAGAAATCGCGCTATATTTCGAATTTCGCGGTGAATATTCGCAATTCCGAATATTCGCATTTTTTCAATTTGATTTTTAAAACAGATCACATCCTATCGACGTCTAAAAGCATTGCTGGTATGATTAGAGACCCTGGGCCGAGTAGCTAAGCTGAGGCGATCCTATTATGTTGCCAAATTGAAAAAAAAAAATTGCGATTTTTCGCTATTGCGAATGCGAAAATGATTGCGAATTTTCGATAACTGTGGTAGGAGAACTCTGATTGTCTCTGATGCAAAAGGGGGGGGCTTTGTGTATGTGTATGTTATGAATATTTGTATGTTTGATATTATTATTTTTTGTAAGAAGGAAAAAATTGCGCATACCTTAAAAAAGGGGAGAATACAGCAGCAACTCAAAAATGTTATACAACATAAATTAATACAAGACAGAAAATGGAGTCGCTCTACAAGAATAAAAAATATGTCTAGTGACAAGACATGTGGGCAAATTATAAAATAAGCAAGCGCAAATAACTTGTGAAATACACAGTGAAACAAATATATAAAGAAATATAGTCCCAATAATAGAAAAATAATCTTTCATAAAAATGTCTTTGATATGTGAAGTGAAAAAAAGTCCAAAGCATGCAGCATGAACGTGTTCAATCTTTAAGGTGTTTGATTGACAAACGGCTGTGACAGATGGATAGAGTAAAGAATCACCACCAATGCAAAACACTTTTTATTTTCTATTGTAAAATATCAAGAATATTCTGAGCCAATCAGAGTGCTCCTTCCGCATTTGCCGAATATTCGCAATTATTTTGTATTGTAAAATATCAAGAATATTCTGAGCCAATCAGAGTGCTCCTTCTGCATTTGCCGAATATTCGCAATTATTTTGTATTGTAAAATATCAAGAATATTCTGAGCCAATCAGAGTGCTCCTTCCGCATTTGCCGAATATTCGCAATTATTTTGTATTGTAAAATATCACGAATATTCTGAGCCAATCAGAGTGCTCCTACAGCATTTCTCGAAATTGCGCAATAAATATCGCATTCGCATGTTGCGATATTTCGATAAAATATCACGAATATTCTGAGCCAATCAGAGCGCTCCTCCAGCATTTCTCGAAATTGCGCAATAAATATCGCATTCGCATGTTGCGATATTTCGATAAAATATCACGAATATTCTGAGCCAATCAGAGTGCTCCTACCGCAGTTATCAAAAAATCGCAATTATTTTCGCATTCGCAATAGCGAAAAATCGCAATCATTTACTTTCGATAAAATATCACGAATATTCGAATTTAGCGAATATATCTCGAATATTCGAATATATATTCGAGATATATCGCGAAATCGAATATGGCATATTCTGCTCAACACTAGTTATGAGTACCTCAGTTTTGTAGCAAAGCAATAAGTGTTTCACGTTAAACTCCGAAAAGGGGTGGGAGCTCTGTGTCCCGTGATGTATTCCCAAGAAAAGGATTTTATAGGTAAGCTGTATTAAAAAATCCTATTTTTTTGTAAAACAACGAGTGTGTACATAAGTATACTGTTTATAGAATATGAAACTGACCCAAAATCATTAAAGCTTTTCTTCAGGTCTCATTTTAGCTTGCACATTTACTATTTGTATATATACAATTCATGTGCTTTGTTATTACCTTAATACAATGAGAACTACTACAAAATGTACTGAATGGTTGTTCTGTGATGCATACTGTGACAAATAATATCTGCATTTGCCTTTAATATAACTATGATGATTTATTCATCAAACAATTGAAATAAAATATGTGGATGGCATGTTCCTCAAGCCACTGTCAGCCAGTCTAGCCAGTGTTTAGTGCTGCTTTGTTCTAAAGAAAGTGTCCTTATGATTTTAAAAAACACTGTCCGTATAGTGTTGCTCACAGGGACAGACTATACTTTTGAACCTCCCTAGGCCATTTTTGTTGTGCCAGCCCCTGTGACCACAGATTAATTTATAATTTCATATATTATAAATAAATTATATTGTATACGCAAAGTATTTTCTCTGAAGGCTTACATAAGAAAGAAAGTTGAAAAAAGGAGGAAAAGTCAGTTTGCTACAGTGCCACCCGACTCATGAATAGTGCACTTGTAAATATTAGTCAATGCACCACTGTTGTACCATGCTGCAGGGTTACCAACTGTTGCCTTCGGCAGCTTCGGTCATGTTCCATTAACCTTTTCTATTAGACAGCTGATTGTGAACACAAAGATATTGCTAAATGTCATTTTTTTCTATTTGCAATTTTAGTGAAATCTCGCTATTTCCACAAACAAAAAGCTGAGACGATAGCCCTTTTAATCGTGCGATCTCAACCTTTCTGTTTGCAGTAGTTCCACAGTAATACTTTAAAGGTAAACTCCGGGCAAAGTTGAAAATTAACCTTAAGATGTATACTGGGAGCACAGTGTATTTTCTATTAAAACCCTGATTCGAAAAAAGCTGGGCCTCTGTGTAAAATTTACATAAAAACAGAATGCAATGCTTTACCCAAGAACCCATATTTTTTCACAATAGAAAATAGAAAACACATCAAATGTTTACCAACTTTAGCCCTGGAAGTATTTACCCCTTAATGACCAGGTCATTTTTTGTGATACAGCACTGCGCTATTTTAACTGACGATTGCGTGGTCCTGCAAAAGTTGTACTCAAACAAAATTGATGTCCTAGTTTCCCCACATATAGAGCTTTCTTTTGGTGGCATTTGATCACCCCTGCGGTTTTTATATTTTGCGCTATAAACAAAAAAGTGCGACAATAATGAAAAAAAAACAATATTTTTTTACTTTCTGCTATAAAATATATCCAATAAAAATATGTAAAAAGTCAAATTTCTTCATCAATTTCAGCCAATATGTATTCTGCTACATATTTTTGTAAAAAAAAAATCCCAATTAGCGTATATTGATTGGTTTGCGCAAAAGTTATAGGCCCAGATTCTCGTATCTGGGCGTAAAACTGCGGCAGCGTAACGTATGTCATTTACGCTACACCGCCGCAAGTTTTACAGGCAAGTGCTTTATTTACAAAGAACTTGCCTGTAAAGTTGCGGCGGCGTAGCGTAAATCCCCGGCGCAAGCCCGCCTAATTCAAATGAGCCAGGTAGGGGGCGTGAGTCATTTAAATTAGGCGCGTTCCCGCGCCAAACGTACTGCGCATGCGCCGTCCCTAAAATTTCCTGACGTGCATTGCGCTGAATGACGTCGCAAGGACGTCATTGGTTTCGACGTGAACGTAAATGGCGTCCAGCCCCATTCACGGACGACTTACGCAAACAACGTAAATTTTTACATTTCGACGCGGGAACGACGGCCATACTTAACATTGGTTGCCCCTCATATAGCAGGGGCAACTTTACGCGTCGCAAATCTAACGTAAACGTCGTAACTTCACTGCGTCGACTGCGCGTAAATTCGAGAATTCGTGTATTTTGCTAATTTCCATACTCGACCGGGAAAACGACGGAGGCGACACCGGCGAAAAAAAAAATTGCATTTAAGATCCGACAGCGTAAGAGCCTTACGCCTGTCGGATCTAATGGTTATCTATGCGTAACTGATTCTAAGAATCAGTCGCATAGATACGACGGCCCAGATTAGGACTGATTAGGACAGATTAGTAAGCCCTTTGAGAATCTGGGCCATAGTGTCTACAAAAGATGGGATTTAGGGACTTTTTATTACTAGTGATGGCAGCGATTTTTAGCGGGACTGCAACATTGAGGTGGACAAATTGGACGCTAAGTGACACTTTTTGGGGACCAGTCACACCAATACAGTGATTCGTGCTAAAAAACAATGCACTGACACTGTATAAATTACACTGGCAGGGAAGTTAACATCAGGGGCAATAAAAGGGTTAAATGTGTTCCCTATGTGTGCTTTCTAACTGTGTGGGGGATGCTGGCACTAGGAATCACAGATCTCTCTCTTCCTCTGTGACAAAATGACAGTTTGCCTTATTTACATAGGCAGACCACCATTCTGTCATTCCCTAATCACGGCAGAAGCGGAACGTTGGCAGGGTTAAACTACCATTGTACCATTTTAAGAAAAAATACGTTAATTTTGAAATTGACGGCAGCAACATGTCTCAAAAAGTTGGGACAGGGCCCTTTTTAGCATGGTGTAACAACATTGGAAAACTTCTGAGACCAATTGCTGCACTTTTGGGAGAATAATGTTGTCCCATTTTTACCTGATATAATCCAATTTTTTGCCTGATATAGAATTATTTTATGTCATATTTTTTGATTCAAGTGCCAAATATTTTCAATTGGTGAAAGGTCTAAACAGTAGGCATACCAGTTAAGCACACGCATTATTCTACTACTACCAAGCCATGCTGTTGTCATAGATGCAGTATGTGGTTTCGTTTCCTGCTAAAATATGCAAGGCTTTCCCTGAAAAAGACATCATCTAGATGTGAGCATATGCTGCTCTAAAACCTAAATATATCTTTCCACGTTAATGGTGCCTTTTCAGATGCACAAGCTGCCCATTCCATATGCACCAATGTACCATCAAATACCATCAGAGTGCCGATAACAAGCGGGAAGGCCCCTCTCCTCTTTAGTCTGGAGGATGTGGCACCCATGGTTGCCAAAAAGAATGTCAAATTTGCATTCGCTTTGTCTGACCACAGCATCGTTTTCATTTTGCAAGATACCATCTTAGCCACTTCAGCTCTGGAGGATTTGGCTGCCAAATGACCGGGCCACTTTTTGCGATTCGGGAAACTGCGTCGCTTTAACTGACAATTGCACGGTCGAGCGACGTGGCTCCCAAACAACATTGTGGTCCTTTTTTTCCCACAAATAGAGCTTTCTTTAAAGCGGGAGTTCACCCATAAGACAATTTTTTCAAACAATCCCCTTAGATGGATGCTCGTTTTGTCTAGGGGAATCGGCTAGTTGTTTTAAAATATGATCCGTACTTACCGTTTTCGAGATGCATCTTCTCCGTCGCTTCCGGGGTATGGGTCTTCGGGAGCGGGCGTTCCTTCTTGATTGACAGTCTTCCGAGAGGCTTCCGACGGTCGCATCCATCGCGTCACTAGTAGCCGAAAGAAGCCGAACGTCGGTGCGGCTCTATACTGCGCCTGCGCACCGACGTTCGGCTTCTTTCGGAAAATCGTGACGCGATGGATGCGACTGTCGGAAGCCTCTTGGAAGACTGTCAATCAAAATAGGAACGCCCATACCCGGAAGCGGCAGAGAAGATGCATCTCGTAAACGGTAAGTACAGCTCATATTTTAAAACAACTAGCCGATTCCCCTAGACAAAACGAGCATCCATCTAAGGGGAAAAAGTATTATGTACGGGTGAACCCCCGCTTTAAGTGGTATTTGATCACCTCTGCTGTTTTTATTTTTTACGCTATAAACAAAAATAGAGCGACAACTTTGAAAAAAAAAAAGCAATATTTTTTGCTTTTTGCTATAATAAATATCCTTAAAAAATATATAAAAATAAATTGTTTTCCTCAGTTTAGGCTGATACGTATTCTTCTACATATTTTTGGTAAAAGAAATTGCAATAAGCGTATATTGATTGGTTTGTGCAAAAGTTATAGAGTCTACAAAATAGGGGATAGTTTTATGGCATTTTTATTAATATTTTTTTTCATAGTAATTGCAGCGATTAGCAATTTTTATAGTGATTGCGACATTATAGCAGACAGATTGGACACCTTTGACACTATTTTGGGACCATTCACATTTATACAGTGAGCAGTGCTATAATAATGCACTGATTACTGTATAAATGTGACTGGCAGGGGAGGGGTTAACCACTAGGGGGCTAGGAAGGGGTTAAGTGTGTCCTAGGGAGTGAATTTAACTGTGTGGGGGTGGAGCTTACTGTGACATGACACTGATTGTCTGCTCCCGATGAGAGGGAGCAGACAATCAGTGTCGTGTCTCTAGGCAGAACAGGGAGATGCCTTGTTTACACAGGCATCTACCTGTTCTGCCGCCGTTCTGACACCGGCGTACATTGGGTCCCGCGGGCATGGTCACGGAGCTCATGGCTGGGGTGCGCGCGTGCCTACATGGCAGAAAATTTAAAGGGACATACCTGTACGCCCATTTGCCTGTCTGTGCCATTCTGTCAACGTAAAAGTGTGTGCGCTGGTCGGCAAGTACTTAAATGTGCTTTGGCCCAGAGAAGACAGTGGCATTTTTGGATCATGTTCAGGTATGGCGTCTTCTTTGCATGATAGAGCTTTACCTTGCATTTTTGGATGGCATGGCGAACTGTGTTCACAGACAGTGATTTTTGGAAGTATTCCTCAGCCCATGCAGTGATGTCCATCAGAATCATTCCTGTTTTTAAGGCAGTGCCATCTGAGTGTTCGAAGATCAAGAGCATCATATATTGCATTTCGGCTTTGTCCCTTGTTCACAAACATTTCTATACATTCTCAGAATCGTTTGATGATATTATGTACTGTAGATCTTGATATAATTAAAGTCTTTGCAGTTTTACAATAAGGAACATCATTCTAAAATTGTTTGACAATTTTTAGACACAACTTTAGACAGACTCATCTTTACTTCTGAGACACTGTGACTCTATAAGGGCCCTTTCACACTATCAGATCCCGTGAGGATCCGTTCCTTAAATATCCGCTTGCTCAGCGGGGATCGCTCCGTTGATCCCCGCTGATCTGGCAGATGATAGGGCGGTCCCCGCACACTGGGCAGGGACCGCCCTGTCAGATCTCCGCTCTGCCCTATGGGGGGATCGGATGAACACGGACCGCCTGTCCATGTTCACCCAATCTGCAGGCGGATGGAAACAATAGGATTTTTCCTCCGTCTGCAGAATCGGGCCATAATGGGGACACTGATGAGACCGGGTGTCAGCGGACATATTGGACATATATAGGTAGATTCATATAGATGGCCACAACTTTAAGACGGCGTAGCTTAAGGCATTTAAGCTACGCCGCCGTAAGTTAGCGAGGCAAGTACATGATTCACAATGTACTTGCCTGCTAAGTTACGGCGGCGTAGCCTAAAGCGGGCGGGCGTAAGGGCGCCTAATTCAAATTTGTCTAAGGGGGGCGTGTTTTATGTTAATGGAGCTTGACCTGACGTTTTTGACATTTTTTTTTAACTGCGCATGCGCCATGCGCCTACATTTCCCAGTATGCATTGCGGCTACATCCGCTGCACGGGCCTATTGATTTCGACGTGGACGTAAACGACGTAAATCCCTATTCACGGACGACTTACGCAAACGATGTCAAATTTTCGAATTTCGACGCGGGAACGGCGGCCATATTTAACATTACTATTCCATCTATTTGATGGAATAACTTTAGTCGGCCAATCTCTTACGTAAACGGCATAAATGTACTGCGGCGGCCGGGCGTACGTTCGTGAATAGGTGTATCTACTAATTTACATATTCTACGCCGACCGCAATGGAAGCGCTACCTAGCGGCCAGCCTCAATATTGCAACCTAAGATAGGACGGCGCAAGCCGTCCTATCTTAGATATGTTTAAGCGTATCTCTGTTTGAGAATACACTTAAACTTAGGTCGGCGCAGATTCTGAGTTAGGTCGGCGTATCTACAGATACGCCGCCCTAACTCTTTCTGAATCTGGCTAATTGTCCGCAGGTGTAAAAGGGCCCTTAGGCTGGCCACACATTATACAATGTTCTTGCACAATTTTCCTTTTGAATTACCAAATCCATATAAAATGAGGTCAAACCTAAGCACTTTCAATGTGTATGCAATCAGGCAAGCCCCTGCAGGAAATTAAACAAGAAAATTGTATAATTTATGGAAAGCTTAAAGGAGTTGTAAAGAAATTATTTTTTCACATTCATGCAATCTATGCATTAAAGCGGGGGTTCACCTGCAATTTTTTTTTTAAAAGCCAGCAGCTACAAATACAGCAGCTGCTGACTTTTAAAAAATAACACTTACCTGTCCAGCGCGTCCGCCGAAGCCAAGCGGTAGCTCGGCTCTCGGCTTCCCCCGCCGCCATCCTCTGTAAGGGAATCGGGAAGTGAAGCGATGCGGGTTCACTGCCCGGTTCCCTACTGCGCATGCGCGAGTCGCACAGGACTAAAACTTCAAGGGACAAGAGAATTTAAACTGGGACAGTTGGCAAGTATGGGGCAGCTGTGTTGGTCCCCACAACAATGACAGGGCCCAGGGCAGCTTCCCCTGTTGCCCTGCCTTAAAGACAGCCCTGAAATGATGTTTTTGGCTGAAAGACATGCAGCATCTCTTCTATTAAAAAACTCTTCCAGCTAACATTTTTTTAAATGTAAGTTTAGACTGAATCATTTTTACAGAACAGGTTATGTTCAATGCAATCTTTTAAAACAGCTTTGTCTTTAATATCAGGTTTTCATCTGACAGCAGTGTAGGACATTGGTGACAGACTTTGACAAAATAAATTTTAGTGATGAAAAGATACATAGGAAACCAATTAATATAAGGCCAACAGGCCGACACCTATCACTACACAGTACAAAGACACAAAAGGACTTCAAATTTACCTGTGACTAGCAGCCAACGTGGCACTATCAGAGCAAAAGCTTTTATAATAGTTTCTCCTCTTTGCAGAACAAAAACCGCAACTGACACAGTACAGAAATTGTTACATTATTTATTTACCATAAAAGTGTCTGTTTCTGCAAGAATGCTGGAACACAGTCCAATGATTACAAATCCTGCTAAAACAGCTGGATTTGGGGCCTCCTCCGCATGGAGGGGGAGAAATGATTGCCAAAACTCAGATTTCTGTATTATTTAAAACCCACAGTGCTTAAATCTTTTTCTTTCTTTTTTTCTCTCTCTCTGTGCTGAAAATAGGCCAAAGAGTGCACAGTGAGTTAAACGTAACGTTGCATGAATTCATTACCTGCAGCAGCATTATTTTCCATGTCTTTTGGATTCAAATCCACCATTTGCATTGGCCAATTTAAAACGTATGTTGGCAGAGAGACTCCAGGATAGCATAAATTGGATAAATCTGTGTTATTGCACATTTTAATTTGTGACTTTGCCATAACAGATTGCAGGACTTAAATGCAAAAAAAAAAAAAAAAAGTCTCACAAGGAGTAAGTCAAGATAAATATTGGTTGCTCGGCAACTGAACGTGGTGAAGTCGGTTAACTCCTTCTATATTGAACTTCCAAATGCTTGAGGTTCTTAAAGTAGAAAAAGGCTTCTGGAATCTTTCTTAAAGGGCTTGTTTGTACTGGGATGTTAGCCATGTTGTCTCTGTTCTTTTTTTCTGATTACAAAAGCCTTGTGTACACACCTACTTCTTTTTCTCTTGAAGAATCAAGAAGGAAACTATTGCTCAGCTCACCTTTTGAAAATGTTAGATACTTGGATGTCATAGTGATTGTTTTGGCTTCAATAGTTTGATTTGCTCACCCAGATTAGGTGTGCGGTAAAGACGTCTTAATTCATTCTGACTCTTTCAGGCTCCATAGGCACCAAAGCCTGCATCATAGCCAGGCAACTAGCATTTTTTAGAAAAAGGTCAGCAATGGCAGCCCCCAGGAAAGTTTTACTTTAGTCGCTACCGTGTTTTCCCCCGAAAATAAGACCTAGCTTTATTTTCCAGGAGGACTGCAATATAAGCCCTACCCCAAAAATAAGCCCTAGTTTAAAATGATTGTAAAATCCTATAACCCACTAGATTACAGTGGTATATAATGTACAATGTGTGTGTTTCTGTAATACAAATGCAGGGAAGAGTGCTCCGGCAGGTCACAGAAGCGCAGAGCGGCGCTATAATGAAGGTATTTGGCAAAAATATATTACAGAAACACACACATTGTACATTATATAATACTGTAATAAAGTGGATTATAGGATTTTACAAGCAACTCAGTTCACACTGGGGATTCCTGTCAGGCAGGGGGAGAAAGGGGGAGAGAAGACAGCACATTACAGGGTAAGACCTACCCCAAAAATAAGCCCTACTGTGTCTTTTGTTTCCAAATTTAATATAAGACCCAGGCTTATTTTCGTGGAAACACGGTAGGTCTCAATGACACAGATTATTCTCAGCATTTATAAATTGCGACAATGACCCTGTGACTATCTGCATTTGGTCACTTGCGATGGGGCTAGATCACAAAAACTGGAGAAGAAAATAAAAAGTTTAATATATTTGAATATAGCCTTAAATAAATGTTTAACATTTTAAATTGAAAGATGTAACCCGATTAATTGCTTTGGTTAACAATTTATGTCAATTAATTGATGAAGGGACATTCAATGTGATGGAGAACAGTTATCACGTTTGTGCAACTGAATGCAGCAATGCGCAACCACTGTTAACAAAATTAATTAATAAATGGTACACCCGCGCTATCACACTAATGCGGCGTACACACGCTCGGAATTTCCGACAACAAATGTTTGATGGGTGCTTTCGGTCGGAAATTCCGAGCGTGTGTACGCACAAAATTCCACGCATGCTCAGAATCAAGCAGAAGAGCTGCACTGGCTATTGAACTTCATTTTTTTCGGCTCGTCGTACATGTTTTGCGTCACCACGTTCCTGACTTTCGCAATTTCTGAGGATCATGTACTAGGTACGTGATTCCACATAGGAAAGCTGCTCTGCTGCCGTACTCATATGTGAGGCGGCCAGCAAACGGTTATTAGAAGAGTAAAGAATGTTTACTTAGCAAAGTATATCTTCACTTAACTAAAGCCTCATACACACGATCAGTCCATCCGACGAGAACGGTCCGAAGGACCGTTGTCATCGGTTAACCGATGAAGCTGACTGATGGTCCGCCGCGCCTACACACCATCGGTTAATTAACCGATCGTGTCAGAATGCGGTGACGTAAAACACAACGACGTGCTGAAAAAAAAGAAGTTCAATGCTTCCAAGCATGCGTCGACTGGATTCTGAGCATGCGTCCATCGGTTCAATTTTAAAGCAAGTTCTCATTTTTTTGACCGAAGGTTAAATAACCTATGGGGCCTACACACGATCGGTTTGGACTGATGAAAACGGTCCTTCAGACCGTTCTCCTCTAGCGATCCTATCGTGTGTACGAGGCCTTAGTGAATGAAATAAAATAACGCTTTTTTGGAGTGCGGCTGTCCTCATCTTCTTCAACCATTTTGCATGCCATTGCATTGCCTGCACCCAGGGTTTTGGTTTTGGTGAGAGATTTCTTTTGGTCTATCGGAGCGGTCACCCTTTTCGCCTTAGTGAATGAGGTGAAGCTGTACTGACTTCTATCTTTCAATCATGTGCATGCAAAAAATCTTGTTTTTTTTTGTTTTTTTTAATCTTCTTTGGTCATGATTGGGTATTTTTTGCAATGTGATTTTTCGTCGTACTGTGAATCCAACATCCGATTTTCATTTAATTAGTACGGTTTTCGTACAAAAAAAATCCGTAAAAGCGAGACTATGCATGTTCAGAAACGAAAGAACACATACAAAACTAGTCGACACATGACGTCACTTCTGAAGTTGAATTGTGTCGTAGGAGAATTTTCGTATGGCGAGTAACCTCTTCACTTTAAACATGAGACTAGCATGCCACGAAAAACGGTCGTCCGAAAATCTGATCGTGTGTCCGAGGCTTTACCCAGCATGACAAAGATCTGATATTCGTCAGTTCTCCAGGTTAGTGACACAAATAAACAGAGCAAATGAAAATGTCTCTCCCAATAGACACTGATCTTCACATTTTTATATCCCTCTTTATCTCACCATGACTCTTTATACATCATATTTTTTTTTTTTTTGCTTCTTTTGCTAAATCCTCTAAAAAATAATAATGGAACTGTTAAGTATTTTGGAAGAAAGTCATTGACATAAAGAAATGTTGTAACAGTCAAAGTTACGTTAAACGTATTCTTCTTGTAAACAATGCTGGGAAGTAGAATTAGATTCTGTAACCGTAAGCTTGGGTCACTGAGTCACGGGCCAAGTATCTACATGAATTACAACTGGAGAGTCTCGGTTTCAGCCCTCAAGGGTCTCTCAACCTATCATCAACTCAAGATATTCATAATTAATAACACATGAATCTCTACATCTCTTCATGCTACAATGCGTTGAGTGAGACTGGCTGTCATAGATGAAGGAAATGTGTTAGGAGCTTTGGAATTAGTCTAGCCTTTAATTCGAAATAGTAATTGTACCATAGCTGCACTCTCACTGTTTAGCTTTATTCCTCATTATAGGTGGTTTTAGTATTATTATTATTATTACAGGCATACCCCACTTTTAACCACTTCATTACTGGGCACTTAAACCCCCTTCCTGCCCAGACCAATTTTCAGCTTTCAGCACTGACGCATTTTGAATGACAATTGCGCGGTCATACAACACTGTACCCAAATTATATTTTTATAATTTTTTCCCCACAAATAGAGATTTATTTTGGTGGTATTTGATCACCTCTCCTTTTTTTTTTTTTTTGCGCTATAAATAAAAAAGACAGAAAATTTAGAAAAAAACACAATGGGCCGGATTCAGGTAGATCCGCGTATCTTTCTGCCGGCGTAGCGCATCTCATATGCGCTACACCGACGTAACACAGAGAGGCAAGCAGAGTATTCACAAAGCACTTGCTCCCTACGTTGCGCCAGCGTAACGTAAATTATTTGGCGTAAGCCCGCCTAATTCAAAGTAGGTGGACGGTGGGCGTGATCCATTTAAATGAACAGTGACCCCATGCAAATGATGGGCCGAGCGAACGGCGCATGCGCCGTACCATGGACGCATTCCCAGTGCGCATGCTCAGAATCATATCTTAAAAAACTCCATAAGATACGTTTAATCACTGCCTACGACGTGACGTAACCTACGCCCAGCCCTATTCACGTGGTCCTACGTAAACAACGTAAAATACGACGGCTGTTCCGTGGTCCATACCTTTGCATGGGATGCGTCTCCTTTAGGTGGAATAACTTTACGCCGGACGTACGCCTTACGTAAACGGAGTATATTTCTGCGGCAAGCGCAAGTACGTTCGTGAATCGGTGTATCTCCCTCATTTGCATATTCGATTCGTAAATCAATGGAAGCGCCCCTTGCGGCCAGCGTAAATATGCGCCCACGATACGACGGCGTAGGAAACTTACGTCGGTCGGATGAAGCCTAATTTCAGGCGTATCTAGTTCTATGGGCACAGCGCATAGATACGACGGTGCACATTGACACTTACACGGCGTATCTCGAGATACGCCAGCGTAAGTGCTACGTGAATCCGGGCCAATATTTTTTGCTTTTTGTTATAATAATATCCCAATTTTTTTTTTTTTATATATATATATTTTTTTCCTCAGTTTAGGCCGATGCGTATTCTTCTACATATTTTTTATTTTTGGTAAAAAAAAAATCGCAATAAGCGTTTATTGATTGGTTTGCACAAAAGTTATAGTGCCTACAAAATAGGGGATAGATTTATGATTTTTTTTTAACTAATAATGGTGGCGATCTGCGATTTTTTTTGTCAGGCCTGCGACACTATTTTGGAACCATTCACATTACACAGAGAACAGTGCTATAATAATGCACTGATTACTGTATAAATTTAACTGGCAGGGAAGGGGTTAACACTAGGGGGCGAGGAAGGGGTTAAATGTATTCCCTGGGAGTGATTCTTACTGTGGGGGAATGGACTGACTGGGGGAGGTGACCGATCTGTGTCCCTATGTACAAGGGACACAGCATCGGTCTCCTCTCTCCCTGACAGGATGTGGAGCTCTGTGTTTACATACAGAGCTCCACGTCCCTGCTCTGTCACTGCCGATCGCGGATACCTGGCGGACATCGCGGCCGGGCACAGATTTTCCCCGCTGCGCGCCCCCAGCGGGGAATGCAAATAAAAGGACGTCCAGGGACGTCCACCCGGCAGTTGAGAGCCGCGCTGTGGACGTCTTTCGTCTACAACGCGGGTCTCAAGTGGTTAAATACACAATGTGGTTTATTTACTAAAGCTGGAAAGTGCAAAATCAGACTCACTTCTGCATAGAAACCAATGAGCTTCCAGGTTTTATTACAAAAGCTTAAAGGGGTTGTAAAGGTTCATGTTTTTTCACCTTAATACATCTGACAGTACCGCCCCCGAGCCCCCGTTTTACTTATCTGACCCCTCCAAAGTCCCGCGCTCGCCCCCGTCATCCTCCTCGGTTCTCAGCCTTGCCGTTGATTGGCTACACTGGATGTATTGAAAGCAGCGCAGCCATTGGCTGGCGCTGCTGTAAAATCACATCCAATGACGCGGCACGGCGGGGGGGGGGACGGCTCAGGGCCGAGTGATACAGTCGGTGGCTATGGCCGCCACTGTATCACGGGAGCGCGCCCGCAAGAGCTTTCCACCATGCAAGCTCGCTCGCATGAAGGTGGATGGCTCTTGCGGGGGGGGGGAGCCGAGACAGCCACAGAGGGACCCCAGAAGACCAGGTTCGGGGCCACTCTGTGCAAAACGAGCTGCACAGTAGAGGTAAATATATCATGTTTGTTATTTTAAAAAAAAAATTGAACAAGCTGGGGTTAGAAGCTCATTGGTTTCTATGCATAAGTGAGCCTGATTTTGCACTTTCCAGGTTTAGTAAATAAACCCCATTGTGTACTTTTACTTTTACAGTTTACGCAGCACTTTACAATAAAAAGGGGGACAGCGCAAATACACTACAAGTCAATACAGAAGGAATAGGAGGAATTAGTATTGAGCAAATCTGCCTGGGTTCAGTTATCAGGGATTCGTTGAATCCTGCGAGAAGTCCTCGAAATCCAAATTTTGCATCAAATCCTGTATTTATGAGGTGAATCTTAATTCTAAAAAGATGTAAATTTTTAAGGCTAAAAGGCAAGTTATTTGTTAAGAAAAAGGCATGGGTGTCTGGGGCCTGCCATGGGAGGCATGTACTAAAACACCATACAGCGGGGAGAGGCTCATTCATGCGGCTTCGACAGCAAGATTGAAAATAAACGAATTCTTAAAATAACATGTCGGAGGGTTACTTAAAGCTGCATGCGGTGTTACATTACATTATGATTTTCATGGAGAGTCTCAGTGACACCGTACAGTGACAGCGCATATTTGACCATGGAATTGATTTTCTTACTTTTACATTTGGCTTGGCTTAAATACAGAAACAGCACCCCAATCTGATTCATTGCAACTTGAAAAAAAGTCATTTTTTTAAGTAGTTGCTGCGGCGCCTGATTTTGTATCCAGAAGTAATAGACCTATGTTGGGGAATTAGCAGCCACAACACTTCCAAAAGCTATAGGAGCAGGGGCTTCTTGTAATTCCTGCATTAACCACTTAAGCCCCGGAAACACTGCATGGCTGTAACTGACAATTGCACGGTGATGTTGTACCTAAACAACCTTTTTTTTCCCAGAAATAGAGCTTTTTTGTGGTATTTGATCACCTCTGCAATAAATTTTGATTTTTGCTATAAACAAAAGAAGAGCAACAATTTTGAAAAAAAATATTATTTTTTACTTTTTGCTATAATAAATATCCCAATAAAAAAAAAACACATTTCTTTATTAGTTTAGGCCAGGGATAGGCAATAAGCGGACCTCCAGCTGTTGCAGAACTACAAGTCCCATGAGGCATTGCAAGACTGACCGCCACAAGCATGATACCCAGAGGCAGAGGAATGATGGGATTTGTAGTTTTGAAACACCTGGAGGTCTGCCAATTGCATATCCCTGGTTTAGGCTATATATATATAGATATATATAAAAAATTGCAATAAGCATATATTGATTGATTTGCGCAAAAGTTATAGCATCTACAAAATAGGGGATAGATTTATGGCATTTTTATAATTTTTTTATTTTTTACTAGTAATGTCGGTAATCTGTGATTTTTATCAGGACTGCGACATTGTGGCAGACAGATCAGACTGGCATCAATATGCATCAATATGCAGTTCATATGGTTTCTTGGGGTCTGCATAGGCCAAGACGGGGGCAGTGGTCAGGCTCTTTTTCAACTGAATAAATGCCTCTTCGCACTTGGAGTCCCACTGATCCTGGATAGACTCCTTGTGCTTCCTGGGCCCCGTAGCAAGCTTCACAGGCTTGACCGTCTCTGGGACATCATCTTCTCCCTCAATCTTCAGTAACTCAGTCAAAGGTCTTGCTATCTTGGCAAATCCCTCCACGAATCTTCTATAGTAGGAGCAGAAACCCAGGAATGACCGGAGTTTGGTCACATTGGTAGGCCTCGGACAGGAGGTAACAGCATCCAACTTCGCCGGATCTGTAGCCACCCCTTCTGCGGACACAATGTGGCCCAGTTAGTGGACCGAGGACTGGTAAAACTGACACTTTTCTGGGGACAGCTTCAGTCCTTCTTCATGAAGTCTATTTAGGACCATTTCCAACCTTTCTTCATGCTCTTCTAGGGTTCTGCCAAACACAATGACATCGTCCAAGTATACCAGAACTTCTATCAGGTTCATATCCCCTACTGTTCTCTCCATCAATCTCTGGAAAGTGTCCGGGGCCCCTGACAGACCGTGGGGCATGCGGTTGAACTCGAAGAACCCCACTGGAGTAATGAAAGCTGTCTTCTCCCTGTCTCCAGGATGCATGGGAATTTGATAGTACCCACTCTTCAGGTCCATCACACTGAACTACTTGGCCCCTGACAGACTCTGCAGGGCATCTTCTATCCTGGGTGTAGTATACTGGTCAGGGATAGTTCTTCGGTTCAATGTTCGGTAGTCGATACACAGTCTTAGGGATCCGTTCTTCTTTCGAACTACCACGATTGGGGAGGCATAAGGACTTCTAGATTCTCGGATTATTCCTGTCCTCTTAAGCTCCACTAGCTAAGTCGCCTAGAGGGACCCGTCTGACTTTTTCCCTGAACGGTTTGTCTTCCTCTAAGCAGATCGTGTGAGTGGCACTCTTCACACACCCCACGTCATATTCATCCTTGGAGAATATCTTCTGCCATCTGGCCAACTGAGCTCTGGCCCTTTCTCTCCATTCCGGTGGGAGGGACACATCTCCTGTGCAGAGCTTCTCTCATTTCTTCCTTCTTCCAATCAGATGGGGCGATTGGGGTGGCTGAGTTCACTTGGCCTAGCAGCATTTTGGCCGGTACCTTCATAGGTATGGTCATAGTATTTCTAATGCTCACTGAGACATTCCCATGGTTCCTCTGCAGTGCCTTCAATGGAACCACTTCGGGTATCACCTCTATCCCTTTGTTTCTCTGTGGATCTGCTTCAAGAACAACGAAGGGGCCTGGCTGCCACCAGGTGAGCTTGACTGAGGCCTTCAGGCAGGTCATTTCTCCAGGCTGCAGTATTCTCTCCCTTTTATCCAGCCTCCAGATCTTGCCGACTCCTTCTGTGGGAGCCAACTTTTCCAAGAATAGAAGCTGGTAGGCCTGCCTTAGCATTGGGTGTACTCTTGCAGGTGGGGTATCCTGCTCTTGAGCTAAAGGTGCAAAAAGCCTCCGGACTAAGTCAGTGTTAGTCACTACGATGAGGGAACTTTTCCCTGCTCCCGGTGGACGAGGACAGACTATTGCCAGAGTGTCGAAGGTTTCGGCTTCCCCTGCCACTGAAGGGTCAAAGGTCAACTTAATTGGCAGGTATCCATCGTAAGGGAAGTTTCCCCAGATCTCCAGATCTTCCAGCTTGCGTAGCGGTAGGTGCTTAAGGTGTCTATCATAGAAGTCCCTATATAGGAGAGTCACTTGGGCTCCAGTGTCAAGGAGGCCCTTAGCGTAAATTCCTTCTACTTGGACAGAAACCACTGGGGAAGGCCCCACTAACTTGGCAGTAAACTTATTTTTAGAGACCTTCTTGTTTGGTTCCACTGTCTGTACTTCTTTCTTCTGTGAATTTTTATTGGGTCTGGATCCTTGTTGGGCCTGGTGTGCACCGATCTCCCGCCTTTTAGAAGTTTGGGCCGTGGAACCGAAAGCATTTGACCGCCCAGAGGCAACAACGGGGGCACTTGGCAAAGACTTGTACCCCCGACGCTGTCACCCAGTTGACTCCTTCACCGGGGCCCTCTGAAGTTTTCCGCCGGCTGGCGGTACTGTGCTGCAGCTTTCTCAGGGCTTGGACACACTCCTCCTCCTTCTTCTTCTTCCCTTTCAGTAAAATAATACTTTCTAAAATTAATAGAAACTTACCTTACTTAGCCCTCACTTGATGCAGTGCTGTGCCTGTGGTGTCTCTCTTCCCTCTCCCTGCATTCACAGGTAGAGAGGCAACAGCAGGAGCCAATGGCTGCTATCAATTAAATTCTGTGAGCAGAGAGCAGGTGGTAGGGTTGAATCACGCTGTGTGTGTCTATGGATGAATAGAGCCCAGGTCGGGAGCAAGTACGCAGGTGTGCCCCATAGTGCACACCATAGTAAGCGGCTTACTATGGTGGCACATGAAGAAGAGAAGGAGCTTAGAGCGCTGGCAGGGGACCCAAGAAGGGGACGTTTCGGGGGCTGCTCTGTGCAATAACATTACTCAGGACAGGTTAGTATAGCATGTTTAGTATTTTAGAAAAAAAATGTAACCTTTACCACTGCTTTACAGTCCATCCAAAATTGGAATTTTTTTACCTAGTTTGTTTGTTTTTTTCATCTCCTGAAAACTGCAGTTTCTTGCAGTAGTTTACATCTCTGTTGATTCTCACATGAATATACAACATAATTAAGGCCTATTAAAGTGTAAGTTCACCTTTACAGAAAATCTGTAAAGTGTGACCTTACATTGGACCCCCTCCCCCCAGTCCCGCTGTACCAGTGGCCCGCAATCTCTCACCGCCAGACACCGCTTCACCAGTTTGGGGATTTCTCTCCTCTCCTCACAGCGATGACAGGATGGGCTAGACAAATTCTGATTGGTCAGCGCTGTCCATGTGACAGTGCTGACCAATTAGAATGCCTCTTGTCCCTAAACGCTGTCCCTAAACGCTGAGAGGTACAGGGGGTAGATCCACAGAGATTTGGATCCGCGCAGCGTATCAGAGATACGCTACGCCGCCGTACCTTACCTGGCGTTCTTTCGAATCCTCAAAGATTTTGCGCCGTAAGTTACGGCAGCGTAGTCTATTTCTGGCGGCGGAATTCAAATCGGCGATCAGGGGGTGGGTTTCATTAAAATGAAGCGCGCCTCCTCGCTGAATGAACTGTGCATGCGTCGTCCAGAAATTTCCCGCCATGCTTTGCACGAAATGACGTCGCAACAACGTCATTTTTTTAACTTAGACGTGAGTTACGTCCATCCCTATTAACGGACGACTTACGCAAAAAAAAAAAAATTCAAATTTCGACGCGGGAACAACGGCCATAATTAACATGGCAAGTCTATCTATACGCCGCAAAATACCAGCTTTAACTATACGCCGGAAAAAGCCGACTAGAGACGACGTAAGAGAATGCGACGGCCACGCGTAGGTTCGTGGATCGTCGGAAAAAGCTCATTTGCATACTCGACGTGGAAAATGACGCAAACTCCACCCAGCGGACGCCGAAGTATTGCATCTACAATCCGAAGGCGTACGAAGCCGTACGCCTGTCGGATCGAACCCAGATGCCGTCGTATCTTGGTTTGAGGATTCAAACTAAAGATACGACGCGGGAAATTTGAAAGTACGCCGGCGTACTTGCTCTGTGGATCTACCCCAAAAAGTGCATTTTATATACAGCTATATAGATCAAACCAAAATGAGGGACAAATGAGGAGGAAAGAGGGACTTTCCTCAAAATCGGGGACAGTTGGGAGCTATGGAACTGAGCTCATAGTACTCAAGGCAAATTGCCTTGTCAATGCGTTGGGATTGTGTGTGGAAAAGGCTGCACACCTAACCTAATGCATATGGTGTGAATGAGCCCTTATTTGACCTGTTCAGTCTCCATTCAGGCGTTTTCTTTTTGTGTGCACTGTTTTTCATCGTTGATTTCTTTTTCATAGCCTTTTGTGTTTCTTACCGTTTCTTCTGTATGTACATTTTATGTTTGGACATATTTCTACATAATGTTCATTGCCCTCAGCGATAATGGTTGCTTCACCTTTCACTTGCCTTCGCACTTGCTTTTGTGACGTTTGCATTTAACTCGCGTTTCATGCAGATTACCTCCCCTGTGCCATTTATACCTCGGCATTTGCTTATATACAATGTTTTTCATTTACCTCTGAACCTGATCGCTCTAGCTTGTATTTCTCCTCATTTTCCCTGTTGCTTTCCCTCACTTTTGGTTAGCCCTTAATTCAAGACATCTGATGTAAAATCATGGCCAGCATAGAACTCTTTCATTAAATGCTTCAAATCATCCTGTAAAGTCCTTTCACTTATGCCTGTAAAAGACGCTGGTGTGGTTTTATGTGGGGATGATGAAGTCCCAATTTAATATCTTCCAGATTTTTTTCACTGCTCGCTGGAGGGTTCAGCGGAAAACTCCATATGGAATATTTCTGACAGGAGTCAATTGAACGCTTCTGCAAAAGTAATGTAGAGAAGTGTTCATAAACCTCGTCTAATAAATATTGGGTTGTTGCTTTTCTAATGTTTAGGCTTCATCGCTGCTATATTGAGACCTTTCAACCATTTTTGCTAAAGAACCTTTTTTTAAGATTCTTTCATAGTTAAAAGTAATGACTTGGCACCACATTGAATGCCCCAGTAGTAGACTCTATTATGGAAGGAAATATTTAGCAGTTAACCGCTGCTAACATTACCACAAAAGTAGTATTAAACTGTCAACATTTTTTACAAAAATACATTCAGAACAACGAAACATATATTTCCCAGTAAAGTCTTTTTTCTACATTTTAGCCTAACCACTTACAGCATGGGTCCTCAACCTGTGGCCCTCCAGCTGCTGTGGAACTACAATTGGAAGCTGATGACAATTAGGCCCCTTTCACATGTACGGATCCCGTGAGGATCCGAACATGTCTCATCCGCTTGCTCAGTGGGGAACGCTCCGTTGATCCCTGCTGAGCCGGCAGATGACAAGGCGGTGCCCGCACACTGTGCAGGGACCGCCCTGTCAGATTTCTGCTCTCCTCTATGGGGGGGATCAGATGAACACGGACCGTCTGTCCATATTCATCCGCTCTGCAGACGGATGGAAAAATAGGATTTTCCTCCGTCTGCAGAATCGGACCATAGCGCGGACCAATAAGAACGGGTGTCAGCGGATGTTCATCCCATAGGAATTAACGTATGTCTGTATTTCATCCAAAAACGGATGGATTAAATACGGACATACTGTCCGCATGTGTGAAAGGGCCCTTACAAGCATGACTCTCAAAGGCAGAGGCATGATGGGACTTGTAGGTCCGCAACAGTTGGAGGGCCACAGGTTGAGCACCCATGACTTAGGCCCCATACACACGAGAGGATCTATCCGCTGGAATTGATCTGCGGATCAGTTCCAGCGGATAGATCCGCTGGTGTGTACATCCCAGCGGATCTTTTTCCGCAGATTTTTTTCTGCCCGACCGATTTCCAGCAGATAAAAATTTCATAGCATGCTAAGAAATCTATCCGCTGGAATCGGCTTCAGCGGATCGATCCGGTGGTCTGTACAGACTCACCGGATCGATCCGTCCGATTCCCTCCCTCGCATGCGTCGTAATGATTCGACGCATGCGTGGGTATCCTTATATGACAGCGTCGCGCACGTCGCCGCGTCATCATCGCGGTGACGGCGCGACACGTCATCGCGAAGGGATTTCGGCGCGGATTTCGATCCGATGGTGAGTACACTCCATCGGATCCAAATCCGGGGAAATCCTCGAGAGGATTTATCCGCGGATACGGTCCGGCGGACCGTATCCGCGGATCAATCCTCTCGTCTGTACCCGGCATTAGAGTTTCCAAACCGCTGGCTCCAGCCAAGAAACTCCCTCCATGGATACAGTGGAGGAATGAGCTTAGCCACCCTAATAAAAGGTAGTGTAATACTTGCAAAATTATCAGGTGCAAATAAAGAGGGGGGGGGGAACCTGCAAAAACAATAACATGGGCACCACATCTAAGCACTGGAAAACTCCAATATTTTACATTGTTGATTTCAGTTTATATACACTAAAAAGATATGGGTAACCAATTAACCACAGAATAACACATTTATGTTTTGTCTGTAGTAATTCTGATCAGCCACTCTTTTGGATGAACCACACAAGCCAGAATGCATTGTAGGTTACCATTTCTTTACAAATTTAGGCCAAAATGTATTCTGCTGTTGTAGTCTTTGGTAAAAAATAAAATAAAAAAAATAAGTGTATATTGATTGGTTTGCATGAAAGTTATGGCATCTACAAACTATGGTATATGCAGTATACAGTAAAACCTTGGTTTGCAAGCATAATTCGTTCCAGAAATATGCTTGTAATCCAAAGCACTTGTATATCAAAGCATTTTTTTTTACAAGGTATACAAGAGAAGAGAGGCACCTCTCAGACCTCGTACACACGTCGTAAATGAAACATCGTTTTCCTCGACGAGTTCCTTGTTAGGCTTGTCGAGAAACTTGACAAGCTTTCTTTGCGTACACTGTCAAGACAAAATCTCCTCGTTCTCAAACGCGGTGACGTACAACACGTACGACAGCAGGGGAAGTTTGATTCCACTGGCACAACCCTTGGGGCTGCTTTTGCCAATCTCATGTTACTGCTTGCTAAGTAAAATTTTGGTGGGAGACGATTTGCACTTTTCAGTCTTTTACAGCGTGACGAATGTGCTATCTCCATTACAAATGCTACTTTTACCGAAGGTGCGCTCCCGTCTCATACTTTATTCTGAGCATGCGCAGGTTTCTAAGCATACATACAAACGTGTCTCTCGTCGAAAACCAGCCCGAGGAGGAACACGACGAGGAAATTGAGACTCCCGACGAGGAAAAAGAGAACTTGTTCTCTTTTTTTCTCGTCGAGTTCCTCGACAGTTTTCTCAATGAAAAACATACACACGACCGTTTTCCTCGGCAAAAAAGCTCTGTCACCAAGTTTCTTGATGGATTCTGTCGAGTAAAACGGTCGTGTGTACCAGGCCTAAGTCTAGCAATAAGTTGCTAAATGTTGTACCTTCATTAAATGTAACCATATTGCTACACTTAGAGGCTCCTATCTTTTTTTTTATACTCAGTTGTGACATGACGCTACTCTTATATCAAGACATCGCTTGTATATCAAGGCAAAATTAAAACATTTTGCTTGTCTTGCAAAACGCTCTCAAACCAAGTTACTCTCAAACCAAGATTTTGCTGTACTGGAATTTTTATTTTATTTTTTATACTACTACTGGCGGTGATCAGCAACTTATAGTGGTGGACAATCTAACACTAACTGATACTGAGTTGGTACTTAAAAACTGACACTGACATCACCAGTGACACTAATACAGTCATAAGTGATAATACCATAAACTGTCACTGTGCTAATGACACTGGCTGGGAAGGGGTTAACATCTAGGGGCAATCAAATGGTTAACTGTGTGCCTAACAATGTGTAATGTGTACAGCTTTTACTAAGAGATGTGGTTGTTTTTTCACTTTTGCTTTGCAAGGAGAAAACCTAGCCACATCGCTGCTCCGTGTACAGAGCCCTGTGTAGTTAGTAAACACAGGGCCCTGTACTGTGATTCGCTAAGCCAATCAGCAAGTCCCGACCATAAATCACCTGGCTGGGACCTGCTAAATGACTTGTGCTTTATCGAATGACAGCAAAGATAAGGCAGCCCCCTACCTGGAAATCCTGGATCACAAAGATGTACACGGGGCCACCCTGACGCAGTGAAAATGCTGTGGGCAGTTCGAAAGTGGTTAAATACACGCTAATTCTACAGGGTCAGGTATTTAGACAACTGGGTGCAAGTCCCCTTCAGATCATAGCTGTAAACATTTTGACACATTCTGGAACAGCCTCATTCCCAGAAGGTGTTTTATCCAGCTTTTCAGCATTTCATTACATGGTACTCGTGTTGGAAATATGTAATAATCTGCAGCTGCACTACTAAAACAGATCAAACTGAAAATTATAAGCAGGGTTTGAGTCCAAGTAGGATGTTCAGTGATTCACTGCTGCTGTTTTTGTAGTTTCCATTTTTGTCATGACTGCTGCTCCCTGAACCAGTGATCCTACAGAATGAGTCATATTATGTGCAGCACCATTTTCCCCCATGTATCGCCTCATATCTCTATGGAACGCGCAATCTCTCTTCTCATTTACATTCACGTACCATAACTATATACTGTATCAGAATACATCCAAAAAAAATAATGCCTTCACATCATGCTTTATTTCCTCTAAACAGAAATATGGTCATGTCTCACATGATAAACATAGGTATTCCTTGTGTACAGGTCGAAGAGCTGAGGTGAGAGGCCATCCATAGTCTTGGTGGAGGATATCCCTGTCACTGATCTTATGAAAGATTGCTGCACTATTCGTCACTATTGTTTTTTGGAGCACCTTTTACCACCTTGCACTTTATGGACTTTTATTAATCGTTATTAATTCTGTTATAGATTTTATGTTTTTGCGCTGCACTATTTACTTATTTAATTTCACTTTGAGATATTTTTTGGATTATATCTACAGTGCTGGCTTGCAATTTATTTAGTTTATGTTTATGAGGTATTTATTTTCCAGCGCTGAATTATTTCACTTTTTAATCCTTGTGTAGCGCCTGGTTACTTTAAAGTACCGGTGCTATTTAAATTTAGAGGGAGATCAGAGTGTAGTTAAACTCTGAGCTGGTTAAAATGTTTAAATTGGGTCTCTGTCTCAGCTTGCCTGTGCTGTGGGCTCATTCTGTTGTGCTGGGGTGTTCTTCCCACCCCAGTGCAGTATGTGGCAGCAGTGGAGTGAAGGTTTGGGTGCTCTTCCCCAGCAGCCAATCAGGAGGGTTGAGCATCGCTGTGCATGCTGGGGGAGGGTATTTATGGGGCAGACGCCATTGGTTCTGGGCCTTCTTCGTCCAGTGTGGCACCCACCTTTAGGGTGACCACATCATGGCGCCCCAGTGTTATGGCCTACCTGGCCGGGGCGTGCGTGCCACGCGGTGTTGCTGGTTCCGGGACCATGTTGGTCCGGAAAATTTAAGCAGCGACGGGGACCCAGTGATCGACTGGGTTCCCACCTCTGAGGATCCCAAGCGGTATAGCTGTTCGGTGGGGAGTCCGTCTGAGGAGCGCCAATGAGAGACTGGAGGTCCAAAAGGATTTCGACAAACCCAGGGGATCAAGGTAGCCAGACACTGAAGGATTGATCACCTGTCAGTCAGTACCTGGGTGACGTTAAAGCGGAGGTTCACCCAAAAAATACATTTTTAACATTACTGTGATGCATTTGCCTATATGCTTCAGTCTAATTCTCTCCCTGCTAACTTAATGCTGTGGGTTAGAGGTAACAGGTGTTCATGTGTGATTCATCTCTCTCTGTAAAGACTGTTCATATGTTAAATAAGGCTAGCTTTTGAAAGGCCTTTAATTGTGTGACAACGCTGTCTACAACCTAGTGATACTCAGAGGTGTTAATAGGTGTCAAACTGGATGCAGACGAAATGCCTGCTTAGGAAACTCAGTGTGTGAAGGTGGTTTGTTGTTATGCTGTTTAAGGAATGTGCAGTGATTAGACATGATAATTGTCGGTCGGTGCCGACCTGTCTAGAATGTTTTAGTAATTAGCCTTAGTGTGTGATTAGGGGGGGTGGAGATTTCATTGTTGCTTGAATGTCTTGGACTGTATAAAAAGCTGAGAAGAAAACCATTAAAGTCTGTGTTGTTCCAGCAGTAAGCTTGTCTCATGTGTGGCTTTTTGGGGCGACTCCAGGAATATCCCTCCTCGTGGAATATTGGGGTGATTTTCGTTATGGGAAGAAGGGAACGTTGACGGGGATATCATTGTACTACCGTCACAAATGGTTGGCAGCAGCGGGATTTTCCCTTCTATTCCCCTTTACACCCGGATTCCAAGCAGACACTGGAAGAACTACTGGAAGTTCGTGGAAGGATTGCTAGCAACAAAACCAAGCGGGTCATCATAGCAGAATTAATGGAGATAGACCAGGAGGACGGGATTGCAGCAACGCCAGCAGTACAAGAGATGGAGACACCAGTGATTCAGGAAGAGGAATCACCAGCCAACAAGCTAATGAGAGAGTCCGAACCCAACAGCGGATGTAGTGCTGAAAGTGATGGACCTGTTAGCGGAGGAGGCTAAACAAATAAGAGACGCAGAACTACAGGAGGCTAAAGAAATAAGACGCAGAACTACAGGAGGCTAAACAAATAAGAGACGCAGAACTACAGTTAAAACTGGCAGCAGTCCGACAAGCAGCCGCACATTCTCCAAACAGTGAGTACAGCACAGCAGACACAAGGAAGATTCCGTTTAGCGCTTTTAAAGCTTTTGATGAAAAAGACTGTGAAATTGATAACTACCTGGCAGACTTTGAGCGACAATGTAACCTGCACCGAATAGCTAGAGGAGAGTGGGTTGCAATATTGTCAGGCAAACTGTCAGGCAAAGCTTCTGATGCTTTCCGGACCATGCCAGATCAGGATATCCATAGCTACGCCCGGGTTTAAGAAGTGCTCCTGGCTCGTTATGCAGTAACCCCAGAGTCCCACCGACAGAAGTTCAGGGACTCACGCAAAACCACGAAAGACTCTTACGCGGAATGGGCATGCCAGTTATCCCTGTCGGCCTCTAACTGGGTTAACAGCAGCCAGGCCACCACCGCAGAGGACATTTTGCAACTAATGCTCCTGGAGCAATTTTACAATCACATCCAGACGGACGTCAAAGACTGGGTGAGAGATCGCAGGCCCATGACTCTACCAGAGGCCGCTAAGTTGGCGGATGAATATGCGGATACTCGCAAGACGAACCAGGTCACACCACAGGTACAACCTCCACGACCAACGGCGCCCTCACACCCACCAGCCGCTAGATACCAACCTCCTAACAGACCGGTGACATCTAGCCCTCGCTATCCACGCCAGGAGGACAACGAACAACGCTGCTTCTGGTGCAAACAGCTGGGTCACTTCAAGCAGAATTGCCCCATGAATGACAACACCAGGTCAAATTGGTCTCAACCTGGGTACCGCCCACCAGCAGCAGCCCATTGTGTAGACTCGGCTTGGGATCTCCAGGAGCTGGGTCAGGAGGAACCATTGGACACTCTTTACGAAGTCCTCACGGTACAATCTGTTATTACGGACAACAGGGAACACCATTGTCAGCTGGTCATGGGCGACAGCCATGAGCCGGAGGGGCCCTGGAGGGAGCTGGGCAGAAAGAGGCACCGCCGGCCACCCTCCAAGAAGAAGAGGTCCTGGAAGCCGTATAACAAGCTGACCTGGGAGGAGAAGAAGCGACTGGAGGAGAGGGAGTCGCAGCGGGCGTCCCAGATGCGGCCCGAGATGTTCGCCAAGGGCCCACCGGTGGCCCCTTACACCACCACCCAGTTCCTGATGATGAAGGACCACGTGGAGAGCCTGCAGGACATGAGCAAGCAGGATCTGATCCGTGAGTACATAGAGCTGGAGGAGTGCATAAGCCGCATGGAGGAGGAGAACAACCACCTGAGGTCACAGCGGGCTGACCCCCCCAGGCTCCATGAACTGGAGATGGAGCTGGAGAAGCTCAAAGAGGAGAACCTGCGGAGGGAGCAGAGGGTGGCTGACCCTATGGGGCACTGATCCCCCCCCCGGACTCTGAGCACCAGTGCTACAGCATTTCAACAAATATAACTTTTTATTTTTATGAATCTCCTGTGATGGTCACTTCAGAGCCATAACCTGCCCCTCCCATAGCGGGACACCTAGACGGCGGCGCACAGACCCATTCGCCGTCTTCACACTGACTTCTGGTGACTCTGCAGATCGCACAAAGACTTGGGGACTGACCGGCGTGTGATCTGACGACCCGGTGGCATACCTGAGTCGGGAGCAGTTGCCAAGGGAGGTCAGTTATGCCAAACGGAGTTAACCTCGGACTAAAAGCTCTGAACCCGTCAACCCTACTGGACCAGGGAAGGTCCAACCGGGTTTGCCGGAGCAGGGAGAAAAAGGGGGGCCATTGTGATGCATTTGCCTATATGCTTGAGTCTAATTCTCTCCCTGCTAACTTAATGCTGTGGGTTAGAGGTAACAGGTGTTCATGTGTGATTCATCTCTCTCTGTAAAGACTGTTCATATGTTAAATAAGGCTAGCTTTTGAAAGGCCTTTAATTGTGTGACAACGCTGTCTACAACCTAGTGATACTCAGAGGTGTTAATAGGTGTCAAACTGGATGCAGACGAAACGTCTGCTTAGGAAACTCAGTGTGTGAAGGTGGTTTGTTGTTATGCTGTTTAAGGAATGTGCAGTGATTAGACATGATAATTGTCGGTCGGTGCCGACCTTTCTAGAATGTTTTAGTAATTAGCCTTAGTGTGTGATTAGGGGGGGTGGAGATTTCATTGTTGCTTGAATGTCTTGGACTGTATAAAAAGCTGAGAAGAAAACCATTAAAGTCTGTGTTGTTCCAGCAGTAAGCTTGTCTCATGTGTGGCTTTTTGGGGCGACTCCAGGAATATCCCTCCTCGTGGAATATTGGGGTGATTTTCGTTATGGGAAGAAGGGAACGTTGATGGGGATATCATTGTACTACCGTCACAATTACATTCAGCCGAGTTGTCCTAATGACAATCGGCTGTTTTTTTTTTTTCCGTACATACCGTATTTTCACCGCCGCTTCCGGGTATGTCTTCTGCGGGACTGGGCATTCCTAATTGATTGACAGGCTTCCGACCGTCGCATACTGCGCGTCACGAGTTGCCGAAAGAAGCCGAACGTCGGTGCGCAGGTGCCGTATAGAGCCGCACCGACGTTCGGCTTCTTTCGGCAACTCGTGACGCGCTGTATGCGACGGTCGGAAGCCTGTCAATCAATTAGGATGCCCGGTCCCGCAGAAGACATACCCGGAAGCGGCGGTGAAAATAAGGTATGTACGGGGGAAAAAAAACAAAAAAACAGCCGATTGTCATTAGGACAACTCGGCTGAATGTAATGTTAAAAATTTATTTTTGGGTAAACCCCCGCTTTAAGAAGGAGATTCAGGTGTAATTCACCTAAGGAGGATTACCTCCGTAACTGCAATCAGAGAGGGCCTGTGGCAGAGGTGTCTCCCTGACGTTCATATAAGGAGGGTCTGTGGCAGAGACTTTATCCTGCAAAGGTTTGAGTGATACTCTGGCTGCCAGGTCAGTGAGAGAGGCCTGTCCAGGTACGCTAATTCCACTCAAGCAGGAGTGGCACAGAGAAGTGTTAAACCTGGGAGCAGGACTGTTTCTCTATTGCTACGCCTGAATTTGCTATTCTTCTTTCTTTCTTCAACTCTACTTTCCTCACCCAAATTTCATGTACATTGTACACTATGGGGTTAATTTACTAAAACTGGAGTGCAAAATCTGGTGCAGCTCTGCATGGTAGCCAATCAGATTATAACTTCAGCTTGTTCAGTTAAAGCGGAGTTCCACCCAATAGTGAAAGCTCCACTTATCTGCCTTCTCCCCCCTCCGGTGCCAAATTTGTCACCTTTTTTTGACGCGGCGTGATCACTCTGAAGTTCGGCCCCCCTCCTCCTTACCCTGCCACCAAGGCCATTCAGAAAGCGCAGCGTGCTTCGACCATGCGCAGTAGAGAACCAGCTGTTAAACCGAAAGGCTTCACTGCTGCTTTCCCTTACCACAAATGGCGGTGGCAGCACCCGAGAGCCGATGAAAACATCAGCTGGGGTGCCAACATTGCTGGATTCCAGGACAGGTAAATGTCCTAATATTGGACACTGACATTCGGCTCTGGTGGTCCCTGACATTCAGCTCTGGTGGTCCCTGACATTTGGCTCTGGTGGTCCCTGACATTTGGCTCTGGTGGACCCTGACATTCGGCTCTGGTGGTCCCAGATATTTGTCTCTGGTGGTCCTTGACATTCAGCTCTGGTAGACACTGACATTTGGCTCTGGTGGTCACTGACATTTGGCTCTGGTGGTCCCTGACATTCGGCTCTGGTGGTCCCTGACTAGGGATGAGCCGAACACCCCCCCATTCGGTTCGCACCAGAACCTTCGAACAGACCGACCGTTCGCGCGAACATTTAGAACCCCATTGACGTCTATGGGACTCGAACGTTCGAATTCAAAAGTGCTCATTTTAAAGCCTAATATGCAAGTTATTGTCGTAAAACGTCTTTTAGAACCCGGGTCTTGCCCCAGGGAACATGTATGAATGGAAAAAAAAGTTTTAAAAATGGTCGTTTTTTCTGGAGCAGTGATTTTAATGATGCTTAAAGTGAAAAAAAAATATGAAAAATTCCTTTAAATATCGTACCTGCTGGGTGTCTATAGTATACCTGTAAAGTGGCACGTGTTTAAAACTGTCCCTGCACAAAATGAGATTACTATAAGAAAAAAGTAATTTAAAACTGCTTGCGGCTTTAATGTAATGTCTGCTCCCTGCAACACGGATGAATATCATTGAGAAGAATAGCACAGACACAGACAGTACACACACCACTCAGCTTTAGGTGCACACTGCAGAGGACACGGGCAGTACACACACCATGAAGCTTTAGGTGCAAACTGCAGAGGACACAGGCAGTACACACCACGTAGCTTTAGGTGCACACTGCAGAAGATACGGGCAGTACACACACCATGTAGCTTTAGGTGCACACTGCAGAGGACACAGGCAGTACACATGTACCACATGTATACAAGGACAATCCGCGCTAATCCCCAATAATCAACTTGCTAAACAATAGTGCAAACACACATATAGGAAAAAAGGCTGAATAATATTAATTGCATAAATGTATTGAAAAATAAATAAATGAAGGTCCAGCGCCTATATACAAAAAAGCCTGAATAGGTGCTTGACAAACATAAATAAATAAACAAATAAGTGCGCAACCAAAATAGGTAAATGCAAGTGTCCTGAATCCTGAAAAGGAATGGGCAAATCAACTAGGTGATTTCTTGCATGAGATTCATATGCATATAGTCCTGTTAGGAAATCCCACTTGTGTACATTCGTTCCCAGGGGAACCAATCCTCCACCAATCAACATAAATTATATGGATAACTTCAATAACAGACAATCCTTCAAAGGTAAGTGATTGGCCTCTTACCAGATCGATGAGACCCCAAAGGGGTCAAACAGGCTCTGCACACAAAAGGATATCCTCGGCTGGATCCAGGTACTTCCTCCCAATCCCTTCCTCCTCTGATGATTGATCAGAGGAGGAAGGGATTGGGAGGAAGTACCTGGATCGTACACACCACGTAGCTTTAGGTGCACACTGCAGAGGACACCGGCAGTACACACCACGTAGCTTTAGGTGCACACTGCAGAAGATACGGGCAGTACACACACCACGTAGCTTTAGGCGCACACTGCAGAGGACACAGGCAGTACACACCACGTAGCTTTAGGTGCACACTGCAGAGGACACAGGCAGTACACACCACGTAGCTTTAGGTGCACACTACAGAGGACACAGGCAGTACACCACGTGAGAATACTGCAGCTAGCACAATCACCTGCCTGCCTGTCAGTAAATTAGGAAGAGCGGATCTAGCTAAACTATACAGTGTATAAATATATATACAACACCTGGGATGCATATATATCCTCTACACACTGTAACTTTAACTGACTAGCCTGCCTGCTCTATCTACCTACTAAAAATTACACTCTCTCTCTCTCTGTCTTCTCTCTCTTAACCACCGCAACACACTACACAAGGCCGACCTGCAGGCGGTCTTTTATAGTGTGGGGCGTGTACTAAACCCCCTGAGCCATAATTGGCCAAAGCCACCCTGTCCTTGGCCAATTATGGCTCTCCATTGTTTGCGCACTGTGATTGGCCAAGCATGCGGGTCATAGTGCATGCTTGGCCAATCATCAGCCAGCAATGCACTGCGATGCCGCAGTGAATTATGGGCCGTGAAACGCCACTCGAATTTGGCGCGAACGGCCCAAAACGTTCGTAATTCGACGAACAAATGAACATACAATGTTCATACAAAGCTCATCCCTATCCATGACATTTGGCTCTGGTGGACCCTGACATTTGGCTCTGGTGGACCCTGACATTTGGCTCTGGTGGACCCTGACATTTGGCTCTGGTGGTCCCTGACATTTGGCTCTGGTGGACCCTGACATTCGGCTCTGGTGGACCCTGATATTTGGCTCTGGTGGTCCCTGACGTTCAGCTCTGGTAGACACTGACATTTGGCTCTGGTGGTCCCTGACATTTGGCTCTGGTGGTCAATGACATTCAGCTCTGGTAAACACTGACATTTGGCTCTGGTGGTCCCTGACATTTGGCTCTGGTGGTCCCTGACATTTAGCTCTAGTGGTCCCTGACATTCAGCTCTGGTAGACACTGACATTCGGCTCTGGTGGTCCCTGACATTTGGCTCTGGTGGTCCCTGACATTTAGCTCTGGTGGTCACTGACATTCAGCTCTGGTAGTCACTGACATTCGGCTCTGGTGGTCCGTGATATTTGTCTCTGGTGGTCCCTGACATTTAGCTCTGGTGGTCCCTGACATTCAGCTCTGGTAGACACTGACATTCGGCTCTGGTGGTCCCTGACATTTGGCTCTGTTGGTCCCTGACATTTAGCTCTGGTGGTCTCTGACATTCAGCTCTGGTAGACACTGACATTCGGCTCTGGTGGTCCCTGACATTCAACACTGGTGGACACTGACACATTGCATTTATATTAAAATGCTTTGCATTCATAAGGCTGTAACCTATCATACCGTGTGTTTCGTATGGCTTGCTGGCTGCAGAGTGAGGGGTGTGATTTATGTTTAAGTGGGGAGTTCACATTTACATGTACAAACCTAGTGTACCTCCCACATTCACTCCCATCCCAAGGATTCATGGGAAATGTAGTCTGAATACAGTTAGGGAGAAAGAAGAGCATATGATGCAATCATTGTTCTAATGCCCCGTAACACACAAGCGGAATTTACGTCGGAAAAAAGTTGGATGGTTTTTCTGACGGAATTCTGCTCAAGCTTGGCTTGCATACATACACACGGTCACACAAAAGTTCTCTGAACTTTTGAGCGTTAAGAACACGGTGACGTACAACACTACGACAAGGCGAGAAAAATACGTTCAATGCTTCCGAGCATGCGTCGAATTGTTTCCGAGCATGCGTGTTTTCTTCCCGTTGGAATTCCATACAGAAGAACGTATTTTCCGATAGGATTTTTTTCCGTCTGAAAAATTGAGAACCTGCTGCCGGAAATTCCGACAGCAAAAGTCTGATGGAGCCTACACACGGTCGGAATTTCCGATGAAAAGCTCACAATAGACTTCTGTTGGCGGAAATTCCGCTTGTGTGTATGGGGCATAAGAGATCCTCCCTGCCAGAATACAGGCTGCATTTTTTGAACCACAGAGCTGACTTCCTGAAAATTAAATCAGACAAATGTCTTAACCACTTGGAGCCCCGGCCATAGACAAAAGACGGCCACAAAATGCCGGGAGGATGTCTATTGATGTCCTCGGCTCCTCCGGCCACTGGGGGGTGCGCGAGCGCGTCACTGAGGTGTCGATGCACGTGCTTGGCGGCTGTGATGTCCACCAGGTACCCGCTATCCACGTCCTGTCAGGGAGAAGAGACCCATGCTGTGTCCCTTGTACATAGGGACACAGATCAGTCACCTCCCCCAGTCAGTCCCCTTCCCCCACAGTTAGAATCACTAGTAGGGAACACATTTAACCCCTTCCTCGCCCCCTAGTGTTAACCCCTTCCTTGGCAGTCACATTTATACAGTAACCAGCGCATATTTATAGCACTGATCGCTGTATAAATGTGAATGGCCCCAAAAATGTGTCAAAAGTGTCCGATGTGTCCGCCATAATGTCGCAGTCCCAATAAAAATCGCAGATCGCCACCATTACTAGTAAAAAAAAAAAAAAAAAAAAGATTCATAATTCTGTCCACTATTTTGTAGGCGCTATAACTTTTGCGCAAACCAATCACTATATGCTTATTGCAATTTTTTTTACCAAAAAATATGTAGAAGAATTCGTATCGACCTAAACTGAGAAAATTATTTATTATAGCAAAAAGTAAAAAATATATATTTTTTCAAAATTGACGTTTTTTTTTTGTTTATAGCGCAAAAAATAAAAACCGCAGAGGTGATTAAATACCACCAAAAGAAAGCTCTATTTGTGGGGAAAAAAGGACATCAATTTTGTTTGGGAGCTGCGCAATTGTCAGTTAAAGCGGCGCAGTGCCGAAAGCTGAAATTTCGCCTAGGCAGGAAGGGAGTATATGTGCCCAGTAAGCAAGTGGTTAAACGGTAAGAAATTTCACAAATGTAATAACTGTTTAGTATTTTGTGTGGGGGATGTACTATTGGGGGATTTTTGAAAAAAATGGATGACAAAGAAAAATGTTTTAACTATATAGACACTTTAACTTGCACAACTTTATATAATTGTTGCTGGAAGCTCAGGGACCTTTGACCACTATCTAATAAAAACAAAACTGTTATCGTCTTGGCATACAGCCACTCACTGTTTTCTCACTGGTATCTATATTTAAAGTAAACTTGCCTGCTATGTAAGTTATAAAGCCAACAAAAGAATTTTAAAACAGGCGCTGAAAGGTGCTTACACATCCATTTTTTCTTTTATGTCCTTTTGAGTGTGCCAGGAGCCTGTGATCCTGGGGTTCTCAGTATGCGTTTGCAGCCTTCAGCAATTTGGCACGTTCCCTTCTGTATCCCCGCATACAGTTCACTGATGTCTTAATGACTTATGGAGAGTGGTGGAGAGGTGCTGGCGGTGCTCCAGCTCAGAAGGGCATTTAAGAGGCCTGCTTTTAACTTTCTATGTTGACTTTATAACTTTCACAGCAAGTCAGGTTTACTTTAATTTGGCCTTCAAACACCACAGTAAAAGGATCATTTTAAAATACTGTACTTTCCAGATTTTTCTTAATCTTCTATGCCATTTTTAAAGAGCAACTTGAGACAGTCGATGAAACCAGTGACATACACAAAGAACAAACTGCAGCTGGGCTAAAGTTGGTGTTCACTCAGTTTACCTTAAAGCGGTATTAGGCCCCTTTCACACGGACGGCTGTTCTGCCGCAGTTAAAAGCATGTTAATTTTCTGCTGAAATTCAAGACTCCAGGCACAGCTGCATTTGTACAGTGCGATTAGCTGCGGTTGCGTTTAGCCGCGGCACGATATTGAACGGGGATCCGACTTGGATCCCTGCCAATACCAGGCACTGTGTATGGTATGAATCTTGAGGGGGAACTCCACGTCAAATTTTAAATAAAAAAACGGCATGGGTTCCCCTTCCAAGAGCATACCAGGCCCTTGGGTCTTCTATGGATTTTAAGGAGAACCCCCCCACGCCAAAAAACAGCGTGGGGTCCCCCCCAAAATCCATACCAGACCCTTATCCGAGCACGCAGCCCGGTCGATCAGGAAAGGGGGTGGGGACGAGCGAGCGCCCCCCTCCTTAACCGTACCAGGCCGCATGCTCTCAACATGGGGGGGTGGGTGCTTTGAGGCAGGGGGCCCTGCGGCCCCCCCACCCTAAAGCACCATGTCCCCATGTTGATGGGGAAAGGGCCTCTTCCAGACAACCCTGGCCGTTGGTTGTCGGGGTCTGCGGGCGGGGGGTTATCGTAATCCGGGAGATCCGGCCCCCCCACCCTAGGTGAATGAGTATGGGGTACATCGTACCCCTACCCATTCACCTGGAGGAAAAAAAAATTAAAAGAAAACACACTACACAGGTTTTCAAAGTAATTTATTAGGCAGCTCTGGGGGGTTTTCTTCCGACTTTGGGGGTCTCTTCTTCTGCTCTCAGGTGCCTTCTTCCTTCTGCCGGGCTTCTCCGCTGTCTTCTTGCAGCTCTTTTACCAGCGGGGGGGCCCGGTCTTCTGTCGTCTTCTTCTCTCTTCTCTTCTTCGATGTTGACACGTCGCTTCCTCCTGCTGTAATGCTGGGTGCGCGGCGAGCACCGATTTATATAGGCCTCTTATGACGTCCCATCATGCTCCGGGTGGTGATGACATAAGGGGGCGGGGTCACCAGGTGATATCCGCCCCCTTATGTCATCACCACCCGGAGCATGATGGGACTGTGACGTCATAAGAGGCCTATATAAATTGGTGCGCACCGCGCACCCAGAATTACAGCGGGAGGAAGCGACGTGTCAACATCGAAGAAGAGAAGAGGAAAGAAGACGACAGAAGACCGGGCCCCCCAGCTGGTAAAAGAGCTGCAAGAAGACAGCAGAGAAGACTGGCAGAAGCACACAGTAGAAGAGGGAAGAAGACGACAGAAGACCCCTGAAGTCGGAAGTAGACCCCCCAAAGCTCCCTAATAAATTACTTTTAAAACCTGTGTAGTGTGTTTTTTTTTTAAATTTTCCTCCAGGTGAATGGGTAGGGGTACGATGTACGATGTACGATGTACCCGATACTCATTCACCTAGGGTGGGGGGGCCAGGATCTGGGGGCCCCCTTATTATATAATAAGGGGGCTCCGGGATTCCCGATAAGCTCCCCTACTGCAGACCCCGACAACCAACGGCCAAGGTTGTCGGGAAGAGGCCCTTGTCCCCATCAACATGGGGACGCCATGCTTTAGGGTGGGGGAGCACTCTTATATCAAAGCAAATTTTTCCATAAGAAATAATAGAAACTCAAAAGATTCGTTCCACAACCATTTATTCATAAGTCCTTCAGTTTATAGGCCATATAAAAAGATTTTAGCAATGTGATAAGTTGTATTGAGTATAAAAGAGAAAGAGGTGCCTCTAAGTGTTGCAATATGGTTACATTTAATGAAGGTAAAACATTCAGCAACTCACATGGTTGATGAATAACCACTTAAGCCCTGGACCATTAGGCTGGCCAAAGACCAGGCCACTTTTTGCAATTTGGCACTGCGTCACTTTAACTGCTTTAATTGCGCGGTCGTGCGGCGTGGCTCCCAAACAAAATTGGCGTCCTTTTTTTACCACAAATAGAGCTTTCTTTGATTACCTCTGTGGTTTTTATTTTTTTGCGCTATAAACAAAAATAAGGCGACAATTTTTTTAAAAATTCAATATTTTTTACTTTTTGCTACAATAAATATCCCCAAAAAATGTATAAAAAAAAACAAAAAAAAATTCCTCAGTTTAGGCCAATACATATTCTTCTACACATTTTTGGTAAAAAAAATAGCAATAAGCGTTTATTGATTGGTTTGATGTTATAGCGTTGATCAGCGATTTTTATCGTGACTGCGACATTATGGCGGACACATCGGACACTTTTGACACCATTTTGGGACCATTGTCATTTTTACAGCGATCAGTGCTATAAAAATGCACTGATTACTGTAAAAATGACACTGTCAGTGAAGGTATTAACCTGTAGGGGGCGCTAAAGGGTTTAAATGTGACCTAGGGAGTGCTTCTAACTGTTAGGGGGTGTGGATTGCCGTGACACGTCACTGATCGCTGTTCCCGATGACAGGGAACAGACGATCAGTGACATGTCGTTTTTCAGAACCTGAATTTTAAATGACGTTTTTGAAAAACTATGTTTTTTTCATGCCGAAAAATGATCGTGTGTACACGGCATTAGCATTTTTATTACAGAAAGGCTTATATATTTGTTGGTCCATAGTAGTCCATTAAACAGGTATTTTAGTTCAGGTGTGCTTGTAGATTACTGATGAAAAGGAGAAGATGGACTGTTGCAGAATAGCAATGTCTGAATAAAAATGCAACTACTATGCAGATAGGCTTTTCTCCCTGTATGCATGTCAAGACTTTATTTTTAATCTTTGTAACAGCGTACTAATAATCTCCTGTGAAAATCTATTGTCTTTTGAAGCTGCTCTCCAGGCTCACATGGTATAATTGCCAGATTTGTGGTATTTCAAGCTCCCCTTGATTACTATACAAGTTTGTGGTTGGCATGTGTGGGCCAATAATTCCATATTTCTCAAACTTTTAACAGATTTTTATAAGGAGTGTATTGCCTGAACTTGTCTGCCAGATACAAGAATCTGAGCACAAAAATAAATATGTAAAAAAAAAAAAGGATAAAATGCAAACTTAAATCAGTGGCTCCAGCTAACAATACCTTCAAGGAAAATCCGTCTGAAATGAATAGGGTTTTTGTACTCACCAAAAAATCCTTTTCTTGGGGTCCATTTAGGCACTCAGGAGTTTGGAAACTGTTGGGTTTTCCTGTTACCTAGGGAGATTGGAGACTGGCCAACAAAAAATGGTATGCTCACCCTACCACCCCTTAATCTGTAGCAAGCAGTACCAAGAGCATGAACATAAACAGGGAGGGGTGGAACCTGTGTCTTCCAATGGACGCCAAAGAAAAGGATTTTATGGTAAGTATAAAAATCCTTTTTACTTTCTCATTCATTGAGAAGCACCGGAATTCAGATACTGTTGAGGTGTTTATAAGCAGTCAAGCTGAGGGAAGGGCAACACAGCAACAACCACTAACAGGTCCAAAAAAGAGAACTGGACACTACCTACAGCCCAAGAGTCACCTGAAGGACCTACACCTACATGTTCACCAGGTGAGGCCGAGCCCCCTACCAGATGGGGGAAGCTGCCGAAACAGAGGGGGGGGGGGCACAAAAATTCAACCTGATGCTCAGGAACTTGATAGAGAGGTCACCATCAGAGGAAATTACTCCACATAGAAGGGAAAACCAAGGAGGTGAGGTGATCAACCTTACCTAAAAAATAGAAAAATCATAACCAAATTTCCATAAGGGGAAGAAGGAGAAGACCCACAGCCTGATATAGTCAATACAAATTGGGGGCAACCCTTAGAAGGAACAGGCCCAAGAAGGAAACTTGGACAAAAAAGAAAGACCAGCCAGCCTTCACGGGAAGAATCAAAGCCTTTACAACCCTGATCCTCTAGGATTAAATGGATGAAAACTGCCCAGCCAACCATTCTCACTAGGCAAGAGACAGCTCACAAGTCTGCTGGAGAACTCAGCGGCTGGAACCCAGAAAGTCAATGTGATTAAAGCGGTAGAGTTCATGGGAAGCACCTACACCAAGGTAGACAGGAAATGGAAATTAGAGCTTAGCCACCAGCTAGAACTGAGGATGAAGCTAATACATCTTCACTTGCACACAAGAGGTGGCACTATGGCACATCAGAAGGATCCTGCTGAAGGATTTCCCCCAGATCCAGTGAAGTGTCAACAGCAAGGAACAAAGGGCCTAATCCTCAAAAACCCGGCGCAACGTAACTTTTCGTATTTAAGTTACACCGCCGCAAAATCTCTACCTAAGTGCCCGTTCCACAAAGCACTTACCTAGAAATTTTGAGCTGTGTAACTTAAAGCGGGGGTTCACCCTTAGAGGGCACTTTTTCCCCTTAGATTCCTGCTCGTTTTCTCTAGGGGAATCGGCTATTTGTTTTAAAATATGTGCAGTACTTACCCGTTTACGAGATGCATCCTCTCCGTCGCTTCCGGGTATGGGCTGCGGGAATGGGCATTCCTTCTTGATTGACAGTCTTCCGAGAGGCTTCCGACGGTCGCATCCATCGCGTCACGATTTTCCGAAAGTTCGGCTTCTTTCGGCTACGAGTGACGTGATGGATGCGACCGTCGGAAGCCTCTCGGAAGACTGTCAATCAAGAAGGAACGCCCGCTCCCGAAGACCCATACCCGGAAGCGACGGAAGAAGATGCATCTCGAAAACGGGTAAGTACTGCTCATATTTTAATACAAATAGCCGATTCCCCTAGACCGAACGAGCAGGAATCTAAGGGGAGAAAAAAAAAAATTAATAAATGGGTGAACTCCCGCTTTAAATCCGTCCGGCGCAAGGCGTTCCTAATTTAATGGGGCGAGTCCCTTTTGTGGATTACCCCCAGAAATTTCAGCATTACAACTAAGAGCATTTGCATGAATAAGGGGAGAACAAGGAAAGACATTGAAAGAACCTTTCTCAAGAGGCTGTGGTTTAGTCAAAGACTATCCCATGAAGTTGCCAAGACATACTTTGTGTTCCACTGGCTGATTATTCAGGGAGGCACAGGGCCCCCCAGTGTTTCTATCTACCTGCCACACAGGGTCTGAGACACAAGTGAGGGATCACATCGGCAACTACCTGGTCAAGAAAAACAGACACATTAGACCTCTCAGGGAATAAGACATGTAGCTATGAAAAATTTGGTTGCAATAGACCAAGAAAAAGTAGTAGACAGGGAGATGACCCTGAGAAGAGGGACCCCCGAAGCTCACACTAGATAGAAAAAGGGTTAACTCCCCTCTCTGATGACGAGGAGCAAGAAGGTACACAAGCTGTGGACCTTTATAGAGAGGAAATATGCTGGTTAACGTCTCCAACAGGAGACGGTTCCAATGTTGAAACCTGACAAAGCCAGATCCAGGAGCCAGTGCTCATAAAAGTATAAGGTGTACATTGACGACATTGTGGATCCAGTTCCTTATCAAGAAAGAGAACAGTCAGAGCTGATCCTGGTCAACCCAATAGAGCTGTAGGCCCCTCTGGAGAGATGGGACATTGAAACATACTATGTATTATGAAGTGCTTTATATGTTCCGCAGCCTGGGAAAGGTCCATTAGTCTGTGCAGTAGCACAGGGGAGATAAGAGGGAGCAGATGGACAGTGGACTAGAGACATTGAATGAGCCTGTGACTTTAAAGGGGAAATCTCTGCTCCTAAATGCCTGAGAGTCACACTACCCATAGACCTGACAGGGTTCACAATCAGCCCTGACTTGTAGAAGTGGGGGCGAACTTCCATGCAGAAGGTTTTCAGAGAGTTTAGCCTGTCTCTGACTTTAAGCCTTACCAGCTGCCTGGTATGGACTATCTCGGTGTATGGACTATCTCGGTACTGATAAGACAAAAATGAACAAAAATAAGTAAAAAATATATTTTTATTATAATTAAAATGTTGCAAAATTTGAACAATAATGTACATCAAAGATTGGTCGGATCCTCTACTAGTTTTGCGGGGGACCCGCTTCTTCAGGAGAACCAATCTAAGAAAAATAATGCAATACAATGAAGTAGAAGCTCCCAAAACCATTAGGAGAGTATGGGCTGGGCGCACATGTAGCAGGGGACTTTTCTGTCTGTGTCCTATGTACAGGCATGTTGTGCAAGTGATGCAACTAGACGCAAAGTGTGAGGTATTGCTTTAGCTACTCACAAACCCAAGCAGCTGGTGCTGATGGGGGTTAGATGGCTGGCGGTGACCAAGTCACTGTTGGGCAGGCCGGACATTGAACTTCCACATGTTGCTCTGAAAAAATGGAAAAGTAATGGGATAGCGCGTACTTTATGCTCAAAGTCAGGAAGAAGAGCACTAAGCAACTCCACCTGCAGATTAGCTCAATTTCTGTGTCAACCCTTTCTGTGGTTAAACTATCCATTGGGGATAATTTGAAAGGGGCCCCAGCAGTGCAAATAGCGAAGTAGCTCCTAGTGCCCAGCCCAACTGGCCAACTCAACAGAGTGAGACTTCAAGCGCTGAAGCAATGATATGACTCTAGACATGGAAAGAACCTTTTTTGTGTTAACTTTTATCAGTAAATCGCCACAAAAGGAACCCAGTGCGCGAAGGTCACAATCCAGGCTAGCTTCACAATGTCCAGTCCAGCACGAGCCAGGTACAGCACTCCAATTCAGTATTCAGTAGGAGGCTGTATAACCTGACTGTATCTCAATTCCTGTATCCCTCGATGAGCTATAAAGAAATGTTGTTACATTTTCACTGCTTTCTATAACATTTACAACCATACATCACACTGCTTTCAGACCAACTAAGTAGTTAGGGTCTCATTTGCTAAGCACCCAATTCTTTCCTATGTAGGGTGGGAGAAGAAGGGTAGCCTTACTTCCAATGACTGCATCAGTTTATGTGAGGCACATAAAACTCTATCAAGACTGAAGTACAGGGGATGGAGAGAGTGTCAAGCCTCGTACACACGACCGAGTTTCTCGGCAAAAACCAGCAAGAAACTTGCTGGGAGATATTTTTTTGCCGAGGAAACCGGTCAAGATTACATTTTCTTCGAGGAAACTGTCGAGAAAACTCGACGAGCAAAAAAGGGAGCAAGTTCTCTATTTCCTCGACAGCCTAACAAGGAACTCGACGAGGAAAACGATGTGTTTCGCCCGTCGAGTTCCTCAGTGGTGTGTACGAGGCTTCAGACTAAAGGACTGTTAATAATACTGTATTGAACAAATATTCAACTCTGACATCTTTGTGGGATTTTTTTTTATTTAAATTTCGCTCCACATTTTACATGCAGACCAAATTTCAACAAAAGTTGCAAGTTCCCCAAATAGCGATTAACCATGGTGAAGATAAGTTTGCCGGCGTTCAGGAGACAATACTGACATCTCCTGACTAATTCATTTACATAGGAAAGTTTGACAAGCAGGTCCAACTGGCAAACTTGGCATGTTGCAGTAAAACTTCTGCACCACGATGCACAGCATCATGGTTATGACAGTGTGTACTCACCTGAGCTGCAACATGTCTGCTTGTAGGTGGGCGGTCATTGGGGCATTAAAAATGCAGATCAATCACCTGTTTTTAACGTCCCTTAGCCACTTATATATAAAAGCAGCTGAAGGTACAGTAGTATGTTACTGACTGTGGGGGATGACATAAGAGGGTTTGATGTGTGCTGGTTTAGTGCATTGGAGTGCAATTAAAATTGAAGGGCACAGCAATTTAAAATACACTCTTTATTGCATTTTACCACAGACCTCTAAATAGGCGCTAATATATTCTTAGTTACTGAAAGGTGCGTGGGAAAATCAGAGTAATTTCACCAGCTTCTAGCTGAAAGAGAAATATATCCATTCCACACACACAAACCTCTCACTACAAACTTCCAAGGTTCACAGCCAGAGGTGGCGCTGCTAAAGACAGTGTGAAGAAACTCCAGAACTCCATGTAAGATAAAGCTTCTTTAATGCAAACAGCATCACTGATGCACATTTTGAGGACACAAAGGTCATCTTTTTCAAGTCATTGACAAAATGGATCTGCCTGTTCTTGACAACTACATCTGTGATCGCTGTTTGCAGGTAAAGATCTATACTAAGCTCAGGCCCAGTGCTACCAGTAGGCAAACTAGGCAGCCGCCTAGGGCGCACTGCTGCCTAGGGGTGCCTGGCCGCTGATTTTTCTCAGGCAGCTGCTCCGTCTGGCCAGGGCTGTCTTAATAGCATCATGGGCCCCTGTGCAAAGTAATGCCCTGGAGCCCCTACAAGGGAGACATGTGCAGTTAAACAGACATCAAGTAGGTAGGAGGCAGACAAGCGGAGCTTCCCCTTTTGAGTGGAGCTCTGCATTAACTACATGAACAATCATTCTGTACAGCAAAGAAACAGTGGGAAAATACTACATACACAATGTAACAAAGCTGTCCTGTGCATATAATATATCTGCTAGATTGATGCCTCCCCAGCACTATGGCCCCTCTATGCCCTAGATATCCCCCAGCACTCTGACCCCTCTACACCCCAGATATCCCCTAGCACTGTAACCATATACCATACGATACCCCTAGTATTGTGACCCCACTACATCCCTAATACCCTCTACACTGTGGACTCTCTGCATCGCTGATACCTCTATCACTATAGCCACCCAAGCTACCCCAAGCATAGCTACCCCCTATACACCCCAGATCCCCCCTCAGCATTGTTTTCCCCCATACACCCTTGATATCCCCCAGCACCATTATTCCATCCTTGTAGTACCCTTTTCCAGTTGAGATACAGTGCATGTAAACTTTTGGCTCTGTGCCCACCTCCAGCACTGCACTCACCTATACCAATCAAGCAAGAAGCAGGAGGGGCTCAGGAGGAGCATCCCTCTGGGGCATTCCAAGCCTTTTTGGTGCAAACAGTGCTGGACAGCTGGGCTCACCATGACACCATTCACAATGCTACTTCCACAGGTGGGCTCTCAGTGCTGCCGACTCAGCGGCTCCCACTCCAGATCCTACCCCACAGCCTTTGAGTCCCGAGCATTCAAGTTGCATGGGGTGGGGCCAGAGCATCACTGTCGCTCCAGCCCTGCCACTCCCTGCTGGCTGTGAAATAAAAGGTATCGTTCTGCACAGCATGGCACGCTGCTGCCAGCCTGCCTCCCCTGTGTATCCATCACTTTCAGTGCCATTTCGGGGGAAGCTTGGGCTCAAGGACCAGCTGCTTTGGGGAAAGTGCAGGGGGCCCCCCATGTAGTGTAATTGGAGGCGCAGCACTGAAGCCAGCGCCAATGCTTCCTATATAGCGCTGCCTCCTGTCACATGGGCAGGGCAAAGAGGGTGGAGCCAATGGGGGCGGCAAAATTAGGTTTTGCCTAGGGTGTCAAAAATCCTTGCACCAACCCTGACTAAGCTCCTATCTGCATACCTGTTCCTGATAATAACCACTGAATCTAGAAACCATGAGTCGGAACAATTGCAGTCAACTAGAATTTTTTTTAGGACTGCTTCATAATGACAGTCTCTTTATTTCCCTCCTCACAGTTTTCCCTCTGATCAGATATCAAAAACTATCGATTAACTATGCTATTATTTCAGAAGGAAACAGCTTGTTTGCATTTTAAGACAAAAGAAAAGCAAAAGGTTTCAAGGTGACCATCAAAAAGTAGGTATTCTTTATTAGAACTTGCCTTGATAAGGAAAAAATACGATTTTTGTTACCATGATATATTTTTTGAGTCTTTTGAGAGTCACAGGAATTCAGTAACAGTCAAGTTATACTGCCACCTACAGGAGGTTGTGACATTGACAGAAAAAGTTGTAAGCAAATCCACATAAAACCCTCCTCTACCCAGCATGCCTCAGGTTTGCAAGAGAGCAGTACATAAGGTGAATCAAGAGGTTGGATCTGTGTTCCTTAATGGATTTAAAGAAAAAGATTTTATAGTAAGTATTAAAATCTTAATTGTCTCCATTGTTCAGGAGTACAGCAATTCAGAAACAGTTGGGTTGTCTGAAAACAATCCAACTAAGGGGTGGGCAACAGCCACTGACAAGCCCCAAAACCATGTTGACACTTTTCCCATTTCAGAGGTATCTAAAGGACCACAACCCCCAAATCAAGATGAGATTGGGTGAAACCCTTGCAAGGGGGAGGTACGCACCAACCTCATGTTCCAGACCAAGAAATTACCACCAAGGAGAAGCTTCTTCCCGAAGGACCACTTGACTTACACCAGTATGAGACTGGAAGACCAACCAACAATCCACCAAAAACAATTGGAAAAAACACACTACCCAAAAAGAAGGAAACTTGACCAACATGATGCGGTCATAGGATAACTCACCTGGACAAACAAATAGGAAAACAAGTCCCTAGAGGGAAGCTTGGATAAACAAAAACAAAAAAGACCAGCCGGTCAAGATCAGAAAGTTTGAGCCTAACATTCCTTACCTTTAGAATTCAGGGAAATGAGGCTCAATGGTAAGGAATGGGGTGAAACCCTTGCAAGGGGGAGGCACAGAGCACCAACCTCGTGTTCCAGACCAAGAACTTACCACCAAGGAGAAGCTTCTTCCCGAAGGACCACTTGACTTACACCAGTATGAGACTGGAAGACCAACCAACAATCCACCAAAAACAATTGGAAAAAAAAACACTACCCAAAAAGAAGGAAACTTGACCAACATGATGCGGTCATAGGATAACTCATCTGGACAAACAAATAGGAAAACAAGTCCCTAGAGGGAAGCTTGGATAAACAAAAACAAAAAAGACCAGCCGGTCAAGATCAGAAAGTTTGAGCCTAACATTCCTTACCTTTAGAATTCAGGGAAATGAGGCTCAATGGTAAGGAATGGGGTGAAACCCTTGCAAGGGGGAGGCACAGAGCACCAACCTCGTGTTCCAGACCAAGAAATTACCACCAAGGAGAAGCTTCTTCCCGAAGGTCCACTTGGCTTCCACCAGTATGAGGCTGGAAGACCAACCAACAATCCACCAAAAACAATTGGAAAAAACACACAATTCAAAAAGAAGGAAACTAGACCAACGAATTGTCTCCACTGTGCCCATTGTCGCCATTGTGCCCATTGATGCCACTGTGCCCATTGTCGCCACTGTGCCGCTGGCTCTGATAGGACTTTCCACACAGCCAACCAGCTGCCGTTATTCAGGTGGCCGGCGCTCACCATCCGGCCATCTGAATAGTGGGCGGCATCGGCGAAAATACATAGATTCATGCAATGCATGAATCTATGTATTTCAGTGGCTGTGCGAGAGCCAGAGGGGGCGGCTACTACTGCTGTAGTTGATAAAGAAGAAAGATGGGGTTCCTTGGCTACTTCCACAGATCTCTTACACTGAGGTAGAGCCACTGGTAGTGTTGCTTATGACAGTATGTAGGTTCAAAAAGTTGATCTCCCTCGAAGGGTAACCAAGTCAGATCATTGGCCATATCATTGGCATCCCAGGCATGAAGCCAGATTGCCCTAAGCATGTAAATGGCCATTAGTGTGATATGAGACAATACTTCAAATGTATTTGCATTTGCTTCAAGAGCTCTATAAAAAATTACGCCCACTTCAGTGAAGGCCGGATCCTTTCTAAAGAACCTTACCAATTCTGATACGGTCTGACATATTACAGTCACAGCCAACACAGGACAGGAATCGTGTAGTTCAAGATGGTATTTGGCAAAATAATATAGTCAGTAAAATCTCTGAAAGTGAGAACATCATCCACCCATTTGTAATAAATCCTCCCGCAAAGTAGAAAAGTTCAGACACACTGAGGAGGGGCTCAGGATCATACAGGACGTATAACTTAAAGTGGTTGTAAAGGCAAAAGGTTTATATGCATAAAGGTAAAAGAAAACTTCTGCAAACAGCTCCCCCCCGGCCTCAGCCCCCCAAAATACTTACCTGAGCCCGATCTCAATCCAGCGATATGCATGAGAGCAGAGGCTCTCTCAGTTCTCTCACTACCTATTGGCTTAGACACAACAGTGGGAGCCATTGAGGAGGGAGTGGGGGGACACACAGAGCCGGCTGTGTGTAGAGGCTTGCTAAAAGGGTACTCAGTGGGGTGGGGAGGATGAGTCAGGAGTGCCAGTGGGGGACCCAAGAAGAGGAGGACCAGGGCTGCTCTGTGCAAAACCAAAAATAAAAAACAAAGATTTACAATTACTATATCAAGTGTAGTAGGGAGGTCTTTGTAGGCTGATGTTCTAGATCAGGGGTCTTCAAACTACGGCCCTCCAGTTGTTCGGGAACTACAATTCCCATCATGCTTTGTTATGTCTGTGAATGTCAGAGTTTTACAATGCCTCATGGGATGTGTAGTTCCGCAACAGCTGGAGGGCCGTAGTTTGAGGATCCTTGTTCTAGATGCAGGACAGAATGCAATGAATCAGTCAGGTTAAACACAACCCCTTATCATCTGTAGTTGGCTCAAAAACAGCCTCTCCAGCAGTAGACTGTTAGGACTATGAATATGAACCAGAAATGCTAAAAGAGGCGTTGGGTACAGATTGATTTATGGGCCAAGAAAGGTCAGAAATAGCCTCTTGTGGGTTCGTAGCATTATTCTAGCATTATAAAGAAGAAGAGAATGTGCTGCAATAAAAGATTAAAACATTTGCAGCGTGACGAATGTGCTATCTCCATTACGAACGCTAGTTTTACCAGACCGAGCTGATTCAGAGCAGGCATGGATTTTTGTATGTTGGACACACGCTCGGAATTTACAAGAACAGATTTTGTTGACGGAAAAAGTAAGAAACAGAATCAGCAAATTTCTGATGAAGCCTACACATGGTCTGAATTTCCGACAACAAACTCCCAACGAACATTTGTTTTCGGAAGTTCCGATTGTGTGTACGCGGCATTAGACTTTTTTGCAGCAGGGATGCAGAAAATGTGGCCAACCATCTAGGATACTAGAGAAAAAACAAAACTTGCTGGGCAGAGGAGGGGTTATACAGGGGATGTCTTAACCTGCCTGGCGGTGTTCCCGAGTCTGACTCGGGGTTAGATTTTCCTGCTGCAAGCGGTAACCCCGAGTCAGACTCGGGCTTGCCTCGCTAGATCCACAGGCACTTTTTACTTACCTTGTCCCTGGATCCAGCGATGTCACCGCGCTGTGTGAGCGAGCGGGACCTCGCTCGATTCACACAGTGCCTCTGTGTGACGCCGATCTCCGTTCCCTGCGACGTTACAACGCACGGGGACGGAGAACGGCGCCAAATTCAAAAAAGTAAACAAACACCTTACATACAGTATACTGTAATCTTATAGATTACAGTACTGTATGTAAAAAAAACACACCCCCCTTGTCCCTAGTGGTCTGCCCAGTGTCATGCATGTCATTTTATATAATAAAAACGTTTCTTTCTCCCTGCAAACTGTAGATTGTCCATAGCAACCAAAAGTGTCCCTTTATGTCAAAAATAGTTTTAGATCAGCAAAAAAACAGCGATAATAAATTATAATCACTTGCAGAATTGTGCGATAGCGATTTGTGGGGAAATTCGTCATAAAAAAAAAAAATAATGACAGCAACAATTCTGCAAATTTCAGTGATTTTAATTTGATTACATTATTGAATAATTTTTATTATAATTATATTATTATTTGTTATAATTATTTATAATTATTTATTATATTATAATTTATAATTTTGTTTTTAAAAAAATGTCATACCCGGGATGCCTATTAGAATCTTGTTTGGTCAGATTTAAGTGAGTTATTTCTAAAAATTACAGACCTACAATATAAAATTTCCTTGCAAATAATGGTACCGCTTTCAGCATGTTTTTTCTGAAAGAATCATACCGCCAGGGAGGTTAAGCCCTGTACACACGATCGGTTTGTCTGATGAAAACAGACCGTTTTCATCGGACAAACCGATCGTGTGTGGGCCCCATCGGTTTGTTTTCCATCTGTGAAAAAAAATAGAACATGTTTTAAAATCGGTCAAAAATCCATGCATGCTCAGAATCAAGTCGACGCATTCTCGGAAGCATTGGACTTTTTTTCTCAGCACGTCGTAGTGTTTTACGTAACCGCGTTGCACACGGTCGGATTTTTGACCGATGGTGTGTAGGCAAGACTGATGAAAGTCAGCTTCATCGGATATCCGACAAAAAAATCCATTGGATTAGATTCCATCAGATATCCGATCGTGTGTACAGGGCTTTACAGTTTATCTGTTTGTCAGTGTTCCAGTTTTATGTACAGTAGGTGATACTTTAACTTGACTGTTTCTGAATTCATGTGTCCCTCAATGGACAATGGAGAAAACGGTTTTCTCCGAGATTCCTGGGAACATCTACACAGAAGAATGGCTGTCTGACATGAAATTCAAAGGGAAACAAATACATAGCAGTACTAATCAGCTTTGTAATAATAAATCAGGTACATTCCAAGTGTCAAGATATGGCTAACACGTTGGACTTCACTGCTAATGCGAGGAAAGCTTTTCATATAAAAAGCTAAGGAAATCGTGCCATAAACTGACAAACACATTACATTTGAGATAATTAGCAAATACGCCTACACAAGTGGAAAATAAAAAATAAAGGGATATAGTGAACATATGCAAGTCTGTTACTGACACTTTATTTTTGATGTTTTCTGAAATGAGTGTGGACATCTGCTTGAATTCTTAATACATTAAAGTGATATTACAGTCAATTTGTTTGATAAATGAGATGCTGACAGAACTTTTTATTTTTTAAAGCTTCCTTCTTAAATTGTACCCCGACCACACTGCTACTCTCCCATTATGCTGCTGCCTACTATGCCTGTCGGGACCTATGGAGTCCTGCAGGAGTCTCCTCTACATGTCTACAGTTTGGTACTGCAATGCTATGTGCAGGTTGTCCTACACACAGGCAGCACGAGAGGGACACCGGGCCAAAGCCATGCGTCCCCCATTTAAACGTACTCTTTCACCAGCCCCTGGAAACTCAGTCTCCAGGCAGTGGCGACGGCCGCCCCAGTCTAACACTAGGGGAAAAGTCCAGAGCCAAGCCCAAGGGCAGAAAATAACTTGGGGTTCAAAGTCTGAACAGACCCCCAAAACTTCCCTATGAAGGGATGCCCCCGCTCGGCCGAGTGTAGGGAAGACTGCTGCATTTTGGCGGAACAAGGTTCAGGACGAGTGGGTCATCGCCACAGTGTACTAAGGCTACAAGTTAGAGTTCAGAGAACTTCCCGTTTTCTGAGATCAAGAATTGCCAAAGATCCAGAAAAAAGAAGGCCTTTACTATTGACCTTGGAACACCTGTTGTCCCAAGGGGTAATCTTCGAGTTAGCCCAAGAGGATCAGGGGTCAGAATTCTATTCAAACCTGTTTACGCCCCCCGCTCGCTTCTGACTCCCGCGCGCGTGCCTGGCGGCCGCGATCACCGGCGGGCACCCGCAATCGCTCGTTACAGTGCGGGGACCGGGAGCTGTGTGTGTGTAAACACACAGCTCCCGGTCCTGTCAGGGGAGAAATGCCTGACCGTCTGTTCATACAGTCATTTCCCCTAGTGAGTCCACCCCCCCTACAGTTAGAACACACCCAGGGAACATACTTAACCCCTTCCCTGCCCCCTAGTGTTAACCCCTTCCCTGCCAGTGGCATTTTTATAGTAATCAATGCATTTTTATAGCACTGATCGCTATAAAAATGGCAATGGTCCCAAAAATGTGTCCAAAGTGTCCGCCATAATGTCGCAGTACCAAAAAAAAATCGCTGATCGCCGCCATTACTAGTAAAAAAAAAATATTAATATATTAATAAAAATGCCATAAAACTACCCCCTATTTTGTAAACGCTATAACTTTTGCGCAAACCAATCAATAAATGCTTATTGCGATTTTTTTTTAACGAAAAATATGTAGAAGAATACGTATCGGCCTAAACTGAGGAACATTTTTTTTTTATATATATTTTTGGGGGATATTTATTATGGTAAAAAGTAAAAAATATTATTTTTTTTCAAAATTGTCGCTCTATTTTTGTTTATAGCGCAAAAACTAAAAACCACAGAGGTGATCAAATACAACCAAAAGAAAGCTCTATTTGTGGGGAAAAAAGGACGCCAATTTTGTTTGGGAGCCACGTCGCACGACCGCGCAATTGTCAGTTAAAGCGACGCAGTGCCGAATTGCAAAAAGCGCTCTGGTCTTTGACCAGCAATATGGTCCGGGGCTTAAGTGGTTAAAGCGCAAAAAATAAAAACTGCAGAGGTGATCAAATACCATCAAAAGAAAGCTATATTTGTGGGTACAGCGTCACACCCCTGCGCAATTGTCAGTTAAAGCGACGTAGTGCCATATTGCAAAAAATGGCCTGGTCATACCGAAATGTAAAAAGAAAAAACGTTTTTCATAGTTTGTTTTGCAAACAGGTATTTTTTCTCCTTCACTGATGTGTGCTGATGAGGCTGCACTGATGGGCACTGATAGGCACTGATGGGCAGCACTGGAAGGTGGCACTAAAAGGCAGCACTGATAGGTGACACTGATGAGGAGGCACTGATAGGCAGCGCTAATGAGCACTGATAGGCGGCACTGATGAGGAGGCACTGATGGACACTGATTGGCAGCACTGGTGGGCACTGTTGGGTATGCACTGATAATCAGTGCCCTGAATTATTAGTGTGAATGTCCCTTTCACACAAGTGGGTTACCAGCTCTCCTCTCCTCACACTGTCAGTGTGAGGAAAGGAGAGCCGATTACTGGCTTTTGTTTACACCGTGATCAGCTGTGACTGGACACTGCTGATCATGTGGTAAAGAGCCGCTGATTGGCTCTTTACCTCAACACATTGATCTCAAAGTGTGCCTCCCATGTGCTGTGGTGGGTGCGATCACAGAAGGACGTCATATGACGCCCTCTCAGAACTGTCCGGCCACACTGGAACTGTCATTCGGTTGTAGCGCCGACAGCAAGTTGATATTTAATAGAGTTAAAAAAAAGTGCGGAAGCTAAATCTGCTTTAAGATGTTTTTCTGTATAACATTATTGGCAATGGTTTCTTAATTAAATTGCTCTATTCAAATAGAGGCAGCTGCATAAGTCAACAGGGCGGGTTATAACCCCCATCGTTGTTTTTTGTTTTGCCATCTGTTCCCCGGGTGTCATCAGAACTAGTATCCCCATCCGAAGATTTAAACTCTTAGGCCTCGTACACACGACCGAGGAACTCATCGTAAATGAAACATTGTTTTTCTCGACGAGTTCCTTGTCAGGCTTGTGGAGAAACTTGACAAGCTTGCTTTGCGTACACACTGTCAAGACCAAATCTCCTCGTTCTCAAACGCGGTGACGTACAACACATACAACGGCAGGGGAAGTTCGATTCCACTGGCACAACCCTTGGGGCTGCTTTTGCTAATCTCATGTTACTGCGTGTTAAGTAAAAGTTTGGTAAGAGACAATTTGCACTTTTCAGACTGTTACAGCGTGAAAAATGTGCTATCTCCATTACAAACGCTACTTTTACCGAAGGTGCGCTCCCGTCTCATACTTTATTCTGAGCATGCGTGGGTTTCTTCGCATACACACTAACGTGTTTCTCGTTGAAAACCAACCCGACGAGGAAATTGAGACTCCCGTTGAGGAAAAAGAGAACTTGTTCTCTTTTTTTCTCGTCGAGTTCCTCAACAGTTTCCTCAATGAAAAACATACACACGACTGTTTTCCTCGGCAAAAAAGCTCTGCCACCAAGTTTCTTGATGGATTCTGTCGAGGAAAACAGTTGTGTGTACGAGGCCTTACTGTTCTGATGTCAACCCAAAATTTGGGATTTTCTTTTACTTTCAATGATAATGATAATGAGGCCGGGTTCACATTGTTACGACACGACAGTCGTACTACTTTGGATCCAACTTTGCCCTGCCACTTGAAGTTCGACATGCGTCTGACTTCAATGAACAGGGATCCTACTTCGATCCCTGACAATACCAGGCACTGTAGGAAGAACTCCAAATAAAAAAAAAAAAAAACGGATAGGTTCCCCCACTAAGAGCATACCAAGCCCTTCAGGCTGGTATGGGTTTTAAGGGGAACCCTCTACGCCGAAAAAAACGGCATCGGGGCCCCCCTAAAGTCTATACCAGACCCTTATCCTAACACGCAGCCCGGCCGGTCAGGAAAGCGGGTGGAAACAAGCGAGCGCCCCCCCCCTCCAGAACCATACCAGCCTGCATGCCCTCAACATGGGGGGGGGGGGGTGGGTGCTTTGGGGCAGGGGGAGCCCTGCGCCCCCCCAGCCCAAAGCACCTTGTCCCCATGTTGATGAGGACAGGGGCCTCTTCCCAACAACCCTGGCCGTTGGTTGTCAGGGTCTGCAGGCGGGGGGCTTATCGGAATCTGGAAGCAGTTTCTCAGACATTTTTGGTGCGTATTCTGAAAGCACACAAGTCCTGCATGCTACATTTTTAAGCATCAATGTTAATGATAGGTCCTCTTTAGTCAGCTATGGTCTATTTGCTATTCAACCTTTGAATCTACAAATATAGGACTTTGTATTACTACTTCAAAGAATCTCAACTGTAGGTAAGGGAAGATCATTTTTTATTTACCCATGCATTTGTCAGACATAAATATTATATATGTACACAAATATTGTTGTAGGAATTCAGTCAAAATGTCAACGGATAATAAATTATTTCCATCCTGCGTTTTATTGTCACTGTGATGTGATGATAATATTAATCTTAAAGAGGTGTACCCAAACCATTTTACATATTGCAGCTTACCAATCAGTAGATAAGGTGGCTGCAATAGTTTTCTTTTCCCCCTGTTTTACCTGGTGATCTGGCCAGTTATACACTTCTTGTCTTAGGGTGCCCCCTTTATGGATGAAAGAGCAACAAACACTTTTCATTGGTTGAACCAGACTAACTATGTAACCTTTGGACAGCAGCATTGGTAGACTGGGGGAGAGGAGTGTTAAATTTACTAGTAGATTTAAATACACTAACAATTTAACCAATTGCTACCCAGGCCAATTCTGACACTTTGCTCTTACATGTAAAAAGCATAATTTTTTGCTAGAAAATGACTCATAACCACCAAACATATGTTTTTTTAGCAGAGACCCTAAGGAATACAATGGTGGTCATTACAACTCTTTATCTTGCACGGTATTTGCGCAGTAATTTTTCAAATGCGTTTTTTGGGTGGGGGGGGGGACTATTTCATGCATTAAAAAAAAGCAGTAAAGTTTGCAGAATGTTTTTGCATAATGTGAAGGATAAAGTTACGCTGGGTAAATAGATACCTAACATTTCACGCTTTGAAATTGTGCACACTTGTAGAATGGTGCCAAACTTCGATACTTAAAAATTCCAATAGGCGACGCTTTAAAATTCTTTACAGGTTACCTGATTATGAGTTACAGAGGAGGTCTAGAGCTAGAATTATTGTTCTTGCTTTAACGTTCAAGGTGATACCAAACATGTGTGGTTTGAACGTCGTTTACATATGTGGGCGCAACCTACGTGTGTGTTCACTTCTGCATGCAAGAATGTGGGGACAGGGGGCTTTAAGAAACTTTTTTATTATTGTTTATTTTACTTTTATTTTTCTATTTTGACACTTTCTTTTTACTTTTTTTTTGTTATGACTTTTATTCCTATTACAAGGAATGTAAACATCCCTTGTAATATGAATAGTGCATGACAGGTCCTCTTTACAACAAGATATTGGGTCTAGCAGACCCCACATCTTGCCTCTTGGCTGGGAAGCCTGAAATAATTTTTTTTTTTTAAAAGCTTCCCAGCTGAGGCGGCGACATTTTTCCAAATGCAGAAGTTGGGCGTGATGTGATAACATCGCACCCGGCCTCCGAAAGATCATAAAGACATCTAGGGGCCATCGGGCACGCCAGATTCCATATAGTTAACTTCCGGCATGGATCGATTCCTTCTACCTCTTGCCGATCACACAGGCGAGCCAGGAGAAGCACCAGAGGGAACTGGGAGGGGAGGAACATCCTCGCCCTCTGCCTTTAACCCCCAATCCCTCCATAAAGAGTACCTGTCACCACCTATTACTGTCACAAGGGATATTTACATTCCTTGTGACAGCAATTAAAGTGATCAAACGTTTTATTTATTTTTTAAACAGAATTTTATATTATAAAAATAAATAAAATAGATAAAAAAAAGTAATAATACCTGTAACTGCAGGCATCATTCAGATATCCCTACTCAAAGTCGACAACATCATATGATGTCGTTGGGCGGGAAGTGGTTAAAGCCATGCTCTAGCTCACACTTTTTAAGCAGTTACAGCAACAAAAAATATTTTTCCTCTTCGGGATAAAGGTTTTACACAAATACATAAAAGTCAATCATTGTAAGCACCCCTGTCAGCGGTAAATGGTTTGTCTCATCCCTTTAACTGCAACAACTGCAGGACAGTTTGTTCTTTTGAAAAACTACAGCCTTAATGGCCGGATCACCAAGTGCAAATAAAGGAAAGAAAGCCTAAAAAAAATAATAATGCAGCCATCACATCTAAGAATTGCTAAGCTGCAATATAATAAATGTTTGTGTTTGGGTTTTGTTACAGCTTTAATACAGCAGGATAGACTGTGGCTAGGATGCCAGTATATGGATAACACCGTCAAGGGAGGTAATGGGCTTAGAGATGCACAAAGTTATGTAAGAGCCGGTTCACACTACCGCGCCCTGGGGGGCGACTTGTGTCGCCCTAAGTCGCGCGACATGACAAATTACATGGAAGTGTATGAGAGCCGTCTTAATGTACACTACTGAAGTCGCTCTAACTTCAGAAAAGGTTCCTGTACTAGTCAAGGCGACTTCTAGGTGACTTGTACCCATTGATTTCAATGGAAGTCGCCTCCAAAGTCGGATCACTGTCTTAACTGAAGCAACTTTACAGGAAGAGAAACTCGCCTTGTAAGTCACCCAAAGTCGCGCTGAAGTCGCCTCGCAAAGTCACGCCCAGAGTCGTGTTGCCCCTGTGTGAACCGGCTCTAAGAGGGCAGTCAATGTGAAAGACACACAATATAACAATAAAAACATACACAGCTTTATCATGTGCTCACAGCACTGGAAGACAAAAACAAACTGAATCTAGTACAAACATTTCCATATGATGTATGCAGTAAAATACATATTTTAAAAAAGTTTACAGGGTTATTATCTTCACTTTAACAGTTTTAGCTATAGGATACAAGTTTGCTTGATATGAATGGAAGACAAAAAATAGGAATAAAAATACAAAACAGCATGACTATTTAGAAAAAAAAAAAGAGGCGACATTACAGCTATTTGTACAGACTATAAAACAGATAACATTTAAAATAGACGTGGAACATGCTTGGAATGTGTCTGGAAAAAGACCCTTATTATTATTTGTTACAAACTGCGCCCTATCTGGGCATTATATAAATACATGGTGGAAATATTCAAGCAATATCAATGTTTACTACTCTCGAAGTAGACAGTCCCATGCCGATAGGTAGGTTATTACTGTGGAGATGACGGAGGTTGCTGATTATCATCACGATAAAATCTCCCTCTGGAAATTCCACCTGAAATCATAAAACCCAACAAAACATGCTGCATCAAGAAAATTTGTATTACAATTTAAAATATGACTTCTCCCTGAAATCCTCTGAATTCGTTCTCTGCTGTAAATAATTCTAATACATTGGAACCTTGGATTACAAGCATAATCCGTTTCGGGAGAATGCTTGTAATCCAAAGCACTCGCATATCAAAGCGAGTTTCCCCATAGAAGTCAATGGAAATAATGATAATTTGTTCCGCATTGACTTCTATTGCATGCAATATTGCATTTAGCCAGAGGTGGGGGGGGGGGTGCTGGAGAGCCTCGGAAACACTCGGCTGAACTTGGAAATCCTTCTTAAAAGCTCGGAAACACTCGGGCGCTCAGTATATCTGAGTGATTCTGAGTATTTCCGAACGACTCTGAACCGTACTGAGTGTCACCGGCGCCCCCGCACCTCTGGCCAAATGCGGTACTGCACACCCCATTATCTTGAATTCTGCTCATTTTCCGAGACAACACTCGCAAAAAAAAGTTGCTCGCCTTTCAAAATGCTCGTTAACCGTGTTACTCGTTAACCAAGGTTCCACTGTACTCTAAATCCCTCTTGTACACGCTGATGTTGATTTAACAAAAATAATAGGCTGTTGCCCATAGTCATCCATCCATGTTCTAATTTGTAAAGATGGAATCTGATTGGCTGGTATGGGCAACACTCTCCACTTTTTTTGGGTGCAGTTTTCACATACGTTGTCCTAGGCACTATGGAGTTGATTTACTAAAGGCAGATAGATGGTTTAGTTTGCAAATGCAGTTGCACTATGCAAGGCAATTTTCCCCAGAGCTTAGTAAATGAGCAGAAGCTCCCCTGACTTCCATCATCCAATCATGTGCAAGCAAAAATTCTGTTTTTTTTTTTTAAATGTCTTGTATGTGATTGCATATTCCTTGAAAAGTGAAGCTTCACTTCATTTACTAACCTCAGGAGTAAGCTCCCTTGCAGAGTGCAACTGCACTTGCAAAGTGAACAGTCCATTTGCCTGACAGCGGGAATGAAATTGTGCGAGTTCAGCTGAACTTGTGCGATTTCATTCCCACATGTCAGTCCCGACTTCAGGGGCGATTTCAGAGACTTCTGCGTGGGTTGCTGCACAGATGTCAATGGAAATCGCACCCCGAAGTCACCAAAAGTAGTACAGAAACTACTTTTGGGAATTGGTGCCATTGCTCTCAATTGCCGTCCGATTCAGCATGCAATTTGACGTCAAATCGCATGCCAAATCGCTCCGATGTGCACCAGGGATAGATCAACCCCAAAATATTTCTTTTGACACAACGCCCTTTTCCGTTCTTGCTGTGTTGTCACACCTGTAAAAATGATTCCAGGTACTGGGTGTCATCCCACAGCAGTGGAGGCTTACCTTGTGCTGAACTTTCCATATTTTGGGAGCATCTCACCCTCCTGTAGGACTTTACTCCATCCGTGCTGCAATATGAAGACACCGGTATTATTTAAAGCTAAAGTTTATTCTACATTTGCAACTCCAATTCCAAAAATGTTGGAGTGATGTATAAAATCTAAATATAGTATGCAATGATTTACAAATCTCATGAACCCATATTTTATTCACAAAAGAAAATAGGAAACATATTAAATGTTTAAAGGTAATTTTGAAATTTATGGCAACACCACATCTCAAACGTTGGGACAGGGCAACAAAATGCTACCAAACTAAGTGGTATCAACAAGGAAGAGCTGGAAGAACATTTTGTAATTAATTAGGTCAATTGATAACAGGTCAGTAATAACGCCGAATAGCGCCGCAAAATTGGCGGTAAAGAGCCGCTAAAAATACCTTTAAACTTTACCTATAACTTTACCGCCAATGCCGCCCCCGCCCCAGTGTGAAGGGGGCTTTAGAGAGTCAGAGGGGTTTTACTAAAACTAGAGTGTGCAAAATCTGGTGCAGCTGTGCATGGTAGCCAATCAGCTTCTAACTTCAGCTTGTTAAATGAAGATTTACCAAAAATAAATGGAAGCTGATTGGTTTCTATGTAGAGCTGCAGCAGATTTTGCACTCTCAACAAAAGATTGAGAGAATGTGAGAAATCTCTGCGCAAGGGACAAGGCTGAAATGCAATATTGGATGTCCGTGATCTTTAAGCCCTCAAACGCATTCAAAACAGGCATGATTCTATGATGGACATCACTGCATGGGCTCAGGAATACTTCCAAAAGTCTGTGAACACAGACCTTGCAAAAATACAAGGTAAAGCGCTGTCAAGAAGCCATTTCTGAGCATGATTCAGAAACGCTGCCCTCTTCTCTGGGCCAAAGCTCATTTAAAATGGTCTGTTGCAAAGTGGAAAACTGTTCTGTGGTCAGACGAATCAAAATTTGAAATACGTTTTTTGCAACCATGGGTGCTGCGTCCTCTGGACTAAAGAGGAGAGGGACCTTACAGCTTGTTATCAGCGCTCAGTTCAAATGCCTGCATCTCTGATGTATGGGGATGCATTTGTGTGTATGGAATGGGCAGCTTTCACATCTGGAAAAGCACAATGAATGCTGAAAGATATACCAAGGTTTTAGAGCAGCATATGCTTACATCCAGATGGCGGGAAAGCCTTGCATATTTCTGTAGGACAATGCTAAACCACATACTGCATCTATGACAACAGTATGACTTGGTGGTAGAAAAGTCTGGGTGTTTAACTGGCCTGCCTGCTGTCCAGACCTTTCACCAATTGAAAATATTTGGTGCATATGATGTACTGAAAAATACAACAAAGAAGCCCCAGGACTGTTAAGCAGTTACAATCCTATGTCAGGTAAGAATAGGACCACAATTCTCCAGCAACTGGTCTCCACTGTTCCCAAACATTTACAGAGTGTTGTTAAAAGAAGAGGGGAACCTACACCGTGGTAAATACTGCATGGTCCCAACTTTTTTGAGACATGTTACTGCCATCAATTTCAAAATTACCTTATTTTTTTTTTAAATGGTACATTTTCTCAATGTAAACATTTAAAATGTTTTCTATTGTGAATAAAGTATGGGTTTATGAGATTTCCACATCATTGCATTCTCTTTTTAATGTAGATTTTACACAGCATTCTAACTTTTACACAGCATTCCTTCACCACCACCTTTCTTACTAACATTGTAGATACATTTTTAAAACCTTTATGTTTTCATTGCATACTTTATTTTAGACCCAGCGGTGTCATCATGGGTACTCTGTGCTTCTCTTTGCAATGCTGGCAGATCATGCTATACACAACTTTCTGGAAATGTCACAGCACCTTGCCTAAGTACTTCCCTCAAAAGCCTCTCATTCTGATGCAAGCAATGAGTATTCTCTTGGAAGGGGTTATGCGAATATCAAAATGTGGACATTCATAGTCTGTAAGGTGAACTCTCACAGGACCCCAGGACCCCCCCCCCCCCTCCCAGTCCCGCTGACCTGCACGTCGTCGATCGCCCATTCTGAGCCCCGACATCGCCACCCCTTACGGCTCCGGGGCTTAGAAATAAGCAGAGGTTAATCTCCTAAACTTACCCTGTCAGGAGGTACATGTTTAGGAGCATTCTAATTGGTTGATGCCGTCACATGGGCGGCGCGGACCAATCAGAAGCCGCGTAGCCCGTCCTCTCAGCGGGGAAGAAGAAGAGAAAAAGCTCAGAGGATTTCTAAGACGGAGGCGTGAGGCGACTAAACTGGGGCTTAGAATGGGCGATCGCCGCCGCTGGCAGTTCCCAGCTCCACCCATCTGCCATGCCATTATGAGAAGATCTGGGGCTGGGTTCATACCAGTGCGAATTGGATGCGAGTTTCCCCACATCCAATTTGCATGTCAGGAGACTGTGACCGGCTCTATATGGAGTAGGTTCTCACATCTCCTGAGCGGCTCCGGTGCGAATAGCACAATAGTCCTGTGCGTTTTCTGGTCCGTTTCAGGTCTGAATTCAGCAAAATAATTGTGCTGAAATCGGACCTGAAACAGTGAATGGAGACAAACCAGGCCCCCTGCTGCGAGCCGCTCCGTTCCTCAGTGTGAACCCAGCTTTACTTTTGCTACAATCTTCTGTTTATTTTAAGCCATATAGAATGCATCAAGGGAATGAGAATTACAGCCAAATTCAATCATTCTACATGGGAAGTCTAACCACTGGAACGCCACAGATACAGAAGACAGAGTGGATATAAATCAATGCATTTAAAAAAAAAAAAGATTTTTTTATTTAAATCCGATTTTTTATTTTTATTTAAATCTGCTTTTTGGGATTTTTATCACATTTATCTTAATAAAATGCTTTTGGAGTAAAAATCTATCTAAAGATAGTTTTTAAGATACATTTATAATTTAGTTTATTCAACATGAAATGGAGCTTAGTTATGTAGCATGAGGCTGTATATTCTGCAATATTTACATTTTTGATGAACTCATTCAATGAATCCAAGCTCTTCAAGCTAAGATAACATGCACTGTAACTATAAGATAAAACAAAGTTCAGGAATATTCCTTTATCTCATTGTTTTGCAAATCTACGTACACTACAAACTGTGTGATTGAACCTGACAGCTTATTATTCTAAATAAAAAAACCTTCATTTTGTTTGCAAATATTAAAGATTCTAACTACCAGCAAGAAGGAGTTTTACATTTAAAGAGCACCTGTCGTTTCAGATCCATCATGGCAGCGCCTGTTAGTGGGCATCCACTCACCTGCTACAGCCACATCCCTCACCTTGTTGTCACTGCCCCATCACCAGCCATCCCATTAAAGTGAATGGGACTGTCGGTGAGTCAATAGCGGGTCAGAGGAGGAGCCGCTGCGGGTAAGAGATGACAGTTGCTCTTTAAAAATTATGATTAAAATTCAAGTTGATTTAAATCAAATCCACCCTAACAGAAGATGCTAGGAAGTGAGTCAAATCAGCAATATTCATACAAAAAATGAAATATCAGCTTTGACTGATTTTAAAGTTATCCTGATGCCAGTAAACACATAAAAAGACATATAAAAAGAGTAAGCCTTATAAATTGCATTCTCACCTAAACTGTCCATGACTATGGCTGTTTTCAGCATTATAGCGAGTAGGTTCAGATGATCTTCGCTGTAATCCTACATCGGAAACTCCCTCCCAGTCCTCTCTGGTTGGGGAGTAAGAGGAAGTACTGAGTGGTCTCTCCAAACTGCCAGTTTCAGGGGAAGTCAATTCATGACCTTCTAGACAGGATGAGAAATAAGCTTATCAGTTGTGTCATCAATTGGAAGTACAACTTATTTGGCATTACATTAACCAATTCTGCCACCATAGGCAAATAGGTATTTTATGCTAAAATCCATTGCATGTTTACTTTGCAGCAAAATTGAGCATGGTGGGTCTCCTTGGGAATAATTGATGAATCACTAATAAAATAAACAATTTGCCATTTGAAAAGGGTCAATATTTCAAAACAACTGGTGCTAAAAAATGTAACTTTGGCAATATTGTAAATAAAGCAAATATTACGGAAATCACATGCAAGAGTGAGATGTTGGGGGTACAACAATGAGCTTGATCAACAGGGGGAACGCACAGTGTATGGAAGAGTTAGTTAGACTGGGTCCACACTAGTGCGAATAGGATGCGGCTTTCCGCGTATCCAATTTGCATGACAGGAGAGTGTGACCGGCTCTCACTGGAGTGGATTGCACAGGGGTCCTGTGTGTCTTTGGCTCTGTTTCAGGTTTGAATTCAGGCAAAAATTTGGGCCTGATTCATCCCTGGAACGGAGAACAGGGACACACCAGAACCCTGCCATGAGCCACATCCGAAGACAGTGTGAACCCAGCCTGAATGTGTTATATAAATGCAACAAGTTTTCTAGTGATGGTCTATTTCAGGGGTCTTCGAAGTTTCTAAACAAAGGGCCAGTTTACTGTCCTTCAGTCTTCAGGAGGGCCAGATCGTGGCCAGCGGGAGTGGAAATTTTTCTGGCATCAATAGGAGTAAACATCACCACATTTGGTATTAGGTTACAGGAAAAATGCCCAATCGTTGGTATCATAAGGAAGAATAGTGCCCTATTATTAGTGTCAGTGGGAGAAATGGTGCTTCATTGTTGGTGTTCGATGGCAGAATAGTGTCTCGTATCAGTGGGAGGATTAGCGCCTCAAGGGCCGTATAAAAGCAAGCAAAGGGCCGCATCCGGCCCCCGGGCCGCAATTTGGAGACCCCTGGTCTATTTAATTGTGATAAAAGCAATTAGTGATTAGGTAAATGTACGCTTTAGAGATGAAGACCATGGAATTCAAAAGTATTAAAACTGGCATTTTTTATAAAAGCTGAGACATCAGGACAAGTATATGAACACTTCTATAAATCTGCATGTAACAAGGTACTGGTACATAGATGTTGCCATATTACAATGAGAATCAGTCTCCTAAAGATACAAGTGATAGCTAGTTCAGAAGACGGTCCCACCATGTAATGCATGCAGGCTAGTGCAGGAACAGGAATCCTGACCTGAAAATCATGCTTGCACTGAAACACATAAAAAAAAACACAGGAACCACTGTGTAACAGGAGTCACTTTTGGGCACAGATTGAGCCACGAAATAAGGGACATATGTTGGATTGTTTTAGCATGGACAGTAATCCACAATATATTCTTTAATGTCTGCAAATAACTAATTACAAGTTGTTGGCTTATCCTGACCCCACCAGGTCAGTGGAGTGTTTTCATGCACTGTGAGGACACATGCTTGTGAGATGTCTAGCTTTTAGGTGTTAATTCAGCCTGGCACCTAGATCTCTCATTATGTATGCCAATACTGTTTCATGTGTGAAATGTGTATTCTGCAGGTGAATCACTTATTGTCGGAAACGTAACGTCTGGGGGATAATTAACTCCTCTATGTAAATATCTAAAAGAATGTGATTGAAGCCCCAGTGAGTGATGTTGGGGGTGGAGAGTTTGATTGTTCCTGTGATTACTGAAACATGCCTTGTAAACTGTATATAAACCTGAAGGTAACCATTAAAAGTGTTCATACATTTGACTCAGTAACAGAGCTCGTCAGTCTCGTTATTGAGGGAATTCTTATGGAATGGATTGGGTCTGCTGGATGGTTGGAGTGTCGGAAGCTGTCTTGGGTTGATGGAATGGGAGATCGTGAACGGTGTTAACCCCTGACCGTTACACACTGCTTTTAGTTAAAGGACAAGTTCACTCTTATTAACATGTTCCCTCTCCTGCTTGGCGATCCGAACCTTCTGTGTGACAGCAATCACTTATTGAAAAGAGCCATTTGCTACCACACAGGTTTGGTTCCAACTGATTTCCTGTGCTGCAGACTGATCAATCACCCCCTCCTTCATTAAACTGGCAAACTGGTCAGCAGGCCCCACCTTCTGGGCATAGAGTTTGCCTATCTAAGCTCATAAACTGGGAAATTCATCTCCCTGCACAGCACCTACAGTATATCAATATTCTGCAGTATTACCATGGCTATTAAAGGGGTTGTAAAGTGTAACTGTCACCACCGTTTACGACCTTCCATCAACTACGACAGCTCATCTGACACACAGACAAACCAGCAGGCCTCCCATTTCCCAGAATAACGAGACTTGCTCCGTGTTCTCTGGTTTCAAATGAAGACAATTTTAATGGTTTCTTCTCAGCTTATATACATTAGAAGGCATTAAAGGAACAATCAACTCCCCACCCACACACTAAGGCTAATTACTAAACATTCCTTCATTAACAGCATTACAAACAAAACACCACCACACAATGCTCTCTTTCTAATCCACATCCTCAGACAGACGTTCTGTCTCCAACAAGTGTATTCCACACATAAACAGTATTTAGCATATATAATTAGAGGTCTGGGAGCAGACCTGGATTAACACCTGTCCGTTACAACACCTTTACACAAGGACAATGAAATGTCTTCCAGGCCCTGACTCAATTAGCATGTTTTCTTTATCTGAATTTCTCACTTCCTTTTCCTCCTCGGTAAGCTGTTCTGGCTGACTAACCCCCTTGGATGATGGGGGCAAGCTTACTGAGGAGGAACAGGAAGTGAGAAATTTACACAAAGAAAAAAAAAAAATTTAGAAGGGAAATTGAAGGAAAAGGTAAGTGAACCAACAATGCACTAGCTTTAAGGAACCTATTTAGAAAATAAAAAACAAACCTTTACAACCCCTTTAAGTCCCTCATTGTATTGATGCAAACAGGAGAACCACCATCAAAGAGTAATTTATGGTATTAGGCCCCTTTCACGTGGCCGGACCGTTCAGGTCCGCCTGTCAGTTTTGTCGGCGGACCTGAATGGCCGCTCCATGCAAGCCTATGGAGCGTCGGATGTCAGCGGAGACACGTCCGCTGACATCCGATCCGCCAAAATCAGACGTATGGTGATACGTCCCCATCCGTCCATGGCGGATCGGATCGGGTGAGATCTGATGAAAACGGACATGCTGTCCCTTTTTTATCAGATCTCTCCATAGGAGACAGCGGCGCTGCACAAGCCCCTCCCCGCTCAGTGAGCAGAGAGGGACTTGTCATCCACCGGCTCAGCGGAGAGATCTCCCGCTCAGCTGGCGGACTCCATAGCAATGGAGTCTGCCTCGTGTGAATGAGGGCTTAAAAAGAACTACCTTATATTTGTTTTTAAAATCCAAAACATCCTCAGGAATCTAGGAGACCATAGTTTATTCTGGTGTTACCCAGAATTCAGATTGAAGCAAAGTGTTTGTCAGATTTAGGTAAACCATTGCAATCAGAAATTAACTTTAATTAGTCTGCATATTACGTGCTGTTAAAAACGAGCTTACTTCGCGTGTGGCTTTTTGCGGGTAAAGGCGGTGGATTCTCCATACTATGAGATCTTTGAGAAGGTGGAGCTCTTGCAGGCATAACAAAAGTCTCATAAGTCTTGTTACTGATGTCCAGTCCCAGCGAGCTCTGTCTGGAATAATGTCTGATCGAAGATGACAACACAGGATTCTGGGACAGTGACAATGGGCTCAGCTGAAAATGGGAAAGAAAGAAATGACAGAATGTAAAAAGCTGGCTTGTATGGTGTAAACGTAACATTAAAGCTGGCCATGCGCTGAGCAAATTCCTGGTACAATTTAATGTTATTGAGAATTTTAAGTGCATAACAAGAGATCACCTACACCGTGGGTTCCTAATCAATGCTGTATCTTGGCCTAGGCCAACAAGGCCCAGGCCTAGAGCAGCACTTTGCAGGGGGGCAGCATGATAAGAGTCCCCGCCAACTTGCACTACACATTTAGTGCAGCGCCAGTCTTATGAGGTGGACTGGGCCGCAAGACAAATCGGTCTGGTGACCCCATAAAGCGGTCGCACTGCTGCCGGTATGATAGGGATGGCGCATACACAAGGGACACTGACATGGTCACCTATACCTGTCAGGTAGGTAGTAGGACTCTCCTGCAATCCTTTGCTTGTGCCAGTTGTACATATTAGGGAATCCTAATTTTATTTCTGTTGATTGCTGATGTGAAAAATAAACAGATGGATTTATTTGTTCCTGCCTCCAATCCTTCCTTTGCTTACTGCCTGGACCACATTCACCTTCATTACTGTGCTACATTTTTTCTGCTGCACCACTGTCATGGTTATATCCTCTTAGTCCTCCATAAATTTAGCAGAAATTTGTGCTTAAAGTAGAACTATAGGCAACACTTTTTTTCCATTTTGGATAGAGTAAGAGATGGTTATAGCCCCTGTTAATTTTCTTTTAACAACCGTTCATTTCTCTTTATTTCTTGCCCCATATCCAAACAGGAAGTGAAAGGAAATCTCTGCAGATTAAGGAACCCCCCCCCCCCCAGGGCCCTACTGTAAAATTCCAGGGAAGGTTTTAAACAGGAAGGGGTGTGACCTTGACAGGAAAGGGTGGGTCATATTTAAATTAGGGGTTGCACGAGTTTAGTCAGGCCTAGGGACTGCATAAAACCTAAATACACCACTGTTGCTAATGATTGTACAAAGAAGGTGTACACCTTAACTGTTAACAACATTTTGGGGATTACACTACACAACCTTACAATGCAAGCTGTGGCCTAAAATACTGACTGAGGCAGGAGATCCAGATGCTGGGAAGCATAAGATAGAAGGAACAGAAATGAGCCAAGAGGAAGGATAAGGAGGAGCAGCAGTGCAGAGCGAAGGAAAGAAGGTTCTGCGTTATGCAGAATGTAGGTTACAAGTTGTCCGGACTGATCAGGTACAGAGTGGGGAAAGCGTAAGATAGCCAAGATTCCCATACTTTTAAGAATTCGTAATGGGAATCTCTACATTCACAATATGCTGTATACTCTTTCTCTACAAGTGTGCAAAGTTTGTTGTCCAGAGGACCTACGGCCAGGGAGCACCAATTTTTCAAAGCTGGGCACCCCTTCCATAGACTCCCATGTTAAACGGTCATTTCTCCGCTGAATTTGGGGACCCAGTACCGGCCGGTTGTAGGTCCCCTGGACCCGGAGCTTGGCACACATGTAGCCACATTGCACATCTACAAGTGTGCAATGTTTGTTGTCTGGGGGACCTACGGCTGGGGAGCACCGATTTTTCGAAGCCGGGCACCCCTTCAATAGACTTCCATGTTAAACATCAGTCTAGTCATGGACACAGTGAGGCATGGGCACAGTGAGGCATGGGCACACTGAGGCATGGGCACACTGAGGCATGGGCACACTGAGGCATGGGCACAGTGAGGCACGGGCACAGTGAGGCACGGACACAGAGAGGCATGGACACAATGAGGCATGGACACAGTGAGGCACAGTAAAGCCTCGTACACACGACCGAGAAACTCGACGGGTGAAACACATCGTTTTCCTCGTCGAGTTCCTTGTTAGGCTGTCGAGGAATTCGACAAGCCAATGTTCTCCATTCCCGTCAAGGAAATAGAGAACATGCTCTCTTTTAGGCTCGTCGAGTTTCTCGACAGTTTCCTCAACGAAAATGTACACACGACCGGCTTCCTCGGCAAAAAAATATCTCCCAGCAAGTTTCTTGCTTGTTTTTGCCGAGAAACTCGGTCGTGTGTACGAGGCCTCAGGCATGCAGATGGACACCCTAGGCTTATACTCGAGTCAATAAGTTTTCCCATTTTTTTGTGGTAAAATTAGGTGCCTTGGCTTATATTCGGGTCGGCTTATACTCGAGTATATACAGTTAATGTGTCAAGGTGGTGTGTAGACTTTTAGAAGGGACCATACGTTGGTGCACTAAACAAAAATTACAGTTTAATATATCTAAACTGTGGTGGTGAAGGGTTAACAATAAAGGTTTCTGAAATCTGTAGAAAAAAAAAAAAGTCCAGTTTACAAATCACGCTTTATTTAGCATATAGAAGAACCGCTCACTCTCGCTCACCTTTTCTGCATCCTCTTCATCACTATTGCTAATTTCCTCTTCTTGATGGAACCAATCAAAATCCAGTTCAGCATTAAAATTCCCCTCTCCAGCTTTTTCCAGCTATGGCCAATTAAAAAGGAAATATTATAAAATTGCCTTTCTGTAAGGTAATATTAAAGAAGAACCCCATCTAGAACGATATTTCAGTTTTGCATCATTGTCGGCGAGCTGAATCACATGCTCATGTCTTAGATCTCTTGTTCTGCCAATGTGATTACGAAGCCTACTAAGGGTGTCAGGCTTTACCGATGCCATACACCATAGTGTGGAATATACAAATAATTTGGGTAAAGCATCTTAGGGTGACACTGAGGGATAAACTGGGACTTACCAAGTGAAGTGTGAGAGAGATTAAAGACATTTGCTGCTGATTCAACTCACCAATATTCACCAATAACTGAAATATCTGGAGTTGGTCTCCTAAACTACATACCAATTCTTCACAATCGACATGCTTCAGGCTTTGAGCTAGCATCAAAGGGGTTACTCCTGCATGGTTCACTGTTAAAAAAGAGAAGACATCAGGTTAACCAAGGCTGGGTATCTTGTAGACCACTGCAATGTCGATACTTCAATAATGTAAAAGCAAAACGCAAACCCTCTGAGGGGTTCTCACTCAGCTAATTAGTTTGACAATCCATGATCAAATCAAACAATAGTGAAATCCTTAATGACAACAACAATCACCGAGATGAGCTTTGAACCAATTTACATTGGATCCCAACAGAACAAACTAATTTCATGGTTTTATCTTGAAAATATGTCACTCTGCCCATTAATGTCAATGAAAAAAGAGATACAGCCTGTCGTATTGTAAACAAGAACAGAGATAGCTTATATGTGGAATGAATGTTAAGCCTGCCATACAATGGGTATAAAAAAGAATCACCCCCCCCCTTTAAAATAATCACATTTTGTTTGCAGCCTAAAATGAAGACAGACACTGGTTTTGTTTTGTCCAGCCACTGTCTTCTCCCTGGCGGAAAAAAAATAATCAAAAACAGAATCACTAAGTTAAAAAAAAGTATCACCCCCTTGTGTCAGTATTTTGTGGAACCACCTTAATTACAGTCTGTTGGGATATGTCTCTACTAACTTTGCACACCAAGGGGCAGATTCACAAAGATCTGCCCCGGCGCAGCGTATCTGAGATACGCTACGCCGCCGTAACTTACTTTTTTTGGTTTGAATCCTGGAAGAATTTGCGCCGTAAGTTACAGCGGTGTAGTGTATCTCTCGCGGCGTAATGGCGCCTAATTTAAATCGGCGAGTAGGGGGGCGTGTTTCATTTAAATGAAGCGCGTCCCCGCGCCGAATGAACTGCGCATGCACCGTCCCTAAATTTCCCGCTGTGCATTGCGCTAAATGACGTCGCAAGGACGTCATTGGTTTGACATGGACGGAAATTACGTCCATCCCGATTCACGGACGACTTACGCAAATGAAAAAAAAAATTCTAATTAAACGCGGGAACGATGGCCATACTTAACATAGCAGGTTTAACTATACGCCACCAAACAGCAGCTTTAAATATACGCCGGAAAAAGCCGACTAGAGACGACGTAAAAGAATGCAACGGCCGCTCGTACGTTCGTGGATCGTTGGAAATAGCTAATTTGCATACTCGACGCGGATTACGACGGGAACGCCACCCAGCGGACGCCGAAGAATTGCATCTTAGATCCGAAGGCGTACGAAGATGTACGCCTGTCGGATCTAACCCAGATCCCGTCGTTTCTTGTTTTGAGGATTCAAAACAAAGATACGAACCTGGAAATTTGAAAGTACGCCGGTTTATCAGTAGATACGCCGGTGTACTCGCTTTGTGGATCTGCCCCCTAGACTTTGCAATATCTGCCCACTCTTCTTTGCAGAACTGCACAAGTTCAGTCAAATTTGATGGCGAACCATTTTACAGATTTTCAATGGGGTTTAAGTCTGGGCTCTGACTAAGCCATGCAAGGACAGTGACCTTTTTATCTTTCAACTACTGTCGTCATTTTTGCTGTGTGCTTTGGGTCATTGTCTTGTTGGAAGGTAAACCTTCTTCTCTTTGACAACTTTCTGGCAGAGGACAGCAGATTTTCCTCAAGAATTTGATGGTATTTTTTCCCACCCATTTGTCCTCCTATTCTGAGAATTGTTCCAGACCCCTGCTGCAGAGAAACACCCCTATCACAGGATATTACCACCTCCATGCTTTACTGTAGGAATTATATTATTTAGATGGAGAGCTATATTGAATTTGCGCCAGACATATCGTTTGGTGTTGATTCCCAATAAACCAATTTAATCTGATCTTAACACCTTTTTCCATGTGGCTTGAAAATCTTCCAGGTGCGTTTTGGCAAAGTCGTAACTGAATGTGGCCTTTCTCGAGGAGTGGCGTTTTTCCTAAAACCCTCCCATACAAGCCACATTTGTGGAAAATTTGTGATAAGATTGTCATATGTACACTCTTTGTCATAAATTTCTGCAACTGCTTCAGAGTTGCTGTAGACCTCTTGGTAGCCTCTCTGACCAATTTCTTCATGGCTCCTTCATCCAGTTTGGAGCAAAATCCTGATCCAGGGAGGGGTTTGTGTTGTACCAAATACCTTCCACTTCTTAATAATAAACTTCACTGTGCTTCTAGGCATTTATAAAGCCTTTGGAAAAAAAATTGTATCCATCTCCTGACTTGTGCCTCTCCACAACTTTATCCCAGAGATCTTTTGACAGTGCTTTGCCACTCATAATTGATTGTTTGCTTCAGTTGCACTACCATGAACTGAAATGCTCCAGGAAAGCTCTTTCCATGCTGAGATAATCAAAATGACCACAGCTGATCACAGTTGAATGTCAAATGGCTTTGTGTGCCATTGAGAAGGTGATTAGCTACACATGATTAATTTTTAAGTTATTTTTAGTAGGGGGGGGGGGTTCTTTTCTATACCCACTGTACATGGATCGAAATTCAGATGGTTCAGCAGGGACCGGACAAAATTAGATCCATGTGTGACCACAGTGGTTGAACAGAAAAAGTCGATTTACCAATTAACTTCTGTTCCGCCCTGCCCGATAAAAGCTGCTCAATCAGCACTGTGTGCAATAGGATGCAGAACTGATCTGTGTATTCTGACAGCAGGGAGACTCCCCCAATAGTGCAGTAGGAAGGATTCTCTTATCCACCTCGAATGTGTGGATTTGGGAACGGTTCAGTTTTTTTCGTTCAGTCCGCTGGCTTAACGAAAAAAAGAAAACTAACCATGTATGGCCAATTTTAGAAGAATTTGGAGCAATTCATGACTAATTACCTAATATATATTTTTGCTAAACCAACCTTTTTTTAATTTGATGTTATTAAAAATGTTCCTTTTGTTTCATCCTGCAGATGATCTAACTTTCTAAAATGTATATTAAAGGGGTTGTAAAGGTTCATGGTTTTTCACCTTAATGCGTCCTATGCATTAAGGTGAAAAAACATCTTACGATTAGCGATAGCCCCCCTGTTTTACTCACCTGAGCCCTGGAAGTAACGGGTTGCGAACACGCTCTTCCTCTGCCTGGTCTTTGACTCGCACTGCTGTCAATCAAATCCAATGACACGGGCGCCGGGGGGCAGTGACGGGTCCTGCAATTGGTGGCTATGGACACCGAATACAGGACTCGGGAGCGTGCCTGCAAGGTAACCCCCTTGGGAGAGCGCTTCCCAGAGGGGGTTATCTGAGGCGGGGAGGAGCAGAGATAGCCAAAATGGGACCCCAGAAGAGGACGTTCGGGCTGCACAGTGGAGGTAAGTATGACATGTTTGTTATTTAAAGAAAAAACATTTGAACCTTTACAACCACTTTAAATTGAACAATGCCTCCTTTCCAGCATGTACAATGGTGTACAAAATACCCCCAGAAGTCTCATTCCCTGCTTGTGTGACTGGCTGATGGCTTGTTCCAAACATCTGCAATGAGAAATCTCTGCAATAGGGGTCTCATTCTTTTTTTTTTTATTATCCAAAACCGTTTTCATTAGTAATGGGCATAAAGTAACAACATCAATGCAGACAATGACATGAACCCACAGTATGTTGTACATATTCTGTCAAAGGAATAGACAAGACTGGATCCTTATAACAAGATAGCATAAAAAGAAGGAATGAATTACATTCAACAAGGAGTTACATAAGGATTGCATTAGAAGTGTTATTCTTGTTAAAATATTCTCTAAGGCGCATTTTTGTTTTTATTGATCAGGCAGCATGCTGACTGAAAAAACGACAAACAGATTCCCTAATCCACGAAAACAAAGTGAATGGAGCACTCTCTGTTGTGCTATTGTATTCTAACAACAGGGACTCCTCTGCTATCAGAATACACTAATTAGCGCTGCAGCTGATTGGCTGAAGGCACTGATCAAAATAAAATGTTAAAGCATTCCCGTGTGAGAGAAGTTGATCATTAAATTGCCTTCCCTCAAGCCATAAATGGATCGAACAGCCATAGATGAATCAAAATGTATACGGTCCCTGCTGAACCAGACAAATTCCGATCAATGTCTGGCCAACCTAATGCCAGCCATAGACGGTTCGCATCAGTAGGAACCGGCCAAGATCCGAACCATGTATGGGCAGGCTGAATGTACCAAGTTGATCGAGCGATCAACTTTGGTTTAACCAGCCTGCTGGCTTCCCCCGCTGGGAGAAGACAGTGGCCCGGCAGAAAGGATTCCCGCATTAACTCGTGGTTGCAGGAAATCAATTTGCACCATTTATGGTCTGCCTTAAGCCTCATACACACGATCGGACTTCAAACAAACGTTTCCATGGATTTTTGTTTGAAGGGAGTTGGCCGGGCACACCCATAGCATACACACGGCAGGACTTTTCTGCAAACTTTCCCAACATCACGTGTTTTTTCTGCTCTTTACCGCCACCCTTTGGTCAACTTCTGCTATTGTTGGTTGATTTTAACATTGGTTCTGGGCATGCGTGTTTGTACTTCGGACAAAAGTCCGATGGATTTCTGTACACACGATAGGACTTTGCACCGTAGGACTTTTGTTGGCGAAAAGTTTGTCCGTTTGCAGAGAGAACTTTTGTCCGATGAAAACCGAAAAAGTTTGTCCGATGGAGCGTACACACGGTAGGATTTTTTGGAAAATTTGCTCATTTTAAAGTTTGTTGTCAAAAAGTCTGACAGTGTGTATGGGGCTTAAAGCTCACGCACTTCTACAGGAGTACATTTTCTCATTATAACACAGAGGGGGTATAATGAAGACTGACGCACCGATTCTGAAATCTGACATACTGTAGGACATCTGCAAAACATTTGTTGAAATCCTTGCAGTGCATATAGTTTACTTAGAGCAGGGGTCTCCAAACTGCGGCCCTGGGGCCGGATGTGGCCCTTTGTTTGCCTTAATGCGGCCCTTGGGGCACTATTCCATCCAATTTAAATGGGGCATAATTCTTGTTGCTGACACCAATGGGGCACTATTCGTCCATCTGACACCATCAATTATTTCCATTAACATCAACGATGGGGCACTGGGCCTCCCACTGTCACCAAAGATATGGTATTATTTACTCCCACTGGACATTTTTTGCTCCCAATGGCCCTAGTCTGGCCCCCCTAAAGTCTGAAGGACCGAAAACTGGCCCTTTGTTTAGAAAGTTTGGAGACCCCTGACTTGGAGGGAAAACATTTTTCCTCTACAAAATCTACACTGAAGGAATATGAAGATTGCTACTGCTGATCTCTCCTTCCTAAATTTATAGATAAACTCCAGGCAAACAACTAACTACACAACTGAAACACATAAAAGGAAGTTATTTTACCTGCTAAATTTGCATTTCTTTACACCCATTCCCGATATTTACTTAACTCTGCCACCCAGCACAACCTTGTCTGTCAGAACAGGAGACCCCATTTTTCTTTGCTGCCCTTAAGTGGTATTAAAGTGCTGGTTCACACCAGTGCTATGTCAGACATCGCATGCGATTTGCACTACACTGTTGTGCAGATCACATGCGATGTCTGTGCGATGCAAATTCAGCCATACAGATTGTATGACTGAATGTGCATCGCATTTGGACCAAAATCTATTTTTTTGTCCGCACCAGAATCAAATCACACGCGATCCGATTCCTGTCCGAATTCACAGTTCACACTGCAATATGCAAACCAATCTGGGGACGCCATTAACTTTTTATTTACGCGCACAGTGTTTCACACAGGTCAGTGTGAGATCCCTGCGAATTTCCATGCGATGCGGAAACTGGCACTGGAATCGTCGTCCTGGTTCCCACATCGCATATGTGTGAACCGGCACTTAAAGGTCTTGTCCCTCCCTCAGCCTGTGACTGGATAATGGAAGGGAAAGCAGCAGACTGATGAGCTCATCTGTCACTTTGCTCTATCCTACTTTTAGCATGCTCAGGGCCGGTGCTACCACTAGGCAAACTAGGCAGCCATCTAGGGCACACTGCTGCCTAGGGCACCCGGCCACTGGTGTTCCTATTATTTTCTCTCTGCAGCAAGCAACTAAGTCTCAGGCCTCGTACACACGACCGAGAAACTCGACGGGCGAAACACATTGTTTTGCTCGTCGAGTTCCTTGTTAGGCTGTCGAGGATCTTGGTGAGCCAAATTTCTCCATTCCCGTCGAGGAAAAAGAAGACATGCTCTCTTTTTGGCTCGACGAGATCCTTGACAGTTTCCTCGTCGAAAAGTGTACACACGACCGGTGTCGTCGGCAAAAAAAAAAAAACAGCAAGTTTCTTGCTGGTTTTTGCCGAGAAACTCGGTCGTGTGTACGAGGCTTCAGTATCCGCAGGCAGCTGCTGCTCCTTTCGCACATAATGTTAGAGGCACAGAGGTGGTTGGGGACTGTGTCTGTGTCCCGGCTCCCAAATGAATGGAAGCAAGCAAACATTCATTGATGGGCACTGGTAGGCTGCATTGATGGGTGCTGGTAGGCTGCATTGATGGGCGCTGGTAGGCTGCATTGATGGGCGCTGGTAGGCTGCATTGATGGGCGCTGGTAGGCTGCATTCTATGGAAGCTAGTGAGGCTTTCTTTGATGGGCGCTGTTGAGGCTGCCTTTGATGGGCGCTGGTGAGGCTGCCTTTGATGGGCGCTGGTGAGGCTGCCTTTGATGGGCGCTGATGAGGCTGCCTTTGATGGGCGCTCATGAGGCTGCCTTTGATGGGCGCTCATGAGGCTGCCTTTGATGGGCGCTCATGAGGCTGCCTTTGATGGGCGCTCATGAGGCTGCCTTTGATGGGGGCTGATGAGGCTGCCTTTGATGGGGGCTGATGAGGCTGCCTTTGATGGGCGCTGGTGAGGCTGCATTTGATGGGCGCTGGTGAGGCTGCCTTTGATGGGCGCTGGTGAGGCTGCCTTTGATGGGCGCTGATGAGGCTGCCTTTGATGGGCGCTGATGAGGCTACCTTTGATGGGCGCTCATGAGGCTGCCTTTGATGGGCGCTCATGAGGCTGCCTTTGATGGGCGCTCATGAGGCTGCCTTTGATGGGCGCTCATGAGGCTGCCTTTGATGGGGGCTGATGAGGCTGCCTTTGATGGGCGCTGGTGAGGCTGCATTTGATGGGCTCTGGTGAGGCTGCATTTGATGGGCGCTGGTAAGGCTGCATTTGACGGGTGCTGGTGAGGCTGTATTGACAGGCGCTGGTGAGGCTACATTGACGGGCGCTGGTGAGGCTGCACTGACGGGCGCTAGTGAGGCTGCAATTGACGGGCGCTGTTGGGCTGCAATTGATGGGCGCTGGTAATGCTGCAATTGATGGGCGCTGGTGATGCTGCAATTGATGGGCGCTGTTGGGTTGCAATTGATGGGCGCTGGTGATGCTGCAATTGATGGGCTCTGGTGATGCTGCAATTGATGGGCGCTGTTGGGCTGCAATTGATGGGCACTGGTGAGGCTGCATTTGATGGGCGCTGGTAAGGCTGCATTGACAGGCGCTGGTGAGGCTGCACTGACGCGCGCTAGTGAGGCTGCAATTGACGGGCGCTGTTGGGCTGCAATTGATGGGCGCTGATGAGGCTGCCTTTGATGGGCGCTGATGAGGCTGCCTTTGATGGGCCCTGATGAGGCTGCATTTGATGGGCTCTGGTGAGGCTGCATTTGATGGGGTCTGGTGAGGCTGCATTTGATGGGGTCTGGTGAGGCTGCATTTGATAGGCGCTGATGAGGCTGCCTTTGATGGGCGCTGATGAGGCTGCCTTTGATGGGCGCTGATGAGGCTGTATTTGATGGGCACTGGTGAGGCTGCCTTTGATGGGCGCTGGTGAGGCTGCCTTTGATGGGCGCTGGTGAGGCTGCCTTTGATGGGCGCTGGTGAGGCTGGTTTTTGCCGAGAAACTCGGTCGTGTGTACGAGGCTTCAGTATCCGCAGGCAGCTGCTGCTCCTTTCGCACATAATGTTAGAGGCACAGAGGTGGTTGGGGACTGTGTCTGTGTCCCGGCTCCCAAATGAATGGAAGCAAGCAAACATTCATTGATGGGCACTGGTAGGCTGCATTGATGGGTGCTGGTAGGCTGCATTGATGGGCGCTGGTAGGCTGCATTGATGGGCGCTGGTAGGCTGCATTGATGGGCGCTGGTAGGCTGCATTCTATGGAAGCTAGTGAGGCTTTCTTTGATGGGCGCTGTTGAGGCTGCCTTTGATGGGCGCTGGTGAGGCTGCCTTTGATGGGCGCTGATGAGGCTGCCTTTGATGGGCGCTGATGAGGCTGCCTTTGATGGGCGCTCATGAGGCTGCCTTTGATGGGCGCTCATGAGGCTGCCTTTGATGGGCGCTCATGAGGCTGCCTTTGATGGGCGCTCATGAGGCTGCCTTTGATGGGGGCTGATGAGGCTGCCTTTGATGGGGGCTGATGAGGCTGCCTTTGATGGGGGCTGATGAGGCTGCCTTTGATGGGCGCTGGTGAGGCTGCATTTGATGGGCGCTGGTGAGGCTGCCTTTGATGGGCGCTGGTGAGGCTGCCTTTGATGGGCGCTGATGAGGCTGCCTTTGATGGGCGCTGATGAGGCTACCTTTGATGGGCGCTCATGAGGCTGCCTTTGATGGGCGCTCATGAGGCTGCCTTTGATGGGCGCTCATGAGGCTGCCTTTGATGGGCGCTCATGAGGCTGCCTTTGATGGGGGCTGATGAGGCTGCCTTTGATGGGCGCTGGTGAGGCTGCATTTGATGGGCACTGGTGAGGCTGCATTTGATGGGCGCTGGTAAGGCTGCATTTGACGGGTGCTGGTGAGGCTGTATTGACAGGCGCTGGTGAGGCTACATTGACGGGCGCTGGTGAGGCTGCACTGACGGGCGCTAGTGAGGCTGCAATTGACGGGCGCTGTTGGGCTGCAATTGATGGGCGCTGGTAATGCTGCAATTGATGGGCGCTGGTGATGCTGCAATTGATGGGCGCTGTTGGGTTGCAATTGATGGGCGCTGGTGATGCTGCAATTGATGGGCTCTGGTGATGCTGCAATTGATGGGCGCTGTTGGGCTGCAATTGATGGGCACTGGTGAGGCTGCATTTGATGGGCGCTGGTAAGGCTGCATTGACAGGCGCTGGTGAGGCTGCACTGACGCGCGCTAGTGAGGCTGCAATTGACGGGCGCTGTTGGGCTGCAATTGATGGGCGCTGATGAGGCTGCCTTTGATGGGCGCTGATGAGGCTGCCTTTGATGGGCCCTGATGAGGCTGCATTTGATGGGCTCTGGTGAGGCTGCATTTGATGGGGTCTGGTGAGGCTGCATTTGATGGGGTCTGGTGAGGCTGCATTTGATAGGCGCTGATGAGGCTGCCTTTGATGGGCGCTGATGAGGCTGCCTTTGATGGGCGCTGATGAGGCTGTATTTGATGGGCACTGGTGAGGCTGCCTTTGATGGGCGCTGGTGAGGCTGCCTTTGATGGGCGCTGGTGAGGCTGCATTTGATAGGCGCCGGTGAGGCTGCCTTTGATGAGCGCTGATGAGGCTGCATTTGATGGGCGCTGGTGAGGCTGCATTTGATGGGCGCTGTTGGGCTGCAATTGATGGGCGCTGTTGGGCTGCAATTAATGGGCGCTGGTGAGGCTGCAATTGATGGGCGCTGTTGGGCTGCAATTGATGGGTGCTGTTGGGCTGCAATTGATGGGCGCTGTTGGGCTGCAATTGATGGGAGCTGTTGGGCTGCAATTGATGGGCGCTGTTGGGCTGCAATTGATGGGAGCTGTTGGGCTACATTTGATGGGCGCTTTATTAAAAGGTGGGGTATATATGGGCAGGGCAAAGGGGGTGGAGTCAGGGGGGAGTGGCAAAATTAGGTTTCGCCTATGGTAACTAACAGGCTCCTAATGCTGCTTCTCCCTCCTCGAGTCTGAGCTCTAGAGGGGACCACAAGAAACAGATATCAAATCAAATGCAGGTAGGTACTTACACTGCATTAAAATGCATTTACTGATGTAATAATAAATCCAGAGCTTAATTTATATGTATTTCTCTTTTATATATATATCTATCTATTTATCTATCTCTATATTTTATAAAGGAGTTCAGTTGTAATACTTTCTGAGACACAGACCTGGAATAAATATTCAGATTAGAATTGTACTGTAACCTTCTAATGTGTATGCTGCTTCCAGGTCCATGGTAGGGCTGACCAGCATGTGAAGTCCTAGTAGCCCCCCTATTTTTCCCCAGGACATGTTTCCTTTAAATATAAATCGTTTTTTTGTTGTACAGTAATAAAAATACATTTGATAATAGTAAAATCCATACATTTGGAAATAGTAAGTAATGTTTCTAGGCATAAGGTGGGAGTGAGAGACATGTGGTTACCAGTATTCACAGATGCCTTTGCTCTCAGGAGAAGTCGTATACAATCTGGTTTGTTATATCTGACCCCATAGTGCAGAGCTGTCTGTCCATCTGCTGTTACTTTTTCCAGAGCTCCCCTGTGAAAGCAGAGTTATCCATCCAGTAAGAACAGAGCATCTCAATATGGGCAACAGTATAGTAGTTGTGCTCTAGGCAATTCTCTACTAATCATGTGTAAGGCAAATGTACGAACCCATTCTGGATCAAGAAATCCACCAGCGGGAGGCAGTTCCTCTCACACAGAGAAACGGCGAGGTGAAGCGGAGACTCGCAGAGATCCTGCAGGGGAAGAAGGCAGAACATGTGTCAGACGGACAGACGGAACATAGGGAGTGCTGTGTGACTTTATAGTACAAGAAGATGATACCTGATTGAGTGCTTTGCTCAGATCTGTCCCATTCGCCATGCACTGCAGCAGTGCCATCAGGTCATGCCTCTGGATAGCATCTCTGAGCCCATGAAGACCGCTGCTTTTATCTCTGTTCACAAACCTGTGCTCCACATACTTAGCCATGATATAATCCTTCCTGGTATTCCTATTGATATACAGAGATCCCTGTATAAAGTACTTCAATCTGACAGCATGTAAAGGCATTGATCAGTGTGTGTCCAATATGTCAAAATATCTGCTTCTCCAAATCATCATCCAGCCAACCAAAAGGGAGAGTAACTATTATATATCAATCTACATGCAAGCTTCCTGGCAAACCAATATCCATTTCCCGTACACCGAAATGATTATTTCCATGACTCAGCTGAATGTTATTTTGTTACAAATGTATGACGTTAGAGACATTTTCTATCAGAAAGGCCTAAAATATCCAAGTGTCCAGGAGGTGCCACATCCCAGTGAATATTGGAACAAAAAAAAAAGAAATAAGACGGGACCATAGGTGTGTACCCCAAAGCTCAAACACATATGCGTGTGTGTGCGTATGTATATATACTGACAGCGTCAATAGAGCAATGGACAGTGTCAGTAGGGCAGTGGATGGTGTCAGTAGGGCAGAGAGTGGTGTCAGTAGGGCAAAGAGTGGTGTCAGTAGGGCAGTGGACGGTGTCAGTAGGGCAGTGGACGGTGTCAGTATGGCAGAGAGTGGTGTCAGTAGGGCAGTGGACGGTGTCAGTAGGGCAGTGGCTGGTGTCAGTAGGGCAGTGGACGGTGTCAGTATGGCAGAGAGTGGTGTCAGTAGGGCAGTGGACGTGTCAGAAGGGCAGTGGACGGTGTAAGAAGGGCAGTGGACGGTGTCAGAAGGGCAGTGGACGGTGTCAGTAGGGCAGAAAGTGGTGTCAGTAGGGCAGTGGACGGTGTCAGTAGGGCAGAGAGTGGTGTCAGTAGCGCAGTGGACGGTGTCAGTAGGGCAGAGAGTGGTGTCAGTAGGGCAGAGAGTGGTGTCAGTAGCGCAGTGGACGGTGTCAGTAGGGCAGAGAGTGGTGTCAGTAGGGCAGAGAGTGGTGTCAGTAGCGCAGTGGACGGTGTCAGTAGGGCAGAGAGTGGTGTCAGTAGGGCAGAGAGTGGTGTCAGTAGGGCAGTGGACGGTGTCAGTAGGGCAGAGAGTGGTGTCAGTAGGGCAGAGAGTGGTGTCAGTAGGGCAGTGGACAGTGTCATTAGGGCAGAGAGTGGTGTATGTAGGGCAGTGGACGGTGTCAGTAGGCCAGAGAGTGGTGTCAGTAGGGCAGTGGATGGTGTCAGTAGGGCAGAGAGTGGTGTCAGTAGGGCAGAGGATGGTGTCAGTAGGGCAGAGAGTGGTGTCAGTAGGGCAGTGGACAGTGTCAGTAGGGCAGAGAGTGGTGTCAGTAGGGCAGAGGATGGGGTCAGTAGGACAGTGGACAGTGTCATTAGGGCAGAGACTGGTGTCAGTAGGGCAGAGAGTGGTGTCAGTAGGGCAGTGGACGGTGTCATTAGGGCAGAGACTGGTGTCAGTAGGGCAGAGAGTGGTGTCAGTAGGGAAGTGGACAGTGTCATTAGGGCAGAGAGTGGTGTCAGTAGGGAAGTGGATGGTGTCAGTAGGACAGTGGACGGTGTCAGTAGGGCAGTGGATAGTGTCATTAGGGCAGAGACTGGTGTCAGTAGGGCAGAGAGTGGTGTCAGTAGGGCAGTGGACGGTGTCAGTAGGGCAGTGGATGGTGTCAGTAGGGCAGTGGGCTGTGTCAGTATGTCAGAGAGTGGTGTCAGTAGGGCAGTGGACGGTGTCAGAAGGGCAGTGGACGGTGTCAGAAGGGAAGTGGACGGTGTCAGTAGGGCAGAAAGTGGTGTCAGTAGGGCAGTGGACGGTGTCAGTAGGGCAGAGAGTGGTGTCAGTAGTGCAGTGGACGGTGTCAGTAGGGCAGAGAGTGGTGTCAGTAGGGCAGAGAGTGGTGTCAGTAGCGCAGTGGACGGTGTCAGTAGGGCAGAGAGTGGTGTCAGTAGCGCAGTGGACAGTGTCAGTAGGGCAGAGAGTGGTGTCAGTAGGGCAGAGAGTGGTGTCAGTAGGGCAGAGAGTGGTGTCATTAGGGCAGAGAGTGGTGTCAGTAGGGCAGTGGACAGTGTCATTAGGGCAGAGAGTGGTGTCTGTAGGGCAGTGGACGGTGTCAGTAGGCCAGAGAGTGGTGTCAGTAGGGCAGTGGATGGTGTCAGTAGGGCAGAGAGTGGTGTCAGTAGGGCAGAGGATGGTGTCAGTAGGGCAGAGAGTGGTGTCAGTAGGGCAGTGGACAGTGTCAGTAGGGCAGAGAGTGGTGTCAGTAGGGCAGAGGATGGGGTCAGTAGGGCAGAGAGTGGTGTCAGTAGGGAAGTGGATGGTGTCAGTAGGACAGTGGACGGTGTCAGTAGGGCAGTGGACAGTGTCATTAGGGCAGAGACTGGTGTCAGTAGGGCAGAGAGTGGTGTCAGTAGGGCAGTGGACGGTGTCATTAGGGCAGAGACTGGTGTCAGTAGGGCAGAGAGTGGTGTCAGTAGGGAAGTGGACAGTGTCATTAGGGCAGAGAGTGGTGTCAGTAGGGAAGTGGATGGTGTCAGTAGGACAGTGGACGGTGTCAGTAGGACAGTGGACGGTGTCAGTAGGGCAGTGGACGGTGTCAGTAGGGCAGTGGACAGTGTCATTAGGGCAGAGAGTGGTGTCAGTAGGGCAGAGAGTGGTGTCAGTAGGGCAGAGAGTGGTGTCAGTAGGGCAGAGAGTGGTGTCATTAGGGCAGTGGATGGTGTCAGTAGGGCAGAGAGTGGTGTCAGTAGGGCAGTGAAGAGTATCATTTGTTTTTACTTTTATTATTATTTTTAATTATTTTTTTACAATTTTTTTTAGAAGCCCCATTAGGGGGCTTTGGTGAAATATCAGAGGTCTAAACAGGGGGAATCTGCACTACACAGGGTAATTAGAGTGTGTCCAGGAACCTCTGTACACACGATCGGATTTTCCGACGGGAATAGTGTGATGACAGGCTGTTGGCAGAAAATCCGACCGTTTGTATGCTCTGTCGGACAATTGTTGCCGGATTTTCCGCCGACAAATGTTGGCTGGCAGGCTTTAAAAAATGTTGTCAGTCTGTACACAAGTACAAACATGCATGCTCGGAATCAATGCTCACCAAACACAACATTAGCAGAAGGTGCCCCAAAGGGTGGCGCTCAAGAGCTGAAAAACCACGTCGTTTTGTGTTTGTTGGGCGAAAATTGTGTGCTGTTTGTATGTACAAGACAAATTCCTGCCCAATGCCCTTCGGACAAAAATCCTTTGACCGCAGAAAATCTGATCGTGTGTACCAGGCTTTAGTGTCCTTTGGTGCCTCCAAAGTCCCATCCTCATACCTCCCAACTTTTTGAGATGGGAATGAGGGACACCTATTAGCGAACGTATGCAGACACAGGACACACCCCCTTAAAGATGAATTATAAATTAAACAAAAAAAAAAAGATGTTAAACCTTTAAGTCCTTTTTATTTTAGCACTAATATTCCTTTTGACATTAGGAAATGCAGCAATTTAGTTGGAAGAAAGGTTTAGCACTTTTTGAAAGAGAAATAGTTCATTTTATAATACAACTCTATAGATCAGACCAAAATGAGAGACGAATGAGGAGAAAAGAGGGACAGAGGGACTTTGTTTAGAATCAGGGACAGTCCCACAAAATCGGGGACAGTTGGGAGCTATGCCCGTCCTATTTCTTATTTTTTGTTGTAAATATATAATGTTAGTATTACAGAATGCTGGCAGATATCTGCCTACAGTGCAGATTTGCTCCACTATAAAATTGCTTGCTTATGACTGATTATTATGATTATTATGAGCTGTTTATTAGAATAGACACAAAATATGATTTGTATTAGCCTAAAAAATATCCCATACATTAGCCAAAAATCCCATGCATGTCTCCTGGGCATATGGGATGCTTTAGTGTGAAATATTTACATTAGGAAATAAACAAGTCATGACAATACCCTCATTGAAGCTGAAAACAACACTGCAAGTGTTCAAAAACATTCAATACAAATATGCATGCCTAATTTTTTGTAAAGTGTTTAGCTCCAGTGCATGGGGCTCTGGCCTTTAAAGCGATACTAAAGCTTTGCTTTTTTTAAATAACAAACATGTCATACTTACCTCCACTGTGCAGCTCGTTTTGCACAGAGTGCCCCGATCCTCCTCTTCTGGGGGCCCTCGGTGGCTCTTGCAGCTCTTCCCCGCATTAGATGACCACCTAGGAGAAGCGCTCTCCCGATGGGGTTACCTTGCAGGCGTGCTGCTAGGTCATACACTAGGTGTCCATAGATGCCGAGTGTATGACTCGGCCCCGCCCCCCAGTGCCAACGTCATTGGATTTCATTGACAGCAGCAGGAGCCAATGGCTGCGCTGCTATTAATCTATCCAATCGAAGCCGGGACTCCATGGAGAGAAGGACAGCGGGGAAGTGCACAGTCTATTTGCCTTTAGTAAATCAACTCGGATGTGTCCATGTACACGGCCTGCGTCCAGGAGCAGAGGCGGTTGAGCTGTAAAAACGCGAAACGCCCAAAAAACGCTGTTAGACGCGGCTAACAAGCTCTTAGCCACATGTACCCGGTTTTGGCGTTTTTACATTATAGGGAGAGTTTTTCCAGTAAAAATGCCAAAAAAACGATAACGCCAAAAAAAACCCTGGTCAAAAAAACTTTATCAACGCATGTTTTTACGGCTGCTTTTTTCTGGCGTTTTTTAACCACTTCCCGCCCGGTCAATGGACAATTGACGTTCCAGGAAGTGGTTGTGAAATCCTGACTGGACATCTATTGACGTCCTGCAGGATTTCATGCTGGCGCGTGCCCGCGCAGCGCGCCGATCGGTGATGCCGGGTGTCAGTCTGACACCCTGCATCTCCGATCTCAGTAAAGAGCCTCCGGCGGAGGCTCTTTACCACGTGATCAGCCGTGTCCAATCACGGCTGATCACGATGTAAACAGGAAGAGCCGTTGATGCTTCCTGCTCCCTCACTCGCGTCTGACGAGTAGAGGAGAGCCGATCGGCGGCTCTCCTGACAGGGGGGGTTTGCACTGATTGTTTATCAGCGCAGCCCCCCCTCGGATGCCCACACTGGACCACCAGGGAAGGGCAAATTAAAATAGATGCCAATCAGTGCCCACAAATGGGCACTGACTGGCAACATGGACCCCTCAGTATCCATCAGTGCCACCCCTCAGTGTCACCCGACAGTGTCCATCAGTGCCATCCCTTAGTGCCCATCCATGCCCAGTGCCCACCTATCAGTGCCCATCTGTGCCACCCAAAAGTACCCATCAGTGCCACCCATAAGTGCCGCCCATGAGTGCCCATCTGTGCCGCCTATGAGTGCCCAGTGCCGCTTATGAGTGCCCATCAGTGCCGCCTATGAGTGCCCATCAGTGCCACCTATGAGTGCCCATCAGTGCCACCTATGAGTGCCCATCAGTGCCGCATACCAGCGCTGCCTATCAGTGTCCAACAGTGCCGCCTCACCGGTGCCCATCAGAGTCGCCTCAATGGTGCATATCAGTGCCACCTTATCGGTGCCCATCAGTGCCACCTCATCGGTGCCCGTAATCAAAGTAGAAAACTTACTTATTTACCAAAAAAATACATTTTCGGTCTTTTTTTAATTGTTGCGCAAAAAATAAAAGTTGCAGAGGTGATCAAATACCACCAAAAGAAAGCTCTATTTGTGGGAACAAAATGATCAAAAAAATAGTTTGGGTACAGTGTAGCACGACCGCGCAATTGTCATTCAAAGTGCGACAGCGCTGAAAGCTGAAAATTGGCTTGGGCAGGAAGGTGCGTAAGTGCCTGGTATGGAAGTGGTTAAACGTCCCGTGTGCATAAGGCCTAAAGCCAGACTGTTGCTAGGTATTTACATGCTTACTTTTCACCCAACTCCAGTAAAAATCTTTTTTACTACTAAAAAGAGTGGCGAAGAGTTAATATTCTGCAAGGTTTTATTGCCGTCTTCAATTCACTAAACACCCTGTGACATTAGTATACAAATATGCTGTGTCACTGAGCCAGGAAAGCAAAGACAACCTTTACAATCTTGCCAATAGAGAGTTACAAATAGCAAGAAAAAAAACTCAAAGACATTCTATCCCTCCTCCAATTTACTTCAAGGCTATGTTGTTGGTAGAAGTGGGCTTTAATGTGCTTTTCCTCATTGCCTTTAACAAAAAATAAGATCCATCAGTTTTCAAAGAAATTCCAGGGACTCCAGGTACTATTTATAATATATTTTCTCTGCTCCGTACATTGTGAATCTATTTACCTATAATCTAATATGCCTGTGAAAACTCAAGAGGGGAGAGCATAGAGATGACTTGAACAGTGTGCTGCTGGTCCTTCACTGTCCAATCGGAAGCCTGGGGGGTGTAGCCTTGACCAAGCTGTACTGCTCAATAGGCTGACTTTTGATTACAAGGCTAGCTGAAAAGAAATACAGTAAAACTTTGGATTGCGAGCATAATTCGTTCCAGAAACATGCTTGTAATCCAAAGCACTTGTATATCAAAGCATTTTATTTACAGGGTATAAAAGAGAAGAGAGGCACCTCTAAGTGTAGCAATAAGTTGCTAAATGTTGTACCTTCATTAAATGCTTGCTGACGGCGGCAGGTCGGCTCTGCTGGGCGAGAGCACGTAGCTTTACGTCACCTCGTCCAGCAGCCAATAGGGGCGCGCGAGCACCCCCCCGCGCGTTCGCCCCCGACTCCCGTGCTCGTGCCCGGCGGGCGCGATCGCCGCCGGGCACACGCGATCGCTCGTTACAGAGCGAGGACCGGGAGCTGTGTGTGTAAACACACAGCTCCCGGTACTGTCAGGGAGAGAAATGCTGATCTTCTGTTCATATAATGTATGAACAGAAGATCAGTCATTTCCCATGTCAGTTCACCCCCCCCTCTACAGTTAGAACACACCCAGGGAACATACTTAACCCCTTCCTCGCCCCCTAGTGTTAACCCCTTCACTGCCAGTGGCATTTTTATAGTAATTCAATGCATTTTTATAGCATTGATCGCTATAAAAATGCCAATGGTCCCAAAAATGTGTCAAAAGTGTCCAAAGTGTCCGCCATAATGTCGCAGTACCGAAAAAAAAAAATCGCTGATCGTCGCCATTACATAAAAATACCCCCTATTTTGTAAACGCTATAACTTTTGTGCAAACCAATCAATAAACGCTTATTGCGATTTGTTTTACGAAAAATATGTAGAAGAATACGTTTCGGCCTAAACTGAGGAAAAAAAATATGTTTTTATATAGTTTTGGGGGATATTTATTATAGCAAATAGTAAAAAATATTCATTTTTTTCAAAATTGTCGCTCTATTTTTTTTTATAGCGCAAAAAATAAAAACCGCAGAGGTGATCAAATACCACCAAAAGAAAGCTCTATTTGTGGGAAAAAAGGACGCCAATTTTGTTTGGGAGCCACGTCGCACGACCGCGCAATTGTCAGTTAAAGCAACGCAGTGCCGAATCGCAAAAAAGTGCTCTGGTCTTTGACCAGCAATATGGTCCGGGGCTTAAAGCGGATGTGCCATGGGAAAATAATATTAAAAGCCAGCAGCTACAAATACTGCAGCTGCTGACTTTTAATATTAGGACACTTACCTGTCCTGGAATTCAGCACCGATCGCAGCAGAGGATGAGCGATCGCTCGTCACTCTGCTGCTCCCCCCGCCATCCACGCTGAGGGAACCAGGAAGTGAAGCGCTGCGGCTTCACTGCCCGGTTTCCTACGGCGCATGCGCGAGTTGCGCCGCGCCCGCCGATTGGCTCCCGCTGTGTGCTGGGAGCCGAGTGTTCCCAGCACACAACGGGGGGGGGGCGACGGGATGTGACGGAATGCCCGTCTTTTGCCCGTGAATGCCGGGCCGGAAGTGGGTGCAAATACCTGTCTTTAGACAGGTATCTGCACCCCCCTCCCCCCTGAAAGGTGTCAAATGTGACACCGGAGGGGGGGAGGGTTCCGATCAGCGGGAGTTCTACTTTAGGGTGGAGAACCGCTTTAAGTGGTTAAATGTAACCATATTGCTACACTTAGAGGCGCCTCTCTTCTCTTTTATACTCTGTTGTGACATGACACTACTCTTATATCAAGACATTGCTTGTATATCAAGGCAAAATGTATTAAAACATTTTGCTTGTCTTGCAAAAACGCTCTCAAACCAAGTTACTCTCAAACCAAGGTTTTACTGTAGAAATCTTTTGACAGCTAAAACTATTTTTTTTTGACAGCTAGACTATGGCGAGTGGGAGTAGAAAATGCCCCAACATCAGTGCCCCATGATTGGTTTCAATGGAAGAAAAAGTACCCCATTGTTGGTACGAGTGGCAGAATAGTGCCTCATTGATGGTGTCAGTAGGAGGAATAGTCCCCCATCATTGGTGTCAGTTGGTGAACTAATGCCCTAAGGGCCAGATAAAGCCAAGCAAAGGGCCACATCCGGCTTCAGTTTGGAGACTACTGCTCTAAATATACAGTACAGTGGAACCTCCGATTGCGAGGTACGCGGTTAACGAACGTTTCGCAATACGAGCAATTTTTTTTTTTTAAATCCTGACTCGGTTTACGAGTGCTGTCTTGCAAAGCAAGCAGGATTCAAGCCTCTGCAGTGTGCAGTACCACATTTGGCCAGGGGTGCGGGGACTTTGGAGCCGATCAGAGCCGTTTGGAAATACTCGGAAATACACAGGAGTGTTTCCAAATGCAGCCGAACAGTCTCTGAGTATTTCCGAGTCTCTCTGGCGCCCCCACCTCTGGCCACATGCGTTATTGCATGCCATAGAAGTCAATGTGGAACAAATTATTTTCGTTTTCATTGACTTCTATGGGGAAACTCGCTTTGGATTACAAGCATTCTCCTGGAACGGATTATGCTCATAAGCCACGGTTCCACTGTATAAGTCCCATCTTACATTGTTGTCTTGCATGCACTCATCCCAATTCACAATCTATACCTTGGTCATCCACACAAAGACTTACATATCACTGCTAGATGTGGGCTTTGGATTTGATGTAGGAAGAGCCGCTTCAAAAACCTCATTCAGTTTGGCATTCCCAATTGAAACGGCAAGCTTTAAAGACAGGAAAATGCGTGGGTACGTGAATTGCATATATAGAATCAGACGGGCTTAAATATAAACAACAAAACACCTACCAACAATTCAGATGTGCTCAGCAAATCCAGAGTTAAAGACTGGACCCGTGAGTGGCGCACGCCAAGATCACGATGAATCCCAGAACACTCGATGCAGATGAGGACGCCTAGGTTTGTGGATACCCAAGAGGGATCTGTCACAAGAACAAAACAGATACAAACAAATTAGAGAAATAAGCAGGATGGGTAACAGTTCAAAGTATTAAATGGAAGATGGAATGCGCAAGCAATAACTAGACATGACAAAGACAACATTGAGTGTTGGAGAAAAACATGTAGAAAATCAAGGAAGGCATTTATTAACCATTTGAGGACCTTAGGAATAGGAGATGTGCCCTTATAAAAACGTCAACAACGTTAGTTGGTCGTATCTCTTATGAGCAATTACTGGCTATCAAAATAATGTGTTTTACCGTAATACATTCTTTGCATTGAGGTAAAAAATGTTTAGGTATCATTATCCCCCCTCCTCCCTTTACTTACCGGAGCCCTCATTCCATCCAGCGCTGTGCACATCTGCAGCTCTTCTCTTCTCCCAGTGCTGTCAATCAAAGCGATGAGGGAGCGGGGGGTGGGGCCAAGACCCGCTGACACAACAGCAGGGCTCTGGAGCAAGCATTCACAAGTGGCTTCCCATGGGGGCACTGGACAAAGGTAAGGGGCCAGGAGCGCCGGCGGGGGACCTGAAAAGAGGAGGTTTGCCACCGCTCTGTGAAATTCCATTGCTACATTTTGCTACATTTTGTTATTTAAAAAAATATATAATACCTTTACAATCACTTTAACTACTTGCCACCCGCCGTATAGTAAAATGACGGCGGAGCGGTGCAGCTCTTGTTCTTGAACGGTGCCCAGTTTAACCGCGATCGTGTTTTCCTGGGACATGGCACGACCCCGATCTCTGCAAAGAGCCGCGGCCACGGCTCCTTACCCATGTGATCTTCTGCGTCCAATCACAGCCTATCACATGTAGACAAGGAAGTGACATTTATCGGCTCTCCTCACCTCACACTGACAGCGTGTGAGACGAGGAGAGCCAATTAATGGCATCGCCTCACAGGGAAGACGTGTAAAGGTAATTAGGGCACTGATCATGTGTCCTGATTACAATGCAGCCCCAACAGTGCCCATCAGTAATGCCACACTCTGCCCATCAGTGACACCAGTCCGTGTCCATTAGTCGAGAGGCAAGAGACAATACGCTTAAAACTCTCCTGCTGACGGACTATGCCCGCGCTCAAGAGATTCCTCTATGTCTGTTAACAGTTGATGCCGAAAAGGCGTTTGACCGGGTCAGTTGGAAGTTTTTACGAGCCTCTCTTCTACAGATTGGCATGGGTCCCTGTATGATGGCAAGGATTATGTCTCTTTATCAATCGCCCTCGGCTAGAGTTAGGGTGAATGGATCGTTGTCCCCAGCTTTCCATATCTCTAATGGAACACGTCAGGGATGTCCTCTTTCTCCATTATTGTATGTTATAATAATGGAACACCTTGCAAATGCACTGCGACAAAATGAAGACATAACGGGCATTCAGGTAGGTCCCCTACATGAAAAATTGGCCCTATTTGCAGATGATTTATTACTATTTGTAACAAACCCCCATACCTCTATTCCATCTATACTTTCAGAATTCCAGAGATTTAGTGAAGTTAGTAATTTTAAAGTTAATTGCAACAAATCAGAACTTCTTAATATATCTGTCCCGCAAGGAAAAATGAAGCGAATATCGAAGAACTTTCCTTTTAAGACGTGTACGGAGTCGATTCGATACTTAGGGATTAGTATTTCAGCGTCACCAGCACAACTATACTCTCTAAATTTTCTCCCGATGCTCAATAAAATCCAAACGACCCTGACATCATATACACTCAAACGTCTTTCGTGGTTTGGTAGAATTAATACCCTTAAGATGGATATACTCCCTCGTCTTCTATACTTGTTTCAAACAATTCCAATCCACCTTCCGGCAGTGTTTTTTCGTAAAATTCACCGACTATTTTCTAAGTTTATCTGGAATTCAGTCCAGTCAAGAATTAGTTTCGGGACACTATCTCTACCAAAAAACAGAGGTGGAGTGGGGGTACCAGATGTTTCGATTTACCATAAAGCGACTATATTAGCACGTATTACGGACTGGTTTCACCACTTCACCTCGAAGCAATGGGTTCAATTGGAAGGACATATGAATCCTATAGATTTATGCGCCCTTCCATGGACCTCGCCTATTCTTCGAAAAGGCCTTTCAATACCAGTAGACCTTACTAGGCAAACACTGTATATATGGGACAGACTGATACCCATATATAAAATATCAAAACAATTGAGCCCTATGACCCCCTTTTTTGGAACGCCGGATTTTTTACCAGCCCTACACTCAATCACGTTTGGGCCCTGGTATAAACAAGACCATAGAAGAATTGCTCAAGTCCTCCAGACAGATTCACTACTAGTGGTAGATTTTCCATCGACTAAGACCCCTCAGAACTCTGCGCAGTGGCTGCAGAGACATCAAGCCTTTTGCTATATACGATCAATCCCATCGAAACTAGATTTCTATGCTGAACCGACTGCATTTGAATCCTTGCTACTGCAAGAAGAACCAATATCACACTCAATTTCTATAATTTACTCTATCCTTTTGCTTTCAATCCATCCAGATCTCCCCCCGTTCACGCGGAAGTGGGAGAAAGAACTCCAAGAGAATATAGCTTTAGCAGACTGGCAAAAAAGCTTTATTTTGACTCACAAAACTTCAATAGATACAAGATCACAAGAAAAGGCATATAAGTTGGTGAGTAGATGGTATAGGTGCCCTTCTATAATGCATCAAATCAATCAAAATATACCGGACATTTGTTGGCGTTGTCACGAGGCAAAAGGTAGCATGTTACATGTCTGGTGGGATTGTCCGCCGGTAAGAAGGTTTTGGAAACAAATTTTCGATCTATATGGAAAATTGGAGGATACAGTAATTTGCGCATCACCCAGAGTGGCCCTTCTAAATATGACCCCAGGTCCTTTAAAAAAGGCAAGAGAGGACGTGATTGGATACTTTATTTCAGCAGCTAGAGTAGTTATTCCTCGATATTGGAAGACAGGGGTAGTGCCTTCCCTAGGGGAGTGGGTGAAGGAATTGGAACGTTCTAGAGACTTGGAAAGCCTATTGGCCCGGGAAACGGGAAGGGAAGAGCAGTTTTCTCATACTTGGTCTGCATGGTCTGACTTTCGGAAATCAGATGAATTCCCAACCTGGGTTAAAGGGAACCTTACAGACGAGTAGCCATGGTGGGGAGATTATTATTACTGTTTAATTTTATTTCCCCCCCACCCCCTTTTTTTTTTTTTTTGTTCCTCCTTCCTTTTTTTTTCTATGTGCCTATGGGTATTATATGTTGCAGATAAGAAAATATGTATTATGTACATGTATGCTTGACTGCTATGATTATAGTAGTAATGTATGTCTATGTAGATACTACTAAAATTCAATAAAATTCAGATTGAAACATTAGTGAGACCAATCTGTGCCCATCAGTTATGCCAATCAGTGCTGCCTTTCAGTGCCCATCAATGCCTGCCCATCAGTTCCCATCAGTGCCACCTATCACTGCCCAAAAGTGCCGCCTATCAGTGCCTTTTATCAGTGCCCTTCAGTGCTGTCTATCAGTGCACATCAGTGCTGCATATCAGTGCCGTCTCATCAGTTCCTATCAGTGCAGCCTCATCAACGCACATCAGTGAAGGACAAAAATTACTTATGTTCAAAAGAAATTACAAAAACATTTTTTTTTTTATATTTTTTGTATGTTTTTGTTTTTTAAGCAAAAAAATAAAAAAATCCAGTGGTGATTAAATACCACCAAAAGAAAGCTCTATTTGTGTGAAGAAAATTATAAAAAAATTATTTGGGTACAGTGTTGCATGACCGCGCAATTGTCATTTAAAGTGTGACAGCGCTGAAACCTGAAAAATGGCCTGGGCAGGAAGGGGGTGAAAGTGCCCGGGAATTGAAGTGGTTAAAGAAGTAAAAAAAATAAAAAAATATGTGTTCCTATTTAAACCCTCATTACCCTTAGTTAACCCAAATCATCTCTCTAACTCATTCCTTCCCTTCTTCACTTAGCTATTATATTTCTGCTTTTTTTCCCCCAATAATATTTAAAAAATAAACTAATTACGTATATTGTGTTTAATATTTTTTTCAGTGTTGCATAAAAACAAAGCCCATAAACTGAACTCTATGTTAGCCTATGTGCCCATGCACACCTGGGCATTTTTTAGTGTTAATGAACTTTTGAGTTCATTGGCTTTTTTCTGAACGCCCGAAATTTGCGTTCAAAGTGCCGTTTTTTACGCTCAAAAACGCAAAATGCTCAAAAACACCGGCGCCAGCGTTTTTTTGCATTTTTTTATCCATTGGGAAAAAAAAAAGTAAAAAAAAATAAAAAGAAAAGCTACACTGAAAAACGCTGATTAAAGCTATTGCAAAAACGCTAAAAAACATTGAAAGGCTCCCTGCAAAGCTACTGGCGTTTTTTTATAGCTTTTATCAGCTTCAGTGTGCATGGAGCCCAAATATATTGGCCATGCTTTGTAACAGAAACAGCAAAGGTATACTTTTTATTTACCGTATCACTGCTTATTTTAAAACAAACACAGGTCAAAATGGAGACAATTTGTTTTCTGTCTTTAGAACATATAAAACATAAATAACATAAATAATTTCTGCAATACACTGTGGCCAAAAGAAAACCTAGTTTGTCACCCAAAAAACATGTATTTATTATTATTTTATTTTTTTAAAGTGTTACTAAACCCACTATACTAAAATCAGTCAGTATATGCAGTAAAGCATGCTTGTTATACTCTCTGTGGATCCTAAGGGGTTAATCCTCCGCATTTTGTAAAAAGGCTGATTGATCCTGTATTTTCTGATCCTCCCCTTCTTCCATAGTCCCCAATCCATCTCATGTTAAAACAGAGCCTTGAGGGCACTCTACACATGCTCAGTTTGGTGTGTAATTCTTTTTTTTTCTTCTTGGGAGGGTGCATGTGATGGGCACATGGCCAATCAGCACTGGCTAGACAGAGGGTCAGGGGTCCTGTGGCCTCATAGGACAGTCAGATAAGAATGAAAACTCCTCCTACAGGCTTTAACCAGACACTGATAGAAGTCACAAGACTGCAATATACTGCTGATGAGAAAAGGTGTTTAGCAGTTTATATTTACTAAAATAATTGCATTCCCATGTTCTGTGTAGTGTGGGAGACCAGATATGGTGAATGCAGGGTCCTGGGTTTAGTAACATTTTAAGTAATGACAAAGATATAGCCGAATAAACAGGCTCATAATGGAAATGTCCATAAGGGGTATATAGGTGGGAGAGCTGAAGTGGTTAATATAGCTCACCGGGGGCTCCGCAGTCACAGCACACTTGGTTCCCAGGTAAGGACCGGATCTCATTAATGATCTGCTTTGTTAGTTGCTGGGAGCTGTCACTGGAGCTTCCATCCCCACCAAAGGCTGCATTAAGTGATTCGTCTTTACTGTTCTGCAGTACAGATATCCACCTTCACAAAAAAAACAAAAAGAGTTTGGATTTTTTTTTAATGAACAGACCAAATATAAACCAGAAGAAGAGGAATTAGAAGAAAAATAGATTTCATAATACTCACACGAATGCCTCGGATTCATCCTCAGCTTGAAAGTGATACGTTCTGTTATCTAAAAGTGCAGACACAAGTGCATAAGGTTTATTAATTCATACAATTCTGAAGATGTTTTCAACCAATACCAAAAATTAAAAGTCACCGTAAGGCTCATCATATATGTTACAATCTGATCATACAATCTCTGTATAATAAATAGATCCATCACTGTTACTATTACTAAGGACGACTTGTCCTTCTGGCCTATGAAAAACACCAATATGATACTTGTGCTCAGGGCCACCATCAGGAATTATGGGGCCCCTTACACAGCTTCAGGCATGGGCCCCCTGGAGCAGCCGCGAATTGAGAAGCGGGGGGGTGCCACCGCTAATTGAGAAGCAGGGGGGGCGTGAATTGAGAAGGAGGGGGTGCTTTCTGCCCCAAATTGAGGTCAGGGGACTTTGGGTGCTGACAAACAAAAAAAAATGGGGGGGTTGCCCTGGGGACCTCTGGGCCCCTTACAAAAAAATGTAAATATATATATAAAAAAATTATAAAAAAAAAAAATGGGGGTAGCCACCGGGCGCCCTGGGGACCTCTGGGCTCTTTAATAAAGAAAAATATATATATATAAAAACATGAACATTTTCTTTTGTATATAAAAAAATGGGGGTTGCCATCCGAGGGCCCTGGGGACCTCTGGGTCCTTTAACCACTTAATCACTGCCTCATAGCCGAATTACAGCTACAAGGCGGTTCCTTAACTCTGGGAGGACGTCCATGGACGTCCTCCCAGAATTGCGCTCCCGTCCCCCTGGGGCGCGCACACGGGAGTGTCCGTGATCGCCGGGCATCACGGATCGCGGTAAATTGCCGCTGATAGCGGCTGTTTACACGTGATCGCTCCGTCCAATGACGGAGCGATCACATGTAAACAAACCGGCGTCATTTGATGACGCCGGTTCCTCCCTCCTCTCTCTGTACCGATCAGTACAGTGAGAGAGAAGAGAGCAGGTGTCAGCAGCACTGTGGGCTGGATCTGTGACTATTGCAGTCACAGATCCAGCCATCCCTACAATACCCTGTGCAATACTCTGCAATACCCTGTGCAATACTCTGCAATACCCCTGCGCAATACTCTGCAATACCTCCTGCACAGTACTCTGCAATACCCCCTGCGCAATACTCTGCAATACCCCCTGCGCAATACTCTGCAATACCCCCTGCGCAATACTCTGCAATACCCCCTGCGCAATACTCTGCAATACCCCTGCACAATACTCTGCAATACCCATACTCTGCAATACCCCCTGCGCAATACTCTGCAATACCCCCTGCGCAGTACTCTGCAATACCCCCTGCGTAGTACTCTGCAATACCCCCGCACAATACTCCGCAATACCCCCTGCGCAATACTTTGCAATACCCCCGCACAATACTCTGCAATACCCCTGCACAATACTCTGCAATACCCCCGAACAATTTTCAGATATTGGCACCATAGCTTGTGGACGCTATACCTTTCACAAAGACCAAATAATATCCACCAAGTTGTACTTATTTTTACCAAAGATATGTAGCAGTATAAATTTTGGCCAAAATTTATGAAGAAAAATTACAAATTTGCTAAATTTTATAACAGAAACAAAGAAAAATTTATTTTTTTACAGAATTTTTAGTCTTTTTTCTTTTATAGCGTAAAAAATAAAAAACCCAACTGTGATTAAATACCACCAAAAGAAAGCTCCATTTGTGGGAAAAAAAATCATTTCGGTACAGTGTTGTATGAGTAATTTCATTCAAAATGTGAGAGCACCGAAAGCTGAAAATTGGTCTGGTTATTAAGGAGGTTTAAGTGCCCAGTGGTCAAGTGGTTAATAAAACCCCAAAAAAACAAAAAAATATAATAAAAAAAGGGGGGGTTGCCATCTGGGGCCCTGGGGACCTCCGGGCCCCTTACAAAAAAAAGGGGGGTTGCCAAACCGGGCCCCTTACAGGTGTACTGCCTGTTCCCCCTGATGGCGGAGGGGACGTCCCTGCAGGCATCATTCAGATATCCTTGCACAAAGTCAAGGATGTCATTTGACGGTGTGCGGTATTAAAGTACCCCCTGGACATTATATGTTGTCTGAAAGCAGAGGCCCTGTAGAATAAAAAGGCGATAGTTGTAAATTTCCATGTCAGAATTGTGCGTAAATGTTTATTAAACGCAAATTTTTAAGAAAAATTATAATAAAATTAATTTTAGTGCAAAAAAGCACCATATACCATATTTATCGGCGTATATCGCGCACTTTTTTGCCCTGAAAATCAGGACACCCGAAGCCGCAGAAGGACGCCGGACCCAACGAGGCCGCCGATGGACGCCGCGCAAGACACCAAAACTGTAAGTACAAAAATAACTTTTTTTCCACAGGATTGGGGGTCACTTTAGGGGTGCGTGGTATACGCGGGAGCGCGTTATACCGCGATAAATACGGTAATACCCATTTTGGTTAAAATATAAAGGATGAGGTTGCATCGAGTAAATAGATAACAAATATTTCACGTCTTAAAATTGCGAGCACCCGCAATATCGCCAAACTATTGTACCCAAAAATCAATATAGGTGACGCTTTAAAAGCCTTTACAGCTCATCAGTTTAGAGTTAACCAGGAGTTCTTGTAATAGAATTATTGTTCTCACGCTGACATTCGTGGCAATATGACACACGCGTGGTGCGACTGTGGTTTACATATGCGTGTACACCCTGGGCTTGAGTTTACATTTGCGTAGGTGTGTGGGGGCAATGGGGATTTCAATTATTTCTTTTTTATTTTATTATATTTTATATAGGTATAACAGAGCCAAGAACACGGTTAGTAGAGAGAGTCACCTACATAGGACGGTACTACATAGGGAGTTACTGGAGCCGGGCAAGGTAGGAAGGGAGGAGGGAGCGTGGTGTTACAATCTGTGCAATGAGCACCCTAAAACCCTGCATTCTGTCCAGAGAGCACCCCTGAACTCTGCACTCTGTAGGAAGCGAATGCCTGAACTTTGTAAATAGGGCGCCCCCGTTCACTCTGCACTCTGTACGTAGCAAACCCCTGAACTCTGCACTCTGTGTATAGGGCCCCCCTGGAGCTTCAATCTGTACACAGTGCACCCATGAAAGTGCACTCTGTATGTAGCATACTCATAAACTCTCCACTCTGTGTATAAGGCACCCCTGAAACTTTACTCTGTATGTTACGCACTCCTGATCTCTGCACTATGTACATAGCGTAATCCTGAACACTGCACTCTGTACAGAACACACTCCTAAATACTGCTCTTTGTAGGTAACACACTTCTGAACTCTGCACACTGTACGTAATGCACTCCTGAACTCTGCACTCTGTAGATAGCGTAATCCTGAACACTGCACTCTGTGCGTAAAACACTCCTGAACACTGCTCTTTGTACGTAACGCACTCCTGAGCTCTGCCCTCTGTATATAGCATAATCCTGAACTCTGCACTTTGTACGTAACGCATTTCTGAACTCTGCACTCTGTACAGAGTGTAATCCTGAACACTGCGCTCTGTACGTAACACACTCCTCAACTCTGCACTCTGTACATAACGTAATCCTGAACTCTGCCCTCTGTATGTAGCATAATCCTGAACGCTGCACTTTGTACTTAACGCACTCCTGAATTTTGCACTCTGTATGTTGCGTACCTCAAACACTCTTGTTCTAATAGCACAAGCGATGAGTTTTTTTTTTTCCTGCCTCCAAATGCCTCTAAACGCCTATGTGTACATGGACACATATAGAAGATTTATTAAAATTGGTGCACACAGAATATGGTACAGCTACAAGCTTTGACAATAAAACCTAGAAGCTGATTGGTTACCATGCACAGTTGCACCAGATTCTGTGTGCACCCGTTTTAGTAAATCTCCCTTATACACTAACATAGAAGGGTGAGGCAGAACAAAAAAAAGTCCTATGTGCATGAGGCTCTAAACATCTCCGTCTTTGTGTTGACACGCTATATAGAGGATTGCTGTGTTAAGAAGAAGAAACAGCAGAAAGGACAATAAACAGCTGTGTATAGTTATAGTGAACCTGTGATTTTCCAAGGCAGGGCAAAGCAAACAGGTTCACTTAACTACCCGCCCTCCAAAGCTGCACATACTTACCTTTCTCTACAGCTGGCCATACACATAAAGATCATGCAGGCTGAACAGAAAAAAATATAACAGATTTCTCCATTTGGGATTCACAGCTTGGATGGACGAATCTCCCGCTGCTGCTATTGTATTCCAACACCTGGCCCAACCAGCTCTCATAATACAAAGCATTTTCTGAATGGCGCCTGTGCCAAGCAGCCAAACTCCTCCATTCACAATGCATTAGGCTGGCCGCTCAGCATGGGACCCACAAGCAAATGAAGATCAATGGAGTATCTGTCTACTTCAGTTTTTCCAGCTCCCAGGGGCATTATCCAGGTATGGTGTTTACAAAGTTATACTGGCCCAAGTTGGATCAATGAAACTATGGAAAAATACAGCTTACAGGAGTGGCATCAGGTGTGGTCTTCTGCTACTGTAGCCCATCTGTTACAAGGTTCGTTGTGGTGTGCATTCAGAGATGGTATTCTACATGCCTTGGTTGTAACCAGTGGTTATTTGAGTTACCGTCTCCTTTCTATCATCTCAAACCAGTTTGCCCATTCTCCTCTGACATCAACAAGACATCTTTGTCCACACACCCTCCGTTCACTGGATATTTTCTCTTTTTTGGACCATTCTCCGTAAACCCTAGAGATGGTTGTGTGTGAAAATCCCAGTAGATCAGCAGTTTTTGAAATACTCAGACCAGCCCGTCTAGCACCAACAACCATGCCACGTTCAAAGTCACCCTGAAGCGTTTTTACAGCGTTTTAGCGTTAAAAATAGCACTATTAAAACGCTCATAAAACGCTCTCCATGCATCTCAATGGACCCTTTCACACTGAGTTCTGCAAGCAGCATCTTTGGAGCAGCTTTTGGGCGCTGAAAAAAAACGCTCCAAAAATGCCCCTCTCTATTGAAATGAATTGAAAGCGCTGTAAAAACGCCTTACCCTTTTACACTGAGGCACTGCAAAAACGCCCTAAAACGTTAGGGTCTTAGGCCCCTTTCAGACTGTGGAGTTTTTCAGGCGTTACAGCGCTAAAAATAGCGCTGCTATACCGCCTGAAAAACTGCTTCCCAGCATTCTCAATGGCGATGCGCTGGCTGCAGAGAAAAAAATCTCCTGCAAGCAGCATCTTTGGAGCGGTGAGAGGAGCGGCATGTATACCGCTCCTTCACATTGAAAACAATGGGAACCGCGGCAATAGCACCCGCAATGCACCTCTGCAGAGGCGCATTGAGGGCGGTATTAACCCTTTATCGGCCGCTAGTGGGGGTTAATACCGCACCGCTAGTGGCCGAATCTGGGGCAATTCCGACGGTATAGTGCCGCTGTACCGCCACCGCACCTCCCGCCCCAGTGTGAAAGGGGCCTTAGCGGTGCTTTACCAGCACATTGGGATTGCAGATGAGGCTTCGCTCCAATAACGCTCGAATAACGCTAGAAAAACGCCCCAGTGTGAAAGGGGCCTTAGGAACTGCAGTCTGCTCACATAATTTGTAATAAAAACATCTTTGCCATTCTGAAGCTTCCCTCCAACAACTTTGCATATTATTTTATATGTATACTGTGATTCTGTACTTGCCAAATATGCTGCAGAAGTCTCCCTCCACTGAGTCTGGCTGCATCCATTTTAACTGTGGGCAGCTGAAGCTGCTGCCTGTTCACTTCCTGGATTTAGGCTCCATTCACACTAATGCGTTTTTTGATGCATTTTGCAGAAATGCAGGGACATTTTTTAACATGGTTTCCTATGGAACATGTTCACATCAATGCTTTTTTGTGCCTCTGCGTTTTTGGAAAGGGTCGGAGACTTTTTTTCCACAAAAAAAAACAGCGTTTTGCATGTAATAGAATTCAATGGACCCACATCCAAAACGCAAGTACCGTGATTTTGCCGCGATTTGCGTTTTTTTTAACCCGTTTATAGCTGGTTGTTAAAGGAAATGTAAAAAAAAAAAAAAAACGCAAATCGCGGTAAAAACGCATGTCGAAAAACGCAGCAAGCACCGCAAAAACGTTCAAAAGCAACATGCATAGGTGTGAATCAAGCCTAACACAGACACAGAGGCACACCTCCAGCTCTGCAGCTTTCATTGACCCTTTTTATGACTCATCCCTCCTCCCTTCCTGGCAAACTCTCACAAGAATGAGCTGTGTGTGATGTCATAAGCCGAGACCAATGACCACACAATAAACAGGAAGTGAGCTGTATAAGGTATTTACCGGCAGAAAAAAAAAAAGGTTTTACTATTCAAAGTTAAAACAACAAGGGCAGAGGATTTAATAGATGGAAAGTTGAAAAGGTCGGTTTAAAATTCTGATGCTCGGTTTGAACTTCAGCAAGTCGTCTTCACCACGTCTAGATGTCTAAATGCATGGAGTTGCTGCCATGTGATTGGCTGATTAGTAATTTGTGTTGCCAAGCAATTGAACAGGTGTACCTAATAAAGTGGCCCGGTGAATGTATACCAAACCTGGAATTCTTCTTTAGCATCAGAGTTTCCTCCTCTTGTATTAGAACAAAAATAACTTTTCCTGTAGCTTAGCAGAAATGTTTAGCTTTTCTCACAGGTCTAAACACGTCTACATGGACAATCTGTCTCTCCACAACTCACGTGTGATTAAATAGAAGCTGCGCTTGTCTTCTGGATTCGGCCGCACCTGGCAAGTCAGTAATTTAATTTTCGCTGGAGGCCGGTTAATCTAAAAAAAAAAAAAAAAAAAAGCATGAAATGCAATAAAAATATGCAAGAAGACACGGCACAAATACCACATTTGAAACGTAATAGGGCAAAATACATATTTCTTTATTCAAATGGATTTTCAGAAAACCTGACATTGTGGCTCCAATTTGCTCTGTACTTTACCAAGGACTGGCCCAATTTCCTTTAACCACTAGCCGACCAGCCGTCGCAGTTTTACGGCGGCAGGTCGGCTCAGCTGCGCGAAATCACGGTCCTGTCAGGGGGAGAAATGCCTGAACAATGTATGAACAGCGATCTGTCATTTCCCCTAGTCAGTCCCACCCCCCCTTCAGTCAGAACACACTTTAGGGAACAAAATTAACCCCTTCCTTGCCCCCTAGTGTTAACCCCTTGCCTGCCAGTGCCATTTTTACAGTAATCAATGCATTTTTATAGCACTGATCGCTATAAAAATGCCAATTGTCCCAAAAATTTGTCAAAAGTGTCCGCTATAAGGTCGCAGTACCGATAAAAATCGCAGATCGCCACCATTACTCGTAAAAAAATGTTACTAAAAATGCCATAAAACTACCCCCTATTTTGTAGACGCTATAACTTTTGCGCAAACCAATCAATTAACGCTTATTGCGATTTTTTTACGAAAAATATGTAGAAGAATACGTATCGGCCTAAACTGAGGGGATATTTATTACAGCAAAAAGTAAAAAATATTCATTTTTTTTCTCAAAATTGTCGCTCTATTTTTGTTTATAGCGCAAAAAATAAAAATCGTAGAGGTGATCAAATACCACCAAAAGAAAGCTCTATTTGTGGGAAAAAAAGGACGCTGATTTTGTTTGGGAGCCACGTTGCACGACGGCGCAATTGTCAGCTAAAGCGACGCAGTGCCCAATCGCAAAAAGTGGCCCGGTCATTGACAAGCAAAATGGTCCAGGCTGAAGTGGTTAATAATAAAAAATGATTTAAGATGGCCACACATTAGCAGAATTTTTTTTAATTTTTTTTAATGTTCATTTGATTTTTAATCGCAGTGACAAGAAAATTCAAAGGAGCAGGATGGAAATTTTTTTCTTGAACAAACAAATTTCTAAAGCCTCGTACACACGATCCAATTTCTTTATCGTACACCACGGGGCACAGAGTCTTAAATCATTACGTTATGGGTTGTATGGTCACCAGAGGTGATTGGACACTGGCACAACCAATCAAAGACAGTTCCTCTCCATATAACCCCTCCCATCAGGGAAGTACCTTAGTTCTTTCACCAGTGTCTACGCAAGGAAGATGTTTCCTCGCGTCCAGGTGTTGGACGCAAGGAAAATGTGCCGAAGAAAGCTCTGCCTAAGAAGCTTAATTATATTACGCCAAAACTGATGTTTTGTTTATTTTGCCAGATGGTCCCAAGAAGGGACAAGCGGCATCCAAATCCACCATTGCACGGTGGATTCGACAAGTAATTATTCAAGCTTATGGTTTAAGGAACAAGATTCCTCCTTCTTCTGTTAAGGCGCACTCTACCAGAGCTATGAGTGCTTCATGGGCAGTGCATCACCAGGCTTCGATGGCTCAGATCTGTAAAGCTGCAACTTAGTCTTCAGTCCATACATTTACCAAATTCTATCAAATAGATGTAAGAGGACATGAGGATTCTGCCTTTGGGCGCAGTGTGCTGCAGGCAGCAATCTAGGGCTTCTTGTCCATTTACGGCCGGCTCGGATCTGGGTCTCCCCCCTTCATATGAAGCATTGGTCTAGGACGTCCCATTATGTAATGATTTAAGGCTCTGTGTCCCGTGGTGTACGATAAAGAAAAGGATTTTACAGGTAAGCTGTTATAAAAATCCTATTTTTATGGCCAAAATTGTCTGATGCACGCGTTGTGTCGGATCATCTGACCGTGTGTATGCTCAGACAATTTTTGGCTGAATTAACGACAACAAATGTTGGCTGTTCATGCTCACCAACTGTCTGGCGATAAATCTGTTACGTCGGATTATCCGATCGTGTGTACACAAGTTCGTCCAACTAAAATCCAAAGTACAAACATGCATGCACGGAACCAATGCTAAACATCAGACAACAATAGCAGAGGTTGCCCAAAGGGTGGCGGTAAAGAGCTGAAAAAACACGTGGCTTGGTGAATGTTGGTTGAAAATGTTGGGCCGTGTGTATGCAGAACAAGTTCACGACCAACGCCCTTCGGACCAAAATCCACAGAAAAGTCTGATGGAAGTCCGATCGTGTGTATGAGGCTTTACAGTGTATGTGGGTTATATTCAGGTTATTACCTTCATTCGAAAGCTGAAAGATAAAGCAACTTTGGAATGACATTTGTAAAGTCATCGAATGTACTAAGAATTATCTTATGAAGGTGCATATGAATAATTGCACGGACATTCATTTCAAAATCTACTAGTGTATGGTCAGCCTTGAAGAGGAACTTTAGCCAAAACTCTTTTAAAGCTAAACACTGGTGAACATTAATTTTATATTTATATTATATTATTTTATATTATCGCCTACTTTTAAAGCGGTCCTCCACCCTAAAGTGGAGTCCCGCTGATCGGAACCCTCCCCCCCTCCGGTGTCACATTTGACACCTTTCAGGGGGGAGGGGGGTGCAGACACCTGTCTAAAGACAGGTATTTGCACCCACTTCCGGCCACACGATACGGGCGAAAGACGGGCATTCCGTCACATCCCGTCTGTCGCCCGTTGTGTGCTGGGAACACTCGGCTCCCAGCACACAGCGTGTGAGCCAATCGGCGGGCGCAGCGCGGCTCGCGCATGCGCCGTAGGGAACCGGGCAGTGAAGCCGCAGCGCTTCACTTCCTGGTTCCCTGAGCGTGGATGGCGGGGGGAGCAGCAGAGTGACGAGCGATCGCTCGTGCTCTGCTGCGATCGGCGCTGGACTCCAGGACAGGTAAGTGTCCTAATATTAAAAGTCAGCAGCTGCAGTATTTGTAGCTGCTGACTTTTAATATTTTGTTCCCATGGCACATCCGCTTTAAGGCCCGTACACACGATCGGATATTTCGTCAATAACTGTCCGATGGACGTGTTTTGTCGGACAATCTGACCGTCTGTATGCTCCATTGGACAATTGTTGTCGGAATTTCCAACAACAAATGTTGGCTGTGCATGCTCTCAAACTGTCCGACATGTGTTCCGTTGGATTATCCGATCGTGTGTACACAAATCCGTCAGACTAAAATCCAAAGTACAAACACGCATTCTCCGAACCAATGCTAACCATTAGACAACATTAGCAGAAGAGCTGAAAAACCACATAGTACGTCTAGTATGTCACTACATTCGTGTTTGTTGGCTGAAAATGTTCTGCCGTGTGTTTGCATATCAAATTCAAGGACAACGCCCTTCGGACAAAAATCCACGGATTTGTCCAATGGAAGTCCGATCGTGTGTACAAGGCTTAAGAAGGCAGCCCTGATGTCCTTATGTCAGCGCTGCCTGGAGTAGGGGATCCAGTCTGTCTATAACTTCAAAACCCTCCTCCCTTCAGCAGAGAGTGGTGAGAAAGTGGAAGAGAGAGGGTGAGGGTGAGGGTGAGGGAAGGGAGAAGAGAGAAAGGGGGTGAGGGGGAGTGAGAGGCAGAGAGAGAGTGGGGATTAGAAAAAGAGAGGGGTGAGAGAAATAGGGGTGAGGGTGTGGGAGAGAGAGGAGTGAAAGAGAGGAAAAGGGGTAAAGAGGAAGTGAGAGAGAGAGGGCGGTAAGAGAGAAAGGGGAGAGGGGATGAACGAGCTAGGGGATGGGGGGGTGAGGAGAGGGTGTAAGAGAAAGACGGGATGAGAGAAATAGGGGGTGAGAGAGGATGTTTATAAAGAGAGAGAGAGGGGAGGAGAAAGAGGGGGTGATTGAGGGCAGAAAGGGGGGTTAGAGAGAGGGTGTGGGAGACAGAGGAGGGTGAGAGAGAGGGGAAGTGAGAGAGAGGGGGTAGAGAGTAAAAGAGGGGAATAGAGAAGGGGCAAGAAAGAGGGGGTGAGAGAGAGGGGGGATGGGAGAGAGAGAAAGAGGGGGGTGAGAGAGAGAGAGAGAGAGGAGGTAGAGAGGGGGAGGGAGAGGGGTGAGAAATAAAGGACGGGAGAGAGTGCCAGGGGGTAAGACAGAAAGAGGAGGGGGAAAGGGTGGTGAGAGAGGGGGAAAGGAAAGTGAAAGAGAGAGGGGGGTAGAAAGAGAGGGGTGAGAGTGAGGGGGTGGGAGAGGGGTGAGAGAGGTGAAAGGGGGGGTGAGAGAGGGGGGGTGGGAGAGGGGTGAGGGGGTGGTAGAGGGAAGTGAAAGGGAGGTGAGAGAGAGAGGGGGGTGGGAGAGAGGGAGGGATGAGAGAGAGAGGGGGGTTTCTGCAGTTTCTCCCTCCTGTGTTCCCCTGTCCCAGTCCGTGTCTGTGGATGTATGTAATGACCGATAGTTTCCTGCCAGCAGGAGGACGTTCATAATGACAATCAGCAGGCAGGGCCCATTCTTATTCTGGTGACGATGAGGGTGCTGTGCTGCGTTCCTTCCAGCGGATCCATTTAGTGTGATAGCCATATGATCTTGAGTAGCTGTCCCTGACTGCCTGCGCCTCCCACACATCCTCACCTTCCGGGCCCCCTGTGAGCCTATGCTCTGGGCCGCCCGTGCTGTTCGCCTTTCCTGCAGCCTCCGTTTGTGAGGCCAGCCACTCGCCTTTTGGAGATGGAACTCGGAGCTGGGTGCTGTCATCCTGCCCGCGCTCCGAGGCCTTCGCTGCCCACTCCCCACTACCAGACCTGGACTCTCCATGGCCGGGCCCCTATTGGCACCAGGCCCTCGGGCAGTGCCCGACAGCCCGATGGGTCAGTCCGCCCCTGGTCTGCTGCAATTTGCAGCCTATTTAAATAATTCGGCTGACAAAGCTTTTCTGTGCGATTCTGGTGTGAACTGGCCCTAAGTGTTTAAAATGTATTTGCATTTTTACAGTACAGGGAGGGGGCAGTTTAAGGGAAATAGAAGTCTGATCCTCGAGTTCAGCTTTAAAATGCATCTGTGCCCAGACTATGCATAGTAAGGGCTTGTTCTGCACACTGGTACAATGCCATTGCTTCCCAAAGCGCCTTGTTTCTGTGTTGTCCCGATACAGAATGGTGAGTATGTTTTCAGCCCAGGGGAAAACTTTGCAATAAGAAAACATATGCAGCCATTATATCTGGTAAGGAGCAATATACTATATTTTTGGGTAGATATACTCCTTAAAATGGATGTAAACCCACTCTCATCCTTTCTAAACTACTGCCATAGTGCTGATCTATAAGGATATAGATTCCTCCTGCTTGTATCCTTACCTGTCAAATGTCTCCCCCCTGTCTGTAATAAGAACTGAAAAACTGCAGATTCTGTGGGTGGATCTGTTGTCTGGAGCTCGGTGGGTGGAGTTGTTATGTCAGTAGTCTCCCCGCCCACCTCTACACTCCCCTTGTCAACATGCATTTTCTCCTGTGTATTCCTTACACTAAATTCTGCAATGATCACTAACATCCAGTCAAAATCCAGAAAAGTAACCACATGACTTCAGAAAAGGAGTGGGAATTAAAAAATAATGCCTATCTCAAGCTAGTGCATGAGATATGTAAATAACCTGTCACTCACAGCAAGGGGGAAGAAGGGACAAAAGTTAATCTCACTGAAAAAAGAAAAGAGGATTGCTCAGAGCTGGATTAACTCTTTGTGGCAAGACTGGACACAGATGATAAGAAATCTTATACTCTACCTTGTGACAGCAAAAAAATAAATAAAACATTTCGGGTTTACATCCACTTTAAAGCTTTGTGTATAGTTTGGAAAGATGAACCTTCTAGAAGGTTTTCATTGCTGTCACTTCCTGTTCCAGTGACCACCTGGGCACTGCTGTATGTGGTTTCCTCTTTCCCCTCTCAGGAGTGCTACTGTCTTATATCCTTATGGATAATCCACTAAAACTTGGTAGCAGGGCCAGTAGTTCCCTGTGGACTCACCATTGAAATACATATACAATAGATTTCAGAGCTAGGAAACAGGAGTCGGAACAACTGCCTAAGATATGACGGATCATTGCCTAGGGCGTGAACGTAACCTACGCCCAGCCATATTCACGTCCAACATAAATGACGTAAAATACGACGGCTTGTGTTCCCTGGTCCATACCTTTGCATGGGTTGCGCCTCATATATGGGGAATAACTTTACGCCGGACGTACGACTTACGCAAACCACGTATATTATGCACCGGGCACAAGAACGTTCGTGAATCGGCGTATCTCCCTCATTTGCATATGTGCATAGAAAATCAATGGGAGCGACAAATGCGCCCAGCGTAAATATGCGCCCACTCTACGCCAACGTAAACAAATTATGTCAGTCGGACTGTTTTTAGGCGTATCTTTGTTTGTGGGCACGGCGCATAGATACGACGGCGCATATTTGCACTTACGCGGCATATCTGGAGATACGTCGGCGTAAGTGCTTTGTGAATCCGGGCCAAACACTTTAGTCCTACTCCACTCAATCTAAAACTAAAAAATAAATGTCTTTGGTGGAAATCATTTTTAAACTATACCAAGGGTCTCCAAACTTTCTAAACAAAGGAGCAGTTTGCTAGCCTTCAGACTTTAGGGGGGGGGGCCGGACTCTGGCCATCGGGATTACAAAATGTCCCAGCATCATTTGGAGTAAACAATCTGCCATGATCGGTGTCAGTGGGAGGAATTGTGCCCGATCATTGGGAGGAATAGCGCACCATCATTGGTGTCATTGGATGAAATTGTGCCCCATCATTGGTGTCATAGGGGGCAATTGTGCCCCATCATTGGTGTCATAGGGAGCAACTGTGCCACATCTTTGGGAGGAATGTGCACCATCATTGGTGTCATTGGGAGGAATTGTTCCCCATCATTGGGAGGATTTGTGCACCATCACTGGTATCATTGGGAGGAATTGTGCACCATCATAGGGAGGAATAGTGCACCATCATTGGTGTCATTGGGGGAATTGTTCCCTATCATTGGGGGGAATCGTGCCCCATCATTGGGAGGAATAGTGCACCATCATTGGTGTTATTGGGAGGAATTGTTCCCCATCATTGGGAGGAATTGTGCCCCATCATTGGGAGGAATAGTGCACCATCATTGGTGTCATTGGGGGAATTGTTCCCCATCGTTGGGAGGAATTGTTCCCCATCATTGGGAGGAATTGTGCCCCATCATTGGGAGGAATCGTGCACCATCATTGGTGTCATTGGGGGAATTGTTCCCCATCGTTGGGAGGAATTGTTCCCCATCATTGGGAGGAATAGTGCACCATCATTGGTGTCATTGGGGGAATTGTTCCCCATCGTTGGGAGGAATTGTTCCCCATCATTGGGAGGAATTGTGCCCCATCATTGGGAGGAATAGTGCACCATCATTGGTGTCATTGGGGGAATTGTGCCCCATCGTTGGGAGGAATTGTGCCCCATCGTTGGGAGGAATTGTGCCCCATCATTGGGAGGAATAATGCACCATTATTGAGTCATTGGGAGGAAATGTTCCCCATCGTTGGGAGGAATTGTGCCCCACCATTGGAAGGAATAATGCACCATCATTGGAGTCATTGGGAGGAAATGTTCCCCATCATTGGGAGGAATTGTGCCCCATCATTGGGAGGAATAGTGCACCATCATTGGTGTCATTGGGAGGAACTGTGCCCCATCATTGATGAAATTTGTAGGAATTGCGCCCCATCGTTGGTGTCTTTGGGAGGAATTGTACCCTTCATTGGTGTCAGTGAATAAAACAGTGACCCAAGGGCCGGATAAAAGCAGGCAAAGGGGCACATCTGGCCCCAGAGCTGCAGTTTGGAGACTACTGAACTTTACAACCAATGCAGTATATAGAAACGAAAAATGTGACCACGCTATTGTCTGTTTAATCAACAAGTAAATGTAAGGAGGATATAAAAACATGTTTTACTACTGACTGTCCAAGCACTTTTCATTCTTAGATCAAGTTTGACATCTGTACTGGATAAACGTTACTCCTAAACAAGAAACGTTGGAAACAAAACTTGTATCCTAAATCCGTGGGGTATGGTGCATGGCACACATAATGAATTCATTTAATGGTATGTTGGAATTGTGCATTTAGGATCTATGAAAAGATGAATTATTGCTGGAAGGCACTAAATGAAATCCTTCATGCACCGAATCCCATCCCTCATAATCTTCCTTAGGCCAGGCACAGCGCACAAAGCTACATTTTCCGAGGCTTTTCTGGTTTGGTGGGTTAATTATAAAATACAACCATTTCTAAAGAAAACATTTAGGGATTTGTATAGAAATATGAAAGCAAATGTATGGTCTCGCCAGCTTGATGTTAGAAATCTTATTAATGAGTGTTTGAACTAAAATAAAAAAGTGTATTCTATATATATGTATAGTGGAAGCCTTATAGGCTCATTAAAGCGAACAAAATCCAAGAACAAAACTGCAATATACTGCAGTTCAATGTAGATGTAGTGGCTGCATTATTTATTTTTTAGGCCTCTTTCCTTTTTACCCAGTAATCCTGAGTGTTATGCCGCGTACACACGATCATTTTTTAGCATGAAAAAAAAACGTTGTTTTTCAAAAACGTCATTTAAAATGATCGTGTGTGGGCTTCACATCATTTTTCAGGTTCTGAAAAACGACAAGAAAAAATTCGAACATGCAGCATTTTTTAATGTCGTTTTAAACGATGTCTTTTCGGGTTGTAAAAAATTATTGTGTGTGGGCTAAAACTATGAAAAAAACCTGCGCATGCTCAGAAGCAAGTTATGAGACGGGAGCGCTCGGTCTGGTAAAACTACCGTTCATAATGGAGTAAGCACATTCATCACACTGTAACAGACAAAAAAGCGCGAATCGTCTTTTACTAACATGGAATCAGCTAAAAGCAGCCCAAAGGCGAATGGAACTTCCCCTTTAAAGTGCCGTTGTACATGTTGTACGTCACCGCGCTTTGCTAGATCATTTTTTTTAAACGATGGTGTGTGTGCTACGTCGTTTTAATGATGAAGTTGGAAAAATGTTGTTTTTTAAACATGCTGAAAAACAATGTTTTTTTTCATGCTGAAAAATGATCGTGTGTACGCGGCATAACACTATTAGATTTTCTGCAGATTTTTGTCTTCAGATTTACCAAAACCATGTACCGTATATACTCGAGTATAAGCCAAGTTTTTCAGCACATTTTTTTGTGCTGAAAATGCCCCCCTCGACTTATACTTAAGTCACCTTTTTTCTCCTGATCTCCAGGATTTGGGGACCCGGTACCAGCTGGCGTAGGTCCCCTGGACCCCAAACTTGGCACACATGTAGCATTTACAAGTGTGCAAAGCTTGTTGTCCAGGGGAGCACCGATTTTTCAAAGCTGGACTCCCCTTCCATAGACTCCCATGTTAAACAGTAATTTCTCTGGTGACTTTGGGGACCCAGTACTGGCCAGTTGTAGGTCCCCTGGACCCGGACCTTGGCACACATGTAGCTCTATTTCTCCTCTACAAGTGTGCAAAGTTTATTGTCTGGAGGACCTACGGCTGGGGAGCACTGATTTTTCAAACCGGGCACCCCTTCAATAGACTCCCATGTTAAAACGTCAGTCTAGTCATGGGCACAGTGAGGCATGCACATGGACACAGTGAGGCAAAGTGAGGCACAGTGAGGCATGCAGATGGACACCCTAGGCTTATACTCGAGTCAATAAGTTTTCCCATTTTTTGTGGTAAAATTGGGTGCCTCTGCATATATTCGGGTCAGCTTATACTCGAGTATATATACGTAATATGAGGTCAAACCTTAAGGCCCCGTACACACGACCAGTTTCCTTGGCAGAATTCAGCTTCCGACCGAGTTTCTGGCTGAATTCTGCCGAGAAACCCGGCCGTGTGTACACTTTCGGCCGAGGAAGCCGACGAGGAGCTCGGCGAGGAAATAGAGAACATGTTCTCTATTTCCTCGTTGTTCTATGGGAGCTCTCGCCCCTTGCACTACATGGTTTTGGCAAATCTGAAGACAAAAAATTGCAGAAAATCTAACAGTGTATATGGGGTCTTAGGTGGGAGATTTACTAAAGTTGGTGCACACAGAATCTGGTGTAGCTGTGCATAGTAACCAATCAGCTTCTAACTTCAGTTTGTTCAATTAAGCTTTGACAACAAAACCTGGAAGCTGATTGGTTACTGTGTACAGTTGCACCAGATTCTGTGTGCACCAGTTTTGGTAAATCCCCCCCTTATGGCCCGTACACACGATCTGAATATCGTACAACAAATCATAAGATTTTTTTCGCTTAATAGTCGGAAATGGAAAAAATTGAATAGGTTACTAAAGTCACGAAAATTCTCGTACGACAGAAAAAAAAAAAAAAAACGAAAATGATGTCATGTGTTGTAATATATTTTGTATTGTATTTTCAGAAAACAACTATACTGACTAAAAAAAAAATCGTACAATTTGGTATCTTACGAGGAAAATTTTCGTGCTTGTCCGATCAGATAATATCGGATGAACTGTAGTGATTGGCTCTCCAAAGTAGTGTACACATGATCCGAAAATTGTACGATTCTTCCTAGGATATATTCGGATTGTGTGTATCTGTCCTAGTATGACAACGCTCACTCGCTCCACTTCATCTATGGAGGAGCAGCATTGTCACCCTAGGATGGGAACTACTAGGACTGCAGAATTCCCCCTCCTCTTAATCTTTCTAATATAAAGAGGAATTATGCTAATTCATAAATTGAATCCGTGTCACTAAAAAAATATTATCTGAGAACCCTCCATCGCAAAATATGAAGTGCCAAGTCCAAAATGCAGTGTAACTAATATGCAAATGATAATGAATAGTGAAAAATATATATATTGAAAAAAGTATATATATATATATATATATATATATATATAGATGCAGAGGAAGTCACAAGATTTCTGCCAGGTCAACATGAATTTTTATTCTATACTGAACAGATATACTGTAGCAAAACACTTTCAGTTGTATTTTTAACAGACCAAAGGGAAGCTAATAAGAGAAGTTTATTATTAGGGTTTACATATACTTTAAACACACTGCTCTGCTTTCTGTTCTGCAGTACTACACAATGGTTGTGGTTCACTGCTTTTTCTTTAGTGTCTACAAGTTGGCTGACTCACTAAAAACAATGTGCTTTCTGCCAACAGTAGTTATTAAGCAGGCAGACTGATAGATGCGGAGTCAAACAGTCTGCCTGCGTAATAACTACTGTTATCAGAATAATAGAAAAATTATAAAAAAAAATAATAATAATTTCATTCTACACAGAACGGTAAGTGTTGGCTGAAATCTGATAAACACAGAGGTAGTTACACTTTGCGTTTCATCTGTATAAAAAACGTCCTCTTCTGGGGCCCCACATTAGCTCTCTCAGGTCCTCCTCTTCTCTGTGTGCCTAAATAGGAAGGACCTGCGTACCCGCTCCCAAGCCAGGCTGTGTGCGTCCATAGTCACAACAGTGTGTGGCTCAGCCCCGTCCCTTCGCCACAGGAATTGATCAACAGCAGCGGGAGCGGAGAGAGCGCCTGCACACGGGCACAGCGCTTCATAGTAATAGGACTCAGGTAAGGGGGTTGAGCAATGGCAGCCCTTGGTAATTTTCTTTGGGGGGGGGGGGGGCGGCAAACAGCACACCCCCTCGGATGGTTGGTCAGTCGGTAGCACCCTATAACTTCACCGGCGACTTCCCATGTTTGAAGGCGGCCTCCTGTTCCCTTGCTCTCCACGGTTCATCACAGTGGCGGTGGCTCCATCTCCTCCCTCCTCTTCGACGGCCAATTGGGAGTCTTCTCTTTTCAGCCAAGCAGAAAACGGGTCTCACACCCACTTCTAATTGGCCACGTTGAGAATCAGTGTTTCAACAGCAAATATTAATTTGCTTTTGTAAAACCTGGGTGGACTCGTAGGGCAATGCTCTGCGCCACCAGCCCACCCTATTTTGAAGCCTGTGGCTCTAATCAGGTGTTTCAAAAAAACATCCCCGCCGCTGTAATTCAGGTGCCCGGCATCCTAAAAGGGGCCAGATGCCTGAATGGGGGATGGCCGCGGTGACCGTGCTATGCATGAATCTATATATTATATATATAGGGGGTGGTGTGGATAGAGGGGGTGGCGCCCGGGTGCCACTAATGGACCTGCCACCACTGGTGTTGAGGGAGCAATACAACTGCTGGGACATTTAATACCTTAATGAAAGGAGTGCATTAAGGTAAAACATTTACTGCCCTTACAACCACGTTAAAGTGGAGCTAAAGGCAGGAATACTTACCTTATCTCTAACAGTCTGACAACCACAAGCATCTTCTTCCCAGCTTCCTCCAGGTGCTGATCTTCAGCTATCATGATTGGCTGATGCAGGATGATGTCACTCCCACCCATACACTCGAGTTATTAATCCCGGCACCCTGGCATCATTCCATAAATTTTTACTTAGCTGCACATGCACAACATTCTGTATAAAATTGTGAACAGGCAGACAAGATTATTTTATTGCAAAAAAGACTTTGCAGGTCTCTTCTGCAATAAAGAGCCTTTCCGTTATTTTATTATTATTATTATTATTTATTATAATGTTTTTGTCCATTAGTTCCGCTTTAAGCAATGCTGAGCATGCAGTAATATTCAAAAGCAGTATGACTTACCGTACTGTGAGATATTGTGAGATATCCGTACTTTACACCACATTTCCTTTTCTGCCAAACTTTACGTATGCTAAAAAATAAATGACAAGACAAAAATAAAAGTATTCTAATGTGAAAGTATTATGCTGACAGGAAAGAGATGACAGGCGTTTTCATGCGGGAGATTATCAAATAGTAACTAAAGCTTAAGAAAGCTGTCATTCAATAAGGGTCCATGCACACTGGGCTTAAAAAAAACGCAGTTCCCTTGGCAGAAAAAAAACATTCATATTGCACATTATTGTACAAGCTTTTTTTTTTTTTTTACCAGAAAAAAATCCTTTAAATGCTGAGCTTACAATATGCCTCTACACGTTCTAATGTGCGTGGACACATAGGATAACATTGACCCATCAGCAGTCACCTGAAATTACTATACCAGAGTCTCCTGCGCTACCGTGCAAATTGTCAAGCAAATCCAATAAATAATACAATTATTGCTGTAGCTGTTGTCATGTGTTCCCACACCATAAAAATGCAATAAAAATAAATAAAACTCCACTTAAACAAAACTAAACCATATAGATAGCATATAAATCTCTTGCATGAATAATAGATCCGTGTGACTAAACAAATATCTTCCATCGCAAAAAATAAAGAGCCAAGTCCAAAATGCAGTGTAACTAATATGCAAATGATAATGAACAGTGAAAAAATATATATATTGAAAAAAGTGTATATATATATATATATATTTATATATATATATATATGAAATTAAATTAGCGCTGCCTCTATCAATTACTATATATATATATATATATATATATATATATAAAAACAAACGTGCTCAATGCCAGTATAGTGCAAAATGACTGCAATCAATAAAGTCCATAAAAAATCAAATAAAAAAGTCCATAAAAAAATGTATAAAAAAATGAAATGTTGAGCAGGAGACAAGTTAAAAAAAAAAAAAAAGAAGAAATTTTATAAAAAAAAAAAAGGGTCCATAAAAAAAAAAAAAAAAAGTTATAAAATGAAAATGTTGAGCCGGTGACAAGTTCAAATATTCAGGTCACTTTCCGTGACAACTTCAAAATCAAAAATTCAGGTGACTGTCAGTGCTCCCCTCCTGGGTCCCCACTCACCAGATGGAAATGGTATATGTGCCTGTATTGAGGTGGTGATGTCCGTCCACAGAATTTGCTTTAATTGGCCTTGAAATATAGGTGTCTGCTGATCGAGTGAGCCTGAGGGACCTTGATTATCGGGAGACATTTCCATCATTTCCATCTGGTGAGTGGGGACCCAGGAGGGGAGCACGAACAGTTACCTGATTTTTTGATTTTGAAGTTGTCACGGAAAGTGACCTGAATATTTGAACTTGTCACCGGCTCAACATTTTCATTTTATAATTTTTTTTTATTTTTTATGGACCTTTTTATTTATTTTTTATTTTTTTTTATTTTTTATGGACTTTATTGATTGCAGTCATTTTGCACTATACTGGCATTGAGCGCGTTTGTTTATATATATATATATATATATATATTGTAATTGTTAGGAGCAGCGCTAATTAAATTTCTTGTTTAAAACCTTTGGAGTACTTACCTCATACTTTAGCAGAAGCCCTAATTATTCATTTATTGTTTTGACACATCACCATAGCGCAGGTTTGTTACATTTTTCTATATATATATATATATATATATATATATATATATATATATATATATATATATATATATATATACACACACACACACATACATACATACACGCACACAGACATTAATAGTACCTCCTATTTTTCTTCAATCTCAGTTTAAGTCCATAACAAATGAAACGTTCAACAGTGAATATTCTAAATGAATTAACACCACAGAGTGCTTCTTCCACTTTCCAAACAGGCTCCTTACCTCAGATTTCGACCTATTAAAAATTAGGTCAATATGCGTACTGACATTATCCGGCCACACCCTTTGACACATTTCATCATTCAATCATGACTGCTTCAGAAAGAAACTTTCCTTCTGAAGCAGTCATAATTGGATGATAAAACGCATCATGGGTGTGGTCAGATGATGTCATTACACTGACAGGAACTGGAAGTCAGCCATCTTGGATAGGTATCTGAAGCCAAAGTCTAACCTTAAGGGGGAACTTGCATAATGGGCACTTTTACCCCCTTTTTTCCCAGGCCAATTTGAAGCTTTCAGCGCTGTTGTACTTTGAATGACAATTGCGCAGTCATGCAACGCTGTACCCACACTAAATTTTTCTAACTTTTTTTGAGACTTTAGAGCTTCCCTTTGGTATTTTTTTAATCACCACTGGGTTTTTAATTTTTTGCAAAAAAAAATGTTGAATTTTTTTTTTTCTTAGTTTCTGCTATACAATTTTGGAAATAAGTAACTTTTCTTTCACTGATATGCGCTGATGAGGCTGCACTGATAGGCTAAACTGATGAGCACTGATGATATGGCAATGATGAGCACTGATGGGTACTCATAGGCGGCACGCTTAGGTGGCACTGATAAACAGGCACTGATGGGTACTGGAAGGCAGCCCTTACTGATATCACTGCTGGTCACTGATTGGCATCACTGCTGGGCACTGTTGGGGCTGCACTGATAATCAGTGCCCTGGTTATCTGTGCATATTGCCCCTGTTAGGAAATGCCGCTGATCTTCTCTCCTCACACGCTGTCAGTGTGAGGAAAGGAATACAGATAACCAGCATTTCCTTGTTTACATGTGATCAGCTGTGATTGGGCACAGCAGATCACATGGGTGAAGTGTCTCATCATCGGCTCTTTACCAGGATCGGTGATGCTCCCTGTCCCAGGGACAAATTGCACCGCCGATCATCGCAACGAGTGGGACAACGTCATATGACGTCATCCCAGCACGAGAGAGCTGCCGCCCGCCCTTCATTTGACAATACAGCGGGGAGGTGGTTAAGGAGGAGAAAATGTTAACCCTTTGTTTTAATAAATTGAGCTGCCAAGTTGATATATTGCACAGTGAGGTTTTTTTTTTGTTCCTATGAGCTACTTTTGGAGGAAAAGTGTTGAATAGGTCCAAATCTGAGGTAAGAAGCCTGTTTGGAAGGTGGAAGAAGCACTCTGTGGTGGCGATTCATTCAGAATATTCACTTGTGCACGTTTCATTTTTTATGGACTCATATTGAGGTGGAAGAAAAAGAAGGTGGACTATATAGTCCCCTGAAATTACCTGTGTTTTATTCATTGTTAACAAGAGCAGAGCAAGACTTTACTATATCCCTAGTAATTCTATAGATTTGTGTCTTTCAAACATTTCAAGGGAAAGCCCCCATAATTGTCAAGGGGGACCAGCACTCGGGGAAGCTGGGAGGAATATGCCAATGAGAGAACTCGTGGTCGTCACTTCACTTTGAAGTGGTTGTAAAGGCAGAACATGTTTTACCCTAATGCATTCCTTTCACTAAGGTAAAAAATGTCTCAGCAACTAAGTCCTATTTCAATCCAGAGCTGTGCCCGTGTATAGTGGCTCTATCTCCTCACAGAACATGGAGGCAGCAGCAGGGGCCGCTGGCTCCTGATCCTGCCAATCAAATCTTCTGAGGAGGGGGTGGGGCCGAGCTGCGCTGCGTGTGTTTGGGATCTAGGTAATGCCTTATTTTTTTTTTAAAAACTGGATGAGTCACTGTTCATGTAAGTTGCCAAGAGTCAGCTAAACACAGACAGGGTGACACAACCTACATATCGGGGTACCAGAAGTCAGAAAAATCCTTGCTTTTTATTGGCTTTCCAAAACCAAAAAATCTGAATTAATGTAATATTATATTTAGAGATATTAACAGCCTTAAAGGATTTTTAAAGGCAGAAGGTTTTTTATCTTAATGCATGCTATGCATTAAGATAAAACACTTTCTGTGTGTAGCAGCCCCCCAGCACCCCCCAATTACCTACCTGAGCCCCTTCTCTCTCCAGCGATGTCCACGATCCCCTCAGCCATCCAGGACAATCCTCCTGATTGGCTGAGACAAAGCAGCAGCGCCATTGGCTCCCGCGGCTGTCAAATTCAGTCAGCCTATCAGGGGGGGAAGAGGGGGCAGGGCCAGGTCAGGGCTCCGTATCTGAATGGATACACAGAGCTCTGACTCGGCTTGGGTGCCCCCATAGCAACCCGCTGTCTGCGAGGCACTTAAATGAAGGAGGGGGTAGGAGCTCCGAAGAGGGACCAGAGAAGAGGAGGATCCGGGCTGTTCTGTGCAAAACCAACTGCACAGAAGAGGTAAGTATAACATGTTTGTTATTTTATTTTTTTAAACAAGTCTCTACAATCACTTCAAAGGGGTTGTAAAGCTTAGATTTTTTTATATAAAAATAACAAATATGCCTAAACTTACCTGCTCTGTGCAATCATTTTGAGCAGAGCAGCCCTATCCTTTTCTTCTGGGGTCCCCCAGTGGTGCTTTAAGCTCCTCCTCTTCATCGGGTGCCCCCACTGAAAGCTACTTTCCATTGGGGGGGGTACTCATGCGGGCTCGCTCACAAATAGCGCTACTGCATCTACTGACACAGACAGCGGGACGCGGCACGCCCCCCACTCCCATGTCACAGTTTTTGATTGACAGCAGCCAATGGCTCCTGCTGCTATCAATTTGTCCAATGAGGAGAGTGACAGCGGCTGGAGCCGCAGTGCTCTGGCACATCGCTGGATCGGATCAGGCTCAGGTAAGAAAAAGGGGGGGGGGGGGTCTGAGAGGCAGCCCCAGCACAGAAGTTTTTTTTACCTTAACTAGTTGCCGACCAGCCGCAGTCGTTTTACGGCGGCAGGTCGGCTCCCCTGCGCGAGAGCCCGTAGCTATACGTCGGCTCTCGCGCAGGCCAATAGGCCACAGAAGATCAGTCATTTCCCCATGTCAGTCCACCCCCCCCTACAGTTAGAACACACCCAGGGAACATACTTAACCTCTTCCCCGCCCCTAGTGTTAACCCCTTCACTGCCAGTGGCATTTTTATAGTAATCCAATGCATTTTTATAGCACTGATCACTATAAAAATGCCAATAGTCCCAAAAATGTGTCAAAAGTGTCCGCCATAATGTCGCAGTACCGAAAGAAAAATCGCTGATTGCCGCCATTACTAGTAAAAAAAAAATATTAATAAAAATGCCATAAAAATACCCCCTATTTTGTAAACGCTATAACTTTTGCGCAAACCAATCAATAAACGCTTATTGCGTTTTTTTTTACCAAAAATAGGTAGAAGAATACGCATCGGCCTAAACTGAGGAAAAAAAATGTTTTTTTTATATATTTTTGGGGGATATTTATTATAGCAAAAAGTAAAAAATATTCATTTTTTTACAAATTGTCAATTTTGTTTGGGAGCCACGTCGCACGACCGCGCAATTGTCAGTTAAAGCGACGCAGTGCCGAATCGCAAAAAGTGCTCTGGTCTTTGACCAGCAATATGGTCTGGGGGTTAAGTGGTTAAAGGGGTTGTAAAGTTTTGTGTTTTTTCACCTTAATGCATCCTATGCAGTGACAGGCCCCACAACCCCCCCCCCCCCCCCAATTTTACTTACCTAAGCCCTGAACTTGCTCGGCTCGCCCCCGAAGTCCTCTTCTCCATGGAGTCTCTGCGTTGATTGGATAGATTGAAAGCAGCGCAACCATTGGCTGTCAATGTCAACTAAATCCAATGACATGGCTGCCGGGGGGCGGGACCGAGTTATGCACTCTGGACCAGATTCACATAGAGATACGACGGTGTATCTCCTGATACACCGTCGTATCTCTGAGTTGTGCCGGTTGTATCTATGCGACTGATTCATAGAATCAGTTACGCATAGATATCCCTAAGATCCGACAGGTGTAACTGTGTTACACCGTCGGATCTTAGGCTGCAATTCTAGGCCGGCCGCTAGGTGGCGCTTCCCTATCTTTTACGCAACGATTATGCAAATGAGCAGTTACGCCGATTCCGAAACGAACGACTGCCCGGCGCTTTTTTTTTACGTCATTTACGTTCGGCTTTTTCCGGCGTATAGTTACCCCTGGGTCTATGAGGCGCAGCCAATGTTAAGTATGGCCGTCTTTCCCGCGTCAAATTTTGAAATTTTACGTAGTTTGCGTAAGTCGATTCACAAAAGCGCTGGACGCAAGTTACGCTCACGCCAAAACCAATGACGTCCTAGCGATGTCATTGGGAGCAATGCACGCCGGGAAAATTCGCGGACGGCGCATGCGCAGTTAAATCGGCGCGGGGACGCGCCTGATTTAAATACTACACTCCCCCTAGCCGCGGAATTTGAATTCCGCCGGGGGATTTACGATACGCCGCCGCAAGTTTTCAGGTAAGTGCTTTGTGAATTAACCACTTGCCTCAAAAACTTGCGGCAGCGGATCTTAAATCACATAGGTTACGCGGATCTAAAGATCCGCTAACCTATGTGAATCTGGCCCTCTCTGTCTATGAACGCTGAGTGTATGAGACGGGAGTGTGCCCGCAAGGTAACCCCCTCGGGAGAGAGCTTCCCAGAGGGGGATAGCTATTGCGGGGAGGAGCCGAGAGAGCCACTGTGGGACCCCAGAACAGGAGGATCTGTGCCACTCTGTGCAAAACGAACTGCACAGTGGAGGTAAGTATGACATGTTTGTTATTTAAAAAAAAAATTAACCTTTACAACCCCTTTAATGCATAGAATGAAAATCTTGAGACTTTACAACCACTCTAACATTAGTGCATATACAGATCCTTGACTGCAGTGTATACAAATCAATTAGGCAAACGTACTTCCTAAATATGCAGTGCATGGTATAGAAATCAAGCCGTACCCTTCACTCTTCTTATATAGAAAACCAGACTTCTCTGTTCCATGCTGTTTGTCCCCTTGCTGTTGGTGCAAGTTGTATCCAGAATCCTTTCTATTTAATCCATCCTAAAAATACAAAAAGCGCAATATAAAGCCGAGGGTTGTGTATTAAAGAAATGTTCCCATATAACAAAATGTCTCCTCAAGAAATGTCTAACACATTCTTTTTTTTTTTTGTTAATTTACGTGTTTAGTTATAATGAGCTCCTCACCTCTTTAGCTTCTAATTGTAGTTGCTTCTGAAGATTTTCTCTAGTTTCTGAAAGTTTTTTTAGCTCTTCATCCTGAGTCTGGTGAATCTACAAGTACATCACAAAGAATTCCTTTTAGTAAACGGAACAAGGACAAAAGGTATGGCAATACCCTTTATCAAAGAGGATGCCTTACAGAACTCCATTGAGAATGATACTCACAGTATGCAAAGAAGTAGATAACTTCTCAATGAAAGGAAGGAGACTTTGTGTAGCATTTAATCCATCCTGAAAAAAGCTAAATCAAAAATGATTATTAGGCTTTGTACACACGACCGAGTTTCTCGGCAAAAACCAGCAAGAAACTTGCTGGGAGATATTTTTTTGCAGAGGAAACCGGTCGTGTGTACATTTTCGTTAAGGAAACTGTCTAGAAACTTGACGAGCCAAAAAGAGAGCAAGTTCTCTATTTCCTTGACGGGAATGGAGAAATTTTCCTTGTCGAGTTCCTCGACAACCTAACAAGGAACTCGACGAGGAAAACGATGTGTTTGGCCTGTCGAGTTCCTCGGTCGTGTGTACGAGGCTTCACAGTGTCATATAAAGCCTTAAAGGGTCACTAAAGGAATTTTTTTTTTTAGCTAAATAGCTTCCTTTACCTTACTGCAGTACTGGTTTCATGTCCTCATTGTTCGTTTTTGCTTTGAAGAAGCTGTAATTCTGCTGTGATCTCCACACTTCCTGGTTGCCTGTTTCCTTATAACCATGGTACTGGGAGATTTTCACGGTGGTCTAAGCTGTCATTACTGTGTGTCTAAAACTCCTCAGAACCAATCAGATTCATTTTAAAAACAAAACACTGCCCTGGATTTGTTTGTTTTTGTTCTGTGAGTCTTCCCGACTCACCTCTCACCCGGAACTTCATGTATGTACCTTTAAAACCGAAAGTGAAACTAGAGGCACATTATATGATAGATTAAATTCATTTTTAAAAGGAATCGGTTAACTTTTATGTCTCTATACCCAATAAATAGTCATTTCAGCAAAAAAAACATTTTTCCTTTAGTGACCCTTTAATTTCTCGTCGTGAAAAATTGTTTTGTGTACGCTTTAACGACGGTGAAACAAGTTATGAGACGAGAAATTAGCATAATCAGCCCAAAGGGTGGCGCCATTCGAATGGAACTTCCCCTTTATAGTGCTGTCGTACGTGTTGTACGTCACCGCGCTTTGCTTGAGCATTTCACAATGGGAACTTAAACATTGCTCTATTTAGAAGTTAGGAAAGCAAGCATATCCAAGTAGTTTGGAGGGTTAATCTAGGAGTGCTATCCTGGAGGTGGGCAGAGAACACAGAGAATACTGAGAAAGAGCAGTTGCATGCGGTCACCACTCAGTACCACAATTTCAAAACAAGGAAATTGTATTTGTTTGAAATTGCAATAGAATTTTCCCTTATTTTAGTGAATGAAATGAAGAGCTACTTACTTCCATCATCCAATTATATGCAAGCAAAAATTCATTTTTTTTTTTCTTCCTTGCATGCGATTATACTTTGCAAAGCAAATTTTTAACACATTCACCAAACTAAGGGAAAATTCCCTCGCAAAGTGAATAACCTATCTGCTTTTAGTAGATACCATTGTCTTTGAGAAAGTGCTGTGTGTGGCGTAAAACATTTATGTGCACAGATTCTATATGAGTGTGAGTGAGTGAGAAACTTGTAAAGCGCAACACATGCAAACTGAATCGCCTCTGGGCGCTGTATCCATTTCATGGGTAAGGAACCCCTTGACCTCAGAAGAGGTGGGTTTTAATCTTTCTCCTGAAGGCCAAGTGGTCCGACTCCAGTCGGATGGAGGTTGGTAGTGCATTCCACAGGCGAGGTCCCTGGACTGCAAATCTTCGATCTACTTTGGACTTGTATCTGGCTTTGGGTATCTGGAGTAGGTTTTGATTGGGGGATCGCAGAATGCGATTGGGGTTATGGGCTTGTTATGCGGCTGCCTTTTTTGGGAGCTTACTTTTGTAAGTAGGATGTTTGTCACCAGAATAAACTAATTGTCCCTAGTACTTCAAAGCGCAGAGGAGAGGAATGCATCGGGTCATCAAGGACAGTATACAGGGCTTTTTTTTCTGCCGGAATTGGTGGAACAGTGTTCTGCCACCCCCGGCAGCCCTCTCCTCTTCAGCCTGTCACATAACACAGAAGTCGGTAGAGGAAGTTTTTCAGGTGTGCAGAGAGACTGTGAAGACTGAGCATGTTCTGCAGAGGCCAGAGCTGGGGTGGGCAGGGGTAGATTGTGCAAAGTGACAGCTGTGGGCAGGGGGATTTGTACAAAAAAAAGAGAGCTGTGGAGGGAGCTGGGGGTGTAGAGGTAATAGATGAGGGTTGCAGAGGTTGAGAGCTGTGGATTGGGGTGAGCTGTATATAGGGGTTCAGATGTGAAATATGGAGAGGGGAGAGAAAAGCTGTGGATGGGGGTGCAGAGGTAATTGTGGATTGGGGGTGCAAGCTGTGGATGGCAAGGGCGAGGAGAGGGGTGTGCAGAGGTGACATGTTGACAGAGGGTAAAAAGGAGAGTTGTGGATAGGGGCGGGGGGGGGGGGGGGGGCTTATGCTAAGGTAAATTGTGGAATGTGTGGGAAGATGGTGAACTGTGGATGGGGAGGGAAAAGGTGACCTGTGGAAGGAAAGGAGAGGGTGAGTTGTGGACAGGGGGGGGGGGGTAACCTGTGGACGAGAGGAGAAAAGGTAACCTGTGGATGGGGGGGGGGGTGGTGAGCTGTGGATGGGGGGGGGAGATGGTGTGCTGTGGACAAGAACAGAGAAGGTGACCTGTGGATTGGGGGGTGGGGGTGAGCTGTGGACGAGAGGAGCAAAGGTAACCTGTGGATGGGGGGGGGTAAGCTGTGGTGGATGGGGGGGAGGGTGAGCTATGGACGAGAGGAGAAAAGGTAACCTGTGGATGGGGGGGGGGGGGGGTGAGCTGTGGCTGAGAGGAGCAAAGGTAACCTGTGGATGGGGGGGGGGGTGAACTGTGGACGGGGGGGGGGGGAGTGAGCTGTGGACAAGAGGAGAGAAGGTGACCCGTGGATGGGGGGGTAGAGGGTGAACTGTGGACAAAAGGAGAGAGGGCAACCTGTGAATAGGGGGGAAGAGGGTGAGCTGTGGATGGGGGGGGAGAGGGTAAACTGTGGATGGGGGGAGTGGGTGAACTGTGGATGTGAGGAGAGAAGGTGACCTGTGGATGGGGGGGGGGGGTGAGCCCCGGTACTAAGAATCCGCTGTTAGTACAGTGATTTCCCCTGCTGTTCTATTGCCCAGAGGCGATTCAATTCTAATGTGTTGCGCTCTATAAGTTCCTCACTCACTCATTGTGTTCTGAGAGGGGGACAGCCCCTGCCAGAAAACTCCGGTCAGCGCTCTCAGCCATTGGCTGACAGCGCCAATTGGGAGCCGGTCGGCAGACCTTGTTTAGTCATGCTCCTTCGTTTGGCCAGTTTCTGTTGGACATGCTGTCGTACACATGGGCTAAAAGTCGGTATCTATTGAACCGCCCGCCGCCGCCCAACACTCGGCCCGTGTGTACTAGTTTTAAGGCAGCCCATAGAAGATTCTTTTTTTTTTTTATATATAAAATAACCCGATTCCCCCATCCTCACATTCAAGGTGGATGGGGGAATCCTCCCGCTGTGCTATTGTATTCTGACAGCAGGGAGACTTCCCCAAAATCAGAATACACTGATCAGCGCTGTCCTTCTATACAACCACCTTGCCCATACATGGGATCGAAATTCATCCAGTTCCCTGCTAACCTGGCAGAATATCGATCCATGTATGGACTGCTTAAGACTGTTATTTCAAGTATTTGATCTGTAGATAACAGCTTTCTATTTATGGGTTAAGCCTGCAAAGACCACTGTGCGTGTCTCTTTTTTTCTGCGTTATCTTGTGCGAATGTTGCAGTAGACATGGAGTCTGAGTGTGTGGGGGTGTCATATACCAGATGTCAATCGATGGTACCTAATCATATACCTTAACATCTATTCTCACATTACACCTAAAATGTAACATTTTTCTCATGATCCTGGATGATAAAGCAGGGGGAAAGATACTATCTAGTTAAAATAAAGATATGGTATAAAATAGAATTTGGCAGTAGCTAAAGGTTTTTTTTTTTTTCATCCCAAACACAGCATTAGGCTTCTTCCCATTCAATGGACTTCATAGGGCTGGAACCTGGAAGTGACACTTGTGGCACTGAGTGGTCCTTGTAGAGAAACTAAGATAAGGAGGAAATGCTATTAGCTGTCATTTGTGCCATACTTACTTTCGCTGGGCATGGAAAGCTTTGATAAGACACTCTAAGAAATCAGGGCCTTGTTTCATTTGCAGCTCTCCTAATTTCAGAAGATACTGGGAAAAGAGCATAATAAAGAAAAAGAGCAATATAAGTAGGGGCAATCCATTTTCAAGGACACAGAAGTGGCAGGCTATTTCCAGCCTGTCTATCGCTGCCTAACCTATTTTCTGCTTTTCTCACCTCACACGAGTGAAGCTGAAAGAGTTTTTTCTCCCTGTCGGCATCCTCTGTGCTGTCTGATTCTGTACGAGACCCCCCTGAGCGAGCTTTCTTTGTCCTGCAGGGGGAGAAGGAGATTTGTAGACTTCAGTCCAGTCTTATCATTCCTATCACATGCAAAGAGAGTGGAGTTTTCTACAATCACCCAAGAAGAAGCATTGTGCCATGAAAGTAGCAATAGTTAGGAAGGAAAGAATATGGACATTCAGCGTGTTCTCAGCCCTAACTGTTTTATAAGAGCAGCAAATATATGGAAGACAGAGAAACAAATCCTTGTACACACGACCGAGTTTCTCTGCAAAAACCAGCAAGAAACTTGCTGTTTTTTTTTTTTGCCGAGGAAACCGGTCGTGTGTACATTTTTCGACGAGGAAACTGCCGAGGAACTTGTCAAGCCAAAAAGAGAGCATGTTCTCTTTTTCCTTGACGGGAATGGAGAAAATTGGTTCCTCGACAGCCTCACAAGGAACTCGCCGAGCAAAACGATGTGTTTCGCCCGTTGAGTTCCTCGGTCGTGTGTACGAGGCCTTATTTGTCTTTGCTAGATATAAGACAAACCAAATCAATTTTCAATGCCCGGGCCCAGTCACAATTTTTTCTTTAAATGCTTCCCGACCGCCTCATAGCAGATTTACTGCAACAGAGCAGCCGCTCAATGTGCAGAATCACATTATATATACAGTAAAACCTTGGTTTGCGAGCATAATTTGTTCCAGAAACATGCTTGTAATCCAAAGCACTTGTATATCAAAGCATTTTTGTTACAGGGTATAGAAGAGAGGCACCTCTAATGCCGCATACACACGATCGGTTCGTCTGATGAAAACGGACCGTTTTCATCAGACGAACTGATCGTGTGTGGGCCCCATCGTTTTTTTATCCATCAGTGAAAAAACTAGGAACGTGTTTTCAAATTATCTGATGGTTAAAAAACCGATCGTCTGTGGGCACGTCCATCGGTTAAAAATCCATGCATGCTCAGAATCAAGTCGACGCATGCTCGGAAGCATTGAACTTCATTTTTCTCAGCACGTCGTTGTGTTTTACATCACTGCGTTCTAACACGATCGGTTTTTTAACTGATGGTGTGTACGCAAGTCTGATGAAAGTCAGCTTCATCGGATATCTGATGAAAAAATCCATCAGACCGTTTTCATCGTATGAACCGATCGTGTGTACAGGGCATAAGTATAGCAATAAGTTGCTAAATGTTGTACCTTCATTAAATGTAACCATATTGCTACACTTAGAGGCTCCTATCTTCTCTTTTATACTCAGTTGTGACATGACGCTACTCTTATATCAAGTAATCGCTTGTATATCAAGGCAAATTTTATTAAAACATTTTGCTTGTCTTGCAAAACGCTCTCAAACCAAGTTACTCTCAAACCAAGGTTTTACTGTATATCGATATATATAGATATATACAGTAAAACCTTGAATTGCAAGCATAATTCGTTCCAGAAACATGCTTGTAATCCAAAGCACTTGTATATCAAAGCAAATTTCCCCACAAGAAATAATGGAAACTCAAAAGATTTGTTTCACAACCATTTATTCATAAGTCCTTCAGTTTATTGTCCATACAAAAAGATTACAGCAATGTGATGGGTTGTGTAACCATAAAATGTCCATTCGCAAATGGAAGCCTCCACAAATGGATTAGAAGCAAAATACAACAGGAGCTACAGAGTATAAAAGAGAAGAGAGGCGCCTCTAAGTGTAGAAATATGTTGGCTAAATGTTGTACCTTCATTAAATGTAACTATATTGCTACACTAATGCCCTGTACACACGATCGGAATTTCCGATGATTTCCATGTATGGGCCCCATCAGACTTTTTTCCGTCGGAGTTTAGAAATAGAACATGTTTTTTTTTTTCGATGGAAAAAAATCCTATTGCAAATTCCAATTGTCTGTGTGGAACTCCGACGTAGAAAAAAACACGCATGCTCAGAATCAAGTCGACGCATGCTAGGAAGCATTGAACGTAGTTATTCTTGGCTCATCGTAGTGTTTTACGTCACCGCGTTTTGGACGGTCGGAATTTGGTCTGACAGTGTGTATGCAAGATAGCTTGAACGGAATTCCGAAGGAAAATTCCATCGGATTTTATCCCATCGGAAATTCCGATCGTGTTTACAGGGCATTAGAGGTGCTTCTCTTTTATACTCAGTTGTGACATGACGCTACTTGTATATCAAGACATCGCTTGTATATCAATTCAAATTTTATTAAACAATGTTGCTTGTCTTGCAAAATGCTCTCAAACCAAGTTACTCTCAAACCAAGGTTTAACTGTGTGTATATATATATATATATATATATATATACATATACATATACAGTGGAACCTCGGATTACGAGCAGGAGAATGCTCGTTTCTCTGTCTCCTAAGTACTCACATATCAAAGCGAGTTTCTCCATTGAAGTCAATGGAAACTAAAATAATTTGTTCCGCATTGACTTCAATGGCATGCAATACCGCATGCAGCCAGAGGTGGGGGGCACCGGAGTGCCTCAGGAACACACGAAAAGGCCCGAGGACAGCTCGGCTCATCTCGGCAAACATTGGAAAGGCTCAGGAACGGCGTATTTCCGAGTCTTTCCGATAATTTCCGAGACTTGGCTGTCCAGGACGCTCCCTCCTCACTGGCTGAGACAGCAGAGAAACGCCAGTGGCTCCTGCTGCTGTCACTCAAAGTCAGTGAGCCAATGAGGAGAGAGAGAGGGGGCTGGGCTGAGCTTTCTAAAATGGACACACAGAGCAGTGGCTTGGCTCGGGTGGCCCCATAGAAAGCTGCTTGCTAAACAGGAGGGAGGGGCGAGGAATGGCGAAGAGGGACCCGAAAAGAGGAGGATCGGGGCTGCTACCACCCGGAGCATGCTGGGACTGTGACGTCATAAGAGTTCTATATAAATCGCCACACACCGCACACCCGGCATTACAGCGGGAGGGAGCGTCGAGTCAACATCGAAGAAGAGAATTAGAGAAGAAGGTGACGCAGAAGATTGGGCCCCCGCTGGTGAAAGAGCTGAAAGAAGACAGCGGTGGTGCCCGGTAGAAGAGAAAAAGAATCGGAGAGTGGGAGAAGAGAGCGGAGAATTTGGAAGAAGACCCCCCAAAGTCGTAAGAAGAACCTCCGAAGTGGGGAGAAGACCGGGCCACCGCTGGTAAAAGAGCTGAAAGAAGACAGCGGTGGTTTTCCGGCAGAAGACCCCCAGAGCTGCCTAATAAACTACTTTAAAAACCTGTGTAGTGTTTTTTTATTGACATTTTTTTTTCACCAGGTGAATGGGTAGGGGTACGATGTACCCCATACTCATTCACATAGGGTGGGGGGCCGGGATCTGGGTGCCCCCTTATTAAAGGGGGTTCCCAGATTCCGATAAGCCCCCCGCCTGCAGACCCCGACAACCAACGGCCAGGGTTGTCGGGAAGAGGCCCTTGTCCCCATCAACATGGGAACAAGGTGCTTTGGGGTGGGGGGGCCACAGGGCGCACCCCTGCCCCAAAGCACCCCCCCATGTTGAGGGCATGCCGCCTGGTACGGTTCAGGAGGGGGGGGAGCTCGCCCGTTCCCACCCCCTTTCCTGACCGGCCAGTCTGCATGCTCAGATAAGGATCTGGTATGGATTTTGGGGGAACCCCTAAGCCGTTTTTTCAGGGTAGGGGTTTCCCTTGAAATCCATACCAAACCTAAGCGCTTGGTATGCTCCTGGAGGGGGAACCCAACGGCCAGGGTTGTCGGGAAGAGGCCCTTGTCCCCATCAACATGGGAACAAGGTGCTTTGGGGTGGGGGGGCCACAGGGCGCACCCCTGCCCCAAAGCACCCCCCCCCATGTTGAGGGCATGCCGCCTGGTACGGTTCAGGAGGGGAAGGGAGCTCGCCCATTCCCACCCCCTTTCCTGACCGGCCGGTCTGCATGCTCAGATAAGGATCTGGTATGGATTTTGGGGGGAACCCCCACGCCGTTTTTTCAGGGTAGGGGTTTCCCTTGAAATCCATACCAAACCTAAGCGCCTGGTATGCTCCTGGAGGGGGAACCCATGCCGTTTTTTTATTTAAAATTTGGCGTGGAGTTCCCCTGTGGGAGGGAGGAGCTTGCCTTAGAACAGGTTCACACTGGGGCGGCTTCCTGTAAAGTTGCCTCACTGTGAACGGGGATCAGACTTGAAGGCGACTTCCATTGAAATCAATGGGTACAGGTCGCCTAGAAGTCGGATTGAAGTAGTACAGGAACCTTTTCTAAAGTCGCAGCGACTGCAGTAGTGTACATTAAGATGGCTCTCATTCACTTCCATTAATTTTCTTGACCAGACGACTTGGGGCGTCTTGAGGTCGGATCCCAGGTCGCCCCAGTGTGAACCCGGCTCTAAAGAGGCACACCAATTATTTTGTTTATTTCGAAGAGCATTTCAGATTTTAGCTACATACAGATTTTTGTATTTTATGCGTTATAGAACAGTCTACACAGAAGAATGTGCGGTCATAAGGAGGACACTGGAAAACTATCCAGAACTGAAAGCCCTAAAAAAAAAAAAGAATGCAAACAACCATCAGGGAGTTTTCAAAGGGCCAACATGCCTGAAATGACTTCTTAAAGAACCTTTCTATTTAACATTTCTGTACCTTTCCACTCTAATAACATTTCTTGGTTGAGTTCATCTTTTATGGCCTCAGCTGGGAGGGAGGAACTGCTTTAGATTACTTTACACAGGATGTTTTATGTAAATATCACCCTTACATAGGGACAGTTCCGACTCCATTATCCCCCATCTCAGAAGCTTCAGTAACTTTGCATCTTCTTTTCTGAAAGCCAGCCTGTATTTTAGGGCTCATGCTGCTTTTTTTCTACCTGAAAACGCACCTCTGTGTTAGCGTATGAGGGGAGATTTACTAACGCTGGTGCAGCTGTGCATAGTAACCAAAATCAGCTTCTAACTTCAGCTTCAATTACCAATTCAGCCCCAGAAGATTTAGCCCCTTGATGCGATACGGCACTGCGTCGCTTTAACTTACAATTGCGCAGTCGTGCGACGCTGTACACAAACAAAATGTATGCACTTTTTTTCCCCACAAATATAGCTTTCTTTTGGTGGTATTTGATTACCTCTGTGATTCTTATTTTTATTTTTTGGGGGATATTTATTATAGCAAAAAGTAAATATTGTTGTTTTTTTTTTTCAAAATTGTTGCTTTGTTTGTTTATAAATCCTCCTGACACCACAACAACCATGGTGCCGTGATGATTGAAGAGCTAAACACCAGCCATTGCCCCAATAAATTGCTTGCAAAAAGCCACATACACTCACCCTGGGTCTCGGGGAAAAGTTTGGGGACCACTACAATACACAACAATGCAACTGTGTTTAAATCAGTGCGAATCATACAACGGCTTACAGATTTAGATGTAAAAGAAGACCCAGCACTGTGCCTCTTACACGTAAATGACATACCAGAGAAAAGATACAAAGAATCTCTCGCCTGCCATTTACTAGCAAAGCCCTGCATACCATTGAAATGGAAATCGACAGTAGCTCCTACAATACAAATGTGGGCTCGTAAAGTGAAGGAGATAAGTAGGCTGGAAGACATGGTTCTCTCATCACGCCAACAACAAGAGAATTACTTAGAGACCTGGGCGCCCTGGAACTCTTTTTTGGCTTATTTGAAGTGGTAAATGAATCCACAAGAGATATGAATAGGGCACAGGAATATGGAAATGGGGTCGACATGCCGACGGGTGGGTCTGGGGGAAGGAGAGGTGAAGGAGGGGACTTTGGGGGGGTAGGGGTAATTAAGGGGGAATTAGGAGGGATAAGATAGTTTGTAGTCGATACATGTTGAGGGGTAGCTAATGTAAGGAACCCGGAAGACAACCAGAAGGGTAGAGACCACCCGAGAGGGGTAAGCCCAAACAGGAGCCTATACCGGGGGGTCTTCCCTCGGTTATTCTTTTCTTTTTCGCTTGCTTGTTAATTTAAAGCGGAGTTCCGGCCACAATTTCACTTTTTAAATATAATTACCCCTGTAATACACAAGCTTAATGTATTCTAGTAAAGTTAGTCTGTAAACTAAGGTCTGTTTTGTTAGGTTGTTACAGCATTTAGACACTTTATAAAATAGAAATTGACTGGGGCCATCTTAAGTGTGGGCATCATGAAGCCAGACTGTATGACTTCCTGGATTTCAGCCTTGCAAATCTCGCACATGCTCAGTGCTGCACAAGCAGTGTCAGATCAGGTTTCAGCACCTGTACTGTCCAAGTCACATGATTCTTTGAGACTGGGGAGTGCACAGACTCCTGGAAAGTTACACCCACTACATTCCCAGGAGTCTGTGCGGTGTAGGTTAGGAAGCATTAAGCACCTAGGTGCAGGAAGTGGGAAGATTAACTATTCTGCCTAGCAACAACACTTTGAAGGCATCTAAAAAAATAAAACATTTCGTAAAGGACTAATGACATTTTTTTAAAACTACTGATGTAATGTTATATTTATGGGTGGAACTCCACTTTAAGTGACTGATGTATAGGTTGATGGTATAACAAGATGTGACTATCGTGAATGCCCTTAACGTGTATCTGCTCATTTCTTTAAAAAAAATAAAATATATATAAGTAAAAAAATCAGTAAAAACTGTGGCAATTTTTCACACAAGTTCACATTATGTGGTGTAGGAACCGCATGCGATTTTGAACAGGAATCGCACCGCATTCCTGTTCAAATCACGTGATTCTTCAGCAGTGCGATTTGAGTAATTATTCTGTATGACTCAAATCACACCGAATCCACACCAAAATTGTGCAGGACCCTTTTATTTTGTGAATGTAAATACCCATGCGATCCAATTCTGCATATCCCACTGCATTTTGCGAACCAATTTCAGGGTGTTCTTAACTTAACATATACACCCGCAGCGGTTTGCATGAATGGGGTGCGATTTGGATGCGGTACGGAGTTTGCAGCACACACGTGTAAACTGGCACTGAAAGAAGAGGTCACAACTGGCACCCTCCAGGTTTTTCTCAGCACATATTATCTTTAATACTTCCTATTAGCATGTGCCATGTTCCTGCTTGCCCTTACTGCACACCACACATAGACACAATACAACAAGCAGCAATCTTACGCTCTTATCTCACATTCCTTCCAGCTCTTGTCTGCCTGTTTCCTCAGTTCCTGCAGACACAAAAAGAGGTGTTAGGAAAGCAAATAACTAAAAACCACAATCTGATTTTATATTATTCCAGCAATGAGAACGACTTTAACGTACCATTCGGCCATCTTTTGAATCGACTCGCAATAACGAGTCCAAAGGAAATGAGAGGATGCTGTTCAGGTTCTGGATCTAAAAGATTACATTGAAATGCAAAATTCTCAGTTAATATTTCAAATCATTTCCATATGTCTGATCGTGCAACTTTGTAAAAGCAGCAATTAGCGCATTGCCAGGGCTAAATCTGTCCTTTGCTTATAGCTGCGAACATGTTAATCGACTCCCAGTAGCCAGACAGCTGCTTGCCAAAACTGCCTGCATCTTATGATTAACGTTTGGGCTTTTAGAAATGCCGATATCAGCAAAATAGGGAGAATGTGGACAGAATGTGGATTTGACAACCAGCTGCTGGGTTAGGGAAGGCAAATTCTTTTGTTAACCAAGAATTGACAGCCAGGAAGTATGCAGAGTATGATGTGGTTAAAGATCTATAGTGGGGGGGGGGGGGGGGCATGCTGTGCAATGAAAGAATGCATTTATAACACAACTAAAGAGAATAAAAAGTATAAGTGTACCTAGTAGCAGAGCTACCACCACAGCAGGCCACAATAGAGGTTAGAGGGCCCATTTGTGGCCTGAAGGCTTCCATTCCTATACCTGTCTGTACAGACATGGAACATGTACTGTGTGGACTGGAGACCTGCCATCTGAACAGGGAGAGGTGGAAGTGAGGCACTGGTCTTAAAACTTTAAGGCCTGGTTCACACTGGTACGATTTGAGATGTCAAATCGCATCTCAAATCGGCGGCATTTGTCGGCAATGGCACCGTCCTAATCGGTGCGACGCCTCATCTGCGGGGCTGCACCGATTTCAAAAAGTAGTTCCTGTACTACTTTTTGCGATTTCGGGCCGCGATTTACATTGACATCTGTGCAGAAACCTGCACAAATGTCTCTGAAATTGCGTCCGAAATCTGGACTGCCAGCGGGAGTGAAATCGTGCGAGTTCAGCTGAACTCGCACGGCTTCACTCCCGCAGCCCAGTGTGAACCTGGGCTTAGCCATAAAAAATCAACCTGGCTTTTTATGTCCATCAATGGTTGAGCCTGATAGCTTGGGATCAGCAGCTCTCCAAAAAGCAGAAAACCCCCACAAGACTGTGGGGCGGATTCAGAAAGAGATACGACGGCGTATCTCCTGATACGCCGTCGTATCTCCTGATACGCCGTCGTATCTCTGAGTGTGCTCGGTCGTAGCTATGCGACTGATTCATAGAATCAGTTACGCATAGATATCCCTAAGATCCGACAGGTGTAAGTGTCTTACACCGTCGGATCTTAGGCTGCATATTAACGCTGGCCGCTAGGTAGCGCTTCCGTTTGTTTACGCGAGGAATATGCAAATTACTATTTACGTCGATTCAGAAACGAACGACCGCCCGGCGCCGTGAAAAAAAAACTTAATATACGCGGGGTCAAGCCTAATTTAAATAAAACACGCCCCCCAACATCCCCATTTGAATTACGCGGCCTTACGCTGCAACACATACGTTACGCCGCCGTAAATAAGGGCACAAGTTCTTTCTGAATACAGAACTTGCGTCCAAAGTTACAACGGCGTAACGTATCTAAGACACGTTACGCCGGCCGGACAGATACGCTCAGGTATCTGAATCCGGCCCAAAGAGTTCACCCAAATTCAAAAATTTGCATATAAGTGAACACAAAAATAGTGCCAAACAGTCGTCTCAAGAGTCGAAAAAGTCCTGTAATCTTTTCCCAAATAACAACAGAAAAGCCAAAAGCTTTCAACCATAATTGTGCGCAGCCTATTGCATTAGGGTGTGCACCCAAAAAGCCCAAACACACACTACCGATCACTCACGATGTTCATTCAGAAAGAAAAGGGGCCAGTAAATTACATATTTACTGGCCCCTTCCCCACTCCTAAAATATCCCAGCAGCAACATCCAATAGGAGAGGAGGGAAGCTGGCAGCACTGCGGGGGGAAAGATGGGAGCCAGGGCAGAAGGTGGAATCTGTGCTGCACAAGGTGATTAGAGTGTGCCTGGGCACACCTGGCACACCTTGTGCGCACACCTAGGCTTCCAACGTATTTTAGGGGTCTAAAAGCTCCTCCCTCAGGTTAAAGAGAAGTTCCAGTCCAGTTCCAGTACTCTAGCTACAGACTTTTAATATAAGGACACTTACCTGTCCAGGAAGCCTGCGATGTCGGCACCCCAAGCTGATCCATCCATTGAATCCGGGTGCAGGCGCCGACATCTTCACTAAGGGAAACAGGAAGTGAACCCTTGCGGCTTCACAGCATATTTCCTACTGTACACGCGTGATTAGTGCTGCGCTTTCTGAATGGTCTTGCTGTCTTCTGGGACCTGTGTGTCTCCCAGAAGGCAGCGGGAGGGAGGGAGGAGGGGCCAGACGTTTCATAGATACCCGTACAATGTTTGCAGCGATCTTACACGAATGTGGGAGCTGGTGCCTGGTTTTGACAGGTGTGCGCTCCGCCACCCATGAAAGGTGACAAATATGGCAGCAGAGGGGGGGGGGGAGCAAACAAGCGGACTTCCCCTTTTGGGTTGAGCTCTGCTTTAATGCAGTGTGAGGCATTGTGCTACATTAAAGTGGTTGTAAACCCTTATGCCTTATACACATGACCAGTTTTCCCGTCGGGAAAACTGCTATGACAGCTTTTAGCTGGGAAAACTGGCCGTGTGTATGCTCCATGGCAGTTTTCCCGACAGGAAACCCGCCGGGAATCGCGGTAGGAAAAATGAGAACATGCTCTCTTTTTTTTCTGCCGCGATTCCCGACGGTCTTTTTCCCGGGGGGTTTCCTTATAGGAAACACTGCGGTGGAGCATACACACGGCCGGGATTCCTGGCCAAAGCTCTTACCGCAGTTTTCCCGACGGGAAAACCTCTGGTGTGTACAGGGGGAAAGTTACCAAGCAGGTTCTCGGTTTTCCCTCCGTGATTCCCAGCTGACTTTTTACCGCCGGGAATCCCGATCGTGTGTATGGGGCATTACACACCACTTTCACTTACAGGTAAGCAAATAATAAGGCTTACCTGTAGGTAACGTGAATATCTCCTAAACTTGCACCGTTTAGGAGAAATTCACTGTATCAGCATGTGCCGACATCATCGGCACATGCGCACTGAAGAAACGGCTTGCTCGTGCCATTTCTTCAGCTGCTGTGCCATTACCGGCAGCTCCCGCGCCAATCACAGCGTCGGAGCCCGCGATGCCCGGAAATTACTCCGGGAGACGTGTCACCAGCCACAATGGACCGCTGCAGGGGCTTCGATCTAAGGTAAGTATTTCATAATGAGCTAGTATGCTATGCATACTAGCTCATTATGCTTTTGTCTTGCATGTTTGTTTGTTTTTCACAGGTTTACAACCATTTTAAAGTACTGGAGGAAACACTTGGGGTTCGATTTACTAAAACTGAAGAGTGCAAAATCTGGTGCATGGAAAGTGTCATGAAGAGGAGGGGTCTGGAGCACCGGCTGGGCACCCCAGGAGAAGACTGCACAGAGCAGGTAAGTATAAAATGTTTTTTTATTTATTTTTTTAAACAAGGATTTACAACCCCGTTAGAAGCAAACTTCCCATTTGTATTTTTTAAGCTACCGTACTTTGCATAGGTTAATTGGCTCCTGTCTCAATTGGCCCTAGTATGTGTATGTATTAATGTGATTTAGAGACCTTAGATTGTGAGCTCCTTGAGCCCAGGGACTAACGTGAGTGTATAATACAGCCCTCAAAATTTACACTCGCCTGCTCGCATTTTGCGAGTCAATTTTGAGGGCTGGCGAGTGTGGGCTGCCTGGGAGCAAGGGGGGGGGAGGAGAGGAGTCGGAGCCGCCACCCCCTGGTTGTTTAAAGCAAGGGGAACATAACAGCTTTCAATTCAATAGCTGTGTTCCCTGCCACGAGCCGTCATATACAGCCCCTCCCCCTTGTCCAGGCACTTTGATAGACAGATCACCCATCCCAGGATTGGACGGGTGATTTGGTGATCCGGCTCCTCTCCTCTCTCTTACCCAGCACAGGTAGGCTGCAATGTGGGGGACTCTGGCTGCAGTGTGGGGGGACTCTGGCTGCAGTGTGGGGGGACTCTGGCTGCAGTGTGGGGGGACTCTGGCTGCAGTGTGGGGGGACTCTGGCTGCACTGGGGACACGTGGCTGCATTGCGGACACGTGGCTGCATTGGGGACACATGCGGCATTGGTAGACATGGGCAGGCTGCATTTTTGGGCACGGATAAAGTTGTTGTTAATATTTATTTTTATAACTTAATTCTGCATAAAACATTTAAGTGTCATTTCATGAGATTTATGAGGGCGTGTCTAGGGGCGGGACATGGTAGGGGTTGGGCGGGGCAACTGGTGGCGAGTATGCCTTGAGGCCTGGCTCAGGACTTGAAATTTTGAGCCTTGGTATAATATATATGTAAAGTGCTGCATACATTGAAGGCGCTATATAAGTACCTGTAATAATGGGTGGCATAGTATTAATGAATTTGTCATATTACTGAACCTATAAAAATGTAGCATACATTCATTCATGTGGACAATTACGCCAGCTGGATTTACAGATGATCGTGGACATTTAAGGCCACGCAACCTGTACAATGTAATTGGAGGATACCAACGGCCACGGCTGTCCACAGTTGTTTGGATCTTTACAATTAACCCCTTCTTTGTGAAACATGTTAAAGGGGAGAGGACTTAGGTGGGACTATGCTACTTCCTAGCTACCTTAGGGCTCTTTCACACCTTATTTTCCGTTTTGTTTTTTGGTGGACTCCCCTTTCTCAGCAGCGATCGCTCCATTGATCCACGCTGAGCCGGCGGATGACAGGTCCTTCTCTGCTCACTGTGCGGGACAGACCTGTCAGAACGCCACTCTCCTCTTGGGGGATTGGATGAAAACGGACCGCCTGTCCGTGTTCATCCGATCCCATCCAGACGGATTCGATATCGCCAGGCGGATGGAAGATAGGGTTTTCATCTGTCTGGATTTAGCAGATCGGAGCGGATTGGATGTCAGCAGACATGTCACCGCTGACATCCGTAGCTCTATAGAGGTGCATGGAGCATCCGTTCAGGTCCGACTTAAAAACTGACACAATGGGGGTTATTTAGGAAAGGCAAATCCACTTTGCACGATAAGTGCAAACTACAAGTGCAAAGTGCACTTGAACTTGCACTGAAAGTGCACTTAGAAGTGCAGTCACTGTAGATCTGAGGGGTAGATCTGAAATGAGGGGAAGCTCTGCTGATTTTATCACCCAATCATGTGCAAGCTGAAATGCTGTTATTTATTGTCCTTTCATCTCCCCCTCGGATCTCCAGCGACTGCACATCCAAGTGCACTTTCAGTGCAATTTCAAGTGCACTTTGCACTTGTAGGGCCAGATTCACGTAGATCTGCGGCGGCGTAACGTATCGCATTTATGTTAGGCCGTCGCAAGTTTTACGGGCAAGTGCTTGATTCACAATGCACTTGCCTGTAAAGTTACGGCGGCGTAACGTAAATCCCCCGGCGCAAGCCCGCCTAATTCAAATGATCCGGGTAGGGGGCGTGAATCATTTAAATTAGGCACGTTCCCGCGCCGAACGTACTGCGCATGCGCCGTCCCTAAAAATTTTCGACGTGCATTGCGGTAAATGACGTCGCAAGGACGTCATTGGTTTCGACGTGAACGTAAATGGCGTCCAGCCCCATTCACGGGCGACTTACGCAAACAACGTAAAATTTTCACATTGCGACGCGGGAACGACGGCCATACTTAAAGCGGATGTTCCGCCCAAAAAAAATATTAAAAGCCAGCAGCTACAAATACTGCAGCTGCTGACTTTTAATATTAGGACACTTACCTGTCCTGGAGTCCAGCGGCGTCCGCAGCAGAGCACGAGCGATCGCTCGTCACCCTGCTGCTCCCCCCTCCATCCACGCTGAGGGAACCAGGAAGTGGAGCGCTGCGGCTTCACTGCCCGGTTCCCTGCGGCGCATGCGCGAGTCGCGCTGCGCCCGCCGATTGGCTCCCGCTGTGTGCTGGGAGCCGAGTGTTCCCAGCACACAACGGGGGGGCGACGGGATGTGACGCAATGCCCGTCTTTTGCCCGTGAATGCCGGGCCGGAAGTGGGTGCAAATACCTGTCTTTAGGTGTATCTGCACCCCCCTCCCCCTGAAAGGTGTCAAATGTGACACCGGAGGGGGGGAGGGTTCCGATCAGCGGGACTTCACTTTAGGGTGGAGAACCGCTTTAACATTGGATACGCCACCTAGGGAGCATGTTTATCTTTACGCCGCGTATCTCTTACGGAAACGGCGTAAATTTACTGTGACGGGCAATCGTACGTTTGTGAATCGGCGTAACCACTCATTTGCATATTCTACGCCGACCGCAATGGAAGCGCCACCTAGCGGCCAGCGTAAATATTGCACCCTAAGATACGACGGTGCAGGCCTTCGTATCTTAGGCATGTTTAAGTGTTTGAGCATACACTTAAACATACGACGGGCTTAGATTCGGAGTTACGTCGGCGTATCTACTGATACGCCAGCGTAACTCTTTGTGAATCTGGCCCGTAGTTTGCACTTGTAGTGCAAAGTGGATTTTCCTTTCGTAAATGACCCCCATTGTGTGAAAGGGGCCTAAAATAAACATACCAATGACCTTCGCTGGAAAAAGCTCCTGGGATTGACTGTGAGATCTTCCAATGGTGTTAAGATCTAATCACACGTGGAGCATTTACCCGTGGTTAGGGATGGTTAATCGGCCTGGATGTAAGCTGTTTGCGTCCAGCGGCGAGCGTATGTCCAGGTAACTTCTTCATGTCCAATCACAGCCTCGGACAGCTGCGGCCACTGTCAGCCGGTCATTGCTTCGCAACTATTCGCGACCACCTGAGAATCCAGCTGCAGGTATATGCTGGATTCTTGGCGCAGCTGGCACAAATCGCACACGTGAATAAGGCCTTACAAGGAGATATTGTGTTCAGACATCTATTCTGAGTTAGTAACACATTCTTTTGGTGTAAATCCCCTTTTTCTATTTCATTCCCTCACCCCCTAAACATCAGTACACACACTCCCACAAGTTCTCTGGGTGTTTAATTGGAGCCATATGAAGAGGAAATTATTCTGTCAGTGCTGCAATATCACGTACAGTCAGAAAGGCATGGGGGTGGGGAACAAAAGGAAACATTTCAGAAAGAGATTGATGGAGTGAGAAGTACAGAGGGAGGTGAAGGTCTCCTCACAGACCACACAAACCCTCTCACCATGTTGCTGAAGAGGGCACACAGCTCCCTGGAGAGAACGGACAGGTTCAGAAATCCCGTGGTCAGTTCATGGTTGCTTGACGATAGCTGGTTTGAGCCCAGGGACTGCAAGGCTTCCACGTAGCTCTCCTGAGCATTCACAAAAGCTAGTGGGTGAAAACACACAAAAGATGATTAACGTGACAGACAGTGACTGCACATTACATGTGGAGAAGGCCAGAAAAGGGAGAGGCGAAGACGAAGCGAGTGTGCTGTTTACAGCTGGCCATACGTATAGACTTTTTGTTATTTTGGCTGCAGGCTAAATAGAAAGAATCTAACAGATTCCTTCAACCACTCTCCACAGCACCAATGGACACATCTCCCAATGTGGCTACTGCATTATGATAGGTGGCCCAGCTGCATAAGACTGGACGCAGTGATTGTTTGGCTGCGTCCATCAAGGGATATCGGTAGGGTTGCCACCTTTTCATTACGCCAAACCCGAACACTTGCGGCGCACAACAATTTTTTTTTACTATACATTTATATATATTTTTTTACACTATAGGGTTAAAAAGGGGTTAAAAGCACTCGTGTTGTGGGGGCGGTCTGGGAGCGGTGTATACACCGCTCCTAAACCGCCCCAAAGACGCTGCTACCAGGACTTTTTCTAACATCCTGCAAGCACATCGCCCGGGTGTAAAAGCACTCTGGCCTCGTACACAGGATATTTTTTTGCTGAGGAAACCGGTCGTGTGTACATTTTCGTCGAGGAAACTGTTGAGAAACTCAACGAGCCAAAAAGAGAGCATGTTCTCTATTTCCTCGACGGGAATGGAGAAACTTGCCTTGTCGAGTTCCTCGACAGCCTAACAAGGAACTTGACGAGGAAAACGATGTGTTTCGCCCGTCGAGTTCCTCGGTCGTGTGTACGAGGCTTCAGGCTTTCACATTGGGTGGGGGGGGGGGGGGCAGGGGTGGCAGTTTTCAGGCACTATTTCTAGCACTAAAATGCCTGAAAACTGCCCCAGTGTGAAAAAAGGGTCTGAAAGGGGTTGTACTTTCACTAACCTTTTCGATTTCCCTTCTAAATGTTTTTGTCTTTGTTTTCTTTGTCTGAATTTCTCACTTCCTGTTCCTCCTCAGTAAGCTGTTCTGGCTGACTACCCCCCAGCCAGTACGGCTCAGATAATGGGGGCAGGCTTACTGAGGAGGAACAGGAAGTGAGAAATTCAGACAAAGAAAACAAACATTTAGAAGGGAAATCGAAAGAAAAGGTAAGTGAACCAACAATGCACTAGCTTAAAGGAACCTATTTAGAAAATAAAAAACAGACCTTTACAACCCCTTTAAGAGAAAATTAAATCATTCCTATGAACAGAAAAAAAGGGACTGTGAGGCTTGATTCACACTAATGCGTTTTCTGATGCATTTTGCAGAAATTCAGTGACATTTTTTAACCACTTTAGCCCCGGGCCTGTTTTTCAGAGTCGGTGTTTACGAGACAAAACCATTTTTTTTTGCTAGAAAATTACTTAAAACCCCCAAACATTATATATTTTTTTTTTTCTAACACCCTAGAGAATAAAATGGAAGTCATTGCAATACTTTTTGTCACACCGTATTTGCGCAGCGGTCTTACAAGCGCACTTTTTTTTGAAAAAAATCACTTTTTTAAATGAAAAAATAAGACAACAATAAATTTGGCCCAATTTTTTTATATATTGTGAAAGATAATGTTACGCCGAGTAAAATGATACCCAACATGTCACGCTTAAAAATTTCGCCCGCTCGTGGCATGGCGTCAAACTTTTACCCTTAAAAATCTTGATAGGCGACGTTTAAAAAATTCTACAGGTTGCATTTTTTGAGTTACAGAGTAGGCCTAGGGCTAAAATTAATGCTCTCGCTCTAACGATCGCGGCGATACCTCACTTGTGTGGTTTGAATACCGTTTTCATATGTCGGCGCTACTCGCGTATACGTTCGCTTCTACGCGCGAGCTCGTCGGGACGGGGCGCTTTAAAACATTTTTTTTTTGCTTTTCGCATTTATTTTTATTTATTTTACAATTTTTAACACTGAAAAAAAAAAAAAAAAAAAAATTATCACTTTTATTCCTATTACAAGCAATGTAAACATCCCTTGTAATAGAAAAAAGCATGACAGGTCCTCTTAAATATGAGATCTGGGGTCAAAAAGACCTCAGATCTCATATTTAGGCTTAAATGCAAAAAAAAAAAAAAAAAATTTGGAAATGTCATTTTTTCAAATGACAAAAAAAAAAATGTTTCTTTAAGACGCTGGGCGGGACTGACGTTTTGACGTCACTTCCGCCCAGCGGAGCTATGGGGACGGGCGAAGGAGATTTTTCCTTCAGTCTCGTCCCCGCTCACCATCCGGATGGTCGCGATCTCCTCCGCCGCTACCGACGGCTCCGGTAAGCGGCGGAGGGCGCGGAACAGCGGCGGGAGGGGGGGGGGCCCCTCTCCCGCCACCGATAACGGCGATCTCGCGGCGGATTCGCCGCGGAGACCGCCATTATCGTTAACACGGCCGCCCACAGAAGAGATGAATATCTCGATTGTGGCAGCAGCTGCTACCGTTACCGAGATATTCATCTCTAAAGTGATGACGTATAACGACGGTGGGCGGTCGGCAAGTAGTTAACATGGGTTTCAATGGAACATGTTCACATCAATGCATTTTTGTGCCTCTGCGTTTTTGGAAATGGTTGAGGACTTTTTTCCCCGCAAAATGCAGCATTATGCATGTAATAGAATTCAATGGTCCTGCATCCAAACCGCAAGTACCGTTTTTTTTTACCGCAATTTGCGTTTTGCATTTTTTTTTTACACTGTATCTAGCTGGTTGCTAAGGAGGGGGCTGGGAAGCCGGCCACCGCGTCCTTAACAACCGATGAGTCATCAGCTGTCAGCTGACTTCCTGCTAAATATAAAAAAATGGCGGCTAAAAAAGAAAATTGTAGAAAAAACAGCGTGGGGTCCCCCCCAGGTCCATACTAGGCCCTTGGATCTAGTATGGATTTGGATGCCCCCCCCCCCCCACACCAAAAAAAATTGTGTGGGGTCCCCCCAAAATCCATACCAGACCTTCGAGCATGCAGCTTAACAAGGGGGCCCCCATATACTGCTCCCCCCTATGTGAATGAGTATGGGGTACATTGCACCCTTACCTATTCACAAAAAAATAAGTAGTGTAGTCACGGACACATCATGCCCCGAGCGGTGACGTCACAAGGGGCATGGCCTCCATGTGAGGTAATCCGATTGCCACGCCCCATCATTATTTTAGAAATGCAGGACATCGGCACCGACAGATCAGCGGGATGCAGAATCGGAGGAGGGTCGTCGGCGGGAGCAGCGGCAGAGGACGAAAAACACTGAAGAAAGAAGAAGAGCGGAAGAAGAAACAGGGGGAGAAGGAGAAGAACGCAGGAAGAAGATGCGGGAGAAGATGGAGGAAGACCGGAGAAGAAGATATTAATAAAATACACTACACTACTTTTTTTTTGTGAATGAATAGGGGTACAATGTACCCCATACTCATAAACATAGGTGGGGGGCCGGGATCTGGGGGGATCCAATAGGCCCCCCACCCGCAGACCCTGACAACCACCGGGCAAGGGTTGTCAAGAAGAGGCCCTTGTCCTCATCAACATGGGGGCAAGGTGCTTTGGGGGTGGGGGGCGCAGAGCCCCCCCTGCCCCAAAGCACCCATCCCCCATGTTGAGGGCATGTGGCCTAGTATGGTTCAGGAGGGTGGGGCGCTCGCTCGTCCCCTCCCTTTCCTGATCTGCCGGGCTGCATGCTCGGATAAGGGTCTGGTGTGGATTTTGGGGGGACCCCCACACCATTTTTTTTTTACATTTGGTGTGGGGGGTCCCCTCCAAATCCATACTAGACCCAAGGGCCTGGTATGGATCTGGGGAGACCCCACGCTATTTTTTTTCTAAAACAATTTTTGACAGCAATTCTTTTTTTTTTACATTTAGTGGGAAGCCACTGACAACTGATAACTCTTCGGTTGTTAAGGATGCAGCAGCCGGCTTCCCGGCCCCCTCCTTTGCAACCAGCTAGATACAGTGTAAAAAAAATAAATGAAAAAAAAAACACAAATTGTGGCAAAATCGAAGTAAAAACGCGTGTCCAAAAACGCAGCAAGCACCGCAAAACACACTGCAGAAACACCCAAAAGCAACATGCACAGATGTGAATCGAGCCTGTCTTCAGGTGCGCTCCAATGAGTAAAAATCTGTCTGCAGCTTTGCAAGTGTAAACAGGGCACATAGATACAATTGTAGCCAGAAGTGTTTGATAGGACTTTAGGACTGGTTCACACCTATGCATTTTTAGTGCTTTTTACATTTTTCAGATTTGCAATACAGAACGTGTTCCATAGGAAACCATGTTAAATGGACTGTAGTACAAATCTGCAAAATGCAAAAAGCACTACAAATTCATAGGTGTGACTCAGGCCTTAGGACGCGTTCACCCTTTGTGCGGTGACTGCCATTTTCAAGCATGTGATAAACGCCAGTTATCACAAGGGCAAATAGAAAAAAAAAACATTGAAATCCAGATTGCACACTCTTCTGGATTCTACCCTCACAGTGTAGATGGGCCCCATAAAGCACTGCTGGCTGCAATTGTCCAGCAGACTCATAGTAGCCCCTGGGAATTTCCCCACACCCGTGCAGCAGCAGCTGGATGAGGATCGAACTCAAAAGTGAATAGCATTGAGAATGACGGGAGAAAGATGTTAAACGTTAAAGGGCCAGATCACCCAATACTAATTTTTCAGTTTTTGGTGGATACTGGAGAAATAAACCGACCAAAAGCCTCGTACACACTATCGGAATTTCAAATGGAAAAAGTCAGACGGACTTTTTCCATCGGAAATTCCGACCGTGTGTATGCCCCATCGGAGTAATTCCATCAGACATGTTCTATTTTACTCCGATGGAATTCCGTCGGAATTCCGATGTGAATTTGGACGGACAAAGGTCCGATCGTGTGTACATGGCATCACAGATTCTTTTATCTGATGGAACTCTGTAGCTCCACTTGAGTTCCTGGGTGAGTAAACCTACTGTGGCCATTATGAGGGGTTCCCATTTTGTTAGTTTTTTTTTTTTGCTTATTACATATTACAGAAAATAAAACAGGAGGCTATGAAACAAAGGTGGTCAGTAATACTAAAAACCCCAAGGTGGCTATGGACAGGTCTGGATTTATGGCAGGAAGGTTTTACTGTTGGACTGTCCAAGACGTCATAAAAGAAGTCAGGGTCTCATTCTACCACCTCACCACTTATGACTAATATGTATCTTATGGGCAGACTGATTCTTCAAATCAAATTTACATAACACTTCGAAATTATACATATTCGGCTTACATGACAGTAAGGCCCTTGCACACGGGGCTGTTCACCTGCTGTGTGTCCCTCCTGATGATTCTATACGCCCGGGAGGGACAAGTGCAGCGTCCGGCCCCAATGCCTGAGGCCGACCCGAGTCAACTGCAGGCTACAGCTGGACAAGGCTGAACGCTGAACCCTGTACTAAGTGGTAGTCCATTTTAAAACCCTATGCAATCAAGAATGAATGTCCTGAATGCTGAAGACCTGCATTCCAGGCATTTGGCCCTGAACGCATAGGGCCCTAAACGCGAATACCACTCAGTAAAGTCTTGAGCTTCTTCCAGCTGCAGCCTGCCATAGAATTTGACAGACTGTAGGCATTGGGGCTGGACGTTGCACCTGTCCCTATTGTGCGCATTAAAACGCCGGAAAGGACACACAGCAGCAAGATAGTCCCAAATGCAAGGACACCATGAACCTTCCTCTAAGTATCTGATACTCACAGAGACCTGCTGTATAGATTGATCGTACGCTCTTCCGGATTGTACCCAAAACTTGGAGATCCGATTCTAAACTCTACAAAGAAAAATAAAACATGGTAAACAACTATGAGGGGTAGTGCAAAGTAACAGTCAGTCACAATAATTCTTTAAATGTATTTAATAATTATAGGTACTTATATAGCGCCGTCAATTTACACAGTGTTTTACATGTACATTGTTTATTCACATCAGTCCCTACCCTCAGGGAGCTTACAATCTAAGGCAGGAATGGGCAAACTACGGCCCGGCGGACCTTTTAATCCGGCCTGCAGAGCAGGGCGGAAAACTGACCGAGTTTTTATTTTTATTTTCACCGCCGCCGCGGTTGTTCAGGAGCGGTTCGTCCATAGAGGGCGCTGGAGCGCCGCCCCCTCTGGCTCTCGCACAGCCACTAAAATATATAGATTCATGCTATGTATGAATCTATATATTTTCGCCGCTGCTGCCCACTATTCAGCTGGCCGGATGTTGAGCGCCAGCCAGCTGAATAACGGCAGCTGGTTGGCTGTGTGGAAGTGCCTATCAGAGCCAGCGGCTCTGATATGCTTTCCGAGTACAGCCCTGAGGCTGTAGTCGGCTTCCTGAATGCTTATCCTCGGGACGTACCGGTGCATTCCTTGGATAAGACTGACAGGCGTCTCAGCCAATCAGGTAATCTGATTCTGGTAATCGGTAACCTGATTGGCTGAAGCGTCATCGAGGGCGGGACGAGGGACTGGACGAGGGACATCGAGGGACGGTAGAAGCACGGCTGACCCCAGAAAGGAAAGTGCCGGGGGGGGGGGGGGGGAGGGGGGTCATTTTACAGGTCACAGTGGCAGCATTTTACTGGGCACAGTGGCGACACTTGCGGGGCACAGTGGCTACAATTGCGGGGCACAGTGGCTACAATTGATGGGCACAGTGGTAACAATTGATGGGCACAGTGGTAACAATTGATGGCACAGTGGTGACAATTGATGGGCACAGTGGCGACAATTGATGGGCACAGTGGTGACAATTGACGGGCACAGTGGCGACAATTGATGGGCACAGTGGTGACAATTGATGGCAAAGTGGTGACAATTGATGGCATGGCATAGTGGTGGCAATTGATGGCAAAGTGGTGACAATTGATGGCATGGCACAGTGGTGACAATTGATGGCAAAGTGGCTGTGTTTGATGGCATGGCACAGTGACTGCGTTTGATGGCATGGCATAGTGGTGTCAATTGATGGCACAGTGGCTGCGTTTGATGGCATGGCACAGTGACTGTAATGTAAAGAGGTTCAGAGGTGCGGTACTGTATAATGTAAAAGTGGTCCAGAGGTGCAGGGTGCTGTGTAATGTAAAGGGGTCCAGAGGTGCAGGGTGCTGTGTAATGTAAAAGTGGTCCAGAGGTGCAGGGTGCTGTGTAATGTAAAGGGGTCCAGAGGTGCAGGGTGCTGTGTAATGTAAAAGTGGTCCAGAGGTGCAGGGTGCTGTGTAATGTAAAAGTGGTCCAGAGGTGCAGTGCTGTGTAATGTAAAGGGGTCCAGAGGTGCAGTGCTGTGTAATGTAAAGGGGTCCAGAGGTGCAGTGCTGTGTAATGTAAAGGGGTCCAAAGGTGCGGTACAGTATAATGTAAAAGTAGTCCATCTACTCTTGGTCCGGCCCCCGGGTCCAATATATGAACCCATTGCAGCCCTCGAGTCAAAAAGTTTGCTCACCCCTGATCTAAGGTCTCCAACTCACATACATACACATTCTAGGGACAATTTAGACAAGAGCAAAAAAAACACTTAAGGACCGTCCACAGCATATATACTGCAGCAGGATGGCCCTATTTTGCGAAACAACGTACCAGCAGGGCCGCTGATAAGAGGGGACCACCAGTCCTCCTGTAGGGGGCCCGGGCACACAGAGGGTCCAAACAGCAGAGGGAATCGATATGGTCAGGTGGAGGGGCAATTACAGAAGGATGCCCTGTGCAGTTCTTTGCAGCAGTTGAAAGCTGATTTCTCCCCCTCCCCACTGGCTTTCAGCTGCTGCAGGGAGAGACACAGGGCATTGTTCGTGTATTTGCTTTTCCCACATTAACCTCCCTCCCTGTTATTAAAATTGTAATAAAAAAAATGTATTGTAAAGTTAAATAATTGAAAAAAAAATAATAACTTTTAAGAAAATGATAATAATTTTTTTTAGGAAATGTAAAAAGAGAATTTAAAACGGTATAATTCACACAGGTTCTTTGTTGTGTTTGTGTCCACTGATGCCGATTTTAGTGTATTTTTTAGTGAATTTCTTTTTTTATAATTTTGGGGGGCCCTGCCAGGTAGGCTGTACAGGGCCCCATGGTTTCTAACAGCAGCCCTGCGTACCAGTACATTGTTTTGTGCACGAGTTACTGTGGGCGCACGCCCCCTGCACATCAGGGGAAGCCACCCGCGATCACTCCTCAGAGAGGCAGAACAGGGATCCGCCAGTGTAAACAGAGCAGAACCCCGTTCTGACAGGAGAGTTCAGTGAGATCGTCTATTTCTAGTGATCAGGAACAGCGATCCCTCTCTGTTCTCCCAGTCAGTCCCCTCCCCTCACATTTAGAACCACCTCCCTAGGGAACACTTAACCCCTTGATCGCCCCCTAGTGTTAACTCCTTCCCTGCCAGTGTCATTTTTAATCTGTGGCTATTTTTTAGCTCTGATCACTGTAATAATGTCATTGGTCCCAAAAAAGTGTTAAAAGTGTCTGATCTGTCCGCCGCAATGTCAAAGTCAATCGCTGATCACCGCCATTACTGGTAGAATTTTTTTTTTTTATATAAAAATGCCATAAATCTTTTCCCTACGTTGTATACGCTTAAGAATACATACTGGCCTAAACTGATGAATACATTTGTTTTTTTGGGGGTATATTAACCACTTAAGGACCGCCTCCTGCACATTTACGTCAACAGAATGGCACGGCTGGGCACATGCACGTACAGGTACGTCCTGTGCTAGTATCCAGCCGTGGGTCGCTGGGCGCGAGCCCGCGGCTCGGTCCGAAGCTCCGGGCCCGCGGGACCCGCGGACCCGATCGCCGCTGGAGTCCCGCGATTGGTCACCAGAGCTGAAGAACGGGGGGAGCTGTGTGTAAACACAGCTTCCCCGTTCTTCACTGTGGCGGCGGCATCGATTGTGTGATCCCTTTTATAAGGATACACAATCGATGACTACAGCCACACCCCCCTACAGTTGTAAACACACATGAGGTCACACATAACCCCCTTGTGGTTAATTCCCAAACTGCAATTGTCATTTTCACAGTAAACAATGCATTTTAAATGAATTTTTTGCTGTGAAAATGACAATGGTCCCAAAAATGTGTCAAAATTGTCCGAAGTGTCCGCCATAATGTCGCAGTCATGAAAAAAATCGCTGATCGCCGCCATTAGTAGTAAAAAAAAAATATATAAAATTGCAATAAAACTATCCCCTATTTTGTAAATGCTATAAATTTTGCGCAAACCAACCGATAAACGCTTATTGCGATTTTTTTTACCAAAAATAGGTAGAAGAATACGTATCGGCCTAAACTGAGGAAAAAAATAGTTGTTTTATATATTTTTCGGGGATATTTATTTGGGCAAAAAGTGAAAAATATTGAATTTTTTTCAAAATTGTCGCTCTATTTTTGTTTATAGCGCAAAAAATAAAAACCGCAGAGGTGATCAAATACCACCAAAAGAAAGCTCTATTTGTGGGAGAAAAAGGACGCCAATTTTGTTTGGGAGCCACATCGCACGACCGCGCAATTGTCTGTTAAAGCGACGCAGTGCCGAATCGGAAAACCTGGCCGGGTCCTTTAGCTGCCTAAAGGTCCAGGTCTTAAGTGGTTAATTATAGCAAAAAGTAAAAAATATCATTTTTGTTTTTCAAAATTGTCAGGTTTTTTTTTTTGGTTATAGTGCCAAAAAATAAAAACCGCAGAGGTGATTAAATACAACCAAAAAAAGCTCTATTTGTGGGGAAAAAAATACATCAATTTTGTTTGGGTACAATGTTGCAATTGTCAGTAAAAGCGATGCAGTGTCTCATCTCAAAAAATGACCTGGTCATTAAGGGGTTAGGTGGTTAACCTACCAGCATGTTTTTGGAGTGTGGGAGGAAACCAGAGTACCCAGAGGAAACCCTCTCAGGCACATGGAGAACATACAAACTTCAGGCAGGTAGTGTCATGGTTTTGATTTGAACTGAGCACCCTAGTGCTGCTAGGTGGAAGTCCTAACCACTTAGCCACCACACTGTCCAATTTCAGTGCTACTCCGGCTCAAAAACATTTTGTTTTAGTTTTGGTTATAATGTAGAAAGGATACAATTCTGTAAGGTTTTTATTGTTATCTGTGTCCTCATTGGGGAGATTTCCCTGCACTTCCTGTGAAAAAAGTAGGTGGGAGTCTTCTCAAAATGAAGGGAACTCCCATATGTGACAGTAATCACAGCAACACGTATCCCTATTGGAACATACCTCTTCTATTGAAGTTCTGGTGACAACCTTAATGCCTCGTACACACGATCAGTTTTCCCGGCGGAAAACCGAGAACCTGCTTTGTTTCTTTTTCTCATGTACACACGCCGGTTTTCCCGACATGAAAACTGCCATGACAGCTTTGGTCGGGAAAACCGGCCGTGTGTATGCTCCCTCGCAGTGTTTCCAATAGGAAAACTGCCGGGCAAAAAAACACCAAGTTCTCTTTTTTTTCTCTCGCAGTTTTCCTGTCGGGAAAACTGCTATGGAGCATACACACGTCCGGGATTCCCAACCAAACATGGGAGTTTTCCCGTCGGGAAAAGCGATCGTGTGTACGAGGCATAACATTTTGGAACTCTCCTCAGTTTCTCTTCTAGAGGACCAATTGTAAGGTTGGATCTCCCCAAAGGGGACACAGACAACAGTAAAAGCCTGGAAAAGCTTCTAATCCTTCTCCACTCTATTCAAAAAAGTTTTGAATGGAGTTATACTTTTAGTGCACAAGAGACACAATGAGCACAATGTGGATTCCACAATATAAAACATAAACCCTTGAGACTCATGTACACTGGCATGCTATCAGGCATTCAATAGCATTAAAGTGGAGGTTCACCCAAAAAGTTAATTTTTAACATTAGATTGAGGCTCGTTTTGTGAAGGGGAATCGGGTGTTTTTTTTTTTTTTTAATCGAAGCTGTACTTACCGTTTTTGAGAGAGCGATCTTCTCCGCCGCTTCCGGGTATGGGCTGCGGGACTGGGTGTTCCTATTTGATTGATAGGCTTCCGACAGGCTTCTGACGGTCGCATCTATCGCGTCACGATTTTCCGAAAGTAGCCGAATGTCGGGTGCGCAGGTGCCGTATAGAGCCGCACCGACGTTCGACTTCTTTCGGCTACTCGTGACGCGATGTATGCGACCGTCGGAAGCCTGTCAATCAAATAGGAACGCCCAGTCCCGAAGACCATACCCGGAAGCAGCGGAGAAAATCTACCTCTAAAACGGTAAGTACGGCTTTGATTTAAAAAAAAAACACCCGATTCCCCTTGACAAAATGAGCATCAATCTAATATTAAAAAAAATAATTCGGGTGAACTCGCGCTTTAAACAGCAGCAGCCAAAACAAGCAGCATAAAGATTCAAACAAGCAGAACGTTTTAGCTTAACTTTTTCATAGTGACACATTTAAAGTGTTTGTAAAACCTCAGACATTAAATATGAACAAAGCATATCCCTCTATAGCAGTGTTTCTCAACTCCAGTCCTCAAGGAGCCCCAACAGGTCATGTTTTCAGGATTTCCCTCAGATGAAACGGCTGTGGTAATTACTAAGGCAGATCACCTGTGCAAAATAATGTAAACCCTGAAAACATGAACTGTTGGGGTGCCTTGAGGACTGGAGTTGAGAAACACTAGTTTAGTGTGTACTTGTCTCAAATAAGAGCACTGTAATTTCTGTCTGTTGCTTACTAGGGATGAGCTCTGGTGTGTTCGCACAGTGCACGTGCAGAGCCTGCCAGGAAGTCTGCACGGCGCTGCGCTAACCACAGGCAGGGAGTTATTTCCCGATCCCTGCAGCCGAGTATCGGGAATATGTCTCCCTGCCTGTGATAAGTGCAGCGCCGTGCAGACTTTTTGACAGGCTCTGCACGTGCACTGTGCAAATCACTTCTGGCACCAAGAGAAAAAGGGTGATGGGAGGGACCTTCTGATTGACAGCCTCAGCTCTGTTCCAGAGTGCTCTGTGAAGGGGGGTGTGTCTCTTCCCTCCAATCAGCTCTCAGAGCTCTCCTCACTGATATAACTTCAGCTCTCCGCCGACTGCTTTTCAGAGCTGAGAGATTGTGTGTAAATTCTGCACTTTGCATGGATGTAGAGGAAAGATGGCTGATGATAAACAGGTACAATTGGTGTTGGAGGATTTGTCTCTGCTCTGTGTATCACCTGAGGCCAGTCACTTCACTGGGTATATGTGAAGGTTTACAACCACTTTAGGCTAGGTTCACACACATCCAGCTGCGGTTTTCCGGCAGTTTATAAAGGGAGTCCCTTGCATCATTGTTCACCGGTTCAGGTGCGATTCAGGTGTAAATTTTTATTTGAATTCGCACCTGAACCAGATCTAAAATCACACAGGACAGGACTCTTTTAAAAAATGGACCGCGGCCGCCCTGGATATGTGTGAACCCGTTCCATTGTAAGCTGGTCCAGTTCACATGTTATGCGAATAACGTGCCCACCTGCAAGTAAATACTTATCTTTCCCATCACCCATGCAACTGAACACCAGAGGCGTCCCTAGGGGGGGACCAGAGGGGGCCCTGACCCCCCCAACATCATGCTGTGCCCCACCATGTGCCCCCCCTTTTTGTATTTTGCTCCCCGCGAGAGAGAGCGTCCCCAGTCAGCTCTGCGGGGGATTCCTCCCCCTCCCTGTGCTCGCCGACACTGCATAATGCGAGCGCTCACACAACCAGATATTCTAGCCTGGGCCGTGTTTAAGTGTGTGCACTGCAGACTGCAGTACACTGTAATCACTGAACTACATTATCTCCATCCCTTCTCTCCCCCCCCCATCTGTCTCCCTCCCCCTCTCCTGTTCTTTCAAAACATTCACAATTTACTTTCACTTTCAGTTAGGCAGATAATATACGGTGCAAATTTCTTTCCTGCATCCACAGATTGCAGGAAAGAAACTTGCATGATTCCCCCATCAACAGACAGTGGTGACAGGGGAATATCCCTCCTGCCCAGCAATTATATTCTCCCGACAAACAGTGATTATCACTAGTGACTATACAGCAACCACTAGTGATAATTATAAGAGAATCTGCTCATTAATGGTTCAAATCTCAGCCAGTTTCTGCTGAGATTTAAACTGTCTATGGCTGGTCTTAGCTCTTAGGCAGCCCATACATTGATTAGCACTGTGGAGTGTCGGCTTCCTGGCGTGATCGGGCATGTGGGATTTCAAACACACCCGAGCCCATCTCTATTGGTTGTAGACAGTTGAGCTCCCTGCAGGTTGCTTAGCAGCAGTGGAGCCCTCTCTGACATGCTGATCGGGATGCAATCCAGGTGATGCTCTTAGTCAAATCCTAGTCATAAATATCAGAGATTTTATTGATCAAAGCCCACACTTTACAGGCATAGAGCCCACATGGCTGTTGATCATACGGTTGATTATATTTATGTGGTTGTACTCTTGATGCTAATAAATACTGTGTTTATTAGATCTGACTGGGAGCATCACCTGGATCACATGCCGATCAGCATGTCAACAGAGAAGGTTATACAGCATTACTGCTGCTAGGTGACCAGCTGGGGGCTCGGCTCTCTATAACCAATAGTGCCAGCCTTCCCCTGCATGCACCCATAATGTCACCAGCACTAGGTCCTAATAGACTGCCGCTGCTGCCAAGGAGACAGATGCCAGACCAGCGCTGTAAATAGCAGGGACAGGACAGCTGGGGATCCCCACTGTGGCAGAACACCAGGGCCCGGTGGCAAGACAACCTTTGCAACCCTGATAGTTCTCCCACTGCTTTGGACCCTTATATTTTCATGGTGTGCTGGTGACATATATCTCTTGTTTTCTGCCACCCTGGGGGGCCCCAGTATAGTAGGAAGGGAGCTCACTGCAGAACATGTGAAAGGGCCCATAGTGGGATCGTAGTAAGGGGCCCCAGGATATATATATATATATATATATATATAATTGCATTTTATAGTTGGCCCCCCTACTTTTGTCCCTGTCCCCCCATGTGCCCCCCCTAAATATGAAAGCTGGAGACGCCACTGCTGAACACCACTCTGATCCAGAGAGACCCCCAGCAAAAGTATTCTGCAGAAACCAACACGTTTAGTAGTGTTGATCTCCTGGTCACTAGTGTTGATCTCCTGGTCACATTGGTTCCTCCTACCAACCTATAAGTCTCTACCATGTACCCTAGTGACATTGAGGTCCACAGGAAGAATCACTGAATGCTGGGGAGGAGCAGATCTACACCCTCACTCTTCTAGAATAGTTCTGGAACTAGTTAGTCTCTTAGAGCAGCCAGCTAACAATTTTAAAAAGCCCACTGAAAAGGTTGTTCGACATAATTATATATGTGCATGTGGTCGTGCCTCATGCACAATTCTGATGTTCACCAGTGATTATAGGCATCTAGATCTTCTACAATTTACATTAAACATACATGGACAATGCTTTGAAAAACAGCTTCTTTCCGGTTCCAAATCCTATGTCTTCAACTGGTCTGGCCATTCAACCCAACCATCACATATTCATGTATATGCCAGATTACACACAAACACTAAAGCCAAATATCAAAGACCACAAGTATTGAGAGTCGGGGTTGATGCCCAACCACATCTACCACTTGTTATTCAATATCTGATTGCTGAGCTGCAAAAAAAACAAAAAAAAACTGTCTTTGTACTGCCCCCTTTTATATGAGAGATTTACAAATAAGAATTCACTATCATTTATTATTGTATAGCACACCCTTTCTCATGCTTTTTACTCCAACGGAACCCTTAAAATAATATTTAGATTTCAAAGAACCCCTGCTAAAATATTTTTTGGGTGTTTCCATTTGAAATAAATGCCCCTTACATTGGTGCTCAGTGGGTATAATGCCCCCCTTATTTTGGTGGTCAGTGGAAAGAATCCTCCCCTTACATTTGTGGTTAGTGAAAATATTCCTCCCCTTGTTTGGGTGGTCAGTGAGAAGAATCATCCCCTTACATTGGTGATCAGTGAAAAGAGATCTCCCCTTACATTGGTGGCTAGTGGAAAGAGATCTCCCCTTACATTGGTGGTCAGTGGGAAGAATGCTCCCCTTACATTGGTGGTCAGTGGGAAGAATGCTCCCCTTACATTGTAGGCAGTGGGAAGAACGCTTTCCTTACTAACTTACATTGATGGTCAGTAGGAAGAATGCCCCCTACAGTGGTGGTCAGTGGGAAGAATGCCCACTTACATTTCAGGTCACTGAGAATAATGCCCCTTACATTGGCGATCAGTAGGAAGAATTTTCCTTAAATTGGTGGTCAGTAGGATGAATTCCCTTTACATTGGTGGTCAGTGAGAAGAATGCTCCTCTTACATTGGAGGTCAGTGGGAAGATTGCCTCCTTACATTGAAGGTCAGTGGGAAGACTGCCTCTTTACATTGAAGGTCAGGGGGAAAATTGCCCCCTTTACATTGGAGGTCAGTGGGAAAATTGCCCTCTTACATTGAAGGTCAGTGGGAAGAGTGCCTCCTTACAGTGGAGGTTAGTGGGATAATTGTCCCCTTGCGTTGAAGGTCAGTGCCTAGATTGCCCACTTAAATTGAAGGCCAGTGGGAAGATTTCCCCCTTACATTGAAGGTCAGTGGGAAGACTGCCTCCTTACACTGGAGGTCATTGGGAAGATTGCCCCCTTAGAATGAAGATCAGCGGTAAGATTGCCCCCTTACATTGAAGGTCAGTGGGAAGATTGCCTTTTTACCTTCTTACACTGGAGGTCAATGGGAAGACTGCCTCCTTACATTGAAGGTCACTGGGAAAATTTCCCCCCTACATTAAAGGTCAGTGGGAAGATTGCCTCTTTACATTGAAAGTAGGTAAGAAGATTGCCTCCTTACATTGAAGGTCAGAGGAAAGTTTGCTCCCTTACATTGGAGGTCAGTAGAAAGATTGCCCCCTTACATTGGAGGTCGGTGGGAAGATTGCCCCCTTACATTGGAGGTCGGTGGGAAGATTGCCCCCTTACATTGGTGTATAGTGGGAAGAATGCCCCCTTACATCAGTGGTCAGAATGTCCCCCGTTTGTCTCTACCAAGTGGCACACAACCCAAAACTAGGCAGGTACCATCAAGTGGGAAGTCAATCAGCCACAGCCCATAAACCCCTAAAAATCCTCTGAAGGGACCCTAGAGTTCCACTAAACCTTGGTTGAGAATACCCTGGTATAGGGCATTGTTAAACCTGCTGTAACTACTTCCAAAAAATTGAAATGTATCTGTCACTACATATGACTGCACTGTAAACTGCTGCCATGCAATACTGCTTTACAGATATAATCATGAAAGTCGCGTATTATGGGGCCCAGTCACTGAACGCCACTGGGGCCCCTCTAATTGCTTACTAGATCCCACTGTTTGTCACTGAATGCTCCCCACCATGCTACTTGCATTTTCTCTCCCTCTTACTCAGCCAGGTAGAAGAAATGACAAGGCAGCCCAGGCAGAGATGGCCAATAAATGATTATCATAGTGCAGTAACGTGGGCATACTGTAAGGCCCCATACACACGGCCGAGGAACTCGACGTGCCAAGCACGTCGAGTTCCTCGTCGAGTTCTGGGATGAAGCCGCCGAAGAGCTCGGCGGGCCGCCTTCTCCCATAGAACAACAAGAAAATAGAGAACATGTTCTCTATTTTCTCGACGAGTTCCTCGGCGGCTCCATCGAGCCAAAAGTGTACAGACGACAGAGTTTCTCGGCAGAATCCGGGTTTTGACCGAGTTTCTCGGTGAATTCTGCCGAGAAACTCTGTCGTGTGTACGAGGCCTCAGTCCACAACTAAAGAGTCTGGTGGTTATTTTGGAAAAGTCTACAACTCGGTGAAATAAAACGCTCTCCAGAGAAAAGAACGGGGAGCAATTCTGGCAATCCACAAAGTCCTACAAATAGCACTGCATCAGAAAACCAATTAAACAATGATGTATATATTTACTATAGGTACTTACAGTATATAGTACAATTAAACTGTACAGAGAACATTTTTCAAATAATGTATATAACAAAAAACAATATGCAAATACAAATCTTAAAGAACGCAATAATATAAAAAAAAAAACAACTAAACAGAGAGGGGCATGATTTGGAAGTTTTTGTCTCAATCTTTTTTTTCCTTATTTTTTTCTGAATACTTTATTCTCATTGTACCACAATAGATGAAAAACGTACATGTAGGATTTTTTCTGACCCAGTGTACCCCAACGCAAGCAGGGACAGATTTTTATCTCGGGAGCCTATAGGCAGAGAATTCTGAATCCCATCCCAGCTCCATCCACCTTCCCCGATCCTATTCTGGCCCCACATCCACCACCCTGATTCCATCCTGGCGCCATTCACCACCCCAATCAATTCCTGCTTCATCCATTCCTCCGATTCCATCCGGGTTCCATCTACCATCCCAATTCCATCCCAGCTCCATCAACCCCCCCGATCCCATCCTTGCTCCATCCATTTCTCCCATCCCATCCTGACTCCATCCACCACCCGATCCCATCCAGGCTACATCCATCACCCCTATCCTATCTCCAGCAATCACCCCAATCCCATCCTGGCTCAATCCACCACCCTGATTCCATCCCGGATCCATCCTTCACCCTGATCCCATCCTGGCTCCATCCACTACCCCAGTCCCATCCCAGCTCCATCCATCACCCTGATCCCATCCCAGTTCCATCCATCACATTGATCCCATCCAGACTCCATCCATCACATTAATCCCATCCTGACTCCATCGATCCCCTGATCCCATCCCAGCTGCAGCTCCAGGCCCCATCTAGCCCATATGTAGGGAGGGGATTCAGCTACGTCTAGCAGAGAGGAGGGGGAGGAAGCACAAAGCTCAGACAGGACACCCCACCAGTCCCATAACGGTCTGGTCCTCAGAAAACATTAGGTGGTGTGTGGGTGATGTGATCTGAGCACTGCCACTGTCCCAGAGGGCTTATCGGGTGGTATGCGGCATGTATCTGGTAATAGCTGGAGAAGGGAGAGGAAACCCATCCCTGGGGTGTAGAGCTGTGAGCAAGATAAGTCCCTTATATACCAATCCGCACTGAGATGTATCCGCTCCTAGCACCCCATGTATAGAGACCAGGAGCCAGGACATTCCAGGTCCAATCACCACAGGAAACCTCACTGCACTTCATACCGCCAATCTTCAGTCCTCTCCCTCTGGAAGCCCTGTGTGTGTGTGTATATATAGAAAAATCTTCTACAGACTGATCCTCGTCCCAGAATTTGTAATATCCCCCATCTACGGTCTGTGCTCTGTGTATATCACAATCAGTCTGTATATAGAGAGAGATTAAAAAAAACTCTCTAAGCAGGGCGCCTGTAGGCATATGCCTACAGTGCCTATTGGGAAATCTGGCCATGAAAGCAAGGAGCTGCATTACCCTAGTGTGTTGGAGTACCACTTAGCCACTTGCTTACTGGGCACATAAACCCCCTTCGTTCCCAGGCGAAATTTCAGCTTCCGGCACTGCGTCGCTTTAACTGACATTTGCGCGGCCGTGCGACGTGGCTCCCAAACAAAATTGACGTCCTTTTTTCCCCACAAATAGAGCTTTATTTTGGTGGTATTTGATCACCTCTGCGGTTTTTATTTTTTGTGCTATAAACAAAAAAAGAGCGACAATTTAAAAAATATATATATTTTTTTTACTTGTTGCTATAATAAATATCCCAATTTTTTTTTTTTTTAAACTATTTTTTTTCTCAGTTAAGGCCGATACGTATTTTTCAACGTATTTTTGTAAAAAAAAAAAAAAAATCGCAATAAGCGACTGGTTTGCGCAAAAGTTATAGCGCCTACAAAATGGGGAACAGAATTATTTCATTATTTTTTTTTTACTAGTAATGGCGGCGATCTGCGATTTTTATTTGGACTGCGATATTGCGGCAAATTTAGGACCATTCACATTTATACAGCGATCAGTGCTATAAAAATGCACTAATTACTGTATAAATGTGACTGGCAGGAAAGGGGTTAACACTAGGGGGTGAGGAAGGGGTTAACTGTATAGCCTGGGTGTGTTCTAACTGTGTGGGGGAAGGGGGTGACTGGGGGAGGTGACCGATGCTGTGTCTCTATGTACAAGAGACACAGATCGGTCTCCTCTCCTCAAACAGCACGTGGAGCTCTGTGTTTACACACAGAGCTCCACGTCCCTGCTGTTACCGGCTGTGTCACCGCCGATCGCGTGTACCCGGCAGACATCGCGGCCGCCAGGTACACGCATCGGCTCCCCAGCGATGCGGCGGCACAGTGGTTACCCGCCGCGCTCCCCCCAGTGGCGTGCACAGGTAATGCATTTCAAATGACGTCCAAAGACGTCCATTTGGCACCTGAGAACCACGCTGTTGACGTCTTTTGTCAATAGCGCGGGTCTCAAGTGGTTAAAATGAAAAGCACCACAGTGTGCTAACTGCAATTCACCACAAAGTTGAGTTTTGGCTCTTAATGCAGAACTTTACCCATTACAACCAGTACAATTTGATTAAAAAAAAATGTCTCCAGCAAGGAACATACATTCCACATTCCACATTAATAATTATGCTACTAAAATGAGAGTGTGCTGTAAATTGCCTCCAGCATTGTTCCTGTTTCTTCTTGCTGCAGGCTGCCATTTTTTCTGAAGCCAAGAGCCACTAAGCAGCAGTAAATCTTTAGGCTGTCAGCAGATTGGCCTCTACATTTTAGGCACAGTGCCAAAAGCAACAAAGCATGTGCATGTTTTACATAGCTATACCTACAAAAGGGGTCAGCCTGAAGTGATCTAGCAGGACTTAATTTTCTGACTAATGTTCCACTTTAAGCCTGCCATACACAGCTCAAATTTTGGATGATTCCTGTTGAATCGGTCAAAATTTGTGCCATGGGTCACGCTGTCAGAACCACCCAACTCAAAAAAAGTGGATGTTTTTAATCAGCTTTTGCTAAAGGAGCTGGGTGGAAAATTGCTGACTAACCAGTGACTACACCCAACCAGTTCATGTATTCTGACAGCCACAGGTGCCATCTGTCACAATAGAATAGCCAAAAGGAAAGATTCTTCCAACTGCACTGTTTAGCATTCATGGGGAAATCAAATCATTTGCTCTCGTTCGGCCTATGGGCTGAACAAGAGAAATCTGTATATGCCCTGGTTCACACTGGGCTGCGGGAGTGAAGCCGTGCGAGTTCAGCTGAACTCGCACGATTTCTCTCCCGTTGGCAGTCCCGATTTCGGCCGTGATTTAAGAGACATCTGTGCAGGTTTCTGCACAGATGTCAATGTAAATCGCGGCCCGAAATCGCAAAAAGTAGTACAGGAACTACTTTTTGAAATCGGTGCAGCGCCGCAGTGATTGGGGCGGTGTCATTGCCGACAATTGCCGGCAAATGCCGCCGATTTGAGATGCGATTTCACATGTGAAATCGCATCTCAAATCGAAGCAAATCGTACCCAGTGTGAACCTGGGCTTAGTTTGACTAGCTTTAAAAAGTAACTCCACTTTGTTGAGAAAAAAAACATTCCCCTCTAGGTGATCGGTGTACATTGCAAGGATTATAACAAACTTTGTTGCAGATTCCTACTTTTTATTATTCTGAAGAAACAGCTGTGTGCTTGTCTGTGTCCATATAGGAGTGATCTTATAATCATCAGTCAGCTGCTGCACCCGCAGGGCTCTAATGAGGAAATTGTCAGCGTCTGCATCCCTTTAGAGGTGATTTCTCTTTAAGAATATCTCACCAAAAATGAAATTTTTGTTGCAGGGATGCTCAAAATCTGATTTATATATTAGTGCAGACTTCTGGGAAAATCGGTAAGCCAATCACATAAGCAGGAAATTACATTTTCAGGGGGCTCCTCTGCGCACCATCTGTGTACAGAATGCCTCCAGGTAGCCATATTGCATTGCATTGTACAGAAAATTACAATGCTGCAGACTATAAAGGAAAACGCATTTATAATAAAATTCAGTTACAATATGACTTGTGTAGCAATTGTATACGCTACATTATTTTTTGTATTTGCAATCCCCCCCCAAAGTGGAGTTACCTTTTAAGATGGCCATACACTGTTAACCCCTTCCATACAGGGCATTTTCACCCCCTTCCTGCCCAGACCAATTTTTAGTTTTCAGCGCTGTGGCACTTTGATTGACAATTGCGTGGTCATGCAACACTGTACCCAAACTAAATCTTTATGTTTTTTTCCCCCCACAAATAGAGCTTTCGTTTGGTGGTATTTGATCATCTCTGCGGTTTTTATTTTTTGCGCTATAAACAAAACAAGAGTGATTTTTTTTTTTTTTAAAACAAAATTTTTTACTTTTTTATTTAAAAAATTTCAATTTAAAAAAAAAAACAAAAAAACATTTTTTTTCCCTCAGTTTAGGCCGATACGTATTCTTCTACATATTTTTGGTAAAAAAAAAATCGCAATAATCGTATATTGGTTTGCGCAAAATAGGTGATAGATTTATGGCATTTTTTTAGGGGGAGCTGAAGGGGTTAAAATGTTCCCTATAGTGTGTTCTAACTGTAGGGGGGAGGGGACTCACAAGGGGAGGAGACCGATGTGTGTTCCTCTGTACTGGGAACACACATTGGTCTCCTCACCGCTGACAGGAGGTGGATCTGTGTGTTTACACACACAGATCCACACTCCTGCCGCGATCACCGGCAATCTCGGTTGCCCGGCGGCAATCGCGGGGTCACAAGTGGTGCCGCGGGCGTGCGCGCACCCTAGAACACCGGGAATACAGGACGTCATATGACGTCCACCCGGATCAAGGGAGGGTTCCTGCCGACGTCATTTGACAATGCGTCGGACCATTCTCATCGGATGAACCGGTCGTGTGTACAGGGCCTTAGGCTGCATTCACACCTAGGCCGGGTACACACGGACAAACATGTACGGTGAAAGCGGTCCGTCGGACCGTTTTCACCGTACATGTCTGCCAGAGGGCTTCTGTACGATGGTTGTACACACCATCGTACAGAAGTCCGCGCGTAAACAATACGCGGGGCGTGTCCGCGGTGTCGCCGCGCCGATGACGCGGTGTCGCCGCGACAATGACGCGGCGACGTGAGCGGCCTGCCTTTAAAATGCTTCCACGCATGCGTCAAAGTCATTCGACGCATGCGAGGGACGGCGGGCGCCTGGACATGTACGGTAGGTCTGTACTGACGACCGTACATGTCCGAGCGGGCAGGATTCCAGCGGACTGTTTTAAAACAAGTCCAGGAATATTTGTCCGCTGGGAAAAGGCCCGGCGGGCAAATGTTTGCTGGAATTCGGCCCGCTCGCGCCCACACACGACCAAACATGTCTGCTGAAACTGGCCCGCGGACCAGTTTCAGCAGACATGTTTGGTCGTGAGTATGGGGCCTTAGGCGTAGGCGATTTGCAGCGTTTTTTACCACGATTTGCCGCGACAAATTGCAGCGTTTTTTACCGCGGTTTTGTATAGGTAATTGTCGGGTATGGAGAACGCCGAAGCTACCCGATATGCCGCGACAAAAAAGGGTCCGGGACTTGTTTGAGCTTCAGGCGTTCGGCGTTTTGGCCAATCTAATGTATCTAATGTATCTAATTCTGCAGGCCCCTGGGCGACCAAATCATTTGAAGTCCCAAATGTGATTGTACAATCAAGACTCTAACGGGTATTAGCTTAAAGCGGAACTAAACCCCCCTATCTTTTTCAGCCACGGAAGCTGACATCTTAGCCTCCGTTTGATCTGCAGTTGCCATGGTGCTGCTCGTGTGATCAGTTATGACACCAGCCATTTGATGGCCTGACTGTTCAGTAGAGAACACAAGAAAATGTGACAGTTATCATTCATCGCATGCCTTGAATGTAACTGTTTTATGAAATGGGTAAATCAATGAGTTACGCTTAAAGGCCCCTTTCACACTTGTGCGACTTGGGACTGCAAAGTAGCATGACAAGTCGTACCCTGTGATTTCCAATAAGTACCATTCATATCTGTGCGACTTCAGAGTAGTCCCTGCACTACTTTGGTCCGACTGTGATGCGAGTTGAGGTCCAAAAACCTCAAGTTTACACAGGCATTCCCTGAAATCGCTGCAAAATTGTGGCAGCGAAATCATGGTAGAACCGTGGCGAAATCGAGCGTCTTTCAAGTCGCGTCAGTGTGAAAGGGGCCTAAAGCAGAACTAAACCTTTCAATTTAATGGTTTCAAAAAACAGTTACATTACAGGCACGTGCCAGAAATGTTAACTGTCACATTTGCTTGTGCTCTCAACCAAACTGTCAAACCATCAAATGGCTGGTGTCATAACTGATCCCATGTGCAGCACCATGGCAACTGCAGATCAAACAGAGGCTAAGATGGCAGCTTCCATGGCTGAAAAAGATAGGGACCGCCCTGTCATCTTTCGGCTCAGCGGGGATCAACGGAGCGTTCCCCACTGAGCAAGCAGATGTTAACCACTTCCATACAGGGCACTTATACACCTTCCCGCCCAGAAACAATTTTTAGCTTTCAGCGCTGTCGCACTTTGAATGAGAATTGCGCAGTCATGCTACACTGTACCCAAACTAAATTTTTATCATTTTGTTCCCACAAATAGAGCTTTATTTTGGTGGTATTTGATCACCTCTGGGATATTTTTTTGTTTCTGTTATAAAACATTGTAAATAAGTATGTTTTCTCCTTCACTGATGGGCACTGATGGTACTGCACTGACGGGCACTGATGGGCACCGATGAGGTGGCACTGATGTGGTGGCATTGATGGGCACTAATATGCTGCACGGATGGGCACGGATAGGCGACACGGATGGGCACGGATAGGCGGCACGGATGGGCACTGATAGGCGGCACGGATGGGTACTGATAGGCGGCACGGATGGGCACTGATAGGCGGCATGGATGGGCACTGATAGGTGGCACGGATGGGCATAGATGGGCACTAATGTATGTGTTGTACTAATGGATGTCAATCCTGCCAAACAATGCCTGCCAATCAGTGATGCCCATTGTGGGCACTGATTGGCATCCATTGCGGCACTGATTGGCATCCATTGCAGCACTGATTGGCATCCATTTTTTGTGTCCTTCTCATCCCTGGTGGTCTAGGGTGGCATACCTTATTTTTTTATTTTTTTGCATCCCTGGTGGTCTAGTGGGCATCCCTGGTGGTCCAGTGGGCATCCTCGGGGGGGGCTGTGCTGATAATCGATCAGCACAAACCCCCCCTGTCACAGGAGCAGCCGATCGGCTCTCCTCTACTCGCGTCTGACAGACGCGAGTGAGGAAAAGCCGCTTAACGGCTTTTCCTGTTTACATCGTGATCAGCCGTCGTGATCAGCCGTCGTGATCATCCCCCCCCCGCCCCGAGGCCGGTCGCTCGATCCAAGCGGCCCCTGGCGCTGCCATCGTTACTGAGGGAAACAGGCAGTGGGCCTTGCGGCTTCACTGCCCGTTTCCTACTGCGCAAGCGTGAGTCTCGCGGCGCTTTTGTGAATGGGCGGCTGCTTTCTGGGATACACACAGTTCCCAGGAGGCAGTGCGCACCATTCCCCAGAAGACACCGCGAGAAGGATGAAGAAGAAGACCTGCCGCAGTGGATGAAGAGGCAGATTAGGAACTTCCGCATAGCAACCGCTATTTCTGGAAAGTAAATAAAAAAAAAAAAATGTTCAATTCTTTTTTTTTACTTTTTTTTTTTTCAATTTTCTGTAAAAAAATTCAGGGTGGAACTCCACTTTAAATTTATTACAGTGGTTGTAAACCCACTTTTGTAAGTTACACCTACAGGTAAACCTAGATTAAGGCTTACCTGTAGGTGTTAGCAATATCTCCTAAACCTACATAGTTTAGGAGATATTCGCCGAATGACAGGCACCGATGTCTACGGCACGCAGGCACACTGAGAATAGCCGGTCTAAATTCGGCAAAGGCGAATTTGACGGCTCCCGCGCGCATGCGCAGAGTGACGTCTTCGCAGCGCCGGAGCGGCGATACCTGAAAGTAACCTCTGGGAGCGATGGATGCGGCGGAGGGGGACACAAGGACGGCTTCTGGTGCTTCGTTCTAAGGTAAGTACATGCATAATGAGCTAGTATGCTAGTCATACTAGCTCTTTATGGCTTTGTCTTGCAGGTTTTATTTTTTTTCCAGGGTTTACTTACGCTTTAAAGTGGTAGTAAACCTTGTACTACCACTTTAAAGCGGGGGTTCACCCCCCCATATTTCACCGCCGCTTCCGGGTATGTCTTCTGCAGGACTGGGCGTTCCTATCTGATTGACAGGCTTCCGACCGTCGCATACAGCACATCACGAGTTGCCGAAAGAAGCCGAACGTCGGTGCGGCTCTATACGACGCCTGCGCACCGATGTTCGGCTTCTTTCGGCAACTCGTGATGCGCTGTATGCGACGGTTGGAAGCCTGTCAATCAGATAGGAACGCCCAGTCCCGCAGAAGACATACTCGGAAGCGGCGGGGAAAATACGGTATGTACGAAAAAAAAAAAAAAAACAGCCGATTGTCATTAGTAAACTCGGCTGAATGTAATGTTAAAAAAAAAAAATTGGGTGAACCCCCGCTTTAACCTACAGGTAAGCCTATAATAAGGCTTACCTGTAGGTATAAAGAATATATCCTAAACCTTACAGGTTTAGGAGATATTCCCTCTGCAATGCGCCGCTGACTGCAGCGGCGCATGCGCAGCGGGGATCCTCGGCTAAAGGGCTGGCAGCCGACGGACCTTGCCAGAGAGAAGTCTCCGGCGCGCATGCGCGGGAGTGACGACATTGCCGCTCCAGCCAATCACAGCGCTGGAGCGGCGATACCCGGAAGACACGCCAAGGAAAGATGACATCTCCCTCGGCGTGGACCAGGTAAGTTCCTCTCACCTCGTTCCAAGGTAAGTATTTCATAATCAGCTAGTATGCATTTCATAATCAGTGTTGTCCTAATGACAATCGGCTTTTTTTTTTTCGTACATACCGTATTTCACCCCTGCTTCCCGGTATAATCTGCGGCACTGGGCGTTCCTAATTGATTGACAGGCTTCCGACCGTCGCATACAGCACGTCACGAGTTGCCGAAAGAAGCCGAATGTCGGTGCGGCTCTATACGGCGCCTGCGCACCGACGTTCGGCTTCTTTCAACAACTCGTGACGTGCTGTATGCGACGGTCGGAAGCCTGTCAATCAAGGAAAAATTATCATCTTTTCATCACTTGTTGCTATGTTGGTAGATTTTTTTAATCTTCTGCCTGGGTGAAATGTTCTATTGATTAAAGCGACGAAACGCCCGTAGCAACCGCTCGTTGTCGCGCAAGTCGCTTGAATCGATAGTTTCCATTACTTTCTATGGGAAACGCTCAAAAATGACCAAACCGCCCGATACGCACCACAAAAAAGGGTCCGGAACTTGTTTGAGCTTCAGGAGTTCGGCGTCAGGCGTATTGGTTCGGCGTCAGGCGTATTGGCGTGCAGATGTAAACCATCTGCATAGGGTAACATGTATTTTTTCCCCTCTAGCGTATTGAATGCAGCCTTAGAACAATTATTTATTTGTAAAACAGAAACAAAGAAAAATAAAAATAAAAAAAGGCATTCTTTTTTGTTTATTTAGCAAGTAATAACAAACCCAGTGATGAGTAAATATCACCAAATAAAAGCTCCAGTTGTGTGAATAAAATGATAAAAATGTAGTGTTGCATGACCGCGCAATTGTCATTCAAAGTGCGACAGCGCTGAAAGCTGTCACAAAATATTCCAACTGCACACCTTCCAGGAAAATGGCCAATAAGTAAAAGGGTGCTGAAACGATCACCAGCTGGGAACCGGAAAGCAAATCATGTACACATATTCGCCAGCACACCAAGGATCACTGAAAAAACGTCCAAAAATTTAATGCATAATAACGATCCAAAAAGCAACGTTTCGAGGTCACGCAGGACCTCTTCGTCAGCCTGACGAAGAGGTCCTGCGTGACCTCGAAACGTTGCTTTTTGGATCGCTATTATGCATTCAATTTTTGGACGTTTTTTCAATGATCCTTGGTGTGCTGGCGAATATGTGTACATGAAGTGCTGAAAGCTGAGCGTTGTCCTGGGCAGGAAGTGGGTAGAAGATGGGCAGTATTGAAGTGGTTAAGGAAGACTGTAGAAGAGAAGAAGGTATGTAATAGGTGGTGGTGGGGGAAGGAGAAAGAAATAGTCGCTTCTAGTTCCTGGTATGCGGAAATAAAGAAGCTCCTTTGATTTGCAGCATCTCCTGCACTCCATCCAGCACTCCTCCCCATCACCTCACCCTCTGCTCCCCACAAGGTGTGACAATGACATCCACACATGTCACCACCAGCACAACATCAACAAATAAAAGCAGCACTGACGTCACAAAGTCTGCACACGGGACAATGGGCACTTACCTCCTCCAGAGCTGTCACTCCCTGTCTACACTTGTGTGCCTTGCTGAGAAAGTTGGCTAAGGATCCCTCAGGGCTGATCTCCTGGAAGAGGCTGAGTGCTGTGGAGTCTGGCATGGTGCTCCTCACCTCCTTCTTCATCACTACATAGGAGATGATCGCTGGCTACACACCATCTGCTGGCATCTCACTCCTCATTCAGCCTGGTCATCCCCTTTCACTTTTACAAGGTCCCGTCATGGAAATGATTGCTTCTCCATGGTGGACCTGAGCTCCTTATTGTGCAGGACACTACAGATGTCTATGTGATGCTGGGATGCCCCGAACTGTGTGCTGCTGTAGTCAGGAAAGTTGTAGGGATCAGGAGTCCCAGGTTGGAGGAGGAGGAGGAGGAGGAGGAGGGAGGGGGGTCTCCTGCTGCTCTGCCTCCCTCCTCCCGGCCGATCCCAGTCACGTGACGGCTCCGGAGCAGAGAGCGAAGTCTCAGCACGTTGGCTGTACATTTCTCCTCTACAAGTATGTGACCTGCAAAGTGCTGCTGAGTACAAGGTGACAACGCTGACACAGCAAAGAACAAGAGGGGACACTCATCTGCAGGCTCATTCCTTCACATGTCAACTTTACTTCTCCAAAGTGGTACTAGACCTGCACACTGAAACACAATACAATAAACATTCCATAGTACCCCCGGCCGGGACTAGCCACCTCAGCCCAGGAGGAATGACCGGGCCATTTTTTTGCGATTCAGCACTGCGTCACTTTAACTGACAATTGTGCCAGCGTGCGACGTTGCACCCAAACAAAATTGATGTTTTTTTCCCCCACAAATAGAACTTTCTTTTGGTGATACAGTAAAACCTTGCTTTGAGAGTAACTTGGTTTGAGAGCGTTTTGCAAGACAAGCAAAATGTTTTAATACATTTTGCCTTGATATACAAGCAATGTCTTGATATAAAAGTAGCGTCAAGTATAAAAAAGAAGAGAGGAGCCTCTAAGTGTAGTAATATGGTTACATTTTTGAAAAAAAAAAAGTTTATTTGTTTCTGTCATAAAATATTGTTTTCCCCTTCACTGACGGGCACTAATGAGTCAGCACTGATATGCAGCACTGATGGGCACCAATAGGCGGCACTGATGTGCAGCACTGATAGGTGGCACTGATTGGCACTGACAGGTGGGACTGATGGGCACTGACAGCCAGCTGTAATGGGCACTGACAGGCGGCTGTGATGGGCACTGACAAGCGGCACTGATTGGCACTAATAGGTGGCACTGATTAACACTGACAGGTAGCACTGATGGGCAGCACCGATGATGAGTTACTGATGTGTTACTGACAGGTGTTACTACTGGGCACTGTTTGGCTCTGTAATGGGCACTGATTGGCACTGTGGTGGACTCTGATTGGCACTGTGGTGGGCACTTCCTAACTTTATTATTGTGGCACTGCTGGGCATTGGTAGGCGATTGGCACATTTAAGGGGGATGTTCTGATTATCAGCACAGCCCCCCCCCCCCCCGACAGGGAGAGCCGCCGATCGGCTCTCCCTGTCAGCGTGAACCGAGATGATCAGCTGTGATTGGTCACAGCTGATCAAGTGGAAAGAAGCCTCTGACAGAGGCTCCTTATCACAACCGGCGATTGCCACGCTGCGTGCCCCCATGGGTGTGCGATGGCATGTTATCCTGCTGGATGTCATATGACAGAACCACTTCTCGGCCATCAATATGCTATATGCCAGGCAGTACCCCACCTCCACCTTGCTGGCATCTGAGTCGAAATGGAGCTCTGTACCCTTTACTGATTCAACCACAGGCCCAGCCATCTGCTCCTTCAAGAGCCACTCTCATCTCATCAGTCCATAAAACCTTTGAAAAATCTGTCTTCAGATATTTCTTGGCCCAGTCTTGACGGTTCAACTTATGTATCTTGTTCAGTGGTGGTCAGGTTTCAGCCTACCTTACCTTGGTTATGTCTTTGGGCACTGAATACCTTGTACTTCTGGGCAATCCAGGTAGGTTTCAGTTCTGGAATATGACAGCACCGGAGGATAACGGGTTCCTGGTAGCTTCACGTTTGAGCCTTCTCAAATCTTTGGCAGTTTCTTGTTGACTATTTGCAACAAAACATTTGATGGTTCTGTTTATGCTCCAATATCTTAGCAATTGCATAGCTGGGCCTACTTGATAGAAATACAGCCTCGGGCCAACGTAGTGCCGGGGCTGGAATCACACATACGTACATCGCGCTAGGAGGGCCACAAGGCGAAGGACCCCGAAAAACGGAATCTGCCCCTTAAGTACCCCTTCCCAGCATGCACAGCAGGGCACCACTCCCACTGGGCTGCTGCTGAGAAGGGTCACTTAACACACCATGGTTTGCCCGAGTTCCAACACGGGCCTGAGGTGGTAACGCCACCTAGAGGCAACAAGGGAAAACTTCTATAAAGCACAACCATAGCCAGAACAGAGGCTAATTTCCATGGAATCAGTAAAGTCTGAGCCTAACTATTGGCTCAGACGCCCTCTAAATTTAGCATAGCGCCCCAATCATTGGGAGCAGGGCGCTACACACATATTACCATAGACCAATGGTGTAAACGAGGTTGGGAGTTAGATCAATGTAACTTCAATGTGCACTTGTGCAGGAGCATCCATGGCCACCCAATAGCCAAAGAAGGAAGATATCAGATGCAGAAAAGAGCAGTTAGGGAGAGTATGAAACTACCTGCGCTGGTGAAGGACAAAGAGAGAGAGTATGTTGTACATACAGTGGGGATCGAAAGTTTGGGCACCCCAGGTAAAAACTTGTATTAATGTGCATAATGAAGCCAAGGAAAGATGGAAACATTTCCAAAAGACATCAAATTACAGATTAGACATTCTTATAATATGTCAAAGTTAGATTTTATTTCCATCATTTACACTTTCAAAATTACAGAAAACAAAAAAATGGCGTCTGCAAAAGTTTGGGCACACTGCAGAATTTATAGCATGCACTGCCCCCTTTGCAAAGCTGAGAGCTGCCAGTGTCATGGATTGTTCTCAATCATCATCTGGAAAGACCAGGTGATGTCAATCTCAAAGGTTTTAAATGCCCAGACTCATCTGACCTTGCCCCAACAATCAGCACCATGGGTTCTTCTAAGCAGTTGTCTAGAAAACTGAAACTGAAAATAGTTGACGCTCACAAAGCTGGAGAAGGCTATAAGAAGATAGCAAAGCGTTTTCAGATGTCAATATTCTTAATTCAGACCTCATTCTCAGTGCAGCGCCCACCAGGAATGAATGCAAATTCTTCTTCTTACCATCCTTGGTCATGTTATATGTCACATCAGAATCAGAATACTTTATTAATCCCATAACGGGGAAGAAATCCCCATGAGTAAGCTCTGGGGGGCAGAGTGAAACATGTTGGCGCATGGCTCGATGGGAGCCCAGGCTGAGGCTGTCTCTCTCATACCACCATAGGATTCCGTGGATGTGCGGCACCAGGGATCTTTCTTCTCTTCCTTCCCATGACGGGGAAGGCAAGAAGACAGGAAGAAGGGCAGAAGGAAGAAGGGCAGTCACTCCCATGCGGAGTCAATAGGTGCACACTCTCTTCTACCGGCAGCAAGCAGCTATTGGAGGAGAGAGCAGAACCCTCCCTATGGCAGTTATCAGGGCCCCTGCTCCGCCTATCAACACTGCGCCAGGGGCATGTTCCCCTTCTACCCCCCCCCCCCCCCCCCCCCCCGTCTCAGCCCTAATCCCAGTAGCCTCACAAATGCTGCAAATGAGGCGACTGCCAAAAAGTGGTTACATCTGTCAGTATCAGAGAAAATGAATTGCCCATGTAGTCGTAGCTAAAAAATGGATGCTACTTTCTTTATACAACGTACATGCAGGATCTAATTATTGTCAGTTCTTGTTTTTTATGTAAACATGACACAGTGTCAGTTCACATCTTTTGTATGCTGGGTGTAGTTCTGAGCATCTGTTCTTATCTGTAATCATTATATCTGTTCTGTGTCATAACACCTGTATAACATTTCCTGCATACTAATGTACACGCTGTCGCTTATTCAATATATTGCTAAAGTAAATTTACCTTGTGGGTTTATTTATTTGATTGTGTATATGTAAGGAGTGTCCAACCAACAAGGTGTGATCAGACAACCAAAACCTGCACGTGTACACAAAAGTAAAAAAAAAACCCTAATGGTCAGATAATGTCTGCGGCCCGGATTCTCAAAGCACTTACGCCGACGTATCTTTATATAAGCCGCGTAAGTGCACAGATGCGCCGTCGTATCTATGCGCTTGATTCCTAATGCTAGATACGCCTGAAATGTGTCTCCATCCGTCCGACGTAAGTTTCCTACGCCGTCGGAGCCTGTGCGCATATTTACGCTGGCCGCAAGGGGCGCTTCCATTGATTTACGCGTCGAATATGCAAATGACCGAGATACGCCGATTCACGACCGTACTTGCGCCCGTCGCAGTAGTATACGCCGTTTACGTAAGGCGTACGTCCGGCGTAAAGTTATTCCACCTATAGGAGGCGCATCCCATGCAAAGGTATGGACGGCGGAACAGCCGTCGTATTTTACGCCGTTTACGTAAGTCGTACGTGAATGGGGCTGGGCGTAGGTTACGTTCACGTCGTAGCTATTGAGCCGTCGTATCTTAGGGAGTATATTCCAAGTGATTCTGAGCATCCGCGCGCAATACGCGCATGCGGCGTTCGTTCGGCCCTTCATTTGCATGGGGTCAAGCTTCATTTAAATGGATCACGCCCACTTCCTTCCTACTTTGAATTAGGCGGGCTTACGCCGGACAATTTACTTTACGCCGGTGCAACGTTGGGAGCGAGTGCTTTGTGAATACTGTTCTTGCCTCTCAATGTTCCGTCGGCGTAGCGCATATGAGATGCGCTACGCCCGCACAAATGTACGCCGCTCTAAGTGAATCCGGGCCTACAAATTGAAGTGTCATCAGAGATCTACAACCACTTTAAAGCTGAGATCTGAGATAAGAAAACATAGTTTAAATACAAGAAGCATGTGTATTCTTCCTTCAATCTAGATGTGCATTGTGCATTTCCAGATCTATGAAATAATCCAGTGTGAAATGATGCCTCTGTAGCACTACCCCCGAAGGAGACGCTGGTTGTTGTTGGGATCGGCATATTAAGTTACCTCAGTGTTGTCTAGAGGTGTATTTGATGAGTAGAGTAGTAAACGAATGTCCAGTCAATGAATAAAGGTTTTCAAATGCTTTATTTCCAGGCCCAACATGGCCAACATCAACGTCAAATGGGGAGAAAAGGTTGATGAAGCAAGAGAGAACTTTGCAGTATCAGGCCTGGATATGAACCTCAGTAGTATAAATTGCAATCCGTCGCCACTCTAGCCAGAGTGGGTGAAGTGCCCCCGGACAGACTCATGCCACAAGTCTGGCAGCCGAACTGTCACTTTAGGTTTCTGGGAGGAACAGGCCTCTGCCACAGGCCAATTACTTGAATGAGCTAAATGAACAAATTAAGATTGAGCGAATCCTCCCAGTAGATTAAGCATAGGTCACCGGATGACAGCAATAGTGTACCTGTCAACATTCCGGTCACCAGATCCCCCATGGATCGTTCAAGCCCTGTGGGACAACCTGGCCTTGGGTTCTCCTCAAGCCGACCCCCCCATCGAATGGCATCCTGCCTGGGATCTCATCAACAAAATTGGGAACCCAGTAAGTCACTGGGGCCCCTCTCAGGAACATGGAACTCCGCGTAAAATGTGACCCCGGCCTGGAAGGCCATCACCGGGGTCCGTTGGATGCGCACACACTGAAGGTGGGTGCCGCACCTGGAACCTGGAACCCACGAAGGACTTAGAAAAATGGCGTCTGCAACAGATATACTCTCCCCCAGCATGCTCCGCGAGGGAAAACTCCTCTAATTGGCTGCTGGGGAAAAGCGGCTCTGCCAGAACCCCTCTAGCGCCACCTGTCGCCCAGGGGTGGTGACGACACCCCTGGAGAGCAGACTGACCTACAGGACAGTTCAGGAATGACAGCAGCCCAAAATTTAGCAAATTGCGAATGGGAGCAAAATAACTCTCCCATTCCCCACTAACTTTAGCGTAGTGCCCATACTGAAAGTAAGGGGGCGCTACACCTCTATGTAGTAACTTCCTATAATAAAGCCCATTTACTGCTGCTCTCTCTTTGTGCAGGGTGACTGGTCTTGTATCTGACACTTCCTTTAGTTTTCTTTAGGCAGGCTGTAGTGGGTGGAACTACTGGATAACTGTTATTTTTGACAGGTAATATCTGGGCTTGCAATAGCATTTGGTGCACACAAAGTAAGCTTATATAATTTGTGGCTATTGAGTAACATATTTAAAAGAGAAGTACCGTAGATACTCGAGTATAAGCCGAGTTTTTCAGCTCATTTGTTTGTGCTGAAAATACCCCCCTCTGCTTATACTCGAGTCACCTTTTTGCGCCTGATCTCCCGGACTTTGGGGACCCAGTACCGGCCGGCCGTAGGTCCCCTGAACCCCAAACTTTTTTGTCCGGGGGACCTACGGCCGGGAAGCACCGATTTTTCAAAGTTGGGCACCCCTTCCATAGACTAATTTCTCTGGTAATTTTGTGGACCCGATACCGGCCAAACTAAGCACACATGTAGCCCCAGTTCTCCTCTACAAGTGTGCAAAGTTTGCTGTGCACCCCTTCCATATACTCCCATGTTAAACGTAAGTCTAGTCATGGACACAGTGAGGCATGGGCACAGTGAGGCATGGATACAGTGAGGCACAGTGAGGCATGGGCACAATGAGGCATGCACATGGACACAGTGAAGCACAGTGAGGCATGCAGATGGACACCCTAGGCTTATACTTGAGTCAATACGTTTTCCCATTTATTTGTGGTAAAATTAGGTCCCTCAGCTTATATTCAGGTCGGCTTATACTCAAGGTATATACGATGGAGCATTAGACCGATGCTGCAGCTGTCCCCCAGTGTGAAGAAAATAGACTTTATTCTGTATTTTCTCATAGGTTCAGTTTTCTTTTAAGAACCCCTGGACCGATCTGGGTGAAATTTGGATATGTTGGTCCCCCAGATCGGGGCTATCAGGGGATATGTAATTGTAGGGATGCCTTGTGTGGAAAGGGGTGTTCAAACTTTTGGGAAAATTGTGTGCTCTCTGCCTGGAGATAATTGGTTTATTCCTTAACTGATCTCAATATCTCCCAGGCAGAAAGTGGGCGGGTCTACTATAAAAGCTTGCTGTGGTAATGTCGTCTGCTACTGTCATGTAAATGAAGCTTAGTCTGGCTCTCAAGACACTGTATTGTATGAATTTCTATTGATGATAAATGTGTATTGAAGGCTCGTTAGTACCCATTGTATGCTGTTGTGGGTGGAGTGTGTCATTGTCCATCTGATTACTGCAAGTATTCTTTTTGGTGTATATAAGAGCCTGCCTTCTCAATAAAGATTTTCTATGCCTGGTACACCCTTCATGAAGTCTTGGCTCATGTTTGGGGGAATATTCTAACCATTGGGAAGAATCATCCTGGAAACTGCATTCATCTCCACTATCCCTATATCTCCTATGATAGCGATAATCACTTATGCTCGGCGATTGAGGGACGGAAAGAAGGTCGCAGTACCATAACCACTGCAGGTCTTAAAAACCCAGCATCTATGCACTGAAAACCGAGCCACTGAACAATGCCGATGGCTTGGTTCTCACTCCTCCCCAAGCAGAAAGATGCTGACTGGTCTGCTTCTCTGCGCTCATTGGAGCACTGAGCTGTGGAGGGGCGGGGAGCGGCCGTCTCAGCGGGGAGCTGAGCCACTGGGACTGCCATCAATCAAGGCAGCTGGCGGATCCAGACTTGGGAAGTCATGATGATGCGCTGCCTCGACTGATGGCAGTGACGTCAGTGGAGAGGGGACTTCAGACCGCTCTCCACTGAAAACGGGTCACAGGAGTACAAAATGAATTGCACTCCTATGACCCTTAGGAGAAGCCCAGCCTAAAAAACTCAGGCTGGACTTCCCCCTTTTTAATTATTTTTTGTGCTCAGACTTCAGCTTTAAGGAGGCTAGCAATGACTGCCTCTGTGTTGCTTCAGTTTAATATAGGTGAACATTTGAAACCACCTGTTGGATTTCAACCACCCACCAAGGAATAACTTTTACACCAAAGTCGAGTTTATACTGACTGGCCTGCCTTGAGTGTTTCCATACTTGGGTGCCCAACCGGTGAGTTGTCGCCTAAGTCTGGCCATAGATTAAAAGTCCATCCCAATTGCATTCACCAAGGTAGAGGCAGAGATGGACATTGTTCTCGCCTACAGCTAGATGGGACTTTCAAAATAGGCAAGTGCAGAGGGGTACGACTGCTGCACCAACCCTGGGTAGGATGTGCAATATAAATTTGACTTTATGAGAATCATAGGTATGAGGTTTGCTGTGGGACAAAGGGGGGGGGGGGGGTAGCTGCATGCATCCAATCAGATGCAGCTGCTGTTTAAGCATTTTGACAGCCAGCAGGGCCAGCTGTCAAAATACAACAACTGCAGTACAATATTTGTCCATCCATCTGTCTAGCATGGATGAAGGATTCTGTTAATTTTTTCTATCATTGTTTGGCCAGATGAAGTTGGCCATAGATTTAGAACAAAAATTGTTAACTAATTCTTCTAAACATTTGTTTGCCAAATCGACATTCATTTTCGACCACAGGCACAAAAAAATTCCAGGGAGCAGGACGGATTTTTTTTTCAAACTCATTTCTAATGCCGCATACACACGTTTGGAAATACCAACAAGAAAACCATAGATGTTGGCTCAAACTTGTGTTGCATACACACGGTCACACAAATCTTGTCGGAAATTCCGACCGTCAAGAACACGGTGACGTACAAGACGTACGACGAACCGAGATCAATGAAGTTCAATAGGCAGTTTGGCTCTTCTGCTTGATTCTGAGCATGCGTGTTTTTTTGCGCGTCGGAATTGCATACAGACGAGCGGATTTTCCGATCGAAAAATAGAGAACCTGCTCTCAATCTTTTGTTGGTGGAAATTCCGACAGCAAAAGTCCGATGGAGCATACACACGGTCGGAATTTCCGACCAAAAGCTCACATCAGACTTTTCTTGTTGGAATTTCCAATTGTGTGTTCGCGGCATTACAGTGTGGTTTTCGTTGAGTAAAGTCTATTTATTCCAAAATCAAATGTTAAAAGAAAACAACATTTTTTGGAATGACATATGAATATTCAGAGAATTTTCAGAAATTCTCATGCCGCGTACACACGATCATTTTTCGGCATGAAAAAAACGTTGTTTTAAAAAAATGTCATATAAAATGATCGTGTGTGGGCTTCACATCATTTTTCGGGTTCTGAAAAACGACAATTTTTTTTTTAGAACATGCTGCATTTCTTAACGACGTTTTAAACTATATAGTTTTTCGGGTTGTAAAAAATTATCGTGTATGGGCTAAAACGACGTTGAAAACCCGCGCATGCTCAGAAGCAAGTTATAAGACGGGAGCGCTCGTTCTGGTAAAACTACCGTTCATAATGGAGTAAGGACATTCATCACGCCGTAACAGACAGAAAAGCGCAAATCGTCTTTTACTAACACTGAATCAGCTAAAGCAGCCCCAAGGGTGGCGTCATCCGCCTGAAACTTCCCCTTTATAGTGCTGTTGTACGTGTTGTACGTCACCACGCTTTGCTAGAGCATTTTTTTTAAACGATGGTGTGTGGGCAATGTCATTTTAATGATGAAGTTAGAAAAACTTTGGGCCAGATTCACGTAGAGCGGCGCATATTTAGTTTGTCGTAACGCATGTCATTTACGTTACGGCAGCTGAATTTTGTGACGTAAGTGCCGTATCCACAGAGTATTTGCGCCCAAATTTGCGCCAGCGTAACGTAAATTCCGAGGCGTAAGGCGGGGTAATTAAAAGTGGGAAGGAAGTGGGCGTGCTCCATTGAAATGAGCCGTGACCCCATGCAAATGAAGGGCCGGCCGTACTGCGCATGCGCGCATGAATATGCACCTCACTGGGCATGCTCAGAACTCGGCCCGGCGCAATCAGTGAGATAGGAAATAGGCCAAGCATACTTAGTGAGATACGCCCTGTGTATAAATAGCCCCAGACAAACGCCCTTCCATTGCAAAAGTACATCCCTGTGTTCCCCTTCCTGAAGTAAGGTGCTTTTGTTCTGTTGTCTGTGGCTGTTTGTTGGTTAGTGTAGTAGTGTTAGAGTAAAGATTTATTGAAGTAGGAGATTGTAGTAGGTGTTTTTTCTGAGTGTTTTTTGTGTCAGTTTTTTCTGTGTGTTTTTTTGAATTTGTATTAGCTGTCTGTTTGTGCGGTTTGATTTTGGTGTCTGGTTTTTGCTGTCTGATTTTTGTGTTTGTTTGTTCTGTGTCTTTTTGTGTTTGTTTGTTCTGTGTCTTTTTTGTGTTTGTTTGTTCTGTCTGATTTTTGTGCCTGTTTGGTGCTGAGTGCTGTGTGGTGAGATGACTCCAAAGAGGAGAAAGCTCAACTTCTCGGTGCATGAAAAGCAAATCCTTGCTAGGGCGATCACCCGATATGGGCGATATTTGCATGGCCCTGAGAGCCGGGACATCACCCCGGCAAGGAAGAAGGCGATCCTTCAGGAGATTACTGATCAGATCAATGCGGGGGGGGTGGGGGTGAGACGAGGACCCCCAGTGGGATCGCAAAGAAGATCAATGATCTGAGGAGCCTGGTCCGTGAGAAGCTGGCCAAGGTAACTGCCCATGCCAGGGGCACTGGCGGGGGACCACCATGCACCGTCAGGTGGACAGATGAGGAGCGTGCGGTGGCCCTGTGCTTCCACAGCCAGCAAGTGGTGGATCTGCCTGGCTTTGACTCCGATGAGGCCGTGAGGACAGGTAATTCTTTTTTCTCTATCTGGCGAGTAGCATGTGTGGGGGGGGGGGGAGGGAATATGTGCCAAGTGTGTGGATCCTCCAACCTGTGTATGTTTTGTGTCATCCACAGATGGCCAGGAGGTTGCTGGGCCATCAGGCCAGTCTGCTCCATCCCCCGGACAACAGGCTGCTGAAGAGCCCCAAGAAAGGCAGGAGTCCCTCATGAGGAGGTTGAGGGGGAGGAGGATGAGGGGGGGAGGTTGAGGATGATCGGATGGACCTTGCCAGGGAAATCCTTGGCCTTTTGGATGTGGCTCCCCCTGAGGCTGGCAGCAGTCAGGCCTCCATCAGGGGTAGCCCCTCCCACTCCTCCCCCAACAGGGCTCCCCCAAGGGTCTCTCTCTCCCCTTCTCCCAGGCCACAAGCCTCAGCTGCAGGCAGGAAGGCCAGCCCGAAGACCAGGGGGGTGGCCGAGTTCCTGCCTGCAAATCTGCGGAGGGACCAGGCCCGTCAGACCCAACATCTGGGTCAGGTCACCCGGACTTTGGCCCAGATGGAGGACAGCCTGGGCTCCATAAAATACTCGGTCACTGAATTGAGCACAAACTCGTTGGCGGTCATAACTTGTTTTTGTGACCTGCAGACCGCCACAGCAGGCGTGGCCCCGGAGGTGAGTGCCCTGACCCAGGCTGTCCACGCCAATACCCAGGCTGTCCAGGCCAATACGGCAGCCCTCACTGTGGGCCTGAACAGGATAGCCGTGGCCTTGGAGGGCAGGCCAGCAGTTGTACAGACACCAGGGGAGGCTCCTCCTTCCCCTGCTCCCCCCCCCATGAGTCTCCCCTGGTTGGTCGTGGTCATGGCCGGCCCAGGCGTAGCTCACGCCGCCGTTAATTTTGGGTGTACTTTTGATTATTTTTTTTTTTAATTCTACTGTGATTATGATTTGTTATATTTGTGTGAATGATGTATGAATGTGGGGGTGACATTCCTGATAAAAAAAGGGTGTCACCCTCATTTTTGGTGGAGTAGGGATCCCCAGGACCAGGGAGAAGTGATCCCAGGTCCATGTGAATGTTGTATGAATGCACAGTGACATAATTGGAGCCTTGGCGTGGCGTTGCTGCTCCCTAGTACCATGCGGGGTACTTCGGTCTAATCCAATTCGATGAGGATGTGGGGTGTGTGTGCTAGTGACCACAGTGGTGTGCATGCATGCATTCTCATTGTGCCATGTTTAATGTGTGTGTTTACTGTGCAAAGATGCCTTCTGCGAGGCGTCTCCTGGCTGCTGTTCCCTCAGAAGAGGGGGTACCCTCGGTCAGGGGGGGAATGTCTAGTTGGGGGGTCAGGTCATCACGTATGTCAATCTCCAGGCCCCTTCTCACTGCGAAGTTGTGCAGCATGCAACAAGCACCGATGATCTGGCACACAAAGTTTGGGGAATACAACAGGGTACCCCCAGACTTATCCAGGCATCGGAAACGGCACTTCAGGAGGCCAAAGGTTCGTTCCACTGCACGGGTACGTATGTGTGCAGCATTGTAGTTTTCCTCTCCTGGGGTTTGGGGGTTCCGGAATGGAGTCATGAGATGGGGTCCAAGTGCATATGCAGAGTCACCTGGAAGGGAAAAGACAGGAGGATGTTAGTCATGCATGTGCCTCTTGTGATGTCTGCATCATGGGGGGGGGACAGTCATACCTGACACCCATGTCACTCACCAACCAGCCAGCTGTCCCTATACATGTTCTGTTCAAATTCTCTTGGGATGTTGCTTTGACGGTATATGAAGCTGTCATGGCTGGATCCTGGGTGTTTGGCACGGACATGCCATATGAGGTATTGGGCATCGACTATCACCTGTATATTGATTGAATGCCAATGCTTCCGATTGCGGTACATGTGCTCTGTCTCATGAGGGGGCTGTAGTGCCACATGTGTGCAATCAATGGCCCCCACGGTGCGTGGAAATCTGGCAATTTTGTAGAAATCTGTCATTGTCTTCATCCGCAGGTCCTCCTGGGTGGGTTTGATGATTTGGTTTGCCATGCGTCTCAGGATTGCAGGGACAACCTGGTGCACACATCTGCTAATGGAGGATTGTGACATCCCAGCCGACAATCCACTTGTGCGCTGAAAAGAGCCAGTGGCAAGGAAATGGAGTGTTGCCACTACCTTGACCAGTGGCTCCAGTGCATGTGAGCGGTGTGTTGGGCTGGTGATGTCATCCTGCAGGGTTGTGGTTAATTCCATGATGGCTTCAGGGCTGAATCTGAAGTTGCGATACACCTCAGAAACAGCCATGCCAAACACATTTAGGCGTGTGCGGTATATCCTCTCCTGTGCCCTCCTCCTCCTCCTCCTCCGTTCCCTCCTCCTTCTGCGTTCCTCTAAAGTCACTAGTATAGCTATGAGCATGGATGCCCCTGGCATGTTGGCATACAGATTGTTGTCCTGCAAGTGTGTGTGCTCAGCTCTTCCCTAACGGTGTTGTTTTAGCTGACCTGTACACGGCTGGTGCAAAGTTCAGGCACCTTTTATAAGGTGTAAATTTCCGCCGTGAAACTAGCAGATGCGCACAGGGCGTAGCCTACGCCGTACAAGCGTACTTTTGTGGATTGCCGTATCTCCCTCATTTGCATATTTAACTAGCAAATCAATGGTGTGTCTAGCGTATTTTGCGCTCCAAGATGCGCCGGTATAATCGTTTTACGTCGGAAGGGAAAAAATGGTTTTCAGGCGTATCTCGTTTTGAGGATACGGCGCATAGATACGCGCGGCGCATTTTTTAATTACGCCGCGCATCTCTAGATACGTCGGCGTAAGTGCTTTGTGAATCTGGCCCTTTGTTTTTTTCTACATGCCGAAAAACGTCGTTTTTTTTTCATGCCGAAAAATGATCGTGTGTACGCGGCATCAAACAAATTTTCCTAAGACTTTTTGAAATTCTATCTATCTATGGCCAGCTTTGCAGCACAATATTGTGTGGTGTAGCCAACCTGCATCCATTCTTAAAGTAAACCTGCAGGGTTTAAAAAGTGGCAGGTGCCATTGCTTACTGGTTTATAATCCCAATTACCACAAAGAGGGCTGCTGTAAGAAATTACGCCCACCCAGAAAATATCAAAACAATGGTCCGGATTCACAAAGCACTTGCGCCGACGTATCTCTAGATACGCCGCGTAAGTGCAAATATGCGCCGTCGTGTCTGTGCGCTGGACCCACAAACTAAGATACGCCTAAAAACAGGCTTCAACCCGCCAACGTAACTTGCCTACGCCGGCGGAGCGTAGGCGCACATTTAGGCTGGACGCTCCCATTATTTAGCCATTCAAATATGCAAATTAGGGAAATACGGTGATTCACAAACGTAAGTGCGCCCGACGCAGGCTACGTGATGTGCGCGTAAGTTGTACGTCCGGCTTAAAGTTTTGCCCCATAAAGCAGGTGTAACCCAGCAGCAGACATGCAAAGGTCTGCACCAGGGAACTCAAGCCGGCGTATTTTACGTTGTTTACGTTGGACGTGTGTCTGGCTGGGCGTAGGTTACGTTCATGGCGTAGGCAGTGATCCGGCGTATATTAGGCAGTTGTTCCGACGTGGTTGTGAGCATGCGCAGAGGGATGCGTCCACGTCCCGGCGCATGCGCAATTCGTGATACTTATCTGTCTGGCGCTCAGACCATCATTTGCATGGGGTCACCCCTCATTTGCATGGCTCACGTCCACCTACGCCGACTTACGCCTTCGAAACCCAGCGCAATTTTGGGAGCAGTGGCTTTGTGAATTCCATGCTTGCCTCTGTGCGCTGCGTCGGCTTAGCGTATTTTATTTGCGCTACGGCGGCGTAATGTGCGCCCGCTCTCTGTGAATCCGGGCCTATATTTTTACCAAAAATGCACAAAATCATTATAAGCGGACATAAACACAACATAACCTACAAAATTCCTGCTAAATCTAAAAGATAAAACTGTATGGAGTTAGTAAAGTTCTGTGTGTTAATGAGATCTTGGGGCTCATTCACATAGGTGCTGTGGCCTGTACGATGTGAATTGGCATTTATTTTTTAATGTGGCTATTGCTGTGTGCAGGCAGTCTATGTTACGCTATGGGGATACAGCAGCTGTATCAACACAGCCGCAGTTCCCAATTTGACAGGTATGCAGATGCAGGTATACAGCCCCAAAAACAGACCGTGTGCGTTTGGGGTCACTCATCCACACCTGCACACTTATCAGATTACTACCTGCAGCTGAGTTCATGCAGCTGCTGCATCCACATAAAGTAACAGACAGCAACAAATCGCTCATTCACAATGTATGGGCCAGAGAACCAGTTTGAATGAGCCCTCAATGTTTTTAATTATTTTTACAGTTTTTAAAAATTATGTTTTACAATTTTTCAAAATTATTTTGTTTAAAATTAGAAAAAAAAATGTTTTGCAATTTTTTTTTACATATTTTAAATAATTGTTTTAATGTTTTTTTTCAACGCTGTTGAAGGGGGGGGGGGGGGTGGGTGAAATATCGGGGGGTTAAATTCCCCTGGAATCTCATCTTTGAGACAGAGAAAGGAATCGAGGACACAGATTCTCAATTTCCTTTCTCTGCTGTCTCAGCATTGGTGATTAATGAACAAGAGAGAGAGCCTCCTCTTTATTCATAAACTGAAGCATAGTAAATGCAGTTTGCGATGCTTATTTATCAATCATTACTGATCGTTAACTGTGTCCATTCAGAAAAGGAAGGGGCCAGTAAATTACATATTTACTGGCCCCTTTCCCTGCTTTCAGTCCTGCCATCTGACACATTCCCCTGTGTAGCTGCAGTGCCCAGAAGGAGAGGAAAGCCGGCAGTTCAGTGGAGGGGGGTGTACAGGGGGTCACATGGGGAGATCAGATGTGGGCAGAACAGAGAGGATGATCGCACCAACCACCCCCTGTCTGGGCCCCCCTGTGTGCCCGGGCACCCTACAGGAGGAAGGGTGGTCCCCCTCATCACAAAAATAAGTATACTGGGGTAGATTCAGAAAGCAATTACGCCTGCGTATCCATAGATACGCAGCGTAATTGCTAAGTAGCGCCGGCGTATCTACTTTCTGTATTCATCGTCGTATCTTAGGGTGCAATCTGCCGCTGGCCGCTAGGTGGCGCACCCGTAGTTGTCAGCGTCGATTATGCAAATTGCATACTTACGCCGATTCACAAACGTACGTGCGGCCAGCGCGTACGTCGTTTTGGCCGTAAGGCTGCTCCTGCTAATAGGAGGCGCAGCCAATGGTAAGTATGGACGTCGTTCCCACGTCGCGGTTTTTAAATTTTGCGTCGTTTGCGTAACTTGTTCGTAAATGGCACTCGACGTCATTTACCGCAATGCACGTCGGGAAATTTTCCTGACGGAGCATGCGCAGTACGTTCGGCGCGGGAACGCTCCTAATTTAAATGATCCACGCCCCCTACGGGATCATTAAAAATTACGCGCGCTTACGCCGGCCCCTTTTACGATACGCCGCCGCAAATTACGGAGCAAATGCTTCGTGAATGCAGCGTAGCTCCAGTAATTTACGGAGGCGTAGCGTAAAAACTATACGCTGCACCGCCGTATCAGTGCGCGCCCCTACCTGAATCTGGGCCACTGTTTAATAGACATTCTGAATAACTCCCATTTTTCAGCCTTGCCTTTACTTTTCTGTTATAGTAGTTGTCCTTTAAAGTGGTTGTAAACCCTGTAACGGCTACCCGGGCTAGTGAGAGGGTATCAGCCGTTGGAGAAGTCCTTTTCCCTGGCAAACTGCGATATGCAAGTACCGCCGGTATCCCCGTCCAATAGATCCAGAGAGAGAGAGAGTTCCCCTTCACGAACGAGACAAGGCTACGTTGAAGGGTCAAACAAGACTCTTTATTTTCCAGTACACAGCACACTTTTATACAGAATTTGGAACATCCCACCCCCAACAACCGCTTTCCCATTGGTCAATTGTAAAGTATATACAGTCTTCACTCAGGTCCTCCTTGACCATGCAATTGAGGACTTGAAATAGTCAACAGGGATTGGTCCAATAGCTTGGATAGAAAAACTTGTGTATTGAGACAGAAGCCCCAGGGGGTAATCAATGTACACAATAACCCAGTCTACTTAATTACTACCTCTGAGAGGTTACATTATTTTAGAACAATACAAAGTCCCTTAGCGTAAACACATACATCTTCAAACACACATTCTAAAAGTCATTTAGAGGAGATAATTCTCTCCTAGAGACATCTCGTCTCCGACAACCGCTCTCAACCTGCAGAACACAATAACAAGGTATTTCACAAGCCGGCTCCACTTAGCATTTCAATAGACTGAGCTAAGCATTGAATGGTCATTGTCCTATTGACCTAGTCAGGACAAAATTAACCACTTGTAATGTGTCCAGTACCTTCTGCAATGATCTGTCAGTAATGTCCCATCTTCTGAAATACATAGTTCCGTTACAAACCCATTTTAACAACTTTATGCTACACGTAAGCCTATATTAAGGCTTACCTGTAGCTACCCTGGATATCTCCTAAACCTGCACGGTTTAGGAGATATCCTCCTGTGTCTGCATGTGCCCAAGTGATTGGCACATACGCACTGAAGCAATGGCTTCAGTTAGATGTCTGCGGCCGGAGGGGGGGGGGTGTCCAGGACGGCTGCGGGGGCTTTGATCTAAGGTAAGTAATACATAATGAGCTAGTATGCTATGCATACTAGCTCATTATGCCTTTGTCTTTCAGTTTTTTTTTTTTTTTTTAAGGGTTTACAACCACTTTAATGTGATATAAAAAAAAAGGTTTTATAGCATTTAACTGGGCTTTAAAAAGTTACAGGCTGTTCTGATCATGGTTTTACTATGTATAGTAAATTAATAAAGGAGGGGATGCTGTTCACTTAGCAAAGTGAGTGTTAACTTTGAAAAATGTATCCTCACTTAGCTTAGTAAATGGGCTAAAGTCACTGACCTCCAACGTATTTGCATCCAGTAAAATCCAATGTGTGAACTCCCACCCTTCATACTTGTTCCAGGTTACTAACCCACTATGTAGTGATGCCAGGATCTCAGAGCCCGCATTTTTAAAACTAATCAACAATGACAGTTTCCATATTTCTTTCCCTATAGGTTTATTTTAGCTTAGTATCAGTTTTGGGTAAACTGTCCCTACAACTTATAAATCAAGCATAATATAAACAAATAGTGACAATTAAAAAAACCTCAGAGAAATATTCAGGCTGCCATTGTTGACCTCCTAAAAATACAGGAACTAGATAAACACAAAGGGCTGGATTCAGATACAATGGTGTATCTATCCGCCCGGCGTAACGTATCTCAGATATGTTACGCCGCCGTAATTTAGGGCGCAAGTTCTGTATTCAGAAACAACTTGCGCCCTTAGTTACGGCGGCGTAACGTATATGTGTTGGCGTAAGCCCGCCTAATTCAAATGTGGATGATGTGGGTGTGTTTTATGTATATTAACTGTGACCCCGCGCATCTGACGTTTTTTTACGAACGGCGCATGCGCCGTTCGCGAAAACATTCCCAGTGCGCATGCTCGAAATTCCGCCGCAAATCGTCATTGCTTTCGACGTGAACGTAAATTACGTCCAGCCCTATTCACAAACGATTTACGCAAACGACGTAAAATTTTCAAATTTCGTCACGGGAACGACGGCCATACTTAACATTGGCTGCGCCTCATAGACCCAGGGGTAACTTTACGCCGGTCAAAGCCTAACGTAAACTACATAAAAAAATGCGCCGGGCGGACGTACGTTTGTGAATAGGCGTATCTACCTAATTTGCATATTCTACGCTGAAATCGACGGAAGCGCAACCTAGCGGCCAGCGTAAATATGCAGCCTAAAATACGACAGTGTAAGAGACTTACGCCGGTCGGATCTTAGGGAAATCTATGCGTAACTGATTCTAAGAATCAGGCGCATAGATACGACGGCGCCCAATCGGACTTACGACGGCGTATCTGGAGATACACCGTCGTAAGTCTTTGTGAATCTGGCCCAAAGGCATTGATTCTTGGTTTCAAATAGGGAGAAAATATATTTTTCAATTGTTTACTATTGATACGATCAGGACATTCCAATCTTTACAATTAGAATAGCAGATCCCTTAGCAGACATTTTTTCAATATTTGTAACTAACTAGCAGCATTAGGACTAATCGTATATCTATATATATGTTCAGAGCTTTTTTTCTCAGAAAATAGGTGCAGGAACTCAACCACAAACCCGTTCAGATTTCAAAAACAGTAGAAGGGTCTTTTAGGGGCATTAAATACCAGGATTGCATTACATACAGAGTTCAGAGTTCAGGGGGTTACACACAGAGTGCAGAGCTGTCACTTGTAAACACAGAAACCAGACTTCTGTGTTTACAAGTGATTGTGGTGAGCAGGCACCAAAGGGTCTGAGCCAGAGGTGGTGGAACTGAGTTCCCCCAAGTTCCCCCTGAAAAAAAGCCCTGTATATGTTACTTCATTGTAATCAGGTCAGTAAAATAAGTCTACCTTGTAAAAGGGGTTGGGGGGTAGATCTGGGAGCCATTTTGTAAGAAACTTGGCAAAGAGCTTTGAAAAAAATACCCTAAATGGGGCAGATCCACGAAGAAGTTACGACGGCGTATCTATTGATACGCCGCGTAACTTCTATTTTTCTCCGGCGTATCTTTGTTTTGTATCCACAAAACAAGATATGCCTAAAGCTGGGCTAGATCCGACTGGCATACGTCTTAGTATGCCATCGGATCTAAGGTGCATATTTACGCTGGCCGCTAGGTGGCGCTTCCGTCGAATTCCGCGTTGAGTATGCAAATTAGCTAGATACGCGAATCCACAAACGTACGTCCGGCAAATTTTTTTACGTCGTTTCCGTAAGGCTTTTTTCGGTGTAAAGTTACCCCTGCTATATGAGGCGTACTCAATGTTAAGAATGGACGTCGTTCCCGTGTCGAATTTTGAAAATTTTACGTCGTTTGCGAATAGGGCTTTGCGTAGAATGACGTTCACGTCGTAAGCATTGGCTTGTTGCGGGCTAATTTCGAGCTTGCGCACTGGGATCCCCCCACGGACGGCGCATGCGCCGTTCAGAAAAAGCTTCATTTACGTCGGGTCAAGTAAAATTAACATAAAACACGCCTACATCTTTAACATTTGAATTCCGCGCCCATACGCCGGCAGATTTACGCTACGCCGCCGTAACTTTAGAAGCAAGTGCTTTGTGAATACAGCACTCTTGCCTCTCAAAGTTGCGGCGGCGTAGCATTAATACGATACGTTACGCCTGCCGAAAATTACGATCCGCTACGTGGATCTGGCCCAATGTCTTTATTACCATTGCAGAAATTAACGCAATTATTTACGGTGCAAAGGGTATACCGTACCCAACAAAAGACGATCCATAGACATCACATGGATATATCAAATTGCCAAAGATGTCAGGGAACTCCGGCTGGGCTTTTTTTTTTGTTATAGAGATGTTCTTAAAGTGGTTGTAAAACTTAGGCATGAAATATGAACAAAGCATATCCCTGTATAGTGTGTACTTTTCTCAATTAAGAGCACTAGGGGTCTGGCAGCCCTGTCTTGACATTGCAAATTCCTTTTGGAAAGACACTCCGCTCTCCCAACCCTAATGGGTGTCCCCCTGGGTTGGCTTAATACAGCTGAAGGTTGATGGAGACAATGCTGTGGGTTTGGGGATCTTGGGTTCTGTTTGGAGGTGTGGGGGCGGTAAGGTGCGAATGGCTGGGTGTGCGTGTATGAATGGGTTTGAATGTTCTTGTTTTTTTTTATCTCCACTGTTTAATATACTGATGATTACAGTGGTGGTGCCTTATGTGGTCCACTTCGGTTGACCTACTTCCTCTGTTGTTTTAGTTTTCCTCCGTTGAGGAACCGGGGTTCACAATATTTAGATGTATTATACAGCCTTGTTATGATATTGTAAATGTGCATTGACTTATACATGTGATGTAACCGTTTAGAAATCTTTTTGCTTTGTACTTGAAAAAAAAACAAATAAATACATCTTTAAAAAAAAAAAAAAAAAGAGCACTAGGGGTAATTTCTGTCTGCTGCTTCGTTCCTCTGATACCAGCCTGAATCACTTCTGAAAAGTTTTCCTGACACCAAGAGTAAAATGGTGACAGGGGAGGGACCTCCGGCAGATTGGCAGCCTCAGCTCTGTTCCTGTGTTCTGTGAAGGTGTGTGTCTCTTCCCTCCAATCATCTCACAGAACTCTCCTCACTAAGCTCCGCAGAGTGTAACGTCAGCTCTCTGCCTGCAGACTGCAGATTAAACAGGTACAACTTTTGTAGAAGAATTTGTTTCATCTGTGTGTATCACCTGAGGCCAGTCACTTTATGAGGTACTGTGTATGTAAGGGTTTACAACCACTTTAATTATTTAAATACTGGCAATCAGTACTTACTACCATAAACAAACTCTGACAACTATTGCCCTGGAACCCTATTTTGCCTTCCAGGGACAATAGATGAAGAAGTACACCCCCAGAAATCTTAGCCCATTTCACTAGACTTCTTTTTCTAACCCACAAACAAATAACTTTGAAGTGGCTATCCTCCCCCTCCCCCCTCCAACATTCAAAATTTAACAATATATATATATAGCGTCACATGCCTGACGAAGGGGTCCTGCGGGGCTCTGAAACGTTGCACTCTCCTTGTGTTGTGATCATGCAATAAATCATACGGTTGGACGCTATTTACGTCGTTCCATGGTGTGCTGGCAAATATTCTCATTGTGACTTTTACCAGTATCCAGCTGGTTGTTGCTACAGCACCCAAATCCAAGAGCTCATCAAGGAATGTGTGCCATGGGAATATGAAGTATGCCTTTGTAAACAAGGCATTCCCCTGTTCTGCCTAGTGACATGTCACTGATCGAATGTTCCCTGTGATCGGGAACAGTGATCAGTGACGTGTCACTGGTAGCTCCAACCCCTTACAGTTAGAATCACTCCCTAGGACACACTTAACCCCTTCAGCGCCACCTAGTGGTTAACCCCTTCACTGCCAGTGTCATTTTCACAGTAATCAGTGCATTTTTATAGCACTGATTGCTGTAAAAATTACAATGGTCCCAAAAATGTGTCAAAAGTGTCAGATGCGTCCACCATAAAGTCGCAGTCACAATAAAAAAAAAAATCGCAGATCGCCATCTTTACTAGTAAAAGAATAATAATAATAAAAATGCCATAAAACTATCCCCTATTTTGTAGACGCTATAACTTTTGCGCAAACCAATCAATATACTCTTATTGCGATTTTTTTACCAAAAATATGTAGAAGAATACATATCGGTCTAAACTGAGGAAAAAATTTGCTTTTTTTTTAAAAAAAATTGGGATATTTATTATAGCAAAAAGAACAAAATATTGCTTTTTTTCCCAAATTGTCGCTCTATTTTTGTTTATAGCGCAAAAAATAAAAACCGCAGAGGTGATCAAATACCAATAAAAGAAAGCTCTATTTGTGGAAATAAAAAAGACGTCAATTTTGTTTGGGAGCCACGTTAAAGAGAAGCAGTGGCGAATCACAAAAATTGGCCTGGTCTTTGGCCAGCCAAATGGTCCGTACCTTAAAGTGGAGTTCCACCCATAAATATAACATTACATCAGTAGATTTAAAAAAATGTCATTAGTCCTTTAAGAAAAAAAAATTGTTTTTAAGATGCCTTCAAAGTGTTGTTGCTAGGCAGAATAGTTAATCTTCCCACTTCCTGCACCTAGGTGCTTAAGCTTCCTAACCTACACCGCACAGACTCCTGGGAATGTAGTGGGTGTAACTTTCCAGGAGTCTGTGCACTCCCCAGTCTCGAAGAATCATGTGACTTGGACAGTACAGGTGCTGAAACCTGATCTGAAACCTATTACACTGCTTGTGCAGCACTGAGCATGTGTGAGATCTGCAAGGCTGAAATCCAGGAAGTCATACAGTCTCGCTTTATGATGCCCACACTTAAGATGGCCCCAGTCAATTTCTATTTTGGAAAGTGTCTAAATGCTGTAACAACCTAACAAAACGGACCTTAGTTTACAGACTAACTTTACTAGAATACATTAAGCTTGTGTATTACAGGGGTATTTATATTTAAAAAGTGAAATTGTGGCCGGAACTCCGCTTTAAGTGGTTAATTCCTGTGTTCGATTGATCGGTACATCTTTACAATTTGTGTTAGTAAGTAGGAAGCTTTTACCAAAATTCTGATTCCCAGTGTCACCTCAGGAAACGAATATGAATGTCAATATCTCACATTTTGCATACATTTGGAACACTCAGCCCTTTTTTTTGGGCTGAAAATACCCCCCTCGGCTTATACTCGAGTCAGTGTACCTGAATTCTTGACAGGTGTCCATTTTTTTTAAAGTCGCGGCTTCCTCCTGGCGTTCTGTTCCTTGATAGGCGTTCCTTGATAGGCATTTGACACTGTGTTCCGCCTATCACGGAGGTCCTCTCATCTTCGGACAGTTTCCCAGCAGACACTGTGTTCAGTGTTCTGCCAATAACGGACGTCCTCTTGTACGAGGATGAAAGAATGTCCGTGATTGGCGGAACACTGAACACAGTGGGCTAGATTCACAACGGAGTTACGACGGTGTATCTCCGGATACGCCATCGTAACTCTGAGTTGCGGGGTCGTATCTATGCGACTGATTCATAGAATCAGTTATGCATAGATTTCCCTAAGATCCCACCGGCGTAAGTCTCTTACGCCGTCGTATCTTAGGCTGCAAATTTACGCTGGTCGCTAGGTGGCGCTTCCGTATATTTCCGCGAGGAATATGCAAATTAGGTAGTTACGCCGATTTAGAAACGTACGTCCGCCCGGCGCATTTTTTTACATCGTTTACGTTAGGCTTTTTCCGGAGTAAAGTTACCCCTGCTATATGAGGCGTATCCTATGTTAAGTATGGACGTCATTCCCGCCTTGAATACATTGGAGTATCTTTAGGCGGGACGTAATATTTCTCAGATACGTTACACCGCCGTCAATTAGGGCACAAGTTCCATATTTAGAAAGAACTTGCGCCCTTATTTACGGCGGCCTAACCTATGTTGTCCGGCGTAAGCCCGCCTAATTCAAATGTGGATGATGTGGGCGTGTTTTATTTAAATTCACTGTGACCCCGCGTATGTGACGTTTTTTACGAACGGCGCATGCGCCGTTTGTGAAAGAATCCCAGTGCGCATGCTCGAAATTACGCTGCAAATCGTCATTGCTTTCGACATGAACGTAAATTACGTCCAGCCCTATTCGCGAACGACTTACGAAAACGACGTAAAATGTTCAAAATTCGAGGTGGGAACAACGTCCATACTTAACAAAGGATACGCCTCATATAGCAGGGGTAACTTAACGCCGGAAAAAGCCTAACGTAAACGACGTAAAAAAATGCGCCGGGCAGACGTACGTTTCTGAATCGGCTTAACTACCTAATTTGCATATTCCTCGCGGAAATATACGGAAGCGCCACCTAACGGCCAGCGTAAATATGCAGCCTAAGATACGACGGCGTAAGAGACTTACGCCGGTCGGATCTTAGGGAAATCTATGCGTAACTGATTCTATGAATCAGTCGCATAGATACGACCCCGCAACTCAGAGTTACGACGGCGTATCCGGAGATACGCCGTTGTAACTCCATTGTGAATCTAGCCCTTAGTGTTACTTTAATAGTGACACACTTTCCAAGCCCTAAAAAATGTAAGTGAAACCCTAACTCACGTTTTTAGAACATAGAAATGAACCATACAACTCCTTTCATTGGCTCTGTGAATTCCTAAGAATTGGGCATATACAGCGGGTAAAATAAGTATTAAATACGTCATCATTATTCTAGGTAAATATATTTCTAAAGGTGCTATTGACATTATATTTTTAAAACTTCGGTAACAACCATGCAATCCATACATACAGTTCCAAAAAATAAGTTCAGAAATTAAGTTATCTGTAATAAAATGGAATTACACAGGGAAAAAGCATTGAACGCATGAAGAAAGGGAGGTGCAAAAAGACACTAGCTGAAATCTATCAGTAATTAGAAAGCAATCATGCCCCTTCTCAGTGTAAATTAATATCAGCTGGTTCAGTCTCAACTGATGGCCTATAAAAAGGGGTCTCTTTACTGAGGTGTAACACAAGAAACCTCTTATGATGGGTTAAAGCAAAGAGCTCTCTTAAAGCGGTGGTTCACCCTGCAGAACAACATTGTAGCATACAATTCGGCATTGTAGCGCGAGCTACAGTATGCCGGTCTTAATTTTTTTATCGCCGTACTCACAGCGTAATCGTACATCGTAGATTCCATCTGCCGCGGGGAATGGGCGTTCCTTTCAAGAGGGAGGGTGATTGACGGCCGGCTCTGGCGCGTCACGCTCCCCGAAGACAGCCGGAGTAGGTCTCGGCTCTTCACGGCGCCTGCACACAGACTATGCGCAGGCGCCGTGAAGAGCCAAGAATATTTCGGCTATTTCCGGAGAAGCGTGACGCGCCAGACCCGGCCGTCAATCACCTTCCGTCTGGATTGGAACGCCCATTCCCCGTGGGCAGTCGGAATCTACGATGTACGATTACGCTGTGAGTACGGCGATAAAAAAATTAAGACCGGCATACTGTAGCTCGCGCTACAATGCCGAATTTTAGGCTAGAAGAAAACATTTTTATTTTTTTTTTATTTTATAGGGTGAACCCCCGCTTTAAGACCTTCACAACCTTATTGTTGCAAAACATACTGATGGCATTGATTACAGAAGGATTTCTAAACTTCTGAATGTTCCAATGAACACTGTTGGGGCCATAATCAGGAAGTGGAAAGAACATAATTTCGCCATAAACCGGCCACCACCGGGTGCTCCTCGCAAGATTTCTGACAGAGGAGTAAAAAAATAGTTATTCAAGAGCCAAAGACCACATGTGGAGAGCTTCAGAAAGACCTGGAATTAGCAGGTACAGTTTTAAAAAAAAAACGCGGCAAGAACGCGGTGACGTCAACGACTACGACGAGCCGGCGCTCGTCACATTCAATGCAGTCCCCGCCATCTTGCTACAACCCACACAAAGCTTGTATGCTACAAAGTCTTATGGAGCATGCGTGGGTTTACCTTGGACAGGTAAGCATACAGACGACCGGTTTTCTCGGCAGGAAACACTCTGCCGGGAATCCCGATGGGAAAATAAAGAGCAGGTTCTCTATTTTTCCTGGGCAGTTTCCCTGTCGGGAAAACTGCTAGGGAGCATACCCATGGTCGGCATTCCCGGCCAAATGCTCTCCTGGCAGTTTTCCTGCCAGGAAAACCAGTCGTGTGTACAAGGCTTTAAAATTCATATCATTGAAGGAAGGATAAATAGAAAAATGTACAAAGACATTCTTTATAAAAATCTGCTGCCATCTATCAGGATGATGAAGGTGAAACGATGGTGGACATCTCAGCAAGACAATGGTCCCAAACACAAAGCCAAGGAAACGCTCAATCGGTTTCAAAGGAAGAAAATAAAGCTGCTAGAATGGCCCAGCCAATCATCTGACTTGAATCCAATAGAAAATCTATGAAAAGAACTAAAGATCAGAGTTCATAGAAGAGGCCCACAGAACCTTCAAGATTTGAAGACTGTGTGGAAGAATGGGCCAAAATCGCACCTGAGCAATGCATGCGACTGGTTTCTCCATACAGGAGGCATCTTGAAGCTGTCATTACCAACAAAGGATTTTGTATGAAGTACTCAATAAATTTCGGTTAGCGTGTTCATTCCATTTTAGTACACATAACTTAATTTCTGAACTTATTTGTTTTGGTTTCTTTGTATGCAGTGGCGGCTGGTGCTCAAAATTTTTGGGGGGGCGCAAAGGAAAAAAAAATTGCAGTCTCACTGTGCCCAAACGCAGCCACTGTTACATGCCATCAAATGCAGCCACTGTGCCATCAATTCGCACCACTGTGCCATGCCATTAAACGCAGTCACTGTGCCATGCCATCAAATGCAGTCACTGTGCCATCCATTGTCACCACTGTGCCATTCCATTAAACGCAGACACTGTGCCATGCCATTAAACGCAGCCACTGTGCCATCCATTGTCACCACTGTGCCATTCCATTAAACGCAGCCACTGTGCCCTTTAATGGTCGCCGCTGTGCCAATTGTCCCCACTGTGCCCTGTAAATTGCGTTCTCCCCCCCCCCCCCGGCCGGCACTTACCTTTACTGGAGTCAGGCATCCACGTCCCACGATGTCTTCTCCCGCCCTCGATGACTGACAGGCGTCTCAGCCAATCAGGTTACAGGTAGCCAGAACCGGCCAACGTGATTGGCTGAGACGCCTGTCATCTTATTCAAGGGGCGTACAGTCTGTGCGCTCCGAGAATAAGCTTCCGGGACCCGAGGGCTGTATTGGGAAAGCCTTTCAGAGCCGCTGGCTTTGATAGACATTTCCCTACAGCCAACCAGCTGGCGTTATTCAGATGGCCGGACATTGAGCGCCGACCATCTGAATAACAGCGGCAGCGGCGAAAATAACATAGATTCGTGCAATGCATGAATCTATGTTATTTCACTCAGTGGCGGTCCAGCGTCCTCTATGGACGAACCGCCACTGTTTGTATGTATGGTTTGCATGGGTTGTTATCGACACGTGGTGAACATTTTATGCCAATAGCACCTTTAGAAATATATTTACTAGAACAATGGTGACGTGTTCAATACTTATTTCACCCACTGTATCCACGATGAAAACAAATTAACCCAGATTACTTGTAACCTGTTGGGTTGGAGATCGCACCTGTAGTATTCTATCAGTGCAGTAATGTATAGCATAGCTTTATCAATGAGATAAAATCAGTCAATTGCTACGCAAATGTGACATTTTCGGTCTATGACAAACGCCAGCAAGCAGGTATCTGCTTAAACTATGATCTCACAGATAACGCTCTATTATATACCACTGCACTGATATAAAAATCAAAGGGCCAGATTCTCAAAAAAGCGCCTATCTATAGGCGGGCGTAGCGTATCTCAGATACACTATGCCGCCGTAACTTAGTGAGGCAGGTCCTGTATTCTCAAAGAACTTGCGGCCAAAGTTACGGCGGCGTAGTGTAACTGTGCCGGCGTAAGCCCGCGTAATTCAAAGTAGGCTAGTATGGGCGTGTTTTATGTTAATGTATCGTGACCCAATGTGATTGACGTTTTTAACGAACGGCGCATGCGCGCGCATGCTCAGTATCACGTTGAATTTTCAAATTAAATTACGCCTGCTCAATGCCTAGTCGACGTGAACGTAACTTACGTCCAGCCCCATTCAAGGACCACTTACGCAAACGACGTAAAACACGACGCTGTTCCGACGTTTCCGACGTCCATACCTAACATGACTTACCCCTGCTTTATGAGGGGTAACTTTACGCCGGCGTATGTCTTACGTAAACGATGTATCTTGTTACGCCGGGCGCACGTATGAATCGGCGTATCTAGCTCATTAGCATATCCGATGCGGAAATCTACGGAAGCACCACCTAGCGGCCAGTGTAAATATGCAACTAAGATACGACAGTGTAAGAGACTTACGCTGCTCGTATCTTAGCCGAATTTATGCGTAACTGATTCTAAGAATCAGCCGCATAGATACGACGGCTCTCATTCGGACTTATGGCGGCGTACATGTCGCTACGCCGTCGTAAGTCCTTTGAGAATCTGGGCCAAAGTGTTTTCTCTATGTATCAAGATCCAAGTCCGTTAAAGCTGGGAAGGGTTAACAGTCATGTTTTATTGTTGTACAAGTCCCTGTTGGGGAGATTTTCCTTCACTTCCTATCACAAAGACATCTGTTACCAAAAAAGGAGGTGAGGGAAAATCTCCAAACAGGGATACAGACAACAGTGAAAGTATAACAAATATTCTATAACACACATATATTTCACAATGACTGTGATTGTGATCTCTGTGCATTGGCATTTAAATTTAGATGGCAAGACTTTGTGACACCAGTACCTATTTTGATTCTCTATGCCACTCACTAGGCCGATCCTAGGGTCACAGGCGCCTGGGTGCAGAAATATTTCTGGTGCCCCCACATGGGCGTCGTAATTTTACCAACTCCTCCCACTTACAAATGTTTCTATGGCAATGACTCAACCACAGAGATGCTCCCCCACGAAGTCTTCATTAATCTGGGATCCTTACATGATCTCTTAACAATAAACAAAATACAAGAAGAGAAGCAGAGTATTTTATTGGGACCTGGAGGCCCCCCCTTTGATGGACACAGAGAGGGCTTCTGTTAGAGAGTCGGTTAGATGTTCGGCGCCCCCACCTCTGCAGGCGCCTGGGTGCAATGCACCCTGTGCACCCTGCCTAGGATCGGCCCTGATGTCACTCGCATACCCAGTGAATGTCTTCCTTGTATCCCATTATGTCCTCACTTCTCAGGGTAGTTCCTTCTCCTTAGAGGTCAGATGCATCCTACTTACTTGCAATAGCTATTGTTAGCAGTCTCCTATTTTTTTATTGCCAATTGGTTGTTGGCCCAGATCATGTCTCATACAGGTTCTGTCTCGTTAATGTTTCCTGAATTCTTTCTATCTTTAAAGGCTCTTTTAAGGTGATTGGAATAACTTGAGACTCACACATGGGAACTGCTGTAAAATCTAAACTTGAAAGTCATTTATTTTTCGCATCAGCTGTCTATTTATGAACAGGGTAGCTAAGCAAGCTGGAGTGTCTTTACATGCAGCTATCTCATAATCTCATCTCAGCCTACAAAACTAAGGCCCCATACACACGATAGAATTTATCCGCGAATACGGTCCAGCGGACCGTTTCCGCGGATAAATCCTCTCGAGGATTTCAGCAGATTTTAATGCGATGGAGTGTACTCACCTTCGCATTGAAATCCGAGCCGAAATCCTCCGGCGATGACGTGTCGCGCCGTCGCAGCGATTATGACGCAGCGACGTGCGCGATGCTGTCATATAAGGAATTCCACGCATGCGTCGAATCATTACGACGCATGCGGGGGATCCCTTCGGACGGATGGATCCGGTGAGTCTGTACAGACCAGCGGATCCATCTGTTGGGATGGACTCCAGCAGATGGATATGTTCTGCATGTCAGCAAATATCCGATCTGCTGGAATCCATCCCAGGGGAGATATATCCGCGGAAACAGATCCGCTGGAGTGTACACACCATAGGATCTATCCGCTGAAACCCATTTGCTGGGATTTATCTGCGGATGGATTCTATGGTGTGTACGGGGCCTAAGATGGCTTTATGGCTTTGCATGCATAATACAGCTGCAGACTGGCTTTCCAAGTTTGTGTGTAAGAAGCAGTTACGTGGGGAGCCATCCGTTGCTGCCTTGTTTTGGAGAAAAACTGCAATGCCCAAGTAGAAAGATCCATCATGGCCCATCGTTCTTCCCAATAAAGGGCTCAACAAGGAAGCCTATACCTGGTTTGTGAAGGATTTTTAAACATAAGATTTTTACATCATCCAAACGTAACTTGCCAGGTTGGGTTTAGTTACAATCTCTTATATCTGTAGGGATATTTGTGGTCTCACTATGCTCAAACTGTAACTTTCCTATTTTTGCTACACCATAGGGTAGGGTGACCAGATGTCCCCAGTTCCCGGATTGACGACACTGTCCCCAGACAGTCCATCCCCGGTTTTGTCACCGGATTGGATTTCAACAGGATCTGGGGCAATTTTCAAAGACAGTCAATGCAGAATTAAAAAAATAAATCTGAATTGCACATACACCTATATACGTGATCCTGCATTTCTTGGTATTGGAGCCAATCAGCGGGTCCTGTGGACTCGATGACCACTGGTACCCGCTGATCGTAATGTACACAGAGCATGTGGCCTGGTACGGTTCAGGAGAGGGGGGGCGCACTCTGTCCCCCCCTCTTTTCTGCGGCCGGCCAGGTTACGTGCTCGGATAAGGGTCTGGTGTGGATTTTTGGGGGAACTCCACGCCATTTTTTTTTAAATTTGGGGTGGAGTTCCCCTTAAAATCCATACCAGACCTGAAGGGCCTGGTATGGATATTTAGGGGTAACCCCACTTCATTTTGTTTTTTGTTTTTACGGCGGGGTTCCCCTTAATATCCACACCAGACCTGAAGGGCCTGGTAATTGAATTTGGGGGGGCCCCACGCTTTTTTTTTATTTTTTATGAATGAATCCTCTCAGAATTGCCGGGAGCCGACAATTCATTATAGCCGCGAGTGAATTTTAAATGTCTTTTTTTTTCCTTCAGAATTTCATTTTGTGCAGAGACAGTTCTAAGTATGGGAAACATGCGCTTTTTCACATGCTAACTTTACACCTCCCCTAGGTACGAAATTTAAAGGAATATTTCACTTTTATTGTTTCACTTTAAGCATTGTTAAATTCACTGCTCCCGAAAAAATGGCTGTTTTAAAAATAATAAAAAGCATTGATACATGTCCCCTGGGGCAGGACTCAGGTCCCCAAACACTATTTAGGACAAAACGTGCATATTAACCTTTAAAATTAACACTTTTGATTTCTCCCATAGACTTCTAAAGGGAGTTTGGTGGCGGCTTTACATATTAATTGCATTGCGCCGGCTGCTGCGCCTGGTTCATGCGCCTAATTAAGGATTTATCCGGCGCGCCAATTAAGCCATGAACCGGCGCAGCGCATTGATAATAGTAAATCAGCCAATCAGCCCCAATGTGTTTTTGGTGTGATTTTTAAAAAAGAGCCAAGGACGTCTTTCTCTGTGTTTGTGCAGACAGGGCAGGCAGGCCTGCATGCAGCATACAGCCACACACAGATGTGATCCAGGGAACTGTTGAAACATGGGTGCTCAACCTGTGGCTCTCCAGCTGTTGCAAAACTACAATTCCCATAATGCCTCAGCCTTTGGGAGACATGCTTGTACCTGTCAGCGGCTTGCAATGCCTCATGGGAATTGTAGTTCCGCAACAGCTGGAGAGCCACAGGTTGAGCACCCATGCGTTGAAACATGAGGTTGGGGGACGGAAATAAAAAAAATCACATGGTTACACAACTGTCTACCTTTAGCTGTATAGGCAGCAGCCAGGGTCATGCACATGCTGTGGCTGCGGCAGGAAGTGTACCCCTATGTAAATTGTGCCACGCTGCAACCGCCATAAACTCGCACCCACACAGGTTGAACTGGATGGTCTGACTGGTGTCTTTATTCAACCTAACCAACCTAACCAACCTAACCAACTATGGATCATTTGGGTTTGCCATTATTGTGAGCGAGACATAAAAAGCAGTTCTGATCGTACAGGATTAGAGCTTAGAATAAAAATAACGTACTCACATACATACATACATAGCAACATAGTTATTCTGGCTGAAAAAAGACACAAGTCCATCCAGTTCAACCAACAAAATGTTTTTTTTATATATATATATATATATATATATATATACACACATACATATATATATATATATATATATATATATATATATACACAGTATATATACATATATATATATATACAGTGCCTTGCAAAAGTATTCGGCCCCTTGAACTTTGCGACCTTTTGCCACATTTCAGGCTTCAAACATAAAGATATAAAACTAATTTTTTTTGAAGAATCAACAACAAGTGGGACACAATCATGAAGTGGAACGAAATTTATTGGATATTTCAAACTTTTTTAACAAATAAAAAACTGAAAAATTGGGCGTGCAAAATTATTCAGCCCCTTTACTTTCAGTGCAGCAAACTCTCTCCAGAAGTTCAGTGAGGATCTCTGAATGATCCAATGTTGACCTAAATGACTAATGATGATAAATAGAATCCACCTGTGTGTAATCAAGTCTCCGTATAAATGCACCTGCACTGTGATAGTCTCAGAGGTCCGTTTAAAGCGCAGAGAGCATCATGAAGAACAAGGAACACACCAGGCAGGTCCAAGATACAGTTGTGGAGAAGTTTAACCAGTTAGCAACCGCCCTATAGACAAAATACGTCTACAAGGCGGTTGCTTAACTCTGGGAGGGCGTCAATGTACGTCCTCCCAGAGTCGCGCTCCCGCGCGCCCTGTGGGGCGCGCACACGGGAGTCTCCGTGACCGCCGGGTCTTCCGGACCCGGCTGATCACGGATCACGGTAAATCGCCGCTGATAGCGGCGATTTACCACGTGATCGCTCCGTCCAATGACGGAGCGATCACTAGTAAACAAACCGGCATCATGTGATGACGCCGGTTCCTCCCTCTCCTCTCTGTACCGAACGGTACAGTGTGAGAGAGGAAAGGGGAGAGAGCGGAAGCAGCAGCAGCTGCTGCTGCTGCGGGCTGGATCTGTGACACATGTAGTCACAGATCCAGCCATCCATTCACCCTCCCTGTGCAATACTCTGCAATGCCCACATACTCTGCAATGCCCCCATACTCTACAATGCCCCCATACTCTGCAATGCGCCCATACTCTGCAATGCCCCCATACTCTGCAATGCCCCCATACTCTGCAATGCCCCCAAAATACTCTGCAATGCCCCAAAATACTCTGCAATGCCCCAAAATACTCTGCAATGCCCCAAAATACTCCGCAATGCCCCGCAATACTCTGCAATGCCCCGCAATACTCCGCAATGCCCCGCAATACTCCGCAATGCCCCACAATACCCCGCAATACTCCGCAATACTCCGCAATACCCCGAAATACCCCGCAATACCCCGCAATACCCTGCAATACCCAGCAATACCCCACAATACCCCGCAATACTCCACAATACCCCGCAATACTCCGCAATACCCTGCAATACCACACAATACTCTACAATACCCCACAATACTCTACAATACCCCACAATACTCTACAATACCCCACAATACTCTACAATACCCCACAATACTCCGCAATACCCCACAATACTCCACAATACCCTGCAACGTCGTCTATGGGGATTTTTAAGTAGCAAAGTTTGGCGCCATTCCACAAGCGTGTGCAATTTTGAAGGGTGACATGTTGGGTATCTATTTACTCGGCGTAACTTCATCTTTCACATTTAAGCAAAAGAATGAAGAAAAAATACTAAATGTGCCAAATTTTATAACAGAAACAAAGAAAAATTATTATTTTTTACAGAATTTTCAGTCTTTTTTCTCTTATAGCGCAAAAAATAAAAAACCTAACGGTGATTAAATACCACCAAAAGAAAGCTCTATTTGTGTGAAAAAAAGGACGAAAATTTCATTTGGGTACAGTGTTGTTTGACTGAGTAATTGTCATTCAAATTGTGAGAGCACCGAAAGCTGAAAATTGGTCTGGTTATTAAGGGGGTTTACGTGCCCAGTGGTCAAGTGGTTAAAGCCGGATTTGGATACCTAAAAATTTCCCAAGCTTTAAACATCCCAAGGAGCACTGTGCAAGCGATAATATTGAAATGGAAGGAGTATCAGACGACTGCAAATATACAAAGACCTGGCCGTCCCTCTAAACTTTCAGCTCATACAAAGAGAAGACTGATCAGAGATGCAGCCAAGAGGCCCATGATCACTCTGGATGAACTGCAGAGATCTACAGCTGAGGTGGGAGACTCTGTCCATAGGACAACAATCAGTCGTATACTGCACAAATCTGGCCTTTATGGAAGAGTGGCAAGAAGAAAGCCATTTCTTAAAAGATATCCATAAAAAGTGCCGTTTAAAGTTTGCCACAAGCCACCTGGGAGACACACCAAACATGTGGAAGAAGGTGCTCTGCTCAGATGAAATCAAACTTTTTGGCAACAATGCAAAACGTTAGCAACACAGCTCATCACCCTGAACACACCATCCCCACTGTCAAACATGGTGGTGGTGGCAACATCATGGTTTGGGCCTGCTTTTCTTCAGCAGGGACAGGGAAGATGGTTAAAATTGTTGGGAAGATGGATGGAGCCAAATACAGGACCATTCTGGAAGAAAACCTGATGGAGTCTGCAAAAGACCTGAGACTGGGACGGAGATTTGTCTTCCAACAAGACAATGATCCAAAACATAAAGCAAAATCTACAATGGAATGGTTCACAAATAAACATATCCAGGTGTTAGAATGGCCAAGTCAAAGTACAGACCTAAATCCAATCGAGAATCTGTGGAAAGAACTGAAAACTGCTGTTCACAAACGCTCTCCATCCAACCTCACTGAGCTCGAGCGGTTTTGCAAGGAGGAATGGGCAAAAATTTCAGTCTCTCGATGTGCAAAACTGATAGAGACATACCCCAAGTGACTTACAGCTGTAATCGCAGCAAAAGGTGGCGCTACAAAGTATTAACTTAAGGGAGAAAATATACCACTCTAAAAGTTGCTGATCCCTTGGCTTTGCTTCCGTCCCACTGGACCAAAAGGGTGCTGGCTATGCGCAGGTGCATTGGATAGAAAAAGGTCCTGAACTGCCGCACTCCTTAACCCCCCTGGCGGTATTCCCGAGCCTGACTCGGGGTTACATTTTTCTGCTGCGATCGGTAACCGAGAGTCAGACTCGGGCTCGCCTCACAGCATCCATAGGCAGGGTTTACTTACCTTGTCCCTGGATCCAGCGATGCCACCGCGCTGTGTGAGCGAGCGGGTGCTCGCTCGATTCACACAGTGCCTCTGTGTGCCGCCGATCTCCGTTCCCTGCGACGTTACGACGCACAGGAGAGGAGAACAGCGCCAAATTCAAAAAGGTAAACAAACACCTTACATACAGTATACTGTAATCTTATAGATTACAGTACTGTATGTAAAAAATACACCCCCCCCCCTTGTCCCTAGTGGTCTGTCCAGTGCCCTACATGTTCTTTTATATAATAAAAACTGTTCTTTCTCCCTGCAAACTGTAGATTGTCCATAGCAACCAAAAGTGTCCCTTTATGTCAAAAATAGTTTTAGAGCAGCTAGAAAACAGCGATACTAAATTATAATCACTTGCAGAATTGTGCGATAGCGATTTGTGGGGAAATTCGTCATAAGAAAATAAAAGTAATGACAGCGACAATTCTGCAACTGAGCACATTTCAGTGATTTTGAGTTGATTACATTATTGAATAATTTTTATTATAATTATATTATTATTTGTTATAATTATTAATATTATTTATTATATTATAATTTATAATTTTGTTTTTAAAAAAAAATTCATACCCGGGATGCCTACTAGACTCTTGTTTGGTCAGATTTAAGCGAGTTATTCCTAAAAATTACAGGCCTACAGTATAAAACTCCAAATTTCCTTGCAAATAATGGTACCACTTTCAGCACCTAAAATCAGAAATAATCATACCGCTAGGGAGGTTAAAACGATGTCTTTATTGCAAATGAAATCCAAAAAACAAAAAACAACTAAAGCAATGCAGTCAAAATAAAAGTGAACAAAAGGAAAAAGATGGCTGACATGTTTCACATCGTCTGATGCTTACTCGTAGCTACTGCATTGCTTTAGTTGTTTTTTGTTTTTTGGATTTCATTTGCAATAAAGACATCGTTTTAAGGAGTGCGGCAGTCCAGGACCTTTTTCTATCCTATTAACTTAAGGGGGCTGAATAATTTTGCACGCCCAATTTTTCAGTTTTTTATTTGTTAAAAAAGTTTGAAATATCCAATAAATTTCGTTCCACTTCATGATTGTGTCCCACTTGTTGTTGATTCTTCAAAAAAAATTACAGTTTTATATCTTTATGTTTGAAGCCTGAAATGTGGCAAAAGGTTGCAAAGTTCAAGGGGGCCAAATACTTTCCCAAGGCACTGTATATACACACACACACACACATTATATATTTATATATATATATATATATATATATATATATATATATATATATATACACACACACATGTATAGTCCTATATACATGTAGCACCCTCTACCTAGGTAAGTGCTAGAGTAGTTTTTTTTGCTAAGTGTCTGTAAATTTAGGCAGGCCTGGCTTGTTTGTTTTGGTTTATGTGGGCTGGGAGTGGCTCAGCATAGCAGTTATGACTCACAGACAGCATCACCTCACTGTTACCTCCCTTTTTTTCTAGAGGATTCTAGAAGAAGAGAAGGGGAAGAGAGGTGGAGCCATCTGGGGTGTCTCAGGAAGCCCTGACCAATCTCCAACTTGGATTGGCAGGGGGCAGGCCTTCTTGAAATAACTAGGGTCAGCTCAGCAGGGGAGGAGTTGTTGTGTGTAAGTTTACGAAGAACTGATGATAGAGTGCTAGGCTGTTGGGGCCTTTGAGGGAGCTCCCCATTCTGGGGGGGGGGGGTGACCTTGGGCCTGGGACTCGGGTGCAGGACAGAGCCCTTCAATAAAGTATGAAAAATCTGAACAGGAGGCACAGAGAGGAGTCAGAGAGGACAGCAGGAGCTAGTACTGCCAGGCAAGTCTTCAGGAGGGAACCACCAGTTGCAGCCAGGAGGTCTGGTGAGTGACATGTGCAATCAGGAGGACTGGAGAGGCATTCCATAGAGGACTGAGAGAAAACAGTCAGGGCTGGGTGTGGAGCCAGTAGAGAGGATTGCAATGTCATGGGCAGTGGAGTCGGGCAGCTGCAGCCAGGAGGACTGGCAGGGCCTGAAGAGGACTGACTGGGAGCAGTAGTCCACCAGAAAGACAGCTAGCACTAACAAGACTTTACATATTTTCTGCTACAAAGACGGCTGCTGTATTGTCATTTTGAATGTAATGTCAGCAAACACAGCAGACTCGGAAATCTCATTACGGCTCCTCCCACAGTTACATAGGGAGATGAGGGGCGGGGGAGCTGGGCCAGCACAGACAATAATTAGACACTCTCAGAAGAGGAGAGCAGTACTGGCACAGGGTGCTTTAGCCCCCAAAGCAAAAAGGACCAAAGTGGACCCCATCCTCCATGAAGTACCTCAACAACATAAATTGTAGGTCCTGGTCTTTTTGAACCCCCTTCCACTGTTGGTGTACCTAAGGTGTTTGCCTCTATGGCCACCCCTTACCCTGGACCTGGGGGGAGGGCAATGACATGCAAAGAGGTGAGGGGTGTACAATGTAACAGATTCTCCTGGAGTAGTCACATTTTCTAGCAAGTTAGAGGCACATTGCAAGGGAACAAATACAACATCATTTGTGGAAGGGAAAAACACGCACGTTTAAATTCTTTCATCTGCAATTTTTTACATTGGCGACTGTCTTTTTCACTTTATTATTTAAGGGCCACACCATAGAAATGCAGTCCAGATGTGTTCCAGATGCTTTTCTGCATGCGCAGTTGTGATGCGTTTTTGATGAAGTCCAATGCATTTTTTCCCGCTCTTTTTTCTTAAACCTAAATAAGGAGATGTGTGTTCTAGTGCATTTTTTGAATGTTTAGGTGCGTTCCATGTGTTCCAGTGCTTTTTTGATATGTTTTACAGCGTTCTAGTACATTCCAATGCAGGAAAAATGCAGCATGTTCAATTTTTTTTTCTGGAACTGGAACACACTGGAACTGCAAGCACTGACGTGAACTATGCCATTGAAGACCATATAACCAAAGTTTTCTGTGTTTTTGATGCAGAAAAAAAAATGCACTGGACTGCATGTGGTATGAACTGGTCCTAACTTAAAGTGGAGGTTCACCCAAAATGAAACCTCCACTTTTCGGAACCCTACCCCCCCCTCGCATCACCCCCACCGATGGGGGGTGATGCGAGTTATGACATCACGCCCTGGCCTCTGCATTCAAAAAAACGGCGCTGCTTCGGCTGTGAAGCGGTGATCGTTTTTTATTTTTTATTTTATTTTAGTCTTCCCAGCCTGGTAAAACGTGGGGTCTTATTGACCCCATATCTCACTGTAAAGAGGTCCTGTCATGCCATATTCCTATTACAAGGGATGTTTAAATTGTTTTTTAAGTGCCCCTGTCCCCCGTGTGCTCGCACGCAGAAGTCTCGCCCACATATGAAAACATTGTTTAAACCACACATGTGAGGTGTTGCCGCGAACATTTGAGCGAGAGCAATAATTCTAGCCCTAGACCTTCTTTGTAACTAAAAACATGTAACCAGTAACTTAAGTACTGAAGTTTGGCGCCATTCCACGAGCGTGTGCAATTTCGAAGCGTGACATGTTAGGTATCTATTTACTCGGCATAACTTCATCTTTCACATTGTGCAAAAAAATTGGGCTAACTTTAATGTTTTTTTTTTTAACGTGAAACAGTTTTTGTTTTTTTCAAACAAAGGCGGTTAAAAAATTTCTGCGCAAATACCATGCGAGATAAAAAGTTGCAATGACTGCCATTGTATTCTCTAGGGTCTCTGCTAAAAAACATATATAATATTTGGGGGTTCTATGTAATTTTCTAGCAAACAAATTATGATTTTTACATGTAGGAGCGAAGTGTCAGAATTGGCCTGGTTGTTAAGTGGTTAAACAAATAGGATGCAGAAAAACTATGTAAACAGAAAAGCAACAGTGCCCTCTCTGGTCAGCCTGGGTAAATACTGATTTATGTTATATATGACAAATATATGTTACTATGCATTTAACAGCGTCCGTTGATGAAAACATGTGTGCATATGAATAACAATACTGTATACTGTTTTCTTCTTTTTACTTTAACATCGAAATTAGTACCACATTTATTACATACAATTACTCCCAATATAATAATAATGTAACTCAGCTCATAGATCATTTATAAAATTAGGTATATGTAGATGTTAATGAACAACAGTTTAAACAGATTATAATTTCAGAACTCCAAGGTGGTGATAAATAACTTAAGAATTCATAAAAGACTATTAAGCTAAAAAAAAAACAATTGGCCCGTACGGGGATCGAACCCGCGACCTTGGCGTTATTAGCACCACGCTCTAACCAACTGAGCTAACCGGCCAGATGATGCATAGGAATTCCTGCGAAGAGAATATACAGATCGTTTTCTGAAAGGTTTAAGCTAAGAAGTGTGAATGTTTTGACTAATCCTAAATGCTTTATATTAAAACGTTTGCTTTATAGTGAACAGAGCAGAAACAGATTTCAAAGGTTACTGAAGTCTCCTTCCAAAAAGCTACCATGGGGAGCTAAATACGTTCTATGGATTTGGAGTATGTTCTATTTTTAAAGCGAAAAAAATATATATATATTTGTTTATTTTTCTATGCTGTTCTCTGTCCTGTCTTATTCGTCCTAGGCTTCTGCTCTTTTGTATAGACAATTAATATTTTGCTAAAACAACTTTATTTGTGTTGCACAGTATGATCCCGTCCGGATAGTAGCCCCTGACAAAGGGACGAACAGTGTCCCGAAACACATAGGTCTTTCTGGACCTCGTCTTGGGAACCCACGCATCACTGTATCATGTTTTTAATGTTGTAATTTTGTATATTTGTATACTTTGTTAATAAAAATCATTTTTATACATACTCTGTTGCCCTTGAAGTCCCAACTGGGGGTTCTTCCTCTTTCGATCTTCATCCTAGGTAAACTAATGCCTCATTTCCACTGAGCGGATCGGTTTGTGTTGGTACGGTACGCTATTTTGAGTGTTTCCATTATGAAAGCGGCCCATATAACCGAACCATACAGCACCATTCTGGGTCCTGCTTTAAATGTGGGGCCATAGAAAATGGTACGATTCGGTTAGGGCGGAGCTACAATACATTCAACTGATTGGCGGACACGCTAGGCATTTTTTCCAAGTCCTGTATGTCCCCTGACGGTCCGACTTGCAGTGGAAACGCTCACCTGAATAGGCCGGACCATTCTAATCCTTCCAAACTGTACCGAACCGTTCCACTCGTCGAAACGAGGCATAACATACCAAACAAAAGTTATAAAACGTTATATTGGATTTAGATTATGCGCATAATAATTTAGTAATCTCCCCAAGCACATTACTCTTTTTAAATTATTCATATAATATAAAGTCACAAAAAAAACTCTCACAGGGGGAAAGATGTAAATGCAATACATTAGGCTAGGTTCACACATGTCGGGTGCAAATTTCCCCTCAGTTTTTACTGCGTATTCCCAAAGCAGCAGTTCCGATGCGAATGTTTGGAGCTGATGGCCACCAGTGTCTTTTACATTTGCTGGATGTTAGGGAGCAGGGGCCAATAAGCCGGCTGCCGTGTCCTTAACAATGATGACTCATCAGCTGTCAGCGGAGCTGACAGCTGAATGTAAAAAAACAATTGCCAGTGTTCTGTCGAGAAGCACCCCCCATCGAATAATGCCCGGGACGAACTGCGCATGCGCCGCACATCATAGCACAAAAGCTGATTTTAAGGTGAGCTGGGCTGATGGCGCATGCGCACATTCTAGGAGGTATCTGTCGATGGGAGATACCATTTCTCGGGCACAATTGAAACCTATAAAAACAGCGGGGGGAGACCGTAGTTCTCAAATAGTGCCTCGCTTTTGCGGGGTGGCTTTACAGTGTGCTGGTGGGTTGATGGTCTTTTCTCTGTGTTTCAGGGCGTGTTTGCTGTGTTGAACGGCCGGTTTTGCCTGTGTGAAAGGGTGGGTTGCAACACAGACAAAACCAGTCCTTCAACACAGCCATATGCTGCCCTCCAGCAGCAGCGATGCACAATCTGAGAAGTACGGCCTCCCCCTGCTGTTTGTACAAGTGTAAATTGTGCCTGTGAAATGGTATCTTCCATCAAGAGATACCTCCTACGGTTTGCACATGCACCATGGTTATGTCAGCCCAGCTGATTGGTGCATGCGCTGTACATCCCGGGTGCTTCTCGATAGCAGGCAATTCTCGACAGAACACGTGGTGGCGTGGTGTTCCCTCTAAAATCCATGCCATACCAGAACTTTATCCAAGCATGCAGCCTGCTCAAGAGAATGTGTTTAAACTGCTCTCTCATAGTATATGGCCCCTGATCGCATTTCTTGGTTTGTCCCCAACGCTTCCTCTATGTGGCTTTGGGGTTGTAGAGAATAGAGCACCTTGCTCTACATTTGAAGCGCAGATCCCACCTACTTGAATGTCTTGCTGTGCTTTTAAGCATTTCTGTCCTGTTTATGATGGTTTCATTGCAGTAGTTGTTACACTGCCCATTTGCCTTTGTACTGCCTTTGTAATAGTTGACCTATTGGTTCATTTCCTTTTTCTCCTATTATATTATTGGCATCCAGTACTTTCAACACGACTGTAATTTTAGAAAATTTCAATAAACACGTTTTAAAAGAAAAGGGCTCCAGATTCCTATGTGTTTGTAGCGGTGCACTCTGGGCACAAGTTTAAAAGATCCACACATCATCCTGTTGTCCATTCTCCTTATCCATCCATAAGACACAACGAAGAGTCATTTGCTTTACCTTGTGGTATTTTTATTATAAAGATTTCTTGGGTAGAGTTGGGTAAGGGTGTAGTGAAATGGGATGCCCAGAGATATTAACACTTTAGTAATTTACATACTAAGAAAATAAGGCACAACAAATATTGTAGTTTAGAGAGCTGCGTCACTGCAGACTATTGCTCCCTTTATGCTGCACTATTTAGAACAAGTCACTCAGAATGACTTTTTGTGGTGATAAACAGCCATCCAGATGCCGGTCCTGTGTCCGGAAGGTATCCTCATACACCCCCCTCCGACCCCACAGTCCATCTAGTGGCAAATGGTAACTGCCAGACTACTAGGTCCAAATAGTCCAGTGATAGAAAGGCTGAGTTCCCCCGGCTTCCTGACGACGCATTAAGTTGCGAAATGCATAGAGGCTGCGGGACCATTGCCAGTTCGTCATGTCCAGTCTGAGTTAGGGTGACCACATTTCCAAACTACCATTCAGGGACATCTCCCTTCCCAAAAATCAGCTTGTGCTGTAACGAATCGCAGCACAGTGATTGAACACAAAAGGCGGGATTTATGATTTCTCCAATCATAAGCTGGGGGCGGGGATTGTGCTCCTCCAGGCATTCCCGGCCAGGACAAGTACTGTCAGTGAGTAAAGCAGTGATGTGGCAGACTTTTTTGGGTCATCAGATTGGCCCAGGGGGTGGCTGTGTCAATTTCATTCCGGGACACTCTATTGTCCTGGAATGAATGTGCCCGGGACAGACCTGCAAAATGCAGGACTGTCCCGGGCAACCTGGGACACGTGGTCACCCTAGTCTGAGTATAACGAGGCTGGGAACGCAGGCGACAAAGTGAGGCATCACACGTGCGGACCAGGACACACACGTACACTCCTATTTACGGCTGGATTAGCTCAGTGCCGGCTCCCAGGCACTTTTACATGTGAGTGGAATAACTATATGTTTTAATCATAATAAATTCTTTGATATACTACACCATGATAGTCTTTTATGTTACATGAGTGGATATAGAACAAGACTACAGCCAAAGCATTGGGAGTGATTGCTGATAAACCTGAGAGAGGGAGTGGTTATCCATATGAACCAAAGGCAGACTTCTGGGTCCATCTGGTGAGTGGCCATTTTATCCGGTGACGGTGTAGGCACTATTTGCGGTGAAGGTGGAAACATAGCTGGGCATCACTGCAAGAAATCATCTATTAAGGACTTTCTTAGCACATATATATATATATATATATATATATATATATATATATATATATTTTTTTTTTAATTTTCTTGCTATCCTGGGGCACATTCAAGCTGTGGATTGTAACAGTAGCATATTTGAAATCTTTTTGGATTTATTTCAAATTTTTTTTGATGGATTGAGGAATTCATATGTTATAGTTTGGCACAGGGCACTGTACTGGTATTCATTGCACATGATTTGTTGATTGTTTGCACATTAACTAATAATCATAGATACATGTACATACTTTTTGTTTTTTTGAGTAACAAGTTCACAGGATCAGTTGTGGTAAAATGTTTATATATTATTATTTGGACTTTTATTGCGATACTTGCAATATTTTTATAGATTTTTTTCTATTATCATGTTGGTTTGCAAATTTTCATGTTATTTGCTTGCGTTGTTTATGAGAACTGAACATCTATTATTTAAATTGCGCTGAACTAATTTTTGGTATTTACAGTATTGCTGTCATTGCCTTTGTTTCCAAGTGACAAATGCACGCCCTATTATTTATTTTTTATGTCACAGGAATTGAAGGGTAATTTTCCAGCAGAAATAAAAACTAGGGCTGTTACTGATTAAAATTTTCGTGTTCGATTAATCGATTTTTTTATTCGATTAATCGACTTATTTCGATTAACTATAACGAACATACATTTTTCGGATCGCCACCATATATAGTCCTGTAGCGCCTATGTACCTTACAATACTGGTGCTAGCTAAATTTATGTGTAGTTGAGTGTAGTTAAACTCTGATCCAGATTGTTAGTAGCAAAATGTGGTCTCTGTCTCAGCTTAGCTGTGCTGTGAGTCCATTCTGCTGTACTGGGGTGTTCTTCCAGCCCCGGTGCTGCAGGTGGCAGCAGTGGAGTCAAGGTTTGGGTGCTCTTCCCAGCAGCCAATCACAAGGGTTTGTCCACGCTGTGCATGCTGGGAGGGGTATTTATGGGGCAGACGCCATTGGTTCTGGGTTCTTCTTCGTCCACCTTTAGGGTAGCCACACCAAGGCGCCCCAGCGCTATGGCCTACCTGGCCGGGGCGTGCGTGCCACGTGGTGTTCCTGGTTCCAGGGCCATGCTGACCCGGAGCATCTGAACAGCGACAGGGACCCAGTGAGTGACTGGGTTCCCATTCTTGAAGATCACAAGCTGTACTGCTGTTCGGTGGGGAGTCAGTCCCAGGAGCGCCATTGAGAGGCTGGCGGTCCAAAAGGGCCTGGATAAACCACCAGGGATCAAGGTAGCCGGACACCGAGGGATTGATCACCTGTCGGTCGGTAACTGGGCGGTAAGTTGAAAGAGATCCAGACGTAACTCAATTAAGGAGGCATATCTTCAATAATTCAACCCAGAGGGGACCTGTGGCAGAGGTATCTTCTGAGGCTCTTTGAGAGGGGGTCTGTGGCAGAGACTGAAAGTCCCGGTTGATGGGGTCGGTGACCTATGTTGTGGGGCAGCACCCCCCGGGTGCAGAAAGGTAGACATTGCCACGCGGCTCTTCCCTTCTTGGTGGATGGGCGGTGTACTGCTGCTTGGCGCGAAATTGCGCACGTTGCACGCAGGGGAGGGTGGCTGCTCCCACTTGGGAAAACTTGTCCAAGCACATTGCAGGCGCATGCTGAGCTGCACGTACACCCAAGCTTAGCGGTGCAAGGTTAACTCCCTCGTCGCCGGACAGTTTTCACACAACACCGAACACTCTTCGCTCTTTAGTAAATTACACTCACTATTTTCTCTGGTTGTCAATGGCAATGGCCGAATCCCGGACGAGCCCCCGCATGTAGCGCTCACCCCCGAAGGAGCCGCTGTTTAGTTTGGGATCGGCCTATTTAAGTTACCTTCTTGACTTGGTCTAGGGGTGATAGCTGTGAGTGTAAATAAAGAGCAAGTGTCCAGACGTCAATTGAGTTTTCAATGCTTTATTCCAAGGCCCAACATGGCCAACATCAACATGACACACAATAGAGAAAAGTTGATGAGCGTAGAGAAACTTTAGTATCAGGCCTTGGATATGAAAGAGAGCAAGCCTGCTCTCAGCAATAATGTAACCCAATTCGTCGCCACCACAATCAGGGTGGGTAAAGTGCCCCCGGACAGGCGTCTATCACAGGCCTAGCAGCCGGAGCGCCACTTAAGGATCACTGGGAGGAACAGGCCTCTGCCACAAGCTTGACAATTTGAGATTGAGCGAATCCTCCTAGTCAGTTCAGAAAGTGTCACCCGCTGACAGCTTGAGCATACCTGTCATGCAGTGTGGTGACTGGATCCCCGATGGTTCGTCTAGGCCTCCTGGACAACCTCTGATTCTAGGTTCTCCCGAGCCAATCCCCCCATCGGACAGCTCCCGGCTTAGGATCCTCTCAGCAGAAGGTTGGGACCCAGCCAGTCGCTGGGGCCCCTCTCTAGGTTGGGATGAGGCTCTGCATGGTGCATGACCTCAGTACAGCAGGCCACAGTGGCGGGGTCCATGGATGCGCGCACCCTGAAGGTGGATGCCGCACCTGGAACTCGGGCCCCGCACAGAACAGAATGGCCCAAAGGCGGTTTCCCAGATATATTCCCTCCCAGCATGCCCAACGAGGGAAGAACTCCTCTGATTGGCTGCTGGGAGAAGGTGAGTCTGTCAGAACCCCTCTAGCGCCAGCTGCCGCCCGGGGGTTATAACGCACCCCCGGAGCGCAGACTGACCCACAGGACAAATTCTGAAATTAGCAACAGCCTAAATTTCCATAAACTGTGAATGGGGGTAAACTAATCCTCCCATTCCCCACTAACTTTAGCGTAGCGCCCGTACTGAAAAGTAAGGGGGCGCTACACCTGTTTAAGACAAGGGGGCTAAAGTTACAAATCTCCAAAATGATTAAGGAGCAGGCCTACTATGGAAAGGCAGTGCATACATTCATGATGTGTAATGAATCATGTGTCACAGCTCTTATGTAAGTCAAAGACGGTCTGTAAAGTCGTGCACACAAATAAAATAAAAAAAACCGAACCTTGCAACTTAACAAAAGTCTCATATTCACACATGTTGGGGTAGATTCACAAAGGAGATACGACGGCGTATCTCCAGATACGCCGTCGTATCTCTGAGTCTGGCCGGTCGTATCTATGCGCCTGTTTCATAGAATCAGTTACGCATAGATTTCTATTAGATCCGAAGTCTCTTACGCCGTCGTATCTTAACTGCATATTTACGCTGGCCGCTAGGGGCGTGTACGCTGATTTACGCCTAGAATATGTAAATCAGCTAGATACGCGAATTCACGACTGTACGCCCGGCCGACGCAGTACAGTTACGCCGTTTACGTTAGGCTTTTCCCGGCGTAATGTTACCCCTGCTATATGAGGCGTATATGCGGCGTACCAATGTTAAGAATGTTAAGTATGGCCGTCGTTCCTGCAACGAAATTTGAAAAATTTACGTCGTTTGCGTAAGTCATCCGTGAATGGGGCTGGACGTCATTTACGTTCACGTCGAAACCAATGACGTCCTTGCGGCATACTTTGGAGAAATGCACACTGGGAAATTCCACGGACGGCGCATGCGCCGTTCGTGTAAAACGTCAATCACGTCGGGTCAGGGTTAATTTACATAACACACGCCCACCTCTTCACAATTTGACATTAGGCGGGCTTACGCCGGCTTATTTACGCTACGCCGCCACAACTTTCTTTTAAGCATACGGCACTTGCCTGTAAAAGTTGCGGAGGCGTAACGTAAATAGGATACGTTACGCCCGCACAAACATACGCCATTCTACGTGAATCTACCCCGTTGTCTATTTAAAAAGAAAATGATTGCAATTACTGCGGTGATCCAGCTGTGAAATAAGGTCAATGAACATGGCAAATAGTTCATTAAACTAGATGAAATGAGACACTTCTGAGCTAAGCTTATCAAAATCAGGTTCCTAATTATCCTTTGTGCTTTACTAATACTAATAATAGTATTCTATTGCTTCACACCATGGGAAAGCGGGCCTGAAAGGCGACTCTGTCTCAAATGAGTGCACAACAAACACTTATAGTACAAGAAAACAAAATTCTTGATTTATTTGGTTTTCAAACCATAAAAGGTAAATTGAAGTCATGAAATAACTGTAGAAACTGCTTCTGGGATCCCATGACAGCCCGCCGTAGCCATGACCTCTGCTAAGAGAAGGATTAGCTGCACTGAACTCTGTCTGTCTAGGCATCTGGTCATTGCAGCTGTGGGATACTGGGGCAGGAGATTCTAAATGTCATCCACATCTACCTTGAAGCTGAGTTTCATCTTTCTTACAGTTTATCTTTCCTGGTTCCTCCTTTTTCCTATCATCAATTACATTTTAAAATATCTCATTATGCTAAGTTATTGGTCCCTCTTGGTGTCCCAGTGCCCGCCCAGGGAGGTTTGTCTATAACGTTGGTTGTGCATGGACATGGAGATGGGAGTCTCACGTGTGTTTGATCTTAGCCACATAATTTTAATGCATGTACATAATATAATAATGTTCTATGTCTTATTTTCTATATAGTTATTTTAGCCACTTTATGAGTCCTGATGAAGTGTTAAAAAGAAACACGTTGACCCTAGAGGAATTTAAATATATGTTCAAGATCCGGCAATTCAGCCGTGTAGTGCATGATATTGTATTTTTCATGATAACTGCTTACCTATATGCACAGTACACATTAATTTGACTTGTTTTTTATTAAGGCCCCTTTCACACTGGGGCGTTTTTCAAGCGTTAGTCGAGTGTTATTTGAGCGTTTTTCGAGCGTTATTCGAGCGAAGCCTCATCTGCAATCCCAATGTGCTGGTAAAGCACCGCTAAGACCCTAAAGTTTTAGTGCCTAAGTGTGAAAGGGTAAGGCGTTTTTACAGCGCTTTCATTTCATTTCAATGGAGAGGGGCATTTTTGGAGCGTTTTTTTTCATCGCTCCAAAGATGCTGCTTGCAGGACTTTTCTCAACGCCCCGCCAGTGCAATGCCTCAGTGTGAAAGGGTAAGGCGTTTTTACAGCGATTTCAATTCATTTCAATGGAGAGGGGCGTTTTTGGAGCGTTATTTTTTAGCGCCCAAAAGCTGCTCCAAAGATGCTGCTTGCAGGACTCAGTGTGAAAGGGTCAATTGAGATGCATGGAGAGCGTTTTAATATCGCTATTTTTAACGCTATTTTTAACGCTAAAACGCTGCAAAAACATTTCAGTGTGAAAGGGGTCTAAGTCATATTGGCAATGTTTTTAAGCTCAATATGCTATGTAATAAAACAAATATTTTTATAATTTTTTTATGCCAGTAAAGTCTGACTTTTTTTCTTCTTAGGCCGTGTACAGACGACCAAACATGTACGATGAAAGCGGTCCGCCGGACCGTTTTCACCGTACATGTCTGGCCGGGGATTTCTGTACGATGGCTGTACTAACCATCGTACAGAAATCCGCGCGTAAACAATACGCGGGGCGTGTCCGCGGTGTCGCCGCGACGATGACGCGGCGACGTGGGCGGGCCTGCCAGTTAAATGCTTCCACGCATGCGTCGAAGTCATTCGACGCATGCGAGGGATGGCGGGCGCTCAGACATGTACGGTAGGTCTGTACAGATGACCGAACATGTCCGAGCGGGCAGGATTCCAGCGGACTGTTTTAAAACAACTCCAGGAATATTTGCCCGCTGGGAAAAGGCCCGGCGGGCAAGTGTTTGCTGGAATCCTGCACGCTCGGGCCTACACACGACCGAACATGTCTGCTGAAACTGGCCCGCGGACCAGTTTCAGCAGACATGTTTGGTCGTGTGTATGGGACCTAAGTTGCAATTGTTATCATATTTGAAGGTAGTGATTGAGTGCTCTCTGTATAATTACATTAAATAAAACCTTTTCATTTTCATTATATACCTTATTTTATACCCAGGTATTTTTTCACTGGGATTCTGTGATCCCCTGTGCAATGTAGACAGATTGTGGCTGGTGAGAGGAGCAATTCTATGTACATAGCTTCCTGAAAACATCCGAGCATGCAGTGGGCTGGCTCCTAGTCAGGTCTCAGCAATGTGGGATGAAGTACTCCACAGTGCTTAGTGCTACAGAGGTCAGCGAAGGTTTGTTTTACAGCTGTAAGGTTGGGCACAGAGGTGACCTATTGTAATTCCCTTTTTGGCCACTAGATGGCCCCTATAGCCAGGAGTCAGAGAAGACACAAGGTTAAAGTGGTTGTAAACCCTCACATATATCCAGTGAAATAAATCCTCCTACATAAATATTACCTGTAGCTGCAGTCTCCTCTTCTCTACACCTGTTTAAAGTGCTGAATTTTAAAGCTTCTCTGAGAGTTCAGAAAAAAAGGGGGCAGAGAACTGACATGACACTCTGCAGAGCTCAGTGAGGAGAGCTCTGAGAGCTGATTGGAGGGAAGGGACACACCCCTCTCCACACAGCACATAGGAACAGAGCTGAGGTTGTCAGCTGGAGGTAACTCCCCTGTCACCATTTTCCCCTTGTGTCAGGAAAACTTGTCAGATGGGACTCATGCTGATAGCAGAGGAACCAAGCAACAGACCAAATTGAGACACAGTACACACTATAGAGGGTTATACTTTTTTTTAGATTTCATGTCTGAGGTTTACAACTATTTTCAGTCTGTTGGCTTCAATAACCATGATGAGGGCTTGGGAGGTAGGAAGAAACAGACTCAACAGAGTCTGCAACAGAAGGAGGAAACAGACTGCAATCCAACAAGATGCCAAAGTGTAACTAAGGGTAAAACATTTTTGGATAGAGTGGTGAGGGATTAGAACACATGTCAGATTTTTATTGCTGTCTGTGCCCCCAATAGAAAATTCATCACATGCCTGACAACAGGGGCCTTGCATGGCTCCGAAACGTTGCACTTTTCTCCTTGTAATGTGATCATTCTTAATTTCTTCAATAAAAATAACCTTTTCGGACGACATTGGTGACCCATGGTGTGCTGGCAAATATGAACGTTGATCTATGATTATTCCAGTTCCATCTGGATGTTGCTGCAGCACCCACTACTTTTTAGCCTGATCCAGGAGCATGTGCATAGGCGTGCGCACAGGGTATGCCGGATGTGCCTGGGCACACCCTAATCACCCCATGTGCATTAGCATAGTCTGGGGGCGGAAGCAGGTGGGTGGTTGGGGGTACCAGTGGCCAGTGTAAATGCCCCCATTATATTAAAGGCTAGGTTCAACCTCAGGAACACATTACATCGTATTTAAGGTGTAACAAAATCTTCTCCCGATCAACTGTCTCCCACCCAGGTCCGCCATCAGGGGGGTACAGGCAGTACACCTTTAAGGGCCCCTGCGGTCCCCAGGGGCTCGGATGGCATCCCCTTTTTTTTTGTTCGTCAGCACTCAAAGCCCCCCCGACCTCTAAGGGGCCCGGATGGCATCCCCCTTTATTTTTTTTTGTTCGTCAGCACCCAAAGCCCCCCAAACTCTAAGGGGCCCGATGGTCCCCAGGGCCCCCGGATGGCATCCCCCTTTTTTTTTTAGCACCCAAAGCCCCCCCCAGCTTCTCGATTCACGATGCCCCCCCCCCCATTCTCAATTTGCGCTCCCCCCAGTTCTCAATTTGTCAACTTGCAACTTGCGACACTCCCCCGCTTCTCAATTTGCAGCGGCAGCACCCCCACCCCGGTTCTCTGCACCAGGGGGCCTGTGCCTGAAGCTGTAAATTCTTGATGGCGGCCCTGCTCCCATCACCAGAGCCTTCTCCCTGTTACAGCAGGTGGCGTTCATGTGTGTTTGGGCTTTGGGGTGCACACCCAAATGCAATTGACTGTGCACACCTATGAGCATGTGCGTTGGGAACAATAACATTATCTTGTGACTGGCTTCCATAATCTGCACCCCTGTGGCTCCCCAGACTGAGGGTCTTATAACCTGATCGTGACCATGGAACTCGGGACACGACTTCCACCGAATCACATGCCTGATGAAGGGGTCCTGCGTGGCTCCGAAACGTTGCACCTTTCTCCTTTGGTGATTTGTGATGTGATGGTAAATATGAATGTTGACCAATAGAAGATTCACCCTCTCCATCTTTCCTGTTTACTGGTATCATCAAAAGTGAAAGTAAACTTTTGGGTTGACATCATAAAACTAATAAAGGGAAAATCTTCTGGAAAAGGGGTTTCTTCTTCCTTCCTGTTTTGGCTATAGGTCAGGAAGCGAAGGAAAATCTCCACAGATGGCAACAATACGAATCTGACAGGGGTTATAACCCTCCATTACTCTATGCTAAATGGAAAAAAAAGTTCTGCCTTTAGTTACGCAGCAAGTAAACTCTGCTCACACTAGTCAAAGTATTCTTCTTTATAAAAGGCATAGGCCCTCACAGAAGACTAGGAAGGTGAATACCAGATGTTTATTGTGCCTCCTATAAAACTCTGTTACTTTGATTTGACACATCTGCCCTTGGTGCCAGGGCCGTCTTAATAGCATCATGGGCCCCTGGGCAAAGTAATGCTCTGGGGCCCCTACAATGATGACAGTGTAGGTAAACAGACATTAACACTTAAGCCCCGGACCTTTAGGCAGCTAAATGCTCAGGCCAGGTTTTGCGATTCGGCACTGCGTTGCTTTAACAGACAATTGCGCGGTCGTGCGACATGGCTCCCAAACAAAATTGGCGTCCTTTTTTCCTCACAAATAGAGCTTTCTTTTGGTGGTATTTGATTACCTCTGCGGTTTTTATTGTTTGCGCTATAAACAAAAATAGAGCGACAATTTTGAAAAAAATGCAATATTTTTTACTTTTTGCTATAATAAATATCCCCCAAAAACATATCTAACAAATTTTTTTTCTCAGTTTAGGCCGATACGTATTCTTCTACCTATTTTTGGTAAAAAAAATCACAATAAGCGTTTATCGAATTGGTTTGCGCAAAATTTATAGCGTTTACAAAATAGGGGATAGTTTTATTGCATTTTTATTAATTTTTTTTTTTTTTACTACTAATGGCGGCGATCAGCGATTTTTTTCATGACTGCGACATTATGGCGGACACTTCGGACAATTTTGACACATTTTTGGGACCATTGTCATTTTCACAGCAAAAAATGCATTTAAATTGCATTGTTTATTGTAAAAATGACAGTTGCAGTTTGGGAGTTAACCAGAGGGGGCGCTGTAGGAGTTAGGGTTCACCTAGTGTGTGTTTACAACTGTAGGGGGGTGTGGCTGTAGGAATGACGTCATCGATCGAGTCTTCCTTATAAAAAGGATCACTGGATCGATACGCCGCCACAGTGAAGCATGGGGAAGACGTGTTTACATACGGCTCTCCCCGTTCTTCAGCTCCGGGAGCGATCGCGACGGAGCGACTATAAACGAATAGCCGCGCCGTCGTCCCGGATCGCTCCCCGAGGGAATCCGCCCGCAGCGGGGGGGGGGGGGGTCTCGATCGGACCCCCCACCCGCTAGAAGGCAAGGACGTATATATACGCCCTTCTGCCTGTCCGTGCCATTTTGCGGACGTATATAGTCGTGCGGCGGGCGTTAAGGGGTTAAAGGGTCACTAAAGGAATTTTTTTTTTTTAGCTAAATAGCTTCCTTTACCTTACTGCAGTCCTGGTTTCATGTCCTCATTGTTCGTTTTTGCTCTGATGTTGCTGTAATTGTTCTCTGTTCTGGACACTTCTTGGTTGTCTGTTTCTTGATGACCACAGTACTGGGAGATTCTAGTTTCATTTTCCAAACCATCACTGCACTATGGCTCTGTACATGCACACAGGCAGGATAACATGCAAAAACGAAACTAAATGCAAAAACGAAAGTAGATGCAAAAACGAAACTACAGGTACATTATATGATTGTTTTTTTTATCTATTTTTAATCAATTTTAAAAGGAATCAGTTAACTATTATGTCTCTATACCCTGTAAACAGTCATTTCAGCAACAAGAAAAATGTTTTCCTTTAAGTAGCTAGGAGGCAGACTGCCTCCCCTTTGCATCTATCACTCTCAGTGCCATCATGGGGCCCCCAATTTCAGGGGAGCATGGGCTCAAGTACCAGCTGCTTTGGGGATTTTTTTTTAATATAAAGATTAATGGTAAAACACACCTAAAACACATCTAAAATACACCATACTCAACATAAACTACATATAAAAGTGAAAAGTGTAAAAGCAGCTTTACTTTTCCTTAAAGTGGAACTTCACCCAAAAATTACCCAAAGGCTACCTAGTGTTGGCAGGTACCCACTCCCACTTCCTGTTGCCCCACCCCTTTCCATCCACAACTTTTAGGACTGGTCCCAGGAGCTGCAGATCCATTCTCAAGGCACAGCTCGATGGGGAGCTGACTGTGAAGCTGCAGGGAGTCAAAGCTGGCTTCTTACAGTTACATACGTCCCAACTTTTTGAGATGGGAATGAGGGACACCTATCAGCAAAAGTATGCAGGCATAGGACACACCCCTTGTCACGCCCACTTAAAGGAGAATTGTACAAAAAACAAGATTGGTTAAACCCCAAGTGCTTTTTTTTTTACCACTACTATTCCTTTATATTGAATTTTGGAATTTACAAATGCATCAATTTAGAAATCAGATGAAAGGTTTAGCACTGGGAAACAATTTTTAATAGATAAAAAGTGCATTTTATATATAACTATATAGATCAGACCAAAATGAGGGATAAATGAGGAGGAATGAGGGACATTGCTCCAAATCAGGGACAGTCCATCGAAATCAGGGACAGTTCGGAGCTATGCAGTTAACTTTCTGGTGTTGGGGACCCAAATACTGGCGAAGAATTGGCCCGGATGGTGCTGGATCCCTGAACAGGAGAGTTGTCTGTTTATTAAAGGTTGGCAGATACAGTTTATGTAGTGGCTGAGTTTCAATTTTTTTTTGGAACCTACCGCAAGCTTCTCTTTAATATTGACAGAATACAGGTTGCCTTTTAGCTTACATTGGAGCGGAAGTATCCTATTTGAGCCACTAGGTGGCACCATTGCATCATAAATTTGGAGCATAGCACATTTAAAGCGGATGTGCCACTAAAACAATATATTAAAAGCTAGCAGCTACAAATACTGCAGCTGCTGACTTTTAATATAAGGACACTTACCTGTCCTGGAGTCCAGCGGTGATCGCAGCAGAGGATGAGCCGATCGCTCGTCACCCTGCTGCTCCCCCCTCCATCCACGGTGAGGGAACCAGGAAGTGAAGCGCTGCGGCTTCACTGCCCGGTTCCCTACGGCGCATGCGCGAGTCGCGCTGCGCCCGCCGATTGGCTCACACGCTGTGTGCTGGGAGCCGAGTGTTCCCAGCACACAACGGGCGACAGACGGGATGTGACGGAATGCCCGTCTTTCGCCCGTAGCGTGTGGCCGGAAGTGGGTGCAAATACCTGTCTTTAGACAGGTGTCTGCACCCCCCTCCCCCCTGAAAGGTGTCAAATGTGACACCGGAGGGGGGGAGGGTTCCGATCAGCGGGACTCCACTTTAGGGTGGAGGACCGCTTTAAAGACATGAAAACAAACTGAACAGGTTTCAACTTTCACTTTCTAATCTTTATTCAAAAAAATAAATAAATAAAGGAGAAATGTAATCGAATTGGTAATCAGTAGCATTTAACAAAATAACAAAACATCAATTTTTTTATTGCTTATAGACCTTAAGATTTTCCCCCTTAACGACCAGGCCAATTTTATTGCGATACGGCACTGCGTTGCTTTAACTGACAATTGCGCGGTCGTGCGACGTTATACCCAAACAAAATGTACATCCTTTTTCCCCACAAATAGAACTTACTTTTGGTGGTATTGGATCACCTCTGTGGTTTTTATTTATTAAAAACAAAAAAAGAGCGACAATTTTGAATAAAAAAAAAACAACAATATTGTTTTACTTTTGGTTATAATAAATATCTCCAAAAATAAATAAAGAAATAAAACAATTTCTTCATCAGTTTAGGTCAATATGTATTCTTTTACATGTGTTTGGTAAAAAAAAAAATTGCAATAAGCGTATATTGATTGGTTTGTGCAAAATTTATAGCAGCTAAAAAATAGGGGATAGATTTATCCCATTTTTATTATTAGTAATGGCGGCAATCTGCGATTTTCAGTGGGACTGAGACATTGCGGCGGACAGATCAGACACTTTTGACACTTTTTTGGGACCATTGATATTTATACAGCGATCAGTGCTATAAAAATGCACTGATTACTGTGTAAATATCACTGACAGGGAAGGGATTAACACTAGGGGGCGATCAAGGGGTTAAATGTGTTCCCTGGGAGCTGTTTCTAACTGTGCGGGGTGAGACTGACTGGAGGAGGAGAGTCGGTACCTAATCACTAGGAACAGCAGATCTGTCTCTCCTCCCTTGACAGAACGAGGATCTGTTTGTTTACATTGACAGATCCCTGTTCTGGCTCTCTTTCCCATGATCGCTGGTGGACATTGCGGCCGCCAGCCACGAGCCTCGGGTCTTGTTATGGCTCTTGAAGGAGCCGATTTACAGCTACGGCGATTTGCAGGAATGAGCTGACCGTTATACGGTGGCTGGTCGGCAAGTGGTTAAAGTGGGAGTTCACCCGAAAACATTTTTAAGATTAGATTGATGCTCATTTTGTCTAGGGGAATTGGGTAGTTTTTTTAAAATCGAAGCAGTACTTACCGTTTTAGAGAGCGATCTTCTCCGCCGCTTCCGGGTATGGTCTTCGGGACTGGGCGTTCCTATTTGATTGACAGGCTTCCGACGGTCGCATACATCGCGTCACGAGTAGCCGAAAGAAGCCGAACGTCGGTGCGGCTCTATACAGCGCCTGTGCACCGAAGTTCGGCTACTTTCGGAAAATCGTGACGTGGTGTATGCAACCGTCGGAAGCCTGTCGGAAGCCTGTCAATCAAATGGGAACGCCCAGTCCCGCAGCCCATACCCGGAAGCTGTGGAGAAGATCGCTCTCTAAAACGGTAAGTACTGCTTCGATTTATAAAAAAATACCCGATTCCCCTTGACAAAATGAGCCTCAATCTAATGTTAAAAATTAAGGGCCAAATTCTCAAAAGAGATACGCAGACTTAACTGCTGTTCAGCCTGCGTATCCCTGTGCCTAACTTTGGAATCGATTCTCAAAAGGCTTTTTCCAAAGTTAGGCAGAAAATCTGACATGTGTAAGACACTTACACGGTCAGATTTTAGGATGCAGTACCGCATCCGCCACTGGGGGCATTTCTCATTGAAATGCAGCTTTGCGTATGCAAATGAGGACTTAAGCAGATTTTCAAAGCATTTCAGCACTTTGATTTCTGCCTAAGTTCCGAATTTGCCAGCGCAAAACTAGGGCTGGTTTTATAATGTGGAAAGTTAGCCAAACCTTGTAAAGGCCCATTCCAGCGACGGCATTTGGTATGCATTCCTGAGGGAGAACTCCACGGCAATTTTTAAATTCAAAACCGGCATGGGTTCCCCCCCAGGAGCATACCAGGTCCTTAGGTCTGGTATGGGTTGTAAGGAGACCCCCCCACGCCGAAAAATTGACGTAGGGGGTCCCCCTACAATCCATACCAGACCCGTATCCAAAGCACGCTACCCGGCCGGTCAGGAATGGGAGTGGGGACGAGCGAGCGTCCCCCCCCTCCTGAGCCGTGCCAGGCCGCATGCCCTCAACATGGGGGGGTTGGGTGCTCTGGGGCAGGGGGGCGCACTGCGGGCCCCCCCACCCCAGAGCACCCTGTCCCCATGTTGATGAGGACAGGACCTCTTCCCGACAACCCTTGCCATTGGTTGTCGGGGTCTGCGGGCGGGGCTTATCGAAATCTGGGAGTCCCCTTTAATAAGGGGGCCCCCAGATACCGGCCCCCCACCCTAAGTGAATGGATATGGGGTACATCGTACCCCTATCCATTCACCTGGAGGCAAAAAGTAAAATTTAGTAAACACACAACACAAGGCTTTTTAAAATAATTTATTATTCTGCTCCGGATGCCCCCCCTGTCTTCGTTATTAGCTCAATTAGCAGGGGGGGCTTCTTCTTCCACTCTCCGGGGGTCTTCCGCTCTCCGGGGGTCTTCTCCGCTCTCCGGGGGGGGCTTCTCCGGACTCCGGGGGGCTTCTTCCATCTTCTCCCCTCTTCCGCTCTTGACTCGGCGAACCCCGGTTCTTCTGCAGCTCTCCGGTGCCTTCTTCTTCAGCGCTGGCTGCCTGCTATGTTTGTGTGTTAGCTCGATTTCAAACAGGCAGCCGGCGCGGTCTTCTGTGGCGTCAGGGTCTTCTGGTCTTCTCCCCTCTTCCGATGTTGCCTCGTCGCCTGTTGTCGCTGTAATGATGGAAGCGCGCCTTGCATCACATTTATATAGGCATCACCGTCCTATCATGCTCCGGTAGGTACCCACGTGGTGGGTGCCTACCCACGTGCACCCACCACGTGGGTACCTGCAGGAGCATGATGGGACGGTGATGCCTATATAAATGTGATGCAAGGCGCGCTTCCATCATTACAGCGACAACAGGCGACGAGGCAACATCGGAAGAGGGGAGAAGACCAGAAGACCCTGACGCCACAGAAGACCGCGCCGGCTGCCTGTTTGAAATCGAGCTAACACACAAACATAGCAGGCAGCCAGCGCTGAAGAAGAAGGCACCGGAGAGCTGCAGAAGAACCGGGGTTCGCCGAGTCAAGAGCGGAAGAGGGGAGAAGATGGAAGAAGCCCCCCGGAGTCCGGAGAAGCCCCCCCCGGAGAGCGGAGAAGACCCCCGGAGAGCGGAAGACCCCCGGAGAGTGGAAGAAGAAGCCCCCCCTGCTAATTGAGCTAATAACGAAGACAGGGGGGGCATCCGGAGCAGAATAATAAATTATTTTAAAAAGCCTTGTGTTGTGTGTTTACTAAATTTTACTTTTTGCCTCCAGGTGAATGGATAGGGGTACGATGTACCCCATATCCATTCACTTAGGGTGGGGGGCCGGTATCTGGGGGCCCCCTTATTAAAGGGGACTCCCAGATTTCGATAACCCCTGCCCGCAGACCGCGACAACCAATGGCAAGGGTTGTCGGGAAGAGGTCCTGTCCTCATCAACATGGGGACAGGGTGCTCTGGGGTGGGGGGGGCCCGCAGTGCGCCCCCCTGCCCCAGAGCACCCAACCCCCCCATGTTGAGGGCATGCGGCCTGGCACGGCTCAGGAGGGGGGGGGGGGGCGCTCGCTCGTCCCCACTCCCTTCCTGGCCGGCCGGGTAGCGTGCTTTGGATACGGGTTTGGTATGGATTGTAGGGGGACCCCCTACGTCAATTTTTCGGCATGGGGGGGTCTCCTTACAACCCATACCAGACCTAAGGGCCTGGTATGCTCCTGGGGGGGGAACCCATGCCGTTTTTTTCTTTGAAAATTGGCATGGAGTTCTCCCTCAGGAATGCATGCTGAGCGACGCTGACATTTTTTTTTATAATTATTTGTTTTCCCGGCGCGTCTTTTTTTTTCACCCGTCGCAACTTTAGTGTCCCGTCGAAATTCTCAAAGCCGACCGGCGTTAATTACGTTCGCGCGCTGCACGTCGGGAAAATGACGTCACACGCATGCGCAGTACGGCCGGCGCGGGAGCGCGCCTCATTTAAATTTTAAACGCCCCCAGGAGAGGAGGACCGCCTTACGACGGCGGCACTTAAGTTACACAGCGTGTAATTTCTACCTAAGTGCTTTGACGATCAGGCACTTAGGTAGAAATTTTAAGTCAGTGTAACTTAACTGCTGAAATTTAAGTTACGCAGCCTTTTTGAGAATTTGGCCCTAAGTTTTCGGGTGAACCTCCACTTAATGCATATTACCACAAGCATTTTGTAAGGCTGGATTCACACCTATGCAGTTTTAGTGCTTTTTGCATTTTGCAGATTTGCACTACAGAACGTGTTCCATAGGAAACCATGGTAAATGGACTGTAGTGCAAATCTGCAAAATGCAAACAGCACTAAAAATGCATAGGTGTGAATCCAGCCTAAGCTCATACCTAATAATTAGAATCATGTATCTATATTGTAAAACGGCAGGTTAATACCGGGGACAGGCGCATAATCGAATGAAATAATGGACAGTCCTTGAAACCCGCAATCCATTCTGCAGCAACTCGCCTCCATTCCCACACTAACTAAGCCATAGCAGCTCCTGTGGACAAAGGCAGAACGAATGCAGTGACACAAGTCTCTCAGTGGCTCAGTGTGCAATGGATAAGGCAGCAGGCCATGATCCAGAAGGGTCACTAGTCATGTGACAAATGTGTGTCCTCTGTGACCTCCCAACAATTCCAATTTTAGAAAGATTGTGACAAATCATTTTTTTATTTTTTCATTTATCATCATCCTCCTTGTCATCTCCCCACCGAGATGCGGATATTTGCTGATGCTCCTAACTGAATGAAAATGATTTATCACAATGACCTTTGGAGAACTCATAACATTTGTACATATATACATATCTCACAAAAGTGAGTACACCCCTCACATTTGTGTAAATATTTTATTATATCTTATAATGTGACAACACTGAAGAAATGACTCTTAGCTACAATGTAATGTAGTGAGTGTACAGCTTGTATAAGACCCCATTCACATCTAGGCGTTTTTACGCCTGTAGCGCTACGCCGCTGCCGCCAGAGGGCTGAAAACAGATGTCCCTCTATGGAGATGGTTCACATCTCCACGCCGAACGCCGGACGCCTGTCGCCTGCGGCGTGAAAAAAGGTCCCGGACCTTTTTTTCAGGCGTCTTCGAGCGTTCGGCTAGGAGATGGGAATCATCTCCATAGAGGGGGTCATCTTGGGGCACATCTAGGCGGACAATACCGGCGTTTTGTCGCCGCAAATCGCGGTACAAAACGCCGCTATTTTTACCGTGATTTGCGGCGACAAAACGCCGCGATTTCGTCCGTCTAGATGTGAATGCAGCCTAACAGTGTAAATTTGCTGTCCCCTCAAAATAACTCAACACAAATCCCTGGCCCACTCCTTAACAACCAGCTATTCACTGTGCCCTGATGGGGCAAAGCCTTGCACCTGACCAGCGGGGCACAGTGCATTATGAGGTGCTCAGTGGGCAAACAGCCCGCCGTGCGCCCCGCAAACTCGGATGTTCGGCAAACACCTGAAAGAAGCGCTGTTCGGGGCCGAACCAATGCTCAGTCCAAACCATTTACCCATCCCTAGTGATTGGTTGGCAGGACCGAGTTGCCTCCTGCTCACCACTCTGCTGTGAGGATGAGATCGGCAGAAGCTGGGGGGACGGACTGCCACTGTGCTGACACCTGCTTTTTAGTGATCCCTGAACTAGAGGGTCGCCAAGGCAGGGATGTGTTCGCTGGATACTGGTGCACGTTACAGTAGAAATATTTGCCAGCACACCATGGAACGACGTAAATAGCGTCCAAACGGATAATTTATTGCATGATCACAACACAATCACCTGCTGGCGGTTAACGAGTAGATCACGATCAACGGGTTGCCAACCCCTGTTTTACAAGGTAAGGGTTTACATATAGCTATGGGAAAGGACACATGGGGGAGAGATATAAGCGCTGCGAACCCCGAAATAGTAAAGAAATAAAATGGGAAGGTTCCCCAGTGGGGCTTTGGACAGCAGTGTAATATGATTGAAAAAATAGCAAATGGATAGCAAGAAGGGGTACATTTATTATAATTATACAGGTATCATAATGGATACAATTACAACATTTAAAAGGCTGGCCAATAGGTAAAATACATAATCCACAATGTAGCTTATATTCAAGTTTGCACAATACTGTGCACATTGTTACATATCAGATTGCTGAATGTGGTAGAATTACAACGCGTTTCGACCTCTGTAGCGGTCATCATCAGGGGGAAATTAGCTCTTTAAAACATATGACATCATTTCAGATATAGGAAAACATCATCATAAGTCCCATTTGGGGTCTAACATTGTGAAATATTTACAGCTGAAGTGGAGTGGATGGTCCCATGGCCAGATGGGTTGTGAATCGCCGGGTGATGAGGAGGACACCGTAAGGGCATCCACTCCCCCACGGTGGAAGAGCCCGGCCCGAGAGGCTTACAAAGAGCCACACAAGATTGACACCCTCCAGGGGACGGGAGAATCGGAACCTGCAACGAATCCCCAATCAATGACCATATATTAAGTGTAAAGGTTATGGGTAAATTGGCTCTTGGCACATTAACATAAATTATTAGAAGTATATGGACTAACTGCTATCATAATATCTCATCAGGTGCCCAAGGTCCCAGAGGTATAGTTAACCTCTAAGGGTATGGGTAATAAGGTATGTTAGTATGCAATATAGGATGAAGTATAATTATAGTAGATTATGGTGCAATCTTGAATTAAGAGAGTGTTATGTCGCGTACACACCATCGCTTTCTGCGATGGAAAAATGCGACGCTTTATGTGCTTTAAAAAAACGTCATTTTTCAAACTTCAATTTGAACAACGACGTAGCATACACACCATCGCTTTTTCACAACGCTCTAGCACAGCGCAGTTCCGTCAATCACGCACGACGTCACTATAAAGGGTCGTTTCCATGCGGAAGACGGCCTCTTTTGCTGATATCGTGTTGCTGCGTGTTAGTAAAAGTTTGGTGAGATACGATTCGTGATTTTCAGTGACTGTGCTTTAAATTTCGTTTTCTGTCGTACAGTTTGTCTATTTGTTGTCGGATCTGTGATACAGTGCTTGTACTAAGGACGTATTTGTTTAGGCATTACGTTTTGTGTGCACGGTGCTGTTTAGCAGGTCGTTCTTCAAAGGCCATTCTTTACTTCAGGGCGTAATTTTTAGTCTGATCTGATTTGACGACCGTTTTCTAGCCATGTTGCGGGTACGAACTCGTCGCCGAGATCGTGCTGTGCTTGTTGTTAGGATGTGTGCTGCATCCCAGCGACGGTCCATGAACAGGGTGAGGAGGAGGTTGTGGACCAAGAACTGGTTGCTACGCAGGGACCAGTTCTCTCATATGCCTCTGCTGCGGGAGATCCGAGAAAATAACCCTGATGATTTCAGGAATTTTCTTAGGATGTCTGACCCCGTATTTCAGCAGCTTTTGGCTTTGGTGTCGCCATATATCACCAAGCAGGACACCGTTATGCGGGAAGCCATCACTGCTGAGCAGAGGCTAGTTGCTACGTTGCGCTACCTTGCAACAGGGAGAAGTCTGCAGGACTTGAAGTTCTCGACGGGCATCTCCCCCCAGGCTCTGGGCCTCATAATCCCTGAGACCTGTTCGGCCATCATTCAGGTTCTTCAGGAGGACTATGTTAAGGTAAGTGGTGTTCTTTCAATGGTCAAACTATGTCCCAAAAAAAAAAAAAAAAAAAAAACTTTTCTAATATGCTCAGAATGCTCACTTTGTCTCTATGTATGCTGTTCTACACAATTAGTAAAGCCCTACATGTTTATTTAATTTAGCCAACCTGTCCATCATTCTATGTTGTGGCCAAACCCACCTAGCATAGTCCCTATATCCCCGTTTATTTGTGGCCTCCATTGTAGTGCTGCATTTTGTGTGTCCCTATATCCCCGTTTATTTGTGGCCTCCATTGTCCAAACCCCCCCCCCCTAGATTTTTGAACTACATACTAATAATTATTTTTCTTAGTTAGATTTTTTTTGGGGGGTTGTTTCTCATGTGAGAAACTCATCTTGAGCCCCACTCCACCTAAATATATTTTTTCAACATCAGAGGGGGGTGATTAATATGCTTAAGTGTTCACATGTTATTTTTTAATACTAACCTTTTTTGTGGAATTGTTGGTGGGATCCCTTGTAATTTTAGCTATATTCTGTTCAAAATCTTTGTTTTAATGTATTTTTTATTTTCTTTCTATCCAGTTCCCCACCACGCCACAGGAATGGCAGACTGTGGCAGCGGACTTCTCCCAGCGTTGGAACTTTCCGAACTGCGGAGGAGCCATTGATGGCAAGCACATCCGCATTGTGCCCCCACCCCATAGTGGATCCCATTTCTTCAATTACAAGGGGTTCCACAGCGTTGTTTTGATGGCGGTGGTCTCTGCAAATTACGAGTTCTTGTACGTGGATGTTGGGAAAAATGGCCGGATGTCGGACGGCGGTGTGTTTGCGGAGACGGAGTTCGCCCAACGGCTTCGGTTGGAGGACCTAGGATTGCCACCTGCGGAGGAGAACGAAGAGGGTCTGCCCTTCGTGTTTGTAGCAGATGAGGCTTTCGGTTTGGGTCCCCACCTCATGAGGCCATTTCCCGTACGCACCCTCACCCATGAGAGGAGGGTTTTTAATTATCGGCTGGCCAGAGCAAGACGTGTGGTAGAGAATGCCTTTGGAATCATGGCCAGCCGATTCAGATTGTTTTTAACAGCAATAAACCTGGCGGAATACAAGTGGAATTACATCATCCTATCTTGTTGCATTTTGCACAATTTTTTGAAACGAAATTCTCAAACTTACCTGACGGTATTGCCTGATGAGGCTGATCTTGTGGCTCCGGAGCCGGGACATCAGGCTAGCCATAGAGGCTTGGCCCCCCAAACCGCACGTGCAGTGCGTCAATCCTATGTGGACTATTTTATGGGGAGGGGGGCCATTGCAATGCCTGATCTTGATTAAATAATTAAATTTACTTTTTGTTTGATGAAACAGTGTTTATTTGTTTGATTTTAGTTATTTGTAAGTTTTGGGGGGTAATGTTTCTTTTTCCTAGGTTCTCATCCAGCCATGTGTTTGGGATGTCATAAATTCCCATGAGTGTTAAATCTTAATAACTCTACAAATATGCCTGAGTAATTGAATGAGTCTGCATTGATACCAATAACTACACACAAATTGTTTGGAGTCCAAAATGTTATTTATTTGTTACTTTTTTATTTTTGATTAGTACAACAAATCATTTTTTTTTGAATTTTTTGGTCTTTTTTGATTAGTACAAAATATAATTTTTTTTTTTTTTTTTGGTCTTTTTTGATTAGTACAAAATATAATTTTTTTTTTATTTTTTTGGTCTTTTTTGATTAGTACAAAATATAATTTATTTTTATTTTTTTTGGTCTTTTTTGATTAGTACAAAATATAATTTATTTTTTTATTTTTTTGGTCTTTTTTGATTAGTACAAAATATAATTTATTTATTTTTTTTTTTGGTCTTTTTTGATTAGTACAAAATATAATTTATTTATTTTTTTTTTGGTCTTTTTTGATTAGTACAAAATATAATTTTTATTTTATTTTTTTGGTCTTTTTTGATTAGTACAAAATATAATTTTTTTTTTTTTTTTTTGGTCTTTTTTGATTAGTACAAAATATAATTTTTTTTTTTTTTTTTGGTCTTTTTTGATTAGTACAAAATATAATTTTTTTTTTTTTTTTTTTCAAATTCAAGGAAAAAAGAAAATACACAAACAATTAAACCCTCCCCAAAACATTAATAAAATTTTTAAGCTGCCGTTCCAGCGTCTTTGCTTTGTGGCGTATTTCACGGCAGGCCAGACGTATGTCCTCGACTTGGGCCCTGCAGGTGAGAACCTCGCCGATGAGGAGCTGGGCACTATACGTGTCCAGTCCCTGACCAGCCCGATTTCCTCCTGAAATGTGGAACCAAAACACCTGTTAAAAGATTGTATGCCTATATCTATATTCACAGAAAATGTGGTAGATGTTACTTTACCGGATGTTGAGGCAGGTTCCTCTTCCTCAACATCCCTCGGGGGTGTGGCTTGATTGGCTTGTGCCTCCTGCCTTTCTGCTTCATTGTGCCCTACAAGATTGAAGAAAGGGAAAACATGAGGTTCAACCATTACGAGCGGCATGAAATGACACCCAAAAATTAATAAATGATAAACAAAAGGTCACTATTGTTGATTTTTAAACAATTATCAAGAAAATAGACCAGTATTTAAACCATTCACAAAGTAATGTCAAATCAGTTAACCCAATTTTTAATTTTAGATATGTAAGCTAAACAAGTCTCCCCTGGATCTGCTCACCCCTGTGTGTGACCCAACATAGGTTGTGATTGTGACAAACAATTGTGCTACTGAGTACACATGTTCAATAAAAAAAGGAGTAGCAAACGCTCCTTTTTGTGAATCTCAAGGTATTTACGTTTCTTCTAAAATAAGCTGAAACACATTTCCATCTATTCCAGAATTGAATACACCTTTTTTTTAAGCCCCAAAAATGTCACAACTTTCATATTTGTGTCGACTAATTGGTCATAGGAGTCGTCGTTCATTCGCCCACAATTCCTAAATTTACGATTTTTGTTCAGATACAGTGCTTCAACTCCCCTTTGCACATGCAAACTAGGCATGATGCCATTTCTCATTAATATGGTCTTGGATTATTGAAAGTCACCGAATGAACGACGACTACGACGACTGCATCATGCGTCCACATTCATAATATTCATTTTATGGTCAACCTGGCAAAAAAAAAAAAATGGCACAAAGAACACACCAAAATAATTAAATACACATGGAAAAAACTTACTTCTTCTTCGAATCACCCTATTAATTCTGTAAAGTTGGTGGGGTTCCCTTTTTTTTAAATCCGACCACCTTTTGCGCAGGTGCTCTCTGCTCCTGGTTTTCCCAAACTTCTGCTGGAGCCTACGGATGACCTTCTCCATAATTTGGGCTTTTACTTTATTGGGATGCATGTAGGGGCCATGCTTGGCATCATAGTCCTCCCTCCTCAATATGGTGACCATCTCCACCATTTCCTGAAAACTCATATTGGAGGCTCTGCACCGGAATCTGCGGCGTGGTTGGGCCTGGCCTGCCTCCTGGCTTGAGCTAGAATACACCTCCATGTTGTCCATCTTTTCTCACTCACCAAACGACAGAGAAGGGGCGTGGAAAGGACGATACCGAACGTCAGGGGCGGGGTGTCGTGCGGAGCGTCACGCGTGCGTAGTGTAAAAGGGATGGGACGTGTTTGTAAACGGCGTGCATAGTCTGTGGAAGAAGGCGTAAATCACGATCTTTCCTAACGACGAGACGTAAGTTTTTTATTCCGACTTTATTATAGTGAATAGGGAATGAGTTTGTGGGCTAGTTAGGGGAAATAAGCTAGTGCCTTTAATTACATTATGTTTTGGCTTCTGTTTCATGTGCAGAAAGAATGGATGCCTTCAAGGATGCGGAGTTCCTGACAGAATTCATCCAAAAATGGAAGGAACATCCAGTTCTGTGGCAAACCAAAAGCACAATAAATAAAAACAAAGATGCCAGGGAGAAAGCTAGACAGAGCATGCTTGTTTTTGTGAAAACAAGGGTCCCCAACGCCACAACAGCCACTGTGAAAAGCAAAATCAATTCCATCAGGGGCACCTACAGGGCCCAACGGGTCCAAGTCCTGGCCTCAATGAGGTCTGGGGCTGCAGCTGACTCCATATACAAACCAACCCTGTGGTACTATAGTCAGCTGCAGTTCCTGGACGACCACATTGAGACCAGGACATCCATGTCTACCCTTCCCCCAAGAGGTAGCTCCCAGCTTCCCAGCAGCCAATCCTCCAGTGTTCCCTGCAGACAAGAGCAGGCAAGCTCGGAGGAAGAGGAAGAGTTCCTGGAGGACCCCAATTGTGAGCCATGGAGAATGGTATGTGTTTTTTGTATGAATTTAGTTAGTATATGACAAGTATAGTAATAATGGTAAATGTATGTTACTATTGTTCTAAATTCTATGTGAATCTCGTAAGTTTAGGGATAGGATCAATAGTCAGTAGTGGGAAAACATGATGGGGTCAAAATGGGCAAATTAATAATGTTTATGAAGGAGTGGGTGGCATTTTCAGATAGGCCAGTAGGGGGGAGTAACGCAATACACCTGCAAGGGGTCCCAGATGGAAGACACCCTTTTTGAGTACTATCTAGTTGACACTAAATTGAATAAATTAATTTTTGGGGAAAAGGCCACTTATTTACTAAATTAGGCATGCAACAACCCACATAATTCCAGGGGGACCATGTCTGAAGGTGTTTAAGGGGCCACATAATTAAGGATGGCGACCCTGTGTGTAATATATATTGACATTCAATTTGCATCACTCATGATTGTAAAAATGTGTGTGATTAATGACAAACACAAATAACATATGTTCCTTTTTTTGATACACAGGCAGACCCAAGCCAGGAAGAGCCAGGGCCCACAGGGAGCCAGGAAGAGCCAGGGCCCACAGGGAGCCAGGAAGAGACAGGGCCCACAGGGAGCCAGGAGGAGCCAGGGCCAACTGCAAGGCAGGAGGTGGCAGAGCCCACTGGGAGCCAGGAGGTGGCAGGCCCCAGTGGGACCCAGGAGGCACGCCGGCGGGATACCATCTCCCGGATCCCTCCATTCCGCAATCCAAATAAACGGCTCAGGAGTATGCGACAAATGGAGGAGGAGACCCAGGGCCTGCTTCGCCAAGCTACTGCAGCCATCCGAGAGCCACCCAGTGAAGTTGAGGGGTTCGCAGCGCTCATTGCAGCCAAGATGTACAATCTGGAGCAGAGCCAGCGTGTGCGCTGCGAACTCCTCATCTTCCAAGCCATAACCATGGCATCCCTGGGGCAGCTCGATGACGACACCCACATTGTGCGGATTGCTCCTCCTGTCCTTGCTGCTCCTCCTGCTCCTGCTCCTGCTCCTGCTCCTGCTCCTGCTCCTGCACCTGCTCCTGCTCCTCCACCTCATGAGGCTGCTCTGGCTCCTGCCACCTCATCTCCTCCAGGAACCCAGCCCCCAAGGACTCGGGCTGCAGGGAAGACTGCAGGGAAGGCTGCTGGGAAGAAAAAGGCCAAGAAATAATACGGTGCCCCTGATGGAATTTTTATGTGGACTCACAGGCTGTATTTGTGGCTTCGGAGACCCTTGTTTTCAGAAAAAATCAAGCATGCTCTAAAGTGCTGCCTACCTTGGCATCTTTGTTTTTATTATGTTGTGTTTTTGGGTTGCCACCTTTTTTTTTGGAAATTTTTAGGAAGACTAAAATAAATGTTAATTTTTCAGCCAAATTTCAACATGTTTCTTTATTGTAGATTTGAGAGATCAGTATTGAATGGGCAGACCCATTACAAAATAAATAATGCAAACATTAACAAGGTCAAAAAACATGCTTGTGGGTGAGTTAACTAAAAAATTAGGTTGTTGCAGACACTTCACACACTCCTAAATAAAAACAAAATAGAGATTACTAATCAAATTGGTGACAAAAATTAAAAAAAAAAAAATAAGGTGGACCAATATATATATTTAAAATGTTTAAGATGGAAGATACAACTAAATAACAGAACACAAACATAAACATTATCAAACAAGAAAGAAACTAATTAAAAGCTTGTCATAACTATGCAACAAGATCAGCCGCAACAAACGTCCATTTCTGGGTAGCAGTTAAAAGCAGGGGTTAAAGAAGCGCTTTATTTTCTTGTCTATAAGCTGAAAAACACCTTAACGAATGTGCTGATTCCATTCTGAACAGTCGTTTTACATGAATGAGCGCTGCCGTCTCCTAACTTGCTTCTGAGCATGCGCAGGCTTAAATCGACGTTTTTACGTACACACGGTCAATGTTTAGAACACAGAAAACGACGTCGGCCAAAAACGACACATAAAATTGAAGCATGCTTCAATTTTTTTCTGTCGTTTTTTAGAAGACATAAAACGACGTTTTTGCCCACACACGGTCAATTAAATTGACGTTTTTGAAAATGACGTTTTTTTCCATCGCAGAAAGCGATGGTGTGTACGCGGCATGAGGATTAATGACGATTGTGTGAGTGAGATATGTATGTGATAGAGCAAGCCCAGCAGGGGCAATGAAGTGTTGGTGATCAAATTGGAATAATAAGGTGTTGTAAATGCTGAAGGTGATCAAATAGAAAAAAAATAAAAACAAATTAGGGTTCACATATGCGGTACTTTAACACACATTTTGGTAAGTTTACTAGCACTGGTGCGTCACTACTTATCAACATTTATGCAATAAGCATATTTTTCTAATCACTGATAAGCTAGGTAAGCAAATGAGTCTACAGTCAGTTTTTATCAAAGTGATTCATTACGTATGAGCAAGTGTACCTGAAGGTAAACCTAGTAATGTAACATCAGGTATAAAATTCATAAACCTAGAAAGGTGTCTACAAAAACCTCTATATTCCTTGTTAAATACTCTGAAAGCCTTAAAATCTAGAAATGTCAATTATTGCAATCTTGACTGTAGAATCAGAAGATCAGATTTGACACCCCATCCCCCTATTTTGTTATTGGTCAGTAGTGGGCAGGCTACAACTGTAATTTTGGATTGCAGGGTGACCTTTGTATAACTCAGTGGTTCTCAACCTGGGGGTCGGGACCCTCTTGGGGGTCAAATGATGATTTGCCAGGGGTCACCAAATCCTGGTCTGTTCCTGAAGCCCACTCCGCTCTCCCAGCCTTTTGCAGCTGTCCAGCAGGGCTGTCCCTGGAGCCTGTGGCCGCCCACTCAGCCTCATCGCAGCCGCCCCATTCAGTTCACGGCATGGCTGGGGGACAGAGAATAGAGGTCAGCTGACTGGTGAGGAATGTGAAGTGGGAGGGGCTGGAGGAGACCCTATCTCCTGATTTCGGAATAGGTGTCACTGCTACGAGACACCACAAAGTCAGAGACACAGTGAAGCCGGAGACACAGTGAGTAACACTACCTGTGATTATAGTTGCCATTAAAAGTCCCCACTACAGTTCTCAGATCAGCAGATGACCTTGATCAAGAGCACATAATGCCCTGTACACACGATCGGTCAATCCGATGAGAACGGTCTGATGGATTTTTCCATCAGTTAACCGATGAAGCTGACTGATGGTCAGTCGTGCCTGAACACATCAGTTAAAAAAAACGATAGTTTCAGAACGTGATGACGTATAACACAACGACGTGCTGAAAAAAACTAAGTTCAATGCTTCCAAGCATGCGTCGACTTGATTCTGAGCATGCGTGGATTTTTAACCGTGGACGTGCCTACAAACGATCGTTTTTTTCCGGTTAGGTATCCATCGGTTAATTTTAAAACAAGTTTCACATTTTTTAACCGATGGATTAATAACCGATGGGTCCCACACACGATCGGTTTGGTCTGATGAAAATGGTCCATCAGACCGTTCTCATCGGATTGACCGATCGTGTGTATGCGGCATAAGTTTGCTGATCAGGTTCCCCCCCAGCATTGCCACTCATCCCAACTCCCCACCAGCACTGCCACTCATCCCATAACCCCCACCAAGGATTAAGAGAAGGAATAAAAATAGTGAATACATGGAAGGGAGAGGAAAAGAGGGGGTGGAACCAAGAAAAAGGGAGAGAAAGAATAAGAGAAATAACAAGAAAGGTGGCTAGAGAGAGGGGGGGGGGGGATAAATTGGGATATAAAGAGATAAAAGGGAAAGAAGGGAGAACAAAGAGAAAGAGTGGTACATCTACATACACACCAGGGAGAAAGCCTTGCATTACGGTGTTGAGTTACAGACAGAAGAACAGGAAGTGAGGATTTCTCAGAAGAAATAAGGACATTTAAAAGCAAAATCGAAGGATGAGATAAGTGAAGGAGGACTGCACTAAGGTAAAGGAAGCTATTTAGGGAAAAAAAGATCCTTTAAAACCCTGTTAAGTCTGATGGGGCGAGTACCAAATGCGGAGTGTGCAAGATGTCACCTCCCACGGGCTAATTTTGAGCATGTAATGTGGTCTTGTCCGAGCGTTAATAGATATTGGAGGCAGGTCCTGGATATACTGTCGGAGGTGATGGGAGGAAGTGTTCCCCTCTCCTTGGAAGTATGCCTTTTGGGACTAGTCGAGAATCAGAGGTGGAATAGATACGCTAAGATCTGTCTACAAGAAACTTTATTTATGGCACGTAAGCAAATTGTACTTTGATGGATGCAACAAATGCCTCCCTCAAAGGAACAATGGCTTAAAGCGGTAAATCAAATACTCCCATATGAGAAATTATTGTATGAGCATAAAGGAACACCTCAGAAATATTACAGAATTTAGGATGAGTGGTTGAACTCAGCATTAACGACTAGTGGTGAATAAGTAGAAGAGGGGCATAGATAGAAGGGAATTCTGAGCATTAGAAGTCAATGAAAGGAGGGTAAGGTGGAGCTGCAACTAGGGTAATGGGGTAGGGGCATAGTGAGTGGGGGAGAGGGAGGGAGGGGAGTGGGGAGTGAGCCCTGCAGCCCTTCAATCGCCCACCAAAATTGCACATATTTTCTTTTGAAGATTTTTTGCTCTTTGTGTTTCTTTTTTTTTTTTCAAGGTGAAATATAATGTATAATGAGTATTTCTTACTTGGATTATGAAAATGCATTTATGATATAAGAAAAGAAAAATTAAGAAATGTGATATAACTGAACCTTGTAAATGCTATATATGAAAGAGGAAAATAAAAATGTATTAAAAAAAAAAGAAATGGTTCCAACCGGGAGCTGATGATGATGGATGCACCCAAGACTGGGCAACAAAGGTGGATTCAACAACAACCAACTGGAGTCCATATACGTCTCTGGTGTAAATAACCCTGCGCTGCCAATATACACAATAGTGGCTAACACGGCTAGTTAAAGAATAGCTGAAAAAAAGTAGATGTAATATGTGTAGCGCTTATAAAATATAGGAGATTAGGAGATGAAGCCCAATTGATATATAGAGGTTAGGGGATATACCCCTAAAAAGTGATGTGCTCACTAAGACAAAACAATAAATGTGGTATTAACATAGATTGTACATAAAATGCATGTGGAAAACTTACAGTCCATAGATGAATGAAAATAAAGTCCACCAAGTGTCTATCCAGTAACTAAGAAGGGGGAACATACATCAACAGCTCCCAAGTGACTCTTGAAGACAAAAAATCGTGACTCTTGTGTAAAATGAGCAAACCCACCACCAGTAAAAGTGTAGGCTTTCCAGAGAAATTGGACTCCATGAGCCTAAAAAGCATAGGTTGTTATGACCAATACAGTGAAAGCTGGGGAGTCCTCAATGGATATACCTTATAGCTTCCAGACGCCCGAAGGGATAAAATCAATGGATCCACAGGAAAAAATGGTTCTGGGTGCGTAATGTAAACTTGCACCAAAGTTAAATCAATGGTATGGGGAGATAAGAAGAGAAGAAGGCCACATTGCATAATCCCATTTAAAATAGTATAACAAAATGTATTTACAGCTATTAAACTTACATTTAGTTGAAATTTCAAGTGCTGGTAAAAAATAAGGCAGCAGTGGAGTCCTCCCGACGCGTTTCGTGTCAGTATACTTCGTCTGGGGTGTCCCTCCACTGCAGCCTTGTGAAATGTAAAAAATTAATGACCCCAATGATGAGAGTCCAGCTCACCATGTCACGCCGGCATCTATGCGGATCACTTCCGGTGTTCGCAAGCCTCCAAGTAGAGGCAAAGGTATAGGGATGTCCCTATACTTTGCTGCTCAGCGTGGCAACATCTCTGGGATAGAAAATAGGTGCAGTTTATACAGTAAGTAGGCTCAGATTCTATGTTAAAACAACATATTTGGAGGTTTCTACATGTAACTGATATTACTCACCTCTGATCATTGTATGTTTTTTTTTTAATAGATGATCGTTGTACCATTTACCTGGTAGCCACAGTTTTGTTTTCTTCTTTTGTTCTTTGACAGTGTTTTAGGTATTTGCTGCATAAGAAGGAACAATACTTACAAAAATTAAAAAAGGTTATGTATATAACCCGAAAATCTGATCAGAAAGGAACAGATAATTACCAAGTAACAACTGAAATCCCTTTCTGTAGATTTCAGAACTTTTCTTACATATCTCCTGTCTAAAAACATCACTCGCCTCCCAAGTAAAGAATTTTCATCCACTCCAGCTGGTGTCCATGTGCTTTTCCTTTCTCAGCGATATCGAGGTGGTCTGCCAACATAAGGGGAAGAGGTACCTACAGGGGCCTCTTGGCTGCTCTGCAGAATGTGAGAGTGTCCTGCTTGCGCCACGGTGGAATGTATACAGAGTGATCTACATGGAATTTCACTTTTAGATATCTCATATTTACCATATACTGTAAAGAGAGGGACTCCATACTGACATATAAGAAACCATGTCAATGATTTACAGTTTTACCACTTGACCTCCAGAAGATATACCCTCCTTTATGACCAGGTCACTTTTAGCGATTCGGCACTGTTTTTTTACCTGACAATTTCACGGTTGTGCAACACTGTACCCAACAAAAATGTAATGCCACGTACACACGATAATTTCCGGGTTGTAAAAAACGAAGTTTTTTTAAAAATGTAATTTAAAATGATTGTGCGTTGGCTTCAGAGCATTTTTCGGGTTCTGAAAAACGGGCAATTTTTTTTCGAACATGCTCTATTTTTTCTCAACGTTTTAAACAATGTCGTTTTTCAGGTTGTAAAAAATTATCGCGTGTGGGCTTTAACGACGTGAAAAACCTGCGCATGCTCAGAAGCAAGTTATGAGACGGGAGCGCTCGTTCTGGTAAAACTACTGTTCGTAATGGAGTAAGCACATTCATCATGCTGTAACAGACAGAAAAGCGTGAATCGTCTTTTACTAACAGCCCAAAGGGTGGCGTCATCCGAATGGAACTTCCCCTTTATAGTGCCGTGTTGTACGTCACCGCGCTTTGCTAGAGCATTTTTTTTAACCATCGTGTGTAGGCAAGGCCGTTTTAATGATGAAGTTGAAAAAAACTTTGTTTTTTCTAGAGCATGAAAAACGTTGTTTTTTACAACCCGAAAAAATGATCGTGTGTACGCGGCATAAGTCTTTTTTTCCTACAAATAGAGCTTTCTTTTGGTGGTATTTGATCATATGATATATGTAATTCTGCGCACAGCTGCAGCCCTGTAGTAGTAAAAATGATAAAAGCAGATAAAATATCTGCACACAAAAAGAAGACCGTGTGGCCATAGACAAGTAGAGGGGAAAAAAATTGCCTGTCCTTGAATAACAATCTTGTCACAAAGATGTCACCTAAATCTCACAGGGCATACTATACTGTACACCAATGCAGGGTTGTGTTTATTCATATGGGAATTAGAGGTCGACCGATATATCGTCAGGCCGATATATCGGCCGATATTTGGCCGTTTTGGAGAAATCGGCATCGGACGATTTTTATCCAAATTAGGCCAATATTTAACATGGCCACTAGCGATGCCACGGATCCGGAGCTAGGCCGAAGCCGCGGCCTTTCCTGATGCTGTGACAGGGGCGGTCACAGCATCAGGAAAGGCCGCAGCTTTGGCCTAGCTCCGGAGCCACGGCCATCTTGGTACACCCAGCGCGGCGGCCCTACTCTCTGTTTACACCCACAGAGGAGGAGGGGCCCGCGCTCGTGGGACACACACCGCTCTCTGGTGTCTGTACTAGGGGGGCAGGGGGGTCTATACTGGAGGGTGAGGGGGTCTGTACTGAGGGGGGTGACACTTTTTTTTTGCACCAGTGCCAATTAGTGCCACTTGCCGTCCAGTGCCATCTGCTAATGCCACCTGCCAGTGCCAATAACAGTGCCACCATCCAGTGCCAATTAGTGCCACCTTCCATCCAGTGCCATCTGCCAATGCCACGTGCCAGTGCCAATACCAGTGCCACCATCCAGTGCCAATTAGTGCCACCTTCCATCCAGTGCCACCTACCAGTGCCAACTAAAGCCATCAGTGCCACCTGCCAATGCCAACCAGTGCCATCTGCCAGTGCTAATTATTGCCATCCAGTGCCAATTAGTGCCACCTGCCAGTCAGTGCCAACCAGTGCCACTTGCCAGTGTCACCTGTTAGTGCCATTTGCCAGTGCCAACCAGTGCCATCTGCCAATCAGTGCCACCTGCCAGTGTCAATTAGTGCCACCTGCCACCTGCCAGTGCCAATAAATGCCACCTGTCAATCAGTGCCATCTGCTAGTACCATCTTTCAGTGCCATCCAGTGCCAATAAGTGCCACCTGCCAATCAGTGCCTTCTGCTAGTGCCATCTTCCAGTGCCATCCAATGCCACGAGCCAGTGCCACCAAAAAAAATTAAAAAATCGGCCTAAAATATCGGCCGCAAAAATCGGCATCATATATCGGCCATCGGCCGCCCCGATTTCTAAATATCGGCATCGGCCAGAGAAAAACCCATATCGGTCAAACTCTAATGGGAATGCACAGTTGCAGGTAGTCCCATTCATGTGAATATCGGCTGCACAGACATGGCCGCTGTGTCCCAATCTGACATCTGTGTGGGTGTGGGTGTGAGTGGGTGTGTGTCCCTGAACACAGACATTGTGAGTTCAGGTAAATGAACTCAACTGCGCCCACACCCACACAGATGTCATATTGGGACATCAGTAGACATCAATGAGGCTGCCTGCATAGGGATGCACGCACCTGTGCTTCCTTGTGCGGGTAAACACAGCTCTGCAGAGGTGTACAAGGTTTTACACTATGAAGATTCAGTGCAGAGGCCCTATTGTAAAAGACATGAATGAGGGGTTAGGGCAGCCTTTAAAAAAACAATTAACACAGAGAAGCTATGTGCTTCTAACATTTGAAGTGGTCATTGGGAAGAATCCCACCTTACACCTTTTTGTTGTTACTTATCTGTAGGGTGACCACATTTCCAAACTGCCATTCAGGGACACCCCATATCCCCCCCCCCCAGCGTACACCCTCGCACCAACCCAAAAAAAGATGATTTTGATACTTTTTTTGCCAATTTTTGTGGTCACCAGTTTAGTGGTATTTTTTTATTGCCCCCACTTGTCAGCCGGGCAGGAGGAGGAGAAGTCGGGCAATGCACTGCAGGAGTGTGAACGGGTAGCCGAGCCATGGATCTAAGCCAGCTAGCACTGCAGAATGCCGCTGCCCACCGGGAGGTCACTGAAGACTGGAGAAGTCAGGAGGAGATGCTCTGGCTGCTCTCTCTGGGTGCTGCTGCCGTGGCCAGAGAAGGTGAGGAGGTGGGTGGACATGGAGCGCAGGGCAGCACTGGGTAAAGGCTTTGCTCCTCTCTGCCTCGCTCCGAGACACTGCGAATGTGACGTCACTGGTTGCTAGCTACCAGTTTGGCAATTGTCTATTAAGGTGGCTATGTGTCCTCATTTCATTCTGGGATACTGTATTGTCCCGGAATGAAGGTGCCCGGGACACAAATGAGAATTATGGGGCAATCCGGGACACGTGGGCACCCAACTTATCTGAGCGGCGAGGTTTAGGAGCTGTTAATAGCTATTACAATGAGACTAAATTCGTCCTTGTTTTCCCGGAACAGTCCTCATTGTGAGGGTCTGTCTCAGGAAATGTGTTTCCCTGGATCTATCTCCAAGAGTTGGCACAACAGGGCATTGCAGTGAACAGGCTCCAATTCACTGCATCAGTCCAAAATGGCTTCACTAGAGCGGCCTGTACAGGCCTACCTGTAGGTACAATGAATATCTCTTGCACTTGCACAAACACTTGCAGTGTTTAGGAGATATTCACACTGGATGCAGCCAGTGACGTCACCAGCGATACGCTCTGAAGTTCCAGCAAACCGTCCTGGGCATTCAGAGCTCCATTCCAAAGCCGTGCACATGTGGTGGGAGTGACATCATCATGGACCCGGCCACTCGTACAGCCAGAGTTCGTGAACACGGAAGGAAGACCAGGGGAAGATAGAAGCCTTGTCAGCCTTGTCAGCGGTGACAGTGCACAACTGGAGGGCTTTGTTCTAAAGTAAGTATTCCATAATGCTCTAGTAAGCGATGCATACCAGCACATTATGCCATTGCCTTTCAGGGGAATTTTCAATTTAAACCTCACCCATTGTTACAGCCAGCACTCCCCTGCGCTTTGGCTATGGACACAGCATTGGACTTGATGATGTCGGAGGCAGGGCCGGATTAACAATGGGGCCCTGTTAAGATCGAATTTGGGGGGTTGTAGCTCGATGACCAGAGGTCACAGAAACCCTACATTTTGGGGTAGGCATGGGAAGAGCTACCCCACAACTGGTTAAAATATGGGACGGCTATCATTTATGGTTCCGGAGATACAGGCCTGCTTGCACAGCCTGTCAGAAGCTACATTCAGAGCGGCCAATATAAATACAAGCTGACACACTACAGCAGACTGATAGGATCACAGGGCTTATAATAATTCTTTGTATATTACTCATGGTAATTGACCCCTTGCCACCCAGGCCAATTCTGACACTTCTCTACTACATGTAAAAATCATCATTTGTTTTTTGCTAGAATTACTCTATGGTGGTCTTTGCACTTTTTATGTTGCACGGTATAGAGCTGCACGATTCTGGCTAAAATGAGAATTGCAATTTTTTTGCTTAGAAGATAGATCACGATTCTCTCACGATTGTTGCGGCGTAACATCATCTTTCAAATAAAAAAAAAAAAAAATGGGCTAACTTCACTGTTTTGTTTTTATGGTTTTTATTATTCATTGAAGTGGGAAAATGCAGTGTGACATAAAATATTGCAGCAATAGCCATTGTATTCCCTAGAGTCTCTGCTAAAATATATATAATGTTTGGCAGTTCCAAGTAATTTTTTAGCAAATAATATTGCTTTCTAACTTAAGAAACAAGTGTTGGACTTTAAAGCGGTGGTTCCCCCTTAAAAACAACTTTTTTTTATTCCACTGCCCCCCCACATTACAATCGAATTAAGGCTCTTATTATTTTTTTGCTGCTGTACATACCTTGATACAGCATCTTCACCCGTGCATCCGGGTTGCGAGTCCCGCGGGAGTGGGCGTTCCTCACATGCTCTCCCCTGTCGCGTAAGCCGCGTCACGGTTGGCGAAAGGAGCCGAACGGCAAGTCGGCGCTATACTGCGCATGCGCATCGCCGTTCGGCTCCTTTCGCCAATCGTGACGCGGCTTACGCGACGGGGGGAGAGCTCGTTTTTGGGCAAAACGTCAATCAACAGCATGTGAGGAACGCCCACTCCCGCGGGACTCGCAACCCGGATGCACGGGTGAAGATGCTGTATCAAGGTATGTACAGCAGCAAAAAAAAAATAAGAGCCTTAATTCGATTGTAATGTGGGGGGGCAGTGGAATAAAAAAAAGTTGTTTTTAAGGGGGAACCACCGCTTTAAGTGGTTAAATTTAGTTACAATGTTAGTTAGTTACAATGTTTCATTTTGTTTACAAACTTCGCAGACTGCCCAGATTTGTTCTTTACACACAGAAGTGTATCCCTTTGATCTAAGAAGGAAGTGTCAGTTACAATGTTTCCTGTTAAAAACTTGGCAGACTGCCCAGATATTTTCTTTTGATAGCTGAAAGTCTCTCCACTTGTTATATGAAAGAATCAGCAAACTCTGCATTGAAGATCGTCAGGGGGGTTGAATCGAGATCACGATTTTTTTAACGATTAATTGTGCAGCTCTAGCACGGTATTTGCGCAGCAATTTTTCAAACATGTTTTTTTGGAAAAAAATGTTTCATTCATTAAAAAAACAGTTAGTTAGTTAAGTTAGCACAATTTTTTTTGGTATCCTAAGCGATGCTTTACATTTTTTTAGGTTACATGTTTAGAGTTACAGAGGAGGTCTAGTACTAGAATTATTGTTCTCGCTCTAACGATCGTGGCGTATGTAACCTGTGTGTATCTGGCTCTGATACTACCAGTGCCTACCCAGCCACTGACTAGTATCCCCAGCCTGTCCCCACACACCCTCTCACCTGCTGACCTGTGGATGGGGGAATCACTCCTGCAGTGTTATTGTGTTCTGCCAGTGCGTACAATGATCAGTGTTGCTAACTTTAGCTGGCAGCACTGATTGTTTTAAGAAAAAAAAAACAGGCTGGTTGTACTCAAGTTGATTAATAGACTGACTTGTGTAAAACCAGCTAGCCCATACATAGATTGACTATGGCTGGTCTCTGCATAATTGGCGTAATTTCAATCCATGTATGACCCGCTTAACCACTACTCAGTCCCTAAATATCCTTCCACTCCTGTACATAGTGCTCACTGTCATACTCTCCACACTCCTCTCCTGTACATATTGCCCACTGTCATACTCTTCACACTTCTCTCCTATACATAGTACCCACTGTCATACCCTACACACTCCTCTCCTGTACATAGTGCCCACTGTCATACCCTCCACACTCCTCTCCTATACATAGCGCCCACTGTCATACCCTTCACACTCCTCTTCTGTACATAGTGCCTGCTGTCATACACTTCTCTCCTGTACTTAGTGCCCACTGTCGCACCCTCCACACTCCTCTCCTGTACATACTGCTCACTCTCATACCCTCCACACTCCTCTCCTATACATAGTGCCCACTGTCATACCCTCCACACTCCTCTCCTATACATAGTGTTCACTGTCATACCCTCCACACTCCTCTCCTATACATAGAGCCCACTATCATACCGTCTACATTCCTCTCCTGTACATACTGCCCACTGTCATACCCTCCACACTCCTCTCCTGTACATACTGCCCCATCATACCCTCCACACTTCTCTCTGGTACGTACTACCCTCTGTCATACCCCCTCACTCTTCCTGTACATACTGCCCATTGTCATACCCTTCACACTCCTCTCCTGTACATAGTGCTTTTTTCCGTACCCTTTGTACTCCTCTCCTGTACATAGTGCCCACTGTTAGACCCTCCACATTCCTCTCCCTCACCTGCACATACTTCCCACTTATATACCGTCCATACTCCTCCCCTATGTCTCTTACCCACAAAAACAGTTCTTTAAAATTATACTGAATATCCTCAATGTTACCAGCTCTAGAATAGACACACTTTTGTTAGTTCAACTAAAGGAAATCTCAGTTCTCATATTTGTTCTGCCCCATTAGTACTCCTTTAATTTTGTGATTACTACTATGATGTATAGAGGAACATCGGGGATCTCAGCTACTCTAAATATAGCACTTATATAAAAAAGTGTCCCTGAAAATATTTTTTAAATGTTGGCAACTGTGCACTTAGGCACTGCCCAGGGGCCACCGTCCACCAGGTCAGTAGGGGGCCCCATGAGAGGCTCCTGGGATCCTGTGATAATAAAGCAGTAGTAAACTTTCCTGACATTACTACTTTTTAGAGGCCCTGGGGTAGGTTATGCCACAACGTACAAGTATGCACAGCATATTAGCACATTAGTGTACACTTCAATTTTCAGACTGAGCCCTCCAGTGCTGCGATGAATCAGGCGGGGCCTGGACACTTCCATCTTCACCCGGTCTTCCTTCTGGGTTCTGTGCCTTTGGTCACTTGCCTTGGCTGGGCTGCGTTCATGTCATTCCCACACATTTATTTATTATTTATTACACCCCATTCACACCTCCGCGACAAAACGCCTGACGCCGGCCGCTCGTGCCGCTGGAGGGGAGAATTCCCATTGCTGTCTATGAGATGGTTCACATCTCATAGACGCCGTACACCTGCGGCATGAAAAAAAGTCCCGGACCCTTTTTTTCAGGCGGCATTGGTGTTCGGCCATACAAAGCAATAGGAAGGATTTGTAAAAAAAAAGTTACACTATTCGCGGCAAAATACGCCGCGTACGCAGCGTTACTTGTCGCGGAGGTGTGAATGCAGCCTAAAAGGCCCCACCAAAATCCTCAGCACCAGGCCCATGATGTTCTTAATCTGGCCCTGGTCGGAGGACTTGTGAGCACCGAAGCATAGATGAGAAGAGACTTTGGGGGTTAGTCTTGCAGCTCAGGAAAGCCTGTGGGAGTGGAAGATCAAACAAAGTGCCACGTGACTCATGCAAGCGCAGTAGAAAACGGGCAGTAAAGGCGCAAGGCTCCACTGCCTGTTTCCCTTACTTCGAATGGCGGTGCCGGGACCCGATCTGATGGACGTATCGGCCTTGGGCTGCCGACATCGTGGGCAGCCTGGACAGGTAAGTGTGCTTATTAAAAGTCCAGGAGCTGCAGTGTTTGTAGCTGCTGACTTTTAAAAATAATTTTTACAGCTGGACCTCCGCTTTAAGAGAATTTGTCACTTTGCCTATTCGGTTTGTGTTGTTTTATTGTTAATCTGGCCATAAATGGATCACAATGCTGAACCAACTGAATTTTGATCCATGTGTGGTTACTACAGATGATCAGAAGTTGATATACCGATCTACTTCTGTTCAACCGCCCTGTCATATAAAAGCCACTCGATCAGCTGCTGACGTCAATGGCTGCAGCGCTGATCTGTTTATTCTGACAGCAGGAGAACCTCCCCACTGTCAGAATACAATAGTGCAGAAGACCGGATCTATCCGCTGGGATTGATCCGCGGATCAGTTCCAGCAGATAGATCCGGTCGTGTGTAGACCCGAGCGGACATTTTCCAGCGGATAAAAATCCAGCCGACGGATTTTTAGCGGATAAAAATTTCTTAGCATGCTAAGAAATCTATCCGCTGGAATCCTGTCCGCCGGACTTATCCGGTCGTCTGTACAGACTCACCGGATAAGTCCGTCCGATCCCATCCCTCGCATGCGTCGTAATGATTCGACGCATGCGTGGAAGTATTTACCTTCCAGGGTCGCACACGCCGCCGCGTCATCGTCGCGGCGACGGCGCGGCCACGTCACCGCGGATTTATTTTGCGGGGATTTTGATCTGATGGTGTGTACAGCCATCAGATCAAAATCCGCCAGAGGATTTATCCGCTGGAAACGGTCCGGCGGACCGTTTTCAGCGGATATCCTCTCGTGTGTACAAGGCCTAAGAATGTTGCAGCTTCCTCAACTGTCCCTAAAACTAAAACAACTAAAGCTGTCTATGCATGGTTGGATTCCCCCATCCAAAACATTCATTTTTGTTTTGGATATATTGGGGAAGCATTAGAGGGCTATCAAGTTTTATTGTCATTCGTAGTTTTGTTTGCTAGATTTCCTCTTGCATTCTTCTCTGGTATGAATGGTTTCACCAGACAGGAAGTGATAGAAAATCTCCATCAGGGACCCTAAAGGGGTTCTAGACATCCTCTACTTTAACCACTTCAGCTCCGGAAGGTTTACCCCCTTCATGACGAGGCCATTTTTTGTGATATGGCGCTGCTTTAATTGTTTTAATTGACAATTGTGCAGTCGTACTACAATTTTTAAAGAAAAACAATAATTTTGTACTTTTTGCTATAAAACACATCAAAACACAACTAATCAAATGTATTCATCAATTTAGACCAATATGTATTCTGTTACATACTTTTGGTAAAAGAAAATCCCAATACGCGTTTATTGATTGGTTTGCACAAAAGTTATAGCGTCTACTAACTATGGGATATGTTTCTTTCTTTTTTTCTTTCTTTTTTTTACTAGTAATGGCGTCGATCAGCGACTTTTAGCGAGACTGCGATATTGCGGCAGACAAATTGGACACCTAACTGACACTCTTGACAGTTTTTGGGGACCAGTGACACTAATACAATGATCAGTGCTAAAATAAAAATATGCCCTGTCACTTTACTGGCAGGGAAGGGATTAACATAAGGGGCGATCAAAGGGTTAACTGTGTTCCTAGGGAGTGCTTGCTAACTGTGTGTGTGTGTGTGGGGGGGGGGGGTGGTGCTCTGACTGGGGAGGGTAAAGATCTGTGTTTCTGCTAAGCAGTACATTCCCTTCTTACAGAACGGCGGTCTGTCTTGTTTACATAGGCCGACCACCATTATGCCTGTCTCCAATCGCTGATTGGCTCCCACTGTGTCCAATTAGAGCAGGAGCGGTTTGCCGGCAGCACACGTGCATGCCCTAGATCTGGAAGTGTCAGATCACGTACTAGGTAGTTGACCTGGCACAGAGCGGCTGCCCTGCTGCAGTATATGTGCGTGGGACGCTCCGCAAGCGGTTAACAAAGTGTAGCACTACCCCCGGAGGAGCTGCTAAGTAATTTTGGGTGGCACGTTACCTCTATGTTCTCGCTGTTTAGGGTGAAAGGAGAGTCTGAAGAATTTCAATGTCCACACAATGCACTTCTTTTTCTGGGATTTATTTGCAGAACTTTAGTAGAAAATAAGTAAAGGGGTGGAAGGGTAGGTAGGTTCAGGTGCATAATCACAAATAGGAAACACTCCTGCTTCCAGCATACAGTTCTCGTTGCCACTCTAGCCAGAGTGGGTATTGCTCACCCGGATAGGTCCCCCTCATTGGCCCAGCAGCCAGGATGGCGCACGCAATAAAGTACAGTCTCTGCCACAAACCTTCTTTATGAAGAGACACTTTTGGTCCAGAATCCTCTGCCACAGGATTCAGCACCCGGGTCTCTCCAGCTTAGCTTTGGTAGAACTTTAGTTCCGACACCGTCAAGCCTCTCAGGCCCTGTACACACCGTTGGACAAAACCCGATGAGAATGGACCGAGGTTCAGTTTCATCGGTCCAAACCGATGGTGTGTACAGCCCATCGGTCTGTTTTCCTTCAGTCCAAAATTTTAAAACATGCTTCAAAACCAAACCGATGGACCGCTGCCCGATCGGTCCAAACCGAAGGTTAGTACAGAAAAGCATCGGTTCAAAACCCGCGCATGCTCAGAATCAAGTCGACACATGCTTGGAAGCATTGAAATTAGTTTTATTCAGCACGTCGTGTGTTTGACGTCACCGCGTTCTGACCCGATCGGTTTTTGGAACGATGGTGTGTACGCACATCAGACCATCAGGCCACTTCAGCGGTGAACCGATGAAAACGGTCCGTCGGACCATTCTCATCGGTTTTGTCCGACCGTGTGTACGGGGCTTTAGTGTACGGTGCATCCTTCGATGAAGTTTCCAGGCCTTCTCCCAAGGTACCAGCCTCTTGCATGGCCCTCTCCAGAATAGGTCCTCCCCTGGCTTCCTTCATCAAGTGGCCTCATCCCGCAGGATGGACAGCACAGGATCACCTCTTCAAAAAGCAGGCCCCAGTCTGACTACTGGGCCTACCAGGCCAAGCCGCGACCTCGGACCAACAAAGTCAGGATTCAGGACACGCACCTCAGGCCAGGTGGACCACAAGGCGTGAAAAAAACGGGGCCCGCACCAATGGAGTCTGTCCCTTAAGAACCCCTCCCCAGCATGCACAGCGGGGGTTCCCACTCCCACTGATTCCCACCCTGACCTTGCTGCTGCCACCCTTGGCTTGGGGGGGTAATGACACCCCCAGGCAAGCGATGGTGAAACTCTCAGCACAGCCATGGCTGGAACTGAGGCTAAATTTGCCATTAATCATACTAGTCTGAGCCAAATAACAGCTCAGACCCCCACTAAATTTAAAGCAGCGCATGTGCTACAAAAGAAAAGCAGTTTTAGGCCAGGTTCACACCTATGCGAATTGAGTGCGGTTTAAACCGCATCTAATTCGCAGGACATTTCAAAATACATTGTTTTCAATGAGGCTGGTTCACATATGTGCGATGCATCCGCACTGCGTATTGCCTCCAAACCGCATGCGGTTTTTATGTCTTGCGGTGCGGCTCAGGTGCGAATTCAGTCCCATTATCTTCTATGGGTACGCATCTAATTCGCACATGTGTTCAGTTCTCTGCATGAATTTCTCTCATTCAGCTCAATACAATTCTCCCCCACTCTCCTCTCACCCGGAACTCCTCCCAGGTCTCCAAATTCGCACCTGATCTGCAGCTAAACCGCAGTTGATCTGCAGAACACCCACTAGAGAAATCTGCAACGACAACGCAGCTCAAAAAAGCAACGCACTAGTGTGATTCCGGCCTTACATCTGTCTGTTTTTCTGTTGAGATTACCCTTTACATTTCCGTCCCGACCACTGAAACCATTGTCACATTCACAGTAATCCTTCTAACGGAGCCCCAGATAGCAATAAAAATCCACCCGTTTTTAAACTTCCCCCACTCTATCCAAAACTTTTGGCTAGATACTTTAATCATTTCATCTTGCTCTGTAGAAGAGGAAAGGACTGATCTAGCTCAGGGGATTTCCCTTATTGGAAAATCTGCCTGTGTGATTAACATGTTAACACTGATCACCAGTCATACTGTGATTCCCCCAGGGAGGTAAAAAAAAGCCAATAATTGTGATGCTAGAGCAGGAGCATTACGTCTAATTATCAGGCTTCTTATGGCCACCCGAGGCAATCAGGTATGTCAGACATCAATATTCCCTATTATTTCAGACATGAAAAATCACAGCTACATATACACTAACGTTAACATTTTCCAATGTATCGATTACTGCAAGGGAAAACTGTTTCTTATTTATTTACATGCAATAAATAGACAAAAAAAAATGTTTTACAAAGAAAACCCAAACTACAGGAAAAACATCAGCGCCATTACTTTGATTGGGTCTGAAACCCCTTTTTCAACATTCTGTTAGATGATAGAAGTTTAAATAATTTCCCTATAGTTGCCAATACATTAGTAAATGATATGTGTCTAACTGATTTTTTTTAGGTTTATTGTTAACATCCTGATGAATAAATAGTTAACCATATGCCATGACAGATGAGTTTTGGACATGTGACAGACATGTTTTTTTTTTGTGTTCGCCGAGCCAACAACCAGTTCCACACCCCACCCTCAGCTGCTGCGTCACCGACCCAGCCTTAGTATTGATCTTGTACATTCATCACACTTAAGTTCAGGCGGTGCTTTTTCCTAGAAATATCTGAACATGCATAAATAGGGTACATATAAATGTCCTGCGTTTTAGGCCGGCCATACACAGTGGGCCAGATCCACAAAGAAGTTACGCTGGCGTATCTATTGATACGCCGCGTAACTTCTAGTTTGCTCCGGCGTATCTTTGTTTTGTATCCACAAAACAAGATACGCCTGAAGCTGGGCTAGATCCGACTGGCGTACGTCTTAGTACGCCGTCGGATCTAAGGTGCATATTTACGCTGGCCGCTAGGTGGCGTTTCCTTCGATTTCTGCGTCGAGTATGCAAATTAGCTAGATACGGCGATCCACGAACGTACGTCCGGCCGGCGCATTTTTTTTACGTCGTTTCAGTAAGGCTTTTTTCGGCGTATAGTTACCCCTGCTATATGAGGCGTATCCTATGTTAAGTATGGACGTCGTTCCCACGTCGAATTTTGAAAATTTTACGCCGCTTGTGTAAGGCCTCGCACAGACGGGCAAACATGTACGATGAAAATGGTCCGCCGGACCGTTTTCAGCGTACATGCCCGCCCGGAGATTTCTGTATGATGGCTGTACACACCATCATACAGAAATCCGCGCGTATACGATACGCGGCGACGAGGCCGCGCCGTCGCCGAGACAATGACGCAGTGACGTGCGCGGCCCTGGCAGTTCAATGCGTCCACGCATGCGTCAAAGTCATTCGACGCATGCGAGGGATGGCGGCCGCTCGGACATGTACGGTAAGTCTGTACAGACGACCGAACATGTCCGACGGACAGGATTCCAGCGGGCATGTTTCTAAGCAAGTTTAGAAACATTTGCCCGCTCGAAAACGGTCTGGCGGGCAAATGTACGCTGGAATCCTGTCCGCTGGGCTGTACAGACGACCGAACATGTCTGCTGAAACTGGTCCGCGGACCAGTTTCAGCAAACATGTTCGGTCGTGTGTACGGGGCCTAAGTCGTTCGCGAATAGGGCTTTGCGTAGAATGACGTTCACGTCGTAAGCATTGACTTGTTGCGGGTTAATTTCGAGCATGCGCACTGGGATACCCCCACGGACGGCGCATGCGCCGTTCAGAAAAAACTTAATTTATGTCGGGTCAAGACGTATTACCATAAAACACGCCCCCATCTCATCCATTTGAATTGCGCGCCCTTACGCCGACACAGTTACACTACGCCGCCGTAATTTACGGTGCAAATTCTTTGAAAATACAGGAAATACGCTGTAAGTTACGGCAGCGTAGTGTATCTGAGATACACTACGCCGGCCGTAAAGAAGCGCCGCGCTTCGTGGATCTGGCCCAGTGTCAATTTCTTTCCACGGGTTGCACGATTCTCCCATCAACACAGACAGTGCTGACAGAGGAATTCAAAATTGTCTTGGCCGGGGGGGGGGGGGGCGCTCGGGAAGCAGACGCTAGCGATAAACACACGAGAATCCAGAAGGCTGATTGTACCCAGGGATGGACTGCCCATTGGGACTACAGGGAGTTTCCCGGTGGGCCGATGGCTCAGTGGGCCGGCTTCAGTGACAGCAGACCTCCGCCCCCCTCCGCTCCTCTGTCTCTACCTCCCCGCAGAGCTCACCTGGGGGGAACAGAGAATCAGGGGGACGACAGAGGAGCATGGGGGAGGGGACAGTCAGCTGACTCGACAGCTATGGCCTGGGAGTTTCTCACTTCTGCCTAAACTTGTCCCATAAGGGGGGGCACCGAACTGATTCTTTGCCCCGGGTGAAATAATGTGTAGCTTCCCCACAGGTTCTGCCTATAAGAGTACCAGTACCAAACGTTCTACTCTAATAAAGTAGAACGGCTAGTGGCTAGTGAAGGGGGAGAGGGGGCTTGGGTGGCCGGGGGGGGGGGGGGGGTGCGGGATTTGTCCGGCCGCCATAGGAGAGACATGTCAAAATGGGTAAGTCTGGATGAAGTCCAGGGCCAAATTTTTGTCCCAGTCCAGCCCTGATTGTACCCAAGTTGATCGATCCACTTGGTACAGTCAGCCTGCCCATTAATCTTGGCAGGTTCCTGCTGAACTGGCTGAGATTCGAACCATGTATGGCCAGTCTTAAGCCTCGTACACGCGATCGGATTTTACGACGGGAATTGAGTGATGATAGGCTGTTGTCGGAAAATCTGACCGTTTTTATGCTCCATTGGACAATTGTTGTCAGATTTTCCATCCAACAAATGTTGGATAGCTTGCTTTAAGATTTTCCAACAACAATCGTGTGTTGTCAAATTATCTGATCGTGTGTACAGAAGTCCATCGGACAAAATTACAAAGTACAAACACGCTCAGAAGCAATGCTAACCATAACACAACATTGATGAAAAAGGAGCCTAATGCCGCGTACACACCATCACTTTATGTGATGAAAAAAAATGACGTTTTTAAAAACGTCACTTTAATTGACTGTGTGTGGGGGAAAACGTCGTTTTATGTCTTGTAAAAAACGACCAAAAAAAATTGAAGCATGCTTCAATTTTATGTGTCGTTTTTCAAAAGTGCACTTTTTACTTCACAGAAATTGACCGTGTGTAGCAAAAAACGTCGTTTTCTAAGACGTTTTTTCATCCACGCATGCCCAGAAGCAAGCTTCAATGGTAAAACGTGGTGGAACGTAACCTGACTTTGCAAGATCATTGTGAGAAAACGATGGTGTGTAGGCAACTTCGTCTTTGAAAATTGAAGTTTCAAAAACGTCATTTTTTACTTCACAGAAAGTGTCGTTTTTTTTTCATCACATAAAGTGATGGTGTGTATGCGGCATTAGGCTAAGGTTGGGACTTTTAATTGAGACAATAGCTAGTATGCCTCCATCCCCGATAACTTGAATGGAAAAACTAAAAGGTGGGACTTTGATTGAAGCACACTACTGAATTATATGAACCAAAATATAGTAAAAATAGTTTTATTAAAACAAAGAGGGCATGCATACACTCACCTGACCTGAATACACAATCACTGACCTGACTACACTGACCTGACCTGACTATACTGACCTGACTATACTGACCTGACCACACTGACCTGCATTGCATACACTGACCTGACCTGCATTGCATATACTGACCTGACCTACGTTGCATACACTGACCTGACCTACGTTGCATACACTGACCTGACCTACATACACAATCACTGACCTGACCTGCATACACTGACCTGACCTACATACACAATCACTGACCTGACCTGCATACACTGACCTGCATACACTGACCTGACTACACTGACCTGACCACACTGACTAGACTGACCTGCTTACACTACACTGACCTGACCACACTGACCTGACCACACTGACCTGACTACACTGACCTGACCTGCATACACTACACTGACCTGACCTGAATACACTGACCTGACTACACTGACTACACTGACCTGACTACACTGACCACACTGACCTGACCTGCATACACTGACCTGACCTGACCTGCATACACTGACCTAACCTACATACACAATCACTGACCTGACCTGCATACACTGACCTGACCTGCATACACTGACCTGACTACACTGATCTGACTTGCATACACTACACTGACCTGACCTGACTACACTGACCTGACTACACTGACCACACTGACCTGACCTGCATTGCATACACTACACTGACCTGACTACACTGACCTGACCTGACCACACTGACCTGACTACACTGACCTGACCTGAGCACACTGACCTGACCTGCAAACACTACACTGACCTGACTACACTGACCTGACCTGACTACACTGACCTGACTACACTGACCTGACTACACTGACCTGACCTGCATTGCATACACTGACCTGACCTGACCTGCATACACTGACCTGACCTACATACACAATCACTGACCTGACCTGCATACACTGACCTGACCTGCATACACTGACCTGACTACACTGACCTGACCTGCATACACTACACTGACCTGACCTGACTACACTAACCTGACCTGACTACACTGACCTGACTACACTGACCACACTGACCTGACCACACTGACCTGACCTGCATTGCATACACTGACCTGACCTGCATACACAATCACTGACCTGACCTGCATACACTGACCTGACCTGCATACACTGACCTGACTACACTGACCTGACCACACTGACCTGACTACACTGACCTGACTACACTGACCTGACCTGCATACACTACACTGACCTGACCTGACTACACTGACCTGACCTGAATACACTGACTACACTGACCTGACTACACTGTCTACACTGACCTGACTACACTGACCACACTGACCTGACCTGCATTGCATACACTGACCTGACCTGCATACACAATCACTGACCTGACCTGCATACACTGACCTGACCTGCATACACTGACCTGACCTACATACACAATCACTGACCTGACCTGCATACACTGACCTGACCTGCATACACTGACCTGACTACACTGACCTGACCTGCATACACTGACCTGACCTACATACACAATCACTGACCTGACCTGCATACACTGACCTGTCTACACTGACCTGACCTGCATACACTACGCTGACCTGACCACACTGACCTGACTACACTGACCTGACCTGCATTGCATACACTGACCTGACCTGCATACACTGACCTGACCTACATACACAATCACTGACCTGACCTGCATACACTGACCTGACCTGCATACACTGACCTGACTCCCCTGACCTGACCTGACCACACTGACCTGACCTGCATACACTGACCTGACCTCACTGACCTGACCTGACCACACTGACCTGAGGTGACCACACTGACCTGACCTGACCACACTGACCTGACCTGCATACACTGACCTGACTACACTGACCTGACCTGACTACACTGACCTGACCACACTGACCTGACCTGACTACACTGACCTGACTACACTGACCTGACCTGACCATACTACACTGACCTGACCTGCATACACTGACCTGACCTGCATACACTGACCTGACCTGACTACACTGACCTGACCTGACTACACTGACCTGACCACACTGACCTGACCACACTGACCTGACCTGACTACACTGACCTGACCTGACCAAACTGACCTGACCTGACCACACTACACTGACCTGACTACACTGACCTGACCTGCATACACTGACCTGACCTGACTACACTGACCTAACCTGACTACACTGACCTAACCTGACTACACTGACCTGACCTAACCACACTGACCTGACCACACTGACCTGACTACACTGACTACACTGACCTGACCTGCATTGCATACACTGACCTGACCTGGATACACTGACCTGACTACACTGAACTGACCTGCATACACTACACTGACCTGACCTGACTACACTGACTACACTGACCTGACTACACTGACCTGACCTGCATTGCATACACTGACCTGACCTACATACACAATCACTGACCTTACCTGCATACACTGACCTGACCTGCATACACTGACCTGACTACCCTGACCTGACCACACTGACCTGACCTGCATACACTGACCTGACCACACTGACCTGACCTGACTACACTGACCTGACCACACGGAGCTGACCTGACCACACTGACCTGACCACACTACACTGACCTGCATACACTGACCTGACCTGCATACACTGACCTGACCTTACTATACTGACCTGACCTGACTACACTGACCTGACCACACTGACCTGACCTGACTACACTGACCTGACCTGACCACACTACACTGACCTGCATACACTGACCTGACTACACTGACCTGACCACACTGACTAGACTGACCTGCTTACACTACACTGACCTGACCACACTGACCTGACCACACTGACCTGACTACACTGACCTGACCTGCATACACTACACTGACCTGACCTGAATACACTGACCTGACTACACTGACTACACTGACCTGACTACACTGACCACACTGACCTGACCTGCATACACTGACCTGACCTGACCTGCATACACTGACCTAACCTACATACACAATCACTGACCTGACCTGCATACACTGACCTGACCTGCATACACTGACCTGACTACACTGATCTGACTTGCATACACTACACTGACCTGACCTGACTACACTGACCTGACTACACTGACCACACTGACCTGACCTGCATTGCATACACTACACTGACCTGACTACACTGACCTGACCTGACCACACTGACCTGACTACACTGACCTGACCTGAGCACACTGACCTGACCTGCAAACACTACACTGACCTGACTACACTGACCTGACCTGACTACACTGACCTGACTACACTGACCTGACTACACTGACCTGACCTGCATTGCATACACTGACCTGACCTGACCTGCATACACTGACCTGACCTACATACACAATCACTGACCTGACCTGCATACACTGACCTGACCTGCATACACTGACCTGACTACACTGACCTGACCTGCATACACTACACTGACCTGACCTGACTACACTAACCTGACCTGACTACACTGACCTGACTACACTGACCACACTGACCTGACCACACTGACCTGACCTGCATTGCATACACTGACCTGACCTGCATACACAATCACTGACCTGACCTGCATACACTGACCTGACCTGCATACACTGACCTGACTACACTGACCTGACCACACTGACTACACTGACCTGCTTACACTACACTGACCTGACTACACTGACCTGACCACACTGACCTGACTACACTGACCTGACTACACTGACCTGACCTGCATACACTACACTGACCTGACCTGACTACACTGACCTGACCTGAATACACTGACTACACTGACCTGACTACACTGTCTACACTGACCTGACTACACTGACCACACTGACCTGACCTGCATTGCATACACTGACCTGACCTGCATACACAATCACTGACCTGACCTGCATACACTGACCTGACCTGCATACACTGACCTGACCTACATACACAATCACTGACCTGACCTGCATACACTGACCTGACCTGCATACACTGACCTGACTACACTGACCTGACCTGCATACACTGACCTGACCTACATACACAATCACTGACCTGACCTGCATACACTGACCTGACTACACTGACCTGACCTGCATACACTACGCTGACCTGACCACACTGACCTGACTACACTGACCTGACCTGCATTGCATACACTGACCTGACCTGCATACACTGACCTGACCTACATACACAATCACTGACCTGACCTGCATACACTGACCTGACCTGCATACACTGACCTGACTCCCCTGACCTGACCTGACCACACTGACCTGACCTGCATACACTGACCTGACCTCACTGACCTGACCTGACCACACTGACCTGAGGTGACCACACTGACCTGACCTGACCACACTGACCTGACCTGCATACACTGACCTGACTACACTGACCTGACCTGACTACACTGACCTGACCACACTGACCTGACCTGACTACACTGACCTGACTACACTGACCTGACCTGACCATACTACACTGACCTGACCTGCATACACTGACCTGACCTGCATACACTGACCTGACCTGACTACACTGACCTGACCTGACTACACTGACCTGACCACACTGACCTGACCACACTGACCTGACCTGACTACACTGACCTGACCTGACCAAACTGACCTGACCTGACCACACTACACTGACCTGACTACACTGACCTGACCTGCATACACTGACCTGACCTGACTACACTGACCTAACCTGACTACACTGACCTAACCTGACTACACTGACCTGACCTAACCACACTGACCTGACCACACTGACCTGACTACACTGACTACACTGACCTGACCTGCATTGCATACACTGACCTGACCTGGATACACTGACCTGACTACACTGAACTGACCTGCATACACTACACTGACCTGACCTGACTACACTGACCTGACTACACTGACCTGACCTGCATTGCATACACTGACCTGACCTACATACACAATCACTGACCTTACCTGCATACACTGACCTGACCTGCATACACTGACCTGACTACCCTGACCTGACCACACTGACCTGACCTGCATACACTGACCTGACCACACTGACCTGACCTGACTACACTGACCTGACCACACGGAGCTGACCTGACCACACTGACCTGACCACACTACACTGACCTGCATACACTGACCTGACCTGCATACACTGACCTGACCTTACTATACTGACCTGACCTGACTACACTGACCTGACCACACTGACCTGACCTGACTACACTGACCTGACCTGACCACACTACACTGACCTGCATACACTGACCTGACCTGCATACACTGACCTGAATTCACTGACCTGACCTGACTACACTGACCTGACCTGACTACACTGACCTGACCACACTGACCTGACCTGACCTGACCACACTACACTGACCTGACCACACTGACCTGACCTGACCACACTACACTGACCTGACTACACTGACCTGACCTGCATACACTGACCTAACCTGACTACATTGACCTGACCTGACCACACTGACCTGACCACACTGACCTGATCACACTGACCTGACTACACTGACCTGACCACACTGACCTGACCTGCATACACTGACCTGACTACACTGAACTGACCTGACTACACTGACCTGCATAAACTGACCTGACTACACTGACCTACATACATACACAACCATTGCTGTCACCTATCTCAGCCGTGATGTGCCCGTCATAGCGATGGAGGGAGCCAAGGAGGAGACAGAAGAGGAGAGCCGCCGAGCAGGGAGTGGAGATGTGGCATGGCGGGCAGCCGTGGTGCCAGAGAAGAGGAGGCTCAGGAGCCGTGGAGAGCCTCCGAAGCGAGCGGGGATGTCGCATTGTGCGCCGGGCGCAGGCGGCATTGTAATTCCCGCCTTCTAAGCTTGCGGCACCTATGAAGGACGTCACACGTCCCGCGGTCCCGGATTGGACCAGTGGGACGTCCATCATAGGCGCTGCAGGCTCCAGAAGGCGGGACCTGCTCTGTCACTCGGCGGCGCTCGGAAACAAAATGGTCCCTGCTCGGCGGCACTCAGGGCTAATAGTTAAATGCTTAATCGCCGAGACTCGGGGCTTTTCACCGACCCATTCGGGGCTCCAGCCTCCCCAGCCCACCCCTAACAACAACCCTGCTTCACAGGCCCACTCCTGGCTTCTTCATCCCCTCCAAGCTTTCTCCCTCTTCCAGACTCTCTCCATCCCCCTGAACTCACTAGGCACCTCAGCTTTGTTAGTCTCCCAGACCCCCTCTCTGTCTACCACACTCTTATGCCGCGTATAGACGGTCGGAAATTCCGACAACAAAACCGTGGATTTTTTTCCGACGGATGTTGGCTCAAACTTGTCTTGCATACACACGGTCGCAGAAATATTGTCGAAAATTCCGAACGCCAAGAATGTGGTGACGTACAAGATGTATGATGGCACTATTAAAGGGAAGTTCAATACCAGTCGTGTTAGTAGAAGTTTGGTGAGAGAAGATTCATGCTTTTCAGTCCGTTACAGCGTGACGAATGTGATATCTCCATTACGAACACTAGTTTTACCAGACCGAGCTCTTCTGTCTCGTACTTGATTCAGAGCATGCGTGGAATTTTGTGCGTCAGAACTGTCCACACACGATCGGAATTTACGAGAACGAATTTTGTTATCGGAAAATTTGAGAACCAGCTCTCAAATTAGCTCCCATCGAACATTTGTTGTCAGAAATTCCGACCGTGTGTATGCGGCATTATAGCTGTCCCAAATTTCCCAGTCCTTGGGCAAGGAATCCCCCCACAAGGGATGCAGTCTCTTGACAGGGCTCTTTCTGCAAATGGCAGCTCTGAGCTAGTCTCTTATAGAGTGATGTGAGGATTTCTACTCATGGTATACTCTATTATACAGTGAAGTGAGGATTTCTCCTCATGGTATACACTATTATACAGCGATGTAAGGATTTCTCCTCATTAGGGATGAGCTTCGAGTTCGAGTCGAACCCATGTTCAACTCGAAAATCGTATGTTCGACCGTTCGTCGAATTGCGAACGTTATGAGCCGTTCTCGTCAAATTCGAGTGGCGCATCACGGCCCATAATTCACTGCGGCATCGCAGTGCATTCCAGGCGGCTTTATATAGTGTGGGACGTGTAATAAATCCTCTAAGGCATAATTGGCCAACGTCACCCTGGCTTTGGCCAATTACGGCGCTGTGATTGGCCAAGCATGCGGGTCATAGTGCATGCTTGGCCAATCACAGCGCCGCTGTGACAGAGGGTGACGTTGGCCAATTATGCCTCAGAGGGTTTATTACACGCCCCACACTATATAAGGCCGCCTGGAAGGCGGCCTTGTGTAGTGTGTTCCGGCGTGCTTAGATTGAGTGATAGAAGGAGAGAGAGACCGTGTCATTTCATTTGAGTCAGTTAGCTGCAGTTACAGTGTGTAGAGGATATATATGCATCCCAGGTGTTGTATATATATTTATACACTGTATTCAGTTTAGCTAGATCCGTTTCTGTTATTCTCCTCATAATATACTGACAGGCAGGCAGGTGATTGTGCTAGCTGCAGTATTTTCACTTAGTATATTGTGTCCTTTGCACAGCGTGCACCTAAAGCTTACCTGAATACAATTGCTGGTGTTCTCATACAAATACAGGCAGGGACCTCCAGTATTCAGTTTTAGTGTCCTTTGCACAGTGTGCACCTAAAGCTTACCTGAATACAATAGCTGGTGTTCTCATACAAATACAGGCAGGGACCTGCAATGTTTTGTTTTAGTGTCCCTTACACAGTGTGCACCTAAAGCTTACCTGAATACCATTGCTGGTGTTCTCATACAAATACAGGCAGGGACCTCCAGTATTCAGTTTTAGTGTCCTTTTCACAGTGTGCACCTAAAGCTACCTGAATACAATTGCTGGTGTTATCAAACTAATACTACAGGCCGGGAGCTCCAAATATTGTCAGTTAGTATAGTGTTCTTTTGCAAAAATTTACCAGTTCAAAATTACAAACAGATTCTACTTAACAACAAACCTACAGTCCCTGTCTTTTTAAATTACCTTTTTCCTATAGAAATGTCATTTTGTGCAGGGACAGTTGTAAACACGGGAAACACGTGCCACTTCACAGCCATACTATAGACACCCAGCAGGTACGATATTTAAAGGAATATTTCACTTTTTTAACTTTAAGCATCATTAAAATCACTGCTCCCAAAAAACTTTTTTTGCATTGATACATGTTCTTTGGGGCAGGACCCGGGTCCCCAAACCCTTTTTAGGATAATAACTTGCATATTAGTCTTTAAAATTAGCACTTTTGATTTCGAATGTTCGAGTCCCATAGACTTTAATGGGGTTCTAAAGTTCGTGCAACGTTCGGTCCGTTCGAAGGTTCTGATGTGAACCGAACCGGGGGGTGTTCGGCTCATCCCTACTCCTCATGGTATATACACTATTATAGAGTGATGTGAGGATTTCTCCTCATAGTATTGTAGCACCCTGCTCTCATTGAGTGGGCACTATGTGTTAAATTATAGTTGCCTGAGCAGTAGTTTTGACTCAGGATGTTTATTCTAAATTGTTGGTTCTGTTCAGTCCAGCTGGGTTGCACAAGTTTCCCCCTGACGGTAGGTGTCGCTGTCACTGCAGGTCACGGTTGGAAAGGCAACAGGCTGGACGTATTGGGTATCTTTCTCTCGGAAATGGCTCAGGGGGCGTGGTCAACCCGCTGTGCATTCTAGGGAGGGGTACTTAAGGGACAGACGCCATTTAGCAGGGTTTGTCTTCCGATCCCGACCTAAGGGACCTCCTGGCCTCAGGGATGCTGAGCTGTTTTATAGCCTACTGAACCAGGGATGGTCCTTCGCTACCTTGTCTATGGAAAGAAGCTGAACCAGTGGGATTCAATTGATGGACATACCCTGGTGGATTTGCCTCACTGTGCTGCCGGTCCGGCTGAAATATTCTTGTCACCGCGAGTTGTGTAACTTTTGTTGGAACTATATATTGAGTGTGCAGTCGGTTACATGATCTTGTGGCAGAAGATCGTGGGACGGCCTGACGACACTTATCAAGTCTGTGGCAGAGACTTTGTCGAGCTTCGCATCAGCTGCTAGGCTGGTGAGAGTAGGCCTATCTGGTGGTTCCTAAAATCCAGTGTGGAGCTGAGTTAATCCTCTGGATCTAATTGATACCCGTGATCCGCAAAGCAGAAGTGCCTGAGTCTTTCCCTGTCCCTCTACCCCTCTGTTGGAAAACTGTGTTAATAAAACCCTTGAAAGAGACTTCGTGTTAGTGCGTACATTCTTATGGACAACTCTTCAAGCACAACCCCTGAAATGAGCGTATGGAACAGTAAGGTAACGGCAGGCCCAGATCTAAACCAGCAGCTCATTCAGGGGTAGTACTACAGTATATACACGATTATAGAGTGATGTAAGGATTTCTCCTCATGGTATATACACTATTATACAGTGATGTGAGGATTTCTCCTCATGGTATATACACTATTATAGAGTGGTGTAAGGATTTCTCCTCATGGTATATACACTATTAAAGAGTGATGTGAGTGTAATGCCGGGCTCCCAATGACAAGGGCGCTACTATAAATTTACGGGGCGTCTAAGCCATAGTTGGGCTCAGACTTCACTAATTCTATTTTAATTCGCCTCTGTTCTGGCTGTGGTTGTGCTCGGTAGAAGTTTTCCCTTGTTGCCTGTAGGTGGCGTTACCACTTCAGGCCCATGTTGGAACTCGGGCGAATCATAGTGTATTGAGTGACCCTTCTCGGCAGCAGTCCAGTCGGAGTGGTGCCCCGCTGTGCATGCTGGGAAGGGATACTTAAGGGGCAGACACCGTTTTCCGGGGCCCTTCGCCTCGTGGCCCTCCTGGCGTGAGGTGGGTGTGTGTGATTCCAGCCTGGGACCACGTTGGTCCGAGGCTGCATTCCTGTCAGGTAGGCCCAGCTATGCTGGCTGGGGCCTGGGGTTCTACAAAGGATCCTAAGCTGTCCGTCCAAACGAAGAAGTTTCTTAGTGAAGGAAACCGGGGGAGGACCTGCCCTGGAGGAGACGAGCAAGGCAAACTGATGTCTCGGGACAGGCCTGGTGACCTCGTTAAGGAAAGGGATCCACTATGCAAATTTTCTTACAGTCCGGCCAGATTGGCTTAAAGGCTCTTTTGCTGTAAGGCAGAAAGTTTGGGACTGAAATTCTGTGGCAGAGGATTCCTGACTATCCACCCTGTGCTCTCAGAAGGTCTGTGGCAGAGACTGTCCCGATACTGTTCATGCATCATCCCTGCTGCTGAGTCATGTGAGAGGGGTCTATCCGGGTGAGCAAGGCCGGTGTAAGGATTTTTGCCAACTCAGGTGAAGGTGCATGTTGCCCCCCCCCCCCCCCCCCGACACGCACGCACAGTCAGGCGCACACCAGTTATAGAGGAACTACAAATCCCAGCAATATTACATTATAAATGCGCAATGGAGAATACCAGCAGCAATACATTATATAAAATGCAATGCAGAACACCAGCAGTTACAGAGAACTACAAATCCCAGCAGTGCAGTGTGCTATTTTTTTTATTTATTTTTTTACAGGAAACTTTAAAACAGGTCGGTCCCCCTTACCTGTTTCTGACCAATCTGTGCACCGAGCCAGTCCCCGGCCTGAGTCCCTCAACAGGTCGCCGTCGCCTCCAGGATGACGCCGTAGGCTGCACTGCCTGCTGGTGCGGATCCGGTCCATCCGTTGCTCGCCTCCTGCAGCCCTCGCTCCTTCACATTATAAGGCTGAGCTGAGCGGGCAGGGGAACCAGGGGTGGGCCACTTACATCACTCACTGACGTAGAACGTAGGCGCCGCCGCATAGCCAAGGATGAGACAGACAGTGAGACTGTCTGTCACACACTGAGACTGTCTGACAGAGTGACTCACTGCACAGGTCAGCGCCGCTGCAGGGGGCTGGGGGGACTCGTCCTTCAGATGCCACCCGCATGCGGAAGCCCACACAGATACACTCTACGATCGGGCGGGCGACTGTCCCGGTCAATTTTCCGCCCTGTTCCCTGGCGCGTAAGGCAAGTTCCCATGTTGCCTTGCGCTAGCGCCGGCCCTGTGGGTGAGCAATACCCACTCAGGAGTGAGTGGTGAATACTAGAACTTTAAATTAAACTTTTGTGCATCCTGTACCGCGTACCTGAACCTTCCCTTTCTCTCTATACTCTCTACTTCCTTCACAAGTTTTATGCAGCTGTAGCGCTCACCCCTGAAGGAGCCGCTGAATAGTTTGGGATCGGCGTATTAAATGATCACTAAAATTTTTTTAGCTAAATAGTTTCCTTTACCTTACTGCAGTCCTGATTTCATGTCCTCATTGTTCGTTTTTGCTTTGAAGTTGCTGTAATTCTGCTCTGATCTCCACACTTCCTGCTTGTCTGGCTCCTTATGAAAAATCTCATGGCAGCTTTTCACTGTGGTCCAAGCTGTGTGTCTAAAACTCCTCAGAAACAATCAGATTAATTTTAAAAACAAAACACTGCCCTGGATTTGTTTGTTTTTGTTCTGTGTCTCTACTTCACAGAAACATGAAACCAGTTTAAAAACGAAAGTGAAATTAGAGGCACATTATATGATTGATTTTTATCTATTTTTAATCATTTTTAAAAGGAATCAGTTAACTGTTATGTCTCTATACCCTGTAAACAGTCATTTCAGCAAAAAAATTTTTTTCCTTTAGTGACCCTTTAAGTTACCAAGTTCTCTTGTCTAGGGGTATAACTTGTGAGTGTGGATAAGGAGCAAATGTCCAGACAACAGCGTGGATTTTCCAATGCTTTATTCCAAGACTAACATAGCCAACATCAACATATCACACAGTAGAGAAAAGGTTGATGAGCAAGAGGGAACTGTGGTATCAGGCCTTGGATATCAAAGCATTGAGAGCAAGCCTGCTCTCAGTACAAATAGCTCAAACGTCGCCACTCCCGAGTGGGTAAAGTGTCCCCGGACAGGTAGCTAACTTTAGCCTGGCAGCCGGTGGGTCACTTGCAAATAAAGTCACTGGGAGGAAACAGGGCCTCTGGACAGGCCTGATAGGTATTTGAAAATGGTTAAAGATTAGGACTGACGAATCCTCCCAGTAAACACAATTTAGGGTCACCCATGAACAGTTGCAATGTACCTGTCGTGTGGCGTGGTGACCGGATCCCCGATGGTACGTCCCAACCTCGCAGACAACCTCTGTATCTAGGTTCTCCCGAGCAGACTCCTCATCGTACAACTCCCAGCTTAGGATCTGGAACCCAGCAAGCCACTGGGGTCCCTCTCAGCATCAAGGTGAGACTCTGCGCGGTATGCAGCTCCGGTCAGGCGAGCCTCGATGGCGGGGCCCGGCATGAATGCGCGCACCCTGAAGGTGGATGCCGCACCTGGACTCGGGCCCCGCATAGCACCTCTACTCATGGCGGCTGCCACAGATATACCCCCGGCCAGCATGCCCAAAAGAGTGAAAAACTTTTCTGATTGGCTGCTGGGAAAGATAAGTCCATCAGAACCGCTCTAGCGCCAACTGTCGTCCAGGGGTGACAACACACCCCTGGCACGCAGACTGACCTAGGAGGCAGTCCCAAACTGGCAACAGCACAAACTAAACATCTGTGAGTGGGAGCAACTTAAATCTCCCACTCCACTAACTTTAGCGTAGCGCCCAACTAACTAAAAAAAAAGGGGGGGGGCGCTACACAGCAAAAAAAAAAAAAACTACAGTTGAAGGTTTTACATCTTGTGTGGACATTTGCAATTTCTACAGACTTTCTTCCCTGGACAACTAACTTAGAGGTAACATGCAAAACCCAAAATCTAAACCAGCAGCGCCTACGGGGGTAGTGCTACACGAGGATTTCTCGTGTAGCACTCACTATTATAAAGTGATGTAAGGATTTCTCCTCATGGTATAACTATATACACTAGTGATGTAAGGATTTCTCCTCATGGTATTCACTATTATACAGTGATGTAAGGATTTCTCCTCATGGTATTCACTATTATACAGTGATGTAAGGATTTCTCCTCATGATATACAGTAAACTATTATTGAGTGATGTAAGGATTTCTCCTCATGGTATAACTATATACACTAGTGATGTAAGGATTTCTCCTCATGGTATTCACTATTATACAGTGATGTAAGGATTTCTCCTCATGATATACAGTAAACTATTATTGAGTGATGTGAGGATTTCTCCTCATGGTATACACTATTATACGGTGATGTAAGGATTTCTCCTCATGGTATACACTATTATAGAGTGAGGTGAAGATTTCTCCTCATGGTATACACTATTATACGGTGATGTGAAGATGTCTACTAATGGTATACACTAGTATACGGTGATGTAAGGATTTCTCCTCATGGTATACACTATTATACGGTGATGTAAGGATTTCTCCTCATGGTATACACTATTATAGAGTGAAGTGAAGATTTCTCCTCATGGTATACACTATAATAGAGTGAATGAGGATTTCTCCACATGGTATACACTATTATACAGTGATGTGAAGATGTCTACTAATGGTATACACTATTATACGGTGATGTAAGGATTTCTCCTCATGGTATACACTATTATAGAGTAAGGTGACCAGATTTTTAAAATGAAATCCGGGGACATATTTTTTCTTTACTAGTAATGGCGGCAATCAGCGACTCTCTGCCTGTCGCCGCCCGCCTCACAGCCTCTCAAGCCTTACTCTCTGTGCCCCGTGTATTACTGGATGGGGAGCGGAGGAAGATCACTCCGCCGGGGAAGGCAAGGAGATAGGCAGGTGGCTGGCCGGGACTTGAGCCAAGGCAGAATAACATGTGAGCGGAGCTGAATGGGCATGCGCCCGAAACTGAAGAAATATTCCCTCCCCCCCCCCCCCCCCGACCAGCACATGATCATCAGAAAGGGGCACAGATAATGGAAAAAATACAACCCCCTATGCTAGTAGGCACGGCGGAATATTTTAATTCTGCACTGACTGTCTTTGAAATTGCCCCTGCCTCCTATTAAATCCAATCTGGGACAAAACCGGGGACAAACTTGGTCCGGGGACAGTGTCCTATATCAGGGGACTGTCCCCTGAAACTGGGGATGTCTGGTCACCCTATTATAGAGTGATGTGAAGATTTCTCCTCATGGTATACACTATTATACGGTGATGTAAGGATTTCTCCTCATGGTATACACTATTATACAGTGATGTAAGGATTTCTCCTCATGGTATACACTATTATACGGTGATGTAAGGATTTCTCCTCATGGTATACACTATTATAGAGTGATGTAAGGATTTCTCCTCATGGTATACACTATTATATGGTGATGTAAGGATTTCTCCTCATGGTATATACTATTATAGAGTGATGTAAAGATTTCTCCTCATGGTATATACTATTATACAGTGATGTAAGGATTTCTCCTCATGGTATACACTATTATACGGTGATGTAAGGATTTCTCCTCATGGTATACACTATTATACAGTGATGTAAGGATTTCTCCTCATGGTATATACTATTATACGGTGATGTACGGATTTCTCCTCATGGTATACACTATTATACAGTGATGTAAGGATTTCTCCTCATGGTATATACTATTATACGGTGATGTAAGGATTTCTCCTCATGGTATATACTATTATACAGTGATGTAAGGATTTCTTGTCATGGTATACAGTACACTATTATAAAGTCATTGACATACACTATCATACAGCAAGGTGGGGCTTTGTTTCTTATGTAGTATGTACTTTTTATACAGTGTATCATTGTGTCGTTACATTCTTGTCATTCTGCTGGTACAGGCTCCCCTCCTACATTGAGAATACATTCCTACAGACAGTGTCCTGTGCTGCTCCTTCCTGACTAGATGAGCCGCCTTCCCTCACTCCCTCCCCAAGTTCCTCCCTCCATTCACATCTTCTGGGGTGCCCTCCTAGCAACATACTTGTCACGGTAGTGTGTGTGTACGGGTGTGGTAGGACAAGGGCGGGCGGGTGTCATAGTAGGTAGTGTCAGTGAAGTCTCAGTCCGGGGGTGGATTGTCAGCACAGATCACGGAGGACTCGGGACAGGAGAGGACATGAAAGGAGTGGGGGTGTCTGAAGAAGGGGCACCCCTGCTGGCTCTGTGGCACCTGGTCACCACCCTTCCTACAGAGCAGGTGTGTATACATATGTATGTGCTGGGGGAGGTGATGGATAGGCTTCATGTAAACTACTTCTAACACTATTCATGGCACAGCACGACTCAGAGTTATCAGCCATCACTGCAGGGAAGTAGTTACACTTCTCTAAAGTTGTGCTGCTGCTAATAGAGAGAGTTTGGTGGGCTGCAGGAGAAGCAGGGGAGCAGGGAGTTGTAGTGACACCATGGGCTGAGAGTGTGAGGGGATGACAGCACGTGGCGACGTCACTGGCGATGGAGGAAACGTCTGAGCAGAGCAGGGCGGTCCATGTGCTGTCTTTGTTATTTGCTGAGTAGTGAGCAAGCAGCAGGGTGCTAACAGCACTGATATCAAATGAAGGACAATACACAGGCGCGCCAAGCACAAGCTACACCACCTTTCCAGTCCCCAAGGGCAGTATTGTATTATATGGGACCGTGCCCACAGCTGCTGCGCACTCTTGCGTTCAGCGGCGTAAAATGAAAGTAGAAAGCTCTGCGTCCGCGCTCTGTGGGCCAGATCCACAAAAACCTGACGTAACTTAAAAAATCCAATTTAAGTTACACTGCCTTAAAGTTTCTACCTAAGTGCCTGATCCACAAAGCACTTATCTAGAAATTTCAGGCTGTGTAACTAAAATTCCGCCGGCGCAAGGCGTTCCTATTCAAATGGGGCGAGTCCCATTTAAATGAGGCGCGCTCCCGCACCGGCCGTACTGCGCATGCGCGCCGGCCGTACTGCGCATGCGCGAAGTTACGTTACGCCGAGTTTTGAGGATCGCGACGGCTTAAAGTTGCGTCGGGGATAAAAAAAATGACAGCGGCATGCATTCCTGAGGGAGAACTCCATGCCCATTTTCAAAGAAAAAAACGGCATGGGTTCCCCCCCCAGGAGCATACCAGGCCCTTAGGTCTGGCATGGGTTGTAAGGAGACCCCCCCACGCCGAAAAATTGACGTAGGGGGTCCCCCTACAATCCATACCAGACCCGTATCCAAAGCACGCTACCCGGCCGGCCAGGAAGGGAGTGGGGACGAGCGAGCGCCCCCCCCCCCTCCTGAGCCGTGCCAGGCCGCGTGCCCTCAACATGGGGGGGTTGGGTGCTCTGGGGCAGGGGGGCGCACTGCGGGCCCCCCCACCCCAGAGCACCCTGTCCCCATGTTGATGAGGACAGGACCTCTTCCCGACAACCCTTGCCATTGGTTGTCGGGGTCTGCGGGCGGAGGCTTATCGGAATCTGGGAGTCCCCTTTAATAAGGGGGCCCCCAGATACCGGCCCCCCACCCTAAGTGAATGGATATGGGGTACATCGTACCCCTATCCATTCACCTGGAGGCAAAAAGTAAAAGTTAATAAACACACAACACAAGGCTTTTTAAAATATTTTATTATTCTGCTCCGGATGCCCCCCCTGTCTTCGTTATTAGCTCAATTACCAGGGGGGGCTTCTTCTTCCGCTCTCCGGGGGTCTTCTCCGCTCTCCGGGGGGGGTTTCTTCTTCCGCTCTCCGGGGGGGGGGGGCTTCTCCGGACTCCGGGGGTCTTCTTCCATCTTCTCCCCTCTTCCGCTCTTGACTCGGCGAACCCCGGTTCTTCTGCAGCTCTCCGGTGCCTTCTTCTTCAGCGCTGGCTGCCTGCTATGTTTGTGTGTTAGCTCGATTTCAAACAGGCAGCCAGCGCGGTCTTCTGTGGCGTCAGGGTCTTCTCTTCCTTTCTTCCGATGTTGCCTCGTCGCCTCTTGTCGCTGTAATGATGGAAGCGCGCCTTGCATCCCATTTATATAGGCATCACCGTCCCATCATGCTCCGGTAGGTACCCACGTGGTGGGTGCACGTGGGTAGGCAGCGTGCTTTGGATACGGGTCTGGTATGGATTGTAGGGGGACCCCCTACGTCAATTTTTCGGCGTGGGGGGGTCTCCTTACAACCCATGCCAGACCTAAGGGCCTGGTATGCTCACGGGTGGGGAACCCATGCCGGTTTTGTTTTTTACAAATTGCCGTGGAGTTCTCCCTCGGGAAAGCATACCAAATGCCGTCGCTGGAATGGGCTTTTACAAGGTGTAACTAGTTTACACTTTGTAGAACGAGCCCTAATTTTACACTTGCAAAATAACACTTACGGCGCAAAAAGGAAGCTAGAAAGCTTTGTGGATCGCCTTAAGTGCTAATTTGCATACTAGCAACGGCATTTCGACTCGAAATGCCCCCAGCGGCGGATGCGGTACTGCATCCTAAAATTAGGCAGTGTAATTCAATTGTATTCAAGTGTAACTTTGGAAAAAGCCTTTTGAGGATCGTTTCCAAAGTTACACACAGACTGAACAGCAGTTAAGTCGGAGTATCTCTTTTGAGGATAACCCCCTGTATTTCTATACAATGTACATGTGTAGGTATGGAAACATAGGCACATGTCTACATGCTGGGATTTAAAACCAAGCTAGCCAGCCTCCAGAAGATTTACCCCCCTTCATAGCCAGGCCATTTTTTGCGATACGGCACTACTTTAGTTATGACAATTGCGCGGTCTTGCAAGGCTGTACATAAACCTACCCCCCCCCCCCCCACAAATAGAGCTTTCTTTTGGTGGCATTTGATCACCTGTGCGGTTTTTATTTTTTGCGCTATAAACAAAAAAGACAGTCAATTGTGAAAAACAACAACATTTTGCTATAAAAATCCAATAAAAAAAATGTAAAAATCGAATTTCTTCATATACTTGGGTCAATATGTGTTCTGCTCCATGTTTTGGTAAAAAAATCCCAATAAGTGTATATTGATTGGTTTAACCGCCTCAATACAGGGCACTTTCACCCCCTTCCTGCCCAGGCCATTTCTTTAGCTTTCAGCGCTGTCGTATTTTGAATGATAATTGTGCGGTCATGCAACACTGTACCCAAACAAATTTTTTTATCTTTTTTTCACACAACTAGAGCTTTCTTTTGGTAGTTTCTAATGACTGCTTGGATTTTTATTTTTTATAAAAAAAAAGGGAAAGAAAATACATTTTTTTTTCCGTTGCGGTCAGTAAATTGTGGAAAAAAATTGTTTTTCTCTTTCACTGATGTGCACTGATGAGGGGGCACTTATGGGCACTGATTAGGTGGCACTGATGAGGCATTAATATGCTGTACTAATGGGCACTGATAGGTGGGACTGATATGTGGCACTGATGAGCACTGATAGGTGGCACTGGTGGGCACTGATAGGTGGCACTAATGGGCAGCACTGGTGGGTACTCATAGGCGGTACGGATAGGCAGCACTAATGGGCGGTACTGATGGGAGGCACTGATGGGCTCTGAAAGGCTGCACTAACTGGTATCACTAATAGGCACTGATTGGTGGCACTTATGGGCACTGATTGGTGGCACTGATAGGCACCGGTTGGTGGCACTAATGGGGCTTTTCTGTAATCAGGGCACTGATGATCAGTGCCCTAATTACCTGCCCAGGTCTCCCCTGTAAAGCGATCCTGCTGATCGGCACTCCTTGCCACATACTCTGTCAGTGTGAGGCAAAGAGAGACGATTCATGGCACCTCCATATTTACATATGACCGGCTGTGATTGGATACAGCCGATCACATGGGTAAACAGCTAAGGCCATTCTGGGGTGCCGTCATATGATATCCACCCAGAAAGAGAGCAGCACTGTCCCTCCGTCATTTGACGGTGGGCAGGCGGCAAGTGGTTAAGCAAACGCTATAGGGTCTACAAACTATGGGATATATATATATTTCTTTTTATACTAGTAATGACGGCGATCAGCAACTTATATTAGGGCTGCGATATTGCAGCGGACACTCGGACACTAACTGACACTGTGTGGGAACCAGCGACTCTAATACAGTGATCAGTGCTAAAAATATGCTGCTAATGACACTAATGTGCTAATAATAGTGGCTGGGATGGGGTTAAACATATAGGGCGATCAAAGGGTTAACTGTGTGCCTAGCCAGTGTTTTTGTTTACACAGTGTGCTGCTTTCACTAGGGGAAGAGATCGATTCAAGTCCCTGCTATGCAGGAACACAGAATCCATCCCCTCCACCCCTGTCAGGACTGAGATATGCCTTGTTTACATATCTCAGTTCTCTGTGTATTGCTGATGATCGGTGGGTGCCGGAGCACATTGAGTGCCCAGCACCCGCAGATTGGCTTCTGCTGTGAATTATCACAGAAGAAGCAACATGCCGGCGGCCCGTGGGCACCCACTGCAGGCGGAAGTGAAGGGTCACGTATATATATGTGATACTGCGTACAGCTGCCTCCCTGTAGCAGTAAACATGCTATAGGGTGGCCATTAAGTTAGGGTGACCAGACATCCCCAGTTTCAGGGAACAGTCCCCGGATTGAGGACACTGTCCCCAGACCAAGTTTGTCCCCAGTTTTGTCCCCGGATTGGGTTTGAACAGGGGCTGGGGCAATTTCAAAGACAGTCATTGCAGAATTAAAAAATTAAATCGGAATTACACCCCCCCGCTCCGCCGCACCTAGTACCTTAGGGGTGTTTTTTTTTCCATTATCTGTGCCCCTTTCTGATGAGCATGTGCTGGTCAGCATGGAGTGAATATGTCTTCAGTTTCGGGTGCATGCCCATTCATCTCCGCTTGCATGTTCTTCTGCCTTGGCTCACGTCTCGGCCAGCCGCCTGCCTATTTATCTCCTTGCCTTCCCTGGCGGAGTGATCTTCCTGCGCTCCCCACCCAGTAGTAGCCGGGGCCCGGCGAGTGAGACTTGACAGGCTGTGAGGGGGGCAGTGGCGGGCAGAGAGTCGCTGATTGCCGCCATTACTAGTAAAAAAAAAAAAATATGTCCCCTGATTCCATTTAAAAAATCTGGTCACCTTACATTAAGTGGTTAGACCAGTTGTTCAGGAATTACAATTCCCATTCCCCTAGGCTAGAGGAATGAAAGAAGAATGGAAAGGGTTTATGGATGCATTATGTAGTACTCACCTGAGATCGAAGCCCCCGCTGCGGTGCTCCTACACAGCACCAGCCGGCGACATCACTTCCAGAGTTACTTCAGCGCTGTGATTGGCCGGAGCTGCGATGACGTCACTCCCTCGCATGCATGCCGGAGCCACCAGTAATCCAGGACTGCGATCGGCAGTCACAGAGCCAGGGACGTGGAGCTCTGTGTGTAAACACATAGATCCACGACCTGTTAGGGAGAGGAGACCAATGGTGTGTCCCTTGTACATAGGGACAACCATCGGTCCCCTCCCCCCCCCCCCCAGTAAGATTCACCTAGCAGGGAACATATTTAACCCTTTGATCGCCCCCTAGTGTTAACCCCCCTCCCTGCCAGTCACATTTATACAGTAATCAGTGCATATTTATAGCACTGTTCGCTGTATAAATGTGAATGGTCCCAAAAATGTGTCAAAAGTGTCCGATGTGTCCGCCGTAATATCGCAGTCCTGACAAAAATCGCAGATCGCTACAATTACTAGTAAAAAAAAAACAATAAAGAAAAATGTCATAATTCTATCCCCTATTTTGTAGGCGCTATAACGTTTGTGCAAACCAATCACTATACGCTTATTGCGATTTTTTTTTAACCAAAAATATGTAGAAGAATACGTATTGGCCTAAACTGAGAAAAAAAAAATGTTTTATAAAAAAAAAATGGGATATTTATTATAGCAAAAAGTAAAAAATAGTGTGTTTTTTAAAAAATTGTGGCTCTATTTTTGTTTATAGCGCAAACAATAAAAACCGCAGAGGTAATCAAATACCACCAAAAGAAAGCTCTATTTGTGGGGAAAAAAGGACGTAAATTTTGTTTGGGAGCCACGTCGCACGACATTTGTCATTCAAAGCGTGACAATGCTGAAAGCTGAAATTTCGCCTGGGCAGGAAGGGGGTATATGTACCCAGTAAGCAAGTGGTTAACAGCTTTAAAAAATAATTAGTATTACCTGACTTGGGAAACAAGTAACTGTTTTAAATAAACCTGCATTATTGGAATAGTTACAAAAACAAAATTCCCTGAGCAGGACTGTTGTCGATGCATGCAGGTTTTCTGTCCAATGTAAAATCACGCCCTATGCATTTTTAACCAGGAAAAGCAAAATGTGGTAGTCATGTGATTAAGTCGCAGAACTGAACCTGCTCATGTGTAGCAGGCTTAAAACCTGGAAGCATCTAAACTGAATAGGTCCTGCATGCTTATCTTCTAATCACGGTCTTAAACAAAGACACACCCTTCATTTGAAGCTTGTAATTGTACAATTATTTTGTCATTTAAAGTAGAACTAAAGGCAAAACTTTCCTTTTAGAGTGGAGAGAGATTAGAAATCCTGACATTCTTTATTGCTGTCTGTGCCCTGGTTAGGGACATTCCTCCTCTCTATTTGTCCTGTGTACTGTTATTGAAAGTAAAAGAGAATCATACATTTTGGGTTATCTCCAGATAATAGAGGGGGACACTAGTTCTGGTGACCCGGGGGTCCACAAGGAATTCCCTTGATTTGCAGGGATTTCCTCTCACTTTCTGTTAGCTATGGGACAGAAAGTGAAGGGAAATCTCCCCGATGGGGCACAGATGGTGAAACAAAAAATCTGACAGGGATTATAACCCTCCCTAACTCTATCCAAAAATGGAAAAAAAAGTGCATATAGTTCTATATTAAAGTGATTGTACAGGATCGTTTTTTATTTATTTTTTAAATAACTAACATATCAAACTTACCTCCACTGTGCAGCGTGTTTTGCACAGAGTGGCCCCGATCCTCCTCTTCTGGGGTCCCTGGGTGGCTCTAGCGGGTCCTCCCCGCATCAGATAATATCCCCTAGGAGAAGCGTTCTCCCGGGGGGGGGGGTTAACTTGCGGGCACACTCCAGAGTCCAGCATTTGAGTCCAAAGACACGAATGCCGGACCCCCCCCTCATCGGTGCCCGCATCATTGGATTTAGTTGACAGCAGCGGGAGCCAATGGCTGCGCTTCTATCAATCTATCCAACCAAGAGCCGGGACCCTGTGGAGAGAGGGACAGCACGTCCCAGCCAAAGAGATGAATGGGATCAGGTAAGTAAAACGGAAGGATGAGGGGGGGGGGGGTTCGGTGACTGCCATAGGATTCATTAGGTGAAAAAAAACGAGGGTTTACAACCCCTTTAAGCCTGAGCTCACAGGCACATTTTAGTAGTTCCTAATAATTTACTAATATTGCCTATACTTGCATTGATTCTTCAAACAATCAGTTATCCTGTATGTTTATTTTGATTGGCTAAATGTCTGAAATGATTGTTTAGACAAAGATAGCTAGTCTTTTGGCCTCAATGCTATCACTTTTGGCATCAAACACTTACAGAAATCAATTAATGAGAAACTCAGAACTGATTGTTTAGGAATTGGTTTCATTTCCACCACAAAAACAAATTGGCTTGAAAGTGGTCACAGTTTTTGCAGGAGGCCACATACTCTCAGGTTATCCCTGCGAGCCGGGTTCTCTGCATCCTCCAGTTTGTCATGTAGAAGTCTCATGGACACAGCCACATGTCAACATATGACAGCTCAGGGAGGATGCCAGTGTGAAAACAAACATCTCTACTAGGGTGACCACATTTCCAAACTACCATTCAGGGACACCCTCCCTTCCCAAAAATCAGCTTGTGCTGTAACAAATCACAGCACAGTGATTGGACACAAGAGGCGGGATTTATAATTTCTCCAATCACAAGCAGGGGCGGGATTGTGCTCCTCCAGGCATTTCCGGCCAGGACAAGTACTGTCAGTGAGTAAGGCGGTGATGTGGCAGCCTTTTTTGGGGGCATCAGATTGGCCCGAGGGGGGTGGCTGTGTCAGTTTCATTCCAGGACACTGTATTATCCTGGAATGAATGTGCCTGGGACAGACCTGCAAAATGTGGGACTGTCCCAGGCAATCCGGGACACGTGGTCACCCTACTCAGCACCCATCTGAATGAAGCCTTTAAAAACCATAAAGGGATCAGTAATATCTTTTAAACATTTGATTTCAGCAGTTGTGCATTCTTTTCAATATCATTTCACCCAGAAGCATACAATTTTCACATAGTTCAATATACAAACCAGCAGGTGTAAGGTTGACCGTTTTTTTCCTAATAAAAAAATGTTTATCAGTGCTGCATATAGAGTATATGTCACATTTGTATGGGAATTATCAATGCAGCAACATTCCAGTTATGCTAGACATGGTTTGTTTATAACTTTCTACTCTGCCATCTGGATGACCTTTGTGTAGTGTGACAATAGCTGATCCTGCTTTCCATATTTGTATATACTGATTTAATTGTCTAACAGTAACAGTCATGGTCAAAGAACCCTTTCAGCTGTTCACATATGCCTTTTATTTTCTTCTTTAGCGCATTTTCCTTGTGGGGCAGTTCTCTGCGTTGATCCTGGCCTTTTTGTTCCGATACTACCTACCTCCCTCTCAGTATGGACCAAGAATCAGACATAGCGTGGCCTCCTTGCTGGGAATCTGCTTGTCAGTCTACTGTTTTGGATGGTGAGAGACCTTTTAAGAATATTCTTTTTTTTTTTATTATTACCAAGAGATACTAGGAATTAAAAATTATATTACTGAAGAGACCTTACTTGATTGCCTAAGGCCCCTTTCACACGGGGCGGATCAGTAATGATCCGCCCCGTGAACCTCCGCTTGCTCAGCAGGGATCGCTCCGCTGATCCCCGATGAGCCGGCGGATGACAGGGCAGTCCCCGCACACTGTGCAGGGACCGCCCTGTCTTTTCTCCACTCTGCCCTATGGGGGGATTGGATGAACACGAACCATCTGTCTGTGTTCACTCGATCAGATCGGCCAGATGGATGGAAAAGTAGGTTTTTCCTCTGTCACACTTTGGCAGAACGGAGCGGGTCGGATGTCAGAGAAGCACGGAGCGCCCGTTCAGGTCCGCCAAAAAAACTGGCAGGCGTGTGAAAGAGCCCTTAGTTTCTTTAATATTTTTTCGCCTTTTACACTAGCCCCTTATGTTTTTGTTGGGATAGTAGCAAAGGGTTAAAACTTATCACATTTATTTTTTATTTTTTTCATTGCGCTCTTGTTGGGGAGACTTACCCTCATTTCCTGTAGTAGACCCAGGGATCACTGAAACAGGAAATGATTAGAAATCTCTCCAAATCAACACAAGTTAAATAGTTGTGGGTTAAAGCTGGCCATTCGCTATGACATTTTTTTTTCATTCAGCCTGCATGCTAAATTTAGGAAATCAGATTGCTTCTGTCCCCCGGATGCATCTGTCCCCCGCCACTTCTATTATTATTATTATTATTATTATTATAATAATAATAATAATAATAATAATACAGTATTTATATAACGCAGCACTTTACAATATAAAAGAGAGAAAATACAGTTACAATACAATAAAATACAAGAGGATTAAGAGGGCCCTGCTCAGGAGAGCTTACAATCAACACAGAGATTTGAACGATCAAAGACCGCTGATTGCTCAGTTCTCAATCTTAACTGAGCAGAGAGCTGTGACTGTCAGTCAGTGCCTTTCTGCTCTGCCCCTCTAGTGCTCAGATGCCGGTTCAGGCATCTGGGCGGATCCTGACATTAAAGTCGGGATCTTTACAGAGTTTGGACCAGCTGAGTAAAATCAGTCAACAGTGGGCTTTAGCCGGTGTCTTGTCGATCTGGTTCCCCTATCGAGATGGTTCCCTGCCTGACTGCGCAGACGCGGATGAAGCCCACGGAAATCGCCGAACCTCGGGCGGCATCCAGGCTCATTCCTTAACATCCCCGTGGATTGGAGGATGTTACCTCAAATTCCACGTCGCCCTGGAGGTTCGGTGATTCCCATCGGCAAGGATTGCGCCTGCGCAGTCAAGACAGGACCCATATCGATAGTAAGAACCATATTGTCAGATCACCTGCTGTCAGCAGAATACAGGTCACAGGAGAAGTAGAGCCAAAAGAGCTTTGGCGCTTCTTCTCCTTTAAATAATGACAACATTATTAGTGATTTAATAGGTCCATACGAGAAATGTAAAAATTATTTCGGGCCAATAGGTGGTATACAGGTGGAAAAGCTGAAGTGGTTAAAAAAAATGTATTTATGTAAAGATGGGAAGGGCTAGAACCTCAGTCAGGTCTTTATTGTTCAAAAAACAGTGTGGGTAGATTGTCAAGCCCCAAAATAAGTCTCTATAAAAGTCTGGAGAGCAAAGTCAGCTTTCTAGAGACCAACAGGCTCAAATAGGCCCCTTAGATGAAAGCTATGTATATAGTAAAAGGAAAAGAGAGAGAATAACCAGGTTAATTCAGGGACTTTTGCACCCCAAGTTCTGTTAAATCAGCTACCCTAATGAGGAACTGCACGATAAGCACACTAAGCCTGATAGCTGCACACATGCTGGTGAAGGGGGACTGCTGAAGCACCTGAAACATGTTGGTTGTTTGCTTTGTTTGCTATCACCTTAAATGTTAATAAAACTACTGTAACTGTACCTCGAACCTACTTGTGCTCTCTTCTTTTTACTGTGTACATAGGATATTATTGTTGTCTATGTGCAGATTGGGAGGATTTCGCCTCACTTCCTGTGCCAGTGACAGGTGATCATAGGACAGGAAGTACAGGGAAATCTCCCTATAAGGGGCGCAGAGAGTTTAAATCCATACTGAAGATTCTGCAGAGTGACTTCAATTGATAGCTAGCTGCTGACTTCTGACTTCGAAACAGCTCCATTGAGTTTAGAAATAATGTTTCTCATATGCTTTTCATTAGTATGTATACAACTGAACCTTGGGATCTCCCTGGCAAATAAGTAGTTCTGTCTTAGATTTGAATCTATTTAATGCCAAAATGATTCCTAAGACAGAGGGGTTTATGTGTCCAACAGAGTTGCTGTGGTTTCCAGCTATGCTCTGACTAATGGAAAGCTGGTACTTTTTTTCATCATAACTTTGCTGCGCTGTCTGGATTTATTTATAGTAGAACACTTGGTTATGTTTTGCTCTTTTGTACTTTTAAAACAAAAAGTAGTAAAGACATCTGTATAGGGCACAGTACCACTAAGGGCATACGTTAAAGTGGTTCTAAAGGCAGTTCTTTTTTCCTGAAATAAAAAAAGGTTTGTACCCGCCTGCTCTGTGCACTGATTTTGCACAGAGTGGTCCATTTCTTCTTCTTTAGCAGTCCCTTGCCAGAGCTGTCCACATCTTCTTCCTGTGAGTACCCCCATAGCAAGCTGTGTTGTGTGCATCACGCTCCCAAGCTGGGTTGTGTGCATCTGTAAACACACACAGCACGGCTTGGTTACGCCCCCTCCTCACAGGATTTGACTGATAGCAGCAGGAGCTAATGGCTGCTGCTGCTGCATAAGAAGCCTGTCAGAGTGGGAAGAGAGGAGAGTCAGGTAAATGTTTGGTGGGTGGCAGCCAGAACAAGTAGTTCCACCCATTTTTTTATGTTTGTCTGTGCTGCATGCTCTAATCTCATAGTGTTCAGAATGGACAATTTTTATTTAATTTGTTGCTTGTAAATACCTTTATTTTGTAGTCCTTCATTACTTCCTCCTCCTTAATAGCCTAGGCTATTTGCAAGGGTTTCTGGGATAGGCATCATGTTTCCCAGTAGTCCTTGCAAACCTGACTGAAACCTATTACATTGCTTGTGCACTGAGCATGTGCGAGATATGCAAAGCTGAAATCCAGGAAGTCATACAGTCTGGCTTCATGATGCCCACACTTAAGATGGCCACGGTCTATTTCTAGATTATAAAATCTAAATGCTGTAACAACCTAACAAAACGGATCTTAGTTTACAGACTAACTTTACTAGAATACATTAAGCTTGTGTATTACAGGGGTATTTATATTTAAAAAGTGAAATTGTGGGTGGAACTCCCCTTTAATGATTATGCAGGGAATGCGTTAGGGTAAATAATGATTTGACTTTAGAACCACTTTACCAAACTTCCCCCTTTAAAAAAATTAATAAATACAGTGGCTGAAGAATTGGTGCAGGAAGGATGGTTGGACAAAAAGTTGAAGGGGCTTTTAAACTAGATGGCGGGGGGGGGGGGGGCAGAGAAAGTGATAGCCAGCAGTGAGCAAAGGTCACAGGGTGCTAATGGAGGCATTAGTGGACCGGGGCCCTCTGATTCCTCTTGTACCAAATTGTAATGTAACTGTAATGTCTGCCTTTTTTTGTTAAGCACTGCACAAACTGTTGGCTATATATAAATCCTGTATAATAATAATCTAATAATAATAATTAGTGGTAATATAACCCTAATACCTAAACCCTGGGTAAGTGCATTGGCAAAACATATTCGCAGCCACATAAAATCTGAGGAGGAAAAAATACATGCCTGTACAAAACTGAGAGGCATGTTCACAAATGCCAGGAACCTACCAACAAAATGGAAGACTGGAGCTGCCAGTACACAGGGAGGATTTAGATTGAGAAGGAGTTGGATCTCCTGTCAAAGGTAGAAAAGGCGACTAGGCAGGGCAATGTCATAATGTGGGACATTAATTATCTAGATATTGACTAGGCAGAAGAACCAGCTCACTCATTTAGGGCCTGTCGTTCCATAAATGTCTTACAGGACAACTTCATGTCTCAACTGTTGGTTGCCCTGACTAGAAAGAATGCATTGCTGGATCTATTAATTACAAATAACTCAGATCTGGTCGCAGATGTGGAAATTTGGGACAATTTGGGAACCAGCGATCACAGGATAATTGCATTCAGCATAAATCATAGGACAAGGAGGCACAAGGGTAGTACAAGAATACAAAATTTCAAAGGAGCCAACTTTTTTAAACTGTGCTCAATACTACAAGACATCAAATGGGACCAAATCCTAGAAACAGTGAACACTGAGGAAAAATGGGACTACTTTAGGAACACATTAAATAAAGGTATTATCCAGTGCATTCCAATGGGCAATAAATATAAAAGAGCTAAAATTAAACCTGGGTGGAAAAACATTAATGTAAAAAGACAAATTAACCACTTCAGCCCCTGAAGGATTTGCTCCCTTAAAGTGGTTGTAAACTCAACTACACAACTTGCACCTACAGGTAAGCCTAGATTAAGGCTTACCTGTAGGTGCAAGAAATATCTCCTAAACCTGCACGGCTTAGGAGATATTTACATTAATTACAGGCGCCGATGTCTACGGCGCATGCGCACCGTAGACAACGGCGCAGGTGCACTGAAAGTGCAGTTTTTCACAATGGCATAACCTGGGTTAATGTCATGTTTTCGCGCATGTGCGGGGATCTGCCGGTCGTCATCTCCACGTGACGTCATCGCCGCTTCGGCCAACCACAGCGCCGGAGCAGCGAAACAAGAAAATATCTGCGAGGGGACATGGCGGCGGCAGCGGCGAACGAGGAGGACTAAGGGGGTTTTGATTTCAGGTAAGTGGCACATAATGAGCTAGTAGGCTTAGGTTTTTCACAGGGCGGTTTACTTCCTCTTTAATGATCTGGCCATTTTTTGCGATACGGCACTGCGTCACTTTCACTGACAATTGTGCGTTCATGCGTCATTGTACCCAAACAAAATTTATGTCCTTTTTTCCCCACAAATAGAGCTTTTTTGGGGGGGTATTTGTTCACCTCTGCGGTCTTTATTATTTGTGCTTTAAACAAAAAAAGAGTGAAAAAAACCCCAATATTTTGTGCTTTTTGCTAAAATAAATATCTCAATTTAAAAAAGAAATAAAAAATTCTTCATCAGTTTAGACCAATATCTATTCTTCTACATATTTAATGGTAAAAAAAACCTGCAAGAAGCGTATATTGATTGGTTTGCGCAAAAGTTATAGCATCTACAAAATAGGGGATATATTTATGTCATTTTTATTATTATTATTTTTTACTAGTAATGGTGGCGATCTGCAACACTTTTTTGGGACCAGGGACATTTATACAGCGATCAGAGCTAAAAATAGCCACTAATTACTGTATAAATGTCACTGGCAGGGAAGGGGTTAACACTAGGGGGCGATCAAGGGGTTAAATGTGTTACCTCACTGTGTGTTCTAACTGTTGGGGGATAGGACTGACAAGGGGAGGAGACATATCGCTGTTCCTACTTAGTTAGAACGCACGATCTGTCTCTACACCCCTGACAGAACCGGGATTTGTGTGTTTACACACACAGATGCCTGTTCTAGCTCTGTCAGGAGCGATCGTGGGTACCCGGCAGACATTGCGCCCGCTGGCTACGTGCATCGGCTCCGGGGACTGCCATATCGATTTACAGAGCCTACTTACCATGATGGTGATTCGCGCAGCCATGCCAACCTGCCACAGTACAACTGTGGCGGCTGGTCAGCATGTAGTTAAATAGAAAAAAATGGCCTTTAAAAAATATAAAGCCATGGGGTCATTGTCAGCATTCCAACACTACAAGAACTGCAAGTGTAAGAACACAACCGGGGCAGCTAAAATAGACCACGAGAGACACATAGCAAAGGAGATTGAAAAAAAAATACCAAGACATTTTTAAATATATTAACAGTAAAAAACCAAGGTCAGAGCATATTGGCCACATAAAGGATGATAACAGGAAGTTGGTTACAAATGACAAGGAGAAGGCAACTGTACTAAATGCATACTTCTCCCCAGTTTTTACAAAGGAAAAGAAAAGGTATAAAAACAATGAGTGTATTGTTAGTAACACATCACAACATATTCCTGGAAACTACAGGCCAGTCAGTCTAACATCGATAGAATGTAAACTATTGGAGGGGATAAGGGACTATATCCAAGAATTTGCCGATAAAAACTGTATTATTAGTAGTATTCAGTAGTAATCAGCTTTGATTTATGAAGGATCATTCTTGCCAGACCAGTCTTTTAACATTCTATGAGGAAGTGAGCTACTATCTAGAAAAGGGAAGGCCGTGGATGTGGTGTATATGGATTTTGCAAAAGCATTTGATGCAGTTCCCCATAAACGCTTAATTTTCAAACTGCGGTTTGTAGGCATGGACCATAGAGTTTTTTCATGGATACAAAACTGATTACAGGAGTACGTCCAAAGGGTTTGTGATAAATAGGTTTAAGATTTAATGTTGAGAAATGTAAAGTAATGCACTTGGGTCCTAAAAACTTGAATGCAAATTGCTCACTAGGCGGAGAACCTCTGGGGGGATCCAGGATGGACAAAGATTTGGGGGTCCCAGTAGATGACAGACTTAGCAATGGCACGCAATGCCAAGTGGCAGCAAGCAAATCTAGCAAAATATTAGTATGCATTAAAAAGGGATTTCACTTCAGAGATAAAACAATAATCCTGCCATTTTTTTAAACTCTGGTTCGGCCACATCTGGAAAAAATGCGGCCCATCCATATGGGATGCAGGGGCGCCGCACCCCCAATCCATGCGCCCGGCCCCTATTTTACATGCAAGGTGCTAGATGCATGTATTTTAATTAGTTTTTTTTAAGCATGTGATTAGAGCCTGAGGCTCTAATTGGTTTCAAGAAGGGGTGAGCTCAGGGTTCAGAGCACTGCACCCTTGAGCCCACCCAGTTGTGTGACAATAGCAAATTAATATTCGTTATTTTCTTCCTGATTTTCCTCCCGGCCAATCAGGAAGTGGGTCCTGAAACCCGATTGGCCTAGGACTCCTGGCCAATCAGGTCTGGGACCCACTTCCTGTTCGGCCAGGAAGAGAAGCAATGGCTCTGAAACAAGACAGCGAGGAGCAGCAGCCCTACCCCAGATGGATCCTAAAGTAAGGAGGCCTCAGATCGTCCGTCTCCCATGGTGGGGGGGGGGTGATTGCCACCTTCCTGTCCGTCTCCTGTTGGGGGGGGATGTCGCCTCCTCCCCGTCCCTTTCCATTGGGGGGGCCACCTTCCCGTCCATCTCTCGTGGGTGGGGGTGGCATTGGTTTGATGCGCCCCCCCCCCCCTTAAAATATTGAGCACCACCTGCCACTGATCTGGAATATGATGTCCAGTTCTGGTCACCAATCCTCAGGAGTGAGGTGTGGGAACTGGAGAGAGTCCAGAGAAGGGCAACAAAGTTAACAAGGTATAGGATTGTGAAGGATGAAAGGGATTATGACAGTGCCATTTAAACAAGTCATACAGAGAAGTCCAAACAAAAATATGAATATATAAATATTTTATTTGTAATAGAAAAATAGAAGATAAAAACAATAGTAATCGACTAAGATTGACATAAGTTGTTACATAGTCCCGACATGTTTCGGGGTGTGAGTCAATCAGTATGTCTTTATACAATCTAGTGGAAGATATACATGCATAATTAAAGCGGGAGTTCACCCATACATTTTTTTTTACCCTTAGATGGATGCTCGTTTTGTCTAGGGGAATCGGCTAGTTGTTTTAAAATCCGAGCAGTACTTACCGTTGTAGAGAGCGATCTTTTTCGCCGCTTCCGGGTATGGGTCTTCGGGAGCGGGCGTTCATTCTTGATTGACAGTCTTCTGACAGGCTTCCGACGGTCGCATCCATTGCGTCACGAGTAGCCGAAAGAAGCCGAACGTCGCTGCGGCTCTATACTGCGCCTGCGCACCGACGTTCGGCTACTTTCGAAAAATCGTGACGCGATGGATGCGACCGTCGGAAGCCTTTCGGAAGACTGTCAATCAAAATAGGAACGCCCAGTCCCGCAGCCCATACCCGGAAGCGGCGGAGAAGATCGCTCTCTAAAAAGGTAAGTACAGCTTCGTTTTTAAATAAACTAGCCGATTCCCCTAGACTAAATGAGCAGGAATCTAAGGGTAAAAATAGCAATTTTCGGGTGAACCTCCACTTTAATACAATACAGTATAAACAAATAAATGTCTCAAAACATGACTGAATTCTCAAAAGGCTCAATGCACACACAATGATCTCGGGTGTGGAGATGATCAGGTGAAAATGACCAGAGTGAGAGCCATACATACCCTGTAAGTCCAAACAAGAAGCAAAGCCAAAGTGCAGCAAATCGCAGCGCCAATCACAGCAACACTCCAACCTTAGTGCGGTTGCAGGGGACTAATATTAGCCCCCTGCAACTCTGGTCACTTTCACCTGATCATCTCCACACCTGAGATCATTGTGTGTGCATTGAGCCTTTTGAGAATTCAGTCATGTTTTTCAGTCATGAGACATTCATTTTTTTATACTGTATTGTATTAATTATGCATGTATATCTTCCACTAGATTGTATAAAGACATACTGATTGACTCACACCCCTGAGGAAGGCAACAATTTGCCGAAACATGTCGGGACTATGTAACAATTTATGTCAATCTTAGTCGATTACTATTGTTTTTATCTTCTATTTTTCTATTACAAATAAAATACTTATATATTCATATTTGGCACCGTCATAATCCCTTTCATCCTTCACAATCCTTTACCATAATCTATAGGGATGAGGTGCCGGATCTAAAAGAGGACACACCAATCACTTTCATTCACAAAGTAAACAAGGGGAACAACTACAAACACTAAACGTATTCTCTCTGGAGAAGAGATACTTGAGAGGAGATATGATAGCGATATAAAAATACCTCAATTGTGATTCTTACATAGGGAATAAACTATGCCGTCTCAGGGAGTTTAAGAAGACACAAGACCAATCAATGAGATTGGAGGAGAAGCGGTATAACCTTAAACTGCGTATGGGGTTTTTTTCACTGTCAGGGTGGCAACGACGTGGAATTCACTTCCACAATTGGTGGTGTCAGCGGGAAGTATTGAAAGAATCTGAAAAACTCTTGGAGGGGTATCTTAGCGAACACAGTATACAGTGATAGGGGAAATCATTTTTGAAATGAACACACATACACCAAATATACAGGTTGAACTGGGTGGACTGGTGTCTTTATCCAGCCTTACCAACCTATGTAATTATGTATCACCTGGTTTTGTGTAGCTCAAAACACATGAAAAGCTGCAAAATAGTAACCTTTATATGCTTTTTTTTCTGTTTATATTCCAGGCTCACCCTATTCCTGATAGGAGAAGTTTTCTTATGCTACCTCATGCTTCTTTTTATTGATCCCAGGAAAGTACACGTGTAAGTTTTGTGTGATTGGTCCTTAAAACATATCTAAACCCAGGAACAGAAATGTATTATACAAGGGTTCTCCAAAAGGTTTCTGCGCTTTTTTTTAACTCTATTATATTATAAAAGGATGCCACTTTTTGAAGACCCATCGTATATTTCAGTGGCTGCATTAGTATTATTTGAAAGGCATTTTTATCCTTATTTTAATCTGATAATCCTGCCAGTAATATTTTTACACACTTCATATCCTGGGGCAGACAAAGATCTCCCTATCTGTGGAGGAGCAACGTTGTCACTCTCGGATCATGTGACCATAGAACTCCTCCCTCTTTTTATCTACATGACATACGAGGAGGTGTTCCGTCACCCACAGAGAGAGCTGGAAGCAATACTAACTAATAAGAGTTCAGTACAAGCAGAGATCACAGGAAGGTATAAGCTCACATGATTTATGGCAGGATCAACAGGTTCTTTTGTATTATCACACTATTACCACTGCCACACTATTCTCACTACCACACTGTTCTCACTATCACAATATTCTCACTACCACACTATTCCTACTACTACACTATTCTTACTACCACACTATTCTCACTACCACACTATTCTCACTACCACACTATTCTCACTGTCACACTATTCTCATTATCACACTGTTACCACTGCCACACTATTCTCACTACCACACTGTTCTCACTACCACACTATTCTCACTACCACACTATTCTCACTACCACACTGTTCTCACTACCACACTATTCTCACTACCACACTATTCTCACTACCACACTATTCTCACTACCACACTATTCTCACTACCACACTATTGTCACTACCACACTATTCTCACTACCACACTATTGTCACTACCACACTATTGTCACTACCACACTATTCTCACTACCACACTATTCTCACTATCACACTATTCTCACTTCCACCCTATTCTCACTACCACACTATTCTCACTAGTCACTACCACACTATTCCTACTACTACACTATTCTTACTACCACACTATTCTCACTATCACACTATTCTCACTACCACACTATTCTCACTACCACACTATTCTCACTACCACACTATTCTCACTACCACACTATTCTCACTATCACACTATTCTCACTTCCACCCTATTCTCACTACCACACTATTCTCACTAGTCACTACCACACTATTCCTACTACTACACTATTCTTACTACCACACTATTCTCACTATCACACTATTCTCACTTCCACCCTATTCTCACTACCACACTATTCCTACTACTACACTATTCTTACTACCACACTATTCTCACTACCACACTATTCTGATTACCACACTATTCTCACTACCACACTATTCTCACTATCACACTATTCTCACTATCACACTATTCTCTCTACCACACTATTCCTACTACTACACTATTCTTACTACCACACTATTCTCACTACCACACTATTCTCATTACCACACTATTCTCACTACCAAACTATTCTCACTACCACACTATTCTCACTATCACACTATTCTCACTATCACACTATTCTCACTACCACACTATTCTCACTATCACACTATTCTCACTATCACACTATTCTCACTACCACACTATTCTCACTATCACACTATTCTCACTTCCACCCTATTCTCACTACCACACTATTCTCACTACCACACTATTCCTACTACTACACTATTCTTACTACCACACTATTCTCACTACCACACTATTCTCATTACCACACTATTCTCACTACCACACTATTCTCACTACCACACTGTTCTCACTATCACACTATTCTCACTACCACACTATTCTTACTACCACACTATTCTCACTATCACACTATTCTCACTATCACACTATTCTCTCTACCACACTATTCTCATTACCACACTATTCTCACTACCACACTATTCTCACTATCACTTTATTTTCACTATCACACTATTCTCACTACCACACTATTCTCATTACCACACTATTCTCATTACCACACTATTCTCACTACCACACTATTCTCACTATCACTTTATTTTCACTACCACACTATTCTCACTACCATGCTGTTCTCACTACCACACTATTCTCACTACCACACTATTCTTACAACCACACTATTCTCACTACCACACTATTCTCACTATCACACTATTCTCACTACCACACTATTGTCACTAACACACTATTCTCACTACCACACTATTCTTACTACCACACTATTCTCACTATCACACTATTCTCACTACCACACTATTCTCACTACCACACTATTCTCACTATCACACTATTCTCACTACCACACTATTCTCACTATCACACTATTCTCACTACCACACTATTCTCATTACCACACTATTCTCATTACCACACTATTCTCACTACCACACTATTCTCACTATCACTTTATTTTCACTACCACACTATTCTCACTACCACACTATTGTCACTACCACACTATTCTCACTACCATGCTGTTCTCACTACCACACTATTCTCACTACCACACTATTCTTACAACCACACTATTCTCACTACCACACTATTCTCACTATCACACTATTCTCACTATCACACTATTCTCACTACCACACTATTGTCACTACCACACTATTCTTACTACCACACTATTCTCACTATCACACTATTCTCACTATCACACTATTCTCACTACCACACTATTCTCACTACCACACTATTCCCACTATGACACTATTCCCACTACCACACTATTCTCACTACCACACTATTCCCACTACCACACTATTCCCACTACCACACTATTCCCACTATGACACTATTCCCACTACCACACTATTCTCACTACCACACTACATTACAATGCATTGTGAAAGAGCCCTGCATGCTGCATTCTAGCATGGTCCAATTGAAGTTTGTAAGTGTACACTATACACTGGACAAATTGCACAGTTTTATACTTTTCTATGTGTATTATTGTGTGAATGAGCCCAGTATTTCCTACCAGAACACAATATTACCAGTATGCATGGGCATCTTGCTTCAGAGGAGTCAAAATATATCATTCTGCATTATCCTTGTGACGATGAACCCCAGGCAGCCTATGATTTTCTGCTGGCCTCAGACACAAAGGGCCAAGTATCAAATTGTCATATGTCAGTTTCATAATATCTACAGATAACAGATGCATTGTTGAGAAATCGTTTATCCGGAAAGCTTCGATAATGTATAAAGACAAAAAGCAAGCTGTTTGCCTCATATAAGAATGTCATGCATGCCAGTATTTTTTTATTTTTATTTTGCGCACATCACTAATAACAGCTTTAATCAAGTATAGAAATGGTAAGAGAAAACAAAAATACAAATAAATGTAATCTGAACATCAGTGATCTTTTAAAGGGAAATGATTATGGGCCATATTCTGGCTAAATGTAGGCGGGCGGCGCGTAAACCATTTACACTCCGCCGCCCCAACCTACAGGAGCAAGTGCTGTATTCCCCAAACACTTGCTCCGTAGTTTGGGGTGGCGGAGTGTAAATGGCCCGGCGTAGCCACGCGTATCTCCAAGGGGGCGGCTTCTATTTAAATTAAGCGCGCCCCCGATTCTAACGAACTGCGCATGCACCGTGCTTAAAATAGCCCAGTGCGCATGCTCCAGTTCTCGACGTGTGCGTCATTGACGTAAAGTCGTATTCAAGAACGACTTAGGGAAACGACGTGGCCGACGGAAAAACACGACGCGGACCCGACGCCATACTTAACATGGCCTACGTGGGACTTGCGTAAACTTACCCCTCATATAGCAGGGGTAAGTTTACGCTTACGCAAACGACGTTAGCGACGGTTACGCGACGCAAATTCGTTCGGGAATCGGCGTATCAGGCTCATTTGCATAAACAAATGAGACCTGAACGTAAACGCCATCTAGCCGGGGGCGGAGTAATTACATTTAAGATCCGACAGTGTAAGTGTTACTGTCGAGCTATGTCATACACATTTCTCCACATTTTCTTACTTTTTAATTAGCATTTTTTCCCATTTTGAAAATCCATGACTTTCGGCGCGGTCCACACCAAAATGGGTGTTTCCCGCGCCATGCTCAAAACGCACTGGGTGTGTGATTTGCTGCAGGTATCATAGGGGGTTATTTACTAAAGGCAAATCCACTTTGCACTACAAGTGCAAACTATAAGTGCAAAGTGCACTTTAAATTGCACTCAAAGTACACTTGGAAGTGCAGTCGCTGCAGATCTGAGGGGGACATGCAAGGAAAATTAAAAACAGCATAGGATCGGATAATAAAATCACTAGAGCTTCCCCTCATTTCAGATCTACCCCTCAGATTTAGACCCCTTTCACACTGGGGTGTTTTTCAGGTGCTTTGGCGTTACAAAAAGCTCATGTAAAGCGCCTGAAAGAAGCCTCATCTGCAATCCCAATGTGAAAGCCTGAGCGCTTTCAGAGCCCTTTCACACTGCCAGCGCCCGAAAACGCTGGTAAAGCTCCGCTAAGATCCCTTTCACACTGGGTGTTTTTTAGGTGCTTTGGCATTAAAAAAGCGCCTCAATGGTAAGGGGCGCTTTAGGGGCTACTTTGCAGCGCTTTAGATACATTGAATACACCATTCAATGCTCCTAAAGTGCTGCAAAGTAGCTGCTTGCAGGACTTTTTTTGATGCCCTGCCAGTGCAGCGCCTTAGGCCTCGTACACACGACCGAGAATCTTGTCGTAAAAGAAACATCGTTTTCCTCTACGAGTTCCTTGTCAGGCTTGACGAGTATCTTGTCAAGCTTTCTTTGCGTACACACTGTCAAGACAAAATCTCGTCCTTCTCAAACGCGGTGACGTACAACACATACTACGGCACTATAAAGGAGAAGTTCGATTCCACTGGCGACACCCTTGGGGCTGCTTTTGCTAATCTCATGTTACTGTGTGTTAAGTAAAAGTTTGATAAGAGACGATTCGCGCTTTTCAGTCTGTTACAGCGTGACAAATGTGCTATCTCCATTACAAACGCTACTTTTACCGAAGGAGCGCTCCCGTCTCATACTTTATTCTGAGCATGCGCAGGTTTCTTAGCATACACACAAACGTGTTTCTCGTCGTAAACCAGCCCGACGAGAAACACGACGAGGAAATTGAGACTCCCAATGAGAAAAAAGAGCATGTTCTCTTTTTTTCTCGTCCAGATCCAGGACAGTTTTCTTGACGAAAAACATACACACGACCGTTTTCCTCTGCAAAAAAGCTCTGACAGCAGTTTTCTTGATGGATTTTGCCGAGGAAAACGGTTGTGTGTACGAGGAGGCCTTAGTGTGAAAGCACTTGGGTTTTCACATTGGAATTGCAGATGAGGCTTCTTTCAGGCGCTTTTTTTAATGCTAAAACCCCTTTCACACTGGGGCGTTTTTCAGGCGCTTTAGTGTGAAAGTATTTGGGCTTTCACATTGGGACTGCAGATGCAGCTTCTTTCAGGCATTTTTTTTTTACGATAAAGCGCCTGAAAAATGCCCCAGTGTGAAAGGGGTCTTACAGGGACTGCACTTTCAGTGCAATTTCAAGTGCACTTTGCACTTGTAGTGCAAAGTGAATTTGCCTTTCGTAAATAACCCCCATTGTATTCCTAATGACACCCCAAACACATATCCTTCACACTGGCTTCAGTGCAAAGGTACCTTTGCATGTGACATTAGTGGATGCCCCTGCTGTTCACATATTAAGAGGGAAGATTCTGTGCATTCTACTAGTAATGACAGAAATCATGACATTACTTCTTTCATTAATTGTAACACTAAGTATTTTTATATATGTGATTACGTGCGGCCCTTGTCTTATTCAGTGTGTTGGTCGCACCACACGCAGATTGAGGGATCGCCTGCATGACCATCTTTATGATATTTACAAGAAACATTTAACCAATGTAGCTAATCTTTTTAATGGTTTACTTGTCACGCAGGTGAACCCTCAGCTTTATCTATACAGGGTGTAGAAAAGATCTTAGGGCCAGATTCACGTAGAATCGCGGCGGCGTAACGTATCATAGATACGTTACACCGCTGCAAGTTTTCAGCGCAAGTGCCTGATTCACCAAGCACTTGCGTGAAAACTTCTGCCGGCGGCCTCCGGCGTAAGCCCGCGTAATTCAAAGGGGCGTGTGCCATTTAAATTAGGCGCGCTCCCGCGCCGGACCTACTGCGCATGCTCTCTTTTGAATTTCCCGCCGTGCTTTGCGCGAAGTGACGTGCGTAGCGTACTTCCGTATTCCCGGACGTCTTACGCAAGAAGCAAACATTTTTAAATTTCAACGCGGGAACGACGGCCATACTTTATACAGCACATACGTGTGCTGTGTAAAGTTAGGGCACCTAAAACGACGACTAACTTTGCGACGGGAAACTAGACTAGCAGCGACGTAGCGAACGCGAAAAACCATTGTGGATCGCCGTAACTACTAATTTGCATACCCGACGCTGGTTTACAACGCGAACTCCCCCCAGCGGCGGCCGCGGTATTGCATCCTAAGATCCGACAGTGTAAAACAATTACACCTGTCGGATCTTAGGGCTAACTATGCGTAACTGATTCTATGAATCAGTCGCATAGTTAGGAAGACCCTAAAACAAAGATACGACGGCGTATCAGGAGATACGCCGTCGTATCTCTTTAGTGAATCTGGGCCTTAGTCCTCAGGAGGGGTGGTGATAAGTTTAGGCTCTTATGCAATGCGATTCTGCCAATCGCACTACGTTTTGTGATCTGTTTCAGGGTGTTGTTGAGATAACCTTGACACCCACAGCAGATCGCTTGGATACCATGCTATTGCTATGCGGTGCGGAAATGCACAGGATTCACTACATTGCCGCATCGCATAAGTGTGAACCAGGGCTAAAGCTCAATTGACCTTTTAGTTTAAATTATCTATCTGATCCAGGTGCAGCTAAACAAAAGTTGTTTCAGAAGTTTTTCAATCTTCTTTATAAAACGCACTTTCCACGCTGTAGAGAACAAATGCTGTTCTCATTGTGAAAACAGTGGCCTCTCTGCAGAGGTCTGACATGCCCCTGCAGAATCAGACCTGTAGCTTTGCAATTAGCAATGCTTTATGCTCCCTGTTAATTGTAGAGCTGTAGCCTCGACTCGGCATGGGGAGAAATGCCAGATCTCTGCAGAGAGGCCACTGCTTTCACACATAGAGCAGGGGACCTTTTCTACAGCAGGTTGGCTTTTCTTCCTGGGAAGTAGAACAAATGAATTATAAGACGTTGCACACTTTTTGGTTTTGATGCACCTTGAATGTATTTAGCTAATTTAAATGAAAAGTTCCTATAGAGTTTAAGGTTTAAATGCTTTTGTTTGTGATATTTATTTCTGATCATTTCACTTTCATTTCACCAGTACTGGCTCCCAAGCCATAACTCTTCCTTTTCAAAATAATGTACCACTTAGAATCATATCTTTACATCTGACATAAAAAGGAAGTGCTGACCTAAACTCCTTGGGCCTGATTTACTATGCTCTGTGCGCTGCGCTGGTTCATGCGTTAATTAGTACTCTGGGTGGAGGCTTAATTGGGCGCATGAACCAGCGTAGCAGCCGGCGCATTGAAACTAATATGTAAAGCCGCGCCGAACTCCCTATAGAAGTCTATGGGAGAAATCAAAAGTGTTCATTTTAAAGGCTAATCTGCAAGTTTTGTCCTAAAAAGTGTTTGGGGACCTCAGTCCTGCCCCAGGGAACATGTATCAATGCTTTTTTTATTTTTTAAAACGGCCGTTTTTTCGGGAGCAGTGAAATTAATAATTCTTAAAGTGAAACAATAAAAGTGAAATATTCCTTTAAATTTCGTACCTAGGGGGGGTGTAATGTCAGCATGTGAAATAGCGCATTTTTCCCGCACTTAGAACTCCCCCTGCACAAAGTGACATTCAGAAGGAAAAAAGTCATTTAAAAATTCACACGCGGCTATAATGAATTGTCGGCTCTGACAATTCTAAAGGGATTCATTCATAAAACAAACAAAAAAATGTGTAGGGGTTCCCCCAAATTAAATTACCAGGCCCTTCAGGTCTGGAATGGATATTAAGGGGAACCCCGCCGTAAAAACCAAAAAAAAAAAAGACGTGCGGTTCCCGGCAAATATCCATTCCAGACCCTTCAGGTCTGGTGTGGATTTTAAGGGGAACTCCACCCCAAATTGAAAAAAAAAATGGCGTGGAGTCCCCCTAAAAATCCACACCAGACCCTTATCCGAGCACGTTGACCTGGCCGGCCGCAGAAAAGAGGGGGGGACAGAGTGCGGCCCCCCCTCTCTCCTGAACCGCACCAGGCCACATGCCCTCAACATGGGGAGGATGTCCCCATGTTGATGGGGACAAGGGTCTCATCCCCACAACCCTTGCCCGGTGGTTGTGGGGGTATGCGGGCGGGAGGTTTATCAGAATCTGGAAGACCCCTTTAACAAAGGGGACCCCCAGATCCTGACCCCCCCCCTGTGTGAAATGGTAATGGGGTACATTGTACCTCTACCATTTCACCCCAAAAAAAATGTCAAAGTGTTAAAAATGACAGTAGCCGGTTTTTGACAAATCTTTTAATAAAATCTTCTTTTCTTCTTTCCTTCGGGTTTCTTCCGCTGCTTCTTTCTTCTCGTCCACATCTTGCCCGACGTGTTCTTCTATCTTCTCCGTCCGTCCTTCAGCCTTCTGGTCCCGCATCTTGCCCGTTGTCTTGTCCTGTCTTCTTCTCCATCCGCCTCCTCGTCCGCATCTTGGGTCTTCTGCGGTGTTCTTCTCGTCCCCGGACCCAGCGTTTGAATTTGATTTGGCCGCCGTTTTCCCGCTCCTGGGACCCGCCCCCCTCTGACGCCACAAGTAAACTCCTTAGAAGGTCATGTGCGTCAGAGGGGGGCGGGGTCGCAGAGCGTCACACAGCGGGGGAATTCAATTTCAATCGCGCCGCCCGGAGAAGAAGTTCCCGCCGTGTCACACTCATGTGACCCCGCCCCCCTCTGACGCCACAAGTAAACTCCTTAGAAGGTCATGTGCGTCAGAGGGGGGCGGGGTCGCAGAGCGTCACACAGCAGGGGAATTCAATTTCAATCGCGCCGCCCGGAGAAGAAGTTCCCGCCGTGTCACACTCATGTGACCCCGCCCCCCTCTGACGCACATGACCTTCTAAGGAGTTTACTTGTGGCGTCAGAGGGGGGCGGGTCCCAGGAGCGGGAAAACGGCGGCCAAATCAAATTCAAACGCTGGGTCCGGGGACGAGAAGAACACCGCAGAAGACCCAAGATGCGGACGAGGAGGCGGACGGAGAAGAAGACAGGACAAGACAACGGGCAAGATGCGGGACCAGAAGGCTGAAGGACGGACGGAGAAGATAGAAGAACACGTCGGGCAAGATGTGGACGAGAAGAAAGAAGCAGCGGAAGAAACCCGAAGGAAAGAAGAAAAGAAGATTTTATTAAAAGATTTGTCAAAAACCGGCTACTGTCATTTTTAACACTTTGACATTTTTTTTGGGGTGAAATGGTAGAGGTACAATGTACCCCATTACCATTTCACATAGGGGGGGGGCCAGGATCTGGGGGTCCCCTTTGTTAAAGGGGTCTTCCAGATTCTGATAAGCCCCCCGCCCGCATACCCCCACAACCACCGGGCAAGGGTTGTGGGGATGAGACCCTTGTCCCCATCAACATGGGGACATCCTCCCCATGTTGAGGGCATGTGGCCTGGTGCGGTTCAGGAGAGGGGGGGGCCGCACTCTGTCCCCCCCTCTTTTCTGCGGCCGGCCAGGTCAACGTGCTCGGATAAGGGTCTGGTGTGGATTTTTAGGGGGACTCCACGCCATTTTTTTTTTCAATTTGGGGTGGAGTTCCCCTTAAAATCCACACCAGACCTGAAGGGTCTGGTATAGATATTTGGGGGGACCCCACGCCATTTTTTGGGGGTTTTTTTACGGCGGGGTTCCCCTTAATATCCATTCCAGACCTGAAGGGCCTGGTAATTTAATTTGGAGGGACCCCCTTTTTTTTTTTTTTTTTTTTAATGAGCAATGACTCTATTCTTTATAGCCATGAGTACTTTAACCACTTGCCCACCGGGTTAATTCTGGCACTTCTCTCCTTCATGTGAAAATCACAATTTTTTGGCTAGAAAATTAATCAGAACCCCCAAACATTATATATTTTTTTTTAGCAGACATCCTAGGGAATAAAATGGCAGTCATTGCAATACTTTTTGTCACACCGTATTTGCGCAGCGGTCTTACAAGCGCACTTTTTTTGGATAAAAATCACTTTTTTGAATTAAAAAATAAGACAACAATACATTTTGCCCAATTTTTTTATATATTGTGAAAGATAATGTTACGCCGAGTAAAATGATACCCAACATGTCACGCTTAAAAATTGCGCCCGCTCGTGGCATGGCATCAAACTTTTACCCTTTAAAAATCTCGACAGGCGACGTTTAAAAAATTCTACAGGTTGCATTTTTTGAGTTGCAGAGTAGGTCTAGGGCTAGAATTATTGCTCTCACTCTAACGATCGCGGCGATACCTCACTTGTGTGGTTTGAATACCGTTTTCATATGCGGGCGCTACTCGCGTATGCGTTTGCTTCTGTGCGCGAGCTCGTCGGGACGGGGCGCTTTAAAAAAATTTTTGGGGTTTTCTTATTTATTTTTATTTAGTTTTATAATGTTTTACACTGAAATAAAAAAATAAAAAAAAAATGATCAGTTTTCTTCCTATTACAAGGAATGTAAACATCCCTTGTAATAGGACTAGTGTGTGACAGGTCCTCTTTATGGAGAGAGGCGGGGTCAATAAGGCTGGAAAGCATGGTATTGAAAAAAAAAAATAAAAGTTCTCATGCTTTCAGCTGCAATCATGTTCGTTCACCACAGTGGTGTAGTGTATAGCACTTTGACCTAGCAGCAAAAGAGTCGTTGGTTCGAATCCCGCCCGTGACAGCATCTGCATGGAGTTTGCATGTTCTCCCTGTGCCTGCGTGGGTTTCCTCCCACAATATAAAAACACGCTGTAAATCGGTTCCGGTCTAAATAAGCCCTAATATGCAGTAGTATATTTAGGTTTGGTTCTGCCCTAGGCCTGACTACATATCTGCACCTCCTAATAGAAAAATGACCCACCCCTTCCTGTCAAGGTCACACCCTGTTTTTGTATAACCCCGCCCAGTAATTTTCAGGGGACCCACACACTAGTTCTGGGGGGGCACTGGATTCCCTTAACCACTTCCATACCAGGCACTTACGCACCTTCCCGCCAAGCCAATTTTGAGCTTTCAACACTGTCGCACTTTGAATGGCAATTGCGCGGTCATACAACACTGTACCCAAACAAAATTGGCGTCCTTTTTTCCCCACAAATAGAGCTTTCTTTTGTTGTTATTTGATCACCTCTGCGTTTTTTTTTTGCGCAACAACTAAAAAAAGACTGCAAATTTTGAAACAAAAAAAAGTTTTTATTTTTTTAGGTTAATTTTTTTGTAAATAAGTTTTTCTCTTTCAATTACGGGCACTGATATGGCGGCACTGATGGGCACCGATGAGATGGCACTGATGGACATCGATGAGGTAGTACTGACGGCACAGATGAGGTGGCATTGATTGGCGGCGCTGCTATGCGGCACTGATGGGCACTCATAGGCGGCACTGATGGGCACTCATGGGCGGCACAGATGGGCGGCACTTATGGGTGGCACTGATGGATACTTATGGGTGGCACAGGTGGGCACTGATAGGTGGGCACTGTGCATGGATGGGCACTGTGGGGTGGCACTGATGGACACTGTGGGGTGGCACTGATTTTCCCAGTCAGTGCCCATTTGTGGGCACTGATTGGCATCTTTTTTCTTATTTTTTATTGCTTTTTGTTTTTTTGTTCTATATCTTTTTTTGTTTTTGCACACCCTGGTGGTCCAGGGTGGGCATCCCTGGTGGTCCAGTGTGGTGATCCGAGGGGGGGCTGCGCTGATAAACAATCAGCGCGAACGCCCCCTGTCAGGAGAGCCGCCGATCGGCTCTCCTATACTCGCGTCTGTCAGACGCGAGTGAGGAAGAGCCATCGATGGCTCTTCCTGTTTACATCGTGATCAGCCGTGATTGGACACGGCTGATCACGTGGTAAAGAGTCTCCGTCTCCGTGAGAGACTCTTTACCGAGATCGGAGATGCAGGGTGTCAGACTGACACCCCGCATCACCGATCGCCGCACTGCGTGCCCCCACAGGCGCGTGCGGCATGAAATCCTGCAGGACGTCCTGTCAGGATTGTGTAACCACTTCCCGGACGTAAATCGGCCATAGGCTGGGCGGGAAGTGGTTAATTTGCATAGTTTTTCTCTCACTTCCTGTTTGGCTATGGGGCAGGAAGTGAAGGCAAATCTCCCCAATTGGACACAGATAATACAAAATAAACTGACAGGGCCTATAACCCTCCCTCACTCTATCCAAAATTAAAGAAAATAAAACTTGTTGATTATAGTTCTTGTCAGGGGCGGACTGACCATTGAGTCACTCGTGCACTGCCCAAGGGCCCCATGCCACTAGGGGGCCCCATCCGGGTTGCCAGGCTCAGTAAAACCAGGGACAGTATGTAAAAATCTGTGTTTTTTTTTAGATCTGTCCCTGATATGTCCGAAAATGACATGCTTTTAATGTGAATATCCCAAGATTTTAGCTGCCCGCCTCTGCACTACCTCCTGGCGTGGTGGTCATCTGTAAGCCAGAGGGGCCCCATAATCTTCTATTGCCCAGGGGCCACATGAGTTGTCAGTCCGCCCCTGGTTCTAGTTTAAGCACAAATTTCATAGAGTTTTATTGAGAGCCCCAAAAAATATAACCATGCCAATAGGCCAGGATAGAGCGTTGCTAATATGTAGGAATGTGTGCGTTAGAGCACCCCACCCAATGTTAACTAAAAAATTATTAATTTGCAAATAAGTATTATCTGCTCATTTTTTGGGGATGTCTGCACCCCTGATAGTGACAACATTTGTGAGGTGTCTTCACCCTTTCTAATTCATTCACTTCCTGTCACATAGCCAAACAGGAAGTGAGGGTAAAACCTTACTAATATCTTTTCTTGGGGACACAGATCAAGCTAAATAGTTTCCCATTATGTAAATTGCACTCTAGCATTTTGCTGTGTACACCCCAAATTATTAGGGATCTTGGACTTTGGGGTCCATTGACTAAAGGCAAATTCACTTTGCACTACAAGTGCAAAGCAAGGAAGAAAGAAAACAAAACAACTTTGCTTCTACAGGATTGGATGTTAAAACCATCAGTGCTTCCTCTCTGATTTTCAGCAACTATGCTTGTACTGCAGAGCGGCTTTGCCTTTACTAAACCCCAAACTAAATAATCATTTGGGGCAGGGATCCTCAAACTACGGCCCTCCAGCTGTTTTAGAACTACACATCCCATGAGGCCTTGTAATGCACTGACATTCACAGACATGACTAGGCATGATGGGAATTGTAGTTCCTGAACAACTGGAGGGCCGTAGTTTTAAGACCCATGATTTGGGGTGTACACAGCAGTGCTGGAGTGCAATTTGCTTAATGGGGACACTAGTTAGATTGACCTGTGCCCCCAAGAAATGACACTGGTAGGGTTTTAACCTCACTTCCTGTTCAGCTGTGTGACAGGAAGTGAAGCCAATTTTAAGAAAAGGGACACAAAGCTCAACACAAAAATAAAAAAACACAAAGCAGGGGTTCTAACACTCACTTGGCTTCCCTCAAACACCCACAATTTGAATAGGATTGCCTTGCGCTAGATTTAAGCACAGTGCTGTAAATCAGCACGTCAAGCCTGTCCACCAATAGCAAACCCCCCCCACAGGCCATGTTTGCAGGTTTTCCTTCATCTTGCACATGTGCTTTAAAATACAGTCTGGACAGCAATTCTTGATAAGAGAAATCCCCAAAACATGTCCTGTCGGGGGTACTTGAGGGCTGAGGACCACTGCAGAATAAATAAAATACTTACCAGTTTTTGTCTTTAAAGTCATGGAGAATAAACATGGCAAACATTTCATGATTACACACCAGGAAAGAAGCTTAGACAAAAATCACACATAATTTGTTAGGCCCAAACCTAGTTCAGCTGCAGCTGTCAACATATGTAGCATGAAAAAGTAACAAAAGACAAACTTAACAATTTTAAAGTAATTTTTATTGGTCAACAAAACAAGGAAAGCAAAAAAAGACAAACAAACAAAAATACATTTCAAAATTCTAAATAACCATAGCTTTACACATTTTTCATAAAATAAGGCCACATAGACAAATACATCAAAGTGAACATCATTTAAAAATAAACCAAAACCATTGGCAAAATAAAACAAAACCCATGCAACAAACCACATTTGTGTTTAGCAACAGCATTTCTGCCAGCCTGCCCCTTCTGAGGGCAGCTGAGGACTGATCGATCCAAGCTTTTTATAACAGTGCTAGTAATGAAGCAATTGGAATCACATGAACAAATTGCAGTCTCTAGTTTGGGTGAGCTTGTAATTGGGCACACCTGCAATTAACCCAAACCACGCTCTATGAGCATCCAAGGAGTGTTTTTCACCTTTTAAAAAGAAAGGATATTTTTTTTCTAAGTGTTTGAGCATGCTCAGTTCATCACACATGTAGGAACCAAGCTGCAATGGAATGAGAGCTTTTTTTTTTTGGTTTCCCCTGATCTGATGCTTTCCAGCCTGAAGGGGAGGTGTTAAAGACAGAAGTAAACACGCACATTTAATAATCTATTTGTGTGAAAAAAAAGGTTGCCAATTTTGTTTGGGAGCCACGTCGCACGACTGCGCAATTGTCAGTTAAAGCGACGCCGTGCCGAATCACAAAAACTTGCCCGGTCATTGACCAGAAATATGGTCCGGGCTCAAGTGGTTAAAAATTAACAAAACACAAAAGTGAGCCCAATTTTTGGGGATAATGTGAAAGATGATGTTACACTGAGTAAATAGATACCTTACATGTCACGCTTTACTATTGGAAACACTCCTGCAATGGGGCCAAAATGAATTCCGTGAATATCCCCATAGGCAACCTTTTTCTTTTTTTTCCAGGTTACCAGTTTATAGTTACAAAGAAGGTCTAGTGGTAAAAGTATTGCTCTCGCTCTAACGCACGCGTCAATACCTCACATGTGTGGTTTGAACGATGTTTATATATGTGGGCGGGACTTGCGTAAGTCCCGCCCACATATGTAAAAATTAGTTTTACTTTTTGCTATAATAAATATCCCCAAAAATATATATTCAAAAAACTAAAAAACCCCTCAGTTTAGGCCGATACGTATTCTACATCTTTTTGGTTCCAAAAAATCGCAAATAGCGTTTAGTGTTTGGTTTTTGCAAAAGTTATAGCGTCTACAAATTTTTTTTTTTGTTGTTTTAACTAGTTATTGGGGCGATCAGCGATTTTTATCGGTACTGCGACATTATGGCGGACACATCGAACACTTTTTTGGAACCATTGGCATTTTTCTAGCGATCAGTGCTGTAAAAAATGCATTGCTTACTCAAAAAATGCCACTGGCAGGGAAGGGGTTAACACTAGGTGCGAGGGAGGGGTTAAATATGTTCCCTGGGTGTGTTCTAACTGTAGGGGGGGGGGACTGACATGTGTAAATGACAGATCGCTGTTCATGAAGGGGAACTCCAGACCCCCCAAAAAAAAAATAAGGTGGGTTCCCTCCAGGTGCATACCAGGCTCTTAGGCTTGGTCTGGAACATAAGGGGTTAAACCCGCGCAAAAAAAATAGCGTGGGGGTCACCCCCAAGATCCAAACCAAGCACTTATTCCAGGCACGCAGTCTGGTCAGACAGGAATGGGGGTGGGGACGAGCGAGCGCCCCCTCCCTCCTGAGACATACCAGACCACATGCCCTCAACATGGAGGAGTGTGTGCTGTGGGGGAGGGGGGCACTGCCCCCCCACCCCAAAGCACTCTTGCCCCCATGTCGATAGGGACAAGAGCCTCTTCCCGACAACCCTGGCCGTTGGTTGTCGGGGTATGCGGGCGGAGAGCTTATCAGAATCTGAGAGACCCCTTTAATAAAGGGGTCCCCAGATTCCGGCCCCCCACCCTATGTGAATGAGTATGGGGTACATCGTACCTCTACCCATTCACATGGGGGAAATGTAAAGTAAAAAAAACACCACACAGAATAAAATATTTTATTAATCTGCTCCGGAGCCCCCCCTTTCTTCTTTAGCTCTCTTAGAAGGGGGGGTTTCTTCTCTCCCGATCTTCCGCCGGGACCCTGGGCTTCGGTGATTTCTGCCGGGGGAGGGCGCCATCCCTCGGTCCTCTCCGGAGCCTTCCGCCGGATGCCCCCACCCCATTTAAGCTCTTTTTCATTAGGGAGGGGCATCCGGACTTCGGGGTCTTCTGCCGGGGGATGGCGCCTATCCCCCGGTCTTTCCGGTGCCTTCCGCCAGGGTTCCGGTCTTCCTGGTCTTCTGCCGGGGGTGCGCCAACTCCCCGGTCTTTTCTCTTCTGTCTTCTCTGCTCCCTCTTCTGCCTGGCTCCCCCGCGGAGCCAGGGCTTTCTTCCGTCTTCTTTCTTCTCTCTTCCTTCTTCTGCCTGTCTCCTCCGGGAGCACAGGGCTTGTCTCCGCTGTCTTCTTCCTTCTCTTCCATTCGATGTTGACACGACGAGGTTCCGCGCTGACATGCCGTGTCAGCGGCGGGCATGGACTTATATAGGGTAATGCCACCATGTGACCTCAACCCATGTGACATCACATTCCCTGGGCATGATGGGAATGTGATGTCACATGGGTTGAGGTCACATGGTGGCATTGCCCTATATAAGTCCATGCCCACTGCTCAGACGGCATTCCAGCGCCGGACCTCGTCGTGTCAACATCCAATGGAAGAGAAGCAAGAAGACAGCGGAGACAAGCCCTGGGCTCCGCGGAGGAGACAGGCAGAAGAAGGAAGAGAGAAGAAAGAAGACGGAAGAAAGCCCTGGCTCCGCGGGGGAGCCAGGCAGAAGAGGGAGCAGAGAAGACAGAAGAGAAAAGACCGGGGAGTTGGCGCACCCCCGGCAGAAGACCAGGAAGACCGGAACCCTGGCGGAAGGCACCGGAAAGACCGGGGGATAGGCGCCATCCCCCGGCAGAAGACCCCGAAGTCCGGATGCCCCTCCCTAATGAAAAAGAGCTTAAATGGGGTGGGGGCATCCGGCGGAAGGCTCCGGAGAGGACCGAGGGATGGCGCCCTCCCCCGGCAGAAATCACCGAAGCCCAGGGTCCCGGCGGAAGATCGGGAGAGAAGAAACCCCCCCTTCTAAGAGAGCTAAAGAAGAAAGGGGGGGCTCCGGAGCAGATTAATAAAATATTTTATTCTGTGTGGTGTTTTTTTTACTTTACATTTCCCCCATGTGAATGGGTAGAGGTACGATGTACCCCATACTCATTCACATAGGGTGGGGGGCCGGCATCTGGGGGCCCCCTTATTAAAGGGAGCTCGCAGATTCCGATTAGCCCCGCCCGCATACCCCGACAACCAATGGCAAGGGTTGTCGGGAAGAGGCTCTTGTCCCTATCGACATGGGCAAGAGTGCTGTGGGGTGGGGGGGCAGTGCCCCCCTCCCCCACAGCACACACTCCCCCATGTTGAGGGCATGCGGTCTGGTACGGCTCAGGAGGGGGGGGGGGCCGCTCGCTCGTCCCCTCCCCCATTCCTGTCCGGGCCAGACTGCATGCTTGGGATGAGGGCTTGGTTTGGATCTGGGGGGGACCCCCGCGCCGAATCGGCGCGGGTTTAACCCCTCACGTTCCGGACCAAGCCTAAGAGCCTAATGTAGCCCTGAAGGGGGACCCGCGCCGATTTCAAGTTTGAAATTTGGCGCCGAGTTCCCCTTCAGGACTGAAAACAGCTCGGAGATTCCCGTGCGCCGCGTCACGCAGCGCAATCACGGGTACGCCGCTTGGTATTTACCAAGATTTTCACGGCGTACTGACAAGGCGCACGGGAATCCCTGACTTTTCTCTCTGCGCATGCCCAGTATGCAAATGAACCTCCCGAGGTTCAGGCGCACTGTGCAAGCGTACGGGGATCTGTTTTCAAAAAACACTTTCCCTTTCAATTCGGCCCGCCAAACACTTCAAAACACATGTCACTTCACTTCCCCTGCATCCCCCCACCTCCCCCCCTAATAAACTCCCGCCCGAACCCCCGCAATTTACAGTTTAATGTGCCGTGCGCCAGGTCTGTACTGGTGCACAATGCACCCTCTCCTGGGCGCACGGAGCACATTAGTAACTAGGGAAATACACTGCACTAGCAGCGTATTTCTTTAGTAAATCACCAAACGGCTGCTACTCCTGCTTTTACTCCATGAGTCATGGAGTAAAGGCTTGGTAAATCAGGCCCCTTGTGTCCCATCCTTTGCTGGTGAATTGCTGTGTTGTGATAGTACTACATTGAAAATAGGAGTCTTCTGTTTTAAACAACTGTTTGCCAGATTCTACTTTTATAAAGCTATTGTGCGCAGTTTATCGTGTTACCATGGAGCTCTGTAAACACTCGTAAATCATTTTAGATGACACCTCATGTGACAAGGGAAAGTTGATGATGTTACTGCTAGTCGTCTGCTTCAGCTGATCTATAGCATGACAGAGACCACATGAATAGAAGCAGGGAAACTTTTTTTTTTTCTAAAAAGATTAGTATAAGTACATTTTCCACTCACACTTAAATTATTATCTTTACATCAAAGAACAAGAGTGCAGCACTAGGCCTAGTGGCACACCTCAGCGCCTTGATGAGAGATAATTCCCAATATGTTGATTAGTGAATCAATCAATAAAATTGATAATATGGGACAGCAAAGCTTATCTCAATTTAAACAATTTTAAACAATAAGAACCATAAGTAAGCTACCAAATTCTAAACCAAAGAATAAAGTAGGTAAAAGTGTGAGAGCAGCTATTTAAAACACACTGTCAAGAGACGCATGTACCAAAACATTTTTAAAAAATCAAAAAAAGAACAGGAAAGTCCAACATGATAAACAGCGCTTGGTTATTGGTTATAAATGTCCAATTTCATATATAGCATTCATCTGATGACGGATTTAGAGATCATAGGAGTGAAGAAAGTCGATAGTATATCCTACACCTTTTCCCAGGAAAAGACAACACACGTGGGGCACACTCCCCTTCGGGGTACTCACTCACCAGAAGGTTAGATATTATATGCAGTAAAAGGTATCTTTCTCACTGGATCCTCCGTTCACAGGCTGGTATCAAATAAGGGAAGCGCTCCACATAAAACACAAAAGGGTACCAAACATAGTGTAATCCCGTTTATTTTTAAAAGAAAGCAATCCCTTCACAATAAAAGATCCCTGCTCTGAATGCACGTACCACAAGTAGATGAAAAACAGGCGTGATATGGGTAAGTGGTGGTGTCATCCGATTGGTGTCCGATTCCCCAGAGAGAAGAATTCAAACCAGAACGCTGGACTCCTTACAAGAATAGCCGCCAATGGAGCGCACACTTGGAGCGCACACGTCACTTCCGGATCGCCGTTATAGTCCCGCCCTGACTGGTTTCGTTGTCCAATCAACTTCTACAGAGGGCCTCTATATAGTTGCTATATATGAAATTGGACATTTATAACCAATAACCAAGCGCTGTTTATCATGTTGGACTTTTCTGTTCTTTTTTTGATTTTTTAAAAATATTATCTTTACATGTCTGATAAAGCCGTTTACTTATCATTGCTAACAAGCTAGATCTTACCTGATCTGTTTTGTATAATGAAACACCGGTTCAATTCGTTTTTTCATATCTGATATTTCGGTGCATTGAGTAAAACAATTACCTATGCAGGATGCAGCGGTGATCTGACAACTGCAAGCCCTCTTTCTGCTAAAGACAAATGCCCACTTATATGATACCAAATATACAGTATCTCACAAAAGTGAGTACACCCCTCACATTTTTGTAAATGTTTTATTATAACTTTTCATGTGACAACACTGAAGAAATTACACTTTGCTACAATGTAAAGTAGTGAGTGTACATCTTGTATAACAGTGTACATTTGCTGTCCCCTCAAAATAACTTAACACACAGCCATTAATTTCTAAAGCGCTGGCAATAAAAGTGAGTACACCCCTAAGTGAAAATGTCCAAATTGGGCCCAAAGTGTCAATATTTTGTGTGGCCACCATTATTTTCCAGCACTGTCTTAACCCTCTTAGGCATGGAGTTCACAGGTTGCCACTGGAGTCCGCTTCCACTCCTCCATGACGACATCACAGAGTTGGTGAATATTAACCACTTCGCTACTGAGCCTGTTTTTCAGATTCAGTGTTTACGAGACTAAAACTGTTTTTTTTGCTAGAATATTACTTAAAACCCCCAAAAATTATATATATATTTTTTTCTAACACCCTAGAGAATAAAATGGCAGTCATTGCAATACTTTTTGTCACACCGTATTTGCGCAGCGGTCTTACAAGCGCACTTTTTTTGGAAAAAAATCACTTTTTTAAATGAAAAAATAAGACAACAATAAATTTGGCCCAATTTTTTTATATATTGTGAAAGATAATGTTACGCCGAGTAAAATGATACCCAACATGTCACGCTTAAAAATTGCGCCCACTCGTGGCATGGCGTCAAACTTTTACCCTTAAAAATCTTGATAGGCGACGTTTAAAAAATTCTACAGGTTGCATTTTTTGAGTTACAGAGTAGGCCTAAGGCTAAAATTATTGCTCTCGCTCTAACGATCGCGGCGATACCTCACTTGTGTGGTTTGAATACCGTTTTCATATGTCAGCGCTACTCGCATATACGTTCGCTTCTACGCGCGAACTCGTCGGGACGGGGCGCTTTAAAAAAATTTTTTTTTGCTTTTCGCATTTATTTTTATTTATTTTAGAATTTTTAACACTGAAAAAAAAAAAAAAAATTATCACTTTTATTCCTATTACAAGGAATGTAAACATCCCTTGTAATAGAAAAAAGCATCTTAAATATGAGATCTGGGGTCAAAAAAACCTCAGATCTCATATTTGGGCTTAAATGCAAAAAAAAAAAATTTGGAAATGTCATTTTTTCAAATGACAAAAAAAAAATGTCTCTTTAAGAGGCTGGGCGGGACTGACGTTTTGACGTCACTTCCGCCCAGCCGAGCTATGGGGACGGGCGAAGGAGATTTTTCCTTCAGTCTCGTCCCCGCTCAGCTGCCGGATGGTCGCGATCCCCTCCGCCGCTACCGACGGCTCCGGTAAGCGGCGGAGGGCGCGGGACAGCGGCGGGAGGGGGGGGCCCCTCTCCCGCCACCGATAACGGCGATCTCACGGCGAATCCGCCGCGGAGACCGCCGTTATCGTGTACAGGACCGTCGGCACTAAAGATGGATACCTCAGTTGTGGCAGCAGCTGCTGCCGTTACTGAGATATCCATCTTTAAAAACAGGACGTATTTTGACTATGGGCTGGAAAGCAAGTGACCTTGCGCTCCTCCTCCTTCCATTTGAGGATGAACCACAGATACTCAATAGGGTTTAGGTCTGGAGACATGCTTGGCCAGTCTATCACCTTTACCCTCAGCTTCTTTAGCAAGGCAGTGGGTCTTCTTGGAGGTGTGTTTGGGGTCGTTATCATGTTGGAATACTGCCCTGTGGCCCAGTCTCTGAAGTTTTATATAGAGCCAACAGTTTGTGCAGTGCTTTACAACATAAGGGCAGATAGTACAGATACAATACAATTTAATACAATAGGACTAAGAGGGCCCTGCTCATTAGAGCTTACAATCTAAAGCCCGTACACAGGTATCAGGTGGTACACCAGGGATATGCAATTAGCGGTCCTCCAGCTGTTGCCAAACTACAAGTCGCATAGCGAGACTCTGACAGCGTCAATAATGACACCCAGAGGCAGAGGCATGATGGGACTTGTAGTATGGCAACAGCTGGAGGTCCGCTAATTGCATATCCCTGTGGTACACAATATCAGGCGGTACCAGCCAGTTCAATAGAAACCGGCAAAAATTTGGGCCTTGTATGCGGCAGCCGATCTGACAGAATCCGGCCAAACGTCTAGCTTCTGTCAAAGGGGCATAACTGAAAAAGGTCAGCCGATCAGCAATCTTAACCAATGGCTGAGAGCACTGACCAGTGTGTTCTGGTGGGGTGGGCTGTCTCCCTGTCAGAACACATTAGCTCAGCGGGGAGATCGCTGTACTAACATTGGATAGTTATTACAGCGTCTCCTCCTGAGCTCTTCAGTTTTTTTTTGTTCAGCCGTCTGGGTTGAGCAAAAAATAAAAAATGCTAGTGTGTACATGTACTAGGCTATAGAGACCTTATATTTCTCTACCTGGATTAAATAATGCAGTTATTACCTGCCAACGATTGGCCCATTGATTTCTAAATCCTCCTTTTATGTTATACTGTACTATATTGTTATACTTGTCATGTCACTACATGTCACTAAGGTGTGACTTATACTGTTTGCATACTGCAGGCTACAAAGGTACTATGTAGAGCAGGTAGGGCAATATCTAAACAAAGTACGGATAGATAAATTATAGTGTTGCATGAAATAAAATCATTGTTTTTTTTCTGTATGCATAATGGTTTACATTAAACATGGTTAATTCTAAATGTTTAAAATATGGCCTTAAACACCTCAATACCAAGCAAATTATGGCACTTCTCTCCTTCATGTAAAAATCCTAATTTTTTTGCTAGAAAATTACTCAGAACCCCCAAACATATATATATATATATATATATATATATATATATATATATATATTCTTTTTTTTTAAACAGACCTAGGGAATAAAGTGGCGGTCATTGCAACTTTTTATCTGGCACGGTATTTGCGCATTCATTTTTTAAATGAATTCATTAATTAATTAATTAAAAAATAACAAAACAGATTTTTTAAATGAATTAATTAATTAATTAATTAAAAAATAACAAAACAGTAAAGTTAGCCCAATTTTTTTGTATAATGTGAAAGATGATGTTACGCCTAGTAAAAAGATACCTAAAATTGCTCACACTCATGGAATGGCGCCAAACTTCGGTACTTAAAAATCTCCATAGACGACGCTTTAATCCCCTTGAAATAGGAATCTATTGTGACAGGTCCTCTTTATGGAGAGATGCGGGGTCAATAAGACAGCACATCTCTCCTCCAGGATTGAAAGCATGAGATCGTGAAAAAAAATTCACTGATCTCATGCTGACCGCCGCGACTGCAGCTTTGTTAACTTCCGGGCCCCCGATGGCACGGGAAAGCCCAAAGAAGCACCAGTTGGTGACGGGAGGGGGGGACGTCCCCTTCCGTCACCTATAAGAACAATCAAGCGGTGGAACTGCTGCTATTATCGTTCTATGGTGCGCAGAATCGCCAGCTGAAAAGAAGGATATCTGAATGATGCCTGTAGCTGCAGGCATCATTCAGATATCCCCCCTCAATACTAGGACGTCATATGATGGCGTGCGGTATTGAGGTGGTTAAAATAAAAACTGAAAAGTGAAGCCTTACCTCATTTAACTAAGTTCTGGAGCAACTGCACTAGCAGAGAGCAACTGTACTTGCCTTTAGTAAATCAACTCCATTGCATCTTCCTTTTCATGCAGGAGAGGGAATGTACACAATCCAAAGTGTGTAAAAAAATAATATAAAAATAAAGAAAACAATAACAAGATCAAGGTCAGGTCAAAGGTCACAGTCAGCATATTGTGTGTGGAATTGATATGTTTTTTTTTTTAATTAGTATCAGTGTGTTTTAGGTAGGACAAAAAAAAAAAAATGCGTACCATTGTGGGCTGTACTACAGCTACAAACAACAACCAACTCTCATATGTGGTATCGCTCCAATTGTCCGGAGCATGAGCATTTATTTTGGGTTGTTCTTTGGTGCTAAATTATGATAATAGCAAGAAATATAAAGCTATATTGAAATGACTATTTTGGACCAGTTTTCCTTTGATGATAAAAAAAAAATCTGGAGATATCCATTACCATTTACCATCAAAAGAAAGCCCAATTTTTCCTGAAAAAAAACAAACAAGGTATAATCCACCTGGCTACACTAATGCCGCGTACACACGACCGTTTTTAATGTCCTAGAAAGAACAAAGTTGTTCTCGACGTGATTCTTGTCAAGCCTGCCTTGCCTACACGCGATCGTGAAAAAAAAGTGCTTGAGCAAAGCGTGGTGACGTACAACACGTATGACATTACTATAAAGGGGAAGTTCCATTCGGATGGCGCCACCCTTTGGGCTGCTTTTGCTGATTTCATGTTAGTAAACGTTTGGTGAGAGACGATTCGCGCTTTTCAGTCTTCGTGCTTTTCAGTCTGTTACAGCGTGACGAATGTGCTATCTCCACTACAAACGCTAGTTTTACCAGAACGAGCGCTCCCGTCTCAAAACTTGCTTCTGAGCATGCGTGTTTTTTTCCCGTCGTTAAAGCCTACACACGACGTGAAAAACTACCCAAAAAATTAGAGCATGTTCTTAAATTTTTAATGCCCATTTTTCACGTCGAGAAAAAAAATGCTCTGGAGCCTACACACAACCGTTTTTAATGACCGATTAAAAAAATTGCATTTTTCACATCATGAAAAGCGGTCGCGTGTACGCGGCATTAGTCAGTGATGGCGAACCTTGGCACCCCAGATGTTTTGGAACTACAATTCCCATGATTCTCAATGACTGCAGAGTGCATGTGCATCATGGGAAATGTAGTTCCAAAACATCTGGGGTGCCGAGGTTCGCCATCACTGCACTAAGTAGGTGTGACGATATTTACAGCTTTACTAACACATGTCAAAGTTGCAAAATTGTGCTAAGGCATTTAAATTTGTTTTACCGTTGGGCGCGAAGGGGTTAAGGGAAAAAAGATCATTTGTACTGTGATTTAAAAGAACATAACAGCACATATTGCTGCTTTTTTTCAGGTATACTTTGTTCCTGACCATGGCATATCTCACATTCTTCCACATACGACGATATGCAGACCCATTTGTAGATGAACTGGACTTCACTGTGTAAGCATTTCGTCAAAAATGTACCCAATATCATCCACATTGTATTCACATCACTCTGTTGTTTATTTAAATCAATGCATGTGTCTTTCTTCCAGGACTTTAATGACACTGACCCAAAAATTAAGCAGGGCGGCTTTTGAATACCATGATGGTAAGCTAACAAGCATTCTTCTGAATTATGGAAAATGAAGTCTGACAGAGAACAGGAACTCTTCGCTTCCATGCTAATAATAACAGTGTTCCTGTTCACGCTAACACTTGCAGGTCTATGCATTGACTTCCTATATGTAGTGAATGGTTTTCCTTTGTGGACAACAGTATGTGAGAAATGATGTAAAGGATACAATTGAGGATATCAGTCTATTTTTAAGTAAAGCTGACCACGCACTAAAAATGTAGGTTCCAATTTTTTTACCCAGGGCCTCCTTCCCCATGCCAAGACACTGCACTAAAAAAAAAAAGGAAAAAAAAAATGGTTAAAAAAGTTTGTATATACTAACTTCTAATATACTTACCTTACATCCAGCTTTTGCTCACTGCACCTAGTCGAGGGTGACGTGACTATATATCCTTCAGATGATATATCACGGAAGGTTGAATAGCCCAAATCTCGCAAAAAATGTTTTTCTTCTGTGCAGGAGCATCATCTTGCAAGATTTGGACTACTTGTCATTGCCTATTACCTCACTGCAAGGATGGTGATGTAACCTCCTGCGGTTCCAAAGGCTGGAGTCAGGTCAATATATTTGTCAGCTTTTTTTATGTATGCTGTATGTTGGCATGGTGAAGGGAGCACGGAGTATAAAAGCTGACCATGCTTGAAATGCAAGATCCGCTTTAATACAGTATGTCAGGATACAAAATACTAAAATGCATAGCAACTAATTACAAATGAATTTGTATTGATTTAAAGTGTTACTAAACCCAGGACCCTGCATTCACTATATCTGGTCTCTCACAGTACACATAACATGGAAATGCGATTATTTTAGTAAATATAAACTGCTAAATACCTTTTCTCATCAGCACTATATAGCAGTCTTGTGACTTCTATCAGTGTCTGGTTAAAGCTGGTAGGAGGAGTTTTCCTCTGATTGTCCAATGATGCTGCATGACCCCTAACCCCCTGTTTGGCCCTGTGCTGATCACATGCACCCTCCGAAAAAAAAGAAAGCATGAGCATGTGCAGAGTGCCTCCTAGGTCTCTGTTCGGTCAGAAGATGGATTGGGGACAGTAAAAGAAGGGGAGGATCAAAGAAGACAGGATCAAACAGCCTTTTTACACAATGTGGAGGATTGACCCATTACGGTGGCATCCCGTCCATAAGGGGTATGGCCCTCTAATCTACATGCAGGGTGCGGGACACATGGATTCCAATGTTTTGTTTTGTTTTTTAAACATATGATTGGAGCCAGAGGCTCTAATAGGCATCAAAAAAGGATGGGTTCGGACCCTGAGCCCACCCAGTTGTGTGACAATAGCGAATAGATATTTGCTATTGTGACACTGATTCTCTTCCCGGCCAATCAGAAAGCGGGTCGTAAGACCCATTACCCGATTGGCTGAAAGTACAGGCGATACTATTGGACGCCTAGGAGCAGAGGAGGAGAAGACACAATGGAAGCCGCCGCCCCTTTGAAGCGCTGCCTGCCCAAGACATAAATGAGGTAAGTACTGGGCTAGATGGGGGGTGCCGGCCGACCGGGGGGGGGGGGGGAGTCATTGTTTGCTGCCCCCCTATAAAAATAAAAAATAAACACCAGCCGTCACTGACTCCTTAGGTTCCACAGTGAGTATGACAAGCATGCTTTACTGCATATACAGACTGATTTTACTGTTGTGGGTTTAGTAACACTTTAATTACTGTAAAATGATTTCCTTTGAGAAATGCCACTTAGACACCACAAAAGACATCGCTGTGACGATGTATGAAGTATGACATTATAATAGGCTTTTCTTGATAAAGCTGAAATACAAGCCACTATCTCCTTCTGTGCACATTGTGAGGATTAATGTTGGAATGGGAAGGGTGACATGCACGTCTTTCTCCATCACTGTGCAAATACTACAGAAGGAGAAGGTTTCCTCCGACCTTTGTCAGGTCCTGGTGTACTCTTAGATACAGATACAGTACAATTGTAATCAGGTTCTGCCAGAGTAGCTACTGAGGAACTGGTTTGCAAGTATTTGTTGTTTTTTCTGTTGATTAGCAATGTTTCTATACACTATATCTCAGATATTATATACCGTGTTACAGGTGCTATCCACAATGATCAATCCCTAAGCCCCTCACAGAGACGCCTTGCGATCCGGTATGGTTTTGTCTTCGCTTTGTCTTCCTTTATCTTCTTTCCCTGTCATGCCCTTCTTATCTACATGATCTATATTATTGACATTGTATAGCTTTCTCATGATAAGCAGGAAAGATGTGTACAGGTTTTCAGGGTCAAGCGTTTGTCTCACGGAAAATGGCGTGTTTTTCTGAGATAATATGTTCAAATTTTGGGCTGAAGGAAGTGTAACTATTCATGTTATTCTCAATGCATATTCAAAATTAAAGGGTTTGTAAAGGAATTTTTTTTTTATCTTAATAGCTTCCTTTACCTTAATGCAGTGCTGTTTTCATGTCCTCATTGTTCGTTTTTGCTCTCAAGTTTCTGTAATTCTTCTCTGATCTCCATACTTCCTGGTTGTCTATTTCCTGATGACCACAATACTGGGAGCTTTCTCTCTGTGGTCATTTACTTCAATGAGGTGTGATTACTGTGGGCCAGATTCACAGAGAATTTCACTTGCGCCGCGTATCAGAGATACGCTACGCCGCCGTACCTTACCTGGCGTACTTTCAAGTTACGGCGGCGTAGTGTATTTCTGGCGGCGGAATTCAAATCGGCGGGTAGGGGGCGGGTTTCATTTAAATAAAGCGCGTCCCGCGCCGATTGAACTGCGCATGCTCCGTTTCGAATTTTCCCGCCGTGCTTTGCGCGAAATGACGTCGCAACGACGTCATTTTTTGAACTTCGACGTGAGTTACGTCCATCCCTATTCACGGACGACTTACGCAAAAAAAAAAAATTTCAAATTTCGACGTGGGAATGACGGCCATACTTAACATGGCAGGTCTATCTATACGCCGCAAAATACCAGCCCTAACTATACGCCGGAAAAAGCCGACTACAGACGACGTTAGAAAATGCGACGGCCGCGCGTACGTTCGTGGATTGTCGTAAATCCCTAATTTGCATACCCGATGCGCGAAAACGACGCAAACTCCACCCAGCGGGCGCGGAAGTATTGCACCTCCGATCCGAAGGCGTACAAAGCCGTACGCCGTCGTATCTTGGTTTGAGGATTCAAACTAAAGATACGACGCGGGAAATTTGAAAGTACGCCGGCGTACTGTCACTGTGGATCTGGCCCTGTGTGTCTAATTTCTAGTTTCGTTTTCCAAACCATTACTGCTCTATGGCTCTGTATGCTCTGTATAGCACAGAGGCAGGAAATAACATGCAAAAACTAAACTAGATGCAAAAACAAAACTAGAAACTACAGGTACATTATATGATTGATTTTTATCTATTTTTAATCGTTTTTAAAAGGAATCAGTTAACTATTATGTCTCTATACCCTGTAAACAGTCATTTCAGCAAAAAAAAAAAACTCTCTAATGTTGAACGAGGAATAATTGACCTGACCCATTTACAAAGTCCATGTTTATACACTGGCATAATAATCACATTTTTATGGATACCAACATGAGAAAGGTAATCTTCATATATTGGTCATTTAATAATTTACCACAATTACGCCACTTCCTTTGAGAAATACATCTATATTTCGTAATTAGAGCCTTGGAGGGTTGATTTACTGAAGACAACTAGATTGTTCACTTTACAAAGGGAATCTTTACCGTGAGATGCAATTTTCTTTCATAATATCTTGAAATTCCTCCCGTGGAGCGATTGTGTTCTCCCTGCAGGAGGGCGAGGGAAGCTGTTTTTGCTGAGGGAACACAGTGCTATAGCTGCTGACAGTAACCGCATGAAAAAATGCAAGAAGCTGGTTGTGCCCTAGTTTATCGATCAATCAACTTGGGTACAATTAGCCTGCCCATGCATGGTTCGAATCTCAGCCAGTCCCTGCGGAACTGGCCAAGAAGCAAACTGTCTATGGTCGGCTTTAGGCCGGATTCACACCTAGGTGAATTGAATGTGTGTTTCCCCGCATTCAATTCGCATAGCAGGAGAATGTGACCGGCTCTCTATGGAGCTGGTTCACATATCTCCGCAGCGTGTCCGGTGCGGTGTGCCGGAAAATTGCGTGCCTTTTTTGGTGCATTTCAGGTTCGATTTCAGCCCAAAATTCCGGCTGAAATCGGACCTGAACCGTTGAACCAGCACGCACCAGTGATGTAGACTCATTAATTAATTGATATCCTGATCCAATCTCAGGGTTACCCATACTGCCGTCTGATTCAAATTATAAAGTGAGACAAATGCAATCTTAGAGACAAGAAAAGATTCACATGCTCACCTTCCAACGTTTCAACAGCAAAAAGGGAATGGCTGCCGTCTAGGCAGTTACCTTTATTTTCAGCACACGAGCACAAAATGCATTTTCATTGGTCAACATTAAACAGAAACACCCATCAATCCTCAATACCACCCACCCCCTTGTGAGTCTGTCATAATCATCCACCACACCAGACCCCTGCTGTGAGCCGCATCTGGCTATAGTGTGAACCTGGCCTTAGATTTACCAAAACCATATAATAGAAGGTCAAACCTAAATACTTTCAATTTGTATGCAGATAGGTAGGCCCTTGCACTACACAGTTGAAGGCAAATCTAAAGGAAATTGAATAAGAAAATTGTATAATATATGGCAAGCCTGAAGCTGAAGCACACGGCCTAGGAACTCGACGGGCCAAACACAAAAAAATATCTCCCAGCAAGTTTCTTGCTGGTTTTTGCCGAGAAACTTGGTCGTGTGTACGAGGCCTTAGGTGCTTAGCAGTATATCTCATTTTTGCCAGGTCTGCCCATCTACTGCCAGCTTTGGGTGGCTGCACAAGAATAAACATTGGTGTTTATTGTAAAACAGCTGTATAGTGAGTTTGCAGGTAAAAGTTGTAGCAGCTCCACTCTACAGAGAAAAATAAAAAGTCAGCCAGTCTGGAAATGTTGTGATTCTTCTAAAGTGTAAGTGCTACTTGGTCCCAGAGGGAAATCGGAGGCATAGTCCGGGTTTTAGATGTCTGTGTGCAGTGTGGACTAAACAGCATGTGTTCTAGACATTTAAAGTGGAAATGTAGGCTAACCGCTACGGTATATTCACCGTCTGACTCCTGACACACAACTACGAACAGTTGTAGCTGCCAAGAAATATGTCATTCTGTTCTGCCACTTCTATTTCTAATTCAGAAATTCCTGTCAGACAGCACAGACCAGTTCTGACCTCACTTTTTCTTTACAGTTGGTTAATGACTGCCTAATCCTGTGATTGGATAGTGAACAAGGATGAACTTCTCATTTTGTTACTACTCACTGATAAGTTCATCCTTGTTCTCCCCCCTTCTATCAGACTGCTATCTATGCAATGTAGTAAAACATGAGAGGTTTAAAGTGCGTTCTTTCTATGAATTCTACTCTGCCGGTAGTGCAGCAAAGTTTTGTATCTGCACAGGTGACAACCCTAGGTGCCGAAGTATGGGTTCACATCTAATACGGATGCGGCTCACAGCAGGGGTCTGGTGCGTCCCTGTTCTAAGACCTCTTCTTATGTTTGATTCTTTTGTATATTTTCAATGATTGGACTCACTATCATAACACTTCAGGTGTTTTTTTTTATATTCTGCAATTTTTCTTTGTTATTGTTATCACAGTGTTTTGTATATTTACACTAATTGCTAGCGCTGGCACCATTTTTTCTTGCTCTCAGCCAATGGCTGAGAGCGCTGATTGAAGTGTTCTGGTGGGGGGGCGTCCACCTGTTAGAACACAACAGCTCAGCCGGGGGAGATCGATGTACTAACGTCGGACCGTTTGTACAGCGGCTCTGGCCGGAGCTGAATGTTTTTTTTCACTCAACCCCCCCCCCCCCCCTGGGTACTAGGCTTTACTTTACAACCTATTTTCACACCTGAAAACATTTGCACAATTCTGTATAAATAATATCCCAGCCTTTTTCTGTCTAAAGCCAGTACTTTTTTGTTGTTTTGGGTGGAGTGGTGAGGGGTTAGAAACCCTGTCGGGTTGTTATTTCTCCTCATTAGGGAGATTTACTCTTTCTATTTATTCTGGTGACCACTTATATCATGGGTGAAAGTGATGGAAAATGCTGTTTAAGTTGTCATCAGAACAGGAGTAGATTGGAAATCTTCCCATTGGGACACTTGTTTCTGTGAGAATTATCTAAGAGGTGATTTATTTTACTTTGAACAACTCTCCTCTCACTTCCTTTTGTGACTACAGGGCAGGAAGTGAATGAAACCAGATGACAAAAATTAGAATGGGGTTTTATCATTCTCTACTCCAAGATGGTAAAAAGGTTTTGGCTGAAGATAGTCCTAATCAGTCAATTTATTTGTTACCCTAAGGCCCCTTTCACATTGAGGCGTTTTTCATGCGGTACAGCACTAAAAATAGCGCTGCTATACCGCATGAAAAAACCTGCCCTGTAGTGTTCAATGTGAAAGCCCGAAGGCTTTCACATTGAAGCGGTGCACTAGCAGGAGCGCTCCAAAAGTCCTGCTAGCCGCATCTTTACTGCGGTATAGGAGCGGTGTGTTCACCGCTCCTATACCGCGCCTTCCCATTGAAATCAATGGGAAAGCGCGGTAACACCGCGGTATTAACCCTTTTTCGGCCGCTAGCGGGGGTTAAAACCTCACCGCTAGCATCCGAATATCGCGGTAAATACGACGGTATAGCCGTGCTACAAATAGCGCGGCTATACCGTCACCGCAGCTCCACGCCTCAATGTGAAAGCAGCCTAACAGTTAAAGCGGAGTTCCGTCTACCAGCAAAAAATTAGGAGTCAGCAGCTACACATACTGTAGCTGAGCTGCTGACTTTTAATATTAGGATATTTACCTGTCCTGGAATCCAGCGATGACAGCACCCCAGCCAATGTTTCCATCGGCTGCTGCTACTCCCATTCGTGGTAAGAGAAGCTGGCAGTGAAGCATTTCCGCTTCACAGCCCGTTCCCTACTGGGCATGCAAGCAGCGCTTTCTGAATGGCCCAGTGGTGGTGGAAGGAGGAGAGGGCGAGATCTCATGGAAGTGGGGATGGGTACCTGTCAAAAACAGGTACCTGCCCCCCCCCCTCCCCTCAAATGTGGCCCCTGGAGGGGGGAGGAGGCAGATAAGCGGAGCTTCCTATTTTGGGTGGAACTCCACTTTAAGCATTCTGCTCTTAGTTTGTCCAACCTCACTACCTCTGATGAAAGTCTTTTGGACCTTTCTGTAGTTTGGCTTCCTCCTGTAGTAACACAGATAATACTGTATGTGCACCTTAGCTACATGCTTGGTAAACATTTATGTAGTCAGGTAAGCAGTTTGCACTGCAGAGCTGTCAAAACAGGTTATTGGTTTGCTCTGCTTTCCTGAACGCATTGAATGTGTACCGATTAAAAAAAGTACATTTCCACTAAAGCTAATTAGTGGCACTTTGAAAATGAACTAGATATGGTCTATGTGCTGTAAACACACCTTATCTGCCACACAGGTTCAGTACACATGGAGTAGGCAGAAACGGCTGCAGCCTTGGGTGCTTCAGCAGGAGATGAAACCACAAATAGGGCACGGCCTGCAATCTATGCTGCTGAAATAGTTCTCAGCTCATGAGGGCGGGCACGTTGGCCTTTTTGACTTGCGCACCTTGTGTCAGCACTGAGCACACAAGTGTGTGTACACCCTGATTGGTGTCTCTAATCTCTCTGTCCTCTGCTTTGTTTTCTGGCTTTCTGTGCTCAGTTGAGCCAATGACTGTGCATTCTGTATAGTAAATTCCAGTGCTGAAAAAAGGAAATATTTACAAAATTAGAGATATCATATTTACATTGTATTCATAATGCCTGTTCCTTTTCTCTCCCATATTCTCCCCTTGATCCTAGGTCTCCACCTGGACTCCTGCCATACTTCAGTTACACTGTGGGGTTTTTAGGACTTCTTGCTGGTCCTCTTTGTTCCTTCAATGACTACCAAATTTTTATACATGGTAATGAGAAAATAGGAAACCCAAATGTGAGTAACACAAGGTAGAGAAATGCAGCTCAAGTGTCAAATAAAAAGACTGATGATGCGAAAAATCACATTGTTTGCGTTTTATACAGAGACTCTTTGGATGAAGCATTTCTATATATTTATATCGAGGACTCGCCATTTATTTAATGACCATTTTAAGCATTCACCATACTATATACTAGCAAAAGTGTGCCTGTTTGGGAACATGAGATATTGTGGTGTGCTATAATCAAATATTTTAGACCATTTATGCTAAATACATCAGTGAAAGCCATATTATATTTCCTAACAAGCTCTGTAAAAAGCAAGACTAAAACCAAGAACAAAATGATAACATATTGCAGATTACCAGTCCTTAGATATGGTAAGTGTATTTGTTTCAGTTTTCAGGCTACGGTTGTTTTCATTGAGTACCTATTAATGGTTCCAGAAATGCTCCTCTGAAGTGAACTGAAAGGAAAAACAATATTATCTTCTAATGTAATCACATCACCTCTGTATAATGTAGATGAACAAAGGCAAATATTGATAGCTTGGGCAGGAAGCATGTTATTCACAGGATAAGCAGGAATAAAGAAGGCAATTGACGGATTAAAATTCAGCTGGTTCAGCAGGAACTGTCCAACTTTTGATCCGTTTACGGGCAGACTGGTTGTACTGAAGTCAAGCTATCGATCGACTTTAGTACAACCAGCCTCCCGCATAATGTATGGCCTGCCTAGAAAAGACAAAAAGACTGGGAAAAACAATATAGTTACCTCATTCAAATACATGTAATCTGCAATATATACATTTTTCGTTTTTGGATTTGGATATGAAGCAGCCATTGCTTCTGCTGTCTTTGAATCTAAGACCTTGTCATCCTGAAAAGGCATCCCCTTATCCAAAAAAATACAGTTCTATTCACTGGGCAGAGCCATAGCCAATAAGGCAGCCCCAAACTGTGATTGTATATAGTTAGGGCTTTGCTTGCAGACACAGGAGAGAAGAGGCGATGAGAGGTTGCAAAGGTTTAGCCACACATAACCAGGGAGCCAGAGAAAGGCTGCAATGAATATGAGCATTGGGATGATGCACAGACAGGGATGCAGAAGAAGGGTGGGAGAGCATGCTGCCAAAACAGAGCCAAACAGGAGAAAGGAATAGAGGCTGCAGAGACAAAGCCACAAGAAAAAAAGATGGGCGAGTAGTTGCAGAGATTAAAGAACCTAGAAGAGAAGAGGGGGTAAGGTTGCAGAGACACATCTTCCAACCACACAAGATACAGCTGCACAGGAGAGAGGAAGGATGAGAAGCTGCGGAGAATGAATTTCACAACATGAATGCTTCTCTTATGGATATGACATCAGATGAGTCCACACTTCCTACGAGAAGTTTTTTTAGGGAAGTGACAATTTCTACCCCATAGAATAAAACTAGTTTATGGAATATGGGAATGATAGGGGTGGCCTGTACAGTATATTTACAATACATTAAACTCTGCCCCTTTAGTTAAAGCTTTGCAAAATTTTTTAAACTAGTGGTCTTATATGTTTGGAATTTAGCATGTTATATGCTATATATTGATATATATTAGCAATAATGCCCAAACATTTTTTGTTTTTGATAGAGTGAAAGGGGTTTGTTGTCTGTGTCCTCATGGTGGAGATTTCCCATCACCTCCTCCTGCCCCAGTGACAAGAGGCTAGGGGTACAAGAAATGGCAGAAAATCTCTCTAAAGCGGGGAAAACATTGAAAAAAATGATTTTCTTTTAGAATGGGGAAAAGTTTAAAAAATGTTGTGTGTCTCTTTTTAACCCTGAGCCTTCATGATCTAGTGTCTCCCTATTTTCTGGTCTTGGTGTCACAAGAAAAAAAGTGAGGGGAAAATCGCCTGAATGCAGACAGAGGGCCATATTCTCCTAGATTTCCGGCGGGCGGCGCGTAAGCCATTTACACTCCGCCGCCCCAACCTACAGGAGCACGTGCTGTATTCCCCAAACACTTGCTCCGTAGTTTGGGGCGGCGGAGTGTATTTGGCCCGGCGTATCCCCGCGTATCTCCAAGGGGGCGGCTTCTATTTAAATTAAGCGCGCCCCCGATTCTAACGAACTGCGCATGCGCCGGGCTTAAAATAGCCCAGTGCGCATGCTCCAGTTCTCGGCGTAAAACGTCAATGACGCCGACGTGTGCGTCATTGACGTAGAGTCGTATTCAAGAACTACTTAGTAAAACGACGTACCCAACGGGAAAACACGACGCGGACCCGACGCCATACTTAACATGGCCTACGTGGGACTGGCTTAAGGTTACCCCTCATATAGCAGGGGTAACCTTACTCCTACGCAAACGACGTAAGCGACGGTTACGCGACGCAAATTCATTTGTGAATCGGCGTATCAGGCTCATTTGCATAAACAAATGAGACCTGAACGTAAACGCCACCTAGCGGCCGGCGGAGTAATTACATTTAAGATCCGACAGTGTAAGTGACTTACACGTGTCGGATCTTCAGTGTATCTATGCGAAAATGATTCTAAAAAAAACTGGCAAAAAAGAGAGATACGATGGAGTATCCTGTACGATGGAGTATCCTGAGATACTCCATCGTAAGTTTACTCAGAATATGGCCCAGAGACAGCAATACAAAACTTGCCAGTTCTAATACGGGCTATTCAAAATTAAGGAACGGAAAAAATAAATGTTGCTTAGACTTGGGCTTCAACCCGGCTAGTATATAGTATATATGTGTGTGTGTGTGTGTGTGTGTGTGTGTGTATATATATATATATATATATATACACACACACACACACACACATACACATACAGTATATATTCCATGGATCTGTGTAATTTCTTGTAAATGCTGAACAATGTTTATCAAGTGGATTTCTGAGTATATTACTATAAAGAAAACCTGTACAGAAAGAAATATAAATGCTGCCATTGCTGGCCTACATCTAAAAATGCTAGTTGTCTGACCGCCCCTGGCTTCAATACTTCTTGAATCGCTGGACTGGAACATAAATGCAAGTTGAGTCAGAATGAAATCAGAGCTCTTAACTCAGAATACTTTTTTGGGCCAGAAACTCAGAATGTACTGAAGCCAATGAGTCAGCTTGACAACCAGACAAATAGCATTTTCTGAAGCAGTAATAAATGACAGTCTCCATTTCCTTTAATCTTAAAGTCAATACTTGGTAGTAGATCAGAATATATATCAACAGTATGTGACGTAATGTATACAATATAAAGAAATGCTGGCTGAAGTTGAGTATTTACACAAAGAATGATTTTAACATACTGAAATATTTTCTGGCACTAGGTGGCAGTATGCAAGAAGTTGACCCTGTTCTGTGTTCTGCTGGCTATCCATGTTTTAGTGTCGGATCGGTTCTCTATATCTAATGATCCAGAACGCTCATTATTTGGTCAGTTCTCAGATCTCTATCTGATAGCAGCCGCAAGAAGACCCAAGTACTATATTGCCTGGACTCTAGGTAAGAAATTGAAGACTTAAAAGCCTATAATATATGTCAGTTTTAAGTTGGCAAAAGTGGGATGAATTACATGCCCCTTTTATGATTCTGTGGGAGTTCAGCATTGACATTTTCCTGCTAGAGTTTCAGGGAGTGCCACAATGTCATAGCAGAACCATTACTGTGTTAAATGGCTTTAGACCAGTGGTTCTCAAGCTGGGGGTCGAATGATGATTTGTCAGGGGTCACCAAATCCTGGACTGTTCCTGAAGCTCTCACCTCTCTCCCAGCCTTTTTCCGGCTGCCCAGCAGGTCTGTCCCTGGATCCCGCGACCGCCCACTCAGCCTCTTCGCAGCCGCCCATTCAGTTCACGGCATGGGTGGGGGGGCAGAGACTAGAACTAGAGGTCAGCTGACTGGCCATTAGTTGCCATTAAAAGTCCCCATTACAGTTCTCAGATCAGCAGATGACCTTAATCAAGAGCACGTTGACTGATCAGAACTCCCCCCAGCATTGCCACTGATTCTCAACTCCCTGCCAGCACTGCCATTGATCCCACCTCCCCACCAGCACTGCCACTCATCCCAAATCCCTGCCAGCACTGCCACTCATCCCAACTCCCTGCCAGGACTGCCACTCATCCCAACTCCCTGCCAGCACTGCCACTCATCCCAACTCCCTGCCAGCACTGCCACTCATCCCAACTCCCTGCCAGCACTGCCACTCATCCCAACTCCCTGCCAGCACTGCCACTCATCCCAACTCCCTGCCAGCACTGCCACTCATCCAATTCCCCCCCACCAAGGAGTAAGAGAAGGAATAAAAATAGAGAATGCATTTTTAAGGGAGAGGAAAAGAGCGGGAGGAACAAAGAAAAAGGGAGCGAAAAAACAATAAAGATGGCTAGAGAGAGGGATGGGGGAAAAAACAAGAAATTAGGATAGAGAGAGATAAAAGGGAAAAAACTAGAACACAGAGAAAGTCTAGTACATCCTAAAATGTACCATAAGGGGTTTTAATACTGTACGAGTGGAAGGGACTCGGGGAGCACTAAATGTCCATGGGTTAGGGGCATAAAGTACTAGTCTTGCCTTGGGTGCGAACAACCCACGCTACGAAAATATATTTACCGTTAGGGGTCCCCACAACTTGGGAAATTTTATCAAGGGGTCACTGCATTAGAAAGGTGGAGAACCACTGCTTTAGACCAGGTAAGGCTGTCAGTCTCCCCTTTATTGAAATACATTGAAAATACAGCAATAGAAGACTGGCACTATTGAGCAGCAACAAGCTGCCTTTGTTGATCTAGCAATGGTCTAAGGTTATCAGTGGTGTAGCCCAAGGTTCCGTTTTGGGACCCTTACTTTATAATATCTTCATAAATGATATTGGGTCTGGGATTAAAAGTACCATTTCAGTCTTTGCAGATGACACCAAGCTATGCAGTGGAATAACGTCCTTACAGGATGTCTCCAATTTACAAGCCAATGCTCTGTCTAATTGGGCGACTATGTGGCAGATGAGGTTTAATGTTGATAAATGTAAACTTATGCAATTGGGGGCTAAGAATATGCATGCATCATACATACTAGGGGGAGTACAACTGGAGAAATCCGTAGTAGAGAAGGATCTGGGGGTTTTGGTAGATCATAAACGTAAATAATCACATGCAATGCCAAGCTGCGGTTTCCAAAGCGAGGCAAAGTCCTTTTTTTTTTAAGAGAGGTATGGACTCCAGGGAGAGAGATCATTTTTGCCCCTGTACAAAACCTTTATGGAAGAGTGGCAAGAAGAAAGCCATTGTTGTTAGAAAATTATAAGAAGTCCAGCTTGCAGTTTGCTAGGAGCCATGTGGAGGACACAGAAAACATGTGGAAGAAGGTGCTCTGGTCAGATGGGACCAAAATTTAACTATTTGGCCAAAAAACAAAATGCTGTGTGTCACACTGCGCATCACTCTGAACACACCATCTCACCATGAAACATGGTGGTGGCAGCATCATGTTATGGTGATACTTTTCTTCAGCAGGGACAGGGAAGCTTTTCAGAGTTGATGGGAAGATGGATGGAGCCAAATACAGGGCAGTCTAAAGCCCCATACACACGATCGGACTTCTAACTGACTTTTCTGTTTTTTTTCCCCCTAATGGCGTTGTCCGTGAACTTGGTATGCATACACGCGGTAGAACTTTTCCAGCCAACAAACTTACTACGTGTTTTTTCTGCTCTTTACCGCCACCCTTTGGGCAACTTGTGCTATTGTTATCTGATCTTTAACATTGTTTCTGAGCATGCGTGTTTGTACTTTAGTCCGATGGACTTGTGTACACACGATCGGATTTGCTCCATCGGACATTTGTTGCCGGAAAGTTTGTCTGTTCACACAGCGAATATTTGTCCAATGAAAAAGCGAAAAAGTTTGTCCGATGGAGCGTACACGCGGTCGGATTGTCTGCAAAAACAGGTCCGTCGAAGGTTTGTTGTCAAAAAGTCAGATCGTGTGTACGGGCCTTTAGAATGGCCCAGTCAAAATCCAGACCTGAAACCAATTGAGAATCTGTAGTAAAAATTGCTGTTCACAGACGCTCTCCATCCAATATGACAGGGATGGAGCTATTTTGCAAAGAAGAATGGGCAAAAATGTCACTCTCTAGATGTGCAAAGCTGGTAGAGATCCCCAAAAAGACTTGCAGCTATAATTGCAGTGAAAGCTTGTTCTACAAAGTATTGACTCAGGGGGGCTGAATACAAATGCATGCCACACTTTTCTTATATTTTTTTTGTAAAAAAAAAATTGAAAACCATTTATCATTTTCCTTCCACTTCACAATTATGTGCCACTTTGTGTTGGTCTATTATTCAAAATCCCAATAGAATACATTTACATTTTTGGTTGTAGCATGACAAAATGTGCAAAATTTCAAGGGGTATGAATACTTTTACAAGGCACTATATAAGGGGTCTATATAGTGAACTTGGTGTTGAGTTATTCACTTTCCGGTCAACACAGGACAAGGGGGCACTCTCTACGTCTAGAGGAAAAGAGATTTCATCTCCAAATACGGTAAGGTTTTTTCACAGTAATGCCGCATACACACCATCACTTTATGTGATGAAAAAAATGACATTTTCTGTGAAGTAAAAAACGACGTTTTTGAAACTTCAATTTTCAAAGACGAAGTTGCCTACACACCATCGTTTTTTCACAATGTTCTAGCAAAGCGAGGTTACGTTCACCACGTTTTTCAATTGAAGCTCGCTTCATAACTAGCTTCTGGGCATGCGCGGGTGTAAAAACGTCGTTTTAAACGTCGTGTTTTGCTACACACGGTCAATTTCTGTGAAGTAAAAAACGACGTTTTGAGAAACGACACATAAAATTGAAGCATGCTTCAATTTTTTTTTGTCGTTTTTCACAAGACATAAAACAACGTTTTCCCCCACACACGGTCATTTAAAGTGACGTTTTTAAAAACGTCGTTTTTTTTCATCACATAAAGTGATGGTGTGTACGCGGCATAAGAGCTGTGAAAATGTGGAACAGACTCCCTCCAGATGTAGTTCTGACCAGCTCAGTAGAGTGCTTTAATAAAAGCCTAGATTCTTTCCTAAGTGTACATGTATAATTGGGTACTGACAGTTATAGGTACAGTTGATCCGGGGGAAATCTGGTTGCCTCTTAGGTGGATCAGGAAGCAAATTGGATCATGCTTTGCTGGATCAACTGGGGGTATAGGATTGTGTATATGGGATTGTATGATATTATTTTTTATTTATTTATTTTTATGGTTTTTATGGTTGAACTAGGTGTACTATGTAACTATGCAACTAGCTAAAGAATACGTGGTCTCACTTCTTTAATTTTCTACAATATTGGAAATAAAATGTATAAATATAATGTGTGTGTGTGTGTGTGTGTATATAGATATATATACATTTTTTATTTACTTTTTTGTCTTTAGCGGATGCCATAAACAACGCAGCTGGCTTTGGGTTTAATGGAATCTCTGACGATGGAAAGGAGAGATGGGATATGTTGACCAACCTAAATATATTAAGAATTGAGGTGAGAATATCCCAAATAGGTACACTAGGGAAAGTATTAAAATATAAACTGCTTAACCTCCCTGGCGGTAAACCCGAGCGTGACTCGGGGTTGGTTTTCAATGTTAGGATCGGTAACCCCGAGTCACGCTCGGGGTGGACGTGCAGAGTGTGCAGCGGCGCGGCTTACCTTCTCGCTGGATCCACAGGCAAGTTACTTACCTTGTCCTGGATCCAGCGATGCCACCCCGCTGTGTGAGCGAGCGGGACCTCCTCGCTCGATTCACAGTCTCCCCGTGTGCCGCCGATCTCCGTTCCCTGCGACGTTACGACGCACGGGAGCGGAGAGCGGCGCCAAATTCAAAAAAGTAAACAAACACTTTACATACAGTATACTGTAATCTTATAGATTACAGTACTGTATGTAAAAAATACACACCCCCCTTGTCCCTAGTGGTCTGCCCAGTGCCCTACATGTACTTTTATAAAAAAAAAAAATGTAATTTCTGCCTAAAAACTGTAGATTGTCCAAAAGTGTCCCTTTATGTCAAAAATGGTTTTAGATCAGCTAGAAAACAGCGATAATAAATTATAATCACTTGCAGAAATGTGCGATAGCGATTTGTGGGGAAATTCGTCATAAAAAAAAAAATAATGACAGCGACAATTCTGCAACTGAGCACATTTCAGTGATTTTGAGTTGATTACATTATTGAATAATTTTTATTATAATTATATTATTATTTGTTATAATTATTTATAATTATTTATTATATTATAATTTATAATTTTGTTTTAAAAAAAAAATCATACCCGGGATGCCTACAAGACTCTTGCTTGGTCAGATTTAAGTGAGTTATTTCAAAAAATTACAGGCCTACAGTATAAAACGCCAAATTTCCTTGCAAAATAATTGTACCGCTTTTGGTACGTAATTCCAGACAGAATCATACCGCCAGGGAGGTTAAATAAATTAAATGTAAAAAATCTCTCGCGCTACTAGTGAGTAGATGAAAAATGTGAGGGAATAAAAACACAAAAGCTGCTAAATCTAATAGTGTTCACCATACAAATAAAAAATAAATGAATAAAAGAATGATTTTCGCTAAAGTTGAATAAATACAAACAAACTTCTCACCGTGCAATGTGGTGATTAAGTGCTATCTGAGCAATGACAAAACGGCTTCTATATTAAATAGACCCGTGAGATGATCAAATATACAAAAGTGATCCAATATAAATATAAAGTGCTGCTGTGCAAAAAAAAATGCAATAACTGCAAATAGTGCAAATAAACTACAAACAGTGCAAAAAACTGTAAAAACGTGCTGGCCGTGCCCAAAAAATTGCACCAATGTACACAGTGTATAAATGGTTCAATAATGCAATGATGCAATGTGCAAAAACTGAGTTAATGTCCCATATAATTTATGAAAGGGTAGGTCCTCCAATTATCTTCAAGTTCTTTAACTGTAATATTGAACCATGGTGTCTCTCCTTCGCCAGTCTCTCAGAACTCTCACCTTACAGATATAAAAAGCAGGCACATCAATACTGCCATAACTCCCACCATATAGGTGTTTGGATGCAAAGATAGATACGACACTGCTTTTCTCCTTTAACACCCACGATCGCTCCGTCATGCAGCAGGTCACTGAAAGAGGGGAGGGGGAAGTGGGAGGGAGAGGGAGAAAACTCCAAACCGTGCCCAGGAATAAGCAAGGAGAGGAGACTCCAATGGTGTAGTATTTTAAATAAAAGCTTTAATATAAACACACATATGTATGGACTCTTACAATGTATAAAGTTAAAGCAAGCCTGTAAGGGTAAAACCGCAGTGTGTATACACTGTCTTACTGTTCCTTCCGCTTCCTCCGATCTGCACTGGCCTCAGTCTCCCTACGGCGTTATGTCACACACCTCGTGACTTCTTCAGGGGAGTCCCCTTCTTCCCCTGAAGAAGTCACGAGGTGCAGTTTGTAGTTTATTTGCACTATTTGCAGTTATTGCATTTTTTTTGTACAGCAGCATATTTATATTGGATCACTTTTGTATATTTGATCATCTCACGGGTCTATTTAATATATAAGCCGTTTTGTCATTGCTCAGATAGCACTTAATCACCACATTGCACGGTGAGAAGTTTGTTTGTATTTATTCAACTTTAGCGCAAAATCATTCTTTTATTCATTTGCTTAAATAAATTATGGCTCATTTTTATTTATTAATTAACAGTTTCTCTTCTATCAATAACATACCGTACCTTTCTGCACGTTGGTGAAAGTCTCCTTGGAGATTAGACTAATAATGAGTAGCTAAAAAGTCAAGATAGGTGTGCAATAGGAAGCTTTTGCAATTAGCCAAAAAAGCTTTATTCTTTATTGTTTTTCAGAAAGTAGGAAATCTCTTTTATGTAAAAAAAACTGTAACTTTGATGTTTGATTGGACAGGTCCAAAACGCATGACAAGTCACACACTATTGTTTGCAATGAAACTGTTCAAATCGGTACGATGCAGACTTTTTTGGTGCCGCACTGATTTGAAAAATAAGTTTCTTGCTGAGGTGGACAGTCAGCAGAACTTCCTTTTGTAAGTGAAGTTCCGCTTTAGGGTAAGAGTTGTGAAAAAACTTCAACAGGACCTAATTCTAGCCAATTCAATTAACAATGGTAGATGTGTTTCTAAATGAACAAAGAATAACTGGCTATTAATATTTATAAATAAAATAAAAGAGATCAGGAAGGGTTTTTTTTTCCTGTAAGAGCAAATCAGACAAAGCTTTATGAAGGAATCAACTGTGGGGTTATGGTTCTAAGGATAAAAGGTTTTGGCTGTAATTTTGTTGAACTTGATGGATATATGTATTTTTTTTAATACTTTATGGAACCATGTAACTTATCATTCTTACATACCATTTTTCCCTGAATGATTAGTTCACTTTTAAAGAGGTTGTAAACCCTTACAAACCACTTTTACCTACAGGTAAGCCTAGATTAAGGCTTACCTGTAGGTACAATAAATATCTTCTAAACCTACACGGTTTAGGAGATATTTGCAGAAAAGACTGCACCGATGTCTATGGCGCGTGGCGCAAGCGCACTGAGCGTGCCGCTAGTGAAGGCGATCATGCTGTCACTGCCGGCTCCCACACGCATGCGCGGAAGTGGTGTCATCGCTGCTCCGGCCAGTCACAGCGCTGGAGCAGCGATACCCGGAAATCACTCCAGGTATCATAGCGGCGACGAAGGAGGTGAACGAGGGTCCGCTGCGGGGGCTTCGATCTCAGGTAAGTAATTCATAATGAGCTAATATGCATATTAGCTCATTATGCCTTTCTCTTGCAGGGTGTGGTTTTTTTTTTTTTTTTTTGGTGAGGGTTTACTTCCTCTTTAACAAAACACTTTCTATGCAGATAAGAGACAACTATAGATAAAAACAAACTGTGCAGCTTTAACAAAACTTGAATAATGCCCATTATTTAGGTCTAGGCCGTTTACATATCTCATGGAGCCCGCCGCGGCCCACTGGGCATATGCTCGGTATGCCCTATGGCCCAATCCGGGCCTGGTGTGGAGAGGCTCAGTAGAACTTTGAAATATATTTTTTTAATAAAGGAGATGGGAAAGGGGTATTGTAAAAATAGTTCTTCTTTAAATTTTCTGGGATAGTGATAGGTTTACATTAAAGCAGAGGTCTGTCCACCGCTGCAAAAATTTAAAAGCCAGCAGCTACACATACTGTAGCTGCTGACTTTTAATAATAGGACACTTACCTGTACTATGTACGGTGCCGTCAACGACTGACACTCCTGGGAGGTATCCGCTCACCACTCCCCCCGAAAGGTGCCAAATGTAGCACCGGAGGGGGGAAGGAGACAAATGAGCGAAAGTTCCACTTTTGGGTGGAACTCCGCTTTAAATGCCTAGTTTATTCCTTATATGTTATTTTTGTTTAACTAGTGTTTGGGTTTAGTATTTGGGTTCAGCTTGGTCACTAGGCAGGAACACTGTCACATGACAGAGGGGTGACTAGGAGCTGACACCAGGTGATTTGGTGCCATCTACAATGGAGGAAGGAGTGGGCGTGTTTGGAGACACAATCAGTAGGTTGGGTGTCTTTTCACAGGCACATGCACTTGCATAGTTACAGTGTCTCTTTAAATGAATATGTTATGTGTACAGTGTATGTATAATTACGTTTTGCTAAGTTTACTGTGTTTATAGTTACTGTATACATGTCATCCTATTGTGTTCTTTGTATGTTTTTCATTGTAGACATCTACTAGCTTCAAAATGTTTATTGACAACTGGAACATTCAAACAGCAGTGTGGTTAAAAGAGTTAAGTATTGGCCTCCGAATGAATTATATTAATAGTCACTGTGGAAACAAAGCTCTAATAGATCAGCAGGTTATTCTACGACTCCCAGTTCCTACAGAGTAATACCTCCTACATTTAGTATATAGAATTACATGAACTTAGTTCAGTCGATCAGCTGGGAAATCTTGGCTTGCATCAGAAAAATAATACTCTTTGGTTCCAAGTGTCATTTTACATATATATTTAAATGGTGACCGATTCCTGGGGCATATTTATAAAAGCCCTAGAAAATCCCAAAACATTCACCAGTCTGGATCTGCCTGCACTAGTGATCACATTTGTAATTGGCAAACATGATTCTAAGGGCTGCTCAACCTAGCAAAGAAAGTACACCTGTAAAAATGTGCTTCCCTTGGAAGATATTGGTGCCTGGGGCAGCCCTAGTTTTAGGAGGGGTATTAAAGTGGTATTAAACCCAAAAGCAAACATTTAGTATATTGCAGCTAGCTTAGCAATTCTAAGGCCTCGTACACACGACCGAGTTACTCGTCGGGCGAAACACATCGTTTTCCTCGTTGAGTTCCTTGCTTGTCGAGAAACTCGACAAGCTTGCTTTGCGTACACACTGTCAAGACAAAATCTCCTCGTTCTCAAACGCGGCGACATACAACACATACAACGGCAGGGGAAGTTCGATTCCACTGGCTAAACTCTTGGGGCTGCTTTTGCTAATCTCATGTGTTTGCGTGTTAAGTAAAAGTTTGTTAAGATACGATTTGCACTTTTCAGTCTGTTACAGCTTGAAAAATGTGTTATTTCCATTACAAATGCTACTTTTACTCCCCTCTCATACTTTATTCTGAGCAAGCGCAGGTTTCTTAGCATACACACGCTCGAGTTTCTCGTCGAAAACCAGCCCGTCGAGGAACTTGACGAACCAATTTGAGACAAATAGAGAACTTGCTCTCTTTTTGGCTCGTCGAGTTTCTCGACAGTTTCCGTGACGAAAATGTACACACGACCGGTTTCCTCGGCAAAAAAATATCTCCCAGCAAGTTTTTTGCTAGTTTTTGCCGAGAAACTCGGTCGTGTGTACAAGGCCTTAGATCTGATGGCTGCATTAGCTTGTTTCCTTTGTCTTTCAACAGGACAAGCTATTCTTCAGATGTAGCACTTAGGCCTCGTACACACCAGCGGATCTGTCCGCTGAAAACGGTCCGCCGGACCGTTTTCAGCGGACACGTCCGCTGCCGGATTTCTGTCTGATGGTTGTACACACCATCAGACAGAAATCCGCGTGGACACGATATGCGGTGACGTGGCCGCGCCGTCGCCGCAACGATGACGCGGCTACGTGCGCGGCCCTGGAAGGTTAATGCTTCCACGCATGCGTCGAATCACTTCGACGCATGCGAGGGCTTTCGTCCGTCGGACCAGTTTCAGCGGACATGTTCGGTCGTGTGTACGGGGCCTAAGAGTGGTGAGTCAACCCATTTTTACACCAACAGGGGTGCTTTAAATGGCCAGTTATATATACAGTATCTTACAAAAGTGAGTACACCCCTCCTTTTTTATAAAAATGTTATATCTTTTCTTGTGACAAAACTGAAGAAATTATGCTTTGCTACAATGTAAAGTAGTGAGTGTACAGCTTGAATAACAGTGAGAATTTGCTGTCCCCTCAACACACAGCCATTAATGTCTAAACTGCTGGCAACAAAAGTGAGTACACCCCTAAGTGAAATTGTCCAAATTGGGCCCAAAGTGTCAATATTTTGTGTGGCCACCATTATTTTCCAGCACTGCCTTAACACTCTTGGGCATGGAGTTCACCAGAGCTTCACAGGTTGCCACTGGAGTCTTCTTCCACTCCTCCATGACGACATCACAGAGCTGGTGGATGTTAGAGACCTTGCGCTCCTCCACCTTCCGCTTAAGGATGCCCCACAGATGCTCAATAGTGTTCAGGTCTGGAGACATACTTGGCCAGTCTATCACCTTTACCCTCAGATTCTTTAGCAAGGCAGTGGTCGTGTTGGAGGTTTGTTTGGGGTCGTTATGTTGGAATACTGCCCTGCGGCCCAGTCTCCGAAAGGAAGGGGGTCATGCTTTGCTTCAGTATGTTACAGTACATGTTGGCATTCATGGTTCCTTCAATGAACTGTAGCTCCCCAGTGTCGGCAGCACTCATGCAGCCCCAGACTATGACACTCCCATCACCATGGTAGAAAAAATGTATATTTTTCTGGACAGCCGCACTCCAATCGTTGCCTTTATTGGTAAAATCAAAAACAGCACTACAAGCCACAGCACAGTTTGTTTGCCAACTCCCACCACCATGCCTGACTGTAGGCAAGACACACTTGTCTTTGTCCTCCTTGCCTAGTTGCCTCCACACACGCCTAACATCATCTAAACCAGGGGTAATGAATTAAAATTCACTGAGGTCCGGTCAGCAAAATTTTCTTCCAGCAGGGGTCCGAACATCATGTCATTACCCGTTGCGCCTTTTCGCATGTGCCAAACCGCATGTTGCTGCCGCACTATTTTGGAAAAGACGTCAAGGACGTCTTTCCCCAGTTTTTTTGCGGGCAGTGCAGCCCATTAAAAAGGGCTGACCTACCCACGACATATGCACATGTACAGATCTGAACCCATTCTTACATCAGCATCCTCAGTCCCCAGTGCACATCAGAGCCCTCTTGAGGAGTGTCCTCAGGTCCTCCTTTATATCTCCCCCCTCCACAGTAATGTTCTCAGACTACCTTGACACTAACCCCCCCGCCAGTACTGTCCTTTGCCCCAATTTACATTATCCCCCCTCATTACTATCTTCAGCCCCCTTCACATTACTGTCCTCATTGCCCCCACATCACAGTCCTCAGCCTCCCCCCTGTCATGTCCACATCTCCCACCCTGTAATATCCACATCTCCCCCCATACATCACAGTCCGCTCAGCCTCCCTCCCCCCCCACCCTAATGTCCTCAGCCCACCACATGACAGCCCTCAACAACTCCACTTTAATGTCCTCAGCGAGTTATCTTTTTCCGCTTTCCAGACCAGTGTCCTCACTCCCTGTAACTCAGAGGCATAACTAGAACCATCTGGGCCCCGGTGCAGGGAACCATAAAGGCCCCCCTGATCTCTGGTCCCGGGGCCCTTTCCAATGATCATGGTGTCCGTTTTGTCCCATGTGAAAGGGCCCTAAGGGGGAGTTCTGTGGATTGTAATATAAAGGGGAACTCTGATGTAAGGGGTGCTCTGGGAACCGATATAAGGGGGTCTCTACTCACCAAAGCCCTCACTTATATCAGAATCCCCCTTTACATTACAGTCCACGGAGCTCTCCCTTACATTGGTGTGCTCAGAGGCTGGCGAGATAAGAGAAAGCCTCCATCATAGATGGAGGCTTGGGTCAGTGGTGGTGCGCCCGGTCGCTGCCCCCTCTCTCCAACCACCCCCCTCTATCACCAATAGATAGATTCATGCAATGCATGAATCTATCAATGGCCGCCGCCGACACCCCCTATTCTTGGCACTCGCAGTTCCCCCTGCTGTGTTAGAAAAGAGAATAAATATAAGGTAGCATGGAGGAAACCACTGCTGCCCCCCTCCATCCAGAACTGTCCCGCCTCCTGCTGTCGGCTCTGTGTGAGGATTACAGAGACGGCAGGGGGAAGAAAAGGCTGCTAAATGGCGGGGGGGCATTGTGCCCGCCCGCCGTCTGCCCTACTGAGACAGGGTAAGTGCCGGGCAGACAGCGGTAGGGGGGGCACAGTGGGAGCATTCGATGGGCACAGTGGGAGCGTTTGATGGGGCACAGTGGGAGCGTTTGATGGGGCACAGTGGGAGCGTTTGATGGGGCACATTGGCTGCGTTTGATGGTACAGTGAGGCTGCAATTGATGGGGGGGGGGGGTTTTCAGTTTATTTGAGCACCAGCTGCCATTGACTTGGGCAGTGGAGTTCTGCCACTGTGGTCAGCAAGCAGGCCTACTCACCTGTGCTATACATACACATAGGCTGACAGAGCATGCTGGGGCTTGTAGTGCACCATACCAGGGAAATCCCAGCAGGCTGCTGTGTTGGTAGAGGGGTACTAGAGGTGACAACAGACTCTCTCTTCATGACTGACCCACCTGTGAGCTGCTTTCTTTTCAATCACTGAGAGGTTTGAAGGAAGGAAGAAAGGCTGTCCTGGAGAGCTGTGGATCCCCTATTGTGGAGGGTTGCAATCTTTCATCCACTATCTATCTAGCTGCAGGCTGCTGAACTTTCCCTTTGCAAGGCACGGAGCTGCCAGGGATTGGATGTGGGCGGGGCTGCTGGTGCACACAGGAGGAGAAGCTCCTGCTCTCTCTATCTCCTCTCCTGTCTGAGTGTCCGGAGGAGGAGGGGGGTGGGCTGTCAGTGCGAGGTCTTGGCAGTGTGACAGAGAGTAGACGCTCTCTGCTCATAACTGCAGCCAGCAACAATGGAGCGATATCCCGGTCTCCTGAGGGCCCCCCGCAGTGAGGGAACTACAGAGCCACTGCAACTTTGCCCCCTCACTCACCTTGCATAGACCGAAGATCGGAGGGAGGCACGGCATAGCTCCGATGGAGGGCGGGTGTTGTAAGATGATGATTGGTTGCTAAGACTGCCCTTCATCCTAGCAGCCAATCACCTGCTTGTTTACCTCCGGCAACTCCGCCCTGCATCCAGAACTGTCCCGCCTCCTCCTGTCGGCTCTGTGTGAGGATTACAGAGACGGCAGGGGAAAGAAAAGGCTGCTAAATGGCGGTACCGCGGCGGGCCGCATAAGAGAGTGAGGCGGTCCGCATTTGGCCCGCGGTCCGCCATTTAGTGATGCCCGATCTAAACCAAATAAGTTTATCTTGGTCTCATCAGACCACAGGACATGGTTCCAGTAATCCCTATCCTTAGTCTGCTTGTCTTCAGCAAACTGTTTGTGGGCTTTCTTGTGTATCATCTTCAGAAGAGGCTTCCTTCTGGAACTAAAGCCATGCAGACCAATTTGATACAGTGTGCGGTAGGAGTGCGCATCTTTACTGGTCTCACGATTAGATTAGATTACGATTATCTGGTAAGCGATTTGATTCCGCGATGCATCACGATGCTTCACGATTACCGACGAGCTCCCACTTCCGCTTGGGCCGCCTAGGTGTCCCTTCCTCCCTGAGATCTTCTGGGACACATCACATGTCCCAGAAGATTGCCCGGCTATGCAGGACAGCGCAGTGAAACATGCGCACCCAGCTGTGAAGCTGCAATCTGTCACAGCCGGATGCCTACAGTAGCATTGCCAGGACAGTTGGGGGAGAGAATAGAGGGTTCGGGTGGCCATGTTGCTGGATTGTGGGACAGGAGAGTGTCTTTCTGCGCACACTTGTGGAATGGCGACTACGGTACCTAAAAATCTCCATAGGCGACGCTTTAAAAAAAAATAACGGTTACCAGGTTAGAGTTACAGAGGAGGTCTAGTGCTAGAATTATTTATCTTGCTCTGACGATCGCTGCGATACCTTACATGTGTGATTTGAACACATATGCAGGCGTATGTGTTTTCTCACGGGGACAGGGGCGTTTTACATTGTGTTTAAAAAAAAAATGTTCGATCACTTTTATTGCTGTCACAAGGAATGTAAACATCCCTTGTGACAGTAATAGGTGGTGACAGGTACTCTTTATGGGGTGATCGGGGACCCCCGATCCCTCCCTTGCACTTCAAAGTATTCAGATCGCTGAAAACGGCGATTCTGAATACTGTAATTTTTTAAAAAAAACTGGCGTCATTGGCAGCCGAGTAAAGCAGAAGTGACATTGTGACGACGCTTCCGTGTTTACATTCAGACTGGAACGAAGCCGGCGTTTCGCTCCAGTCTGTCTCTAGCCGCTGGAGGTAGTGGCTCGCGGATCAGGTTTCCCGGTGGGACGGGAGGCCCACTCAGAGCGGCGGAAGGCGGCGGGAGGGATAATGTCCCCTCCTGCTCCTCCAGGATAACAACCGAGCGGCTTTTAGCCGCATCGGTTGTTATCACTGGAAAGCTGACCGCCCGCTCTAAAAATGGTACCGGGATGATGCCTGCAATCAATTTTTGGGGTTGCATGCATCGGAATCGCATCGGGGACACCTGAATCGCGATGCACCGATGTGTCGATTAATTTCGGCACCCCTAGTGTGTGGCGTATGGTCTGAGCACTGACAAGCTGACCCCCCGCCCCTTCAACCTCTGCAGCAAATCTGGCAGCACTCATACGTCTATTTCTCAAAGGCAACCTCTGGATATAACGCTGAGCATGTGCACTCAACTTCTTGCCTGTTCTGAGTTGAACCTGTCCTGTTATACTGCTGTATGGTCTTGGCCGCCATGCTGCAGCTCAGTTTCAGGGTCTTGGCAATCTTCTTATAGCCTAGGCCAGGGATAAGCAATTAGCGGACCTCCAGCTGTTGCCAAACTACAAGTCCCATCATGCCTCTGCCTCTGGGTGTCATGCTTGATGCTGTCAGAGTCTCGCTATGCCTCATGGGACTTGTAGTTTGGTAACATCTGGAGGTCCACTAATTGCATATCCCTGGCCTAGGCCATCTTTATGTAGAGCAACAATTCTTTTTTTCAGATCCTCAGAGCTCTTTGCTATGAGGTGCCATGTTGAACTTCCAGTGACCAGTATGAGAGAGTGAGAGCGATAACACCAAATTTAACACACCTGCTCCCCATTCACACCTGAGACCTTGTAACACTAATGAGTCACATGACATCGGGGAGGAAACATGGCTAATTGGGCCCAATTTGGACATTTTCACTTAGGGGTGTACTCACTTTTGTTGCCAGCGGTTTAGACATTAATGGCTGTGTATTGAGTTATTTTGAGGGGACAGCAAATGTACACTGTTATACAAGCTGTACACTCACTACTTTACATTGTAGCAAAGTGTCACATGAAAAGATATAATAAAATAGTTACAAAAATGTGAAGGGTGTACTCACTTTTGTGAGATAATGTGTGTGTGTGTGGAATTATTTTTGTTGTTGCTATAACTGCTTTAAAAGTGTGAGCTTGAGTTTGGCTTCAATTTGTTAGTGTACCTAAATCTGGAAGTATATCCAACACTCTCCTCCCCCAAGATTAACAATGCTGCTGTCCAAAGGTGTCCCTGTGCTCCTTCATCCAGAGTGTAGGCACTCCAATACAGGAGGCGTGTTACTGGGCAGATCACCAGGGATGAATACAGAGGGGTAAAAAAGCCTAAGAAAAGAAAGCTAATGCAGCCACCACACATCTAAGGATTGGTAGGCTGCTATGTATTACATTTTGGGGTTTGAGTTTATTACTGCATTGAGTAATTTTCTCATTTAGTTATAATAAAATTCTAAAAACCTAGCCTGCTCCCCATCGATTGGCACTTTAGGCATATGGGCTGGTATCCACTTAGATGCAGGGCAAGGAATATGTTGGACCCCTATAGGTACTAGCTCTTGTATTCCATAATATTAGGTACTGTAAATGCTTAATAACAGAATCCCCAAAAAATAAAGGACCCTCTTAAAAAAAAAGATAAGTTGTAAGCACTAATGAGAACTTGCTTGTATGGGATGATTGGTTTTCTCTATTGAAAGGAGAATACATTGATGCAAGTTGCAGTGGTCACTAGCAAGGTTCATTCCTGTAGAAGAACTACTGTGGCTCATGTTTGGCTGACCTAACCATCCCCTTTTTGTGCTTGATTTTCTCATTTAGGGTGTGTTATGACCGAAGTCCATACAACCCACTGTTGTCCACTTTTGTGCTGTCAGCAGCTTGGCATGGTGTACATCCAGGATATTACTGCACATTTCTCACTGCTGTGCCCATCACCTTAGCAGCCCGTAGGGTAAGTCATATAATAGCTTGATCAATTATGAAGTTACAAATTACATGAAAACCCAAACAACATGACAAAATGAAAGCACTGTGTATTTTTAAACAATTGCAATTTTTAAAATATATATATTTTTTACCATTCTTCATCCTTTGTTGCATCTTATTTACTGCAGCCAATTTCTGTACAGGCACTCCATCAATGACTGGGTGGCATTAATCAGAGCAGTTCTTATGACGGTAACAATAGTTGACCATTCCATGCATTAGGGTTAAAATTGTAGAATTCGCTGAGTATGCAATGAACATAGTCCATTTTTTGTAAAAATTGTGTACAATTAAACTTTTACCAGGTTTTTAGAAGTGGCTTCTCTCCACTCCCATTTTTTAGGCTGCTTCAGGGTTTCAGTGTAATTTTAAGGCCCCTTTCACACGGGCGCCTCCGCGTAACGGGTCCCGCTTGCTCAGTGGGGGATCTCTCTGTTGATCCCCGCTTAGCAGGCGGATGAAAGGTCCTGTCTGCTCCGCTGTGCAAAGCAGACACGGACCCAGTTCCGCTCTCTATGGGGAAATCGGATGGAAACAAACCGCCTGTACGTTTTCATCCGATCCGCCAGATGGATGGAAAATAGGATTACCATCCACTTGGATTTGGCAGGCAGAAATAATTATAAAGGGCCAGATCCTCATAGCGAGTACGCCGGCATATCTACTGATACGCCGGCGTACTTTCAAATTACCTGCGTCGTATCTTTAGTTTGAATCCTCAAACCAAGATACGACGGCTTCTGGGTTCGATCCGACAGGCGTACGGCTTTGTACGTCTTCGGATCGTAGATGCAATACTTCGGCGTCCGCTGGGTGGAGTTCGCAACGTTTTCCGCGTTGGGTATGCAAATTAACTTTTTCCGATGATCCACAAATGTACGCGCGGCCGTCGCATTCTCTTACGTCATCTCTAGTTGGCTTTTTCCGGCGTATAGTTAAAGCTGCTATTTTGCGGCGTATAGATAGACTTGCCATGTTAAGTATGGCCGTCGTTCCCGCGTCGAAATTTGAATTTTTTTTTTTTTGCGTAAGTCGTCTGTGAATAGGGATGGACGTAAGTCACGTCTAAGTTAAAAAAATTATGTCGTTGCGACGTCATTTCGCACAAAGCACGGCGGGAAATTTCGAAACGGAGCATGCGCAGTTCAATCGGGGACTGAATCACGCCCCCTGAATTCCGCCGCCAAAAATACACTACGCCGCCGTAACTTACGGCGCAAAATCTTCCTGGATTCGACTTAAAGCCAGGTAAGATACGGCGGCGTAGCGTATCTCTGATACGCTGCGCCTATCTAAATGTATGTGAATCTGGCCCATAATGTCCGCTGACATCTGCCACTCATAGAGGAGACTGCAAGGTCAGATCAGGTCTGACTGACAGGTGAACCTGATCGGACAACCCGTGTGAAAGGGCCCTAATTGTCCTCTGCTGCACAGCATTGATGCAGTCATTTTTCAGAACAGAAACGTATCAGTAATAAGCATTATATATGGGCCTGTTTTGGCATTGTACTGGATCATTTATAGAAAATCAAGGATTTCCAAAAGGCACCAACATCCTATATTATATTTGAAAAAAAGAAAGGAGCAAGATTGACTTGGGAGGTGCCAACATTACACTGCAGCATAATGCATTCCTAGAAAAGAGCAAAGAAAAAAGGAGAGGCCCCATATATACTTCCACTTCATAAGATCCATGTGTACAAAGAAACTGGGGAATGGTAACTTGTAGAGTGTACATAATATATAAAAATTTACAGGCATATAATGGGAAATTATGTACATGCTAGTTTCACCTAGATTCCAAACCTTTGCCACCTGTAAATACAAGATGAAGAGATAGCATGCTATATAGTGAGGCTGAGTGATTGCAAACAACATATTAAGATAACTGCATATAGGGAGCACAAAGTCATGCTGAGAGGAAGTCACAAGGTTTCTACATAGTATGGCCTGATACCGTGTGATCAGAGGCTGGAGGGATACATTGCAGACTGCAGAAAAGCATTTAAAGGTAACATTTTGTGGAATTCACATAAAGCAAACAGGAACCCTCCCGTAAAACATAGTGGTCTTACGCTCCTGCCTACCACTTTGATCCCCAAATTCTGAAAGTCATTATCTGCATTGCACATTAAACATGTTTTCCTCAGGTCTGGTGATACGATGGTCAAGAAGCAAATACAACTTTATGGCAAATAAGTCAAACACAAGGCCCAAGAAAACGAATCTGGCTCTCCAGGTCATTTCATTTGACCCTCACACCTCTACTGCAGCTGTCACAACCCCATCATTGTTGCTCTCACCTTGTCTCAGCAGTCAGCAGCAGAGAGGAGAACAGAACTCCTCCACCAGATCCTGCACTTCTCCATGCAGCTGGCATCTGCCGCCCCCCCCCCCCCCCCCTTCCACATCTCAGCAGTCGGTAGCACAAAGGAAGACAGAACTCCTAATACAGATCTTGCACCTCTATGTGCAGCCACAGCACCCCCTCCTCTCCGCCTCCCCTGGACTCAGCATTCAGCAGACTCTGGTCCTCCTTCAGACCCTGCACTTTCTGCGTTCCAACTCCACCCCTGCAAGAAAAGAGTTTGACACCCCTGCTCTATGGGATGGGGAGTGAGCATGCATGTTTGCTCTATACCTAGAAACTTCGATTTCAAACAGAGCTTGTATAGGATTGGGGAGGTGGCAGGAGTGATAAAAGTATTGTGTGGTGTAGAAGGGTAGTGTTGTAGGAACTTACCTTGCTTTGTGTGACCACCAGACAGGTAAAATCGTTAGGTAATCTTGCTAGTTAATAGTTGTCCTTCAATGGGCCATAGTGTAGAACAGTGAGTGGAAACAGATAATTCGGGTACCTGCTGTGGTTCTTTATGACATCACACGAAGCAAAAAAAAAAGTCTGCTTCCTTTATGTAGTTTAGACCAAAAAAAAAAGTGAGGTCACTTCATAATCTATAACCAGCTGTTGGTAATGTCTGCAGGCTCATATAGACCAAATCATTGATTGTAGCATCAAGCCAGTATTCACTGAACTAAAACAAGGCCAAAATTAAAATAATTTCTCATTTGTTGCTCTGGTTACTGCATTTTCCATATAATGCTTTGCTCAGTGCAATATTATTTTATATACCCAAAAAAGAGGGGAATTTACTAAGACTGGAGCAGCCAATATCTGGAACAGCTGTGCATGGAAACCAGTCAGCTTTTAGTTTTCATTTTCAAAGCTTTAACCACTTCCCGCCCGTCCTATAGCAGAATGACGGCCGGGTGGTCATTGCGTTATTCTGACTGGACGTCATATGACGTTCAGCAGGATAACAGCCGCCGTGCGCCCGTGGGGGCGCGCATCGCGGCGATCGGTGATGCAGTGTGTCAGTCTGAAGCTTTTTACCACGTGCTCAGCCATGTCCAATCACGGCTGATCACGATGTAAACAGGAAGAGCCCTTGATCGGCTTTTCCTCACTCGCGTCTGACAGACGCGAGCAGAGGAGAGCCGATCGGCTGCTCTCCTAACAGGGGAGGTCTGCGCTGATTGTTTATCAGTGCAGCCCCCCTCGGATGCCCGCCCAAGACCACCAGGATGCCGGAATGGACCACCAGGGATGGCCACCCCACTAATCCACCAGGTATGCCACCTAGACCACCAGGGAAATGCCAGTCTGTGCCCAGGCAGCTGCCAATCAGTGCCTATCCAAAATGCCTACCAGTGCCACAAGGGACGCATATCAGTGACGCATATCAGTGCCCATCAGTGCCACATATCAGTGCCCAGCAGTGCCACTCATGAGTACCCATCAGTGCAGCCTTTTAGTGCCCATCAGTGTCGCCTATCAGTGCCCATCAGTGCCGCCTATCAATGCCCATCAGTGCTGCATATCAAGCCCACGGAACGGAAAACATTTTTTTCAAAGTTTTCGTTTTTATTTTTTTTTGTTTAGCAAAAAATTAAAACCGCAGGGGTGATTAAATACCACCAAAAGAAAGCTCTATTTGTGTAAAAATTATAAAAATTCTGTTTGGGTACAGTGTAGCTTGACCGCACAATTGTAATTTAAACAGCGACAGTGCTGAATGCTAAAAATTGGATTGGGTAGGAAAAGGGGTAAGTGCCTGGTTTGAAGTGGTTAAAGCAGTGGCGGCTGGTGCTCAAAATTTTTGGGGGGGCGCAAACAAATGAAAAAAAAAAACATCAATTGCAGCCTCACTGTACCCATCAATTGCCACCACTGTGCCCATCAAACGTGGCCACTGTGCCGTAAAATTGTCGCCACTGTGCCATGCCATCAAACGCAGCCACTGTGCCATGCCATCAAACGCAGCCACTGTGCCATCAATTGTCACCACTGTGCCATGCCAAACGCAGCCACTGTGCCATCAATTGTCGCCACTGTGCCCATCAATTGTCGCCACTGTGCCATGCCAAACGCAGCCATTGTGCCATCAATTGTCGCCACTGTGCCATGCCAAATGCAGCCACTGTGCCATGCCATTGTCGCCACTGTGCCCATCAATTCTCGCCACTGTTCCATGCCATTGTCGCCACTGTGCCCATCAATTGTCGCCACTGTGCCATGCCAAATGCAGCCACTGTGCCATGCCATTGTCACCACTGTGCCATGCCATTGTTGCCACTGTGCCATGCCAATTGCAGCCACTGTGCCCATTAATTGTCGCCACTGTGCTATTCCATTGTTGCCACTGTGCCATGCCATTGTGCCCCCTCAAAAACCTCCAGATTGCTTCCGCCCCCCTGTCTCCCGGCACTTACCTTTCTCGGATCAGCCATCCTCCCTCCGCGCTCCCTCGATGTCTTCTCCCTAGTCCCGCCCTCGATGTCGCTTCAGCCAATCAGGTTACCGGTAACCAGAACCGGTGAACCTGATTGGCTGAGACGCCTGTTAGTCTTATCTAAGGAACGCACCACCCGTACGTCCCATAGATACGTTTCTGGGAGCCGGAGGGCTGTACTCGGAAAGCCTATCAGAGCCGCTGGCTCTGATAGGCACTTCCGCACAGCCAACCAGCTGCCGTTATTCAGGTGGCCGGCGCTCGCAACAATAACATAGATTCATGCAATGCATGAATCTATGTTATTATCAGTGGCGGTGCGAGAGCCAGAGGGGGCGGCGCTCCAGCGCCCTCTAAAGATGCACCGCCACTGGGTTAAAGAGGAACTTCTAAAAAAAAAAAATCTGTAGCTGCTGACTTTTAATAAACAGACTTGTCCAGGAGTCCAGTGCACTGCACATCTGCCCATTTAGAATGGTCCCGCAGTCGCCTGGGACGTGTGATGTGTCCCAGGAAGGTGGGGGGGGGGTAATTTCCACTCTGCACACCTAGGCAAGCAGAGCAGAAGTGAGTGGATACCTGTCAGAAATGGGTACCAGGACTTCCGTTTCCGGGACGGTGGTGTGAGCATGGAGGAGTGAACACGCGTTAGCGAGGAGAGCCTGAAGTCCAGGGTGCGCTGAAGCAGGAGAGCGGCAGATCAGAGATCCGAGACCCCTCTCCCTCCACGGAGAGCCGCTGTGAGTAGGGGAAGAGAGCGGCACTTAACAGAGGTCCCTGACAGCTGATGTCGCGGCGGCGAGGAAAGAGCCAAGGAGGACGTGCAGGAGGTGTCCAAGCCCCCAGCCACTCGTACATCACTCGTTATATGACAGTGAGAAGGGGGGCTGAACAACAGGAGGACGCCGGGGGAAGTAGCGCTCTGAGGAGGGAATCACTGACCGAGAGGTCCCTTAAAGCTGCAGCAGTAACTTTGAGCACATCTATACCTGTCTCCGCGGCGGTAGAAGGACAACAGCTGATCGCTGGTGGGGGGTGTGTTGTCGCCTCAGGACCTGTCCTTATCCCGGCCGCTGCAGTAGACAAAGCTCTGAACGTCATAGGAGACCGGGACCGTGCGGGGGAGATTGAAAGACCACCAGCGGAGGAGCAGACAGAGGTGGAAATAGATTCAACGGCTTGGAATAGAGGTACTTCACCATTTTCTGCTGCGACAAGGTCAGTGGGGCCGGGAATTGATGACAAAGTAGCGGGGGATGTGACTGTGGGATCCAGTGAGCAAACAAGGACACTATTTACACTGGCTGGAATGTCTGCACCCTTCATACCCCCTGCCCTCCCTTCATCTTTAACCCAGAGAGAGAAGAGTGTACTAAGTGGTGCTATACTAAGTACTAAGGGGAGTGAACATCTATCAGATGAGCTTAAGCAGCCTAGCACACAGAGCACACAAAGTATGTGGGACACAGGGAATGCATCTGAACCAGAGCTGATACCAGACATGCAACAGTTAAGCAGGCTTATCCAGGCTCTCCCATCCAAAGACGACATCCAGAAAATGTTAATGTCAATGACGAGTACCCTGAAAGAAGAGTTGGAAGAGATCCGGGTGAAAGTGGGGGTGGGGGAGCAAAAAGTGGGCATACTGGAGGAGCAACAAGTGGTCGTGGACTATAGACTGGGTGTGCTAGAGGAGAAGTGTGAGAAACAGCAGCAGCAGTTGGTAAGATTGCAATTAAACGCAGAGGAGGCAGACAACAGAAGCAGGAGGAATAATCTGCGAATAAAAGGAATACCAGAAAGCTTTGAGGGGGGGGGCGTTAAGGGAAGCGGCTTTGGCCATTTTCAATAAAATTTAAAAAAAAAGCCCAGACTCCCCCCTTGAATTAGACAGGGTCCATAAGGTCCCTACAACACGGAACCCAGACCAGACCAACCCTTGCGATGTGTTATGCAGGATTCACTTTTTTAGAGAAAAAGAAGAAATTCTTAGGGAAGCGTGGAAAGAAGGAACGGTGATGTGGGAGGGGTCGAATATACAGATATTCCCGGATTTGTGCTGGCAAACCAAAGCCCGACGGCGGATGTTAAGACCCCTACTAGAGCACATACGTGGTCAAGGAGCCATATATAGATGGGGGTTTCCACTGGCTGTCAACGTGAAGAAGGAAGGAAGGAACTTTAATTTAAGAGAACCTTCCCAGCTCCCAGCGCTATTCGAATTTCTGGGGTCAGCACCAATTGTAGTCTCTAACTGGCTAGATCTGCCGGCGGCAGCTGAAAGAGACATTAGATGAAGGGGTGGGAGGGAAGGACAGAAGGGGTAAGATCGCAGCGGACCATAGAAGATATGGGGGAACCCCCCCCCCTTTTTTGTAGAGAGAGAGAGAGAAAGAGGAGAAGGAGAAACCGATGGAAGAATGATTTTTTTTTTTTTTCCCCCTCCCCCTTTTTTTTTTTTTTTTTTGGAGGTCTTTTTTTTTTTTTTTTTTTTTGTGTTTTTCTTTTTGGGGATTACCCAGACTTGGACTAGGGATGATGATAATATTTCTCCCGGTGAAGGATATAATTTAAGAGAGCAATTCTCTGGTGGGCTGGGCTGGACCCCACCTCTCAAATGTGTATAGATTTATGGATGCTTCCTTCTCCCTGGGACTGGTTTATTATGGCCCTATGGCCCTATTAGGGGTACAGTTAAATGAAATAGGAGGATCTAAAAATATAGGAGGGTTGGTAGGCTAGCACTCCTAGACCTGCTCATGGGGTAGGAGGGATAGGGGTTGGGGGTGGGGGGGGGGGGGTCTCACTAATTCATTAATTCACTAACGTCACTATGTCACTACCTCTAGATCCGATGGATCAAGGATCAGAGAAGATATGAGATAAGCTACACAAAGGTATACAGGGAGTACTATTAAGGGTAAATAGGGGTGTGTGGAAGTTGAGAATCTGGGGAAGGGAAGGGAAGGGAAGGGAATGGGGGGGTTCTCTCTTTTTTTTTTTTTTGGGGGGGGGGTCTTTTTTTTTTTTTTTTTTGGTAAATATTTGATGGAATTTTCAGTAATATTTGTAATATTTGTGGGGATACAGTTAAGAGGGTGGGGGGGGGGGCAAGTGGGGTCACGATAAAATATTGATATATTGACACATGGACACTAAAGGTCAAACAGGCCATGACACCTATTTAGAAGTATGACACAGGGGAGAGGGGTAAGGGTAGAGGGTATTGGGGGAGGTATAGGGAGAGGTAAGGGGAGGTAGGGAGAGCGGGGTCTGGAGGTAACGAGGGCCTAATAAGAGGATCTAATGGGAAAATGGGAAGAGAGAACAAAGAAGAGTTGGGACAGGAAAAGATGGAAATGATGGCGGGAGGGGGGAGTAAAATATAAGGAGAAACATGCTAACATGCTAACAGATTAAAGAAGTGGAAGAGAGAGAGTTGGGGGGGAGGGGGGAGCTCAGAAGGAGGCCTGTAGGTTTTTTTTTTTTTTTTTTTGGGGGGGTGGAAAGGGGAAAGAAGAGAATAGACCTCTAACTGGTTAGACCGTGAGACAGAGATTTTTATGTCTAAATAGGTTTATGTATGTCTATATATTTTTATGTTGGATTATGTTTAATGTTTTAAGGTCTATAGGGAGAGGGGGGGTACCCCATCTTGTGTGCAGAGTTTATAGTAGACAAGAAATGGGGGGGAGGGGAAAGGGATCTTATGGGTGAATTCAGGGAGGCGCACCCGGACCTATAGTAAGGCTTGATTCTCCTCGGTGCTCACACACCTTAGCCCACTAAAGCGTCTCTCCTCCGTGTGGAGGGAAGTCGGAGACGCTCATATATATTTTTTTTTTTTTTTTTGATTTGTCCTCTCTGGGATCCTAGGGGATCAACCGGATTGGAGGACTAAGGAGACTTTTTTTTTTTTTTTTTCTTTCTCTCCCTCTCTTCCTCCTCCTCGCCTCCCTATTTTTTCCCTTCCTCTCCGGGGGGGATTCTCTTGCCCACCGCCCTTTTATCTACTTATTGGGCCCCTTTGATACCTCTACTGGTGTCCCAAAGAGTCACGTGACTGAGACGCCAAAATGGCAAGGATTAATCTGATGTCTTATAATGTGAAAGGGCTAAATAACCCTGAGAAAAGATCTAAATTGCTAGCAGAATTATGGAGACTAAAGACACATATTGTTTTTCTCCAAGAGACCCATTTCAAGAAAAATAAAAGTCCAAAATTGGGTAATTATAGATTTCCAACTATATACCAGAGTTCCTCATCGACAACAAAGACAAAGGGGGTTGCAATCATGTTAGCAAAGACGACTTCATGGAAAGAAATAAAGGTTATCCAGGACGAGGAAGGACGCCTACTTATAGTAAAAGGCTATCTAAACGATCAGAAAGTAACTTTGGTTAATGTTTATATGCCTAATGAAGGACAGATTGTAGCGTTGGAGAAATATATTAATTTAATACAGCTGAATGCAGAGGGTATGATTATTTTTGCAGGGGATTTGAATATGGCCCTGGATCCTATCCTAGATACATCGAAAGGAACATCGCATATTTCATATAGCAAATTAAGTAAAGCAAAGAGCCTGATACAGGAGATACAGGTAGTAGACAGTTGGAGGACCAGGCACACTCAGGAGAGGGACTACACTTTCTTCTCAGCTAAACATAAAACATACTCGCGAATAGACTATATATTCGTATCACAAAATTTTTTACAGAATATAGTCGAGGCTTCCATTGGGTCATTCACAATCTCTGATCATTCACCGACAAACTGCACACTAGAATGGGGAGAACCTGTAGCACGCGAGTGGCACTGGAAAATAAACGAATCTCTCCTTAAAGACCCAGAGTATGAGGGAAAGATAGTCCAGGAAATGGAGGGGTTCTTTTCGGACAATGAGGTGGGAGAGGTTTCCCCAAGCTGCATTTGGGAAACACATAAATGTTTCATGAGAGGGATTTTAATCTCAATGGGAACACGACGGAAACGTAGGATAGGAATAAGGATGGAAACATTACTGAGAGAAATTCGAAAATTGGAAAGGGTACATAAAAAGTCACTGGCAATCCAGATTGAGGAGAAGTTGAGGCAGGCGCGAGATGAATTGAATTTGCTACTAACAGACAATGCAAAAACCTCATTAAGAAGATGTAAACGTGCCTTCTATGAATACGGTAATAAGCCTAGTAGGATGCTAGCGAGGGCATTAAGAGAAACGAGGACCCAAAACCGCATAGAAGGTATCAAAACAGGGGATAGGATAGTGAAATCATCACAAGAAATTGCAAAAGTATTTAAAAACTATTATACGAAGTTATACCAACTAAAAGAAGAGCTGGACACAGGAAAGACTAGTGGGCAGGAGGAAAGGATAAAGGAATACATTGAGAAGTCAGGAATGCCGAAATTAGCAGAGGAAATTGGGAGAAGTATGGAAGGGCCGATTACAGCTGAGGAATTTACAAACACCCTCAAATTGTTAAAACCAGGTAAAGCTCCCGGTCCTGATGGGTTCACTCTTTTCTACTATAAAACCTATGCAGAAAAACTTATGCCAAGATTTTTAAAGGCATATAACGCGATAAGAGAAGGACAGGGGATTCCGGAGGAAGCTCTTTTGGCACATATAGCGGTTATACCTAAGGAGGGAAAAGATTTAACACTATGCTCGAATTATCGTCCTATATCGCTTCTAAACGTTGACTTGAAGATCTTTACCAAAATTCTAGCAAATAGAATATTACCATATATCCCTGACCTGATACACCAAGATCAGGTGGGATTTACCCCAGGAAGGGAAGGCAGGGAGAATACGCAGCGGGTGATTAATACGATCCATTTCTCCCAGGTATTTAGGAAAGCTCTAGTTCTCGTATCAACTGACGCTGAAAAAGCGTTCGATAGGGTAGACTGGAAGTTTTTAAAAACAATCATAAAATATATTGGTTTAGGGGAGGGGATGCAAAGATGGGTCATGAGTCTATATTCGCAGCCGAAAGCTAGAATAAAAATAAACGAGATTATGTCGGAACCTTTTGAGATACGGAATGGGACGCGACAAGGCTGCCCTCTGTCACCAATTATTTTTATTTTGACACTTGAACCCTTTTTGAGGACAATAAGGCAGAACACCGATATCAGAGGTATTTGTGTAAAGGGAGGAGTTTACAAACTGGCGGCTTTTGCCGATGATTTGTTGTTTTCTCTTACGGAACCTATTTTATCTCTCCCTCCATTGCTGGCCGAGATTGCTAGATATGGCGAGCTCTCAAATTTTAAAGTAAACTATGACAAATCGGAGGCAATGGGGGTAGAGATGAACATGGCACAACAACGACAATTGGCCTCTTTTTTCCCATTCAAATGGACAAATTCACATATTGGATATCTGGGGACCAAAATCCCGAAGAAATTAAATAGAATTTTAGAACTAAATTTAGCACCGCTGGTAAGACAAATAAAACGTGACCTACAAAAATGGGATAAGGAGGTATTTACTTGGTTCGGTAGGGTCAATATCGTAAAGATGAATGCAATGCCGAGGTTATTATATCTATTACAGACACTCCCTATTAGCATACCTCAGGGATTTTTGAAAGAGATCAGAGCGAAGTTTGCGGGATTCATTTGGGCAGGGAAACCAGCCAGAGTTAGGAGAGACATTTTAACTTTACCAAAGGAAAAAGGAGGCATAGGTTTTCCAGACCCACTCACATACTACGAGGCTGTGCATCTGTCAAGAGTGTTGGATTGGTGCGTCACCCCGAAAGTTAAACCATGGATTCTTTTAGAACAGGCAATGATAGAATTACCATTGGAAGGACTAATTTGGCTTTCTAGAACCATTTTACCACAAGCAGTTAAAAAGCATCCAACGATTGGGACGACAATTAGGGTGGTGAAAAAAGTATTTAGAAAATCAAATGATGAAATAGAAGCAAATCCGATGACACCAGTCCTGGGAAACCCGGCATTTATGCCAGGTTTGAACGACCCAGGGTTTGGGAACTTAAAAAGACATGGCAAAATTAGATTGATTCACTTCCAGAAGGAAAACCGGGTAATGACATGGGAGGAAATAGAAAGCGAGTTAGCAGAGGACTTGGAGCCATATAGGAGAAGACAGTTAAGGGGCTTTCTGCGATCAATACAGAGTCAGACTACGGTGAGGGTAAGATTATCGGAATTCGAAAAACTGTGTCTAAAGGGAGAAGCGGTTAGACATTCACTATCACTGTTCTATTCCCTGATCAACAAACTGAAAGCTCCACAAGAAATAGGTTTTATACAAACCTGGGAGAGAGACTTGGGGGTAACTTTCACTGAGACTCAGAGGAAAAAAATTTTTGAATTTAATCATAAAGCCTCCCTAGCATCTAAGTACCAGGAAGGAGGATATAAGATTCTGAGCAGGTGGTACAGGACCCCAGAAGTTTTAAATCAAATTTTTCCACAAACGTCAAATATGTGTTGGCGATGCCTAAAAGAAGAGGGAACTCTGCTACATATTTTTTGGAATTGTGAAGGAGTGAAAGATTTTTGGAAGATGGTTTCAGACGAAATAGAAGGGATAACTGAAATGTCTCTTGGAGAAAATCCAGCGGCCTATCTACTGTTAGATATTCCGATATCAGTAGTAAATTACAAAAAATCCTTGGTAAGACATCTGTTAATAGCAGCCAGAGCATGTATTCCAGCGTTATGGAAGAATACGTGCTCACCAAGTAGACCACAATGGCTTGAAAAAATTAGGGAAATCCAATGTATGGAGAGTCTCACGATGGCTCTGAGGGAACAGGAGGAGAGGTTCAGGGAGGTATGGGCCCCCTATGATAGTTATAGGGAACGAAGGGAGTAGGTGGGAGGGGGGAGGAGTGGGGGAGGGGAGGGGTGGAGGAGGAAGAATAATTTTGGAGGAATGATTGGTTTTTTTTTTTTTTTTTTTTTTTTTTTTTTTTTTTTTTTGGGCTTAGGAAGGTCTTGGACAGGGGCCCGGATTTTGGGGTGGGAGAGGGGTGATGGGGATTTTTCACTACCTCAAAAAGGGGAGAGGACATGACAAATGGTTTAGGGGAATAGGAACTCAGAAAAGCGGTAAATTAACGCGGGAGCTATATAGTAGTCTAACTATTTAACGGTAAGCAGGGTTAGAGATAGGTCAGGAACAAGGACAATGTATAGTTGCTTGATTGTTGACTTTTATTCTCTAATATGGCATGGTAATGTCCCTGTTTTTGTGGAATTGTGAAATAAGGAAAAATGAAAAATAAAGAATTGATAAAAGAAATGGGTACCAGCTCCCAGAGGAAGAAATGTTCACTATAATGGCAGAATGTGGAAGGGAAGGAGGATGAGTAGAACTCCACATTTTAGGTGAAGTTTTGCTTTACCTGAACAAGCTAAAGGTAAAAGCTGATTGGTTACTAAGCACAGCTGCTACAGATTATAATGCAATTTTAGTTAAATTCCCCCAAAAAGTTGCCCTTTCATGCTGCTAATTAAAAGTAAATTTTGTCTGTTTTGAGAGAATAAAAACTTTGCAAGGCTTTTATGCAATCTTTAAAGGAGTTCTCTGAGCTAAAACTTTTAACCCCCGCTGTGCCCGGGCTGTAAAACTATACAAAATAAACCTTCACTTACCTGCCTACGATCCCCCGTTGTTCCGATATCGTCGTCCCGTTCTCCGGTCCCGGTCTCTTCCACTTCCTGGGGGTCGGTGACTCACAGTGCGCTCAGCCTATCAGCGGCCGCAGCAATGTCCCGTCGCGGCCGCTGATAGGCTGAGCGCACTGTGAGTCACCGACCCCCAGGAAGTGGAAGAGACCGGGACCGGAGAACGGGATGGCGATATCGGAACAACGGGGGATCGTAGGCAGGTAAGTGAAAGTTTATTTTGTATAGTTTTACAGCCCGGGCACAGCGGGGGTTAAAAGTTTTAGCTCAGAGAACTCCTTTAAGGATATGTAATATTGATACAACATATTAATATTTCACAAACAGTTTCTAACACTCAAGCCTTTTTTTCTTTGAATGGATTAGGAATGGGTTAAAACCTCTGTTCAGTTTTTATTGACCTGATAGAAGGTCTAACTATTTTCCACTCCATCCAAAGCTCAAAAGAGAAGTATAGCCAACGCTTTTTTGGCTGTACTTCTCCTGTGGATCACAGTAGTGCAGTTCGTTCTGCACTCCTGTGACCCGTTTCAGCCGATGATGTCACTCAGCCGATCCAGGCTCTGGAAAGACCATATGGTTGGAATCCACACAGGTTCTTGCACCAGTACCTGGCTTAGCCTCTCAGCGATCCGCTAAGAGCCTGAGTGAGCTCCTCCCATCCCCTCCACAGCCCAATGCTCCAGTGAGCACTGGAGGGAAGAGCAGGGAGCCACTGACTGACAGCTACAGCTCTCTGCTCGGAGCGGAGAACTGAACGATCAGCGGTGTATGATTGCTAAGTTCTCACTGCAGAGCCAGCAGGGGACAGATGCAGCATTTGATCAATGCTGCATCCACCTAGGTGAGAATAGATGTTTGTTTTGTTTTTTTAAACCCTGAACTTCTCTTTTAAAAAAACATTTTGACAGGGATTCCACATGTGCCAAGCAGAAGTAAAATTAATCTACAGATTTGTCAGATATGTAAAAAATGTGTGGAAAATGCATATACTCTTTTTTTTCTACCACCAGGTGAGGCAAAACATACGTCCATTGTTTCAACATACAGCATTACACAGATTTGTTTATGATGTAATCACTTGGGTTTCTACACAAATAACAATGTGTTACACCGTGGCTCCCTTCATAATACTAGAGCTTGGACCATCACTGCAGCTATACAGGTAATAGATCGGGTGTGGAAAAAGTGAAAAATCAATGTGGAAATCTGGAAGTTCACAATTAGGCTAGGTTCACACTGCTGCGCTGCGAATTTGTTCCGTTTTTTTGTCCTGTGTGAGGTGCGAATTTACAGCGAATTTCAGGAGTGGGACATAGCTGTGATTGCTGCGACAGCTTTCTTCTGTTCTCCCTGCTCATCTGTACTTCTGGGCATGTTGGAGCATAATGCCCTTCATTTCATCCAGTGCCGATCCTGACCTCCCTGGGGCCCTAAGCAAAATGACATGGCACATTAAAAATGAGAAGCGGGGGGCGCTGACGACAGTGACATGTCACATTAAAGAAAGTTGAGAAGCTGGGGGAGGGGGTGTTCTGCTGTCGGAAATGATATCTTACATTAAAGTGAGAAGCGGGGGGGTGCTGACTTCTTACCTCTTCTCCCATGCAGCCAGCGAGTTGAGAAGCGGGGTGAGGGGGCGAAAATGATTTCTCACCACGCGGGGCCTCTAGTAATTTAGGGGGCCCTTTGCAGCTTTGCGGGGCCCTAAGCAGCTTGCATAGTGAGCCTATAGGGCGGATCGGCCCTGCCTTCATCTTATGTAACAGTGTTGCTGAATGGCTCAGCTCTGTCACATAAGTACAAGGAGTCAGTTAGCCACGTAAGCTCTGATTTAGAGGTACAACTAGGACTTGCTTTCCTCACTCCTGGGGGCTGTACAGAGTAAAAAGAAGTGAAGGAGAGGTGAGTATAGACTGCTGGGAGTCTAAGTTTGACAGTGGCCAGCAGTTGCCCTGTATAGGCAAAGCATGAGATCCCCTTAGCCCTGGTTTACATTGATTAGATTTGGCAATCGTTTTGACATCTCAAATCGCATGACAAATCGGCGGCAATGGCAACGTCCGAAGCGGTGCTATGCCCAAAAGTAATTTCTGTACTACTTTTGGCGATTTCGGGGTGTGATTTCCATTGACCCACACAGTTTCCACAAACCCACACAGATGTCTCTGAAATCGTCACCTGAAGTCGGAACTGAAATGCGGGAATGAAATTGTGCGAGTCCAGCTGAACTTGCACGATTTAATTCCCGCAGTCAGTGTGAACCTGGGGTTAAAATGGTTGTAATCCCTTGCATATACCCAGTGAAGTGATTGGCCTCAGGCGATACACAGGGATAAATCAAATTATCCTACATAGGTTGTACCTGTTTTTCTACTTTTTTCTCTTCTCTACATATATTCAAAGTCCAGAATTTATAAAGCTCGGCTGAGCTGTCAGAAAACAGGGGGCAGGAAGCTGAAATTCCACTCTACAGAGCTCAGTAAGGAGAGCTCTGAGAGCTGATTGGATGGAAGGGACACACCTCCTTTACACAGCACACAGGAACAGAGCTGAGGCTGTCAATCACAGGCTGTGTGCTGGAGTTCCCTCCCCTGTCACATTTTTTCTCTTAATGTCGGGCAAACCTGTCAGAAGTTGTGAGACATTACAATGGATTGAGACAAATACACACTGTATAGGGATATACTTTGTTCATATTTCATGTCTGAGGTTTACAACCACTTTAAAGATGGTTAGTTTGTTTGTTTTTACTTATTTTTTCAAGTTTCTTCTGTTTTATGGAAAGTTTATTCTTTACTACCATTTATTAGTTTTAAGACTCCAACATTTTCCAACCACTTTTCTAGTATTTTTTTTGTTGTATTTACATTCACCTAAAATGACAATACTGCTGTACTGGAATTTGAAAAAAAAAAATGAAACAATTGCAGCTTTAGAACATCAGTGGCCTAAATTTCTTGTAATACAAGGTTTTCCCATTTCCTGTGGCCATTGTCCTGTTTAGTTCTAGTTTGCCAGCTTTTCCAGAAATTTGACAATTTGGCATTTAACTTTCAGAGGCCACTTCATTGCATTTTATTTTGCTGACCTAAAGATTGCTGGTTTAAAAACACCTGAAAAAAAGGCTGATTATTCTGAAACCAATCAACCAATAAACCAAGCTACTGCAGACCTGATTCATTATAAAAGTTCTTTATAAATCTACAAATCTCTCCTCTGTATTTATTTATTTTGGTTTCTGTTATGGAAGTATTCAGTCTGTTTTATGTCCCTGCTGTTCATTTTCTCTCACTTTGTCCTATAGTAATAAGCTATAGAGAACCTGTTAATAACATATTCATTTCACTGACCTTCCGCTAAATCATGGTAAAATGAGATACAGTCAGGTCCATAAATATTGGGACATCGACACAATTCTAATCTTTTTGGCTCTATACACCAGCACAATGGATTTGAAATAAAACAAACAAGATGTGCTTTAACTTCAGACTTTCAGCTTTAATTTGAGGGTATTAACATCCAAATCAGGTAAACAGTGTAGGAATTACAACAGTTTGTATATGTGCCTCACACTTTTTAAAGGGACCAAAAGTAATGGGACAGATTAACAATCATAAATCAAACTTTCACTTTTTAATACTTGGTTGCAAATCCTTTTCAGTCAATTACAGCCTGAAGTCTGGAATGCATAGACCTCACCAGACGCTCGGTTTCATCCCTGGTGATGCTCTGCCAGGCCTCTACTGCAATGGTCTTCAGTTCCTGCTTGTTCTTGGGGCATTTTCCCTTCAGTTTTGTCTTCAGCAAGTGAAATGCATGTGAAAAAAGGGGAAGAAAAACTGCGCTAATAAAACAATAAACAACCTGTAAGTCAAACAAGTGCAAAAGTGGTAGCTAATGAAGCAAATAGTAAAGCTGCAACTTACTGTGTAACATTAAACAGTAAAAAAAATTGGAAAAAAACAAGTAGCGCTAAACATTAAAACAACTGATGTAAACATATATAATAACCGTGAATTATAATAATCAATTGAAAAGTGACAGTCTTCATATAATCATATGTCATGCATGAAATACATAAAACTTTCAACAATAAGTCCATATAATAAAAAATTGGTTGAAACGTTGGATCATAAAAAATTGTATGTGCTAACAACTCACAATTTTGCAGTAGTAAAAGAGCCTTTAAAGTCTGATGTCCCGGCCGGATACATACAGACGAACCCGTCCAAACAGGGAAACCAAGCAGTCCAGGGGGGTGATGCCGATGTACCGCACGCTCCGCCCTACTAGTTTCGCGAGAGATTGCTTCATCAAGGGGCCCCTTACATGCTTTGTTGGTGGAGGATTATAGCTATCTGGTTGTCACTCCATATTGGTGATCTATTTGATATACCATTTGAGGACTCTTTTTTCTTCACTGGTGAAGGAGTATTCTACTTTATTTTTCCATTTTTGGATTTGTGATCCAACGTTTCAACCAATTTTTTATTATATGGACTTATTGTTGAAAGTTTTATGTATTTAATGCATGACATATGATTATATGAAGACTGTCACTTTTCAATTGATTATTATAATTCACAGTTATTATACAGTATATGTTTACATCAGTTGTTTTAATGTTTAGCGCTACTTGTTTTTTCCAAGTGAAATGCATGCTCAATAGGATTCAGGTCAGGTGATTGACTTGGCCATTGCATAACATTCCACTTCTTTCCCTTAAAAAAACTCTTTGGTTGCTTTTGCCGTATGCTTCGGGTCATTGTCCATCTGCACTATGAAGCGCCTGTAAGCGGGGTCGGGGTGTGGCGATTCACAGAGGGAGACACACGTAAAGTTCTCTGAACAAAACAACGTTTATTACCGAGGGGTAACAGTCATTACAATCAAACGGCAAATGGTTCCTCTCCAGGCCTGGAGACACAAATATGCAGTACAGATACTGTTATTCTAAGCGATGTGGGTTTCTGAGTTTCACAGGCACTTCCAAATTAATGGCACACTATATACCCCAGCGTTCACTGCGTAGTGGAGCAGGTGGGAAACACGTTACCCGTGGAAACTGTAGTCGGACGGTGCATAGAGAGAGATAGGATTCCGGCTCGCATTTCCTGCACTCACAGCGAGAGACACCAGTTTGGCCGGTAGCAGCTGGGCGTCTTCCACCCGACCAGGGTTAACACTGCAGGACTCCGTAGGACCCCTGCACTATCCCTTACAGGAAGGACTCTGTCTCCATCTGTCTACACCCAAGTTCTCCCCTAAAACGTGCCAGAGCTCACCTATATATGGAAACCACCCCCAAAATGGCTGCCCAGATCTCTCGAGATCTCGTGCGTCCTATCAGCACACCGGGCTCCTCCAAAATGGTGTTGGAGGCACTCCAGGGGTCAGTAGTGTTAAACATAGGTACATACCTAAACATAACAACTCGACTGCAGTGTGAATACATACTATTACTCAACCACTTGCTCTTGCAGCCAACTAGGCTCCCCTATCACTGGCAACTGCCTACACGCCGTCCAATGAGTTCTGAAGCATTTGGCTGAATTTGAGCAAATAATACTGCCCGAAACACTTCAGAATTCTACCTCACATCATCAATAAATAACAGTTCCATTGGCAGCCATACATGCCCACGCCACGACACTACCACCAGAACTGTGAAGGCTTTTTTAGATTGTTTGGCTTTTGTAGATTGTTTGGCAAACTCTAATCTGGCCTTCCTGTTTTTGAGGCTCACCAATGATTTACATCTTGTGGTGAACCCTCTGTATTCACTCTGGTGAAGTCTTCTCTTGATTGTTGACTTTGACACACATACACCTACCTCCTGTTTTTGATCTGGCCAACTGTTGTGAAGAGTGTTTTCTTCACCAGGGAAAGAAATCTTCGGTCATCCACCACAGTTGTTTTCCGGGTCTTTTGGTGTTGCTGAACACGCTGGTGCGTTCTTTCTTTTTAAGGATGTTCCAAACAGTTGATTTGGCCACACCTAATGTTTTTGCTATCTCTCTGATGGGTTTGTTTTGTTTTTTCAGTCTAATGATGGCTTACTTCACTGACAGTGACAGCTTTTTGGATCTCATATTGAGAGTTGACAGCAACAGATTTCAAATGCAAATAGCACACTTGAAATTAACTCTGGACCCTTTATCTGCTCCTTGTAAATGGGATAATGAGGGAATAATACACACCTGGCCATGAAACAGCTGAGCAGCCAATTGTCCCATTACTTTTGGTCCCTTAAAAAGTGTGAGACACATATACATACTGTTGTAATTCCTACACCGTTCACCTGATTTGGATGTTAATACCCTCAAATTTAAGCTGAAATCTGCAGTTAAAGCACATCTTGTTTGTTTCATTTCAAATCCATTGTGGTGGTGTATAGAGCCAAAAAGATTCGAACTGTGTCAATGTCCCAATATTTATGGACCTGACTGTAATGCATTCTTAAACACCTACTTGCATTTCTTTGTTTATGTTATAATAAGTAGACTTATGGCTCTCTCTCCTTGCAGATCTTTGTTCTTCTGCTTGCACATTCTTCCTGTCTTGCTGCTCATGGTTTTACCTCAAAGAAAAAGATCTGTCCCTGTGAAAGAAAGCTCTGCAGAGACACCTTGTGACCGTAACGACAACCACCTGAAGAAGGAAAAGTAGTGAGCACTTTCTTCACACCAGACCCAGAATGTTATACAAAACGGAGATGCGTGTTACTTAAAGTGACTGTCATTTTTATTTAATTTTTTAAATAACAAATAGGTTTATATTTACCTGCTCTGTGCAATGGAATTGCACAGAGCGGCCAATAACCTCCTTTTCTTGTGTCCCCCGCTGGCGCTCCCGGCTCCTCCTCTCTGGCGAGTGCCCCCATAGAAAGCTGCTTTCTATGGGGGCACTCGTGCAAGCTCGCTGTCTGCATGTATAGACACAAACAAGGGGTCTCGACCCTGCCCCTGCTCCCTTGTCACTGGCTTTGATTGACAGCAGCAGGAGCTAATGCCTTCCGCTACCTCAGCAAAGCTTGTGAGACCAGGAAGTGAGGGGAGAAAAAAGCTGCAGACGCGTGCAGTACTGGATCGAATGAGGGCTCAGGTAAGTAATTGGGGGACGGGGGGACGGTGGGATATGAATGCTTCAGCATTTTCTAACTTGAAGTGGTTGTAAAGTCAGAAGAGCCGAAGAAGGATCTGAGAAGAGGGGGATCTGGGCTGTACTGTGCAAAACCCCTGCATAGGGCAGGTAAGTATAACATGTTTGTAATTTTTAGAGAAACAAAAATTAGACTTTACAATCACTTTAATGCAGGGAATGCATTAAGGTAAAACGTGTTCAGTCTTTATAACCACTTTAAGATGTCTTAGGCCCCGTACACACGATAGAATCCATCCGCAGATAAATCCCAGCAAATGGGTTTCTGCGGATAGATCCTATGGTGTGTACACGCCAGCGGATCTGTTTCCGCGGAGAAATCTCCTCTGGGATGGATTCCAGCAGATCGGATATTTGCTGTGCTGCACAACAAATCCATCTGCTGGAATCCATTCCAACGGATGGATCCGCTCGTCTGTACAGACTTACCGGATCCATTCGTCCAAAGGGATTCCCCGCACGCGTCGTAATGAATTGACGCATGCGTGGAATTCCTTATATGACAGCGTCGCGCCCGTCGCCGCGTCATAATCGCGGCGACGGCATGACACGTCATCGCCAGAGGATTTCCGCGCGGATTTCGATGCGATGGTGTGTACACTCCATCCCATCGAAATCAGCGGAAATCTTTGAGAGGATTTATCCGTGGAAACGGTCCGCTGGACCGTATCTGCGGATAAATCCTCTCGTGTGTACGGGGCCTATGACCCCTTTCACACTGGGTCACTTTGCAGGCGCTATAACGCTAAAAATAGCGATTTCAAAGCGACCTGAAACAGCTGCTGCTGTCTCTCACTCTGGAGCAGTGCGCTAGCAGGACAGTAAAAAAAAGTCCTGCTAGCAGCATTTTGGAGCGGTGAAGGAGCAGTGTGTATACCACTCCTCCACCGCTTCTTCCCATTGAAGGCGATGGGGCACCGTGGGTCTACCGCCGGCAAAGTGCCTCTGCGGAGACGTTTTGCGGTGGTTTTAACCCTTTTTCGGTCACTTATCGGTGGGGTAAAAGCGCCCCACTAGCGGACGAATAGCGGCGCTTTGCCGCCGAAGCCATTCCAGGGTGAAAGGGGCTTAACAGGCATACATTTTTTTGTTCAGCCTGTGGGCTAGAACAAAAAATAACTGATTCTTCCATCCATGCCGAACAGCACAGATGGACAAATCTTCCCTGACAGCTATTGTATTCTGACAGCCAGCACTTGAATCTGTCAGCATGCCTGAACAGTGCCTGCATCTGATTGGATACAGTCTGTTTGGCCAAAACTTTCACACAGCTTCTAAAGCAAAAGTTGATTGAACAATCAACTTCTGTCAATCTAGGTGGTGTGTGACAAGGCCACCTACAGTTTGCATTTCTGCTGGTTCAGCATAAGTTTGAACTGTAGCCTTTAGGGTGTTAGTTTTATTTTTATGTTTTTGTTGCTTTTGCCAAAATGAATAAACATCTAGGAAAAGGGACACTTCTTCATAGCAATTAATCATGGACTTAATACTATAAAATGAAAGGAGATCTCTGACAGGCTGCTATGGACAATGTATCCAATTTCCCTTGCACCATTTTTATGATTTAAGCCAAGTATTACAAAGTGAATGTGGCACTTACTGAAGGCACAGAATAGGTTTTATGCATTAGTCAATTTGTTTCTGCCACAAGGGCCCCCAAACTTTGAATATTAATCAGGAAAACAAGAACTATACATAGTTATTGTGCTTTATTATAGAAATAAGTCAACAAATTCAACATTCCCTGAGACAAATTTAGTAAAAGCGTAAGTTTACACTATAAGGTTAGTGTGTGAATAATGGTGAAAGCAGCACAAACAACGTTATACAAGTATACTGTGTTATAATGGTTACTTTTCAATTACAACCTTTGTTAAGAAAATTTAAAATAGTGCTGGTCAAATCGGACAAAGTATAATGCCGCGTGCACACGACCGTTTTTCACAACGAGAAACATGCAATTTTTTAAATTGGTAGTGAAAAACAGTCGTGTGTGGGCTCCAGAGCATTTTTCTCGACGAGAAAAATGGGCATTAAAAATTTAGAACATGCTCTATTTTTTCTCGTCGTTTTTCACGTCGTCATTTTTGTCGTCGTGAAGAACAGTCGTGTGTACGCTTTAACGCTTTAACGAGAAGCAAGTTATGAGACGGGAAATCAGCAAAAGCAGCCCAAAGGGTGGCGCCATTCGAATGGAACTTCTCCTTTACAGTGCCGTCGTACGTCACCGCGCTTTGCTCAAGCATTTTTTATCACGATTGTGTGTATGCAAGGCAGGCTTGAGGGGAATCACATTGAGAAAAACTTTGTTTTTTCCATGACATGAATATTGGTCGTGTGTACGCGGCAAAAGAGCAAAAATGTTATATACTGCAGTTTACAAGTCCTTAGATGTGGTGGCTGCATTTGTTTTCTTATTTAGGCTAAGTACCTCCCAACACACACACACACCAAACCCTGTAATGAAGATTAAGAGAGGGGGAGGTTTTTGTAGTCCAAGTAGACCAGGAGATCAGCTTGGTATGACAACACCGCTCTTTCGTAGATACAGTCCAGTGAATAATAGTTGTCATTGTCAGACAGGAAGTATGTTACTAGCAAGATCACTGGGTGAAAATAAATAAAAAAGCACGATAAAAGAAAACAAACCCAGTCACTATATCTAAGGACTGGTAAGCTACAGAATATTAAACTTTTAGATAAGTAAGTTGTATACCAATACCACTATAATTTGGTTTTATTCCACAAATACAATACTTATTTATCTAGGTTTAATATCGACTGGCATTTTTAACCAGCTTACCAAACAAACATTTATTGATAGTAATGGTCTTTTTAATACAAGAAATCAAGAAGCTTCATCTAAAGGGATCTGTGTGTCTGGAGTATATTACTAAGCACCACGTTATGTCTTATGGACACGACCTCAGTTCTAAAGATTTTGTACTGTAAAACCATTGTGTTTCCTGTATTATTTTTTTTCCACAGTAAAGCTGTCATAAACCTAAGAGGGACAGTTAGACATGCAGGCATGATCTGACTACCTAGAGGTTTGTCTGTTGGCCAACTGGTCATGGCATACATGTGAATGGGAAAGGAAGGAAAAAAAGCATGGCTGATCAGTGTGTCCGTCTGTAAACATTGGGGTAGATTCAGGTAGGGGAGCGCACTGCTACGGCGGCGCAGCGTACCGTTTTTACGCTACGCCTCCGTAAATTACTGGAGCTACGCTTCATTCAGAAAGCATTTGCTCCGTAATTTGCGGCGGCGTTTCGTAAAAGGGGCCGGCGTAAGCGCGCGTAATTTAAATGATCCCGTAGGGGGCGTGGATCATTTAAATTAGGCTCGTTCCCGCGCCGAACGTACTGCGCATGCTCCGTCGGGAAAATTTCCCAACGTGCATTGCCGTAAATGACGTCTCAAGGACGTCATTTGCTTCAACGTGAGCGTAAATGGCGTCCAGCGCCATTCACGATTCACTTACGCAAACGACGTAAATTTTGAAAATCGCAACACGGGAACGACTTGTATACTTACCATTGGCTGCGCCTCCTAATAGCAGGAGCAGCCTTACGACGAAAGCGACAAACGCAAACGACGTAAAACACGACCGCCGGGCGCGCGTACGTTTGTGAATCGGCGTGGGTATGCAATTTGCATACTCTACACTGACAACTACGGGAACGCCACCTAGCGGCCAGCGTCAGAATGCAGCCTAAGATACGACGGCATAAGAGCCTTATGCCAGTGGTATCTTAGGCTACAGTCGGCGTATCGAGCTTTCTGAATACAGAAAGTCGATACGCCGGCGCTACTTAGCAATTACGCTGCGTATCTATGGATACGCAGGCGTAATTGCTTCCTGAATCTACCCCATTGTGTGTTATGGTCTCCCTGTCAGAACACAAAAGCACAGCGAGGAGATCGCCACATTAACATTGCATGTATTAATACAACGATTTGTCAATTTATTTTTTTATTTACCCCGCTGGGTTGAACGATAAAAAACTTTACGTGTGTACCAGGTTTTAGATTTAGTAATATACACAGAATAATGGATAATGTATGGCCAAACATCAGGACAACTGGTCTGCAGCTGTGGTTCACCCATACAGTCTTATCTCAGCATCTTCAGTCACCTTACCCTTGGCACTTCAGTCACATGCTGATCACTGTAACAACAAACACTCTAAATGCCATCTGCTTTGACCATTTACTATTATTTGTGTCACCATCGTAGAGATAAACATAAATATATACATCACAAACTAGGAAAGCCAGTTGGTCATGTGCCAATATAGTGTTTGGTGTTTACTGTGCATACTATACAAAATGCCTAGCACCAGTCTTACAGGTCTTGCAATGTTGGGGGGGAAATATAAATGACACCCTTCCCACCTTTAGGATGCTTTCATCTGTTTTTAAAACAGAGTAGTAACTTTATTCATCTCCCTGAAAGAAACAAAAATATTTATATACAGTACAATGTCATATTTCTTTGTTATTGTGCCAAATTAGCTGGCTCATCGGCCTTTGTTAATAATTTAGAATATTAGGTGAAACACTAAATTATTGAGCATGTTTTAAGAATTACATTGTGACCTTTGAATTTTTTTTTTATATTTGCAATATATTTTATACATGTTCGTAAATAAAGCAAAATTTATGAAAATCTGTGTACGTACTTTTATAAAGCGGAGTTCCACCCTAAAAATGAACTTTCTATTAACAGCTTGCCTTTAATGTAAAAAAATATAAAATAAAAATGTTTTTACTCTCTTCTATCTGGCTGTTACTAGGCAGATTTCGTAATCTGCCTAGTTCCTGGTTCTCGGTGCTTCAACTTCCTGTCCTAACACCTCATTGACTCCTGGGAAATGATGACACTCATTTCCCAGGAGTCTCTGGGCATTACTTTGCCTAAAAATCGCCCCATCATGCACCTCTCCCTGAAAACCAGGAAGAAAAAGGAATTGGGGCTTTACATGCCCACACATATGATGGATACGGCCACAACATGAGCTGGAGGATATAAGGCAAGTGTTTGCAATCATTTCTGTTTCTTAACTTCCCAGTGACTGCCATGGCCTTTAATTGGGGTTCTCAACCTCGCTTCTATTTCACATCATGGAAACTACATCAGGCATTGGGGGAGTGATACTCTGTAATGGCAGTGGATTCTGGTGGTAAAAAAAAAACTGGAGCAGACAATGTAGTTTCCCATAGCTTTCATGGCTGCCTTTTTACTCTTGACACGTGTGGGTCATTGAGGATCTTATTTTGTTTTGTTAGACATAACATTTTATATTGTACATCCCAGGACATAGAACATCTTCATATCCATTAGGGGTTATGCTGCCACTTTCAGGTGATTGGACATTGGTGAAAACAACAAGAATAAGGCCTAACCTCTCCCATCCTTATGCTGCGTACACACGCAATGCAATTTTTTTAGTTGCTTGTGAAAAAAGGACATGTGTATGCTCCAGAGCATTTGTCTCAACGAGAAAAATGGCAGTGTTTTTATATAGAACCTGCTCTATTTTTTCTCGTTGTTTTTCACGTCGTGAAAAACGGTCATGTGTACGCTTTAACGAGGGGGGGGAAAACGTGCATGCTCAGAAGCAAGTTATGAGATGGGGTAATTAGCAAAAGCAGCCCAAAGGGCTGTTAAATAATGTACATTTAGGAAAGAATCCAGGCCTTTCTGAAAGCAATCTACTGAGCTGGCCAGAACCACCTCTGGAGGGAGTCTGTTCCACATTTTCACAGCTCTTACTGTGAAGAAACCTTTCCGTATTCGGAGGTGAAATCTCTTTTCCTCTAGATGTAAAGAGTGCCCCTTTGTCTTTTGTGTTGACCGTAAAGTGAATAACTCAACACCAAGTTCACTATATGGACCTCTTATATATTTGTACATGTTGATCATATCCCCCCTTAATCTCCTCTTCTCAAGAGTGAATACATTCAGTTCCTCTAATCTGAGCTCCTCCATGCCTCTTATCAGTTTGGTTGCCCTTCTCTGCACTTTCTCCAGTTCCCCGATATCCTTTTTGAGAACTGGGGCCCAAAACTGAACTGCATATTCCAGATGAGGTCTTACTACTTTAGTGTAGAGAACATTTTTTATTCATAGGGCAATGTCAGGCTTTTTCTTGCCACCAACAAATTTAAGTCACACAATACCAGCACTCGTCTGCCAACGCTATGATCAATGGATGGAATAAAAAAAAAAATACTGTCACCTAATCTTAAAAAATAGCAGTAGGTAAGCTAGACACACTGTAGGCAGAAGTAGCTTCATATCCACCTCTCGTCTTTGGCTACCTTCAGCTCATATTGGGTCGTTGATACAAAAGTCCTCTTTTAAGCCAGCTCTGATATGGTGCTGAACCAGGTTTTTTTCAGAGATTTAAGTGTTTCATTGATTTGGCCTTATCATATGTATGCAAAACTGGTAGTTACTGCTTTACTCTTTCCAAATGGCCATCACCCCATCAGATTAACCTGTACAGATCTCAGACCATAAATTTTCAAGTCTTCTTTTATGCCAGCTCAGATATGGTGCTGAACCAGGATTTTTCCCAGAGATGTAAGTGTTTCATTGATTTGGCCTTATCATATGTATGCAAAACTGGTAGTTACTGTTTTACTCTATCCAAATGGCCATCACCCCATCAGATTACCATGTACAGATCTCAGACCATAAATGTTCTACCCTCGCTGAGCATAGCAATAAAAATGAGAGCATGGCAGAAGAAAAAGGTGTTTCTGCCAGAGTAAAAATTGTTGGAAAATGTATTTTTTGTGTTTGATTTTCTGACGGTTAGTGGGATCAAATCAATGTTTGTTTCAAGTAGCGGCTCTACACTAAATGTTAAGGACTTTCGAACAAAATGATATGACTCAATGACAGCAAGATTGAATGCTCTGATGAATGATTTTTTCAGAATCTCCATATGAATGTTCAAATGAAAATCTACTGGTGTATGGCTAGTTTGAGGCTGGGTTTACACTGATACAACACAACAGTCATAGGACTGTCATCCTACTTTGCTCTGCAACATCAGTCCTATATTGGTCCTACATCCATCCAACTTGAATGAACAGGATCCGACTTTGTGATAGTATGACTAGTCCATTGACCAATTAAAACAATCCCAGTGTGACGTAAAATTCCTTTTACTGCTGCTGTAATCACCATGTCGGATGTTACAAGACAGATGGTTAGGACAAGGATCCTACTTTGATCCGACTTCAATGATATTTAATGGGCTGAAGTAGGATCAAAGTCGGACCAAAGTAGTGCAGGCAGGCCCAGATTTACTCCCGTTGCCGCCCCAAGGCCAGGTCCTTCAATACCGCCCCCCGCCAAAAAAAAAATGAAAGTCCCCCAACCTTTGCTCATCATTGCTGCCTCACCGTGCCCATCATTGCCTTCTCACCATCATTGTAGCCTTACCGTGCCCTCATTGCAGCCTCACCATCACTGCCGCCTTACTCTGCCCTCATTGCAGCCTCCCTCACCATCATTGCTGCCTCACTGTGCCCTCATTGTGGCCCCCCTCACCATCATTAGAGCCCCCCTCACCATCATTACACCCCCCCACCATCATTGCAGCCTTACTGTGCCAAACAATGTAGCCTCACCAGTCAGTGTGTGCATTACGCACATCGGGCATCTCCTGCTCATGCTGTGTCACAGAGCTCACTGTGAAAAGTTTGGGTGCGCTGTGATAAAAGTCCCGCCCTCCTCCTAGACCAGCTTGTGTGATAGACAGAACACTGCCTCTATCAAGCGGGCTGGTGTAGGAGGAGGGCGGGACATTAATCACAGCGCGCCCAAACTTTTCACAGGGAATTCCATGACACAGCAGTCCCCCGCTGTGTGTTACAACCGGCGCCACCCCTGCACCCACTGCCGCCTCGAGGCCTGGCCTCGATGGCCTTGTCAGGAATACAGTCCTGAGTGCAGGGAGCATTTTCAGAGTTGGACCGACTTGTGTAGGACCAGTTAAGACTTCTCTCATAGGGAAACATTGATTTTCACACATCATGCGCTCTTAATGTCGGAACGTTTGTCGTATAAGTGTGGCCTTAGGGTAGACATATATAGGTAGATTCAGGTACCTGGGTGCAAACTTGCGGCGGCGTAGCTTAGCCTGTTTAGGCTACGCCGCCGTAAGGTAGCTAGGCAAGTACATGATTCTCAATGTACTTGCCTGCTAATATACGGCGGCGTAGCCTAAAGCGGGCGGGCGTAAGGGCGCCGAATTCAAATGTCTTGGAGGGGGGCGTGTTGTATGGTAAAGAGGCTTGACCTCACGTTTTTTAAGTTTTTATTTTAATGCGCATGCGCCGGGCACCTACATTTTCCAGGGTGCATTGCGGCTAAGTACGCCGCACGGGCCTATTGATTTCGACGTGGACGTAAACTACGTAAATCCCGATTCGCGGACGACTTACGCAAACGACGTAAAAAATTTGAATCTCGCGGCGGGAACGGCGGCCATACTTTAACATTGTTATTCCACCTAATAGATGGAATAACTTTAGGCCTGCTAATGCCTTACCGAAACGGCGTAAATCGACTGCGGCGGCCGGGCGTACGTTCGTGAATCGGCCATCCAAAATATTGCAATCTTAGATATGTTTAAGCGTATCTCTGTTTGAGCATACGCTTAAACATAAGTCGGCGTAGATTCTGAGTTAGGTCGGCTTATCTACTGATAAGTCAGCCTAACTCTACCTGAATCTACCTAATATATTAGTAAATTTCTGTTATTTAATCGATTCCTCGTACATCAATGGATGAATCTTTCCTGGCCAGCTCCACTGGCTGTCAAGATACTTATATTAGTTTTATATAGGATTTAGTGGTTCTGGGGAAAAAAATGCTTTCCTAAAAAGAGAATCTGTTTTTCCTATTTACTGTAGGTTTCAGAATAATTTCGCTGTGAATTTCTGTAAGCAATAAATCTTTATTGTAGCCCAATCTTTAGCTGCCTGGCCTCCCCTAAAGAAGCACAGGTGGACTAATAGTTTAGCCAGCTTCATCCATCCACCTGGAAAGGGATCCTAAGGCCTGAGGACAGGGCTGAGAATAGCTTCATTAGATGATAAATCGCCTCTCTTTACTACACAAACAGGCAGGTGGACTTTTCTGCATCATAGCCAGCGTTCGTATAGCCTTAGGTAGGGGGGTTTCCAGGCTCTGCCTCTGGACTCACAACAGTGTTGGCTTTCAGGATCAGTGAGCACAGGTGCTCCGCTTAGAGTATTAAGTCATTCTGACAGTTTCACTGAAGCTCTCATGAGGTCACTATGAAAACCTGCTGTGTCAAGAGTCATCACAAACAAGGGCATGGGCTAGCACAAAGGTATACCATAATAACACACAACACACCAATATAATACAACAATTTTATTAAGATTGGATTAAATTTTTGGCCACGGTGTCATCCACCAGGATGGGGGGTTACAATTATAATAAATTAATAAATAATTAAGTAAGCCCTTTTTTGGCTGAAACTCTTATGACATAAATGTCCATCCAGCCGAAGCTGGACGACTACTCCCCACTTCGGATGACCTCGTGACGGGAAAAAGGGGTAAAACAAAAAGAGGGGGGGGGCGGGTGGGCGTTGCTGCGTGACGGAAGAAGCAGCCTGAGCGGTCACCTCACGCAGGGGTATATATAGGCTTCTTCAGCGCGGGCTCCCGCCGCACGCCACGACCAATGGGGTGCCGTCTTCCTTCGACCAATCACGGGAGGGGGGCGGTCCCGCCCCGGCGAACTCCGATCCTGCAGCACGAGACAAGCAGGGGAAAAGGGAGAGAACAACATCTCCCCTTTGAGCCATCCCATGCCGGTCCAGCATAGCGCTGTGACCCCTCATGGGCTAGCACAAAGGTATACCATAATAACACACAACACACCAATATAATACAACAATTTTATTAAGATTGGATTAAATTTTTGGCCACGGTGTCATCCACCAGGATGGGGGGTTACAATTATAATAAATTAATAAATAATTAAGTAAGCCCTTTTTTGGCTGAAACTCTTATGACATAAATGTCCATCCAGCCGAAGCTGGACGACTACTCCCCACCGGCCCCAGTCGGCCGCAAAGCTGCCGGCTGTGGCCCCCCCACCACTGTGGCCGATTCAATTAAACTTTGGAGACCCATATTAAAAATATCCAAACCTATTATGGATAGGTGCACCTTATCCTTCCTGAATAATCCTGGCAAAAACCCCTCCAACTCGGTGTGACGAAAGGAAACCCCCCCAATGGAGGAAATGAAACTATGTACCGTCCTATTCAGGCGCCTACGGATCCTATCCACATAAAAAAGGCTGCCCTGAGGGGACCATAGGAGCCTAGGGATCATCTCCGAATAAGCCAGCACCACCCCCGGGTACATTAGGGTTATAGAGTGCAAGTCCCTCTTCATCTCACACAGTAAATCCCAAGTTCTGTATTTTCCCAGGTCATTCGCCCCAGTGTGTAGGACTAATACCTGAGGGACGGGCCATATGCCAGATAAGTAGGACAGATGCTCTAACAAGCCCCGCCATCTCATGCCCCTGACTCCAGACCAAAAAATCATAAATAAATCCGTGTCCAGACCTAACGCAGTCGAGTAAGATCTAGCTCCAGCCTGCCTGGCGGCCCAAAAGATGTAGGAGTGGCCTACGATCCATACGACTGTCCTGGGATGATCTGAAAAAGAAATTCAAGGGGTTAAGAGACCCGGGCGGACATAGATTTTGTATCTGTCACTGCCCCAACGTCCTATACTCTTTACCTTGTTAACAGACAAACCCAGAGAGTCAGCAGTAGTGGCCGCCCCGATTCTGAACGAATGCGATGAAAAGCGTAGACCGGATAAGTTCAGATATTTCAGACAGGCGGCCAAAACGGCCGAGAACTGAAACCTGGTCAGTGAGGATAAGTCCTTATGTATAAAAAATGACCCGCCGGACGCGGGCCTAGCAGAAACATAATTTGATGTGTGAAGAACTGGACAGATGGCCCTATTTGGGGAACTGGACAAACGAAACCAACGGCCCTGACCTGGCTGGGATGTCTTGGACCTGCACATAAAAAAGTGAAGGGAGCCTCCCTCTAAACGGACATGCGAAAAAAGCAAAAAAGACCATGACTTCCTATTGGGTGCTGTGAATTCACCTAGCCTAAAGGCACCGAAGAAAGCTACCGCGAATGCGGCTCTGAAAAGAAGAACCTCGAATTCGGATACACATACCTCCCGCAGGACTGACAGAAGGTCCCCCAACATAGAGATGGATATCGGGCGCCTGACGTCCACCACAGGGTTAGATCTCCTAAGACCTTTAATGACCTGGGTGACTTGAAAAAATGAAGTCAAAGCGGGGAGACCGGCAAATTTTAAAAAGAAAGAAACTCCCGCGAGAATCCTGCTAATAGAGGCCTGGCTAAGTTGGGATTGGATCAAATGGGACAAAAAGGATAACGCAACATATGAAGTGACAAAAAGAGAATCCAAACCCGCCTCGCGACAGAACAAACACCACTTGCTCCAAGAGTGCTTGTAGTCCGTCCATGTTTTCTCCGATACCGAGGCCTTGAGGTTGGTGAAGATTAATCCCAGATTAAGCCCCAGAGGAAGTCTGGGCAGGGGGTGCCATGCGGATCCGCTGACGGGGCCAACTCCCGGAACCTCCTGAGCTGTGAACGAGATAAAGCGTCAGCTATATTATTCACTTTTCCCGCTATGTGTTCAGCCTTCAACCAAATATTAAAACGCATGCAATGAAGTACCAAAAACCGTAGTAATTTAATGACTGGTTCAGATTTTGAAGATAACGTGTTAATTGCAAAAAGGACGCCTTTGTTGTCCGTATGGACCAAAATCCTTCGGTTCGCAAAGGCGTCCTTCCAAATCACAACGGCAACGATGACCGGAAATAACTCCAGAAGGACCAGGTTCTGCAATATTTCCTTCTGTTGCCACTCCAAGTGCCACCTGCTAGAACACCAATGACCTTGCAAAAAGGCCCCGAAACCGACGGACCCTGACGCGTCCGTGAAGAATTCCAATTGTGTGCTATCCATGAAATCTTCTTGCCAGGCCGATGCACCGTTGAAATTACTTAAAAAGGAATCCCATATTTTCAAATCCTCCTTAATACTCTTGGAGATTCGCACATGAGCATACGGGCTCTTGTAACCCCTCAGGGCTAAGGAGAATCTCCGCGAAAACACCCTAGCCATTGGGATGATCCTGGCCGCGAAAGCAAAAAGCCCCAGCAAGGACTGGGCTTCTTTCAGCGAAACCTTCTTCCTAGCTAGAAAACCCGTAATCAGCAAAGACATCCTCTGCACTTTTTGCTCCGGTAACCTGAACTCCATCTTCTGAGCGTCAATTGTAATGCCCAGGAATTCTATGGAAACTGCGGGTAGAACCGTCTTCTCATGCGCCAGAGGAACCCCGAACTCCTTACAGACATCGGAAAACACCTGGAGCGATTCCATGCATAACGACGACCCCGCCGGGCCAATAAATAAAAAATCATCCAGATAGTGTAGGATGAAACTCTGGGGTATTGCCTCTGCCGCTACCCAATGCAAAAAAGAAGAAAAAGCTTCGAAATAATAACATGAAAGAGAAAACCCCATGGGCATGCATTTGTCAAAATAAAATTGCCCCATGCAATGGAAACCCAGGGAGTTAAATCCCTGGGGGTGAACTGGGAGGAGGCGAAAAGCCGCCTTGATGTCCGCCTTTGCTAAGAGTGACCCTTGGCCTGACTGCCTTAGCAAGGCTAGCGCTTCGTCAAATGAAGCGTAACACACTGGTGCATTGACATTTGCGACTTCGTCATTCAAAGAAAATTTGGGAGGGTAGGAAAGATGGTGGATCAATCTAAAGCTGCCGACCTCCTTCTTCGGCACAATGCCTAGGGGGGACACCCGAAAATCGGAAAACGGAGGGTCGGAAAAGGGGCCGGCAATCCTACCCTCCAAACGCTCCCTGTAAATCTTGTCCCGGACGATATCCAAATGCGTAACCGCCGATTGCAAGTTCCGTACCACTGTACACCCTGGGCCTCTGAAAGTGGGTACCAGGAAACCATCTGTAAACCCGTCAGATAGCAGGACTGCCATCTTGCGGTCGGGATAACGATCTAGCCACGGGCGCATGTTTGGCAAGCTCACTGGCGTCGGGGCCCTTCCCCAAGCCGCTGGAACCTGACTGGAAAGAGCTCGCGGCAGCTTTGCGGAAACATCTTGTCGCCGCATGAGTACCGCTGCAGTATGAGCATTCATGCTTAAATCTGCAGTTTGAGAGGAATTTACATTGCCCCTCATTGAATGCGAAGCAAAACCCCTTCCGAAATGTGCTCTGAGCGGCCGTCTGGGGGCGGGGGGTAAACTGTGGCTTTGGTAGCATCAGGTTGAGCCATAGGCCCACATCCTTGGACCCCCAGTGCAACGAGGGATGGACCGCTAGCTTTTGACGAAAATTCTCGTCATACGTGAACCATGCCGAGCCGCCAAAATGGCGGAAAGCCTCAGCGATTATATCCAGATGCTGGAATAATCCGGAGCACTTACCAGGAAAACGTTCACCCATGACTGCGGCATATATACAGAAAGCCTGCAGCCAATTCTGAAACGTCTTGGGGATTGCCCTCCTCCTATCCTCCTCCGCTCTCTCCCCTGCCTGCTTGTCCGACTTGGACAGAAATTCCTTAGAGGCAGGAAGCAGTGACAAAATGTCAAGGTACTCCCCCCTCCATATTTTTTCTTTCACTGTTTTAGATAAATGAAAGCCCAGTGGAGATAAAGCGCATGGGAGGGGCTCTTTAAAAGAGGACTCGCCGACCGTCATGGCAGAAGGCCTAATTGGCAACATAGGGTTAACCGCCATTGGTTGGTATCCACTAGCATGTGATAAATAAGTATCATTGACCTGCATTGCGGGGTCACCTAAATCTTGCCATACTGCACTGATATCATCATGCATATTAACACCATTAAAGTCATTACCAGACATATGTTGCATTCTTTTAGCACCAACAAACTGTGCGCATGAAACATCACCATCACTTCTTAATACGTTACCTCTGGCACCGGACCCCCGTGCACCTTGTGTGACACCACTCATATCAGCACCACTATCGTGTGCCCCTTTAAACTGTTTCAACACTTCAGAAAAAGAATCCATCAAACTTGACAATTTAGTAAAATGATTAACATAAAGATTCTCACCGCCAGGAACGTGCCCACTCGTGGACCCCGCAAGGGGGGGAGTAGCGCTGCCCCCTTGCTGGCAAGGGGCACCCTGTACCACAGCTCCCTCTTGGCTGGTAGGCTGCAGAGGAGCGTTCGTTTTCTGTTTCTTATTCCTCCTGGCAGGCTGCTTCCTTGTACCGCCCCCGACCGTTTTCACCTCTGGGATAGGTGGAGTGGAGCAAGAGCCGCCCTCATCACCCAAGCACCGCCTAAGCCATTCCTCCCCCCCTCCGCTCTCCGCCCTCTCTAGCAATTTGCAGAGAAGCTCCTCACGGGCTCTGGAGGGATCCATGGCTGCGGCGGTGAGGTGAGGCGAGGTGACGCTCGTTGCTGCGTGACGGAAGAAGCAGCCTGAGCGGTCACCTCACGCAGGGGTATATATAGGCTTCTTCAGCGCGGGCTCCCGCCGCACGCCACGACCAATGGGGTGCCGTCTTCCTTCGACCAATCACGGGAGGGGGGCGGTCCCGCCCCGGCGAACTCCGATCCTGCAGCACGAGACAAGCAGGGGAAAAGGGAGAGAACAACATCTCCCCTTTGAGCCATCCCATGCCGGTCCAGCATAGCGCTGTGACCCCTCATGGGAATGATTGCACCATATACATAGGTGTGCGCAGCCTAATGCATTAGGGTGTGCACCCTTAAATCGGTTGTAAACCGCATAAACTTTTTTTATTTTTTAAACCTGCAAGGCATAATCAGCCAGTATGCACCACATACTGGCTGATTATGAAATACTTACCTCGGAACACTTACCTGGTTCACGCCGAGCGAGATTCCATCTTGCTCCGGTGTGTCTTCCGGGTATCGCCGCTCCAGCGCTATGATTGGCTGGAACGGCGATGACGTCACTCCCGCGGCTGCCGGTCCTTTAGCCGAGGATCCCCCCTGCACATGCGCCGCTGCAATCAGCGGCGCATTGCGGGGGTAATATCTCCTAAACCGTACAGGTTTAGGAGATATTCTTGATACCTACAGGTAAGCCTTATTATAGGCTTACCTGTAGGTAAAAGTGAAAAAAGTGGGTTTACAACCACTTTAAGCTCAAACACACATGCATGTGTATGTAGCTACATATATATGACCCTGGCACATTGATCTCCCTGCTGGCACAGTGAAAGAGAAGAGTATAAGCACTTCTCTTATGGCAGAACCGATAAGAGGGAGATTTTTCCCATGTTTCTGTTGCTACACAGAGCAATAACACTAATGTGCATGGGGTGATTAGGGTGTGCCTGGGCTTCCCCCGGCACACCCTGTGTGCCTGGGCACATCTGGCACACCCTGTGCTCCTGGGCACATCCGGCACACCCTGTGCTCCTGGGCACACCCAGCACACCCTGTGCTCCTGGGCACCCTCGGCACACCCTGTGCTCCTGGGCACACCCAGCACACACTGTGCTCCTGGGCACACCCTGTGCTCCTGGGCACCCCTGACACACCCTGTGCTCCTGGGCACGCCCGGTACACCCTGCGCGCGCGCCTATGACCATATACCAGCTAAAGTGGAGCCCTCGAATAGCAAAGGATTTTTCCCATTGCCATCTTATTTCTGTTAAATGTCATGTTTCTGTTTTTCAAAAGGGGCTTAAAAAGTTATGGTATATGACAGTACCAGTTGAAGGAAGTGACAGATTCTAATCTAAATAGGAATTAAAATAAGATCAAAGATAAAATAGTAGAAAATGTATATCACTTTATCCTTTCTTTCTATCTCCATATAATCTTCATTTATTTTTAACTCCTTTGAAAAAAATGTTCTAAACTCTCAACGTTTCTCCAGTGCTCCCAAATGTTTAGCATTTTATTCATTCAGTGCTAACCATTGCCTTCTGTGGCAAGAGCTTGCAGTGAAATGGGCACGACCTAGGTGCCAGGCAGTGATATCCTTCCAGGGAGGAATGTACATTGCGGTGCACCCATGTTTGTAACTCCACTGCCAGAACTTGCACACACCTCTGCAAGATGAATCAGCAGAGCAGGGCAATGGACTGTGTGTCTCTGGGTAAACACAGAACTCTATATAATGCCCAACCCAAGAAAAGAGGCTATAAATTGGATGGGGTTGCTGCAGAAGGGGACTGGGAGCATTTGACTTGAGGCAGTTCTAAGCTACTACCCTTTATAGCTCTGGCTCAGCCCACCTATTAGTGCAAAATTAAATATAACTAAACTATGATGCAAAGCACAAGTGCCTTAAGTGGTTGTAAACCCTTCCATATACCCAGTGAAGTGACTGACCTCAGGTGATACACAGAGATTAACCACTTCAGCCCCGGAAGAATTTACTCCCTTCCTTACCAGAGCACTTTTTGCGATTCGGCACTGCCTTAACTGACAATTGCGCGGTCGTGCGACGTGGCTCCCAAACAAAATTGACGTCCTTTTTTTTCCACAAATAGAGCTTTCTTTTGGTGGTATTTGATCACCTCTGCGGTTTTAATTTTTTGCACTATAAACAAAAATAGAGCGACAATTTTGAAAAAAATGCAATATTTTTTACTTTTTGCTATAATATATATCCCCCAAAAATCTATAAAAAAACCAAGGGGTAGATCCACAAAGAAATTACGCCGGCGTATCTACTGATATGCCGGCGTAATTTCAAAATTCCCGCGTCGTATCTTTGTTTTGAATCCTCAAAACAAGATACGACGGCATCTCGGCTAGATCCGACAGGCGTACGTCTTCGTACGCCGTCGGATCTAAGATGCAATTTTTCGAAGTCCGCTAGGTGGCGTTCCCGTCGTAATCCGCGTCGAGTATGCAAATGAGCTATTTCCGACGATCCACGAACGTACGATCGGCCGTCGCATTTTTTTACGTTGTTTCCGTTCGGCTTTTTCCAGCGTATAGTTAAAGCTGCTATATGGTGGCGTACTCAATGTTAAGTATGGCCGACGTTCCCGGGTATAATTTTGAAAATTTTACGTCGTTTGCATAAGTCGTCCGTGAATGGGGCTGGACGCCATTTACGTTCACGTCGAAACCAATGACGTCCTTGCGACGTCATTTGGAGCAATGCACCCTGGGAGTATTCTTCTACATATTTTTGGTAAAAAAAAAAACGCAATAAGCGTTTATTGCTTGGTTTACGCAAAAGTTATAGTGTCTACAAAATAGGGGATAGATTTATTGCATTTTTATTTTTTTTACTAGTAATGGCGGCGATCTGCGATTTTTATTGTGACCGTGACATTGCGGCGGACATATCGGACATTTTTCACACCTTTTTGGGACCATTCACATTTACACAGCGATTAGTGCTATAAAACTGCACTGATTACTGTATAAATGTGACTGGCAGGGAAGGAGTTAACACTAGGGGTGCTGAAGGGGTTAAATATGTTCCCTAGTAAATCATTCTAACTGTAGGGGGAGGGGACTCACAAGGGAAGGAGACCAATTTGTGTTCCTCTGTACTGGGAACACACATCGGCCTCCTCGCCTCTGCTGTGATTGTGGGCAATTGCGGGTGCTCGGCGGACATCGTGACCGCCGGGCACGTGCACCGGCCGTGCGCGCTCCCTTGACGGCCAGGAAGCCCAGGATGTCATATGATGGGAGATCCTATCTGTGGACGTCATTTGACAATGGGCGGGTAGGGAAGTGGTTAAACAAATCCTCCTACATAAGGAGTACCTGTTTATCTGCAGTATGCTTTTCTCTACATTTGTTCAAAGAATTTATAAAACTTGTCTGAGCTGTCAAAAAAGGGGACGGAGAGCTGAAATTACACTCAGCAGAGATCAGTGAAGGGAGCTCTGAGAGCTGATTAGATGGAAGGGACATAGGGCTGGTGCAAGGTTTTTTGACATCCTCTGCAAAAACTCCTTTTGTTGCCCCCCTTGGCTCTGCCCCTGACTTCACCCCTTTTGCCCTGCTCTTGTAACACGTGTTACCTACCGCACCATTACACTGACCTACCTGACCAAATACACTAACCCACCTGATCACATACACCATACCTCCCAACTATCCCTGATTTTGAAGGAATGTCCCTGATTTGGAGCAATGTCCCTCTGTCCCTCTTTCCTCCTCATTTGTCCCTCATTTTGGTCTGATCTATATAGATGTATATAAAATGCACTTTTTATCTATCAAAAAGTGTTTCCCAGTGCTAAACCTTTCATCTGATTTCTAAATGTCTGCATTTGTAATTTCCAAAAGCCAATATAAAGGAATAGTAGTGGTAAAAAAAGCACTTTTGTGTTTAACAAATCTTATTTTTTTGTACAATTCTCCTTTAAGGGGGAGTTGCAAGGGGTGTGTCCTATGCCTGCATACTTTTTCTGATAGGTGTCCCTTATTCCCATCAAGCTTTACTGTTGTATTATTTTTTAATTAAAAAAATATATTTTTTCCACAAGAATTGCGCCTGTAAGACCGCTGCGCAAATACGGTGTGACTTAAAGTATTGCAATGACTGCCATTTTATTCTCTAGGGTGTCTGAAAAAAAATATACATAATGTTTGGGGGTTCTAAGTAATTTTCTAGCAAGAAAAATATATTTTAACTTGTAAACAACAAGTCTCAAAAAGAGGCTCGGGGCTAAAGTGGTTAAGTCAGAAGATTCTAAATTAGGAATAACTGGAGAACAGATGATTTTGCCTTTATATTTAAGCCCCCTTCTCATTTGAGCATTTTTCAGCTGATTTCCCTACAACTGACTATGCTCAATACACAGAATCACATTGTTTCTGATTGACCCTGTTCATACTTGTTCTCTCATTTGGCCCATGCTCAAAATAAGTTTTTTGAGCGTTATCAGGTGTTTTTGACCCCATAGACTTTAATAGGAGAGTTAGTAAAGGGACAATAGGCACATTTTTGTTCTCCCCCGCCTTGCCTGGCCTAGAAAACATACACCTGAACCTGAACTGCCTCTAAAATGCTTGAAAAAACTTGAAATAGACTCTGCTCAGGTGTGAATGCAGGTTAACGTATAGTACAGGCGCTAGCAACAAATGTTCCAGACCTGGCTAACTTAAAGCCGAAGTTCACCCGAAATTTTTTTTTTTACATTAGATTTAGGCTAATTAAGGGGAGCAGAAACGGGTATTTTTTTTTAAATCAATGCCGTACTTACCGTTTTAGAAATAGATGTTCTCCCGCCGCTTCCAGGTATGATCTTCGGGATTGGGCATTCCTATTTGATTGACAGCCTTCCGATGGTCGCATACATCGCGTCACCAGTTGCCAAAAGAAGCCAAACATCGGTGCGGCTCTATACGGCGCCTGCGCACCGACGTTCGGCTACTTTCGGAAACTCGCGAGGGTCGGAAGGCTGTCAATCAAATAGGAACGCCCAGTCCCGCAGCCCTTAATTAGCCTAAATCTAATGTTAAAAATTGATTTTTTTGGGGTGAACCTCCACTTTAATCTTTAAAGAAACATAGAAGTGCTGAGCTTTCCATTTTAAAAACAAAACAGTTGATTGGTTGTTCTGATGATCTTACTGTGAGGCTGGGTTCACACTATTGCTAATTGGATGTGGGTTTCCCCACATCCAATTTGCACAACAGGAGATTCTGATCGGCTCTTAATTGAGTTGAGCCGGTTCAAACATCCCTGGAGCGACTCTGGTGCGAATTGCACAGGAGTCCTGTGTGTCTCCTGGTCCATTTCAGGTCCAAATACAGCCAACAATTCAGACTGAAATCCAGGGGCGTCGGGAGGGGGTGGCTAGCCGTGGCTGAAGCCCCAAATGTGACCCCGTAAATCCCAGAGTCTCACGGTGGCAGGACTGCATTATTAGCCCCAAGCCGCCGGGATCGATCTGATCCCGAGCACCGCCGAATGTAGCCGAGTGTGGCCGAGTCCCATAGCAGGTCCCGCCTTCTGGAGCCTGCGCAACACCTTATGATGGACGTCCCACTGGTCTAATGCTGCGGGTAAAGACTATCTCTCATCACATGTTCACAATAAAGATACTATAAAATAAATTTAGTCTAATTAGTTAGCCAATAAATGGTATAATTTCAAATCCAAATATGTAAAATATATGAACCAGGATCGCAATGTTGCAGAACAAATTGAGGTAGTGCAGAAATTGCTTGAATTCTTCAAAATACAGGCTGATTTTGGAGAATAATTGGCAGTGTAAGAGACAGTTTTGCATTAGATAACTGCAGTGAGTTCAGGGAATCAGGGAGATTTGTACAAATAAGAATGAGGGAACTGTTATTGCTATTATTATTTTACATGAAACTCAAAAAGCATTAAAGGGGTTGTAAAGGTTAATCTTTTATTTTCTAAATAGGTTCCTTTAACCACTTGCTTACTGGGCACGTATACCCCCCTCCTGCCCAGGTGAAATTTCAGCTTTCGGCACTGCGTAGCTTTAACTAACAATTGCGCGGTCGTGAGACGTGGCTCCCAAACAAAATTGACGTCCTTCTTTCCCCACAAATAGAGCTTTCTTTTGGTGGTATTTGATCGCCTGTGCGGTTTTTATTTTTTGCGCTATAAACAAAAAAGAGTGACAATTTTGAAAAAAATACAATATTTTTTACTTGTTGCTATAATAAATATCCCAATTTAAAAAAGAAAAAAAACAAATTTTTTTCTCAGTTTAGGCCGATACGTATTATTCTACATATTTTTGGTAAAAAAAAAAAAAAAATCGCAATAAGCGACTGGTTTGCGCAAAAGTTATAGCACCTACAAAATAGGGGACAGAATTTTTTTTACTAGAAATGGCGGCGATCTGCGATTTTTATTGGGACTGCGACGTTATGGCGGACACATCGGACACTTTTGACACATTTTTGGCGCCATTCACATTTATACTGCGATCAGTGCTATAAATATGCACTAATTACAGTATAAATGTGACTGGCATTGAAGGGGTTAACACTAGGGGGTGAGGAAGGGGTTAAATGTATTCCCTGCATAGTGTTCTAACTGTGTGGGGGAGGGGGGTGACTGGGGGGGGGGTGACCGATCTGTGTCCCTATGTACAAGGGACACAGATCGGTCTCCTCTCCAGAGACAGGACGCTGTCTCTGTGTAAAACGGCAATGAGAGATGATCTCATATGTTTACATATGAGATCATCTCTCATTGGCTGCACAGATCGCATCGCAAACGGCCACTCTGGCCGTTCGCGGCGAACTGTAATTGGGACACGGCCAACACAGAGTTTCCCCGCTGGGCGTTCTGGAGCGCGTGCGGGGAACGCGCAAAGGGGCGGACGTCAATTGACGTCCACTTGGATTTTCGGATCCGCGCTGTAGCCGTCATTTGACTATAGCGCGGATCCCAAGCGGTTAAGCTAGTGCATTGTTGGGTCACTTACCTTTTCCTTTGATTTCCCTTCTAAATGTTTTTTTTCTTTGTTTGAATTTCTCACTTCCTGTTTCTCCTCAGTAAGCTTTCCACCATCATCCGAGCGATGGAAAGTCATTTAGAACAGCTTACTGAACACCTTATTGAGGAGTAACAGGAAGTGAGAAATTCAGACAAAAAAAACAAAGAAAAAAAACATTTAGAAGGGAAATTGAAGGAAAAGGTAAGTGAACCAACAATGCACTAGCTTAAAGGAACCTATTTAGAAAATAAATAACAAACCTTTACAACCCCTTTAAAGCCCTTGGATACAGGGGTGTCAAACTCAATTTCATGGTGGGCCGCATCAGCATTATGATTGTTCTCAAAAAGGCCGGTTGTATCTGTAAGATTAGATGTCCAGCGCATCCCCCCCCCTTACATTAGATGTCAAGAGCCACCCTACCATCAGAAGTTGAGCCCCCCACTCTCTCTTACATCACAGTGTACCTCCTTTCCTTATGCTGCTGCTTTGACACCTGTGGATTAGGATAATAACCAGTTACCTAGGACTTTAAGGGCTAGTTTACGCTTGCTTCAAAACATGGCTTCGGACACGTTTTGTTAAAGCTCTCTGAACGCCAGTCAAAGCAATGTCACTAAAAAAATAGGATAGCTTATGACTCGTTTTCACTGATCGGATCGGTTCGGGTTGGTTCGGTACCGTCCGCTATTTTGAGTGTTTCCATTATGAAAGCGGCCCATACAACCGAACCATACCGCACCATTCTGGGTCCTGCTTCAGATGTGGGGCCATAGAAAATGGTACGGTTCGGTTAGGGCGGAGCTACAATACATTCTACTGATTGGCGGAAACGCTAGGCATTTTTTCTAAACCCTGTATGGCCCCTGAGGCCGCGTACACACGTTCGATCCATCCGATGAGAATAGTCCGACGGACCGTTTTCATCGGTTCACCGCTGAAGCAGACCGATGGTCTGATGTGCGTACACACCATCAGTTCAAAAACCGATCGGGTCAGAACGCGGTGACGTAAAACACACGACGTGCTGAAAAAAAACGAAGTTCAATGCTTCCAAGCATGCGTCGACTTGATTCTGAGCAGGCGCGGGTTTTGAACCGATGCTTTTGTGTACTAACCATCGGTTTTGACCGATGGTCAGCCGTCCATCGGTTCGATTTTAAAGCAAGTTCGATAATTTTTGTCCGAAGGACAACAGACCGATGGGCCGTACACACGGTCGGTTTGGACCGATGAAACTGGACTTCAGACTTGCAGTGGAAACGCTCACCTGCATAGGCCGGACCATCCTAACCCTTCCAAACTGTACCCACTCGAACCGTTCTGCTCAGTTGAAACGAGGCTTAACAGTCCTGTTTAAACCATACGTTTGCTTGGTGCTTCAATTAGGCTTTGGTGACGCTTCGATGAGTCTTTGGTGGGGCTTTGGTGATGCTTTGGTGAGGCTTTGTGGGGCTTCAGTGAGGCTTCGTGGGGCTCCAATGAGGTTTCGGTGGGGCTTCAGTGGGGGCTTCAATGAGGCTTTGCCATAGACTTCTATGGAGGCTTTGAAGATGTTTACACTTGCTTCAAAACATGTCTCTCTGAACGCCAGTGGAAGCTCCTGTCACTAAATAAAATGGATAGCTTACAGTCCTGTTTACACCTTGCATTTGCTTGGTACTTTGATGGGGCTTTGTGGGGCTTCAATGAGGCTTCCCTAGGGCTTCACCACTGAAGCTACGTGGGATATAATTTTTGAAGCGAAGCCAAAGCGAAGCCAAAGCAAAGCAAACAGGACATTTTATTTAGTGACAGGGGCCTTGACTAGCATTCAGAGAGCTTTAACCTCCCTGGCGGTATGATTATGTCTGGAATTACGTACCAAAAGCGGTACCATTATTTGCAAGGAAATTTGGCGTTTTATACTGTAGGCCTGTAATTTTTAGGAATAACTCACTTAAATCTGACCAAACAAGAATCTAATAGGCATCCCGGGTATGACATTTTTTTAAAAACAAAATTATAAATTAAAATATAATAAATAATTATAAATAATTATAACAAATAATAATATAATTATAATAAAAATTATTCAATAATGTAATCAAATCAAAATCACTGAAATTTGCTCAGTTGCAGAATTGTCGTTGTCATTATTTTTTTTTTTTATGACGAATTTCCCCGCAAATCGCTATCGCACAATTCTGCAAGTGATTATAATTTATTATCGCTGTTTTCTAGCTGATCTAAAACCATTTTTAACATAAAGGGACACTTTTGGTTGCTATGGACAATCTACAGTTTTTAGGCAGAAAGAACAGTTTTTATTATATAAAAGTACATGTAGGACACTGGGCAGACCACTAGGGACAAGGGGGGGGGGTGTATTTTTTACATACAGTACTGTAATCTATAAGATTACAGTATACTGTATGTAATGTGTTGTTGTGTTGTTTACGTTTTTGAATTTGGCGCCGATCTCCGCTCCCGTGCGTCGTAACGTCGCAGGGAATGGAGATCGGCGGCACAGGAGGACGCTGTGTGAATCGAGCGAGGTCCCACTCGCTCACACAGCGCGGTGACATCGCTGGATCCAGGACAAGGTAAGCCAGCGCATGCTGCAGGCTCTGCATATCAACCCCGAGCGTGACTCGGGGATACCGATTATAGCAGAAAAAATCCACCCCGAGTCACGCTCGGGGATACCGCCAGGAGGGTTAAAGAGGGGGTTCACCCCCAAAAAAATGTTTAACATTACATTCAGCCGAGTTGTCAGAATGACAATCGGCTGTTTTTTTTTTTTCAGTGCAGCACATACCGTATTTTCACCGCCGCTTCCGGGTATGTAATCTGCGGGACTGGGCGTTCCTAAGTGATTGACATCCTTCCGACCGGCGCATACAGCACGTCACTAGTTGCCAAAAGAAGCCGGACTGCGAGTCGGCTCTATACGACGCCTGCGCACCGACGTTCGGCTTCTTTCGGCAACTCGTGACGCGCTGTATGCGCCGGTCGGAAGGATGTGAAGACTCTGGTTCTTTTATTTATCCTGTCTGGGGAGGACCATTTGTTGTAACCCCCAACCTAAAGAATGCTACACAATGCAGTTAAAATGCTATATTGTCAAGAAATGTAGGCCTAAGAAGGTTCATAAGGAGAATTTGCTTATGAGATTCAATGGAGTTACAGGATAAGACATCAGCCTTGTGCCTTGTTCTTGACAAAAAAAAAGAGCGCTTTTGTCCAATTAATAATCAGTGTTTATATATGGAATTGTATGGGCTATGGGGGGTACCTCATCCTTGAGAAGATATAAAAATAGGACAAATTGAGCGGACTTTACCGGTACCAGTGAAGGACAATCACAACATAATTCTAATTAGAATTATGTTGTGATTGTCCTTCACTGGTACCGGTAAAGTCCGCTCAATTTGTCCTATTTTAACCACCATTGGCGTACCTGTACGACCCTGCCTAGACGTGGGTCGGGGGTCCGATCGGGACCCCCCCCCCGCTACATGCGCCGGTCGGATTCCCGCGGGGAGCGATCCGGGACGACGGCGCGGCTATTCGTTTATAGCCGCTCCGTCGCGATCGCTCCCCGGAGCTGAAGAACGTGGAGAGCCGTATGTAAACACGGCTTCCCCGTGCTTCACTGTGGCGGCGCGTCGATCGAGTGATCCCTTTTATAGGGAGACTCGATCAATGACGTCAGTCCTACAGTCACACCGCCCTACAGTTGTAAACACACACTAGGTGAAATCCTAACTCCTACAGCGCCCCCTGTGGTTAACTCCCAAACTGCAACTGTCATTTTCACAATAAACAATGCAATTTAAATGCATTTTTTGCTGTGAAAATGACAATGTGTCAAAATTGTCCGAAGTGTCCGCCATAATGTCGCAGTCACGAAAAAAATCACTGATTGCCGCCATTAGTAGTAAAAAAAAATAATAAAACTATCCCCTATTTTGTAAACGCTATAAATTTTGCGCAAACCAATCGATAAACACTTATTGCGATTTTTTTTACCAAAAATAGGTAGAAGAATACGTATCGGCCTAAACTGAGGAAAAAAAATGTTTTATATATGTTTTTGGGGGATATTTATTATAGCAAAAAGTAAAAAATATTGTATTTTTTTCAAAATTGTCGCTCTATTTTTGTTTATGGCTGCATTCACACCTAAGCGACAGCCGCGTTCGCGTGTAGCGGCAGATTTGCCGCGATTACAAATGTTTCAATTTTTTTTTTTTTCCTAAAGTATTCCCATTGCTGTCTATGGGAAAACGCGCCTGTCGCGTGAAAAAAAGGGTCCGGGACTTTTTTTCAGGCGACAGGCGTTGCGCGTCTATGAGATGTGAACCATCTCCATAGACGGCAATGGGAATTCTCCCCTCTAGCGACAGAAGCGTCCCGCGTCGGGCGTTTTGTCGCTTAGGTGTGAATGGGGTCTATAGCGCAAAAAATAAAAACCGCAGAGGTGATCAAATACCACCAAAAGAAAGCTCTATTTGTGGGGAAAAAAGGACACCAATTTTGTTTGGGAGCCACGTCGCACGACCGCGCAATTGTCTGTTAAAGCGACGCAGTGCCGAATTGTAAAAACCCCTTGGGTCATTTAGCAGCATATTGGTCCGGTCCTTAAGTGGTTAATAATTAATCTGTGTTCTCCATTAGGTTTTACCTACTGTATGTGCGAGGCAGTACTGAAAAATGTCCACCAGATGGCAGGCTAAGACAGCTTTCCTAGAAATTCCAGAAGTACTTTGACCCACGCATAGGTGTTGAATTTAACACTCCCAATGATGTGTAATGTATATTATTTCTCACTTTGCCATCATCTTTTTAACACAAACAAATGTATTTGTTATGTGCAGGTGCAGTCCACAGCAAACATGACTTCCCAGCCTGCCTGCATTGATTGTAATTGTTCACATTTGATATCAACCATTTTTCTGGAACACCTGCAAAATAAAAAGATTATTTCAGTTCAGTAAGTGATCACTCATATTGTAAGCTATGTTATGGCAGAGTGAAATTTATCAGCATGGTGGACAATTTTTGAGATAGCCCATTTATGTTGCTTGAAAACACTGGGCCAGAATCAGAAAGATGCGAGCATCTTTCTGCTGGCGTAACGTATCTCCGACGCAAGGTGCTTTCCCCGACTTGTTCATTCCCCGACTTAGTTGGGATAGGCAGTACACTTTGGTGGGGGTGGGTCTCCGATACGTTACGCCGCTGTAACTTTGGGCACAAGTTCTGTATTCAGAAAGAACTTGCGCCCTTATTTACGGTGGCGTAACGTATGTGTTGCGGCATAAGGCCGTGTAATTCAAATGGGCATGTTGGGGGCGTGTTGTATTTAAATTTGACTTGACCCCGCGGTTTTTACGTTTATTTTTGAACGTCGCATGCGCCATCTGTAAAATATCCCAGTGTGCATTGCGCCAAAGTACCCCGCAAGGACGTATTGGAATCGACGTGAACGTAAATGACGTCCAGCCCTATTCGCGAACGACTTACGCAAACAACGTAAAATTTTAAAGTCGAACGCAAATGACGTAAAAGAAAAGCGCCGGGCGGTCGTTCGTTTCTTAATCGGTGTAAATACTAATTTGCATATTCCTCGCGTAAACATACGGAAGCGCCACCTAGCGGCCAGCCAGAAAATGCAGCCTAAGATACGACGGTGTAAGACACTGATTCTCTGAATCAGGCGCATAGATACGACCGACCGCACTCAGAGATACGACGGCGTATCAGGAGATACGCCGTCGTATCTCTTTTCTGAATCCGGCCCACTGGTTAGAATGTATTTTCATTCTAAACAAAATAAAGGTAACTCTTTGTACACATAGGTTCAGAAATATAAATATATATATATATATATATATATATATATATAGGCCCAGATTCTCAAAGGGCTTACGACGGCGCAACGCAATATACGCCGTCGTAAGTCCTAATCTGGGCCGTCGTATCTATGCGACTGATTCTTAGAATCAGTTACGCATAGATATCCATTAGATCCAACAGGCATAAGGCTCTTACGCTGTCGGATCTTGAATGCAATTTTTTTTTTGCCGCTAGGTGTCGCCTTCCCCATCGAGTATGCAAATTAGCAAAATACGCGAATTCCCGAACGTACACGCGGTCAACGCAGTGAAGTTACGACGTTTACGTTAGATTTGCGCCGCGTAAAGTTGCCCCTGCTATATGAGGGGCAACCAATGTTAAGTATGGCCGTCGTTCCCGCGTCAAAATTTTTTAATTTACGTAAGTCGTCCGTGAATGGGACTGGAATGGGGCTGGACGCCATTTACGTTCACGTCGAAACCAATGACGTCCTTGCGACGTCATTTGGAGCAATGCACCCTGGGATTAATTTAAATGATCCACGCCCCCTACCCGGCTAATTTGAATTGGCTGAGCAGCTGCGTGTGAGCCATCCACAGTCACAGTGGTGGCTGATGAGTCGGTCGATCTTCTACTCTCTCCTCCTCCTAGGCGTCCAATTGGATCGCCTGGTGTTTTGGCCGATCAGGAAACTGGTCGGCAGGGGCGGACTGACCATTGGGACTTTCGGGCACTGCCCGAGGACCCTATGCCATTAGGGGGCCCCATCAGGGTTGCCAGGCTCAATAAAACCAGGGACAGTATGTAAAAATCTGTGTTTTCTTTACATCTGTCCTTGATATGTCCGAAACCGACATGCTTTTGATGTGAAAAGGGGTAACTTTACGTCGGTCAGACGCCTTACGTAAACGACGTATATTGATATGCCGGAAGCAACTACAATCGTGAATCCGCGTATCTTACTCATTTGCATATTTTTTAATGGGAATGCCGAATGCGTCCAGCGTAACTATGCGCCCACGATACGCCGGCGTAGGCAAGTTACGTCGGACGGCAGAAGCCATGTTTTCAGGCGTATCTAGCTTTGTGAATCGGCGTAAAGATGCGACGGCGCACATTTGAAATTACGGCGGTGTATCTGGAGATACGCCGCCGTATCTCCTTTCTGAATCTGGCCCATAGTTTATATTGTAATGAAATAAACGGACATTCCGAAAAACAAAACCGTGTTTTTTTTTCATGACAGAATGTTGGCTCAAACTTGTCTTGCATACACACCGTCACACAAATATTGTCGGAAATTCCAATCGCCAAGAACGCGGTGACGTACAACACTACGACGAGCCGAGAAAAATTAAGTTCAATGATCCCGATCATGCGTCGAATTGATTCCGAGCATGCGTAGGATTTTTGTGTGTCGGAATTGCGTACAGACGATTGGAATTTCTTGTCGGAAAAATTGAGAACCAGCTCTCAAATTTTTGTTGTCGGAAATTCCTACAGCAAATGTTCGATGGAGCATGCACAAGGTCGGATTTTCCGACAACAAGCTCACATCGAACATTTGTTTGTCGGAAATTCCGACCTTGTGTACGCGGCATATGGGTGCAACATGTAACATGGTGCAAATCAGATCTCCCCACCCCCAAACCGTGGGCTATCGATGGCCCACAATTTTAAAAACATTTACAGATGATAGCAAACAAAGGGCCAGATTCACAGAAAAAGTACGCCGGAGTATCTGCTGATACTCCGGCGTACTTTCAAATTTGCCGCGTCGTATCTTTATTTGTAATTCACAAACAAAGATACGACGGCATTTGGCTAAGATCCGACAGGCGTACGGCTTCGTACGCCTTCGGATCTTAGGATGCAATACTTCGGCGACCGCTGGGTGGAGTTCGCGTCGTTTTCCACGTCGGGTATGCAAATTAGCTGATTACGGCGATCCACGAAGGTACGCGCGTTCGTCGCATTCTCTTACGTCGTCGCTAGTCGTTTTTTCCCGTCGCAAACTTAGGCCTGCTATTTCATGGCTTAGATTTAGAACAGCCATGTTAAAGTATGGCCGTCGTTCCCGCGTCAAATTTGACATTTTTTTTTTTTGCGTAAGACATCCGGGAATACGAATGTACGTTACGCACGTCGCCGTTCAAAAACCACGTCGGGGCGCCGTAATTTCGCGCAAAGCACGGCGGGAAATTTCCTAACGGAGCATGCGCAGAACGTTCGGCGCGGAAACGCGCCTAATTTAAATGGTACACGCCCCATTTGAATTAGGCGGGCTTGCGCCGGACGGCTTTACGCTACGCCGCCGCAAGTTTACACGTAAGTGCTTTGTGAATCAAGCACTTGCGGAGGCGTAACGTAAAGGGGATACGTTACGCCGCTGTAATTATTTGTGAATCTGGCCCAAAATATTGATTCCTAAGAAAGACTGTAAAAAAAAAAATGATTATATTTTTGTATAGAGGAAGGTCCCTCTTCTGGCGGAGGGTCCAGGGCCACAGCTCCATTAGAAATCCAGCACTGGTTGAAGATAATGTAATTTTGCACCCTTACAGTAGCGTTGGTCCTCAGTACTAGTGTTGCTCACGAATATTCGAATTGCGAATATTCGTTACGAATATGGCATATTCGAATATTCGCAAATAACTCGAATTTCGCGGCCAAAATTCGCTATTCCGAATATTCGTATTTTTTCTAATTTATTTTTAAAACAGATCACATCCTATCGACGTCTAAAAGCATTGCTGGTATGATTAGAGACCCTGGGCCGAGTAGCTAAGCTGAGGCGATCCTTTTACGTTGCCGAATATTTGCAATTGCGAATATTCGATTTCCGAATATTCGCGAATACTTTCTCCGCCCTTCTTTTGCATCAGAGCCAATCAGAGTTCTCCCACCACAGTTGTCAAAATTTCGCAATCAATTTCGCATTCGCATTAGCGAAATTTCGATAAAATATCACGAATATTCGCAAATACTTTCTCCGCCCTTCTTTTGCATCAGAGCCAATCAGAGTTCTCCTACCACAGTTGTCAACATTTCGCAATCAATTTCGCATTCGCATTAGCGAAATTTCGATAAAATATCACGAATATTCGCGAATACTTTCTCCGCCCTTCTTTTGCATCAGAGCCAATCAGAGTTCTCCTACCACAGTTGTCAAAATTTCGCAATCAATTTTGCATTCGCGAAATTTCGCAAAAAAAAAAATTTTTTGATAAAATATCACGAATATTCGATTTTAGCGAATATTTCACGAATATTCGTCTATATATTCGTGTTATATCGCGAAATCGAATATGGCGTATTCCGCTCAACACTACTCAGTACATCAGCACAGCATCCTGTGTGTCTCTGGGACATGCATAATGCATTGTGTTTCTTTGCTCATATACAAATGACTTGCTAAGCACCTGTTAATTTTACACCCCTATGTGCTTCTATACGTTTGGACAATTGCTCAAGATCTGCACCTGTGACTTTTGTTATACATGCTTTGTTCTACAGATTGGAACATTTACTGTGCAGATACACTCCACTTTGGTCCTAGTTCTCTTGTGTTGTCACAATGGAAAGCCTTTATTCCAGTCTGCCTTCTACTCTTCATTGTATGCACCACCTGTTTTGGTTATTAGGATGGAAGAGTAGAGAGACAGGAGGATTGAATAAATAGGCAAAATGTATGGATGTCCAAATGAAATAAAAACGCAAGTCCCGAAAAAACTATGTTTAGATTTAGATGGAGTAGAATTTAGTTTGAAATGCTTCATTATTGGAACATTCGATACATTTTGTAATTTTTTTTTTTTTAGAAAATTCTTTTTAATAAGGTTTTTCGCTTAGAGAAAAAATAATACAAACTTGGAACGATACATTTTTATTTATTTATTTTAATAATTTTTAATAAGGTTTTTCACAAAAAAATAATACAAACTTGGAACGATTAAGTTTTATTTATTTATTTTTAAAAGAATTTTTAATAAGGTTTTTCACCCAAAAAATATACAAACTTGAAACGATTCATTTTTATTTATTTTTTTAAAAAATAATTTTTAATAAGGTTTTTCACAAAAAAAAATACAAACTTGGAACGATAATTTTTTATTTATTTATTTTATTAATTTTTAATAAGGTTTTTCTCAAAAAAAATATACAAACTTGGAACGATTAATTTTTATTTATTTTTTTTTAATAATTTTTAATAAGGTTTTTCACAAAAAAAATATACAAACTTGGAACGATTATTTTTTTTTTTTTTAAATAATTTTTAATAAGGTTTTTCACAAAAAAAATATACAAACTTGGAACGATTAATTTTCTAATGGTAAGTAGGATCAAACTGATATTATTTAGTACAGGAACTACTTTTTGAAATCGCAGATGCGGCGTCGCACTGATTAGGACAGTGCCATTGCCGACAATTGCCGCCGATTTGAGATGCGATTTGACATGTCGAATCGCATCTCAAATCGTTCCAAATCATACCCAGTGTGAACCAGGGCTTAAACTTTTTTTTCCCCAAATAAACAACATTTTAGCTATGAGGCTAGGTTCACACTGCTGTGAATTCAAAATCGCGATAAAATCGCGATTTTATAGCGATTTCGCGGCTGCAGTTTTGCCGCGATTTTGCCGCGATTTCGGAGACATCTGTGTAGGGTTCAATGTAAATCGCGGCCCGAAATTGCAAAAAGTAGTACAGGAACTACTTTTTGAAATCGGTGCAGCACCGCAGATGCTGCGTTGCACTGATTAGGACGGTGCCATTGCCGACAATTGCCGGCAAATGCCGCCGATTTGAGATGCGATTTGACATGTGAAATCGCATCTCAAATCGTACCAAATCGTACCCAGTGTGAACCTGGGCTCAGGCCTGGTTCAGCCCAGGTTCACACTGGGTACGATTTGGTACGATTTGAGATGCAATTTCACATGTCAAATCGCATCTCAAATCGGCGGCATTTGCCGGCAATTGTCCTGCACAGATGTCTCTTAAATCGCGGCCGAAATCGCGGCAAAATCGCGATTTTACTGCGATTTTGAATTCGCAGCAGTGTGAACCTAGCCTCACACCTAGGCATCTTTAGTGCTTTTTGCATTTTGCAGATTTGCACTACAGAACGTGTTACATAGGAAACCATGTCAGGCTCGATTCACACCTATGCATGTTGCTTTTGAGCGTTTTTGCAATGCTTTTTGCGGTGCTTGCTGCGGTTTTTTGACGTGCGTTTTTACCGCGATTCGCAGTTTTTTCTTTTTTGTTTTAGCCAGCAATTTTTTTTTTTACATTTCCTTTAACAACCAGCTATAAACAGGTTAAAAAAACGCAGAACGCAAATCGCGGCAAAATCGCGGGACTTGCGTTTTTGATGCAGGTCCATTGAATTTTTTTGCATGCAAAACGCTGCTTTTTGCAGGAAAAAAAGTCCCTGACCCTTTCCAAAAACACAGAGGCACAAAAAAGCATTGATGTGAACATGTTCCATAGGAAACCATGTTAAAAAATTTGCCTGCATTTCTGCAAAATGCATCAAAAAATGCATTAGTGTGAATGGAGCCTAAAATGGACTGCAGTGCAAATCTGCAAAATGCAAAAAAAATAAAAAATGCATAGGTGTGAACCAGGCCTAAGGCTTGTTGTTTTTGAGCTGTTTGTGGTGCTTACTGCGCTTTTGGAAATGCGTTTTTACCGTGATTTTACTGCGATTCGCGTTTTGTGCTTTTTTTTCACACTGTATATAGCTGGTTTGCTAAGGAGGGTGCCGGCCGCTGCATCCTTAACAACCGATGAGTCATCCGCTGTCATTCCCCTCTGAATCCATACTAGACCCAAGGGCCTGGTATGGACCTGGGGCGGGACCCCACGCTGTTTTTTTTTCACAATTTTTTATTTAGCCGTGATTTGCCGATATGGTTCCTCCTATCGATATGGTTCCTCCCTTGCTTGCGCAGGCGCAATCCGAGCCAGCGGAAATCACCGAACCTGATCAGCTGTAGCAACATGTCCAGGGTGACGTGGAATTTGCTGTAAGTGACCAGTCGGCCTCACGTCCTCGCTTCGCTGCGCTCGCTCTTTTTTTAACATCCTCCAATCCACGGGGATGGTAAGAATGAGCCTGGATGCCGCCCTGAGCTGCGCATAAGAACAGCTGTTCAGGTTTGGAGATTTCCGTGGGCTTCGTCTGCGCCTGCGCAGTCAAGCAGGGAACCATAACGATAGGGGAACTAGCTCGACAAGACACCGGCAGATTTTTTACATTCAGCGGGAAGCCAGCTGATAGCAGATGACTCGCTGGTTGTTAAGGACGCGGCGGCCAGCTTCCCAGCCCCCTCCTTAGCAACCAGCTACATACAGTGTAAAAAAAATGCAAACTGCAAATCGCGTCAAAATCACGGTAAGGCTGGATTCACACCTATACATTTTGTGTGCTTTTTGCATTTTGAAAGATTTGAACTACAGAACGTGTTTCATAGGAAACAATGGTAAATGGACTGTAGTACAAATCTGTAATAAAAAAAATGCAAAAAGCGCTAAAAATGCATAGGTGTCAAGCCAGTCTAAAAATGTGGTATTTGCGCGTTTTGGATGCGGGTCCATTAAAGTCTATTACAAGCAAAACGCTGCATTTTTCTAAAAAAAAAGTCCCTGGCCCTTTCCAAAGACGCCGAGGCACAAAAAGGCATTGATGTGAACATGTTCCATAGGAACCCATGTTAAAAAATGTCCCTGCTTTTCTGCAAAATGCATCAAAAAACACATTTGTGTGAATAGAGCCTTAGGCTGGATTCACAGCTATGCATTTTTTGTGCTTTTTGCATTTTGCACTACAGTTTTACATGGTTTCCTATGGAACACGTTCTGTAGTGCAAATCTGCAAAATGCAAAAAGCACTAAAAATACTGAGGCTCGATTCACACCTATGCATGTTGCTTTTGAGCGTTTTTGCAATGCTTTTTGCGGTGCTTGCTGCGTTTTTTGACGTGCGTTTTTACCGCGATTTGCGTTTTGCCTTTTTTTTTTAGCCATTAATTTTTATTTTTTTACATTTCCTTTAACAACCAGCTATAAACAGGTTAAAGATAACGCAAATCGCGGCAAAATCGTTGCACTTGCGTTTTTGATGCAGATCCATTGAATTCTATTGCATGCAAAACGCTGCTTTTTGCAGGAAAAAAAGTCCCCGACCCTTTCCAAAAACGCTGAGGCACAAAAAAGCATTGATGTGAACATGTTCCATAGGAAACCATGTTAAAAAAATTCCCTGCATTTCTGCAAAATGCATCAAAAAAAGCATTAGTGTGAATGGAGCCTAAATGTGGTTTTATTTCTGGAAAAATAGTATATATTGTAATGAATCCTGTTTCATACACCTTGGATACCATTTTTTTTTCTTTTAATACATTGTTATAAAAAGAAAAAAAAAATACAAAATGAATTAATCAATTACAAAAATATAAATTTAAAATAAAATACAAAGTAAACAAAATATAGTAGCAGACAAAATTCCAAGGACTTTTGAACGAAATTTGCCGACTGTATGACAAGAAAGGTTTCTTAGAACTTCCTCGGAAAAGTTCAAACTAAAATATAACCATGCATGGCCAACTCTTGTCAGGTTTTTATTGCTAAAACGTTGCATTGTATCTATTGCGTAGCTTACAGTTTGCCCAAAGTTGTGAATTGGTGGATGGTGCCACCATACAGTTGTGAGGAAATAAGAAGCACACCTTGATATAGTGATAGTCTTGTTCTTTGTGTACATGAAGCAATGGGTATCACAATGTTTCTGGGTCGTGAAGGATCCCTTTCTCAATACAGTCAATGAGTGGGAGCTCCCGAAACATCATCGTTGTAGCTTAGCAGTTCCTTAGATGTTGAGGTTGCATGTGTGAATATATTACCAAACATCCACCAGCAAGATTCTGAATATACTACAGCTTAACTGAACCCGGGCTGACTCTGATAATTGGTTTTATTGTAGCCTCTGGCAACGCTGTTACTGTGTACACAGGTGCTGCCAAATACAAACTGCTGTAAGTGAAAGCAAGCAATGAGCTGCTAATGCTATCTAGCAAATACTGCATCTGTGCTAAAATCACTAAGTCCACTCAGTTTACCTTGATCTGAGTTCTCTTTATTTCACAGAAAACTAGAATGTCAGGAAACTGAATGCAGAGGGCACCTTACATGTTTACTGGTAGTGTATACTCTAAAGTCTGCGCTAGGTAGCGAAAATCCTCTCGGCCTCATTTATCACCAGTGCCAAATGTCCAAGGCCTATTTGAATATGATTGATGGATATGCAAGACGTTTAACTGATCATTGCATATGTGTGTGTGATATCTGATCAGTTGTATCGGACTCCCAATGATTCCATGGCCAGCTCTCTGGACACCATGCCTACTCACTCCCCCATTGCTTGGCTATGGACCAGCATGCAGAATTTGATAACACAGCTACAAAGCTGATTTGTACACACATACTAGGGCCAATAAACCTACCAACCTTGTGGAAGGTGTAATGGAGTCAGGGCCGCTGATAGGGGGGGGACCACCAGTCCTTCTGTAGGGGGCCTGGGCAGTGGTGTATCCAGGGTATGGCAGCCATGGCAAGTGCCATGGGCGCCATATGAAGGGGGTGCTGTTGAGTGGCTGGGCAGCAAGGCACTTATCAGGGTCTCTTCTTTCCTCCTCCCGAGCATAGGCAGGATCTCCTTTTCAGCACCTTTGCTGATGGACAATGGCAGCGCCATCCCTGCTGCCTACAGCCACAGCCCTCCCCTGTTCTCCCAGGCTCTCCCATTCCATCTGGTCGGATTGGCAGCGCACAAAGAAGAAGGAGGAACATCAGTTTCTCTCTCTCCTCTGTGAAAACTGGGGCCTTAAGTGATGAAGATTTTATCACTTTTGTATTGGTTCTGCATTTACCTGGCCTTGGAGGGCAGAGGAGGGATCAGGGGTCTAATAAACCCCAGGTTTCTCCATAAAGAGGATATGTCACTACCCAAGGTATCACAAGGGATGATAAATATTACTAGTTTTGTTAGCTGTTTTTTTTGTTAAGGTTATCTGAAAGATGGGTTTCAAATGTTTCGACAGGGGCGTAGTTTCAGTGCTTGCCATAGGCGCTTTTTTCACTAGATACGCCTCTGGGCCCGGGCACACAGGGGGGCCCAAACAGCAGGGGGAATTAGTGAGGTCGGGCGGAGGGGCAATTACAGAAGGTTGTCTTGTGCGGCTCTCTGCAGCAGCTGAAAGCCTGTCTCTCCTCCTCTTTCCGTCTTTCAACTACTGCAGGGAGAGACACAGACACAGGGCATCGTTCCTGTAATTGCTTCCCCGACACGATCCCCCTCTCTGTCTTGCCTGCTTCTGATCCCCCCCCCCCCATGTCACTGTGCTGCCCCCTCCCCTAAAGCATTGTAGTCTTTCCTGTCCTGTAAAAAAAAAAAAAAAGTTAAAATTTGTAATAAATAATTTAAAAAAATTGTAAAATAAAATAATAAAAAAAACATTTTTATAAAAAGTATAATTTTTATAAAATTTTTAAAAAAATAATAAAAAATTGATAATTCACACAGGTTCTCTGTTATGCTTGTGTTCGCTAATAATGATTTTAGTGTATTTTTAGTGAAAATATGGTCTTGATATATTGAGGGGGGCGGGGCCCCTGTCAGGTAGGCTGTACAGGGCCCCATGATTTCTAACAGCAGCCCTGAATGGAGTACCCATAGGAAACCTGAGCACAAGGAGGACATGTAAACTTCATACAGATAGTGCCTTGGCTAAGATTCAAGCCAAGGACGTCAATGCTGCGGGTCGTAAATGTTAACCACTTACGCTAGCAGGTTAATTTGTGGTTGATTCCTGACGATTTGGACAAAATTCGAGCCGTGGGTGGCCCTATTAGCCCCACCTGGTCCGACTGTAATGGAAAAATGGAAAGAGCTGGGTGGAAAACTGTCCCCCAAACAGTGCATCCTATCAGATGAAGTCACTGTTTGGGAATTAAAGCGGATCTTCACTGCATCTGAACACCAAAAACACTATTTACTTTATTTTTAATATTCAAAGCAAACTCTCCCCCATCCATCCATGTCTCTATGCTTTATTATGTTAATAAATCACTTTGAAAAACACCCTCCTAGCATTTCTGGCTGCGATCCTCTTGAGTAAGCACAAATGATTCATGTAGCATTTACTTCCTGGAATCAATCTGCCCTTAGCTCAGGCATGCATGCAGGAGAGTGTGCTAAGAAAACCACCCTTTCTCTCCTCCCCTCCTAAAGACTCCTGGGATGTATGACATCATTTGCCTAGGCAAGAAACCAGGAAGTAACTGAAGAAGTGTAAAAAAAGAAGAAGTTTAAAGCAAGTAAATATGACATACTTTCCTATCTAATATTCAAAGATAAGTTGCGCTAAACAATCAAATAATACATAAAAGTAAATAGTAAATAGTAAATAGTAAATAATACATAAATAATACATAGTGCAAATCAAGTCCACAGTGAAGTGGCTTTCAAAGTGACAATGTATCACAGTGCACCAAGAAATGAGCGATGTTCAGAAAGATGACTTCCACCTCTTAAAGAATGGCCGCTTACCGACTCCCTATGATCTCCTATTACGGGTGATCGCACACGCTTTCGGCTCTATGCCCAGCCTTTAATGGATCCAGATGAAATTGTAAACCTCCCACAATTTTGAGATGGGAATGAGGGACACCTACTAACAAACGTATGTAGGCATAAGACACGCCCCATGCCGCACCCCCTTAAAAGAGAATTAACCCAAAAAAAGGTTAATTAAATCCACAAGGACTTTTTTTTACCACCACTATTCCTTTATATTGGCTTTTAAAATGTACAAATGCAGCAATTTAGAATTGGGATGAAAAGTTTAGCACTGGGAAACACATTTTGAAAGATAAAAAGTGCATTTTATATACAACTATATAGATCAGACCAAAATGAGGGACAAACAAGGGAGAAAGAGGGATAGAGGGACATTGCTCCAAATCAGGGACAGTCCCTCGAAATTAGGGACAGTTGGGAGCTAGGAAATCGTACTTCACAAACTTCCACCGTCCCGATTGGGCACGATCATATAAGCACCCCAAAGAGAAATAAAAGCCTCAATAGCATAAATTAGCAGGATTTTTGTGTATTTTTTTTTTTTTTTAGGGTGGAACCAACTCCACTTTAAGAGTTCAGATCTCATGAAGCCCATTTGAGAAAAATCTGTGGGCCAGATTCAGGTAGACTTACGACGGGCGTATCAGTAGATACGCCGTCATAAGTCTCAAACTGAGATACGCTTAAATATTGCTAAGATAAGACCAGCGTAAGTCTCCTACGCCGTCGTATCTTAACTGCATATTTACACTGGCCGCTAGGGGCGTGTACGCTGATTTACGCCTAGAATATGTAAATCAGCTAGATACGCCTATTCACGAAAGTACGCCCCGCCCGTCGTAGTAAAGATGCGCTGTTTACGTAAGGGGTTTTCAGGCGTAAAGATAAACCACCAAAAAGATGGCGCAGCCAATGTTAAGTATGGACGTCGGAACCGTGTCAAATTTTTCAAGTTTTAAGTCGTTTGCGTAACTCGTCCGTGAATGGGGCTGGCCGTAATTTACGTTCACGTCGAAAGCATTGACGATTTGCCGACGTCATTCGAAACTTAATTTACGTGGGGTCACACTTAATAAACATAAAACACGCCCACAGCTTCAACATTTGAATTAGGCGGGCTTACGCCGGCCCTAATACACTACGTCGCCGTAACTTCGGGCGCAAAATCTTTGAGAATACCATACGCACCTCTCAAATTTACGGCGGCGTTGCGTATTGGAGATACGCTACGCCCGCCTAAAGGTATGTGAATCTAGCCCTATGTGTTTATGGCTAGCTTTAGCCATGGCCATTGTATACATCATTGTTTTGCATGCGAGAGGCAACAGGGAGTCTGCAGTGTGTGTGTCTAGGGTTTGCTCTTCTGTAGCACAAGCAGGGGCTCCTATACCTCCAATAAAAGCTACTGAGTCCACCAATGCAGTAGAGTTTATCTATACATCGTTATAGCCTAGGTCAATTAAACTGCACTAATATGAGCTTGGTGTTAATGGCCCTTGGGTGCTCTTTGTGTACCCATCTACACTAATCCCAAACTCTTACTTATAAGATGGGGGTTACCTCTTTAGTTTTTTTTTTTAAATGCCAAAACATTTGTTCTTCACCCAACAGGGAGTATTTCGCGAGTCACAACACCTACTGAAGAAAAACCAACTGATATGATCAATGGCTTTTTATAGAGGTAATCTGTCGCAGTTGTTCCAAACCCATCCAGTGTAAATTATAAACAGCAGGTATTGGACAAAAGGTATCTAAATGACCAACTGCAGCCAAAAGCGTCTTTATTTTTGTTTTGGATAGAGTGAGGAAGGCATTCTTACAGCTGTCTGGGTTTCCATTTGGGATGTGTCTTCTCTCTTCTTATCTATTTGACTAACATAATACAGAACAGGATCAAGGGGTAGTCTAATGGCATACTAAAGCATCCCACTCTATCCAAATATGAAATAATGCCTAGTACACACGGTCGTTTTTCCGCCGGGAAAACCGGGCGTGTATATGCTCCTTAGCAGTTTTCCCGACAGGAAAACTGCGGTTTAAAAAATAAGAACATGTTTTCCTTTTTCTCGCCGCGAATCGCAGCGTTTTTTCCCAGCAGTATTCCTATGGGAAAGACTGCGAGGAAGCAATGCACACGGCCGGTTCTCCCGACCAAAGTTCTCCTGGCAATGGAAAACAGGCCGTGTGTACAGAGGAAAAGGGACCGAGACGGTTCTCGGTTTTCCCGTCGGTCTTTTGACAGGGTGCCAGGTGTGCATTAGCATTAGCCAGGGACAGCACCGGGTGGGTGGTTGGGGATACCAGTGGCCAGTGTAAATGCCCCTATTATATTAAAGGCTAGGTTCAACAGTGGGAACACGTTACACCTGTATTTAGGGCGTAACATAATATTCTCCCAATCAACTGTCTCCCACCACCAGAGCCTCCTTTCCTGTGACAGCAGGAGGCGTTCATGTATGTTTGAGATTTGGGGTGCACACCCTAATGTAAAAGGCTGCGCACACCTATGAGTTATGCTGCGTACACACGATAATTTTTCGGGTTATAAAAAACAAAGTTTTTCAGCCTCTAGAAAAAACAAAAAAATTTTCAACTTCATCATTAAAACAACATTGCCTATACACGATAGTGAAAAAAAAATGCTCTAGCAAAGCGTGGTGACGTACAACACATACGACGGCACTATAAAAGGGAAGTTCCATGCGGATGACGCCACCCTTTGGGCTGCTTTAGCTTATTTCGTGTTAGTAAAAGACGATTCGCGCTTTTCTGTCTGTTACAGCGTAATGAATGTGCTTACTCCATTACGAACGGTAGTTTTACCAGAACAAGCGCTCCCGTCTCATAACTTGCTTCTGAGCATGCGCGGGTTTTTCACGTCGTTAAAGCCCACACACGACCATTTTTTACAACCCGAAAAACGACATAGTTTAAAATGTCGTGAAAAAATAGAGCACGTTCAAATTTTTTTTGTCGTTTTTCAGAACCCGAAAAATGCTCTGAAGCCCACACACGATCTTTTAAATTACATTTTTTAAAAACGTTGTTTTTTACAACTCAAAAAATGATCGTGTGTACGCGGCATAATCAATCGATTTTTGCACATTCTTGCAATAATATATCACCATGTATGATGTTCGAATGGATACAGGAGCATGAGGGCCTTAAAGGGGTTGTAAACCCTCAAGGTTTTTCACCGTAATGGAGACTAGAAAAGCTAGGGGAAAGTGACTATTCTGTAGACTGGAAAATGTTGGCAGAGTCACTATTCTTCTCTTTTCTCTACTGACATACTCATTCACTACTGTCATCCGATGGAACACCTGATATAGACATATGGACAAATCTTAAGAATAAACAGATCTCATGAATACAGCCAGTGCTAAGCTGGACATAGATGGCCTGAATTTTGGGCAATTTCTGCTGAATCAGATGTATTTCGAGAAAATGGATGGTGCTGCAATACCACCCAGCTCAACAAAAGTCAATTTACAAAGCATCTGAGTCAGGTAAATAATTATCAGCTAAATGGTGACTGCATCCTATCGGATACAGTCACTATTTGGCAACGCCATCGTATTCAGGGAGCTATGGGTGTTGCGGTCAAACAATACAATAGCCAGCAGTGGAGATTTCTCCATCCAAACTGTTAGCGTGGGGATTAGGCAATCAGCTGATTTTCAGTTATTCATCCTATGGGTGAACAAGAGAAAATTAAGGCTTCCATTGTGGCAAAGTGTAAGCAGATACCCATAATTTCTGCTTATGGATCTCAATTTTTAGATCCTCTTGACCAGGGGTCTCAAAACTTTTCAATCAAAGGGCCACTTTATTGTCTTTCCGACTTTAGAAGGGCCGGATTGTGGCCAGCAGGGGCAGAAAATGTCACGGGCCCAAAATCAGTGAGAATAAATATGGCCTCAGGGTTGGTGGTCAATAGGAGGAGTATTCCCCCTATTAGTAGGAGGAATAGTATTCCATCATTGGTATCCATGGAAGATACAGTGCCCCATTGTTGGTGTTAATGGGATGAATAGAACCTCAGATCATTGGAAGGAATTGTCCCCCAAGGGCCACATAAAGGCTAGCAAAGTGCCACATCTGGCCCTCGGGCCACAGTTTGGAGACCCCTGCTCTTGACCAACAGGGAGTTCCTTGAGATGTTGTTGAGGGTTCCCTGAGTTGTGGCTGATTGACCTTCCACGTGATGGTACCTGCATAATTCAGGGTCCAATGTCACTTGGCAGGACCAGCAACATGACACTAAAGATCTTTGTACAGTTTGTAAGATAGGCTTTCATCCCACTGACCACCAGTGTAAAGGGCATTTATCCTACTGACCTTCAAAGTAAGTGGAATTCATCACACTGACCACCAGTGTAAAGGGCATTTATCCTACTGACCTTCAAAGTAAGTGGAATTCATCACACTGACCACCAGTGTAAAGGGCATTTATCCTACTGACCATCAAAGTAAGTGGAATTCATCACACTGACCACCAGTGTAAAGGGCATTTATCCTACTGACCATCAAAGTAAGTGGAATCCATCACATTAACCACCAGTGTAAAGGGCATGGATGTATCCTACTAACCATCAAAGTAAGGGGAGATCATCACACTGACCACCAGTGTAAGGGGCATTTATCCTACTGACCATCAAAGTAAGGGGAGAACATCACACTGACCACCAGTGTAAAGGGCATTTATCCAACTGACCATCAAAGTAAGGGGAAATCATCACACTGACCACCAGTGTAAGGGGCATTTATCCTACTGACCATAAAAGTAAGGGGAGATCATCACACTGACCACCAGTGTAAAGGGCATTTATCCTACTGACCATCAAAGTAAGGGGAGATCATCACACTGACCACCAGTGTAAGGGACATTTATCCTACTGACCATCAAAGTAAGGGGAGATCATCACACTGACCACCAGTGTAAGGGGCATTTATCCTACTGACCATCAAAGTAAGGGGAGATCATCACACTGACCACCAGTGTAAGGGGCATTTATCCTACTGACCGTCAAAGTTAGGGGAATTCATCGCACTGACCACCAGTGTAAAGGGCATTTATCCTACTGACCATCAAAGTAAGGGGAAATCATCACACTGACCACCAGTGTAAGGGGCATTTATCCTACTGACCATCAAAGTAAGGGGAGATCATCACACTGACCACCAGTGTAAGGGGCATTTATCCTACTGACCGTCAAAGTTGGGGGAGATCATCACACTGACCACCAGTGTAAAGGGCATGTATCTTACTGACCATCAAAGTAAGGGGAATTCATCGCACTGACCACCAGTGTAAAGGGCATTCATCCTACTGACCATCAAAGTAAGGGGAGTTCATCACACTTACCACCAGTGTAAAGGGCATTTATCCTACTGACCATCAATGTAAGTGGAATTCATCACACTTACCACCAGTGTAAGGGGCATTTATCCTACTGACCATCAAAGTAAGGGGAGATCATCACACTGACCACCAGTGTAAGGGGCATTTATCCTACTGACCATCAAAGTAAGGGGAGATCATCACACTGACCACCAGTGTAAGGGGCATTTATCCTACTGACCATCAAAGTAAGGGGAGATCATCACACTGACCACCAGTGTAAAGGGCATTTATCCAACTGACCATCAAAGTAAGGGCAAATCATCACACTGACCACCAGTGTAAGGGGCATTTATCCTACTGACCATCAAAGTAAGGGGAATTCATCACACTGACCACCAGTGTAAGGGGCATTTATCCTACTGACCATCAAAGAAAGGGGAGATCATCACACTGACCACCAGTGTAAGGGGCATTTATCCTACTGACCATCAAAGTAAGGGGAGATCATCACACTGACCACCAGTGTAAAGGGCATTTATCCAACTGACCATCAAAGTAAGGGGAGATCATCACACTGACCACCAGTGTAAAGGGCATTTATCCAACTGACCATCAAAGTAAGGGCAAATCATCACACTGACCACCAGTGTAAGGGGCATTCTTCCCACTGACCATCAAAGTAAGGGGAGATCATCACACTGACCACCAGTGTAAGGGGCATTCTTCCCACTAACCCCCGAAGAACTAAAGTCAATCTCGATCAAGCGCTGTGCCTGAGAGCAGTGGCTCTCTAGGCTCTTTCCTCACTGGAGATTGAGGTAGCAGTGGGAGCCATTGGCTCCTGCTGCTTTCAATTACAGGCAGTGAGGAGAGAGCGGGGGCAGGGCTAAACCTTGCTGTGTGTGTCAATGGACACACACAGCACGGCTCAGGAGCAAGCCTGCACGAGTGCACCCATAACAATGGCTTGCTATGGGAGCGATCAGGGGAGGGGGCCAAGAGCGCCAGTGGAGGGACCCCAGAAAATGAGGATTTGGGCTGCTCTGTGCAAAACCATTGCATGGAGCAGGTACAGTAAGTATGACATGTTTATTATTCTTTTTTGTAATCCTTTAGAAAACTTTCATTTTATCAAGGGCCCTGAAAATCATCTCAACAGTTCCTCTAGGGTTAAAAAAGTTGAGAAATGTTTCTTTTGACTATTGCCAACTATACATTGTCAAATCTCTCATCAGAAACAACAAGCAGTATTTTAATTGCCTGCCACTGAGTTCCCGGGATACTAATAACTCCTACAACAGTGCCCTTTGCTCAGCTCAGGCCAACATCTTGATGTGGCACATACCCATTGAAGCTGCTGTTCCCTATTTTGTAGAGAAAAGGAAATGATCATTAACCAACATATTGGCATGCCATGAGACTGTTCTGTCCAATTCTGATTGGCCG